>NC_138968.1:63680000-66130000 GCF_055761805.1 Camellia sinensis | reverse complement strand
GATAATTTTCTGGAAGTATATTATGGTAAAAATAGATCAACCTGGACAACAACTTCAAAGTTGAGATCCCGTATCTCTTTGAACAGTTTGTCACTGAAAAAGAGAGAGAGAGAGAAGACAATCCAACAGTACATCAATAAGCAAACACGGGTTATCAAATAAATAAATAAATAATAAGCAAACACAAAGGAAAAAAAGATGGGACATAGAAAAATGGATAATCTTAATAAAAACAAGCATCCAGGATAGCATCACACCCTTTGTTGGAGAAAATGAAAAATGAAAAAATAATTGACATCCACATAAGAAAAACAATTAGGAGTTTATTAATTAGAACAAATCTCTCCGAAGCAAATGTCAGGACAAAGGGGATCCAACATAGATAAAATGGCATTCATGCACTAAAACTCTATCAAGTACAACATGGATGCTATAACCCTACCACTGTCATCTCATGTCAAACAATCTCCATAATCAGTCTCCATTTCAAAGGCAATGACATTTTTCCCTGACAGGAAATAATTTCATCCGTAAATTGCTAACAAAATTCTAGTTCTTTTTACTAACATGAGGCTCTCCATCATCTTATGAAATTTGATAAATTCAAATTGTCCTACCTTCTTTTTCCATGTGAATGCTTGGAATTTGGACTAGCACAACTGGCTTAACATATTCGTCTTTAGTTATAGAGAGGTTGAGTGAACATTTCAACAAGTGCTGAAAATAATTCCTGACAAGACCCCTATCAATTGCAAGCGTTTTAAATAGTTTGTTTCGTTAAACAATTACAGACCAAACCTTCTAGCATCCAAAGAGCATTTGATAGAATGACTCTTTTTGCATGTATAAATAAGTTGAGACTTTGGATTGAAGAGAAAGGTGGAAATAGAAGCATGATAATTTAGGAACAGTCCACCTACTCAAGGACAGACAGGCAACAACAGAAAGGAACAATGTTGTCAATAGCTCTCTCTCTCTAGGACAGACAGGCAACAACAAAAAGGAAAAATGTTGTCAATAGCGCTCTCTCTCTCTCTCTCTCTCCCCGTTTGTATATTGAAGGAGGCAGTGGTTGGACATAGGTTGTAGGGGTCGCCCATGGGTTTTATTTTGGGTCAAGTTATTAAATGGGTCATTATATATGTGTTTTATTATATCTAAATAATCTTAGTGGTCAAAAGTCCAAATTTCTTATTTTAATATTGAAGTAGAATTAGAAGTCATTAAAGTTTCCTATTATGATTGAAGTAGAATTGGAAGTCATACCTGGTCTAGAATATTAGTAGTTGCTAAATATTTTTAGTTTCTAAATTTGAGTTATAGTCCATATAGAATTACGCGAGTCTTTAGCTTATAAATATATGTGTAATCTCAATGATTGAGGAGAAGAATTAATATTATGACAATTTAAGGTTGTGTTTGTGTGATTGGCCTATCCTTGTGAGTGTGAAGCACCTCTCTCTCCACAGCAAGGTTACTGTTCACGTCACTGTTCACAGTGCTTAGAATAGTCACCCAACAACCCCTAAACACTTGTGTTTTCATTCCCAAAACCCTACCCTTTTACAAACCCTTAAACTCCTATTTTTAAATACTTTTGCAACCACAAAAACCCACTAAATCCAGCCCTATAAGCCTATTGTTGCTGTTGCCAATATACTTAACCCGGGCTCACTACTCGTGGGAAAGTAATCCCTACTCGTCCTCCATCAAAGTCCTATTCCAAAAACAAATTATAAGTTATAACCTCTTTCCTATTCTTATACACCCTTTTCCATATATTTAACAAATTATATTCTGGCAGAATTTTCATTATTTGACTTAGGACAAAAGCATAAAGAAAATATTTGAAACAGTACTCATCAAAAATAAACTGAGTTTATATTCTTATGATGAACAAAGTTCATTGCAGCAAACGCATATATTCTCTATATTGATGCCCATAGACTGAAACATTTATCCACCAAACAAAAATAAATAATAAAAATAATAAAAAAATAAAAACTAAAAACCCCATCAACAAGGTGATATGAAAGGTGAAAAATGGTTAAACACATCATCATAGACTAGACCAAATCTACTAAACTATATATATGAGAATGTTATAAAATAAAAAATATAAAAATGAAAAAGCATGGGTTCAGAATGAGAATAACAACAATAACACTGCTTCTGATAAACTCAAGGACCAACATGGGATCAATGGAAACGTAACGCATGCACGCACACACACAACGCCTCATGGTGACACAGCAAGATAGTACACTCGTAGACATAGTTTACCTCGAATTAAGTGGAACCTTTATCTTTTTCCCTTCTTGTTGGGCACCCATGATAGATGAATCTAGCTCCACAGCACCATTATTGACACGAAGAAACTGCATGAAACCTATTAGAAATGGCTTACGAAAAAATCTAAACAAAAAAGAAATAACAAATTCTTACCATAATTTATATATCTCATGGAAGGGCACAAAAAAATCACCAAAATAAGAATACTGGGACAATATTGCTTTAAATAATTTTTAGGAGCCCAAATGTGCATTTAGAACCCGAAAGCAATTCTTGTCAAAGTTTGGCAACACAATTATGCATTTGACAAACTTCAGTACCCACATTCTGACAGAAGCAGCCCATGCCACTTTTGGGCAAACACAATTTTGCATGTTTCAGTTTTTCTATAGGTGCAGCAAATTTGCCCCTCACCTACTTGCTCCCTGAATTAATAAATAAATAAAAAGCAATTATAAGGAGTTACCAAGATTTGAACTCCAATCAATTCTAGGGACTAAGCTCACTTACCAAATAAATAAATAAAACTTATATATATATACTACTTGGCAAATATATTTATAAAATGTATCCATATAAATGGTAATATTTTTTGTTTAGTGGGGGGGCCATTTCTTCTAGGATTTTCAGTCACTACGTGATCATGTGCATACTCTTGTTATTGGCTAGTTTTTCTTCTTTTTTCTTTTTTTTTTGTTTTGGCTAGAGGGTGGGAGTTTGTTTTCTCCCTTGGCTTTTATGTTTTTGATTTCGGGTGTATGCGTTTGATTTGTTTGTAGCTGTTGCTTTTGTGTTAATGCCAAATCTTTCACCAAAAACATATATATATATATAAATATATATATGGTTTAGTTTTTTGTTTTCTGAAACTTGTATAAATTATATAAAAGAAATTCTTTGATCCAAAGACAAGCAAGAGTGTTTTTGGCATTACTGTTAAGAATAGCTCTAGGCAACACACCTACACACACACATATATATGTGATGTGAGGCACATGCTTATTTTCTCATGTTTATACATTGAAAGCACATAAGAGTATATTTTAATTTAAGTTTTTACTTGGTTCAAAATTTTATTATCTTATTTTACATTAATTATGACATTGGTAACAATATAATATATTAATAATCCAAATTCCAGTCGCAAATTGACCCAAGGGTAAAGCTAACATTTCAACATCTACAATCAATTTTTGCAGTATTTTTAGTAAAACAATCAAACAATCACTTTTAGCAACTACATCAATTTTGGAACACAACATTGGGACACAAAACTGATTATAATCACTTATAGCATGATCAATTCTCAGAATTCAATTCTGCACAAGTATGCTCTACAACAAACTGTGTCCACAACAACAAAGGCTTAAATTGTCTGACCCTCTTTTACCAAATATATTAATTAAGCTATAGCAGTCTCAAGTTCTGCCTGCCATGCAACAGATTATACACATTCAAATTTTAAGGGACAACAAGAAGAGTTGTAGTTCCAATTTTGCACACTTTTACCTCATCCAGCAGACCCTCATATGTTAACTGCGAACACATAGGAGTAACCATATCCACCTGCATTCAAGTTTGAAAGAAAATTTAAGGTAAACCATTAAAATATTTCACAATAAAATTATCAAGTAAAAAATTAGCATCAAAATGACAATAATTCTACACTCCTCAACCATATAAAATAGGATATTTCCAAATGATAATTTAATTAACAATTTCAAATACGCTGAGTAGATTCTGATGAAGCACCATTACTGAGCATCAAATGTTAATAGCAGCAAAGTTTTGGTTGGTATTTTGGACACAAAGCCATAATGGTTTGACAGTGTTTTAGGGATACTATGGCTGCCAATTATTTTAGGCTTGAGGAAATGTAGTGGGTTGGATTTGGGACATCCGATTTTGGAGAGACGTTCATGATTGGGAGATGGGAGCAGTTGTGGACTTCAAAACTCTCCTATACACGTAGAAGTACTGGGTAGGAGAGTGGATAGATTAGATGGGATTATTCTAGAACCAGAAAGGTAAGAGCCATTTGGAAAGCTAAAGCCCTTCTAAGATTACCTTTTCTAGTTGTACAATATCGCTTGGAAAAAAATTTGGAGGAGGATAATTAGAGGAAAAGAGAGAACATCCACAGTTGGGGTTGCATGTGCAATGAGTCAAGGAATCGATGACTCGCTTATCCTCTGTGAAGTGGCTAGGGAATCATGAGCTTTTATGTGTTCTCTGTTTGGAATCCTGGAGGCGATACCAAGATTGGGTATAGGTTTGTTTGCTACTCACAGAGAGAGCTCAATTTCTAGAAGTACAAGGGTGTGGCTTATGTCTTCTATGCTTGATTTGGTGTTTTTGGTATGAAGAAACCAAATGGATTTTCACGAAGTGGAGGTGCCTTTGTACAGAGTGAAGAGTCTTTTCCAGCTATTCTTTATAGTTGGGTAATAAGGAGCCCAAACTCAATGTACAGCAGCAGCAAAAAGTTGGCTTCTAGGGACTGATTTTAGTTTCTTTGTAAAGCCTGGATGGTGTTTGTTCTGGGCACTGTGAACAGTATCCATTAATAGTAACAGAAGGCTATTATTTATTCTCTTAGGAAGCAAGGTTTGCCTAAGGTTTGGTTGGATCACACAATCCTTGAAATAAAACTTCAAAGCTCTAAAAATTCTCTAAAGGCTCAACTCAATTGGATTATAAGTGTTACTTAACTTTTATATAGACATTATAGAACTCCTCCTACTAGGATTTGACATTCTATTTACTTGTCAAAAAAAACAAAATGATTTTCTATATGGAAACCAAGACTTTTGACTTCTAAAGCAAATAAGATTCATTAATAAACTCCGATTACATAAACCCCCTACAGTCCATTTCCATGAGAAAACAGTCTCCCCAAAGAAAAAAGAACATGTTATTTTTAGGCATTATAACATCATTCCAATAATAAAAATGTTTTTACCAAAAAGTTCTAGCGTTGCAAAAGTAGACGAATTTTTTTTGTAAAACAGAAATTGACTATAGAAAAAAAACAAAAACAAAAACAAAAACAAAAACAAAACAAAACAAAACGAACTGCTACACACATACAAAGAACGAAGCAATACCTCTCTGTCCAGAAGAATGAGAGTATTTATCTCGGGCACGCCCATCTGCAGTAAGAAACAATTATGATTATATGACTATGGAAATGGGTAATAACTTAACCATACAATTTTCTAAACTAGCATGAACAGGATTCGAATGATGCATTATTACATCGGACGAGTTAACAGGCTCTTCTGCTTGCATCCGATTCAGAATGTCAGCAACACGTACTGATGCCTTGCCTTTGGCCCTCACATTTGGTATCAGTCCAAAAGAAAACTACAGCTCATGAACCCATGAAGAACTGTCAGACTGGCAGATACAATTTAAAAATTGTACAGAGATACAAGTACATGAAAACAACCCCTTTGGGTGCTATCTCTGTATGTGGACAAAATTATGTTGAAGAAATATAACCTCAACATTACATAGGTCAATTAAATTATGTAAGGGAAAATTTCAATGAACCTCAAGCTTGTGAATTGCTTTTGCTATATGCCAGAGAGAGCTCATATCGCCGTCAACTGCGCATTCCTATCAAGCATAAGTCACCAACTCTTAGACACTAGCGACTCAAGGGAATGCAATTTTGGTAAATCAACAAGATAAAGTAAATAAAGCTTACTTTAAAGGCAAGGTCAAGTTCAAAAGATAACACATCCTCATCCAAAGGAATTACATATAATGGGTACTCTCCGATAGTCATCAAGTGATGAACTTTTTCCTCCTCCAATATCTGCCAAACCAACAAATAATATACAGTTCCATTTGAAAGATATATGTACAATTTGATCATTGAATATAATTTTAAAAGATGCCAAACTAATAGAAAGACCAAAGAAGCTTGCCTTCTCGCACGCGACTGCACGACGAGGAACAAAATAAACAAAATACTCTCTTTGAAGCCCTTTCGAAGCATCATTATGAACATGTGAGCAAATGAACTTCATCAAATCAAGCTGAGCTCGGACAAGATAAACCACTTTGGTGCATTCAGTCAGAACTGGGTCCGGTGTAAGATGCCGCAATTCAACTCCATGCTCCTGATTGCAAGTAAAGCACTAACCTCTCAAAAGTAGCATACAATGAACCCATTTGAAAAAAAACAGCATATTTGGACAATTATCTTGATTTTAAAAACAGATAAACATGTTGCAGAATGTGTATGTTACCAAATGGGAAATAAAGTAAAATTCTATATCAGAAACTTTTCACTGATTCATGAACTTACAACAATGGAAACAAAAGCAAAGGAATCAAAAACAAGAAGAACAACAATAGCCAAAACGAGTTGGAGAGAGAGAGAGAGAGAGAGAGAGAGAGAGAATTGCCTTGAGAAGAGAGGTCTGAACAATCAAAGAGAGAGACCCTCCAAGCTTTGGATCGATGACCAAACATTTCTTGCCTCGAATCTATGAATTCAAGAAAATTAAATTAAATTCAGGTGATAATAAATAGTATATATACATATATATATATATATATATATATATATATAAACATGTGTACTGAAATGGGTTTGTGGAAGAGATTAAACTGACATTTTTTAGGATAGTGATGAGCTCCTTCTGCGATTTATCTCTAATTTACACAAACAAAACAAAAAAATTGACAAAATTGAAATGTATGGTCAGTGAGAATCAAGTACAACTGTGAATGAAGTAATGAACATACCTTATAGATGTGAGATTGATAGGTGCGTTGTCCAGATTAGGAATTTGAGCCATTCTCTCTCTCTCTCTCTCTCTCTCTCTCTCTCGGCTAGTAAAGCGAAGAACAAAACGAACAACAAGGCGATGGGATGGGATTGCATTTTGTATGGGCTTAGGATGGACTTGGATTGAGGAGTGGGCTTTCACCACACATAACGCAAAAGGTCATCATTTTCTACTTGGGCTCAAATTGAAACCATCTCTTTTTAGCCCATTGGTTTTTTCATAGAGAAAAAAATTCGTTTTTTAACAAATTTTTTTTAGTGCTGCTATTAACACATGTCTAAATTCTTTGAACCCCTAATTGTTAGGACCCCTATCCTATCTTTAAATTTTAATAACATTTTTTTGAACATCCCACTTAATACCAAATCTACCCATATTCATAATATTATCACAAAAAATGCACACTCTCTCAATTTTTCATGCCCTTGTTAATGACTGTCCATCTCATGTTCAAGAGAACACTGCGGTCTCTTGCTGTTGAAGAACACTGGCTTCTTGCGTGAACAGACAATTAACAGTGGTGATAATGGTACTAGTGTTGGTGCTGGTACTGGTGCTGGTGCTGGTGCTAGTGCTAAAGCTATATACAACAAAGCTGTAGACTTTTTTCTTAAGAATCAAAGGTCTCTTCACTCAAATTGAGGTATAATTTGCTTTTCTCTTCTCTGCAATTAACTATGACCACACAAACAAAAATCTTTTACCAACCGGAACCACAACCACACAAAACCTTAATTGTGATAATAACCTTTCCTTTTGTCCATTCTAATCACGACACTTAGTCAATCTTTGTCTTATATTTTTCTTTCTTTTGGTCCTCTTCATGTCTTTGCAAAGTCACCTCTCTTTTGCCTATTTTTTAGAGAGAATATTATAATCTATTAGATGGCCTAATTCCACATCAAATTCAATTTTTTTAGGGAATGGATGGCTAAATATTATAATTTAATGGATAGCTTGAATATTATAATCTAATAGAGGTCTACATACCAACTAGTAATAAAATAAAATAAAAATATCAGAATCATTCATGGCCTACAACAAAGAGATCAAAATATCTACCTTGATGTTAACTTAATCTCTTCTATCTAACCCTTTTTTTAGTTAACTTAATCCTACTTAATTTAATTTTATTATTATTATTATTATTATTATTATTTTGAAACAAGATTGCAAATAAAATTCAATGGTTAAATTACAAACAACCCATTGATTTTTTTCCACTTGTAAGCAAAACCCAAGTCCCTTTTTGAGGGAAAGTTTAGAAAATCCCGAAAACAAATCAAAAAAGAACAAATGAAGAAGAGTTATTGAAGTCTTGAAGAGGAAAACAAACTGTTTACTGGAAGAATGACAATTTTTACTGTTTATATTCTCTACTTCTATTTGCGTTGGTCCAGTGAAATTTTTGGTACAAACCTTTGATAAATGTTAACATTATAGTGTTGCTTATACAAAATAACAGGGATTTATTTATGTATTTTTATGGATGATCTATTCAATATTTAAATTTATTTGAAGATATTATTTATGATTTATGATTGATAAAATAGTATTTTGTATGTTGATGAATGATGTTTAAATTATAGATTGCATGGGTTTTTCATGTTCAAAGTAGCTGGAGCGACAACTGAAACAATTTTCTTCGGTCTCAAACACAGTTCAAGATTAACATATCTATTACATTCTATAAGTCATGAGTTTTGGCCTTTATTAAAGAGATGGACCCCCCATAACACATTACAGAGCTACAACCATGATGAACTTGAAAATGAAAGCACTTTTGTCAAGATAAAAAGTTTTTCAGGAATAAAATTTGAATTGAATTCAGGAATTAGGATTTTTTTTTTTTTTTTGGAACTTTGAGTGTTTTTGTTTGTTTGAATATTATTATTTGGCCCTATCAATTTGTGGGTAGTTATTAGTTGGTTTTTATTTTATTATTGTAATCAGTAAATACAAGAAGATAAGACAAAAGTGAGTTTCTCTCTCTCTCTTTTTTGTTTTTTTTTTTTAAAAATTGGTAGAAGGGAAAGCCAACAATAAGACTTGAAGGCTTTTGGTATTATGTGGGATATAATTTTGGTTGTTTAATTTGTGAAATATTGTTGATTTAGTATTTACTCTATTGAATTATATTATATTGGTTTTAGCCTTTGTCTTATGGTTTATTATATTTTCTTAAGTTGCCTTATATATTTGCTTACATTGTCATTAACTAACATCTAATTGTACTTGGTGGATAGCTATGGTGGAAACTGCTCGAAATCGCCTAACAACGTCTAAGAGACGTAATATTGTAATTTCTCAAAAAGCGGCTAAGAGACCTCGATGCACTCGTAAGACTAAGGATCAGGGTGGTGGAGTTAATGAACAAGACATGAATGACATAGGTGTTGCTCTAGCAGAAATGGTTGAGGTTGAAAACGATGGGGGCAATCAATTTAATGCTAATTACATGGGTGATAAATTGGGTGATGAACCAATAGATATGGGTGATGATTTGAGTGATGAACCAACAGATATGGGTGATGATCCGGGTGATGAACCAATAGACATGGGTGATGATCCGACCAACCAACAAATACAACTAAAAATGTTACTGAAGATCTTGCTGGACCTTTTCGTGGGAAGCCAGATGATCCTTCAATTTTGAAGAGTTTTCATTGTCACGAAGCAGCAAAAATTTGGCATAATGATGTAATTCCTTGTCTTAGATTAATTTAATGTTTTAAATTTTGTTTCAACTTAACTAATTCCTTTTCTTTTCTTTTTTTTATTCTATGTTGCAACAACGCGGAATACTTAAATGCTTAAATCATGGTTTTAAAGTTGGTGAATGGTCATTCAACTTGAAAGAAAATGAACAGTCCAAATTTCATGGTTTAATTATGGATTCGGGGTTGATTTCTTTAGTGAGTTGCTCATATAAATTTGTAAACAAAATTGTAGTTTAGCCTTTGTGGAAAGATGGTAGCCAAAGACAAACACATTTCATCTACCATTTAGTGAGATGTGACCAACCTTAGATGATGTCAGTATAATTCTAGGGATTCCGGTGATTGGTAAGTTTGTCTCTTGCAAGAAGTTATCAAATGTTGAGGAAGCAAATCTGCTAGTTAAGGCTTTGGGAGTAACAGTAGATGAGGCAAATGCAGCATTGAAGGTAGCATGGGGCTAGTTATCAAGGTAGAATGATTGAGACAACGGTTTAGGTCAGTGTCTGATGCGGACAATGATAATACCATTGAGTGTGCAGCAAGGGCATATTTATTATATTTGTTAGGTTGTACCTTTTTTGCAAACAAGACTAGGACATGTGTTCCAATAGTGTATTTGTCTTTTCTTATGGATTTACGATCAGTTGTTTCTTATGCTTAGGGTGCTGCCTCATTGGCTTTTTTATACCAATGATTGGGTACTACCACAAGGTATGTCGTGAAACAGATAATGGGATACATGACATTGCTGAAAGCTTGGATTTATGAGCATTTTATTGGTGCTAGACCGCACCCCAATTTGGACTATAAAGAAGCTCAGCCTTGTGTCTTTCTTTGGATTTATCGCATCCAATCTAGTTCGTCAACGTCTATTTTACAAAGGGTGCAAGAGGATCTCGACAGATTAAGGGCCCATGACATAAGTGTCAATCTTAACTCCGTTTATGCACATATTACTTGCTATTATTCAACCAAATTCATAACTTATGTATAAATATTTGACTATTGTAGGTTACTTGGGATCCATACCATGATAAGCGTATTGAGCTTCCTTTTTTTGATGTTGCTTACTATAGTGGATGCTTAAAATGTATGCACATTGTTGAACCATACCATCCAAATAGGGTGTTGAGACAGTTTGGTAAGGTGCAAACTATTCCCTCACCTCTACTTGCTCTAGTTCGAGCCTCTAAAGAATCCACTGCAAACCAGTACAGCATTGCCTATAAATACTTGGATACGATTTGGGAGAGTTGGGAAAATCACTTGTTGTCTGAGACGCCGAGTAGTGCTCCAGTCTTGCATCCATGGGATTGTGTGCCAAGTTACTTGGAGTGGTTGACTTCCATTTTACACGTGCAAGTTCAAAACCCAACACATCATTCTAAGTATAACCCACGCTCTGAGACATCAATTGCTTATCGTCAGCTTCAATTCGCATGTCAACTTTTAAACTTTTCATTTTCATGTATATTTTCTTCAAGGCAATTGTTAAGTATTATTTTCTTGTTTATAGTGCATTGACAGTGCCTTGAGCATTTCCCGTTCAATGATCGAAATAGGATACAATGAAGCAGCTCCCACCCGAGATATGTTACACAATGCTATGAAGAAGATAACACAAGTCTTGGAGGGCCAATAGTCTAGTGAAGAACATACACCATCGGAGAACTTAGTGTACACTCGTCGCACGAAACGTGGAGCAACATCTTAGACTTTAGTATTTTGTTGGTTTCAAATGTGCTTTTTGAAATCTTAGTCTCAAACATATGTTAGACTTTATTACATGTTAGACACTTTAGTATATGTTAGTTTGTTTGAAAAATATTTTTGGCATATATTTTAATGGTGGTTTGTATATGACACAAGTATTAGCTAGGCTTGTATATGACTTTATCATACTTTTTGGGCACTCAATGAATTAGTTTGATGGTTTAGCAATGACATTGAAATCAATGAATTTGTTTGAATTGTTTGATGGTTTGAATTGCTTTGATAGCTTATTTGTTTGAAATGTTGGTTTGTTTATTACAATAACTAATGAATAAAACAAGAATTTTATGTTCATCACTGACTAACCGAACAAATCCTCTTCGTTTAGCACTGTAAAACCGAATCAACATGACTCGTTTAGTACCATAATGCCGAACAAATAGCATTCATGTAGCACTCTAATGCTGAACATATAAGTTCTTTTTAGTACTGTAATGGAACATAAAATGCTTGCTGGCCCAATCACTTCAGCATTGTAAAACTAAATAAAAATAAACCGTTCAGCACTGTGTTGTCGAACTAATCTTCTTTGTTTAGCACTATTTGTCGAACATTAGTGATCCTGTCAGCACTATATGTCTTAACAAAATTTGTTCACCAATGTGTAATTTGAATCCATTTCAATTCACTTTTTTCCATTCCAATTCAATATAACAATGAAAATAACATAACTTTAATCCATTCAAAATACATAAATTAAATCCATTCCAATTCTTTTCCATTATAATTCAGTATAACAAAGAAAATAACATAACTTAAATCCATTCCAATTTTGTTTCTTATTTCACTCGTATGACATTAGTCCTCATCCAAGTCCACTGTGTTGATTGTGGCTACATCTGGACTGATAACTGATTTAAAATGTTGTATTCTGGAACTATATGCAACCTCCCAGCCTATAGCACAAGGGTCGTGGTACCTCCACCAGTTAGTTGCTATGGATGGAATAGGATGACCAGGCTTCAAGATGAGTTACAAAAAAAATTAAAAAATATTATAATGTACAAAAATATTGTTGTTATTAAGTTTTAAATGTTCTAAGGTAGGCTGTTGAAACCAATACTTGAACAAAATGGTTATAGTTGACAAAGCCAATACATATCTCCTTGCGAGAGGCAACAGACATCAGTATTGACTTAAGAGGGAGGAATGTCAAACATTGTTGCATATACAAATGGACCAGAATGATTCGGTAGAAAGACGATATAAGATGACCCATGTCAGGCATAGTCATCAACTAGTTCAACCCAGGGTTTGGTTCAAAATATGCCAAGATATTGGTAAGGTAATTGATTCTCTCTTGTGATCCAAATAATTTCCTATAGTGATCAATGTGCACATGTAACTCTGTAAGTAAATATTTTCTCACTTGTAACCATCATTCGTCTCCAAAATCCATCAAACCAGCAATAGCTCGGAACCCACAATTGTTATCTGCTGCAACATCCTTAACGTATTTAATGTATCGTCCCAATTCTGAAGGGAATACCTCTAAAAAAGAATTTGGATTCAATGATTGAAGCCAGTGAACCTATCATAACCCAATGCCAATGTTAGACAATAAAGTAGACAACATGACACAATTACATACCTCACTAGTAAACCACGTACCTTTTTGTCTTCTTTGTTTTCACCTTTTTTGTTGTTACACTCGCATTGCACTGCTGGAAATTAGGCTTTTAGCGGCGTTTTTTAAACGCCGCTATAAGTATCAAAAACGTCGCTAATTCTTTTTGTGACGTTTAGTACCAAACGTCGACGACGCGGCCGTCGCTATAACTTTATGGCGTTTGAATAACGTCGTTGTATTAGTATAGGCGGCGTTTTTAAAAACGCCGCCAAATGTCCTGCCCGAACAACACTGTGACGTCACTATGATTTTAGCGACGTTTTTAAAACGCCTTCATAGATTTTTTTTTAATTTTAAAAATTCCAACCGTTATAGTGGCATTTTAAAAACGCCATCTTATCTTTCTTTTTTTTTTGGTTTTGAAATTGTGCTAATTTTATGTGATTAAACTAAAAGAACACCAATAATAAAACTAAATAACACTAATATGAAATAATAACTCCCATTCAAATAACAAATATAGCATTAATTCACTTTCCCATTCAATTTAATATAACATTAATTTTCCCACAAAATAACAAATATAGCATTAATTTTCCCACAAAATAACATATTCAAAAATTGAATTCACAATTCTCAATCAAAAAATTACTACCTTATATACAAAGCCACAAAATAACATTACCCTCCTCTCTCTCTCACCACTCCCCCATTTAATACAAAAAATAAGAAATGAACCAAAACACCCACTGTCAAATCCGACGAAAAAAAGAAAAAATAAGATAAATAAAAAACCGAAGGATTTTAACACAAAAAATCCTGAAAAAATTGCTGGCCCTTTGGCAACTAATTCAGAAGTTGTGGTTGGATCCGATGACAATTTGGTAAACAACTTCTTCACTTGCTCAACAAGGTCCTCATGCTTCACAGCTACAAAAGCAACAATTACCTAGAATAATAGCTCCAGGTAGAACACCCAATGTTCAGGACTTCAAGAAAGTAAATTGACGGCATTGAATAATTGATAGATGAATGAAGGTGAAGCCAACATGTTAACAACTAAATAGAACTAGCAATAAATTATGAACAGACAAGATGCTCATAACTTTATGACACCACCTACCATTCTGGATGTGTGTGTCGATATATACTTTTGAAGATGATCTTTGGTGATTGTCCTGACATTTAAAGTCAGTCATGTCAAGGTGCTATAAACTGTACCAAGTGAACTCACTATTATCTATTAAATTAACATCATCTCTGGAATACTGTTTTTTTTCCCTTCAAAACAAGAGATTGGTGATCTGGAGGCTGGAACCTCTGATCTTCTGAAGATTCATATGAAATCATTAATCAAGGAAAATAAGAAGCTTAATTCGCCTTGTGAGCTCCACAATCATGTCATACATATTTGAATGAAAGCAGTGTAAACACGTGTAGGGAAGAGAAGTACCCAGCCAACAATGTTGAAGCCCTTCTCAATAAATGCTGCATCAGTGGGTCGCTTTCCACTCACTACTTCAAGAACCAGAACCTCAAAACTATAAACATCAGTCTTTTCTGTTGCTCTACCGCTTTGCATTCATTCTGCCAGTGAAGTAATACACTCAATTCAAAATAGACTACTTTGAATGCTTATACCAAAATCACAGTAGCTATACTACAACGTTACAAAATAGAAAAAACTTGGGCCAGTGCTCCACATGCCTGCTGCTTCTCAAGTTCAATTGAAAGTCAAAAACTGAAACAACAGATTTTATCATACGGGGTAACATTGTTCAATATCTTAAACCCAGAAGGCACCCACATTATTCTTTTCTTTCTCAAAATCGTAACTAATGCATCTTCCTGACAACTTTGATGCAGACCATTAAAAAAAAAAAAGTGAATTTAAAGAAGCAGCAAAATTTGAAAATTTATTGATATCAAGTCAGGATATCCAGTTAGGACCTCGTATGGTTAAATTTTGGT
Organism: Camellia sinensis; assembly: GCF_055761805.1. Classification (NCBI taxonomy): domain Eukaryota; kingdom Viridiplantae; phylum Streptophyta; class Magnoliopsida; order Ericales; family Theaceae; genus Camellia; species Camellia sinensis. The sequence continues at coordinate 66,114,869 of NC_138968.1, read as the reverse complement.
TTTATTTGAGTCCTATTTTATCCTCATGTCATCATCTAGTTTGCTTTCCCAATTTTATTATGTAATTAGGCAAGGTAACCTCAAACCCACCTATCAGACTGCCCCACATCAGTCTTAGTGAAACCAACATCAAGAGTAGTATTCCCCACTAACAATCTCAATAATAAAGTTTTGAGCATTTGAGTGTCAGCTGTAATTTAAATTGCCTTACCTGGAGCCAGATACCCAAATGTTCCAGCTACAATAGTCGTAATGTGAGATTCCTCATCTTCTAATAATTTGGCTAATCCAAAGTCAGATACTCAAGCCTCAAAATTCCCATCAAGCAAAATGTTACTTGACTTCATGTCACGATATATAATTCGTGGGGAACAATCATGGTGCAAGTATGCCAGCCCTTTTGCAGCTCCCATGATGATATTTAGCCGTGTATCCCAGTCCAGCTGCTCAGATCTCTCTGCACATACCAGCAGAACAAAACAATGTTTTCCATATATTCAAGCAGCACATTTACAGACTGCAGTGGGCAATATTGTGAAGAGAAAGGCCATAGGTGGTGAAAGTTGCGCATCTCAAAATCAAAATATATCATGCATTCCACTAGGCATCACATGAATTAAACAGTATCAAATGAATCCATAACAATTTTTTGGCCAATCTGGTATCCAAATAAAACTGAGAGCTTCGGATTTTTGTAATATCATTTGTTGGCATATCTGGAATATTGTAAGATATCTGCTGATACATCATGATAACTTGTTAAAGGTGTCAAATAATTGCACATCTGCATTCAAAGCTACAGAAAATGAATTATAATATAATTGTTAACACGGAATAAAGAAGTTCCATTCAAATCCATCTAGAGAACCACCTGATGAGATGAGCACAAAAGATTTTTACCACACCTTTCTTATGATGAGATGGGTAGGATTTCCAGCCCAACACAGTCAAAGCAAGTCAAGCTGTCAAAAGGAGTCCACTCAATTTTTAGTCAAAGAGAGGCATTAGAAGCAGGCTTCAGAGAATTTAATTTGATCTTTTATAGAAAAGTAACAGTGTAACACCAAATTAGCTTGGCTTCCACCATGTTTTATTTACGGTATTAGCAATATTTTTGCTTTTCTATTTCATCGTTAGACTAGGTAGTTGTTCTAGACATATCTATTGACACAAGTAATCCATTAGGCAAGCAACTCAAGCCAAACTTTGTTTTCTGTTATCAAAAGAAAAGTACAAAGTCAATCACATTGAGCATCTCCAACGCTATTTAGTCCTGTGAGAAACACAATTTTGTATATTCTGCAAGGTGCGCCATCCTGATTAATTGTTAGCTCAAGATAAACAAGGCACCAAAACCTTTGGTTACTAACAAGGATATGGAACAAATAAGAACAAGCCACAAAGGGCATAATTTTCACTAGTTAACTAGGTAAACATAAATCACAAGTGAACTGCAAAGACAAGTTGACATATTCTTCAGTCATGCACAGAGCAGTATGAATGAAGAGAAGATATAGATGATCGTGACAGATTAGTGTTACCTGCATCCAGGCTTGCCAGTTCCCATTATTAGTAAATTGAAAAGTGTCACTATTCCATTTGGGTAGTCATTGAAATTGAAAAGTAGGTAGCTTCCTTTGTCAAGAAAACTGAGTCACAAAACTAAAATTTAACTCATACACAACACCTTAGAAAGTGCAATGAACAGGAAAATAACAATGTCAGCTCTTGGAGATGTAGGTCTTTGGTAAATGTAGGTAAATCATTAATATTCTATCAAAAACAACTATGGATTGAATAACACATGTCCCAGAAGGTGTATTAAAATACTCTTAACTTAATGGCATAGGATACTCATTATCAGAAAGATCTGTTCCTTCTAATTTTGGGTTCCCAGCATTGACTAGACCACCAAATATCTGCAAGCAAAAGAAGACACATGAAAGACAAATTATGTTAAATTTTATACTGCAGACAAAGACAATCAGTCAACTAAAAAGAAATAAAATTGAAGACCACATGAAAGCTTTTGACATATTTGCAGGTCAAGACAAATTATTTTAAACTAAGTATAGCATCCAGAACAGATTCATCGGACATATTTGCAGGTCAAGATCACCAAGCTTATAGTTCCCCACCATCTAAATTCTTCAGGGGGTTATGTTAGAAGAAAACTTGTATCCTTGAGATTCCAACTCAAAGTATTAATATACAAATAAAGTATACATAAAACATGAGTTATTTGCTGCAACAATGGTGCTATCAAGGATGTCAATATTTTTTCATTCCAATGAGCTGCTTCAAAAGCATATAGTGTTTGGAGAGGCAATCTTATCAGTATTTTAAATAAATGGTCATTCTATTAGTAAAGGTTGGCATAGCGGAGGTTACAAAGAAAATTTCGGCCTTAACTTGCACAAAGTGTCTGTCCTCATGCTTTATTTAAACCTGTGTTTAAACCACTTAAGAACCAAAGCTTTAATCACTGTACCCTCTTTAATGGTTACATACTAGTATATCTTGTAAGCTGCAAAAGTATGACAGTAGTTAATTTATTTGTGTACTTCAGATATAGTATACATACCTGGGCCTTGCCCATATTAATGTATTACATTTTGACCTCAAAAACATTATTATGTTTTTTTAAACAAATGGGAAAATTTTAAAGGTATTTTGCAAGCAAGCAATAACTTACATTAGATTTGGACCAGGCCAGATCCAAGACATCACTAGTGTGGCCATGAAATTCTTGCAGTGGCAACTCCTCAATCTGATGAATTTTTTCCACCAACTCCTCAATGACAGGAAGTGAAAAACCAAACATTTTTAAATATAAACATAATTAATTAACGGTTTTTAAAAGTAAGTTTCTTACATTCATTCAGAATATAAACATACATAAAAATAAAAAAAATAAAAAATTTAATTCAAGGAAACAGAGTTTAAAGCAAGTGTAAATAAAAACCACCTTACCGATTCTACTTTGCTAATCATAAGTTGGCACGTTAGACTATTCGAATTATAATAGATAGAATATAGACACTAATGACATTAAGGAGTCACAAAAATTGGATGCCCCTCTATTTGAGCCAAAATAGGAATTTGAGTTCACCAAAAAACACAATTAAACACCTGTTTTAACAAGATTTTAGCTTCCAAAAAGTAAATTTTATTTCTTCTCTCCCACACACCTGGAGAGGGGTTTTGGGGAAGGAAGAAAGAGAAGAAAAGAAAAGGACAGTAGAATAATTACCTAGATAGATAGAATAGACAATAGAATAATTGATTAGTGTGTGTACACCTAGCATTCATATATTGCTTTTCTATTTTGTGCACGAGACTTCAAGCAGTTATATTGTCCAGCCCCTGAAACCACCCAAACATAAAGTTTAATAAAAATAAATTTATCATATAATATTGATTAGTGTGTGTTTATCAAGTGTATGCAAATTTAAAATATGGTCTTACAAAGTCTATGTTAACTGCGCATGCTTGTAAAAAATTATATCTTAACACTTAGATTATAAGCATTGAAAAAACTATTGTACGGGGAACAATTTCATATTTCACTGCTTGATAAAGAACCGGCCAACCTCATTACACATTGTTTTTATTTATTTATTTTTGAGCAGCAAAATTGCCATGGGGATTACTTTCCAAATTTGTTTTTCTATCTTTCTGAAAGAAACCCCATCCCACCAATGCAACAACTCTATCACCGAACCCGGCGTGACCCATTGGATTCGCCACCAATTAAAATATTCGACCAAACACACCAACTCAACAGGTAGAGCAACAGAACATGGTCCATTTTTCCTCAACCCAATTGTTACAGAACACACAAAAGGTACTAATACTTCCATTAAGGATGCCAATTCGCTTCAAAATCTGAACCCAAGTATAAATAGAACTGCTGCAAAATCAGAGACAGACAAATTTCTGGACTCATAATCGAGAAAATGAGCACTCGATCTTTGCTATATTTATAAATCATAAAAATGAAAGAATCATGGACATACCATAACTTTTTAATTCCAAAATAAATTTCTTCACAAAAGACTCCAATAAAAGCCTCCCCAAGGATCTGAAAATATTTGGTAGATGACCTAGAGAAATAATCTTTATGTCAATGATCTGTAGTAGCAGCAAAAGCTCCTTCTTCCGGTCACTTTCACACAAGGCCCGCAAATCCTGATTAAACTTGTTTGTAATTTCAATAACCAAATCGAGAGAGACGGGAAGGAAGAGCATGAGAAAGAGAGACAGAGCACCAAATGGTGGTCATGGTGGAGCCTCGAAATCGAGAGAGAGAACTTCAAAATCGAAATCGCTCAGAGATGAAATCTCTGAGACCGATCTGAATCTCTGAGAAATCAAGCACTGCCTCTCTCTTCACAAGCTCCCAGTCCCTGTCCTCCCTCTTCTCTCATAAAACTATGATTACCGACCAGATCTAGAGAGAGAGAGAGAGACGGTGGAGCTTTGAAATCGAGAGAGAGATCTTCAAAATCGAAATCGCTCTGAATCTAAAAATGAACCTGCATGAATCTGAATCTCAAAGAAAATCGCTCTCGAGGGTTTAGAAGCAATTGGGGGTGAGCAGGAGAGAGGCGAGATTTGAAGGTGTGAGAATGAGAGGGTTGAGAGAAAGAGAGAGAGATGCGTGCGTATTATATCTCAGATTCAAAATAAGGGTTTCAACAAAGAATGAGAGAGGAGGCGCGTGAGGCCAACGGATTTGGAGGCGTTTAAAAGCGACTCCTATTATAAAACGGTGTAGTTTTATTTTAAAGAATAGGTGGCGTTTATAAAACGCCGTTAAAAATTAATAAAAGTGACGTTCAAAAAAATGTCGTTAAAAAAACGCCACCATATCCCATTTTTCCTGTAGTGTTGGCAGTGACTCCAGGTGAATATTGTGCTGATGCAACTAGTTCAAACGCAAATGGCTCACGATGAGTAGAGGTTTCAATCTTCAATTTTGGCCGACCCCGTGAATTAGACTTCATTTCCAGCTCAATCCAAAATGTACAATCAGGTTTGGCTAATTATCATGACCCAAACCACACCCCTATAGGTTTAGCATCGTAATCAGCCAGTAATCCTAAGATTACCGAAGGTCTCTGAAACAGATTAGCAAAATAAGGGGCTAACAAAAGCAAATATATAAATATAATCGTCCAATGAGTTGTGTAGACTTATACGAGCTAGAAAATTCAAACTTTATATACATATATAATCACATCATTCTTACGTCATCCATACATATACAGATAAAACAAAAGGGACTTAGCCCTATTTACAGAGTAACACAGAGACTTGCCCAAATAAACAAAAGAAATATAAGCTTAAAACTTGTTCACAACACATTGATTATAGAACTCATCCACAAAAGACTTTCAAGAACCTTCATGTGAGGCACTTAGGTTGGCTGACAAAACAGAAGGCCAGACAGGTGCCATTAGGCTCAGTCTTGCACTCGTTCACCTACATATATATACAAATAGTGAACTAAATCCCAATGAATAACATTAAGGTAAAGAGGTTAGTGAACAAATTTCGAATGTTCCATAATCATAAAACAAATTATAACATAATCATTCTCATATCTGACCATAATAATGGTACATCCAACAAAACAGAACATATCGTCTTCCAACTAAAGTAATTGGTCCCAGACACTGATTATCAAACATAACACTACTTTGTCAAGTACCTAGCAAGATCTCGTAATCACATATATGTCATGGACCCGCATTAACATGCCATCCGCCATGACTTGGGACTTCCTTTGGATGCCATAATAAATAAAAATAGAACATTTGTTCACATAAACAAAATATCATTTCAGAAATTATAACTTATCCAATAACATTTCAAATATAATTCATATGATCTTTACAATCACGTTACTTACAGTGGGCTTCTAGAAATGGTTGATCGGTCTCTAGATCTTGACCTACAATCACAAACATACATAGCACAAAACATGTCTTATCATTATACATTCATATGGCCATTATGGCTTAGCTTCCCTTACATTATCTCATTGCTTGTACACATTGAAACACACACTCTGAATACACTCGACTTATCATATTTTGTTTTTAGGTGTGTTTCTAATTCTTATCCTTATTATTATAGCTTAACCATGGCTTAAGAATGCCTAAGATGCAATGAGGATGTAATTATGCACTTTGAACACTTGACAAAAATTCAGAAAATAGGGCAGTTCGCTCAAGCGAAGCTTTGGTCACTCGAGCGAGCCCTTTGGTCTGCAAAACTTTTGAGAGCTCGCATTTTAGGCTTGAGCCAACTTCTCGGTTGCTCAAGCCAAGATTGAAAATAAAGGGTGGTCGCTCGAGCCAACCATCAAACTCTACAAAAGTACTAAGAGCTCACAAAGTACAACGAAGCTTCGGTCGCTCGAGCGATGATATAGAATTTTGGAATTTCCATATTTGCATTCAAAGTTCAAAACTCAATTTCAATGCATCAGAACTCATTCTTTTGGGCCAAAACTTGAGAAAACACTTCGAAACTTGTAGAATATCATGAATTGAAGGTCATTTTGCAAAATCAAAGCCTAAAAGCATGTCAATTCTTCAAAACCAAACTTTAAAACACATGCATGAAATGATCATGAAATCCAAACTTCCAAAACATGTACAAATGAGATGTTTAAGTATGAAATCATGGTGAGCTCTCAATTCTTAGCACATATAAAAACTTGCATGTGTGAATTCTTAGAAAATAAACTTAAAACTTGTATGCATACGGAAATCTTTTCCAAAATTCTTTGTTAAACTTCAAAAACATATAAATCACTTTCAAAACTTCATGACTCATGCATGCATGTAACTTATAGCTTCTAATTTTATCTCTAATGACATGAATGATGTTCAAAAATAAAAGTTCATGACAAATTCATGCATGCATGTATGGAATTAATCTTAATTCTTACAATCCTAGCTTAATTAGCAAAATACATGCAAATGGTCAATTATCATCCATAAATACAATTCTTCTCAAAACACATCATCTTCAAGAATTGAAAGGTAAATTCTTACCTAAAGCCTTCAAACACACTAGTTCTTGTACAACCTTTTATCAATTCAAGTTATATCTTCAAGTTCACCTTCAAATGCACACTTTCTCTCTCTAGATGAGAGTTCTCTCTCTGTCTTTGATGTATTATTAGATTTTGGGAGCTCAAAATGATGAAGAGATGAGCTCAAATGAGCTTAAAGCCCAATATATATAGCTAGAGTGGCTTATTACAATAATTAGAACATTAAACCAATTAAACACAACTTAATTAATTAATTTAAATCAATTTTCTAATTAAACTTACCAAGGTGTTCTAAAAATTCCAAATAACATATTGATGTAACCAGTTTTGGTATCCGATGCCGATAAGGCTTTCAATTTTCAGATCAAAACAGAATTCCAGATAGATATTTCTACAAGTAACAGATAAAAAGTCAAATAGCATGCAAAACACACAATGAACACGTAATTTATTTTAATCTCTTAATTAACATCCTTAAAGCAGATTACGATTGGGGTTATTATAGTCTCCTCACTTTAAGAAGTTTGGTCCTCCAGACTTAAACATACTGTAATAATAGTATGTGCCTTGCATGAGCCTTTTTAAACTAATATATATATATGAAGTGCCGACTCTAATTGTTTTAGGGCTTAAAACGAACTTTCAACACGGGATTTTTCATACATATTTTTTTAAAAAAATAATTATACGTCTAATTTTTTTTTTTTTTTACAGTACTCATAAAAAGGTTACTTCTAGTATAAATCTATTAAAATTTACATAAATATACATTAAAGTTTACATTAAGGAAAATGACCAGAATAATCTAAATTGAAGTATCAAACAAACAGTAAACAAACTATAACAAAAATCACTTAAACATCATTCTTCTAGCATTTTTAACTATAAAATTACTAATCTAGTTCGCATAATCCAACTTATATGTTAAATCATTTTCGTTGGATAAAATTGTTAATTCATTTAATCTTTCATTTGACATAGTTGAGCAAAGGTAAAATTTAATCAATTTTAATTTAAAAAGAGTAACTGCAACTAATATAATCAATCGTATTCTTTATATAATCATACATTTGGAATATAACCATTCAATAATTTCTAATAATTCACCACATCAATAAGTTTTTTGGTTTCTTCTGATGAAAAACAACTATCTATTAGTTTTAAATAATCCATCATATCAACCATCTATTAGTTTTAAATCATAACTGATTTTTGTTAAGAACCTTTAAATTCCAGTGAGATTTTTTTATATGTGTGACAACCATCACCTCTGATTAGTGTTAAACTGTGATTGAGCATGATAAGTAATTGATTAGAATGAAATCCTAATCTGTTTGCACGAGTGTATTGTTTGAACTGCATTTCTATCTGTTTGCTACAGAATGATCTATTCATGTTTTAATTTCGAACTGCGAATTGAAGGTCTTATCGGCGACCGAATCAAAAATTGATTAGTGTTATATGCTAATTAGGATTTATGTGATTTTATGGTAGGTTTAATTAAAATTCAATTTGGAATGATTAAATTAGTTTAAATAATGTTAAATCACATTAGTTCAAGTAAATTACCTTATTGCCATTAAGTGGATAATTCTAGGCCATTGTTTATTCTCTTTAATACATGTTGGCACACCTCTTTTCATCCATCTTCTTGCCAAATCGTGAGAGAGGGAGAGAGAGTGAGGAAAGAATTGAATTCAACTAGAAATTTTGCTTGAACTTTGAAGAATTGAAGAGGTTTTGCAAAATTGAGCTAGCATACTTGGAATTCAAGACCTAAGGTAGGAAATTCACCCTCTTGAACATGAATTTGAGTTGTTTCTTGCATGGTTCATGGAAATATTGGAGATTAGAGTCAAGTTATAGCCTAAAGAGTTGAATTGAGAAGCAATGTGTGCATGCATGTCCATATCATTGAGTTTTGAGATCATTTACATGAGAATTTCCACATGCATGTCCATATTCTGGTTGTAGTCCATGAATTCACCATGTTTTAGAGTTCAATCTTGCATTTAACCATGTTTTGGAGCATTGGAATCCATAGGAGCTCATGCATGTTATGTTCTTACATAGTTCATGAAAGTTTCTTTGAAATTGTGTTCAATTGGCTTACCTTTGGGTTTGATTTTACAAAATTGATCTTCAAAACATGTTGTAGTATGAGTTTTCAAGTGTTTTCCAGAAAATTGGCCCAAAAGGATGAGTTTTGATATGTTTAATTCTTGGTTTGAGCTTTGGGAGCAAATCTGGAAATTCCAGATTTTGGCTTCCACGCTCGAGCGAAGGATTCCACGCTCGAGCGACCATCTTTTTGTTCAGAGCTCCGCTCGAGTGACAGAATGCTGGCTCGAGCGTAGATTGCAAGCTCTCAGGTTTTTGTGCACGCAGACGCATACTCGAGCGATGAGATCTACGCTCGAGCGAAGAGTTGTGTCTCATGCTCGAGCGAGCATCGAGTGGGGATTTTTAACATCCAGTACTTTTCATGTTTTTACAGACCGCTCGAGTGAGAGAGTCTACGCTCGAGCAACCCCTCTATTTTGGTAAGCTTGCTCGAGCGTAAAAGTCACGCTCGAGCGAGACCCTTGTTTTCAGTAAATTTTGAAAAGTGTTTTAAAGTATAATTTTTGCATCCTCATTCCATCCTAGGCATTCCTAGGCCATGTTTAAGGCATCTTATGAGGATAATGTTATAGAACCACACCGAGTCAAGTTAAGGGGCTAAGTTATTAATCCCAAGTGTGTAACTTAGTTTGTGTGTTCGTTCAGCAACTGTGTAAGGTTGGCACCCGAGGACGCTGACTAGCCTGTCTTTAGCCCAGTACTCTGTGAGTAACAATATTGTAAAGATACGTTCAATTATAATTATTTATGAACGATTGACTGTACCGCTTTCTGAAATGACATTACTTACTGAATGAATGTTTGTCCTATTTGTAAACTGTACTCGTGGCATCCATAGCAACTTACTGTTACTGTACTGTTACTGCTACTGTTGCAGAGATCTCTGTTGATTCCAATGTTTGGAATTACTACTGTTTACTGTTTGATGGCCATCAACTGACTGTTCGGTCTGTTAAGACTTACTGTACTATTTTGCTATTGGACGTACCACGTATAACCGTTATGATTTCTAAATGACTGATATGGCATGAAATATGAGCCACTGATTGAATAACTGATTTACTGATGCAAATGACTGCTTTAATTAATGAAAGGACATTCATTCTTAACCCCTTTACGCATATGTTATTCACTGGGCTTTAGCTCACTGTTTATATTTATATGTAGGTGTCCAGGCACCAGACCGAAGCTAGGAACGTCAAGTTAAGCTCTTGTTTTGTTAAGCCAACCATCGCGCCTCACTTCAAGGTTCCAAGTTCGTTCAAGCTAAGGCTGTTTTGGGGTGTTTGAGATTCACCCTTTGTCTCTATTTTGTATTGACTGAATAGGACTTGACTGTACAGTTATGGTAAAGGGATTTGGTCCCTAACCCGGATGTTTGTGTATATGACGTATGTACATATGTTTTGATTATGAATGTGGCTTGTTCATAAAAGTCTTTTTGCATTCAGGTTTTCACAGCTCATTGGACCTCTTTTAATTACTGTTTGGCTTCCGCCAGCCCCTTACTCTGTATTATTGTTATTACTGTTAAGCAGGCCTTTGGTAATCACGGATTACTGGCCGATTACGATGCTAAACCCTTAAGGGCGGGTTTGGGTCGTGACAATATGCTAATATAATAATTAACAACAATATGAGACTTTTTTTTTAGTTAATTTTATGGGGCCCAAAGCAGTGGCTTTGCTGGCTTGTGCCCATAGTCGGCTATATATATATATATATATTAGGGATGTTTATGGGTAGGTTTGGTTTGGCACTAAATTTGTAACCAATCTAATTATGATTGATTTTAAGTTTTTCAACTCAAAACTAAACCAATCATGTACTAGAACCAACACAACTCAACCCAATGTAGCTTGGGTTGAATCGGGTTGAAATTACGATTCCATTATATTAAAAATAAGTAAATCAATCAATAATAAATAATTAAAATAAACAAGTCTTTAACATTTAAACATAACAAAATTAAGGGTGCTAGGGCCAAAAATTCAATTTTGAATTTTGTTTGGTGAGAGGTCCAGACGTTGAATTAGCTTGTCTATAAGGACAAGTTTAGGTTAAATGACCAAAATACCCTCTATATATACATGATATACACTGCCAGAAAATAAAACCGGTCATCTCCTCTTTGTCCTCCTCTTCATTCTCTCTCTCTCTACTATCTTTCTTCATATCTCCCTCTTTCGTTGCCTCCCACATCATCGCCTCCTCCAACACCTCATTTGACGCCACTGTGACTGGTGCGTTGCCTCCTCCGATATAGCCGACGACCTCCGCCGCGACTCCATTGTCGATCTTTACAACCCTACCCACGTTTGTCTGTCTGTCTGTCTGTCTCTTTCTCCTTTCGCCACAACAACACCACAATAGATCACCATCGTGTGTGGCACAATCAAGTCGCCACCTCACCGGACTCCCCAATCCCTCACAAGCTGGATCAAGAACAAACAAAACTCCCACTGTCACCACGACGGAGCTACGGATCTAGATATATTCATTAACATCATTGATATATATATAGATATTGATATACATGTTTGTTTGGTGTCTCCCTATCTCTCTCTCTCTCTCTCTCTCTGTCTGTCTGTCTAGATCTGAGTTTTGTAGTAGTTATTGTTGTTATTGTTGATGTTGATGATGATGATGATGATGAAACTTTACAATAGAGTAATTTTTATTTTTTTTTAATTTCCTAATGATAAAACTTTGCAATAGATTAGCTTTTTTTTTTCTTTTTTAATTTTCTTCTACTTTATTCTTCTTCTTCTGATGGATATAATGAGAAATATCAGATAAAAAAAAGATCTGATTTAATTTCCTTATACTTTCTTCTTCTTATAGAGAGAGTTAGAAAGATTAGGTTTGTTTCAACAGATCAGATCTATTGAAATATATATATATATATATATATATATATTAAAAAGAAGCTATTTTAACAAATAAAAATTGCTATTTTTCAATTTTAACAAAAAAAAATTTGTACAGATAAAATTAACAAAAAAATTGAACAGATAGGTAAAAATTTAGGAGATCAGGTGGTAAATTTCAACAGATAATAAAATTTTAAACAAATAAGTGAAAAAAAAATTAAACAGATAGAAAATATTGAACAGATAGAAAAAAATTTGAAAAGACAAATATAAATTTGAACAAATAGAAAATAATTTGAACAGACAAATATATATATTTGAACAGATAATCAAAGAAAAGTCAACAGATAAATTAAGATATATAGGATAACAATGCTACTCCAATGGTCAAATTGTTATTTATATTTTTTTTTTTTAATTTTTTTTTACTTACCCAAAAAAAAAATTGTTATTTTTAGCTTAACCAGCTTTCTCTCCATTGAATTGATGCAATTCAACAAACATCCTCTAACAACCCTTTATTAAATTCAATGATAATGTGCCAAATTTGACACAGATATAGCAAAGTTATAATTTAGTAGACTTTTTACTTAGCCATTGGAGATGAAAAAGTGAACTTTATACTATTTTATAGCAATAGCAGCTCTGTTACCTCACCATTGAAGTTGCTCAATGATAGCTCTTTGGGCTGGTGGTAGCAACGGCTCAAAGACTAGGCAAATTAGGTGCTTCCCTGATGCCCGCTTATAAAATCTTTAATTATATAGTATGTATGTACATCAAGAAAAATAGGATTGTTTATGGATTGGATTAGTTCGATTTCTAAGTAAATCAGAAGCTGAAGTGAATCATTAAAACGATGTAACCTAACTAAAATTGAACCATAGAAATTGGTTAGTTCAATTCGGTTCAATAGTTTTTAAAGATTTCTGAGTTAATCATGAGCTGAATCAAATAATTAAACCTATATAACCATAGAAATCAATTTAATTCGATTCGGTTCAATAGCTTTTAAAATTTTATATAACAGGAGTTATGATATATATTTCACAATTTAAAACAACTTAATAAAAATTAGTGAATTTATTAAAAACTTGTTAATTATTGAAGTTAGTGTTCAAATCTTGCTAGCCACATTGTATTTTATTTTTTTGTAACTGAAACCTTAAAATCATGATTTGAACTGAAATAACATACTCCATCAAATACCCTTATAAAAAACTATAAATCGAAATAATTATCAAAAAATTTAAAATAGCTACAAACCTCTATACTAATAAAAAAGTCAAATATTAAATTATCAAAATAAAACATCATTTTGTCAATTATCTTAATCTCTTGAATGAATAAAAAAAAATATCGTGAAAAGTAATTCCATGAAGCCATGTTGTTTTATTTTGGGAAGTATGTTAAAAAAATTTTTTTTGTTTTTTTTTGTAAAAATGTACAAAAATAGTAGAAAGGTAATGTGACTAAAAAAAAGTTAAAAAGCCAATAAGTTAGTTTTTAACCTTGTTCTCAAAATAGGTAGTAGTAGAGTAGAAAACATAGTTGAATATTGGGCGAATTATACAAACAGTCTATGTAGTTTGGGGCTTATATCGCTTTGGTTCCTAACCTTTCAATTGTGATACATTTGATCTTGAATTTTAAATTTCGTTTCAAATAAAGACAATTGAAAATACCGTTGTTCCATTTCAAGAGCAAAGTTGTTAATTTGATAAAATATAAACTAATTTGACACACAAAAAAATGTCAAAAAATTATTTTCGAATTTTTAAAAATTATTTCTATTCCACCAAAGATAAAATTATATAAAAATGATAAATCTTTTGCTTTTTTATTTTTTTATTTTTTACTAAATTAATTTTTAGTATGTGTTTGGATGATAATCATGCAATGAGTGGTTGTTTTTGTTTATTTTTTAAATGGTTATCATGTAATAAATGGTTGTATTCGTTATTAACAAATATTTTTGAATGATTATAATGTAATAGATGGTTATTAGGCTTTTTATGCGTAATCAATATATTTAATATATGAAATATTTTTAGTTTTGAATTTTTTAATTTAATAGATTGGTTTAATAATAATATCAAAGTTGTTGCAATGTTTGACTTTCGAAAAAATATAAACTAATTTAACAAAAATAAATATAAAAAAATTTAAAAATTATTTATACCCTCCCAAAAGATAAAATTATAAAAACAAAATGGTGTGTTTTTAACCTTTTTTTCACCAATTTAATTTTTAGTTTGTTAGAAAAATTTTTTGAAAGTAGAGTCTGAAAACCAAATCAAACAGAATTTTATAACCAATAAAGTTTCAACATTATTCATGAAAAAAAGGCCATTAAATTTTAAATAACATACAAGTTAACCAACACAAAATAAATTATATGACGACTTTGCTCTTGTAATTGACTATTTGCAAAAGAAATATGTTTGATTGTCTTTATCTAAAACAAAATTCAAAATTCATAATCAAATGTATCACAATTAAAAAATCAGAGACTAAAGTAACACAAATTCCAAACTATAGAGATTGTTAGTATAATTCGCTCTTAAATATTCGAATGGTGCATTTGATTAAATAAACAAATTAGACAAACTAAAACAAGGGATGAATCAAAATTAAAGACGAATACACAAAATGTAAGATTATGCTTATCACTTTCAATAAAATTGTGGAATAGGAGACACGAACTCACCTAGGTCAAGTTTGTTTGGACGGATTGGATAGGGAGGAATTGTAATCCATCAGACTGTTAATCTTGAGATACATAGTCTCTAGACTATTTGATTGAAAATGATGTGTATCTCATGTTTGTTTAATTATGAGATTAGATGTTAAGAAATGACTAATCTATTGAATCCTATGTTTGTTTAGGATATTATGAAGAATAATACATGCTCAAAAGACTATTAAAAACTATTTGAGGTCAAATCTTAAAATTGTTTTTGTCAATAAAAAAAATTTATAAAAAAAAAAAACTGAATTCTTTTTAAAGTTAATTGTTGAAAAGCATAAAATATAAGGTCTACTGGATTTTTTTTTTGGGTAAAAGGTCCACCATTTGTAAAATAGTTTGGTGAGAAGTCATTTTTATTGTTTTGAAGGACATTTTGTTTTCAATTTTACCCCTTTAATTTATCTGTTAACTTTTTTCTGACTATATGTTCAAATTTATATCTATATATTCAAATTATTTTTTATATGTTCAAATTTATATCTATCTGTTCAAATTTTTTGACTATATGTTCAATATTTTACCTTATATGTTCAATTTTTCCTATTATATGTTCAAATACATATCCAAATTATATTATCTGTCCATTTTTTTCCTACCTGCTGAAATTATTTTAATATATATGTTTTAATTTTTTGTATCTGTGCAAATAGGAGAGATAAGAGAGTGCAAATTATTATTTTTTCTCTCTCTCTTTCTTTCTTCCTATCTGTGCAATTTGCTTCATCATTATTATCAACAATAACAACAACAACAACAACAACAACAAACCCTAATCTCATATTCTCCAAACCCTAATTTTTTGAATATTTTCTATTTGTTTTTCAACATATCGTAGCAATACTCATTGCACCAAGTTTGTTAATGACAACATCAACAGCTACCTTTGACACATTCTCCTTACCTGGAGACATTTGAGAGGAATTTGGCTTCTTTTTCTATCCTTGTTCCCTTTACCCAACCTTTCTATGGGTTCAAGAATAAAATAATAATTACCACAAGTCCAGCCAAAAAAATAAGTGCAACGAATTTGACTCTATAGCCATCATTTGTTATTCTTAAAATAATTGTATCTTGTAGACAAAAAATGTAAGCATAGAAAATTTCCAGTTTCAAATTACTTTCACGATGAAACACTTAATAACTACAAAAACACCATTGAACAAGAACTACAAAAAAAAAAAATGATGATGAACTATAATGATGCTCTACAAATAACAATACTTACAGCACATATACATACATAGAGAAATAGAGAGCACAGATTCATCATAGAGAAATGAAGAGATAGAGAGAGAGAGAGAGAGAGAGAGAGAGAGAGAGAGAAATTCAGAGAGCATAGATTCATCATGATCATCATCTTCATCACCACTATTATAATCATCATCACCACCACCACCAATAGCCGAACGAAGACTAGAGTCGATAACAAAACTAGAGTTGACGACAGAACCATATATAGTTGACCTAAAAGGAGACCAGAGTTGACGACGACGGTGCCGAAGGTCTAGATTGAGTTTGATCTTTTTCTCTCGGCTATATCTGATTGAAGATGGTGTTGGTTAAGGTAGGTGTCACGACCTAAACCCGCCCCTAAAGGTCTTCCTGTACAAATCAAAATAATCGGGGCTAGCAGAACCTTATAGCATAAATTCAACAAATAGTCCATTAAACTGAGAATCTATATGGACAAACTCAGATGCATATAACATTAATTTACCCACTGTACAATACATACGTAATATCATGCACAAAACCTTCCATCATCATATACATGTTATCAAAATTTCCACAACAAGAGCACAAAACTAGTCAACGGTCCTCTAGACCTAGCCTCAACTCGGAGGCACCGAGTAGCTTGACTAACGGTGCTCATCTAGGTTTGACCTCTAAGATGCTCACCCATTCATATATATAAACAAACAGTGAGCAAAATTTCAGTGAATAACATTAAAGTAAAGAGGTTAATGAACGAATTCTGAACCATATCATATACAGAAAACCGACCATAACAAATCTATCATATCAGTCTCATACTAGAACATAATAGTGGTACATCCAACAGAACATATCACATATCGTCTTCCGACTAGAGTGATCGGTTTCGACTAGAGTAATCGGTTCCAGATATCGATTAAACACATATCACCACAATGAAGTGGTTAACGAAAGATCTCGTAATCACTTATTTGTCATGGACCCCCATTAACATGTTGTCCCCCATGACTTGGGACCATTCCTTTGATGCCACAGTATATTCAAAACCAGATATTCGTTCACTTTAACAAAATAACATTTCAGAAAACATAATATATCCAACAACATTTCAAATATGTTTCATATGAACATATCTTTACAGTAGTGTTACTCACAGTGCTTGGTCGGTGATACAACTCAACAGCTCAACTTGCAGAAACATATCCGAGCATAACATTTCATAACACATTCAATTTATGCAATCGGTTCTTAAACTAATTCGTTTCATCTGTTACTTATTCGTTAAATTATTTCTATTAATTCTTTAATTTCATTCGTGTTCATGCTATACATATGGATGTGTATTACACGTGAAAACCATGTACATGAAGGCTCGTAAGTCAGAAAAACTAAAAGAAAACAAAACCAAAAAATCTACCTGGTTGGCCGCACGTGTGGTGGCCTTGGCCACACGAGCGGTGGTTAAGCATAATGCAACTTTGAACAAATGAAGGTTGGCCGCTCAAGTGGCCTGGGTGCATTTCCAGTTCGAAAATCTGCTTTGAATGGAAACTGAATCTTTTGCAAAAATCAACTTCAAGTTCATGAAAATCAAACTTAAGAATTGAAAAATAAAATTAAGAACTATGCATGTGATGAGTTCCAAAATCAAAATCCATGGAGATTTCCTCCTAAAATCCCAAAGCTCATGCAAGAAACAAGTGTATGAACATGATGTGTGCCAAAGTTATGAAGTAATTTCTTCAAGTTTTCCATATCAAGCTATGTAAGTTCTAATCTTGCATTACATCAACAAAACTCCTAATTAACCATGTATTCATCCTATTCAAACTTAAATCATAGAGAATGATGGTGTAGAAGTTCCAATGTCAAGAAATTTAAGTGAAAAGCTTACCTTGAGTTGGACATTTGCGAAGATCAAGCCAATCTTTTATGTTTTCCCGAAGTTCTCTCCTTTCCCTCTTGAAGCTCTCTAGAACTCTCTCTCTCTCTCTCTCCTAATATTTTGTTAGGTCTTAGTTGATAAGA
Source organism: Camellia sinensis (assembly GCF_055761805.1). Classification (NCBI taxonomy): domain Eukaryota; kingdom Viridiplantae; phylum Streptophyta; class Magnoliopsida; order Ericales; family Theaceae; genus Camellia; species Camellia sinensis. Next base: position 66,096,805 of record NC_138968.1, on the reverse strand, counting down.
ATGAGCTCATGTCTCACACATATATATATATATATATCATTGTATAAATGATAAGCCAAATACAACTTAGTGAATTAGACGAAATCAATTTTCAATTAAACTTCCCAAATGGCGCGAAAAATTCCTATTAGCATATCCATGTATTCAATTTTGATTTTTGAACCCATTAAGGTCGTCAATTTAAGTTCTGAAGTCGTAGCCCCAACAAATATTTTTCCAATTTAGATAGATATTTCCAAATTAAATCGTATTAATTCATAATTACATGACGATCATCGTGACACATATTTTAGGGCCGTTACAGCAGCGTTGGGGATAATTGCCGATAAAATCCTATCGAAGATCTAGTGATGAGTTTAGATATGAGAGAGACGATGGACCCACAGCCGATCTAAGAGGCGATGTGAGAGAGACAACCTAGCGATGAACCCAACGCCGATCTGGGAAAGATGATGAGCTTCCGATTTGGCTAAAATTTTCGTCGTAGTTGAGCATAGTCAGCCAAACTCGTCGAAATCACCTTTCTTGTAACCAGAAACCATCGAATAACTCTTTAGCGTTACCTCCGAAGTGTTCCTAAAGACTCTAGTGCCATCGTTGTGGTCACTGATCTCGCTGCAGTAATGGATCTGAAGTGGTGAAGACTTGCAGAGCGAGAGAAAGAAGTGAATAGACTATAACTCCTATTCAACAGATTGAGGAGAGAAAGAGAGAGAATAAAATGGGTTTAATTTTAATAGATAATAAGGGTTTGTTTGGTATGTGCTACAATAGCACATGCTATTTTAGCATATTATCTTATTTCAGTCACAATCATCTTATTTTGGTCTCATTACCTTTTATTTAGGCCACGCCACTTCTCTATCACGTCACTTTAACCCCACCCACATTTCTCTCACACACACACACACACATATATATTTTGTAAAAATTCAAAATGTATATTAATCTAGTATCCCAAGTAACTTCTAAGTGTGGTTCCAATGAAGAGAGTTTAGATTGGATAAGGGTAGTTTGGTCATTTTGCAGAGTCGTGTCCTTTTGGCCTGAATAGTTTAGCAGGAAATTTTATTTCCACACATCTATTTACCTCAATGCACATCATTTCTCACTGTATATGCTTATTAATTTGGTTATTGATTATTATTCTCATTTTGTACACTTGATGTTCCAATTATACCCTAACTCATATCCTTGTACACACATCACCTAAACCTTCTTTCTACACACCTTTACCGATTTTTGTTAAAAGCCCTAATTCTACACACCTGATGTAAACTTTGAAGAAATAATGAAGCTCCATTGAAGAAGCAATGAAGATCCATTGATAACTCTATTGAAGACCCATTGACATCTCCATTGAAGACCCTACATTTTGACAACTCCATTAAAGATTCTCCATTACATTGTTGAAGGTGAGTATATCTTCTATCCATTTCAAAATCTTTTATGCGTTATCTATTTGCAATCCATTCTATTTGCACTCCATTGAAGACCCTCGTTTTTTTCTTCGAATGTTTATGATTTCGTGCACTTGGCACTAATTTATTGAATAAAAAGCAATAATTTGACTATTAACTTCCGAAATATTCACATATTTTTAGAACTTGGTTTCCGAATTTCATTGTTTAATTCAAAAGTTAAGTCCCGAATTTTGTATGATTGCAGTGTGCCAATCATTTCCTTGCCTTACAGTGTCAGGTTGGTAAGAAACTCATGGGTATGTTTGGTTTGTGTTTGAGAGATGTGTTTTAGAGATAAAAAGTATGAAAAGTTGTTTGGTTTGATTTTTTTCAAAAGATATTTTGGAAAATTATTTTGAGAGAGAATTTTGGAAAAAGTGATTGATTTGATGTGTGTGAAAGAGAGATTTGTTTGGAAAACTTGTTTGGTTTACAAGTTTTGAGAAATTTTTTTGGAAAAATTTGTTTGGTTTAATTACTTTTAAAAACTTATTTGTAGAGAAAATTTCCCAAAATTCTTTCAAAAATACAAACCAAACGAACCCAGTTTTTTTTTTTTTTGAAATTTTCAAGTGCACTTTCCTTGAATGATGATGATCAAAATGTTCTCCAACATTATTTTCTCTTTAAATCAATATAACTGATCAATAATAGTTTGAATGGTGATTTAACGATCTCAAAACTTGAAAACGTATCTAGACTCTGGAGACTTTTGGGAAGCTGGTAAAAAGTCAGTTTTCAACTTTTTACTCATTTTGAATCACATCACCTCTTATATAACTTACCCACAAAAAGACAAAATAAGCTAAAAACACTAAAAAAATTAACTTTTTACTAACTTTCCAAAGCACCCCTCTATCAAAATGAAATTAGGAGTCTCTCTTTTGTTACTTCAACTGGTTAAAGCCAACCCCTGCAGATATTGTTAAGGCCATCTAGAAACTATGGAAGAAGTGAGAAACAATGAATAAATTAGGGGTTTTTTTTTTGTTTTTTTTTTCACTAAGAAGATGTACACTGAACTTTTTTTTTGAAAAAAAAAAAATGTGTACAGAGAAGATTTAAATATAATATTTAGGGTGCATTTTAATATCTATTATAGTCATTTTACTTTAAAATATAATTGTCATTAAAATAATATTTCATTAAGTGTAAATGAGTGTTTAGAAATAAATTTTTCCTAGTCTAACATGGACTGTTTGACCAAATAAATTTGAATTTAGACTTTCCAACAATTTTAAATAAATAAAAATAAATCGTAAGATTTGAAACTTATAACAAAATAAATTCATAATTTTTATTTTTATCAATTTAAATCGTAACATTTTGATTTGTTTTCATTGAGAAAAGGTGACGGGAAAAAATATTTTTGTCTATAAACTCAATTTAAAAGTATACATAAAATAGTTAAAATAACATTTTTATTGAGTTTAATGACTAAAATATCAAAAATTTTATCAATTTTACTTCATAAAAATAAAAAATATTTTAAATTAAAAAAATAAAAAAATTTATAATTCAAATTAATAAAATTAAAATTTTATTTTATTACAACACTCAAACTTTATTTTATTTTTTAATTTCCTTTTACAATTTTTCATTTCATTTCTAAAAATCACACCAATACCAATTAAAAATCAAATATGAACCCCCACTCATCTTCATCTCCAAAGCCACACCAAAAGAATCACAGCAACCAATCCGAAACCCGCCACCACACCGCCACCAGAAATGGCGGCGATAGCCGCCGCAGTCGCCGCCGCGTCGTCGGCCCTGAACTCCCTCCACCTCTCTCGACCCTCGTCTCTCATCCGCACTCGCTCCCACCTCCGCACCCTCACCTCATCTCTCTCTTCGCCGTCCACAACCCAATTCAACATCACCTTCGCCCCTCCCAAACCCAAAACCCCAAAACCCAACCCAGACCCAATCTCTCCCGACGAACTAGGTCAACAACTCTTCATCCCATGGATCGTCCGCGACGAGAAGGGCAACCTCACTCTCCAGTCCACTCCACCGCCTCGTCTTCTTCACGAAATGGCCAATGCCAAGACTCAGTCCGCCAAGAAGAAGAAGAAGAAGAAAGAGAGCTCAATCAATGCTGTCCCAACATCTGAGCCCAAGCATTCCAAAGCAGCAAGGAGATTTTATAATCAGAATTTCAGAGATCCTCCTCAGCGCCTCAGTAAGGTTCTTGCTTCTTCCGGAGGTATGATTTTGAATTTTGATTCTTTGATCACCAATTTCGATGCTATTTCATATTGGGTCTTTTTTTTTTTTTTTTTCTCAAAAGCAAAAGGGTAATTTGGAAATGTGGCAAATGCCAAACTTTTGTTTTGTGTGTGATTGGTTTTGAATTATTATGGCCTATTTTGGGAAGTGGGTTAAAAGACACTTCCCAGCTTTTAACCCACTTCCTTCTTTATCGAGTGTCATGGGCCCATGGCTTGTCTTGTCTTGTCAGTGGCATCGAGAAGGAGCAGCGAAGAGCTTATTTTCCAGGGAAGGGTGACTGTTAATGGTTCTGTGTGCAACACTCCTCAGGTTCGTTTCTGTGCTATGTAGCATTTGATTCTATGTTGCCTTTGTTTATGTTGTTGGAAAATCTATTAAGAGATAATACTATGAGGGCATGTTTGATTGGTGGATTATAACATAGGATTGCGATTATTAATTTATGTTACTCACATTCCATGGAGTGTAAATTTAGTAAAAGTAATAATGAAAGCAGAGGAGAAGTGAAGATTGAGAACCAATATTGCCTAAGAGTGAATATTTTCGTTATTTAGGGTCGATTATCACAATAGCGGGGAAGATTGAAGCGGATGTGGCCCATAGGATTTAGGCGGGATGGTGTAAGTGAAGAAGTGCGTCTGGGTAGTGTGCGATAAACGAATACCTACTAGACTTAAAAGGTAAGTTCTATAGAACGACTATTAGACCAATGATGTTATATGAGACGGAGTGTTGGGTAACTAAGAAACAATATGTAGATAAGATAAGTGTGGCTGAGATGAGAATGTTAAGGTGAATGTGTGGCAAGACTAGATAAGACAAAATTAGGAATGAGTATATTCGGGAATATGTAGGAGTAGCACCGATAAAAGATAAGTTGAGAGAGAATCGATTGAGATGGTTTGGCCATATTCAATGGAGACCAACAGAGGCAGTAGTGAAGAGATACAATACTGTAACGGTAGATGGACACGTTAGGGGACGGGGTAGGCCTAAATTAACGTTGGTTAGCGTTGTAAATAGAGATATAGATCTACTTAATTTGACTAACGAAATGACCTTTGATAGGGCCGCGTGGAGAAGAAGGATTCATTTAGTCGATCCCATTTGATGGGACTTAAGGCTTGGTTTGGTTTGGATTGGATTTCGATGGACATTCTATCTAGCAAAATTGGTGGATTTTTTAATCATACAACTAATAATACATATCGAACATATAATTGAGATTATATATTTCCATATCCATTGCAAAACAAATATGATTAAGTGAGAATTATTTATCTCATTAATTTAGCTAGATAACCAATCCTATATTAATCCCATAGATTCTTAATCCTCTCACTATGAGTCCTGCTAATCAAACAGGGCCTGAGATTACAATTGTAAAGTCACGGATCAAGAGTACTGTTAATGTTGTAATGTATCTTTTGATTATGGGCAGACTAGAGTTGATCCTGCCAGGGATATAATTTATGTCAATGGAAACCGCCTTCCTAAGAAATTGCCTCCAAAGGTGTATTTGGCCTTGAACAAGCCAAAAGGGTTCGTCATCTCTTTGACTCATCAGAGTTTGTTTGTTTGTTTGTTTGTTTTTTTGTGTGTTCCCCCCCTCCCCTAGTTTGAGTTTGAATTATTTGGTACTTGTGGGGTTATATCATTGCAGGTACATATGCTCTTCTGGGGAGAAAGAGACTAAATCAGTGATATCTCTTTTTGATGATTATTTGAAGAATTGGGTATGCAAAAATTACATTATTGCAACGTCAATAAGTTTTTTCTTTTTGGGTGAACCATTGCCTACTTTTTTATCCTTGCTGGATTTTTGGCTTTGCAATAATTATATAAAAATGGGCTTTTTCAGGATAAAAGGAATCGGGGACAACCTAAACCAAGATTGTTTACTGTTGGCCGCCTTGATGTTGCCACAAGTGGTTTAATTATTGTAACAAATGATGGTATGTGTACTGCCGTGACTGAGCATATGTGCCTATACTATCGTGTTTGGTGTTTCATAATAATGGTTGAAATTGAATCATTTTGATTTTGATCATTATTGGATTAATTATGGAAGTCAGAATGGATTCGTCTAAATCTAGCTGCCATCCATTTTCAGGGGAGTTTGCTCAAAAACTTTCACATCCTTCTTTTAATTTATCAAAGGAGTAAGGTTCCTTTCATTTTTTTATTATTTAATATTCATTATTGACCTGATTTTCATATATAATGCTTCTATCGTGCTTCTCTGTATCCTGCTAAACTTTTTTTTAAAAATATTATAAAATTGTGACTGTAGATACATTGCAACTATAGATGGTGTGGTCAATAAGCGGCACCTAATAGCAATCAGTGAGGGAACAGTCATTGAAGGCACCCATTGCACCCCAGATGTTGTTGAGCTTCTACCACAACAGCCTGACATATCAAGACCTCGACTTCGTGTTGTGGTATTTCTGTTGTTCTCTTCTAGAAAAATAATTTTAATGTCATATTCAGAAGCCTTATAATGGCATTTTGATTGTCTCACACAAAGCAGCTGGGGTATGTTGAAGATGTATGAATTTTGGTCGGAATAAATTTTGTTCTTTAATAAAAAAAACTAACGAATTCAACTATTCAAGTACTTAGATGACATGAAATAAAATTAAATCACAACCTTCAAAGCCACTAATTTTGTAGGTGGTTTTGGAGATGAGAAGCCCTGATGAAATTTGACGAATCCTGAATTTTGTTTACTTCTACTTTTAAAATATTTTGGCAGGTTTTTTTTCTATTTTTTCTTGATTGTGTTTTTATATAATGTTTTCAATTTTTATGTGAAATGCCTATCAGTTTAACTTGTTTAAGCAATATTATAAAGTAATACAAGTTGCTGTCTAGTTGGAAATATCTTTAAAACCATTATGGTGGCTTGTAATGAGTTTTTGTTGCTTCAATTTTTTTATTTTTTTAGATATATGGGAGTGGGAACAGGCTTTTGGTTGATGTTCTAATACTAGATGTTAATATGTTCTATATATATATGTATATGAAAAATGCTTGGTGGCCCAAATTTGTTTGGCCCGAATGGCTCGAATGTATCAAAACGACATCGTTTTACACCAAAAACGATATTGTTTTGAGACATTCGTAAAGAGAAACAAGAAAATATCTATTTTATTGATTTATTGAATGAATCTATATGATATAGAGGAGGTAGTATATATATATATAAGACTGATACACTTAACCTAACCATAACCATCTAACTAAACTATAGTTAAACTCTAACAAACTAACTACCTAGCCTTGATAATACACACGTGATTGCTGGAGCTATTGCTTTGCTGAGCTGCTATGGCTGCTGCTCTGCTGGAGATCTGAGCTGCTATGGCTGCTGCTCTGCTGTGCTGAGCTGCTAAGCTGCTGTGGCTGTGTTCTGCTGGAGCTGGAAGGAATGTGACAAACGTGAAGCTTCTTGGCTGCAATTCTTTCTCGAACAAAATGATAATCGACTTCAATATGCTTTGTTTGTGCATGAAACACAGGATTGTGAGACATAGCAATAGCAGATAAGTTGTCACACCAAAGAGTAGGAATAGGCACTGGACAGTGAAGCTCTGCCAACAACATACCAAGCCAACTAAGTTCAGCTGAGGTCTGGGCTAAAGCTCTATACTCAGCCTCTGAGGAAGACCTAGACACAGTTGGCTGCTTCTTGGCAGACCAAGAAATTAAGTTGGGACCAAGGTAAACACAATATCCAGTAGTAGACCTTCTATCAAGCACATTTCCAGCCTAGTCTGAGTTAGAGTAAGCATTAAGAATAAGAGGACCACTGGAGAAATGAAGACCATGGCCCAATGTGCCTTTAAGATATCTGAGCAACCTCTTGACAGAGGCAAAATGACTATTCAAGGGTGCTTGCATGAATTGGCAGGCATGGTTAACTACAAAGGTAAGATCTGGCCTAGTGATAGTGAGGTATTGAAGAGTACCTACTAAACTTCTATAAAGAGATGGTTGACTAAAGGGTAAGTCACCATCAGAAGAAAGGGTAGAAACTTTAGTAGCCATGGTAGAGGAGTAAGACTTGCGATCATTCATGCCTACTTTGGCTAGGATTTCTGAAGCATACTTCTGTTGAGAAAGAACATATCCAACAGAGGTCTTAGTGACAGAAATACCAAGAAAGTAGTTAATGAATCCTAGTTCTTTCATAGAAAAAGTGGCATGCATTTGTTGAATCAAAGAAGCAATATAAAGAGGGTCATTGCTAGTGAGCAGGATATCATCCACATATATGAGTAGAATGGTAATAGAAGTAGGAGTCTTGAGAACAAACAAAGATGAGTCACATTGACTAGGAACAAAATTTTGAGAGAGGAGAAAAGTTGAGAAAGTAGAGAACCAAGCTCTAGGGGCTTGTTTTAAGCCATAAAGAGCTTTGTTCAATTTGCAAACAAGATGAGATTGGGAAGCATGAACAAACCCCTGAGGTTGGACCATGTACACCTCTTCATCAAGAACCCCATGTAGAAAAGCATTAGAAATGTCAAGTTATTTGATTGGCCAATCAAAATGAAGAGCAAGGCTGTAGACACAAATTTTAAAACATGAAGTATTTCAACACATTTCAAAATTTTATGTTACAAATGTCCACTGTTTAGTTTTTGGACTAAACAGTGTTGATTATTTGAATAGTAGGTTCTTATTTCCGATCTGTATTTCAGATCGTTAATTACACATTTTAGACAAATGAAACCTCCGATTAATGAAGAACAAAATAAACAATAAAAGACAATTTAAGAAGAATAAATATTTTATTGAAATTGTTCTGGGTTTTGAACCCTCGAATACAAAATACAATTCTTGGGTTTGGAACCCTTTACCTATTCATCGCCATTAGCGTAGGCTTTTGAGTTCTTTAGGCTTCTCTTCTTCTTTCTTGTAACGACTTCTTTAGCTCTCAATTCCTTTCTTTCTCTCTCTCTCTGATCTTTTCACTTCTGATTTTCTGATCTCCCGTCTTGTGTGATGGTCCTCATATTTATGGAAGGTCATTAGGTGATAGGAATGCTTCATCTTCAATTTGAATTTCAAATTGAATGATAGCGCCATTTAAATTTTGAATAATAGCGCTATCTGATTAATCATATATCTTATTAATCGGATTGATCTTTGGGGTTTCATCCTGTGTGGTGTCCTTGCTGTAGGCTCTACAGGTGTCATCTTTTCTAGGCTCTACGTGTCATAAATTTAGTTGAAATTTATGTGCCAACAAATGCCCCTCGTGACTTGCACAAGTGAACTTTCTTAATTGTGCGAGTCACGACAATTTGGCACTTTTATCTGGATGATCTTTAGGTCTTGGATGAGATTATTTCTTTGCTTTGGTCCCTGACCTCTTTTCTTTTCTTTTTTTTTTTTTTTTTTGACGGCTTTTTTTATGAGCCTTTTTACTTTTGTTGCATGGGTCCTTTTTGTGGACTTGATCTTTTTTTTAAAAAAATAAAGGGTTAATTGCCCTTTATAGTCCATGGGCTATTTACTTTTGTCGCATGGGTCTTTTTTGTGGACTTGATTTTTTATTTATTTATTTTTATTATTTGTTTTAAGGGTCATGAGTAAAGTCCAAGATTTAATTGGACATTTCCTTTTGTGGGCCTCCAACTTGCTACCATTTTTTTACAGTAGATTTTTTTTCTAGGCCATCATGGATTTTTCTAAACCATCGTAGATCTTTCCTTTTCTAGGCCACTATTTTTTTAATTGGGCCTTTTCTTTTGTGGACCTCCAACTTGCCACCATTTTTTTTTTTTTTTTTTTTTACAATAGATTTTTTTTGTAGGCCATCATGGATTTTTCTCGACCATCATGGACCTTTCCTTTGCTAGGTCACTATTTTTTAATTGGGCCTTTTCTTTTGTGGGCCTCCAACTTGCCACCATTTTTTACAGCAGATTTTATTTTTAGGCCATCATGGATTTTTTTGAGCCATCATGGACCTTTCCTTTTTTAGGCCACCATTTTTAATTGGGCCTTTTCTTTTGTGGGCCTTCAACTTGCCACCATTTTTCTTCAGCAGATTTTTTTTCTAGGCCATCATGAACCTTTCCTTTTCTAGGCCACCATTTTTAATTGGGCCTTTTCTTTATGAGCCTCCAACTTGCCACTTAGGATTTTTTACAGCATATATATATATATATTTTAGGAGTTTGTCTAAAATGGAATAGGATGGATTAGCATTGGTAGGATTTCTAATCCTACACAAACTTTTACTTAGTAATTTAAATCCTACCTAAACTCTTGCTTCTTTGAAGTATTTTAGGAGACCACTATCTCCTTTCTTAAGCAAAAATTTTTGCTTATATAATACCTATCCATGCATGTGGACAATAGATATTTTTCCTCCTGCAACTTTGTTCTTCCAGCAGATTTTTTTTTTTTTATAGTTCGCACACTAGTTTTTTTTTTTTTTTGTCTTACTGTTTTTTTTTTTTTGTAGACCATGAATCTAAATAGGCCAAAAAAAATTTTCAAACTGTTTAGCAAACCTTTTTTTTGTTGGCCATGAATCTAAATAGACCAAACAAACCACATAACTCTTCTTCTCTCTCTCTCTCTCTTTTTTTTTTTTTTTTTTTTTTTTTAAAGGTTTCAAATTTTTTTTTTCAAACTGTTTAGCAAACCTTTTTTTTTTTGTAGACCATGAATCTAAATAGACCAAACAAAGTCCCTGTCACAGAACTCTTCTTTTTTTTTTTTTTTAAAAAAAAGGTTTCAATTTTTTTTTTTCAAACTGTTTAGCAAACCTTTTGTTTTTGTAGACCATGAATCTAAATAAGACCAAACAAAATGAGATTATTTATTTGCTTTGGTCCTTGGCCTATTTATTTATTTTTTTCTTTTTATTATTATTATTTTTTTTTGTTAAAAGTTGAAAATCAGCCTTGCCCCCTCGTGATTCGTACAAGTGACTTTTAATTGTACGAATCATGATGACTAATTTTCTTTTCTTTTTTTGGTTAACAATTATTTCATGTCTTTTTATCTCTTTTGCAGGCAACATGCAAGGCGTCAGAGTTTGTTTGCAGGTATCATTACCCCTTCTAGCCTAATGGCAATGAGTGGTTTGAATCATTGGCAGTGATTGTGTCCTTTTACCCCAATGGCTTGAATCCTTGGCAGTGATTGTGTCCTTCACCCCAATGGGTTGAATCCTTGGCAGTGAATGTGTCCGTCACCCCAATGGCTTGAAACCTTGGCAATGATTGTGTCTTTCACCCCAATGGCTTGAAACCTTGGCAGTGATTGTGTCCATCACCCCAATGGCTTGAATCCTTGGCAATGATTGTGTCCGTCACCCCAACGGCTTGAATCCTTGGCAGTGATTGTGTCTTTCACCCCAATGGCTTGAATCCTTGACAGTGATTGTGTCCGTCACCCCAACGGCTTGAATCCTTGGCAGTGATTGTGTCCGTCACCCCAACGGCTTGAATCCTTGGCAGTGATTGTGTCCTTCACCCCAACGGCTTGAATCCTTGGTAGTGAATGTGTCCGTCACCCCAACGGCTTGAATCCTTGGCACTGATTGTGTCCTTCACCCCAATGGCTTGAATCCTTGGCAGTGATTGTGTCTTTCACCCCAACGGCTTGAATCCTTGTCAGTGATTGTGTCTTTCACCCCAACGGCTTGAATCCTTGGCAGTGAAGGTGTCCTTTACCCCAATGGCTTGAATCCTTGGCAGTGAACGTGTCCGTCACCCCAACGGCTTGATTCCTTGGCAGTGAATGTGTCCGTCACCCCAATGGCTTGAAACCTTGGCAGTGAACGTGTCCGTCACCCCAATGGCTTGATTCCTTGGCAGTGAATGTGTCCGTCACCCCAACGGCTTGAAACCTTGGCAGTAAATGTGTCCGTCACCCCAATGGCTTGAGTCCTTGGCAGTGAATGTGTCCTTCACCCCAATGGCTTGAATCCTTGGCAGTGAATGTGTCCGTCACCCCAACGGCTTGAGTCCTTGGCAGTGAACGTGTCCGTCACCCCAACGGCTTGAGTCCTTGGCAGTGAACGTGTCCGTCACCCCAACGGCTTGATTCCTTGGCAAGGGACTTTCGTCAATTTCTTTATATTATGACATTTTGCCTCAACTAACCTCTTTGAGGCCCAATACTATGAGAAGAAGCTTCATTTCGACAAAGTTTCTGGCGAACATGAACAGTTGTTTGCTTCAATTATCAAGTCGGATGAGCACATTGCGGGTCTTAATCAAAGGTTTATTCAAACCAAAGAGTTACTCAAACAACTTGAAGAGGAATTGTCATCCACCCAAGCGGAACATGCATTCTTTGTGTGATTTTGTACAAGCTTCCGAGAGTGTTTCTAAATCAGAAGAAGACGTGCAAACTGCTCGGAATGTTTTGAGCCAACACAAGAAGAAGAATGGACAACACAGTGTTGTGGAACGTGCCTTTGAAAGGGCTAAGGCTTCTCTTAATGAATGAATGCACTTTTATTTTGTTATTCATCCGAACATAATGTATTTATGAAATTTTGCTCAGTGATGGATTTATTTGTTATTTGAAATTTCTCAATACAATACATTGATTTGTCTTATTTTAGCCGTACACAATAGATTTATTTGTTATATGAAATTTCTTAATACAATACATTTATTTGTCTTATTTTGGCCGTACACAGTTTATACTCTTGCGGGCCAGGAGTATCCAATGTTTTATCACCTTAGATTTCAGTGAGGTATTTTAGCAGTTTAACCACATACAATACCGTTGGTGATTTTTTTTACTTTTGTTTGGCCGTACACAGTTTATACTCTTGCGGGCCAAGAGTATCTAATGTTTTACCACCTTAGATTTCGGTGGGATATTTTAGCAGTTTAACCACATACAATACCGTTGGTGGTTTTTGACTTTTGTTTGGCTGTACACAATTTATACTCTTGCGGGCCAGGAGTATCCAATGTTTTACCACCTTAGATTTCGGTGGGATATTTTAGCAGTTTAACCACATACAATACTGTTTGTGGTTTTTGACTTTTGTTTGGTCGTACACAGTTTATACTCTTGCGGGCCAGGAGTATCCAATGTTTTACCACCTTAGATTTCTGTGGGATGTTTTAGCAGTTTAACCACATACAATACCGTTGGTGGTTTTTTTTTTTTTCCCCTAACTTTTGCCTAGGCTGCCCTTTCGGGTTTTCAACCTAGCAGGCTTTCTTTTTTTTTTTTTTTTTTTTTTCTTTGCCCTAACTTTTGCCTAGGTCGCCCTTTCGGGTTTTCAATCTAGCAGGCTTTCTTAAGGATAATATCTCTTCAAGAACCTTGCATTGGTTGGGGGAATGATTCTGTTACCATCCATCGTTATCAACAAATAGTCCCCATTAGAATAAACCTTCTCAATCACATAAGGTCCTTCCCATTTGGGCTCAAGTTTTCTTTTGGTTCTTCGTGAGACTACTATGGGTATTCTAACCATTAGTACCAAGTCTCCATTTTTAAAGGAGCGAAGCCTCACCCTTTTATTGAACGCATTTGCCATCATTTGTTGGTAGATCTCCAAATTCTGTTGAGCATACAACCTTCTTTCATCTAGGGTCTCGAGCTCGGCCAACCTCACTCTTGCGCTTTCATCTTCTATTAAGGACTCTTGTATTGCCACTCGCAATGATGGTGTTTGAACCTCAACTGGTAACACTGCTTCTCCTCCAAAGACCAACGAATAAGGGGTTGCTTGAGTAGGAGTTCTGTGTGAAGTTCGATAAGCCCACAAAGCTTCTTGTAACTTTTCGTGCCAAGTTATTTTGTTCTTATCCACCATCTTCTTGAGAATTTTGCACAATGTCTTGTTGAAAGCTTCTGCCAAACCATTGGCAGTGCATGATATCTTGATGAATGGTTGTTTTTGATTTTGTACTTGGCAAATAACTTGTTCAAAGCATCACTCCTGAACGGCTGTCCATTATCCATGATGACACTTTCTGGAATTCCGAACCTGTAAATGATATGGGTTCGGATGAACTCGGAGACAATTGTACTTTTTATATCCTTTAAAGCCACGGCCTCTGCCCATTTTGAGAAATAGTCAGTAGCAGCTAAGATGTATCGATATCTTGCTGAAGATGGAGGTACAAAAGGACCAATAATATCCATACCCCATGCTGCAAATGGCCAAGAACAAGTTGTTAAATGTAAAGGCTCTGGGGGTTGGTGGAGAAAGTTCCCATGGAATTGGCAGACTTGGCACCTTCGAGCATAATCTATGCAATCTGCAATCATAGTTGGCCAATAGTATCCCAACCGTTTTAGCTGCATATGTAATTTAGGACCACTTTGGTGTGCCCCACATTTACCTGCATGTATTTCTGCCATTACCTCTTGAATACGCTCCTTGGCTATACACCGCATGTACATTCCATCCAAAGACCTTTTGTATAACGTTCCATCTTTCCATAAGACGAATTTGGTAGCCCTGCGTCTCACTTCAATTCTTTTTACTTTATTTTCAAGTAGCCTACCATGTTGGAGGTAAGCTATGAATGGTTCCCGCCAATCCTCCTCGTTTTCTCCTTTCGTGGTGACAACCAAGATTGAAACCCAGTCAAAAACTTCTTTTAAAGGTTGTAACACCCTTCTTTCACCTACCGTGATAGTAATTGTTTTGCTATCTGGTAGGGTGAGTGATGCAGCTAAACTTGCAAGTGAATTGGCTCGAGCATTTGTTCTTCTCTTCACATGGAAAATATGTGTTTTCCTGAATTGCGAAAGCAATTGATTAGCCCTTTCATGATACGGGATGAGACTTGTTTTCTTAACAATGTATTCTCCACGGAGTTGTTTTATCACCAGTTCCGAATCTCCATAAATTGAGAGTTCTTCAATAGGAATTTGTAATGCCAATTCTAATCCAGTAATTACAGCTTCATATTCTGCCTTATTATTGGAGCATCCTTCACTTAAGGCGAAAGAATGGGTGAGTATAGCATTGTCTGGAGTCACAAACACAATTCCAATTCCAGCTTTATTGTTTTTAGGATTTTCTTGCTTCTTGCCATCTGGATTCCTTGAAGCTCCATCAAAATACATCTCCCATCCTTTTTGGATTTCTACTTGCATAACTTCGTCATCTGGTAAATCAATTACTAGAGGTGAGTCATCAGGTATAGGATGTGCTGCCAAAAAATCTGCTAGAACCTGTCCCTTTACAGCTCTTTGGGGAACATATTCAATTGCGAATTGTTGGAGAATTATAGCCCACTTTGCAATTTTCCGTGAAAGTATGGGCCGTGAAAGTATATATTTCAAAGGGTCTGCTCTTGATATCAACTTGACTTTGTGTTCCAGGACATAGTGTTTTAGTTTTTGTAAGGCGAACACCAAGGCAAGACATGTCTTTTCGATAGGAGAATAATTGACTTCTGCCCCAACCAGAGTACGACTCAAGTAATACAAGGCATTTTCTTTCCCATGCTCATTGTGTTGTACCAATAGTGCCCCTAACGAACCATTCAGGGCTGTTATGTACAACAAGAGTGGTTTCCCTTTTATTGGGCTTATGAGTACTGGAGGCTTCAAAAGATACTCCTTAATACTATTAAAAACATTTTGGCACTGCTGATCCCATTCAAATGGAACACCTTTTTTCATCAAGCTTGAGAATGCCACGCATCGACCAGCCAAGTTCAAAATAAATCTTCTGATAAGCCAACCTCTCTTGTAGCCCCTTTAATTCCCTTAAATTTCGCAGAGGAGGCATTTCAACAATGGCTTTAATCTTAGTAGGGTCAATTTCAATCCCTTTGTTTCAAACCACGAACCCTAGAAACTTTCCTGAGGAAACTCCAAATGCACATTTTAGTGGGTTCATCTTGAGTTTGTATCTCCTAAAACGTTCGAAGATTCTTCTCAAATCTTCCACATGGTTTTCCTTCTCCTTCGTCTTGACAACAAGATCATCAACATAGCATTCAATGGTGTCATGGAGCATATCACGAAAAATTACATTCATTGCCCTTTGATGCGTGGCCCCAGCATTTTTCAGGCCAAAAGGCATTACCTTATAACAAAAGACTCCTCTCGGAGTCCTGAATGCAGTCATTTCTTCATCTTCAGGTGCCATTCGAATTTGATTGTATCCTGAGTATCCATCCATAAAAGACAAGGTTTCATACCCAGTAGTTGCATCTACAAGAAGCTCAGTGATGGGCAAGGGAAAGTCATCTTTAGGACAAGCCTCATTGAGATCACGGAAATCAATGCAGACCCTTATTTGACCATTCTTTTTCTTGACCGGCACTATGTTTGCTAGCCAGGTTGGATATTGGACTTCCCTGATGAATCCTGCATTGATAAGCTTGTCGACTTCGGCTTCAATTTGGGCTGTAAGCTCTGGTCGAGTTCGCCTTTAAGGCTGTTTAACTGGCCGTTTCTCAGGGTGAATTGCAAGCTTATGGACTGCAATCTCTGGATTAAGACCAGGCATCTCACTGTAGTTCCATGCAAATATGTCACGATACTCCCTTAAGAAGGAAATATATTGTCGAGCTTCTTCTTCCTTTAAATTTACACTAATGAAGGTTGGTTTGTTTTCTCCTTCATCGCCCAGATTTACCTCACGAAGGTCATCCACAGTGGCTTGGCCTCTTGCTTCAAATTCTGTTGGTGCAGGTTGAGCTTCATCTTGGTCAACATCTTCCAACACATCTTGAGTGATAGTCATGTTTACTGGAAATTTTTCCTCATCACCCCGATAGCCTAACCCTTCTGCCCTAGCGGTGATAATACCGCCTTGCTGGATAGCCTGCCTCTACAAAGGTGTTAATGCAAAGTCAAAGGGTGTCATTGTTTCTGGTATTTTTTCAGGATCTAAACCAACTTTCATCAACATCTGTGTAATTTCTGCACTGAAAGTAGGCTTTTCAAAACTCGAGATGTTTTCTTCTGGCACTTGTTCAACTTTCACTTTCTGTTCAACATCTCCAAGTGAGTCGAATGTGATGGGTTTCGACCCTTTTCCTTTAGAAGGGACCACAATCTTATTATATTTCTCCACATAGGTGCATTCTGTCCTCCTTAATGGCAACGTGAACTCAGCCTTGAGATCTAAAATTGGATTTATTGGGGCTAGAGCCTTTGCCCCCAGTTTCCTTTCGGACTTTGGCACATATCGAAAAGTTCTTTTTGTTGAAACTGGAGTAGACTCTAGAGCGTCTTTGACATTCGGAGTATCTTCAGACTTTTTCACATCTTTTCCCTTTCTTTGTGAAGTCTTTGTATAGAAGCGAGCATCAGCATAATAGGCCTCTACTTCTCCAAATGGATCATTGTTAGCCACAATTGTCCCCTCTTTTTTGGGTGAAGGCAATGGGTACTTGATACATTGGTGATAAATTGATGGCACTGCATGATGATTATGCATCCATGGTCTCCCAAGCAAAGCATTGTAGGAGGTGTCTACATCAATGACCAAGAACTTAGTCCTTTCTTCAATATCCCCAAACTGGGTTCACAATTCAATCTTTCCCATTGGGCATTGTTCATTCTGATTAAGTCCTTGAATGACCAGATGACTTGGACACAGTTGTGAAATTCGAATCCCTAATAGGTTTAAGGCCCTTCGAGGCAGGAGGTTTACCGCAAATCCTCCATCGACCAAAATTCGAGAAATCTTCACATCATGGATAAGCCCAGTTATAATCAAAGGCTGATTATGGTCTGCTATTTCAGCACACATGTCATTGTCATCAAAGGTTACTATAGCCATGCATGTAGTTGTCTTCTCTTGATTTCTACCCTCAATTTCTTTGTGGAAATCCTCTGGCTTGGACAGGGCATGTATTAAAGACTTTCAAAGCTCTGGAGACATTTTCAGTGCATCATATACGCTCAATAATGCTGGAATTTTCTTTAGATGAGCTAGTACATCATATTTCACTTGCTCTTCCTCCAGCAAAACCTGTGGAACTTCTGACGTTTGAGAGTCCTGAGGATTTCGTAATTTCCTCCGATAGGTAAAGAAGTCTGGCATACTTCAGCAACCGCCTTTTCGTTGACCTCAACTTCTTTTATTTCCTCACTTATTTAGACCATGTTAACTGGTCCAGCTGCAGGGTGATCATCATCATCAGTCCCTTCTCCATCTTCCTGGAGCTGCATTCTTCTCCCATTTCTTAGGTACCGGGAGTCACGCCTATAAAAGCATTGAGATTCTTCAAAACCATTCTTCATGGCCTCCCAACTAGGCACCACGACTCCATCGAGGGAGCAATACCAGTCAAAGGCGATCCCCTCTAAGGAAAGGGGGAATTATTTTAGGCAAAGTGTTTGATTTTGAGCTGTTTCCCCACACTGCTTCAAAAAACGCCTAATATGTTTTTGAGGATCTCCATACCCCTCATATAGGACAAAATTCGGAAGTTCGTATCCTTCAGGAAATGGTGTTTGCTCTACCCATAAAGGGAACAAATCCCTTGGGCGATAAGTGCCCATCTCTCGAAGATCAAGGGTAGTTTCAATCTTCTCCTCAATTGTGCCTTCTATAAAATCATATGTTTGAGAAGATGTACCTTCGTCATCCAAATGTTCTGACATCTCAATTTCTATTGGCCATGGTTTATAAAATGTCCTATAGAATCGATCAGCCATGGTGTCCCAATCTGGGATTGAATTAGGTGGCAGGCTGAAGTACCAATCTGTTGCCCATCCTTCCAAAGAAAGAACGAATTGCCTTAGAAGTAATGCCTGGCTTTTTACTGTGTTTCCACATTGTGCAAGGAAACGAACCAAATGGCGCCTTGGACAACCTGTCCCATTATATAAAGGAAAACGAGGTACTACATATCCTCGTGGGAACTGAACCCATTCGACCCAATTACGGAAAGGGTGTCTAGAAATTTGATTTCTTTCAATAATCAAATTTTGATGGGCTTCAAAACCCTCATCTTTCAAAGAGACTGTTACTTTTGCCTGATGTTCCGCTTCCCTTCTAGCTTCAATTTTTGCTTTCTCATCATAACCTGGATTGCGAATGATATGTATTTCTCGTTTTTCAAAATTTACATCCACAGTGATGACATTACAAAGAAAGTCAAAGTGGTCACTTGATACACTTTCTCCATCGTATGTCCTAGCTGGGGATGTGTATAGTGAACCATTAGGAGAAAAATCAAGTTCCCAATCTTCATTAGGATCCTCAACTTGAGATGACTTTGCTTGTTTACTTGAATGCTTCCATACTTCATCATCCGACATACACCTGCCATTCACCTCATCATCCTTGAAGTGTAGTCGTTTTTTCGCCTTTTTCACAAGCTCAGAGTCAGACCTACACCCAGTGTCTCATTGTTCTGTTCCCCTTACATATTCTGGAGTATTTTGATAGTACATTGGTGGTACTGGCGAATACTCTGGAGAAAAGGCTTCTAGTGTATACTCTGGAGAAGCTGGTGTACATTCTGGAGAGGTTGGTGTGTATTTTGGGGAAGTTGGTGTATATTCTGGTGAGTCAGGTATGCAGATAGGAGATGTAATGCAATCTCCTTCCCTAACTTTTGAACCAACTTCACCCTCATCTTCCTCGTCATCACTCAAAACAATGATGGTTAGGCAAGGGGCCAAAGTAAACTTTTCCTCCCTTCTTTTATCAAAGTATGTCTGCAACTCCACAAATTGAAATTTTGAAGGTAGAAATTCCTCATGTGACTGGGACAAGAGGACCTTGCTCTAATTGCATATCAGGGACCAATTTCTCCCATTTTTCCTTCTTTGGGTTCTTCTTTCCTTTTCTTTTACTTACTTTGGCTTTTTTCTGTTTCCTAGAAACTTTTGGTTTTTGCTTTTTGGAAACTTTTGGCCCTTGTGTTGTTGAATCAACCACACTTCTAGCTTTCACTGTGGCATTTTGTTTTTTCTTCATGCTTTTTGACTGATAAACAACCCATTCACCTTCATTATCATTGTCGATAGTGATTGGGTTAGCAGATGCTTTCTCTTGAGGAGGGAGTTCGATAATTTTAGAGTCCAAACGTTCTTGAATTTTATCTTTCAGAACAAAGCACTCTTTTATCGGATGGCTAATCAAACGATGGTAGGGACAATACTTTGGATCGTTGGTCTTTCCTACCTCATGTGGTCTTTTCACCTCAGGGAGAGCAATCAACTTTTGCTCCAACAGATCTTCCAATAGGTCTTCGACCAGATCATCCATGAAGGAATATTTCTTCTCCAACCTCTCTTTCATAGTTACCTTTTTAAATTCCTTGGGCTTTTTAGCCCCTACTACAACGGGACCCTTCTTTCTGGTTTCGATTGTAGCTGCAATCGAGGACCAACCTTTTCAGCGGCCCTAGGCCTCCTTCGTTTAGCTAGATGCAGCTCCATATCATGAGCTTTAGTGCATAGATCACTGAATCCTTCAAAAGTTTGAGCCATATGAGCCGTAGAGAGCTCATGTCAGAAGTTGTTAAGGCACATTTGAATTAACTCTAATTGCGTAAACTTTTGAGGACAAGCAAATGTCAAAACTCGCCATCTTGCAATGAAATCTGTAACAGACTCATTGTCACGTTGCTTGGTCTCAATCAGTTCTGGTACTCCAACTCGTCTTTGTGTGTTGCAGAATTGTTTAAGGAACTCCTTCACCATGGAATCCCAATTTAGGATTGATCCCTCAGGAAGATTAGCATACCAAGTAAATGCTGAACTTTCAAGCGATTGGACAAATAGCTGCAGGCACAGGGCCTCATTCTAGGCTATTGGCCCGCATCTTGAAAGGAAATGAGCCACATGTTGTCTTGGATCTCCTGTTCCATCAAACATTTTGAAATCTGGCTGGGAAAAACCAGAAGGGAATGGAACAGCATCTACCCATGTTGGGTAAGGTTTTGTAATTATTCGAAAATTTTCATCATCTTTTTCTTTGACTTTCTTTACTTGTCTCCTCACCATATCATCAATCATGGCCATGAGCACTGGATTCATACCACCACTGGTTAGATCGGAGTAACAAGGACCATTGCCCCCTGGGGCTAGTGTGCTTTGTATGCCTACGAATGTCCCCACAACAGGTTGTGTCATTTGTTTAGGTGCACTTCCTGGTCCTGTCATTTGGGCCTGTAACTGTTGCATTTGCTGCAACATAGCAGCCATTTCTCGTTCTCTTCTCTCAAGTTGTTCTTCTACGGCCACCACTTTTTCCTTGAGACCTTGGTCTTGTTGGACCTGCGAATTTTCACCTTCTTTCTCAACCTCAGTCATCATAACTGCGACTTTGTTGATATCTCTCAATTCCTTGTTTCCAATATTTGTTGAAACAAACGAGATAGAATCATCTTGTTCATGCAAAGGATTATCAACCCCCACAACATTACTCATATTTGAAGCATCTGACTGCGATACTTTGTTTTGAGCCTCACGGGTTATGGACCTTGTTACAGGCCCTTTTCTTATTCCTTCCATAGATAGTTCAATCAAAGTAGAAATATTTCCCAAGGGTTGCTTGCCCTCCTCCACCTTTCATTTTCCAACAAAGACAGGGCTTTCAATTTGTTTTTGGCATTCATCTTTCGAGAGAGCCCTTTCAATAGCTCCTGTAACATTTGTTGCCATTGTTCTTAGTTTCAGTTCCTTTAAGGCCTTATTTCTTCTTCGCCTTTGTCTTTTTGAAACTGGACCTGATGACATATCAAGTCGAGCCCCTAGGGGCATAGAAGGAACCATTTGCGTTTTTGCAAATTCCTCATGAATTTTCAAAACAGTCCCTACATTTTTAGAGCGGACCAATTGATGTTGATTCAAATCCCGTTGGGCCAACAGGTGTTCCTTATTCGAACCTTGTCGGGCCAACGGGTGTTCCTTATTTGAACCCTGTCGAGCCAACGGGTGTTCCTTATTCGAACCCTGTCGAGCCAACGAGTGTTCCTTTGGCTCCTGAGAGTTGACTGAGATTTGGTTTGACCGATTTTGTGCTCTGAACAGAACTATCGGTTCGTAGGCCGCAACTGTTTTTTCAACAACAGGGGCCTTTTTTCCATCAACAGGAGTTTGGGTCATTACCCTCCTCCAATGGCCCTAATGATGGCCATGTTTTCAGCAGAGGCTTTCTTCTGGGCAGACTCCACCATTTTAATGGAGTCTTCTACCCTTTTGAGTAGTTGGGCCACAACATTTTTTGTTGCCCCCGTTGAAGCTGCAACAAAAGTCGGAGTTGCAAACTGATTAGCCTCCTTTGCCTGAATTAAAAAGCTCTTCGTTCGGGCTGTGGCCCTCACAATTGCGTACTGCTTTGACGCTTTCACATAATCTTCGGTAATCTTTCTCAAACTTTCAGCTTTCTGGAGAAATGTGACTTCTTTGTCACACCAGTTACCTTCGGGACAGCCAAGAGCTTTCGCTCCGGAGCCCCTTGGGTGATAGGGGAAAGAAGTGCATCTTTCCAAGATTTCGTTGGTTCTACCTTTGGGACAGCCAAGAGCATTCGCTCCGGAGTCCCTTGGGTGATGGGTGCTATCTCCACTCTTGGTGATTTCAGAACCACTAGATTGTAGGTTTGTCTCCTGACAGTTGCTTCAGCATTCCTATAACAAAAGAATATGTCAGTAAGTTTCAACTATATACATATATATATATATTTTTGTTCTTCAAAAGATGGGAGGAGAAATAAGTCCCACTGGGCGTGCCAGAATTTGTAGATACAAATTTTAAAACATTAAGTATTTCAACACATTTCAAAATTTTATGTTACAAATGTACACTGTTTAGTTTTTGGACTAAACAGTGTTGATTATTTGAATAGTAGGTTCTTATTTCCGATCTGTATTTTAGATCGTTAATTACACATTTTAGACAAATGAAACCTCCGATTAATGAAGAACAAAATAAACAACAAAAGACAATTTAAGAAAAAATAAATATTTTATTGAAATTGTTCTGGGTTTTGAACCCTCAAATACAAAATACAGTTCTTGGGTTTGGAACCCTTTACCTATTCATCGCCATTAGCGTAGGCTCTTGAGTTCTTTAGGCTTCTCTTCTTCTTTCTTGTAACGACTTCTTTAGCTCTCAATTCCTTTCTTTCTCTTTCTCCCTTATCTTTTCACTTCTGATTTTCTGATCCCCCGTCTTGTGTGATGGTCCTCATATTTATGGAGGGCCATCAGGTGATAGGAATGCTTCATCTTCAATTTGAATTTCATATTGAATGATAGCGCCATTTGAATTTTGAATAATAGCGCTATCTGATTAATCATATATCTTATTAACCGGATTGATCTTTGGGGTTTCATCCTGTGTGGTGTCCTTGCTGTAGGCTCTACAGGTGTCATCTTTTGTAGGCTCCACATGTCATAAATTTAGTTGAAATTTATGTGCCAACAAAGGCACAAAAGAATTTTGATAGTTGGTTGTTTAGCCACAGGACTAAAAGTCTCATGATAGTCCACTCCCTCAATTTGAAGAAAGCCCTTGGCAACTAGTCTAGCTTTATGTCTAGCTATGGTTCCATCTGAATTCTTTTTCAACCTATAAACCCATTTGCAACCAATTGCCTGTTTGCCAGGTGGTAAAGAGACTAAGGTCCAAGTACCTTGCTTTTGAAGAGCTGAATATTCATCGAGCATAGCAGCCTGCCAAGCAGAAGAAGATGCAGCCTCAGAATAGGTTTGAGGTTCAAATGGAGTAGTGGAAGCAAGGAGAGAAACAGAAGTAGAAGAGGAAGTAAGCTTCTGGATTTAGATCTAGTAAGCATGGGATGAGCGGTGGATGGAACACAGTGAAGATTGATAGAAATTGAAGAGATAGGAATTTGAGTAGAAGGATCAGTAGACAAAAGAGGAACATCAACTGAAGATGGAATTGGCTGCTGCTGCGAGGGAGAAGACTGAGGAGCATGAACTGAAGATGGAATTGGTTGTTGTAAAGATGAAACTGGCTGCTGTAACTGAGGTGGCTGTTGTAAAACAGAAGATGAAGAAGAAGAGTAAGACTGAGGTGCAGCAGCAGGGGAAGCTGACCAAAAAAAATTAACCAATTGAGAAACTGTAGATGAAGTAAAAGAAGAAGAAGAAGAAGAAGCCTTGAAAGGAAAACAAGACTCATCAAAGATTACATGTCTAGAAATGTAAACTTTGCCTGATTGAGAATCAAGTCACCTATACCCTTTAATAGAAGGTTGATAACCAATGAAAACACAAGGTGTGGATCTAGGTTGAAGTTTATGAGTAGTATTAGGCTTGAGCCAAGGATAACACTTGCATCCAAAAGATCTTAAGAATTGGTAGTCAGGTTTTTGGTTAAACAGAACCTCACAAGGGGTAAGATTATTGAGTTTGAGGGTAGGATGTCTGTTAATCAAAAACACTGCATTGGCAAGAGCATCAAATCAGTAGATTAAAGGAAGAGAAGAGTGATGCATGAGAGTAATTGTGGTTTCAATGAGATGCCTATGTTTTCTCTCAGCCACACCATTTTGAGATGGTGTATGGGGACAGGTCAGCTGGTGTTCAATCCCTTTTTGTTTAAGAAAAACCTGAAATTGTGTGCTTAGATATTCACCTCCATTGTCACTCCTTAAAACTTGAAGTTTAGTAGAGAATTGTGTCTCAACAAAAGCTTTGAACTCTAGAAATTTGGAAAAATCTTCACTCTTATAATGAAGAGGAAAGAGCCAAGTAAACTTGCTATTATCATCAATGAACAACACATACTATTTAAAGCCTGAAATGGAGGAAGAAAATGGCCCCAAACATCAGTGTGAATGAGTGCTAAAGGCTTATTTACAGTAGAATTGGACAAACAAAAAGGTAACCTATGACTCTTAGATACACAACAATGTTCACACAAACTAGAGCCTTTATTAGACAGAACTGAAGAAGAAAATCCCAAGTGATGATGAGACATGATGTGATGAAACTTCTTGGTGGAAGGATGGCCAAGATGAAAATGCCAATTAGGAGGAGCTGCTGCACTAGCTGGAGTAGTGGAGCAGGAAAGACTAGCTTGAGAAGGGAAGGCAACAGAATCAGGAGATGGACTGAATGGATATAGTCCATTGGAATAGCAACCTCTATATAGTACTCTCTGAGTACTCTTGTCCTGAATAACAAAAGAATCCTCATCAAAAGTAATAGTACAATGATTGTCCGTGGCCAATTGATGAACTGAGTAAATTCGAGGAAAGAGTAGGAACATGAAGAAGTTTATTAAGTTGGAAAGGAAAGGAAGGAGTTGGAAGTGTGGTTCAGATCATGTGTCATGTGAGTTGATATAAAGAAAGATTATTCAGATCATGTGTCATGTGAGTTGTAGCACCAGAATCAAGGAACCAACTGGATTCAGACTGTGGAACTGTGTTGGCTGCAACATATGCTTTTGGATGACTGGTAGAGGATGAAGGACTAGAATAATGATTATGAGATTGAGCCTGGAAAGTTGCATCTAGTTTGTACCAGCATTCTAGAGCAGTGTGATTTCCTTTTCCCCAAATTTGACAGATCACAGTAGGACTGTTTGGAGTATAGCTATGAGTATTGTAGCCTGAGTTAGGACTGTTTGTATTGTAGCTGTGTGAATTGTAGCCTGTTGTAACTCTGCCTCTCTGAGATTGAGTGTTGCCTCCTCTCTGATTTTGAAACTGACTATGACTATGCTGACCTCGAAATCTACCCCCATCTCTCCCTCTGAAAGCACCTCTGCCCCTATACGAGCCTCTAGGACCTCCTCTATGAGAATAGTTACTTCTTTGAGCAGTGTAGGCAAAAGAACTTGAAATTTCTGAAGCATGTGTGTGCTTGAGAGCAGATTCCACATGAATACATTCTGAACAAAGTAAAACACTTAGTTGATCCTGTGAGATAGGTTCAAACCTAGCTCGTATGGTGGTTTTTAAAGCATTGTATCCTTCAGGTAGGCCATTCAAGATCAAGAGGACTAAATCTTCATCATCAACAGGTGATGAAGCCAAGGCAAGCTGATCTGATATCAGTTTGAACTGATTCAAATACTCTTCCATGGTGGAACCTTTCTTAACAATTCGATTTAGTTTATTCTTCAATTGATAGATGTGAGATCTTGAAAGAGAAGTAAATCTCTTGGCAAGAACACTCCAGACTTCTTGACTAGTTTGACAATGAATCACAGTGGTGAAAATAGATGGAGAAAGAGTTGCAGTGATGCAGCTCAATAAGTGTGCATCAATGGTGCTCCATACAGTGTAATTTGAATTCAAGACTCCAAGATTGTTTGAATCTAACGCAACCGACAGAGGACATACCTCAGATCCATCCACATAACCAAGAAGCTTTGTTGCTTGCAAGATGTTCTGCAACTGACTTTCCAAACTATGTAATTTGATGAGTCAAGCTTTGTAGTGACAAAGGCACTAAGATTGGAGATTAATAATGTGAGATTTGAAGGCAGTGTGATAGACGAAGACATAGAAGCTGAAGAAGATGGTGCTGAAGGAGAAAAGAAGGATGGTGCTGCAGCTATGGTGTTTGGAGAAGCCATTGATGAACTTCACTGAAGGACCAAAGCTCGCAAGAGCATAAAGCTCTGATACTATAAAGAGAAAACAAGAAAATATATATTTTATTGATTTACTGAATGAGTCTATATGATACAGAGGAGGTAGTATATATACAAGACTGATACACTTAACCTAACCATAACCGTCTAACTAAACTATAGTTAAACTCTAACAAACTAACTACCTAGCCTTGATAATACACATGTGATTGCTGGAGCTATTGCTTTGAAGCTGCTGAGCTGCTATGGCTGCTGCTCTGCTGGCGCCCTGAGCTGCTATGGCTACTACTCTGCTGTGGCTGCCGTGCTGAGCTGCTAAGCTGCTGTGGCTGTGTTCTGCTAGAGCTGTTGTCTTATCAATTTGAGCCATTCGAGCCATGAAAATTCAGGCTACCTAGCATTGTTGTATATATATATATATTAGGATTTTTATTCAAATTCTAGAACCTCAGTTCTTTGACATGTGGTTATGGAAAGCTACAGAAGAATGATATGGTTTAGCTGATGATTAATATTTTTATTTGTCTTCTTTGAGATTTTCCAACCTTTACTTTGCTAAGACATATCAACTTTCATTTAGATTTTTTTCTTTTACTATTTTATTTATGAACCTCAATGGTAAAACCTTGGCCTATTAACCTTGAAGTTATGGGTTCAAGTGTTGGGACAAACACTTTGTGCACTATGCCAAAGGTTAGGTGTGTATCCAATTTTTCTCCTTCCAAACACACGTGTGCTATTTGGACGTTATTTTTTATTTTATTTATGAACCTGGATATTCTGTCATGCGAAAGATGAATAGTGCCAACCCTCTCAAAAAAAAAGAAAAAAAAAGAAAAGAAGAAGAAGAAGATGAAGAAGAAAAAGAATCCTTTTAGTTAATTTTCTTTTGAGCCTTTCTCAGCTACATGGCGCTGCATGAGCACAAAAAAGCTAACTTCCTTTTTTTTTGGGTGGGTAGCTAACTTACATTTGATTAATGAAAATTTCTGCAGGTTCATGAGGGGAGAAATCATGAAGTTCGGCAACTTGTAAAAAATGCTGGACTGGAGGTTTGTTCCAGCGTTTTGATTCATTTAGTTTCCTATTGTAAATATAACCTTATTCATCATGACTATTATTTGATTTTCTGAATTGGTCAAATCTAAATCATACAATTAAGGGGACTGGGATTTAAACAGAATTCAGTATTTTTCTTTAAATTGTTTCAGGTGATAAACTTGTTGCTTTGATCCTCTAAAGCTAACTCATATGTTTATTATATTTAAGCTTCCTTTTTTCATTCTTCTTCAATTAGGTATGTATATTGAAAGCTGTGGATTATTGCACCTGTAAAATTTTGCTCGTATTAATGTTCTTAGTTTAATGGAGTAGTATGGTGATACCATCATTCAATATGATGAAGCTTGACCATTACTTATACATAGAATTGTATATTGTGTTAGTGGCAGCACTGCACTTTCATAAGCTTGATTATTCTTGGCTGTGTCAATCTTTTTTTATTCATTTCTAGATTCTTGTTTGAGTTATGTTTGACTCATCTTCTTCTTTTCTCCTTGACGCAGATTCATTCACTAAAGCGTGTACGTATAGGTGGCTTCAGGCTTCCATCAGACCTTGTGTAAGTGCCATAGCATACCTTTATTTTTGGCGATTGTATATTTTGTGTGCCTTTCACTGCAGTGATTCAGAATTCCTAATTCTTGTGACAAATGTGAGCGTGCATGCATAGACTGATACATAAATATATAAACATGTCTGCTTTTGGGTTTGTTCCTTGCGTTCCCTTCTTACTGAAATGGATTTCCCATCCCATCCCTGTCCTAATAGGGTGGGGTGTAGATTGCTATCTTTCACTACATCTGAGTAAAGATTTCTTTATTCATCTCTTGACAGTGGATTGAGACCAAACTTGTGCCTTTATAATCCTGAGTAAGAACATATTGGTAGGATCCCCATTAGATGTTGCCCCATGAGGTGATATGGAGGCAAAAATGAGGAGGATGTTCACGCTTGTGTCCATATTTGTGAATGTTGGAAAATGGATGCCTGTAACTGACCCTAATTGATTGAGATTAAGGCTTGTTCAGTTGAGTTGGAAGAATGAGTGTAAACCTAGCGAGGAGGAAGCTGGAAGGTGACATCTCAGAGTAAGTTATGCAGGGAGATTGGGAGTTGAAGTCTATCATGGAATGCTTGTGGGTTAAATGGACCAGATAAAGTGGCATTTGTAAAGTCAGTTCTGTAAGAAATGGAAAGTTGATGTGGTGACCTAATAGGAATTGAAGTTGGGAAAGGTTGGTTTGGAAACAGGAAGTAGTTCATCTATCATAATGATGTTGACTGGGTAGAATTGGAGGGCTTAAAGGTCTGTCTGGCAGTGGTAGTGATTGTGGTCTGTGATGACTTGCTCCTAATTATGGTTGCACCTCTGCAATTCTAATGATATTGGATTGAGCCTTTGACTTTTCTAATTTAGTCTTTTATCTTTTTTTTACAATTTGAAATGTGGAATGAATTTGTGGAATGTATTGAAGACAAAACCCTGATTGTGACATCGCTTTGTTCCATGTGCTTGACAATGCAATGCCTTTCTTTGTCACAATTTGGTTCTCCCCTTCCTTGACATAACTATGATGTACTCTCTGAACTGTTGCTGATGGTATTGTGTTTGTTTACAGGCTTGGGAAGCACATTGAACTAAAACAATCGAATCTGAGGGCTCTTGGCTGGAAGAGTTAAAGAAATTGCTGCCAAAGGGATTAAAGCCAATTTTCTTGCACTCCTTTGCAATAGAGCTTGAAGGAAAGTATTGCAATACCTGGTAATGTCTTGCAGGTGATAATTATTGAATGTGGATCTCAACCTACCTGAATCTATGAGTCGGGATACTTCCTTTCATAAAGGTCGTGTCCAAATCAGTTGCAATACCTGCAAAAGGCAATTTCTGTACATTTTTTTCTTGTCTTGGGGTTGCTCAGCTTTGAGCGAACAATGATTTCCAAATATATTTGTTGAACCTGAAAAGAGCTGGATTGCAAGAGACACTTCTGTACATAGTGCAATTGTGATGCTGATTAGCAACACTGCAACTGAGATGTGTTGTCCCATCCGATAGCTTTTTACCCTTTTTAGTTAGTAGAGATCAATGTGACTGTTAATTTCATTGGGTCCTAGTTTTTTGTTTGTCCAGGGATAAAGATCTCATATTTTTGCTGTTTGGTAACTTAACTTGAACACTTGCAAATGGATTGGACCCTATTCTACCTAACCACATTTAAGATTTCATGTTTAAGGATTTGTGCCTCTGATCCAAACTAAATCAAATCAAACCAAACTAGTCCTTTTGTCTAATCAAGTGGAGTCGGCTACATGAAGCCTTTTTTGATATTTAGCTCTATCAAGGGCGGTATGCCCAATTAAATGGTCAAACTTGCTATTACTTTCTCTAGAGAGAATGATAAATACAGTTACTAAATTTGTAATTGAATTTAATTATACAAATTAACGGATTTTACAAACTCTCTTTACTTGCCAACATGGCATGCAGTAAAATGAAATTTTGGTATTTGGAACGGACAATAATAAAATTTTGATATATGAAAAGGGATTGTGAGAGTAACTTGAGCACTATTAGGTAAAATACCTAGTACAACTGCTGTGACAATTCTGTCGCGTATTATATTTTTAATTCTTTAATTGTGCATGTGCTCAAGTACTTAGTATGAATTTGAATGCTAATTAAGTGATTAATGTGGTTTTGGATGCATATTTGTCCATCGTAGAAATGTCTGTTGTGATTATTGTAAGAATTCGAAATTGAAGGCCTTAACGGCGTCAGAAACCAAAATTAGTGTTAGAATTTACCATAAACCTACTCTCCACCTACTTCACCCACTTAAACCTACTCCACTAAACCTAACCCACTACACCACTACCACCTCACCTACTCCACTAAACCTAACCCACTACACCACTACCACCTCACCTACTCCACTAAACCTAACCCACTACACCACTACCACCTCCACTTCACCTACTCCTTACCTACTACACACTCACCCTCTTCTATATATAGGAATCATGAATCATTGTAATAAATAGAACATTATATCAATCAATAATACAATTCTCTATTTCTCTTTATACATTAAATTTCTACATGGTATCAGAGCAAGGTTAAGCACTTAGTATTTTTCGCTTCACCGGCGGGCGGCAACCTCGCCTTGGCCGCCCGCCGGACCTCAACCTAATCCGCTAGAATTTTCTACACATACCTTGAAATTTATTCGAGTCCACCACCACTGCACCTCCTCTCACTGTTGTCCTCCCATACACCACCGTCTCGGTCGTCTTCATCACCACCACAGATCTTCCCAATTTTACAGCCCAGGTGCTTCAAGTTTTAGGGTTTGGGTATGAATAGTGTTTTTGGCCAATCAACTGGCCCTTCGTGTTCAGGCAATACTAGCAATGAAATGGGTGATTTTGAATGTAATATATGCTTTGAATTCACTGAAGACCCAATAGTGACTCTCTGTGGCCACCTGTACTGTTGGCCCTGTCTTTATAGGTGGCTGCATATTCACTCACATTTTTTAGAGGAAGAGAAGTTGGTTCCAATATATGGAAGGGGCAAAACCAGTTCAGACCCGAGATTCAGATCAATTCCTGGCGAGGACATTCCTCATCGCCCTGCAGGCCAGAGGCCCGAAACAGCTCCTCCTCCTGCTCCAGATGCAAACTATTTCCGTCAAGAACAGGATGGAATTTTGGGAGGTTTTATGCCTAGGGGGGCTGCAAACTATTTCCGTCAAGAACAGGATGGAATTTTGGGAGTTTTTATGCCTAGGGGGGCTGCAAGGGTTGGGAATTTCACCTTGTCTGCTGCTTTTGGTGGTTTGATTCCGTCTTTCAACCTTCAGGTGCATGGATTTAATTATGCTAATGCATATGCTCCACCCACTGATTTTATATTTTATTTTATCACATACCCATCATGTACCCCACTCTATCTCTCTCTCATCTTTCCACTTTCAAACCCACACTCCTTTTTTTAATCACACTCATTCACCGCCCAAATTTTATTTTTTATTATAAAACTTAATTGGTGCTCTATTTTTATTATATATTCATCATCACCATGCTTATCATTTCATCACTATCTCCATATTTTTTTATTATTCGATTCCCTTACTTTTCAAAAAAAAAAAAAACATTCATCATTCCACAAACTCATTTTATTCATGTTGGGACTCACCCCGATCACCATTTTACACCAAAAAAAAAAAAAAAAAAAAACAAAAAACAAAAACCAACACAACCACATCCACAGTGGGATTTTTTCTTCTCTACTCTGCTGCGGGTCTCTTCTTCTTGCTTTTCTCTTGGTTGTCCCGTGACTGCCCAGCCTCCATGCTTCCTAGACCACCAAGCAAGTTGCCTCCTCCCTGCTCCTCCACTACAGCATATGGTGGACCTCCAAATCGGAACATCACGGTGGCCTTCCGCTTGAGCTCCTTGTTTTCTGCCCTTAGCACGCTTATCTCTGCTCGCGCATCCTTATACATGCGTTGGAGCAGAGCCAGCTGGGAGGTTAAATGCTGCACCTCATTTGTTCTACTCTGCAGCCGGTTCGACAAATTTGTGACCGCCGTCATGCTTTCCACACATGCCTTCAGAGTATACTGATTAGCCTCAATATCAGTTTGCACCGCCATTTTTTGCTCCACCGACCGCATCGGAAAGTTCAATGGAGCAAAACCAGAGGTGTTTGGTTGAGGTTCACTGGCCACCGCACCAGTTATTTCTCTTGTGGGCTCGTTCAGTTCTGGAAAGAGCGTGAGCAGGTTCTGGGTAGCTGGACGGGAAGAAGAGGCCATGTTTTTGGGTTGCTAAGTGTTTCAGCGAAATAGCAATTTCAGACTGGTAATGTTCGGAAGGGTTGGTGACAGAATGGCAACAAAGTGTTCCACAGTTTCTCTCTCCGCAGAGGCAGAGTTTTTCAGCGAAGGGTTGGTTTCAGAGGTTTCAGAAGGGTATGCCTCAGCCTCAGCCTTCGTCTTGGTTAAATAGCCGAGGCAGCCACGCGTATTGCGCGCCTCTTGCCGCCCGACAAACTGGCACGCCTTTTCATGGCACATCTTTTGATAAAGTGGACACGCCTTTTGATGGCCCGTCTTTTGATGGCACGCCTTTTTATGAATTGGGCACGCTTTTTGATGGCACGCCTTTTAAAAAATTGGGCACACCTTTTGAGGGTGCGACTCTTCAAGGGTCCGACAAGACTCTGTAAACTGTCCCGACATTGATTCCGGTTAGCTCCTTTATGGGTCCGACAAGACTCTGTAAACTGTCCCGACATTGATTCCGGTTAGCTCCTTCATGGGTCCGACAAGACTCTGTAAACTGTCCCGACATAGATTCCGGTTAGTTTCTACAAGGGTCCGACAAGACTCTGTAAACTGTCCCGACATTGATTCCGGTTAGTTTCTACAACGGTCCGACATGACCCCATAAACTGTCTTCTACATCGGTCTGACACCGCCATCCAGTGTCCTCTACAATGTTATGACACCACCATCGAGTGTCTTCACCAATGGTCTGACACGACCATACAGTGTCACCTATCCTCTTTTATTTTTATGTATTTGCTTGTTTTGTTCCTTTCTTCAAACTCAAGTTGGTTAATTTCTATTCTCCTTGAGTTTGCGGGGGGCTGTTAGAATTTACCATAAACCTACTCTCCACCTACTTCACCCACTTAAACCTACTCCACTAAACCTAACCCACTACACCACTACCACCTCACCTACTCCACTAAACCTAACCCACTACACCACTACCACCTCACCTACTCCACTAAACCTAACCCACTACACCACTACCACCTCCACTTCACCTACTCCTTACCTACTACACACTCACCCTCTTCTATATATAGGAATCATGAATCATTGTAATAAATAGAACATTATATCAATCAATAATACAATTCTCTATTTCTCTTTATACATTAAATTTCTACAATTAGTGACATGAATAGACTAATTAGAATTTTTAGAATCATTTGGTAAGTTTAATTAAAAATTGATTCAGCTTGATAAATTAAGTTATGTTTAATTAGTTTAATATTCTAATTAATGTATTAAGCTACTCTAGCTATATATGTGTTCCTTATGCTCATTTTGAGCTCATTCTCTTCATTTTGAGTTCACAAAATCTGAGGGAGAGCTCTAGAGAGAGAGAGAGAGAGAACTTCATTCTAGAGAGAGAGAGAGAGAGAGAGAGAGAGTGTTAGAGAATTGGAAGGTTAAGGCTTGGTTCTTGAAGATTAAGAAGAGGAGCTCTAGGATTTGCAAGAATTTGGCTAATTCAAGACTTTAGTTAAGGTTTTGATCCTCAATTTATGAAGATAATTCATATTAGAGTTGAGTTCATGGAATTAACAGGATTAATTGCATGTATATTGTTAAAGAATGTCAAGAAAGTGTTGTAGCTCTATATGCATGCATGATTATGTTGAGTTTTGCCATGTTACGGTTGAATTCTATCATCTTTGTTGAGTTTATGAGTTAATTTGAATATGCATGCATAATTCATCTTTGACTTTGATGTTCTACAAATTCCTACATGCATGGAGCTTTTGAGCTCAAATTTGTTAAATTCATGAGTTTTGGAGAAAAAGTTTGTAAATCTTACATGCATGAAGATTTGAGTTTAATTTTGGTAAATTAATGAGGTTTTGAGCAAATGATTTATGAATGCCTGTATATTTGAGTTTTCTAAAATGTTTTTATAATTATCAAAGTGTTTTCATGGGTTTCGAATAACCATGCAAGCTTGTGCATGTTATAATGCATTTTTGGAGCTCAAATTCTGTCCTGAAAAACCCATAAATTTTGTAGACCGCTCGAGCGACCAAATGGTGGCTCAAGCGAACTTGTTGAGCTCCCAACATTTTTGCAGTTTTTACAGACTGCTCGAGCGACCAATAGTTGGCTCAAACGAACTGAGTGTATGTTTTGCATCCGCTCGAGCGACCAATGATTGGCTCAAGCGCACATCAGACCCATCCAGTACTTTTGCAAACTTTTAAGACTGCTCGAGCGACCAATAGTTGGCTTGAGCGAAGGCCCCTGTTTCAACATATTTTGAAAAGATGTTTTGTGTTCGTTTTTCCATCCACATGTCTTTCTGAGCATTCTTAGGCATGAATTGAACATCCTAAATGAATTAACGAGTTAGAATGATGCCTAAGAGAATTGAATAAGTTAAAGAACAATTCGGTTAAGCAATGTGTTCTAATATGTGTATGGTTATGTGTAATGTATAGGTTTGAACGTTGTGGAAGAATATCAACCTACTTGAGGTGAGTAATATTTTAGTAATGATATTTTCTTATTACTCTATTTTCTGAAGGTCTCAATGTACTAAGTTTTCCGAATTCATGAATTTGCAAATGTGAATGAGTTCCTATCTGTCGGATCAACATGATAACTGTAAATGTGATTAATGTGACATGAATATATCTTATATTCTAAATGATACAATGTGGTGAGTTTTCTAAACTTGTGATTCTGTGTTATGAATGAGCTTTCTAGCTGTCTGATTCGTAAAGGATCTGTAAATGTGATTGACAAGCATGAAAGTATATTTGAAATGGACTCAAGGTCATTCTATATATCTGAAATGGACCTAAGGTTGTTCTGTATATTCGAATTGGACCCAAGGTCGTTCTGTTATAAGTTGGACCCGATAGCATTTTGTCATATATTGGACCTGAGATCGTTCTATCATATATTGGACCGGAGGTCGTTCCGTTATGATACGAAACTATTACGAGAATGATTCTGTTTAATATTAAAACTCATTCATATAACCTCTTCACTTTGGTGTTATTCACTGGATGTTAGCTCACTCTATATTTATATGTATGTAGGTGAGTAGCGGGATGTCCAACTCCAGCCTTAGTGAACTTGTGAAAGAATACTGAGTTTTTGTGGAGTCAGTCCAGGATGTCTCACGCACGAGGTTTTTGTCTTTTGATTTTCTTTTGCTTCCTTTTGTTGGTCATGTTTGGCCATATCTATAAATAAATTTTTAGTTTTGTAAGATAATGATCTTGTGAATGGTCTTGGCTTCGTAATATCTTTTGTATATGAATGGATATGAGTTATTAACTAAATGAGATGTCTTTGATATGCCATATATGCACAGCTCATTGGACAAAAATTTATCATTTAGGTGCCGTTTGGTAACACTAGCTTTCACTTTTGGCCCCATTATTAATTAAATATTTTTGTTAATTCTGACTTTGAGGCCAGGTAATTTGGGATCATTGACCGGTTACGATCTGAATCTTTAGGGGCGGGTTTGGATCGTGACAAGTACATAACCTTTTATGTGCCCATGATATTAAAAGTAAACACCCTACCATATGAACTCAGACATCTGAGCTGAGGCATGAATCTCATGTAAGCAAGCACCCTGCTCTGGACTTTTATATGTGCATGTAAAATTGCAAGTGCACCACCTTCATATGCTTGCGCGCATGCACACAAACTAGTGCAGTTACTATGCCCAATTTGGTTGTATTATTATTTTCTTTGTTTTTATTTTGCATGTTTTCATAAACAAAAACAGTTATAAGTTTGAATATTACCTATCATTTTCATTTTTGGGCTAGAAGAGAGAGAATTATTGAAAAATCCAAGGTAAACAGAGTGTAAGGTATTAGGTCTAGTGGATATTTTTTTGTTAATAAGATGTCCACCCTTTGTGAAATAGTTTGGTGAGAAGTCATTTCGTTGATTTTGGAGGATATTTTGTTTCTAATTTTATGCTTTCATTTATCTGTTAACTTTTTTTTTAGCTGTTAACTTTTCGTTGACTATTTATTTAAATTTATATCTATCTATTCAAAATTTTTGACTATCTATTTAATTTTTTCCTCTTATGTGTTTAAATATCTGTCCAAATTTTATCATCTGTTTAATTTTTTTCACTTTTTTGTTTAAATCTATCTGTCCATATTTTCTTATCTATTCAATTTTTTTTCCTGAATTCTATTTGTTAATTTTTTATCTGTTCAAATCTTTGTTATTGAAATACACCAGGTCACTATTTGAACAGATCTGTTACAAATCTCTTCAAGAACAATAATAAATATTTTTATCTGTTTACTAATTGAAGAACACAAGATCAGTTTTAATCTATAAAAATGAAAAAACTATAGTATTTTTTTGTATATCTTTTCACTGATTGAAAAACACAAGACTAAATTCAAAAACTATTTGTTTACTCTAAACAAATTTGTGTTTGTGATCTATTCAATATCATCTTCTTCCTAACAAAAACAAACAGATTTAAGCAGATATAATAAGAACTACAACAACCAAGATAAAAAAACAACAAAAAAATTCAAATCTGAGATATAAAAAAAAAAAAAAATTTAAACAAATAGTCATAGAACTCCATCACAACAAGAAACAACCCTCTCAAAAAAAATAAAAATATTTAAACCAAAATCAATGTTTTCAAATATAATATAGATATAATAATATAGTTCCTATCTCAAAAGTCAAACATCTCGCCACCACATCATTCCGCCACCGATGACAACCTATAGTGTTATTTATCGTCATCTCCTATCTCTATATTATCATTTTCTCTCTCTAATTTCTCTCACTACACAAAAACACAAACATATATACACACATGAAAATGTATATGTATAGGTATAAATATAGGGTATAGATAGGTGTATAAACTAGATGAGAGAGAAAGTGAAGTGATGAGGTGTAACAAAGTGGATACCCTTTGAAGAAGTATCTTTCATGGCAGATCTACTTGGGGAATTCATTTATAGAGGAAGGAAAATATGTAAATAACCAAAGACAAGACAATTTATGTTCATAAATTTGTAAAGGAAGGAAAATAGCTTTCATGGCAGATCTGCTTTTATGGCAGAGTTTTGTTCATCATCTCTCAGGTTCTCTCACTCTTCTATCTCAGATTTGGATCTGGAAGCTCCAGATCGAGAGAGAGGGAGAGAGAGAAAGAGGGGCTGTAGTCGTCGCTACTAGTAGAGAGTCATCATCGTTGTGAGAGTCATCATCATTTGTGCCGGTGATGATTACGAATTTTTAAAAATTGACTAATATTTTGGGATAATAAAAAATGAAATAAGAGACTAATATTTTGGGATGGAAGGAATATAATTTAAGGTTCTCTCCACCTAATACCAATTGATTTTGCGTCAGATGTTTCTAGTGTCAAACATTTCCCGGAAGCTGAACATGGTAAAGGCAACATGATGCCTAGCAGAAGTAGATGCTGGTTCTTCACAATGGTCCTCACTTGGTCCTTCTCATTAGGCTGGTTAGTCATTCTGGCTACCTTAGCTCTCCATTTTGAGACAAAGTCACTGAAACTTTCATTAGGTTCTTGCTTGGTGGTTTTGAGTTCCCTCAAGGTCACTTAGCTAAGTGTTGTAAGAGTATTGGGCAATAAATGCTTCGGCTAGTTCATCCCACCTCTACTTGATTTCATTGACAAGCTTAACATACCAGTTGGCTGCCACTCCAGACAAGGTTTGCCAAACAAGGACATAATTTGTTGACGAGTGAGTCCCATTGGCCTCAAAATGTAGGTAAAAAGTCGGACACGTATCATAGGATCTCTCAAGCCGTCAAATCTATCTATGTGTGGCATTTTAAACTTCTTGGGGAGACAGATTGTGACGCCCCCAAATTCTATTTTAAGAGTTATCTAGGAAACGTCATTAATGAGTCATTTGATCAATAACCAAGTAAGATTCCAAGAAAGATCGAGGGAGTCAAAATGGCCTCCCTTCTAAGTCCAATCTCTTTAGATAACAAAGCTACCTTTTTTATAGATTTTAACAAGGTATTAACACAAGGACTACACAAGTTGACAAGAAAATTGTAACACCCCAATTTTTATTTACTCGGATATATTACCAATTTTTTTATTTAAGTCAAATTACATAACACAAGTGTGGAAATAAGAATACAAACAAACAGATAGAAAGTGTTCTATCTCGTATAATACAAATGATGATGCTTACATTATAACGAATTACAAACAATGCCCTTATGCTTACATCAAATATTATGAAACAAACAATTACAATACAAGAACTATATCATTTCTACAGCAAATTAATCCTTCACCCACAAATCTAAAAGGAATAGTCCTCAATAAATTAACGTCTAGTTCATCAGAAGGCGCAATCGACTCTATACCTAAAAAATGGTCAATCCACATGGGATGAACACAAAGGTCTAATAGGGATCTACAATGATTCTCAACAAGGACCAATAGATACATGCGATCATGAGTACTATCAGGTGATACATAGATAAGTAATATGCTCTTTTATATCCAATATAAAACATACATAAACATATACTTACTTATCAAAATCCCACTTCAATCTTTTAGGGAAAACTCATTTAGTATCTTTTCATTTATCATTAGCAATCCAAAAAAAATGCTTCGAGTCTCTTTTACTTTAGAAAAGGTTTTAAACCAATCAACCCACACTCTTTCTAATCTTTTATCCTAAAAACAATAATTTTACTATCACCTCTCAACCTACTATAATCCACATAACCCCGATTGTACATACCAACATCCATCATATAGACAAACAACAATATTCCATTTATTATAAAAATTATCCCGATTACACACTTAAAATTTTTAACACAAAACCACCAAGTCATACATATCTACACAAACCATAACCAAACACCATGCACTACACAAAAACCATCGGCTTCATCAAGCCATTCCAACACAATTTGAAGAGCGCTAATTCAGAATGAAATTTGGAACCTATCTCAAAGCACCACACTTTACTGGTGCCTAATCGGAAGGAAAACGGAACCTCCATATAGCTCAACAATCCACACGCTTTACTGGCCGCAAACCAGAAGGAAAGTAGAACCTCTATCAATGCGCCACACTTTACGTGTCACAAGCTGGAAGAAAACGGACCCTCTTTTTGGAACTTTAATCCATTAATTCTTCATATAGTTCATCATTTCAATTTATAGAGTTAAATCAACATCACATTACACATACAACCTATTCTACAACAATCAATACTGTCCTCCACCAATGGCCAAGGGCAAAACTTCTACATATTTAATGACATAAGTCCTCGCCAATGAACAATATGATCTCTATACTCCAATATCAACAACCTTTATGAGAATTAAATCAATAAACATAATATCATACATGTTTCATAATTTACCTCACCAACTTCACATTGCCAACTCCCATGATATAGACTAGCTCCACAATGATCATTTCTATGTTATTTATAAACCAAAACTTCTACTCACAAAGTTAACATAACTCTACAATAATTAAATATTTAACTTATTTCATTTCTCAACATTATTTCATAATTAGAAATTAGGGTTTTTTGCTATAAATCACATAGACTTGTTCTAATGGCTTAAAACTTCCATAATCGACTACAAATCATAAGTTTAACTTCTTTATTACAAAACCCTAACTTTCCTTTACATGCTTGTCAAAAATCTCTTTTAAATGTGATGTTTTATACAATAGAAAGATACCACACATCTGTCTATATGAAAGTATTGAGGAGAAGCAAAGAAATCCCTACCACTTGAAGAGAGAAAAAAAAACTTAAAAATCCACCGGCGATGAAAAGATGATCCGATTAGATCAAGAGGAAGCCCTTGCCATGCTCTACGTTTCAGTATATAGAATTAGGAGTTAAAGATGTTTAGAAATAGATGAAACCATGGGTTAAAGAGCTTGGAAGCTCAAAATGGAGGAAAAAGAGAGATAAGAGAGAAAAGATTTGAAAAAGTTAGAAAAAATTGGCTAAAAGTGACTTTTAAATGATTGATTTTGAACAGACCGCTCGAGTGGTCAAAGCTGAACTCGAGCGGTGAATGAAAATTCTCAGTATCTATACTTTTTCGAATAGACCGCTCAAGCAGTAAAAAGTGTGCTCGAGCGATGAATCAAGGCTTATAGTATCTTAGACAAAGTTAGAAGGGTCTATGGACTGCTCGAGCAGTGAAACTTGCGCTCGAGCAAACTATACATATAACTTAGATTCGCAAACTTCGAACGGGCATAACTCTCTCATCCGGACTCCGTTTTGGGTCATTCTTGTGTCTAAATCGAACCCTCGAAAATAAGTTTTTCAATGTTTCTAGCCTCACATCAAGATTCAAAGTGCTACAAAAATGAAGGATAGGTTTACACAAGATGAAATATATAACAAAAGCAATAGTTACAGGAGTTAAGTCTTTACAAAACAAGTAAGTTTATCAATATTACGTCCCAAAACATGATTATGAAATGGACTTAAAACAAAAATAAGTTCTATTTCTTCTAAGATAGCCAAACTGTAACGACACCATTACGTATAATGATTAGTACTTGATTAATTAAGAGGATTTGAAATTTAATTGCCGAGCATTATAATTAATTTGGGATTTACGAAAATTATAGAGATTGACTCATACATGATTCTATTGAGGATTTATTTTGGGATTAGAAATAGAATGCCTAAATGGCTCAAGAGAGTATAATTAGTGAATTAAGCTATTTTAATTTCGAATATCAGACCGTGTGGAAGTTTAATTAACTATTCGATTCAGATTTATAAATTGAGATTCAATAAAATTGGGTCCGAATTGGGGTTCATTAAGTTAATTAGATTATGAGGATTGAGAATTGTGATTATTGCGAATTAAAGTTATTTATAGAACGTCCAATTTGAATATGTAATTTACTGTTGGAAATTTGAGTTTGATCAGAAATTGAAGGCCTAATGATTTGGGAAATCAAAATTGATAATGATAATAAATTTAATTTAATATTTGGAGCCTTTTGGGAGTCTGACTAAAAATCCGATTCGGATTGATAAATTTAAATAAAATTAATTGGGCCTTAATGGAAGTCAAATTAGACTAATTAAATTATGTGAATTGTGATTTGTTATGATTAATTATTTGTGTGTTAAATAAGATTTATAAAGACTACGTGTTATTTAATTAATCTAATCTTAATCATAAATCAAGTTAAGAAGGATCTAGAATTGTGAGTGTGTGTGGGTGTGCAGAGTAACCAGTGTGGGTGTGCAGAGAAACCAGATATGTGTATATTGTTGTTGCGCTGGCAGCATTGGATCTGTGCACGTGTGTAGTGTGGTGCCTCAAAAGAAGTTGTGTATGTGTAATACATGTGCTGGGAAGTTAGACTCAAACATATAGAAAAGAGAAAAGAGAGAACCAAAGAGAGAGGGAGAGCTTCATTGTTTTTGCATGCAATGTAATTAATCTGCTGGTGCAAAACCGTGAGAAAGAGAGAGACAACCGTGGGTGAGAAAGAGAGAACCGTGAATGAGGGAGAGTTCAACTCCTTAAATCTTTGCTGGAAATTTGAAGGAAAACCAAGGGAAAAGTGAAGAAAAGGAAGGAGAAACTCAAGTTTGGCTTGGATTTGTCAAAATTATGCAAGATTAAATGTCTATGAAGACTCTAGGTAAGGATTTGTCTCTTAAAACTTGAAGATCCTATGGTATAGAGTTGGATTTATGGGCCATTACATGTATTTTGCTTGAGCATGTTAAGAAGAAGGTGATTCCTTACGTACATACAAGAATATGTTGGATTTTGAAATTATATGTTACATGCATTCTAGGATTGAGTTATGTTGAAGTTCAATCTTATAATTTGAAAGCTATGGAAAGGAATTTAGACTAGATTGATACATACATCATGAATTTTGAAGGAATTAAAAATAAAGCTTTGTAGATATTATGAATTGTTAAGATTTGGGTTTGCATGTAAAAATCAAGTTTATGGAAAATAAATTAGAAGGTAATTATTAAGCAATTGATGTTGAGATTAAATATTTGAATTTGATTTTCTTCATCCTTCACATATTTGAAGTTTTCCATTACATGCATGGTAAGTTTTCAAGATTTTAGAATTTAATTCATATTTTAAAGTTTATGAGTTTGAGATTAAATTATGATACAAATTAAGAAGTCAAATTATAAATTGAGCTTGATGATGTAAAATTGGTTGGATTTGGTAAGTGTTTTATACATGCATTTTGGATTTTGAGGGACTTAAGGTAAACAATTTCATGTTTTGAAGAGAAGAAGGAAGAAATTTTATAAGAAAAATCAAGTTTATGGAAAATTAAACATTGAGTTAATTTTGAATGTAGAAAAAATTAATTAGTTTTAATCTTAATGTCATGCATGCAAATATTTTCCTAAGGGTCATATAACTTCAATTTCATGTACATTAAAAGGAATTAGTAAAATGGTGTAGAAATTGAAGTAGATTCAAAATTTTAGAAGTTAATTTGAAAATAACCCTTTTGGGTTTGAATTTATTTGTCTTGTATGAAATTGAGTTCAATCACACATGCATCGTGCAATTTTAAGAATTGGAAAGCCTAATTTGTGTCTTAGAATTGTGGGTTGATATTAATAAGATGAATTAAAATTAAATTTGGGCAATTGGAACATGATTTTGGTTGAATATTTTCTAATTGGAAGTGTTTACTAAATCATACAATGGTTTTCTATTTTTGTGTACTAAAAATACATGTTTTGAGGTTTTGAATATCAAATATGAACTTCAATTACAATTTTGGAAATTTTAGAATTTGTGTTGTCCGCTCGAGCGAGGAAAGTCTCGCTTGAGCGTGAAAATCGAGCTCTTAGTAGTTTTTCAAATTTTACAGTCTGCTCGAGCGACCAAAGTGGCGCTCGAGCGAAGGCCCATTTTCAGCATATTTTGGAAAATTGCATTTAGTTCACATTTTTATTCTCATCTTTTTCCAAGGCATTCTAGACATGATTTATGACTCAATATAGATTAATAAGCTACCAATCAACATAGATTAGTTGGTTGAAGGATGAATCATTGATCTAGTGGTAGTTGTTTAAGAAGCCAAGTAAAAGATTAGTCTATTGGGAAAAGAAGGGCTTAGTAATGAAAGAATATGTGAAATAAGAACCCGGTTTATTTGAATGAGAAAGATTAAGCGTAGTAGAACTTTGGACTATTTAGACGGAAAAAGACTAGGAAAGTCAAGTTTGATCAATGGAGTAATATTGTATCTCAATGTGTACATGTTATGTGCTTGTGTAGGTCAAGCGCCATTGTTTGCCTGATTTATCTGATATGTCCAGTCTATCTGATTTGCTTCTGCAGCCATCTGTGAGTAATAACTCTGTAAAGTTATGTTTTAACTTAAGTATTTTCTGACTGGTATGATATGATCTGTTTTTCTGAAATGCTATCTTACGAATTATGAATGAATGTCCAATTTTCCGAAATGTATTTGTGGCACCCTTAGTTCACGTGGCCCTCGCCCGGGGGTAACAATACCGTGGCCAATCTGCACGTGGCCCTCGCCCAGGGGTAACAATACCGTGGCCAATCTGCACGTGGCCCTCGCCCAGGGGTAACAATACCGTGGCCAATCTGCACGTGGCCCTTGCCTGGGGGTAACAATACCATGGCTACTTGCACGCTATAGACGTCCCCGAACGTCCCGGGAGGATGAATCCCCCCCTCCGTTTTGTTTATTGGGCTCACTACAGTTCAGGACTCAAAGTCACGGTCCTGTATCTAATCTCGCAGAGTGCAATGCAAGACCGATGAATCATCAAAGAGTCCAAATCCCACAAATCGTTTTTGAAAACAGATTTTTTGAAAGAAGTGCCAAACATGGACTGCTTTGCCAGATACAAAGTCGCCACCTAAATATTTTATTTTGAAAAATTTAGGAAACCCTGACTCGTTGCCTAAAGCCACGTGTCCGTCATCACCAAAGTTGCCTCGGCTCGTGAACTTGGGTACGATTGGGGAAGGTCACTTCGTGAGCACCCCCGCTCGCCCGATCAAAGATCGGCCTCTACTAACCATAATATCTAGTTTTGAAAACATTATGCGTTCTTATTCCGATTATTAGCCTATATTTACTATGTGATGCGCACAGCATACAAGTATAGACTGGATCGCCTGAATTGGAACAAAACATCTCATGTTTGTTTATTTGAAAATGGTTTGATGGTGCTACTCG
The DNA here is from genome assembly GCF_055761805.1 of Camellia sinensis. Lineage (NCBI taxonomy): Eukaryota > Viridiplantae > Streptophyta > Magnoliopsida > Ericales > Theaceae > Camellia > Camellia sinensis. Next base: position 66,052,460 of record NC_138968.1, on the reverse strand, counting down.
TAAGTAGGCTAAGACGTGGATTTGCCACCCTCGGGTGAGCTTTAAAACTCACAATCGATGAATTGTTCCAATCCAAATAACACAACCTTCACCCACAGGCATTCAGGCAGGTATATCACATAAGCACATAGCCTCATGGTAAGCATGCTATCATGGCAGTCACTCACGTGCATGCAAGGATGCTAAAGCGTAAACGCTTACCGAGTGCTGCAAGCCAAAACAAAAGCTATGTTAGAAATCCATGCATGATCCTAACTATACAGAAATGCCTAATGCAGCACATGCAAAAATGCAACTATAATAGGCTCGGCTATTCTAAGAATGGCATATGAGATGCTACAGCTAACACATATTCAATTCGGAATTGAATTACAAATGCAGTTAGTATGATGCGCCGAGCCCAGTGCATGCAAGACAGATGAATGAATACAAACATGCGAGCATAAGTATGCTAATTGAAACATGCCCTAAGCTAACCATCATAAGCTGGTAAATAAAAAGGAGAAAGACGTGGGGTTAGAAGACATACATCACACACACGCACACTTATTACAATTGTGCCCTCGCTCGGAGGGTCCGAATAAATAATACAGTCCGAATAAAAATTACAGTCCAAATGAATAATTAAACATTACAAAACCCTAATTAAATAACAATTTAACTAGGAAAGCAAGTAAATAGCGTGCAAGCTACAAACTGGACTGCCTCAGCTCTTGTTCCGAATGATGAATGATGCATGCTTGAGTTGCTTGGCGCGAAAATCCATTGCGATGCCTCGATTTGCCTCTGTTTGCAATTAATGCCGGAATGCTGTGCAAGGCTTTAGAAAGCTGCTGATTTTTGATTTGCTGCAACAGAGAGCAGAAAAGGGGCATGGCAAAGTATTTTCACATATGTATGCATGACTACTCTTCAGAGAGTGTAGTCCTCGATCCTCGTGTCACCAATCACGCATCTCGATGCATGATGGCCAAGGAGTTGAATTGCACGACTCGATGTGAAATGAATGCACATGAAAACACAACAAGACCTAAACTCCATTATGGGTAATCCGGAGTGTCGGCGACCGGGAATTGAGACACGTTCCGTCACTCGGAGTACGAAACGTCCCTCGTTTCCCGTGCTTGGGCTAACTCCTATCCCAAACACAATGCAAATGGGATGGCATACACAATGCGACTAACATATAACTTAGCATACGTAATGCTATGGACCGAAATGGCATACACAATGCACGATGTAACATGGCATACACAATGCTCTAACATGCAACCTAGCATACGCAATGCTATGGACCGAAACGGCATACACAATGCACGATGGACTTACACCAACATGAGTGGACCTCAGCCACACTCACATCAATGGCCATTAGATGGAAATGAGACAACCGAAATGCGTGCACATATGCACGAATACCAAGGACCGAACCTAAGGCATGGAATGCCACTCTACCAAAGCATGGTAAGGATGAAACATGACATGGAATAGCATAAATTACAGCTCTAAAGCAGCATGAAATATGGTCTCGAAACATGCAAATATGGCACACAATGCAAGCTAGGGGGCCCGGGTACCGAAACTAGTGAAGTGCGTTACTCTAGAGGTACCCAAAGCAATGCACCAAAGGTAAAACCAACCCCAAACAGACCCTAGGTAGGTCTGAAACAGCGGGAAATTGGCCTAAAATGATGACTCGGAATGCAACGAAATGGAACTCATTCAATGGTCGGTAAATGGGGCATACAAGCCCAACTCTCAAACGCATTTAAAGAGATGAAAACATGGCAACATGGCATTCAAACAAGCTCTGAAATGTGATGAATAATAGGCTCAAATCATGGAAATATCTCAGTACATGCATGCAACGAACCTCAAAACTCGAAGATAAGCAAGTGCATTGAACTACAAGCATGCAAAACTAACATCATTTAACCACAAGACCCAAAAACAGAGCTAGGGTAGTCCAAAATGAGCACATTATCAGTTCAAGGCATGGCCAAAAGGTGCCAACATGAAGGGCCAAAACAACATGCAACATAGGCTAGTGAACCATGAGTTGTTCTACAGCTATATGAAGCATATGAGGGCTCACCTAACCAGCCAAAAATAGAAGTATTTCATGCCAAATAAACCCCAAATAACCACTGAAATGCATCCAATGCATGCAAAAATGATGAGCTTCTTTGGAGGGTCATGCAAGGGGTTACTTAACACATACAACAAGAACACTTAGCATGGAAAAACTAACTCTGGAAATCAAATATGACAAGCCTAAAACTCACCAAATTGGCCCTGAAATGGGTCAATGAAGTATACAATGAAAGGCCCCCTCAAAAGGCCTTGAATGGAATTGTTCTACACATGCATTATAGACATAAAATAAGACCAAAGAGGCTCCGGACAGAGCTAAGGCAGGCCTTGAAACTCACCAAATTGAGTTCAAAAAGTGACTTCACAACATGCAAGTGAGGGTCCCTTTGGGAGTCCAACAAAGCTAGTAAAGAGAATGAGGGGTGAGAGGGTCACCCCTCTATGATTTTGAAGCTCAAAGGCACATCTAAGCCACTAAAAATCTGCTAGATTTCAATGGCTAAAAGGCCAAATCAAGGCCAATGCAAGTGCTTACATGCATAGCTCAAAACATGAGGAAATAAGGCATGAAAGGGGGTAGATGACCCCAAACAGAGAAAGTATCTTAAACAAACATGTTTATAAGATCAAAAGGAAACTTTTTCAAGTTTATGACAAATCTCAAAAATGCTCACAAGTAGGGCTAAGATATGATGCAAAATAACCCTACAAAGAGGGACAAAGCATACAAGGGTGTAGGAGACCTCAAACAGAAAAGTGTCCTTAATCAATATTCAAGAGGAGCTCAAAATATGACACTTTTTAGTTTATGACAAAGTCCAGAAATACTTGAAAGTAAGGCTAATCAATGGAGAAAAAAAATGCAAGTTTAAGGGAAATAGGTGCTTACCCTTGAAAAGCAGCAAAGCTGAAGCTTTTGGACCAAGTTGGTGAACCTTCAACCCTTGAAAATTAGTCCCAAAGTGCTGGAATGGATGGAGGAGGTGTGGTGCTAAGGGTTGTAGTGCAAATGGTCCAAGAAAACTAGGGTTTGGAGGCTCAAGTGTAGAGATATAGAGAGAGAAAGAGTTGTAAGCTTTCAAAGTTGTTCAACCCTTGCAATGGAAGCTCAGCCTCCCCTTTATAGAGGAGAGGCTCTAAAATATCACAAAAGGGCTTCACATATCCTCCATACACGTGTATGGAGGATGGTCCAATTGCCTCACAGCTGGCACAGCTGTGATGCATTCAGAGATGGCAAAAAGCAAAAAGCAGGCCGGCCAGTTCAAGTGGCCGGCCGGCCACTCTCCCTGGTCGGCCGACCAGGGGTCAAAAGGTTCAAGAAGAATTTCTGGCCGGCCACCCCAAAAAGGTGGCCTCCCAGATGAGTGCAACACAGCTGTATAGTGAAAAACCAGAAAATGTGACCCAAGAGAGAGAAAAACCAGCTTTTTAGCAAGGTTCAAAAGGGTCAAGATGAATTACTGGTCGGCCTATCCATATTGGTGGCCTCCCAGATGAGCACAACACAATGGTGGTATGAAAAGCCAGAAATTGTGGCTCAAAAGTAAGAAAAACCAGCTTTCTGTCAGAAAAATTGGCTTTTGGAGAGAGAAAAAGAGAAAATTGGTTTTTCAGGAGAAAAGGTGGCCTCCCACCATCCTACCACCTCCCTAGAAATGAAAATAGGGTCCCTACCAAAAATGGGCCAAGACGGATGTAAAACGAAGGTTCGAGGGCCAAAACGTGCAATCTGGGGTCCCGAAAACAGGCTGTTAGGCACCGAAAGTGGCGTATGACCACGAAAGTGGTCTCCGGGGCCACAGTGTCCCTCTAAAGGGAGAAAATAAGGTGTGTGCCAAAAAACGGAGCAATCGGAGGTAATTAAGCAGTCCCGAACCGAGGCGCACGGCCGACGGCTCCAAAAACCGAAAACTGGCCTCCAAATGGGAAAAATGGCCTACGACCGCGAAACGTAGCCTACGGCCACTGAGAGATGGTCTACGGGACCTCTCCCTCCCTTCGGGAAGAGAAAACAGAGAAAAAAGGACCTGGTTCACAAACCAAGGCAAAGCACAAAAGAGCCCCGAAGTCCGGAGACAAGGCTCGCAGCCGAGACTCCGCAACCTCAGAACGAGCGCAATATGCACTATCACCGAGCGCTCAACTGGTGACGTCTGAGTCTTAAGGTCGGTCAAAAATGGGGTGTCTACACACGCAAGATATGGACCTTTATGGTCGTTGGTACCAACTATGTATGTGGGTCTCTGGACTAATCTGATCTGATAGCTAATGGGTGTACCACGTATGATCTTATGCAAAATCTGAATATGAACATGAGTATGTATCTAAATCTATGTCTGTTTTGAAGTCTGAATATGTTCTGATTTAAATACTGGATCCTAACTTGTGCTGGACATCATTTATAAAAACCCTTTACTTTGTTATTATTCACTGGGCTTTAACTCACTGTATTATTTATGTATGTAGGTGTTCAGGCGCGTGACCAGGCTTAGAGGCTTCTGCCTAGAACCAGTTTTGTCAGCCAACCTATGTGCCTCCTGTGGAGGTTCCAGATATGTCAAGTGATTATTGCTATGTGATCTAAAGTTTAAGTTTTATTTTCGTGTTTAGTTAAACAAGTCTTGTGTATTTTGTAAATAGGGTTAAGTTCCTTTTTGTCTAATCTGTGTTTATATGACGACTTAAAGTTAATGTGTATATGTGTACATAAAAAGTTTTAAATTTTTCTGTCTCATATAAGCCTGCACAACTCAATGGACGTTGTATATTGTTATTTGCTTCCTCTAGCCCCTAATATTATGTTAATCTGTCTCAGAGGCCTTCGGTAATCCTAGAATTACTGGCCGGTTACGATGCTAAACCCATAGGGGTGGGTTTGGGTCGTGACACAAACGTCCTTGAAAGTTTCTGCAGCACTGTCGTTCGGATAAGATTCTTCAACACCTGGCATGAAACGTCATGAGCTTGGAATGCCCAGTAAACTAACACATACTTCATCACTTTTTCCCAATCCAGTACACAATCACAAATAAAATGAACAATGAAGCATGACAACCAAGTCAATAGTTAAAGAAATTACAATGTTAGATGTTAGTAACTAGAAATCCTCTAAAGAGATTTTATCTTCCCAATCACAATAATTGGACTCAGATTATTCGGTACCCCCTCTTTTTCTGCTTTGCAAACCTTACCCCGGATGCCTACAATGGTTACTTATCGCGTAGTGCTAACCAAGGACCTCAAAAGAGACGATAAAACATGAGTAAACACCCAAAACCTCCCAAACCTCATAACACCAATATCAATAATTACCTAGGGTCCGAATACAACCAATCTATTCAAGAGTTTTGAAACAACCGCTTGCGCAAGAATTAATCCTCGAATAAGGAACACATTCCACCAATCAATATTCAACATCAACTTATCATTATTTCATAAAAATTACTTTAGCAAGCGAAATCGCAACACCACCCTTTTTAGTTTCACATTGAGTTAAGTATGTTGTGTTGGGTTAGAATAAACTATTAAAATAACAAATACTACACCAATATAGACATTTCATTACATAAATTTAAAGAATTATAATCACAAATACACATATATGATAAACTAAAGCTTGATCAAGTAATAAGGAGCACATTCATTCAACTAAGAGCATGAAAACAATAATTGCAACAAATTTTCATATTTGAATCACTTGAAACCACTTAGAAAATTTTGGAAAAGCACTTGGAACCACTTGGGACTTAACCTGAAATTAATAAACCCCCATGTCGTAAGGCGCGATGGAACAAAACGAAATGGAAATCAATAAACCCCCACCTTGTAAGGTGTAAGGATAGAATAGAATGGAATGAAAATTAATAAACCATTACCTCGTAAGGTGCGAGGATGGAATGGAAATTAATAAACCCCTACCTTCTAAGACGCGATGATGGAATGGAAATTAATAAACCCCCATCTTGTAAGGAGCAAGAGTGGAATGGAACATAATAAAAAAGGAATTGCATAAACCTTGCACATAAAGAAATGACACACTTTGACATCATATTGGCATCATGCTAACCACACTGCAGTGTGTATTATTACTTAGGAATGGTTTTGAAAAATTCGCAGGATTGAAACATTTAGAAAACTTGGAATGGAATGGAAAGGAACTCAGCATAAGCTTTGGCACGGCAAAGTAAGTATGGTAGGTAGCTCTATCCTCTCTCTTTTTAGAAAGATTGCATGCTTGGATGAATGTTGAGTGCTTGTTACAGACGCTCACTCACATATGAACTGTTGCATAATTGCCTCCGAACTATACTGATCTGATTCCTTGCAATCAAGGATATGTAGGCAATTTGCTGGTTCGATCACTTGTGTTTGACACTACTTTAAGCTTTAGGGTCATGTCAACTGGGATGGCCTCAGATCTTTGACATTCACTCCACATCACTTCATGATTGCTAGAGTTCTGTCTAAGAGGGCAACTATAGACATCTTATTTTGACTGGTCGTAAGACTTCGGGAGCTTGCTAGCCTCCCGATGATGAAACGGTAATTACTTTATGTTTAGAATGTTTGAGGTTGTTTGGAGTTGCTATATAAACCTGTTATGGCCAAAAATTAATTTTTTGCGAAAATGGCCGCTTTACTACTGGACCCGTTTTTAGCCAAAAACCAACTTTTTAACCCCGAGAAAGAGAGGGAAGCCCGTTTGTGAACATTTTCCAAAATTAGTGGCCAAATTTATTAAAAACATTGATCGAAAGGCAATTTGGACTTGCTTAAGCCACAAGCAAGCTAAGGGCATGGGACTCCATACTTGTATGCATAGATGACATGTGTACCAAGGCAAGTTGTGCATGCGCACATTGGTTGTGCATACGCACATCCACGCATGGCAGAGCCATTTTTGGCAACACAATCTTGGTGCAATGTTAGAGGGAGGCGGCAAAATGAAGCGATAGAACCCTAGAGGGGCTCCAAAACCTTCCATTTTGCCTATAAAAGGGACCTTTCCCCCTCCTTTTCAAAGGGTTAGAAAATGAAGAGCCAACTTGTGAATTTGAGAGCAAAAACACCCTTTCCTTTCCTCTATTGTCTTAGTTCTGAAATTCCCACCCTCATAACAATTTCTAACTTTTGAAAATCCATTAAGGCTTGAAGGACTTAAACTATAATCAGAAACCCTTACTTGAGGGAGGCTTGCAATTGCATTTTCTTCAAAACAACAGGTAACCTCTTATCTTTTTATTATTTAAGTACCTTTTCTTTACTTATTTTTAGTAATCAATCCTTGCTAAGGTCTCCATTCATCATCTCATCATGTAGTCTCTTTGTTTATCAATTTTTTCACAGCTTCTCACATGTTTTATTTGTTTTTCTTAGTACAATATGTTTAGGACCATGTAATCATGTAGCAATCATGCATTCAGTCCAGTTTGAATAATCATGCAATTAGTTTATATTTTTACTTTTTTATTTGTTATTTTGTTTTTTGTGCATAAGCATTCACTACAAGAAAATGGGACATATAACACAGAAGCATTTGCAACGGCACCACTTACCAAAAAGTGAGTTTTTGTGACGAGACCACCTGCCGTCGCCAATAAATCAGGTTTCAGCAATGACACCACTTCCTGTCACAAAAAACACCAGTTTTGCGACGGCAACAACTGCAGTCGCAAATAATACGGGTTTTTGTGACGATAACCCCTGCTGTCACAAATAAAGCTATTTTTGCGACAACATGAACTGCAGTTGCAAATAAAAGAGTTTTTTACGACGGTAATAGGTTCCGTCGTAAACAAAAATTTTAAAAAAATAGAAAAAACGATACTGTTTTGATATAACATTTCTCTTTTCACCTATTTTTTCATCTTCTCGTCTCTCTGTCTCTGTCTCTCTCGTTCATCTCTCTATCTCTTTTTCTTTCCCTCTCTCTCTGTCTCTCTCACTCATCACTCTTTGTCTGTCTGTCTGTCTGTCTTTCTCTTTCTCTCTCTCCCCCATTTTGTTGATGTTGCTCACTCCCTCTCTCCACTCTTCTCAATTTACCGATCTCCCTCTCGATTTGTTGATCTTTTCTCTCTCTCTCTCTCTCTCTCATCTCTCTTCTCTTTCAATCACTCATCTCTCATTTCTCTTAATCACTCATTTCTTTCTTTTAGCTCATTGTTGTTGAAAGAGGAAAAAGTCAAAAAAATGAAATGGGCCTCTCTCTCTCTCTCTTTATGTCTCTCGCTCATCTCTCTTCTCTCTCTCTATATCTCATTTCTCTCTCTCTCTCTCTCTCACTCATTACTCTTCTCTCTGGCTCATCTTTCTTCTCTCTCTCTCTCTATATCTCTCTCATTCATCTCTTTTTGTCTATCTCTCACTCATCTCTTGTTTCTCTCTCTCTCTCACCCATCTCTCTTCTCTCTTAATCGCTCATTTCTCTCAATCACACTCATCTCTTTCTCTTAGCCTATTGTTATTGAAAGAGGAAAAAGTCAAAAAATGAAATGGGTCTCTCTGTTTCTCTTTCTCTTTGTGTCTCTCGCTCAACTATCTTCTCTCTCTCTCTCTCTCTCTCACACTCATCTCTCCTCTATTTCTCTTCTTTATTTCTCTCCTCTCTCTCTTTGTCTCTTTTGCTCATCTCTCTTCTCCCTCTTTCTATGTCTCTCTCTTTGTATCTTTCTTTGTCATCTCTTTTCTCTCTCTCTCTCTCTCTATTTGTCTTTCTCTCGCTGATCATCTCTTGTTTCTCATTTTTTTTTCTATTTCTCTCTCTCCATAGCTCTTATTGAGTAGCAAAATAGACACAAAGGTTTTTGGCAAAAAACTAGTTTTTTTGCGATGGCAACCTCTCCCCGTTGCAAATAAAGGTTTTTGGTGACGGTAATCCTTCCATCGCAAATATAAAAAAAAATTAGTTAAACGACATCATTTTATTGTTTAAATTTTCATTTGTGACGGTGAAGCTTGATGTCGCGAAAAAAAAAAAACCAGAATCTGAGCGCTTAGTTTTTTTTTTTCCCTTCGCGCTCATTTTTCCTCCCTTCAACCAAAAATCCCCAATCTCAAAAATCCCTAATCTTTTGAACCAAAAACCCTATAAAAAATCCCCATCTCTTCTTACGACTCTCTCTCTCTCTCGACTGTAAGCAGTGACAGACAACGGCGAGCATCGAATCGACGGTGGCGAGCAAGCGACAATGGTGCGGTTAGAGATGTAATAATGGCCCGAGCCCGGGACCAAGCGGGCTTCACGGGCTCCCACCTTTTTAGCGAGTCAGCCTGGTCCGGCCTATGGGCAAAAAAATGGGGCCCAAGCCCAAGCCCAAGCCCACTCATAATAGGGCCTAGGACCGGGCCTAGCCGGGCCTTTTTTTTTTTTTTTTTTTTAGGATTAGGAATAAAAAATTTAAAATAATTATACTAGAATATTTTAGTTAAGATTAACGAGATGTTTTGTTTGTTATGTAATGTTTCATGGTGATATTTAAATTTAATCATGTATGATTTATGTTTTTTTAATTATGAACTTATAACTAAAAAAGTATGCAATTATGTAATTTTTTTTTATTTCAAAATGAATAATTTTATATATATGAAAATGAAACTTTCAATATTACAATATTAAATTATTTATATAACATTTATTGAATAAATAATTTTTATTCCAAAATGAAATAAAAATATTACAAAAATTGATATTATTAAATAGTGTACATTACTGATGATGATAGAGCAATTGCATCACTATAGGTCAAGTACATTCCAACTAGGTTGACACCTACTAGCCTACTAATCATTTGCATTATAATCTACCTCAATAATCTAATACAAAAAAAAAAATAAATGAAATGAAATGAAATGAAATAGTAAAAAACAAATTGTTGATCAATCATCGGAGGAGACAGACATTTCAGGTACGTTGCCTGAGGATATGTTATCCAAATCATTTTGAATTCGCTCATTTTCACTATAATTTTGTCTTCTTATAAGCGCATGCATATGATCTATGGATATCATCAGTGCCTCAACCATTTCGGGTGAAAGCCTGCTCCGATAATCACTCAGCACCCATCCACCTGCACTAAAAGCTGTTTCCGAAGCAACTGTAGAAATAAGAACGGTTAGTATATCACGAGCCATCTGTGAAACCACAGGCCACATAGTTTCATTTTGTTTCCACCATTCCAAAATGTTAAAATCATCGGAATGATCTATTGACGGGCTTTCCAAATAACGTTGTAGTTCAGAACTACTTATACTTGTATATTGAGATATTCTTATACTTTTTATTGCTGAAAAAACGCTTAATCTCCCACATTAAGATGAGATTGTTAGTCTAGTATGTGTAGGTGTATTTACAGATGCAGCTGCCCTGTATTCTTTAAATAATTTGTTACATGTTTGCATAATAGGGGCAGATTGTGTTTGATCAGTGAAAATACGCTCTAAAAATTCTTGTAAACCAATTTCTTTATACCTAGGATCAATTATTATGGCTAAACCTAATAGATGAGGTAAATGATCAAATTGGTAAATGATCAAAATATTTATCAAAATTTTCTTTCATTGAAGTAATAATGGTTATATAATATTCATTACCCATATATTTTATGAAAACTTTAATTATTTCTGCTAGCATATGTAAAACAAATGGTGAAGTAGGAATATATATATAAGAAAATAATTTTGTTAAAATATCAAAAACTTTAAAAAAATATTTATATAAGGATACTTGGAGCCAATTAAGTTCAGTGGGAGTCAGTACTCCTCCTATTGATGTTGTTACAAAAAATAAATCTATTGCTCTTCTTTGTTTACAAGCTGTTTTTAACATATTATATGTTGAATTCCACCTACTATCTTCATTTAAAATTAATTTTCTAAATGGCATATTTTCTCGTTGACAAATTTTTCTTTATTTCGAAATTCGATTACCAGAAGACATAATAGTAACAATTGCATTTTTTATTACAAGTACAGAAGTTTCGTATACATGCATAGCTTCTTTAATAATCAAATTGAAAATATGGGCACAACAACGAACATGAAATCAATCACCATCAACAAGTAATTGTAAAGTTGATTTTAAATGGGTTACAATTTGATTATAATATGATGCATTATAATCGTAAATATTTTATTTTGTAAAGCCCACTCGTATAATACATTTTTTATTTCTGCACCAAGCGAATGACCAGTGTATGGAAGTTCAACTAATTTAAATGAAATAATTCTTTTATTTAATTTTCAATCATTATCAATAAAATGTGCAGTGATACATTGATATTCAAAACCATTATTTGACCACAGATCAGATGTTAAACAAACTCTTCCATTCAAAATTTTAAAGATGTCAAATAATTCAATTTTAACATCCCTAAATTTTTTTAAAATCCTGTTTCTAGTAGTTTTTCTTGAAAAACTTTGATATTGCGGTGCAAAACTTTCGTGAATCATTTCTGTAAAATCAGGACATTCACTAGTAGCAAAATGTTGTTCTTTTTTAATAATATAATCAATTACAGAATTTTGTACACGTATAGGATCATATGAAAATGTTTGTAAATTACCAGTTGATGAAGCCCCTAATTGCATTTGACTTCGAATATCGAGTTGTTGACTTTGTAAATGTTTATTACCATGCCTTTTTAGATGACTAGTACCCCTTGCAAATGTAGCATTAAGTAAATGTGTACAATATTTACATTTTGCTTTAAACGTAATTGTACCATCATGATTATTTATAGATATTTTTTCAAAATGTTCCCAAACACTACTACTTTTGCTCCTAGATGATGATTCAACTGTTGGAAGAGGGATATTAGAAGGAGAATCAACATATTCATGTTGTGTAGTATATGTATCAACATCAACATAAACATTAGGCATATTAGGATCCATAGTAATGTAAGTAAAACAATATATAAGAATTAACAATTAATTTAAATAATGTGTAGCTACAATCAATAAAAGATAATAATTAATAAATGTGCACAAATAATTAATGAAAAAAATAAATGGCTAATAAATTTAATTAAACTAATTAATGTTACCGACTGGCGAATGTGATATAGAAATTTGCTTTTTCTGATAAAAAATATTTTGGTTCATAATTGTAATTGTCACTTAGAGATAACACTTTAAAATTAATTGAAAGTTGAGAGAGATTGAGAGTTTAAGAGAGATTGAAAGAGTTTAAGAGAGAGAGAAAGAGAATTATTTGTTGTGAGATTTATTTTGAAAAATGAAAGATATTTATAGTAATTTTAATTATGACCGTTTGTATATTACTGTTTGAAACTTGAGTTGAGTGATTGATGAGGCTAGGCTAGGCTAGGCCAGGCCAAAGGCTAGGCTAATAGCAGCCACTGCCAGCCACTGAGCCGCAACGTCAGTGACGCAATGTCACATTACATCACACACACTCCATTTCTTTCTTTTTATCTCTTTGAGACTCTTTCCTTCTTTTACAGATTGCTTTCAAAATGGTGATAGGTTGATAACTTCAGAACATATATCATATGAATATAGGATGAGGCTTCACAGGTACTACTGGGCCCGTGGGGGGGTCCCATTTTGATAATCGGAATCGTTGAATGTGTAGAACTTATCTAGTACTATATGCCTGTAAAAAATCATATTAATTGAATATCGATAGCTATCTGATCGGATTAGTTTTTTGTCAACCGTTAATTTGTTTACCGTCCATTTTTTTGTTACAAAACTGATTTGATCATATAGTTATCGATATCCGATCAACGTGATTTTTTATAATTATATAGTATTCAACGAGTTCTACACATTAACGGTTCAGAGTATTAAAATAGGACCCGTGATGGGCCCCCATGGGCCCAACAACATTGTCCTGTATATCATGTTCATCCGCTTTATTGTTTGTACCATGGTCCATCATCACTGCAGATTGAGCATGTATATATATATCAAACTAAGAACATATATATATATATATATATATATCACTGCAGATTAACCAAACAAGTATACAAAATTTTTCAAAAAACAGTGTCTAAAAAATCATAACCAAACACTGTTTAGTTTGATTTTAATTTAATAAATTATTATTATTTTTTGTTTTATTTTTAAATTATTAATGTTATTTATTTGATTATATAAATTTTTATTTTTACAAGATTATTTTTTTTTTTTATAAGATCAATTTTTTATTTATTTTATTTATTATTTATTAATTATTTAACCATTACAAGTTGTTTTTTATTTTTATTTTTTAAAATTTGACCATTGATATAGCGAGGGCCGGACTGTCCGCAAGGCCCGAATTTTTTTTGGCCGGGCTAGGCTCCAAAATGGACGGCCCAGGCCCAAGGTACTGGGCTGGGCTTGGGCTTGGGCCAAAACGGGTTGGGTCTACCTTGGGCTTTGGGCCGCCCATGGGGCCTTGGGCCATTTTTACACCCCTAGGTGCTGTGTGTCTCTCTTCAACTCTCTCAGTCAGTCTCAATCTTTGAACCAGGTTAGCTCTTTTTCTTCTTCTTCATCTTTACGTCTTTACTCTGCTGGGTTAATTAAAATTTTTGTTTAATTTTATAAATTCATTGAAAATTATGTCATATGGATTTGAGAGATTGTCATGAGATGAGGGAGGGAGCATATATAATTTTCTTTAATTTGATATAATTATCATCTTCTTTTTACTTGACATGAGAAACATCTTTTATTTATGTGGGAAAATGATTTCTTCCATGGAAGCTAGCTTGCTATATATATCTAACAATTTGTGCCTTTTGTATTAAACCCTTCTATACGTGTATGCATGCGTGAGCAAGGAGCCCTTGTACTTTAATGGTTGTGAGAATAGGGTAGCTCATTCTCCATTATTTTCTTTATAGTATATACACATTTATCATCATGTTCATTGAATTGGAGAATCTTTGGTTCTATATTTTGACCACCAAGACAAAATCATAGTAGGAAATGACGTACCCATAAGTGGATTTCTATTTTCTATTAGTGCTACGTAATTATTTGGGGCCTTGTAATATACGGAGATACATTTTTCAATTTTTGACACAATATCCAATTGTTTTTCTATACAGAAGTTCAGGCAGTACATAAACTCAACCACCTTCATCCCAATTTCTTGGGACAAAACTTACAAACAAGTAAATAGAATAGAAGCAAAATATTTCAAATAATGACTTGGTTATGGGGTTCTAGTCTTCACCCATTTGAATTTGGTCTTGGAAGTATTAACAATTTATGGGATTTGTTTTTTAATGGTTTATACCATGTTCATTTGCATTCCCTTTTTGATGCTTTGATTTGAATTTTGTGAGGAATAAAATGCCTTCATTTTGTTTATACTAAGAAGTTCATAAATGATTATGGTCTGCTTCAGTCAATTTAAACTAAGAAGTTCCTAATGGATTCATTTCTTATTTTATATTTTCTTGTAATTCTACTCATCCATCTCAACTATCTCATTTCAGTTACACTCTTTTCGTAAACATGTTTTTTCTTAACCACCAAACATTTAATACCATACATTAACAGATCCTTATAGCTATTCTATAAAATTTTCCCTTAAACTTAACATGAATTTACTATGTGTAGAAGAGATATTTGAGGGAAGTACAGAGGATGGATAAGAGTTGGATTGACTTGCCACATAGGATGTCAAGGGAATACATTAATGGGATTGATCAATTCCTTGTGTTTGCCTACACCAATAGGGCTGAAGGTTCAAGGATTAGTTGTCCGTGTAGGAAATGTAAGAATCGATACCATCTTGTACGAGAGGGTGTGCGTGAGCATTTGATTCTGAATGGTTTTTTAAAAAAGTACAAATATTGGATTAATGATGGGAAATCTTACGTATCTCTGCATGGTAATCGAGAGAATGAAACATTGGCTAATTTAGACATTGGGGATGATATGGTTGGAAAGATACAAGGGGCTATGGGAAATCCACATGCCGGTACAAGTGTTGATGGTAATGAACCACAGGTGCCTGATCCCTATGCATTTGAACCCTAGCTCGGTCCAAATCCACATGCCGGTACAAGTGTTGATGGTAATGAACCACAGGTGCCTGATCCCTATGCATTTGAACCCTAGCTCGGTCCAAATGCAGAGACTGCAAAGTATTTCAAACTTCTCAAGATGCACAAAGTGAATTGTATCCGAGTTGTCAGAAGTTCGTATATTTGTCATTCATAGTTCGACTTCTACATCTGAAGGTGCTTAATCAGTGGACAGACAAGTCCGTTGACATGTTGCTTGAGTTATTGAATGAGGCGTTCCAGTTGGGTGTGAAACTTCCAAACTCATATTATAAAGCTCAAAAGTTCACAACGGATTTGAGCTTCACGTATGAGATGTGGGATGCATGTCCCAACAATTGCATGTTGTTTCGAAAAGAGGACACCAATCTTGATAAATGTGTCATATGCAACAGTTCTAGATGGAAATCAAATGATAATAGTAGTTCAAATAGTTCTAACAAAGGTGGGAAACGAATAACTGCAAAATAGATGAGGTATTTTCCTTTAAAGCCAAGGTTACAGAGGTTGTTTATGTCATCAAAGACGACCAAGTTAATGAGATGGCATGCAGAGGAACGAACTGATGACAGTGTCTTTAGGCATTCTGCTGACTCCCTTGCATGGAAAGATTTTGATCGTCGGAATATTGACTTTAGTAATGATTGCCGAAATGTAAGGTTTGGCCTAGCATTTGATGGTTTTAACCCATTCAGGATGATGAACATAGTTCATAGCACTTGCCCTGTTGTGCTCATTCCATACAACTTGCTGCCATGGATGTGCATAAAGCAACCATTTCTAATTTTATCTGTGCTTATTGACGGCCAGAAAGGACCTGGTGACAAGATTGATTGAAAGAACTATGGAATCACGTTGTCTCCACATTTGATGCATCAACAAATCAAACATTTCAAATGCATGCAACTTTACTGTGGACAATTAGTGATTTTCCTGCATAAGCAAATTTGTCAAGATGGAGCACTAAAGGTGAATATGCATGTCCTCGTTGCAATAAGGAAGCTACATCATGTTGGTTGAAGCATAGTAGGAAACAATCATACTTGGGTCATCGTAGATTTTTACCTAGTGGCCATAAATTCTGAAAGGATAAAGTATCATTTGATGGTAGTCGAGAATTCAGACTCAAACCAAAATTGTTGTCTTGAACTGAGATGCTGCTACAATTAGAATTTGAGGGTATTTTAACCCAATACAAGAGGGATGACCTTAAGAAAAGGCATATGAGACAAGTAGAGAAGGAGAAAGCTGGACATTGCACCCATAGCTGGAAGAAAAGAGTATCTTTTATGAATTGCCATATTGGAAGCACAATTTAATAAGACACAACCTCGATGTGATGCATATAGAGAATAATGTTTGTGACAATGTGTTATGGACAATATTAGGGGTTGCAGGAAAATCGAAGGATGGTGTTAATGCTCGGCGTAATTTACAAGAAATGAATATTAAAAACCCCCTACATTTGTCGTTAAGAGGGTCGAATAAAGCTTATTTACCACCAGTACAATTCACGATGACCAAGGATGAGAAAGATTTGTTCTTGAAAGTGGTGAAGGAAGTTAGAGTTCCTGATGGGTATTCATTCAATATATTGCGTCGTGTGCACTCACATGATAAAATTATTGGGGTCCTTAAGAGCCACGATAGTCATATTCCGATGTAACAACTTATTCCATTGGTTATTCGAAGATCGTTACCGAAGAATGTAATTGAACCCTTAATTAAATTGAGCAATTTCTTTAGACAATTGTGTTCCAAAGTGAATCGTGCGACGGATTTGCAATATATTCAAGATCGTATCACCGTAACACTTTGTCATCTAGAGAAAATATTTCCTCCAACTTTTTTTGATATAATGGAGCACTTACCTGTACATTTAGCTAACGAAGCATTATTGGCTGGAGCGATTCAGTTTCGATGGATGTATCTAATTGAGAGGTATCTTCTTACTTTGAAGCAATATGTGCGTAATAGAGCTCATTCAGAAGGTTCAATTGTAAAAGAATATCTTATGGAAGAATGCATGAATTTTTGTGCACAATATCTCAATGATGTGAAAACCAAATCTAGTCGACCCGTGAGAACTACAATGGTGATGATAATCTGGGTCATGTTGTTGGTGAAAAGACAAGCTTTTATCTTGATAATACTTCTTAGGTACAAGCTTATCGGTATGTTTTATTCAATACAAGCGCGGTTCAACCATTCATAAAGTAGGTTATGTCACTCACTCAATATTTTATTTTGTTTTATTGAATTTTGAACTTTTTTATTGATAAATTTTCAATCTACACAGCAAACACCTTAAAATACTTAAGGTTAAAATGCCTCGTGTCGACGATCATCAGCTTCGGCGTGAACATTTTGAAACTTTTCACATTTGGTTCAAGGAACATATATGTATTTAAATCTACAGATTCTAATTACTTAAGTCGAACTATATTTTAAATTTTAAATTTTTGTTTTAAATAGGTCCAAACTTTGTGAAGGACTAGTGATGTCACATTTTCTGAAGAGATTATTTTATTGACAAATGGTCCTCATAACCTGACAAGGAGGTTCAACGGGTATATAATGAATGGGTTTCAGTGTTGAGTAAAGGCCATGGATGACCGTCGAGCCACACAAAATTGTGGTGTAGCTTTGAAGGCAGATTCCATAAGTTATGTTAGTCGAAAAGACAAGAATCCTCGTGTAGGGTCTATGTACTATTATGGACAATTGACAAATATTGTTGAGATTCGATATTCCAATAAGATGAAGCATGTGTTGTTTAAGTGTGATTGCATTGACAACATTCACGGGAACAAAGAAGATGTTTTCAATTCCATGTTGGTCAACTTCAACCATTTGTTGTACCGAGATGATCGAATTACCAATGAACCTTTCATCTTGGCATCCCAAGCAGAACAAGTTTGGTATGTTGCAGACTCCGTTAGAACTAGATTGGCAAGTGGTGGTGAAGATGTCTCAAAGAGGTTTATTTGATATGGATTCGATTGATCCAGAAATTGAGTCATATATGAGCCAACATTTTGAAGAAAACATAATGCTCTATGATGAAGAAGTTGGTTGGGTGGGGGAAACCGCAAAAAGAGAAACACTTGATGTTGAAATAGGCTGATATTTAATAAACATCAGTAATTGAATTAAGGCCAGGATTGTAATTAATTATCAGTTTCTTAATTTACTTTATCTTTGTAATTGTATTAGTTCAATTAATGTTATATTATTGATTCAAAACCATTCTCTATGTTTCTATTGTCAATTAATGTCATATTATTTACAGATTATTATGGCAAAAAAGAGAAAACTTGATCGTCCCCTATGCATGATGTCCGATGTGGTACGTAAGAGGATATCAGTGGCACTACCATTAGAGGAGGCATCACATCGACCACCATTAGAGGGGCCATTAGTGCCACCACTATCTAACCAGCAACCGCAATCAAATGGGCCATTAGTGCCACCACATCGACCACCATCAGTGGCACCACAACAGTTATCATCTACTCAGCCTCCACGCCTACCATCGGTGCGTCCACCATTAGTGGCACCACAACAGCTATCATCCCGACTAGAGTCATCATCTTCACAGCCAACCGCGGGTATATAAATTTGCTTTGATTTGTATGAAAATTATTTAAATATACATTTATTTATTCTCATTATATATAACTTGTTTATTCTTATTGTATTTTCCAAACCTTTCGACTTCTTCACAGCTCACCTTAGGTATAAGAATTTGATTTGTATTAACATTATTTAAATTTGCATTTGTTTATTATCATTGTATATTGTTTATTCTTATTGTATCTCGCAGGTCATGTTAGTTTTTCATCAACCTCGACTAGGTGTGGTGAGGATGTGCCATAGGCATTAAGGAGTGGGGTACTGGTACAAAGTTGGACATACAATTTGATGAAAATTACTACCCAATAGAGGATAATGTGTCTACGTTAACTACTCAAATTGGCATTATTGTGCGCAATGGTAATATTGTTTCTTTTACTTTTCTTGACTGGATCACTATGCCTGACGATATTCTTGATGCTATCTGGAAGGGTGTAAAGGTGAAAGAATATTTTTGTCCAAAAATTCAAATTCCAAAATTGTGTTATTATTATTTAAACTTTTAAATTGTATTTTGTAGGACAATTTGAATGTATGTCTAGAGAAGTATAAGCCAATCTGCATGAAAACCTGCAATAACATATGGAAGGATCACAAGAATAAGATTAAAACCAAGTATTTCAAGCCTAGAAGTTTTGATCCTAATATGAAGGATGATGTACCTTTACACATTGTGCCAAGCCAGTGGGAAGAACTTGTAGAGTATTGGCGTACTTCCGACACAAAAGTATACAAATTAGTTATATGTATGATATGTAAACATACAAATCATATTTACATACTTACATTTGTTGAACCTATTACAAAAAATTGCAACTAAGAATGCTAAAAATCGACAAGCTCACGGCATACCTTATACCACAGGGCGTACTACTTTTGTTCAAATCCGACACGAGGTTTATATTTTATTGTTTTTATTTTTGTATATAAATAAGCATTATATATTTGCAAACAATGTGGATTCTAATTTTCATATTTCTAAAAAAATCTAGATGACCAACAAGGGGGAGTCTACTGATATGATGGATGTTTGGCTTATGACACGTAGAGCAGATGACCCTAAGGTTTTCTAGACCTTGGTAGTTTCCAAACACGTAACGTTGTATTTAAATTTTATTTTTTATTTTTTTGTGTGTCAACCATCTTAATTTGACATATACTTGTATGTCTTATTCAATATAGGATGAGTTTAATCGTTAACTCTCCATGCTACCTGAGGATTGCCGGTCTGTAGAGGCTAGTAACACCATTTTCCATGAGTTGATAGGTTATGACAGACATGGATATTGTCGCACTTACGAGAAAACTGTGCCTCGGAGCGCGGTGTATAAAGATGGTGCTGGGCTATCACAGTTAACACCCCAGCCATCTACTGTTGTTCAGATCACCCAGCAGGTTCGTGCGGAGTTGAGGGAGGAGATGTGAGTAGAGTTCTCTACACATTTACAACAGATGGGAGCTGAGATGATGACCATTGTGTCATAGGGGGCGAGTGTAGATCCCAACAGACAGGTTCGACATAAATTAAATAGTTTGATAGTTAAATTTTCACACAACATATATATATATATATACACACACACATATATATAATAAAATTCAAATATGATTAACACATTATGTATGGACTGTCATAGGTTTTTGATGCATCAAGTGGCCACCGGGGATTTAAGGAATCTGTGGGAGATAAGACTCCATATACACCACCACCAGAAGATCAGGTATAAAATATATCTTTGCATTCTAAGCTAAGAATAATCATACATTAACTGTACACAGCTCAAAAGGATAGAGGCTAATTACATAATTAGAAAGAAAGACAAAGGATTTTCCATTGTTAAGTTTCCCACTCGAACTAGCGCACCATTGCAGCTTGGTCCTTGTGTTCCTAACATACTCTATAACAGGAAATGAGGCAGCACACATCTTGTCCCAACACAATTAATGCAGCCTGGAAGAACCAAGAGTACACAAATATGTAAATACTGCATAACATTATTCAAAGCAAAGCCCATAGTGTAAAAAAAAAAATATGAGACTCTCAATCCACACTAAAGACACATCTTAATAAAGAGAAAACAAAGTTAAGGCTTTGGATAGGACCATGACAGTATAAAAGATGTATGTATTAAAAACTTGCAAACAAATCTCACTCCTTTGGATAACTAAGTCACTCAATCCACAGAGGTAAATAACACTTAGCAATGATAGCCAGTAAATGACACAAAAGTAAATCCTAACACGACCGTCTAGGCACGAGAGACTTGTGGGAGAAGACAGGACTCGAATCGGGTTCTTGGTTTGGGAGTTAGAGCCGAATTTCGGTCTAGGCAAATTAGTTCCTTAAGAAACTTAGAATTCGAAGTATTGACGCCCCAAAATCACCAAACGGTGTCGGATTAGCACAAAACTTGGCACACACGACTGCCTAGGCACAAGAGACTTGTGGGAGAAGATGAGACTTGAATCAGGTTTTCGGTTTGGGAGTTTGGGAGTTACAGCTGGATTTCGGTGTAGGCAAACTAGTTCCTTAAGAAACTTAGAATTCGAGGTGTTGACGCCCCAAAATCACTCAATGACGTTGGATTAGCACGAAATTTGGCACACATGACCGCCTTGGCACGAGAGACTTGTGGGAGAAGACGAGAGTCAAATCGGGTTCCTAGTTTGGGAGTTAGAGCCGGATTTCGGTCTGGGCAAAATTATTTACTTAATTATCTTTATAATTGTATAGTAGTTATATTTTTATGTTTTTTTTGTAATTAACATATTAACACATAATTATATTGTCATTAATTATTTTTATTTTTTGTTTTCAGATATTTTCCGAGTAGGAGTTTGCTTCTTGTGGAATGCATGCCTGTGAAGAATGTGACTAATTTTTGTTTTTGTTACCCACGGAGAATGATTAGGAAAACTTTTGTTTTTGGTTTACGTTATTTGGAATTGTGAACAACATTATGTATTTAAACATTATATATGTATTATGCAATATTATGTAGTGTGGTAATTTTGCTGATGTCTAGTTATGAATACAAGAATATTTTTATTATGGAGAAATTGTTATTTCTATACAGGAATTTTTATATTATCATGCAATTATTGGTTTCTTTTTCAATTTTTTTTCATTTAATACAGGTAATTTGAATATTTTTAATAATTTTATTACATTTTTTTTTCCTTTTTTGCGACGGCACCACATCATTGCAAAAAATATAAGAGCTAAAATGTATTTTTTTTTTTTTGGAAACATAGGCAATGCCATCGCAAAAGAATTTTGGTGACAAAGGTCATGCCGTCGCAAAAAAAAAAAAAAAAAAATCGCGATAGCATTTTTTTCCGTCTCAAACAAAAATTTTAACGACGGTACAATATTGCCGTCGCAAAAGGCCTCATTTTTTACATATTATAAGCGATAATAAAACGTCGTCGCAAAAGCCAACATTTGTCATTGCAAAAAAAAGGCGACGGCATCATGCCGTCGTTAAAATGTTTTAGAAACACCCTCTGTTATGACTCCCCTTTGCCGTCGCTAAAAGTTTTTTGAGACGACATTAAACTGAAATTTTTGTGGTGATTATTTGATAGCCTCAAATCGGGCCTATGTTCATATTTTGTATGCGTAATTGCATATTTAGGTCATGCTTATTTTAAAGTATTGCATGTAAGACGCTGAAAATGGACAACCGGGTAAGTTTTCTATTCCTCCATAACATGTGCTTGTGTCTTCTTGCGTTGTCTTTTAAATAATCTAAGTTTGTATGATTTTCCTTGCAAAATTGTACATTTTGGATGTTTTTATGAGTATTGTTAATTTTAGGTTGAGTTTATAGTTATGGATCATTAAAGAATCCACTTTTTATTAGAGATCATTATTTTTGAAAAAAATATGGCTTTATTTTTTTAATCTAAAATAAATGATATTTATTATTTATTCAAATCACATAGTTTTGAGTTAGTTAAGAGTTTTAGACTTAAAATGAATTTGTATAAATAATTAACCACTAAAATCCTCATAAAATAGAAAGTTAATAGAGGCCAATTTTCGGATTAGGCAAAAGAGGTGTTATCATTCAATGACCTTTTCCTTTTGTACCTAAGCTCATAAACTTATAATTATCTGGTTATGACGAATTGGTCCTTATTTTAGTTTTCATTGTTAAAAGGTTTTAATTATCCATAAAATTAAGTGATGATTTTATATTTATTAAAGCAAGTTCACATAACATTTGTGTGGGAATGGGCCTTAGACTTAAAAAAGATACGACATTCATAGTTGACGACTCTGCTAAAACAACAAGATAAAAAAGAAAAAATATTATGTATTTTATGTTGAAAATTTTATGATTTTTAATTTTTTTTATAATTTCTTTACCTTATTATATTATTTTTATCAATGATAATCAGCTTGTTTGGTTTTAGTTTCCAAAAAATACTTTTTAGAAAATTCTACTTTTTTATTTTTTGTAATTTTTTATTTTCAATGAATTTTTTAAAATATTTTAAACATTTTTTTTAATTTTTAAACACATTTAACATAAATACACTTAAAAAAATATAATATTTGTGAATTTTTAAATACTAAAAATACAACAAAAAATATGAAGATTTAGTATATTTTTCATATTTTTATGTATTTATTAATTTTTTTAAATATTTTACTATTTAAATACATATACATTTAAAAAAATAAAAAATTTATTTAAAATTTTTAAAATATTTACTAAAAGTAAAATATATAAAAATAAAAAATTTAATTTTCAAAAAACTAAAACCCGACCCAACATGACCACGCGCATAGTTACAACTACCAGTATTAATCCAACAACAGAGGAGAGGAGAAGAACGTTCGTTCCCCTAGTTACTCTTTCCGCCTTGTTTATTTGACCGAGTCAGCCCCCTACTGACTCACCCCCCGAGTCGCCTCGACGACTCACCCAATTTCCTTTTCCTCAATTCACTTTATTCACTAAAAATTCAGCGAATGAACAATCTGTATGTAGTAGTAACCCTCCGCTAAAATCTCCACTGAATTCGTCAAATTCTCACACTTTCTCATTCGATGTATTTAGGGTTTTGAGTGGTGAAGGGTTAGGGGTTTTTGAGCTTCTTCAGCTCTTCTTGCCAAGATGATGATCTCCAGGGGTTTGTTCGGGTGGTCGCCGCCGCACATACAGCCGCTTACTCCGGTGTCGGAGGTGTCGGAGCCGCCGGAGTCGCCGTCGCCGTACCTCGACACGAGCCCCGAGGGCGTCGCCGTCGATGTCGAGGAGGAGATGGAGGAGGAGGAGGAGGAGATCGAGCCACCGCCCGCCGCCGTCCCCTTCTCGCGGCTCTTTGCCTGCGCTGATCGCCTCGATTGGGTCTTGATGGTGGTGGGATCGCTAGCCGCCGCCGCTCACGGCACCGCGCTGGTGGTGTACTTGCATTACTTCGCGAAGATTGTTCAGTTGCTGAGGTTCGATCGTTTGGAGAATAGGGATGCTCTGTTTGGCGAGTTCAGAGAGGTAGTGTTTTGGAACCTTTTATAGTGTTTTTGAAGTTTCTTTGTCTAGTATTAACATTTATGTAGTATATGTATAATCAACCAGTAGTGAAATTTGTGATCTGTGGATTTGTTTACTGCTCTATTAACTTCATGTTTAGGAAGATTGCTTTTTGGTTCAAATTTAGCACCATTTTAGGTATTTATTAGTCGATTATAGGTGCTTGTGTCACTAAGATGTCCATGATTAAATGAGGAACTTGTTTATTTGTTGCTTGTATATTCTATGTAGAAATTTGCAAACTTTTGTGTCATTTCTAAAGTTTGATTAGATGGGGAAAGAAGGTGGCAAGTTGTCAATTGCAGAAACTTTTCTAAAAGCCTACAATTGAGATTGAGCTTCCAAGAGGATCAAATCCTTGGAAAGTAATAAATAAATCTCAGAATGTTATTATTGTGATTCCTAATTAGTATAGGCATTTAAGGTTTTTATGGGATGTGAGGGCTTGTGATTCCTCGAGTGGCCAGCAGGTTGGCCATCTTTTGTGCACTATATTGTTCCTTGACTTTAACCCGTTTCCAGTTGCATTCTATTGGTCAGAGGATTGACCCTAATTGGATGATATTGAGGTGAATTATGTAGCTCAAACATGAACATGCGACGCGACACGGACATGTCAACATAACGATTTCAAAAAAATGCAACATACGATACGTTTGGGACATGCAAAAAATTTATATTTTTATGTCAAATATATGAATAATTTATTTGAAAGTAATAAAAAAAAGCAACATAACAATAATCAAAATTAAAAAAACATATATTCTATAATGTAATTTATAAACATTAAGATATCATTAATGTAATAGTTGCATCTTAGGACATGGGAACTCATCTAAATAGTCAACATGACGAGTCTTTATCATATTTAATTCTTGTTAGAGTGATGTTTTTGTACAAGGGATATCATATTACTTTTAAAACATTCATGTAGTGATTAAAAAAATTTAAAAGGTAGGTACCGTGTGAAACTTTGAGCAACTATGCATTCCCGTGTGAAACTTTGAGCAACTATGCATTCCCTTGTTCCCATGCTAAACACTACCTTTGAGGTGGTATCTAACAGTTAGTGTGCTGAATGTACATCCCAAACTTTACCTGGGTCATCTTGTATTGACACCGGTACTCTATTAATCGTGCCCTTGTAAGATTATGCCCCTACCACTTTTGAGGTGTCAAATGCATATTTGATGGATGTGAAGGTCATTGGAGTTGGAAATGAGACTTGGAAGCAGCCACAAACAAACCACAGGGTCCTCATTGAAAACTGTAGGATCATCATCACATTCCCTAAGAAATTTGATGATAGGCTACTTCTCAAGAAACATAATAATTGCCTCAAGCACCCGGTATTGGATACACCAAATAGAAGTAGGATAACAAAGTGTTCTCTATTCTTTCCAAGCAACATAATCTTCCACCAACAGCTAATGGTCCTAGGTGAAACAACTCGACATTGATGAAGCTGAATCATGGTGATTGAATGCTAGAATTATTATGGAGAAACTTGTTAGTCTCTACTTGGTAGGCAAATAGTAATTAATTAGAAAAAAAGGGCAGAGAAACTACAAATGATTTATACCTAAATTTGATACTGGTGTGCACGGGTTGGTGTAGAGCGGATTTCACAAATTTTCCAACTGAACCGCCAATGGTGGGTTGAGATTTTTCTCACTTGCCGCCAAACTGTGAAACACCTAAACCAGCAGGTCAGTTGATTTTTCAAGACAGTTTCATATTAGCAGATTGGTGGGTTAATAAATGCATTCACAAATTGGGCCATTTCTATTTTGGCTACAATACGTTGCACTAAATTAAGTCCATTTTACACAAATTTGACCTTGAAGTTGCAACACCAAATTACAATCAATTAAAAAAAAAAAAAAATAGTACTGCGGTAGTGCGTAAACCAAAAATTGCATAAACAATAAACTTGTTAATGCATAAACCCTAGAAAATATCTACAAGAGCACTACAAGTCTTAAAAAGTAGTTTAAAGCCTCAATCAAATAACTTAATGGCATTACCTTTACAAGAAGCACAACAAATAAAATAGAAAAAGTTAAAAAAAATTACAATTTACAGTTTGTTTGGGGAGTGGATTGTTGGCTAAAATATAAGGCGCAAAAAACTGAAGTGTTTGGAAATGACTTTTTTGGCTTTTTACGGAAGACATGCAAAAAGTAAAGAGAATTGGATGGAATTTTTGACTTTTTTGTATGGCTTTTATTGGCTTTTTGGCCGTTTTAGTGGCTTTTTGGCTAATTTAGCCACGTTTCAAATGTAGCCTTAATGGCACTAGCTTTACAATCTTAGCAAGATAAAATTAAAAAAAAAAATGAAAAAGGGTTGGTATATGCCTTCACAAATTAATGGCACTACACCATCTCACACAATGCATTTAGATAACATATTCATAGATCTAAGAGAGATGGAGGAAATGGATGAAGTCTGAAAGAGAGCAGCAAATGGAAGAGGCATTTGGACACGGAGGAGAGAAAAAATGGGAGATTGGAGAGATATCATAACTGAGAGATTATTACTTGAGAAGTGAGATCTCTGTCTTGTGCTCTATGTTTGATCGTTGCCTCCTTAGAGCCTTGGACCTTAGACCCTTGGAGGAGATGATTCTATACGGGAGGCGTCGGCCGGTGATGTGAGAGAGAGGGGATTACTTTTGAGGATTGATTGGGTGTGGCGGCGGTGGACTAAAGTCTTATACAATATTTATTATGCATGGCAGTTAGGTTCAGATTAGTGTTGGGTTAGACTTTTTTGAAAGGTAAATAAACCCGACCCACCCCTAAAAAAAGTTGAACCCTCCCAACCTGCACCACCAACACTTTCAACCAGGGCAGTTCAGAGCGGATTGGGCGGGTTATGTGGTATTTTGCAATACCAACCAATAAGTGGTAGCTTGAGCAGTGGCATTGCCAAGTTGAGATTCTAGAGGTCTGTTGCCCTTGTATCTGACTAGAATTATGGATTAAAGGCTTTCGGTCTCATTTGGGAAGTGTGTATTTTAGCCTAAAAGCCAAAAAGTCACTAAAAAAACTAAAAGCCACCAAACTATAAAAAAAAGTCAAAGATTCAATTAGTTCTCTACTTTTTGCACTTTTTTCGTAAAAAATCAAAAAGTCATTTCAAACATATTAGTTTTTTTCCCCTCATATTTTAGCCAAAAAGCCAAAATATTATTAAAATAGCCTGTTCTTAAACGAGGCCAGCTGGCAGTGTTTTGTCATGTTACTCATGACTTCTAGGTTTATTTTATGATTCAAAAAATAAAAAAAGAAACTTGTACTTCAATGGAACACTATAATAAATACTCACCATTCTAGGGACTTGCTGAATTGGGCACAATCATGAGTTCTAGGTTGCATAATTACTTGAGTTTTGATTCTGGACCCATTCTGTGTTTGGCATTTTTTTTACAATATATGCAATTCTCTTTTTTGGTGGTGTGTGGGGGAGAAGGGAAGGCTTATTAGTATATATTTTTACGTAAAATTAGGTAAAAGTTTGAATTTGTTTTCTCATCTTTTGGTAAACCACCTACTTCTGCCTCCACTAGCTTGGTCCATCAGAATCAAATATTTGGGGTTAGCGTTCGAACCTCCATTTTTCTTTTGTGGTGAAGTGAAGATGATTTGGTATCCTCAATTTAGAAGGTAATGATACTTTTCAATCAACATTGACCCTTTCCCTTCCACCAACATTATTTAGGTTAGGAAAGTGTGATAATTTTGAATTTAATTATTTGGAAAAGATGTAATCTATGGTGGAGACTACTCTAGTTCAGTTATTAGGTTTTTACTTGAATCAATTTTTGATCTAAGAAAAGGTGGATGCAAGTGAAATAAATTATCAATTTAACAAAAGGGGTTGTCAATTAACTTTATATGTTATTTCTGCAGCTTACTTTAACCATCGTCTATATTGCTGCGGGTGTTTTCGCATCTGGTTGGATAGGTAAGCCAAATGTTTCATTTATCTGTTATTTTTCGATTTCTGTTGTTGTCTCATAGATTTTGTTGCAACCATCAATACTAACATATTTTGTGTAATAATAGAGGTCTCATGCTGGATTCTTACTGGAGAACGGCAAACTGCAGTTATCAGATCAAAATATGTTAAAGTATTACTAAATCAGGAAATGAGTTTTTTTGATACATATGGGAACAATGGAGATATTGTAAGCCAAGTTTTGAGTGATGTGCTGCTTATCCAGTCTGCTCTTAGTGAAAAAGTATGTAACAAACAGAAGTTAGTGGCTTCTAAATTGTTTGCTCCTTGAAAATGTATAGTTTAATCTTTACTCACTCTTGACGTGACAGGTTGGAAATTATATTCATAACATGGCTACCTTCTTTAGCGGTCTTGTGATTGGATTTGTCAACTGTTGGCAGATTGGTTTAATAACTTTAGCTACTGGTCCATTTATTGTTGCTGCAGGAGGAATATCAAATATATTTCTCCATAGGCTTGCTGAGAATATTCAAGATGCCTATGCAGAAGCAGCTAGCATTGCTGAGCAGGTTTTTATTTTCAATTGTTTTCCTTCTGTACAATTTTCCCTTCATCCGCCTCCTATTTAATGTTCTCAGAGTTAATTTTGGCCTACATTTTTGGTAATTTGGGTAAGAAGTTCTCACAGTATCAGGAACGCAATATTGCTTCTGGTAGAATTGTTCAATGAACTTGAAATTGATTCATTGTTGGTAAAAAGTTGAGCAAGGCTCCCTGCTGTTTTGAATTTTATTTATCAAAACTTGTATATCTATATGAATATCTTGGAGCTATGTTGCATAAACTTGAGTACGGGTGTTGGGTGAGGGAGCATATCTAGGGTTGGATCCATCAAACGTTTAATTGAAAGATTTTCAAACTTGGCGAAAAGGATTATAATTGTATTTTTTAATCTGTTTTGTGAGATAAAATGGTGTTCTATGTAATAGACACTAACAGAAAAAGAATTTAACTAAATTACACAACAAAAAAACATATAATGATAGTGCTAAATAAAACTAATGAAGATTAGAAACAAGGAAAATGGCAAATTGAAATTTTATATGAAGCATGTTTAGGGCATCAAGGATTGAAGTTTTGGAATGTTTTGAAGTCTTTTTTTGTATTTATTATAATTTATTACGTTGCTAGACAGATTTATATTATTATACTAGGTTTTAGTACTTAGGGGTATTATGGTAAATTCATGGTCAAGTAATGTTATTTGAATTTTATTTAGAGTCCTAGTTGGTCTAGAAAATTGTTAGTTACCAAATCTTCTGAGTTTCTAAGTTTGAGTCATAGTCCTTATAGAAGTAAGAAGGCCTTTAGCCTATAAATATGTGTAATCTCAATGATTCAATAAATAGTTGATATTATGAGAATTTGATATTGTGTTTATGTGTGATTGGCCTAACCCTTGCGAGGGTGACACACCTCCTTCTTGATTAGAAACATTGTAATCAAGAAAGCAATTTTGTCAAAAAATTGGTAGGGAATAAGGTAGGATCTTGAAGTCCTATGTGCAGCTTATGAGGCTATTAAGAAAGATGTTGTGATGTTGAAGGAGAATGTTGCGACAATAAAGAGCGAAGTGTATACTATCAATATATCTTTGAAAGAATTGAAAGCTTCCATGGAAAGATTGTTAGTTGTTGTTTTATAGGAAACTAATATTGAGGAGAAAGGATGATAGCGTTGAAGTTCTTGAAGAAACTATGAAAGAGCTAGATAAACATGTTGCTGATATTGAGAATATTGAAGCAATGAAGGCAATAATTAATTAGCTTACTAAAGGTAAAGGAAGCCAAAAAAAAGAAAAAAGAAAGAGATGACAATGCAACAGAACGTTTTGCTCTTCAAAAGAAAAGGGAAGTTCATATTGACTTTATTATTCCTAATAAATTCGATGTAGTCGATGGAGTGAGGATAGCATTGAACTTTTTGGTTTTTTCATTGTTGGTTCAAAAAGATCAATTTGAATGGAAGCAAGTCTGAGAGTCCATAATTCTTATAGTTCAACACTATAAAACTTGAAGTCAAGTTTTTTTCAATGCAAGGGAGAATGACAAAAGATCATGGAAAGAAGAAAAAGGCAAATCTAGAATTTCATATGAAGCATGGTTATGGTATCAAGGATTGAAGTTTTGGAATAGTTTTCAGTCTTTGTTTATATTGATTATAATTTCTTATGTTGCTAGACATATTTAGATTGTTCTAGTATGTTTTAGTACTTGTGGGTATTATGATGCATTAAATAATTATTGGACATGATTACTAGTCATAGTCTATGGGTTGTCTTGCAACTCAAGTAATGCTATTTGAATTTTATTTGGAGTCTAAGTTTGCTTAGAATATTAGTAGTTACCAAATATTCGTAGTTTCTAAATTTGAGTCATAGTCCTTATTGAAGTAAGAACGCCTTTAGCCTATAAATACATGTGTAATCACAATGATTCACGGAAGAGTTGGCAGTATGAGAATTTGGAATTGTGTTTATGTGTGATTGGCACCCTTGCGAGGGTGAATCACCTCTTTCTCTCTCTTCTTCTACTTCTCTTTCTTCTTCTTTGCGCACATACCCAAGTTATTATTCTCGGGTACTATTCACATCTCTAAAATAAGTTACCGTTTTAGCCCCCAAACCATATCCTATCCACCCCAAATCAACCCTAATCCCTTAACTTGCCTATTAACCTTCAATTTAACCATTAATTAAAACCCTAAATTACTTGTTTGGGCCTTTAATTAGCTTCTGTTTAAAAGTTCTGCAAGCTGTCCTACATCGAAAACCAAGTATGCCTAATTTAATCCGTATTGGATGGGTGTCTGGGAGGGGTAGATTAGGTACAAACCTAATCTTTGGCATTATTTGGACGAAGTGGTTGCCCTCAGGTTCGAACCCAAAACCTCTAGGTTGATAGGCCAAGTTTTAAATACAATTATGTGATAAAATTGAATTGATGGATACGCTTGCTAAGTGCATATCTGATGGGAAGTATCGACCACATATACTTATCAAAGGAAAAAGAAGTATTGGATAATGTTGCATATGTCAAGTGTTTAGCCTGGGTATTTGATTTCTTTTGAAGAGTCCATGCAATAGTCTCAGAGTGTAGTCATTTATATTTATTTTATTGCTAGAAAGCTGTTTCAGGTAGTTGTTCATAAGATTGGAAAAAATACTGATGTCAAAATAGTTAGAAGATCAACTCTACATTTAAGAATTCAGAAAATCCATTAATGGCATTTATGTACTGAGGATATGGTACTACCATTATGTCCAATTGAGCACCAATTGTTACTAAAAATAATGTTTGCTTATATCTATTGTTGTTCTATGTAATTGCAACTCCAGTCTAAAAACTAGTGAAAAAAAATCAAGTTTTTTATTAGCTTTCCACTTTTAGATTCAAACTAGCATCTACCAGGCCAAGCCTTTAGATCTTTAAGAGTTGTGGTTTCCAAAATTTGTATCGCTTGGTAATAAGAGGATATCCTATTTTATTACAATTGTAGTGGACTAGTCTTAATAGATATTTTGATTAAATTTTGGTTACTTAAGAGATTGGAGAGAACATATCCATGTAGCTGACTCCAAGTAATTGGGACTAAGCCCTGTTGAGTTGATTTTATTTCTGTGGTTCTCAATTCTACAGTGCTGATGGAGTGACAGTTTTTATTTGGTAACATCCCAATGAACTACTGATGGCACTAGTAAATTGAAGTACTTGGACTTCTGGTTCCTGATAAGTTAGAATACCTCTAAATTAGGTCACCTACTAATTGCAAAACACATGTGAAAATAGCACAATTTACAGCCAAGTCTTTAGATTGAAAAGTTTTGGGATAGGATTATCCTATTCTACAGTGTACCATCAATGGGCATTTGATTATACTAACTATTTGCTAATGTAATGGTACTGTGGGGATTACATGCTTGTTGCCTTTATTTGGTGGTACAACAGAGAATTGCTGGCACATGACACTAGCATGTTGGAAGACTTGTACTTCTGGGTTCTAATTAGTAATTGGAGAAATTTATATTTGAAAATCCGTAAGTCAATTCACTCATTGCATGGAATTCATGTCAAAATTTAATCGGCTTCCAAATTAACTAACTTTTTGGCTTATCCTTTTCTATTAACATTAATTGTAATCCTAATCATAATGGTGAAAATGTATATACAGAGAGCTTTCCCTATCGATGTCGACAAATTTTTTAATTAAAATCTAAGATCCATGGTAAATCATGCTCTCTATTTTTTTTGACAATGATTAGAATTTAGAAAGATTGAACTTTGGCAAGCTGAGGTTGAAACACATATTGCAATTAGTTTATAGGAGTTCTTTGTTGGAAAGAAAATATGTGCAATTTTGGTGACTTGTTCCTATTATGTATTGACTGATACTCCTGGTAGCAGTGCCATGTCACCATGACCTTGACCTTTATTGCAACAGATACTGTGTTTTAAATCCCTGCCTTCTAGGTTTTACCTAATTTGTCTATCTCCCTTCCAATGATGTGCTCAAAGTCTAAAGTTTTTCCTGTACACTTGTGAAATGGACTTTGAGACTGGGAAGGGACTATTAATTATACCCTGGACTTTTGATAAGACCAAGGATACTCCTCATGTATGGGTCTCAATGTTCATGTTCTTTTCTGTTATCTTATATGCGCACATGCATTCACTTATGGAATTTGGTTTATGAGCATTTGGCTAGATGTCATCTGTTTAACTTGTGGTATATATGTTTGTGTGTATGCTTGCAAGCAGATTACACATTGAGTCTTAACAAATATGGAAGTAACAGCCATACAACAGATTTCTTGTTAAACTTAAGTAAAAAATCCTTTGTGGAACACTTATATTGGTACGTAATGTAGGTCTTCTTTCATAAGTGTCCATGCGAGTGCTGGGTGTGGTAAATATGGGTGTCATATCAATGGGTGCTCAACTTGCTTGTATATCATTGGGGAGTTTCTTGATTTTCAGTGATCCTTTGTTGCCATTTTTCTTTTAAAATTTTGCAGGCAATTTCCTATAGTAGAACCTTATATGCATTTACAAACGAAACGTTGGCCAAGTATTCATATGCAACTTCACTACAAGCCACACTGAGATATGGTATATTGATAAGTCTTGTGCAAGGACTTGGACTTGGATTTACATATGGGCTTGCAATTTGTTCTTGTGCCTTACAGCTTTGGGTTGGAAGGTTTCTTGTAACTCGTGGAAAAGCCCATGGCGGTGAAATTGTAACAGCCCTGTTTGCTGTAATTTTAAGCGGCCTGTAAGCATCCTGAACTTGCTTTGTTGTCCTACTTCTGATTTTTACTGGGTTTCTTATATAAAAGGATCAAAATTTCATATTGGTGTGCCGCTTCGGGGAGCTTGGAAATGAAACATTAAATTTTTTTTTTTATAGAAATGTACAAAAATGTTTCAAAACAAATTTAAAACTTTTCTAAATGTATGTATGAGCTAATAAGGTATGCTTATCCATTCACTTGAAAGGCACAATTGTACAATTTTGTAGTAAATGTCAACATGAACTAATAATCATTTGAAGTCTACCAAATCAATGCTATTGAACACAAGTGTTTATGATTTTCAATGAGCATAAGGTTCCTATCATACAAGGTTTAAAATATAGCTGAAATGATAACAACAACAACAACTAATAATAATAATAATAATAATAATAATAATAATAATCAAACGTTGCAGCGTGCCAAGGTGTAAGGAGGCTGTTTGGTAACAAGATTAAAATAAATGTTAGAATATAATAAGCAAATGATTTAAAGAAGGAAAGCTAGATTCTACGAGCCATAGTGAAAAAAAGAAAGTAGTTCTTGTGATGAGTGTGAAAGGCAATAAGTGGCGTAATAATGTCTTTCTTCTCTTTATCTCTTCCCTTCCTTGTTCTACTTCCTTATATTTTCAGTCAATTTTAAGTTTTTATTTTTTTATTAACAAAAGGAGGAGATTCAAAACAACTTTTGTTAGGTATTCATTTCTTTTCATATTGTTTTGGTGAGTTTCAGTATGTTTCAATGAAAATGCTGGAATTTTGGTTTTCAAGTAATGTTTTGTGTCCATTTCCTTGGAGAAGGAAATGCTTTGGCTGTTTTGATGGAAACAGAAACTTTTATTATTTGCTTATATATGTTTTTTCTTGTTTCTGGAGCTCTTATGTATGATTTCTTGTGTCCTTCGCAGAGGGCTGAATCAAGCAGCAACAAACTTCTACTCTTTTGAGCAAGGGAGAATTGCTGCTTATAGACTCTTTGAAATGATAAGCCGTTCATCCTCTGCTGTTAATCATGATGGAATTACTCTAGATTCTGTACATGGAAACATTGAGTTTCGAAATGTATATTTCAGCTATTTATCCCGTCCTGAAATTCCCATCTTGAGTGGGTTCTTCCTCACTGTACCTGCTAAAAAAGCAGTGGCACTTGTTGGAAGAAATGGCTCTGGAAAAAGCAGTATTATACCCCTTATGGAACGGTTTTATGATCCTACATTAGGTATTGTGAACATATCTTTTTGTCATTACATGGTGCTCTTGTTATTTCAATTAAGGTTTCGCTGAAACATTATTGATCCTCTCTTATCTCATATTCCTATGGCTTTTCCATTCTGTACTGCAGGAGAAGTCCTTTTGGATGGAGAAAATATAAAGAACCTCAAATTGGAGTGGCTAAGGAGCCAAATTGGTTTAGTCACACAGGAACCTGCATTGCTAAGTTTGAGTATCAGAGACAACATTGCCTATGGGCGGTCTGATGCTACATTTGATCAGATTGAGGAAGCTGCTAAGATAGCACATGCACATACATTTATCAGCTCACTTGCGAAAGGATATGAGACACAGGTAAAATTTTAGAGACAGCATATCAATCGAAACTGTATTGCTTGCTGGGTTTGATTCTTTATTAGTGACATATTTCCCTTTACAAAAGTCAGGTGGGTAGGGCTGGCTTATTATTGACTGAAGAACAGAAAATAAAACTCTCTGTTGCTAGGGCAGTACTTTCAAATCCATCTATTCTTCTTCTTGATGAGGTTACTGGTGGACTTGATTTTGAAGCTGAAAGATCTGTTCAGGAGGTTCTAGATCTCCTCATGTTAGGACGATCAACTATTATTATAGCCCGGCGGCTTAGCCTTATAAAGAATGCTGATTATATAGCAGTGATGGAAGAGGGTCAACTTGTTGAAATAGGCACACATGATGAGTTAATAAAGCTGGATGGCCTCTATTCGGAGCTTCTCAGATGTGAAGAAGCAGCAAAACTTCCACGGAGGTATTGTGCTTGAGAATTCTTAGGCTTTGTTTGAACATGGTGTTATGAAGTACTTGTGTTATCAAGGCCTGCATCTAAACACAGAGTCGTTAGAATAAACATCCTTTTTAAACTATATGTTCTTTAGTAATAGTTGAACATTATCTTGTTTGCCTGTTCCTTATCTCTATCCAGGATGCCCATGATGAACTACAAGGAAACTGCAGCTTTCCAAATTGAAAAAGATTCATCAGCAAGTCACAGCTTCCAAGAACCATCATCTCCAAAAATGGTTAAATCACCATCTCTTCAGAGAGTTTCTGGTCTCCATGCATTTTGGCCTCCGGATGTTGCACTCAATTCACAAGAATCCCCAGGAGTTCGTAGCCCCTCACCAAAACAAAGGGGGGAAAATGGTTTGCCCTTGAATGTTTCTGGTAAGGAACCGTCCATAAGAAGGCAGGATAGTTTTGAAATGAGGCTCCCTGAGTTACCCAAGATTGATGTTTTGTCTGGGAATAAACACACATCCAATGCTTCTGATCCTGAATCTCCTGTCTCACCGCTCTTGACATCTGATCCCAAAAATGAACGTTCTCATTCGCAAACTTTTAGCCGACCTCTTAGCCCATCTGATGACACATCAGTGAAAATGAAGGAACCAGTGGATACACGACATCGGAATGCACCATCAGTTTGGAGGCTTGTAGAGCTTAGCCTAGCAGAATGGCTTTACGCTGTTTTAGGAAGCATTGGTGCTGCCATCTTTGGTTCTTTTAACCCACTCCTTGCCTATGTTATCGCGCTGATAGTTGCAGAATACTACAAAGAAGGTCATCGCATACGTCGTGAAGTAGATAAGTGGTGTTTAATCATTACTTGCATGGGTATTGTGACAGTTGTTGCCAATTTCCTACAGCACTTCTACTTTGGTATAATGGGGGAGAAAATGACCGAACGAGTGAGGAGAATGATGTTCTCAGGTACATGGTTCCTTCCCAAATAGAATTTTATGTTTTTAACATTCTGAATGCATGAGCTATCTTATTGTGATCTTAATGCGTGCTGGATATGTACTTCTTCCTCGTTGTGAGTGCATAAGTTGCCTTTTAGTGTGATTTTATATAATAACTTTAATGTTACAGCTATGCTGCGTAATGAAGTTGGATGGTTTGATGAAGAGGACAACAGTGCTGACAACTTATCCATGCGTTTAGCAAATGATGCTACATTTGTGAGAGCTGCTTTTAGCAACCGGCTTTCTATATTTATACAAGACGGTGCAGCTGTTGTAGTGGCTGTTCTTATTGGGATGTTTTTACATTGGCGACTGGCACTGGTGGCTTTGGCAACCTTACCTATTCTTACTGTTTCTGCCATTGCACAGGTTCGCATTGTGTTTACTTGCTTCTCTATGAAAATTCCGTGTTCATCAATGGACTGAATAAGCATCTGCAGATTATTATTCATCTCATCAGGTTTAAAGAGCCATTCTCCATCAATCTGATGGGGACCAGAAGTCTATGCATCCTTCCTAATGCCTAAAATTTGAAGTTCAATAAAATATCTTATCTGGTGATTATGAAATACCCTGCCCAATTCTGTTTTTTATACAGTGAGACTAATTCTCATATAAGCATCCAACTCCAAGTGTTTGGAAATTTATCCATGTGACTCCTTTCTTCTTCTGAATCAAAATTGTTTAATTTAGTCTGCATCGTATCTCTTTTGACACTTTTCCCCTGATAATGTGTGGCTCTATAGAATCAGATTACACGAAACCCATCATTTCAGTAAGTTTCTCAACTGAACTTTGAAGTGAAAAAATTGGCCTTGAAATTGTTTACACCTGTTCTGGCCTTGCCTATTGGAATGCTGCAATATGGTATTCTGTGCAACATGTGTCCAATCTTTTCATCAATTGTTAACATTAAATGGAATTGAGCCATTCACGCGTCGGTTCGAGTCAGGTTTCCCGTTAGCCCACCAACCGGGTTGTGAATCATCTCACCAGTTGTCAACCACCCCTCTGTTCGAAATCGACTGAGACAGCCCCTTGGTTTGGCAATCGGTGTCAGTCAGAGTAGTTGGGAAGATGAAAGGGTTAGCAGGAAAGTAAAAATACATATATATAGATATAGATATAGATCTGAAGAAAATATGTGAGAGAGATACACATTTACATACAGATTTGATAGATCTGAGAGCGAGAATGGAGACTTCAGTCGTTGCTGTGTTGTTGACAAGGGCTATAGGCAGATTGGCAATGGTAGTTGATGAAATCGTAGTCCCATAGAGTACCGTAGCCGTTCCTCAGTGCCGGATCTGCCGTCAACGAGGGCACTATTGACTGATTGAGAGGGGAAGATTATGGATGAGATGACATATTGCTTAAGAGAGAGAAGAAATATGAGAGGACTGAGTTACGGATTACGTAAGAGAGAGAATTAGCTTGAGGTGATCAGCTAAGGATATAATCTCAAAAATAAGTAAAGAGATAAGTATGTAATCTCAATAGCTTATTACATTTGAACACGTATCTATGGGTTGTTTTGAAAAGTTGGTTAAAAGCTTGCTTTTTGGCTTTTTTTGAAAAAACATGTAAAAAAGTAGAGAGATGATATGGATCCAAAATAGGGTAAAAGCTAGATGATGGCTTTTAACATCTTCCCAAAAAAGGATAAAGCTTTTTTTTTTTTTTTTTTTTTTTAATTATTTGATTTAGGCTAAACAAATACTTTAACAATTAAATTGCACACCGACCAAGACACATAATTTTTATGCTTTTATGAACTGTAACCAACCGTTGCAATGATCAAAATTGTTTGTTTTATTGGCAGGTCGGTTGGATTAAACTGGTTTGTTTTGTAATTCAGTTTGTTGAACAACCCTATTATTAAGGAACATTAAATACTCCTACAATTTTATTCCATTGGCGTAAGAATGATTATTCAGTTGACCCATCTAACCAAAATGCATCGTCTGTCGTACTCCTTGAAGCAATTTTTGGTTCTAAGTACTCTTGACGTCTTCCTTTTCTCTTCTAAAGCATCGCTTACCAATCCAAACCTTATGTCCAATAAAGTCAGGTTGGCCACAGGAATCATTTTTCTTCATTCTGCTCTATCAAGGGCCATATGTTTAGTTAAATTAAGTTCATATCTTTCTTCATTCCGGTATCTCATGTCAATCTAGGTCTTTCCCTTCCCCTTGGGGCTTTCATTAAGCATGATCTTATCGCAATTCCTCACTGTTGCCTTTATTAGACTTTGTTGTACATGATCAGACCATTTTAGTGGACACATAACTCCTTCGTGGTTTGAAGTGCAAGATGGATGGAAACCATTATAATTGACTAGGCATGCAGGACACATAACTCGCTTATGTTTTTTGGCCAAACCCCATGTCTAAAATATAATTTCTCAAAAAAGTAATATTAAAAAGGTGTTAACATTTTGGTTTTGGTTGATTTTAAGAGGGACCTTATTAGAGACTTGCTTAATCTATTGTTAGCTTTGGTAGTCTTGTTTTGTGCTTGCTATGTTGTTGGTCGGTTGATGTAGGGCAAGAAATCCAACGTAATCTCATGTGTTGGATATTTTTATTACTTTATTTGTAATTTTTAAAATTATTTTAGGCTTCTATTTTCTTAATTTTCTTAATTTTAGGAAAATTTAGGACTTCCTTTGTTAAACTAGAGTCTTTTTATGGCAGGGCATCAACTAGGATCCATTTGGGTAAGAATATGATTTTCTTATTTTCATTAGGAATTATAGTTGTCCTAGGTTTAAGGCTATTTCCTTTATAATTATGGTAATGTAGTCTCATGGTAAGTGAACTTTTGATGA
This sequence comes from Camellia sinensis, assembly GCF_055761805.1. Lineage (NCBI taxonomy): Eukaryota > Viridiplantae > Streptophyta > Magnoliopsida > Ericales > Theaceae > Camellia > Camellia sinensis. The sequence goes on along the minus strand of NC_138968.1, from coordinate 66,012,997 downwards.
ATAAAAATTTAGGGAGCTACTATTAGACCCCGCACTATTTATTAGGACCCCAACACCTCAAAATTGCTTCCCCCACTACTGTACCTAACTCCAGCAGCCCCCGCCCCCATCTCCGCCGACCTACCCAGTGCTCTTCCCCCTCTGGCGACCCTCTCCCAGCCCTTCAGTTACCCTCGCCTTTTCTTCTTCTTCCTCTACCATTGTTTCTACCGCTGCCATTGCTGCAACCCCTTTTCCTCTTGTTTTGCACTGCCATTTGTGAAACCTAGATCTATGGTTTTCGTGATCTAAAAACTCTAGATCTAGGGTTTATAGATTGCATGTGAAGAAGAAGAAAGAAAGGAGAGGAAGAGAGAGGAAAGAGGGATGCGGTGGGTTTGCGGCAGCAGACAGTGGGGTAAGGGAGGGATGACAATGGCGGGGTTGGGCTAGAGAGGGATGATGAAGGTTCTGGTCATGGTGGTGGCACCAGCGGGTGGAGGGAGGGACTGTAAAAGGGTTGGGGGTGGCGATTGGCGTTGGAGAGGAGCAGGGGGTGGTGAGGGTTGTCGGAGAGGGGTGGATGGAGGTGGTCAGAGCTGTTAGGGGAGGTGGCTAGAACTAGGGTTACGGTTAGGGTTGAGATGTTAGGGATGGGGTAAAATGGAAAATTCATGTTAGGGTAAAAATGGTAATAAAAAAAGAGGTGGGGGGTCTCAAGAAATAATGTGGAGGCATGGCAGCTCCCAAAATTTATGAGTTTTCATAGTGAATTCTAGTTCAATTTTTGTTGGGCACTCAAAACCGTTCGTCCCTAGAACAATATCTAGCCCTTACATGCTTTTCGTTTTGCGACACTTGGTATAAGAAAGGATTCGCTTGGCTTGATGACCAATAAGTGAAGAGGCAAACTTCTCAGTGAATGATTGTGGGAAGGAGACTGTTACTTGTAAGGAGTTTCAAATTCACTAGAATCATGACAGGAATGGGTGTAGCATTGGAGATTTTGCTCACAATCAATCTGTTCATAGACACTTTTTTCTAACAGAGATTTTTTAGGTATTATCAGAAAATTTATGTAATTGTAGTGGTCGTGTTAATTTTAAAAATATTTTGAACTGGATACTAGATATAAATTTTTTTTCCTCTCTCCCCCTGAATATAGAGTATGTACTATTAAAGCTTATGGGTCTAGAACTATGATGGTGGTTATATTTGTAATCTCTAAAAGATCAATCAGGCTGTGTAGTTGTTCATGGTCAATAATGAAAAGGTGTATGATGGAGAAAATTTCCTTGTAATTATGTGCAATTATTAGAGGACAAATACAATAAAAACACTAATGTGATTACTCATTTTGAAGATGACATTGAAGAGCTTATGTTTGATGACAAATCTGTATTACTCCACTCTCAAGAAATCAACAGAGCTAAACAACTACTTGTTTGCGATGAATTGAAGTTACGGAAGAAAAATTACATATCATGATAATTACCACAAGGCTATAAATTTTTGAATCAGATGTCAGTGTATTGTCCTTACACATGTATGCACTACTGCAGACATTGATGAGTTGGATATTGAAGAAAAAGTCTTAAAGTCTATACCATGAACAAGTTTAACACAAGCAAGAAATTATTGCATATGTTGTGAATCTTGTTATGGATGTTAGAGGAGAAGAAGATGATCAAATTTCAAGATGAGATCAAATTATATAGTTAGGTTGATTCACCCAAATTTGATTTTATTGGTGTTGAAAATTTTAATGTGATTTCTAATCCTTTGGTGGATCTCATCAATGATGTAGCCTAATGCAAAAGGAATTTAAGATCATGCAATTTATGGAGAGCAAATTCGGAAAGAAATCAAAACAACTGAAAATTTTGAAGTACTTGATTCGCTGCCAAGGAAGATTTCAATACATAAAACTGAAATTGAGGATGAGTTATTTCGAAAGAGGGCAGACTGGTGTAGGGAAAGAAACCTTGTTTTATCACATTTGTTGGAAGATTTGTATTACTATTTTTTGTATGTTGTTTTAGTAATTTAGCCTTTTATTGCCAATTTTTTTGGATACTCTAATGGCTTCCCTAGTTAGGAACCAATTGGGCAATATTATAATTTTCCCTGTGTTCCTTAGGAATTCTAGTCCTATAGGTTTAGGATTATTTCTTTATAAATATGGTGATGTAGCCTATGGAAAGAGAGCTTTTGGTGAATAAAATTTGTTGGTACACAATGCCACTCCCTATGATTGATCTAAAAATAGGCGCGGGGCACGATGTCCAATGCCATAAAATACATAAGTGAAGCCCTCTCTAACACGAATTGGTTTTAGGAGAGATGGTGGAACTTGGTCCGACAATTTTTCGAGTATAGAATTTCCTTTTTGTCTTTCCTTAGTGCTTTGTCAGTATATATATGCTTTTCACAATTTTTAGGAGTGGCTTTTTTTTAATGTTTGGATTTCTTGGACATTGGCTTTAAAGCTTTGCTTTGGGGTCGTAATTCGGGTGAACTTATGTTAATATGTTTTCATACATGGTTTTTATTTGATTGTAGATGGATTTTGTAGGGAATAGTTTCCAAGTAGCGGTCCAAGTCTTAATGGTTAGGAGTGCTTAATTTATGTGAAGTCATGTAATGCTTTTATCCAGTGGAAAGCATATGAAGTTCTATGGTTTGTGTGCTGTAAATCTAACCTTGGTGTGACACTTACGGGGATTGGGTTGTGAAGTCCAGAAAAAATAAATATATATACTTCTTCTTTCTTTTGTAATTTTAGCCTTTAATACCCCAGAGCTAGACCTAATTCACTTTCATCCCTACCAGAAAATTCTACTTTGTAAGCCCTAGCTCTTCTCTGTTAAACGATTCAATTCTACAGCACAAAACGAACAAAACAATCCACTGTTACTGTTCGTTGTCCCTGAACAAGGCTATTCAACTTCTTCTACCCCGTCTGATTTATGGCTCCAATCCCTGCCCCTTCTGATGCCTCATAGAGACCCGTAACAGCCCTTTGTCTTTACGAACTTTTAAGCCCAAAACTGTTTATAATCAGCCTAAATAAAACCCTTTCTCTGCTGCCCTAGATTTATTTTGGGTTGACTACTTTTGGAGAGTGCTCTTTGCAATCAGCCAACCAACATCATGCAGTTGTTAAAAGGAATCATGTCTCTACTTTCCTTTTTTACCATATCTTAGCCTGTATCCATATAGCTCACCATCTTTCGTATTTATTTAATATTACATTATCTTTCGTGTTTGCTGCCTTTTCATTTCTTATGGCACTTCACCCCAGTAATGACTTTGAAAACTCTCATCATGTGTATTGTTTAGCAAGGCAGCCTCTTTCTGTAAATTCCTACCTTGAAACAATTGTTAAATGACCATGTTTCTGTAAATGATGAATAATGTAGTATAAAATCTTAAAGAACCTGTTCTTTTGCAATCGTATAACGATTAATAATTTTATACAAATTTATTTAAGTTTCCAAATCAGAACCACCCTTCTAAAGTTTTAATGTTTTTGTTCCCTAAGGTATTATGATTCTGCTCTGGCATCAATTGTGTCCTTTTTTTTTACTATTTCTTCGTATGAACATCTAAACCACTCATCCATGCTGTTCGATCAGCCTTGGACAAAAGTAATACAGGATCATTGTGTTCAGGTAATGCAATGCAGAATCAGAATCATCATATAACTAAACTATTGTACAATTGAAAATATGTTTTATTTATGGAGTGTTTAATACTTTGGATTTTTTAGTAGTTTAATTCAGATTATATAGGATGAAATTTTTTGTTCAGGTTCTGTGTTTTGTTTAAATGTAGCTTTAATCATTAATGTATGATAATTTAGCCATATATGCAGTTGCTGCTATGAAGTTAAGAGTGTTCAATTATACAAAGCTAGACCGATAAGCTATAGTTTAATTGCTAAGAAGATTTAAACTCTGTTGTTCGAATCGTACGATTCGGTTCGATGGACATACAAATCGATATGAACTGGTAGAGAGAATCTGAAATGGCCATGAATTGCACCTGTATTGCCGAATCGCAAGAATCATAGAATCGCATGATTCTGGAAATCGTGGGTCAACCCACTTCTACCAGTCGGACCAGAGTGAATTTTTTGGATTTCTGAGGCATTTTTTTTGCTTTATTTTGCTGGAGAATGGATCAAGTAGGTCTTCTAAGACCTTTCAAGTTATTATATGACAATCCCATTGTCTTTTTGTGTGCCTATTAACTCTCAAATGACAAAACCCTAGAAAAAAGAATGTGTTTTTTCCTCTCTCGGGTTATGGAGCAGTCGCTTTTTCTGTTGGATCCCTTTGCACCCTCAACTTTAAGGAAATCTTGAAGCTTCAACAACTTTTTTGAAGTGTGGTGCTTTGACTTTGAGCTGCGGTGGGTCCACAAACTCCAAACGGTACTGTTTGTTGTACAAGTACCAAACTGAATAGCTTAAACTTTGGCCACTTTGAGACTTTTTTTTACTTTACGCCTCGTTTGGGAAGTATTAGTTTTAGCCTAAAAGTCAGAAAGTTATTAAAAAAATCAAAAAGCCTATAACCTATAGCAAAAAGTAAAGATTTCTTTTTCTTTTTACTTTTTGCACATCTTTTCATAAAAAATTAAAAGGTCATTCCAAGCATACAAGTTTTTTTTACCTCATATTTTAGTTAAAAAATCAAAAAATTACTAAAATAGCTTGTTTCCAAACGAGGCCTTAGTATCTTTGTTATTGTTGTCACTAAATACAAAAAAAATATAAAAATTTAAGATATTTTGGTTTGGTTTTGTTTTGTTTTTTTTTTTTTGGGTGTGTTTATTGATTTTTTTTAAGATCCTTCACAAATATTGTACTTTTTAAATACATCTAAATTAGGTGCATCTAATTTTTTTTAAATGACTAAAATATATATAAAAAAAATCACTAAAAACAAAAAAAACTCAAAACCAAACAGCATTTTCGTGGATTTTAGTCTAAATATTTAATATTTGTAAGACATGTAATATCTAAGTGTGTAGATATATTTTTTTAATCTTATTTAGAAAAACTGACCGAATCTTTACGATTCACGATTCGATTGATTTGCTATTCGGTACAAGGCCATTTCGACTTACAATTCGAATCCCGATTTGACAACCTTGGTTGAAATCATTTAAATATTGGTTGAAGACCAGAAAAGGAGTAGCAGCAGCAAACAAGGACTTCTAGCTTGGTAGGAATGAAGTTCACCACCACAAGTCAATGAGGACTCTCTCTCTCTCTCTCTCTCATGGAAAAATGAGGACAACTTTCTCTTTCGAATTTGGAGGAGTGTTTTATACTTGCCCCAAAAAAAGTCTATAATGGGGAAATCAAGTGTCTTATGCTTACCAAAAAAAAAAAAAAAGTCTATAATGTGGGAATCAGCAATATGTTGATTATACTTCATAAAAGCGATGGAGCTTTTTTTCCATGTATTGTTTTGCATTTTATTTTCTGTAACTGAAGCACTACGATTTTTCTGATAATCTTGTCCCTAAATCCTGAGTAGCTACCCATTGAATTTTTTTTGCAGAAGTTGTGGCTTGCCGGATTCTCCAAGGGTATACAAGAGATGCACAGAAAGGCTTCTTTGGTTCTTGAGGATGCTGTGAGAAATATTTACACTGTTGTAGCATTCTGCGCTGGTAACAAGGTTATGGAGCTCTACAGATTGCAACTACAAAAAATATTCAAGCAGAGCTTCCTTCTTGGGATGGCTATTGGTTTTGGATTTGGCTTTTCACAGTTTCTTCTTTTTGCTTGCAATGCTGCTCTTCTCTGGTACACTGCATTCTCTGTTAAAAATAACTACATGAATCTAGCTACTGCTCTGAAGGAGTACATGGTGTTCTCTTTTGCAATGTTTGCACTTGTGGAGCCTTTTGGCTTGGCTCCTTACATACTCAAACGGCGCAAATCTCTTATTTCAGTATTTGAGATCATAGATCGAGTGCCTAAGATTGACCCAGATGATAACTTGGCATTGAAACCTCCCAATGTTTATGGTAGCATTGAGTTAAAAAATGTCGATTTTTCTTACCCAACCCGCCCGGAAGTGTTGGTATTGAGCAATTTTAGTCTCAAAGTCAATGGGGGACAAACTATAGCCGTGGTGGGAGTTTCAGGGTCTGGAAAGAGCACTATAATATCTTTGATAGAGAGATTTTATGACCCTGTTGCTGGTCAGGTTTTACTAGATGGTCGAGAATTGAAACTTTTCAACTTGAGATGGTTGAGGAGCCACATGGGTCTTGTTCAGCAGGAACCAGTTATCTTCTCAACGACAATAAGAGAAAACATCATCTATGCAAGGCACAATGCAAGCGAAGCAGAAATTAAAGAGGCAGCAAGAATAGCAAATGCTCATCATTTCATCAGCAGCTTGCCACATGGGTATGACACACATGTGGGGATGAGGGGTGTGGACCTAACACCGGGACAGAAACAAAGAATTGCAATTGCTCGGGTTGTGCTGAAGAATGCACCTATTTTGTTATTGGATGAAGCAAGCTCTTCCATTGAGTCTGAGTCTAGCCGAGTGGTGCAAGAGGCTCTGGATACACTGATCATGGGGAACAAAACAACCATTCTAATAGCCCATAGAGCAGCTATGATGAGACATGTAGACAACATTGTAGTACTTAATGAAGGGCGAATAGTAGAGGAAGGCGCTCACGATTCATTAATGGCAAAGAATGGTTTGTACGTCCGTTTGATGCAACCTCACTTTGGGAAGGGCTTGCGTCAACATAGACTTGTTTAGGAGGGGTTTGGGCTTGGTTGTAATTTGTGCTTGGCCCATGGGAAATCTGCCCATTTTTCAAGTTGCCCAGGACATTGATTACTGCTCGTTCTGGAAAAATTAGGCAGTGAAAGTTTTCATATAGGTGGTTTGGTGGCACTGGCAGTGCTGTTGAGAATGGCTGTTGTGGCTGTGGTGGTTATATAGTGAAATTTGGAGGATGAGAATGGTCTTCAAAATTCAGTTAGCCTGTGAGGACAGGCTCTCAGGCTTAGATCCATATTCTTTTGGAGGCAAGCATATCATTAGATTAGGGTTGTGCTTCGTCTCCATGGTATATTGATTCACTAATTATAGAAGAGTGCAGTTAGTTGTACCGTCTCTCTGAAGTGGTTGTTACGTCTTTTTCCAGCTTGCTTTCTGTTTGTATGGTGGATGAGCTCTCTCTCTCTCTCTCTCGGGTTATTCTCGCCCATTTTCCTGTACATCTTTTTTCATTTGTGAAAATTCCATGAGCTTTATAGGAGGATAAAGTGAAGATATTTGTTGAGACCTTTTGTATATAAAATCGTTGAGAAAATTTATCAACTTACATATTTTTTTATTTCCTAATCATTTCCGACGTCACAGCCCTTGTCCATTATCGTTGTGGGGAGCTTGTATACACATTTTTGGAAGAGGCTGGGTCTCTTAAGGCATCGATGCAGGTAATGAGCATTTTGGTGATAAGCAATATTGAATGACTTGCTTGTTCGTACTCCTCCCGCTGGGAACTCCTTCCTAAATTGTGAACTTGTTGCCCACAAACACTTCTGTTTTGGGGCTTGTTATAGTCAATGGTTGCTGGTTGGAATCGATTTCGCAAATCTGGGCTGGTTCGGACCTCCATCTATTCAAAATGTGCTCTCGTAGAGTAGGTATCTGGGCAGGTTTGGATCTTCAACCGTTCATTGCATACTTTAAATGCCAAAGATATGGTGAGATGCTCTAATGATACAAAGTTGTTTGATTCTTGAATCTGTGAAACTAGTCATTTACGTATAGCAAAGATGATTGATATGATTAGGGTCCAAACCATAAATCTGATGGCTAGTAGGAGAGAAACTTTGAAGAACTGGAATGGCTTTTTATTTGTCTGGAGATGGATTGAAGATTGAAAGTGGCACCGAAGGTTGGCAGGGTATGTGTAGGAATGGCAATGGGGCAGGGCACCATGGAACTATATAAAAAGCTAAGCCACTCCAACAAAAACGTATGATTTATTCAATTAAATCTGGTTTGAAAATGGCTTAGAAGGTAAATAAATTAAATTTAATTACATTTTTCTTAAATTTGTTATATATTTGAACCAAAATTAAACAATCTACAGCTTAGCTTATTTAAATACTACCTGGACTTATCATGAAGTAAGTCATCACGAAGCCATAAACGGTTTCCTTAATTTTGAAAGGAAAATGTTTGGTGGTCACAAATTTTGTGGCTCAAATGGACCGAAAATATCAAAACGACGTCGTTTTGGCATTTTCAAAGTTGTTTTTGTATCTAAAACGACGTCGTTTTGATATTTTCGGGCCATTTGAGTCACAGAATTTGTGGCCACCAATCATTGCCGATTTTGAAAATATATATATATATATATATATAATAAATTTTCTTAGTTTAATTGAGCCTTTGATTGAGGCCCATGTTATCTGTTAAACAAGGTTAGTGTGTTAATCATATCATCAACAAACAAGGTTAAACAAGGTTAGTGTGTTAAACAAACTACTTATAAATGTGTCAACAACTAGAAGCTGTTACAAGTAGCTCCAGTTAGAGTCATGATACTTGATATGGTTGAACAAGTTAGGTTAATATAAAGAGAATTTTGACATATACTCGCCAATATATGGCACGAAACGACTCAAACCCCTAAAATATTTTTTAAAAAATGATATTTATTACTAATCTTAAAATTTATTTGGGTAAATTATAAATACCTTTCTTGAAGATTGTTTAAATACGGATTGCTCTTTATGGTTCTGGAAATTATAAATAACCTATTGTCAGAATTTTTTATTTAATAGAATTAACAGAAAAAATAAAATTCCTAACTACTTTCCAAGAACAATAAAATTACCGAAATTGTTAATCAAAATATAATTTTGACATCATTAAAAACTGTTAATTGACTTAATAATTTATTAATAAAAGAGATCATTTGTTATGTAATTAAAAACATGAAGGAGTGAAATGTAATTTTCAAAACTATATGAGGCAATTCATATGGGAGCTTCTATTTACACATCCACCTTCCCCTCTTTGCACACACTTCATAAAAATTATTTTTATTATAATTTTTTTTTTCAAGTGAAATTACTATTATAGACATCAAATAAACACATTCGGAAGTTGAATGTCAAAAAAATAATAAAAATTCAGAAGTCTACTTTCAAACCAATTGTTTATTTTCGGAAAGCAACTTCCGAACCAATTACTTATTTTCGAAAATCTACTTCCGAACCAATTATTTATTGAAAAAGATGTGTAAAGAGGGGAATGGGTGTGTGTAAATAGAAGCTCCCCAATTCATATTTTAAACAAAAAGGGTGTATTGTAATTTACCCAATTGACTTTTGATTACTCGCTAGGTTTCTTTATATATATATATAATTTATTTGGGAAATTTTACAATACACACCATATGTCCTATGACAATTATAATATTTAATTATAATCTATCATGATTGTGGAGGATAAGAATTCGGACCAAGGAAACTCAGACCCAAACAGGCCTAGAAAAGGGGAACAATCCATTGCACGAGACTAGAATTTGTTTGGCAAAGGAAACCAAAAGAAACTGATTAGACCGATCGGCCTAGATTAACACAATCTGGCTGATCTATACAAAATGACCTTTGACAAGGACTCATTTGTCTCATGAAAATAAGGGTATCAAACAACCCACAATGATGACAAGTTGAGTACCATTTGCCTATGAAAGGATCCAACAACACCACAGGTGTAAAGAGACAACAAAAAATACACATACACGGTCAAAAACTAATCCAATATAGTTATGTCTAATCTGGGGGCTAACATGATTATCGAAGGGTCTCCCAATCTATATAGGTCAAGGAGGCCTCTGACTTGGGGTTTTCTCTTACAGGGAAGATCAAGGCAAGGCATATCATCTACCTAAATTCTTGTAGAGACAAATTCACAAGACTCATTGTGACTTATTGCGGTATTACTTATGACTCATTGTGATATTGGTTATGACTATTATTTTAATTATGATCTAAAAGTTCTTTTGTTATACCTTATGTGATTTTGATTATGACTAAAAAATGATTTAGTTATGACATTTGTTATTATTAACATCATAAATGTTATAACTTGTACCTGGTACATATTCCAAATGGGGTGCATATAGTAGCATTATCCTATATGTCAATGTACGACCATATCATTTTTTTTTATCCATATAACTAACGAATCATTGAAAAAAATGACTTTAATGTTATGTGAATTAAAATATTAAAGGATCTCAATATAATTATGTTAAAACTTTAGAACTTATTATATTTTATCTTTTACAAAAAAATATTGACCTCATTTAAAATTCTAAATTTTCTGTTTTGCATTCACAAAAAAGAATATCACTACAAAAAGTCACTTTTAGCTACTAAAATATTGGTCGCCAATTGTTTGTTTTTTGGTCGCCAAAGCCATTCTGCGACAAAAAATTTTGGTCGCTACATTTGTCGCCAAAAACCTGTCGGGGAAGGTTTTGCCGACTAAAAAGCCTTTGGTCGGCAAAAAGCTACTCTTTAGCGATCAAAATTTTGGTCGCCAATAGTCAATTATATTTCTTTAAAATCATACATTCACCGACCAATGTTTTAGTCGCCAATAATCAAGGAATCGCCAACCAAAATCTTTAGTCGCCAAAAGCTACCAAACGGCGAGCAACATTTTTAGTCGCCAAAAGCTTCATCTGTGAAAAAAAAAAAATTCATTGTTAAGCTTTGCATCCACTCTTATGAAGACTCAAACTACTGACCTCCCACAGCATAAGCCTTATGCACCACATACTTTCCACTACGCCAACGTAACAACACATAATTATATATGTAATATATATTATTTATATATATGTAATATACATAATTATTTTTATTGACATAATTTATGTGAAAATAAATTATTTAGTAGGAAAATAAAAATAAAAATTTAACTTTTAGCAACCAAAATAATTTTGGTCGGTGAAGAGACTTTCGCGCTAAAAAAGACCACTTTTCGCTACTAAATTTGTTTTTAGTCGCCAATTGGACACTTTTTGGCTACTAAAATTTTTTTAGTGGCCAAAAAACTTACGTTTGGCTACTAAAAAATGTTTTAGTCGGTTAAACCGACATAATTGGCTACCAAACTTAGAATTAGTCGCCAATTGTAGACTTTTTGGCTACCAAAATTTTTTTAGTCGGCAAAAACTGTACTTTTGGCTACTAAAAATGTTTTAGTTGGTAAAACCCACATAATTGGCGACCAAAATTATAATTAGTCGGCAATTGTTGACTTTTTGGCTACTAAATTTTTTTTAGTCGGCGAAAACTATACTTTTGGCTACTAAAAATGTTTTAGTCGGTAAAACCCATATAATTGGCGACCAAACTTATTTTTAGTCGCCAATTGTGGACTTTTGGATACTAAATTTGTTTAGTCGCCAAAAAGCTTCACAATTGGCTACTAATTCTTTTTTAGTCGCTAAAAGCTATATTTTCAGCGACCAAATTCTTTTTAGTCGGGAAATTTGGTCGGCAATTGTGTTTTTTCTTGTAGTGTATATTATTCACACATTAAATATATATATATATATATATCATTTATCTACACTATATTTTTTTTAGGTATATCTCATTAATCTATCTATCTATACTATCTATCTATTATTAAAAGTGAACAATTCACTTGGCCTCCTTTTGGCAAGTGGTCTTATCTCCTCGCGTCAAATATTACACTACAAGAAAAAACACTTTTGGCGACTAAATTTTTAGTCGCCAAAAGTCATTTTTTAGTCGCCAAATGTCGAATTTTCACTTTCCTCGACTAAATATTTTAGTCGCCGGTTTTGTCGCGAATACATGGTCGTGAATACCTTTGGCGACTAAAAAACTGTTAGTCGACAATATACAGGTCTTCAACGACCAAAGAATTTGTCGCCAATAGTCAATTCAATTTTTTGAAATTATACATTTAGCGACTAAACTTTTAGTCGCCAATAGTAAACTTTTCGTCGCCAATAGCCAATCTTTCGGTGACCACAGACTTTAGTCGCCAAAAGTATTTTTCAGAAAAAACAAAATTGCCTCTGTTGTTCCCAAGTTTTGAACCACCAACCTCCCAACATTCTAAACCTTTACCAACACTCTCTCCCCATTACGCCACTACAACATCACATGAATATTAATGCAACATATATTATTTATATACTATATTGACCGGTATTAATACAAAACTATATATATAAAAATAACTATTTTTATTTAATATATTTTATGTAAAAAATAAATTATTTACTAAAAAAAATAGGATAGCACTTTTGGCGACTAAATCTGAATTTTAGTCGCCAATTCTATATTTTTTGGCTGCTAATTTCTTTTTTGTCGATAAAAGAATTAAATCCCGCCTAAGGATAGCACTTTTGGCGACTAAACTGAATTTTAGTCGCCAAAACCTCTACTTTGGCCGACTAAACTGCATTTTAGTCGGCAATTCTTGACTTTTAGCTACTAAATTTTTTTTGTAGCCAAAAAGCTTCACTTTTGGCTACGAAATTGATTTTTGTTGGTAAAACACGTATAATCGGCGACCAAACTATTTTTTAGTCGCCAAAACCTATACTTTTGGCTACTAAAATTTTTTTAGTCACTAAAACCCCTATATTCGGTGACTAAACTGACTTTTAGTCGCCAAAACCCCTACATTTGGCTACTAATCTGTTTTAGTCGACAAAAGTGTATTTAATTTTAGTCGCCAGTTCTGCTGCTTTTAGCGACGAAAAATTCATTTTTAGTCGTGAAATCTGCTTTTTCTTGTAGTGTTAATTTCTCCATCCAAGGGAAATAAAAAAAAAAAATAGTTACAAGAGTGGCACATAAGTTAAACCTATGACCATTGTTGACTAAATAATACCTTCACCACTTAAATAATGAAAAAGATATGTTTTCAATTCAAAATTAAAATTTATATTTTAAGCACACTCATCGAGTGAGCTCACCCCCTAAACCATTGATTTGATAAATAACACTATTACCAATTGAGTAATAAAAATACTATATGATGTTAATTCAAAATTAAAATTCATATTCTAGAAATTTAGTTGCGCACTCATCGGATGCAACACACCTACTAATATATATATATACACCAGCGAGCCGCACACGTAATGCGTGTGCAATTCAAAATAACGTAATAATATAACAATAATGATAAATAAATATGCATATATATATATATATATATATATATATATGGGCAAACTTCACTTTTCCCCCTTATGGTTTAGGCCATCTGTGGATTACCTCCTTCACTTTCAAATATAGCCACATAACCCCCTTGTGGTTGATGGAGTAATGTGCACTGTTAGCTTTTTCATGTATTCTAACCGGTTGTGTAGTGCACGCGAGAGTGGTGCTAGTGGGCATGAACTGATGATTTTCCCTCGCAATGAAAAGACGAAAATGCCCCTAGGGTTAAACATAAAAGCTTACCTTGCTTTTTATACTGCTTCGTTGCTTTATATGTTGAGTTGCATGTAGTTTACCCAGAAAAAATGTCATCTTCAAGCATTGGAGGTGGAGAAGGACAAATGTTGAGGTTCATGAGCAAGAAATGTCGTTGTGGGAGAAAAGCAGCCATTAGAATCGTGGAGTCTAAGAAGCCTTCAAAAGGTAGGTTGTACTATGTTTGTGAAAATGTAGGTTTGGGGGATTGTGATTTCTGGGCTTAGTGCAACCTAGTTGGATATGCTCCCATCTATGGAAGAGATGAGATTGATGATGAGAAGCCAAGAGTTGAGGAAGGTGTGCAGTTTAATGGAAGACTGATAAAGCTGGAGATGAAGATAGAGGCACTGACCATGATGATGAAGACATCGATGGTGGTTTTGCTTGTATGTTTCATTTCCACCATGTTAATGTTTAGTATGAAATGAATTTGTAAGAATTTGTAAGGTGCTTTATGTACTTGATGTATGTTTGAAAAAAATGAAATTATGTTTATGAAACTTGTGATTTTTGTATTTTTTTTTTACTGTAACATGAAAATAAATTCAATTTTTTTTTACTGCAACATGATTTTTGTATGAATTTTTTTACTGCAATATTGAAAATTATTCCAACAAATTCATGATTTGTTTTATTGGAAATCTTTTTTTATAAATTCTTAATTGGAAAAAAATCAACCCTATTGAGTTTAATTGGAAAAAAATTAACAAATTCTTTATTTCTTTTACTACATTCCAATGCAAAATATACAACCAACATTTCAAACACAAACAATACTATTCAATAGCAAAAAAAAAAAAAAAAAAAAAAAAAAACTAAGATTTACAATGTTATTCAATATCAATCCATTTACAGAAGTATGCTAACAATGCTATTCAATACCAATCCATTTACAGAAGTATGCTGCATTTCAAAAAACCATTCTCAAAAACCATAACTCTAAATACAAAACATAGCTTAAATACAAAAATCATAACTCTAAATACAAAACATAACTCTATATACAAAAACCATAACTATAAGTATTGTTTCATTACAAAAACCATAACTATAAGTATAGTCTACTTTGATCCAGTTGCCGGTTCTTTGTGCAGTCTCCTTGTATTGATTGTCTCTAGTACAGAAGTTACTGAAACAGCATGCCCTCTGACATTAGCATTCACTCCAGTTCTTCAGTTCTTCCAACATTGATTGCAGATGTTGATGCATTAATTGGTCCTCTACCTCTATGCCTCCCATCAAATGTGATTTTAAGTCCTTTGCGAGGACCACTTGATGCCTTTCCACCATGGGTTGGTAGTTTTGTGGGTTGTAACAACATTTTCAATTAACAAACTGAAAAGTTACAAAATTAAAAAGTTGGTTATATAAACAAGTGAGTTACCTGCGTGGATGACCTAGTAATCTTCCTCTTCAGTCCAATAGAAGCAGTAGTCATTGGTGGTTGAGATGCTGCTTGGTCTCCTTTTCTAGTTTGGATGTTACTGGACATCTGAGGCAAAAATTTTTTTAGTTAGTTTCCTACTTGAAGTTACAAGTCAACATTAAAAGTTAGTTATCTCATTTGATGGGATGTTTGTTGATAGAGTAAGAGTAGGAGTAGGAGTAGGAACAAGAGTAAGAGTTGATGCAGGTTGAAATGATTTCCCAGTAGTACATCTCTGCTACAACAAACAAATTAAGTATGCAACAAACAAATAACAGCATGTGTACAATAAATGAATGCATAAGTATACACTAACCTTCACTAATTTGGACTTAGGATACAGTTTGTTCTTGCATGACCTCTGATTGTGCCTCTTCTGCAGACATTTAGCACATGTGACATTGATGTTCTTCCTTGATGCCTTGTATGAATTTCTTGGCTCATCTGCTTGTCAGTTTCTTAACTTCTTTAGTCTACCTGCTAATTTCTTTACTTCCGATGGATTTAATTTTTGGCCACCTTTTTCATACTCATGCATGTTTGGAACTGGGTGTATCATGAATGCATAAGTATCCAAGTACCTAGACTTGTTGTAATACTCATGCACAAAGGCTTCTGGCTGCTCATGATTGATTTTAGTTGCACTGATGGCATGACTACAAGGCAAACCACACAAATCCTATCTCTTGTAACTGCATGTCCTAGTACTTAGGTCCACTATGTACCTCCTCTGAAAATGATCGACTTCAAATTCCAATTGTCCACACTAGGTTGCAAAGCAATTCCTTGATTCCCCCTTAAACTTCTCAAGTTTGTCATGAATATTGGGACAAATTTCACAACTGTATTTTCCCATTCCAGCCTTTTTAACTTGAATTCTTTGCATCAATTTCCTTCTGATCCATTCAAACATGGAGATAATTGGTAGCTCTTTAGTTTCTAGAATGTAAGAATTGAATGACTCACTCAAGTTGTTCACAAGGATGTCACACTTGCTTCTTGGAGAAAAATGTGACCTTGCCCACCAAACAGGGTCAGTCTCCCTCAACCACTTCACAGCTGTCTTCCTATTTCCAGTCTTAGGATCAACTTTTTCAATCTTTTTCATCCAATAACTGAATTCATGCACATTTCCAGTTGATGCAGCTTTCCATAACAGGTCTTTCAACACACAACCACTGTATTTTGTCTTGAAGTTACTATACATATGTCTCAAGCAGTATCTGTGATTTGCAGTAGGGTATAACTCTGCAAATGTTTCAATCAACCCCTTCTGTCTATCTGATATAAATGTCCACCCCATCTCCTCAACACTCCCAATATCACTCATCAATTCTTGAAGAAACCAAGATCAAGAGGCTTTACATTCTATCTCAACCAAAGCCACTGCAATAGGATACATGTTATCATTTCCATCTCTGCCAATAGCACCGAGTAGCTGCCCTCCAAAAATCCCTTTCAAATGACAACCATCTAGTCTTATTATTTGTCTACACCCTGCTAGAAATCCATCTTTCTATGCACCAAGTTCGAAATACATTCTTTCAAATGTAGGCTCCGTCTTTTCAAGATTAGTTGTTATTGAAATGTGTGAGGTTGGATTTTTCCAAACAACTGTAGCTGCATAATCCCTAATCCTATGATATTGCTCTGCCAAATCCATTGCAATTATCTCCCTTACCTTTCCCTTTGCCCTATATATTTGAAACATATTTGCATCTATAGACACCTCATTTTTGACTGCCCTTAAGACTTGGACGCGACTGATGGTTTACATGGTGGAGAAAGGTGTGTAGGGGAAAGGTTCAGTTTCCTCGGTAAGGAGAGAGTCAAATCTCAACTTCATACCCCTTTTTGGACCAAAACAATCTTGATCAAAAAAATTTAGACCTCAAAACCCTCTCTTTCAAAACGTTTTTGAAATAAAGTTTTTACGATGTTCCGAGGCTCGCATTTTGTCAAATGTTGCGTTTTTCGGTAAACTGAGCAAGGACAAAGTGAAAATGAATGAAAGAGAGATGAAATCTTTGAAAAATCTTTCAAACCACTTTGTTTAGGGGTTTGGAGTTGAAGAAAAGAGGAAAGGAGAGAAGAAAACTAGTTTGGGAGAAGTTCGGCATGAATCCGGTTGGACCGAATCTGCGCGGCTTCACCAAAACAGGAATAACTTTTTGTACAGATGGAATTTTAATGCAAGGTTTGCGCCATTGGAAATATAACTTCCGGAGCTTCAATTTGGACATAAGAATGACCTGAAAAGGAGTGAATAAGGAGTAGTTATGACCATTTGAAGTTGGACTTAGAAAGTAGAATTTTCCTAAAGTAGCAGGCCGACCAGAAAAGGTGGCTAGCCGACCACCCTCTCCTGAAAAAGTGGTCGGCCGACCAGGAAAAGTAGCAGGCCGACCAGGAAAGGTGGCCGGCCGACCACTTATGCCCAGAAAGCTCAAAATTGATAGATATTTTCCCTCCAGCTGTCTCCCACAACCCCCAACGGTCCTATAATCAGATATTTTCGAGCCAACTCTCCTTTTTGCTATATATGATGATATATCTCCCATTTTTCAAAGAGGAACTTCTTGGAGAAGCTTGGGAGCTTCTTACTCTAAAAAAAAATCCCTCTCTCTCTAGAAATTCCAGAGCCAAATCTCTGTCTCTCTCTCTCATTCTCTTGCCTTTGTGTGCATAGCAAGAGATATACCTCTCCTTTGCCTAGGCACCCTTGATCAAACTCAACTACCATTGGGCTGAGGTTCTGTGAGGATCATTTTGAGCTACAAAATCTGGTTTTAGCTCAGAATTTGGACCCCTTTTGCTGCTGGAGTTCTTGGCTACAAGGGTAACATACTCTTTCCCTCTTTTGGTCTTCATTTTGCTCCTTATTTTTGCCATACTTGAAAGCATTTCTGGACTTTGTCATAAATTGAAAAGTGTCATATTTTGAGCTCCCCTTGAAGATTGTATAAGGACACTTTTCTGTTTGAGGCCTCCTACACCCTTGCATGCTTTACCCCTCTTTGTAGGCCTATTTTGCATCCTATTTTAGTCCTACTTGTGAGCACTTTCGAGATTTTTTATAAACTGTAAAGTGACTTATTTTAATCCCTTCTTCAACTTTGTTTAAGGGAAATTTACTGTTTGAAATCATTTACTTTCTTGTTTGTTCAATCTCTCTTTTAGGGCTATTTTTGCATCCTATTTTAGCCTTACTTTTGAGCATTTTCGAGATTTTCTATAAACTGGAAAAAGTCTTGTTTTGACATCCTCTTCAAGTTTGGTTAAGGTCCCATTTCTGTTTGGGGTCATCTTCCCCCTATGCATGCTTCATCTCTTCATGATTAAGACTATGCATTAGAGCACTTGCATTGGCCATGGCTTGGCCTCTTAGCCACTGAAATCCAGTGGATTTTCAGTGGCTTAGATATATTTTTGAGGGACAAAATTAAAGGGGGGTGACCCTCTCTCTCCTTATCTTGTTTGGTAGTCTTTTGGGCCTTCCAAAGGGACCCTATTTTTCATGCATTGAAGTCTTGTTTCAGGCCTTATTCTGTGAGTTCTGGGGTCTGTCTTGGCGCTGTCCAAGGCCCTTTTGGCCATATTTTATGTCTACAATGCATGTGTAGAGCAATCCCATCCAAGGCCTTTCAAAGGGGCCTTTCTTTGCATGTTTCCTAGACCTATTTTAGGGCCAATTTGGTGAGTTTTAGGGCTGTCATAGTCTATTTCCAGAGGTGGTTTTGCTATGCTTCATGTCTATTATGTATGTGCTAAACAACCCCTTGAATGGCCTTCCAAAGAAGCCCCTCATTTTTACATGCATTGGCTGCATTTCAGTGATTATTTGAGCATATTTTGGCATGTTTTATTCACTGTTTTCGGCTGGTTTGATGAGTTCTCATTTTCTTCATATACATGCCATGTAAACCATGCTTGCTAGCCAATGTTTCATGCTATTTTAGTCCATCATGTTAGCATCTTTTGGCCATGCTCTAAACTAGAAATGTGCATGTTTTGGGACTGCCTTGGCTCTGTCTTTTGACTTCATGATTAAATAATGCTTGATTTGTATACTTGTGGTTCAATGCATGTGCCTAGTATTGAGTTTCGGGACTTATTCCATGCATCGGGTGCCATATTTCCATGTTTCGGGATCATTTAGCATCATGTTTTAGTGCTGGAAATTACATGTTCATAGGCCATCTTTCATTCCTTGCCATGCTTTGGTAGAGTGGCATTTGATGCCTTAGGTTCGGTCCTCGGTATACGTGCATGTGTGCACGCATTTCGGTTGTCTCATTTTCATCTAACAGCTACTGATGTGAGTGTGGCTGAGGTCCACTCATGTTGGTGTAAGTCCATTATGCATTGTGTATGCCTTTTCAATTCATAGCATTGCGTATGCTAGGTTGCGTGTTAGTGCATTGTGTATGCCATGTTACATCGAGCATTGTGTATGCCATCTCATAGCATTGCGTATGCTAGGTTGTATGTTAGTCGCATTGTGTATGCCATCTCATTTGCATTGTGTTTGGGATAGGAGTTAGCCCAAGCACGGGAAACGAGAGACGTTTCGTACTTCGAGTGACGGGACGTGTCTCAATTCCCTGTCGCCGACAATCCGGATTCCCCATGATGGAGTTTAGGTCTTGTTGTATTTTCATGTGCATTCATTTCATATTGAGTCGTGCAATTCGACTCCTCGGCCATCTTGCATCGATATGCGTGATTGGTGGCACGAGGATCGAGGACTACACTCCCTGAAGAGTAGTCATGCATACATATGTGAAAATACTTTGCCATGCCCCTTTGTTGCTCTCTGTTGCAGTAAATCAAAAATCAGCGGCCTTCTAGAGCGTTGCGCAATATTCCGAAAACAATTGCAAACAGAGGCGAATCGGGGCATCGCAATGGATTTCCGCGTCAGGCTTTCATGCATCATTCCACCATTCGGAACAGAGCTGAGGCAATCCATAGGCTTACATGCTAGTTTATCACTTTTCTAGTTAATTTGTTAATTAATTAGGGTTTTGTAATATTGTAGACGTCCCCGAACGCCCCGGGAGGAACGAGCTCCCGTTCCGTTCAGTTGGGGGTCACTACAGCTCAGGACTCTCAAATTTGTCACGTTCTAAGTCTGAACCAAAGAGTCTAAATCCGGCAAATCGTTTTGAGAAACAGATTTTTGAAAAGAAGTGCCAAACATGGACTGCTTTGCCAGATACAAAGTCGCCACCTAAATGTTTTTTAAATGGGAAATTTAGGAAACCCTGACTCGGTGCCAAAGGCCACGTGTCCGTCATCACCAAAGTTGCCTTGGCTCGGGAACTTGGGTACGATTGGGGAAAGGTCACTTCGTGAGCACCCCCACTCGCCCGGTCATAGACCGGCCTCTACTAACCATGATATCAATTTTTGAAAACTTTGTGTGTCCTTATTCCGGTTATTAGCCTAGGTTACTATGTGATGCACACAGCATATAAGTATAGACTGAGTTGCCTGAATTGGAACAAAACATTTCATGTTTGTTTATTTGAAAATGGTTTGATGGTGCTACCCGCAAGTAGGCTAAGACGTGGATTTGCCACCCTCGGGTGGGCTTAGAAAACATGATTTTGCCACTATCTAGTGGGCTTAAAACACACATTTGATGAATTATTCCAATTCAAATAACCCAACCTTCACCCACAGGCACTCAGGCAGTTATATCACATAAGCAATTAGCCTTATGGTAAGCATGCTATTCATGGCAGTCGCTCACACGCATGCAAGGATGCTAAAGCATAGAACTTACCTAGTACTCCAAGCCAAAATAGAAACTACATTAGAAATCATGCATGATCCTAAGTATACAGAAATGCCTAATGCAATACATGCAAAAATGCAACTATAGCAGGCTCGGCTATTCTAAACATGGCATATGAAATGCTACAACTATCATGTATTCAATTTGGAATTGAAAATACAATGCAGTTAGTATGATGCGCCGAGCCCGATGCATGCAATACAGATGAATGATGCAAACATGCTGTCATACTGTATGCTAATTTAAACATGCCCTAATCTAACCATCAAAAGCGGATAAATAAAAGGGAGAAAGACGTGGGGTTGGAAGACATACAACACACACACGCACACTTATTACAGTTGTGCCCTCGTGCAGAGGGTCCAAATAAATATACAGTCCCAAAATAAAAGAATATTACAGTCCAAATATTACAGTCCGAATAATATACAAATTCCTAATTAATTAATGAATTAACTACGAAAGCTGTAAAACTGGCATGCAAGCCAGGGACTGCCTTGTTTCTGATGGATGATGCATGTCCGGGTTGTCTTGCACGGAAATCCACCGGGATGCCCCGATTAGCCTCTGTTTTACAATTATTCTTGAAAAGCGTGCCAAATTCCGGAAAGTTGCTGATTCCTGATTTTGCTGCAACAGAGAGCAGGAAAGGGGCATAGCAGTGTATTTTCACAAATATATGCATGCCTCGATCCTCGTGCCACCAATCACGCATACCGAGGCATGATGGCCGAGGAGTCGAATTGCACAATTTAATGTAGGATGAATGCACATGAAAACACAACAAAACCTAACTCCATCATGGATGATCCGAAGTGTCGGTGACTGGGAAATTGAGATACGTTCCGTCATTCGGAGTACGGAACATACCTCGTTTCCTGTGCCCAGGCTAACTCCTATTCCGAACACGATGCAATATGCATGATATGCATGAATGCAACTAAGATACAGCCTAGCATGCACAATGCTATGAAAATGAGATGCCTCAAAATGCGTGCACACGGGCACGCAAACTGAGGAAATACATACGCAATGCAAATGACATTAAAACATGATATGGGCTTATACCAACATGAGAGAGCCTCAGCCACACTCACATGAGAGGCCGATGGATGAAAATGGAGTGCCTCGAAATGCGTGCACACGGGCACGCAAACCGAGGCAATGCATACGCAATGCAAATGACATGGAAAATGACATACAATCATTCTAATGGAATTTCAGCACTAAAATATGGGGGAAAACAGTCCCGAAATGAGGCGAAATGACACCAAATGCATGGAATTGTCCCGAAATGCGAATTTAGGCACCCGAAATGGCCTATAGCTATGCCAAACATGCACAATATGGACATGCAATGCAAAGACAGAAGCTAGACAGTCCCAAAAAAAGGCACTTTCACAGTTATAAACATGGCCAAACAGCAAGCATAGGTATGGCAAAAATGGCATGCAAGAATAGGGGCCAAGAGAGGGGTAATGAAGCAAGTGATATAAGAAAAATCCACCTCTAAAAAATTCCCTTCTACAACACTGAAGAGGGACCAAAAATATGAATATTTACAGTATATGGAAGCCCCAAAATCAGTATACAAACATGATAGAAATGTGATGCAAAATGAGGCTCAAAAGTGGCTATAACATGAGGTATGCAAAATATTCACCAAACAGCCAAAGACCCTTAATAAAACATGTAGAATGGGCCAAAATAGGACTATTTTCAGAACTGTAAAATGGACAAAAACAAAAGCATGATAGGCTAACTAAACATGCAAGAATGGGGAATAAAAGAGAGATATAACATGAAGTGGCATATGGAGGTCCCAAACCATGAAAGGACCTAAATGAAACATGAATAATGGACCAAAATAAGCACTTTTTCAGAACTGTAAAATGACCAAAAACAAAAGCATGGTAGGCTGCCATTGCATGCAAGAATGGGGAATAAAAGAGGAGTATAACGGTAAGTACAACATGGAAGTCCCAAATGGTGTTGAGCCCTTCTTCAATGTTGAAGAGGGGCTCAAAATAAGCCTAATATCAGTTTACAACATGCTCAAAAACAGATTACTCATGGGCCAAAAATAGCATGCAAGATTATGACATATAAGAGGATCAATGAAGCAAGTGCATCATGGAGGGCTCAAACAGGGTTGAGCCCTTAATGAAAAGTGAATATGAGATCAAAAGAGGGCCCTTTTCAGTTAGGGCCGGAGCTTGAAACAAAAAGCATATGGGGCTTACAAATGGATCAAGAAAAAGGGTCAAAAGAGGAGAAGTGTTACTCACCCTTGAAGATCAAAGCTTTTGTTGCTTCTTGGATCAATTTGCAGCTCCTTTAGCCTTTGAGAAGCCTTCCTTGTTGCTGGAAATGAGGTGGTGGTGGTAGAGCTTGGTGGTGTAGAAGAAATGGTGATTAGGGACTTGGAAGTTTTCAAGGAAATGAGAGGGATAAAAATGGCTTTGTGTATGGAAGCTTGAAGAACAATTTTTCTAACCCCTACAAGTGAAGCCACCAGCTGGTTATAAGGGCCAAAAAGGGGGTGTAAAGGTGGGGGAAAAGGAGAGCAACTTTCCCCCACAAAATATCCCCCGGATATTGATATTTTCTGGGGGATAAAGCTCCACAGCTGTAAAGTGCACAGTGCAAGGAGCTCGGCCGGCCTGTTACTTTTGCTGCAGGTGGCCGGCCGGCCACACCCCCTAGCCGGCCAGCTAGGGGTCAAAAGGGTCAAGCAGATTTAGTGGCCGGCCACCAACTGATGGTGTCCTCCTATCTGTGTACAACACAACCCTGTGGTTAAAAGTCCAAGAAAGTGGGTCCAAGGGGTTCAACATTAGCCCGAAAAGAGGGGTTCAAAAGGGTCAGGTGGAATTACTGGCCGGCCACCAACTTTTAGGGTCCTCCCATGTGTGTACATCACAAATATGTGGTTCAAAGTTCAAGAAAAATGGCCCAGGTTGTTTAACATTGGCCCGGAAGTGCGAAAAACAGGTGTCAGAGGGCGAAAATGGAATATAACAGGTTGCCAAGATAATTGCTGGCCTCCCACCCTCCAGTGACCTCCTTGGTGATGAAACAGAGGCACCTGCCAAAAATGAACAAAAACTGATGCAAAACGAACCCTCGGGGGCCAAAACACGCAGTTCGGGGTCCCGAAAATGAGCTGCTAAGCACCGAAAGTGGCGTTCGACCACGAAGTGGGTTTCTTCGACCCCAGTGTCCCTCAAAAGGGAGCAAAAAAGAAGTATGCCAAAAATCAGAGCAAACAGAGTCGGTTAGGCGGTCCCGAACCGAGGCACACGGCCTGACGGCTCCGAAAACCGGAAACCGGACTCCGAAATGGGAAAAATGGCCTACGGCCACAAAATGTAGCCCACGGCCACTGAGAGATGGTCTACGGGACCTCTCCCTCCCCTTAGGAAAAGAAACAGAGAAAATTGAGTCTGGTTCGCAAACCGAGGCAAGGCACAGAAGAGGGTTCAGAAGTCCAAAGGCAGGGCTCGCAGCCAAGACTCTGAAACTTCTGAACGGGCACATTATGCAATATCACCAAGTGCTCAACTGGTGACGTCTGAGTCTCAAGGTCGGTCAAAAATGGGGTGTCTACAAATATTTAATTATTCATTCCGGATTGTAATTATTTATTCAGACTGTATTATTCTTTCGGACCCTCCGAACGAGGGCAATGTTGTAATAAGTGTGCGTGCGTGTGATGTGTTTTCCAACCCTACGTCTTTCTCCCTTTTATTTACCAGCTTATGATGGTTAGATTAGGGCATCTTTCAATTAGCATACTTATGTTTGCATGTTTGCATCATTCATCTGTCTTGCATGCACCGGGTTCGGCGCATCATACTAACTGCATTTGTATTTCAATTCCAAGTTGAATACTTGTTAGTTGTAGCATTTCACATGCCATCCTTAGAATAGCCGGGCCTATCTTAGTTGCATTTTGCATGTGTTGCATTAGGCATTTCAGCATAGTTAGGACCATGCATGGATTAATAATTAGCTTCTGTTTTGGCTTGGAGTACTCGGTAAGTGTTTTTGCTTTAGCATCCTTGCATGTGTGTGAGTGACTGCCATGATAGCATGCTTACCATGAGGCTATGTGCTTATATGATATACCTGCCTGAATGCCTGTGGGTGAAGGTTGGGTTATTTGGATTGGAACAATTCATCAATTGTGAGTTTTAAGCCCACTGGATAGCGGCAAATCACCTTGTTTTCTAAGCCCACCTGAGGGTGGCAAAATCTGCATTTTAAGCCTACTTGCGAGTCGCAAACCGCTTTCAAAAACCAACATGAAATGTTTTATTCCAATTCAGGTGATCTAGTCTATACTTGTATGCTGCGCGTACCACATAGTAAATCTAGGCTAATAACCGGAATAAGAACGCATAATGTTTTCAAAACTAGATATCATGGTTAGTAGAGGCCGATCTTTGATCGGGCGAGCGGGGGTGCTTACGAAGTGACCTTCCCCAATCGTACCCAAGTTCCCGAGCTGAGGCAACTTTGGTGATGACAGACACGTGGCCTTAGGCAACGAGTCAAGGTTTCCTAAATTTCCCAAAATAAAATATTTAGGTGGCGACTCTGTATCTGGCAAAGCAGTCCATGTTTGGCACTTCTTTCAAAAAACCTATTTTCAAAAACGATTTGTCGGATTTGGACTCTTTGATGATTCATCGGTCTTGTATTGCACTTTGCCAGATTAGATACAGGACCGTGACATTGAGTCCTGAATTGTAGTGAGGCCCAAGGGCGCGTCTACAATTTCTGGCGACTCTGCTGGGGAGTTAGAGAACTTGACTTGAACTCATGATATCTTGTTTTGACTACACTTATGTGTTTCTTTGCATTGCATGTGCATTGGTGCGCCTAGGACACCGTGTTTGCCATATGCTATTCCTGAACGGTTTGCCGGAGGCTTGCTTTGTCAAAGCATGCCATAAGGCTGATCGGTTGCGGGCTCTGCTAGTATGGGAACACAAACCCCGATTTTTACCGGGGCACCCTTTTGACCATTCGACCTAGTGCATATTCGGAATCTATAGTGACCATTCCAAGCTAGGACAGGTTGCTTACCCGATGATAGGTTGTTTGAAACCGTTGCGTGCGTAGTGAAACCCTAGCTCCTGACAAAATAGGACAGGGAAACCCTACCCCCAACATAGGGGTGTTTTGGCTCTCTTTGTTTGCTATGTGCTTTTACAGTGCGTCTCTACAGGGAATACATGTATCAGTTTGCAAGTTTGAGTATCAGGCCTGCGGGTACCAGTTCAGTATTTTGGGATTCAGTTTACCTGAGGGTATCAGTTTACGGGTAGAATTTTGGGCAGAATTCTGTAGGGGGCACAGTCATTCAGCTCTGCTCATATGGGTTTCGGTGAAATCGGGCTGAGATGCTGTCTGTTTTCTCTTTTGCTAGGTAGTCTGGGAACCACAGCTTCAGAAGGCTCCGATATCCCCCGGGTACATTAGACTAGTGCTGATAGACTTTGTTAGGTCAGAAATTCAATTTAAGGGCAACCAGTGTTCTTTCGCTGAGGTAAGGCAAAGAAAGGCCAGTCGGGGCTCACCGGTTCATCTGATCTGTCAGTCGCTAGTCACATTACCTTTGTTCGAACTCAGCTGATCGTGATGGCACAGGGTTCGGAAGAATTTGTGGCCGTGATAGCAGCGTTAAATCAGGGAACTGCCATGTAGGCCGAGACCAGTATTGAAACACAACGCCCATCTGGGGCATCTGCCTCACATCCAGCTTTGGGACCCCAGCCGAACTTTGACCCACTTCCGCCAGCTGAAGATTTGCTGGGTCCATATCCTCGAGAAGGGTTGGCTCAAGCCCAAGTTTTCAGACCCCTGGTGCAGCCTAATGAGAGGCTTTATCCCCTTGATGTTAATGAGCTCGATCTGACCGCAGTGAAAATTGCAAACCTTGAGAAGCAATTCAAAAAGGTACATGGCCTTAACTCCATTCCCGACATTGAGGATGGGTACACTGAGGTTGCCGTACGGCTCCCAGATAGATTCAAAATGCCACATATTGACCGTTTCAACGGCTCTGGAGATCCTATGGTACATATCCGGCTTTTCTTGGATATCCTGAAGTCGATGGGTCTGACTAAGCCACAGAAACTCTCTCTGTATGGAAGAACCCTGTCGGGTGTAGCAGCCACTTGGTATGCCAAATTGGAGGATACAGTGAAGCAAAATTGGGAAGAACTGGCTGAGGCCTTTGTCGATCAGTATTCCTACAATACCCAAGTTGAAACGACCATCCAAGAGCTTGAAGCAACTCGCCAGAACCCAACAGAGCCTTTTGTGGAATTTGTTGCGAGGTGGAGAGCAAAGGCAGCACAAATGACAGATCGTCGCCCTTCTGAGAGGGATCAAGTATAGATGATGGTGCGAAACCTCGAGCATGATATGTTGCAAAAGTTGATAGTCGCTCCGCTATTCACTTTCAAAAGTTTGCATGAACTGGGGGTTCAGATTGAGAATGCGTTTAACAGTGGGATCATTCCCAGAACAAGTGAAGCGACAAGGAGGGTGATTTCAGGGAGTGCCAATGCTGGTAGTAGCGCTATTCCCAAACCCGCAGAAATCAATACAGTCGCCACAGCCAACCCTTTTGCCAATCCAAGCCTACAAACCACCAGCCCAGCCCGAGCTCAGGGCAGAACTTTCACCCCTCTCTATATGAGCCTGACTAGTACACTAAAAGTCTTGCTGGAAAGAGGGTATCTCAAACCTCTCGATCCTCAACCTCTGCCTGACCCACTCCCAACCAGACATAACCCCTCCAAGTACTGTGTGTACCATCAGCAGCGCGGTCATGGCACCGACCGTTGCTACCGCCTTCGTCACGAGGTCTAAAATCTCATCGACAACCGGACAATAGCTCCACCTTTAGACCCCAATGACCAAGTACCTCATCCACATCTCAATCTAATCCATACACTGGCCGTCCCTTACGACCCCAGCATATACATCACCCTAGTCCATCTACCCAAGCCTGAGGTGTTTATCCCAGAAAGCATGGACTTATGCATGATGGGTGCATCTGAACCCCAATCATCTCAAACCTATGAGCCCACCACTTCTGAGTTGATGAGAATGATCGAAGATCTTCAGAGAACTGTGGCAGACTTAGCCTTTGGAATTTTGGCTCCATCATTGACCACATCACAGGCTAGAAGTTTCAATCCAAAAGGATCCTTAATCTTGAAGCAAGCTGCAACTGAAAAGGGCCAACCTGAAGCCATCTCAGATCTGGGTGTTGGCGTGTCGACAACAACTGGGCTCCGCTCGGATATAGCGACCCGATCCTTTGATAAAGTGGAGGCCAGTGGTAAGAACAAGGTAGGGGTAGACATTCATCCCTATGAACACCTCATATGGGTTGTTGAGGCTTTGAAAGCCGAAGGACTGAACAAACAGCAAATGATTGCAGTTGTTGCAAAGGCTGTGGATGACACTTTCGCTACTCAAGTTAGGGGCAGTCTGAATCAAAGGGAAAACCGGGAGAAGGGCCGTCATACCAGAGACGATCCTGTTAGCTCTAATCCTCCACTTGGAAGAGATCAGCAAGCCAGGCCAGCACCTACCAATCTCTTTTCTGGTGCGCCCAGCAAAAATCCACAAACCTTGAAGTACCAACCCCGAGGTCGGAGGGTCTTCCATGCCCTCTATATGCCTTTGTCCAAAGCTCTCCAAATCCTTGTCGGACAAGGCCATCTCAAACCCCTTGAGCCTCGGCCTCTCCCGAACCCTCTTCTAGCTACATATGATGCTACCCAGTACTGCGCGTACCATCAGCAAACTGGCCATACTACCGACAACTGCTTTCGTCTTCGCTACGAAGTACAGGATCTGTTTGACAACGGGGTCATCCTCTCGCCGAGCTCAGCAAAGTCTATCGGCACTGGATCGGTGAACTTGGGGGATAATGTGATGTGATCGGGGGATGAACCAGCTGCGGGTGGCGCTCGATTAACTCCAGATGTGGTAATGGCACGCACTGTTCTGAGCAATATGCAAACACCAGTTTTTGTGCTTTCTGACTTGGGTATTGAGTCAGTCTTGTTGTTTTGTATAGAGTCAGTCTTTTTGTTTTGGGTCCGTCTTGTTGTATCGAGTCAGTCCTGTTTTGTTGGAGTCGGGTGATTTCAGGGGTGTTACCTCGGACATCACTTGCTTGTTTTGCCTTTGTCTTTTCGTTTTCTTTTGAGTCTGTTTCTGCCTTGGAGCCAGTTGTGCCAACAGATTCTGATTGAAATAGCAGTGATTTTCGCACTCTTGTATTTGCTTCTGCCGTGTGCTAGTTGTGCCGGGATTTGAATGAAACGGCAGTGCATTCCACCTGCTCTCTTGTGCCTTGAAATTATTGCATTGACCTAAGTTTTTCAAATCTTTTTTTGAACACTGCGGTAAAAACGAAGAGGAAGGAATTCCTCGGGTTTTGCAAAATTTGATCAATTGAGAGAAAGAGAGGCATGCTAAGCCTTTAATGATCGGGATCATGCTTGTTAATGTGAGCACTGAGAAGGATCCTAACTTGATCCAGATTGGTTCCGCACTGTCTTCAGCGCGAGCGATTTGTCGCTTTCTTAAAAGATTTCAAAAAAAATGTTTTGTGCGATCCTGCGAAGACTTGTGTGGAATCGCTCTTGAGATTGTGCAGCCTAGGATCGCTCTCAGCCTCAAGACTCAACCCCTCATTGTCAAACCTTGGACTTAAATTCAGAATGTTCAATAGTCAACTACAACGTGAGGCCTGTGTGGCCAGATTCGAAGCAGCCTGTGAATCAACGGCAAGAAAAGTCAGATCTAGAAGATCAAATGTCGTCAAAAGAAGCTTGCAAAGCTAGATCAGAAGCACCCTTGGAACTAGGGGCAAAGAATTTCAAATGTGCTCGAAGAGCTGAAGATGGATCATTCTGCAAATCAACAAAGATCGGCAAGAATGCCAAATCCCAGAAGGGAGGAAAGACGAAGGTATTGCTGAAGGACAACTGAGTTCCTATCCACTACACTAGGGGCAAATTCAGCCCCCATTGGATGGACTCCTGCATCATCAGCGAACAACAGCCATTCTCCTGGATTCAGATGGCTTCGAGATCTCAAACCATTCCATATGGACAAAAGCTACACTTTTACCATTGAGAGGCTCGTTGGGTTGAAAACCCGGAAGGGCGACCCAAGCAAAAATTAGAGCAAGAAAAGAAAAGAAAAGAACAAAAGAGAAAAATGCAAAGAGAAAAATAAAGAAAATGCAAAAAAAAAAAAAAAGAAGAAAAAGATGAAAAAAGAAGAAAAGAAATGAAAAGAAAAGAAAAACAGAGCTCGCAAGGTTGAAAACCCGGAAGGGCGGCCTTAGCAAAAGTTAGAGCGCAAAAGGAGAGGTTAATACCCGAGTGTACCTTAAGCCCGAACCACGTAAGACTTGATTCCCATCTTTGGGATACGTAGGCAACTTCATTCTGAAGTCCAGCCGCAAAACACTTCAAATTCGACTATGTCCATGTGATGGTTCTGATCATCTTCTGTATTCGAGAGTCTGGTTGTGTTCGTCGCTCTGAGGACTAACTACAATGCACCGCGGTGCCATTCAAACAAGGGGAAACTTTCTGTTGCCATACAATGTGCTGCGGTGCTATTCAAACAAGGGACAACTTTCCGTTGCCATGCAGTGTCCTTTAGATGAGGAGCAGTTTGCCATTGTTATGGATCTGAGGTTGTGCATCTCAAGAGTAGGTTCCGTGCTTGTTGAGCAGTGACCATTTGCAAAAACAGTTTTTGAAAATTTTTACTGAGGTTGACTAATTTTCTCGAAAATTATTCCATCTTTTTCCAAAATCGGACCATTCCTTGGACCCAAAAAAGGAAAATTTTCAGTGCTCATAGCCTGATTTGTATGATTTTAAATCAAAAAATTGAACAAGCATGCTAATCTAACTCTCATGTTGGTCAAAATTGTTTTAGTGGAAAATCAAAACAAAAAATGGTCAAAATGATGAACTAGGGGCACAGTTGAGTCAGGTTTCCTGTCTTTCCCTCGTTGTCAACATACTTGCCAGAAAAGGGCACTCTACTTGCTAGGAAAGGCACTCTACCTGCTAGAAAAGGGCACAACTGAAGCTAACACAAAGGACCAAAAAGCTCTCTCATCCTCCAAGAAACAAGGTATCAAACTAAGTGCGAAGCACGAATTGGAATGGATCAGGATATTCCACTCCTTTATCTGGACAGATCTGATCACGTCCAAACTCCCCAGCAAAGCATCATCAACCGATGTCAGTTGCAAATTTGCTACCCGCCCAGTTGTAGCGCAGCCCCTCTCTGGGAAAAACTCACTATTTTGAACAAGAAGAAGAATCTAGATGAGTGCTAGGGGCAAGAGCCCGCAACTTTCTGTTTATCCATCAAACCACCCAAGGAAGGGATAAAAAATGAGAGATTAAAGAATAGAGAGATGTGCACTGAGAGAAAAAGTGAGGACAAGGGCTTTTTCAGAAAAAACCGAGCCTGAGGGCCGAGTGATGTGAGAATCACAAATAAGAAAGGGTGGGAAACAATACCCGGAGAAACTGGCTCCTTGTGCACCGAGAGGTCTCTTGCCTTTGTAACACAACTGAGTGTTGTGTTTGTGCGTTTTGTTTGTCTCGATTCTTGTTTTGAGTCGTTTGAGTGTGGATCTGAGGTTGTGCATCTCAAGAGTAGGTTCCGTGCTTGTTGAGCAGTGACCATTTGCAAAAACAGTTTTTGAAAATTTTTACTGAGGTTGACTAATTTTCTCAAAAATTATTCCATCTTTTTCCAAAATCGGACCATTCCTTGGACCCAAAAAAGGAAAATTTTCAGTGCTCATAGCTTGACTTGCATGATTTTAAATTAAAAAATTGAACAAGCATGTTAATCTAACTCTTATGTTGGTCAAAATTGTTTTAGTGGAAAACCAAAACAAAAAATGGTCAAAATGATAAACTAGGGGCACAGTTGAGTCAGGCTTTCTGTCTTTCCCCCGTTGTCAACATCCTTGCCAGAAAAGGACACTCTACTTGCCAGGAAGGGCACTCTACCTGCTAGAAAAGGGCACAACTGAAGCTAACACAAAGGACCAAAAAGCTCTCTCATCCTCCAAGAAACAAGGTATCAAACCAAATGCGAAGCATGAATTGGAATGGATCAGGATATTCCACTCCTTTATCTGGACAGATTTGATCACGTCCAAACTCCCCAGCAGAGCATCGTCAACCGATGTCAGTTGCAAATTTGCTACCCGCCCAGTTGTAGTGCAGCCCCTCTCTGGGAGAAACTCACTGTTGTGAACAAGAAGAAAAATTTAGCTGAGTGCTAGGGGCAAGAGCCCGCAACTTTCTGTTTATCCATCAAACCACCCAGGGAAGGGATAAAAAATGAGAGATTAAAGAATAGAGAGATGTGCGCTGAGAGAAAAAGTGAGGACAAGGGCTTTTTCAGAAAAAACCGAGCCTGAGGGCCGAGTGATGTGAGAATCACAAATAAGAAAGGGTGGGAAACAATACCCGGAGAAACTGGCTCCTTGTGCACCGAGAGGTCTCTTGCCTTTGTAACACAGCTGAGTGTTGTGTTTGTGCATTTGTTTGTCTCGATTCTTGTTTTGAGTCGTTTGAGTGTCAATAGATGTTTAGGTCATTTTACCTTGTTTTTCCTTTGTTGAGTTATGTTTAGGTTGTTCTACCTTTGTTTTCCTTTTGTTAAGTCATAATATGCTGTGTTCAGTTGTAGGCTCAATACCCGGTTGAGAACCCTTTTCTCATTTCAATTTCGAAAATCGTTTTGTGCTCAGAGTGTCGTGTCGTTCTCCACATTTGTGCAAAACAAGATTTTGTTCTTTCAAAAGCTGCAGGGTTCAACCCAGGTCATGTGAGAACAGTAAAACCAGGACCTATCTGAAGCTATATAGGTTCCAGACTACAAAGCAAAAGAAAATGGGGAAAATTTTGAGCATCTGAGTGTGTTTCACCTTTAGAAAATTTCGAGATTGCATTCCATATGCACCTCCTCAGGTCTTGTTAATGCTACCGAAGTATGAGTGCGCCTCTACCTCAAGTGTAAGCCTGCTTCAAGTCAGAATGGCAGTCTAAGTAGCACCCGAGGGTTTCACATGCAGATGTTATCTCTCGCCAATATAAGCAGGGTGTGCCCTTTTTGAGCTGAGTGTGTTACAAAGCCCTCCGAGAGATAAATTAGAGGCACTAGAGTACATGTTTTATGTCCCTCTATTGCATAGAATGTGCACTTTCATATACACTTCTGTTACATGCATGCCGCGCATCGTTATGATTCATGCATAGAATATGCTTGTTTTCAATTTTTGCATAGAATATGCTTTGTTTATTTCATGCATAGAATATGCTTTCAATATTGCATGGAACGTGCTTTCAAAAGTTGCATAGAGTATGCCTGCTTCATGCATAGAAAGTGCCCCCATACTTGCATAGAAAATGTTCGTATCTTTTGCATAGAAAATGCACTCTTCCATACTTGCATAGAAAATGCACCTCATTTGCATAGAACATGCATTCACTTACACTATCTTGTGCACTTACACTTTGTATCTTACTAGCACTGTCTTGTGCATCTTGTGGTTGTATCTCACTCGCGCTGTTTAGCGTATCACACTGTCTTGTGCATTTCAAAATCAATCGCGTTGTTAGTGTATCGCACTGTCTTGTGCATTTCAAATCACTCGCGCTGTTCAGCGTATCGCACTGTCTTGTGCATTTCAAAATCACTCACGCTGTTTAGCGTATCGCACTGTCTTGTGCATTTCAAAATCACTCGCGCTGTTTAGCGTATCGCACTGTCTTGTGCATTCCAAAATCAATCGCGCTGTTTAGCATGTCGCACTTTCTTGTGCAGTTCAAATCACTTGCGCTGTTTAGCGTATCGCACTTTTTTGTGCAATTTAAATCACTCGCGCTGTTCAGTGTATCGCACTGCCTTGTGCATTTCAAATCACTCGCATTTTCTTGTGCATCGCACTATTTTGTGCATTTCAAAATCAATCGCGCTGTTTAGCATATCGCACTTTCTTGTGCAGTTCAAATCACTCGTGTTGTTTAGCGTATCGCACTTTCTTGTGCAATTCAAATCACTCGCGCTGTTCAGCGTATCGCACTATTTTGTGCATTTCAAATCACTCGTGTTTTCTTGCGCATCGCACTATTTTGTGCAGTTTATCATTCGCGCTATTTTGCGCACCTCAATCGCACTGTTTTGTGTAGTTTACACTCGCGCTATTTTACGCATCGCACTGTTTTGTGCAGCTTATCATTTGCACTATTTGGCGTATCACATTGTTTTGTGCAGCTTACATTCGCAGTATTTTGCGCATCGCACTATTTTGTGTAGTTTATCACTCGCGCTTCCTTGCGCATCGCACTGTTTTGTGCAGTTTACACTCGCGCTATTTAGCGTATCGCACTGTTTTGTGCATTACATTGTATCATTTGCGCTATCTTGTGCATCCCACCTGCACTTGTTAGTGCAGTGCATCGCGCTATCTTGCGCACCTTACCTGCACTTGTTAGTGCATTGCATCGCGCTATCTTACGCACCTTATCTGTATCGCACTATTTTGTGCATTCACCATGCTCGTACTGTTTTGTACACCTTTAGCATCGCACTATTTTGTGCATCTTCTTAGCACTGTTTTGTACATTCATTCTGCATCGCACTGTCTTGTGCACCCTTTGGTCTAGGAGACCTTAAATCCTCTAAAGGTGCAATTCCTTTGGTGTTTGTCGCGCCCGAATGACTTCCAGTGGTCTGGTATAGCCACCTGCCTGTGTTTGCGGTGAGTTCCTAGGAGACCAACTAAGACGGTGGAAACTAGAGTTCGAATGGCTCATGCCTAGAACGCAAAGGTTCGGAATTTTCGAGACTAAAGTCTAGTTTAAATACCCAGGGGTATATCCTCAGCTTGAAATCTGTATGGCAACCCCATAGATTGAGATAGCATATGTATGCGCCTCAATTCTGGATACCGAATCAACCTAGTTTGTCACCCTGTTGGAGAATAGGGAAAGCTGCGACCATAGTCAGGGAGAAAAGTAGTACCTGTAGTTCAACTGAGAAGAAGAGGAAGATTCCCACATCAGCATGAGGTAGGGCATTGCCGAGGTAAGTCATTACCAATTACCCCTGTAAGGAACCTCCCTTGTCCTAGCTATCACATTGCATTTTAGTCATTACAGTGCATCGCATAAATCCTGAATTTTCAAACCGGCTTCGCTTAGCGTATAAGTCCAATTTTCAAACCGGCTTCGCATAGCGTATAAGTCCAATTATCAAAATCTTTCTGCATATCATTTTGTATCCTGCCCCTGAACTACGCTGGTTTGATTCCTTGCAAGGGGATATGTAGGCAACCTGCGGGCGCAACTATTTATTTGTCTGTACTTTGTTTGTTTGTCCAAGTCTTTGGCCTTGTCAAAAATGGGTCGTCTCTGGGCTTTGACATTCACTCCCGTCACTTCTTGACTTCCAAGTTCTGTCAAAGAGGGGCAACTGTAGACACCCCATTTTTGACCGCCCTTAAGACTTGGACGCGACTGATGGTTTACATGGTGGAGAAAGGTATGCAGGGGAAAGGTTCAGTTTCCTCGGTAAGGAGAGAGTCAAATCTCAACTTCATACTCCTTTTTAGACCAAAACAATCTTGATCAAAAGATTTTAGACCTCAAAACCCTCTCTTTCAAAATGTTTTTGAAATAAAGTTTTTACGATGTTCCGAGACTCGCATTTTGTCAAATATTGCGCTTTTCGGTAAACCGAGCAAGGACAAAGTGAAAATGAATGAAAGAGAGATGAAATTTTTGAAAATTTTTTCAAAACACTTTGTTTAGGGGTTTGGAATTGAAGAAAAGAGGAAAGGAGAGAAGAAAACTAGTTTGTGAGAAGTTCGGCATGAATCCGGTTGGACCGAATCTGCGCGGCTTCACCAAAACAGGAATAACTTTTTGCACGGATGGAATTTTAATGCAAGGTTTGCGCCATTGGAAAGATAACTTCCGGGGCTTTAATTGGGACACAATAATGACCTGAAAAGGAGTTTATAAGGAGGAGTTATGACCATTTGAAGTTGGACTGGGAAAGCAGAATTTTCCTAAAGTAGCAGGCCGACTAGAAAAGGTGGCTGGCCGACCACCCTCTCTTGAAAAAGTGGTCGTCCGACCAGGAAAAGTAGCAGGCCGACCAGGAAAGGTGGCCGGCTGACCACTTATGCCCAGAAAGCTCAAAATTGATAGATATTTTCTTTTCAGCTGTCTTCCACAACCCCCAGCTATCCTATAATCAGATATTTTCGAGCCAACTCTCATTTTTGCTATATATGATGATATATCTCCCATTTTTCAAAGAGGAACTTCTTGGAGAAGCTTGGGAGCTTCTCACTCTAAAAAAGAAAATCCCTCTCTCTCTAGAAATTCCAGAGCCAAATCTCTGTCTTTCTCTCCTTCTCTTGCCTTTGTGTGCATAGCAAGAGATATACCTCTCCTTTGCCTAGGCACCCTTGATCAAACTCAACTACCATTGGGCTGAGGTTCTGTGAGGATCATTTTGAGCTCCAAAATCTGGTTTTAGCTCAGAATTTGGACCCCTTTTGCTGCTGGAGTTCTTGGCTACAAGGGTAACATACTCTTTCCCTCTTTTGGTCTTCATTTTGCTCCTTATTTTTGCCATACTTGAAAGCATTTCTGGACTTTTTCATAAACTGAAAGTGTCATATTTTGAGCTCCTCTTGAAAATTGTATAAGGACACTTTTCTGTTTGAGGCCTCCTACACCCTTGCATGCTTTACCCCTCTTTGTAGGCCTATTTTGCATCCTATTTTAGTCCTACTTGTGAGCACTTTCGAGTTTTTATATAAAGTGTAAAGTGACTTATTTTAAGCCCCTCTTCAACTTTGTTTAAGGGCACTTTACTGTTCGAAGTCATTTACTTTCTTGTTTGTTCAATCTCTCTTTTAGGGCTATTTTTGCATCCTATTTTAGCCTTACTTGTGAGCATTTTCGAGAGTTTATATAAACTGGAAAAAGTCTTGTTTTGAAATGCTCTTCAAGTTTGGTTAAGGTCCCATTTCTGTTTGGGGTCATCTTCCCCCTATGCATGCTTCATATCTTCATGATTAAGGCTATGCATTACAGCACTTGCATTGGCCATGGTTTGGCCTCTTAGCCATTGAAATCTAGTGGATTTTCAGTGGCTTAGATATATTTTTGAGGGGAAAAATTAGAGGGGGGTGACCCTCTCTCTCCTTGTCTTGTTTGGTGGTCTTTTGGACCTTCCAAAGGGACCCTATTTTGCATGCATTGAAGTCTTGTTTCAGGCCTCATTCTGTGAGTTTTGGGGTCTGCCTTGGCGCTATCCAATGCCCTTTTGGCCATATTTTATGTCTACAATGCATGTGTAGAGCAATCCCATCCAAGGCCTTTCAAAGGGGCCTTTCTTTGCATGTTTCCTAGACCCATTTCAGGGCCAATTTGGTGAGTTTTAGGGCTGTCATAGTCCATTTCTAGAGGTGGTTTTTCTATGCTTCATGTCTATCTTGTATGTGCTAAACAACCCCTTGAATGGCCTTCCAAAGAAGCCCCTCATTTTTACATGCATTGGCTACATTTCAGTGATTATTTGGGCATATTTTGGCATGTTTTATTCATTGTTTTCGGCTGGTTTGATGAGTTCTCATTTGCTTAATATACATGCCATGTAAACCATGCTTGCTAGCCAATGTTTCATGCTATTTTAGTCCATCATGTTAGCATCTTTTGGCCATGCTCTAAACTAGAAATGTGCATGTTTTGGGACTGCCTTGGCTCTATCTTTTGACTTCATGATTAAATAATGCTTGATTTGTATACTTGTGGTTCAATGTATGTGCCTAGTATTGAGTTTCGGGGCTTATTCCATGCATCAGGTGCTATATTTCCATGTTTCGGGATCATTTAGCATTATGTTTTAATGCTGGAAATTACATGTTCATAGGCCATCTTTCATCCCTTGCCATGCTTTGGTAGAGTGGCATTTGATGCCTTAGGTTCGGTCCTCGGTATACGTGCATGTGTGCACGCATTTCGGTTGTCTCATTTTCATCTAACGGCTATTAATGTGAGTGTGGCTGAGGTCCACTCATGTTGGTGTAAGTCCATTATGCATTGTGTATGCCTTTTCAATTCATAGCATTGCGTTTGCTAGATTGCGTGTTAGTGCATTGTGTATGCCATGTTACATCGAGCATTGTGTATGCCATCTCATAGCATTGCGTATGCTAGGTTGTATGTTAGTCGCATTGTGTATGTCATCTCATGTGCATTGTGTTTGGGATAGGAGTTAGCCCAAGCACGGGAAACGAGAGACGTTTCGTACTCTGAGTGACGGGACGTGTCTCAATTCCCTGTCGCCGACAATCCGGATTCCCCATGATGGAGTTTAGGTCTTGTTGTATTTTCATGTGCATTCATTTCATATTGAGTCGTGCAATTTGACTCCTCGGCCATTATGCATCGATATGCGTGATTTGTGGCACGAGGATCGAGGACTACACTCCCTGAAGAGTAGTCATGCATACATATGTGAAAATACTTTGCCATGCCCCTTTGTTGCTCTCTGTTGCAGTAAATCAAAAATCAGCGGCCTTCTGGAGTGTTGCGCAATATTCCAAAAACAATTGCAAACAGAGGCGAATCGGGGCATCGCAATGGATTTCTGCGTCAGGCTTTCATGCATCATTCCACCATTCAGAACAGAGCTGAGGCAGTCCATAGGCTTACATGCTAGTTTATCACTTTCCTAGTTAATTTGTTAATTAATTAGGGTTTTGTAATATTTAATTATTCATTCCGGACTGTAATTATTTATTCGGACTGTATTATTCTTTCGGACCCTCCGAGCGAGGGCAATGTTGTAATAAGTGTTCGTGCGTGTGATGTATGTTTTCTAACCCCACGTCTTTCTTCCTTTTATTTACCAGCTTATGATGGTTAGATTAGGGCATCTTTCAATTAGCATACTTATGCTTGCATGTTTGAATCATTCATCTGTCTTGCATGCACCGGGCTCGGCGCATCATACTAACTGCATTTGTATTTCAATTCCAAGTTGAATACTTGTTAGTTGTAGCATTTCACATGCCATCCTTAGAATAGCCGGGCCTATCTTAGTTGCATTTTGTATGTGTTGCATTAGGCATTTCAGCATAGTTAGGACCATGCATGGATTTCTAATTAGCTTATGTTTTGGCTTGGAGTACTCGGTAAGTGTTTTTGCTTTAGCATCCTTGCATGTGTGTGAGTGACTGCCATGATAGCATGCTTATCATGAGGCTATGTGCTTATATGATATACCTGCCTGAATGCCTGTGGGTGAAGGTTGGGTTATTTGGATTGGAACAATTCATCAATTGTGAGTTTTAAGTCCACTGGATAGTGGTAAATCACCTTGTTTTCTAAGACCACCCGAGGGTGGAAAAATTCGCATTTTAAGCCTACTTGCGAGTAGCAAACTGCTTTCAAAAACCAACATGAAATGTTTTGTTCCAATTCAGGCGATCCAGTCTATACTTGTATGCTGCGCGTACCACATAATAAATCTAGGCTAATAACTGGAATAAGAACGCATAATGTTTTCAAAGCTAGATATCATAGTTAGTAGAGGCCGATCTTTGATCGAGCGAGCGGAGGTGCTTACGAAGTGACCTTCCCCAATCGTATCCAAGTTCTCGAGCCGAGACAACTTTGGTGATGACGGACACGTGGCCTTAGGCAACGAGTCAGGGTTTCCTAAATTTTCCAAAATAAAATATTTAGGTGGCGACTCTGTATCTGGCAAAGCAGTCCATGTTTGACACTTCTTTCAAAAAACCTAGTTTCAAAAATGATTTGCCGGATTTGGACTCTTTGATGATTCATCGGTCTTGCATTGCACTCTGCGAGATTAGATACAGGACCTTGACATTGAGTCCTGAACTGT
This sequence comes from Camellia sinensis, assembly GCF_055761805.1. Taxonomy (NCBI): domain Eukaryota; kingdom Viridiplantae; phylum Streptophyta; class Magnoliopsida; order Ericales; family Theaceae; genus Camellia; species Camellia sinensis. The sequence goes on along the minus strand of NC_138968.1, from coordinate 65,973,208 downwards.
AGTGAGGCCTAAGGGCGCGTCTACAGCATCCACTATTATCTTTCTTCTAGTTTTTTTTCTTGAAAGAGGCTATGTTAATGGAGGGGTCATCTCTCATCTTATCTGCAAACTTCTTCCCCAAGTACTTAGAGTTGGCTTGTTTGTTGCTGTAATTCATCCCACATGTGTGTTTTCCCTCTAGAGTCTTGATCTGAAAGGTTGGGGTTCCCTTAAATGGAGAGGCATGTATCCTCCAAGTATAGCCATGTCTACAAACAACAGTGATCCTAGTACTCTCATTTCTGATGTACCTTATATCATAACCATGCATCACAGTAAACTCCCTCAAATACTCTCTGAAAACTTGGGGATTGGGAAATTTCATTCCAACTACAAGTTTGGGATCCTTTATCATCCCTTCTTTGTATTCTGGGTATCCATCATCATCTGCCTCATCTGATGACCCTTTAAGACTATTTAATTCATCATCATCATCAACATCTGAATACCAACCAACATCACCTGGTAGATTAACTTTAGGTGGTGGTCCTTCAGTTCTTCTGTGTGAGGTTTCATAAAAAATGTCATCATTTGGACCCTCTAGGTCTTCATACAATCAACTTTGGTCATCACTTTCCTCTGCACTATCCTCAGAAGTCTCAGTATCACTATATTCTTCACTAACTATATAGTCCAAGCCCTCAGAATCATCACTATCAGTTCTCTCTTCATCAGCAAAAAATTCAGTCTCACTCTGTGCACTATCACTCTCATCAGCCTCATTACTTTCTACAGACTCAGTGCCAGTAGTATGCTGTAACCCCTCCTCATGTTGTATATCATTATCCTCATGTTGTGTATCACAACCCTCACATCCCTTACCCACATCCTCACCCTCAGCTACCTCTGCACTATCATCTAAGTCATTTCCAACGTCATCAACTATGATGTCAATATCAGACAAGTTTATATCAATAATGTCTGTGTTACTACCACATATGGCATTACTACCCTGTTCTGTGTCACCACCACCTATTGCATTACCACCCTGTTCTGCACCATTGGGATCTGACAATAACTCACCATTGGATGACACAACCATAATAGGATCTACACCATTATAAGCCTCAAGTATTTTCATCACATCAGCACCACTGTACATTGCTCTCAACCCAACATCTAAACTATAACCAGGCCATGTATAGCAAATATCTATGTTTGCTCCTTTTCCACCAACTAGGTCATAATAAAGGTCTCTTAACTCAAACATAGACATTTTGTCAAGGTCACAAATAGTTATTTCATTCACCGTACCACTCTTATAAACAACATGTGGATGAAAGACAAAATGCCCCCCATGGTGCATTTGAACAGTTATGAATTTGTCTGACATTTTTAGCATTCACTTCTAAAGTAAAAAAGACTTTCATCAATACATTTTGGGACCACAACCCACAACACACAACCCTAAACCCTAAACTAAACATAGATATAGTCATGCATGTAACCAACATAAACTAAAATAATAAATAATCCCTAATCCTCAAACAGATCACACAAAACAGAAACATAATATAAAAGCATAAAGTAATAGAATTAAAAAACTTATTCTTCAGGCATAAAGTTAAAAGTTAATTGAAGAAGGAAACAAACAAAGTAATACACTGAGGATTATGGATAAACTTCACATTTTCAGTGCATACCCCACACAAAACACAATGACAATAAACAAACAAAGTAATACACTCACATCATTCACTACAAATAAACAAACAACCATAGGGGACCACAATATATGAACTTTATATATACAAAAAACCACCATAGCAACAGGATATGAACAACTGCATCGCACACAGTGTCATGACAAAAAGTTAAGCACTAATGGTATGAAAAAAGAAAGCACACAAACCCTAATATACAAAGCATACGAGACCACAGTATACAACAACAAAAAGTACATCAACTAACATTTTATATACATATATATATATATATATATATATATAAACAAATTGAACCGAATGAAACACTAAATAAAAAGTAATGATCGAAAAAATACCTTACAACTTATTCTTCGTAAACTTTTATGCTTCGTTTGCTTCGTAAATCTCTAAATCAGTGACAATCGAATAATCGAAGCACTACTTTCTCAAATCTATACACTATTTCGTTCGATTAAAACCCTAACCTGTTCAATCGAACAACGCTAATTTGTTGAATCATTCAATCGAACAACCTTAGTTCTCTTCACTTTCCTCCTCAGATGCACGACTTTTGGAAGTGAAACTGGTAAGCAAGCTTCGATATATATATACAAGGGCAAATTGGTCTTTTTACGTTTGCTATTCACGGTGTTAACGGTGCACATTACTCCATCAACTACAGGGGAGTTATGTGGTTATATTTAAAAGTAAGGGGGTAATCTGCACGTGGCCTAAACCATAGGGGGAAAAAGTGAAATTTGCCCTATATATATTATGTGTTACTCAAATGGTAATGACTTGTTTTACTAAACTAATAATCATAATTTCAAACCTTGTCTCTTTTTTTTATATAAATATTAATAACAAAAATATTTTAAAAAAATTTAAAATATAAGACATAAATGTATCAACACCACCGACCTTCATTTTATATGTTAGAATAGGTTAGAACAAATTCAAGAATGTTTAGTTGTAGTAGGCCTACAGCAACAAATCTAATGGGACAAATTTTCAATCATGTCAAATGATTCAAAAAGTAGGAAACTTTTCCAAGTATCCAATGAGTTTGGTCGGTCGAACGAAATAAAGAAAAGAAAATGATGAACTCCTTTGTCTATGTCAATGTGTACTCCGTAACAAATTAGGAATTGTTTTGGGTAAGGAATATTATAAGGAAAAAAAAAAATGAAAGATAAAAAGTTTAATACATATTTTTATAAGGAACAGAAAGATAAACAAAAAACAAACTACTCTCACTAAAAAGAAACAAAACAAAGCCTACAAAAGCAACTTTCATAATAAGGAGGATTAAAAATTTCTCTCTATCACTTTTTAGGTTATGAAGTTTTTTTGTGAAATTTTTTTTTTCTGCTTTCTTCCTTGGTAGTCTCTCAATTACTAGGGTCACCTAGATATGGACTCTCTCTATTGTTTAGAATATTCAATTGACACAACAAATCTTAACTTGATTCGTCATTCCCTAACTCTTCAAATTCACAAAATTTAAGGACTTCAAACGCATTAGATATAGAAGGGGCAGAAGACCGTGTCCCTCTTTCTTTGTTTATCTCTGTTATTGAAACTTGCACGCCATCTCACTCCTTTTTCTTCTTCACTACTTCATAATTAGTTAGACTTTGTATTTCATTCTCCTTGATTCTCCACTCTTGTTTGAAAGAGAGAGAATTCAATGTCTTTGACTTTTAAGAGCACAAACTAGTGGTATGATCAAATGCCTTACAAACATCACATCTTCGAGGCACAAACTAGGATAGTATAAACCCAACAATATATATATATATATATTAGTGGTGGTATACATGTGCGTTGCACGCAGTATTTATAATTATATTTTTGAAATGAAAAACTTTATAATAATATAAAAGAAATAGATATTAGAAAAATAGTATTTCATAGTGAATTTATAAGCTATGTGGATTTATCAACTATACACAAAAACAGTATTTCATAGTGGATGAGAAAAATCAGAGGTTCGGTATTACAAAGTTATAGAACCACTGGTATAAAATAAATTGATGATGTATAAATGTGATTTGGTCGATGAATAATTATGTAGAAATTGTAAGAAAGAAGAAATTTAAACTCAGAATTTATCGAGAATCCTAATGAATGATATAGATTCAATCATTAAATGATGGGTTCTACTTCTAAAATAAATCTCAACTACACATGTATTTTCTAGACAAATTTCTAATAAATTTTTTGAATTTGTAGAAGTCCTCTTAATACATATTAATGTGTACTATTTGGGCGTTGTGTTTTTTTAGAAGTTCTCCTAACAAAGACAAATGTGTGTTATTAAAAAGTGGTTAGATTATCTCTTGTACAATAAACATAAGTAAAAGTTGTATATGTGAAAAATAATGAAAAACCTACACCTTATACTGAAGATAAAGTGTCTCTTAATGAATAGTTGTGGCTATTCAATTTAATTTTGTAATGTTTTGTAGGAACATGACCATTTGGTCTATATAAAAAATATTAATTTTTAATTTTTAAAATTAGGGTTAAGTTTAATTTTGAGAGAACTTGACAGTCTCGTGAGGCTCATCAAAAGTTCTATTTTGATGATTTGAACCGTTCATTTTGTAGAACTCTCAGCATATATCATTTATATAAAAAATTAGATTGATCTGATAAGTATAACATTTTTATTTTATCACATGTCTATCAAAAAATAGACAACAAATATATTTTTAAAAATAAACTATTTTTTTAGACAATCACGATAAATTTACACGGAGGGTCATACAAAATGAAAAATTTGGATATTTAAAATAGAACTTGTGGTGAGTCTTACGAGCCCGTCAAATTTTATCAAGTTTATATTTGAATTTAGATTTGAATTTTTGAAAAACTCAACCATAAAATTATGCATTATTATATGAAAAATGTTGGAGATCCACAGTTTTATATCTACAAATTCAATTACAATAATGTGGTATGACAATTGGACATTATATCTACTACTATAATTAAGTGTGTAACAAATTAAAAATGAACATATATTAGCATCAATTATGCCACATCATTGTGGATTACATTATATATTTTTTAAGAGTTTCAAATATATATTATTATTATATGAAGTTTTCTAAGGGGTGAAAATAGTAAAGCAACCATTTACAAAAATTCAAAAATCATAATGCTTGTTGCTATATGGTGCCTGTGACTGTTGCTATACGGTTGCCCCGGGTTGCCTTTTCCGGGGCAACGTGTTGAGAAGGGTATTTTGGATATATGAAAAAGTAAAAAATAAGTGAAGTATTTTGGGAATATGCGAAAGTAGAAAATAAATAAAAGTGCTCACACTTTTAACATAGTAATAAATATATATACACATTTTAAAGAATAAAAATTTATTTTTAGGAATCCACGTTCAAGCACGTTCAATTGACAAGAATTGGTAGTGGTTATTTGGTATTCGGTGGTAGTGGTGGATCAAATTAAAATCAATTATGTTTACCTCCCCTCTAAAAAAGTATGTTTAATAACTATAATTTTTATCAATTAAAATACAAATTCAAATAAAATGCAATCTTAAAGGCTTGAGTGTTGTTGTGTTTGTTTATAGTGCAGAATAGTGTGTTGGTTAGTGCATGCAATGGTTGGTAATCTAAGCAGTGGTTGAAGATGCCATACATGTCTGTCGATGCAAATTTATGTTATGAAGGGTATTTTGGGAATTGAAAAAAGTAGAAAACAAAATCAGAGTGGATGTTCCCTTTTTTTTTTTTACAGTAGTTCAGATAAATGATAATAATAATAATAATAGTAGTACTAGTAGTAGTAGTAAATAGATAGATAGTAGATAGTAGATTGATGTGGCTAAGCAAACGATTGGTCTTGCTGTGATGTTTAATAAATGTGAAAAGGTATTTTCAAAATACTTAAAATGTAGAAAACACTTACATTTTTTTCAAACTTTTAAAATAGCAGTAGATATATATTGAAATTCAACTTTATTTTAGTTTATTTTGTGTTATTTCTTTTGGAGTCCTATTGACAATAGGCTATTGTTAGGTTAGCCTTAACTTTCGGAAAAATTCTATTTCCACATGCCTTCTTACCTCAATGCACATCATTTCTTAGTATATACATTTATTAATTTGGTTATTGATTATTATTCTTATTCCATACACTTGATGTTCCAATTATACCGTAACTCATATCATTGCACTCATACCACCTAAACCTTCCTTTCACACACCTTTACCCATTTCGGTGGAAAGCCTCCTTCCACACACCTGATGTATCAAAATGACCCATTGATAACTCCATGAAGAAACAATGAAGACCCATTGAAAACACCATTGACATCTCCATTGAAGACTCTACATTTTGACAATTCCATTGAAGACCCCCCATTGCATTGTTGAAGGTGAGTATCTCCCGTCAATTTCAAAATCTTTTGTATTATCTATTTGCAATCCATTCCGTTTGCACTCCATCGAAAAAATTCATTTTTTTCTTGAAATATTTTTGATTTTGTGCATTCGGCACTGGTTTACCGAATAAAAAGTAATAATTTGGTTGTTAACTTTCGAAATATTCGCATATTTTCGAAACTTAGTTTCCGAATTTCACTGTTTAATTCGAAAGTTGAGTTCCGAACTTTGTATAATGTTTCAATTCTATAGTACCGAAAGGCAAGAAAACAGTTTCTTCCGGAGAATGACAAAGTTTTTATGTTAATTGTGAACTGATCTTGAATTTACCTCCAACGAGAAAGTAGATAAAGTTGTAGTAGCTTCTCCTCTTCTCTATTTTTATTTTTATTTTTATTTTATTTGTTTTTTCAGTTTTAACTTGACGAGTATATTGATAGAAACGATGAGTTCACTCACATGACACTATGGTCAATGGTCAAAGGATTATTTTGCTTCATCTTGTACTATGGCTTAGGAATGTGTTATTCTTTATTATGTGAAAATACTCATTTCTGAGTCTGTTATTGAATTTTTGTTTATGCACTCAGAATTGAGTTATGTTGATATTTTCAGAAAGTTGATCTGAATTCTGAAGTCAACTGTGTTATTTTCGTGCATCACAATTTGTGATTAAACTTTTTACTACATTTTGGTTGAGCATGTTCAATCAGAGAGAAATTTGCTAGTGGAGGTTGATAGCCGATGTATCGTGAAACTCTTCTAGGTTTAGTTTTTTTTTACTTAAAAGATGTGTACTGAAATTTTATTTATTTTTTGTTTTTTTGTATTTTTAAAGATGTATATTGAGAAACTTGAATATAATATTAAGGGTGTGTTTTGATGTCGATTATGATCATTTTAGTTTAAGACATAATTGTAATTATTTTAATATTTCATGAAGTATGTGTACTGAGATAAGTAGGTGTGTGAAAAAAGAATTTACCTTAACTTTCCTCCAAATAAAAACGTGGAAGGACAAATATGACATTGTCCTCCATTTGGAGACATTTCAAATAATTTTGCCGGCACGATGTTTCTTTTTGTTTGGTACATACCAATTTTTTTTTTTTTTTTGGATCTAGATGTCTAATAAATCCATGAAGATCTTCCCAACAAATACTTATAAGCAGGGACGGAACTAGGAGAAGACTATGGGGGGCCATGACCCCCTGTTTCTGTAAAAATTATTGTTTACCATAGAACTTTAAATATATATATATATATATATATATCATTTTATACATAAAATGGCCCCCTAATATAAAAATATATATATGTCATTCTTCTTCTATTTTGAATTCTCTTTCTATTTTACACTAAAAAAGTTTCTTCATCTTATTAGAAATTGCTTTTATGGTATCTATTTTTTTTTATTATGTATATATAATTTTTATATATATCATATTATACATACATGTGTGTTTTGTGTATATGGTGAAAAAAAAATTATTTTTCTTTTGGCTCCTCCGATAATGAAATTCTGATTCCGTCTCTACTTACAAGAGAGAAACAAAATAGAAAATTTATTGCAAAAGAAAAAGGGACACTACCACGATCTAATTGAATGTTTGTCTTTACGACGGTGAAACAATTTAAATAATGTAAATTTGAAATTGAATTTAGTCAAACTATATACTTTTTTATTCAAAAATCTTTTGGTTACTTGTAATCAACTGTCTCATATATAAGGTAATTTAACTGGTCAAAGTTTTAAAAATAAGTTTTAAAGGAGAGAGAATGAAAATTAAACGATTGGTTCATTCTTTTAAATTCGAACATATAAAGTCATAAATTTAGGGGATAATTTAAAAAAAAGGTTTGACCCTTATAACTAAATAAATTATCTGTTTTAATTTTGTCAACTTAAACTGTAAATTTTTTTATTTATTTTCAATCTAAACTTTTGTCTATTTTTGTTAAGTCTATTCAATGAGAAATTAAACTCAATAAAAGAAAGGTATTTTAAACATTTTATACATTTACATTTAGCTTAATTACTAAAATATCATTTTTCATCGGTTATACTTGACAAAAATAGGATGATGACTTATATTGAAAACAAGTCAAAATATTAGAGTTTAAATTGATAAAATTTAAAAGTTTGAGTTTATTTTATTACAATGGTCAAATTTTGAGTTTTTTCCCTCTTTCTCCCCCCCCCTCTATATTCTAATTAACTAAAACAACCATCTGGTTGAATTTAGCCGAATCAGACGTTCAAAACATGCATCCAAAATCAATTGACTCAATTTTCAATATAATCAAATTTAGATTTAGGTAAATTATATCATTAGTTCTTATAATTTAAGCAAATTGTCATTTTATATTTGTAATTTTAATTTGAACTATTTAAATCTTGAACTTTCAATTACGTTGCAGTGTAGTCCTTCTGTTAGTTACCATAAGAATTTTGAATTAAAAAAGATCACATGCAAAATTAAAGGAATTAAAATAAAATTCAAAACAAATTATAGGGACCATGGTGTAATTAATAGTCTCTAAAATTTCTTTTGAATTCCACTTAGTCTCTCTGGTTTTGCATGTGAATTATTTTACTTATTTTTTGTTAACAATACTTGATGTAAGGGACCACATTAAAACATAATTGAAATAATAAAGTTAAAATTGTTTACATTAAAACTATAAAGATTAAAATAAAATTTCTCTCAAATTATCAAAACCAATGGTGTAATTCACCCTTTGGATTTTTTGGTCTTAAGAGTGACAAGAACAGGGAGTCACTAGCAGAGCAATCAAAGTTTAGATATAAGTAAGATCTTTGACAAACAATCCCCATATTCGACTCATCCATAATCCAAATTTTGCAGCATACTTTTTCCACCCTAATTCATTCCGAAATCATATTTTCAAGATTTTCAAGCTTCTCTTTTAATCTGGGGCAAATTACACTAACAATTCATATATTTTGGGACTTGTGTCATTTTGATCTTTAACTTTTCAATTGTGATACATTTGATCCTAAATTTTGAATCTTATTCCAAATAAGGATAATCAAAGGTGCTTCCTTTGCAAACGGTCAATTTTAAGGGCCTTTTCCCAAACTAAGCCTCTTTTGCCTCCTATTTCCCAAACTAGGCCTAGTTTTGACGGAATTCCTAAACTAAGCTAAAGCGCTATTACAAATCACGCTTTAACTGTTTGGAGGCCAAAATTTGATGAATAGTTAAGGTGCTATTGTGAATCGCGAGTTTAATTAATAAAACGCTGTTTGGAATAGCGAAGTTAGCCTCAAATATAAAACGCTATTATGAATAGCGCTTCATTTGCTATTTTTCCCACCTCAATTATAAAATGCTATTCTGAATAGCGCTTCATTTTCTGATTGGTTTAATAAAGAAAACGCTATTACAAATAGCGAGTTCACTTATGAATAAACCACTATTGCAAATAGCGATTTTAATTGTGAATAAAACGCTATTTAGAATAGCGTTTAAACTGTTTCAGTGGACTTTTCTGGTGTCATTGTTTTGGTGATAATGTGATTCATAAAATTTTATTGGCTTTAAAGCCATTGTCATGTTAAAATTTATTTTTTTTTCTTTTGTTTTTGTTTTTGTTTTGGTTTAGAAGGTGTAATTCAGAAATTTTACATAATATGAGAAAAACCTCTTTTCATATATTTATTTTACATAATATTTTTCATATATATAATTTTAAAATCATATTCATTTAGATATTATTAAGCCAATCAAGTTCATTTACAAAAGTCATGGTTTCACTGTTCACTATTGTAAGCATGGATTGAAACCACACTTTCACTGTTCATTTAAATTAGATTTAATTTTTTTTTGTAAATATTTTTTTTTCTGTTGTCATTGTTTCGGTGATAATGTAATTTATAAATTTTGTTTGGCTGTACTGAAGCCGTTCTCATATTAAATTTTTTATTTTTTCTTTTGTCTTTGTTTTGGTTTAGAAAATGTAATTCAAAATTTTTTTTGGTCTTTACTAAAGCCGTTCTCATGTAAATTTTTTTTTGTTTATTGTTATGTGTTTATTTTGGATTAGATGGTGATAATGAAATTAATAATTTTTTTTTTTTGCTTTACTAAAGTCGTTTTTCATGTAATTTTTTTTTTCTTTTGTCTTTGTTTTGAGTTAGAAGGTGTTATTCAGAAATTTATTTTGGCTTTACGAAAGCTGTTTTCATTTAAATATACATATATATTAATCCTTTTGTCTTTGTTTTGGGTTAGAAGGTGAGAATGTAATTCAGAAAACCAGTTTAGTAAAACCGTTTTGTACCCATTTTCATTAAAAAAATTTATTTTTTTGTTTCGTCTTTGTTATGGGTTAGAAGGTGATATGCATGCTCTACAGTCCGAAGCACACCCACACACTGTGCAGCTCGACGAGCAACGACGAAGGGTGAGACGCGAAGACCACCGCGGAGTAGGCCAAGAAGACGAAGGCCATAGCGAGAGCTCCTAAAATAAATTTTGTCAACATTTTTGTAATAAATCTTAATACATAATATACGAAGTCACTAATTTACTAAATACTCATACAAGCATGAAAACAACATAACTGAAGTTGCAAATGTAATAGTTTTCAATTGCATAGGTAGTACAGACATAATTCTCCCACAAAAATACATTCTGGACACCATGAACTGAACACATATTATATACATCCTGGACATCCTGAACTGAACACACAATACATAAACATAACAGTTAGACAGACAAACACATAATTCATGACCTAATATTACATATTAATAGCCGCAAAATTTGACAGACACAATACATAAACATAAACATAAACATAAACATAGCATAACAGTTATACTTACTCTAACACAAACATTACATATTAATGCATGACCTAATATTGCCGAAGTGTAGACATTAACACCTAATTCGCGCTTAAATCGACAGGTGGCTCAGAGTCTGAATAATCCGAAAGCTCAGTATCAGAGACAAGCTCAGGATCCTCCATGATACCGTTGATAGCCGCAACATTTGGTTCTGTTCTGTTCTTCTGGGCATCCTTCTTAACTATGTATAGCTGCATATCGCGGGCTAACCTATGGCGCATTTGAGAAATCTCACGTTGTAGTCTTTCACATAGTCGATCAACATTATCAGGATCTTCCTTTTGGATCTCAACAGAACGTGCTTTTGGCACCTTCAGTCGATTTTCCCGACATAATCTTTCCATTTGCACTCGCTCTATAAATAGTGCAGGCCACTTCAGAAGTCTAGCGTTTGCTAAACCATATCCTGTTTGATTATCTGATGGATCCTCCACCAAACCACATGGATCTCGATAGTATTTAGGCATGACAAAATGTCGCTTCCCAAACCTATCATGATAAGTACAAGAGGCATCTAACAAAGGAAATGGTGTTTCATCTTCAGCATTGCCACTTCCCCTTCCCCCTCCTCGTCGTGAACTGTCACCCCTTTGCAAGTTCGTACCACCTCTGCAATTCCCACTCCCTCCCATGAACCATGTAGCCATGCTAATTTTTTAAAACAAATAAATGACAATTTCGTAGAGCGAAATGAGTTGTAAGGTTGTGTCTTCACCTTTAGCCGTTTATATAGTTGGTTATGAACGACTTTAGAAAGATGCCTCTGCATCACAATCCCACATATATGAACAAGGTATGAGTGTCACTAGACTGAAAAAACAGAGAAAAGCAAATACTGTGTACGAAGTCACGTGACTTGACAATCCATCTGCATATACGGACAAAATAAAGGCATGCTGACTGTAAGGTAAATCAGTGAATTCACTGTTGCCATGTGACATTTTGAATTGAGAATCTCACATATATCAATAAGAGATGAGTTGTCACTGTAATTAAAAAATCGAGCAAAACATCAACTTGACCAAAGCCTGTGCACCAAGTCACATGACTTGACAATCCATCTGCATATACGGACAAAATAAGGGCATGCTCACTGTAAGGTAAATAAGTGAATTCACTGTTGCCATGTGACTTTCTGAATTGAGAATCCCACATATATCAATAAGAGATGAGTTGTCACTGTGTATCAAATAATCGAGCAAAATATCGAGAAAACCAAAGCCTATGCACCAGGTCACATGACTTCGCAATGACAAGTCTCTCCACGATTTGACTACTCAATGTTTTAAAAAATGAAGCTTATGTAGGCAATGTTGTGTTTCACTTAGCTATGCATCATTCGTTGTTACGACCTACTATTTCTATCAACGGGAAAAGTATGACTATTTGAATTTCTGTTGTCATTTGGAATTATTTTAAAATCAACTTTTGAATATTCGATTTGTAATATTTTGGGAAACATTTACAATCTCAACTTTTGAAATCAACTTTAAAAGAATGGTGAATCTTGTGAGTGAAACGTGGGTTACGTAGGAGTACTTGCCAGCAATGTTTATGAATATCATGGTGCATTCAAATCTGTCCAGAAAAGTGGTGCATTCAAATCTGTCTGGAAAACTGGTGTTACACAGTAATGTCGGAAGTGTTGTTCTCTTTGGGTATAAATCCGAAAATTAACAAATCAGCGTCATTAGAACTGATAACAATTCTAGTTTCTATACGAAGAGAATCGTCAATTTCTTCAAAAATGTGCAGAAAACAATCTGTTTGGGTATAATTAATTCTAAATAGTGATTCATCCCAACCAAATCAAATAAAACCAATTGGGTTTTAAACTTAGTCCCCCAACTGGACCAACCACTTGGGTTTGAGCTTGTTTATCCAGCCCCCGAAGTTTAGTTTTCTGTCAACCCCCCATTCCTTACCAGAGTCATCATTTTGTACTGGACTTACAAGAATTAGAAGGTGACTCTTTCTTCTTCCCTGATGGAGATTGGAATTCTTTACGTAGAGGATCCCTATTTAACGAGGCGCAGTTAAGGCAAGCTTTTCACCGAGCTACCTGTTCTGTTTTATGCGTTATTGAAGGCGGTAGTTTGTTTGTCTGAACTTTATTAGTCCCCCAACTGGACCAACCACTTGGTTTTGAGCCTGTTTGTCCAGCCCCCGAAGTTTAGTTTTATGTCAACCCCCCATTCCTTACCAGAGTCATCATTTTTACTGGACTCCAGGAATTAGAATGCGACTCTTTCTTCTTTCCTGGTAGATATTGAAATTATTTACGTAGAGTAAAATGCCTTTGACGAGGCCCAGTTACGGGAAGCTTTTCACTGACCTACCTCCTCTGTTTTATGTGTCATTGAAGGCGGTAGTTCGTTTCACCGAGTTTAATTTTCTGTCAACCCCCTATTCCTTACCAGAGTCATCATTTGTACTGGACTTAAAAGAATCGGAAGGTGACTTTTTCTTCTTTCTTGATGGAGATTGAAATTCTTTACGTAGAGGATCCCTATTTAACGAGGCGCAGTTAAGGAAAGTTTTTCACCGAGCTACCTGTTCTGTTTTATGTGTTTTAATTATTCACATAATTGATCTGCACATTAATCCATTCATTAATCCAGAACATTCATTAACTCATTGCAATTCAATAAAGAAAGTCATGAACTAATAACTGTAAATTACTATAAATGTAGTTATGTCATAAACTTCAGGTTCATAAAACAAATACTTGAAATAGATCCGTACGTAAGATGAACAACAACATTGTCTTACACTCCAGTAACGAACATACGACACAACGTACATACAAACATATATGAAAGATAACGGTGTTTGATTTCTTATTCCTCATCTGACATGTAGTAGTCAGAGAGATATTTTTCATTGTTTAAGACATTATTTCGCTCAATCACTGTCAAATCTCTGTTGCTTACTTCTGCCATTTCGGTGGCTAGCTGAAGCATGAAATGTCGACATCTCCGCATCAACATTCTGTTGTTCTCCTTCTTAATTCTGCTAACTGCTTTTTCATAGTCACTCACATTTCGTCTAGCCATGGTCAATGAACGACGATGAGGTACCGGTGCCCCAAAGTTACGTAGATCATTATACAATCCTTCTTGCTCCGTTACCCTGAACGCCCATTCTGCTCGGATACCAGCATAATAATCCTTCAGACTCGAGTACGTTTCGCTCTTGTAGTCATTGGTAAATGGAGGTAGCAGCCACACTTTCGGATTTCTTTGCCGGCGTGAACTTTCTGCACCTCTTGAAGACATTGTTGATGAAATAAAAAATTTAATAATAATAGTAATTGTAGATATATTACTATTGTTATGACTTCAACAAACATCATACTGGGGTATTTATAGACATCATAGTGGGGCTTAACTAGAGATGATCTGGTGACGATAATGCGTGCTAGGGCACTATGGACAAAGTTATACACGTGATATTATTTTATATTATTCATTTCATGTAATTTTGAGTACCCGTGACTTTGTGTACCTGTGATGTAGTCACGGATGTGGTTGTCAGATAAAATCATAATTGTAGGCTAGAGAATCAGAATGCAATCCCTTCATATTCGAGCAGTGAGTTGTCAAATAAAACAAAATGCAGTGAGTTGTCACATCGCCACATGAAACTATTTTGTCATGCTTACTTTTGTAATACAGTAAGTAGTCACTTGGAATTGACGATTTCAATACGTATAGGTGTTTTAAAATTTTTTTAATTGAAATCTGAAAATGAAACAACGGCTTTAATTTTCTTTGTTTTAAAGTAATATTGTTCATAAACAACTATGAAACAAAATGCAAGTAAATACATAACCGTCCAACTCACTTCGACCTACAAAACAATCGTTGTTTTTTTTTTCCAAAATAATAAAATGGTCACCTGATATGTAAACACGATTGGAACTTTGTAGCCTATATTTTGTCTTATTTTCACTTAATGAACTTCACAGTCATCCCATTTTCATTGTTATTACACAACCGTCCATCATGTTTTTTTCACCAACATAATAGCATTTTCTGCTTCTTTTCACAGTCGTTTTAATGTGACTTAGATGAATTCTGAAATGTGAGGAAAAAACAAAGCATGTAAGTTGCGCTGCAGAAAGTCACATGCATCACGTAATGTGAGGAAGCATGGCAAAGTCAGAAAGTGACATGCATTACTGCATCACTGCATAAAGTGACATGCATCACTGCATCACTGCATAAAGTCACATGCATCACCGTATCACTGCACAAAGTCAGATACATCACTACATCGCTGCACAAAGTCACATACCTACCTACTGTGCCCATTGGAATTATGCAATTCATACAAATTTTGAGGGGGTGTCAGAACAAAATAACAATAAATTAATAACCATTACAATACACGTAAAAAGTAAAAAAATTTGTTAAAAAATAACAAATTAAGGAATACATAAAAGTAAAAAATATTGTAGAAAAAGTGGTTTGAACAATGGGTAGAAAAATATATTGTAGAAAAATATTGTAATGTGAGGAAAAAATACACTTATTTTGATCATCCCAAACAATCTCTTAATTTTCAACTTCCATTTGAAAGAAGGTAAAGTTACATTTTTACAGTAGCCAGGCTGACACCATCTGCGGCACAACAGCCGATGCTACAGGCCTTTGATTCGTTCATGACTTGACAAAAGTCGAGTCCTGCCAACCGAATGCACTGTATAAGGTCAGTGGCATGCATGTGATCCAACAGGAAATGCTCATAAATTGGTTGAGACAAAATATTATAATAAATTAAAATATTTTAGTACTTAAAATTATAAGTATATTTCAATGCAATGTTTTAGTCAAAATTCAGGCTGTGTTCAGTTATATTTGTCAATTACATTTTTACCCAATTTTATGGGCGTGGTGTTTGTTTTACATTTTTAAATTATAATTTCACATTTATTTTTTCAAAAAAATTTCAGGCAGAGAAATTTGACTAATTCAGACGTTTAGTCGGTTGATTAGCTTGCTTGTTTTTATTTTTCAGAAAATATTTTCTAGAAAATTCTACTTTCTTAATTTTCATGTTTTTCTTTTATTGAATTTTTTTAATATGTTAAGCAATTTTTTTTTACTTTTTAGACACACCTAACATAAGTACACTTAAAAAGTAAAAAAATTCTAAACAAAATCTTTTAAAAATTCACTAAATACCAAAAATATAAAAAAAAAATACAAGCATTCAGTACATTTTTTGTATTTTCATGTATTTATTAATTTCTTGAAATATTTTTTCACAAATTTGTTACTTTTTGTTTTCAAATAACAATAAATTATGCAATTCATAAAAGTTGAAGTGACAACTCCTATCAAGTTGATGCATAGTTGTTCAGGTCATCAAAGTTGACGTGACAACTCTAATGCATAGTTGTCATAGTTGTTTACAATAATTTCATACATACAGTTACCATGTGTATATATGGTATAAATATCGCATCATACCACAACAAAAGTTTTACAGCTATTTCAAGCGATATCATCATGAAATATACGGTGGTTGATCTATATTCAGCAATGGGTCGCTATTGGGTTGCGGATGGAGATGAATTTTAATACCCATTAAATCCAAATTTGCGTTACTCACGTGGCATCGTCAATACCATGAGAGCTGAGTGGGAATTTCGCATAACTCGAGCAAACGTTCTCGTTGAGTTATGTCGTGAAGTTAATATTAAATTTCCTCGCCGGTTAGCCATGCGTATGCCAACTGACACTCCACAGTTGTTGCAAAGGGCATTGCATCGTATCCGCGACGAAGTTAATCGCATGACCCAACGTTTGCAAAGGTCCTCACTAATGAAGACCGCAAATGAGCGTGCCGAAGATGGGTTAATGGATGATGCACACCAGTACTACGCGTGGAGCATGGATGTTATGTATGAATCTGATATTGAGATGTCAGATGATGATGATAATGAATGAAATTGTTTGGATGAATGACCAAACCATTTATGTTGTAATGAATTTGTAATGCTTATCCACGACTTATCAATGAAGGGAGATATTTCAATTGATTTTAGGCTTGAACAAACACATTTTTTAGGCATGAACAAACATAATTTTTATTTTATGTTTTTATGGGTTGTTTAAACATTTTGTTCAAACCAAACGCGTTTGTATTTTATGTTTTTCTAAAAATAAACAAAAATCAGTTTTTAATTTTTTTGTAAACATAAACCAAAAACGTAAACGTTACCAAACGCTACCTTATTTATTTTTATTTTAGGGTTTAGGATTTATAATTTAATTATTCAAATTTATTTAAACTTCAATTTTATAAATGGTTGTCTCAATTTGTAAAATTGAGGAAAAATCGTAAATTACTATAAATAATGCACAGACTACGGATAATGAGAGAGAGGTAGAGATGTGAAAGAGATTTGTGTGATTCATCAATATAAGTAAGAATAAAAAATTGTGAAATTATAATTGCGAGTAAATAAGTATGACACATTTACATCAGCTGTACAAGTTTGATTTACAAAAACTATAACAATTACCAAAAAAAAAGAAAAACTATACAATCCATATCACAACCGCTAATGCCCTAACTTGCCCCCAGTCCCATAACCTCGACCGTGGACCACCCTCCTCGGTCTCCTGCGGTAGACTCTTTGAATATCTGGCACTCCCTCCCCTGCATGTGGCCCTCCAGTGACTGCCTGTGGCGCCTGTGAGTGTGACCCCCCCTCTCCTGCATCTGCTGCCCCTGATCCTGTCTGTGCCTGTAGATCGGATACTGTTGTGAGTTGTGAAACTCCCTTATCTGGTGCAACTGTGTCACGATCTGCAGCTGGACCTCGACCTCTGCCTTTGCCCGCACTCCGACCTCGGCTGCGACGTCCCCCACGACCATAACCTCGGCCTCTCCCTCGCGCTCTGGGGGAGGGCTCAATATTAGCCTCATCATCAACGTGGGAGATGTCAGTGAGAACTGCATCATGTGTACTCATGGGCGCGGTCGAAATAGTCCCCAGAAAAGCAGGTGGTAACTGGGTGGGTGGGGTAACAACATCATGCATGAATCAGGGCGCGGTCGAAGTACTCCCCAAAAAAGCAGGTGGTAACTGGGTGGGTGGGGTAACAACATCATGCATGAACTGGGGCACGGTCGAAGTACTCCCCAGAAAAGCAGGTGGTAACTGGGTGGGTGGGGTAACAACATCATGCATGAACCGGGGCGGTGTCCAATCAGGGTCAGGGTCAGGGTCAGCATGCTGGGTAAGATATACGTGTGGGGAATCTAGAGAAATGTATGGGGTATCATGCGGTGGGGTGACTGAAGTCCAATGACCTGCTGTGGCTGGCGCTGAAGTGCGAGGCACTGACGTGGACGGGACTGATGTGTCTGGAGCAGCTGCTGCACTGTGTACACCGTAGTCCCCAAAATGCAGACGATCTACCTGATGGGCATGCTGGATCCCCTCGTACAATAACTCTCGGATCTCTGCAAGGGCCTGCAGACCAAGCTGTCCATCACGTCTGAAAATGGCGTCCTCAGCCAAGTGATATGACCTCCCAACTCGAACCACCTGAACAAAAAATCAGATATATTAGGCTATAGTTGACTGAAAACAATCAATTATGATATTAACAATTATCTGACACATACTATGATACTCACCAATGCCTCGAGAGAAGGCCCAACTCCCTGATATCCGGCCTCAGACAGGTGGCTCGGATTACCGACAAGTAGGTGTGTACGACCCCGTTTACAACTAATGAATTACAAAAGAAAAGAAAATGATCTATTACAAATAAAGAATTAAAAAATGATCTATTACAATATGTAAGTATTACATAGTCTTCATCGACCAACTCGCGCAGGACATGTTTGCCTGTCATGACTTGTCTGCTGGCACTCACTGCAACGAGCGGTCAAACGCCTATCTGATATGTCCATCTCATTCGGAATACGAGACATAGATGCACGACCCCGTTTTACTTCTCGCAGACGCAATACATTAGGCATTAAGGTCCACTGCGGATCAGCCCAATAATCTTGATGCGGTATTGGATTGAATTTAGTTTCCCAAACCCTCATGTATACAGGAAGCCTATATACTAGATCAACGTACTCGAATGGATTGTCACCGCATTCAGACATTACAGCGAGCATATGAGAACATGGATAGTGTCGTATCTCATATTTTCCACAACTGCATGTGGGTTGATTCATCCGCACAATTTGTGTATTGCGACCTCGTCCATGGCGAAAAGATGTTTGCACCTCAAACACGCGGCGTGGCCTATCAGAAGATTGTAATAGAAATTAATCAAGTTCATGTTTTTAGGTGTACTTAACTTGACAACATAATAACAACAATTTAGTTTATATTACAAACTAACCTGT
Organism: Camellia sinensis; assembly: GCF_055761805.1. Taxonomy (NCBI): domain Eukaryota; kingdom Viridiplantae; phylum Streptophyta; class Magnoliopsida; order Ericales; family Theaceae; genus Camellia; species Camellia sinensis. The sequence continues at coordinate 65,953,844 of NC_138968.1, read as the reverse complement.
CATATGATATCAACCTGAAAGTATTTGCCCTTGCGATGCCATCCTCAATAGTTTTTTGCATCTCTCTAGGGTATTGAAACTCATTTCGTACATCTATTTCAGCTTGGGCTCCCATCTCGTCAAAGTATTTTACGAGCCGCCGAAATGTAAATTCAACCATAGCTGAAATAGGTAAGTTCCTTGCACCTTTCAAGACGCTATTGAAGTTCTCTGCATCATTGCTGGTCAATACCCCCCACCGATGTCCACCGTCATACGAAAGGGCCCACTCCTCAGGATTCATCTTGTAAACCCAATTGATGGCTTCTTGGTCAATAGCCTGTATTTGTTGTAAGTAACCATTACACTTCCGTCGTTGATGAGCACTCCCTGCTTTCCATAGAAGTTGTTTGAGCTCCTTATTTTTGAACTTAGTGTTGAAGTTACTACAAACATGTCAAAGGCAGTGCCGATGATATCCAACAAATTGGAGCGAGGGATTCAGCCAATGCCGCCTCACAGCAGCTAAAATACTCTCAGCTCGATCAGATATCAAAGTCACTCCCTGTCGATCCATGACAATATGTTCCTTGATATTTGCAATGAAGAACGACCAAGACTCCAAACTCTCCCTGTCGACAACAGCGAATGCAAGCGGTAATATTTTGCCATTGACAGCGACAATAGTTGCTACAAGCAACACACCAGTGTATTTCCCGTATAAGAATGTACCATCTATGATTATAACAGGCCTACAATGTCTGAATCAATCGATGACGGGTTTGAAAGACGAGAAAACAAAGTGGAAGACGGGCATAATGGTTGTATTTCCGGTATATCTATGCTTCCATTGCACAATGGTGCAAGGATTAGATGTTTGTAATGCATACATGAATTTAGGCAACATCCTATATGATTCATCCCAATCCCCGAATACCATTCTAATTGCCTTTGCCCTTGCATGCCACGCCTTCTTGTATGATATACTATAGTTCATGGTCTTTTTTATATCTTCGATGACATTCTTAATGGGCATATCAGGTTCATTCTGCATACGACAATACCTATCAGTTAGATTATTTTTGTGTGAACACTTTAAACAAACAAATATGTATATAAATGTAAACATTTATTTTGTATACTCACCGCAACTTGTCCCAAAAGATGAGAAGTAATGTAACTGGAGCTAATATTTGTGTGGTCTCTATTCATTTGTGGGTATAAACAATGGTGAGGACCCCTGTACTGCATTATTTCAAAAAGACCATGTATCCTACTAAGAGATGCACGCAACCACCATCTACAATCATGCTTGCAAGCACACACCCAAACGTCTCGCTTGGAGGTTACGACTTTATACTCTCGATTATTTGTTGCATGGTACAATTTCACAGCATGTACGAGTTGCTTCTTATCAACGAAAACCATCCCTTTGTCCAACTCTGGATTTTCAGCATTCCAGATTTGGTTACGGGAAACGGCATCGCGGTTACTAATGTCAAAATCACCACCCATGTGAATGTTGTCATAGAAAGGGATTTCAAGTCTAGGTGGAATGGGGGCATTCTGAATATCAACGGGAGCGTCGGCATCATCTTCATCATCATCATCATCTGATCCGCCCAATACATTTTCTTCATCACACATTTCATTCTCATCATTGTCTAGGGCGACATCAGGACCGTACATGTCACTGTCAGCAAACTGCATAGAATTAACCGTTTCAGCCATATTACTAGCAACTTCAACTGGAGTGGTATGATGGCTGTAGGTGGGCACATCTTCAGTGTTATTGTGAAATTCAGTCTCGTATCCACCACGTGAACTTGATTCCCCACCATGGCCATGAAATGTCTGTTGTGTGTAGCCAGCTGCATAACATTCACTTGATTCATACATAGGAGACTGAAACGCTGTCGTGTCAATCCCATGTGTCAGCAATGTAGTGAACGGATGAGGATCCATCTGTGTTATATTCGGAAGATTGTGTACAATCTCTTTCTCAATGTACACATCCAAACAATTAGGTGGTTGGAAACTTCCACTGATACTTATTATGGTGTTCAACGCCTCATCGTCATTTATCGGTAATATTTTGTATTTGCTGGTTGCTTGCCACTGGCGATAAGGATATATATATTTAAAGATCAATCGAACTGTTTCCCCGTAACTTGCCACCTTGGGCATAAACATCTCCTCCAAATTGCCAAGTGTGGTGCCAAGTTGCACCCCATATATCCCTTTCGGCTCAGCATCATATGACACACCTTCATCGGGATCCCGAATTATGTTTCCCCCCCAGTAGCAGATAATTGGAACAGTTGCCATATACTTGCTTCAATGAAACAATAAACATTAAAATATCAACAATATACATATATCGAATTCTACTTCTAAAACAAACATTAAAAGAAGAACAATAAATTTTCAAGAAGTCACATTTATATCATAAGTGACATTTTCCTATCAAAATCAACCCTCTCATTTTTTGTCAATTTATATTTTCCAGGGTTGAAGGAACTGTAGAGGTGAAACATTAATTCAATTTATATTTTGTCAACTGTATATTTGTGTCTCAATTTGATTATTACTGTTTATTTTCTCATTTTTCTCACTTATTTTTATTCGTATAAAACAACAGCTGAGATTTCATCTCTACGTGGAGTTTTCATTTACTTCCTATGTGAAGACTCATATCTTCTCTACGTGAATGTTCTTTGTTGTCATTGCTCTCTTGTCTTAATTTAAAAAAAACATCACAACAAGTATACTTCTTGTGTTAATTCTTTTGAATTAGTGGCGAAAAATAAATTTTGAATCACATTGCAGCAATAACTTCATATGATCCCTCCCTTAATATGATCAATTTGTAAAAGGCATTCACTGAAAATAAATAAATAAATAAATAATAATAACGACTCTACACAACCGTTAATTTAGGCAATGATTTAATCGTACGCATGTAAGCGGGACCAATTTTAAAAACACGTATTTTGTTTTCTTTTCATAAATCTTGATCTATTTTTTAGTATTTTCATAAGGTAGACAGATATATCTGTAACAACCCTCGTACTGTTTACTGATTTATGACCGATTGATTACCGTTAATCACCGATTACTGTTAAACGAAGCTGATAATGACTGATAACTAACTGATAATCGAACTGAATGAAATACTGAACCGACTGACTGAAGTTGAAACTGAATTGACTGAGTATATGTTAGTTAATTGCATTCTATCTGTTTGATTGTCTGATTATCTGTTCATGTTTATATGTTTAAACTGCTATTTGAAGGCCTTATCGGCGGCCGAACTAGAAACCGATTGATGTTACGTGACCCTCATATTTAATGTGATTTTATGGTATAAGTATCTGAAAATTGATTAGGTATGATTAAATTAGATTAAAATAAGCCAATTGAAGAGTTGGACTTAATTACCGTTTTGCCATTGAGTGGGCCACTATCTCACACACATACTTGAGCCAAGAACAACATTTCCTCAGCCATTTTCCTTCTCATTGCCGACCAAGAGGGAAGAGAGGAGAGAGAGTGAGAGGAATTGAATTCTACCTTGGGTTTTGCTTGGAGAATTGAAGGAATTGAAGTATAGATTTCATATTTGAGCTCCTAGTCTTCTAATTCAAGCTCTAGGTAAGGATCTTATCTTCTTATTGATGCTATTGAACTAGTTCTTGCATGGTTCATGCTTCATTGTAGAACTAAGTCATGATTTGGGTCATTAATGGTGAATTGAAGCTCATTTCTTGCATGCATGGTTGAATTAATGAGTTTTGAGTTGAATTCATGGTAAATGGTTACATGCATGTCCATGTTGTAAGAGTAGACCATGTTTTCATCTTGTTTTGAAAAGAATGAGCTCATTTGAACAAGCTTTGAAGCTTTGATTTGGTTTAAATCCTTGCATGTTTGCATGTTCTTCATATTCTTGAAAATGGGTTTGAATATGGTTCTAATTGACTCACCTTTGGGGCTTGAATTCATAAATTGAGCTTTGAAACTTGTTATACATTGAATTTAATGATGTTTTCCAGAATTTGGGCCCAAGAGGTCGAGTTGGAGTGGTTGAATGCTTGGTTTGAGCTTGAGAGGCAAATCTGGAAATTCCAGATTTGGCTTCCTCGCTCGAGCGAAGGATTCCCCGCTCGAGCGAGCACCTTTGTCCAGGGCTCCGCTCGAGCGACCATCGAGCGACCATCGCGCGTAAAATTTCAGCATCCAGTACTTTTACTGTTTTGCAGACCGCTCGAGCGAAGGATTCCTCGCTCGAGCGAAGCCTTTGATTTTGGACTTACGCTCGAGCGTAGAAAGTCTCGCTCGAGCGAGGCTCCTATTTTCAGCAAACTTTGCGAAATGTTTTCTAAGTGTATTTTTGCATCCTCATCCCATCCTAGGCATTCTTAGGCCTAGTTTAAGGCACCTTGATGAGGATATCATTGTAGAACACACCAAGGCAAATTAGGGATTAAGTTATGAGATTTCCCAACTGTGTAGCTTAGTGTGTTCAACCTGTGAACTGTGTAGGGTTGGCAACTGGGGAGACACGCTCTAGCATACTGTAGCCCAGAACTCTGTGAGTAACAATTGTGTAAAGATATGTTCAACTGATTATCTTCTGAATACTGAACTGAACTGTTTACTGAACTGGTATTATTTACTGAATGAATGTATGTCCTTTATTTCTGAACTGTACTGTGGCATCCTTAGTATCTACGGTTTACTGTTACTGTTACTGTCACAGAGATCTCTGTCGGTTTCCTTGTGGAACCACTACTGTTTACTGACTGATGGCCATCATTACTGTTCGGTCTTTTAAGACCTACTGTTACTGTTATGCTAATGGATGTACCACATATGACTGTTTACTGTATTGAGCAACTGAATTACTGATTGAAATGAACTGTTTTCATTACTGTAAGGACATTCATTCTAAACCCCTTTACGCTTTATGTTATTCACTGGGCTTTAGCTCACTGCTCATATATATATGTAGGTGTACAGGCACCAGACCGCAGCTAGAGGCGTCAGGGTTACTCCAGTTTTGTCAAGCCAGCCTTTGTGCCTCACTGCGAGGTTCCGAGCCTACTGTTAAGGCTTAGGGGTGTTTTAGAATTTCCCCCTTTTTGTACTGTTTCACTGTTTTGTATAGACTGACTGTTTACTGTACTGTTATACAGGGATTAGGTCCCTGTACTGTGTGACTGTTAATTTTGTATACTATGTTGTACAGACGGAATGTTTTCTGTACTGTTATGTGGGGTTGAGTCCCTAGTTAAGTGGATGTGAATATTGTGTATACTGTTCTGTACTGTTTTTGTATAATGTATGAAAAGCCTTTTTGCATACAGACTGTCACAGCTCAATGGACACTATTTATTTACTGTATTGGCTTCCGCCAGGCCCTGTACTCTGTTTCACTGTATTACTGTTCAGCAGGCCTTCGGTAATCTCGGATTACTGGCCGGTTACGGTGCTAAACCCATAGGGCCGGGTTTGGGTCGTGACAGAGTGGTATCAGAGCGATACTTACCACGAGTTATACCGCACACACGTGTCCAAATGAGCTATAGGGGGTCCTAGAAAAAGTAATTAGGACATCTCATGAACTTGAAAAGTGTGTGGCTATGTTATGACTGAATATCTGTTAATGTGTTAAACTATGAAACAAATGATTGCTTATGTTTAAGACTGTTATAACTGCTTATAGTGAAATGGACAATGCAAATGAACCTGAGTCCTCATCTACTGAGGCAAGAATGGAAAGAATGGAAAGAATGATAGAACTGATAACTGCTAGACTGGAACAACAACAGAACCAACAGCCTCCTCCTCCTCCTCCGGTACAGCCGGAACCTAATGCGAATGCGGATGATGGGGATATTATTGCTCTCACCCATAAATTCAGTAAGATGAAACCGCCATCCTTCCAGGGAGGCCTTGAACCGTTAAAAGCTGAAGCGTGGGTGCTTGAGACAGAGAAATTATTTGAGGTATTCCCGTGCTCTGAAGCGAATAAAGTACTGTTAGCTACCTTCACCTTACAAGAAGAAGCTAGAAGGTGGTGGATGTTAATCCGTGAAACAAACACTGTTATGACTTGGGCTCAGTTCAAGGAGTCCTTCTTTGAAAAGTACTTCCCTCAGTGTGTCAGGGATAGAAAAGTGACCGAATTTGAACAGCTGAAGCAGGGCACAATGTCCGTTGCAGAATATGAAACCAAATTTACTGAACTTGCCCGTTATGCACCGCACATGGTGGATACTGAATATAAGAAGGCCAGAAAATTTGAAGGTGGCCTTAATATGGCAATACTTGACCGGATAAATGTTTTGAAATTACCGACTTTTGTGGGTGTTCTCGACCGGGCATTGATGGCCGAGTCGAACATTGCAGCAGTGAAACAATCTGAAACACCAACGACTGAATGGCATGGAAAAAGGCAGAGTTTCAAATTTAAGAAAGGCAAGCACAACCCAGCCAACAAGAAACAGAATACGGGGTTGACAACTAGCCCCAGCCAAGGGAGTGGTTTCATACCACCCTGTTCTGAATGTGGCAAGAAGCACAAAGGGGTTTGCTACAGAATATCTGGAGCCTGTTACAGGTGTGGCAAGGTGGGCCACATGGTTAAAGACTGCCCCTCTGCTCCACAAGCCAGTGGTAAAGCTGCACCAAGCGCAGCAGTATCAAATGCTCCACCAAAGCCTAACCCTAAAGCTACCGGGAAAGAGCCTATGAGGCAAGGCCGAGTGTTCGCACTAGTACCGGGAGATGTGCAGAATACCGAGACCGTTGTGTCAGGTATTCTCTCTATCTGTACTCAAAATGCATATGTACTGATTGATTCGGGGTCTACGCATTCTTATGTATCATATGCTTTTTCACGGAAATTGGATAGACCCTTAGAACCCATGAACTACCTGCTAGCCGTATCATCACCTGTAGGGGGATCCATGACATGTGCTTATATGTACCCCGCATGTGAAATTATTGTTGGGGATATGCATCTGTTTATTGATTTACTGCCATTGAACATTGATCATTTTGACGTAATATTGGGGATGGATTGGTTACAAAAATATCATGCCACTATTGACTGTGTGACCAAGCAAGTTGTTTTCCGTCCACCTGGTTTGCCTGAATTTGTGTTTAATGGGAGTGGAGTAGTACCTCCTCCGTATTTGATTTCGTCAGTGAAAGCTGTTAAATTAATTAGAAAGGGGTGTAAAGGATATCTGTGTTCTGTACTGACTGTGTCTACTGATGATAGTGTTAAAACTGATGTGAATTGTATTCCTATAGTCAGGGAATTTCCAGATGTTTTTCCAGATAATCTTCCAGGAGATTTGACTGATAGGGAGATTGAATTTACCGTTGATGTGATTTCCGGAACACAACCAGTTTCTAAAGCTCCTTACAGAATGGCTCCAACTGAACTGAAGGAACTGAAAGTGCAATTGCAAGAACTGTTAGATAAGAAGTTTATTAGACCCAGTACCTCCCCATGGGGTGCACCGGTTTTGTTTGTAAAGAAGAAAGACGGCTCACTGAGACTGTGCATTGACTACCGTGAACTGAATAAGGTAACTGTAAAGAACAAATACCCACTACCGCGTATTGATGATTTATTTGACCAGTTACAGGGTGCACAAGTGTTTTCTAAGATTGATCTCAGATCGGGGTATCATCAACTGAAGGTTAAACCGGAAGACATTGATAAAACTGCTTTTAGAACAAGGTATGGACATTATGAATTTCTAGTTATGCCTTTTGGAGTCACGAACGCACCAGCTGCTTTTATGGACCTCATGAACAGAGTTTTTAAACCGTACCTTGATGACTTTATTGTTGTATTTATCGATGACATATTGATTTACTCCAAAAGTATAGAACAGCATGAACATCATCTGAGACTTGCCCTACAAACCTTAAGGGAACAGAAACTGTATGCTAAACTGTCTAAATGTGAATTTTGGCTTGACCATGTTATGTTTTTGGGGCATGTTGTTAGCAAAGATGGAATTTCTGTTGATCCGCAGAAAATTGAAGCTGTGGTGAACTGGCCTAGACCAACAAATGTGACTGAAGTCCGAAGCTTTTTGGGATTGGCTGGATATTACAGAAGATTTGTCAAAGATTTCTCCAAAATTGCCCTACCATTGACTCAGTTAACTCAAAAGGGGACATCATTTGACTGGACCGACCAAAGAGAATCTGCTTTCCAGGAGTTGAAAACTCGACTTGTGACTGCACCAGTTTTGACTTTACCCTCAGGTACGGATGGTTATACTGTATTTAGTGATGCTTCTCATAAGGGTTTGGGATGTGTTTTAATGCAGAATGGGAAGGTTATAGCTTATGCTTCCCGACAACTGAGACCACATGAAAAGAATTACCCGACCCATGATCTGGAACTTGCTGCAGTAGTATTTGCACTGAAAATTTGGCGTCACTACCTGTACGGGGTAACATGTGAAGTATATACCGACCACAAGAGCTTGAAGTATTTCTTCACACAGAAAGAACTGAATATGAGACAGCGGAGATGGCTAGAACTGATAAAGGATTACGACCTACAGATCTTGTACCACCCAGGAAAAGCCAATACCGTTGCCGATGCATTGAGCCGGAAATCGATTGGAAACTTAGCATGTTTGCTTACAGGACAGAAAGAGTTGCTTTGTGACCTTGAAAAATCTGAAATTGAAATTGTTTTACGGGAACAAGGTGGAACCTTAGCTGCTATTTCTGCTCAACCGGCACTGATTGAGGAAATTAAAGAGAAACAGCAACTGGACGATTTCTTGAAGAAGATCATCGAGGAAAGAGAATCTAAACCGAGACCGGGATTCAAATTTGAGAATAATGTACTGAAATTTCAAGAAAGAATGTGTGTACCGAATGATACTGAACTGAAAAGAAGAGTTCTGCAAGAAGGCCACAATTCGAAATTGTCTATCCATCCGGGGAATACGAAAATGTACCAAGATCTGAAACAGAATTTCTGGTGGCCGGGAATGAAGAAAGAAATTGCTGATTTTGTATCCAAATGTCTTCATTGCCAACAGGTCAAAGCTGAACATCAACGACCTGTCGGATTACTGCAACCCTTACCCATACCGGAATGGAAATGGGAGCACATCACGATGGATTTTATCGTTGGGTTACCTCGCTCCAGAAAAGGTATGGATTCAATTTGGGTTATTGTTGATAGACTAACCAAATCTGCTCACTTCTTACCTGTCAAGACGATTTATAATGCGGACAAATTGGCTGTTATCTATATTGATGAAATCGTTAGACTGCATGGAGTGCCTGTGTCTATTGTTTCTGACAGGGATTCGAAGTTTACATCGAGGTTTTGGCAAAGCCTACAGACTGCATTGGGTACTGAATTGAGGCTGAGTAGTGCCTATCATCCTCAGACAGATGGCCAATCTGAAAGGACCATCCAAACTCTGGAGGATCTACTGAGAATGTGTGTCCTTGATTTTCAGGGAGACTGGGAAAGTCATCTGCCATTAGTTGAATTCGCCTTCAACAACAGTTACCATTCGAGTATTGGTATGGCGCCTTTCGAGGCATTGTATGGCAGGAAATGTAGATCTCCAATTTGCTGGGCAGAAGTTGGAGATGGGCCTTTGCTTGGGCCCGAAATTGTTTATCAAACAACTGAGAAAGTGAAACTGATACAACAAAGACTGAAAACTGCACAGAGTAGACAGAAAAGTTATGCTGACGTCAGAAGACGAGACAGAGAGTATGAAGTGGGTGATCACGTTTTTGTGAAAGTGACACCAATGAAAGGCCAGACTCGTTTTGGAGTCAAAGGCAAGTTAGCACCGAGATACGTCGGACCTTATGAGATTATTGAGAAAATTAATCCGGTGGCGTATCAAGTTGCGCTCCCTCCTGAAATGGAACACATGCATAACGTCTTCCACATTTCTATGTTGAGAGACTATCTCCGGGATCCCTTCCATGTAATAGAGCCTACCCACGTAGTGTTGAGTGATGACTACACTTACGAGGAACGGCCTATACAGATTGTAAACCGACGGATCAAGAAACTGAGGAACAAAGAGATCCCGTTAGTGAAAGTTGACTGGCAGAACCATGGTGGCGTGTATGCCACTTGGGAAAGGGAAGATGACATGGCTAAACGATATCCTGAACTGTTTCCACTGAATCCTGTTTTCTTCCAGAATGAAGGTAACTCGAGTTTAGAGGACTAAACTCTTTATAAGGAGGGGAGACTGTAACAACCCTCGTACTGTTTACTGATTTATGACCGATTGATTACCGTTAATCACCGATTACTGTTAAACGAAGCTGATAATGACTGATAACTAACTGATAATCGAACTGAATGAAATACTGAACCGACTGACTGAAGTTGAAACTGAATTGACTGAGTATATGTTAGTTAATTGCATTCTATCTGTTTGATTGTCTGATTATCTGTTCATGTTTATATGTTTAAACTGCTATTTGAAGGCCTTATCGGCGGCCGAACTAGAAACCGATTGATGTTACGTGACCCTCATATTTAATGTGATTTTATGGTATAAGTATCTGAAAATTGATTAGGTATGATTAAATTAGATTAAAATAAGCCAATTGAAGAGTTGGACTTAATTACCGTTTTGCCATTGAGTGGGCCACTATCTCACACACATACTTGAGCCAAGAACAACATTTCCTCAGCCATTTTCCTTCTCATTGCCGACCAAGAGGGAAGAGAGGAGAGAGAGTGAGAGGAATTGAATTCTACCTTGGGTTTTGCTTGGAGAATTGAAGGAATTGAAGTATAGATTTCATATTTGAGCTCCTAGTCTTCTAATTCAAGCTCTAGGTAAGGATCTTATCTTCTTATTGATGCTATTGAACTAGTTCTTGCATGGTTCATGCTTCATTGTAGAACTAAGTCATGATTTGGGTCATTAATGGTGAATTGAAGCTCATTTCTTGCATGCATGGTTGAATTAATGAGTTTTGAGTTGAATTCATGGTAAATGGTTACATGCATGTCCATGTTGTAAGAGTAGACCATGTTTTCATCTTGTTTTGAAAAGAATGAGCTCATTTGAACAAGCTTTGAAGCTTTGATTTGGTTTAAATCCTTGCATGTTTGCATGTTCTTCATATTCTTGAAAATGGGTTTGAATATGGTTCTAATTGACTCACCTTTGGGGCTTGAATTCATAAATTGAGCTTTGAAACTTGTTATACATTGAATTTAATGATGTTTTCCAGAATTTGGGCCCAAGAGGTCGAGTTGGAGTGGTTGAATGCTTGGTTTGAGCTTGAGAGGCAAATCTGGAAATTCCAGATTTGGCTTCCTCGCTCGAGCGAAGGATTCCCCGCTCGAGCGAGCACCTTTGTCCAGGGCTCCGCTCGAGCGACCATCGAGCGACCATCGCGCGTAAAATTTCAGCATCCAGTACTTTTACTGTTTTGCAGACCGCTCGAGCGAAGGATTCCTCGCTCGAGCGAAGCCTTTGATTTTGGACTTACGCTCGAGCGTAGAAAGTCTCGCTCGAGCGAGGCTCCTATTTTCAGCAAACTTTGCGAAATGTTTTCTAAGTGTATTTTTGCATCCTCATCCCATCCTAGGCATTCTTAGGCCTAGTTTAAGGCACCTTGATGAGGATATCATTGTAGAACACACCAAGGCAAATTAGGGATTAAGTTATGAGATTTCCCAACTGTGTAGCTTAGTGTGTTCAACCTGTGAACTGTGTAGGGTTGGCAACTGGGGAGACACGCTCTAGCATACTGTAGCCCAGAACTCTGTGAGTAACAATTGTGTAAAGATATGTTCAACTGATTATCTTCTGAATACTGAACTGAACTGTTTACTGAACTGGTATTATTTACTGAATGAATGTATGTCCTTTATTTCTGAACTGTACTGTGGCATCCTTAGTATCTACGGTTTACTGTTACTGTTACTGTCACAGAGATCTCTGTCGGTTTCCTTGTGGAACCACTACTGTTTACTGACTGATGGCCATCATTACTGTTCGGTCTTTTAAGACCTACTGTTACTGTTATGCTAATGGATGTACCACATATGACTGTTTACTGTATTGAGCAACTGAATTACTGATTGAAATGAACTGTTTTCATTACTGTAAGGACATTCATTCTAAACCCCTTTACGCTTTATGTTATTCACTGGGCTTTAGCTCACTGCTCATATATATATGTAGGTGTACAGGCACCAGACCGCAGCTAGAGGCGTCAGGGTTACTCCAGTTTTGTCAAGCCAGCCTTTGTGCCTCACTGCGAGGTTCCGAGCCTACTGTTAAGGCTTAGGGGTGTTTTAGAATTTCCCCCTTTTTGTACTGTTTCACTGTTTTGTATAGACTGACTGTTTACTGTACTGTTATACAGGGATTAGGTCCCTGTACTGTGTGACTGTTAATTTTGTATACTATGTTGTACAGACGGAATGTTTTCTGTACTGTTATGTGGGGTTGAGTCCCTAGTTAAGTGGATGTGAATATTGTGTATACTGTTCTGTACTGTTTTTGTATAATGTATGAAAAGCCTTTTTGCATACAGACTGTCACAGCTCAATGGACACTATTTATTTACTGTATTGGCTTCCGCCAGGCCCTGTACTCTGTTTCACTGTATTACTGTTCAGCAGGCCTTCGGTAATCTCGGATTACTGGCCGGTTACGGTGCTAAACCCATAGGGCCGGGTTTGGGTCGTGACAGAGTGGTATCAGAGCGATACTTACCACGAGTTATACCGCACACACGTGTCCAAATGAGCTATAGGGGGTCCTAGAAAAAGTAATTAGGACATCTCATGAACTTGAAAAGTGTGTGGCTATGTTATGACTGAATATCTGTTAATGTGTTAAACTATGAAACAAATGATTGCTTATGTTTAAGACTGTTATAACTGCTTATAGTGAAATGGACAATGCAAATGAACCTGAGTCCTCATCTACTGAGGCAAGAATGGAAAGAATGGAAAGAATGATAGAACTGATAACTGCTAGACTGGAACAACAACAGAACCAACAGCCTCCTCCTCCTCCTCCGGTACAGCCGGAACCTAATGCGAATGCGGATGATGGGGATATTATTGCTCTCACCCATAAATTCAGTAAGATGAAACCGCCATCCTTCCAGGGAGGCCTTGAACCGTTAAAAGCTGAAGCGTGGGTGCTTGAGACAGAGAAATTATTTGAGGTATTCCCGTGCTCTGAAGCGAATAAAGTACTGTTAGCTACCTTCACCTTACAAGAAGAAGCTAGAAGGTGGTGGATGTTAATCCGTGAAACAAACACTGTTATGACTTGGGCTCAGTTCAAGGAGTCCTTCTTTGAAAAGTACTTCCCTCAGTGTGTCAGGGATAGAAAAGTGACCGAATTTGAACAGCTGAAGCAGGGCACAATGTCCGTTGCAGAATATGAAACCAAATTTACTGAACTTGCCCGTTATGCACCGCACATGGTGGATACTGAATATAAGAAGGCCAGAAAATTTGAAGGTGGCCTTAATATGGCAATACTTGACCGGATAAATGTTTTGAAATTACCGACTTTTGTGGGTGTTCTCGACCGGGCATTGATGGCCGAGTCGAACATTGCAGCAGTGAAACAATCTGAAACACCAACGACTGAATGGCATGGAAAAAGGCAGAGTTTCAAATTTAAGAAAGGCAAGCACAACCCAGCCAACAAGAAACAGAATACGGGGTTGACAACTAGCCCCAGCCAAGGGAGTGGTTTCATACCACCCTGTTCTGAATGTGGCAAGAAGCACAAAGGGGTTTGCTACAGAATATCTGGAGCCTGTTACAGGTGTGGCAAGGTGGGCCACATGGTTAAAGACTGCCCCTCTGCTCCACAAGCCAGTGGTAAAGCTGCACCAAGCGCAGCAGTATCAAATGCTCCACCAAAGCCTAACCCTAAAGCTACCGGGAAAGAGCCTATGAGGCAAGGCCGAGTGTTCGCACTAGTACCGGGAGATGTGCAGAATACCGAGACCGTTGTGTCAGGTATTCTCTCTATCTGTACTCAAAATGCATATGTACTGATTGATTCGGGGTCTACGCATTCTTATGTATCATATGCTTTTTCACGGAAATTGGATAGACCCTTAGAACCCATGAACTACCTGCTAGCCGTATCATCACCTGTAGGGGGATCCATGACATGTGCTTATATGTACCCCGCATGTGAAATTATTGTTGGGGATATGCATCTGTTTATTGATTTACTGCCATTGAACATTGATCATTTTGACGTAATATTGGGGATGGATTGGTTACAAAAATATCATGCCACTATTGACTGTGTGACCAAGCAAGTTGTTTTCCGTCCACCTGGTTTGCCTGAATTTGTGTTTAATGGGAGTGGAGTAGTACCTCCTCCGTATTTGATTTCGTCAGTGAAAGCTGTTAAATTAATTAGAAAGGGGTGTAAAGGATATCTGTGTTCTGTACTGACTGTGTCTACTGATGATAGTGTTAAAACTGATGTGAATTGTATTCCTATAGTCAGGGAATTTCCAGATGTTTTTCCAGATAATCTTCCAGGAGATTTGACTGATAGGGAGATTGAATTTACCGTTGATGTGATTTCCGGAACACAACCAGTTTCTAAAGCTCCTTACAGAATGGCTCCAACTGAACTGAAGGAACTGAAAGTGCAATTGCAAGAACTGTTAGATAAGAAGTTTATTAGACCCAGTACCTCCCCATGGGGTGCACCGGTTTTGTTTGTAAAGAAGAAAGACGGCTCACTGAGACTGTGCATTGACTACCGTGAACTGAATAAGGTAACTGTAAAGAACAAATACCCACTACCGCGTATTGATGATTTATTTGACCAGTTACAGGGTGCACAAGTGTTTTCTAAGATTGATCTCAGATCGGGGTATCATCAACTGAAGGTTAAACCGGAAGACATTGATAAAACTGCTTTTAGAACAAGGTATGGACATTATGAATTTCTAGTTATGCCTTTTGGAGTCACGAACGCACCAGCTGCTTTTATGGACCTCATGAACAGAGTTTTTAAACCGTACCTTGATGACTTTATTGTTGTATTTATCGATGACATATTGATTTACTCCAAAAGTATAGAACAGCATGAACATCATCTGAGACTTGCCCTACAAACCTTAAGGGAACAGAAACTGTATGCTAAACTGTCTAAATGTGAATTTTGGCTTGACCATGTTATGTTTTTGGGGCATGTTGTTAGCAAAGATGGAATTTCTGTTGATCCGCAGAAAATTGAAGCTGTGGTGAACTGGCCTAGACCAACAAATGTGACTGAAGTCCGAAGCTTTTTGGGATTGGCTGGATATTACAGAAGATTTGTCAAAGATTTCTCCAAAATTGCCCTACCATTGACTCAGTTAACTCAAAAGGGGACATCATTTGACTGGACCGACCAAAGAGAATCTGCTTTCCAGGAGTTGAAAACTCGACTTGTGACTGCACCAGTTTTGACTTTACCCTCAGGTACGGATGGTTATACTGTATTTAGTGATGCTTCTCAT
Organism: Camellia sinensis; assembly: GCF_055761805.1. Lineage (NCBI taxonomy): Eukaryota > Viridiplantae > Streptophyta > Magnoliopsida > Ericales > Theaceae > Camellia > Camellia sinensis. Next base: position 65,938,310 of record NC_138968.1, on the reverse strand, counting down.
AAGGGTTTGGGATGTGTTTTAATGCAGAATGGGAAGGTTATAGCTTATGCTTCCCGACAACTGAGACCACATGAAAAGAATTACCCGACCCATGATCTGGAACTTGCTGCAGTAGTATTTGCACTGAAAATTTGGCGTCACTACCTGTACGGGGTAACATGTGAAGTATATACCGACCACAAGAGCTTGAAGTATTTCTTCACACAGAAAGAACTGAATATGAGACAGCGGAGATGGCTAGAACTGATAAAGGATTACGACCTACAGATCTTGTACCACCCAGGAAAAGCCAATACCGTTGCCGATGCATTGAGCCGGAAATCGATTGGAAACTTAGCATGTTTGCTTACAGGACAGAAAGAGTTGCTTTGTGACCTTGAAAAATCTGAAATTGAAATTGTTTTACGGGAACAAGGTGGAACCTTAGCTGCTATTTCTGCTCAACCGGCACTGATTGAGGAAATTAAAGAGAAACAGCAACTGGACGATTTCTTGAAGAAGATCATCGAGGAAAGAGAATCTAAACCGAGACCGGGATTCAAATTTGAGAATAATGTACTGAAATTTCAAGAAAGAATGTGTGTACCGAATGATACTGAACTGAAAAGAAGAGTTCTGCAAGAAGGCCACAATTCGAAATTGTCTATCCATCCGGGGAATACGAAAATGTACCAAGATCTGAAACAGAATTTCTGGTGGCCGGGAATGAAGAAAGAAATTGCTGATTTTGTATCCAAATGTCTTCATTGCCAACAGGTCAAAGCTGAACATCAACGACCTGTCGGATTACTGCAACCCTTACCCATACCGGAATGGAAATGGGAGCACATCACGATGGATTTTATCGTTGGGTTACCTCGCTCCAGAAAAGGTATGGATTCAATTTGGGTTATTGTTGATAGACTAACCAAATCTGCTCACTTCTTACCTGTCAAGACGATTTATAATGCGGACAAATTGGCTGTTATCTATATTGATGAAATCGTTAGACTGCATGGAGTGCCTGTGTCTATTGTTTCTGACAGGGATTCGAAGTTTACATCGAGGTTTTGGCAAAGCCTACAGACTGCATTGGGTACTGAATTGAGGCTGAGTAGTGCCTATCATCCTCAGACAGATGGCCAATCTGAAAGGACCATCCAAACTCTGGAGGATCTACTGAGAATGTGTGTCCTTGATTTTCAGGGAGACTGGGAAAGTCATCTGCCATTAGTTGAATTCGCCTTCAACAACAGTTACCATTCGAGTATTGGTATGGCGCCTTTCGAGGCATTGTATGGCAGGAAATGTAGATCTCCAATTTGCTGGGCAGAAGTTGGAGATGGGCCTTTGCTTGGGCCCGAAATTGTTTATCAAACAACTGAGAAAGTGAAACTGATACAACAAAGACTGAAAACTGCACAGAGTAGACAGAAAAGTTATGCTGACGTCAGAAGACGAGACAGAGAGTATGAAGTGGGTGATCACGTTTTTGTGAAAGTGACACCAATGAAAGGCCAGACTCGTTTTGGAGTCAAAGGCAAGTTAGCACCGAGATACGTCGGACCTTATGAGATTATTGAGAAAATTAATCCGGTGGCGTATCAAGTTGCGCTCCCTCCTGAAATGGAACACATGCATAACGTCTTCCACATTTCTATGTTGAGAGACTATCTCCGGGATCCCTTCCATGTAATAGAGCCTACCCACGTAGTGTTGAGTGATGACTACACTTACGAGGAACGGCCTATACAGATTGTAAACCGACGGATCAAGAAACTGAGGAACAAAGAGATCCCGTTAGTGAAAGTTGACTGGCAGAACCATGGTGGCGTGTATGCCACTTGGGAAAGGGAAGATGACATGGCTAAACGATATCCTGAACTGTTTCCACTGAATCCTGTTTTCTTCCAGAATGAAGGTAACTCGAGTTTAGAGGACTAAACTCTTTATAAGGAGGGGAGACTGTAACAACCCTCGTACTGTTTACTGATTTATGACCGATTGATTACCGTTAATCACCGATTACTGTTAAACGAAGCTGATAATGACTGATAACTAACTGATAATCGAACTGAATGAAATACTGAACCGACTGACTGAAGTTGAAACTGAATTGACTGAGTATATGTTAGTTAATTGCATTCTATCTGTTTGATTGTCTGATTATCTGTTCATGTTTATATGTTTAAACTGCTATTTGAAGGCCTTATCGGCGGCCGAACTAGAAACCGATTGATGTTACGTGACCCTCATATTTAATGTGATTTTATGGTATAAGTATCTGAAAATTGATTAGGTATGATTAAATTAGATTAAAATAAGCCAATTGAAGAGTTGGACTTAATTACCGTTTTGCCATTGAGTGGGCCACTATCTCACACACATACTTGAGCCAAGAACAACATTTCCTCAGCCATTTTCCTTCTCATTGCCGACCAAGAGGGAAGAGAGGAGAGAGAGTGAGAGGAATTGAATTCTACCTTGGGTTTTGCTTGGAGAATTGAAGGAATTGAAGTATAGATTTCATATTTGAGCTCCTAGTCTTCTAATTCAAGCTCTAGGTAAGGATCTTATCTTCTTATTGATGCTATTGAACTAGTTCTTGCATGGTTCATGCTTCATTGTAGAACTAAGTCATGATTTGGGTCATTAATGGTGAATTGAAGCTCATTTCTTGCATGCATGGTTGAATTAATGAGTTTTGAGTTGAATTCATGGTAAATGGTTACATGCATGTCCATGTTGTAAGAGTAGACCATGTTTTCATCTTGTTTTGAAAAGAATGAGCTCATTTGAACAAGCTTTGAAGCTTTGATTTGGTTTAAATCCTTGCATGTTTGCATGTTCTTCATATTCTTGAAAATGGGTTTGAATATGGTTCTAATTGACTCACCTTTGGGGCTTGAATTCATAAATTGAGCTTTGAAACTTGTTATACATTGAATTTAATGATGTTTTCCAGAATTTGGGCCCAAGAGGTCGAGTTGGAGTGGTTGAATGCTTGGTTTGAGCTTGAGAGGCAAATCTGGAAATTCCAGATTTGGCTTCCTCGCTCGAGCGAAGGATTCCCCGCTCGAGCGAGCACCTTTGTCCAGGGCTCCGCTCGAGCGACCATCGAGCGACCATCGCGCGTAAAATTTCAGCATCCAGTACTTTTACTGTTTTGCAGACCGCTCGAGCGAAGGATTCCTCGCTCGAGCGAAGCCTTTGATTTTGGACTTACGCTCGAGCGTAGAAAGTCTCGCTCGAGCGAGGCTCCTATTTTCAGCAAACTTTGCGAAATGTTTTCTAAGTGTATTTTTGCATCCTCATCCCATCCTAGGCATTCTTAGGCCTAGTTTAAGGCACCTTGATGAGGATATCATTGTAGAACACACCAAGGCAAATTAGGGATTAAGTTATGAGATTTCCCAACTGTGTAGCTTAGTGTGTTCAACCTGTGAACTGTGTAGGGTTGGCAACTGGGGAGACACGCTCTAGCATACTGTAGCCCAGAACTCTGTGAGTAACAATTGTGTAAAGATATGTTCAACTGATTATCTTCTGAATACTGAACTGAACTGTTTACTGAACTGGTATTATTTACTGAATGAATGTATGTCCTTTATTTCTGAACTGTACTGTGGCATCCTTAGTATCTACGGTTTACTGTTATTGTTACTGTCACAGAGATCTCTGTCGGTTTCCTTGTGGAACCACTACTGTTTACTGACTGATGGCCATCATTACTGTTCGGTCTTTTAAGACCTACTGTTACTGTTATGCTAATGGATGTACCACATATGACTGTTTACTGTATTGAGCAACTGAATTACTGATTGAAATGAACTGTTTTCATTACTGTAAGGACATTCATTCTAAACCCCTTTACGCTTTATGTTATTCACTGGGCTTTAGCTCACTGCTCATATATATATGTAGGTGTACAGGCACCAGACCGCAGCTAGAGGCGTCAGGGTTACTCCAGTTTTGTCAAGCCAGCCTTTGTGCCTCACTGCGAGGTTCCGAGCCTACTGTTAAGGCTTAGGGGTGTTTTAGAATTTCCCCCTTTTTGTACTGTTTCACTGTTTTGTATAGACTGACTGTTTACTGTACTGTTATACAGGGATTAGGTCCCTGTACTGTGTGACTGTTAATTTTGTATACTATGTTGTACAGACGGAATGTTTTCTGTACTGTTATGTGGGGTTGAGTCCCTAGTTAAGTGGATGTGAATATTGTGTATACTGTTCTGTACTGTTTTTGTATAATGTATGAAAAGCCTTTTTGCATACAGACTGTCACAGCTCAATGGACACTATTTATTTACTGTATTGGCTTCCGCCAGGCCCTGTACTCTGTTTCACTGTATTACTGTTCAGCAGGCCTTCGGTAATCTCGGATTACTGGCCGGTTACGGTGCTAAACCCATAGGGCCGGGTTTGGGTCGTGACAGAGTGGTATCAGAGCGATACTTACCACGAGTTATACCGCACACACGTGTCCAAATGAGCTATAGGGGGTCCTAGAAAAAGTAATTAGGACATCTCATGAACTTGAAAAGTGTGTGGCTATGTTATGACTGAATATCTGTTAATGTGTTAAACTATGAAACAAATGATTGCTTATGTTTAAGACTGTTATAACTGCTTATAGTGAAATGGACAATGCAAATGAACCTGAGTCCTCATCTACTGAGGCAAGAATGGAAAGAATGGAAAGAATGATAGAACTGATAACTGCTAGACTGGAACAACAACAGAACCAACAGCCTCCTCCTCCTCCTCCGGTACAGCCGGAACCTAATGCGAATGCGGATGATGGGGATATTATTGCTCTCACCCATAAATTCAGTAAGATGAAACCGCCATCCTTCCAGGGAGGCCTTGAACCGTTAAAAGCTGAAGCGTGGGTGCTTGAGACAGAGAAATTATTTGAGGTATTCCCGTGCTCTGAAGCGAATAAAGTACTGTTAGCTACCTTCACCTTACAAGAAGAAGCTAGAAGGTGGTGGATGTTAATCCGTGAAACAAACACTGTTATGACTTGGGCTCAGTTCAAGGAGTCCTTCTTTGAAAAGTACTTCCCTCAGTGTGTCAGGGATAGAAAAGTGACCGAATTTGAACAGCTGAAGCAGGGCACAATGTCCGTTGCAGAATATGAAACCAAATTTACTGAACTTGCCCGTTATGCACCGCACATGGTGGATACTGAATATAAGAAGGCCAGAAAATTTGAAGGTGGCCTTAATATGGCAATACTTGACCGGATAAATGTTTTGAAATTACCGACTTTTGTGGGTGTTCTCGACCGGGCATTGATGGCCGAGTCGAACATTGCAGCAGTGAAACAATCTGAAACACCAACGACTGAATGGCATGGAAAAAGGCAGAGTTTCAAATTTAAGAAAGGCAAGCACAACCCAGCCAACAAGAAACAGAATACGGGGTTGACAACTAGCCCCAGCCAAGGGAGTGGTTTCATACCACCCTGTTCTGAATGTGGCAAGAAGCACAAAGGGGTTTGCTACAGAATATCTGGAGCCTGTTACAGGTGTGGCAAGGTGGGCCACATGGTTAAAGACTGCCCCTCTGCTCCACAAGCCAGTGGTAAAGCTGCACCAAGCGCAGCAGTATCAAATGCTCCACCAAAGCCTAACCCTAAAGCTACCGGGAAAGAGCCTATGAGGCAAGGCCGAGTGTTCGCACTAGTACCGGGAGATGTGCAGAATACCGAGACCGTTGTGTCAGGTATTCTCTCTATCTGTACTCAAAATGCATATGTACTGATTGATTCGGGGTCTACGCATTCTTATGTATCATATGCTTTTTCACGGAAATTGGATAGACCCTTAGAACCCATGAACTACCTGCTAGCCGTATCATCACCTGTAGGGGGATCCATGACATGTGCTTATATGTACCCCGCATGTGAAATTATTGTTGGGGATATGCATCTGTTTATTGATTTACTGCCATTGAACATTGATCATTTTGACGTAATATTGGGGATGGATTGGTTACAAAAATATCATGCCACTATTGACTGTGTGACCAAGCAAGTTGTTTTCCGTCCACCTGGTTTGCCTGAATTTGTGTTTAATGGGAGTGGAGTAGTACCTCCTCCGTATTTGATTTCGTCAGTGAAAGCTGTTAAATTAATTAGAAAGGGGTGTAAAGGATATCTGTGTTCTGTACTGACTGTGTCTACTGATGATAGTGTTAAAACTGATGTGAATTGTATTCCTATAGTCAGGGAATTTCCAGATGTTTTTCCAGATAATCTTCCAGGAGATTTGACTGATAGGGAGATTGAATTTACCGTTGATGTGATTTCCGGAACACAACCAGTTTCTAAAGCTCCTTACAGAATGGCTCCAACTGAACTGAAGGAACTGAAAGTGCAATTGCAAGAACTGTTAGATAAGAAGTTTATTAGACCCAGTACCTCCCCATGGGGTGCACCGGTTTTGTTTGTAAAGAAGAAAGACGGCTCACTGAGACTGTGCATTGACTACCGTGAACTGAATAAGGTAACTGTAAAGAACAAATACCCACTACCGCGTATTGATGATTTATTTGACCAGTTACAGGGTGCACAAGTGTTTTCTAAGATTGATCTCAGATCGGGGTATCATCAACTGAAGGTTAAACCGGAAGACATTGATAAAACTGCTTTTAGAACAAGGTATGGACATTATGAATTTCTAGTTATGCCTTTTGGAGTCACGAACGCACCAGCTGCTTTTATGGACCTCATGAACAGAGTTTTTAAACCGTACCTTGATGACTTTATTGTTGTATTTATCGATGACATATTGATTTACTCCAAAAGTATAGAACAGCATGAACATCATCTGAGACTTGCCCTACAAACCTTAAGGGAACAGAAACTGTATGCTAAACTGTCTAAATGTGAATTTTGGCTTGACCATGTTATGTTTTTGGGGCATGTTGTTAGCAAAGATGGAATTTCTGTTGATCCGCAGAAAATTGAAGCTGTGGTGAACTGGCCTAGACCAACAAATGTGACTGAAGTCCGAAGCTTTTTGGGATTGGCTGGATATTACAGAAGATTTGTCAAAGATTTCTCCAAAATTGCCCTACCATTGACTCAGTTAACTCAAAAGGGGACATCATTTGACTGGACCGACCAAAGAGAATCTGCTTTCCAGGAGTTGAAAACTCGACTTGTGACTGCACCAGTTTTGACTTTACCCTCAGGTACGGATGGTTATACTGTATTTAGTGATGCTTCTCATAAGGGTTTGGGATGTGTTTTAATGCAGAATGGGAAGGTTATAGCTTATGCTTCCCGACAACTGAGACCACATGAAAAGAATTACCCGACCCATGATCTGGAACTTGCTGCAGTAGTATTTGCACTGAAAATTTGGCGTCACTACCTGTACGGGGTAACATGTGAAGTATATACCGACCACAAGAGCTTGAAGTATTTCTTCACACAGAAAGAACTGAATATGAGACAGCGGAGATGGCTAGAACTGATAAAGGATTACGACCTACAGATCTTGTACCACCCAGGAAAAGCCAATACCGTTGCCGATGCATTGAGCCGGAAATCGATTGGAAACTTAGCATGTTTGCTTACAGGACAGAAAGAGTTGCTTTGTGACCTTGAAAAATCTGAAATTGAAATTGTTTTACGGGAACAAGGTGGAACCTTAGCTGCTATTTCTGCTCAACCGGCACTGATTGAGGAAATTAAAGAGAAACAGCAACTGGACGATTTCTTGAAGAAGATCATCGAGGAAAGAGAATCTAAACCGAGACCGGGATTCAAATTTGAGAATAATGTACTGAAATTTCAAGAAAGAATGTGTGTACCGAATGATACTGAACTGAAAAGAAGAGTTCTGCAAGAAGGCCACAATTCGAAATTGTCTATCCATCCGGGGAATACGAAAATGTACCAAGATCTGAAACAGAATTTCTGGTGGCCGGGAATGAAGAAAGAAATTGCTGATTTTGTATCCAAATGTCTTCATTGCCAACAGGTCAAAGCTGAACATCAACGACCTGTCGGATTACTGCAACCCTTACCCATACCGGAATGGAAATGGGAGCACATCACGATGGATTTTATCGTTGGGTTACCTCGCTCCAGAAAAGGTATGGATTCAATTTGGGTTATTGTTGATAGACTAACCAAATCTGCTCACTTCTTACCTGTCAAGACGATTTATAATGCGGACAAATTGGCTGTTATCTATATTGATGAAATCGTTAGACTGCATGGAGTGCCTGTGTCTATTGTTTCTGACAGGGATTCGAAGTTTACATCGAGGTTTTGGCAAAGCCTACAGACTGCATTGGGTACTGAATTGAGGCTGAGTAGTGCCTATCATCCTCAGACAGATGGCCAATCTGAAAGGACCATCCAAACTCTGGAGGATCTACTGAGAATGTGTGTCCTTGATTTTCAGGGAGACTGGGAAAGTCATCTGCCATTAGTTGAATTCGCCTTCAACAACAGTTACCATTCGAGTATTGGTATGGCGCCTTTCGAGGCATTGTATGGCAGGAAATGTAGATCTCCAATTTGCTGGGCAGAAGTTGGAGATGGGCCTTTGCTTGGGCCCGAAATTGTTTATCAAACAACTGAGAAAGTGAAACTGATACAACAAAGACTGAAAACTGCACAGAGTAGACAGAAAAGTTATGCTGACGTCAGAAGACGAGACAGAGAGTATGAAGTGGGTGATCACGTTTTTGTGAAAGTGACACCAATGAAAGGCCAGACTCGTTTTGGAGTCAAAGGCAAGTTAGCACCGAGATACGTCGGACCTTATGAGATTATTGAGAAAATTAATCCGGTGGCGTATCAAGTTGCGCTCCCTCCTGAAATGGAACACATGCATAACGTCTTCCACATTTCTATGTTGAGAGACTATCTCCGGGATCCCTTCCATGTAATAGAGCCTACCCACGTAGTGTTGAGTGATGACTACACTTACGAGGAACGGCCTATACAGATTGTAAACCGACGGATCAAGAAACTGAGGAACAAAGAGATCCCGTTAGTGAAAGTTGACTGGCAGAACCATGGTGGCGTGTATGCCACTTGGGAAAGGGAAGATGACATGGCTAAACGATATCCTGAACTGTTTCCACTGAATCCTGTTTTCTTCCAGAATGAAGGTAACTCGAGTTTAGAGGACTAAACTCTTTATAAGGAGGGGAGACTGTAACAACCCTCGTACTGTTTACTGATTTATGACCGATTGATTACCGTTAATCACCGATTACTGTTAAACGAAGCTGATAATGACTGATAACTAACTGATAATCGAACTGAATGAAATACTGAACCGACTGACTGAAGTTGAAACTGAATTGACTGAGTATATGTTAGTTAATTGCATTCTATCTGTTTGATTGTCTGATTATCTGTTCATGTTTATATGTTTAAACTGCTATTTGAAGGCCTTATCGGCGGCCGAACTAGAAACCGATTGATGTTACGTGACCCTCATATTTAATGTGATTTTATGGTATAAGTATCTGAAAATTGATTAGGTATGATTAAATTAGATTAAAATAAGCCAATTGAAGAGTTGGACTTAATTACCGTTTTGCCATTGAGTGGGCCACTATCTCACACACATACTTGAGCCAAGAACAACATTTCCTCAGCCATTTTCCTTCTCATTGCCGACCAAGAGGGAAGAGAGGAGAGAGAGTGAGAGGAATTGAATTCTACCTTGGGTTTTGCTTGGAGAATTGAAGGAATTGAAGTATAGATTTCATATTTGAGCTCCTAGTCTTCTAATTCAAGCTCTAGGTAAGGATCTTATCTTCTTATTGATGCTATTGAACTAGTTCTTGCATGGTTCATGCTTCATTGTAGAACTAAGTCATGATTTGGGTCATTAATGGTGAATTGAAGCTCATTTCTTGCATGCATGGTTGAATTAATGAGTTTTGAGTTGAATTCATGGTAAATGGTTACATGCATGTCCATGTTGTAAGAGTAGACCATGTTTTCATCTTGTTTTGAAAAGAATGAGCTCATTTGAACAAGCTTTGAAGCTTTGATTTGGTTTAAATCCTTGCATGTTTGCATGTTCTTCATATTCTTGAAAATGGGTTTGAATATGGTTCTAATTGACTCACCTTTGGGGCTTGAATTCATAAATTGAGCTTTGAAACTTGTTATACATTGAATTTAATGATGTTTTCCAGAATTTGGGCCCAAGAGGTCGAGTTGGAGTGGTTGAATGCTTGGTTTGAGCTTGAGAGGCAAATCTGGAAATTCCAGATTTGGCTTCCTCGCTCGAGCGAAGGATTCCCCGCTCGAGCGAGCACCTTTGTCCAGGGCTCCGCTCGAGCGACCATCGAGCGACCATCGCGCGTAAAATTTCAGCATCCAGTACTTTTACTGTTTTGCAGACCGCTCGAGCGAAGGATTCCTCGCTCGAGCGAAGCCTTTGATTTTGGACTTACGCTCGAGCGTAGAAAGTCTCGCTCGAGCGAGGCTCCTATTTTCAGCAAACTTTGCGAAATGTTTTCTAAGTGTATTTTTGCATCCTCATCCCATCCTAGGCATTCTTAGGCCTAGTTTAAGGCACCTTGATGAGGATATCATTGTAGAACACACCAAGGCAAATTAGGGATTAAGTTATGAGATTTCCCAACTGTGTAGCTTAGTGTGTTCAACCTGTGAACTGTGTAGGGTTGGCAACTGGGGAGACACGCTCTAGCATACTGTAGCCCAGAACTCTGTGAGTAACAATTGTGTAAAGATATGTTCAACTGATTATCTTCTGAATACTGAACTGAACTGTTTACTGAACTGGTATTATTTACTGAATGAATGTATGTCCTTTATTTCTGAACTGTACTGTGGCATCCTTAGTATCTACGGTTTACTGTTACTGTTACTGTCACAGAGATCTCTGTCGGTTTCCTTGTGGAACCACTACTGTTTACTGACTGATGGCCATCATTACTGTTCGGTCTTTTAAGACCTACTGTTACTGTTATGCTAATGGATGTACCACATATGACTGTTTACTGTACTGAGCAACTGAATTACTGATTGAAATGAACTGTTTTCATTACTGTAAGGACATTCATTCTAAACCCCTTTACGCTTTATGTTATTCACTGGGCTTTAGCTCACTGCTCATATATATATGTAGGTGTACAGGCACCAGACCGCAGCTAGAGGCGTCAGGGTTACTCCAGTTTTGTCAAGCCAGCCTTTGTGCCTCACTGCGAGGTTCCGAGCCTACTGTTAAGGCTTAGGGGTGTTTTAGAATTTCCCCCTTTTTGTACTGTTTCACTGTTTTGTATAGACTGACTGTTTACTGTACTGTTATACAGGGATTAGGTCCCTGTACTGTGTGACTGTTAATTTTGTATACTGTGTTGTACAGACGGAATGTTTTCTGTACTGTTATGTGGGGTTGAGTCCCTAGTTAAGTGGATGTGAATATTGTGTATACTGTTCTGTACTGTTTTTGTATAATGTATGAAAAGCCTTTTTGCATACAGACTGTCACAGCTCAATGGACACTATTTATTTACTGTATTGGCTTCCGCCAGGCCCTGTACTCTGTTTCACTGTATTACTGTTCAGCAGGCCTTCGGTAATCTCGGATTACTGGCCGGTTACGGTGCTAAACCCATAGGGCCGGGTTTGGGTCGTGACAATATCACACATTTAAAAAACACTTCATTGTATGAAGAATTTTTGTTATGCAGTGAGACTGGACAAAATTGGACAAATCATACAAACATCTTAAATCATAGTGTAAGTTTTGTAGATAATTAAATATTTCTTCCATTGAGTTGAAAGAACGCGATTGATTTGGACAATATAAAATAGAGGTTGCAAACATTGTTATTAATTTTTTAAAACTGGTGATCCAATTCTTCAGATTCATGGACAATATAAGTTAATTTGATTTGCTCAAACTTGTGCCTAGGGACCTTAATGACAAAGTTATTTCCTATGTGAACCAGTAACCCTCGTCTTCTTTGTAGAGGTCATAAAGGCTTTCTTATAAAATTAAAACAAAAAGCTCATTTTGGATCGTTCTGAAAAATAAGAAAAAAAATTTAATTTATTTATTCCTTTTTTTTCTTAAACATACAAAAACAAAAAAAAAATTAGAGAGATAATTTATAATGGCCAAAAATTAGAGAGAATTAAATTGAAGTTGGTGGTTAAATGTATGGACTAAATTTTGGATAGTTAACCATGTGAATCTATCGGGCCATCCGTACCAATTATTTGGTATTACGAAACACAGGCTTACCCATCAAAGTGCCATTTTTTTTTCCCTTCTTACCTACGAAATTGCTATGGACTATTAATTAAAATAGTTTAAGACTCTTTTCATGCATATATTATAACTAGTCTAATAATGACTTGTAATTATATAAATAAAAATAAAAATTATTAAAACATAATGTTTAGATTTTCCTTTTCAATGGTGGTGGACAGTCACAAAGCGGAAGTGGCGATAAGTCACTTCGTTCAATACCCATTAGAGAGAATTAAATTGAAGTTGGTGGTTAAATGTATGGACTAAATTTTGAATAGTTAACCATGTGAATCTATCGGGCCATCCGTACCAATTATTTGGTATTACGAAACACAGACTTACCCATCAAAGTGCCATTTTTTTTTCCTTCTTACCCACGAAATTGCTATGGACTATTAATTAAAATATTTTAAGACTCTTTTCATGCATATATTATAACTAGTCTAATAATGACTTGTAATTATATAAATAAAAATAAAAATTATTAAAACATAATGTTTAGATTTTCCTTTTCAATGGTGGTGGACAGTCACAAAGCGGAAGTGGCGATAAGTCACTTCGTTCAATATCCATTACAGAGAATTAAATTGAAGTTGGTGGTTAAATGTATGGACTAAATTTTGAATAGTTATCCATGTGAATCTATCGGGCCATCCGTACCAATTATTTGGTATTACGAAACACAGGCTTACCCATCAAAGTGTCATTTTTTTTTTCCTTCTTACCTACGAAATTGCTATGGACTATTAATTAAAATAGTTTAAGACTCTTTTCATGCATATATTATAACTAGTCTAATAATGACTTGTAATTATATAAATAAAAATAAAAATTATTAAAACATAATGCTTAGATTTTCCTTTTCAATGGTGGTGGACAGTCACAAAGCGGAAGTGGCGATAAGTCACTTCATTCAATACCCATTAGAGAGAATTAAATTGAAGTTGGTGGTTAAATGTATGGACTAAATTTTGAATAGTTATCCATGTGAATCTATCGGGCCATCTGTACCAATTATTTGGTATTACGAAACACAGGCTTACCCATCAAAGTGCCATTTTTTTTTTTCTTCTTACCTACGAAATTGCTATGAACTATTAATTAAAATAGTTTAAGGCTCTTTTCATGCATATATTATAACTAGTCTAATAATGACATGTAATTATATAAATAAAAATAAAAATTATTAAAACATAATGTTTAGATTTTCCTTTTCAATGGTGGTGGACAGTCACAAAGCGGAAGTGGCGATAAGTCACTTCGTTCAATACCCATTTCAAAAACTTTTTCAAATTTTCTTAAGTTTTCAAAGGAAATTTTAATTTGTACTATAATGCTATTATACGTATTACAAATTCAGCTCATTAACTTTTTTAATCATATTCTGGGCGCCTGACCCCAAATATAGTGAAATAAACCAAACGAAATTAAACCAAAATTTTTTTATTTAAATAAAATAGAGTCAAAATTAAATATTTTGAGACAACATGATATTTTCATATATTATTTTCAAGTCAATAAAAATATTTTTTTTGAATAAAATAGAGTCAAAATTAAATATTTCAGAGAACATGATCTTTTATTTGAGAGAACATGATCTTTTCATTTATTATTTTGAAGTAAATACAATTTTTTTTAATAAAATACATTCAAAATTAAATATTTTTTGTTTAATAATTAAATTTAGTAGAAATTAGACATTTTGATTCAAAAAATATAGACATTAACAATTTCTGAAGCATAATTTGATTAAAAAAATATAGACATTTTGATTCACAAGTATAATTTCAAAATTTCAATTTCTGATTTCAAATTTCAAAATATAGACATTTTGTAATTCCAATTCAACAATTCTCAATTACATGAATTTTGTAATATGACATTAACAATTATGAATTATATGAATTTCAAATTTTTAAATTTTATTCTTAATTAAACAAAATTACTTTTAAAACCCTAATTTCAAACCCTAATTTCCTTTTAATTCCTCTTAACAAGCAAAAAAAAAAAAAAAAAAAAACTCACAAGCATAATTTCAAAATTCCAATTTTTGATTTCAAATTTCAAAATATAGACATTTCATAATTTCAATTCAACAATTCTCAATTACATGAATTTCATAATATGACATTAACAATTATCAATTATATGAATTTTGGATTTTTTAATCACGATTCTTAATTAAAAAAAATTACTTTTAAAACCCTAATGTCAAACCCTAATTTCCTTTTAATTCCTCTTAACAAGCAAAAAAAAAAAAAAAAAACAATTTCCAATTCAACAAATAAAAGTTGGTTTATTCAAAATTCAAAATATAGACATTTTGATTCACAAGCATAATTTCAAAATCCCAATTTCTGATTTCAACTTTCAAAATATAAACATTTCATAATTTCAATTCTCAATTCTCAATTCTCAATTCACAATTATATGAATTTCATAATATGACATTAACATATTTATGATTTATGAATTTATGAATTTCATAATTCCAATTTTCAATTCTCAATTCTCATATTTATGATTTATTTAAAAAATTCAAAAAATTCAAAAAATTCCAAACCTGATTTATGATTCAAAAGCATAAAAATTCACAAGCATTAGAACCCTTAATAATGTGAAGCCTAAAATGTCATCCTAAAAGGATGTGTGAACAATCTGATATCGAGCAACAATTATTATTAGAACCCTAATTTCATAACCACACTGATAAAGCGTAAAAAATCCAAACCCAAATATTCAATTCACAAGCAACATCCAAAAATTCAAAAGCATAAAAAATTCCACAAATTCAAAAGCATTCACATTTCTGATTTCGGATTTCCAAACCCTGATTTTTAATTTCAAAAAATTCCAAACCCTAATTTCATAACCACACTGATAAAACCCTAACACATTTAATAATTCACATATAAAACCCTAACATTCACAGCAAATTAAAACACATTCACATTTTCACAAACACAAAAAATAAATACATAAAATTAGGGTTAACTGTCATACCACGGAGAGAGAGAGAGAGAGTAGAGAGTAGAGATCAGGGTGAGAGCAGAGAGTAGAGAGCAAAGGGAGAGCGATAGTGAGCCGAAGCAGAGCGAGATCGAGTGAGTCTGAGAGCAGAGGGAGATGGAGAGTGAGAGATGAAGAGTGAGAGATGGAGAGTCTGTAGATCGAGCAGAGACGAAAAATGTAAGTGTGAAAAACATGAATGCAAATGACGGGGTTCGTCTTTTATAGCAGTGTGAAAAACGCTTTTTCAATTAGCGTTTTCATTTAGCTACAGTGAAGTCACCATTAGAAATAGTGTTTTATTCACAAAGGTGATGCACAGTGAAGTCGCTATTCTGAATAGCGTTTTCTCAAGAATGAAGCGCTATTAGAAATAGCGTTTTATAATTTAAAACCGCTATTCGGAACAGCGTTTTATTAATTAAAATTGCGATTCACAATAGCACCTTAACTATTCATCAAATTTTGGCCTCCAAACAGTTAAAGCGCGATTTGTAATAGCGCTTTAGCTTAGTTTGGGAATTCCGTCAAAACTAGGCCTAGTTTGGGAAATAGGAGGCAAAAGAGGCTTAGTTTGGGAAAGTCCCCAATTTTAAGCATAAAATCGTCATATAACTTATGTTATTCTGGTTAACTTGTATATTGTTTGAACTGTAATGATTTTTTTTAATGAATAATGTTGAAATGTTTTTGGTTATAAAGTTCTGTTTGGTTTGGTTTTCAGAATCTAATTTCAGAAATTTTTTCTAAGAAATTAAAAATTAAATTGGTGAAAAAAATTTAAAAACACATCATCTTTATATAATTTTATCTTTTTGGAGGGTATAAATAATTTTTTAAAATAACTTTTTTTATATTTCTTTTTGTTAAACTAGTTTTTATTTTTTTAAAAGTCAAACATGAAACAACCTTGATGTCATTATTAAGGAAAAATTACTCATAAATCCAACTTTGGTAAATGTTACACTAGTTAGTCCTGAGCATTTTTTATTAAACTATTTAGTCATTTTTATTTTTGGTATAATATATTTTTTTAATTTATTGTATATGAGGTTTACCTTTTTTCCCATATTATGTTTTGTTTTTGATGTTTTTCTGGTGATTGTTTTTAAGGATATACTGTAACATTATTTTTTATTAGGAGGGAATTTCATGGATGGCGTGGACTCATGTGGAAGTGTAGGATGTTCCCCAAGTGGTGTTCGTGGTGAGAACGTTGTTTTGGGGTCTGTGGACGTTCGTTTCTGGGTGTGGTGTTTGCGTTTTGCGGTTTCATCCTTGGAGTTTTTATGCGATTGACATTGTTTTTCAGGTTTGTTTGATTTTAGTGTTGTGTATTGTGTTTGCGATTGATTTTCTGATGGTCTTTGGGTGTGTTTGTTGAACTATTGTGTGTTATGATGTTTGTTGTGGTTTTAGGTTGTCTTGTATGCTTCATTAATTTTGTTTCTCGCATTGTCGTTTCTGCATTTTGTATAGGGGTTCCGGAATTGTTTTTGGTGTTATTTGCGAGGGATTTGTTTTTTGTAAAGTGTCTTTCGGTATCAAAGTGTTGATGGTAAGTACAGATGGTGTGCCGGTGGGGTTGTGTTATTGTAACTTGGCTTCACCATGAACAATTCGGATGGGTGTATTTGGTGTTCTTTTGTGTGGGAATTGGTGTTTTGTAATGTGTGTTTCGGTATTGATTTGTGGGTCGTATGTACGGGTGATGTGCCGACCGTGATTGTTTTGCGAGATTTTCTCCTTATTGATGTTTATTTCGATGGAGTAGGAGTTTATTAGCATATGCTGGTGCAATTTTATACATATGACAGTGCATTGAATACATTCAAATACATTTGGAGACTTAGTACAAGTTCTTTTGGTTGCTAGATGTAATTTGATGCATCTGTTCTACCTCTCTATGCATAACATATATATTCAATTTTGTATGTTTAAATATTTTTCTGGGTTGTGCTATTTTTCTTATTTGTTACTAATTTTATGTTGCCCATATTTAGTTTCTCAATTTCCATATGCTATTTTGGCAATCTGTTTAATTTCTGGAGGAGTTAAAGTGTTGTTGTAATGAAGAAGGCAATTTTTAATGTATGACGATCTAATTTTTTGCATTGTGAATGGGTGGTGGTCTGTTATTGTAACGTGGATGTAAAATGTACATTACTACTCTTTTTAATTTTTTTGGGTGTAATGTGTTTGTTATTGCATGTTATTTGGCAGGTATGGAGTTTGCAGTGATGTTGTTATGTATGTTCAGCCAGACGAACGCACTGATCCGCATTCATCAAACATTCACTTTCAAACAATTGGTTGATGCCATTTGTGACAAGTTTGATCTCATGGAGCCGGAGTTGGTTTATTTATTGTTCACTATTCCAGGATACAACAAGTTTAAGGTTGACTGCGACGATGATGTACGAAACATGTTGTTACTTGTAAAGTCATTCGGGCTTGACCATATTGACGCGCTAATTCAAGTGCGGGGTAATGGGTCGGGTAGTCAATGTGGTGTGACAGTGTCACATGATGATGAGGAGTGTGAGACCATGGATATGCGGACAGCCGATATGGAAGATTGGATGGATTTGTTGGTGACGTATTGTCCCCATCGAACGAAGATGTTCTTGTTTGCTGGGTGGGCATTCGGTATTACACATGTTGGCCAATTGTTTTTGGGGGGTGCACATGAATTTCGGACGGTACTGTGCAAGTATGTCGTGGAATGTGGGTTTCAGTTTGAGTATGTCAAAAACGACGTTGTACGAGTTACTGCTGTATGCAAATTTGCAGCGTCAACTGCGTGTGGGTGGTTGGTCCATGCACGGGTGTCTCCGTCGAACGGTATTATGCATTTGAAAAGATTTAGTAGTGTACATTCCTGTGGGGCTGCTGTACGAACGTACCGTAACCCACGGACTGGGTTAGATTTGGTGTCCGATGTGATCGCAGGGCGTGTGCGTGAACAACCACTCACACGACCGACGGATGTGGTGTTCGACATGAAGGATGGTTATGGGTTAGATATTAGTTATCGGGTTGCATGGTTAGGGTGGAAAAAGCACGAAGTGAAGTATTTGGCGACCACGCTATGTCTTTCGACCAACTTAGGTGGTATACTGATGCTGTTATGGAAAACAACCCACGTAGTTACATTAATTTGGATTTCAATCAGCAAACTGGGAGGTTTGTGAGGTATTTCATAGCTTTTCGTGCATGCATCGATGGGTTCAATGGTTGCCGCCCGCTTCTTTTTTTAGATGGTACGTTTCTGAAGGATGGTTCAAGGGGACGTTGCTCGCAGCCACTGCTAAGGATGGAAACCAAGGTATGGGTGACAATTTGTAATGGTTATTTGTACTATTTCTTGCACTGTGTTACACATTTGCCTCTCACTATACCATGTGAGTTACAGTTTACCATTTGTATTATTTTATATTGCATTATGGAACCACCACTTGATTGCCTAGCATGTTATGAACATGCTTTTATGCAGGTTTATTCCCCGTCGCATTTACTATTGTCGATTCAGAAAACTCATTAAACTGGGAGTGGTTCTTGCGTCATTTGGCCGAAGTTGTAGATGGCTCAAGGAATTTAACTTTTGTGTCTGATCATAATTTGGGTTTAATACAATCAATGCCCACCGTTTTCCCCATGGCACACCATGCATTTTGCTTGCTACATCTTCAGATGAATCTTCGTGACCGGATGAAATATGTTAACGCTGATCAGAAAGTTGGTCTAATGCGGAAGTTACGAGAATGTGCTTACGTACCTGTGGTAACATTATTCAACCACAAAATTGAAATTTTAAAGCAATGTAACCCAGCAGTGGTTGGAAATTTTTTGCAAGACTTGCATCCCTAACATTGGGCCAACTCGTACTTTAGGTATTTTTTTATCTGTATATTTGTGTCTTGCATTTTTTTGTGTATTACTTATTGAATGGTATGTACATCACTAATTGTTTCCCTTTCTACAGGGGTCGTCGATACAGCAAGATGTGGTTCAACGTCGCAGAGTCGTTCAACAATTGGATTCGGGAAGCTCGTCACCTGTACATTACTCAATTGGTGGATGCAATAAGGGGGAAGATCATGGAAAAAATGTCAAAGCGTAAAGTAAAATCAGCATCTGGGCTGGTGAACTTTGTTCAAAAATGGAAAAGCGTTTGATGTCTGAGTTTAAAGATAGCAGGCACTTGATTATCAGCCAGTTGGATGACAATATTTTTGATGTTCGGTCCCATCCATCAGTGCTAGTTGACATTGGTAATCGTTCATGCTCTTGTTTTCAATGGCAACTAAATGGGTTTCCATGTTTCCACGCGGTTGTTGCTTTTCGGAATAGTGGTAAGAATGTGTACGATTACATTGAATCGTTTTATCACATGGTCAAGTATAGGGCAGTGTATGAAGGGTCGATACACCCAATTCCCACCGTGGCGAAACCCAAGTTCATAGACTCAGACTATCTCATTACACCACCCGTTTTCAAACGTCCTCCCGGAAAGTCCAAGCGGAAAAGAATTTCATCAAAGGGCAAGGATGTTCAACGTATTCGGTGTGGTCGCTGTGGCAAAATGGGTCATTATAACAAGAAAACATGCAAGGAACCGATGTAGCATACTCGTTGTCCAACTTTCGCTTATCCCATAACATTGCTGAAATATTTGATAGACATTATTAAATAATTATGTGTAGTTTCCCAAAACTTTAATGGAAGTTTATTAAACATTATATATTTTTCTACATTTTGGCTCATCTTCATATAACACCGGTGTGGTTTCTTGTTCGAACACATTATATAACACATTTTTCCGCCCAAACATATGCTGTATAGCATGGGTAATTTAATAAAAACAAACAATTGATCATCAATGCAATATGTAGTTCACCATCAGGATTTTTGGGAGAGGGGGTGCTACATTCCTTTCACTTATAATAATAAAAAGTGGTGGTGAATAATGCAATTGTTCAATGCCGGCTGCAACAAAACCATACAGCAGCATTACCCAGTTTCATTTTAATTAAATGACTTACGTTCAAGTTAACGCTTGACACCAAAACAACCTTATAATGTTCATGTTGTGCACTTCTGACAATCATATAACCTGTGTACATACAATTTTAAACCCCAACCGTCAGCATTTTCCTTGCCAAATATGTGATGAAATTATGCACTTCCATCATTTAACAGCATCCATACAAAATAACCTATGTATCAATTGAAAACACACCCACCATCGACATTATCCTCGCCAAATACCGTAAGAAATTATTCATTTATCACATTGATGCATGAAATGTAACACTTACATCACTATAAACAACATGTACCAACATAACAAACATCGACAACAATTGGCACATCACTCAACAGATTATCAAAAAAAAGTGGATAACATTACAGACTTTGCACAAATTGCATGTCTCCAAAATCACTGTGAAATGATGTTCCGGTCACACACCGCCAGTCAAGCCAACAAAACCATGTCCATAAATTTTTTTACCCCAAGCGGATGCCTAAATTATTCCACGTCGCGACATCATGTTTAATAACCAAGGCAAAATGTATGTGGACAAGCTAAAAAAAAATAAATTCCAGTAGCATACTTGAAAGTAATTCAACAAAAAAAAAATAAATTCTGTCAATGACTTCCATCAAAAATATAAACAACCAAACAAATGTAAAATCAAAATCCATGTGCAAATTCCACTATTTTGGGATGGTAGTGAAGACAGTTCCATCAACGTATTATAGCGTAAAGTCCTCTAACTAAGTCATTTAAGAACATCTTCACTATTGCTGCGCGTAACTCAAGTGGTGTTAGTCCTTCCATCGTGGCAACAATGTCGCAACCATGCATGCACTGTCTGATGATGTAGTAGACGAAGATTGCATAATCCGATCTGGTAATAGACAAGAAGCTATATCAATACCCCGTGATTGTAAAAACAAGTAAACTATTTTTTGTTAAAAAACCAACAAAACAACAAAACAACCAAACCACTATTACAACTTTCGCTTCCGGGCTTTATTGTGGGCAATCAATGATTGAAATAAGCGGTACGTCGAAATTCAGCGTTCCAACAGTACCGGTTGCCAATCGTGGCTAGGCAAATTTTGTATAATATTCTTCCACCCACTGTTTCTATGAAATCAAATTTTTATACACCTTAGTTGTATGACACACATATTCACATCAAACCAACTAAAATTATTAATGAATGCTTTTTTTTTTTTTTAAAATAAACATATTCTGACATGTCACTAAATGACGGGAAAAAATTATTACTCCTGGTAACACTTAATTTTACGTTGACAATCTTTTCATTTTCAGCGATTCATTGTAATGTTCATCACGTATTCCTCGTCTTGGTTTTGCAGAATTATAATGTTTCCATGTCCTGTTGATCGTGTCATTGTAGACACCCCATTTTTGACCGTCCTCAAGACTTGGACGTCATCGTTTGAACACTCGATGATCACCCATGTTTGTGTTCGTCTTGAGTTCTCGGAGGTTTCGGCTACGCACCTTGCCTCAAGACCTCTCAACTTGTTTGTTTTGTGTTTGGTTTTGCACCAAACACTTGTTGTTTTGCTTTTGAGGGTGGGAAATAGCTTGTTGGCCATCCCCACACCTCATCGGCCATGGCCTGAGGCCACCGGCCTTGTTTTCTTGCTACCGGCCAAAAGTATTGGCTGGTCGGCAATATTTTTGGTCGGCCGGCCATTGTTTTGATCAATCGGCCACTTTTCCTGGCCGAGACCTTTTTCTTGAGGGAGCTTGACCCTTTTGAACCTTTGTTTTAGCTTCTTGAGGAAGCTTGAACCTTTTGAACCCTTGTTTTAGCTTCTTGAGGAAGCTTGAACCTTTTTTAGCTTCTCCAAGAAGCTTGACCCTTTTGCTCCAAGCTTCCAAGAGAAGCTTGAACCTTTCTTAGCTTCTTGAGGAAGCTTGACCCCTTTGCTCTAGCTTCCTCAAGAAGCTTGACCCTTTTTGCTTTAGCTTCTAAGAGAAGCTTGGCCCATTTGCTCAAGGGTTGAAAAATCTGATATATAAAATATATATATCATTCTCTCTCTATATCTCCCTCTCTCTCTACATTTGTGTGGGTTAGAGTGTTCCAAAGTGAGTTTTTGTTTTTGTTCTTGTTCTTGCACTAGAACACCTAGGAGTACACTACTCCTTGGTTACTAAGGTGCTAAGGAGTTGTTTGAGGGGTTTTTGAGCTGGTTTTGATCCAAAGAGGCTGTTGGTTTGGTGTTCTTGGAAGTGGTCTTCAAAGGTAACTCCTTTTCCCTCTTTTATTTCCCGTTTTTGTACACACTTTTAGCCTATCTTGCATGCTGATTTAAGCTTAGCTATAAACTGAAAAACGTTTTGTATTTGCATGCTTTTGAAGTTTGTTTAAGATCACTTTTGTGTTTGGGATTGTTTACCCTCTCTTAGGCCTTGTTTGGCCTCTTTTTTGTGCCTTTTTTCTAAGCTTCGGGACCACCTTATATTGGCCTTCTCACCACTGAAATCCAGGGATTTCAATGGTGGGGATGATGTTTTGAGGTCCTAAGAAGGAGAGGGCCATCGCCTCTCCTTATTGTTTTGTTTACTTGCATTTTTGGCCTTACAAAGGAGCCCATATTTGCATGCATCCCAAGCTTGGTTCAGGCCATTTTTGGTGAGTTTTAGGACCTATATAACCTCTGTCTTGAGGTGGTTTTGTCATATTTAACGTTCATCTTGCATCTGTAGAACAACCCCTTGCATGGCCTTCCAAAGGAGCACCTCATTCTAACATGTGTTGGCTCTATTTCAGTGGGTATTTGGTGTTATTTAGGCATGCTTTACCTCTGTTTTAGGTTGGTTTGTTGACCCCTTGCATGCATCATACACTTGCCTTGCATTCCTCTATTTTGCCTAGAAAGGCATCTTGCATTTGGACCACCATGCTTGCATGTTTTGACTTAGCTTTGTGAAGTTTTTAGTCATGTTTTAACATGTTTAAGTTCTGTTTGGTGTTGATTTGGTCATGCTTACCATGCTTTGTATAGCTTCTTTGCATTCTAGCTTGTTAGCTTCGGGTGTGTGAGTCATTATCATGCTTCATTTAGGCTATTTCAGTGATTTGGAATCACTTCCCATGCCATTTCAGTCCATGTTCCAGGGCCACACACTTGCATTTATCATCCATTTCATGCTTGGGTAGTTTGTGTGTTATGCTTTAAGAGTAGACCATTGCATGCGCCTCCATGATTTGGTCTTTGGAAGACCTTGTCATTGGGTTTTGGGGCTTATTTTGATGTGTTTTAACTCTGATTTTATTTGCCTAAATCATGCCATGTTTGGTTGTAAGAGGTGTAGTGTATTTCCCCTTTTAGGCCTTGTATGTGTCTTGTTTTGTACTTGCCTTTGTAGCATGTTTTGGCCTCATTCCATGCATGTTCTAGCCTTGTTTTGGCCTCTCTTGGGACTGTTTTGGACCACCTTAGCCCTTTGAGGCTTGGTCGACATGGCCATGGTTCAAGTCCCGTGGCTTGCTTTGAGCTTTCAGTCCATTAACATACTTTGCTCGTCTTGATTAGTTGATTTGGCATCATCTTTCATGTAACTTCAGAGCTTAGTATGCTTGCCATTTGTCCATAATAGTCCCTTTTAAATGTGTTTAAAAGTTGCTTCTTTTATGCCTTAGATTATAGTCCTTTGTGCATGCATGCTTGTATGTTTGTTTCCATGCTTTTGTTGCATCCCATTGGCCACTGATTTTGGCATGCTTGAGAGCTACCCATGTTAGTGTAAGTCCATCTCACCATGTTGTCGCATGCTTGTTTCATTTCGCATGTTGTTGCATGCTATACACATCCACATGTTTAGGTTGTATGCCTATATGCATATTGCATGTTCACATGCTCATGTTGCATGTTTAGCTTGCATGTTTAAGTTGCATATCATAGCATGCATGTCTAGCCTCTTGAATCAATTATGATAGGGGTTGGAGACCTCTTATTTGTTTTATGTGCATTTCATTCGGTATCAAATGCATACTTGACTCTTTGGCCATCACGCATTGAAATGCGCGATTGATGGTCCGAGGGTTGAGTACCATACTCCCTTAAGTCTTAAACATGATAGGGAGGGTGGTTGTGCATACATTGTCTTTTAAATTCTTTGCCATGCACTGTCTGTCCTCTGCTGCAGCAAAACTAGTATTCTGCAGCAACATATGGCCGGTCGACTATATTAAGTGCCGACCGACTACCAAACTCCAGCCGGTGATCCAACTTTTTGTCGATGGCCATTTTTATATGGTCGGTGGACTTGTATTCTGGCCGGTGACATTCCACAGTGCTAAGGGAGTATTTCAGAGGCATCCCAAGGATTCTCACATCCCTCAGAGGTGTAGAACAGCGCAAATAGAGGCAACAGTGGCATGACAACGGGTTTCCGGGGGAAGCCAATCCGAGCATGCGTGCATCCCTCTTCCCGAGGCATTTTACTGCTTTCCATAGCTTAGTTAATTTGTTTAATTAGTTAAGTGTTATGTAATATTTAATTAGCTAGGGTAGTTAATTATTTATCCGGTTTGTATTATTTGTTCGATCCTTCCGAGAGAGGGCAAATTGTGTAATAAGCGTGCGTGTGTGTGATGCATGTCTTCCAACCCCCACTTCTTTCTCCCTTTTATTTACTAGCTTATGATGGTTAGTTTAGGGCATGTTTCAATTAGCATACTTATGCTCGCATGTTTGCATCCATTCATTCGTCTTGCATGCACCGGGCTCGGCGCATCATACTAACTGCATTGTATTTCAATTCCAAGTTGAATACATGTATCGATTGTTGCATCTCATATGCCATTCTTAGATTAGCTGAGCCTATCTTAGTTGCATTTTGCATGTGTTGCATTAGCCATCTTAACATGAACTAGGATCATGCATGATTACTAACTAGTTTCTGTTTTGGCTCGGAGTACTCGGTGAGTGTTTATGCTTTAGCATCCTTGCATGTGTGTGAGTGACTGCCATGATAGCATGCTTACCATGAGACTATTTGCTTATGTGATATAACTGCCTGAATGCCTGTGGGTGAAGGTTGGATTGCTTGAATTGGGATAATTCATTGAAATCCGTGTTTTAAGCGTACTTGCGAGTAGCAAACTTCAAATCATTTCTAAACAAACGGATATGCGATGCTTTGTTCCAAATTAGGCAATCTAGTTTATACTTGTTTTGCTGTGCGCATCACATAGTAAAGATTAACTAATTAACCGGAATAAGAACGCATGTGTTTTCAAAAACAAGATATCATGTTTAGTAGTGGCCGATCTTTAATCGGGCGAGCGGGGGTGCTCATAGCTGACCTTCTCCAATCGTACCCAAGTTTCCGAGCCGAGACAACTTTGGTGATGATGGGCATATGGCCTTAGGCACGAGTCAGGGTTTCCTAAATTCCCCCAAAATAAATATTTAGGTGGCGACTCTGTATCTGGAAAAGCAGTCCATGTTTGGCAATTCTTTCTAAAAATCAGTTTTTTTCAAAAACGATTTGCCGGATTTGGACTCTTTGATGATTCATCGGTCTTGCATTACACTCTGCAAGATTAGATACAGGACCGTGACATTGAGTCCAAACTGTAGTAAGCCCAATGAACAGAACGGGATTCCCTCCCAGGGCGTTCGGGGACGTCTACAATCATGCACCATAATTGTCCAGTGTTTGGCATGGCGCACTGGGTAATGCGTGTATCTGTGTCCTTTTGTAGCTTTGGTTTGCATATTCAGATACTTCGCCCGCGACAGTGCACTTGGATTCCTCATAACATCCTGTTACATTTTGCCAAATGTACAAAAAAATCAGATATTCTCAAAAACATCACACATTTGGATGGAGTGGGAATATATACGTGTAAGTGTGTGCGCTTACATTACATACACTTACTGAGCATACGCTACTAAAAACATACGACGTGTCCCCAGAATCTTGTCTGCCAACATCTTTTCCCTGTAACTCCATCAACATGGCTGCGTATATGTCAATGACCTATACCAATTAGCGATAATCACTACAAGAAATTACACTTTTGGGGACTAAACTTTTAGTCCCCAAAAGTCATATTTTTAGTCGCCAAAAGGTTTTCCCGACTAAATAGTTTGGTCACCAACTTGGTCGCGGAAAGACGGTCAGCGAAGGTATTGGCAACTAAAAAAATTTTAGTCACCGAAAGTCCAAAATTGGCTACTAAACAAGTAGTCGCCAAAAGTAAAGGTATTGGCGACAAAAAAAACTTTAGTCGTTGATAAGCTAAATTGGCGACCAATCTTTTAGTTGCCAAAAGCTTTCAAAAAAAATTTACATCGCATTTTCAGCGACTAAAACATTTAGTTGCCGAAACTAAATTTATTTTCCATGACTAATTTATTTAGTAGCCAAAAAGATTTTTTGTTCATCTTATTTTTTTTAGCTACTAAATGTTTAGTTGCCTAAAGTGTAATTTTTTTTAGCTACTAAAAATTTAGTCGCCTAAAGTCTATTTTTTATTTGGCTACTAAAATTTTAATCGCCAAAGTTTTTTTATTCATTTTATTTATTTTTAGCTACTAACTATTTAGTCACCAAAAATATTTACTATCATTTTGGCTACCAATTATTTAGTGGCCAAAAATATGATATTACTTTTTTTTTTTAAATTTGTCCATAACCTGCATGTATTCCGTGCAACCTGTACCATGTCTATAAACAAAACAATACATATATTATCAATCATTTCGAAATTTGCACCCATTTCACTTCCAACCATCCAAAAAGGAACTATTAGAAGAATTTTAAACTATAATAATAGGTTGGAACATGAAATTTGGGCTATTACATCACTGAGTAGCAAGTCACATGGCTCAAACATATGGATCACATCTCCAATCCTAGGCCTATTTTCGACATCCAGATCAACACATCTAAGAGCAATCAAAATGATTCGTTTAAGTTCCTTCAATGAAATCATCTCAGGCATCTTAGGATCTACAAGATGATCAAAGTTTTGCTTGGCAACCATAGACTTTAACCAGTCTATCAAGTATACTTGCAATTGGAGATTCATTTTGCACTGCATTAGTATATGATTATAAAGAAGAGATAGAAAATGAAGCATTTTAAAGACTAGCAACCTCTGCTTCAGTTTCGGTTGAGTACTCTAGAGGGGTCTTCCCAGTTATAATCTCCATGAGAAGTATACCAAAGCTATAAATATCACTTTTCTTATTGAAAACACCAGTGGAAGCTGTGGACACCCCATTTTTGATCGACCTTAAGACTCAGACATCATCGATTGAGCGCTTGGTGATAGTGCATGTTGTGCTCGTTTCGAGCTTCGGAGTTTTGGCTAAGAGCCTTGCCTCCGAGTTTTCGAACTCATTGTGCTATGACTCGATCCGCGGACCAAGTCTTGTTTTCTCTTCTCAGAGGTAGGGAGAGGTCTTGTAGATCATCTCTCAGTGGTCGCAGGCTACTTTTCGTGGTTGTAGGCTACTGTTCCCATCTGGAGACTAGTTTCCGATTTTCGGAGCCGTCGGCCGTACGTCTCGGCTCGGGACCGCTTAACATTCTCCGTTTGGCACGATTTTTGGAACACACCTCGTTTCCTCTGTCTAGAGGGACACTGTGGTCTGGGAGACTACTTTTGTGGTCGTACGCCACTTTTGATGCTCGGTAGCTAGTTTTCGGGGCTCCCGGCCGTGCGTCTTGCCTCCCGAACCCTCGTCTTGCATCAGTTTTGGTTTGTCTTGGGTACAAACCTTACTTTCCTTGTTTGGGAAGTGTTACAAGGGTGGGAGACCAGCTTTTTCCTTGGAAACCACTTTTCTCTCCTCCAGTCGATTTTCTGGTCGGGAAACCGATTTTCTTGGTCTTTGGGTCACATTTTCTGGTTTTTCACTCCACCATTGGCTTGCTTTCAGTGTGGAGACCACCATTTCCCATGGCCGACCACTTTTTTCCTGGGAAACCACTTTGGGTGGTCGGCCGACCACTAAAAGTAGCAGGCCGACCACCTTTTTTGGTCGGCAACTTTCCCCCTGTTTTGGCAGACTGTATGGATGCCAGCTGTGCCAGCTAGAGGGCACAGACTGTATCCTCCATACACGTGTATGGAGGGATTGCATCCAAGTTTAGCTTCTCCAAGAAGCTTGAACCCTTTGTTTTTCTATAAGAGAGGCTCTCCCTATCCATTCCAGAGTTTTTTGAATTTTGGCCTAAGGCACAAGTGTGTATCTCCCTCTATATCTCTATATTTGGTGCCTTAAAGAGTGTTATTCCTTCACTTTTGCACTACACACTTCTAGCCACACACCACCACATTTGAGCTGAGATCATTGGAGGTGGTTTTTGGGTCATAAGAGTTGGTTTTGGGCTGGAGGAATTGCTGTTGTTGCAGTGCTTCAAGGGTAACCTTCTTTTTTCCCTTTTTAGCTCTATTTTGATCACTCTCTTAGCCATATTTTCATGCTTCTCTTGGCTTAACTTTAAACTACAAAAAGATTTATTTTTGAGTACTTAACATGTTTGTTTGAGGCTCCTTGGGTGTTGGGGGTGTTCTACCCTCTTTTGTGCCTTGTTTGGCCTTGTTTTGCCTTGTTTTGTGCCATGCCTTAGGGCCTTTGAGGTAATCCTTGCTTGGCCTTTTAACCATTGAAATCCAGTGGATTTTCAGTGGTTGGCATGTGGTTTTGAGATCCTAAATCAAAGAGGGGTGGCCCTTTCTCTTTTTGTCTTGTTTACTTGCATTTTGGCCTATCAAAGGAGCATATATTTTCATACTTTCAAGGCTGGTTCAGGCACTTTTTGGTGACATTCAGGGCCTACCTAGACTCTGTCCATGGTTGGTTTGGTCACCCTTGGCATGCTTTTCATATGTGTAGTGTATTCCCATTTATGGCTCATCAAGGTAGCATGTCAATCTAGCATGTTTTAGCTCCATTTTAGTGGGTTTTTGGTCATCATTTGACATATCATGGCTCTATTTTTGGCTGGTTTAGTAGCCTCTCACATGCTCCATATGCTTGTAGTGTAAATCTTGTTTACTAGCTTGGTTCGCATGATGTTTTGGCTATTTATTCTAGCACATTTTGGCTTTGCTACAACATGGTTTTGTTCATATTTTGGGCTGCCTTAGCTCTATTTGGAGGCCACTTGGTTGAATGATGCTTGCCATGCATGCTTGACGTGTAATAGCCTTGACTAGTTTTGAGTTTTGAGGTCTCTTGCATGCTTATCTCGAGATAGTTGCATGTTTTGGCATCATTAAGAATGTTATTTCAGAGCATCTAGGGCTTCCATATTTCCATATTTTTCCACTCTTTGAGTGCTCTTTAGAGTTATGCTTTTATGCCCTATTTGTGAGCCATTGCACGAGCCCCATTTTTGTGCCTTTCAAAGCCATCATCCTAACTCATTTTGCTACTTTTTTGGGCTGCATAGGATCTGTTTGGGGTTGGTTTGGTCATTTGAGCATCGCCTTGCATGTCTCTAGTGTAATATGCTTCACTAGCTTTCGATACTTGAGCCTTTCAACATGCATTGCGTGAGTTGTTTGCATGATTAAAAGTCATTTTGCATGCCATTTCAGTGCTGGAACAATGCCATTGTACTCCATGTTGCATCCTTTCAATGCTTTTGGAAAGTTGTGTTTTGTGCCTTAGGCTTGGGCCCTTGCATTGTGCATGCTTGTATGCGTTTTGTTGCCTTGATTTCATCACTATTGGCCACTGATTTGGACATGGTTGAGGCCTATCCATCTTGGTTTAAGTCCATTGTGTATTGAGTATGCCATGTTGTTGCATGATTGATCATTACACTTGTGCATGCCATTTTCATCGCATTATGTATGTTAGTTACCATGTGCATTGTGTATGCAAGCGTTATGAGCATTGTGTATGCCATGTAATTCATAACATTGTGTATGCTAGTTGCATATTTGCATGTCCATCCCTTGCATGTTTGCATATCCAAGTTGTATCGCATTAGGTTGCATACTTAAGGTCGCATTGTGCATGACATGTTTGCTGCATTGTGTTTGGGATAGGAGTTAGCCCAAACATGGGAAATGAGGCACGTTTCATACTCGAAGTGATGAAACATACCTTGATTCCCGGTCGCTAACACTCTTGACTATACATGACGGAGTTCTAGGCTTTAGGTGTTTGTATGTGCATTCATTCCATATCGAGATGCGCAATTCGGCCCCTCGGCCATCATGCATCGAGATGCGTGATTAGTGGCCCGAGGGTTGAGACCTATGCTCCCTTGAGCTTATGTAATGATAGGGAGGATGGTCGCGCATACATGTGTTGCAAATACTTTGCCATGCCCCTTTCTTGCCCTCTGTTGCAGAAAAGTAGAAACCGACAACAAAAACTGGTCAGCCGACCAGATAAAGTGGCTGACCGACCACTTTTTCTGGTTTTCACCGCAAAAACTGGTCGGCCGGTGGTCTCCAAGGCCAATATCTGGTCGGCAGCATCCCTACAGATTCCCAAGGTGGAGTTTCATCTCTCTAGAGCTTGGCGCAAGTTTCTGAGATCAATTGCAAACAGAGGCAAATCGGGGCGTCGTGAGGGATTTCCAAACAAGGCGACTCGAGCATGCATGCATCCTTTGTCATCCAAAGCAGAGCTGAGGCAGCCTACATCATATAGTTTATACACTTATTTAATTGCTAACTTAGTTAATTTGTTAATTAGTTAGAGTTGTGTAATAATTAGCTGTAGTTTGTTATTCATTCTTTTGTGTAATAACTAGTTTAATTAGATTAGCTTAGATTAGCTAGTCAGTTCTGTATTATTCATTTGGACCCTCCGTCGAGAGGGCACAACTGTTGTAAATAAGTGTGCGTGTGTGTGATGCATGTCTTCCAACCACCATTTCTTTCTCCCTTTTATTTACCAGCTTACGACGGTTAGTTTTAGGGCATGTTTCAATTAGCATCCTTATGCTCGCATGTTTGCATCCATTCATTTGTCTTGCATGCACCGGGCTCGGCGCATCATACTAACTGCATTGTATTTCAATTCCTGTTTGAATACATCTATCAAGTTGCATTTCGCATGACATTTTAGAATAGCCGAGCCTATCTTAGTTGCATTTTGCATGTGTTGCATTAGACATTCTTGACATAGCTAGGATCATGCATGATTACTAACTATCACTTGTTTTGGCTCGGAGTACTCGGTAAGTGTTTATGCTTTAGCATCCTTGCATGTGTGTGAGTGACCGCCATGATAGCATGCTTGCCATGAGGCTATTTGCTTATGTGATATAATTGCCTGAATGCCTGTGGGTGAAGGTTGGATTACCTGAATTGGAACAATCCATTGATTGCAAGTTTTAAGTCTACTTGAGAGTGGCAAATCACCATGTTTTCTAAGCCCACTTGAGGGTGGCAAAATCCGCATTTTAGCCTACTTGCGAGTAGCAAACCGCTTTCAAAGACAAACATGAGATGTTTTGTTCCAACTTAGGCGATCTAGTTTATACTTGTGTGTTGTGCGCATTACATAGTAATTCTAGCTAATAATCGGAATAAGAACATATGTGTTTTGAAAAACAAGATATCATGTTTAGTAGTGGCCGATCTTTGATCGGGCGAGCGGGGGTGCTCATTGCATGACCTTCCCCTCTTGTACCCAAGTTCCCGAGCTGAGGCAACTTTGGTGATGACGGACACGTGGTCTTAGGCACGAGTCAGGGTTTCCTAAATTCCCCCAAAATAAAATATTTAGGTGGCGACTCTGTATCTGGTAAAGCAGTCCATGTTTGACACTTCTTTCTAAAAATCAGTTTTTCAAAATGATTTGCTGGATTTGGACTCTTTGGTGATTTATCGATCTTGTATTGCACTTTGTGAGATTAGATTCAGAACCGTGACATTGAGTCCGAACTGTAGTGAGCCCAATGAACAAAACGGGATTTTCCCTGGACGTTCGGGCGCGTCTACAGTTTCTGGCGACTCTGCTGGGGACTTTGAGAACTTGACTCGAACTCATGATATCTTGTTTTGATTACACTTATGGGTCTCTTTGCATTGCATTTGCATTGGTGCGCTTAGGACACCGTGTTTGCCATCTGCTATTCCTGAACGGTTTGCTGGAGGCTGCATGCCATATGGCTGACCAGTTACGGGCTCTGCCACGATGGGAACACAAACCCCGATTTTTACCGGGGCACCCTTTTGACCATTCGACCTTGTACATATTGGAATCCATAGTGACTATCCCAACTTAGGACAGGCTACTTACCCGATTATAGGTTGTTTGAAACCGCTGTGTGCATAGTGAAACCCTAGCTGCTGACA
This sequence comes from Camellia sinensis, assembly GCF_055761805.1. Taxonomy (NCBI): domain Eukaryota; kingdom Viridiplantae; phylum Streptophyta; class Magnoliopsida; order Ericales; family Theaceae; genus Camellia; species Camellia sinensis. The sequence continues at coordinate 65,905,700 of NC_138968.1, read as the reverse complement.
AAATAGGACAGGGCAACCCTACCCCAACGTAGGGGTGTTTTGGCTCTCGCTTGCTATATGCTTTTAAAGTGCGTCTCTACAGGAATGCATGTATCAGTTTGCAAGTCTGAGAATCAGGCATGCAGCATCAGTATTTTGGGGGAATTAGTTTTACCTAAGGGTATCAATTTACAGGGAAGAATTTTGGGCAGAATCTAGTAGAGAGTGCAGTCATTCAGCTATGCTCATATCTATTTTGGTGAAATTAGGCTGAGATGCTGCCTGTTTTCTCTTTTGCTAGGGGTAGTCTCGGAACCATAGCTTCAGATGGCTCTAATATTCCCTGGTACATTAGACTTGTGCTGATATACTTTGTCAGGTCAGAGATTCAGTTCAAGGGCAAATCAGTGTTCCTTCGCTAGAGGCAGGGTAAAAAGGCCTGTCAGGCATAGATCATTAGTTCAACAGTCTTCAGATCAGCAGTCATTATCCATCTCACCTATGTGCAGTTGGGTTGAGATATTTGCTTTTACCACAAAGACAGATATACTGATAGATTAGTTAGATTAGGGCAGTATGGCGGGAATGGAAGAGATGACGCGTCAGCTCCAGGAGAGTATGAAAACCATGCAATAGGACGCTGCTCGTCAAGCAGAATTTGCCAAATAGTAGGCTGAGGTCATGGCCCAACAGGCAGAGGTAATTATCAGGCTATAGCAGCAGACTGGAGCATCTGTTTCACACCAGGCTCCTCTCCCACCAAGAGTTCCTATACTCGAGGAGACAGTTAACGTCTAGGATGATACGGACATTCCAATAGGGCCGGCTTCGCCCCCGATCCTACCCTAGCTATCCAAAGCACAGAACAACATATCGAATTCTCCCTTTGAGTTTGAGGTGGACCCTATAGCGTTGAAAGTGAGCAAGCTTGAAAAGCTGTTCAAGAAGTCTCAGGGTGTGAAGTCCATTCCGGATATTGAGGATGGGTACACCGACTCGGCCGTGACGCTGCCGGACCGATTTAAGATGCCACACATAGACTGCTTTGACGGGTCTGGAGATCCTATGGTGCATCTGCGGCTGTTTTCAGACATACTAAGGCCGATGGACCTCTCCAGATTACAGAAGCTTTTCTTGTTTGGCCGAACCCTGTTGAGTGTAGTGGCTATTTGGTATGCAAAACTAGAGGACTCCGTCAAGCGAAATTGGGAGGAGATGGCTGAGGCCTTCATAACTCAATACTCCTGTAACACACAGATTGAGATTACAACCCATGATCTTGAAACCACTAGGCAAGAGTCGAAGAAGAGCTTCTCCGATTTTGTGACCCGGTGGAGGGCTAAGGCCTCGATGATGACCATCAGGCCTGTTGACAAAGATCAGATTCAGATGGTTGTATGCAACCTCCAGCCCAAGCTCATGAAGAAGATGATCGTTCGCCTTCTCCCCACCTTTGCAGATCTACATGAGATAGGGGTGCAAATCGAGGATGCCATGAAGCAAGGCCTTATTGACCAGGAGAAGGAGCAGCCCAGGAGGGCGTTTTCTCGTAGTTCAAATGCGACAACCAGTGGTGATGCAGTTGCAAGATCTTCTGAAGTGGGCACGGTCACCACCACCACATCAAAAATAGCTACCCCATTCACTGGTGCGTCCGGAAGTAGCTCACAAAAAACCAAATATCCATCTCGAATCAAGAGGGTTTTTACCCCACTTTATATGCCTTTGTTAAAGGCTCTAGAGGTTTTACTCTGGAAAGGACATCTGAAACTGTTGGAACAACGGCCTCTACCTGATCCTATCCCTCCAAAGCATGACCAGACTAAATACTGTGCCTACCATCAACAAACTGGTCATGACACTGACAGTTGCTTTCGTCTCCGCCATGATGTACAAGATCTGTTTGACAACGAGGTCATCGCCGCACCAGCTTAGCAAAGTCTATTGCCACTAGATCAGTGAACTTGGGGGATAATGTGACGTGATTGGGGGATGAACCACCTGTGGGTGGCGCTCAGTTTGCTCCAGATGTGGCGTATGGCACGCACTGTTTTGAGCATTTTGCGAATACTAGCTTTTGTGCTTTCTGACTTGGGTATTGGGTCAGTCTTGTTATTTTGTATTGAGTCTGTCTTTTCATACTGAGTCAGTTGGGTCTGTCTTGTTGTATCGAGCCAGTCCTGTTTTGTTAGAGTCAGGTGATTTCTGGGGTGTTACCTCGGATATCACTTACTTGTTTTGTGTTTGTCCTTTTGCTTTCTTTTGAGTCTGTTTCTGCCATGGAGCCAGTTGTGCCAACAGATTTGAATGAAACAACTGTAATTTTCACACTCTTGTGTTTGCTTCTACCTTGCGCTAGTTGTGCCAGAAGTTTGAATGAAACAGCACTACTTTTCACCTGTTTTTTTGCGCCTTTAAGTCATTATATCGACCCAAGTTTTTCAAAACCTTTTTGAACACTGTGATGAAAACGAAGAGGAAGGAATTCCTCAGGTTTTGCAAAATTTGATCAATTGAGAGAAAGAGAGGCATGTTAAGCCCTTAATAATTGAAATCATGCTTGTTAATGTGAGTACTGAGAAGGATCCTGGCTTGATCCAGATTGGTTCTACACTGTCCTCAGCGCGAGCGATTTGTCGCTTTCTTAAAAGATTTCAAAAAAATATTTTGCGCGATCCTGCGAAGACCTGTGTGGAATCGCTCTTGAGATTGTGCAGCCTTGGATCGCTCTCAGCCTCGAGACTCGACCCCTTTTGCTTTCAAACCTTGAACTTAGATTCTAAATGTTTAAAGCTCAATCATGATGTGAGGCCTGTGCGGCTAGATTCGAGGCAGCCCATGAATTAGCAGCAACAAAGTCAGATCAAGAAAGTCAGACGTCGTCAAAAGGAAGCTTGTGAAGCTAGATCAGAAGCACCCCTCGAACTAGGGGTGGCAAAAATGCACTCGAAGAGTAAAAAATGGGACATTTCTCAAGCTAACGAAGACTGGCAAGAATGCCAAATCCCAAAAGGGAGGAAAGAAGAAAGTTTTTGCTGAAGGACAACCAGGTTCTTATCCACAACACTGGGGGCAATTCAGCACCTATCGGATGGACTTTTACATCGTCAGCGAACAACGACCACTCTCCTGGATTCAGATGGCTTTGAGATCTCAAAACCATTTGACAGGGAGCAAACTACACTTTTACCCTTGAGAGGCTTGTTGGGCCGAAAACTCGGAAGGGCGACCCAGGCAAAAGTTAGATCAAGAAAAAAAAGAAAAGAACAAAAAAAAAAGAGAAAAAGAAAAGTGAAGAAAATGAAAAATTCTGAACAAATAAAAAAAAATGAAAAAGAAATGAAAAGAAAAGAAAAACAAAGCTCGCAAGGTTGAAAACCCGGAAGGGCGGCCTTGGTAAAAGTTAGAGCGCAAAAGGAGAGGTTAAATACCCGAGTGTACCTTACCCCGAACTACGTAAGGCTTGATTCCAATGTTTGGGATACGTAGGCAACTTTATTCTGAAGTCCAGTCATAAAACACTTCAAATTCAACTGTCCTGTCTATGAGATTGAATGGGCCATCTTTGTCATTTCTGTATCCAAGAGTTCGGTTGTGACCTTCACCATGAGAACTGGTTACAGTGCGCTGCGGTACTATTCAAACAAGGGGCAACTTTCCGTTGCCGTACAGTGTGCTGCGGTGCTATTCAAACAAGGGACAACTTTCTGTTGCCGTGCAGTGTCCTTCAGACAAGGGGCAATTTTCCATTGTTTTTGGATCTGAGGTTGTGCATCTCAAGAGTCAATTCTACGTTGGTCAAGCAGTGGCCATTTGTAAAAATAGTTTTTGAGAATTTTTACTGAGGTTGACTAATTCTCGCGAAAATTATTCCATTTTTCCAAAACTGAACCATTTTCTTGGACCCAAAAAAGAAAATTTTTCAGTGCTCATAACCTAACTTGCATGATTTTAAATTAGAAAATCAAAAAAGTGTGTTAATCTAACTCTCATGTTGGTCAAAATTGTTTTAGCAGAACGTCAAAAACAAAAAATGGTCAAAATAATGAACTAGGGGCACAGTTAAGTCAGGTGTTCTGTCTTTTCCCCATTGTCAACATACTTGCCAGAAAGGGCACCGTATCTGCCAGAAAAGGGCACAACAAAAACTAACATCAAAATGCCAAAAGTTCTCTCATCCTCCAAGCAGTGAGGTATCATGCTAAGTGCGAAGCATGAACTGGAATGGAGCAGGATATTCTATTCCCTCATTTGGACAGATCTGATCACATCCAAACTCCCTAGTAGAGCATCGTCAACCAATGTCAATTGCAGATTTGCTGCACATCCAGCCGCATCACAACCCCTCCGTGGGGGAAGTTCACTGTTGTGAGCAGAAGAAAGAGAATCTAGCAGAATGCTAGGGGTAAGAGCCCGCAACTTCTTGTCCATCCATCAACCACCCAGGGGAGGGATAAAAAAATGAGAGATTGAAGAATAGAGAGATGTGCGCTGAGAGAAAAAGTGAGGAAAATGGCTTTTTCAGAAAAAACAGAGCCTGAGGGCCGAGTGATGTGAGAATCACAAATAAGAAAGGGTGTGAAACAATACCTAGAGAAATAGGCTTCCTGTGCACGTCTGAGTGTCGTGTCTTTTTGTTTTATCTCGATTCTTGTTTTGAGTCGTTTCGAGTGTTACTCGATGTGTTTAGGTTGTTCACCTTTTGTTTTCCGTTGTTGAGTCATAGTGCGTTGTGTTCAGTCGTAGGCTCAATACCCCGATCAAGAACTCATCTCTCAATTTCAAAAATAAAATCATTTGTACTCAGAGTGCCGTATCGTTCTCCACATCTGTGCAAAACAAGATTCGTTCTTTCGTAAAACCGCATGGTTCAACCCAGGTCACGCGGGAACAGTAAAACCAGGACCTATCTGAAGCTATATAGGTTCCAGACTGCAAAGCAAAAGAAAAGAGGGAAAATTTCGGGTATCTGAGTTTGTTTCAACTTCAGTAAGTTCCGAGATTGCATTCCGTGTGTACCTCTTCAGGTCTTGCCAATGCTCTGAAGTATGAGTGTGCCTCTACCTCAAGCTCGAGTTCAAGTCTGTTTCAATGCCAGAATGGCGATCAGAAGTGCTCTCCCTGAGTTCCATTCCCTGCTAGAGGCATCTTGGCTGTGTTCGCAATGAGTTCCTAGGAGACCAACTGCGACGGTGGAAACTAGAGTTCGAATGACTGTTGCTTAGAACGCAAAGGTTCAGGATTTCCGAGACTAAAGTCTGGTTTAAATACCCAGAGGCGTGTCCTCGTCTTTAAATCTGTATGGAAGCCCCATAGGTTGAGATAGCGTGTATGCACCTCAATCCTGGATACTGAACCAACCTAGTCTGTCACCTCGTTGGAGAATAGGGAAAGTTGTGAATACGATCAGGAAGAAAGGCAGCATCCAAAGTGTTCTACGTGAAGAACCCTTGTTAGTATTTCAGAGCATTTGTACTGTAAGTTAAAGGTAAGTGTTCGAAGAGCACGAGGGGAGATCCTCATCAGAGTATTGCGGTTCATCGCCACTCACCCCATGAGGTGCTTTCTAAAGTGCCTCTAGGTTTGTTTATTGCATTCCTTAAACATCATGCATTGTATTGCATTGTACCTATCAAGTTTCTTTCTCATTCATGCACGATATTGTATGTATGGTTCATTTGAAACTAGCGCAACCAGGCGATATTATATGTACGGTTCATTCAAAGAAGTTCCGTTTAAGGTCATTCACCTTAGTGTATCCATCACACTTCATTTACTTTTGTGTATCCATCACACTTGTTCACTTAGTGCGTCTATCACACTTCGTGTTCACTTTTAGTGTATCTTCCATACTTGTTCACTTAGTGCATCTATCACACTTTGTGTTCACCTTTAGTGTATCTATCATCCTTGTTCACTTAGTGCATCACACTTCATGTATCTATCATACTTGTTCACTTAGTGCATCTATCACATTTCTTGTTCACCTTTAGTGTATCTATCATACTTGTTCACTTAGTGCATCTATCACACTTTGTGTTCACCTTTTGTGTATCCATCACACTTGTTCACTTAGTGCATCTATCACACTTCGTGTTCACCTTTAGTGTATCTATCATACTTGTTCACTTAGTGCATCTATCACACTTTGTGTTCACCTTTAGTGTATCTATCATACTTGTTCACTTAGTCCATCTATCACACTTCGTGTATCTATCATACTTGTTCACTTAGTGCATCTATCACACTTCGTGTTCACCTTTTGTGTATCTATCATACTTGTTCACTTAGTGCATCTATCACACTTTGTGTTCACCTTTTGTGTATCTATCACACTTGTTCACTTAGTGCATCTATCACACTTCGTGTTCACCTTTAGTGTATCTATCATACTTGTTCACTTAGTGCACCTATCACACTTTGTGTTCACCTTTTATGTATCCATCACACTTGTTCACTTAGTGCATCTATCACACTTTGTGTTCACCTATTGTGTATCCATCACACTTGTTCAATTAGTGCATCCATCACACTTCATGTTCACCTTTTGTGTATCCATCACACTTTGTTCACTTAGTGCATCTATCACACTTCGTGTTCACCTTTAGTGTATCTATCATACTTGTTCACTTAGTGCATCTATCACACTTTGTGTTCACCTTTTGTGTATCCATCACACTCGTTCACTTAGTGCATCTATCACACTTCGTGTTCACCTTTAGTGTATCTATCATACTTATTCACTTAGTGCATCTATCACATTTTGTGTTCACTTTTTGTATATCCATCACACTTTGTTCACTAAGTGCATCTATCACACTTTGTGTTCACCCTTTGTGTATCTATCACACACTTACATTGTGTTTCCATCACACGTTTACTTTGTGTATCTATCACACGTTCACTTTAGTGTATCTATCACACGTTTGCTTAGTGTATCTATCACACTTCGTTTGCTTCGTGTATCCATCACACGTTCACTTTAGTGTATCTATCACTACACTCGCTTTGTGTATCTACCTCACTTTGTGTATCTATCATATTTCGTTCACTTTTGTGTATCTATTGCATATGCTCGCTAAGATTGCATAATCTTCTTACATCCTTTCTGCATGTAATGTAGTTTGATTTTTATTCACTTGCTTAAAACCATTGCATTTATTGTGTATAATTGCTTCATTACAGCTTTTCTTTGCATGATCACGAGTAATGTTCGGCTTCGTGCATGTCTTTTGCATTTTGCCCCTACCTGCGGGCGCATCTCTTCGTTATCTTGCCTGTTTGTCTAAGTCTTCAGCCTTGTCAAAAATGAGTCGTCTCTGGGCTTTGACATTCACTTCCGTCACTTATGACTTTCAAGTTCTGTCAAAGAGGGACAACTGTAGACACCTCATTTTTGACCGACCTTAAGACTCAGACGTCACCGATTGAGCGCTCGGTGATAGTGCATGTTGTGCTCGTTTCGAGCTTTGGAGTTTTGGCTGAGAGTCTTGCCTCTGGGTCTTCGAACTCGTTGTGCTATGACTTGATCCGCAAACCAAGTCTTGTTTTCTCTTCCCGGTGGGAGGGAGAGGTTTTGTAGACCATCTCTCAGTGGTCGCAGGCTACTTTTCGTGGTCGTAGGCTACTGTTCCCATTTGGAGACTAGTTTTTGGTTTTCGGAGCCGTCGGCCGTGCGCCTCGGCTCGGGACCGCTTAACATTCTCCGTTTGGCACGATTTTTGGAAAACACCTCATTTCCTCTGTCTAGAGGGACACTGTGGTCTGGGAGACCACTTTTGTGGTCGTACGCCACTTTTGATGCTCGGCAGCTAGTTTTCGGGGCTTCCTGCCGCGCGTCTTGCCTCCCGAACCCTCGTCTTGCATCCGTTTTGGTTTGTCTTGGGTACAAACCTTACTTTCCTTGTTTTGGAAGTGGTACAAGGGTGGGAGACCAAAATTTTCCTTGGAAACCACTTTTCTCCCCGCCAGTCAATTTTTTGGTCGGGAAACTGGTTTTCTTGGTCTTTGGGCCACATTTTCTGGATTCCCACCCCACCATTGGCTTGCTTTCAGTGTGGAGACCACCATTTCCCCTGGCCGACCACTTTTTTCCTGGAAAACCACTTTGGGTGGTCGGTCGACCACTAAAAGTAGCAGGCCGACCACTTTTTTTGGTCGGCAGCTTTCCCCCTATTTTGGCAGACTGTATGGATGCCAGTTGTGCCAGCTGGAGGGCACAGACTGTATCCTCCATACACGTGTATAGAGGGATTGCATCCAAGTTTAGCTTCTCTAAGAAGCTTGAACCCTTTGTTTTTCTATAAGAGAGGCTCTCCCTGCCCATTCCAGAGTTTTTGGAATTTTGGCCTAAGGCACAAGTGTGTATCTCCCTCTATATCTCTATATTTGGTGCCTTAAAGAGTGTTATTCCTTCACTTTTGCACTGCACACTCCTAGCCACACACCACCACATTTGAGCTGAGATCATTGGAGGTGGTTTTTGGGTCATAAGAGTTGGTTTTGGGCTGGAGGAATTGCTGTTGTTGCAGTGCTTCAAGGGTAACCTTCTTTTTCCCCTTTTTAGCTCTATTTTGATCACTCTCTTAGCCATATTTGCATGCTTCTCTTGGCTTAAATTTAAACTACAAAAAGATTTATTTTTGAGTACTTAACATGTTTGTTTGAGGCTCCTTGGGTGTTGGGGGTGTTCTACCCTCTTTTGTGCCTTGTTTGGCCTTGTTTTGTGCCATGCCTTAGGGCCTTTGAGCTAATTCTTGCTTGGCCTTTTAACCACTGAAATCCAGTGGATTTTCAGTGGTTGGCATGTGATTTTGAGATCCTAAATCAGAGAGGGGTGACCTTCTCTCTTTTTGTCTTGTTTATTTGCATTTTGGCCTATCAAAGGAGCATACATTTTCATACTTTCAAGGCTTGGTTCAGGCACTTTTTGGTGACTTTTGGGGCCTTCCTAGACTCTATCCATGGCTCGTTTGGTCACCCTTGGCATGCTTTTCATATGTGTAGTGTATTCCCATTTATGGCTCATCAAGGTAGCATGTCAATCTAGCATGTTTTAGCTCCATTTCGGTGGGTTTTTGGTCATCATTTGACATATCATGGTTCTATTTTTGGCTGGTTTAGTAGCCTCTCACATGCTCCATATGCTTGTAGTGTAAATCTTGTTTACTAGCTTGGTTCGCATGATGTTTTGGCTCTTTATTCTAGCACATTTTGGCTTTGCTACAACATGATTTTGTTCATATTTTGGGCTGCCTTAGCTCTGTTTTGAGGCCTCTTGGTCGAATGATGCTTGCCATGCATGCTTGTTGTGTAATAGCCTTGACTAGCTTTGAGTTTTGAGGTCTCTTGCATGCTTAACTCGAGATATTTGCATGTTTTTGCATCATCGGGAATGTAATTTCAAAGCATGTAGGGCTTCCATATTTCCATATTTTTCCACTCTTTGAGTGCTCTTTAGAGTTATGCTTTTATGCCCTATTTGTGAGCCATTGCACGAGCCCCATTTTTGTGCCTTTCAAAGCCATCATCCTAACTCATTTTGCTACTGTTTTGGGAAGCATAGGATTTGTTTGGGGTTGGTTTGGTCATTTGAGCATTGCCTTGCATGTCTCTAGCGTAATATGCTTCACTAGCTTTCGATACTTGAGCCTTTCAACATGCATTGCGTGAGTTGTTTGCATGATTCAAAGTCATTTTGCATGCCATTTCAGTACTGGAACATATGCCATTGTACTCCATGTTGCATCCTTTCAATGCTTTTGGAAAGTTTTGTTTTATGCCTTAGGCTTGGGCCCTTGCATTGTGCATGCTTGTATGTGTTTTGCTGCCTTGATTTCATCACCATTGGCCACTGATTTGGACATGGTTGAGGCCTATCTGTCTTGGTTTAAGTCCATTGTGTATTGAGTATGCCATGTTGTTGCATGATTGATCATTACACTTGTGCATGCCATTTTCATAGCATTATGTATGTTAGTTACCATGTGCATTGTGTATGCAAGCGTCATGAGCATTGTGTATGCCATGCAATTCATAGCATTGTGTATGCTAGTTGCATGTTTGCATGTCCATCCCTTACATGTTTGCATGTCTAAGTTGTATCGCATTAGGTTGCATACTTAAGGTCGCATTGTGCATGACATGTTTGTTGCATTGTGTTTGGGATAGGAGTTAGCCCAAACACGGGAAACGAGGCACGTTTCATACTCGAAGAGATGAAACGTACCTCGATTCCTAGTCGCTGACACTCTTGACTATACATGACGGAGTTCTAGGCTTTAGGTGTTTGTATGTGCATTCATTCCACATCGAGTTGCGCAATTTGGCCCCTCGGCCATCATGTATCGAGATGCGTGATTGGTGGCCTGAGGGTCGAGACCTATACTCCGTTGAGCTTATGTAATGATAGGGAGGATGGTCGTGCATACATGTGTTGCAAATACTTTGCCATGCCCCTTTCTTGCCCTCTGTTGTAGAAAACCAGAAACTGACAGCAAAACTGGTCGGCCGACCAGATAAAGTGGCTGGCCGACCACTTTTTCTGGTTTTCACCACAAAAACTGGTTGGCCGGTGGTCTCCAAGGCCAATATCTGGTCGGCAGCATCCCTACAGATTCCCAAGGTGGAGTTTCATCTCTCTAGAGCTTGGCACAAGTTTCTGAGATCAATTGCAAACAGAGGCAAATCGGGGCGTCGCGAGAGATTTCTGAACACGGCGACTCGAGAATGCATGCATCCTTTGTCATCCAAAGTAGAGCTGAGGCAGCCTACATCATATAGTTTATACACTTATTTAATTGCTAACTTAGTTAATTTGTTAATTAGTTAGAGTTGTGTAATAATTAGCTGTAGCTTGTTATTCATTCTTTTGTGTAATAACTAGTTTAATTAGATTAGCTTAGATTAGCTAGTCGGTTCTGTATTATTCATTCGGACCCTCCGTCGAGAGGGCATAATTGTTGTAAATAAGTGTGCGTGTGTGTGATGCATGTCTTCCAACCCCCATTTCTTTCTCCCTTTTATTTACCAACTTACGACGGTTAGTTTTAGGGCATGTTTCAATTAGCATCCTTATGCTCGCATGTTTGCATCCATTCATTTGTCTTGCATGCACCGGGCTTGGCCTGCATTGTATTTCAATTCCTGTTTGAATACGTGTATCAAGTTGCATTTCGCATGACATTTTAGAATAGCCGAGCCTATCTTAGTTGCATTTTGCATGTGTTGCATTAGGCATTCTTGACATAGCTAGGATCATGCATGATTACTAACTATCACTTGTTTTGGCTCGGAGTACTTGGTAAGTGTTTATTCTTTAGCATCCTTGTATGTGTGTGCCATGATAGCATGCTTGCCATGAGGCTATTTGCTTATGTGATATAATTGCCTGAATGCCTGTGGGTGAAGGTTGGATTACCTGAATTGGAACAATCCATTGATTGCAAGTTTTAAGCCTACTTGAGAGTGGCAAATCACCATGTTTTCTAAGCCCACTTGAGGGTGGCAAAATCCGCATTTTAGCCTACTTGCGAGTAGTAAACCGCTTTAAAAAACAAACATGAGATGTTTTGTTCAAACTTAGGCGATCCAGTCTATACTTGTATGTTGTGCGCATCACATAGTAATTCTAGCTAATAATCGGAATAAGAACACATGTGTTTTCAAAAACAAGATATTATGTTTAGTAGTGGTTGATCTTTGATCGGGCGAGCGGTGGTGCTCATTGCATGACCTTCCCCTCTCGTACCCAAGTTCTCGAGCCGAGGCAACTTTGGTGATGACGGACACGTGGCCTTAGGCACGAGTCAGGATTTCCTAAATTCCTCCAAAATAAAATATTTAGGTGGCGACTCTGTATCTGGTAAAGCAGTCCATGTTTGACACTTCTTTCTAAAAATCAAATTTTTAAAACGATTTGCCGGATTTGGACTCTTTGGTGATTTATCGATCTTGCATTACACTTTGTGAGATTAGATTCAGAACCATGACATTGAGTCCGAACTGTAGTGAGTCCAATGAACAAAATGGGATTTTCCCGAGACGTTCGGGCGTGTCTACAGAAGCATATTAAGATCTATTGACCTCATTACTATATTAAGATTCAAAAGCCAAATCACGTATTAAGATCTACATCCAAGGACCCCAGTTACATGCACATCTTGGAAGGTGTAGGGGAAGAAAAAGAAGCAGCAGAAGCCAAGAGGCACGATAATAAACACACAGATGAAGCACCAAAAAACGGACTTGTTCAAAAGATTTCCATGTCTAAATTCTAGTATAAAGAGGGGCTTGGGAAGCCCAAAAATTAATGGATTCAATCCCTTGGCAGAATTTTGTGCCGTCTTTAGTTAGTTACAAACATCATCGTAGTCCAGCTAATACAAGTATACAATCATGATAGAATGCAGAGCCTCACATCATAGATTTTAGTAAGCTCAGAAGTAAAACAACCTTCTTGTCCAACTGAATTCAGACCAATAAGACCACTAAAATGTCTAATTGCCCATCAAATGGAGAAATGAGGTCTTTCAACATTCCTCATCATTTGCAAAGTTGAAGATTTATTGAACTTAAACAATAAGTTGTGTAAAGAACTATGTACAACAAAGCATAATGTGGTGTAAGTTTATAAACAGTAATTAATAAAGTAGCCTAAAGAACTGTCGCATTGTTGTCTTGAGTATTCATTTTGAAGGGACTTGTATGCTCAATTACATACTCTAACTGCTTCAAGCCCGCCTTTTATTAGTCTATTTTCTAACTAATCAAGTCCTCCCACATAAAAACAAATGACTAGATGAAATAACAATGAGTTTGATACTTGAAAATTTTATGTTTTGGGATTAATTGGTAGTGCTTGAAACATTATTTATTCACAGATTTGTTAATAATGGTAAAGATAGTCATTTATCAATGAAATTATAAATACACTCCAGTTGTGTAGGTGGCTTGGCCTTCTACAGTTTATGCCTCATGAATTGAACATTTTGTCACTCTTACACTTATCCTGGCTCTCTACTCCACTTGTACTCATCACAAGCATCAAGACACAATATTCGACTAGATTACACTAGCCAAAGAATCATAAACTTCCAATCATTAGCCCAGGAACTGAAAATGTTAGAAATTATAATGCATTTATTAAAGATGCAGAGTATAAAAAAGTGTGATATTTGTTGTACTAGTAATATATGTCAAACCTTCCCATACTAAAAACAATCAAAACCTCATGGGTCATATGCATAATCCTTCTGGTAATGCCATTCACCACACTGTACACAATTACAGCTAGCAAAAGCTAGTGCAAGAAGCCATGCATGTGAACTTGAGCTGAAACAAATATTTTAGAACTTGAGCTGAAACAATTTAAACCACATATTTGTTTCATGAGCCAAGCCTGCTGGTCTCTTAATTCCATATAATATCCTCAAAGTTCAATGAAAATAAAAAGAGGTGAACAATGAAAATCAAAACAAAAATGATTTTTTAATAAGTAAACCACAATCCATAAATCGATGGGGAAATTTCCAGTATTTCATATTCCTTTAAAAAATATTTGAAGGATACAAATAAAATTTTAAAAAAATATTAACAAATAGAACAAAGTGGCAAATTTTCAAAGAAAGAAAGAGATGGGCCATGGATTGGTTCATAAACCATCAACATCCATTTTATTCTTTTAAGCCATATTATTTACTCAAAAAATATAGTTAAATTAAACTTGTGTTTATTACTTTTAATCTATTGACCTCCATGTACTTCACTGAATTTTATAAACTTCATTTGACTAGTCAGTCAATTTCATTAACAAGTCCTTTTCAGATTCCTTATTACTATATGGGGATTAAACTCATCATTTTTTGTCAAGGACCAAAAAGAAAAGGCTCAATATTGTTATTGTTTATTGCCTATTCAGGAAAATCCAAGTATGTGATTTTGTGCTTTGCTTAGTGATCAATTGTATTATTAGAATTATTTAACTTTGACTTTGTCCTCCATCCCAAATAGGGGATGGGTCCAAAAGGGTGTTTTACACTAAGTAGTTCCTAAGAGACATTTTTCAAACAGTTTGAAGGCAAGAAAAAAAATCCAAAACCTAAAATCTATAGGCCATAATAAAACATATCTCTAAAAATCCAAAACCTAAATTCACCATTTCTTTTCAATGAAGAGCTTGACAAGTGTAGATTTCCAAAAATCCAATACATACATAGACAAATTGAAAGAGAGAAAGAGAGAGGTTACTGACTGAATAAGATCTTGGAGCTGTTGAGCGCGAAAGCGAGGGTTAATGCCCTTACGGAGGACATTGTCGTGCATATGATGTTTTGGATTCAATCTAATCCTTCACCCATCTTACATCCTCTGTTGTCAGCAAGATCATTTCTCCTCCAGACACAACGACTTTGGCGGTGGTTAAGGCCGCGGGAGAGGGGCAAGAACAAGAAGGAGGAGGAGAGAGAGAGGACAAAGAAGAAGGTTGCGGCCACAGCAGCAGTAACCGAGAGCACCAGAATAGGCACCGGAGAGGGAGACGAACGCGAGAAAGAGAGAGAGAGAGAGGCGCGCTGGTTTGTTTGGTTTGGGAACCAAATATATATATATATATATTACACCATTAGCGACTAAAACTTTTAGTCGCCAATTAATTTATTTTATTTAACCCTCCAGAATTGAAAGGTTTCCCTCCAAATATTTTAGCCTTTTGGCAACTAAATTTTTTTGTCGCTGAAAACATGTTTTCGGCGACCAAACTTTTGTTCGCCAAAGATAAAAAATAATTTTTTATTTCCAATTCGGCGGCTAAAATATTTTTTTGTTGCTGAAAATATGTTTTAGGTGACCAAAAGTTTGGTCACCAAAGATTAAAAAAAAAATTTATTTTACATTTGGCGACTAAATTGTTTTTAGTAGCCAAAACTCAATATACGGCGACTAAAATAATTTTTTTGTCGCCAATTCTCGTATTTTTAGCGACTAAATTTTTTTTAGTCGCCAATAATTAATATTCCCCGACTAAAAAAAATTAGTAGCTAAATATTGTATTTTTGGCGACTAAAAAAAATTTTGGTCACCAATTCCACAACTTTCGGCGACTCAATTTTTTTTAGTCGCCAATTTTGGTCGCCAAAGGTGCATTTTGTTGTAGTGAATGTTATTTCTGTTACACAACCATCTCATACCATACAAGTCATGTTTAGTCTATTTATTAACATAGTGGACAGTTTATTAACACCATACTTATGTTCCCTTGAATAGAGGATCGCTGCACTAGGTCACAAATATCTGCGAACATGACTTGTATACCGCTTTCATCTGTATCCCATATTACAGCCCTGCAAACAATTTCACATCATTACTAATGTACAAAATTACACAATTCCTCACACACAGTTAAATAGATATGCATTTACATTTTTATTGCTTACCCATCGCTGTCAAAGGTGTACACTCTTTCCAGAAGGATCATTTCGTCTTGATCGAGCATGTTCCACACAACAAGCTTTCTACTCATTCCAAATCCTTGCCATGTTTTATTTCCAACTTTAACATCCTCAACGTCATATATTACTTTAGGCCCAACAGTTATCTTATTGCCCATTTTCCATTTTTTTTGCCACGACCACCTAAATTAGGGTAATCGTAGTCACTTAATTGAAATTCACGGCGTGCCTTGCTCTTAACTCTTCTCACTAACAATGTCATATCCGGACTAAGTCTAATGTCTTTCAACCTGTCAATCCCATCCGAACCAATGCCTTTAATATTGACAACGGTGGCTTCTTGTTCACCGACAACAGCATTCTCAACGTCGCTCTCTTTCGACAACATATCACAGTTTTTATTGTCAAACTGTTCATCATCTAATTTAGAAACCCGGTCCATACCTTCAACTTCCTCTGTCGGACCATTCACGATTTTCACAAATCTTCCACCAACGTCTGACAAATGTTCACCACTACCAGTTACTGACACATTTTCAGACTTGTTACTTTTGCCCGAATTATTTTCCGATGTCGCTTGCTGTTTGTTTTTCTCCTTCAGGATTGACTGCGTTACTTTGTGCACCTCACATTCATCCACATGGTCTTCCAAAGTTGTTACCCTTGTTTCCAACTTTTTCACTTGTGTGCTCAGCTGTAAAATTTCAGTATCTTTCGCATTAATTACACTATCAAAGACGATGAATAGGTTGGTGGCCTATGCACCTAGCTTCCTCTCCATCGCCTCAACCTTACCATCTAGCTCATGCACATGGACAGACTTCGTACGAACTTCCATCTCCAATTCATTAATTGTCTTCATAGTTTTTTCCAACTGTTCGGTTGTGTCATTGGTGTCTTCACAAACGGTGGCCCCAGGTTGTGTGCTTGCCAGGTCTAGTAGATCAGGGAACAACATCGGCCATGATTCCCCAGCTGCCAATATACTACCACCCTCGTTGCTCATATTATATGACTATGGATTGCGAGTTTCTTCATTCTTCCTGGCCGACGACCATTCAACCTCACCACCATGGGGTGAATCTGGCTTCCAACAATCTAAACTCAGTTCAGCAACGTTCACACCAGCATCAACAACATTAGTAGGCAACCCATCCCAAGTACTCATCGGCTCCACTTCCAACACTTTTCCTCCTTGTTTCACATTGCCTTGTGCATCAGCCGATACCTCAACGAAATACCTTTCGATGACAGTCCCCACAAGTTTATTAGGATTAACTAGGGAAAAAAAAACAACAGTACCATATATAAAGTACGAACCAACCAAACATATACCATAGCACAATAAGAAGTTGAGTGTCATACCTCTACGGAACCCTCCACCGATAATTCCATGCTTTTCAATTTCCTGATTATTTTTCCAAGGTTACACCGGCAAAACCATGGTGAAACATTCCACCTATCCGGCTCTATAATGTCCGTGTGCTTGCAAAGTAGAAACTACAAATTAAAAACATTAGTAAATGGTCAATCACAACCTCAACGACTCGTATTCAATGTTTTGAAGCTTATTTGTATTTCTGGATTTTAAATCAAAATCTTACCAGCAACGCTACCACACACTTGGTGACCCGTTCCAGCCTGTTGTGCACCTCATTCAACGAAGAAACTAGTGATTTTTGGATTGTTGCTGTTCAATTATACAACTGTAAAGTCTCTAACTTATCGATAACCTGCACAAATGCCCACTAGATGGACTCACCTGTTGTAGTGAAAAATAATTTCGCACATATGTACACGCACATCAGCTTTGCAACATCTTCTTCGTCTCTCTCTGTACTCCCATGCATTGCCACTACAAGTGCATCTTTGATTACTGTAGCTCGACTTTTTCGCGCCCCCTTTCGGAAGCTCGGAATAAGCGCTACAGTTTGGACTCCCGCAGTTCTGAATCTAATCTCACATGTGCAATGTGAAATAGATAATCACCAAAGAATCCAAATCTAACAAATCTTTTTGAAAAATTGATTTTGAATCAAAAATGCCAAAATTGGATTGCTTTGTCAGATACAGAGTCACCACCTAAATATTTTTGGAAAATCTAGGAAACCCATGACTCGTGCCAAAGGCCACGTGTCCGTCATCACCAAGATTGTCTCGATTTGGGAACTTAGGTACGAGAGGGGAAGGTCATGAATACATTTGAGCACCCCCGCTCGCCCGATCAAAGATCGGCCTCTGCTAATCATGATATGATTTTTATCTACATTATATGCTCTTGTTCTAGTTTATTAGGCTAGCATTTACTATGTGATGTGCGCACACAAGGTATAGACTAGCTTGCCCGAATTGGAACATTTCAAGTCATGTTTGTTTTTCGAAAAGAGTTTGATTTTTCCATTTAACAAAGTGGGCTTAAAGTCTGTGAATTTGCCACTTGACAAAGTGGGCTTAAACGTACATTCATTGAATCGTTCCAATTCAAACAACAAGCCTTCATCCACAGGCACTCAAACAGTTCAACAAGTAAGCACTTAACCTCATGGCAAGTATGTTAGTCATGGCAATCACTCACACTCATGCAAGTATGCTAAAGCACTAAAAACTCACCTAGTACTCTAAGCTAAGATAAAACAAAAGAGTTAGCAAAAATATGCATGATACCTATCTATACAGGATGGCTAATGCAAGTCATGCAATAATGCAACTAAAATAGGCTCGACTACTAACTATGGCATATGATTCAATTTGATAACATGCGCTCTACGCACGTATTCAAAGAAGTATTTAAACAACAATGCAGTTAGAATGATGTGTCGAGCCTCGGTGCATGCAATACAAGATGAATAGATGCAAGCATAAGGTATGCTAAACGAAATGTGATGCTCCTAATCTAACCATCGTAAGCGGATAAATAAAAGGGAGAAGACGTGAGGTTGGAAGACATGTATGTTATTACAACATTAATGCCCTTGTGCAGGAGGATCTGAATGAATAAACTAACTAGCTAACTAAGCTAAGCTAAGCTAAAACTAATTAAGCTAATTATTACAAACCGTATAAATAGCTAAACTAATTAACTAATTATTACAACACTTGAAATGAATTAGCTAGGTAACTAACTAATTTAATAAGTACATCATAATTGTTAAACAATTAAACTAAGCAATTAACTACTTCGCCTCGGGAAATGAGAGATGTACATGCGCATGCTCGATTTCCATTTGAAAAGACCACCGTTTTGCTTCCGAATGCCTTTGTTTGCACAGTTGAACACCAGCACTGCTGCTCACTCTACTCTACCTTACCAAAACTCTACTGAATTTTGCATCTGTGGCTAACCGGCCATTGGTAAATGTTGCTGGCCGGCCACCAGTCGGCCATGGAAAGTGGCATACCGACCATTGATGCACATGTTCATCTTGCTGCAACAAAGGACAAACAGGGCAAAGAGAGGGTATTCTCACAGATTGTTTGTACTGTGTGTCCCTCCTTATCATCAAAACATCTCAAAGAAGTGATACACTTGGTACTCAAATCATCAATTCAAGCAATTTCATTGCATGATGGCTAAGGAACCAAGATGTACAAGGTTAATAAATGCACAACAAGACACAAAAACCATCACCCTATCATGCATGATCAAGGGCAATGGAGACCTAGGAAATTTGACACATTTTATCACTTTGCGTATGAAATGTCCCAATTTTCCTTGTGTTCAATTAACGTCCGATTGAACACACCAAAGCATAACCAAATTCTTATCTTTGCTTACTTTTAGTCCTAAGTTTTAGTTACTCAGTTTACTTTACCAACCATTCTTTAATCCAATTAAGTCCATTGGTGAGTAAGTCCTCTAAAAGAGAAAGAAGTGTCAAACAAGGGGTAGTTTAAGGCAAGAGAGAAGTGTGATGCCGTTGATAATGAACCCTCAAAAGAGGATTAAACCATTAAGCATGGATCTCAACCTCAAGCTTAAACTATCCTAAGGTTGATACAACCCTCAAAGCAAACAAAAAAGTCAAGAAATGAGGGAGGTTGCAGAGATTGTGCTTACTGAAATTAAGTGAGAAAGGCCTAAAAACATGCAATCAACTCAAACAAGTGGTCTTTAAAGACCTAAAACACCAAGCTTGTGAGGACACTTACACTACAAACATGAAATACAAGACTCAAATGAATTAACCATCCCAAAACAGAGTTAAAATAGTCCAAAATAGAGCCTAAAACACGCTGGAATTAAGCTACAACAAGCTAGAAAAATAAGCTAACACATGGCACTAACTAGGCTAGCAAACAAGACACAAGGAGGGGAGGCTAACCCCTCCAAATTTGGACTTCAAAACCTGGTTTTCACCACTGAAAATATTCTAAAATTCAGTGTTCAAAAGCCCAAAAAAAGGTAGTTTGAAAGTGGGAAACAAAGGTAGAAAGGCCTTACAAGCAAGGAACAAAGAAGGGTGAAACACCCTTTAACCTTAAATGGTCTAAAACCACCAATTTCAGCCCACAAAAATAGAGTTTTTATAGATCAAAAATAGCCCCAAAACAGTGGGAAAAAGATAAAAAAAACAAGTATGCAAAGCAAGCTAAAAAGCAAGTATTATACCTTTTGAAGCAAAGAGTAATTCCAAGCAACAATTCAAGCCAAAACCAACTTCAAGAGCTCCAAGAAAGCCTCAAGGAATCTCAGCTCAAAGGTGATCAACTTTGGTTAAGGAGGTGTAAGCAAAAGTATAAAAAATTTGTAGAGAGAGAGAGAATTGTAGAGAGGAAAATTTTGAGTTCAAAATTTTCTAACCTTGCTACAAGAGAGAGGGGGTCTATATGTATAGAAAACATGAAATTCCCTCAAGGAGATCCAGTCCTCCACGTGTTGACAGATGCATGCATTTGTGCAAACAGCTGACACAGCTGGCATAAAATATATGCAAAATACACTGGTGGCCGGCAGCCCAAAAGTGATGGCTGACAGCCTCTAGGGATAGCCGGCAAGCCACTAAAGGTCGCAGGCTGGAAAGACCAAGGCATGGTCGAAAAATGAGGCAACAAGGATACAGGGTTTGAAAGGCTCAAAGTTGTGGCATTCCGCTGAGGACTTTGAGCACTTGGCAAGCAAACAGACTCATCATCGGGTGTATTTGAAAAGACGTCCAAGTCGTAAGGGCCGTCAAAAATGGGGTGTCTACAATTACCTTCGATGAAATCCGACTGACGTTTGGGCATCGTCGTTGTATAAAATCTGTTGGTCCTTTCCTACCATGCACCAAATCCAACTTCTCCTTCCCACATTACAACCCAAACAATAAACGGATGTCACTATTTCGGATTGGCAGCCCTATTCCCCCGATGTGAAATTTCTCATCAATAGGGTTGTATGTCTGAATTATACGGCACACCCTCGCATCACACTTCTTATATGCATTCGGATCCAATTTATGCACTCGGATCGCGTCAATCATGAGCCAAAACGGGGTTTTCTGTAATTGCTTCACATGACGATCACCGAAATCAAACTCCAAAACAGTTTTGATAACCCTGCCGATGTTCGACTGGTACATTAGCTTTGTTGAGTCGACGACAGCTTTTCTCACAGGACGCGTACTTGTCCTACTTGTCTTGAATGGAAATTTTGATTGTCTCCTCACAGCTAATCATGTTGAAGTTTGAACTGAAGAGCATGAATGCGGAGTTTTGCATTCTGACTTGCGTGTTGCACGCTGGCTGCTTCCACTTCCTGCACCCACATTAACATTACTAAATTAGCGCCAAAAAAAATAAACTAACCAACAATAACAGACAACGCAACATTCGCATATATCACCACTTGAACAACCAACAACCATTTACATTTTAGCACACATGCCATAACATTTACAAGACCTAAACACATACCACGCCACAACATCTCCCCACGCAACAAATGCAAAAACCATAACGAAAACTGGAGGAACTTACAAAATTAACCTTAACATTAAACATTACACTCCACCCCATTTTTTACCCCCCCTCTCCCCTCATTGTAATTCAAGAAACTTACACATTTAAATTAACATTGAACTTTAAATAACACACCGATCATTACTAACTTATTGTCAAACCTTAACCACACACGTGACCAAACTCCCCAAAAATAAAACAATTTCCACTACCCACCCACACATTTTTCATACCTCATTACCATGCCACTCAAAATCGAAAACACCACTTTGATTCACCCAACTTAATTTTGCTACCCACATTGGAATACAATGAACTAGTTAATTTACTTTTAAATTAACTTTGACATAATAACAACACAACATTCATTAGTAACTTATTTTCTAACCCAGCCCACACAGGTGGCCACAATCCAAAAACAAAAACAAAACAAAATGCCTACCAAATCATTTTTAACCACCCATTACCACGTCACCCAAAAGCACACACACTATTTCGACACACCCCATTCAACTCTACAACCCACATTGTAATTCAAGTAACTTCCAAATTTAAAATAACATTGACAAAACAAACACACATTACCAAAAAATCCCAAAAGCAGTGGTCCCTCACCAACATAGAAAAACACACAGTTGGGCTATAATAGGAGTGAAGGACCAATGCAATGTTTACCCAACCCAAGACAGTGGTCCACCTTTAACGTTGACATTTTAACATCAAAAAATAAATCAACATTGACATTTTCCCAACACCACTTCGACCAAATTAATATTGACATCTAAACAACACCACTTTGACCATTAACTTATTATCAAACCCCACCGAAACTGCTGGCCACAGTCCAATAAAAATCAATTCCCACCATTTTTCACCCTTATCACCAAGACACCCAAAAGCAAGCGTCCATCACCAACATAGAAAAACACACAACTGGGCCATTTGGGCCATCCCAAGAAAAAATGACCACTGCAATGTTTACCTGAACCAAGACACTGGTCCACATACAATAACATCAACCAAACAACGCAGGGTTAAAACGTAATAAATCTATTAGAACATACCGCAACGTAAAATAACATACACACACCAGCAAACCATAAACTACATACTTGCCGCCATGTTTTTCCGCGGCGATCACCGACGCCAACGCTCTATATATGTCGTATTCTATGCCAATTTTTGTTCGTGACACTGATCAAACCCAACTCCTAACTCTGATGATGGCAACACACCGTATTTCCACGAATGAGGTTTTCCACAAACTAGGGTTCTACGCGACAATCAAACGTTAAATAAGGACTTAACATCAGCAAACCAATCTCAACAAACAATCTCTGTAATCACAGATTCAGAATCGCTTCAACATCGGAATCACAATCTCCATCCATAAATTACCTTCAATTTTTCACTCACACTAGATAGACGCTCCATTTCGATGTTGGCCTCTTTGGTAAACTCAACACAAATGATGCCCCATATTTACCCCTTACTTTTAGATACGTATTCCATAAAGCATGGGCTTTAACGTCTTTAACATTGGAATGGGATCTATTAGTGTTCCAAAATAAACACAAGACTAAATGGTAACAATAATCACTCATTACATGATCATCATCCAAACACATACTAAAATTTAATTTGGTAAAAAAAAATAAAAATGTAAAAGATTTATCATTTTTATATAATTTTATCTGTGATATGTAGAAATAATTATTTAAAATTCAAAAATAATTTTTTGATATTTATTTTTATCAAACTAGATTATATTTTATCAAATTGACTATTTTGCCCTTGAAATGGAGTAATGGTCTCTTTAATTGTCCTTATTTGGAATGAAATTCAAAATTTAGGGTTAAATATATCACAATTGAAAGGTCAAGCAGCAAAATGGTACAAATCTCAAATTACAGGGATCGTTAGTATAATTCGCCCTTTAATCTTTAATATTTTTCTTACTAAAGGCAAAGATCAAATAAAAAAAGTATAAATATTAAAGAAAATTAGTGATAAATCCAATCTAAAGAGGGTATAAGGCATTAGGTTTAGTGAATATTTTTTGTTGATGTGAAATCCACCATTTGTGAAATAGTTTGGTGAGAAGTCCTTTGATTTGTTTTGAAAGACATTTTGTTTTCAATTTTACTCATTAATTTATCAGTTGACTTGTTTTAACTATCTGTTCAAATTATATCTATCAGTTTAAATTATTTTTATCTGTTCAAATTTATTTTGATTATCTGTTCAAATTTATATCTACCTGTTGAATTTTTTTCCTTATCTGTTCAAATTCTGTGGGTTTCTCTTTATTCTTATCTATTGAAATATGTGTTTATTTTTTTATTATTTATCCAAAATTTTCCCTCTACTTGTTCAATTTTTCCTATATCTATTCAATTTTTTTCTTTATTTGTCCAAAATCTCAAAATTTCTCTATATCTGCATCTCTTTTTTGCGTACACAGACACAGACACAGACACATACACACACGCACACACATACTAATTTGTTTCATGAGCATGATCACCATCAACACTAAAAAAAGAAAGTAATTTTGAACAGATCTGTAGATACAAACGAAAACAACAAGAACTATAAAATAGATCTGTGTTTGTATAAAGAGGATGTCATCTATTTTGTGTTTATATATATGTAAACACACATTGCAAATTTCCAGATCCACTACAAAAACAAAGAAAAAAATTCAATAGATTCAAACATAAACAATAGATAGATCTGGTGGCAAGATGATTTGTTTTGACTACAAAGATGGTTTCAGAGGCATCAATGGTGTCGACGATGCTGTTCAGGTGCCGTTCTTCGAGCAGTTACAGCTCTGCCAGGCCATCGCCGAAAATATCGTCACCGCCGAACTAGCCTAGGTAGATGTCCTTTTCTCACTGTAGATCAGATGACAATGACGATGAGACGACAGCAGATGTGATGATGACCATAGGTAAATACTGATTTGCTATGAAATGACAAAGAACGGCGAAACCTTAACCTGTTGGGACAATGGAGCCGCCACGCCTCCACTGTTCAGCTTTACTCTGAGCCTCTCTCGATGAAATGCTAGGACTTGGAGGAGGAGGAGGAGGAGGAGATGATGGTGACAGAGATGGTGGTGTCAGCAACAATAAAGATGAAGAGGAAAGAGAGCGCGATGATGGTGATGAGGAAACTCGACACATTATAGCACTACTGCTTCATTTCAAGTGGTGGAGCTCTGGTGTGACGATGAGCTTTGGTTTTAATTTTTAATAGATAAAAGTGGATTTTTTTAAATGTGAAATACACATTTAGACAATCCGAATGTTGGATTTGCCTTTATTCTAAAACAAATCCCATGTTATGAACAAGGAAAGATTCCTTAAATGTTTGTCACATTGCCAATTTCCTTAATGAAATCAGCACAATCGTGAAAGGGGCGAGGGATTTTCGTACCACATTATCGATTTCCACATTCAAAAAATTGGGGGTACAAAACCCTACATCGTCAAAGCTCTTCATTTTCAGACCACTTGATTCTATGATTGGAGACGTCATTGAATATAGGTGCAAATGGGGTTCTTCGACATCAAATTATTGCTCATGTCCGATTGTTTCAACTACAAATTTTAGTTTGAACATCACATTTATAGAGCAGTGCTCAGGGGTGGTGTTGAAGAATAATGACAATGAGGCAGGAAGGTATGTAGTGTGGTTTTTTGGAGTTCATTGTGGAATGTATTTGTTGTCGATCTGTCGATTGCATGTTCGCAACGTTTGTGATGTCTGTATGTGTTCTTTTCCTACATGTTGTAGCTTTTTTGATGTGTACGATGTTGGAGATTTGATGGCAGTTGAGGTTATCTCTTGTTTGAATGTTATTTCAGAATTGGGCCATCCATGATTGTCAACCTAATGTTGTTAATGTGACGACTAACATTACAAGTGTTTGATCATGTAAATAAGTGTCAACGCAATAGTAGTATTACATTACCCCTGTTTTTAGTTGATTTTGTTGTGTCATGGGTTGGGTATGAACATCTGAAACCCATCACAAAGGTGGGTGCTATTATGTGATATTGATTATGGCATGGGGGGAGGGGTGTGGAGTATCAGTTAGGAGTGTGTGGTTGTGTGGGACTTTGCCATTGAATTTTTACGCTTACATATCCCATGAATAAAATTAGTGTGTTATGTTTTTTTTGGTTGCGATGTGTTTTAGAAATGAATGATCATGATAATTACATGGAGGAGACAACATGTTAAGAAGTTCACGATCGTTGCATTTGATTTCTTCACACATTAACTTACGGATTTTGTAATGGAAATAATCATATGTATAGTTTTTTTTGGTTCTTACATAGCTTTATAACATTAGCGTGTTGTTGTTGTTGTTGGGCTGGTGCCATTTTGACGAGCACCATGTGCTGTTTTTCAAAAATGTTGCTTTTCCAAATATAATGGTGTTGTTCCGTGTTGCCACGTTGTTTGTTGATAGCTCACAACACGGTATCAACGAGAACTTGGTAATAGACACTGTTTTCAAAGTCGTTCCAGTCCATGAGTGTGCACTCAAATGTGTCATTGCAATCATAATTACATCTGATACGTTGTTACCTTTTGTTATTCAAGGCATCAACGATGCAGATGCTTGTAATACTTGCATTATTATTTTTTCCTTCTTACAAAAAGCACACTACGCTAATTTTTATGAATTCTTCACATGCATTCATGTCCCTAATGTAAAAGTTGGATTGCTGTGTGTAAGTATACAAACATAATTACATCTCATACGTTGTTACCTTTTCACATATAACATCGACTAATTGTGCGAATGTCAGCACGTAATGCAACCGAATAAAATTAGTTTATTTGTAAGTGCATAACAACAAAATAGTAGTATCCATACCTGTCACACAAACAAAAACAAGGCGCTCAACTTAATTGGTGCACAACGTAACACAGCAATGTAATTTTGTAATTAAAACACCCCTGTGATATGTTAAACACATAAAAAGTGCATTTAAATTAAATGACTATGATGACACCAACATATTCGGAACTGAAGTGAAAAATGACATTTGATGGGTCAATCACAACACCCACTATTTGTGTATGGTGTTACAATTTCCCCCGTATGATGTCAATTGAAACACCATTACATAAAATCTAGGGAAATTGAACAAGCATCACCCCCTACCACCCTAATATGTCGAATGCAAAAAACACATAAATTCCACATCACCAATCAATTTACTAGACCAATAATGTTAAAAAAAAATACTAAAAAAAAAAAAAAATCATAAAACATCATGCACAAAACATTAACCCAGCTAACACCCCGACCAACGCACGACAAATACAATATCATGAACAACCCAATACAAACGTAAACAACACCAACCTAATACACACCTATTACATTTTGTAGGGAGGGTGTGATAACCCTGGTCCATATTATACTAATTAATCTTAATTATGATTGTGATTATGTATTTGATATGATTTTGAGTGCCAATTGTATGAATATATGTGGTTTTGAATTTCTATCTGTTCACTGTAGGAAAATTTGTTTGATTATTTGCTTTAGAATTTAAATTGAAGGCCTTACCGGCCACAGAACCCGAAATTGATTATGCCATTGTGATTAGCGCAACTTTTAGAGCCTACGGTGAAATTTAATTGGAAACTTATTCGGATCAAAATAATTGGATTCAGAACGATTAATTTAAGCTCCATTATTTGGCCTAATCAAATTTGATTAGGAAAGCTTATATAAAGGGTCTCATTACACTCAATTCCCTCTCTTGAATTCATTTTGGCTGAAAATCACTTTAGAGAGTGAGTGTGTGCCGGTTAGAGAGAGAGAGGGAGCTCAAGTTGAAGAATTAGTCAAGAAGCTTGAAGATCTTGGAGATCAATTCAAGAATTAACCATAATTTGGGTGATTAGAGCTTCTAGGTAAGCACTTGAGTATGAATTCATGAGTATAAGTTTGTAAATTTGTGTATTCAAGCTAGTTGGGTGATCAAGAACATAAATTGAGATGAAATTGAAGGATTGGAAGCTTTTTTGTACATGCACAAAGAATTGCTATGAATTTGCATATTTGAGCATGAATCATGTTAAACAAGGAGAATTGGGCACCAAATCTCTCATGCATGCATAATCTACATGAGTTTCATGATTATAAGTGCCATTTGTACTAGAATTGGAGTCAAAATTGACATGCATGTTTGATTAATGGAGATATGAAGCTAATATGAAGTTTGAATGCATGGGTTTCAACCATACAAGAGAAATGTTGATTAATTCGAGAGTATAATTATGGATTTTGAATAATTGGCCTCATATTGCTTACATCCTTATGCTATATATTGTGTTTCCACGTTTTTGGACCAAAAACATGAATGTTGGATCTTTGAATATCAAGGTTGCACTTGAAGAACAATTCTGGAAAACCCAGAAATTGGCATGTCCGCTCGAGCGGGGAAAGCGCCGCTCGAGTGTGAAATGCTAGTTCCCAGAACTTTTGCAGACATGGATGTCCGCTCGAGCGGGGAGATTCACGATCGAGCGGGGAGCCATGTAGTGTGACTTTCAGCTCGAGCGCTCGACTTCACGCTCGAGCGTGAAAATAAGGCAACCAGTACTTTTGCAGGTCAAGGGGGTCTGCTCAAGCGGCGAAATCCACACTCGAGCGGGGAGCCTTATTTCTGAAAATTTGTAAAGATGTTTTGTGTTTCATTTTCCATTCTTTTTCATTTCTAAGTACTCTTAGGCATATATTAAGCATTGTAAATGAGTTAAAAGAATAAGAAAGAAGCCTAAGAGGGATGTATGAATTAAGAATGGATTGAATCGTTTGTGACCCATTATGTTCATGAAATGTGTAGGGTCAAGCACGAGAGCAAATCCACCGGCAGATCACTGTGAGTAATATCTTAGTAAAGATATTCGAAGCATGTTATTTGTCCAATTGCTTATTTCCATATCAGTCTTATAAGTCTGTTAAACAGAATTGTGGACAAATATTTGTTATGCCATATGATTGGGCCAAAGGCTGTCAGACACCGTTTGATATGAATGATTGGGCCACAAGCCGTTTGACATGAATGATTGGGCCAAAGGCCATTTGATATGAATGAAATGGGCCAAAGGCCGTCTGACATGAATGATTGGACCAAAGGTCGTTTGACATGAATGATTGGGCCAAAGGCCGTCGGGTACGAACGATTAGGCCAAAGGCCGTTCGATATGAATGAATGGGCCGAAGGCCGTCGGATATGAGTGAATTGGGCCCGAGGCCGTTTGATACGTTTGGATTTTAGTCGTTTGATACATTAGATTGAAACATGAATTGGGCCCAAGGCCGTTTGATGTAATTGTTTCAAACTTCGTTCATGTATCTCTTTTTACTTGATATTATTCACTAGGCTTTCGCTCACTCTTATTCATGTGTCTGTAGGTGAGCCAAGAGATGTCCAAACCCAGCCTTAGTGAAGTATGTGAGAAACAGTCAAAGTTTTGAAGAGTCAGCCCAAACGTCTCACGCACGAGACTTGTCTTCGCCTCTTTTGTCCTTTTGCTATATTGGCGGAACATTGGATCATTTTTGTATATAAGCTTTGGGTTTGATTGACTTAGACGTGAATGATCCTGTATGTATAGAACTTGGGTTATTTTCCTTTTTGACGTGAGTTATTAACGAATAAATGTGAAATGTTATGATGTGCCATGTAAGCACGGCTCAATGGACAAAATTTTTAGTTCCTTCCGTTTGCCCCTTTAACTCTGTTAGAATATATTTTATTTGGTGTGAGGCCATAGGTAATCTCTTGATTACTGGCCGGTTATGACCTTAATCCTATAGGGGCAGGTTCGGGCCATGACAAAGGGTTTTGATGTGAGTAGTGATTGGAGAGGTAAAACTATGTTAATGATCCAATAATGGTGGAATGACTAGAGGATGAGCAGCTACGTGAGGGTGAAGCAAGTGGCTCTAGAATAAATGGTTGACAGTGCACAAATGGGCAGCATCTCTCCCAAATCCCTAATGATCCTTCTCTTGGACCTTGGTGTAGACGTGCCCGGAGAACTCCTCGAGCTCTGCATTGCAAGCGCGCGAAATTTTGGTTTGCTCTCTAGCTACTACAGTTCGGACTCAATGTCACGGTTCTTAATCTGATCTTACAAAGTGCAATGTAAGATTGATAAATCACCAAAGAGTCCAAATCCGGCAAATCGTTTTGGAAAACTGAATTTTATAAAGAAGTGCCAAATATGGACCACTTTGCCAGATACAGAGTCGCCACCTAAATATTTTATTTTGAGAGAATTTAGGAAACCCTAACTCGTGCCTAAGGCCACGTGTCCATCATCACCAAAGTTGCCTCGGCTCGGGAACTTGGGTACGAGAGGGGAAGGTCATGCAATGAGCACCCCCGCTCGCCCGATCCAAAGATCGGCCTTTACTAAGCATGATATTTTGTTTTTGAAAATACATGTGTTCTTATTCCGTTTATTTAACCTAGAATTATTATGTGATGCGCACATCATACAAGTATAGACTAGATCGCCTAAGTTGGAGCAAAACATTGCATGTTTGTTTGTGAAAATAATTTAAAGTTTACTACTCGTAAGTAGGCTAAAGCAGGGATTTGATGAATTGTTCCAATTCAAGTAATCCAACCTTCACCCACAGGCAGTCAGGCAGTTATATCAACTAAGCAGTTAGCCTCATGGTAAGCATGCTTTCATGGCAATCAATAACACACATGCAGCATGCTAAAGCGTAAACACTCACAGTGTACTCCGAACCAAAACAAAGAACTAGTTAGAAATCATGCATGATCCTAGTTCATGTTAAGATGGCTAATGCAGCACATGCAAAAATGCAACTCAGATAGGTTCGGCTATTCTAAGATGTCCTGTGAAATGCAACTTGGTAACATGCCTTTGAACACGTATTCAAGTAAATGTATTGAAATACAATGCAATTAGTATGATGCACCGAGCCCGGTGCATGCAATACAGATGAATGGATGCACGCATGCGAGCATAAGGTATGCTAAATGAAATATGTCCTAAAACTAACCATCGTAAGCGGTTAAGTAAAAGGGAGAAAAAAATGGGGATTGGAAGACATGCATCGAAAACACACATGCTTATTACAATAATTGGCCCTCTCGACGGAGGGTCTGAATGAAGAAGCTAACTAGCTAATCTAAGCTAATTAAACTAATTATTACACAACAAAACTAACTAACTAACTAGCTAACTAATTAAGCTATTACAAAACAAATAAGCAGCTAAACGCATTAACTACTTAATTACAAAACCAAAGCATAAACTAGCTAAGAAAATTAGCTAAGTAAAGCAGTAAAACAGGAGCTTCAGAGGGAGAAGAATGCATGCATGCCCAGTCGCCTTGTTCGGAAAATCCAACGCGATGCCCCAACTTGCCTCTGTTTACAACTATTCTCAGAACCTTGCACCAAGCTCCAGAAAGCTTCTAACTCACCTTGGAGACCTGTGGGAGGGCTGCCGACCAGTTGTTGAGGAAGGAGACCACCTGCCAACCACTTTCTGTGCTGAAAAACCAGAAAAAGTGGTTGGCCAGCTAGTAATGCTGGTCGGTCGACCACTTGTTGCTGCCAAACTGCAATTTGCTGTAACAGAGAGCAAGAAAGGGCATGGCATTGTATTTGCAAGGTATGTGTGCACGACCACCCTCCCTATCATTTCATGAGCTCAAGGGAGTGTGGTTCTCGACCCTCGGGCCACCAATCGTGCATCTCGATGCGTGATGGCCGAGAAGCCAAATTGCACAATTCAATATGAAATGAATGTACACATAAACACATAAGGCCAAAAACTGTATCATGTATGATCAAGAGCGTCGGCGACCGAGAATTGAGGCCCGTTTCATCACTGTAAGTACGAAACGTCCCTTGTTTCTCGTGTTTGGACTAACACCTATTCCAAACGCAATGCAACACATAACATGGCATGCACAATGCTATGTAACATGGAGTATGCAAAAATGCAATGCAACACAAGCATGCAAACATGCAATATGACTTAAGCATGCAAACATGCAATGCAATATGAACAACCTAACAAGGCTAATGGCATGTACAATGCTAATGCATGCAACAACTAGCATACACAATGCAAATAGACAACATAGCATACACAATGCGATGTAACCTAAGCATACACAATGCAAAGTATAAGGCATGCACAATGCGATGAACATGGCATACACAATGCAATGGACAACATAGCATGCAAACAACATGCAATCAAACATGCTCAATGGACTTAAATCAAAATGGACAGACCTCAGCCATGCCTAAAATAGAGGCCATAACACCAAAATGAAGGCACCAAAAGCATATATAAGCATGCATGCCAATTGGCTCACCAATTAGGCTTAAGAGCACGACTCTCAAGAGTGCTCGAAGAGTGACAAAAGTGGAAGTGTAGCAACACTAAGTGCATTGAAATTAAGTAAGAAATGATGCCAAATCATTCAAACAAAGCAAGTAAAGCATGTAAGAATCCTAAAGCATGAAAGCTAATAAAGAGGACTACAAAGGAGGCATGCAATACATGGAAAATATGCATGAACCAACCACAAACAGAGCTCAAGTAAGTCAAAACATGGACCAAAACATGCTAAGATGGAGGCTCAAGTACCTAGGCAAGATGGCATACATGCTAGGCCACAAACTAGGCAACAATGCACAACACTCAAAGGCACTTAAAGAGTGAATAAAGTGGGAACATGGCAATGCTACATGCTCTGAAATGTCATGTTAAGTGATGCAAAATCATGTACACAACACAAATGAAGCATGCTACGGTGCTCAAAGCTTGAAGCAAGCAAGAGCACTTGTACTACAACTATACAAAACAAGAAGCATGTGACCAAGGCAATCCAAAACAATCCTAGAACATGTTAAAATGAGTCTAAAACATGCATGGAAGGAAGTCAAAACAAGCTAGCATGAGGGGCATAAGGCATGATGCATACAAGGTAAATAAGGTGGATTACACTACACCTATTAAGACCAAGCATGGGATAACTTAACCAACAAAAATCAGAGTTATATCATGGAAAAATAACCCCAAAAATACATCGAAATGATAGCTCGCAAGCTTAGGCATGAAGGCATATGCAATGACTCATTCTTAAGGCATAAAGGACCAACCCTCCATCGCATTGAATAAGTGAAAGATGCAAGTGCATGACCATGAAACATGGACTGAAATCACATAACAAATGATGCCAAACCATTCAAATAGGCCAAGCAATGCATGCTAGTGGACTCGATGCACAAAGCTAACAAGCTAAAATGCACTATAGCTATACAAAGCGTGGCATGCATGACCAAAACAACCAAAATTAGAGCTAGAGAATGCTAAAACATGGACAAAATCTGCTTGAAGTTAAGCCAAAAGCATGCTAAAATGACATGTCAAAGCATGATGCATGTTAGGCTAATTCAAGGAATTGCACTACAAGTGCATGAAGCATGCAAAGGCTAACCAAACCAAACCCTAATAGAGGTATGACATGGCAAGAAAACACCAAAAACATGCTGAAATGGAAACAAAACAAGCTAGAATGACATGCTACTTCATGAAGCATACAAGACTAGTTTGTGTGATTTACACTACAAGTGTATTAAGCATGCATGGTGTGACAAAACCAAGTAAAAACTGAGGTATGCCACAGCAAAATAACCCCAAATATATGCCAAGATATGACCAACATAAACTTAACAAACATGCTTAAACATGAGGCATATGAAGCAAGTAAACAAGACACAGGGAGAGGGGATGACCCTCTCCTATTTAGAACCCCAAAACCACCTTTCCACCATTGAAAATCCTCTGGATTTCAGTGGTAGAAAGGTCATGCAAAGGCTACAACAAGAGCCTAAAGGAATGGCTCAAAACAAGGCCTAACAAGGCCTAAGAGGAGGTAGACCACCCCCAACCAAAAAGTGACCTTAAACAAACATGTTAGGGACTAAAAAACAGAAATTTTTGTAGTTAAGAGTTAAGCTTAAAACAACATGCAAATAGGGCTAAAAGCTTAAGCAAAAATGGGGGTTTTAAGGGTTAGAAACTCACCCTTGATGACCACCTTCAAAGCTGCAACTCTAGCAGGTTTTTCAAGCTTAAACCAGTCCAAGAACTCCAAAACAAACCTCAAGAAGCCTCAACAATAAAAGGATGGTGTTTGAGTGTGTGTTTGTGTACAAAAGTGAGACAAAATGACGCTTTAAGGCACAAAACAAGAGCAAAATGAAGAAGTATAGATATAGATGATATGTATCACTTAAGCACACTTTTCTGAACCTAGAGGAGGGAGGAGGTGGTTCTTTTTTTTATAGAGAACCAAAAGCTCAAGCTTCTTGAAGAAGCTAAGGTTCAAGGCCATCCTTCCATACACGTGTATGGAGGATGGTTTTAGTGCCCTCCAGCACAGCTGGAGGAAAATATCTCCAAAAAGGTGACAAAAAATTGGTCGGTCGACCACCACAAGTGGTCTCCCAAGAAAACAAGTGGTCGGCCATGGTGGGAGATGATCAGCACACTGAAAACAAGCTAGGGGTGAGGTGGCCGACCAGAAAAGATAGCCTAAAGACCAAGGAGACCAGTTGTCAGACTAGAAAACGGACTGGCGGGAAGAAAAGTGGTCTCCAAGGGGAAATACTGGTCTCCCACCCTTGTACCACCTTCCAAACAAGGAAAACAAGGTTTGTACCAAAAACAAACCAAAACGGATGCAAGACGAGAGATCGGGAGGCAAAGCGCGTAGTCGAGAGACCCGAAAACTAGTCCACGAGCACCAAAAGTGGTCTATAACCACAAAAGTGGTCTCCCGGACCACAGTGTCCCTCTAGGCAGAGGAAACAAGGTGTGGTTCAAAACCACGCCAAACGGAGAACGTTAAGCGGTCCCAAGACAAGGCGCGCGGCCGAAGGCTCCGAAAATCGAAAAGGTGTCTCTAAACGGGAAAAGTGGTCTACGACCGTAAAAAGTGGTCTACGACCACCAAGAGATGGTCTACAAGACCTCTCCCTCCCTCTAGGGAAGAGAAAACAAGGTTCGGTCTGCAAACCGAGCCAAAACACAAAGAGTTCAGAGGCCGGGAGACAAGGTTTTCAGCCGAAAACTCCAAAACCTCAGAACGAGCACAACATGCACTATCACCGAGTGCTCAATCGATGACGTCTGAGCCTTAAGGCCAGTCAAAAATGGGGTGTCTACACTTGGGAAATGGGTCCTATGTATAGGCTTATCCTTACTACCAAGAGGACACCAAGTGGCCAAATAAAGAGAAGACAGGTGTCCCTAAGGATCACTGTAGACGTGGCCAAATGTCACGGCACCCCGCGCGAAGGTGCAAAATCGTTTTGTTCTTAAGCTACTACAGTTTTGACTCAATGTCACGACTCTGAATCTAATCTCGCGAAGTGTAATGCAAGACCGATAAATCACCAAAGAGTCCAAATCTGGTAAATCGTTTTGGAAAACTGATTTTTATAAAGAAGTGCCAAACATAGACTGCTTTGCCAGATATAGAGTCGCCATCTAAATGTTTTATTTTGAGGAATTTAGGAAACCCTGACTCATGCCTAAGGCCACGTGTTCGTCACCACCAAAGTTGCCTCGGCTCAGGAACTTGGGTACGAGAGGGGAAGGTCATGCAATGAGAATCCCCGCTCGCCCGATCTAAAGATCGACCTTTACTAACATGATATTTTGTTTTTGAAAGCACATGTGTTCTTATTCTGGTTTATTAATCTATCATTACTACGTGATGTGCACAGCATACAAGTATAGACTAAATCGCCTAAGTTGGAACAAAACATCTCATGTTTGTTTGTTTGGAAATGGTTTAAAGGTGCTACTCGCAAGTAGGCTAAGACGTGGATTTGCCACCCTCGAGTGGGCTTAGAAAACATGATTTTGCCACCTCAAGTGGGTTTAAAAATCACATTTCGATGAATTGTTCCAATTCAAGCAATCCAACCTTCATCCACAAGCATTCATGCAATGAATCACTTAAGCAGTTAGCCTCATGGCAAGCATGCTATCATGGCAACACTCACACTTATGCAAGATGCTAAAGCATAAACACTTACAGTATACTCCGAGCCAAAACAGAGAACTAGTTAGAAATCATGCATGATTCTAGTTCATGTTAAGATGGCTAATGCAACACATGCAAAATGTAACTAGAAATAGGCTCGACTATTCTAAGATGGCATATGAGATGGCAATGTGGTTTGTATGATGCGCCGAACCCGGTGCATGCAAGACAAATGAATGGATGCACGCATGCAAACATAAGGATGCTAATCAAAACATGCCCTAAAACTAACCATCAAATGCAGTTAAGTAAAAAGGATAAAGACATGGGGTTGGAAGACATTCACACACTCACGCACACTTATTACAAAAATACGCCCTCTTGACGGAGGGTCTGAATCAATACGCTATGCTAGCTATGCTAAGCTAAGCAACTAATCTAATTAGACTAATTATTACAACACCGAATTGAAAATTAGCTATGCTAAGCTAATTAAGAATTTACAATGATGGAATCAATTAGCAAATACATCAACTAATTAAACAACAAATTAACTAACTACACAAAGCAGTTAAAACAGCCTCGAGGAGAGGGGCATATGCATGATCGGTAGACTTCACTCGGAAATCCACTACCGTGCCTCATGTTGCCTCTGTTTGCACACTTCTGTATCTCTGAAAACTGTGCCAACTTCCATAGTGCTTTTGACCCACCTTAGGAACAATCTGAGAGATGGTCGGCCAAGAGGAAAGGCCATCGGCTAAGTGTAATGGTCATCGGCCAAATTTCAAGGCTATCGGCCAACTTTGATAGCCGATCAGCACACTAGATAGCCAATCAACCAATTCTTCCTGCAAACTCTCCTTTTGCTGCAACAGAGCACAAACAGAGGCATGACAATGTATTTGCAAGAAAATGTGTGTGCAACTACACCCCTTATCATGTCTAAGGCTCAAAGGTATGTAGTGCTCGGCTCTCGAGCCATCAATCATGCATTTCGATGCATGATGGCCAAAGAGGCCGAGTTGCACAAATTAATGTCAAATGAATGCACAAAAACACATAAATGCCTTAACCTCTATCATGCTTGATCAAGAGGGTCAGCGACTGAGGATTGAGGCACATTTCATCACTTCAAGTACGAAACGTCCCTCGTTTCTCGTGTTTGGACTAATGCGCTATCCAAACACAATGCAATGCAAGGTATGCCAAACACAATGCAAATGACAAGCATGCAAACAACATGGCATGCAACAACATGCAACAATGTCATGCAATGCAACTAGCATGCAACAACATGCAATGCACCAAGCAATGCAACAACACTTTATCTAATCAACATGCTAAACATCATGAACATGCAACAACATGCAAGTAAGAATGTCATAAGCATGCAAATGTCATGCAACTCAAGCATGCAAACATGATACAATATAAAAACATTGAAACAACATGCTCAATGGACTTAAACCAAAAGTGAACAGATCTTAATCATGCCCAAATCAGTGGCCATAACACTCTTAAAAGATGGCATGAAAGGCTAGAAAATGCATGCTCATGCAATGGCCCATTAACTAGGCACAAGAGCACAACTCTCAGAAGTGCTCAAGGAATGACAAATGTGGAAGTGTGACAACACCATAAGCTCTGAAATCAAGTAAGAAATGATGTCAAATCATTCAAACAACATATGCATGGCATGCTAGAAGGCTCAAAGCTTGAAACTATTATAGGCACTTGCACTATAGCTATGCAAAACATAAACCATATGGCCAAGACACCTCAAAATAGTCCTAGAGCATGCCAAATCAAGGCTAAAACATGCATGGACTAGAGCCAAAACAAGCTAGCATAAAGGGCATGAAGCATGGAGTATGCAAGGCCAATAAGGAAGGTTACACTACACCTATCAAAACCAAGCATGAGTTGGCTTTACCAACAAAAATCAGAGTTATATTATGGAAAAATAACACCAAAAATGCATTGATATGGTGGCCCAAAAGCGTAGGCAAGATGGCATGCATATAGGCTCATACTTAAGGCATAAAGAACCAACTCCTTAAAAAAAATTAAAGAGTGACAAACATGAGAATATGGAAAAGATATAAGCTCTGAAATTCCATTCCAAATGATGCCAAGGCATGCAAACATCACAAGTATAGCATGGTAGGGGTCTCAAAACTCAAGACTAGTCAAGGCATTTGCATTATAGCTATACAAAACATGAGTCATATGACAAAGGCAGCCCAAAATAGTCCTAGAGGATGTCAAAATAATGCTAAAACATGTATGGAGTATAGCCAAAATAAGCTAGTATGATTGGTCAAAACATCAAGCATGTTAGACTAGTAAGCATGGATTACACTACAAGTGTATAAAGCATGCAAGAGGTAAGTCCACCAATCAAAATCAGAGTTTTAACATGTCAAAATAACACCAAAAACATGCTTGAACTAAGCTAATTCAAACCACAAAAGCATGCTACTTTGTAAGGCTAACAAGGCTAGCAAAGAGGATTTACACTACATGTGCAATAAGCATGCAAGAGGTGACCAAGACAGCCAAAAATAGAGTTATGGTAGGTCTGATAAGTCACAAAAATAAGCCTAAACAAAGCCATAAAGAAGTAAAAACACATGCTCATTTGGTTGGCCATCAACACTAGCAAACAAGACAAGAGGAGAGGGGACCACCCTCTCCCATTTGGGCCCTCAAAACAGGGTTTTTACCACTGAAAATCCTCTAGATTTCAGTGGTTCTAAGGCCAAAAAGAAGTTATTTGAAATGTTTGAAAGTAAGCTCACAAGGCCTTACAAGCCAAGAGCAAAAGGGAGGATAACCCCCTAGCCAACCAAGGTACAAACCAAGACTTTTAGGACTAAAAAACAGAGGAAAAATAGAGGTTTTTGTAGTTCAACACCACCCTAAAAAACAACCCCAAAGTAGTTGAAAACTATGGCAAAGCTAGTATGCAAAACAAGCTAAAAGGGTTGAGTGATTACCTTTGGAGCTCAGTAGCAAAATGGCCTCTTTCTTGGCTCAAATGACCTTCTATCAGCCCAAAAATAAGCTGCAAGGGACCTCAGCCCATAGATATGCAACCTTGATGAAGGATGCCTAGGCAAACTAGAAGTATTTCTCTACTTCTATGCACTTCTATGCACAAAAGGGTAAAAGAGAGAGCAAACTAGAGAGAGAGGCAGAGATTTAGCTCTGGAAATTGTAGAGAGAGAAGATTTTTTAGAGATAGAAGCTCTCAAACTTGTTCAAGAAGTTCTAACCCTTCAAAAATATGAGATATAGGTTCATATATAACAATTCAAGAGCTTTTGGTCGAAAATATCTAAGTTGGGACAGCTGGAGCTTGCTGGAAATAGCTGGAGGAGAAAATATCTTCAAAAAATCTAAGTTTGGGCCACTCTTGGCCGATCGGCCATCTTTGGTGCCGATTTGCTACCTGTGATGGCCGATCTGTTACTTTAAAGTCTGCTTTTTTAGGCCCAACTTCAAATGGGCATAACTCCTTCATATAAACTCCTTTTCAGGTCATTCTTGTGTCCAAATTGAAGCCCCGGAAGTAAGCTTTCCGATGGTGGCACCTTGTATCAAAACTCCAACTGTGCAAAAAGTTATGCCTATTTTGGTGAATCCGCTCAGTTTTGATCCTACCCGGATGGATGCCCTACTTCAACCAATCATAACTCCCCCATCCGGACTCGGCTTTAAAAGATTCTTGAGTGTAAAATGAAGCCCCAGAAGTCTTCTTTCCAACGGTGGTGGCCTCATAGCTTAAATCCAAGTGTATAGACAGATAGGCCTGATTTAGAGAGGATCGCTCGACTCTCTCTTAGCGATTCATACCCGCCTTTTTCTTCAACTTGGTTTCTTCTCTCTCCTCCATTTTTCTTCAACTCTAAACCCCTAAACAAGGTGTTTTGAAAGATTTTCCAAAGATTTTATCTCTCTTTCATTCATTTCCACTTTGTCCTTGCTCGGTTTATCGAAAAGCGCAACATTTAACGAAATGTGAGCCTTAGAGCATCGCAGAAACCCTTTATTTAAAAAATATTTTGAAAGAGAGGGTTTTAAGATCTAAAATATTTTTTGGTCCAATAATGGGGTGTGAGGTTTGGATTTGACGTTCTCCTTGCCAAAGAAATTGGCCCTTTGCATAGCATAACCTGCACAACTTTCAACACCAAAGAAGTAATTAGTAGCGCCCAAGTCTTAAGGGCGGTCAAAAATGGGGTGTCTACAACCACATGAAATATTCTTCCTTGAGCCACCAGGCTAAAGGTGCCACATGTCTCTTTGTATGTACTGTGTACTATTTGTTTGTCTCCGTAACTACCTTTTTGAGCCTCAGCAAGTGTAGTTGTGGCGGGAGTGTTTCGCACTGTAATTATCTTTTGAGCCTCAACAAGCGTAGTTGCAGTAGGAGTGCCTGCCGCTGCACTTGCCTTCTCAGCTTGAACCTCAGCAAGTGCATTTGTAGCTATAAACCTTGCTGCTGCATTTTCCTTCTCAATTCTATTTAGCCAGTACATGCATTCTTAGGACTTCATAGCCTGCTATCAACCATGTTTTCGTGTTCACCTTAGCGAAGCCTCCACCCTTAGCCACCTAACCACAAACTCCCCAGCTTCTCAGGGTGAAGGCCACAACCAAGCCTGCTATTAACCATGCTGTGCCTTAGTACCAAGCCGAAGGGGGCTTCCTTAGTCCTACCTATGCGACTAAGGTAGGTCTATGACCTGGGTAATAGAAAGGGAGTCCTTTTTACTTGGGTTATCGTGCTCCTATCTTTGCGGGATCATTGTGGTATATTGGTATCTCTGGCTTGCTATCGGCTCCGACCAGTAAGCCTTGGGCCTACTCTCAACGCCAAGATAGTGAGCTTTGGGGCCTGCTATTAGCGCCGAGCTAGAAACGACTTTAGGGGGGCTTACTATCAACCCTAGGCCAATAATGCCTCGGGACCTACTATCAACGCTAAGCATTAGCCTCTACTTATAGAGGGGAAACCACTTCCAAAGGCTGCTATCACCTTGGCGGGGTGTTCCCTCTGCAAGTTAGTTACTGTGGTAGTAGTTGCTACGACAGTTATTTCCTGTGGGAAGTTCAGATGGCACTCCCGACAATATTAGAGATGGTGACGCCAACAAAGTATCGACAATACTTGGAATGATGGTGCTGAGACAGAGTACCTTCATAACTTGACCGTTACAAGTGATGCATTTGCAACTTAGTTGCTACGATTTTCTTTTTTCTTCAGCAGCTTCAGATGGTGGAGGAATTGACAATATTAGGAATGGCGGCGTTGAAGCAAAGTGCTTCAGCAACTTGACTGTTGCAAGTGTTGCCTCTACAACTTCATTTAGACACTTTTCTTCGTGGAGTCTGTTCAGATCTTTGGCGGGTCGGACCTGCTTCGGCCCACTGTTGACCCACTTCTCTTGGACTTTAGCCCATGTTCCTTTAGACATTTTTGGTCACCTAAAAGGGGCGACCTCAGCATTTAGACCCATACTTAATTTTGAGTTTAATTTCTGACCCTCTACATTTTGCCCCTTGCACGCGGAGGGGTCACACCCTTTGTTTCCTGCACGTGCATGATGTTAGCAAGTAACCCTGGGGTTATGTCGGTTGGGTCAGAAGTTGCGTTGGCTCTCTGTAGGGTCATAATGACTTTGAAAAGGTGTGTTTGATTGATGGGTCATAATGGTGCTGCAGAAACGTGTTGGCACATTTTTGTTATTTTCTTTATAAATAGTGCCTTCTGGGTCCACTGGTCCTCCACTTCCGCCATAACTCATCTTCTTGTTTTCTTCTCTGTCTAGCTTGCCTCCTCCAAAGTCTTCTTCTTCTTTCTTTATTCTTTTTCATGGCCACCATTAAGTTCTTAGCCGACAGGGCTGTCCCATCTAGTGCTGAGTGGAGAAGGGCCCCATACTTTGGGGGGCTCGCCGACCTATTTTGGAAGGCTGTTGACTCTTTCATTCTTGATGCCCCTTCTCTAGAAGAACCCCTGCTCTCTTTTGGCGAGGCCTCTTTAAACGACGTTGACATGGTCAACCCCATCTCGATATTGCGGTTCTGAGTTGAGCGAGGTGATTTTCCCCATTCATAGATATTATATCACACTCACTTAGGCCCTCTAGTCGACTGGTCCCTTTGGGTCGACGACGTTATCTGAAACAATGACTTCGAGCAGCGTCTGAGGGTTGTTCATCTCTTTAATGCCATCTTAATTTCGAGGGAGTTATCCATGTGCAAGGTACAGACCAATACAGATGTGGTT
Source organism: Camellia sinensis (assembly GCF_055761805.1). Lineage (NCBI taxonomy): Eukaryota > Viridiplantae > Streptophyta > Magnoliopsida > Ericales > Theaceae > Camellia > Camellia sinensis. Next base: position 65,863,930 of record NC_138968.1, on the reverse strand, counting down.
GTTTCTCGTTGGAACCGTAACATTCATACCTTTGTCCTTGCTTGGGGGGAGATAACCCCAACTCTGGAGGATGTTGCTGTTCTATTACGCTTGAGCACCTATCGGGACTATCCCTTTGATCCTGCATCCTTGATTGCTGCAGAACAAACTGCTGTTATTGCTCTCCAATATGCCTTTCTAGAAGCACGAAAATATGGCTCTTGGTATGATCCCAGGACTGGAGAATTGCTCCAAGAGAGGCCAAAGAGAGACAAGATCACCTACCTCTCCTGGCTAAACCACTTTTTCAAGGACATGCAACCAGTTGTGGGTGATATTACAGAGGACAGCCGCAACTCCATAGTTGGCCCAGGTTACTGTGGCAACTTATACTTGGCTACATTTATCAGTTATTTCATCTCTTTTTTTGTTCTTCCCAGCAACCCTGCTGAGAGCATCAACCCCTTGGTGTTTTCTCTTGCCGTCAAACTCTACAGCGGCAATCAGATTCCTTTGGCTCCCTCTTTTTAAGGAATTTGTACTTCCGTCTCGACCTCATTCACTCAGACATGGAGAGGTCCATGGGCTGTTATGATGTATGGAGTCTTGTGCACACTCAATTCCTGACCGCCTTCTTTTACGAGCGGTTTCCTGCCATGGGTCCTATTTCCAAGGAGTATGAGCCTTTCTTCATCAAAGAAGTTCTTGATGCAAAGGGTCATCCTATCCTAGATGCGAAGGGGCGGCTTGTTACAAAGCAAGTATGCAACTCCCTCACTCGCATCTCTAGATGGTAACATGCCGTTTGTGGATTATATTGATCACGTGGAGGATTGTGTGTTCCGTCTTTTTACCCAAGCTTTTGCGGGTATTTCTGTTGTCCCCTTTTACTTCTCAGAGGCTCACCTTGTCGACTTCTCTTTTGACAATCTAGGCCAACTCTCTCATTGTGGCTGCTGTGATATGCCCTGGGTTCTTGCCATTATGGAAGGAAGAGGGCATGTCCAGCGTTGTCTATCGATCGGATAGGGTCCTTAGGCAATTCGACATGGACCAAGATATCATGCGTGCTCCTCCACTTTAGAAAGACTCCCATTAGAGTTTCTAGCGGTTCGCTCGCGATTACACCGCCTTACTGGTGGAGGGTTTAGGCCTCATGGAGTTGCCTTCACTTGGGAGAGAATGTGCCTTCACCCCCAGCAACAGACTATTTTGGCATCGTAACCTCAACTCTTTTTTTAATTTTTGTAACAGTGATCCAGTTGTCCCTGTAGTGGAACCCATTCCACAACCTGACTTATCTCTTCATCTCCCTTCTAGTCGTGGGAACTAGACCAGTCTATTTTGCCGTTTCAAACTTTTGTCTTTGCTTACCGTAGACGAGCCTCATCCATCTGGGGCGATGTCCATCCAGCCTCTACAAGTCGCTCTTCCCCCTATCAATACAATAGTGTGCATGGCTCGCTCTCGGCTAAGGGCAGTCTAGAAGGGCAGCGACATTAGTTGCTGAGGCTCATGCCTCGCCAACTAAGAAAAGACATCGGAAGGTACTTGTACTTAGAACATATTCTGCATTCTTCTATACTTCCTTTGGCTTTTCATCTTCATTTTAGTAGTTACATTGTCTCTTTCTTTGTAGGGCCTATTGGTCTCAGGATGTGGTACTATTTCGGCCATACGACCTTTGGGCCCTGAAGGTCCCTTGATTGCCATTGGACTTTTCTCGGATTCAGACGATGACGACAACCTTCCTATCGTTTCAGGGGTTACTGTACTTAGAACCCGTAGATTGATACTCTCAGATGTAGAGGAAGAACTAACTACTGAGGCTGAGCCAATTGTTGATACTGAGACAGTTGCTGAAGTTGAGCCATTGGCTGAGGTTGGGCCAGTTGTTGAGGCTGAAGATATGGAAGAAGGTCATGATATCCCTTCTACTGAAAGTGGACATGTCCCCTTTACTGTGGAAGTTATAGAGGGTGATATGATTGTTGAGAGTGCTGAGGCTCCAAACCCTGTTGATCCCATTTACTCTGACCATTCCTCTGTTGGTGGGGAGGATTTTGTTCCTGAAATCTCGAGAGAATAGCGTGGAGCAAGAGAGCCACTTGAAGTTGAGCCATCCCCAATGGAAGCCAGATCGGGGAATTCTTCTTAGTCCACTGAGTCTCCTCTAATTCAATAGAACATAATTTCCAGCATCCCAATTGTTGAGGGGAGCACAAATGTGGTGTCTACTCCTGATGTGTGTTCCTCAAGCTTGGTTTAACTTGTAGAGATAGCTGCCAACTCGGCCACTCCTAGTGCCACTGCTGCTGCTAATACTTCTGACCCAGTTGCCTTAGCAACTTCTGAGCAGCTTGCTGATCTGTACCTCACTCACTTTCCTGAGGTGCCAGCTAATCTTACGGAATCACAAGACTTTTATGTAGGGATGGACACCATTGCTACACCAGATTTAAATGTTGGAGACTACCATATGGACGATCTTTTGTTGAACTGGCAGGGTGATACGGGTAGTTTTGGCCTATCTCGCGAGATCAGTTCACCTGGTCACCTGCCAGCATCTACTCACTCTAATGCTGCTGGGCAGTCATCTTCAGGGAAGGTGCGTCGCCCTCAGACTTTTGGCTATTCTGCAAGTCTCCTCCCCAGTGATTCAAGCTAGTGATTGTATGAGAGTCTTCGCAGCCTTTAGAGAAAGTTTATTTTCTGAGCTATTGGGTCTCCACTGAAACTGCTCCCATCCTTGTTCGCATCTAGGCGTTGCACCCTAGCTCTTTTACTGCTTTCAATGTCTTAGGCTCGATGGTGCAGACAACGCTGTTGGAGTCCTTTGCCAATTTCATTCGCAACCTCGCCACCAAGAAGTTTTTGACAACTTCTGGCAAGTTTGTAGAGAATGTTGAGGCAAATCTTAGTGGCTTTGAAAGGAATGGTTTGGACTTATCATGGATGAGGGCCAGCTCCAAGCAGTTGCTGGTTTCTCGAGCACGCAGATACTGTGGCTATGATTGCCTCCTTGGAAGAGACCATCAGAGATTGTGAGGGTGCCTTAGAGTAGCACCGTCAGAACCTGGCTCGGTTATGTTTTTGTGTGAAGGGTTTAATTTGATGTATTGTGACTTTGTTATGTTTTTTTTTCTTCTCTCTCTCTCTCTCTCTCTTTTGTGTGGCACGCTTGCTATCTTTTTCTTTCTTCTCTTTTCCTTTGAATATTGTAATCATGCTTTGAGAAACTTGGGTTGCGTTTAGTAGAGTTTTGTAAGTATGATTTGAGAGTATGAGTTGTATTTTGAGTTTGTGAGTTGTGTAATTATGATTTAAGTGTAGAAAATTTGTTTGGTTATGATTTTTGAATAGAGTGTTGAATTAAGTTTTGAATTGAGTGTGAAATTGAGTTTTGAAAGTTTGATTTGACATGTGAAGTAAGAAAATTTGTTTGCTTATGAGTTTTGGAAAGAGTTTTCAAAACTTAATTCAAATTGTTATAACTCATAACAAAACATACTACTTTCACACTATTGAAAATTCTGATAAACACTTATAACCAAACTCTTTTTAAAATTCAATTAAAAAAATTTATTATTAACAGAAAATAACATTAATCAATTTTTTAATTGAAAATACTACAAAGGAAATAATTTTTTCCCAAAATAAATATTCAAAAAATTTAAATAATACAAATTTAAATAATTTAAATAATCTAAAAAATTTAATAAGTAAAAAATAAAAATAAATATTCAAAAAATTTAAATCGTAAAAATTTAAATATTCAAAAAATTTAAAATGTTAATATTTTAAATTTAAAAACAACTCTACACTCAAATCGTAACCAAACATATAAAATAAAACTCAATTAAGAAATTATTTTAAAACTCATAACCAAACAAATAACTTGAAACTCCATATTACTTTTACAACTCTACACTCAAATCGTAACCAAATACATAACAAAAAATTAAAATATTAAAAATATTTTTATAAAATAGAGTTTGAATTTATTTTTATAAAATATTTTAAAATTTAAAAGATTAAAATTGTAATATTTTGAAATTAAAATATATAAAAATATTCAAAAAATTAAAAAAATCGTAACATATTTAAATATTAAAATATTTAAAATCTTAACAAATTAAAATATTTTTAAAATATTTAATATTTAAAATATTTTAAAAATTAAAATATTGATTTGAATTGAGTTTTGAATTATGTGTTTGATTATGAGTTTTGAAAAATAATGATTATGTTTTGAATTGAGTATTGAGAAATGGGTGTAGAATTATGATTTGAAAGCTCAAAACAAACAACACACTCAAATCAATAGGTAGAACTATAATTTGAGAAGGTTACCAAACGAAGATTTCTATGAGAAGCAAAGATATTAAGTAGTTGAATTTCACTTTATTGTCTTCATTTCATTGTCTTTACATTAAACTTGTCGATTTCTATTTCTGTAGTCATTAAGACTTTCAATTTCGGATTAAGCATAAATCATAACAGATAATTCACAAATTAGATATATATGCACAATTTACACACCAAACACATAATTAGCATTCAAAATTAAATAAAAATAAATATATTACGTGATGGGATTATCATAATTAATGTCTTTCACATGCTTGGTTTCAAAAAATTGAGCCCACTTTTTTGAAATTTAAGTGTTTTTGTTGTTGTTGTTGTGTGTTTTTACTAAAAAATTTAATATTTTAAGAATTATTTAGATGCAACTAATCTAAATACACTTAAAAAGTTTAATATTTATAGAAAAAAATATTTAAAAAATTCATCAAATACAAAAAATATAATAAAAATATATTATATTTTTGTATTCTTGTGTATTTATTAAAAATTTAAAATATTTTTTCACAAATATTTTATTTTTAGGTGTAGACAAGTAGGTCCATCTAAAAAGTAAATTTTTTTTTAAAAAAAAACTAAAATAAACACAAAAAATAAAAAAACTCAATTTTTAAAAAATCAATCAATATGTATAATTTGTAAATGATTATAAATATTTAAAAATTTACACTACACCAATAAATTCAAGAGTTAAGCCTAAGAAAGATTTTTTAATCTTAAATATATATATATATATATATATATATAGATATTTATTGTTTTTCCTCTCTCCCAAATTATTTAGGAAAACTCTGAAGTGTGCCTTGCGTATCATATGCATTCACTTTTATTATGTAATTTTGTAATCTGAGTTATACATTTTGGTGAGAAATAAAGTTATACGCACCAATTAATATATCAATTAATGTACTAACAAATAATGTGTCATAATTTTATTGGATTTGAGTCTTTATAATTTGTATAATAAATGTGGTCCACAATTTTGAAATTGCAATGCTATAGTATGCGTTGGTATACTAATTGATATACCAATTGATACTTGTAGCACCATTGTTTTGTGAGATAATTTATATGTACAGACATTCCAAAACGTTTATTTACATTTTTTAATTTATTATTTTTTCAACTATTTTTGAAGACTTTATCTATGATCTAATTGAGAAATTTTAATTTATAATTTTTTTTTCTTACAAAAGAATATAATTTATTTACAATTAAATGGAAAACAAGGTGTAAGAAATAATATTATATGTAGCTTTTTTCATGCTAAAAATGAACAAATAATTTGAGACGAAAGTAATATTACATAAGTGTACAACTTATTCAAAATATCTTTTTAAAATTTTGTCACCGTTTTTATTTATTTATTATATTCATTCTGCAATTATCGTTATAAAAAAACATTTAAAATTTTGTAACCTTAGTTTGATGGTCGGCTTGTAAATGATTAGAACAGGCCGACCAGCTATATATGCCACGAGATTCAACTGCTAGAATACTACTTTGAATTTAGGTGGAACCGAAGAATTATTTGTACTCCTCCCAAATTAATGTGGTGTGGCAATTTTACATTGATTGGTTAAAATAATGAGATAAAAATGTTAGAAAATCTAAATTTTTTATTAATTTTTTTACTAGTATGTCTTCTATGGGTGTGGGTCACACACCACGTGAGTATTTGGTAGAAATTTTGATAAATTTTTTTGTGTCATTAAGGCATCTCCAATCATTTATCAAATGTTTCCAATCAATTCATCAAATTGATATCAAATGAAGGGAGATGTGGGGACATATTTCTAGGATTATCTACATGGCCGATGTGGTTGCCGATGTGTCACGTGGATAAGCCAAGATGTTGAGATATGGTACGACTATATTGAAATCCGAGATAATCGGATAGAGGACAAAAGTCCTAGATGGTTTGAGACTCTTTGTTTGAATAGAGATGAGATAGAGTTCATTCTAGCATGGATTAGAGTCGTCCAAGATAGATGTTATCCTAACGGATAGAGTCCTATGAGTGTACTGCTAACTATAAAAGTAAGGCATCCTAAGATATACTTTTTGCTTGTACATTGTTTCCTTGTTCTCATATCTTTGAGAGATAAGTTGATTGAGTTGATCGTCAGAGTCCCTCTGGGAGCCACCGTGGTGTTTATTGTCTTCTTGTGTGTAAGTGTTGGGCTCTTTTAATCTTCAGTGTGCTTTACTACTAAGTTCCTAAAATCTCGGCTAGGAGATCTAGTTTGGTTGTGAGATAAAAAATCAACACTTAGAAGAGAGTTAGAATTTTCATCAAATTAAGGGAGTTTTATCATTTAATCAAATTTTGTAGGTGACTGTTGGGCCAGACATCCACCTAGACGTCCTCCCGGACAACTGAATTTTTGTTATCTGAACGTCAATTTTTACTCATGGTTGGACGTCGCTAGGATGTCTTTTTGGATATCTTCCAGACAACCTGTAACAAGATTTGATAAAAATTTTAAATTTATTAAAGTGCATTATATCAGATTAAATTTTTCATTAAATTTTTATTCAAATTTAATGAAAAATTTGATAAAGCGACGAACATACTCTAACATTGCTATTTTTGTTGAGTTTTTAAAATAACAAGCGTCAAACAATAAATATTATCGAATAATGCTTTAAAACCATCAAATAATCAGTCAGGTGGGTTGAACCCCACCAAATTACTTGGTCGGCTACTCAACCATTGGATCTCCAATTTCACAGGGTCTAGAGACTAAATCACCGCCACAAGTTGTCCAGACCATGACCAGCTCTAGTGCACCGACAAGTGGCTTCCCTTTTCGTTGATAATGGGAACCGGTTCCTCGGCCGTTATTTTAGGTAATGTATATATATAGAGGAGTTTTTAGACTAAGCAACAAGTGAGCTGAGACAGCTAGAAAGAAGCAAGCAATCTTGTGCAGGTTGTTGGATCTATTGTCTTAGAAAGAAGTAGAAGCAAGGCACACTCAGAGAGAGAGAGAGAGAGAGAGAGAGAGAGAGAGAGAGTTGTATTAGGAAAATGCCGTTTTACAGAATTGCAGTGGGGACTCCGGGAGAGGCGAGCCAACCGGATGCGCTCAAGGCGGCCTTGGCGGAGTTCTTCTCTATGGTCATTTTTGTTTTTGCAGGGGAAGGGTCCGGCATGGCCTTCAGTAAGTTCTCTCTAACACATTCTATCGTGTGACCAAAAGAAAAAAAATCTCTAACACAGATTGTCCCAAATAATTCTAGTTTAGTTTTTGTCATCTAATAATATTTTATTATTGACAAGTAATAAATAATATACCATTTTATCTAATAATATTTTATTAATATTCTAACCACTATAAATATATCATGAGGGGTAATAAATAGGATAAATAACTGTGTAGGGTAGAAGATAAATTTTTTTTTTTTTTATAAAAATGGGAGGGTGCAACTCCTTGTGTGGTGGGGTGCAATTCAAAGTTACTTACACTCCTCTGTGTATATGTAATTTTTTTTTTTTATCCATTTCACTAACATGTCATCCTCTCTAATAAATAAAATGTAGTACCTACAACATTAGTGGTGATACTTTCTTGATAAGAAACTCAACAATTGCAAAATTGTTGGTTGAGATATTATTATTTGGCTACAACTTTAATTTAATCTGATTTTTGTGGCAATGGGTAAAGAAAAAAATAATAAAAATATTTTGATTTAAAATGAATTAAAAAGTGCTTGGGCTGCAAAAAGTCAAAAAGGCAAATAGTATTATGTACCCTAAAATATTTAGGAGTACTTATGCGTCGGAAAAAATTTATTGTCTAATAAGTAGATTTATTGTCTAACAAGTCTTATGGAAAAAATTTGTCACAAAAAAAGGTTATTAATTGTAAGTTTTAACGATAATTTGTAAAAATCATGACAAAAAAAGTTCACTAATTGTCAATTTTTAGCGACATATATAAAAAATTGTCAAAAAAAATTATTTTTAACGACAATTTTACTAAAACTTATTTTTAATAGAACTTGATAGGAATTAAATCAAATTAGGACCTATTAGTAGTTTATCCAAATATTTACGAGCAAATGGTATATCAAGGGTTCACAATAAAATAAATAAATTATTATTTGAATTAATTAGAATTGAAGAGTGAGTAATTGGTGGGGTGATGAATTTAGTTTTGTTTTGACAGACAAGCTTACGGATAACGGGTCAGCAACACCATCAGGGTTAGTAGCAGCATCATTAGCTCATGCATTCGCTCTATTTGTGGCGGTTTCGGTAGGTGCCAACATATCAGGGGGTCATGTCAACCCAGCAGTGACCTTCGGTGCCTTCCTCGGTGGCAACATCACTCTCTTGAGAGCCATCTTGTATTGGATTGCTCAGTTGCTTGGTTCTGTTGTTGCTTGCATGCTTCTCAAGTTCTCCACTGGTGGATTGGTATGCGACTAACTCATCATTATGAAATGCTGAATATATATATATATATATATATATCACAATCATCATCATCTATAGACGAAGCACAGGTACGGATATGGAAATGTTATGGATATATTGATATGACAAGATTTAAAAAAAGAATATAGGTATAATTGTGGTCCGTCAATAATATATATATATATATATATATTTTAATTTTTAATTTGAGATTCAACTTACAAATCAAAATTTAATACCAAAATTAAAAGATAAATTACAAAATCAAAAGTGAAACCATAGTGCAATAAAGTACATAAGCTATTTTAATGCTATTAAATCGGAGAAATTACAAAACAAAATTTCATTCCAAATGCAAGTTAAGTAAAATTTGAAAAATTGAAACTTTAATTTTTACTTTCATCAATTTAATCATTAAATAATATATCTTTCATTTCTAGTACATCAAGTAAATGATTTACAATTTCAGGTAAATCATCTCCACCAATGTTTCATAACTTGAAGAACCCCCCATATACTCATCCCGTACCCATGAAATACCCAAGTGCCAAAAATATGTAAAAAGTACCTGATATGTATACAGTCATATCGATACATGTACCAATATGTGATACAATTACGACAACATTTTCGAAGCACCTGTGCGTCATGTAGATCATCATATATATATAAATTACTTTTTTTTATTGTAAATTTCATAATTCTATGCATAATTACACTGGACTATATATACATGATGATCCAATGCAGGAAACATCTGCATTTTCTCTATCCACCAATGTAACCGTATGGAACGCACTCGTGTTTGAGATCGTGATGACATTCGGACTGGTCTACACAGTTTACGCCACAGCAGTTGATCCCAAGAAAGGGAATGTGGGCATTATTGCCCCCATTGCAATTGGTTTAATTGTGGGTGCTAACATTCTGGTTGGTGGTGCCTTCGATGGTGCTTCTATGAATCCAGCAGTATCTTTTGGGCCTGCTGTCGTGAGCTGGACATGGACACACCACTGGGTCTATTGGGCCGGCCCATTTATCGGGGCCGCCATTGCTGCCCTTGTCTATGACAACATCTTCATTTGTGACAATGCACATGAGCAACTCCCAACCGTTGATTATTAGAAACTTTCTTTCTCTCTTTCTCTGTCTGGATTGGATTAAGGGGGGAGGGAATAAAGGTGGGTATGGAGATCAATTGTTAAAGGGATGGGCTTTTGGGGGTGGATGTTGGCATTCTTGAAGTTTAGTTTCTTGTGATTTTGTTTTGTTTTCTAGGCTTGGTTGTAAGAGTTTCTCGGTTGTCTTCGGCAAATCAATGGATATGTCATGTTTGTTTTGTTATCATTTATATGTGTAATTAATTTGGGATTTTTTTTTTCTTCAAAAATATAGTTTTATCAAAAAATAAAAAAATAAATAAATAAAATTAATTGAATGGATGAATTATTTAAGAGTAGGGAAATATAATGATCCAAGGATTCAACATAATTTAAAACAATTTGAGACATTTAATAAAGCACATTTTATGTAACCTCATGTAATATATATATGGAAATCCCCTAATCTGCATTCGGTAATTACGTAGATACAATTTTGATAAGGAAGCTGTCTAAGTCACCCTCTCTTTCGAAATGGAGCGTGGAGGATGGATTCCGGTGGTGAAGCAAAGAGGGAAGCAAGAAGCAAGGAAATCAGTGGGTAGTGCAGTTGTTTTCACGGTGTTTGTGGATAATCTACCTAGCTCAATGAATACCAAAGGCTTGTTTAACCTATTCGGGAAGTTTGGAGTTGTAAAAGATATCTTCATTCTGCAAAAGCGTCGAAGAAACACCAACACTAGATTTGGATTCGTAAGATATAGCTGTGAAGTAGCAGCAAACGTTGCTGTGCTAAAGGCTAATGGTCTATGGATGGATGATAAAAAGTTATTCGTGAAACTTGCAGCTTTCGATCGAAGCAGAGAACAGGGGAAGTACTATGCTCAAAAACCACAGCAATTACACCTCAGAGAGGAAGTTCGGAGAGGTTCATATCATTTCACCAAAAACAAAACCTTTGCAATTGTAGCGACCCTAATTTTCTTAAGTCATTTATTTATTATTATGATTATTATATCTTATTTTATTTTTGACTTTATTAATTGTGTAGGTTACATGAGAATTTAATGTGGTATTTAATGAATTTAATGTGGTAATTAATTAATTTAATGTGTTATTTAATTATATATAATTAACCTAAATATTTATATTTGTTTTATATATATAAAAAAAGAAAGGTGTATTTATATTTGTTATTTATATATATATAATATCGTATATTTATATTTATATATATTATAAATTGTTGTATAATATTATTTAATAGTTTATTAGGTTGTTATGGATGAGATTTAGGTTATATATATATATATATATAATATGTAGTCAATTAGGTTATAAACAAAAACAAAGAAAAAGAGAGTGTTGTGTGTGTGGAGAGAGAGAGAGAGAGAGAGAGAGAGAGAGAGAGAGAGAGAGAGAGAGAGAGAGAGAGAGAGAGAGAGAGAGAGAGAAGAAAACCAAGATCAAGAAAAGAAAAAAAAACCAAGAAAGCCGAGATAAAGAGGAACACCGGGAAAAAGGAAGAGGGAAAAAATAAAAGGAATAGGGTTTTGTTTTGGTGGCTCTATTAGTTTTCAGATATTCTTTAATCTTCAATAAAATATTGTGAGTACAAAACCCACTTTCTTTGATTTATGTTTAATTCGCTGTTTTACTTATTTATTTATTTTTATTTGTTTGATGTTAGTTTGATTTTGTTTTACATAAAGATGATAGAGTAATTTTAATTATTTGGATTAGTTGTGTATGCCATGTTTATGATTTTTATATGGATTTATTTTATGGTTGTAATTACACTCATGGTCATATGAAATTAAAATTAATTATGAACCTATAGATAAATTCCTTATACTCCACCATGACTCCATGGATTGTTGTTTTATTTGAGTAATGGGGAGAAAGAGTGTATAAAAAAGTGAGGATTATGAGAGTTGTTTAATACCTTATGCCCGGCATTGTTATATTTGTTTCATGATGTTGATGAGATGCTATTTATATTGTTGCCTCGTTCTCATGAGTAGACGAGTGCTTTAATTTACGCGCGTACGTATATGCTAACCATCCGGGGAGTGTGAGTCAAACTCGGGATGATATCCCCGTGCAAGTTTGGCTTCGGAGCGGTGTTAGATATACGGGAGGCACATGGGATATATGTGTAGGCCAAAAGTGGAGGGCCGAAGTGGTGGAGTTAAGGAACAAAGAATTTAATTATGAATTTATCAGTATAGTGTGTATGGTATTGTTATGTACATGATAAAAAAAATAGTAAACGATCTTGATAAATTATGAAATTTGAGCAGAAGCATGTATACGTGATTTTGGACAACTCTTGTGTTGTAGCTTTTTATTAAAAAGATCGATTAGAACTTATAATCGGATGACTTTGGTTATTGTCGGTTTGATTCACTTTGGTAATGCAGATTTTATAGGCTGTTTTAACCCATGAAATGAGTTCATTTTTATTGGTTTCGCGTAAACTGAAGTAAAACATTATTCTACACACTTTTCATGTTTTGAACTTTTTCGGAAAAAATCATCTTATGGCAGTTTTTGTTCGTTTTCAGCTTCATATTTTTCGATTGAATTCCGTCTAGATTTTTAGATCAAGCCTTTCTCTTAACCTGTTCAGTTTCTGTTAAATTCGTTCACGTTGTCTTTTAAGAAATGTGATTCTGTACAACTTTCGTTCTTTGAGTTTTGATCAATTCAAATTGTTTAAGTATGAAACGGTGTAATTATATATATATATTTTTTAATAAGTTACTTATGATTAAATTATACTAACTTTATTTGTTTTGTAGGATGGTGGGTCTTACTAACTTTTTATGCAGGGCTGACCCACCATATTTTTTTATTTCTATTTTGTCTATTCTATAATCAATTTATATTTCGTTGTGTACGGACAAGAAACTAAATGCCATCGTATCTCGGGAAACTACCCATTCGTCTCGGTACGGTTGGAACTACTTGTCTTGTTCCGTAACAAGAAATAATATAGTTTTTGTTTGTGTCTGGTGGACACGTGGGTGTCAATTCTTGTACTCATACCAGTATACATGTATACTGACCCGTTTTGTCTCTTGACAACTCGGGTGCGTTCTGTTGAGCGCTGCTGAGCTTCCTTTGTAGGATTAGTTGAGGCTACGGTGGTGACGAGAAGTAACTAAAGTTTTTGGGCATATCTCTTGGATTTCTTTTTGTTTTTTTGAGCTTAGGCTTGTTAGTAGTTTATGTATTTATTTATTTTTATGACTTTAGTATTGGAATAATTGGCATGGTTTGTAACCATACTTTATTTAAGTTATTTTGACTTTGTATTGTTACTTTGATGTTGAGGTATTTATTAGTTATGAATTTATGGTGGATGGTTTGGGTTGGCGTTTTAGTTTTTTTGTTACACCCCTAGGATTTGGATGATGGAATATTAATTGAGGTTTAGTCATAATTTAATATTTAATTGTCCAAATTTTGGGGTGTGACAGCAGACGTGGTAAGAGGTGTTCAGGTACAGGACAGAGACTCCATTACAGTTAAGGCCGGCGAGCATAGTAACGGGTGGCTCTACGACAGTGTCTTAGTCCGTCTAAAAGTCAAATATGTTAACATTAGTTTGAAGTTCGAGCTTAATGCTAGAGGTATTGATGGGTTCGAAGCCAGAAAAGGAGGCGGTTGTGATGTGGTGTTATCTTTCAAGTCCAAGGAGGAAATGGTAATAAAGATGGGGACCATCAAAGAAATTATCGATGAGTGGTGTGAAGACATCATCCAATGGAGGCCAGAGCTTGCTTTGGCATAAGAGAGACTTGTATGGATTAACTGCTATGGCATTCCATTACATTTATGGAATAGGTCCAATCTTGTTAAGATTGGTAGCATATGGGGTGAAGTTATTGAAGGTGCTGAATGCATACCTCAGTCTTTCGATTGTGTTAAGCTTAGGACTATTACCAAGTGCATGGAACCTGTTAACAATGTTATCAACCTGGTGACTAAGCACTCCTCTTATCCAGTGAGAGTCTCGGAAGTTCAGGTCCTTGAAGCAAAAACAGTAAATCAGTGCTGCAGCTGTTTGAATCATCTTGATAAGATGAAAAAACTTAGTCCAGAGGAGGAAGATGAGGATCATGACTCCAACAGAGTTGGTAAGCCACTACAGAACCTCAGAGATGAGTCAACTCAGCCCAGCGAAGGTGGGTCAGCTCAGGGTTCTAAGCAATTCAAAAATGAGGCCAGACAATTGTCGACCCGTAGGGATGGCAGTATAATAGGGGCAAAATGGAAGAGTGATATGGAAGTGGCTGAGTCTAGCAGCATAGTAGGCAAGGAGCTCGAGGTTAAAGCATGCAAGGAACTGGTGGCAGGTAGCAGTGCATTTAATGCCTCAAAACCAGCTGAACAAGGTAATGATGGGCAAGTCTTCACGCCTGGTTTTATGAGAAGCTTGAGTGGATCTAGTCTAAATTTACTTGGGTTGAACTTGGAAGTGGCCTTGGGCCATAATAATTTAAATCACGAGTTGTGTGGGCTGACTGAAGTTCAATGTGGGACTGATCAAGTACACCACCCAGTTGAATGGGCTGAGGCAGATGGGCCAGATTTTAGTCTGGCAAGGGGCTCAACAGCCCCTGTAAATAAGGGTCTATGTAAGCCAATCAATACAAGGATGAAAGGTAAAAAGAAATCGTCCTGTAAGGATAAACGTAAGTTTCAACCTCTGAAAAGGGAACTGTTCGATCTCGTGAGTAGGTATGGCCACAAGGGAGCCTCTTCAAGTAAACAAGCCTTGAAGCAGTCAGTCTTCAGGGGATCTGTTGCAGAAGCTTCATTATCAGCATCTATTGACAGTGGGAATGCCGAAGGTAGAAGGATTCTCAGTGAGGCTCAAGCAACAGTGCAAATGGGAGCAGTATTGGGTTTGCAGTACCATGGAAAGGAAAGTGAAGTTCTTAGCAAAATTATGGAGCTTGAGCTGAAAAATAAGGAAAGAATCGGAGGGTTGAAGGGATCAATTGCGTAGTTGCAAGAAAGAAGGGGTTTGTAATGTGATTTGCTTGGCTCTTGATGAAGATTTTAGTATGGAACATTAGAGGTATTGGGAGGAGTGAAAAGAAAGGTAAGATTAGGAAGTTGTTGAAGGAGAGGGGTGTTGATATTGTTTTGTTTCAAGAAACGAAGAAGGTAGATATCACAGATAAAGAAGTCAGAGCAATCTGGAGAAGGGATAGAATGGAGTATATGGCAGTGGGCTCGAAAGGATTTGCTGGTGGGCTTCTTTGCATTTGGGATCCTCAGGTATTCCAATTAGTAGATTGTCGTAGTAGTAGGAGATTCATTCTTTTATCCGGTTTGTTGTTTAACTCTTTTGAATGTGTGATTTTAAATTTATATGCCCCTAATGAAGTGGGTATTAGACGAAAATTTTGGGATAGCTTATTCAAACTTAAAGTGGATTTTCCTAAACCATGGTGCTTATGTGGGGATTTCAATGAGATTAGAAATATTAGTGAAAGGAAAGGGTGCTCTAGGAGGGATAGGGGTATGGCAGATTTGAATGAGTTCATTGAGAAGTGTGAAGTGAATGATTTGCCATTATTGGGAAGAAAGTTTACCTGGTGTAACTCAGCAGATGGGGAGAGATGGAGTAGTATAGACAGGGCTCTGGTGGACCCAAGATGGTTAGAGGTGTTTAAGATTAAATTGTGGGGTTTGCCTAGGCTTATCTCAGATCATAGTCCTTTATTACTGATGGAGGATGAAAGGGACTGGGGTCCTAAGCCGTTTAGGTTTGTAAATGCATGGTGTTTGCACCCTTCATTTGCTTCTCTTCTTGATAAATCTTGGAAGGAGACTGTGGTTCATGGGTGGGCTGGTTTTGTTTACTCAGCAAACTGAAAGCTTTGAAGCAGATTCTCAAAATGTGGAATAAGGAGGTGCATGGAAATGTATCTTTTAAATTGAAGGCAACAGAGGATGAGGTTCATATCCTGGACTTACAGGCTGAAATCAGAGAGCTTAATTAGGCTGAGAAAGCTAGGAGAAGGGCAGTTAGAGAGGAGGTTTGGAGGCTGAACAGGATGGTTGAATGGATGTGGCTTCAAAACTCAAGATTGAACTAGGCATTGAAGGGTGATAGGAATACAAGATTCTTCCATGTGATGGATAGGAGTAGACAAAGCAAGAATGAGTTAACATCCATTACTGTAGGGGATTCAGTGTTTGAGGATCCTTTTTCTGTAAGGAGGGAAGCTCTGGCTCACTTTAGGAAGCATTTTGCAGAGGAGTGGGTGGTTAGACCTAAGCTAGGTGGTTCATTCAAATCTGTTCAAACCAGTCCTCAGTTTGAAATGCTTGAGGCAGAGTTCTCAGAGTCAGAGATTAAGGCAGCTGTGAAGGATTGTGATGGTAATAAGGCTCCTGGGCCTGATGGTTTCAATATCCTTTGTTTTCAAAAATTCTGGAAGGTGATGAAAGGGGATGTGATTAATTTTTTCAAGGATTTCCATAAGAATGGTAGATTGGTGAAGGGTTTGAATAATTCTTTCATCACTCTTGTTCCTAAAAAAGAGAATCCTGTGGGTCTCTCTGATTTTAGGCCTATTAGCCTTGTTGGCTCGGTGTATAAAATTCTAACAAAGTTATTGGCAAAAAGGCTAAAAGCTGTGCTCCCTTGTGTTATCAGTGAAACTCAATCAACTTTTATTGGTGTTCTTGTTGTGAATGAAGTGGTGGATGGGTGGAAGAAGTTGAAGAAAAAGGGTGTGTTAATCAAACTTGACTTTGAGAAGGCTTTCGATTCGGTAAATTAGGGATTCCTTCACTCAATGCTTTTGAATTTTGGTTTTGGCTTAAGATGGACACTATGGATCATGGAGTGTGTCACCTCAGCACGTATTTCTATCCTTGTTAATGGTTCTCCTACTGACGAGTTTTGTCCACAAAGGGGTCTTAGACAAGGAGATCCATTGTCCCCATTTCTTTTTAACATGGTGGCTGAGGGATTAAATGTGTTACTATCTAGAGCATACCAGTTGGGTATTATTAAAGGGGTGAAAATAGGTGTTGAGGGTGTGGTGTTGTCTCATTTGCAATTTGCGGATGATTCCTTACTTTTGTGCGAAGCTGAAGATGAGGAGGTTAGAAACCTTAAGAGGATTTTAAGGTGTTTTGAGATTTTGTCTGGGTTGAAGATTAATTACCATAAAAGTTAGGTTTGTGGGGTAGGTGTTCCTGATGGTTCTTTGGACAGATTTGCTGCCATTCTAAATTGCAAAACCAGTAAGCTGCCTCTGCAATATTTAGGGCTGCCATTAGGAGCTAATCCCAGCTGTAAAGCAACCTGGAAATCAGTGGTGGATAAAGTGAGAAACAGATTAGCTAGTTGGAAGAGGAAACTTTATCCCATGCTGGTAGGCTTACTCTTATTAAATCTGCGCTTGCATCATTGCCTGTGTATTATCTGTCTTTATTCAAAATGCTGGATGGGATAGCTAGAGTGTTGGAGAGATTGCAGGCTTCATTTCTTTGGGGAGGATCAGAAGCAAAAAGAAAGGTTCATATGGTTAAATGGGAGGAACTGACTAAAAGCTTGGAACAAGGGGGTCTGGGGTTGAGAAGAGTGAAGGTAGTAAATTCTTGTTTACTAATCAAATGGTGGTGGAGGTTTGGGTATGAAAAGGAAGCATTGTGGAGAAGAGTTATTTGTAGTAAGTACAAAGTGGACTTCAGGGATTGGGTTCCTTCTGCTTCTACATCTAGTTCCATGTCTAGTATTTGGAAAGGTATCATTACCATCGCAGAGTCAAATAACACTCTGTTGGAGTTTCATATGAACAACTTTCAATTAAAGATCGTGGATGGGAATAATGTTAGATTCTGGATGGACAAATGGTGTAATAATACTTGTCTTAGAGAGGAGTTTCCTGGTTTGTATGTCTTGGTGGTGGATAAGGAGGAATCATTTAAGTCTATGCATGCTAAAAAGGTTACTGAAGGAAATTGGGTGTGTCAATTTCGGAGAAGGTTGTACGATTGGGAGGTTAGTGAGATGGTAAGGCTTAGAAATTTTCTTGTTTCAGCTTCTAGTCCTACAGCAGATCAATCAGACTGTCCAGTGTGGAATGCGACATCCTCTGGGGTGTTCTCGGTGTGCTTCGTTTATAAAGGTTTGTTAGTTACTGCAGGCCCTCTGTTAAGATCTTCTAAATTGGTGTGGATTTCATACTTACCTCCAAAAGTCCAATTCTTTACTTGGCTAGCTTGGAGAAATAGAATCAAGACTTCAGTATTCTTGTAACGGATCAGTGTCCTTCCTAGTTCTGCCTCCACAGTGTGTGTTTTCTGTAAAGAGGTATTGGAAACTGTGAATCATGTGTTGATTTCGTGCCCATTTGCTTGGAAGGTGTGGTCTGTTATGCTGGATTGGTGGGATGTTGTGGGGGCCTTACCCGAATCTGTTGAGGGAATTTTATTTTGGTGGGAAGGTCAGTGTTTTAGGAGTCAGGAGAGGAAGATTTGGAGTGGAGTGCCTTTGGTTGTGATGTGGTCTCTATGGAAACATAGGAATGATATAGCATTTAATGCTTCTACTTCTAACTTTGCGGAGCTGTGTGAAGTGATTAAGGTGAGAATTGCACTGTGGATGAAACCAAGGTATGCTAAGCATCACTTTTCAGTGCAGGATTTTCTGGTAAATCTTAGGCAGGTGAGATGTTGTCTTAAAGGGAGGGGTATGTAACTCTGCTGCTGATATTATGTAACTCTGCTCTGCTGCTGAATTTCTGGTTTGTTCCGGGTTTGTTTCTGCTGCTGGTTTTGTTCTGGTATGTCTGGTTTGGTGTTTGGTGATTTCTCTTGTTTGGAGTATGCTGCTTGTTTGGAGTTTGGTGATTTCCCTTCTAGCCTACTGTGGAGTCTACTGTTGCGGAGTCTGCTATGGCGTCTGAATCATTCCTTTCTTTTCTACCTTTTTGTTTGGAAACTTTGGTCATGTCTAATTCATTGGTGGGGGTTGTAGAAAGGTCAAGTTTGGTGGTTGGGGATTCAGAGTTGGGAATTGCAGTTGGGATTTTCATGAGAAGATGTGGAGTGCTGGTTTTGTGGCTGCTATTTTGGTGTTCTTTGTGTTGGTCGCTGCTGTTTTGATGTTCTCCTGTTTACTGCTTTCCCTTGGGTTAGTGTCTTACCAACTGGGGGTGCTCTTTGTGTTTATTGATATTTGTCAATGTCCTTGCTTGATCTTTATCAATAAATTTCCTCTTTTGGCTGTTTCAAAAAAAAAAAAAAAAAAAAATGGAAATCCCCTTAAAAAGGTGTTTATCATTTGTACATAATTATACCTATTTTTGTGAAACATATTATGTATTGGAGCAGGATTCCCTTCCGTTTAGATTTTGGATTAGAGGGTACTGTTTGAGTCAATAATTCATTTTGTCAAGTATTTTGTATATTCCATCTAAAAAAATAAAATTAAACTGATCCAATAACTGTAATTTGTTTAATTTATTACGTTTGTCACTAAAAAATATATGGTTCATTTTTAAAAACACAATCATTGTCTATTTGTATAGTAAAAAATTGAATAAGTTACAGTTATCGGATCGACTTAATTTTTTTGGTAAATAAAATACATGAAATGTCCGACAAAAGAAACGGTTTGGATCGAAACGAAATTTGTAGTGGATCTCATAGGCTCAAACAACACCCTCCAGTCTAAAATCTAGACTAGAGGGGATCCTCCTCATGTATATTAGTAGCAAATGTAATGCATTTTTTTAGTAAAATTATGATAATTTATAATTAAAAAAAATGAAATTATGTATTTTGGGATAATGTTACACAAAACATTAAAACAAAATAATATATATATATATATATATATATTTGATAGGAAAAATAAATTCTATTGATATAATCAATGTCAGAAACAAAGGGGGTGCAAAAGTATCATAACTAACCAATTGATTCCAATTAAATTGGCACTAAAGAGAGAGCCAATCATGTGTTAGTACACTACCAAGTTGCTAAGATACCAACCAAAAGCACAGGAACAAACAAACAAGAAAGAAGAAACCATGCTGATACATTAGCGACAGCAAACCTCCCAAAATCAATGGCCAGGTCTGGTTAGCCTCAAGTTGAAAGGGTGATGCTACATCCCACATTCTTTGTCTTCCCTAAACGTGTCCTGAATGTCTTGGTACGACGATGATGGGGTGTTGACGTGAAATAAAATAATATTTTTATATATGTTGTAATTTTTTTATTCATTTATTTTTAATCACAATTACAATGATGATATTGCAACTTAAGAAAGTTACTTTATGATTTTGCTTTTCCATGCTCACTGTGTTTCGTTTGCTGCAAATACTTTTTAAGTCTTTCAATGAGTAGACATAAAGCATAATCTCTCACTCTTGGTAAATTTAACTTTGCTTGTATTACTACTTTCATCTCTAGAAAATTAAAAGAAGGTAGACAAAATGTATATGAAAATAAAAAACTTTTATTGAATACTGAAAAATTACAGAGATTACAAGAAAGATTAAGAGAACACTCTTACTCACTTATAAGACTTTGCTTCTTGACTTTACTTCTACAAGAAAGAGTGGATTTTAACTTCAAAATTGAAATATATAAAATTAAAAGATGAGGTTCTTGTGGTAAGACAAGAAGGCTTTTACATTCGGGTTAATTGAAACTAACAAACTTAGTAGTGGTATCTCCACCACTTTGGTTTCATTCAATATGTCACTTCTTTGTTTTCATTTACGATATGGTCCACTTTGTTGGGTCTTCCTGGTTGTATCCGTTATGTGAGCTCTCTTTTAATTTTTTCTATCATGACTTCTTTTGTTATGTGAGCCTTTCTTGGCCTTGTACTATATGTGACTTGTCTGAATGATTCTTGTCTTTTTTGACTTGATTCATCATGTGAACTTCTGCCTATTTTTTAAAAATGCAGAGGTGCATGTCTTACATTGATTCATAGTGAATTTGGGCTCTCATCTTAATTTTGTAGAGCTCCCAAACAGATGTAGAGATGTTTGGTGCTTCACTTATCTATTCTTGGAGCATGTTGAGTATTTCTTTTGCTTTGTCTTCTCCAACCTTGGAGGGTTCAATGAAGACTCTCTCGCTTCTTACAACCACAACTCTCTTCCCATCATAGTAGATTGCTAGTTCTGAGTAGTGGAGAAGAGTTTCCAATATATTATGACAAAATAAGTGGCTATCAATTTTGTCGATGATAGAATCATATCCCTTCTATGATATTTTTTTTACCATGTAGAAAGGATTTCGACTACACTACAACAAAAAGCAGTTTTGGCGACCAAAAATGTAAATTTCGTCGCTGAAAGTAGGACAATTGGCGACTCAAATTGAATTAGTAGCCAAAAGTGAAGACTTTTGGCGACTAAAACAGTTTAGTAGCCAAATGTGTACTTATTGGCGACTAAAAATCAGATTAGTCGCTGATTACATGGGTTTTAGCGACTAAAACAATTTTAGTAGCCAAAGGTGAAGGTTTTTGGCGACTAAAAAAGATTAGTAGCCAAAAGTATAGGCTTTGGCGACTAAAAAATGGTTTGGTCGCCGATTGTAGGTGTTTTACCGACAAAAAAAAATGTTGTAGCCAAATGTAAAGGTTTTTTGCTACTAAAAAATTTTTAGTAGCTAAAAGTGGACAATTGGCGACTAAAATTGAGTTTAGTCGTCAAAAGTGGCGGTTTGGCGACTAAAAATCAGTTTAGTCGACGAAAGTGGTTATTTTTAGATGGAAATTAATTTTTTTAGCGACTAAATTATTGGTAGTAGCCAAAACTAAGGTTTTTGGCGACTAAAAAAAACTTTAGTCGCCAAAAGTGGCTCCCTTTTTTTTTAATAATTAATTTATTTTTTACATAAATTAATATTGAATAAAAATAATTATATTTATATATATAGTTTTAAATTAATACGGGTCAATATACTATATAAATAATATATATTGCATATGTATTCATGTGATCTTGTGGTGGCATAGTGGAGGGAGTGTGTTGGTAAAAGTGTACAAAGTAGAAGGTCCGTGGTTCGAATCTCAGAAAAAGCAAAAAAGTTGGTATTTTTTTTTTTTTCACGGAAGCACCTTTGGCGACTAATAATTAGTCGCCAAAAGTCTTTATTTTGGCGACTAAATGGATTAGTCGGCGATTCAGTGAGTATTGGCGACTAAAGGATTAGTCGCTAAATGTGTGATTTTGAAAAGTGTAAATCACTATTGGCGACTAAAATGTTGGTCGCGAAAGAGTTGCTTTTTGGCAACTAAAAAAAGTTTTGGTCGCCAATACCTCTGCCGACCATCTATAGGCGACAAACCCAGCGACTAAAAAAATTAGTCGGGGAAAGTAAAAAGTCGACTTTTGGCGACTAAAAACGGACTTTTGGTGACTAAAAATTTAGTCGCCAAAGATGCTTTTTCTTGTAGTGCTAGTTACTGGGTAAAGATATCAGATATAGTTGATAAAATTGAATTTTAGTTCTTTTAGCCAAAGTAGACACGATATATGCCGTGATAAGTTTTGGGCTTTTTAGGAGAAAGTGAAAACTTGTTTTAAAAACAATTGAAAGCAATTTTTTTGTGCGTTTACAAAAGTTTTGAAAACTTTGAAATCAATTTCATTTTTTTAAAATGAAAACAATATATCAAACAAGTTTTCGTTTTGAGCTTTCAAAAAAAAAAAAGAAAAAAAGAAAAAAAAAGAAAATAGAAAACAAAAAACAAAAACGTTAACAAATGACTCCTTCGGTTTTTCAAACTTTTTATCTAAATTTCACTTTGATCCTCATTTTTTAATTATAACAATTAAAGTTTTAAACTTTAACTCTTATTTTACTGTGGTCCTCGCATCACTTACTGGGAAAAGTTTGTACAACAAATTGTACATTTTACTCTTCAATTTTCACTCCAAATTCTATTATAATCTCTTATGTTTGAAATTTTAATGGCCTATTTTGGTTAGTTGGTTAAAAGTCAGCTTTTTAATTTTTTTTGATATTTTTTAGTCGCATCACCTATTTACTTAAATATATATATATATATATATATATATTTTAAAAAGTTAAAAAATTAACTTTTAACCTACTTTCCAAAATACTCCTCAAATTTTAAATTTGTTGGGTGACGAAGGATCACATTAAAATACATGACAAAGGATCACATTAAAATACAATTTAAAATTCGAGGATTTAATTATTGTAATTAAAAGATGATGGACCAAAGTGATAGTTTGAGGGTGAAAAGTCTTCTGTATCTGAAAGGAAATAAAAAAATAAAAAAAGAAAATTAAGTGAAAGGATTTATTTATTTTTCTGTTATGTGGTTGGCAGGTTTAAGTAAACGAATTAATAAATATAACAAAAAACAAAACACAATTTTTTCTTAGTTACCAAGGAAAAAAAAAATATGTGTAATTAATTGCATTTCCCTTATATTTGACAAATTCAAGATCTAAGGGATGCATAAATGATAAAAAATTTTTTTTTTTTGGAAAAAAATTTACAACTTCAAATGAGATCCCAAGAAAGTGGGTGGAGGAAAAATGTTTCGAAAAGGGTTATTTACATATGGGCCTCTAAATTATTGAGAAGTTTCACTTTGATCTCATAAAATATAAAAGCATATAAATGAATCCCCTAAACTATTGACATGCTTCACATTGATCCCTTTCATTATTGCGTTGAAATTTTTGAGACGAAAATACCCTTCAATACTCTACATAGCACACCCAACACCATTTCTTCTCAATTTTCCTCATTTATTTTTTGTTTTATTATTGTTTTTTTTCAAAATATTCTTTATGTAAAAATATATTTAGTAGAATATTTAAAAAATGAGAAAAAATAATAATAATGGATGAATGCTTATAATTACAAAAAATAAAAAAACAATAGTAATGAAATTGTAAATATATAAAGTGCTGAACGATATTTTTGTCTAAAAAATGTTTAAAAATTTGGTTTAACTCACGGTGTAATATTGGAAGTGGCCAAAGTGAAACATGCTAATAGTTTAGGAGATTCATTTGCATGCTTTTATAATTTAGTGGGTCAAAGTGATACTTCTTAATAGTTTAGGGGGTCTATTTCTACGATTTTATAGTTTAGAGGGTCAAAATGATATTTTTTAATAATTTGAAGGGTCTTTGTGTAAATAACCCTTTTGGAAATGACGAAGACCAACCATGCATGCATATGGAGGAGAATGGACTAGCTAGTGATTGAGAATTAAAGTTATTTACAAACATAAAATTTATACAAAAAATACATTTAAAATGATGCATCAATAGCATTTGTAAAATTACAAAGACAATGGTGAGTGTTTCATTGAAAATGAAAGGATCATAAGGTACCAACTCATTATGTATAAAACTTTTGTACAAAATGAGTCAATGAAAACCATTTACTCTTATGAATCACACAACTGAAGAGCAGGATTACTGTGCCTAATGTGGTTGTAGGTTTTGCCTCAATTGTATGATACCTTCAAGTGAAAATTGAGGCACTGCTAAGAACTATGCTTTGATACTAATGTTAGTTTTTGTTGGAAAATAATGATTTTTTTGATGACTTTAATGCAATATTAAAGTGGGCGCTAATCCTTAATTGAGGTGGATTAAAGTGGGTTTAGATTCTTTGTAGTGAAATCTTTACACCACAAAAGAATGACAAAAAACCATTAAGATTTGAATGAGAAGTTGACTTATTAAGTTGGCCTCATGAAAGAGGTGTTGGGAAAGTTGTAAAACCTTTATCCCACATTGATTGTAGATGAGAGCATTGATGGGTATTTGAATCCCATTTTTTGCCTAAGGGTGTGAGCCCTTTGGGGCATCCAAATCTCCCGAAGAAAGGGAGTTATGGATGCTTCAAGGATGGACTTGGGCCGAGACTATGGTCCAAGTTGGTTTTGCAAAAATTGCCACACGCGACTTGCCTGGACTGGGCTGGGGTCATGTCTGGGTCCGGGTCCGTGGTCTTCGTGATCCGTGGATCGTGGATCTTGGATCTTGGGACTTGAGGCTTGAGGCTTGCTGGAATATCGGTTAAAAACATTTGCGTGCGTCCTGATGTTCATACCATTCTTCGGTTACCTTCCTTCGGTTAAAAACATTTGAGTGCGTCCTGATGTTCATACCATCCTTCGGTTACCTCCTTTCGGTTAAAAACATTTGAGTGCGTCCTGATGTTCATACCATCCTTCGGTTAAAAACATTTGGGTGCGTCCTGATGTTCATACCATCCTTCGGTTACCTCCCTTCGGCTAAAAACATTTGCGTGCGTCCTGATGTTTATACCATCCTTCGGTTACCTACTTTCGGTTAAAAACATTTGAGTGCATCCTGATGTTCATACCATCCTTCGGTTACCTCCCTTCAATTAAAAACATTTGAGTGCGTCCTCATGTTCATACCATCCTTCGGTTACCGCCCTTTGGTTAAAAACATTTGAGTGTGTCCTAATGTTCATACCATCCTTCGGTTACCGCCCATCGGTTAAAAACATTTGGGTGCATCCTGATGTTCATACCATCCTTCGGTTACCTCCCTTCGGTTAAAAACATTTGAGTGCGTCCTGATGTTCATACCATCCTTCGGTTACCGCCCTTTAGTTAAAAACATTCAAGTGCATCCTGATGTTCATACCATCCTTCGGTTACCGCCCTTCAGTTAAAAACATTCAAGTGCATCCTGATGTTCATACCATCCTTCGGTTACCTCTCTTCGGTTAAAAACATTTGAGTGCGTCCTGATGTTCAAATCATCTTTTGGTTACCGCCATTTGGTTAAAAACATTTGAGTGCGTCCTTATGTTCATACCATCCTCCGGTTACCGCCCTTCGGTTAAAAACATCTGAGTGTGTCCTGATGTTCATACCGCCCTTCGGTTAAAAACATTTGAGTGCGTCCTGATGTTCATAGCATCCTTTAGTTACCGTCCTTTGGTTAAAAACATTTAGGTGCGTCCTGGTGTTCACACTATTCTTGTTTTTTTCTGCGTGCAATGCGTTAGGATCTTGTTTGACATCTCGGGTACGCCCGATGATTTTGTTGCTCTTCGTCTTTCCTGCGCGTCGCGTAATTAAGCACGCATAATTTTCTTATATCCTTTCTGCATGAAATGTGGTTTGGCTCATAATTCCCACATGTGGCGTGTTTGCTTACTCCTTCTTATGATTGAGATTGCTGTGCCCTATTTCGGTTTGTTTAACTGTGGCATTTTTATTGCATTGCGTTTGCATTTAAATGTTTAATTGCATAGTTTCATTGCATGATCATAAGTTATGTTCTTGCATCATGCATAGCATTTGCATTTAGCCTCAGAACTACGCTGGTTTGATTCCTTGCAAAGGGATACGTAGGCAGCTTGCGGGCGTAACCATTTGTTTTCTATCTTGATTGTTTGTCCAAGTCTTACGGCTTTGTCAAAATGGGTCGTCTCTGGGCTTTGACATTCACTCACGTCATCTCATGACTCCAAGTTTTGTCAAAGAGGGGTAACTGTAGAAACCCCATTTTTGACGGCCCATTAAGACTTGGATGTTCTTGCAAGTACATTCGATGATGAGTCTGTTTGATTGCTGAACGCTCAAAGTCTCTAGCGGAATGCCACAATTTTGAGCATTTCAAACCTTGCATCCATTTTGTCTCATCTTTGGACCATGCTTGGGTCTTCTCAGCCTGAAGTTCCTGATGGCCTGCCGGCTATCCTTGGAGGCTGTCGGCCACCACTTCTCCTTTGCCGGCCATTGATGTGCATTGCCTACCATCAATGAAGCCTTGCCGGCCACCACTGATGGCTGATCAGCCTCCATTGTATGCTGTAGATATTTTGTGATATTTTGTGCCAGCTGTTTGCACAGATTCAAGCATCTTCCTACACGTGTATGGCTTGATGTTTGTGAGGGAAATTTGTGTTTTCTATATATAGGACCCCTTTCTCTCATGTGTGGAGGTTAGAAAAATTTGAGACATAAAGTTTCTTTCTCTTTAGATTTCTCTCTCTCTCTCTCTCTCTCTCTCTCTCTCTTGCAAAATTATGTGTGTTTGCCTAGTTTCTCTACACTTTTGCCTACTTCTCCTAAACCAAATCCTCTCACCTCTGAGCTGAGGTTCCTTGGGGCTTTCTTGGAGCTCTTAAAGGTGGTTTTGGCTTGAACTTGTGCCTAAAGTGTTCTTTGCTTCAAGAGGTAGAATACTAGTCTTGTTATCTTGTTTTCAATGCTTGTTTTTCTATCTTTTTCAATTATTTTTGGGGTTGGTTTTGAACTGTAAAAAGCTCTGTTTTTGTGGCTTAAAAATGGTGTTTTGTGCCCTTCTTTAGTTAGGGAGTGGTTCACCTTTCTTGCTTCTTAGTTTATAAAGCTTTTGTGCCTTTATCCATCACTTTCAAACCAACCTTTTTGGGCCTTTTAAACATTGAATTTCAGAGGTTTTTCAGTGGCAAAAATCTCATTTTGAAGTCCAAAATTGGAGGGGTTAACCTCTCCTCTTTGTGTCTTGTTTGCATTCTTAGTTAGCATTACATGTTAGCATGTTTTTCTAGCTTAACTTAGCTTAATTCCAGCATGTTTTAGCTTCTGAAATAGCCTGCTTTAGCTCTGTTTTGGGTTGTTTGGTTCATTTGAACTTTGTTTTGTGTAGTTGTAGTGTAAATCCTTGCACTTGTTTTAAGGCTTTAAACATTATTGGTGTGACTTGGCTGCATGTTTTTAGTACTATTGTCACTCAATTTCCGCACCTAAATCTCTGCTACCTCCCTCTTTGCTTCACTCTTTCATTTGCTTTTGAGGGTTGTTTCAAACTTAGGATCCTTTAAGCTTGAGATTGAGGTCATGCTCAATGGTTTAATCCTCTTTGGGGGTTCATTATCAAAGGCATGATCTCTCTCTTGCCTTACACTATGCCTTGGTTAACACTTCCTTCACCTTAGAGGATACTCACCAATGGACAAATTGATTAAAGAATGATTTGGTAATTAAAATGTGTAAACAAAGTTGACAAGTAAAAGAGGCAAGATAAGCATCTCTTTGTATTTCATTTCATATGCTTAAATCAGACGTTAGTTTGAGCACAAGAAAAATGGGACATTTCATATTAAAAAGTGATGAAATGCGCCATTTTCCTAGGTCTCCATTGCCCTTGATCATGCATGATAGGGTGATGGTTCTTGAGTGTTTGGCTTTGCATTTATTAAGCTTGCACACCTTGAAGCACAAGCCATCATGCAATAAAATTGCTTTGATTGGTGGTTTGTGATTTAAGTTCACAATTCCTTGGATTTGTCCATAAAAAGGAGAGGGGAATTATGAAGACAACCCTTGGAAAAACCCCATTTTTGCTCTATTTGTGCTATGTTGCAGCATGGTAATCCAATGCATCAGTGGCTGGCAGGCCACCATCCATGGCTGGTAGTGTATCATTTCAGGCCGGCATGACACCTCCCTGGTCGACAGATGGTCGGCAGCATCCCTCCTTGGCCGGCAGGCCACTGATATAAATCTCAGCAAAGATTTGGTAAGATGGAGCAGGAAGGTTTTGAAAATGCTTAACCTTGCAAACAGAGGCTTTCAAGAGAAAAACAGAGGTCTTTTCGGGCCAAAACCGAGTATGTGCATCTTCCACTTCCCGAGGCGGAGCAGTGGCAGCATAGTTTAATATCTTAAATGCTTAGTTCGTGCGCATTTGTGTTGTAAATTAATTAATTAGTTTGCTAGTTAGTTAAAGTGTTGTAATAATTAGTAATTTGCTTAACTAGTTATTCATTTGATTTGTAATAATTAGCCTAATTAGCGTAGTTAGATTAGGTTAATTAGATTAGGTTAGCTTAGATTAGCTTAGATCTTATTCATTCAGGCCCTTCTTCACGAGGGCGTAATGTTGTAATAAGTGTGCGTGCGTATGTGTATGTTTTCCAACCCCACGTCTTTCTCATTTTTATTTAACTGCTTTTGATGGTTAGTTTACGAGCATCACGTTTCGATTAGCATACCTTATGCTTTATGTTTGCATCCATTCATTCGTATTGCATGCTCTGAGGCTCGACGCATCATTCAAACTGATTGTCATTTCAATATCTTATTTGAATACGTGTTTAATCGCATGTTGTTCAAATCGATCCATATGCCATATTAGTAGCTGAGCCTATTAATTGCATTCTTTGCATGTGTTGCATTAGACACTTAACATAGTTAGGAATCATGCATATTTCACTAACTCATATCTTCTTAGCTTGGAGTACAAGGTGAGTTTTTATGCTTTAGCATACTTGCATGAATGTGAATGTTTCCATGTTTAGCATGCTTGCCATGAGGCTATGTGCTTAAGTGCTAAATTGCTTGAATGCCTATGGATGAAGGCTTGTTGTTTGAATTGGAACGATTCAACGAATGTACGTTTTAAGCCTACTTTGTTGAGTGACAAATCATGTTTTAAGCCCACTATGTTTGGTGGCAAATTCGCAAACTTTTAAGCCCACTTGAGGTGGCAAATTCAAACCATTTTCGTAAACAAACATGAGTGGAATTGTTCCAAATTGAGTAAACTAGTCTATACGTGCTTGTGCGCATCACATAGTAAAACTAGTCTAATAACCGGAACAAGAGCACATAATGTACATAAAAATTATATCATGATTAGTAGAGGCTGATCTTTTGATCGGACGAGCGGGGGTGCTCAATTCATGACCTTCCCCCTTCGTACCCAAGTTCCCGAGCCAAGACAACTTTGGTGATGACGGACACGTGGCCTTTGGCACGAGTCAGGGTTTCCTAAATTTAACCAAAATAAAAAATATTTGGGTGGCGACTCTGTATCTGGCAAAGCAGTCCAATTTTGGCATTATTTGATTTAAAATCGATTTTTCCAAACGATTTGCCGTATTTGGACTCTTTGGTGTTTATTAATTTCACATTGCAGTTGTGTGATTAGATTCAAAACTGCGGGAGTCCGAATTGCGAGGCCTTCTTTTTCAAACCTTCCGAAAGGGGGTGCAAAAAAAGGCGAGCCACACTTCTGCTCTGTCCTGCCATGAAAAGGGTATTGTTGGTTTAAAAAAGGTCGCCGGTCGGTCGGCCTTGAAAAGTGGTCAGCCAGATGGTTAGGTGGCCGGCTGAACACTATTTTGGGGGTCTGCTCTGCTGTAACAGAAAAGAAACAGAGCACAAATAGAGTATTTTTAGGAGGTGTTTGTCCTTTCTGCCTCTCTCTATCATGAGATATATCAAGGGAGGGATAGACTCGATTCATAGACCATCAATTGACCCGAACTCGTTGCGTGATGATCTATGAATCGATGGAACAAAAAATGGAAAGTAAATACCAATAAAACCACCTCCCTATCATGGAGTTACCTCAAGGGAGGTGGTAGACATTGATTCTTAAGCCATTATCATCACTAGAGAGTATGAAATGACTCAACACTCAATGGGTTCAATTAATCCGATTGAACCCGACTTGATTTTATTACTCTTGGTACCATTTTAGTCCCATTTTTATTAGCCTCTTTTAATTACCTTTTCATTCTTTAATCATTTTAGTCCAAAGAGTGATAGTTAAGTCCACTAAATGAAGAGAAGTGTCAAACAAGAAGTTGTTCTTGACATGAGAGAGATGTAATGTCTTGGTAATGAACCTCTGAAGAGATTAAACCATTAAGCATGGAAGGGTCTCTCTCACATGCCTTAAATAACACTCGTTTGAAATAACTCTCAAACAAATAAAACCAAGAAAGGAGGGAGAGTGCAAAGATGGTTATTGCAAGTGTGAACACATGTATGAAAAGCATAAAATAGAAGCTATCAACCCAAATAGGTTGGTGTCTAAGACCTAAACCACCAAACCTATGAGGACTATAACACTACAAGTATACTATACAAAGCATGAATGAAGTAAACACATTAAAACAGTCCTAAAATGAGTAAAAACAGTGCTAGAATTGAGTTGAAAAAGCTAGAAAAAGTAAACTAAAATAAAGGAGAAATAAAGCTAGTAAACAAGCATAAGAAGGGGTGGCTAACCCCTCCATTTTTGGGACTTCAAAACCACATTTTAAGCCTCTGAAAAACTCTAAAAAATAGTGGTAAAAAGTTGAGAAAGATGTGGGAAACAAAAGGGCAAAAGCCTAGAAAACAAGGTTCAAAGATGGGTGGTTAACCCTTCCACATTTGATAGCTTTAAGTCACAAGTTTTAGCCCATAAAAATAGTGAACAAATAGTATGAAACCAGCAAGAAAAGAGTAGGAAGAAGTGGTGTAAGGATGGTCTAAGTTATATCTCTTGAAGACGAGTAACTTCTTTGTTCACAAACCACAAACTATTCACTTTCAAGGGTTGAGATTTGAGCTCAAGAACCTCAGCAAGAAGAGCTAAATTTTTGGTTTAGGAAGTGTAGAGAGAGAGAGAGTGTGTGTGTGTGTAGGTTGCAAGATAGAGAGGGAGAGAGTTTTACACATTTTTAGCCATTCGTAATTTTTTCTAACTTAATTTCAAGAGGGGTGGTCATGTATATAGAGGAAAACCAGTGCCTCTGTCGAACACAGCTGTATAGAGATAGTTGGTGTAGTGCATGCACATGGGGGGAGAACTGGTAGCAAAATATCTGCCAGCAGAGAAACATGACCGGCCGGCTAGCTAGGAGATGACCGACCACTAAATTCTGGCTAGCCAGCCACCTGTTGGCATGCAAGCCTCTATGTAGTCAGGCTTAGAAAAAAAAATAGGTTTTGGGAAAAAAAAAAACAGGTTTTGGTCCAAAGGTGGTATAAGATTCTAGGCTCTGGTGTTGGAAAACTGAAGCTCTTTTTCTGAGGAACTTGCACAATTTGTACAGCATAGTATTTCATCATCGGGCAATCAACCTGAGACGTCCAAGTCTTAAGGGCTGTCAAAAAATGGGGTGTCTACAGTTATCCCTCTTTGACAGAGCTCAAAGTTATGAAATGACGTGAGTGAATGTCAAAGCCCAAAGACGACCCATTTGACAGGGCCGCAAGACTTCAGCAAGAAATCAAAATGCAAATGCAATGGTTGCACTCGAAAGTTGCCTACGTATCCCTTTGCAAGGAATCAAACTAGCAAAGTTCAGGGGCAAGATGCAAATGACATGCAGAAAGGATGTATTTGAAAGTTGGATTAATATGCTGCGCGAAATCGGCTACTTGTTTAAAAACTCATGATCATGCAAAACAATGTGATGAAACAATACAACCAGCAAAAACAGGATAACAACATTTGAATGAAAGCTTAAATTAAAGCAAAACAAATCAAGCCGTGTCTTACACGGAAAGAAGTAAGCAAATAGCATCCAAACACGTCTCATGTGAAAGGAGGATGGGAGATTCAAACCAAACTACGTCTCACGTAGGAAGGATGTGAAAAGATGCAAGCCAAACTACGTGTCATGTAGAGAGGGTCAAAGATGCAAACCAAACTACGTCTCACGTAGAAAGGTGCAAGAAAATGCAAGCCAACCTATGTCTCACGTAGAAAGGATGTAAGAAAATGTATGCCAAACTATGTCTCACGTAGAAAGGATGTGAAAAAATGCAAGCCAAACAACGTCTCACATAGAAAGGATGTAAGAAAATGCAAGCCAAACTACGTCTCACGTAGAAAGGATGTAAGAAAATGCAAGCCAAACTACGTCTCACGTAGAAAGGATGTAAGAAAATGCAAGCCAAACTACGTCCCACGTAGAGAGGGTCAAAGCTCCATGCCAAATTGCGTCTCACGTAGATAGGGTGGAGAGTGCAAGCCAAATTACGTCTTACGTAGAGAGGAGAAAATCTCCATGCCAAACTACGTCTCACACAGAGAGGGTGGAGGGTGCAAGCCAGACTACGTCTCACGTAGAGAGGGTCAAAGCTCCATGCCAAACTGCGTCTCACGCAGAAAGGGTGGACGGTGCAAGCCAAACTACGTCTCACATAGAGAGGGTCAAAGCTCCATGCCAAACTACGTCTCACGCAGAGAGGGTGAAGGGTGCAAGCCTAACTATGTCTCACGTAGAAAGGGGAAAAGATGCAAGCCTAACTACGTCTCACATAGGAAGGGTCAAAGATGCAAGGGTCTAAGCTCCATACCAAATTGCGTCTTACGCAGAGAGGGTGGAGGGTGCCAGCCTAATTGCGTCTCACGTAGAAAAGGGTCAAAGATACAAGCCTAACTATGTCTTACATAGAGAGGGTCAAAGCTCCATGGCAAACTGCGTCTCACGTAAAGAGGGTGAAGGGTGCAAGCCAAACTACGTCTCATGTAGAGAGGGTCAAAGATGCAAGCCTAACTACGTCTCACGTAGAGAGGGTCAAAGTTCCATGCCAAACTGCGTCTCACGCAGAGAGGGTGGAGGGTGCAAGCCAAACTATGTCTCACGTAGAGAGGGTCAAAGTTGCAAGCCTAACTACGTCTTACGTGGAGAGGGTCAAAGCTCCATGACTGTGTCTCACGCAGAGAGGGTGGAGGGTGCAAGCCAAACTACGTCTCACGTAGAGAGGGGCAAAGCTCCATGCCAAACTGCGTCTCATACAGAGAGGGTGGAGGGTGCAAGCCAAACTACATCTCACATAGAAAGGGGAAACGTTGAGTATGACGCATATGGATGTAGCATAATGTGATATAATCGATACAACATGATGCATGATGTGGTATAATAGGTAACAAATTTGAAAACGCTAAACCAAGGTGGTATTACCTGACAAAGATCTTCGACTTGCCGTTCGGAGGTCTTCAAATGTGCAAAAAGGATACGACTTGCTCAAAGTTGAGGTTGGGGCATTTCCTTCTACAGGGACATGACGGGTTTTGAAGTAATGCATCTGAAACCTTATTTCGGACTTTTCTGTAAGCAAAACAAACCCAAAGTCTTCAATTCTTCACTTTCAAAATTTCCCGACATATCCTGAACCACATTTCAGAATTTTCTAAAGTTGAAACAAACCCAAAGCCTTCAATTCTTCACTTTATGATGCATACAGAACTCTCCATGCTCAGAATAGGCAACACATAGTAAAAACCAGCTCTGGACCAGTTTCCTGGCCGGCCGGCCACAAGACCTGGACGACCAGCCACCTATTAGTCGGTCACCCATCCGATTGATTTTTGGGGGCAATTTTGGGTTTTTGGCTTAAGGTTTATAAAAACATAACCATAACTTCATTTCCCCACTCCTACACATCCGAAAACACCTCCCCTCACTCCCTAGGTATTTTCTCTCTCTAAATTCGCACTTTATACATGTTTACCCAATGCCCCACGCAAACTTTATTCGCGAAACACCTTTAACCCTCTTTGCTTTGAACCGATTGAAACTTGTTTTCGTTGAGTTTTTGGGTTTTTCATCACTCTGGGCCTATTTCCCACGTGATTTTTCTTTGGTTCCACACATTTTCCCGAGTTTTGATTTTTTTTTTCTCTCTCTCTGTTTCTCTCTCTCTCTCCCAGGGTTGACTTTTCGTGTTTTTTTTTTTTTTACCATTTTTCCCTATTTTCACCCACATTTTTCATGGCAGATGATATTCCACATGGTGGTGCTCCTCCCGAGGTACCGGTACTTCCACTTGTTGCTGAGGTTGAGGAGCTCATAGCCAATGAGACCGACGGGGTGGCGGAGGACGTTGCTGCTAACATCGAGGGAGAGGAGATCTACCCTCCAGAGCTGAGCCCGAACTACTACCATTGAGGTTGAGGCCATTCGACCTGGCCACGTACTACCCTCGGACACTCGCGATGGCCCTCAGCGGCATGCTACAGTTTGAGGATTTTACGATGGGCATGCTCGAGGATGTTCTGCTAAGGGAGCACGCCTCCCATATTTATCATGATGCAGTGGAGGTAAGAACTTTACTTTTATGCACTTTAATTTCTTGTCATTTGAATATGGCCTTTCATTACTATCTTTCACTTTGTAACACAACTGATGCCTTCCTTCTTTCTTTGCCTACACAGGGTGATGTCTGCTCTTGGAGAGGATATGGGGCGGTGATAGCGAGGGACTAGTATCATCAGCTCCCTGCTCGGGTCCGCGATCTTGTTGATGAGACAGGTGTAGACACCCCATTTTTGACCGACCATAAGACTCAGTCGTCACTGATTGAGCGCTTGGTGATTTTGCATATTGTGCTAGTTCTGAAGTTTTAGAGTCTCAGCTGCGAGCCTTGCCTTCGAACTTTGGGGCTCTTTTGTGCTTTGTCTCGGTTTGTGAACCAGGCTTTGTTTTCTCTATTTTCTCTTCCCGAAGGGAGGGAGAGGTCTCATAGATCATCTCTCAGTGGCTGTAGGCTACGTTTCGTGGTCGTAGGCCATTTCTCCCGTTTGGAGCCTGGTTTCCGATTTTTCGGAGTCGACGGTCATGTGCCTCGGTTCGGGACCGCCTAACCACCTCCGTTTGCTCCGGTTTTTTGCACACATCTTATTTACTCCCTTTTGGGGGACATTGTGGCTCGAGAGACCAACTTCGTGATCGAATGCCACCTCTGGTGTTTAACAGCTCATTTTCGGGGCCCTAGGCCGCGCGTTTCGGTCCCCGAACCTTCGTTTTGCATCCGTTTTGGTTCATTTTTGGTGGAGACCTTATTTTCATTGTTATAAAGCTTGTAGGAGGGTGGGAGGCCAGCAATTGTTCTGAAAAGCTAGCTTTATTTCTTCATCGCTCTCCGTCGCCCGTTTTCCTCACTAAAAAGCTAATGTTGACCACCCCGGGGCCACTTTCTTTAGCCCTAAACCTCATATTTGTGTTGTACACACCTGGGAGGCCACCAATATGTATAGGCCGGCCAGTAATTGTCCTTGACCCTTTTAAACCCCTCTAAAAAGTTGGCTTTTCTCTCTCCTGGTTCACATTTTTTGGGTTTTGACCACATATTTGTGTTGTGCACACATGGGAGGCCACCTTTTTGGGATGGGAGGCCAGCAATTTTCATTGACCCTTTTGACCCCTGTCCGGCCGGCCAGGGGGGTGGCCGACTGGCCACCTGAACCTTTTGAACCTGGCCGGCCAGAATCCTCTCTCCGAGTGCCTTCCAGCTGTACCCTCTGTTTTTCCCCAGATTTTGTATCCTGGGGGCTGCCTTTTAGGGGGGAAATTTCAATTTGATTTTCCCCCCCATTCCTCCACTCTCCTCCTCTATATAACCAGCACCCCTCCTTCATGTTTGAGGGTTACAAAAATTATTTTGAGCCTTGCATACAACTCTCCCTCTCCCTCTCTTCCAAACCCTTCAAACCCTAAGGTTCTTGCCCACTTTACCCTACCACTCATAGCACCACACCTCCACCATCTATTCTAGCCCTTTGAAGCTGATTTCTAAAAGCTAGGAGCACCATTTCTTGGACCAAAAGTTGTTGAAGACTTAGGCTACAAGGGTAAGTCTCTTTTCCCTCTCTTTTAGCTCTATTTTGCATGCTTTCTCAGCCATTGTTTCTTGCATTTTTGGGCTCTGACCCAAACTGGAAATAGTCATATTTCGAGCTCTTCTCCATGTTTGATCAAGGGTCTTTCTCTGTTTGAGGTCTCCTCCTTCCCCTTTGCGTTTAAACTCTCTTTTAGGCCTATTTTTGCATGATATTTTAGGCTTATTTGTGAGCTGTTTTGGACTTGGTCATAAACTGTGAAATGTTTTGTTTTGATCCCCTCTTCAACTTTGTTGAAGGGCTCTACTCTGTTTGAGGTCAGCTGCTATCACTTGCCTCTTTATCCCTCTTTTAGGCCTTTTTCTTGCATGCTGATTTAGCCTCACTTTTGTTCATTTTCGAGACTTGATGTAAACTGTAAAGTGCTTCATTTTGAGCCGCTCTTAAACTTTGTTGAAGGTATCTTCACTGTTTGGGGCCAGCTGCTGTCCCTTGTCTCTATTCTCTCTTTTAGGGCCATTTTTGCATGATAGATTAGCCCTATTTATGTTTATTTTTGAGACTTGTTATAAACTGGAAAAAGGCTTTTTTTGACATCATCTTCATGTTTTATTAAGGTAATTATTTTATTTGAGGTCACATGCTTCCTTGTATGCTTGATTGTCCCTTGTTTTGAGCCTTACACCTAAGGCCCAATTGCATGCTTTGTTTGGTATTCTAGCCACTGAAATCCAGTGGATTTTAAGTGGCTAGAACACTATTTTGAGAGCCAAGATTAGAGGGGGGTGACCCCCTCTCTCCTTCTCTTGTTTGGTGGCCTTTTTGGCCTTCCAAAGAGACCCTACCTTGCATGCTTTGAAGTCACTTTCCAGGGTCAATTTGGTGAGTTTTAGGACTACCATATTTGATTTTCATAGTTGTTTATGCCATGCTAAATGTCTACCTTGCATGTGCTTAATAACTCCTTGCATGACCCTCCAAAGTTACTCATTATTTTTGCGCACCATGGTTGCATATCAGTGGTTATTTGGGCCTATTTTCACATGATTTATTCACTGATTTTTTCTGGTTTGGTGAGATTATATTTGCTTCATATACTTGCCATGTAAACCATGATTGCTAGTCAAGATTGCATGCTATTTTGTCCACCATGCTAGCATCTTTTGGCCATACTTTGAACTGGAAATGTTCATGTTTTGGGACTGCCTTGGCTCTGTCTTCATGCTTCATGATCAAATAATGCATGCTTTGTATAGCTATAAGTCATTCCATGTGCCTAGTTTCGAGTTTCGGGTTTCATCTCATGCATCGGGTGCCATTTTTCCATGTTTCGGGGTTGTTTAGCATCATATTTCAGTGCTGGAATTTGTGAGTTTGCATGCCATCTTGCATCCCTTGCCATGCCTTGTTAGAGTTACATGTTATGCCTTAGGTTCGGTCCTCAATTTGCGTGCATGCGTGCACGCATTTCGAGAGTCTCATTTTCAACTAATGGCTACTGATGTGAGTGTGGCTGAGGTCCACTCATGTTAGTGTAAGTCCATTATGCATTGTGTATGCCATTTCATTTCATAGCATTGCGTATGCAAGGTTGTATGTTAGAGCATTGTGTATGCCTCGTTACATCGTGCATTGCGTGTGCCATTTCATAGCATTGCGTATACTAGGTTGCATGTTAGGATTACATTCATGCATGTCATGCATATTGCATTGTGCTTGGGATAGGAGTTAGCCCAAGCACGGGAAACGAGGGACGTTTCGTACTCCGAGTGACGGAACGTGTCTCAATTTCCGGTCGTCGACACTACGGATTATCCATGATGCAGTCTAGGCCTTGTTGTGTCCATATGTGCATTCATTTCATATTGAGTCATGCAATTCGACTTCTCAGCCATCATGCATCGAGATGCGTGATTGGTGGCACGAGGATCGAGGAGTACACTCCCTGAAGAGTAGTCATGCATACATATGTAAAAATATTTTGCCATGCCCCTTTGTTGCTCTCTGTTGCAGCAAATTAGAAATCAGCAACCTTTCGGAGCCTGGCACGCATCCCAAGAATAATTGTAAACAGAGGCAAATCGGGGCATCACAAGGGATTCTCCGCACAAAGCAACCCGAGCATGCATCATTCATCATTTGGAACAGAGCTGAGGCGGTCTATGGATTTGCGTGCCAATTTACTACTTTCCTAGATTAATTTGTTAATTAATTAGGATTCTGTATTTATTCGGGACTGTATTATTTATTCATGTGGGACTGTATTATTTATTCGGACCCTCTGCGCGAGGGCAATGTTGTAATAAGTGTGCGTGTGTGTGATGTATGTCTTCCAACCCCACGTCTTTCTCCCTTTTATTTATCAGCTTATGATGGTTAGATTAGGGCATGTTTCAATTAGCATACAGTATGATAGCATGTTTGCATTCATTCATCTGTCTTGCATGCACCGGGTCGGCGCATCATACTAACAACATTTGTATCTCAATTCCAAGGTGAATACATGTTAGTTGTAGCATTTCACATGCCATCTTTAGAATAGCCGAGCCTATCTTAGTTGCATTTTGCATGTGTTGCATTAGGCATTTTTGTATAGTTAGGATCATGCATGGATTTCTAATATAGCTTTTGTTTTGGCTTGCAGTACTCGGTAAGTGTTTATGCTTTAGCATCCCTACATGTGTGTGAGTGACTGCCATGATAGCATGCTTACCATGAGGCTATATGCTTATGTGATATAACTGCCTGAATGCCTGTTGGTGAAGGTTGGATTATTTGAATTGGAATAAATGCATTGACTGTGAGTTTTAAGCCCACTAGATAGTGGTAAAATCATGTTTTTCTAAGCCCACCCGAGGGTGGCAAATCGACATCTTAGCCTACTTGCGGGTAGCACCATCAAACCACTTTAAAAAATAAACATGAAATGTTTTGTTCCAATTCAGACGATCCAGTCTATACTTGTATGCTATGCGCATCACATAGTAAATCTAGGCTAATAACCGGAATAAGAACGCATAAAGTTTTCAAAACTAGATATCATGGTTAGTAGAGGCCGATCTTTGATCGGGCGAGCGGGGGTGCTCACGAAGTGACCTTCCCCAATCGTATCCAAGTTCCCGAGCCGAGGCAACTTTGGTGATGACGGACACGTGGCCTTAGGCAACGAGTCAGGGTTTCCTAAATTTCCCAAAAATAAAATATTTAGGTGGCGACTCTGTATCTGGCAAAGCAGTCCATGTTTGGCACTTCTTTCAAAAAATCTATTTTCTCAAAACGATTTTCCGGATTTGGACTCTTTGGTTCAGATTAAGAACCGTGACAATTTGAG
This sequence comes from Camellia sinensis, assembly GCF_055761805.1. Classification (NCBI taxonomy): domain Eukaryota; kingdom Viridiplantae; phylum Streptophyta; class Magnoliopsida; order Ericales; family Theaceae; genus Camellia; species Camellia sinensis. The sequence continues at coordinate 65,824,345 of NC_138968.1, read as the reverse complement.
TCCGAACTGTAGTGAACCCCAATACGAACAGAACGGCACCTCATTCCTCCCGGGGCATTCAGGGGCGTCTACAACAGGCTTTGGCCTATTCTGCTCTAGACTCTCGCGATTACTGGCTAGCTGGGCCTTACTCGGAGCTTTAGTGAAGAGATGGTGGGACACCACCAACTTCTTCCACTTCTCTTCCATCGGGGAGATGACGATGACTCCCTATGACTTCTCTATGATTACAGGGTTGAGAGTAGGGGGTGATCCGTTCCCCTTTGACATGGACATGGGCCAGTGGGAGGCTGCATGGATCTACCTACTTGGAGCACGCCTACTGTAGCTCGACTTTTTCGCGCCCTTTGACATGGACATGGGCCAGTAGGGGGTGATCCGTTCCTACAGTTCGGCCTCCTGCAGTACTAAATCTGATTCCACAAGTGCAATGCAAAATAGATAATCACCGAAGAGTCCAAATCTGGCAAATCTTTTGGAAAATCGATTTTGAATCAAATTGCCAAAAATGGATTGCTTTCCCAGATATAGAGTCATCACCTAAATATTTTTGAGAAATTTAGGAAACCCATGACTCATGCCAAAGGCCACATATCCGTCATCACCAAGATTGTCTCGGCTTGGGAACTTAGGTACGAGAGGGGAAGGTCATGAATGAATTGAGCATCCCTGCTCGCCCGATCAAAGATCGGTTTCTACTAATCAAGATATGAATCTGATGTACATTATATGTTCTCGTTTCGGTTTATTAGGCTGGCATTACTATGTGATACGCACACAAGCAAGTATAGACTAAATTTGCAAGAATTGGAACACTTGATTCGTGTTTGTTTTGAAAATTGTTTCGAATATATACCACTTGAAAAAGTAACCGCATATAAACATTACTCAAATTATTCCAATTCAAGCACTAAGCCTTCATCCATAGGCATTCAAACAGTTTATCAATTAAGCACTTAGCCTCATGGCAAGCATGCTAAACATGACAACATTGACACTCATGCAATATGATAAAGCAAATAAAGGCTCACCTAGTATTTTAAGCCAAAAAAGGAATAAGTTAGAAAAAAAAAATATGCATGATCCTAACTTATGCAACATGACTAATGCAATACATACAATATGCAATCTAAATAGGCTCGGCTACTTAACATGTAATATGAAATAATTTGATAGCAGGTGGTCCAAGCATGTATTCAAAGAAGTATTTCAACGACAATGCAGTTAGAACGACGAACCGACCCTTGGTGCATGCGAAACAAGTGGATGCAAGCCTGAAGTATGCTAAACAAAACATGATGTCCCTAAACTAATGATTATAAACTAGTAAATAAAAAGGAGAAAGACGTGGGGTTGGAAGACATACGCGTTATTACAACATTGCGCTCTCATGAAGGAGAGTCTGAATAAGCTAAGCTAATTAACTAACTAAAGCTAAGCTAATTAATTAACTATTACAAAACAAAATGAATAAACTAGCAAAGATGCTTAACTAATTATTACAACAACATATGAATTAACTAACTATTCTAGTTAATTAACAATTACAACATCACAAGTAGTTAACTACTTTAACTAATTAAATAATTACAATACAAGTGCAATTAAAAAAATTAAGCAAGCTAAACAATTAAGTACTATGCTAACTACTCCATCTCAGGAAACGAGAGATGTTCATGCGCATGCTCGGTTTCAACTTGAAAAGGCCACTGTTTTGCTCCCGGAGAGCCTCTATTGCACAAAGAACACATACACTGTTGCCCACTTCTAGAACAACTCTGCTCTGCCTAGAAAACACACTGCTGAATTTTGCATCAGTGGTCAGCTGGCCAGTGATGAGGGCCTGCCGGCCACCAGTGATAGCCGGCCGGCTATCAAAGGTGGCCTGCCAACTATGGAAAATGGCTTGCTGGACACTGCTGCCCAGTTCACCCTACTGCAACAAAGAACAAACATAGCATGCACAGGGTATTCTCAAGGGTTTGCCTGCACAACTCACCCCTCCTTTTCATGAATAAATCAAATGAGTAGTAAACTTAAGCCACAAACCACCAACTCAAGCAATTTCATTGCATAATGGCTTGTGAGCCAAAGTGTGCAAGTTCAATAAATGCAATGAAATGAGACTTTCAAAACCACTTCCCTATCATGGATGATCAAGGGAAGTAGTGACCTTGGAAACTTGAATCATTTCATCACTAATGAGTATGAAATGCCTCAAGTTTCCATGTGTTCAATTAACATCCGATTGAACACAAAATCAATTATTATCTTGCACCATTTTAGTCACATTTTAATTACTCCATTTTAAATTACCAACCATCCTTTAGCCAATTGAATCCAAAGGTGAGTTTAAGTCCTTTAAGTGGAAAGAAAACTTAAACCAAGTGTTGTGTTAGGCATGAAAGAGACATCATACTGTTGGTAATGAATCCCAAAGGGATTAAACCATTAAGCATGACATCTCAATCTCATGCTTTAAACAAACAACTAGTTTGAACCACTTTCAAAGCAAAACAAAAGCCAAGAAAGGAGGGAGGTTGCAGAGGTGATTAAGAGTGATCATAAGTATGGAAAGCCATAAATAAACGCAATCCACTCAAATAAGATGGTGTCTAAGCACTACAAGAATTTACATTTTTGCGACGAAATTTGGCAACTAAAAGTATTTTAGTCACCAAAAGCATCACATATGGCGACTAAAAAATTTATTAGTCAGTGTTGGTTTAGGATTTAGCTACTAAAATTTTTTAGTCGACAAATATTAATTTTTGGCGACTAAATTTAGTTTTAGTCAGCAAAAAGTTCACTTTTGGCGACTAAAAATCGTATTAGTCGCCGTAAGTCTATATTTTAGGCTACTAAATTTTTTTTAGTCGTCATATATTATGTTTTGTCGACAAAATAAATTTTAGTCGCCAAATAATAAGCATATTCTTATGGTAAGGTAACTCTTTGGCGACCAAAAAAATTAGTCAGCATTTGTTAACTTTTACCGACCAAAATTATATTTAGTCACCAAAAATACTTTGGGCGACTGAAAAGTTAGTCGTCGTTAATTTATCTTCGGCTACAAAATAGAATAGTGGGGATATATATCGCATTTGCCGACAAAAATTCATTTAGTCGCTAAAAATGGTAAAAGTTTAGGGAGGGAAACAATTTTTGGCTGCCCGTGCTTCCTCTGTTAGACAAAAATGGTATTCAAACTCTATCACACCCAGACTGTCTCACCACTAACGCTCACACGAAATCACTTCACCGCAGCCCATCGTACGGAGGACGTCGGCACGGCTACTGCCACCATTGAAAATCACCACCACCATAGACGCAGATCACAGGTGCTCTCTCTTACTCTCTTCAGCTCGCTCTCTAGCTCTCCATCTGTCTGTGTGTGTGTGTCTCTCGCTTGGGCTCTCTCACTCACAGTCTCTCTCTATCTCTCTCTCTCTATCTCTCCCATCCTCTGTTTCCCCCTTTTTTGATTGTAGATTTAGGGTTTAATTTCATGTTGATTTAGACTGTTCTGCAGTTTTCTCCTTTTTTGAAACCCAGATCTGTTGATTTCGGGTTTTACTTGGTTAATTAGCTGCACATCTTATGGATTCCTCATAAGCTTGCATGTTGAAACAAGAAAAGAAATTGCAGAAATACTCGTTTCCTGTATGACTACACTGTTAGCAATACTTGTGCTGATTGATATACAAAATAGAGCATGTTAATCTTTATACAACAGTGCAGCTGCATCACAAACAATGTTTTCACAAACAGTTTATTTCTTAGATTGCCTACTCATGAGTGTATTGTTTGATTCACTTTTTTGTTTGATTCTTTTTTATTTTTACTTGTGAAATACTTTTTTTTTGGAACCCCTTTTAGATTGTTAATCATTCTTTTGTTGAATTTCAACTTGGATTGAACCTCAAAGATAATTTCTTGATCCTGGTTATACGATTGTTGATGAAAACAAAGTTGTTGTACCCTACAATTTAAATATTAAAAAAAAAAACCCCAAGAAATTGAGGGACCCAAATTTGGTCATTCGTTTCAATAGGCCTTTGAATTTTATCTTCTATGTATTAGTGTGTGTTAGTAAATTTGAATACATAAATTAATTCTCATATTTGTTTAAAGATTTGATGACGAGGGTTTAGAATTGTACAATTTGAATCACTATATCTTGTCCAAATAAATTCAGGTTATGTTTAGATTGAAGGATTTCAAATGAACAGATTTAATGTTGAATTATATATATATATATATATATATATATAAACCCTCTTGCCCAAATATATGAGTTTATTATTCTTAATTTCATTGTTTTCTCAGATAGAGGAAAAGATAGTCAAGGTGAACTTGTTGGTTACTTTGAACTTGTTATAAAGGTATATGAGCTCTAAAATGTTTCACTAGTTTATTTAGTACTTCTAATTTAGTTTTATCTAGTTCTCATTCCTTTTAGATTGATTTTGTGTCTTTGAATCTTGATATTAATTAGATGTATCCACAAGGAAGGATGTCCTATCATTTTTGAGAGATGTGTAAAGGTGATTACCTAACTATGAAGGGACCCAAGGTAAATTTTCTTCCTCTTTTTCGCATAATGGTAATTGGAATATGGATTATTATGGTAATGTGAAACAAAAATGAGAACTTGATATTGCACTTGTTATAAATGTGTGATGTCTGATAGCTTTTGGAAAACTTAGTTGCTGGAACAATCATATGACTTGTTATTGTTTTTTAAAGTGCTAAAATGGTGTAAAGGCAATGTGTCTTATTATTGGAATTGATACCTAAAGGGACCAATGCCACTTAATGATGAAATTATGGATTAAGAACCCAAGAAACTCATAAATTAGTGGCAGGTAGATAATAGTTAAGTAGAGCAATTTATTAATAATAAAAAAGAACATCGCATAGTCAAGCTTTGTTATGTAATTTGCCTATAAGTTGGGCAATGACATTTTTTGAATTTGAAGGGCTTTAATTGACAAATTTACAATATCATGCTGGTTTTGCAAGCATATTTTTGTAACTAATATAGAGCCAATCAAGTTTTGGGAGTTTATCTCACTTGTTCTTAAAGGGCTTGTTCTTGTCTTTTCTAGGTAGCAGCACTTGAACAAGTTTTGGGAGTTTGAGACTACTTTTTTTCTTTAAAAAGTTGTATTGACATCTATATATTTTCTATATCATTTGATTTGGCTCCCATTGATTAATGGATATGATTAGCATTTACATGCGTTGCTTTGGTACTTTCCCTTGTTCATTTTCAGGATCTTACAAATATGCCTTTATCTAATATGCCTTCAAGTTTCCCATTATTAAGTGTAAAATTTCAAAAATTTTAAACTTTTCTAGTTGAAACAGTGACCTGCTAAATATAGATGTTAGCCATCACACTATATTTGCAAAAGGAATCACGAGACAAAATAAAGCTTTGTTAACATCATCAAGAGGGCTTCTTTAGTACCATTTTCATGGGGATAGGTAGAATTTGAGGAACTGATTAGTTGCAACATTAAATTATTTTTCCATTAGAGCAACTTTACTATTTTCCTTCTCATAGACTTTGTATAATGATATTTTTCTCTCTATCTAGGCAAAGAGGAGTTGTGTCAAGTTGGATATTTATAGAAAGTTCTCAAATGCATTAGCAGGAACAGTGATTGCTTCAGTTGCTTGGATAGGATATGAGGTATGCTTCTAATGAGTAGACTCTACTTCTAATTTTGATGGGCAATAACATTGTCTAATTTTATTTATTAAAATTCATTTTCATTTTCATAAATAGACACCAGTAGAAATCCCAACTACTTGGAGAAGATTACTTGAGTGCTTAATTATTATGTTATGATTAAAGTGTTCCTCAGTGCCTCATGAATAATAAAATTAGTTTGACATGGGCAGTGGATATATTTGTAGTAACTATTTAAGCATCTTCTTTGCAATTTTTCAGAACTCAATTAATAAGCATTATTTTGCTCATCTTGCTACCCATTTGTTACTCTAGGTTGTGGTTCACGTTTTTTATTCGAAGTTTATGTTCATCTTTGTGTCACTGGACTCCTTCTTAATCTTTTTCAAAACTCAACTATATATGGTTTAACATAAATCTTCACAAGTTGTTGTACAAGTTGTGCTAGTAATTCCGACCTGTGGGCTGGGAGAGCCGAACCACCATGTGTCTGTCATGGACAGCTTCCCCTTGACAAACAGGACTTGTGACAATTGACGGAATGTGATTCGGACCTGTAGGTTGGGAGTTAGAGCCGAAAACGCTTTAAACTTAGTCGAAAAAGGGCGTTCTGAGGGAAAAAATTTAAAACAGCTCCTAAACCACTATGTGGCTGTCACAGACAGCTTTCCCATGACAATTAGGACCCATGACAATAGATGTAATGTAATTCGGACCTGTAGGTTGGGAGTTAGAGCCGAAAACGTAGTAAACTTAGTCGAAAAATGGCATTTCGGGGTCGAAAATTCAAAATAACCCCTGAACCATAGTATGGCTATCACGGATAGCTTCCCCATGACAAATAGGACTTGTGACAACAGACGGAATGTAATTTGGACCCGTAGGTTGGGAATTAGAGCCGAATATGCCTTAAACTTAGTCGAAAAAAGCGTTCCGGGGGCGAAAATTCAAAACAGCCCCCAAACCCCCGTGTGGTTCACACAGAAAGTTTTCCCATGACAAATAGGACTTGTGACAACTGACGGAATGCAATCTGGACCCGTAGGTTGGGTGTTACAGCCGAATACACTCGAAACTTAGTCAAAAAAGACCTTTCCGAGGCCAAAAATTCATAATAGTCCTCGAACCACTGTGTGACTCTCACGGGTAGCTTCCCCATGACAAATAGGACTTGTATGTATGCATGTATCTATGTCGGTTTCCAGTCCCTCAAAAAATGGCCACGGAAAATAACAATCTAAAACTAGTTCAAAAAAAAAAAAAAAAAGTCCAAAACATATTTGAGATTGGCAAATAGTTATGGGATCATTGTCACAGTAAAAACTTCGAAAGCTCAACACCATATTTTTCTTTCCCTCCCTCCCTCCCTCCCTGCACCTCAAAAGCATCAACCATGAGATGCCCAAAACTTGCAGATCCCTTAAGTGGGGTGAAATTTGCAAAGAAATTCAAGTAAATAGGCAAATTGACTGATCTATCATAAACAGTAAGTCATTGTAAATTATTTCAGACCCCAGTCTGACATTCAAATTCAAATACATATATTAGGCAATACAATTTACACAGTACATGGTTCAAAGTACAACGTTTTTGAAGTGAGGATGATAACGATAACCAAATGGTTGGGCATCGCTTCTTAAAGATTGGGAAGCAGCACATTTGTACAAGTCTTTGGTGCTTTAAGCGACAACAACAACGATCCAGCATCAGATAGCAAATCCATATTTGCAGTGATCCAAAACCTGTTCAATAAAAATGATAATTTTGTTAGACAATTTTGAGTAAAAAACAGTTGAAGAATATACAAATCAATGGGCAGCACCACATAAAATCAGGAGTGAATCTTGGCCATTTTTCGCAGACTTTAGATCCTCCAATTAAGATCATCATATTACTAATTGATCTGTTTTAGCTAGGAAGATGGCTGTCATCACATAAGCGAAAATCAACAAACTCACAAGTGTCAAGGCAAAGTCAAGAAAATAAAAAATTGGAAAAATATCTTAAAAATTGAGGTAATATTGTTCACTACGGGTGCTGAATTTTATAAGTAAAAGGAGTCAAACAACAAGTAGCTCAAACTCAACTCACAAAAGGCTTGTCGTGGCTTGTTTTGTGGTTAAAGCCTAGCACAAGTCGAATATCTGACTTCCTTAACAGTTGATCTGATATTCAGCAAGAGGAGGTTTGGCTCTGCAAAGCTTGACTAGGTAAATTTGAAATTATATACAGCAATAAAAGAACAACAATACATTTACAGTGATCTCTACATAAAAAAACACTAGTCAAAAAGACTACAATGTTTTACATCCCAAATTTGGTGTTAATCTAGTCTTTAAGCCAATGATATTTTGATAAGTCACATGTGAAATAGTTAGTAGACTGTAATCAGGCACTTTCAAGATAAACCCCATCTTGCAATGTTACGTTCTCAACCAGAGCTCAAGCATGGTCAATACGTAACTCAGTTTGGCTTATTTACCACCCCTTGAATGTACTATTTTTTGTTGCTGTGTTAAAAAGGTGACTGAGCAAAAGAATTTTCATTTGTATCTCATAAAAATCTTAATTCGGAACATAATTCGGACATGTAGGTTGGAAGTTAGAGTCGAATGCGCCCTAAACTTAGTCGAAAAATGGTGTTTCGGGGGCAAAAATTCTAAATAGTGCCCGAACCACCATGTGACTCACACGGACAGTTCCTCCATGACAAATAGGACTTGTGACAACTGATGGAATGTAATCCGGACCCGTAGTTGGGGGTTAGAGCCGAATATGCCCTAAACTTAGTTAAAAAAGGGCATTTCGGGGGTTGGAAATTAAAAACAGCCCCCGAATGACCATGTGGCTCTCATGGATAGCTTCTCCATGACAAATAGGACTTGTGAGAACTGATAGAACGTAATTCGAACCCATAGGTAGAGAGTTAGAGTCGAATACGCTTTAAACTTACTTGAAAAAGAGCTTTTTGGGGGCAAAAATTCAAAACAGCCTTCGAATGATTGTGTGACTCTCAAAGATAATTTCCCCATGACAAATAGGGCTTATGAGAACTGACGGAACGTAATTCGGATCTGTAGGTTGGAAGTTAGAGTCGAATGCGCCTTAAACTTAGTAGAAAAAGGGTGTTTTGGGGGGTGAAAATTCAAAACAGCCTCCGAACCACCGTGTGTGGCTCACATGGATAGTTCCCCCATGACAAATAGGACTTGTGACAACTGACATAATGTAATCTGGACCCGTAGGTTGGGAGTTAGAGCCGAATACCCCCTAAAGTTAGTCGAAAAAGGGCATTTTAGGGGCAAAAATTCAAAACAGCCCCCGAACGACCATGTGGCTCACACGGATAGCTTCGCCATGAAAAATAGGACTTGTGAGAACTGACAGAATGTAATTCAGACTCATAGGTTGGGGTTAGAGCCAAATACGCCATAAACGTACTCGAAAAAGAGCTTTCCGGAGGCGAAAATTCATTACAGCCCCTGAACCACCGTGTGACTCATACGGATAGTTCCCCCATGACAAATAGGACTTGTGACAGCTAACAAAATGTAATCCAGATCTGTAGGTTGGGAGTTAGAGCCAAATACGCCCTAAACTTAGTTGAAAAAGGGCGTTTCGGGGGTGAAAATTCAAAACAGCCCCCGAATGACCGTGTGGCTCACATGGATAACTTCTCCATAACAAATAGGACTTGTGAGAACTGACAGAATGTAATTCAGACCCGTAGGTTGGGAGTTAGAGCCGAATACGCCCTAAACTTACTCGAAAAAGAGCTTTCTGGAGGCGAAAATTCATTACAGTCCCCGAATACGCCTTATGCTTAGTCGAAAAAATCGCAACACTTAGTTTAAAAAGTGACAACTTTATGAAAATAATATCTACATATTCTAATAATTGCCTTTATATATTTATAAGATGAAGAAATTACATATTACATTGTTTGTGCAGTTGGTTGGAATAAATATTGCATGATACATATTTATATACTTTCTTTTATTTCCAAGAAGACATTTCTCGATTGTTCTATCTTAAATGCATGTTAGAACATGTTCCATATGGCTGACTAAATTGATATTTTCTAACCAATTCTAATGTTTCATTTTTTGTTTTTCTTTGTAAATGGCTTTGTTGCATGGACTTGTGCATAATCCATATTGGTGTATGGAGAAGAATTTTCACTTTTGTGTAGAACTAATATAATACTTTTGTCGTCCTCAGCTTTTGTGTAGTTCATTATTACTGATACAGAAAACTTTTGACAATCAACAGATAATGACTGTCGTGGTAGATAGATCACCTTCTGTCATGGTACATATAGGACGTTTTGTCATGGTCTATAGAAAACTTTTGTTGTGGTACATATATCACCTTTTGTCATTGTACAGATTACGATGGTAATTTGTACCATGCCAAATGGTAATTTCGCTTGGTAGTAAATGTATTTTGTGTATACAGAGGGCTTTGATTTTTGTATGATATATTTTGTATGGAATTATTATTTTAGTTTGGACAATAGTTGATTTGTATGGACTTTGACATTTAAAGTTATTTATTTTTGGTATATGGATGCAGATTGTGGAATGATTGATAGTATGTATCAATTTGTTTATATACGTATTACAGGTTGCAATGAATATAGACGGGTTGTGGAGAAATTATAATTTTGAGATAGAACATAATATCATGTTTTTGGCAACTAAACAATTTGTAGCTAAAAAGAAATTGGAAAAAGACTTTTGGCGACTAAAAGTTTTGTAGGCAAAAAAAAAGAAAAAAATGAAAAAAAAAGAGACATTTGGCGACTAAAAGTTTAGTAGCAAAAAAAAAATCAAATATTTGGTGACTAAAATATTTCGTAGCTAAAAACAAAAAACTAAAGGATAAAAACACTTTTGCCGACTAAAATTTTAGTAGCAAAAAATGTAGAACTTTAGGCGACTAAATATTTAGTAGCCAAAAGAGGAACTCTTTGCCGACTAAAAATTTAGTAGCCAAAGATGTGAGACTTTCGGCGACTAAATTTTTGGTAGGCAAAAGAAGAACTTTTTGCCAACTAAAATTTTAGTAGCTAAAAATGTGGGACTTTAGGTGACTAAAAGTTTGGTCACCGAAAAGGATCTAATTTAATTTAATGTCCAACCTTTTGGCGACTAAAATTTTAGTCAGGAATTGTATATATTTGGTGACTAAAATAATTTGTCACTAATTACCTTTACCGACAATTTTTTGGCGACTACTTTTGCAACCAAATAATTTAGTCGTTAAAACCATTCGGCGACTAAAAATTAACTTTTGGCGACTAAAAATTTAGTCGCCAAAAGTGAAAATTCTTGTAGTGAAGGCTTAGAACACCTAACTCATGAGGACAATTACACTATAAGCATGCAAAGAAAAGCTCAAATGCAACTATCAATCAAAAATAATGCTAAAACATTATAAAATAAGTCCTAAAACATGCTGGAATTAAGATAAAAATAGCTAGATAAATAAGCTAAAACGTAGCACAAGCTAGGCTAGTAAGCATGACACAAGGAGGGGAGGCTAAGCCCTCCAAATTTGGACTTCAAAACATGATTTTGGCCACTGAAATAACTCTGAAAAATAGTGTTTAAAAGCTCAAAAACAGATAATTAAATGATGGGAAACACAAGGGAAAAGGCCTCCAAAACAAGATGCAAAGAAGGGTGAACCACCCCTCAACCTTTAATGGCCTTAAAACCTAAGCTTTAGCCCAAAAAATACAAAGTTTTTATAGCCCAAAAACAGCTAGAAAACAACAAGAATAATAGCAAATAAAACAAAGCAACAAGCAAAGTCTTATACCTCTTGAACAAATCAAGACAACACACCTTTCAAGAGCTCAAACCAAGCTCAAAAGTACCTCATCTCAAAGATGAGAAGATTTGGTTAAGGGTGTATAGGCAAATGTTAAGGATTTGTAGGCTAAAGTATAGAAATTTAGTAGAGAGAGAGGATAAATTTTTCTAACCTTTATCTTGTTTATAGAAAACATGAATTCCCCTCAAGAACATCTAGCCCTATACGTGGGGGCAAATGCATGCATCTGTGCAAATAGCTAGCACAACTGTCACAAAATATCTGCAAAAGAAACTGGTGGCCGGTAGGCCTCATCAGTGGCCGACAACCAAGAGTGATGTCTGGCAGTCTAAAAAGGTGGTCGGCAGGCCACCAAGGGTTGCAGGCTTGAAAAACCAAGGCTTGGTCCAAGAATGAAGGCAACAGGGGTACAGAGGGTGAAAGGCTGAAAGCTGTGGTGTTCCGCTGAGGACTTCAAGCACTTGACGAGCATAAAAACTCATCATTGGGTGTACACGCGATGACATCCAAGTCGTAAGGGCCGTCAAAAATGGGGTGTCTGCACCCACCTCTAGACAGGCCAGCTGTGGTCAGATACAGTTGATTCCGCGATCACGTCCACGGGCATCAGTCAGAGATGCAAGTAGAGACCGAGCAGTACACTCGGGGCTTTTTCATATACCTCAGCGGTACCACCTTGTTTGTGAGCAGGTGGAATACCGTAGGCCTGTACCTACTGAGTGCCCTTGTGACGTTGCGCCGAGTGAGATTTTATGACTAGAGTGGAGCTGGTCTTCGCCATGCTCTACAGATACATAAGCTCCGGTTCCTGCAAGAAGGGGAACAAGGTCGGCGGGTATTGGAGAGCTTGGGAGGTACACACTACACTTTTATTTCAGTTTCTATCACTATGCTTTTTGCATTGCAGTTGCTGTCTTTATTTTTATTCACACATGTGCTTTCTGCTTTGCACTTTTTGTCTTTCTCTTCATTTACACACTGTGCTCTCTACTTTGCACTTTCTGTCTTTATTTCTATTCACACATGTTAACTCACAAAATATTATTTGTAGCTTTGGGCCTATGCGTACTTTCTTGCCCTTGCCCCAGTGCTCGTGGACGTGATAGCGCTAGCTGTACCTGTAGACACGCCCGAACGTCTTAGGGAAATCCCATTTTGTTCATTGGGCTCACTACAGTTCGAACTCAAATGTCACTGGTCTTAATCTGATCTCACAATGTGCGATGTGAGATTGATAAATCACCAAAGAGTCCAAATCCGGCAAATCGTTTTGGAAAACTGATTTTTAAGAAAGAAGTGCCAAACATGGACTACTTTGCCAGATACAGAGTCGTCACCTAAATATCTATTTTGGGGGAATTTAGGAAATCCTGACTCGTTGCCTAAGGCCACGTGTCCGTCATCACCAAAGTTGCCTCGGCTCGAGAACTTGGGTACGATTGGGAAAGGTCATCTATGAGCACCCCCGCTCGCCCGATCAAAGATCGGCCTGTACTAAGCTTGATATTTTATTTTTGAAAACACATGTGTACTTATTCCGATTAATTATGTAGAATTACTATGTGATGCGCACAACACACAAGTATAGACTAGATCGCCTAACTTGGAACAAAGCATCGCATATTCGTTTGTTTTGAAAATGGATTAAAGTTTGCTACTCGCAAGTAGGCTAAAACAAAGGTTTCGATGAATTGTTCCAGTTCAAGCAACCCAATCTTCACCCACAGGCATTCAGGCAGTTATATCACATAAGCACATAGCCTCATGGTAAACATGCTATCATGGCAGTCACTCACACGCATGCAAGGATGCTAAAGCAAAAACACTTACCGAGTTCTCCGAGCCAAAGAACGAAGCTAATTAGAAAACATGCATGAATCCTAACTATGCTGAGATGCCTAATGCAACACATGCAAGAATGCAACTAAGATAGGCTCGGCTATTCTAAGATGGCATATGAGATGCTATAGGTAACATGTATTCAACTTGGAATTGAAATACGATGCAGTTAGTACGATGCGCCGAGACCGGTGCATGCAAAACAGATGAATGGATGCAAACATGTGAATATATAGATGCTAATTGAAACATGCCCTAAAACTAACCATCATAAGCTGGTAAATAAAAGGGAGAAAGACGTGGGGTTGGAAGACATGCATCACACACACGCACACTTATTACAAAGTTCGCCCTCTCGCGGAGGGTCCGAATAAATAATATAGAATCGAATTAACTAATTATTACACAACACTAGCTAATTAACAAATTAACTAAACTAGCATGCAAACTATGTAGAATGGGCAGCCTCAGCTCTGCTTTGAATGGTAAAGGATGCATGCATGCCCGAGTCGCCTTGTCGAGAAATCCATCGCGATGCCTCGACTCGCCTTTGTTTGCAATTGATTTCAGAAAATTGCACGAGGCTCTAGAGAGATGAAACTCCACCCAGGGAAGCTGCGGGAAGGCTACTGACCAACTATGGGCAAGGGAGACCACCTGCCGACCACCCTTGGTGGTGAAGACCAGAAAAGGTGGTCGGCCTGCTAGAAAACTTGGTCGGCCGACCAGTTTATTCTCCTGGTTTCTGCTTTTTCTGCAACGAAGGCAAGAGAGAGAGAGAAGGCAAGGTATTTTCAACATATGTGTGCCTGACCATTCTCCCCATCATTGCATAAGCTCTGGGAGTGTAGTCCTCGATCCTTGGGCCACCAATCACGCATCCCGATGCATGATGGCCGAGGAGTCGAATTGCACGACTCAATGTGAAATGAATGCACATGTAAACAACTAAAGCCAACAACTCTATCATGGATAGTCAAGAGTGTCGGTGACCAAGGATCGAGGCACGTTTCGTCACTTTGAGTACGAAACGTCTCTCGTTTCCCGTGTCTGGACTAAACCCTACTCCAAACACAATGCAACAAACAATGTATGGACAAATGCAACTCTAGCATGCGATCTAAATGCAATGCAACTAAGTGATGCGAAGATGCACGGAATGACATGCAAGCATGAAAATGGCATACACAATGCTATGAACTAATCAATGGCATACTCAATGCACATGGATTATATGGCATGCATACACAATGCACTAACATACGCAATGTTATGAACGAGGCATACGCAATGCAATGATCGAACATGCGATAACATGGATTATATGGCATACACAATGCAAGATGGACTTAAACCAAGATGGATGAACCTCAGCCGCACCCAAATCAGTGGCCAATATGATGAAAATGAGGCAACAAGGAACATGCAAACATGCACAAATGCAAGGGACCAAACCTAAGGAACAAAGTGCAACTCTACCAAAGCATGACAAGGGTGAAATATGGCATACAATGACACATGTTCCAGCTCTGAAATGACATACAAGATGGTCCCGAATCATGCAAATAACTCACCCGATGCATGTTGGATGGCACAATTACCGAAACTAGTGAAGTGCATTACACTAGAGGTATGCAAAGCGATGCCCAAATGACCAAACCAACCCGAAACAGTCCCTATACAGACCCAAAACAGTGGCAAAGTGGACTAAAATGATGGCTTGCAATGCACAAAAATGAAGCTCATGCAATAGCCCAAAAATGAGGCATACAAGCACAACTCTCAAACGCATTTAAAGAGTGGAAAACATGAGAATATGGCACAAGTATAAGCTCTGAAATAACATGTTCAATGATGTCAAAGCATGAAAACAACTCAAGTTAAGCATGCAAGAGGCTTCAAAACTCGAAGCTAGGCAAGGGTATTACACTACAAGCATGCATGGCAAGCATTATTCGACCATGGGACCTCAAAACAGAGCTAAGGCAGCCCAAATCATGAATAAAATCAGTTTAGAACATGGCCAAAATATGCTAGAATCAAGGGCCAAAACAACATGCAATGTGAGCTAGTGAACATGGATTATACTATAAGCATATGAAGCATTCAAGTGGCCACTAAACTAGCAAAATTCAGAGACATAACATTCCAAATAAAGCCCAAAAACTCACTGAAACATGATCAATGCATGCAAGAATGTCATGCTCCTTTGATAGGCTATAAGAGGGGTTATTTTATACATGCAAGAGACACACCCAAGGTGACAAAACCAACTCTGGACAAAGCCTAGACATGCCCTAAAAGTCACTGAAAAGGGCCTGAAATAAGGCTTGGAGGTGTGCAAATGAAGGCTCCTTTGTAAGGCCAAAAATGCTAGTGAACAAGACAAGGAGGGAGAGGGTCACCCCTCTTTGATTTTGGCTCTCAAAAACACATGTTAACCACTGAAAATCCACTGGATTTCAGTGGTTAAAAGGCCAAGCAAAGGTCAAAACAAAGGCCTTAGGGCATGGCTCAAAACAAGGTAAAATAAAGTATGCAAGGAGGTAGATGACCCCCAACAACAAAATGACCTTAAACAAACATCAAAAGGACCTAAAAAAAAAGACTTTTTTCAGTTGACAACAAAGCTCAAATATGCATGCAAATAAGGCTAAGAGATGGATCAAAATAAAGCTTAAAAGAGGGAAAAAGTGTGTTACCCTTGAAGCTCAGCAAGACAGCAACTTCTGGACCCAAAAACCAACTCCTTAACCTCTGAAAATGGCCTCCAAGAAGCTCCAAGTAATGGTGGAAGGGTTAGGCTATGAGGTGGTGTGCAAAGGGCTAAGAACAGTGCACACTTGGAACCAAAATAGAGAGATATAGAGGGATATATATCTTTTGCCTTAGACTAATTTCTGAACCCTCACAAAGAAGGGGGAGGCCCTCCTTTATAGCTAAAAGGGGCGAAAGCTTCTCAAAGAAGCTAAAAGCCAAGGTTGAAGTTCCTCCATACACGTGTATGGAGGATCCAGTCTGTGCCTTCCAGCTGGCACAGCTTGCAACAACTCACAGAGACAAAACTGGGGGAGGCAGGCCGACCAGTTCAGGTGGTTGGCCGACCACTTCCCCTGGTCGGCCGACCAGTTCAAAAGGTTCAACCTAAAGAAAGGTGGTCGGCAGCCCCATTTGATGATCTCCACATTGAATGCAAGCTAGTGGTATGGTGGGAGACCAACAAATGTGGCTCAAAGACCAAGGAGACCAGCTTCCTAACACGAAAATCGGCTGGCGGGGGAAAAGTGGTCTCCAAGGGGAAAAGGTGGTCTCCCACCCTTGTACCACCTCCCAAACAATGAAAACAAGATCCATGCCAAAAATGAACCAAGACGGATGCAAAACGAGGATTTGGGGGTCAAAACGCGTAGCTGGGTGCCCCGAAAACAGGCTGTTAAGCATCGAAAATGGCGTGCGACCACAAAGGTGGTCTCCCGGGCCACAGTGTCCCTCTAGAGAGAGGAATCAAGGTGTGTGCCAAAAACTGTGCCAAACGGAGAAAGTTAAGCGGTCCCAAACCGAGGCGCACGGCCGACGGCTTCGAAAATCAGAAACTGGTCTCCAAACGCGAAAAGTAGCCTACAACCACTGAGAGATGGTCTACGAGACCTCTCCCTCCCTTCTGGAAGAGAAAACAAGACTTGGTTCACAAACCGAGGCAAAACACAAAAGGGTCCCGAGGTGCGGGGGTAAGGCTCTCAGCCGAAACTTCGAAACCTCAGAACGAGCACAACATGCACGATCACCGAGCGCTCAATCGATTACGTTTGAGTCTTAAGGTCGGTCAAAAATGGGGTGTCTACAGTTGCCCCTCTTTGACAGAAGTCGAAAGTCAAGAAGTGACGGGAGTGAATGTCAAAGCCCAGAGACGACCCATTTTTGACAAGGCCGAAGACTTGGACAAATAAACAAAATACGAATGCTGTTGGTTGAACCCTCAGGCTACCTGCGTATCCCTTTGCAAGGAATCAAACCAGCGTAGTTCAGGGGCAAGATGCAAAATGTTATGCAGGAAGATTTTGATAATTGGACTTATACGCTAAGCAAAGCCGGTTTGAAAATTGGACTTATACACTAAGCGAAGCCGGTTTGATAATTAGATTTATACGCTACGCGAAGCCGGTTTGAAAATTGGACTTATACGCTAAGCGAAGCAGGTTTGATAATTGGACTTATACGCCATGCGAAGCCGTTTTGAAAATTGGACTTATACGCTAAGCGAAGCTGGTTTGATAATTGGACTTATACGCTTTCGCGAAGCCGGTTTGATAATTGGACTTATACGCTAAGCGAAACCGGTTTGATAATATGACTTATACGCTAAGCGAAGCCGTTTTAAAAATTCAGGATTTATGCAATGCACTGTAATGTAGTGGCTAAAATGCAATGTAATAACTAGGAAGTGAAGGTACCTTACAGGGGCAATTGGCAAATGACTTACCTCATGCTGCTGGGGATCTTTCGCTTCTTCTTGGTTGAACCACAGGTACTACTTTTCTCCCCGACTATGGTCGCAGCTTTCCCTATTCTCCAACAGGGTGACAGACTAGGTTGGTTTAGTATCCAGAATTGAGGCGCATATACATGCTATCTCAATCTATGGGGCTGCCATACAGATTTCAAGCCGAGGATATACCCCTGGGTATTTAAACCAGACTTTAGTCTCGGAAATCCCGAACCTTTGCGTTCTAGGCATGAGCCATTCGAACTCTAGTTTCCACCGTCTCAGTTGATCTCCTAGGAACTCACCGCAAACACAGGCAGGTGGCTATACCAGACTACCGGAAGTCGTTCGGGCATGACAAAAAGGAAGTGCACCTTTAGAGGATTTAAGGTCTCCTAGACCAGAGAGTGCACAAGACAGTGCGAATAAAGATGCAGGATTTAAGGTCTTCCAGACCAGAGAGTGCACAAGACAGTGTGATGCTATGCACTAACAAATGCAAGTGAGGTACGTAAGAAAGCACGAGCAATGCACTAACAAGTGCAGGTAAGATGCGCACGAAAGTGCAAACAATGCAATGCACTAACAAGTGCAGGTAAGGTGCGCAAGAAAGCGCAAACAATGCACTAATGAGTGCAGGTAAGGTGCGCAAGATAGCACGATGCAATGCATGCAAAATGCAATGGTGAATACAAAGGAAAATACTCCAACCATTCTGGAATCATGAGAGGAGGAAAAACAAACAATCAGGCGCGCATACGACGCAACCTAAGTCAAATTCCAAACATGCTGAAATCGAGTGAGGAAAGGGACACTCAAACCACGCTGAAATTGTGAGAGGAGGTCCAAAACAAACCGCCCAGCGCGTCTACAACGCAACCTGGGCTAAAACCTGCCCAGGCCCGTACATCAGGCATCCTAAGATAAATTCCAAACACGTTGAAATCGCATAAGGAACGGGACACTCAAACCACGCTGAAATCGTGAGATGAGGTCCAACAACCCACCCAACGCGTCTACAATGCAACCTGAGATAAAACCCGCCTAGGCCGTACATCAGGCGTCCTGAGATAAATTTCAAACACACTGAAATCGTGTAAGGAACGGGACACTCAAACCACGTTGAAATCGTGAGAGGATGTCCAACAACCAGCCCAACGCGTCTACAATGCAACCTGAGATAAAACCCGCCCAGGCCCGCACATCAGGCGTCCTGAGATAAATTCCAAACACGCTGAAATCGCATAAGGAACGGGACACTCAAACCACGCTGAGATCATGAGAGGAGGTCCAACAACCCGCCCAGCGCGTCTACAACGCAACCAGAGATAAAAACCCACCTAGGCCCGTGCATCAAGCGTCCTGAGATAAATTCCAAACACGCTGAAATCGCGTAAGGAACGGGACACTCAAACCACGCTGAAATCGTGAGAGGAGGTCCAACAACCTGCCCAGCGCGTTTACAATGCAACCTGAGATAAAAGCCCGCACGGGCCCACTCATCACGCGTCCTCAGATAAATTCCAAACACGCTGAAATCGTGTAAGGAATGGGACACACAAACCACGCTGAAATCTTAAGAGGAGGTCCAACAACCCGCCCAGCACGTTTACAATGCAACTGAGATGAAACCCGTCCAGGCTCGCACATCAGGCGTCCTGAGATACATTCCAAACACGCTGAAATCGCGCAAGGAACGGGACGCTCAAACCACGCTGAAATCGTAAGAGGAGGTCCAACAACCCGCCTAGCATGTCTACAACGCAACCTGAGATAAAACTCGCCCAAGCCCGCGCATCAGGCGTCCTGAGATAAATTCCAAACACACTGAAATCGCGTAAGAAACGGGACGCTCAAACCACGCTGAAATCGTAAGAGGAGGTCCAACAACCCGCCTAGCATGTCTACAACGCAACCTGAGATAAAACCCGCCCAGGCCCTCGCATCAGGCGTCCTGAGATAAATTCCAAACACGCTGAAATCGCGTAAGGAATGGGACACTCAAACCACGCTGAAATCGTGAGAGGAGGTCCAACAACCCGCCCAGCGTGTCTGCAACGCAACCTGAGATAAAACCTACCTAGGTCCGCGCATCAGGCGCCCTGAGATAAATTCCAAACACGCTGAAATCGCGTAAGGAACGGGAACACTCTAACCACGCTTAAATCGTGAGAAGAGGTTCGAAATAAACTATCAGGTGCGTGCTCGGCGCAACCTGAGAAAATCCCAGAGGACAACTATCCTAAACGCAGCTCGACGTAAAAGGATAAATGACACAAGATAACACAAGATGCAAATAAATGCAATAAGTGCGATGATACAGTACATGTTACAAGCAATGTAGAGCATGATGTTTAGGGAATGCAATTAACAGACAAAACGGCACTTTAGAAAGCACCTCATGGAGTGAGTGGTGGTAAACCGCTTTACTCTGACGGGGATCTCTTCTTGTATTCTTCGAATACTTACCTTTAACTCACAATATAAAGGTTCTGAAATACTGACAAGGAGCAACATCTGCATGTGGAAACCACAAATGCCGTTTTTTGTCCTGATCATATTCATAACTTTCCCTAGGAACTCATTGCAAACACAACCAAGATGCCTCTGGCAGGGAATGGTACTCAGGAAGAGCACATCTGATTGCCATTCTGGCTTTGAAACAATTAACACAGTATTCTGTTCACTCTGAACACAGCTCATACAGCACACTGCTCATTCTGAACACACAGCCCGTAACACTGTACTCTGTTTCTTTTGAACATACAGCTCATAACACAGTATTCTGGTCATTTTGAACACACGACTCGTAATAGCACACTGCTCACTCTAAACACACAGCTCATAACATAGTACTCGGTTTATTCGGTACACAGCTTATTCCGAACATATAAGATGTAGTGACAGAACTTGCAGAAGTTGAAACAAGCTCAGACGCTCCAAATTTTCCCTCTTTTCTTTTGCTTTGCAACCCGGAACTTTCATAGCTTCAGATGGGTCCTGGTTTTTACTGTTCTCATATGACCTGGGTTCAACCCTGCGGTTTTATGAAAGAACAAATTCTGTTTTGTACAAATGTGGAGAATGGCACGGCACTCTGAGCACAAAACGATTTTTTGAAAGTGAGATGAGAAAAGGGTTCTCAACCGGGTATTGAGCCAACAACTAACCACAGCCAGCCAAAATGACTCAACAACAGAAAATAAAAGGTAGAACAACCTAAACACAACTCAACAAAGGAGAAACAAGGTAAAACATCCTAAACACAACTCAACAAAGGAAAAACAAGGTAAAACAACCTAAACACATCTATTGACACTCAAATGACTCAAAACAAGAATCGAAACAAACAAAAACACACAAACACAACACTTAGTTGTGTTATAAAGGCAAGAGACCTCTCGGTGCACGAGGAGCCAGCTTCTCTAGGTATTGTTTCCTATCCTTTCTCACTTGTGATTCTCACATCACTCGGCCCTCAAGCTCTGTTTTTCTAAAAAAGCCATTTTTCTCACTTTTTCTCTCAGCGCACATCTCTCTATTCTTCAATCCCTCATTTTTTATCCCTCCCATGGGTGGTTGATGGATAAACAGGAAGTTGTGGGCTCTTGCCCCTGGTATTCTATCATATTCTTGTTCTTGTTCACAACAATGAATTTCTCCCACAGAGGGGCTGCGCTACAACTGGGTGTGTAGCAAATCTGCAGCTAATATCGGTTGACGATGCTCTGTTGGGGAGTTTGGACGTGATCAGATCTATCCAGATGAGGGAGTGGAATATCTTGATCCATTCCAGTTTGTGCTTCGCACTTGGCTTGATACCTCGTTGCTCGGAGGATGTGAGAGCTTTTTGCCCTTTTGTGGTCAGCTTCAGTGGTGCCCTTTTCCGGCAGGTATGATGCCCTTCTTGGCAAGTATGTTGGCAATGGGGAAAAGATAGAAAACCTGGCTCAACTGTGCCCTTAGTTCATTATTTTGACCATTTTTTATTTTTGGCTTTCTACTAAAACAATTTTGACCAAAATGAGAGTTAGATTAACATGCTTGTTCGATTTTCTGATTTGAAATCATGCAAGCCAGGTTATGAGCACTGGAAAATTTCCTTTTTTGGGTCCAAGAAATGGTCCAGTTTTGGAAAAATGGAGTAATTTTTGAGAAAATTAGTCAACTTCATTAAAAATTCTCAAAACTGTTTTTACAAATGGCCACTGCTCAACGAGCGTAGAATTTACTTTTGAGATGCACAACCTCAGATCCAAAATAATGAAAAAATTGCCCCTTGTCTGAACGGCACTGCATGGCAACTGAAAGTTGCCTCTAGTCTGAATAGCACCGCAGCACTGCACGGCAATGGAAAGCTGCCCCTAGTCTGAATAGTGCCGTAGCACATGGCAACCAGTCCTCACAGTGACAATTACAACCAAATTCTCGGATACAGAGAAGACAAAGACAAGAATCGTCATATGGACACAGTCGAATTTGAAGTGTTTTACGGCTGGACTTCAGAATGAAGTTGCCTACGTATCCCAAACATGGGAATCAAGCCTTGCGTAGTTCCGGGGTTAAGGTACACTCGGGTATTAACCTCATTTTTTGCACTCTAACTTTTGCCAAGGCCGCCCTTTCTAGATTTTCAACCTTGCGAGCTTTGTTCTTCTTTTCTTTTCAATTCTTTTCATTTCTTTTCTTCTTTCTTCTTTTTTCTTTTTTCTTTTCATTTTCTTCATTTTTCTTTTTTTCTTTTTTTCATTCTTTGCATTTTTATTTTTTTTGTTCTTTTTGTTCTTTTTCTTGCTCTAACTTTTGCCTGGGTCGCCCTTCCGGGTTTTCGGCCCAGCGAGCCTCTCAAGGGTAAAAGTGTAGCTTTGTCCATGTCAAATGGTTTTGAGATCCTAAAGTCATCTGAATCCAGGAGAATGGCTGGTGTTCGCTGGCGATGCAGGAGTCCATCCAATGGGGGGCTGAATTTGCCCCTAGTGTTGTGGATAGGAACTCGGTTATCCTTTAGCAATACTTTCTTCTTTCTTCCCTTCTGGGATTTGGCATTCTTGCCGATCTTCATTAGTTTGAGCAATGACCCCATTTTTGACTCTTCGAGCACATCTGACATTTTTTGCCCCTTGTTCGAGGGGTGCTTCTTATTTGGCTTTGCAAGCTTTCTTTTGATTATTTTTGACCTCCTTGGCCCTAGTTCATGGGCTGCTTCAAATCTGGCCACACAGGCTTCATATTGTGTTTGACCGTTGAACATTCTGAGTCAGAGTTCGAGGTTTGAAAGAAAGGGGTCAAGTCCCGAGGTTGAGAGCGATCCTAAGCTGCACAATCTCAAGAGCGATTCCACACAGGTCTTCGTAGGATCGCGCAAAATATTTTTTGAAATTTTTTAAGAAAGCGATAAATCGCTCGCGCTGAAGACAGTGTAGAACCAATCTGGATCAAGCCAGGATCCTTCTCAGTACTCACACTAACAAACATGATCTCATCCATTAAGGGCTTAGCATGCATTTCTTTCTCTCAATTGATCAAATTTTGCAAAACCTGAGGAATTCCTCCCTCTTTGTTTTCACCACAGTGTTCAAAAGGTTTTGAAAAACTTAGGTCAATGCAATGATTTTCAAGGCACAGAAGAGTAGGGGAAAAACACTGTCGTTTCATTCAACTCTATTGGCACAACTGGCTCTAAGGCAGAAACAAACACAAAAGCGTGGAAATCACTGCTGCTTCATTCAAATTCGCTGGCACAACTGGCTCCAGGGCAGAAACAGACTCAAAGGAAAGCGAAGAGACAAACACAAAACAAGCAAGTGATGTCTGAGGTAACACCCCCGAAATCACCCGACTCCAATGTAGCAGGACTGACTTGATACAACAAGACAGACCCGACTGACTCAGCACAAAAAGACTGACTCTATACAAAACAACAAAACTGACCCAATACCTAAGTCAGGAAGCACAAAATCTAGCATTCGTAAATGCTCAAAATAGTGCGTGCCATACGCTACATCTGGAGTAAACTGAGTGCCGCCCGCAGGTGGTTCATCCCCCGATCACATCACATTATCCCCCACAAGTTCATTGATCAAGTGCCGACAGACTTTGCAAGACCTGGTGCGGCAATGACCCCGTCGTCAATCAGATCTTGCACTTCGTGACGAAGACGAGAGCAATTGTCAATGCCATGACTGGTTTATTGATGGAAGGCACAGTACTGGGCAGCATCATTCGTAACCGGAAGAGGATTCGGGAGAGGCCGAGGCACAAGGGGTTTGAGATGGCCTTGTGCAACAAGGATTTGGAGAGCTTTGGACAAAGGCATATAGGGGGCATGGAAGACCCTCCGACCTCGGGGTTGGTACTTCAAGGTTTGTGGATTTTTGCTGGACGCACCAGCAAAGGGATTGGCAGGTGCTGGCCTGGTTTGCTGATCTCTTCCGAGTGGAGGATTAGAGCTAACAGGATCATTTCTGGTACGACGGCCCTTCTCCCGGTTTTCCCCTTGCTTTGAACTGCTCTCATTCTGAGTGACGAAAGTATCCCCCACAATCTTTGCAACAACTGCAATCACTTGCTGTTTATTCAGCCCATCGGCTCTCAAAGCCTCCACAGCCCACTAAAGGTGTTCATGGGGACCAACGCCTGCCCCTACCTTGTTCTTACCACCTGCCTCCGCTTTGCTAAGGGATTGGCCTTCTTCCAATACAATCTGTCCCAAGATTGGGGAGCCTTTTGTCGTGAAACTCCTAGCATATGATGTGGTCAATGATGGAGCCAATGTCCCGGAGGCCAGATCTATCACAGTTCTTTGAAGATCTTCAACATTCTCATCAACTCAGAAGTAGTGGGTTCACGGGTTTGAGATGATTGGAGTTTAGGTGCACCCATCATGCTTAAGTCCATGCTTTCCGGAATGAACACCTCAGGCTTGGGTAGATGGGCTGGGGTGATGTATATGCTGGGGTCGAAGGTGGACAGTAGTGTATGGATGAGGTTGAGGTGGGGAGGTGATGAGTCAGTACTAACCTGAGGTCCTTTGGGTGGAGCTAGGGTCTCTTCGTCAATAAGATCCTGAATCTTATGACGGAGGAGGATGCAACGGTTCGTATCATGACCGTGTTGTTGATGATAGGCACAGTATTTAGCTGTGTCATATCTTGGTGGAAGAGGATTTGGAAGGGGTTGGGGTTCTAGGAGTTCTAGGTGCCCTTCTTCTTACAGCATTTTCAAAGCTTGAGAGAGACTCATGTAAAGAGGATGGAATTTTCAGGCTTGGGGCCGATTTGAAGTGGCGGGTTTTTAGCCATTGAGGGAAGTGGTGATAAAGTCTACTTCTGAGCATTTTGCAGCTGTGCTACCATCAGTAATAGCATTGGAACTGCGAACAACATTCTTCCGCAAAGGCTCATCATCTTCTACAAAGATTTCTTGTCTGATGGCATCCTCGATTTGAACCCCCATTTCATGAAGGGCTGGAAAGGTAAACAGAGGTAGAACGACCATCTTTTGCAACAACTTGCTATGCAAATTCCAAACAATCATCCTGATTTGATCTTTGTCGGAAGGCCTTTTAGTCATCATTGAGGCCTTTGCTCCCCATCTCGTCATGAACTCTGAGAAACCCTCATTTGGTTCTTGGCGGGTGACTTCGATATCACGAGTTGTGACCTCGATCTGTGTGTTGTAGGAGTATTGAGCAATAAAGGCCTCGGCCAGCTCTTCCCAGTTCCATTTCACAAAGTCCTCTAATTTCGCATACCAGATTGCGGCCATCCTAGACATGGTTCGGCCGAAGAGAGACAACTTCTGGGCTGTGGTCAAACCTATTGGCCTCAGGATATCAGAAAACAAGTGGAGGTGCACCATTGGGTCTCCAGATCCATCGAAGTGGTCGATATGCGACATTTTGAATCGGTCCGGTAGAGTCACGGCCGAATCGGTATACCCATCCTCAATGTCTGGAATGGACTTTATACCCTGAGATTTCTTGAATAACTTTTCAAGCTTGCTTGCTTTTAGTGCCATGGGGTCCACCTCGAACTCAAAGGGAGAATCTGGCAGGTCTGTGCCTTGGGTAGTTGGGGTAGGATCGGGGGCGGAGCCGGCTCTGTTGGAACATCCGTATCATCCTGGATGTGTATTTTCTCCCCAAGTATGGGAACTCTTGGTGGGAGAGGAACCTGGTGTGAAGCAAATGCTCCGGCTTGCTGCTGTAGCCTGGTAATTAACTCTGCCTGTTAGGCCATGACTTCGGCCTGTTGTTTGGAAAATTCTGCTTAACGTGCGGCGTCCTGCTGCGTCGTTTTCATACTCTCCTAGAGTTGACGCATCATCTCTTCCATTTTGACTGTAAAGTGTGGATCTGGCTGAACAAATGTGTATACCCTTTCTGAGGTGGAAGCAGATATCTCAGCCCAACTGCGCACAGATGAGGTGGATAATGACCGCTGAATTAGAGACTGTTGAATTGGCAACCTATGCCTGACTGGCATTTTTTCCCTGCCTTTGGCAAAGGAACACTAATTGCCTTTGAACTGATTCTCTGACCTGACAAAGTCTATCAGCACAAGTCCGATGAACCTCGGGGGATATTGGAGCCTTCTGAAGCTACGGTTCCAAGACTACCTTGCAAAAGAGAAAACATGCAGCATCTCAGCCCAATTTCACCGATATAGATATGAACATAGCTGAATAACTGTAATCATTACTGAATTCTGCCCAAAATTTTGCTTGTAAACTGATACCCTCAGGCAAAACTGATCCCCAAAATACTGATGCCGTCAGGCCTGATACCCAGACTTGCAAACTGATATGTGCATTCCTGTAGAGACACACTCTAAAAGCACATAGCAAGCAAATGAGAGCCAAAACACCCCTATGTTGGGGTAGGGTTTCCCTGTCATATTTTGTCAGGAGCTATGGTTTCACTACGCACACAACAGTTTCAAACAACCTATAATTGGATGAGCAACCTGTCCTAGTTTGGGATAGTCACTATGGATTCCGATATGCACTAGGTCGAATGGTCAAAAGGGGTGCCTCGGTAAAAACTGGGGTTTGTGTTTCCATCGTGGCACAGCTCGTAACCGGTCAACCTTATGGCATGTTTTTCAAAGCGAGCCTCAGGGAAACCGTTCAGGAATAGCAGATGGCAAACATGGTGTCCTAGGCGCACCAATGCAAATCCAATGCAAAGAAACACATAAGTGTAATCAAAACAAGATATCATAAGTTCGAGTCAAGTTCTCTAAATCCCTAGCAGAGTCGCCAGAAATTGTAGATGCGCCCGAACGTCTCGGGGAAATCTCGTTTTGTTCATTGGGCTCACTACAGTTCGGACTCAAATGTCACGGTTCTTAATCTGATCTCACAATGTGCGATGTGAGATTGATAAATCACCAAAGAGTCCAAATCCGGAAATCGTTTTGGAAAACAGATTTTTAAGGAATAAGTGCCAAACATGGACTGCTTTGCCAGATACAGAGTCGCCACCCAAATATTTATTTTGGGGGAATTTAGGAAACCCTGACTCGTTGCCTAAGGCCACGTGTCCGTCATCACCAAAGCTGCCTCGGCTCGGGAACTTGGGTACGATTGGGGAAGGTCATCTATGAGCACCCCCACTCGCCCGATCAAAGATCGGCCTGTACTAAGCATGATATTTTGTTTTTGAAAACACATGTGTACTTATTCCGATTAATTATGTAGAATTACTATGTGATGCGCACAACACACAAGTATAGACTAGATCGCCTAAGTTGGAACAAAGCATCGCATATTCGTTTGTTTTGAAAATGGATTGAAGTTTGCTACTCGCAAGTAGGCTAAAACACGGGTTTTGACGAATTATTCCAGTTCAAGCAACCCAACCTTCACCCACAGGCATTCAGGCAGTTATATCACACAAGCACATAGCCTCAGTCTAAGCATGTTATCATGGAAGTCACTCACACGCATGCAAGGATGCTAAAGCATAAACACTTATCGAGTACTCCGAGCCAAAGAAAGAAGCCAATTAGAAAACATGCATGAATCCTAACTATGCTGAGATGCCTAATGCAACACATGCAAGAATGCAACTAAGATAGGCTCGGCTATTCTAAGATGGCATATGAGATGCTATAGGTAACATGTATTTAACTTGGAATTGAAATACGATGCAGTTAGTATGATGCGACGAGCCCGGTGCATGCAAAACAGATGAATGAATGCAAACATGCGAACATATAGATGCTAATTGAAACATGCCCAAAAACTAACCATCATAAGCTGGTAAATAAAAGGGAGAAAGACGTGGGGTTAGAAGACATGAATCACACACACGCACACTTATTACAAAGTTCGCCCTCTCGCGGAGGGTCCGAATAAATAATATAGAATCGAATTAACTAATTATTACACAACACTAGCTAATTAACAAATTAACTAAACTAGCATGCAAACTATGTAGAATAGGCAGCCTCAGCTCTGCTTTGAATGGTAAAGGATGCATGCATGCCCGAGTCGCCTTGTCGAGAAATCCATCGCGATGCCTCGACTCGCCTTTGTTTGCAATTGATTTCAGAAAATTGCACGAGGCTCCAGAGAGATGAAACTCCACCTAGGGAAGCAGTGGGAAGGCTACCGACCAGCTATGGGCAAGGGAGACCACCTGCCGACCACCCTTGGTGGTGAAGACCAGAAAAGGTGGTCGGCCTGCCAGAAAACCTGGTCAGCCGACCAGTTCATTCCCCTGGTTTCTGCTTTTTCTGTAACAAAGGCAAGAGAGAGAGAAGGCAAGGTATTTTCAACATATGTGTGCCCAACCATTCTCCCCATCATTGCATAAGCTCTGGGAGTGTAGTCCTCGATCCTCGGGCCACCAATCACGTATCCCGATGCATGATGGCCGAGGAGTCGAATTGCACGACTCAATGTGAAATGAATGCACATGTAAACAACTAAAGCCAATAACTCTATCATGGATAGTCAAGAGTGTCGGTGACCAAGGATCGAGGCACGTTTCGTCACTTTGAGTATGAAACGTCTCTCGTTCCCCGTGTCTGGACTAAACCCTACTCCAAACACAATGCAACAAACAATATATGGACAAATGCAACTCTAGCATGCGATCTAAATGCAATGCAACTAAGTGATGCGAAGATGCACGGAATGACATGCAAGAATGAAAATGGCACACACAATGCTATGAACTAATCAATGGCATACTCAATGCATATGGATTATATGACATGCATACACAATGCACTAACATACGCAATGTTATGAACGAGGCATACGCAATGCAATGATCGAACATACGATAACATGGATTATATGGCATACACAATGCAAGATGGACTTAAACCAAGATGGATGAACCTCAGCCGCACCCAAATCAGTGGCCAATATGATGAAAATGAGGCAACAAGGTACATGCAAACATGCACAAATGCAAGGGACCAAACCTAAGGAACAAAGTGCAACTCTACTAAAGCATGACAATGATTAAATATGGCGTACAATGACACATGTTCTAGCTCTGAAATGACATACAAGATGGTCCCGAATCATGCAAACAACTCACTCGATGCATGTTGGATAGCACAATTACCGAAACTAGTGAAGTGCATTACACTAGAGGTATGCAAAGTGATGCCCAAATGACCAAACCAACCCCAAACAGTCCCTATGCAGACCCAAAACAGTGGCAAAGTGGACTAAAATGATGGCTTGCAATGCACAAAAATGAAGCTCATGCAATAGCCCAAAAATGAGGCATACAAGCACAACTCTCAAAGGCATTTAAAGAGTGGAAAACATGGGAATATGGCACAAGCATAAGCTCTGAAATAACATGTTCAATGATGCCAAAACATGAAAACAACTCAAGTTAAGCATGCAAGAGGCTTCAAAAGTCGAAGCTAGGCAAGGGCATTACACTACAAGCATGCATGGAAAACATCATTCGACCGTGGGACCTCAAAACAGAGCTAAGGCAACCAAAATCAGGAATAAAATCAGTTTAGAACATGGCCAAAATATGCTAGAATGAAGGGCCAAAACAAGATGTAATGTTAGCTAGTGATCATGGATTACACTACAAGCATATGAAGCATTCAAGGGGCCACTAGACCAGAAAAAGTTAGAGACATGACATGCCAAATAAAGCCCAAAAACCCACTGAAACATGATCAATGCATGCAAGAATGTCATGCTCCTTTGGTAGGCTATAAGAGGGGTTATTCTATACATGAAAGAGACACACCCAAGGTGACAAAACCAACTCTGTACAGAGCCTAGGCAGGCCCTAAAAGTTGCTGAAAAGGGCCTGAAACAAGGCTTGGAGGTGTGCAAATGAAGGCTCCTTTGTAAGGCCAAAAATGCTAGTGAACAAGACAAGGAGGGAGAGGGTCACCTCTCTCTGATTTTGGCTCTCAAAAACACATGTTAACCACTAAAAATCCGCTGGATTTCAGTGGTTAAAAGGCCAAGCAAAGGTCAACACAAAGGCCTTAGGGCATGGCTCAAAACAAGGCAAAATGAAGTATGCAAGGGGGTAGATGACCCCCAACAACAAAATGACCTTAAACAAACATCAAAAGTACCTCAAAACAAGACTTTTTTCAGTTGACAACAAAGCTCAAATATGCATGAAAATAAGGCTAAGAGATGGATCAAAATAAAGCTTAAAAGTGGAAAAAAGTGTGTTACCCTTGAAACTCAGCAAGAGAGCAACTTCTGGACCCAAAACCGAACTCATTGACCTCTGAAAATGGCCTCCAAGAAGCTCCAAGTAATGGTGGAAGGGTTAGGCTATGAGGTGGTATGCAAAGGGCTAAGAACAATGCACACTTGGAACCAAAATAGAGAGATATAAAGAGATATATATCTTTTGCCTTAGACTAATTTCTGAACCCTCACAAAGGAGGGGGAGGCCCTCCTTTATAGCCAAAAGGGGCCAAAGCTTCTCAAAGAAGCTAAAAACCAAGGTTGAAGATCCTCCATACACGTGTATGGAGGATCCAGTCTGTGCCTTCCAGCTGGCACAGCTGGCAACAACTCATAGAGACAAAACTGGAGTAGGCCGGCCTACCAGTTCAGGTGGTCGGCCGACCACTTCTCCTGGTCGGCCGACCAGTTCAAAAGGTTCAACCCAAAGAAAGGTGGTCGGCAGCCCCATTTGATGGTCTCCACATTGAATGCAAGCTAGTGGTATGGTGGGAGACCGGTAAATGTGGCTCAAAGACTGTAGACGTCCCCGAATGTCCCGGGAGGGAATCTCATTTTGTTCATTTGGGCTTACTACAGCTCGGGACTCAATGTCACGGTCCTGTATCTAATCTTGCGGAGTGCAATGCAAGACCGATGAATCATCAAAGAGTCCAAATTCGGCAAATCGTTTTGAAAAAAATTGATTTTTAGAAAGAAGTGCCAAACATGGACTGCTTTGCCAGATACAGAGTCGCCACCTAAATATTTAATTTTTTGGGGCATTTATGAAACCCTGACTCATTGCCTAAGGCCACGTGTCCGTCATCACCAAAGTTGCCTTGGCTCGGGAACTTAGGTACGATTGGGGAATGTCAGTTATGAGCACCCCCGCTCGCCCGATCAAAGATCGGCCACTACTAAGCATGATATTGAGTTTTGAAAACATATGTGCTCTTATTTCGGTATAGTATCCTAGAATTACTATGTGATGCGCACAACATACAAGTATAGACTAGATTGCCTAAGTTGGAACAAAGCATCGCATATCCGTTTGTTTTGAAGATGGATTGAAGTTTGCTACTCGCAAGTAGGCTAAAACACGGGTTTCGAAGAATTATTCCAATTCAAGCAAACCAACCTTCACCCACAGGCATTTAGGCAATTATATCACAGAAGCACATAGCCTCATGGTAAGCATGCTATCATGGTGGTCACTCACACACATGAAAGGATCCTAAAGCATAAACACTTACCGAGTACTCTGAGCCAAAGAAAGAAGCTAATTAGAAATCATGCATGAGTCCTAACTATGCTAAGAATGCCTAATGCAACACATGCAAAAAATGCAACTACGATAGGCTCGACTATTCTAAGATGGCATACGAGATGCAACAATCAATACATGTATTTAGCTTGGAATTGAAATACAATGCAGTTAGCATGATGCGCCGAGCCCGGTGCATGTAATACAGATGAATGATGCAAACATGCAAGCATGAGTATGCTAATTGAAACATGCCCTAAACTAACCATCAAAAGCTAGTAAATAAAAGGGAGAAAGATGTGGGGTTGGAAGACATACATCACACACATGCACACTTATTACAACATTGCCCTCCTCGGAGGATCCGAATAATACAAAACCAGATGAATAATGAACTACAGCTAATTATTACACGACATTAACTAATTAACAAACTAGCTAAGTAAGCATGTAAACTAAATGAATGTGACTGCCTCGGCTCTGTTTTGGATGACAATGGATGCATGCATGCTCGAGTCACCTCGTTGGGAAATCCATCGCGATGCTTCATCTTTCCTTTGTGTGCAATTTATTTCAGAAACTTGCACGAAGCTCCAAGAGGCTGAAACTCCACTCTGGGAAGTTGTGGGAGGGCTGCCGACCAGGCACTGACATGGGAGACCACCTGCCGACCACCCTTTTGTGGTGGAGACCGAAAAGGGTGGTCGGCCTGCCAGAAAACTTGGTCGGCCGACCACTTTCTGTCCCTGGATTCTGGTTTTCTGCAACACAAAGCAATAGGGAAGCATGGGAAGGTATTTTCAACCAATGCGTGCTTGACCACTCTCCCCGTCATAGCATAGGCTCTAGGGAGTGTAACCCTCGATCCTCGGACCACCAATCACGCATCTCAATGCATGATGGCCGAGGAGTCGGATTGCATGACTTAATGTGACATGAATGCACAAATAAGCATCTAAAGCCAACAACTCTATCATGGATAGTCAAGAGTATCGGTGACCGGGAATCGAGGCATGTTTCATCACTTAGAGTATGAAATGCTCCTCGTATCCCATGTTTGGGCTAACTCCTATCCCAAACATGATGAAACGAGAATGGCATGCTCAATGCAACTTCTAGCATGCAATCCTAATGTAATGTAACTAAATGATACAAAGATACAAGGAATGACATGCAAGCATGCAAATGGCATACACAATGCTATGAACTACACATGACATACTCAATGCACATGGACTAAACAATGGCATACACAATGCACATGTGAAGACTAAGAAGCACAATGAGATGAACAAGGCATGCTCAATGCAATGATCAACTCATGCGACAACATGTACTATGTGGCATACACAATGCAAGATGGACTTAAACCAAAGTGAATGGGCCTCGGCCACACCCAAATCAGTGGCCAAACATGATGAAATCAAAGCTACAAGACACACATAAGCATACACAATGCAAAGCCTCGAACCTAAGGCATCAAATGTCACTCTACCAAAGCATGGCAAGGGATGAAATATGGCATACAAACACACATTTTTCAGCTCTGAAACATGATGTACAATGGTCCTGAATCATGCAAACAACTCACACAATGCATGCTAGATGGCCCGAATACCGAAACTAGTGAAGTGGATTACAATAGAGGTATGCAAAGCGATGCTCAAATGACCAAGCCACCCCCAAACAGTCCCTATGCAGACCAAAACAGTAGCAAATATGGACTAAAATGGTGGCTCAAAAGGCATGGAAATGAAGCTCATGCAATGGTCCAAAAATGAGGCAAACAAGCACAACTCTCAGACGCACTTAAAGAGTGGAAAACATGGGAACATGGCACAAGTATGAGGTCTGAAATAACATGCACAATGATGTCAAGACATGCAAACACCTCTATTCATGCATGCAAGAGGCTGCAAAACTCAAAGCTAAGCAAGGGTATTGAACTACAACCATGCATAGCAAGCATCATTCGACCATGAGGCATAAAAACAGAGCTAAGGCAGTCCAAAACATGCACAAAATCAGTTTAAGGCATGGCCAAAAAGTGCTAGAATCAAGGGCCAAAACAACATGCAATACAAGCTAGTGAAGAGGGTTTACACTACAAGTATACAAGGCATTCAAGAAGCCACTAAAGAAGCAAAATTCAGAGGTATGACATGCCAAATAAAGCCCAAAAACCCACTGAAATATAGTCCATGCATGCAAGAATGATAGGCTCCTTTGATAGGCTCCTTTGATAGGCTATAAAGAGGGTTGTTCTACACATGCAAGATGGACACCTAAAATGGCAAAATGGGCTCTGGACAGAGCCTATGCAGGTCCTAAAACCCACCAAAAAAGGCCTAAAACATGGCTTGGAAACATGCAAATAAGGGCTCCTTTGTTAGGCCAAAAGTGCTAGTAAACAAGACAAGGGGTGAGAGGGTTACCCCTCTCTGATTTTGGTGCTCAAAAACACATAATAACTACTAAAAATCTGCTGGATTTCAGTGGTCAAAAGGGCCAACAAAGCTCAACACAAAGGCCCTAATGCATGGCTTAAAGCAAGATAAAATGAAGCATGCAAGGGGGTAGATGACCCCCAACAGGAAAATGGTCCCAAACAAACGTGTTAAGGACCTCAAAAGAAGACTTTTTTCAGTTTATGACAAAACCCAAATATGCTTGCAAGTATGGCTAATAGATGAAACAAAATAAAGACCAAAAGAGGGAAAGAAGTGTTACCCTTGAAGTTTAGCAACTCCAGCAACTTTGAAGCCAAAAGTTCAGACCTTAGGACTTCTCAAGACCTTCTAGGAAGCTTAGGTTGGTGTTGGAGGTGTTGGGCTAAGAGGTGTAGTGTAAATGTGCAAGAACCATGGACTTTTGAGACCAAAATAGAGAGATATAAAGAGGGAGGTGTATATGCCTTAGACAAATTTTCTGAACCTTTGCAAATGAGGGAGAGGGTCTCTCTTATAGAGGAACAAAGGTCCAAGCTTCTTCAAGAAGCTTGTGTAAAGGTCAAAGCTTCTTGAGGAAGCTATAGCAAAAAGGGTCAAGCTTTTTGAGGAAGCTAGAGCCAAAGGGTCAAGCTTCTTTAAGAAGCTAAAAAGGGTTCAAGCTTCTCTTAGAAGCTTAGAGCAAAGGGCCAAGCTTCTTTAAGAAGCCAAAACAAGGTTGCCAATCCTCCATACACGTATGGAGGATGCAGTCTGTGCCCTCCAGCTGGCACAGCTGGCACACACTCACAGAGACAGAAAATGGGGAAGTAGGCCGACCAGTTCAGGTGGTCGACCGACCACTCCCCATGGTCGGCCGACCAGTTCAAAAGGTCCAAGTTGAAGAAAGGTGGTCGGCAGCCCTAATTGGTGGTCTCCCAATTGAATGCAAGCTAATGGTGTGGTGGGAGACCAATAATTGTGGCCCAAAAGTGAGGGAGACCAGCTACCTGACAAGAAAATTGGCCGACAGGAGAAAAGTGGTCTCCAAGGAGAAAAGGTGGTCTCCCACCCTTGTAACACCTTCCAAACAATGAAAACAAGGTCCATGCCAAAAATGAACCAAGACAGATGCAAAATGAGGGTTCGGGGGCCAAAACGCGCAGCCGGGTGCCCCGAAAACTGACTGTTGAGCATCGAAAGTGGCGTGCGACCACGAAGGTGGTCTCTCGGGCCACAGTGTCCCTCCAGAGAGAGGAAACAAGGTGTGTGCCAAAAACCGTGCCAAACGGAGAAAGTTAAGTGGTCCCAAACCGAGGCGCATGGCCGACGGCTCCGAAAACCAGAAACTGGTCTCCAAATGGGAACAGTGGTCTACGACCACGAAGAGTAGCCTACAGCTACTAAAAGATGGTCTACGAGACCTCTCCCTCCCTTCGGGAAGAGAAAACAGAACTTGGTTCACAAACCGAGGCAACGCACAAAAGAGTCCCGAAGTCCGGAGGCAAGGCTCTCAGTCGAGACTCCGTAACCTCAGAACGAGCACAACATGCACAATCACCGAGCGCTCAATCGATGACATCTGATTCTTAAAGTCGGTCAAAAATGGGGTGTCTACAAAGACCAAGGAGACCAACTTCCTAACAAGAAAATTGGCTGGCGGGAGAAAAGTGGTCTCCAAGGAGAAAAGGTGGTCTCCCACCCTTGTACTTCCTCCCAAACAATGAAAACAAGGTCCATGCCAAAAATGAACCAAGACAAATGCAAAACGAGGATTCGGGGGTCAAAACGCGCAGCCGGGTGCCCTGAAAACAGGCTGTTGCGCGTCGAAAATGGCGTGCGACCACAAAGGTGGTCTCCCGGGCCACAGTGTCCCTCTAGAGAGAGGAAGCAAGGTGTGTGCCAAAAACCGTGCCAAACGGAGAAAGTTAAGCGGTCCCAAACCGAGGCGCACGGTCGACGGCTCCGAAAGTCGGAAACTGGTCTCCAAACGGGAAAAGTGGCCTACAACCACGAAAAGTAGCCTACGGCCACTGAGAGATGGTCTACAAGACCTCTCCCTCCCTTTGGGAACAGAAAACAAGACCTAGTTTGCAAACCGAGGCAAAGCACAAAAGGGTCCTGAGGTCCAGGGGTAGGCTCTCAGCCGAAACTCCGAAATCTCAGAACGAGCACAACATGCACCATCACCAAGTGCTCAATCGATGACGTCTGAGTCTTAAGGTCGGCCAAAAATGGGGTGTCTACAGTACCCTACTCCTGTCGGTATGATGGCAGATGTCGCTCTAGGCACCGTGATGACATGACTTTTGCTCATTATCGTTGATACTTCCATATGGCAACAACACAAGAGGTAGTTTGAATCTCATACCCATTCCATTCTATCTATATTGCTTTGATCCACTCTTTGCTACTCTTTGCCACTAACACTTACTAACAACTGCAAATTCTTAATTTGCAGATCACATGGCAGCCTTGGGCGATGATGCCTGTCGGGATACAGGACTAGTAAGCTGAATCTTGGGCTACTTCCCAATTTTGGATCCTCTTAGAGGGCCCTTTTGGCCGGGCTTGGTATCTAGGCGAGCGGTTTATGATCCAAACATTGGGCCTACTTGCCCCTATTATTCGTGCTCCACCTTCAGCAGCTATAAGGACAGCTGATAGCCTCCCAGTTGATGCTATTATTTAGTAGGACAAATAAATAAGGACAGTTGGGTACGTCATTATAACATTGGTGTACGTTTATCAGCCTACCAGTTGTTATCCAAAAATATGGAATGACTTGTTTGCTTTGTTTTTCACTAACATTTTATGTGAAATTTTGTGTTTTAATTATATGTACATATACTCTATGAATTTTGAAGGATAAATAGTTTGTTGCTGACTGGTAGATTCCATGAAACATCCTATATTTCCTACATTATTGCATATATAATACGTTTGTGTTGGACAAAACATGGAGTTATATCATGGTAAGCATGGCTAATACTTTTTTCCAACTTCTTTTCCTTATCCTTCCTTTGTTTTTGATGTTTGTTTCCCTTGAAGCCAATAGATTCAGTTCCAACACTAGCAATTCCAAACCCAACTGCATAGAGATTGAAAGGAAAACACTTGTTGAATTCAAAAAGGTCTCACAGATCCTTTTGGTCTACTCTCTTCTTGGGTAGGCAATGATTGTTGTACGTGGATGGGCATAGGTTGCAACAACCAGACTAGCAGCGTTGTAGTGCTGGAGCTTGGAAATCTTGGTAACTGTTATGACCAAAAAAATTGGTTATGCACTTGCCAACTCGTCTTGTTTGGGTGGTGAGGTAAGTTCCTCCTTACTCAACTTGAAATTTTTGAATTACTTGGACCTAAGCATGAATGATTTCCAAGGGATTGCAATCCCAAATTTCTTAGATTCACTTGAAAAGTTGAGCTACCTCGATCTCTCTTATGCGTCTTTTTTTGGAATGATTCCTACTCATCTTGGAAATCTATCAAATTTGCACCATCTTGATCTCTTTGCACTTTCAAGTTGAGTTTTAAACTTAAACTGGCTTGTTGGCATGTCTTCTCTAAAATATCTTAATCTTCGATATGTGAGCCTCACTTTGGCAAGTACTAATTGGTTGCTAGCTTTAAATATGCTTCCTTCTCTGTCAAAATTGAGATTGCAAAACTGTAAACTTCACAACTTACCTCACTTTGTACCAAACATCAGTTTCACTTCCCTTTCCGTCCTTGAGCTCTCTGATAAGAATTTCAACTCTTCAATACCTTAATGGTTGTTTAACATAAGTTCCCTTTTGGATCTACATCTTTCTCTTATTTATATGAAGGCCGCAGTTTCTGATATACAATTGGGAAACCTCTGCAACTCGAGAACTTTAGATTTAATAAGAAATCAAATTAACGGAAACATAAGTGAACTTATAGGGGGTTTGGTTGAATGCAGAACTTAAGAAACCTTCTACTTTCTAATAACTTAATCTCAGGCCCGATTCCGGCATCTATTGGAAGGTTGTCAAAATTGGAGATATTACACCTCTCTTTTAATCAAATGAATGGGTCTATTCTAGATAGTGTCGGAACACTTGCAAACTTAAACTTCTTGGCATTTTATAACAATTACTGGAAAGGTTCTCTATCCCAAAATCATTTGCAACGCCTCACAAAATTGCAAAGTTTCACAATATCATCATTGAACAAAAGTTTAATCTTTAATATGAGTCACGAATAGTTTCCTCCTTTTAGCCTAACATAAATTGCAATTCGCAACTATCGATTAGGTTCCATATTTCCAGCATGGCTAAGTAATCAAAAACAACTTGTTGATATAACGTTGGCAGATGCTGCCATTTTGGGCACTATACCTCATTGGCTTTGGGAGTTATCTGCACAGATTTATTGGTTAGATCTTTCTTATAATTGGATACATGGAATGCTTCCCAATTCATTAGTATTTCTCTCAACATTTCTTGTGGATTTAAGTTTCAACCGCTTAGAAGGTTCACTCCTATTTTGGCCCAACGTGTCAGATCTCTTGCTGGCAAGCAATTTATTTTCAGGATCAATTCCCATGAACATCAGCAAAATGATGCCGTCATTGGAAGTTCTTGATTTGTCTGGGAACTTCCTAAATGGTAGCATACCCTTGTCCATAGGTAAGATGAAATGTTTGGAAATGCTTTATCTATCAAACAACCATTTATCTAGAAGAATCCTTGATCAATGGAGGGATTTACCAAATATTGAAATCATAGATTTATCCAAAAGTAATTTACATGTTGAGATTCTAGGTTCAATTTGCTCACTTCTTAGTTTTTCTTGGTTGAAATTGAGCAGCAACAATATTTCAGGGGAACTATCTTTTGCATTACAGAAGTGCAAAGGCTTGACGATGCTTGATCTTGGAGAGAATCGATTCTACGAGAACATACCCAAATACATTGGACAAAGCTTCTCATCACTATGGGAACTGCGTATACGAGACAACATGTTTAGTGGAAATATTCCTGAACAATTATGCTCGCTTGCTCACCTCCAGATCTTGGACCTTGCTCTTAATAATTTATCAGGATCCATCCCATCGTGCTTGGGAAAACTGGGTGCTTTGAATTCTATGATATCATATAGTCCACATCAATTCTCTCTTAGTGATCCCATTTATCAACAAATGGAAATGGAATTGGTTGTGAAAGGAAGACAATTGATATATTCCTTCACACTTGAGTTGGT
Source organism: Camellia sinensis (assembly GCF_055761805.1). Taxonomy (NCBI): domain Eukaryota; kingdom Viridiplantae; phylum Streptophyta; class Magnoliopsida; order Ericales; family Theaceae; genus Camellia; species Camellia sinensis. The sequence goes on along the minus strand of NC_138968.1, from coordinate 65,784,875 downwards.
AAATATTATTGACTTGTCAAGCAACAATCTTCAGAGAGAGATCCCAGAACTAATAACAAATCTCTCAACCTTGGATACCTTAAATTTATCCCACAACCAATAGACAGGGAAAATACTAGAGAAGATTGGAGGATTACAACGACTAGAAACACTTGACCTCTCATGCAACCACCTTTCAAGTCCTATTCCTCTAACCATGTCCTCTATGACTTCACTGAACAACTTGAACTTGTTATTTAACAATTTGTCTGGACCAATTCCTCTGGTAACCAGTTCCAAACCTTTGTTGATCCTTCCATTTACAAGGGTAACCCATAACATTGTGGGCTCCATTGTCGACCAAGTGCCTAATGCCCAATGATAGAGATGCTAATCGAAACCAACATGCCAAGGCTCACAAAGATGAAGATGAGAATGAAAACAAAAACTTAGGCATCTACCTTAGCATGGCATTGGGGTTTGTGGTGGGGTTTTTGGCTGTTTGTGGTAGTTTGGTGTTAAAGAAGTCTTGAAGATGTTCCTACTTTGGGTGTGTTGATAAATGAAAGATTGGCTTTTCGTTGTCCTGATGGTGAACTTGAACCGTTAATGAAAAAGAATGATGGGAGCACAACATAATTGAAGGCCCATGTGGGTAATTACGTAAAGGTACTATTATGAAGTCTGTTTCTTGCTCTAAAATGCTAACTAGTATAAATACTTAGTTATTTTAGTCTTCTCTTTCAATTTCTTATCAAATTAACAAAATTCAATATATATATATACATATTTTTACAATGAACATGTATCTCTTTTAAAGCTAATAAGAACCTCTTTGTTCTTTAATGAATCCTTTAGCATTTTAAAAACCTTTTTCAGATTTTCCACGAAGTACTAAACTAACTTAAAAAAAGACAACACGACACCAATGCATTTTTTTTTTTAAATACCAAAAGCATTTGATTGTAAATCATACTTCCCAAACTCACGTAGTTTTGAACTTATTTTGCAACTTGATGTTTTGTCAAGTAGTTTTTTCAAGTTTAAAATGGTATTTTGAAAACCCAACTTTAAAGTTTTTACAATAAGTTATTTGAAAACACGAACTCATCAAAAAGTCGTGTTATAAAAATACAATTTTAAAGTTGAATTCATGTTATCAATCCATACTCCCAAAAAAATAGAAGCTTGCTTTTGACAAATACATTGAGAAGGACTTCCTTCGGTAAAAAAACTCACGCAAATACATTAGGGGTTTCTTGCATCCTTGGTCCTGACTGATAAAATAGAATTTCATCCTTTGCTCCACAGATGCAATAAGATCATAAATCTCCCACATTCTTCGTGCAAAATATTGGTATATCAACATAATGTATCAATCACTTTGATACTTTGCTTGAGAAATGTCAAGTTATTTTGTAAAATATTCAAATTTTGACTTTTTACAGTTATGTTGATTCAAAAAGAAAACTTCAAACAAAAAGGACATCTGATGAATAGCTTGTTTTACTTTTCCACCAGTCAACATGGCTTAGCCTTTTCTTCATGCTTCTCAGGTTTCAAAACTCTGGCTATATTTGTTTTCCATTAATAATGTTTGTAATAAAGACAATTTTATTTTATTACTATCAATGATAAGAACAATTAATAAACTTATTATCCTAGCCAGAAGCCAGGAAAGGTATGTTGTAGTAATTTATACAAATAAAAATATGTAGGGGAAAAAATCAAAATTTAATTTTTACAAAATTAAAAATTCAGAATTTATTTTATTATAAGGATCAAACCTAGATAATTATTAATGCAACCCTAGCGCTATATATAGTGTTATTTTCTGTAGCAGGCGATTGTACCCTCTTTTTATTCCCTCTGATATAATAAAATTAGTGTAAGTCGTGGACGTAAGCAATCTTGTCGAACCATGTAAATCTTTATATTGTTTCTCATGTGAGATTGTTTTTGTTTTCTTCTTGCTATTGTTGGTGTGTTTAGTTATTTCAAAACAAAGAAAAATGAAAACGATAACACATAAAACAAAACAAAACAAAAAATTGTTTTCATCATTAAATATTTATAAGTAAATAAAAAAAAGAAAAGAAAGAAAGAAAAGTAAGTGTTTTTAGCAACTACTCATGTAGTTAGGATTCACATTGGATCACTGGAACAAAATAGACCTCTTATAGCTCTAGTGAGTGGAAACTGAGTAGCATATGGTATATTCCTTTCTACAAGATGAAGTAGTAACAAAGAAACAATTAATCATCCAAAAAGTTAAATATTGTGAAGCATGCTAGAGCATGGAATACAATTTGACAAGGGATAATAGAACAATTATAAAAGCATGAGAATATGATTCTCTCATTATTTGTTAAATATAGCAGGTCCAAAACATATGCATGTTTTTTATTGCATGAATACACATAAGAAGTAAAACAAATCTCAGTTAGATTAAAATTTGTTTGAGATCAATTCCAAAAATAAACAAGGCAAGTTTTAACATATTTTGAAATTTGTTAAATTTTTAAATCAAACTTCAACAACTCGACTCATTTACAGTCTTAAAAGACAATTACTCGGGATACCACCATTATTCTGATCATGAAATGATTCCCTTAGTCTTATGTTATTTTTCTAAGTAAAATAGACACTGTTTCTATCTTATCAACATAGTAATTAAATTATTCATAGGTTAAACTACCAATAGGTCCTAATAGTTTGATTTAGTTCCCATCAAATCCTATTTAAAATAAGGCCAAGTAAAATCGTCGCTAAAAATAATTTTTCGTGATATTTTTTTACATATGTCGCTAAAAATTGACAATTAGTGACTTTTTTTTATCACGATTTTTATAAATTTATAATTAGTGACTTTTTTTTTGTGACGAATTTTTCAAACTATGGTTGAAAGTTGAAAATTAGTAACTTTTTTTATGAATTTTTTTTCAACTGTCGCTAAAATTTATAATTAGTGACATTTTTTAGACAATCTTCAAACTGTCACTGAAAATTAACAATTAGTAACTTTTTTTAATAGTGTTGATGAAAAATACCATTAATTATTGTAGAATCTACACATAAATTCCCCAATATTCATACTTTCATGCGATTTTTCTTCCTATAAAAATACCGTCCTCCCAACAAGAAGAATCAGACCATTGTCAGCACCTATAGTTCAAATGGGGTTGAAATTATAGCTGAAAATGGCCTGAGAACCAGGAACTTTTGCTATGAAGACTACAATAATATAAGGGTGTTCTTGAGAAGCAATCCTCTTCAATGCGGAGGGAAAGATGAAGAAATCAAGAAAGACATTGTTAGAGTCCGCAAAGGAGGTGACGCAAAGAACACTACAAGAAATAACAGTTTTGCCGACCAAAATATTAGTCGCCAAAGGTCGCATTTTTAGTCACTGATACCATTTAGTGACTAAATTCTTTTGTTGCCAAGTTAGTCTCCTAAACCCTATCGGCGATTGTTTTAGCGACTAAACGTGTGTTTGGTCGCTGAAAGTGAAACATTTGGCTACTATTTTTTTTAGTCGGCAATGTTACCTTTTAGCTACTAAATTTTATTTGGTCGGCAAAATTAAATGTTTGGCTACTAAATTATTGGTTGCCAATAGTCAATTATATTTTTTTAAATTATACATTTACCGACCAATGTTTTAGTCGCCAATACCCAAGGAATCGGCGACCAAACCTTTTAGTCGCCAAAAGCTCATTCGTGAAAAAAAAAAAAATTACACTCACTAGCTTCTCATCTGCTCTTGTGGAGATTCAAACCATCAACCCCCACACCATAAACCTTATACAACACACTCTTTCCACTACGCCTCTATAACACCATATGATTATGTATGCAAACCTGTATTAATATAAAAGTATATATATAAAGATAATTATTTTTTATTGAACACAATTTATGTAAAAATAAATTATTTACTAGAAAAAAAAGAGACCACTTTTGGCGACTAAACTTCTTTTCAGTCGCCAATTCTATACTTTTGGCTATTAATTTTTTTTTAGTCGTTAAAAAATTTAATTCCCGCACTAGAATTACCACTTTTGGCGACTAAACTTCATTTTAGTCGCCAAAAAGCCTTACTTTTGGCTACTAAAGTATTTTTAGTCGCCAAAAAGCCTCACTTTTGGCTACTAAATTTTTTTTAGTCAGTAAAAGCCTCACTTTTGGCGACCAAACATCTTTTTAGTCGCCTAATGTCTCACCTTTGGCTACTAAATTTTTTTTAGTCGGTAAAAGCCTTACTTTTGGCTACTAAAATATTTTTAGTCGGTAAAAGCCTTATATCTGTGACCAAACAGATTGTTAATCGCCAAAACTTATACTTTTGGCTACTAAATTTTTTTAGTCGCCAAAAATTTTACTTTTGGCTACTAATGCTTTTTCAGTCGCCAAAACCTATACTTTCAGCAGACAAAGGTGCTTTTTTAGTCGCCAAAGATGCTTTTTTTTTCTAGTAGAAGCCTATAAAGAAGCTAATTGTATCAATTTTCCACTAGGGAGAATGAAGGGTTCTGATCTTAAGGAGATTCAAGAACAAGGTTGTATTTTACATTATTGCTCGTCTTCGTAATGGCTTTAAACCTCCACCTGCTTATTGCTTGTCTTTCCAATGTACATAAAAATAAAAAATAAAAAACAACCTCCACCTGCCTTAATTTCAAACTTAAGGCCTTTGTTCATCTGCTTCAACTCGTCTTCAACTTATAGTTTTTAACTTGATGTACATCTATAGACTATATTCATTAGCATATACTACTCTACTCTCGATGGCAACCTCTTTGTGGGAGCCCAAAATTTATCTACTTATTGGAGGCAACCCAAACAAGTCCTATCAATGGGCCCAACCCAAACAAGGAAACCCATCAAACAAATATCACACCCTCATCTATAAAAGGAAGGCACCTCATGGAATATAGGTATGCCTCATCTCTCTGCACCATAAAGCACACCCACACTCTTCAGTTCTTTATCTTCTCTCTTTGATTCAAGTTGCTAACTTTATCATCGGAGTATTTTCGGCCGGCAACCCTGGCTGGGTGGAGCAAACCATGCTCATCTTTGTAGATTTATGGGACAAAGGTCATCTCTTCGTTGGATCTCTACAATGCATGTGAGAGGATTTTCTAGGTCTCACAATTGGTGCCGTCTATAGGAATCGTCTGAAAGAGTTCAATAAAGTAAATAGAAAACTTGTTACTCTAAGTGAAAATTCAATAACACTTTAATGGTTGAAACATCACGAGCCATGGCTAGACTTTGAATTTTCTCTTTGATTAAACTTATTCTAAAATTACTGTAAATCAGTTCTTGAATTGTATATACCTCTATGTGTGCTTACAAACTCTCTGGAAACTTTTGTTCATGGTAAATCTTGATGAAAACTTTTAAAATAAAATAGAGCTCATGGATTTACTTTTGCATCTTCATTTTCTCTCTCTAAAAATGGGTTTCACACTTTTGTTTGTGAGAGTTTCGTTTCGGCATTATAAAAAAGGTTGGTCTGCCAAACCTGCCCCTAGGATTCTTTATATATTTATTACCTCACAGGAGTTGATTTTAAAATTGGTTCTTGAAATATAAATGTACCGATCTTAACAATTTCTGTGGACTCCAAACTTGGGTCTTTACTTTCTCTCTCTAAAAGTTGTGTGGTCGGCAAGACAACACAGCTTGTTGAGGAAAAATCATGGAAGCATCCAAACGGCTGGTTTGTTAATCACGAGATGTTTGGCAATTGCAAGACCCATTCCACTTGGCACTTTAGTTGTTAGTCAGTATTTTATTTGGGTTGACCATCAAACTCAGCAACAGTACCTCTTTCTTGGTGACTTGTTTGTTCAACTTGCAAACACGATGTTATAGGCTGACCACGGCTCACTCTTTCTAGCACTATTATCGGCAATCTTTAATTTTTGGCGAGCCAAAGGTGGAGTCGCTAACCAAGTGTTTCGGCAAATCAAAGAGCCAATATGAGTTGCCAACCATTGCCAACCAAGTTCTTAGCAAATCCAAATACAAAGAGATGCCGACCAAGAGTTTCGGTACATCGAAAAGCCCCTACATACCAAGAAGATATTGATCAACACCCATAACAGGCTTGCTGAGTCATCAACAACATCCTCGTGATCATAAGCTCACGCACTCAAAATTTGGCTATCACAACTACGCCTACTCGACAACATCGAAGAGTCGACTTACGTCAATAAAGCCCAACTACAACACTACCGTTCGACGTCAATATATATATATATATGTATAGATATATCATGAATGGCTCATGATATTTCCTTAAGCTTTTCATTCTATTTCTCTCTATTTCTCTTATGTAATTTCATGAATTCATTGTTTACATAAAACTGTGCACTTCATTAAAAATTTTGCATGATATGGTTTACAGATATTTTGGTACACCAATAGTTGAGAAAATGTGTCAACCAAAAGAACGGTACAATCGCAGACCCAAGTGTTGCTGACCAAGCTCTCAGCAAAGTCACATTACAAATGAGACGTAGACCCAGGTGTTCTGGCACCAGTTACTCGGCACGTCACTCATGTTCCTTGGCTTTCCATTGAATCTGTTGGGTTTACACTAGAATCACAGGTTTTCAACAAGGCTATTCGGCAAACTAACAATGGAGCTATTTGGCAGCTCTTCAACCCTTCTTAGCATCACTACAGCTCACCCAAGTTGCCCAACATCGTTGCAACACAACTCGATATCTCTGTATCTCTGCAACCTAGTCTAGTGGTGGCACAACTTACAGAAGGCTACTCGGCATGTCCACACATGGACCTTTGCACTACTTGCTACTTGGCAACCATTCCACTTTAACCGGTCGTTCAATGACAAACCTCAACCCTCATTTATCAATTCGGTACTCAAACTATGTCTTACAAATTTTTGAACTACAATGCCGAGAAGACGACAACACACTAATATTCTTTGGTAGAACCACATAGGTTGCTCGGCAATGTCACCATCTAGTACGACTCATTTTTCTAGCAATGGAATTATCCATCGATTATGAAATTCGCATAAAACAGCTTGTTTTCTGACTCTTGGTGCTACAACTCCGTCCTCAAGCTCGTTGGCAAAGATAACCATCACGAGCAATGCATACATTTTTAATCATTAGTGTAGACGTCCCCGAACGCCCCAGGAGGGTGAGGTCCCGTTCCGTTCGTTTTGGCTTCACTACAATTCAGGACTCTCAAATTGTCACGGTTCTTAATCTGAACCAAAGAGTCCAAATCTGGCAAATCGTTTTGAGAAAACAGATTTTTAGAAAATGAAGTGCCAAACATGGACTGCTTTGCCAGATACAGAGTCGCCACCAAAATATTTTATTTTGGGGAATTTAGGAAACCCTGACTCGGTGCCAAAGGCCACGTGTCCGTCATCACCAAAGTTGCCTCGGCTCGGGAACTTGGGTACGATTGGGGAAGGTCAGCTATGAGCACCCCCTCTCGCCCGATCAAAGATCGGCCTCTACTAACCGTGATATCTTGTTTTGAAAGCATTATGTGTTCTTATTCCAGTTATTAGCCTAGAATTACTATGTTATGCGCACAGCAAACAAGTATAGACCAAATCGCCTAAATTGGAACAAAACATTTCATGTTTGTTTTGAAAATGGTTCGCTACTCGCAAGTAGGCTAAAATGCAGGTTTTGCTACCCTCAAGTGGGCTTTTAGAAAAGATGGTTTTGCCACTATCTAGTGGGCTTAAAATTCACAGTTTTAATGCGTTATCCCAATTTAAGCAATTCGACCTCCATCCACAGGCATTCAAGCAGTTATATCACATAAGCAGCTAGCCTCATGGTAATCATGCAATTATGGCAACACTCACATGCATACGGCATGCTAAAGCATAAAAGCTCACCTAGTACTCCAAGCCAAAACAGAAACCAGTTAGTAATCACATGCATGATCCTAGTTCATATTTGAAATGGCTAATGCAACACATGCAAAGATGCAATCCAAACAGGCTCGGCTATCCTAAACATGGCATGTGAAATGCTGCAACTAACAAATACTCAACTTGGAATTGAAATACGAGTGCAGTTAGCATGATGTACCGAGCCTGGTGCATGTAAGACAAATGTATGGATGCACGCATGATAAGCATAAGGTATGCTAATTTAAATATGCCCTAGTCTACCATCATAAGCCGGTAAATAAAAGGGAAGAAAGACGTGGGGTTGGAAGACATACACACACTCACGCACACTTATTACACAATTGCCCTCACTCGGAGGGTCCGAAAGAATAATACAGTCCGAATAACAAATCAACTATCCTAGCTAATTAATTATTACAGACCCTTAATTAATTAACAAAATAAATACAGAAAGAAGGTGGCCGCAGCCGTGCCTTGAAATGCGCGAATGATGCATGTTTGACTTGTCTTGCCCGGAAACTCGCTGCCATAGCACTACTGCCTCTGTTTACACTGCCTTAGCTCCTCTAAAGAATGCACAAGTCTTGGAATAGGTTCTCTGCACACTTTGGAGCACCACCGGCTAGGAGGAATGGTCACCGGCCGCGGGGAATGATCACCGGCAGCATTTTGATATATCGGCTGCGAATTCCTGGCCGGTCGGCACTATATGTAGCCGACCAGCCAAAACATCCTGCAGAACCTGCAATTGACAGCAGCAGAGGGCAAGCAGTGTATGGCATAGAATTTTCAAAGCAATGTATGGATGGCCACTCTCCCAATCATGTAATGGACTCAAGGGAGTATGCCCCTCGACCCTCGGGCCATCAATTATGCATGATGGCCTAAGAGGCCAAGTTTTGCAACTTCGATATCAAATGAAATGCAAGCACAAAACACATCAAAGGGCCCCAACCCCTATCATGATTGATCAAGAGGCAAGGGATGCATGCTCAATGAAATGCAACCTAGGCATGGAGGCTAAGTATGCAACATGAACATGCAAATGAGCAATGTATACTAGGCGCGCAACCTAAACATGTAAGCAAACATGGCATGCAACAACATGCGATGATGGACTTAAACTAACATGGATAGCTCACAAGCATGCCAAAATCAGTGGCCATTAGATGAAAATGAGACACTCGAAATGCGTGCACGCATGCACGCAAATCGAGGACCGAACCTAAGGCATCAAATGCTACTCTACCAAAGCATGGCAGGGCATGGAATATGGTATGTAAACATGCAAATTTCAGCACTGAAATATGATACAAAATAGTCCCGAATCATGGAAATATGGCACCCGATGCATGAGATGAGCCCCGAAACTCAAAATTAGGCACATATGATGGCTTACAGCTATACAAAGCATGCATTATTTGATCATGAAGCATGAAGACAGAGTCAAGGCAGTCCCAAAAAATGCATATTTCTAGTTCAAAGCATGGCCAAAATATGTTAGCAAGATGGACTAAAATAACATGCAACTTTGACTAGCAAACATGGGTTGTATGGCAAGTATATGATGCACATGGAATCTCACCAAACCATCAAAAATCAGTGAATACAACATATGAAAATAGGCCCAAATAACCACTGATATGCAACCATGGTATGCAAAAATGATGAGTTACTTTAGAGGGCCATGCAAGAAGTTATTAAGCACATGCAAGATAGACATTTAGCAAGACCAAATCAACTCTAAAAATGAGTTCTGAGGGTCTTAAAACCCACTGAAAAATGCCTGAACTGAGCTCAAGATGCGTGCAAACATAGGCCCCTTTGCATAGCCAAAAATGCAAGTAAAGAAGACAATAAGGAGAGGGGATGGCCCTCTCCTTCTTAAGACCTTAAGACACCCTCCTCACCACTGAAATCCCTTAAGATTTCAGTGGTGAGGAGGCCTAAACAAGGTGGTCCCAGAGCTCACAAAAAATGTTTAAAAATGAGGCCAAACAAGACCTAAGAGGGGGTAGACAACCCCAAACACAAAAGTGTTCTTAAAAAAACTTGAAAGAGAGCTAAAAAAAAGACTTTTTTTAGTTATACACTAAGCCCAAAACAAAAAGCAAGACAGGCTAAAAGTGTGTGCAAAAATGGGGAACAAAGAGGGAAAAGTGTGTTACCCTTGTAGCCAAAAGGTGACAGCAGCTCTTTGGTCCAGAAAATGAGCTCCTAGCCTCTGAAAATCAGCCTCATGGTGTTTGAATGGATGGTGGAGGTAGTAGGCTTGGAGGTGTAGTGTAAAGGGCCAAGAACCTCACACTTTAGAGCCCTCTAACACACCCAAATGAGGAGAGAGAGGGAGATATAGAGAGAGAGAGGGGGATATATATTAGATATATATGTATAGGTCTGGTTTTTTGTTCAACCCATCAACCCTTAACAATGGAGGAGGAGAGGCCCTTAAATAGGCAATGGAAATGGCTCTAAGCTTATAAGACAAGCTTAAGAGAAAGGGTCAAGGGGGGGCAAGAGGGCCAAGGCTTCTCACGGAAGCTAGGACAGCTGGTAAGCTTCTTGAGGAAGCCAAGATAAGGGGTCAAGGCTTCCTCAAGAAGCCTTGAGCAAAGGGTGCAAAAAAAGGGGTCAAGGGCTCAAAACAACCACCTATGTGTATGGGGGGACGGGTTTGTGCATCCCAGCTGGCACAGCTGGCATGCACCATGCCTGGAAGGTGCAAAAAGGTCAAACCGGCCAGAAAAGGAGGTCGTCGGCCAAAATAAATGGCCAGTCGGCACAATAAATTGCCAGTCGGCTAATTAGATTGCCGATAGATGCTTCCAAGGTCAAAAAGTTAGCTTTCCAATGCCGCAAACCTTGCATTAAAATTCCTCCTATGCAAAAAGTTATGCCCTTTTTGGTGAAGCCGCGCAGATTCGATCCAACCGGGATGATGCCCAACTTCAACCAACCATATCTCCCCCACCCAGACTTGGCTTTAGGAGATTCTTGAGTGTAAAATGAAGCCCCAGAAGTAAGCTTTCCAACGGTGGTGGCCTCATAGCTAAAATCCAAGTATGCAGATGAATAAGCCTGATTCAGCGAGGGTCGCTCGACTTTCTTCTACTCGAATCCTTGCCGAACTTCTTCTCCAACTTGTTTTCTCCCCTCTTCTCCTCTTTTCTTTAACTTCAAACCCCTAAGTAAGGTGTTTTGAAATATTTTTCAAAGATTTCATCTCTCTTTCATTAATTTCCACTTTGTCCTTGCTCGGTTTATCGAAAAGCGCATTATTTGACAAAATGTGAGTCTCAGAGCATCATAGGAATTTTATTTCAAAAATGTTTTGAAAGAGAGGGTTTTAAAGTCTAAAAACCATCCAAAATAGCTTTGGTCCAAAATGGGGTGTGAAGTTGAGATTTGGCTCTCTCCTTGCCGAAGAAACTGAACTTTTGCCCTGTACACCTTTCTCCACCAAGTAAACCATCAGTAACGCCCAAGTCTTAAGGGCGGTCAAAAATGGGGTGTCTACAGTTGCCCCTCTTTGACAGAACTCATGAGTCATGAAATGACGTGAGTGAATGTCAAAGCCCAGAGACGACCCATTTTTGATGAGGCTGAAGACTTGGACAAACAAACAAAATACAAATGAATGAATGGTTGTGCCCGCAGGCTGCCTACGTATCCCTTTGCAAGGAATCAAACCAGCGTAGTTCAGGGGTAGGATGCAAATGATATGCATTAAGATTTTGATAATTGGACTTATACGCTACGCGAAGCCGACTTGTAATTGGACTTATATGCTTTCGCGAAGCCGGTTTGATAAAATAATGCAAGTGGAATGTGCGTGACAACGCAAGTGAAGAGGTGTGCATGACAATGCAACCTAAGATGAATTCCAAACACACTGAAATCATGTGGGGAAATGGGACAGGGAGAAACATAGGGACATATCCCGGTGTTTCGGAATGGTGTGAGCTTTGGAACGTATTTCGAACACTTTTAACCGAAGAGGGAGAGACATAGGGACGTATCCCGAGGATTAGGGACGTATCCCAAGGATTAGGGACGTATCCCGGTGTTTCGGAGAGGAGGAGAAACATAGGGACGTATCCCGGTGTTTCGGCGAGAAAGAGAAACATAGGGACGTATCCCGTTGTTTCGGAATAGAAAGAGAAACATAGGGACGTATCCCGACGCTTCGAAAAAGTAGGAGAAACATAGGGACGTATCCCGTTGTTTCAGAATGGAAGAAGAAACATAGGGACGTATCCCGGTGCTTCGGAAAAGTAGGAGAAACATAGGGACGTATCCTGTTGTTTCGGAATGGAAGAAGAAACATAGGGACGTATCCCGGTGCTTCGGAAAGGTAGGAGAAACATAAGGACGTATCCCGGTGTTTCGGAAAGAGAGGAGAAACATAGGGACGTATCCCGGTGTTTCGGAAAGAGAGAGAAACGTAGGGACGTATCCCGGTGTTTCGAAAAGAGAGAGAAACATAGGGACGTATCCCGGTGTTTCGAAATGGTGTGAGCATTGGAACGTATTCCGAATGCTTTTAACCGAAGAGGGAGAAACATAGGGACGTATCCCAAAGGTTAGGGACGTATCCCAAGGGTTAGGGACGTATCCCAAAGGTTAAGGACGTATCCCAAGGATTAGGGACGTATCCCAAAGATTAGGGACGTATCCCAAGGATTAGGGATGTATCCCAAAGATTAGGGACGTATCCCAAAGATTAGGGACGTATCCCAAGGATTAGGAACGTATCCCAAAGATTAGGGACGTATCCCAAGGATTAGGGACGTATCCCAGTGTTACGAACAAGGAGGAGAAACATAGGGACGTATCCTGGTGTTTCGACAAAGGAGAAGAAACATAGGGACGTATTCCAGTGTTTCGGAGAGGAGGAGAAACATAGGGACATATCCCGGTGTTTCGGAATGGAAAGAGAAACATAGGGACGTATCCCATTGTTTCAGAATGGAAAGAGAAACATAGGGACGTATCCCAGTGTTTCGGAGAGAAGTAAGAAACATAGGGACGTATCCCGTTGTTTCGAAATGGAAGAAGAAACATAGGGACGCATCCCGGTGCTTCGGAAAGGTAGGAGAAATATAGGGACGTATCCTGGTGTTTCGGAAAAGAAGGAGAAAGGGAAACGTAGGGACATATCCCGGTGTTTCGAAAGAAGGGAGAAACGGAAACGTAGGGACGTATCCCAGTATTTCGAAAAGGAGAAGAAACATAGGGACGTATTCCGATGTTTCAGAAACGGAGAAGAAACATAGGGACGTATCCCGGTGTTTCGGAAAGGAATGAGAAACATAGGGACGTATCCCGGTGTTTCGGAAAAGAAGAAGAAACATAGGGACGTATCCCAGTATTTCGGAAAGAAAGGAGAAACATAGGGATATATCCTGTTGTTTCGGAAAGAAGGAGAAACGTAGGGACGTATCCCGGTGTTTCGGAAGGAAGAAGAAACGTAGGGACGTATCCCGATGTTTCAAAACAAGGAGAAGAAACATAGGGACGTATCCCGGTGTTTCAAAACACGGAGAAGAAACATAGGGACGTATCCCGGCGTTTCAGAACAAGGAGAGCATGCATAACAACGCAAGTGGAAAGTGCGTGACAACGCAAGTGAAAAGGTGCATGACAATGCAAATATAATGTGCATAACAATGCAGGTGCAACGGTGCATAACAATGCTAGATAGATGTGCATAACAATGCAACGAATAGTGTGCATAACGATGCGATGAATGGTGTGCATAATGATGCGATGAATGGTGTGCATAATGATGCGATGAATGTGCGACTTCAAAAGCGTGTTTGAAACAAAATGCCGAATAAGGAAATACAAGCCTTAACGAGGCCAAATCCAAACGTGACCTCCGATTTACCTCTCGGAGGGGTTTGTAACACACTCCGCCTAAAAAGGGTACACCCTGTTTATATTGGCGAGAGATAACATCTGCTGCTGCTTTAATTGCCATTCTAACTTGAAGCAGGCCTAAGCTTGGAGTAGAGGCACACTCATTCTTCGGAGCACTGACAAGGCCTGAAGAGGTACATCCGGAGTACAATCACGGAATTTATTGAAGGTGAAACACACTCAGATGCTTCGGTTTTCCCTATTTTCTTTTGCTTTGTAGTCTGGAACCCATATAGCTTCAAATAGGTCCTTGTTTTACTATTCTCACATGACCTGGGTTGAACCTTGCGGTTTATGAAAGAAAGAATCTTGTTTTGCATAAATGTGCAGAATGGCACAGCACTTTGAGCACAAAACGATTCATTTTTGAAATTAAGAAATGAGTTCTTAACCGGGTATTGAGCCTACGACTGAACACAGCGCACTACGACTCAACAATAAAAAACAAAAGGTAAACAACCTAAACACATCGAGACACGCTCGGAACGACTCAAAGTAAGAATCGAGACAAACAAAACAAAAGACACGACGTACAGACGTGTTACAAAGACGAGAGACCTCTCAGTGCACGAGGAGCCAGTTTCTTTTGGGGTATTATTTCCCAACCTTTTTCTCATTTGTGATTCTCACATCACTCGGCCCTCAAGCTCTGTTTTTCTGAAAAAGCCATTTTCTCACTTTTTCTCTCATCGCACATCTCTCTATTATTCAATCTTTCATTTTTAATCCCTCCCCTGGGTAGTTGATGAATAAACAGACAGTTGTGGGCTCTTCCCTGTAACAAGCCCGCAGGGGACCTCGCTACAGCTCGGACTCGATTTCGTTTCACGGTTCTTAATTTGAACCAAAGAGTCCAAATCCGGCAAATCGTTTTGAGAAAAACAGAATTTTGAAAGAAGTGCCAAACATGGACTGCTTTGCCAGATACAGAGTCGTCACCTAAATATTTTATTTTGGGAAATTTAGGAAACCCTGACTCGGTGCCAAAAGGCCACGTGTCCGTCATCACCAAAGTTGCCTCGGCTCGGGAACTTGGGTACGATTGGGGAAGGTCACTTCGTGAGCACCCCCGCTCGCCCGATCAAAGATCGGTCTCTACTAACCGTGATATATATTTTTGAAAACTTTGTGTGTTCTTATTCCGGTTATTAGCCTAGGTTACTATGTGATGCACACAGCATATAAGTATAGACTGGGTCGCCCGAATTGGAACAAAACATTTCATGCTTGTTTATTTGAAAGATGGTTTGCTACTCGCAAGTAGGCTTAAAATGCAGAATTTGCCACCCGCAGGTGGGCTTAGAAGAGATGGTTTTGCCACTATCTAGTGGGCTTAAAACAAACAGTTGATGATTTATTCCAATCCAAGTAACCCAACCTTCACCCACAGGCACTCAGGCAGATATATCACATAAGCATATTGCCTCATGGTAAGCATGCTATTCATGGCAGTCACTTACACGCATGCAAGGATGCTAAAGCACAAAACTTACCGAGTACTCCAAGCCAAAACAGAAGTTTACATTAGAAATCATGCATGATCCTAAGTATACAGAAATGCCTAATGCAACACATGCAAAATGCAACTATAGCAGGCTCGGCTATTCTAAACATGGCATATGAGATGCTGCAACTATCATGTATTTAATTTAGAATTGAAAAATACAATGCAGTTAGTATGATGCGCCGAGCCCGGTGCATGCAAAACAGATGAATGATGCAAACATGCTGTCATACTGTATTCTAATTGAAATATGCCCTAATCTAACAATCAAAAGCGGATAAATAAAAGGGAGAAAGACGTGGGGTTGGAAGACATACAACACACACACGCACACTTATTACAGTTACGCCCTCGCGCAGAGGGTCCCAATAAATATACAGTCCCAAATAAAAGAATATTACAGTCCAAATATTACAGTCCAAATAATATACAAATTCCTAATTAATTAACAAATTAACTAAGAAAATAAATAAAACTGGCATGCAAGCCAGGGACTGCCTTGCTTCTGATGGATGATGCATGAATGCGATCTAAGATACAACCTAGTATGCACTATGCTGTGAAAATGAGATGCCTCGAAATGCGTGCGCACGGGCACGCAAACCGAGAAAATGACATACGCAATTTAAATGACATGGAAATATGATATGGGCTTACACTAACATGAGAGAGCCTCAGCCACACTCACATAAGAGGCCGATGGATGAAAATGAAGTGCCTCGAAATGCGTGCACACTGGCACGCAAACCGAGGTGATGGCATATGCAATGCAATATGGCATGGGATGGCATATAGAATGCAACATGGACTTATACTAACATGAGAGAGCCTCAGCCGCACTCACATAAGAGGCCGATAGATGAAAATGAAGTGCCTCAAAATGCGTGCACACTGGCACGCAAACCGAGGCAATGGTATATGCAATGCAATGGGCATGGAAATGGCATATAGAATGCAACATGGACTTATACTAACATGAGAGAGCCTCAGCCGCACTCACATAAGAGGCCGATAGATGAAAATGAAGTGCCTCGAAATGCGTGCACACTGGCACGCAAACCGAGGCAATGGTATATGCAATGCAATGGCATGGAAATGGCATATAGAATGCAACATGGACTTATACTAACATGAGAGAGCCTCAGGCGCACTCACATAAGAGGCCGATGGATGAAAACGAAGTGCCTCGAAATGCGTGCACACTGGCACGCAAACCGAGGCAATGGTATATGCAATGCAGTGGCATGGAAATGGCATATAGAATGCAACATGGACTTATGCTAACATGAGAGAGCCTCAGCCACACTCACATGAGATGTCGGTGGATGAAAACAAAGTGCCTCAAAATGCGTGCACACGGGCACGCAAACCGAGGCAATGGTATATGCAATGCAAATGTATGGAAATGGCATATAGAATGCAACATGGACTTATACTAACATGAGAGAGCCTCAGCCACACTCACATAAGAGGCCGATAGATGAAAATGAAGTGCCTCGAAATGCGTGCACACTGGCACGCAAACCGAGGCAATGGTATATGCAATGCAATGGCATGGAAATGGCATATAGAATGCAACATGGACTTATACTAACATGAGAGAGCCTCAGCCGTACTCACATAAGAGGCCGATAGATGAAAATGAAGTGCCTCGAAATGCGTACACACTGGCACGCAAACCGAGGCAATGGTATATGCAATGCAATGGCATGGAAATGGCATATAGAATGCAACATGGACTTATACTAACATGAGAGAGCCTCAGCCACACTCACATAAGAGGCCGATAGATGAAAATGAAGTGCCTCGAAATGCGTGCACACTGGCACGCAAACCGAGGCAATGGTATATGCAATGCAATGGCATGGAAATGGCATATAGAATGCAACATGGACTTATACTAACATGAGAGAGCCTCAGCCGCACTCACATAAGAGGCCGATAGATGAAAATGAAGTGCCTCGAAATGCGTGCACACTGGCACGCAAACTGAGGCAATGCAAAAATGCGAACTATGGCATGGGAAATGATATGCAAACATGCTAATGGATTTTTAGCAATGAAAAGTGGGGGAAAACAGCCCCGAAATGAGGCGAAAACACACCCGATGCGAGGAATGGTCTCGAAACATGAATTTTGGGACCCGAAATGGCCTATGGCTATACCAAACATGCACAATATGGATATGAAATGAATAGACAGTAGCAAGGCAGCCCCAAAATTAGCATTTTACCAGTACAAATCAATGCCAAACAGCAAGCAAAGATAGGGCAACAATGGCATGCAAAAATGGCCTTAATCATGCGGTTATGAAGCAACTCACAGCTGCTAATTCCAAACAGGTTAGGGCCCTTCAACAACATTGAAGAGGGGCCAAAAATAAGCCAATTTACAGAACTGTAAAAAACCTAAAAATAATCATAGACAAGGCTAAGTTCTTATGCAAGAAAAAGGGCCAAAGGGTGGTCAAAGTGGCAAGTGGTATATGCAATGCCCAAACTAAAAAATTCCCTTCTACAACATTGAAGAGGGACCAAAAATAAGCATATTTACAGTACTGTAAAAACTCCAAAACAATATACAAACATGCTAGAAATGCAATGCAAAATGAGGCTCAAAGGAGGCTCTAACATGAAGTATGCAAAATATTCCACAAATGGCCAAAGACCCTTAATGAAACATGTTAAGAAGTTCAAAATAAGGCCATCTATAGGCCTGTAAATCATCCAAAAATGGAAGCATGATAGGCTGCCAAAGCATGCAAGAAAACGGTATTTAAGGAGGATATTGAAGCAAGTGCAAGATGAAGGGCTCAAACAGGGTTGAGCCCTTAATGAGACATGAAAATGAGCTCAAAAAATGACCTTTTCAGTTTTGGTCGGAGCTCGAATGTACAAGAAAGAGAGGCTAAGAAATGTTGCAAGAAATGAGCTAAAAAGAGAGAAATGGCAACTCACCCTTGTAGACCAAACTCTAGCAACTTCTTGGACCAAATTTGTTGCCTCTAAGCTGCTGGAATTCCTCTCCTTGCTGCTGAGATGGAGTGGTGGTGGTAGAGCTTGGTGGTGATGAAGAAAACAAGGTGTAGGACTTGGAGTTTTCAAGCAAAATGAGAGGGATGGAGGGAGAATTATGTATCTAGCCTTGAAGAGCAAATTTTCTAACCCCTAAATGTGATGCCACCAGCTGGTTATATGGACAAGAAAAGGGGAGTAAAGGAGGGGCAAAAGGTGGGGGAAAATAGGCAAGTTTTCCCCCACAAAATATCCCCCGGATTGGGATATTTTCTGGGGGAAAGAGCTACACAGCTGTAAAGTGGAAGGAGAGAGGAACATGGCCGGCCACCTATTGGGCTTGGAAGTGGCCGGCCGGCCACCCCCCCTAGCCGGCCAGCTAGGGGTCAAAAGGGTCAACTTGAAATAGTGGCCGGCCACCACATATTGGTGGCCTCCCAGGTCTCCTCTTCACAACCCTGTGGTTCGAATTTGGAAATTCTAAAACAGGAGAGAGAACAAGCCAATTTGAGGAGGGGTTCAAAAGGTTCAAATGGAATTAATGGCCGGCCATAAACTTTTAGGGTCCTCCCATGTGTGTACATCACAAATATGTGGTTTGGAGTTGAAGAAAGTGGCCCCAGGTTGTTCAACATTGCCTCGGAAGTGCGAAAAACGGGTGCCGGAGGGCGAAAATGGAATATAACTGGTTGCCAAGATAATTGCTGGCCTCCCACCCTCCAGTGACCTTCTTGGCGATAAAACAGAGGCACCTGCCAAAAATGAACGAAAAGCGATGCAAAACGAACCCTCGGGGGCCAAAACACGCAGTTCGGGGTCCCGAAAATGGGCTGCCAAGCACCGAAAGTGGCGTTCCGCCACGAAGTGGGTCTCTCTGACCCCAGTGTCCCTCAAAAGGGAGTAGAAAGGAAGTATGCCAAATATCAGAGCAAATGGAGATGGTTAAGCGGTCCCGAACCGAGGCACACGGCCAATGGTCCCGAAAAATCGGAAACCGGACTCCGAAATGGGCAAAATGGCCTGCGGCCACAAAACGTAGCCCACGGCCACTGAGAGATGGTCTACGGGACCTCTCCCTCCCCTCAGGAAAAGAAACAGAGAAAACCAAGTCTGGTTCGCAAACCGAGACAAGGCACAGAAGAGGGTTCGGAAATCCGGAGGCAGGGCTCACGGCCGCGACTCTGAAACTTCTGAACGAGCACATTATGCAACATCACCAAGCGCTCAACTGGTGACGTCTGAGTCTTAAGGTCGGTCAAAAATGGGGTGTCTACATTCCCCTAGCATTCCGCTAGATTCTTCTTCTTGTTCACAACAGTGAGTTTCTTCCACAGAGATGCTGTGCTACAACTGGGTGTGTAGCAAATCTGCAGCTGACATCGGTTGATGATGCTCTACTGGGGAGTTTGGATGTGATTAGATCTGTCCAAACAAAGGAGTGGAATATCTTGATCCGTTCCCGTTCGTGCTTCGCACTTGGCTTGATACCTCGTTGCTTGGAGGATGAGAGAGCTTTCAGCCCTTTGTTGTTAACTTCAGTTGTGCCCTCTTCTGGCAGGTAGAGTGCCCTTCTTGGCGAGTATGTTGAAAATGGGAGAAAGACAGGAAGCTTGACTCAACTATGCCCCTAGTTCATCATTTTGACCATTTTTGTTTTTGGCTTTCTACTAAAACAATTTTGACCAAAATGAGAGTTAGATTAACATGCTTGTTCGATTTTTGATTTGAAATCATGCAAGTCAGGTTATGAGCACTGAAAATTTTCCTTTTCGGGTCCAGGAAAGTGGTCCAGTTTTAGAAAAAATAGAATAATTTTCGAGAGAATTAGTCAACCTCAGTAAAAATTCTCAAAAACTATTTTTGCAAACGGTCAATGCTCAACGAGCATGAAACCCACTTTTGAGATGCGCAACCTCGGATCCATAACAGTGGAAAATTGCCCCTTTTCTGAAGGACACTGCACGGTAACGGAAAGTTGCCCCTTGTTTGAATGGCACCGCAACGCATTGAATGGCAACGGAAAGTTGCCCCTTGGTTTGAATGGCGACTCATAGCAATGGAAAGTTGCCCCTTGTCTGGATGACGCCGTAGCGTATTGTAAACAGTCCTCCTTAGTGATGATCACAACCGAACTCTCGGATACAGAGAAGACGAAGATAGTCAAAACCAATATATGGACACAATCGCTTTGAAAGCGTTGGGGGCTGGACTTCAGGATGAAGTTGCCTACGTATCCCAAACATGGGAATCAAGCCTTACATAGTTCGGGGTAAGGTACACTCGGGTATTATCCTCTCCTTTTTAGGCTCTAACTTTTGCCAAGGCGCCCGTTGCAGGTTTTCAACCTTGCGAGCTTTGTTCTTCTTTTCTTTCATTTTTTCTTTTCTTTTTTCCTTTTCTTTTTCATCTTTTCTTCATTCTTTGCATTTTTTTTTCTTTTTTTTTTCTTTTTTTTTTTTTTGCTCTAACTTTTGCCTGGGTCGCCCTTCCGGGTTTTCGGCCTAACGAGCCTCTCAAGGGTAAAAGTATAGCTTTGTCGACGTCAAATGGTTTTGAGATCTCGAAGTCATCTGAATCCAGGAGAATGGCTATTGTTCGCTGACGATGCAGGAGTCCATCCAATGGGGGGCTGAATTTGCCCCTAGTGTTGTGGATCGGAACTCAGTTTGTCCTTCAGCACAAACTTTCTTCTTTCCTCCCTTTTGAGATTTGGTATTCTTGCCAGTCTTCATTGATTTGCAAGATGATCCATCTTCGACTCTTCGAGCACATTTGACATTTTTCTGCCCCCAGGTCGAGGGCTGCTTTGAATCTGGCCACACAGGCCTCACATTACGGTTGACCGTTGAACATTCTGAGTTAAGGTTCAAGGTTTGAAAGCAAAGGGGGGTCGAGTCTTGAGGCTAAGAGCGATCCTAAGCTGCACAATCCCAAGAGCGATTCCACACAGGTCTTCGCAGGACAGCGCAAAACATATTTTTTGAAATCTTTTAAGAAAGCGACTAATCGCTCACGCGGAAGACAGTGTAGAACCAATCTGGATCAGGTCAGGATCCTTCTCAGTACTCATATTAACAAACATGATCTCGATCATTAAGGGCTTAGCATGCCTCTCTTTCTCTCAATTGATCAAATTTTGCAAAACCCGAGGAATTCTTTCCTCTTCGTTTTTATCACAATGTTTCGAAAAAAAGTTTTGGAAAACTTAGGTCGATGCAATGAATTCAAGGCACAGAAAAGACACAGCTTCTAGTCAAATACTGCCATCTCATTTAGAATTTCTGGCCGACTGGCACACGGCAGAAGCAAACACAAAAGCATGAAAAACCATTGCTGTTCATTCAGATCTGCTGGCGTAACTGGCTCCAAGGCAGAAATAGACTCAAAAGAAAGCAACAAAGACAAACACAAAACAAGCAAGTGATGTCCAAGGTAACATCCCCGGAATCACTCGACTCTAACAAAACAGGACTGACTTAACACAACAAGACAGACCCGACTGACTCACTATGGAAAGACTGACTTAATACAAAATGACAAGACTAACCCAATACCCAAGTCAGAAAGCACAAAAACTAGCATTTGCAAAATGCTCAAAACAGTGCGTGCCATACGCCACATCCGGAGTAAACTGAGCGCCGCCCGCAGGTGGTTCATCCCCTGATCACATCACATTATCTCCCACAAGTTCACTGATCAAGTGCCGATAGACTTTGTAGGACCTGGTGCGGGGATGACCTTGTTGTCAATCAAATTTTGTATCTCGTGGCGAAGACGGACGCAACTGTCGGTGTCATGACCGGGTTGTTTCTGAAAAGCACAGTACTTAGTCGGGTCATGCCTTGGAGGGAGAGGATCGGGTAGAGGCCGTTGTTCCAATGGTTTCAGATGTCCTTTCCTTAGTAGGACCCCTAGGGCTTTAGACAAAGGCATATAGAGTGGGGTGAAAACCCTCTTGCCTCGGGGTAGATAGTCTGAAGTTCGGGGGTTTGAAGTGGATGTACCAACGAAGGGGGTGGCTACTCTTGGTGTGGTGGTGGTGACCATGCCCACTTCAGAAGATCTTGCAGCTGCATCACCGCTGGTGGTCGCACTTGAATTGCGGGAAAACGTCCTCCTAGGCTGCTCCTTTTCTTGGTCAATAAGGCCCTGCTTCATAGCGTCCTCGATCTGTACTCCCATCTCATGCAAATCTGAAAAAGGTAGGGAAGGGGAGCACGATCATTTTCTGCATCAGTTTGGGTTGGAGGTTACGCACAACCATCCTTATCTGGTCTTTGTCGGAAGGCCTTGTAGCCATCATCGAGGCCTTTGCTCTCCACCTCGCCACAAACTCTGAAAAACCCTCATTTGGCTCTTGGCGGGTGACTTCAAGATCACGAGTTGTGACCTCAATCTGTGTGTTGTAGGAGTATTGATCATTGAAGGCCTCAGCCATCTCTTCCCAATTTTGTTTCACAAAGTTCTCCAATTTCGCATACCAGATTGCGGCTATCCCAGACAGGGTCCGGCCAAACAATGATAGCTTCTGTAATCTGGTGAGGCCCATCGACCTTAGTATGTCTGAAAACAGCCACAAATGTACCATGGAATCCCCAGATCCATCAAATCGATCGATGTGCGGCATCTTAAATCTGTCCGGCAGCGTCACAGCCGAGTCTGTATACCCATCTTCAATGTCAGGAATGGAGTGGGCCCCCTGAGACTTCTTGAACAATTTCTCAAGCTTGCTCACTTTCAATGCTGTGGGGTCTGTCTCGACATCAAAGGGGAGGTCTGGTAGGTTGGTGGGTGTTTTAGATAGCTGGGGTAGAACTGGGGGCGGAGCTGGCCCTGTCGGAACGTTTGTATCTTCCTGGACATTAGCTGTCTCCCCGAGTGTTGGAACTCTTGATGGGGGAGGAGCCTAGTGTGAAGTAGATACTCCCGTTTGTTGCTTTAACCTTGCAATTGTCTCTACCTGTTGGGCTATGACCACAGCCTGTTGCTTGGCGAATTCTGCTTGACGGATAGCATCTTGCTGCATGGCTTTCATACTATCCTAGAGTTGGCGCACCATCTCTTCCAGACCAGACATATTGTCCTGATCTAACTGAGCTATCGGTATATCTGTGTCTGCAGTAGGCTCAAAAATCTCAACCCAACTGCTCAAAGATCACTGATCTAGTAGCTGTTGTACTGGTGGTTTGTGCCTGATAGCCTTCTCTGGCCCTGATTACCCTTGAACTGAGTCTCTGACCTGACAAAGTCTATCAGCACAAAGTCCGATGAACCTCAAGGGATATCGGAGCCTTCTGAAGCTATGGTTCCAGGACTACCTAGCAAAGGAGAAAACAGGTAGCATCTCAGCCCAATTTCATCAGAACAGGCATAGGCATAACTGAATAACTGTATTCTACTACTGATCACTGTTCCCCAAAATCGCTGCCCCAAATCTGAATCTGATACCCGCAGATATAACTGATTCTCAAAACACTGATGCCTGCAGGCCTGATACCCAGACTTGCAAACTGATATATGCATTCCTGTAGAGGCCAGCTCAAAAAAGCACATAGCAAGCAAATGAGAGACAAAACACCGCTATGTTGGGGTAGGGTTTTCCTATCCTATTTTGTCAGGAGCTAGGGTTTCACTACGCACACAGCAGTTTCAAACAACCTAATATCGGGTAAGCAACCTGTCCTAGTTTGGAATGGTCACTATGGATTCCGAATATGCACTAGGTCGAATGGTCAAAAATGGTGCCCCGGTAAAATCGGGGTTTGTGTTCCCATGCTGTCAGAGCCCATAACCGGTCAGCCATATGGTCATGTCTTGACAAGACAAGCCTCCGGCAAACTGTTCAGGAATGGCAGATGGCAAACACGGTGTCCTAGGCGCACCAATGCACATGCAATGCAAAGAAACACATAAATGAAATCAAAACAGGATATCACGAGTTCGAGTCAAGCTCTCTAAGTCCCCAGCAGAGTCGCCAGAAACTGTAGACGTCCTCGAACGCCCCGGGAGGGTGAGTTCCCGTTCCGTTCGTTTTGGCTTCACTACAGTTCAGGACTCTCAAATTGTCACGGTTCTTAATCTGAACCAAAGAGTCCAAATCTGGCAAATCATTTTGAGAAAACAGATTTTTAGAAAAGGAAGTGCCAAACATGGACTACTTTGCCAGATACAGAGTCGCCACCTAAATATTTTACTTTGGGGAATTTAGGAAACCCTGACTCGGTGCCAAAGGCCACGTGTCCGTCATTACCAAAGTTGCCTCGGCTCGGGAACTTGGGTACGATTGGGGAAGGTCAGCTATGAGCACCCCCTCTCGCCCGATCAAAGATCGGCCTCTACTAACCGTGATATCTTGTTTTGAAAGCATTATGTGTTCTTATTCCAGTTATTAGCCTAGAATTACTATATTATGCGCACAGCAAACAAGTATAGACCAAATCGCCTAAATTGGAACAAAACATTTCATGTTTGTTTTGAAAATGGTTTGCTACTCGCAAGTAGGCTAAAATGCAAGTTTTGCTACCCTCAAGTGGGCTTTTAGAAAAGATGGTTTTGCCACTATCTAGTGGGCTTAAAATTCACAGTTTTAATGCGTTATCCCAATTTAAGCAATTCAACCTCCATCCACAGGCATTCAAGCAGTTATATCACATAAGCAGCTAGCCTCATGGTAATCATGCAATTATGGCAACACTCACATGCATGCGGCATGCTAAAGCATAAAAGCTCACCTAGTACTCCAAGCCAAAACAGAAACCAGTTAGTAATCACATGCATGATCCTAGTTCATATTTGAAATGGCTAATGCAACACGTGCAAAGATGCAATCCAAACAGGCTCGGCTATCCTAAACATGGCATGTGAAATGCTGCAACTAACAAATACTCAACTTGGAATTGAAATACGAGTGCAGTTAGCGTGATGTACCGAGCTTGGTGCATGTAAGACAAAAGTATGGATGTACGCATGCTAAGCATAAGGTATGCTAATTTAAATATGCCCTAGTCTACCATCATAAGCGGGTAAATAAAAGGGAAGAAAGACGTGGGGTTGGAAGACATACACACACTCACGCACACTTATTACACAATTGCCCTCACTCGGAGGGTCCGAAAGAATAATATAGTCCAAATAACAAATCAACTATCCTAGCTAATTAATTATTACAGACCCTTAATTAATTAACAAAATAAATACAGAAAGAAGGTGGCCGCAGCCGTGCCTCGGAATGCGCGAATGATGCATGTTTGACTCGTCTTGCCCGAAAACTCGCTGCCATAGCACTACTGCCTCTGTTTACACTGCCCTAGCTCCTCTGAAGACTGCACAAGTCTTGGAATAGGTTCTCTGCACACTTTGGAGCACCACCGGCTAGGAGGAATGGTCACCGGCCGCGGGGAATGATCACCGACTGCATTTTGATATATCGGCTGCAAATTCCTGGCCGGTCGGCACTATATGTGGCCGATCGGCCAAAACTTCCTGCAGAACCTGCAATTGACAGCAGCAGAGGGCAAGCAGTGTATGGCATGGAATTTTCAAAGCAATGTATGCATGGCCACTCTCCCAATCATGTAATGGACTAAAGGGAGTATGCCCCTCGACCCTCGGGCCATCAATTATGCATGATGGCCTAAGAGGCCAAGTTTTGCAACTTCGATATCAAATGAAATGCAAGCACAAAACACATCAAAGGGCCCCAACCCCTATCATGATTGATCAAGAGGCAAGGGATGCATCCTCAATGAAATGCAACCTAGGCATGGAGGCTAAGTATGCAACATGAACATGCAAATGAGCAATGTATACTAGGCGCGCAACCTAAACATGTAAGCAAACATGGCATGCAACAACATGCGATGATGGACTTAAACTAACATGGATAGCTCGCAAGCATGCCAAAATCAGTGGCCATTAGATGAAAATGAGACACTCGAAATGCGAGCACGCATGCACGCAAATCGAGGACCGAACCTAAGGCATCAAATGCTACTCTACCAAAGCATGGCAGGGCATGGAATATGGTATGTAAACATGCAAATTTCAGCACTGAAATATGATACAAAATAGTCCCGAATCATGGAAATATGGCACCCGATGCATGAGATGAGCCCCGAAATTCAAAACTAGACACATATGATGGCTTACAGCTATACAAAGCATGCATTATTTGATTATGAAGCATGAAGACAGAGTCAAGGCAGTCCCAAAACATGCATAGTTCTAGTTCAAAGCATGGCCAAAAGATGTTAGCAAGATGGACTAAAATAGCATGCAACTTTGACTAGCAAACATGGGTTGTATGGCAAGTATATGATGCACATGGAATCTCACCAAACCATCAAAAATTAGTGAATAAAACATGTGAAAATAGGCCCAAATAACCACTGATATGCAACCATGGCATGCAAAAATGATGAGTTACTTTAGAGGGCCATGCAAGGAGTTATTAAGCACATGCAAGATAGACATTTGCAAGACCAAATCAACTCTAAAAATGAGTTCTGAGGGTCCTAAAACCCACTAAAAAATGTCTGAACCGAGCTCAAGATGTGTGCAAACATAGGTCCCTTTGTAAGGCCAAAAATGCAAATAACGAAGACAATAAGGAGAGGGGATGGCCCTCTCCTTCTTAGGACCTTAAGACACCCTCCTCACCACTAAAATCCCTTAAGATTTCAGTGGTGAGGAGGCCTAAACAAGGTGGTCCTGGAGCTCACAAAAAATGCATAAAAATGAGGCCAAACAAGGCCTAAGAAGGGGTAGACAACCCCAAACATAAAAGTGTTCTTAAACAAACTTGAAAAGGAGCTAAAAACAAGACTTTTTCAGTTATACAGTAAGCCCAAAACAGAAAGCAAGATAGGCTAAAAGTGTGTGCAAAAATGGGGAAGAAAGAGGGAAAAGTGTGTTACCGTTGTAGCTAAAAGGTGACAGCAGCTCTTTGATCCAGAAAATGAGCTCCTAGCCTCTGAAAATCACCCTCAAGGTGTTTGAATGGATGGTGGAGGTAGTAGGCTTGGAGGTGTAGTGTAAAGGGCCAAGAACCTCACACTTTAGAGCCCTCTAACACACCCAAATGAGGAGAGAGAGGGACATACAGAGAGAGAGGGGGATATATAGCAGATATATATGTATAGGTCTGGTTTTTTGTTCAACCCATCAACCCTTAACAATGGAGGAGGAGAGGCCCTTAAATAGGCAATGGAAATGGCTCTAAGCTTATAAGACAAGCTTAAGAGAAAGGGTCAAGGGGGGGCAAGAGGGCCAAGGCTTCTCACAAAAGCTAGGACAACTGGTAAGCTTCTTGAGGAAGCCAAGATAAGGGGTCAAGGCTTCCTCAGGAAGTCTTGAGCAAAGGGTGCAAAAAAAGGGGTCAAGGGCTCAAAACAACCACCTATGTGTATGGGGGGACGGGTTTGTGCATCCCAGCTGGCACAGCTGGCATGCACAATGCCTGGAAGGTGCAAAAAGGTCAAACCGGCCAGAAAAGGAGGTTGTCGGCCAAAATAAATGGCCGGTCGGCACAATAAATTGCCGGTCGGATAAATAGATGGCCGTGCTATCCAAATTGAAGCCCCGGAAGTTAGCTTTCCAATGCCACAAACCTTGTATTAAAATTCCTCCTATGCAAAAAGTTATGCCCTTTTAGGTGAAGCCGCGCAGATTCGATCCAACCGGGATGATGCCCAACTTCAACCAACCATATCTCCCCCACCCAGACTTGGCTTTAGGAGATTCTTGAGTGAAAAACGAAGCCCCAGAAGTAAGCTTTCCAACGGTGGTGGCCTCATAGCTAAAATCCAAGTATGTAGATGAATAAGCCTGATTCAGCGAGGGTCGCTCGACTTTCTTCTACTCGGATCCTTGCCGAACTTCTTCTCCAACTTGTTTTCTCCCCTCTTCTCCTCTTTTCTTCAACTTCAAACCCCTAAGTAAGGTGTTTTGAAAGATTTTTCAAAGATTTCATCTCTCTTTCATTAATTTCCACTTTGTCCTTGCTCGGTTTATCGAAAAGCGCATTATTTGACAAAATGTGAGTCTCAGAGCATCGTAGGAATTTTATTTCAAAAATGTTTTGAAAGAGAGGGTTTTAAAGTCTAAAAACCATCCAAAATAGCTTTGGTCCAAAATGGGGTGTGAAGTTGAGATTTGGCTCTCTCCTTGCCAAAGAAACTGAACTTTTGCCCTGCACACCTTTCTTCACCAAGTAAACCATCAGTAACACCCAAGTCTTAAGGGCGGTAAAAAATGGGGTGTCTACAATTAGCTACAATGTCGACAACCAAGTGTTTCATCCAGCCAAAGCCTCGTTGATCGCATTTACATGCCCATTTTCTCTCTCTAGAAATTGGGTCAACATTCTTCTTCATGCGAACAATTTTTTAGCAAGACCACAAGAATTTCTTGGCCTACTAGAGGGTTCATGTCGACTAGCAGAGTCCAGAACCACTGAATAAAAGAGGTAAGAACTAACTGACAGCCGCTGATAGTTACAAAACGGACCACATTTTCAACAAATTGAAATTTTGAGCATACTAGTGTGAAGTACACATTGAGCTAAGTCTGACACCACAAATCGCATCGAAATCGGAGCTAAAACGAAGCCGTACTGGCAAGTAGAAGTTTGTCGTGCAATTCAACTTCCGCCGAAAAAGACGACCTGAGTTGGCCAACATAAGAAATTATTCAGTGCATTGTGGCTAGGTTGCATCCAGTACTAGCTATATCACAATCAAGTTCAAATATATATCTTGCAAAATATAAACAAAAGGGTCTGTTGTGGCAAAGTGGTTAAGTATTATTCCTTCATCACAAGGGCGAGAGTTCAAACCTTGTTGGCAACAACTTTACTTAACATTTTTCCAAGCTGCCGAGCCAAGCCATGCCATCTAGTGAAGCTACCGACACCAGTAGATATGGACAATTATCCTTCGCCGAGCACAATTCTTAACCAGTCTGAACTCTGTGATCCATTTTGGCTATAATTTTGCCATCAGGAGTCCGTTTACAACGATTTAATAGTCGTTTCCACCTATTTGAAACCTTCTGAACACATCCATTGGGTCTGATTTTGCAAATTCCATACCAACATTTTCTCGATTTTATATGCAGTGCCATAAATCCATCGCAACTCAAACAACATTTTTGCTGCCACGCTTGGAGTTTGATCAATGCCGAATTCAACAACTACAACATATTTGGCAATTTCCTGCCTATATCATAGCCTGAATCATTTGTCACCAAAGCCGAACCTGTCCCGAAACATGGTAGACCGATCCCTGACAATTTCGGCATGAATCCATTATGAATTCCTTCCGCATAACACCTGTCATTCGAAAGAACTGGGGCAAGGAATCCGCTTCAATAATTTGTTCTCAACTTACTTCTCGGCTAATATCCAATCTGCATTCCTTCCAACTAACAACTGTCATTTGAAAGAAATGGGGCAAGTATACATTCAGCAAAACATAAAATAGCAACTTAACAACTCTTTTTCAAATCTGCTTCCAATATCCACTCAGCAATTCCTTACAACGACTCCTTACAACGGCAGAATGCTATTTTTTAATGGCTCACTACTACTTTTTAATGCTCTATCATTGGTGTCAGTTTTTTAGCTTTCCACTTATTTGTGATCACCAAGTCTACATCATTTGGTACAGGCAATCAATGACATGGGATGCACTATTCAATATCCTTGCAATGTCTGGAATTGAAGCAAAAGTCTTCAAATGCAGAGTAAGAAAGCCTCTGAATACAGATCCTCTTCGTGCTTGGCACGAAGCACCATCAGCAAAAGTCTCTGAATGTGGAGCAAGAAAGCCTTTGAATACGGAGCGCTCTCCGTACTTAACAAAGAGCGCCATCGGCAAATGCCTCCGAATGCGGACCATGAAAGCCTCTGAATACCGAGCGCTCTCTGTGCTCGGCATGAAGCTCCATTAGCAAAAGCCTCTGAATTCGGAGCAAGACATTCACACATTTATACATAATTCAAGCATACATGCATTCATACATTCATTCATTTTATTCATTTATCCAAAGTGTTCTTTATCAAGAAACCTAACATCTATTTGAACAACGTAGCTCGGCAATAAAAACTCTCGTTCCTTCTATCGCAGACAATGAAAGTTTTGGGGCAATTGTGGGAGCCCAAACTTTATCTACTTATTGGGGGTAACCCAAATAAGTCCAAAAAATGAGCCTAGCCCAAACAAGGAAGCCCATCAAACAAATATCGCATCACTATCTAGAAAAGGAAGGCACCCCATGGAATATAGGTATGCCTCATCTCTCTGCACGATAGAGCACACCCACACTCTTTAGTTCTTTATCTTCTCTCTTTGATCATGTTGCTACCTTTATCATCGGAGTGTCTCTAACTGGCAACCCCGGTTGGGTGGCATCGACTATGCTTATCTTTGTAGATTTATGGGGCAAAGCTCATCTTTTCGTTGGATCTCTACAATCTATATGAGAGGATTTTTTGATTCTCACACTCTCCTACCATCAAAACAAAATGAGTATTGATTAGACAACTAAAAAGTTCTATTATACTGTACCCTTAATAAAGCAAGCTTTTTTTAAAGAAAAAACAATTTCAAGTAAAGCTCATATCGGATTCGTCATCAATAGTTAGGGAATTAGGCACATTAGCCCTGAAATATTTTCTAAGAAAGTGGAGGAAAATGCATGACAATAAAAGTACAATTCACATGATTCATAAAGTGTCAACAGAATAAATAGAGTGACTGCATCCATGAGTGTCATATTTCCTATCAAGGCATTTATCTACTAAAATATATCTTTCCATTGCATGGTGGATTTGCAAAAATTTTCATAGTGTATTTATTTGAGTCAAATATGCATTAGATATACTAACAGGACAAATGCTTCTATAATTTGTAATTTTCTTTCCATGGGAATGTTGCGCAATGGAAATTCCCACAAGACCAGCAGTATGCTTGTAGAAAAACAAAGCCTACCTATTCTAGCTGCCTCCCAAATGAAATCTTGGAACCTACAAGATGCATGTCTCATTAGAATGCAAATCAATTCACTTACTATCAAAATCAAAATCACATAATTAACTATTTATTTATATTAACTCCCATTGTCAGCACTTCTACAAATGAAATCATACACTACTATCACTAATAACCTCATTTACAAAATTTATCGGCTCCAAACATAGATATAACAGATAGTTGGAAGACACAAATCACTTGTAAGTTTGGTAAAAGAGAGTTAAATACCGTGCCCTTCAAAAGACCAGGGAAACCCAATTTTATACAACATAATCAAACATTAAAATAGAACAAATTTACTTAAAGAAGAGCACTTTACGTAGTTTTCTGCTCAAGAAGTGTCGGAAATTTTATCTTCAAATAAGTGCAGGAACAAATCCCTAACAACACTACTGTAAGAAATGAATTGAAATTGAAGAGCGTTGACTGGAAATCCAGCCCATAAAAAAAAGAAAAAGAAAATATCAGCGCATTTTAAAATGACAAAAGATTAGAAATCAAATCCTCAAATTATCATTGGCAACTGCGTTACCATATTTGAATGCTCCTGAATTGTTGTTTTCCCTCCTCCTTTTTATTTATTTATATTTTTTTATAATCTGTTTTCCTTCTTTTTCCTCAAAAACTATTATTTGGTTTTCTCTTATTTTTTAAAAACTAAGTTTTTTTTTTTTCGAATTTTTTTGTTTTAATGAATTTTTTTTAAAAATATTTTATGCAAATTTTAGTTTTTAAATACACCTAATGTAGATATAATATAATATTTGTGAACTTTTAAAAAAAATTACTAAATACAAAAAAAAATGTAAAAATTTAGTACATTTTCATATTTTTGTGTTTTCATTGATTTTTTTTCGGTGAATACCAATAAATTCTAAAATGTGATCTTGTGAACTGTTTAATCCTCTATTTTTTTTCTTATGAACCCAAAAGTCCTATTAAAGTGAAAATTACACAAAAAGGTAGTCACTTACATGTTTGAGTTTAATTTTCTAAGGATAAAAATGGGTTTCTCTAAATGTAAAATTACATATTTGGGCAATTCGCATTATAAAGGTTTTAGATTTTCCCTCCTAGAACAAATCCCACATTACGAAAAAAAATGTAACACTCCAATAACGTAACACTCTAATCTAACACTAACGTAACATCCAATGTAAAACACTAAAAAATTCCGTGGTGCACTTTTTCCAAACGTAACAACGTAACACTCAAAAAAAAAAAAAAAAAAAAAAAAAACTCATTAGTGTGCTTTTTCCAAACTTAACACTCTAATGTAACACACATAAAAAAAAACTCGTTAGTGTACTTTTTTCTGAACGTAACACTCCAATCAATGTAATTCCAAACGTAGCACTCCAATGTAACACACACAAAAATACTAAAAAAATTCTTAATGTAATTTTTCTAAATGTAACACTCACAATTTGAAATTATACATTTACTCAAAACTTACTAAGGAATTCTTGTACTCCTTTTGGAATTGTTTGAAGAATCCCGCATCCTTTTTCAATGGTTTGAAAAATGCCATATCATTTTTTTGAAGTGTTACATTAGATTGTTATGTTTGGGAAAAGTACACCAAGGAGTTTTTTTTGTGTGTTATATTGGAATGTTACACTAAGAAATTTTTTTAGAGTGTTACATTGGAGTGTTATATCTGGAAAAAGTGTATTAATTTTTTTTTTTTTTTTTTTGGGAGCGTTACATTGGAACAGTTTGAAATTATACATTTGTCCAAAGTTTACGAAGGGATTTTTGTATTCCTTTTGAAATGTTTGAATAATCTCACATCATTTTGGAAAGTTTGAAAGATCCCATATTTCAAGTCATTTTTATACTCATTTTGAAATGTTTTCGAAATAAAAAAGATTCCTCTGTAAAAATTCATCCCAAATTTGATTATCATAGATTATGTACATTAAAAAAAAAAAAAAACAAGAAAACATAATAGAAATAAGATATAACCGTAAATCTAATTTCTAAATAATATATTAAATGTACCTTTCCAAAATCAACAAGACTGATTGGTCTATAAAAAAAATTCTTGGAACTAAATGGATCAACATTCCTCAAAATGGGATTTATAGGTAAATTTTCCATTTTTTTTAATAAATTTTTTCACAAATATTTTACATTTTAAGTGCATTTAAGTATAAACGCATCTAATTTCTTTTTTAAAAAGATTCATTAAAAATAAAAAAAAATATGGAAAAAAAAATTACAGTGCTTAATTTCCATCCCTAATTTTTTATTTTCACACATTTAGGATTGGTTAATATTCAATAATCCAAATATTATTTTTATTTTTATTTTATTTTATTTTATTTTTTTGTTTCATCTTTTAGCTTCATTTCAAAATAGTGAACCTCAAAGAATAATTTGGTTTAAAATTTTGGCCCTGTTTGGGAAGGATTATTTGGGCTAAAATAATCAATAAAGATAAATATGTTAAAATAGCTAATAAGATAAAATGTCACATCTAATTCATAATCATTTCACTTTTTCTCTCACAACCATCAAATCAAAAAAAAAAAAAAAAAAAACCAAGGGTTCATTTGGTTTGGTTTTAAAATTAATTTTGGTAGATAAGTTTTAGAAAAAATTTCTTAAAAATTGAAAATTTGTTTGGTTGTATATTTTGAAAATAGTTTTGTAGTTGGATTTTTGTAGTTTGTAATGAATTGTAGTTTTATTTATTTATTTATTGTTAGTTAAATAGATGGATGTGAGAGAAAAAACGAATAATTGATTAATGTATAAGATGTGAGAGAATGATAGAGGAAATAGAAAAAGTGATTGAAACAGTTTTAAGAAAATTGTAAACCAAACAAATCTTGGGTTTTAAGCTCTCAAAAATTGATTTGAAAACTAAACCAAAAAAGAACTATCTTTCCATGCAACACTTTTTTAGCCAAGCAAAAAAAGTCAAAAAGTCAACTAAAATAATCAACTTTTAAATAAGGCTATTTTCAGTGCTAATATATATATATATATATTTACTAAAGACAAGGGAAAACAAAAATTCACTAAATTCAATTATCTCTAGATCTTCTATAGTGGTTCCTTGTGATAAATGTGATAAAATGAAAATATTTTGATTATCCAATTGACCTAAATTTTTTGATGCATGATATATATTGAGGGCCCTACAAAACGAGTGGTTTGAATTATTGAAATTAAACCGGTAGTTTTCCCTATAGGTCTGTGATGACCAGGTATGTAACCCGTCTCATTTTTCTTTTATTTGTGATTAGCTTACTCGTGTTAGAGTATCGAGGATTAACTTTAGGCCTTGTCGACTGTGTGGGTTCATCGTTCTTGAAACCTTCTTCAAATTTTTGTCTTTATTTTATTCTTGAGTTGAGTTTCACTTGTTTTAGAAGGCGTGAGGTTGGATTTGGGGTGTTTCAGGTACAACTGAGGAAAGTTTTGGCTGGGAGGCAGAATCGCACTTGCGGGGGCTTGGGCCACACGTGCGGAAGAGGGGCCGTACGTACTGTGAGGAGGGGCTGTTGAAGGTGCCAGACTGCTTTAATTGCATGTGCAGTCTCAGGCGCGGGGAGTGGGCTGCACGTGCGGGGGAGGAGGCCGCACGTGCAGTGAAAGACATGCCACACATGCGGCAGAAGGCACGCACGTGCGGGAAAGTGTTGAGTCCAATTTTTTTTCCTTTTCTTCTCCTTGGGCTGAGTGTATCTCACCTTTTTACACTTCTCTCTCCCTCTCTCTCTAAAAATATCTTTTCTCTCCATTCTCTCTGCAAAACCTCCACCCACCATTATAAACTCTTGATTTCTTCTAATCCGTTGAAATTTTGACTCGAGTTCCTTCATCAAAGTAGGAGAACTCTTCCAGGGCTACATTGTGTGCAGTGGAGATTGGGTTTTATTGTGGGGGTTTCTTCTCTCTTTCCTTCAAGAACTTGAGGTAGGGATTGTCTTTGAGTCATATATACATTTTTGCAAGTTATGTTGATTTTGGAACTTCCTCTTGTTGTATTGAACTTGGTTTTGGCTCATGAGATATGGATCATTTTAAAAAGTAGATTTTTACAATGTTTTCTAGAAACTCTTGAGATTATGAGCCATATTATTGAAGAAGAGTATTGTCTTGGAAAAACCCTTTCAAAATGAAGAGAAACCTAGTTAGTGGAAACCCTAGAAATTTGGGAATTTTTGAGAAAATGTTGAGATGTTATGAAATTGATACTTGGCAAATATTATGATGAATGTACGATTGAGGAACCCCATCCCATGAAACATGACAATGGTTGGTTTTGTAGCTTGTTGTTCAATATGTTATTGATCAACCTTGAAATGTCTAAGTTGAAAAGAATATATGAAATGTTGTTTACTCCTTGATATATATATATATATATATTTGTATATATATCTTGTGAAATTACATTGAGAAGAGAAATGGAAATTATGATCACAATGGAAAATTGTGTGGTGGCATTGAGTAACAGAAATTTTGATCACAATGGAAGATTGTTAGGGAAAATGGGAATGGAAGCATTTTGTAATGCATTGATACATGCGACATTGGCATTCGATATCATTTGATTATTTTGAATTTCAAATTGAGATTTGAAAACTATTGCATTAATAAAGATATTGTTTGTGAAACAAGATCATTTGGATTGTTTTTGGGGTGAATATGTTTGGTAAGTCTGGATAGGGAGTGCAGATTGATATTGTTTAAGTTGGTCTGAGTGTCCAAGGTGAAAGACCGAAAACAAGCACGGAGGAGGTACTACGTGCCTTTCGGTTAGCTATTGGTAAAGTGGGGATTTGGTAGTGCTAGTTATGCCTATCTGCAGACACCAACCTAGGGATTACTTCGGTCATATTTACCGCCCCTTTGAACTGTATTAAAACTATTAAATTGTTGAATTTTAAAGATTTGCATTGTGCATGGAGGTTTTCAAAAGGTAAAGATGCTTTTTGGGCATGGCATATGTATTTCATCCCTTGAGAATTGCACAAAATGTATATACTTTGTTAAGAATTTCCTACTGGGCTTTGTGCTCACCCTGTGGGATTTTGTACAGGAAATGATGTGGTGATTCTGCCGAATTAAAGGCATGGAATTTATGTTGAGAGCTCAAGGCTTTTGTTTTGTTGAAATTATCTTTTTTGTAAGCCAAGGGCTAGATGCGTGTGGGTTCGAACAACCATTTTTGTGTTATTAGACTTAAGCCTTGGACTTTGTTTCCCTTGAGGGAATTTATTTGCACTTGACTCGTTATACCACATTCTATAGATTCTTGTGCTAAGGTTGTTGAATGTATACCTGCACGTGGGGCCTCATTTTGTAATTCTCTTAGTGATTATGAATGCTAATGTTGGAGATTTGGGGTTGACTTTAATATTGGGATTTACTTATGTTTACCATAAGCAATGGTAGTTGGTGTATCATTATTGTGAAAATTTTTTTGGGGGTGTGACAAGGTCCCTCAAGTTCTCTCATATTGAGATCTCAACATAAGAAGCCCCAACCCAAAAAAATGGGCAAATTACCCGCTTTTCCTCTTTGAAAGAGATGTACACTATTTAGTCCCACAGCCTTTTGTATAGACCAAAATGTCTTGCGCGACTTCTTTCTTCTCTTTCAATTTCTCATATCCGGCGATTGAAGACCACGCCTTTGTTTTTTTTCTTTCCTTTTCTAATGTACAGTCACCGACGACTAGTGACCACCATCGATTGGGATTCACCGGAAACTACTGACCACTAACTCCCTACTTCGCCCTCACTGACGGTGAAGGAGGTATGTTTTCGGTGGTGTTTTTCACATAGATCTACTCAAATCTAGCAAAGATCACAAGAGAAGATTCACAGGAACATTCAGATTTAGAGTAAATTTTAGTCGATCTGTATCATATTCGACCATATCTAAACCAAATTGGTTGTCGAAATACAATTCTCTCTCTATGTTTGTCTCCTTCCTTCAGTCTCTTTGTTTTTCTTCTTTTTCTTTGCTACACACTTTTTTTCCGCTGTTTTAATAGAGAAAAGTTTTAAATTCTAAACAATTTTTTTTTCAAGTTTTAATTAGAGGCGGTAAAATTTGTAAAATTTTTTATTTCAGTTTCTTAGGTGCTAAAATGAATTATGCTTTAAAACTATAAAATTTGTGTAGTTTCATAACATGTTTTAAAATTATAAAATTTTACAGTTTCATAATATGCTTTTATTGAAAAATTTTGCAATTTCATAATATGTTTTTCAGTTTGATTAATAAGAAGAAATGCTTAATAATGATTTGAAACTGTAAAAAAATTTACAGCTTCAAAGCATTTAAACCCTACAAAAATTGAAAAATAACTTTTTTTCCCCCATTATTACTGCTTTTTATTGTTACATTTTTTTAAATTTTTTTTTATTTTTTTTTTATTCAGTTTGTTTATATTTAGCATATTTTGCTATATTTTTTCGCCATCATTTATTTATTTATTCTTTTTTTTTAAGTTATATTCTGAACATTCCAGTGAATCTCTGACAATATTCTTTATGTCTAACGATGTTTTGGATATTTTGGCGACTTTTGGTGATGTTTAGAACACTCTGATAAATTTTTGGCAATACTTTGACCACTATTTGATGGAAGTCTAAAGGTGGTACAAATATTTTGTTTTGAGTTTAAATCACTGTGTTTGGTTTCAATTTTCTAGATTCAATTTTTTAGAAATTGAGTTTTTTATTTTTCATATTGTTTTGTTTTTAGTGAAATTTTTTAAAATTCTAAGCAATTTTTTATTTTTATTTTTTTAGATGCACTTTATTTAGATGTATCTAAAAAGGAAAATATTTGTAAAAAATATTTTAAAAAATCAGTAAAAACACAAGAATACGAAAGTATACTAAATTCTCATGATTTTATTTATATATTTTATTTTATTTTTTTGAATGATGAGTCATTTTACACACTAAAAATAAACACTAAGTTGTACCAAAATTTCTTAGAATAACGGTACGTTCAGATATCTATCTACAGGGACAAATGTGTAATTAAACTAATTTAATTATTAAATTCCTAAATTTATTTTGATAACAAGATAGATGGTTCTTAGAGCAATAAGAATTAAAATGAACTAAGAAATTAAATTGACAATTAAAAATGAAGTTGAAGATACTGATTTTAGGAAAATCCTAGTGTTATGAATTCACCACTAGTTACAGAAATAAGGTCTCAACTTGGAAATCAATTGTGCTATGATTCAAACCAAATAATACTTCACAAGTACAAGTTTAAAACGTTGATCAAGAAGATCGTCACGTTTAATGTACATGCACGAACCATTTCAAGTAGCACGAGTCGTCACTCTAAACTAAGATAGCAACACGACTCGTCCCTCGTAGTATGACTCGTCTCATACCTTGAATATGAAAGAATAGAAAATCATTGCATGAAAAGCATTCAACAATCGCAAACTTGAAGAGAATAATGAAAAATATGCTTAAAAACTTCTTAAACACCTGTTGACACCATAAATAGTAATAATAATATTATTACTATTAGGAAAATGTTTGAGGGCCCTAATTTCTGTGGCTCAAATGGCTCAAATTTGCCAAAACGACGTCGTTTTGGCAATTTTGATGTTGTTTTGTACTCAAAACGACGTCGTTTTGGCAAATTCGAGCTATTTGAGCCACAGAAATTAGGGCCCCCTATCATTGTTGTTACTATTATTATTATTGCAGGATACATGGCACTTTCTTGATCAATCAGGAGTTAAGAGAAGTTACAAAGTTAGTAGTCTTGCATGGTGGAACATGGAAGACAAAGTGGAAGAAGTTAAAGTATATGTGAAGAATGTGTGGCATTGTGGGAATGAAGGTGGAAGAGTGGGTAATTTTAGGTGGTTATTGGGTAGTTATTGCTGAAAGTTTTTTTCTATAAATAGCCATTGATGGTTACATTTATGGACCTAGAACTAGATCTAGAAACTAGTTTATTTACTTTATTTTCCAGTTCTTTAAATTCCAGTCTTTACATTCACGTACTGCACTTTAAAGCTGTGAAAGTGCGAAGGTACTATTGTAAGCTCTGTTTATTTAATGAAGTTTGATTTCTAATACTGTTTTTCCCTCTTTCACACCCTTTGATTACTCTTCTTAATTTCTCATAAAAATCAAGCCACCAGTAAAAGTCCTCTTTATTGAGGTTAAAAGAACTTCGAAGAAATCGTTTGGCTAATTGGTTGGCATTTATTAATCTTTGTGAGGACTTATTGATCATTGTTGGCACGCTTGAATTACATTTCTAACCTTCAAAAGCCAAAAAAGCTAACATATATTTTTGGTACGCCCAGTGGAACTATCATTATAATGGCTAGACGAAGATGACAAGGAGAAAATGAGCGCCTTGAAGAAGGCATAGAAGAAGAAATGACAAATGAATTGGATTTGCCATTCAAATTTATCAATATGAAATATATTTGCATGCGTAACTCCCCCAAAATAACTAGAATAATCCAACTCCAAATACTAGTACAATGTGATATAAATAAAATAAGAAGCTTTCATTCATCATTGTTAATGTACAGAAGATGACACATGTGATGTACATTCATAAATCGTTCATCCTGAATATACAGCATGCGTTACAAGACGAAATAAACAATGGAAGCTAAATAGGTATTCATATGCCCTAATAGCTTACATCTTTCCTAGACCGTGCTTGGTTACAATACAATGAGTCATAAGCTCAATACAAATAAAGCTCTAGGCTTGTACAAAAGATAAATTCAAATTAAACAAAAGTGAGCCTTCAGCTCCACAATCCTCCCAAGCTAAGTCCTTGGTGTAGGCATATCACCAACACCTGAAAATGTTTTTCCCTAGTAGGGTGAGCCAAAGCCCAGTAGAAACAATATCTCACAATATATGAATCTTAACAAAGATATAAGTATGGTATACATATACAAAGCCAATGATAAAATCATTCTATTCTTATAAGATCATAATATGGCAAGTTTCATATTTCAAGCCATTTTATCTTAATTCATTTCATGACAATTCATTTCACCTCAATCCATGAGCCAAGTTCATTGTTATCCAGACAACCCAACTGAGGCTATAACTCAGGGGGTTCTCTAACCAATACAATCATTACAGAAACACTTCAAATTTGCCATTTTATGGAAATTTCATCCGCGGGAATCGGCACCCATGTATATGCGTTGTTTTCGGGACTTTCGCCCTGGACACACAGGCCAACTTAATTTACTGGAGTCCATCCCCTTTCTCCTCCCAAACATCATACATATACAATGTATTAAAACAAAGTCATGTTCAATGATAACCAATAAGAGATTAGTTTTAATTAACCTAATTCTCATGTAGTTTCTATAACAATCATAGTTATCTTCCACCGATAGCCTAACATAGATATTTCTAAATAGATATACAATCTCTAAGACAGATAAATTATCTAAATTTCCATAGATGAGAGATAACAAGTATCTAACTCCACCCTTTATGTAAACATCTATCCAATTTCCCATTTCCTATACCAATTCCATTATTTATACAAAATAATTATTCAAAACATTTTAGGTCAAAACTCTATTATCTCCTAAATCCAATCTATGTGTCAAAACCAACTAATTTAACACAACACATCCTCATATCTACACGCAAAACCCTTCTCAATACCTTCATTTGAAAACCCCTCTTTTGATTTTAAACCAAAACCCTAGGTTTGTCTAAAATCCTCCAAATTCCAACATTTTTTACACAATCAATACATAACTAAGTTAAAAATCATAGAAGAGTGTAGAAAGTCCCCACCTTAAAGTTAGAAGATGAGTAAGGCAAGGAGAAAACTTCAAAGATGCCAAAACCGACTTTTGTTTGGATCAAAATAGAGCTCTTGAGATGCTCTACCTTTTTTTTGAAAGACACCAGGTTAGAGAAACCAATGGATCTAGGTGAAAATATAGAGAGGAATGGAGTTTTAGAGAGAAAGACTTTAGATCTAGGGTTTTTGGAAAATAGAGAGAGAGAGAGAGAGAGAGAGAGAGAGAGAGAGAGAAATGTGAAAAAGTGATGTAAAATGAGGGTACTGCGAACTAATATACGCACAGTCCGTTTAAGTGCAAGAAGTGATGCTCATGCGTCAGACACAATAAGTTGTTTCACTCGAGCGCAGGAAGTGATGCTCGAGCGCAAAATGCACACCACTAGTAGTTCTGTAGACAACAGACCAACGCTCGAATACAAGAAGGGTCGTTCGTGCTAAGCCCGCTCGAGCACAAACAAGACCGCTCGAGCGCAAGAAATGTCGCTCAAGCGACGGAGCAAAATTCTGGGCAATAAGAGTCTGGAAACTAAGCAACGAACCTATCCCAAACGCAACCACAACAATCCCAAAGCCAAATTTAAGGAGATAAAAGGGAAACAAGATATGACCAACAATATGAAACCATTAAACCTGAGGCCAGGATACAACAAGAGTTGGGTCAAAATCGGAATCGCTATAACCTCCCCTCCTTAAGGAATATCGTCCCCGAAATTTCAAATCAAGTTATAAAGTTGTATTCAAACTAATAACAACACTGATAATCAATCATTTCCATCGCAATGACCCACTCTCCGATTGTCCATTCTCATCAACTCGATACACAAGTTTCAATATTGAAAGTACAATCCACATTTTCCAAAACATATACAATGCTTATATTAGAGCCATGTTTCCAAAACATATACAAGATATACAATGTTTCCATATTTCATTAACATAACACAATTTCAATACATGCTCAAATGTCAATAAACAAATCTGGATACTTCTCACGGACTTCCAACTCACATTCCCAAGTTTCTTCCTCAGTCCCGTGATGTTTCCATAATACTTTAACTAAGGGAATAGTCTTGTCTCGCAAGACTTGGTCCTGGGTATCCAAGACTCTCGCCGGTCTCTCTTCATACGAGGCATCCTCATCTACCTCTAAGTCGGTCTAATCCAACACGTGCGATGGATTCGGCTTGTATTTTTGAATCATACTAATATGAAACACATCATGAGCCTTAGAAAGTTGTGGCGGTAAGGCCAAATGATAAGCAACGTCTCCGATCCGCTCAAGGATCTCAAAAGGCCCAATGAATCGAGGGGAGAACTTCCCACTCTTTCTAAATCTCATCAAACCTCTCCAAGGTGATATCTTCAAGAATAAATGGTCTTCCACCTCAAAAGAAAAAGGTCTCCTCCTACGGTCGGCATAACTTTTCTGACGACCCTGGGCAGTAACCATCCTCTTACGGATAAGTGCAACTTTCTCCGTCATTTCCCGAACTAACTCCAGACCCAACATTGTTGCATCACCCACTTTTGCCCAACACACAGGAGATCTACACGGTCGGCCATACAAGGGCTCAAATGGTGCCATACCAATACTCGACTGGAAACTATTGTTATAGGAAAATTTCACTAAGGGCAAGTGCCTCTCCCACAAACCTTTAAAGTCCAGGACGCAACCCTGAAGCATATCCTCCAAAATCTGAATGGTGCACTCTAAATGCCCGTCAGTCTAAGGATGATACACAGTGTTAAGGTTGAATCTCATGCCCAAGGCACTCTGTAGGCTCTGCCACAACTGAGTCGTGGAACGTAGATCTCAATCCGAAACAATCGCCACTAGGACCCCGTGTAACCTCACTATGTCCCTAATGTAAAGGTCGGCAAGATAATCTACCGAGTCACTCATACGCATAGGTATAAAATGCGCCGACTTAGTCAATCGGTCAACTACCACCTGTAGCAATCCCAGTTTTGCCACTTCGCTGAGTATGTCGGGGATTGAGCTGCCCAGTTATAGACGTCCCCGAACATCCCGGGAGGAAATCCCCCCCGTTTTGTTCATTGGGCTCACTACAGTTCAGGACTCGAAGTCACGGTCCTGTATCTAATCTCGCAGAGTGCAATGCAAGACCGATGAATCATCAAAGAGTCCAAATCCGGCAAATCGTTTTTGAAAACAGATTTTTTGAAAGAAGTACCAAACATGGACTGCTTTACCAAATACAGAGTCGCCACCTAAATATTTTATTTTGGGAAATTTAGGAAACCCTGACTCGTTGCCTAAGGCCACGTGTCCGTCATCACCAAAGTTGCCTCGGCTCGGGAACTTGGGTACAATTGGGGAAGGTCACTTCATGAGCACCCCCGCTCGCCCGATCAAAGATCGGCCTCTACTAACCATGATATCGAGTTTTGAAAACATTATGCGTTCTTATTCCGGTTATTAGCCTAGATTTACTATGTGATGCACACAACATACAAGTATAGACTGGGTCGCCTGAATTGGAACGAAACATCTCATGTTTATTTTAAAAAACGGTTTGCTACTCGCAAGTAGGCTAAAATGTGGATTTGTCACCCTCAGGTGGGCTTAGAAAACAAGATGATTTGCCACTATCTAGTGGGCTTAAAACTCGCATTTAATGAATTGTTCCAATTCGGATAACCCAACCTTCACCCACAGGCATTCAGGCAGGTATATCATATAAGCACATAGCCTCATGGTAAGCATGCTATCATGGCAGTCACTCACACACATGCAAGGATGCTAAAGCATAAAAGCTTACCTAGTACTCCAAGCCAAAACAGAAACTATGTTAGAAATCAATGCATGATCCTAACTATGCTGAAATGCCTAATGCAACACATGCAAAATGCAACTAAGATAGGCTCGGCTATTCTAAACATGGCATATGAAATGCTACAACTAACAAGTATTCAACTTGGAATTGAAATACAAATGCAGTTAGTATGATGCGCCGAGCCCGGTGCATGCAATACAGATGAATGATGCAAACATGCTATCATACTGTATGCTAATTGTAGACACCC
This sequence comes from Camellia sinensis, assembly GCF_055761805.1. Taxonomy (NCBI): domain Eukaryota; kingdom Viridiplantae; phylum Streptophyta; class Magnoliopsida; order Ericales; family Theaceae; genus Camellia; species Camellia sinensis. Next base: position 65,740,637 of record NC_138968.1, on the reverse strand, counting down.
CATTTTCGACCGACCTTAAGACTCAGACGTCACCAGTTGAGCGCTCGGTGATATTGCATATAGTGCTCGTTCAGAAGTTTCAGAGTCTCGGCTGAGAGCCTTACCTCCGGACTTCCGGACTCTTTCGTGCCTTGTTTCGGTTTGCGAACCAGGCTCTGTTTTCTCTGTTTTCTCTTCCCGAAGGGAGGGAGAGGTCTCGTAGATCATCTCTCAATGGCCGTAGGCTACGTTTTGTGGTCGTAGGCCATTTTTCCCGTTTGGAGCCCGGTTTTCAGTTTTTCAGAGCCGACGGCCGTGTGCCTCGGTTCGGGACCACCTAACCACCTCCGTTTGCTCCGATTTTTGGTATACACCTTATTTCCTCCCTTTTGAGAAACACTGTGGCCCGAGAGACCAACTTCGTGGCCGAACGCCACCTCCGGTGCTTAACAGCCCATTTTCGGGGCCCCGGGCCGCGCGTTTCGGTCCATCGAACCTCCGTTTTGCATCCGTTTTGGCTCATTTTTGGTGGAGACCTTATTTTCATAGTTAGGAAGCTTGTAGGAGGGTGGGAGGCCAGAAATTGTTCTGAAAAGCCAGCTTTATTTCTTCATTGCCCTCCGACGCCCGTCTTCCTCACTTAAAAGCCAATGTTGACCACCCCAGGGCCACTTTCTTGAACCCTAAACCCCATATTTGTGTTGTACACACCTGGGAGGCCACCAATATGTAGTGGCCGACCAGTAATTGTTCCTGACCCTTTTGACCCCCTCTAAAAATTGGTATTTTCTCTCTCCTGGTTCACTTTTTCTGGGTTTTAACCACATAGTTGTGTTGTGCTCATCTGGGAGGTCACCTTTCTGGGTAGGCCGACCAGTAATTGTGATTGACCCTTTTGACCCCTGGTCGGCCGACCAGGGGAGGTGGCCGGCCGGCCACCTGAGCCTTCTGAACCTGGTCGGCCAGAATCCTCTCACCTGGCTCCTTCCAGCTGTGTATTTTGTTTTCCCCCAGACCCTGTATCCGGGGTGGTGCCCTTTTGGGGGGAAATTTGAATTTGTTTTCCCTCCTTTTTCTCCCCTCCTTTGCCTATATAACCAGCCCCTCAGCTACTTTTTTAAGGGTTAGAAAAAATCCATTGGAGCTCTTGCATTGAAGCCTCCCTCTCTCTCTACTCCAAGCCTCAAAATACCCTTGCTCCTACACCATTTCTACACCAACTCATAGCCTATCAACCCACACTCCACTTCCAGAAACTTGAGGCTATTTTTCAGAGTTTAGGAGCACCTTTCCTTGGTCCAAAAGCTGCTAAAGTTTGGTTCTACAAGGGTGAGTCATTTTCTTCCCTTTTCTAGTCTTTTCTTGCTTCATCTATAAGCCTTAGTTTCTTGCATTTTTGGGCTCTGACCCTAACTGTAAATAGTCATATTTTGAGCTCCTTTTCATGTTTTATTAAGGGTCTTTCTCTTTTTGAGGCTAGCAGCTATCACTTGCCTCTTTAACTCTCTTTTAGGCCTTATTTTTGCATAGTATTTTAGGCCTATTTTTGAGTTGTTTTGGACTTTTCCATAAAATGTAAAATAAATTTTTTTGAGCCCCTCTTCAACATTGTTGAAGGGATCTCCTCTGTTTGAGGCCTCCTTCTATCACTTACTTCTTTATCTCTCTTTTTGGCCAATTTTTGCATAGTACTTTAGGCCTATTTGTGAGCTGTTTTGGATCTTTCCATAAACTGTAAAATATCTTTTTTTGAGCCCCTCTTCAACATTGTTGAAGGGCTATCCCCTGTTTGAGAACAGAAGCTGCCACTTGTCTCTTTACCCCTCTTTTAGGCCTTTTCTTGCATGATAGTTTGGCCTTATTTGTGATTATTTTTGTGGCTTGATGTAAACTATAAAGTGCCCTATTTTGGGGCCCTCTTCAACTTTGTTGAAGGGATATTTTCCATTTGGGGCCAGATTCTGTCCCTTTGTGTTTAATCTCTCTTTGGGGGCCATTTTTGCATGATAGATTAGCCCTATTTGCATTCATTTTTGGGACTTGTTATAAACTGGAAATATGCATGTTTTGGGACTTTCTTGTATCTTTCTTCATGCTTCATGATCAAATAATGCATGTTTTGTATAGCTATAGGCCAATGCGTATGCCTAGTTTTGTGTTTCGGGGCCATTCCATGCATCGGGTGCCATGTTTCCATGTTTTGGGATCATTTTGCATCACATTTCAGCGCTAAAATTTGCATGTTTGCATACCATGTTCCGTGCCTTGCCATGCCTTGTTAGAGTGGCATTTGTGCCTTAGGATCGGTCCTCGGTTTGCGTGCATGTGTGCACGCATTTCGAGTGTCTCATTTTTCATCTTATGGCTACTGATGTGAGTGTGGCTGAGGTCCACTCCCGTTGGCGTAAGTCCATTGTGCATTGTGTATGCCATTTCATTTCATAGCATTGTGTATGCTAGGTTGTATGTTAGTGCATTGTGTATGCCATGTTACCTCGTGCATCGTGTATGCCATTTCACAGCATTGTGCATGCTAGGTTGTATATTAGTTGCATTCATGCATGTCATGCATATTGCATTGTTCTTGGGATAGGAGTTTGCCCGAGCATGGGAAACGAGGGATGTTTCGTACTTCGAGTGACGGAACGTGTCTCAATTCCCTGTCGCCGACACTCCGGATTACCCATGATGGAGTTTAGGCCTTGTTGTGTCCATATGTGCATTCATTTCATATTGAGTCGTGCAATTCGACTTCTCGGCCATCATGCATCGATATGCGTGATTGGTGGCATGAGGATCGAGGACTACACTCCCCGAAGAGTAGTCATGCATACATATGTGAAAATACTTTGCCATGCCCCTTTGTTGCTCTCTGTTGTAGCAAATCAGAAATCAGCAGTCTTTCAGAGCTTAGCACGCATTCCAAGAACAATTGCAAACAGAGGCAAACCGGGGCATCGCGAGGGATTCTCTGCACAAGGCAATCCGAGCATGCATCATTCATCATCTGAAGCAGATTTGAGGCAGTCTCTGGCTTGCATGCCAATTTATTGCTTTCATAATTTAATTTTTTAATTAATTAGGGTTTTGTACATATTTGGACTGTAATTATCTGGGACTGTATATTATTTATTCAGACCCTCCGAGTGAGGGCACAACTGTAATAAGTGTGCGTGTATGTGATGTATGTCTTCCAACCCCACGTCTTTCTCCCTTTTATTTACCAGCTTATGATGGTTAGATTAGGGCATGTTTAAATTAGCATACAATATGATAACATGTTTGCATTCATTCATCTGCATTGCATGCACCGGGCTCGGCGCATCATACTAACTGCATTGTATTTCAAATTCCAAGTTGAATACATGTTAGCTGTAGCATTTCATATGCCATGTCTAGAATAGCCGAGCCTATCTTAGTTGCATTTTTACATGTGTTGCATTAGGCATTTCTGTATAATTAGGATCATGCATGGATTTCTAATTAGCTTCTGTTTTGGCTTAGAGTACTCAGCAAGTTTTATGCTTTAGCATCCTTGCATGTGTGTGAGTGATTGCCATGATAGCATGCTTACCATGAGGCTAATTGCTTATGTGATATAACTGCCTGAATGTCTGTGGGTGAAGGTTGGGTTATTTGGATTGGAACAAATCATTCATTGTGAGTTTTAAGCCCACTAGATAGTGGGCAAAATCATATTTTCTAAGCCCACCCGAGGGTGGCAAATCCACGTCTTAGCCTACTTGCGGGTAGCACCATCAAACCATTTTCAAAACAAACAAAAATGAAATGTTTTGTTCCAATTCAGGCGATCCAGTTTATACTTGTATGCTGTGCGCATCACATAGTAAATCTTGGCTAATAACCGGAATAAGAACACATAATATTTTCAAAAATAGATATCATGGTTAGTAGAGGCCGATCTTTGATCGGGCGAGCGGGGGTGCTCACGAAGTGACCTTCCCTAATCGTACCGAAGTTCCCGAGCCGAGACAACTTTGGTGATGACAAACACGTGGCCTTACGTAACGAGTCAGGGTTTCCTAAATTTTCCCAAAATAAAATATTTAGGTGGCGACTCTGTATCTGACAAAGCAGTCCATGTTTGGCACTTCTTTTCTAAAAATCTGTTTTCTCAAAACGATTTGCCGGATTTGGACTCTTTGGTTCAGATTAAGAACCATGACAATTCGAGAGTCCTGAACTGTAGTGAGCCCAATATCGAACGGAACGGGAGCCATCCCTCCCGGGGCGTTCGGGGACGTCTACACTAATTGAAACATGCCCTAATCTAACCATCATAAGCTGGTAAATAAATGGGAGAAAGACGTGGGGTTTGAAAAACATACATCACACACACGCACATTTATTACAATTGTGCCCTCGCTCGGAGGGTCCGAAAGAATAATACAGTCTGAATGATAATACAGTCCGAAATGAATAATTAAATATTACAAAATCCTAATTAATTAACAAATTAATCTCGGAAAGTGAGTAAATTAGCATGCAAGCCTATGGATTGCCTCAGCTCTGTTCCGATTGATGGGAGATGCATGCTTGAGTTGCCTGGCGCGGAAATCCATTGCGATGCCCCGATTCGCCTCTGTTTGCAATTAATGCCGGAATGCTATGCAAGGCTTTAGAAAAGCTGCTGATTTCTGATTTGTTGCAACAGAGAGCAAGAAAGGGGCATGGCAAAGTATTTTCACATATGTATGCATGACTACTCTTCAAGGAGTGTAGTCCTCGATCCTCGTGCCACCAATCACGCATCTTGATGCATGATGGCCGAGGAGTCGAATTGCACGACTCGATGTGAAATGAATGCACATGAAAACACGACAAGACCTAGACTCCATCATGGGTAATCCGGAGTGTCAGCGACCGGGAATTGAGACACGTTCCGTCACTCGGAGTACGAAACGTCCCTCGTTTCCCGTGCTTGGGCTAACTCCTATCCCAAACACAATGCAAATGAGATGACATACATAATGTGACTAGCATACAACCTAGCATACTGCAATGCTATGAAATGGCATACACAATGCTCTAACATGTAACCTAGCATACGCAATGCTATGAAACGAAACGGCATACACAATGCATGATGGACTTACACCAACATGAGTGGACCTTAGCCACACTCACATCAGTGGCCATAAGATGAAAATGAGATGACCGAAATGCGTGCACACATGCACGCAAACCGAGGACCGAACCTAAGGCATTAAATGCCACTTTACCAAAACATGGCAAGGATGAAGCATGGCATTCAAACATGTAATTTTCAGCACTGAAACATAATGCTAAATGGTCCCGAAACATGGAAATATGGCACCCGATGCATGGAATAAGCCCCGAAACTCAAAACTAGTCCAATGCATTGAACCACATGTATACAAAGCAAGCATTATTTGATCATGAAGTCTAAAGACAGAGCCAAGGCAGTCCCAAAACATGCACATTTCCAGTTTAAAGCATGGCCAAAAGATGCTAACATGATGGACTAAAATAGCATGCAACATTGGCTAGTAAGTATGGGTTGTATTACAACTATATGATGCGCATGAGATCTCATCAAACCAGCCAAAAACAGTGAACAAAACATGCCAAAATATGCCCAAATAATCATTGAAATGCAGCCAACGCATGCAAAAATGAGGGGCTTCTTTGGAGGGCCATGCAAGGGGTTGTTAAGCACATACAAGATAGACATGAAGCATAGAAAAACCACCTCTAGAAATGGACTATGACAGCCCTGAAACTCACCAAATTGGCCCTGAAATGGGTTTGGGAAACATGCAAAGAAAGGCCCCTTTGAAAGGCCTTGGATGGGATTGCTCTACACATGCATTGTAGACATAAAACATGGCCAAAAGGGCCTTGGACAGAGCCAAGGCAGACCCCAAAACTCACAGAATGAGGGCTGAAACATGACTTCGAAGCATGAAAAATAGGGTCCCTTTGGAAGGCCCAAAAGACAACCAAACAAGACAAGGAGAGAGGGGGTCACCCCCCTCTAATTTTGGCCCTCAAAAATATATCTAAGCCACTAAAAATCCACTGGATTTCAGTGGCTAAGAGGCCAAACCATGGCCAATGCAAGTGCTCTAATGCATGGCCCTAATCATGAAGGAATGAAGCATGCATAGGGGAGGATGACCCCAAACAGAAAAATGCCCTTAATAAAACTTGAAGAGGGGCTCAAAATAAGAACTTTTTCATTTTATGAAAACTCTCGAAAATGTTCACAATTAGGGCTAAAATATGATGCAAAAATAGCCCTAAAAGAGAGATAGAGGGTAAGGGGAAGTAGATGACCTCAAATAGCAAAGTGTCCTGAAACAAAGTTGAAGAGGGGCTCAAAATAAGAACTTTTACAGTTTAAGTCAAGGCCCAGAAATTCTTGCAAATGGGGCTAAGTAATGATGAAAAATAAGGCTAGAAAAGGGGAAATGAAGACTTACCCTTGTAGAGCCAACCTCCAGCAGCTTCTGGACCAAGTTGGTGAGCTTTCAGCCTCTGTAAATGACCTCCAAGGTGCTGAAATGAATGAGGGAGGTGGTAGGCTAAGAGGTGTAGGGTAAAATGGCCAAGAATATGGACTTTTGAGCACAAAAGAGAGAGATAGAGAGGGATGTATGTATATCTCTTAACCAAAAATGTTGAACCCTTGCAATGGAAGAAGAGGCCTCTATTTATAGAAGAGAGGGGCTAAAGCTTCTTAAAGAAGATTTAAAACTAGGTTAAACATCCTCCATACATATGGAGGATGCAGCAAATGGCAAACAGCTGGCACAGCTGGAATACACTCACTGAGACAAAGCTGGCCGACCAGTTCAAAAGGTCCAAGGTGGTCGGCCGACCAGAGGTCAAAAGGTTCAAGCCCCAAATCTGGTCGTCCATGAAGCCCTTGAAGTTAGCTTTCCAATGCCGAAAACCTTGCATTAAAATTCCTCCTGCGCAAAAAGTTATGCCTGTTTTGGTGAAGCCGCGCAGATTTGGTCCAACCGGACTTCAACCAACCATATCTCCCCCACCCGGACTTGGATTTAGGATATTTTTGAGTGCAAAATGAAGCCCCAGAAGTCTCCTTTCCAATGGAAATGGCCTCACATATAAATTCCTCCTGTCCAAAGAGTTATGCCAGTTTCGGTGAAGCCGCGCAGTTTTGGTCCTCCCGGATTCATGCCGAACCCCTTTTGACCACCTGATTTTTCTGGTCTGCCATCAGATTTTCTGGTTGGAAATGTGGCGACATTGAAGCCCCAGAAGTTATCTTTCCAATGGCACCAACCTTGCATCAAAATTCCCCCTATGCAAAGAGTTATGCCAATTTCGGTGGAGTCGCGCAGTTTCGGTCCTACCCAGATTCATGCCGAACTTCTCCCAAACTAGTTTTCTTCTCTCTTCCCCTCTTTTCTTCAACTCTAAACCCCCGAACAAGGTGTTTTGAAAGATTTTTCAAAGATTTCATCTCTCTTTCATTCATTTCCACTTTGTCCTTGCTCGGTTTACCAAAAGGCGCAACATTTGACAAAATGCGAGCCTCGGAACATCGTAAAAACTTTATTTCAAAAATGTTTTGAAAGAGAGGATTTTAAGGTCTAAAATCTATCCAAATAACTTTGGTCCAAAATGGGGTGTGAGGTTGGGACTTGACTCTCCCTTTGCCGCAGAAATTGAACCTTTGCATAGCATAGCCTGCACCACTGAGTAGGCCATCAATAGTGCCCAAGTCTCTACGGGCGGTCAAAAATAGGGTGTCTACACCAGTCAATTCACTGGAGTCCAGGGGGCAGCACCCTTGGCGGGTCCAAGGGCAGCGCCCTGGCGGGGATTGAGCTGCCCGGTCAGCTCGCGGGGGTCCAGGGGCAGCGTCTCTTGGAGGGTCCTAGGGCAGCGCCCTGGCAGGGTTGAGGGGCGAAGCCCCTAAAGCAAAAATGTAAAATGCATTCGAACTTGCTTGTCCACTCGAGCGGCCGTTTATGCTCTCGAGCGAAAAATGTTTGGTTCTAGAAGTTTGACCTGATTGCAAAAGTACTGGGAAAGTGTATTTGACGCTCGAGCGGGGCTTTTCACGCTCGAGCGGACCATGTTATATCAGTTCGTGAATCTGATATTTCATATCACTTTTGTGTATCTCTCTCTCTAAAAACCCTTTCCTCTCATTTCTCTCTACATTTCCCTACGCCAAATTGGATCAAAACCTTGATTTCTCAAGATCAATTAGAGTTCTACCATAGGTTCTTCATCCAAGTTGGTTAATTTCACGAGGGCTTCGTTGTGTGCGGTGAAGATTGAGTTTCGACACCGTTGATTTTGGGGGTTTCATCTTGTTTCTTCTATAAAAATTGAGGTAGGGATTTTCTTAGAGTTATATATATATTTTTGTAAGATCTAGATGATTTTTGAAATCATCTTTCGATAGCTTTGAAAATGGATTGTTGATTCGAGAAATTGAATGATTTTGAAAATGGGTTTGTCTCTTGTTCTTTTAAAATGACCTTATGGGTTTTGATCTTCGTTGATTGAAGAAAAGATGATTTTGAAAAGTTTTCTTTCAAAAGATTTGAGTTGTATAGTTTTGGTTAGAAAACCTAGAATTTGGGGATTTTTTTTTGAAAGAGACTGAAAATCCATGAATGATATTATTTTATTTATTTTGTGTGTCAAAATAAATGGATGTTTAGTAAATTTCTTAGTTATATTTATATAAATGATGAATTTCAGGGAATATGAGGATTGTTGTTCATTTTGGAAATTATTGTTCAAAACGTTGAAATAGTCTTGAAATAACTAATTGTTGAGGATACTTGAGAAGAGAAAATTGTGTTATTTCTTGGATAATGAATTGGAATAAAAGTATTTGTATTCATCTTGTGAAATTGGCATATCAATTCATTTGATTAGATTAAACTTTGAAAGTTGATTTGAAAACTTGCATTGAGAATAGAATGTTGTGAAACAAGTTTTTATGGAATGGTTTTGGGGTAAATACGTTGGTAAGTCTTGATAGGTGGGGTAGATGATATAGAATAAGTTGGCCTGAGAGTTCGGGGTGAAAGACCAAAAACCCGCTCGGATAGGTATCGAGCCTTCCAGTTAATACTAGAAAAAATGACAATTTGGTAGTACTTGTATAGTCTCCTTGCAGACACCGACCTAGATTACCAGAGTCGTATTTGCCGCCCTTGAAATAAATTGTTAAGTTTTGAACAATTGAAATTGCATGATATCATTGAACATGATGGTTTTCGAAAGATGAAAATGTGATTTATCTTCAAAAAGGGCATAACATGGCATGTGCATTTCATCTTTTGAGACTTGTATAAAATGTATATATTTTGTTAAAAATTTTCTACTGGGCTTTATGCTCACCCTACGAGATTTTTGTGCAGGAAAAGATGTGGTGATCCCACCCAACTAGGGGTGTGGAAGTATGTGTGTTGGGGGTACAATGCTTTCATTTTGCTGTGACTCTGTGTAAGCCAAGGGCTGTGTTTGTGTGGGTTTGAATAACCATTTTGTGTAACCAGGCTCTAGCCCTGGAAACTTGTAAACCCTTGGGGTTATTTATTTGTTTATTTACTTATTGTTGGATTAATGTATTGTTGCATGAAGAATTATTGTATCATGTAATGTAAGTTTGGATATTTGTATTTGATTTTCCTTGAAAGAGCCATGATTGTTGTATTATCATTTGGGCTAGAAATTTGAGGCATTATAACTTGGTATCAGAGCTACCAGGTTTGAATACTTGGAGCTTGTGGAGAGTGGTTGTTTAACCCCAATGGGTCCATTTAGCAAGCTTAGGAAGTGTTATGCATTTTGTGACTATGTGATAACATGTTTATGTGACTAAATGGGTATGGGATTGGACTTTTGGGATGTTGTTTGCGCCTGTTAAATTCCTTGAGGTCTTATTAGAAGGGTAATTGATCAATACTCATTCTACTAAGAATTCTTGGTTTTTCGTGGGACGAATCTCATCAAAAGAGTATAATCCGTATGTGTTTACATGACTAAGTACTTATGTGGAGTGAAATTGAATTATGTATATGGTAGAAAAATATATGGAACTGTTGTAGTCGAATGTGTGAGTCAAGTTACGAGCACATATGAGTTAATGTGCTAAATTATTTCTCTTGTGACCTTTATTAGGATGTCAAGAAGGGGTCAAGTCCGTGGTGGTAGAGGTGAGAGGCGTGGTAGGGCTCACCGAGGTGTGCATGAGGTACCGGTCCATAGGGTTCCAGTGCAAGAAGAAGGGTTCGGCTAAGCTAATATGGCTGAGCAAGCAGGCCAAGCTAATGTGGCCGAACAGGTGGGACAAGCGGGTCAAACCGCAATGGAGGCCCTTACTCGAGAAATGGCAGGGGCTTTAAGAGAGTCTATGAACTTGTTGAGGGTGGAGAATCAAGCCCGAGAGAACACCGCAGAGTCAAGGGCGAGTTACATTACTAGAGAGTTCTTGCGGGCCAAACCGGATGAGTTCCATGGCGGTCCCGAGCCCAAGAAAGCGGATGAGTGGCTCGAACAAACTGGGAAGACATTTGAGATGCTTCACATCGAAGATAGTGAACTAAGAGTAACTCTAGCAAGTTACTACCTTAAGGGAGACGCAGGTCAATGGTGGAAATATTAGGGTTAGAGGTAGCACGGTTCGTTCCTCCACTTAGAGTAGAGTCACCTGTTGGGGATACAATTGATTTAGACCAGCGTTGTCGTGATTGTGAAATAGAAGTTGCCGGGCATCGACTTCCATTTGCTTTTGTGTTGCTAGATATGTTGAGTTTTTATGTCATTTTAGGCATGGACTGGTTGTGTTCTTATCAAGCTATGATTGATTGTTACCGTCGAAGAGTTATAGTGTGCACTTCGGGTGGTGATCGTTTCTATGTTCTGGGGAACCGAGTTGATAGAGCCTTGTCGCCAATTGTTGACCCTCATAGTAGGAGCAAGCTTAGTGGCCTTCTTGCAACTCTCTTGGATAGTGAGAGTGATGGGGCTCGTGTTGAGCTACCAAGGGTAGTTTGTGAATACCTGGATGTCTTTCCAGAAGATCTTACTAGTTTACCACCTCACCGAGAGATCGAGTTCTCCATTGAATTAGTGCCTAGCACGACACCGATTCCCATGTCATTGTATAGATTTGCACTCGCCGAATTACATGAGTTGAAGATTCAACTCCAAGAGCTTTTAAATAAGGGCTTCATTCGTCCTAGTACATTGCCTTGGGAAGCGCCGACTCTCTTTGCGAAGAAGAATGATGGGTCATTGCAGTTGTGTATTGATTACCGCAAGTTGAATAGAGTTACAGTTAAGAACAAGTATCCTCTATCCAGAATAGATGATTTGTTTGACTAGCTTAGAGGGCCTCGTTGCTTCTCAAAAATAGATTTGAGGTTGGGATACCATCAGTTCAGAGTCCGGGAGGAGGACATTCAGAAGACGGCCTTTCGTACTCATTATGGCCACTATGAATTCCTTGTAATGCCTTTTGGGTTGACCAATGCACCGGCTTCCTTTTATGAATTTGATGAACATAATTTTTTAGGAATACTTGGACCGTTTTGTGGTCGTCTTTGTGGACGACATCTTGATTTATTCAACCTCTGGAGAGGAACATGAGACTCACTTGTGGGTAGTGCTGGGTTTACTTAGTGAGCATCAGTTGTATGCCAAATATGAGAAATGCAAGTTTTGGTTAACAGAGGTAAAGTTTTTGGGGTATGTAGTGTCTAGAGAGGGAGTAACTGTGGACTCCTCAAAGATAGATACCGTACAGGATTGGGAATAACCTAAGAATGTTTTTGAAATTCGAAGTTCTTGGGATTAACGAGTATTATCGACGTTTTGTAAGAGACTTCTCTAGACTAGCTGCACCTTTGACTAGGTTGACTAAAAAGGGGTATCAAATTTGTGTAGAGTGAGACTTGTGAAAAGTCATTCCAAGAGCTTAAGACTAGATTGACTACCGCACCAGTTTTGATAATTCTGGAAAGGGGTTTGAATTACACTGCCTATTGTGATGCGTCTGGAGATGGACTTGGTTGTGTCTTGATGCAAGAGGGAAAAGTTGTGGCCTACGATTCACGACAATTGAAAACTTATGAGAAAAATTACCCCACCCATGATCTAGAATTAGCAGCGGTGATTTTTGCTTTGAAAATTTGGAGGCATTACTTGCACGGTGAGAAGTTTAAAGTCTTTTCCGATCATAAGCGTCTAAAGTATTTGTTTTCTCAAAAACACTTGAATTTATGACAACGGAGGTGGATGGAATTTATGGAGGATTATGACTTTATCATCCAGGGAAGGCCAATGTGGTGGCTGAAGCTTTGAGTCGAAAATCTGTGAGTAGTTTGGCAAGTGTGGCCATTTGGGAATGGGATATGCTAGATATTATTGGCAAGTTTGATTTGCACTTGGGTGAGTCCGGAGAGAGTGCTACCTTGTTTACTTTGAACACTCAACCTACCTTGGTTAGTAAGGTCATAGAGGCACAACGAGGAGACCATGATGTGGAATCAATCCGTGTTAAGATTTCCAATGGGAAGGAAGAGAAAGGTTTGAACGTTCACTCGGATCTGAGTGTATGTTATCTAGACTATTTGTTTCTACTAGAATCTTGTAGAGAGGAAGTACTTCGAGAGTTCCAACACTTACGCCTTGCGGTACACCCGGGAGGCACTAAAATGTATCATGATCTTAGTCGCCAGTTTTGGTGGAGGGGTATGAAACGGGATGTCACTTTATTTGTATCGAAATGCCTTACTTGTCAACAAGTGAAAGCCGAACACCAAAGACCAACGGGTTTGTTACAACCCTTACTGATAGCCGAGTGGAAATGAGAGCATGTTACCATGGATTTTGTAGTTGGGCTTCCTAGAACACAACGAGGTAATGACGCCGTTTGGGTGATTGTTGATAGGTTGACTAAGTCCACCCATTTCATTCCGATGTGCACTAGCGACTTAGTTGAACACTTGGCAGAGTTGTACATTAGAGAGATAGTTCGACTTCATGGAGTCCCTGTGACTATTGTGTCAGATATGGATTCTCGTTTTACTGCCTGGTTATGGCAAAGCCTTCAAGAGGCGTTGGGAACTAAGTTGACTCTTAACACCGCTTATCATCCTCAAACCCATGGATAGTCGGAACGTACCATTCAGATTTTGGAGGACATGCTTAGAGCTTGTGTCCTTGATTTTAAGGGGCCTTGGGAAAGACACTTACCATTAATTGAGTTTGCTTACAACAATAGTTACCAAGCTAGTATTGGAATGGCACCATTTGAGGCCATGAATGACCGACCTTGTAGATCACCGGTTTGTTGGGCCAAAGTGGGTGATGCACCGTTACTGGGTCCAGAAATTGTTAGAGAGACAACCGAGAAAGTTGTTCTCATTCGGAAGAGGTTAGCTACGACCCAAAGCCGACAAAATATTTATGTCGATAAGGCGAGACGACCTTTATCTTTTGAAGTTGGTGACCATGTGTTTCTAAAAATCTCACTAAGGCGGGGTTTAATGAGATTTGGTAAGAGTGGTAAATGATCTCCAAGGTTCACTGGGCCTTTTGAGATCTTAGAGCGAATTGGGGAAGTGGCATATTAGTTAGCTTTACCACCACAACTTTCGGGAGTTCACAACGTATTTCATGGAGCTATGCTTAGGAAGTATGAACCCGACCCTTCTCATGTGCTTGATTGGGCTGACTTGGAGGTAGATGAGGATGTCTCTTACGAAGAACGACCAGTTCAAATATTAGATACCCGGGAGCAAGTGCTACAGGGAAAAACTATACCATTGGTAAAGTGTCGTGGAGACACCACGGGGTTGAAGAAATGACGTGGGAAAGGGAGGCGGAGGTCTGCTCCAAATATTTAGATTTGTTTGAAAATGCTTAAGTTGCTTTTCTTTGTAATATTCCCTAGTGTTGATGGAAACGTATTTAAAGTTGTTAACCAAATGTTGATATGTGCGTTGTTGTTTTAAGTATAACGTTGTTGAGAGTTGCCATTACTTTTTTGGAAATTTCATGTTTATGCGTATTTGGGAGGTTGTTGTTAATGAGATAACCATGGTGGAAATGGTGGAATTTGGTTAAGAGTTAGTATTGTGATTTGAAAATGAAATAGTGTGGTTTTGATTGCTAGAAACCCTTTGTCTGGGTAGTTTGATTTGAAATTTTGGGGATGAAATTCTTTAAGGGGGGAAGGTTGTAGCGATCCTAGTTTTGCCACTTCGCTGAGTATGTCGGGGATCGAGTGGAGAATGTTTGGTTCTAGAAGTTTGACCTGATTGCAAAAGTACTGGGAAAGTGTATTTGACGCTCAAGCAGGGCTTTTCACACTCGAGCGGACCATGTTATATCAGTTCGTGAATCTGATATTTCAGATCACTTTTGTATATCTCTCTCTAAAAACCCTTTCCTCTCCTTTCTCTCTACATTTCCCTATGCCAAATTGGATCAAAACCTTGATTTCTCAAGATCCATTAGAGTTCTACCATAGGTAATCAAAGTTAGTTAACTTCTCGAGGGCTTCGTTGTGTGCGGTGAAGATCAAGTTTCGACACCGTTGATTTTGGGGGTTTTATCTCATTTCTTCTTCAAAACTTAAGGTAGGGTTTTCTTAGAGTTATATATATATATATATATTTGCAAGATCTAGATGATTTTCAAAATTATCTTTCGATAGCTTTAAAAATTGATTATTGATTCGAGAAGTTGAGCGATTTTGAAAAAGGGTTTGTCTCTTTCTCTTTTAAAATGATCCTATGGGTTTTGATCTTCGTTGATTGAAAAAAAGATGATTTTGGAAAGTTTTATTTCAAAAGATTTGAGTTGTATAGTTTTAGTAAGAAAACCTAGAATTTGGAGATTTTTTTAAAAAGAGATTGAAAATCTCTGAAAGATATTGTTATATTTATTTTGTACGTCAAAATAAATGGATGTTTGGAAAATTTCTTAGTTATATTTATATAAATGATGAATTTCATGGAATATGAGGATTATTGTTCATTTTGGAAGTTATTGTTCAGAACGTTGAAATAATCTTGAAATAACTAATTGTTAAGGATACTTGAGAAGATGAAATTGTGTTATTTCTTGAATGATGAATTGGAATAAAAATATTTGTATTCATCTTATGAAATTGGCATATCAATTCATTTGATTAGATTAAACTTTGAAAGTTGATTTGAAACCTTGCATTGAGAAAAGAATGTTCAGAAACAAGTTTTCATGGAATAGTTTTGGGATAAATACGTTGGTAAGTCTTGATAGGTGGTGTAGATGATATTGAATAAGTTGGCCTGAGAGTTCGGGGTGAAAGACCAAAAACCCGCGCGGATAGGTATCGAGCCTTCCAGTTAATATCGATAAAAATGACAATTTGGTAGTCCTTGTATAGTCTATTTGCAGACACCGACCTAGGGATTACTAGAGTCATATTTACCGCCCTTGAAAGAAATTGTTAAGTTTTGAAAAATTGAAATTACATGATATCATTGAGCATGATGGTTTTCAAAAGATGAAAATGTGATTTATCTTCAAAAAGGGCATAGCATGGCATGTGCATTTCATCTCTTAAGACTTGTATAAAATTTATATACTTTGTTAAGAATTTCCTATTGGGCTTTATGCTCACCCTATGGGATTTTTGTGCAGGAAAAGATGTGGTGATCTCACCCAACTAAGGGTATAGAAGTACATGTGTTGCGAGTACAATGCTCTCATTTTGTTGTGACTCTGTGTGTAAGCCAAGGGTTGTGTTTGTGTAGGTTTGAATAACCGTTTTGTGTAACCAGACTCTAGCCTTGGAAACTTGTATACCCTTGGCGGTATTTATTTTTCTATTTACTTGTTGTTGGGTTAATGTATTGTTGCATGAAGAACTATTGTATCATGTAATGTAAGTTTGGAGATTTATATTTGGTTTTCCTTGAAAGAGCCATAATTGTTGTATTATCATTTGGGCTAGAAATTTGGGGCGTTACAACTCCCAAATGGCATCACTGCCCCGTTGAGTCCTCGGAAGGCCCACAACAAAATCCATTGTGACATGCTCCCACTTCCACTTGACTATAGGTAGGGGTTGCAACAAACCCGCTGGCCTTTGATGTTCGGCCTTTACTTGCTGACAAGTAAGGCATTGTAGCTCGACTTTCTGCGCTCCTTTCAGAAGACAAATAGCCCTACAGTTCGGACCCCAATTGTGGTTCTGAATCTGATTTTACAAGTGCAATGTGAAATTCTGAAAACACAAAAGGAGTCCAAATTTGGCAATTCTTTTTGGAAAATCCATGTTTGAATCAATGCTAAAAATGTACAACTTTTCTAGATTACAGAGTTGCCACCTAAATATTTTTGAAAAATTTAGGAAACCCGAGACTCGTGCCAAAGTCCATTAGTCTGTCATCACCAAAGTGTCTCTGCTTGGAAACTTAGTTAAGAAAGGGGAAGGTCATAAATTGAGCACCCCATTCGCCCGATCAATGATCGGCCTCTACTAATCATAATGTGTTTCTTATTACATTATATGCACTTGTTCTGATTTATTAGCTATTTTACTACGTGATGCGCACAAAAGAATACAGACTAATTTGCAAGATTTTGAACATTTGAACTTATGTTTGTTTAAAAATTGTTTTGAAATTTGCCACTTAAAAAAAGTGCGCTTTAAAATGGACATTTAATCAAACTATCCAAATCCAAGAAATTAACCTTCATTCACAGGCATTCAAACAATTATATCATTTAAGCTATTAGCCTCATGGTATTCATGCTTTGATATGACAACACAAACATTCGATGCAATCATGCTAAAGCAAACAAAAGCTCACCTAGTACTTTGAGCCAAAACAAAGTAAAATAATTAGAAAAATATGCATGTTCCTAATTAAATGGAACATGACTAATGCAATGCACACATTATGTATTTTATAGGCTCGGCTATGAGCATGGAATATGATTTCATTCAAGACATACGAGAGAGCACGTATTCAAGTAATGAATTTGAACATTGATATCAGGTTAGCCTGATGAGCCGAACCTTATATGCATGCAAGACAATGGATGCAAAGCATAAGAATGCTAATGAAATGTGATGCCCTATTCTAACCATCGTAAGCGAGTAAGTAAAAGGGAGAAATACGTGGGGTTGGAAGACATACACATTATTACGTATTGCCCTCGTGCAAGAGGGTGTGAATCAAAGTCCAAAATTCCGAATTAAACTAATTATTACAAGGCCGAATGAATGAATAAGTGAGGCTAATTAACTATCTAACTATGCTATTACAACAAGGATAAATAAACTTGCTATTTAAACTAATTAAGTACAACAATTACAAAGGGACAACCATAATTATTACAACATTTAATAACTAACGAGACTAATTACAAGAAACAAAATTAAATTAAATTAAATTAATTACGATGGTCATAATGTAATCGAGGATGCGCGAGGATTGCATGCATGTACATGCACAATATTCAAGAACAACTCTGTCTGCCCTAGGCTTGCTCTGTTTCACCTCAGCCACTACCCTCTGTTTTCTGCAAAAATACACTGTTGACCAAACATTAAGGATCAACCGGCCCTTATTGAAGCCCGGCTGAGCCTAAGGAAGGCCGGTCGTGCCACAATTTTGTGCAAAACTTTGTTTTGTGTTCTGAAGTGAAAACAGTGCAGACAGAGTTGTCCAAGCTCTGTTTGTCCCTTCCTTCCTTCTCTGTCATGGAAAAGTCTCGAGAGAAGGTTAGAATTGTATCCAAAACCATCAATGAGCATATTGATTGCTTGATGATTTCGGATACAATTTTGGACAAAAATCAATGAATGCAATGAATGTGATCACTCCTCTCTCTTTATGATGGAATTAACTCAAAAAAGGAAAGTAGAGACACTTCAAGAATCATCAAAACGCCTTGGATTAGCGTATGACCACTCTTGAATTGATAAACTTGGCATAACGTCCGGCCAAGCCCAAGCAAGATGACTCAGTTTCTTTATGTGTGTTGGTTGCTTTTAGACCAATTGTTTTAGTCATTTCCATTATTTAGTCCATTTGTCCAAAGTGATGATTGAGTCCTCTAAAAGGAGAGACGCGTCAAACGGGGAAGTAATTCTCAACATGAAAGAGGGATTACGTCGTTGACAATTAATCTCCATAGAGATTAAGCCATTAAGTATGAATCTCTAGTTCATGTATTGAATAACCATCAACCGATTGAAACAACTCTCAAATGAAAAAAAAGGAGTGACAAGTTGATTCTTAAAATGAGTTTATAATCATGAAAGTTAGACAAAGAAAAGCTAAGAATAACATAATACAAGCTATGTACAAAGACCAATGCTACAACGAATGAACTAATCAAAGCTTGAATCAATTAAATAGAGTAAGAAAACCCTAAAACAGCCTCTAATAAGCCAAAAACAGTGGCTAAAAATGTAAGAAAAGAACTCAAAAAAGTTAAACAAAAGCAAAGACACTAAAGCTATGTAAGCAAAACAAGGAGGGGTGCCCAATCCCTCTAACTTCAAGACTTCAAACCGTATTTTTTGGCCTTAGTTCAACTCTGAAAATCAGTTCAAAAACCAAAGAAAATGAGTGTAAAGGAACCAAGGGTTGAGCTATAAAAATAGGTGCAAGTAAGGGTGTTAACCTTACCACCTCTAAAAATGAAGTAAGCGTTGTTTGATGATCAAACTTACTCTTGACACACTCTCAAGCTTGAATTATGTTTCTCAAGGGTCAACCAAGGCTCTAAGATGATGAGTCAAGGTTGTGTATGGTGTATATAGATGAACAAGGAGGATAGGTTAACTCAAAGATAGCTTGCAATGGAACAATGAGGAGGAAGGAGCTTTCTCTATGTGTATAGGCTTTCTCTTAATTGTTCAACCCCCAAAACAGAGGTATATGGTCGTATTTATAGAATTTGAGCACAAAAAGTGATAAATATCTTCAAAAATGGACAGTTGGCGGCCTCCCGCCCAAAACAATGTTTCTGGCTACTGAGCCCTGGCTGATCCTTAATAGCCACGGCCGGCCTTCAATGAAGCACGACCGACCCTCAATGAATTCCCCTGTTTTTCTTATTTCACCCTCAACACAGGGTGGTACAAGATGTACAAAAGGATTTCTTAGGTATGATGAATGGAAATATGGAAGGTTTGGGGTTGTGACGAAGCTTGAACAAGACTCCTTCGTTGAGACCTCGAACCATGCACAGTACCACTTTCATCATCGAGTGCTCTGAGTAAAGTGCTAGAGCCTTGCGGACGATCAAAAATGGGGTGTCCACAATTGCCCCTCTTTTACAGAGCTCGAAGTCATAAAGTGATGTGAGTAAATGTCAAAGCCCAGAGACGACCCATTTGACAAGGCCGCAAGGCTCAGGCAAGAAATCAAGACATAAATGCAAAAATTGAACTTAGGGGCAAAATGCAAAAACAAAATGCAGTAAATAACTTATGATCATGCAATGAAGCAATGCAATGAAACAATGCAAATGAAGTAATGGAACAATGCTACAATCTAGACAAGAATGCAACGTTCGAATGACAATGCAAAATAGAGCAAAATAAACCTCGCCGTGTTTCACATGGAACGAAAAATAGGCATGCTTCGCGTGAAAAACACAAAGAAAATACAAACTAACCTACGTCGCACGTAGAAAGGATGCAAGAAAATACAGACCTAACTATGGCTCGCATAGGAAGGGGAAAGGGTGACATAACCATCGAGTGTGCCCGAGGTCTCAACCGAGATCTTAAATCGCTGCACGCGATAGGAGGAAGGGTGGTGTGAACAAATAGGCGCACCTGATGTTTCTAACCGAAGGTAAACAATCCTCACGCGTCACACGCAAGAGAAGGAAATGTGGTGTGAACACTGAGAGCACCCGATGTTTTTAGCCGAAGGTACAATCCTAACGCGTCACACGCGAGAGGAGAAAAGGTGATGTGAACAAACAGGCACACCTACTATTTTTAACCAAAGGTAAACAATCCTCATGCGTCACATGTGAGAGAAGGAAAGGTGATGTGAACACTGGGTGCACCCGATGTTTTTAACCGAGGGTACAATCCTAATGTGTCACACGCGAGAGGAGGAAATGTGGTGTGAACAAATAGGCACACCTGCTGTTTTTAACCAAAGGTAAACAATCCTCACATGTTACACGCGAGAAAAGGAAAAGTGGTGTGAGCACTGGGTGCACCCGATGTTTTTAACCGAGGATACAATCCTAACGCGTCACACTCGGGAGGATGAAAGGTGGTGTGAACAGACAGGCGTACCTGCTGTTTTTAACCGAAGGTAAACAATCCTTACGCCTCACACGCGAGAGGTGGAAAGATGGTGTGAACACTGGGCGCACCCGATGTTTTTAACCCAGGGTATAATCCTAACGCGTCACATGCGAGAGGAGGAAATGTGGTGTGAACAAACAGGCGCACCTGCTGTTTTTAACTGAAGGTAAACAATCCTTATGCATCACACGCGAGAGAATGAAAGGTCGTGTGAGCACCGGGCTCACCCGATGTTTTTAACCGAGGGTACAATCCTAACGTGTCACACGTGAGAGGAGGAAATGTAGTGTGAACACCAGGCGCACTCGATGTTTTTAACCGAAGGTACAATCTGAACACGTCACACGCAAGAGGAGGAAAGGATAAACAAATCACATAAGCAAAATCAAAACAAACAAAGCGGTGTGGTAAAGTGGAAGTCAATGTGTTGAAACAATGAACACAACACACCACGCTTAAATGTGGTTGTGAAATGGATGATGATTTTACTGTGGCATGAAAGATTTCACCTGGAACTCCTCTGAATGAACCATACATACAATATCGTCTGGTTACAGAACATAATAACAGAAGGAACTACGATTTTAGAAAAAGCAAATTATAAACTACTCGGAATAGTTTAAACAAATTAAAAGTTTTGAACAAATAAGTTTAAACAAGTAAACTTTAAACAAATTACATCAAGCATCAGACATAAAGGCACTCATATAATAAATATATAAAAAATAGCAGAAAAAACCTTTATTTTCTTTTTTATTTTGAACCCTCTTATTACTTATTATTTTCTTTTTCACTCTCTTATCTTCAACTCTTTTCTCTCTTTTTTTTTTTTTTTTTTTGAACTCTCTTATTTTTGGGGTTTTTTTTTTGTTTTCTTCTGTGGACTCAACTTTTTCTGCGCTCCCGCCTTTCGGAAAGGGTTTGAAGAGAAGGCCTCACAGTTGGGACTCCCGCGGTTCTGAATCTAGTCTCACAAGTGCAATGTGAAACTGATAAACACCAAAGAGTCCAATTCGGCAAATCATTTTGGAAAATCGATTTTAAATCAAAAAGTGCCAAAATTGGACTGCTTTTCCAGATACAGAGTCGCCACCTAAATATTTTTATTTTGGGGAAATTTAGAAAATCCTGACTCATGCCAAAGGCCATGTGTCCGTCATCACCAAAGTTGCCTCGGCTCGGGAACATGGGTACGAGGGGGGAAGGCCATGAATTGAGCACCCCCGCTCGCTCGATCAAAGGATCGGCCTTTACTAATCATGATATGTTCTTTTATAAACATCATGTGTTCTTATTTCGGTTATTAAACTGGCTTTACTATGTGACGCGCACAAGCAAGTATAGACTAAAATTGCAAGAATTACAACAACTCAACTCATGTTTGTTTTCGAAAATGGCTTGAATTTGCCACTGTAAGTGGGCTTAAAAGATACGGATTTGCCAACAAACATAGTGGGCTTAAATCATGATTTGCCACAACAAAGTGTGCTTAAAACTCACATTTGTTGAATTATTCCAATTCAAACAACAAGCCTTTATCCACGGGCATTCATGCAGTTTAGCATTTAAGCACATAGCCTCATGGCAAACATGCTAATCATGGAAATATGGCAATCACACTCATGCAAGTATGCTAAAACATAAAACTTATGGAGTACTTCAAGCCAAAATAGAAACTAGTTAGAAAGATGCATGATCCTAACTATACAAGATGTCTAATGCAACACATACAATAATGTAATTGATAGGCTCGGCTACTTAATCATGGTATTTGCAACACTTTGATAGCATGCTTTGAAACACGTATTCAAAGAAATATTGAAATGACAATGCAGTTTGAATGATGCGCCGAGCCTCGATGCATGCAAGACAAAATAAATGGATGCAAACATGCAAGCATAAGATATACTAATTGAAAAAAATGTCCCTAGTCTAACCATCAAAAGCGATTAAATAAAAGGGAGAAAGACGTGGGGTTGGAAAACATGCATACATGCACGCACACTTATTACAACATTGTGCCCTTACAAAGGAGGGTCCGAACAAATAAGCTAACCAACTAGCTACGTTAATTAAGCTAACTATTACAACACAATTGAAATAACTAACTATTATAAGCTAATTATTACAATAATTGAAACAAATTAACTAACTTATTCTAAGCGAATTAAATATTACAAAACGAATTAATTAGCTAAACACTTTAACTAGCTAATTACAGAGAAAGTAAATTAGCTACCACTAATTAACTAAATAAAATAGTTAAATGGCCTTGAGGACGAGGGACACATGCATGCTTGGTTGGTTTCCTCCCAAAAAATCCACCACCTTGCCATTACAGCCTCTGTTGCACATCTTTCGACCACAGAAAATTATGCCAACTCCCAGAACACCTCTGCTCCCATTTAGGAAGACACTGAGCAACCTTTTCATTGATGGTCAATCGGCTACCAATGGTGGCCGTCGGCTACCATTGGCCGCCGGTCGGCCACCCCTGCCCTGAACTTCTTTTTTTGCTACAACAGAGAGGAAACAGAGGCAAAGTAGTGTATTCTCAAGGTTTGTGTGTACTATTACCCTCATTTTCATTACCCAAGTTCAAAGGAGTGTAATTCGTGGCCATCTAACCACCAACTAAGCATTTTCCATGCATGATGGTCAAAGAACCAAGTTTGTACAAGCTTAATGAGTGCAAAACAAGACTCAACAAAACCACTACCCTATCATGCATGATCAAGGGTGGTGGCGACCAAGGAAAGTGGCACGTTTCATCACTTTGAGTACGAAACGTCCCATTTTCCTCATGTTCGAATTAACGTCCGATCCGAACACATGCAATGCAACATGAAACATGCTTTATCTTTCCTCTTTTACTTGTTCATTTTGTTTACTCATTTTAGCTTACCAATCCATTCTTTAATTGATTAAGTCTAAGGTGAGTGTCCTCTAATGGAAAAGGTGTCAACCAAGGGATGATTTAAGGCAAGAGAGAGATCATGCGTTTGGTTAGTAGAAACCCTCAAGAGAGGATTGAAAGCAATAAGAACAAACCTTAATCTCAAGCTTAAACACAACCCTAAAGCTAAACAACCCTCAAAGCAAATGAAAAAAATGAAGAATGAAGGGAGGTTGCAGATATTTAGGTGCTAGAATTAGGCATGAAAAAGTATTAAAACATGCACCCAAGACACACAAATGATGCTCAAAGCCCAAAAAACACTAAGCTAGTGAAAGAAATTGCACCACAACCATACAATACAAAGCTCAAAGGACTTAACTAGCTCCAAACAGTAGCGAAAACATGCTGAGATTAAGCTACAAAATGCTAGAAAAACATGCTCGCATAAGGCAACTAGGCACGCAAGCAAGACAACAAGGAGGGGAGGCTAACCCCTCTAATTTTGGACTTCAAAAGAAGATTTTTTTTCACTGAAATAACTCTGATTTTCAGTGGTTAAAAAGCCCAAAAATTTTAATTTAAATATGAGAAAAGATGGCACAAAAAAACTTCACAAGCTAAGGAACAAAAAGGGGGACAACCCCCTAACTCACAAAGACCCAAACTACCATTTTGATACCTCAAAAAACAGAGTTTTTTTATACCTCAAAAATAGCCTTAAAATAGTTGAAAAGGATGGCAAAGCAAGTATGCACAATAAACTTAAATGAGGTAAGTGTAATACCTTTGAAGCAAAGTGCAATTTAGCCACAAACTCAAGCTCAAATCCCCTTCCAAGGCTCAAACAAAGCTCCAAGGGACCTCAGCTCAATTATGGTCAAGTTTGATCAAGGGTCTATGTGCAAAAGTGTAGAGAAAACTAACTACAAAGCACAAAACAAGAAGAGAGAGAGAGAGAGAGAGAGAGAGAGAGAGAGAGAGAATTCTAGAGAGAGAGAGAGAGAGAGAATTTTGCTCTAAAAATGTCTAACCCTTAAAAATGGGGGAGAACACTCCCTATATATAGAAAATCAGGGTTTGAGCTTGTATTCATCCTATCATACACGTGTATGAAGATGCTGCTCAGTGACCAACAGCTGGCACAACTGGCAAACTAATATCTGGAAAAAGGAGACTGGTGGCCGTCGGCCACTACTGGTAGCCGACCGGGCACCAATGTGGCCGACCGGCCACCAGCAGAGCCGACCGGCCCCATTGATGGCCGACATGCACAAGTCATGGCCGATAGGGTGTGGGGCTGGCCAACAAGCCACCCTCTCCTCCAAACTTGAAAAAAATAAGCTCTTGGTCCACAACCAAGCACAAAACAGATAAGGTTCAAAGACTTCATAGACAAGGCGCTCTGCCAAGAACTTCGGGCACTCAAAATGAACACGAGCATACAAAATCATTGAGTGTTTAAACGACGACGTCCAAGTCTTGAGGACGGTCAAAAATGGGGTGCCTACATCTTCTTTTCTTTTTCTTTTCTTTTTTCTCTCTTTTTTTCCTTCCATTCACTGTTTTTTTTAACCCTCTTATTTTCAACAAGAAATAAATAACAGAAAGGAAGAGAAAGAGGGACACAATAAGACTATACTATGTTGTCATTGAGGGCCAGCTGGGCCTCAATGAAGCACGGCCGGGCATTGCAACAGCCGGCCGGGCCTCGATAGCGGCAGGGGCAGTTTTGGCCTTCCCTCGCGATTTATGTGTTTAAAACAAATCCAAACCCTATTTCCTCACACTTTCTTGCCCGAAATCACTTTCTCTCTCTCTCTAGCTTTCCTTTCTCTCTAGATTTCCTATTTTCCTTGCATTTATCAACGAACTTCGCCACTTTTTCTTCGAAACCCTTTCTCTCTTCTTCATTTTGATCCGATTCGATTTCGATTCGATCAAGACTTTGGGTTTCTCATTGTTTTTGCTTTGTTTCTCATGAGTTTTTTGGGTTTTTGGGGACTTACCTTCACGGTTTCACTTTCACCTCTCATTTTCTCTCTCCTAGGGTTTAGCCCCTTACATTTTCTTGCTTTCTCTTCATTTTCTCCATTTTTCTCCATGGCTAGTGATGAAGTTCCCATTCTAAACCCCACCATTGGTATTGGGGCTGCCCTAGGCACAGACATGGAGGCCGAGGACGCTCGACATTGCCTCCCATTGTTGGTAGGCCATTTGACGTGGCCACATACCGACCACGCATACATGCTCCACCCCAGGTGGGATTTTGAGATTCGAGGGCCTCATCCCCAGGATAGACGAGGATATCTAGATGGGAGAGCCTATGGAGCACTTGTCTGCCGATGTCTCCTCGGTAAGCAACTTCCTTTTGTTTTGATGCATTGTTAAAGCTCACAAGTAGCCCACTAGTTAAATGCCATATATTCCCCATTTGCAGGTGATAGCCAGGAGGATTGAAGGATACAGATCCATATCCGACCCCCGATGCTGGCATGAGAGACTGCCCGTGGAGGTCTGCGCATTAGTTGACGCAGCTGGCTTTGGACCCTTATGCTCAGGGCTTATACAGATGAGGGCCGAGTCACTATTGTACGGGGCCCTGGTCGAGAGATGATGGGACACCACAGACTCATTCTACTTCTCATCGATAAGGGAGATAACTCTGACCGTGTACGACTTTGTGATGCTCACTAGCTTGCGGGTTGGAGTTGGTAGTCCGATCCCATGTGATCCTGACATGTCGCAGTGGAGAGCCGCATATCGTCAGCTTCTTGGAGCGATCCCAGACACTACCAGCCTTGGGATGGTGAGGTATAACTGGTTCTTTGAGTATTTTTCTAACTTTCAGCCCACCGCGCCGGATGAGGTTGGCCAGTACACTCGTGGCTTCCTTATGTATCTCATCGGTACTACCCTGTTTGCGAACAGGGAAAATACCACGGGGTTATATCTTCTGGGGGCACTGGTGCACCTCCCTCAGGTGGCAGAGTACGATTGGGGTGGTGCTGGTCTGGCCACCCTATACTGCTATATGAGCTCCCTCTCGCCGCAAGGAAAATTCACTCGATGGCTACTGGAGGGTTTGGGAGGTATGCCTCACACTTACCTTTTCTATTCATTCTGCATTTTTTGCTCATTTGCATTTTATTTCATTTCTGTTTATTGACCTTAGCCATCTTTTTCTGTCTACAGCTCTAGGTGTACAACTATTTCACCTCTCTAGCTCTGGTCCCAGTGAGGCCGATTGAGTTGTCAGTACCCCGCTCACAGTACTACAACTTTCGATTTGAGCGCCATCGTCGTGTAGACCGAGATTTCCTTTACTTCCGCCGCTTTTTTGACATGATCACGGTGGACCAGGTAACAAAATACCAATCTTTAACTGTTACATACTGTAAACAGATTGCACTGTTTTCCACACTACACGGTGATTCTCATATTATTGCTTCTGTACTACACTGCCATTCTTACGCTGCACTGATTTCTCACACTGCACTGATTTTTGACATTGCACTGGCTTCGATACCGTACTGCCATTCTCATACTATACTGATTTCTAACATTGTACTGATTTCTGACACTGCACTGATTTTACAGGTTAACTGGCATCCTTGGGCGGGCATGCCCTAGGTGTCGAGGATGACTTACGCCGCTACATGGCATGCCTTCACCATGCAGATTCCATTCGAGCGACTCTTTGGCTGGGCGTACTACCTAGGAAATAGGTTCATCCGCCAGACGCGGGGCATTGTTGACCCCGACATCCTATATCCCCCTTCTCCGATTATGAGGGTAGTTGATGAGCCGTAGGATGATCCTCAGATCGACCTCCTGATGTTAGGTGAGGATGGTGATCATCATCATGAGCTTGGCGACTTCACTACCTTCTTACACACCCGGGTGATGGCGTCTCTTACCCCGAGTGTGGCTCGAACTGTGCCAGAGGTTGTTGTTGTTGCTGTTGTGGCTGGTGATGCGCCTGCTGGAGGTGCCCCTACTGTTGCTCCCATTCCTGGATTTCTTGTGATCCCCTCTGAGATGGAGTGATCGAGCAGATCCCGTTTGAGCACATCGAGGAAAGGGACCATAGGCTAGTGTTTGCTCCTAGCATCGAACATGTACACATTTCTTTATGCTTCTACTTACTGCACTTTATCTTGTTTTCTACCATTTCTGTTCATTGTTCTCTATCACTTCTGTCTGCTTTTCTCATATTTTGTTCCTTTTGTAGGTACCCCAAGCATATGCTGATGACCTCCTTCATATGATCAACCGACTGTTTCTTATGGTACGGAGGAGGCAGACCACCTTAGTCACCCATGGGATCGGGGTACATTCTATCTGTAGTTTACTGTTGTTGCCATACTCTATAGTCCATACTAATACTTGTACTCTTTTTAGCATGAGTCGGTGCCAACAGTGCCTGTAGGACCCCCTGTGGCTAGTAGACAGAGACGGGGCCTTGTGAGTGGTCGAAGGGGAGCAGATCGAGGGAGGGGCAGAGCAAGGCAGAGCTCACCTTCCGAGGAGTCTTTTGATGGGCCTACAACCCCTGAGGATGAGGGAGAGGAGGTTGACTTATAGTCTAGCAGCCCTAACAATGACAATGATGCACCTCCTCTGCAGCAGAGGAGAAAGAGGGCGACGATGGGTTATTGACGAGGATGATTATTTTTTATTTTATTTTTTTTAATTTTAATATTAAATTTTTTTTTTTGCTTTGTAGTTAAAGGCTAGCTTCAGTTAGACCCTTTTTTTTGGTTTTTAATAGATTTTCCTTTGTTTTATTACTTTGTAAAACAATGATCGAGGTTGGACCCGCCAGTTATAAAAGACAAATTTTTGTTGAATGTTTTCCTTGCACAATGTGATGAATGGTATTTGCATGTGATGAAAGGCATAACCCTTGCATGATAACTTTACATAAGACTTGCTCTTGCATTCATTTGAATCGGATAACTACCCACAATCGGACAAAATTGTGAAATACAACTCAATAACAGGAAAATAAAATAAAAACAACTCGAAAATATCAAAAAACACTTGGTACAAACAAAAAAAGACTCAAAACACAACTGTGGTATGCCAAGGCAAAAGTTGGCCTTTCCTACAACTGCACTGCTCTGAGGCATCATTTAGACCCGGTCGGGCCTAAATATGCACGGCCGGGCTTCACTGAGGCATGGCCGGGCCTCAATGTGAGGTCGGTTAATGCTGCTCAGCTGTCATACATTGCTCCTTCTCATTTTCTATAAATAATGCTCCCATGCTGTTTTTCTGGCAGAATAACAAGTCTTTGATATTTTGCTCTCAAAATGGAGACATTGTGCAAAAATAGGCTTCGAGACTGGATAACCACTTTGGATGGCTTGAAAAATGTGAATTTTCGCGGTTTTGGCCTAAATGCCCTTTTCCTCTAAGTTGCACTTCTCTTTACTTTCCATTCCTTCATGTCGCTGTTCGATGTTAGAACCCGATCACACATGTGTTTTAATTCGGATCTCAAGAGGTGTGTCTGACATTCAAGGAATTTCAAGCATTAATGGAGTCCCGACGCGACGAAGAAATCAGACCGTAGCCCCGTTTTGGCCATACCCAAGCTTTGGGACGGATGTATGGGTTAACATTACACGAGGCTCGGTCTTAGGTACATAACGGGGAGCTAAATATCCTTGATTTAGTTCATCAATTTTCCGTGTTGGAGACAGGAGTGACTTTCTTTGGCTAGGTCGCAGGTAGCATGCTCTCTGTTGATGCCTCCTTGCACAATTCCTCCTTGCCCCTAGTTTTGGCAGAGTTAGCATCCGGTTGATGGAAGTAGCTCAACGTCTGAAGGAGGGTAAGAGTTACAAGGGTTTGGATTTGGCCGAAACCTTGATGGGTTTAGATGCCTTCCGCCGAGGAGAGACCACCCCGGCTGGAAGGGAGTCCGTTACTCCTCCAGGTATTATTTTCCACCCTTCTAATTTCTGATTCTTGTATCACTCAACTCTCATTCTCTATTTCTCTCTTAAAACCCTTTTTCCTTACTTTTTTTCTCATCGTACACCTCTCTATTCTTTAATCTCTCTTATTTTTCATCCCTCCCCAGGTATGGCTTATGGATAAACTGCAAGTAGTGGACCCTTGCCCTGAGTATTCGGCCCAAGCTTACTTCTTTCATCAACGGCTAATGGATTTCCTCTCAGAGGGTTCATGGTGTAATTGGATGTGCAGCCGGTCTACAGCCGACATAACTTGGTGTTGCCCTTGGCTTAATTTGGCAGAGATGAGCTACAGCATGTCCCGATAGTTGGGTATAGAGTTGATTGGCCTCACACATTGCGTCTTCTATTTTCCTCTCCGGTTTTGACGTCAATTCGGGTATGATCAGATACAACCAGATGAGGGAGTTGAATACACGGCTTCATTTCCAGTTCACGCCTCGCACTTGCCCCGGTATCTTGCGGCCTGGAGGAAGAGAGAAGTTTTGGCCACTACCATGAGTTTCAGTTGCACCTTGTCTGAGGAGTGTTTGGCTTGGCTTGAAGAAGTGGTAGAGGTTGGACCATCTTTGGCATAGAGCCACCTGAGTTAGCTGTGCCCTTATTTTTACTGCTTTGATATTTTCTTTTCAAGTTTAAGATGTAAGAGTAACTTTGATCTAAATCAAAGAGTTTGGAGCATGCACTTGTGTTGAAATCAATAAATTACAGTTGCGAGTACTGAAAATTTTTCTTTCGGTCCAAAAAATGGTCCAAGCTGTAAAAGGATAAAATTTTGAATAAAATCAACTTTTATTAAAACTTTTCAAAACAATTTTCAGAAACGATCGCCACTTGACTCGCACAGAATCGATCCTAGAGATGTACAGTCCCGAATCAAAAGAAATCATAACTACCCCTGGTTGTATATCATTGTCGTTCTGTACTATACTCAGCTTTTCTTCCTGAGATGAAGAGCGGAACCAAACTAATAGATGATGAACGAAGATGACCTGATTAAGAAAATGGATAAGACAGATGGATTGGAGATAGTTACGGCCGAACTTTAGGATGAAGTTGCCTACGTATCCCAAAAATGGGAATCAGGCCTTACGTAGTTTGGTTAAGGTTCACTCGAGTATTAACTCTCTCTTTTTACGCTCTAACTTTTGCCAAAGTTTCCCTTTTAGGGTTTTCAACCTTGCGAGTTCAGTTTTTCTTTATTTCTAATATTTCATGCTCTAACTTTTGCTTAGGTCACCCTTTTAGGTTTTCGGCCTAGCGAGCTTCTCAGGGGTAATATTTCTTCAACTTGTCCATGTTGATTGGTTGTGAGAACTTTAGGCCATCCAAGTCCATAAGAATAACCGTCCCTCTTGACCAGATTGACTTGATGATGTAAGGACTTGTCCAATTAGGTTTGAACTTGCCCCTAGGGTCATGAATGGGAGCTCGGTTGTCTTTCAATACCATGTTCCCTTCTTGAAGATTCCTGGACTTCACTTTCTTGTTAAAAGCCCTGGCAATCCGGCGTTGGTAACCCTGAACATGAAACAACGCTCTTAGTCTTCTCTCATCAAACAACATCAACTCCTCAAATCTACTTTGCTGCCAATCTACCTCTGCTATCTGACACTCAGCCATAATGTGAGGGCACTTCAATTTCAATTGGCAAAATAGCCTCCATCTCATAGACAAGAGAATAAGGGGTTGCCTTTGTAGATGTTCGGATTGAGGTTCTGTAGCCCCAGAGCACAAATGGCAATTTATCTGGCCAGTCCCTATAAGTCTCTGCCATCTTCTACAGAATTGTCTTGATATTTTGTTTGCAGCTTCGATAGCTCCATTGGTCTGCGGCCTGTAAGTTGATGACTTATGCAAAGCCATGTTATCTTTCTTGAGCAGATCCATCACCTCTTTCTTGAAGTGCGATCCATTATCGGAGATAATTTTATTGGGCACCCCATACTGACATATGATGTTGTTTTTAGGAACTTAGCCACATGCGATGCTTTCAGCACGGAGTAAGACTGGGCTTCCACCCATTTTGTGAAGTAGTCGATTGCTACTAGAATGAACTCATGCCCATTTGACCCCTTTGGCGTGACTACACCGATATCATAAACTCCCCAGACTGAGAAAGGCCATGGTGAAGTCATATTGTAGAGTTTAGACGGTGGTATGTTCATGCGATTAGCATGAATTTGGTACTTATGGCATCGCTGAACAAAACCAATGCAATCCTTTTCCATGGTTGACCAGTAGTAGCCTGGTCTAAGGATTTTTCGGACGAGCATCACACCACTCACGTGGGCTTCACACTCTCCTCTGTGGATGGCCTCCATAAGGCGCTTTGATTCTTCTTCCTTAACACATAGCTTATGCATTCCCAGATGACCTCTTTTGTACAGTTTGCCTTCGCAGATGATGAATTGAACGACCAGATGCCATATTCCCCTTTTCTCCTTGGCATTCGCTCTTGGAGGATATGCCTCATTTTCTAGGAAATTCTTGATATCATAGTACCAGGGGTTCTTGTTTGATGCCTCATCGACCAGGGCGATGGTTTCATAGGCCAGCTTGTACTTCTGTTCAATAATGATCGAACACATCTTGACTTCTAATGGAATGTCTACCATAGAGGATAGAGTTGCTAGTGCATCAGCGAATCGAGTTGTTCTCTCTTAGTAGCTGGGTAAATGTCAACTTTTCAAACCTCGGAATTATCATAACCAAGACCTGATGGTAAACCTTCATTTTCTCTTCTTTAACCCTCCAATCTCCATTGGCTTAAGACACAACCAAGTTCGAATCCTCAATGACGTCCAACCTTTTTGCCCCTAGTTCCAGGTCGACTTCTAAGCCAACGATACATGCCTCATGTTCTGCTTCATTGTTGGATACTTTGAACCGGAGTTTGAAAGCTAAAGGTATATAGGAGTCATCAGGTGCTATCAGCAACACACCGATCCCATAATTGTATTGATTGGCTGCTCCATCAAAGTACATCGTCCACGTTTTCTCCTCTATTTGTAGAATATTTCCATCTAGGAAAAGGTACTCCACCGCTTCATCCCTCTCTACTGGGTGATCTGCCCAGAAATCCGCTACAGCTCTCCCTTTAACAGACTTGTGTTTAACATATGTAAGATCAAATTCGGAGAGAATAAGCAACCAACAGGCTAGGCTACCCGTAAGCGCTGGTTTCTCAAAGAGATATTTGATGGGATCTAATCTCAAAACCAACATTATAGAGTGAGCTAACAGGTAGCGCCTTAACTTCCAGGTAGCCCATACCAAGGCTAGACAAGATTTCTCAATGGGAGTGTAACGGGTCTCGTAATCTAGCATTTTCTTGCTCAAGTAGTAGACGACTTTCTCTACTTTGGCCTCCGACTCCTGAGCTAACATACACCCCATAATTGAGTTCGTCACTGACAGGTACAAAATCAGCGGTTTTCCTAGTTCTCGCAGTGATAACATAAGAGGATTCTGTAGGTATTGCTTGACCTGTTCAAAAGCAAACTGACAGCGATCGTCCCATTGGAACTTCTTTCCTTTCTTTAGGAGACCAAATAGTGGCTCACAAGTCAAGGTTAGTTTTGAAATAAACCTCCTTAAGAATTGCACTTTACCCAGAAAGTTGCGCACCTCCTTTTCAGTCCTTGGTTATGGCATTTCCAAGATGACCTTGATTTTAGAAGAATGTACCTTAATTCCTCTCTATGTGATTAAGAATCCTAGCATTTTTCCTGCTGTTACACCAAAAGTGCATTTTTGCGGGTTCAACCTCAATCTATACTCTCTGATCCGCTGAAAAAAGTTTTCCAAGGCGGTGTAGTGGCCCTTTCAATATTTGGACTTGACAATCATATTGTCCACGTACACCTCAACCTCTTTGTGGATCATGTCGTGTAGAATGGTAGTTGCAGCCCTTTGATAAGTGGCCTCAGCATTCTTCAATCCAAACGGCATGACTCGGTAGCAATAGGTGCCCCACGGAGTAGTGAAAGCAGTTTTCTCCCTATCCTCGGGTGCCATCAGAATCTTGTTATACTCGAAAAATCCGTCCAAAAACGAGAGCAATGCATGGCCCGCGGTGAAGTCTACCAACTCATCAATATGTGGTAGCGAAAAACCATCCTTCGGACTAGCCTTATTCAGATCGCTGAAGTCGACACAGACTCTGATTCTGCCATCCTTCTTCGGGACTGGAACAATATTGGCCAACCACGTTGGATACTCAGACACAAGCAAGAATCCTGCCTCAATCTGTTTGGTAACTTCTTCCTTGATCTTCAAAGCCCAATTTGGGCGAACTCTATGCAACTTTTGCTTAACTGGCCAGGCCTTAGGGTCAAGAGGGATTCGATGTTGTACAATCTCAGGATCAATTCCAACATGTTTTCGTAGGACCACGCGAAAA
Organism: Camellia sinensis; assembly: GCF_055761805.1. Lineage (NCBI taxonomy): Eukaryota > Viridiplantae > Streptophyta > Magnoliopsida > Ericales > Theaceae > Camellia > Camellia sinensis. The sequence goes on along the minus strand of NC_138968.1, from coordinate 65,707,041 downwards.
CATCTTTGAAATTTTTTTAATAAAGTGATTAAATGCTCACGTTCCTCCGAAGACAGCATGGACCTGATCTGGACCAAGCGAGGATCTTCCTCAGTACCCACGTTAATTGATACGATTTCATCTGTACAGGGCTTAGCATGCCTTTCCTTCTCATGATTAACCAAATTTTTCAAAACCCGAGGAATTTCTTCCTCTTCGTTTATGTCAAATTTTGAAAATTAAGATCAATATAGCAAACCAAAGGCACAGAGAAGTAGGCAACATTCATAACATTTCCATTCAAAAAGTCTAGATCTTCGGTTACAGTGGACTCAAAAGAAAAACTAAAGGATGACCTGGACAGGACCTTGTTATCCGGGTTTCTACTCACAGAAGTACCAGACTCAGAGGAACTCGAATCTGACTCCGACCCCACAGACTCAGTGGAATCAGATTCGGACTCACTATCTGATTCAGTATTGTTGATGACGCCTTGCTTGAACTTCCAGACCAAGAGTGGAGTCTCAAATGCATCCGCAATAAGGTTGGAGAAATCCGCTGCTAGGGTATCCCCAATCTTTGAGATAGTAAAACTATCTTCCAAGTTGGTTGTCTTAGCTTGAGCAGTGGAACTCATCAGTAAGTCAGCCAGTGCTTTTCCCAACAGTTCTTCCTCTTTGATGTCCATGTTTACAGTCCCGCTTCGATCTGTACCAGTGCTTAGGTGTGCCTGCTCATCTTTCCCTTCTGGTAACTGGTGCCAAAAAAAAGATCTCGAACCCCGGATACCTAGTCTTTGTCTCCCAGTCATACCAAGGCTCCAGGAATCCACAGAATAGGAAATCTTCCCCTTTATGGACAAAACGTTCATTCAGGTTTCCCCGTATAAGTTTGTGGACTAACTCATACTGCTTCCCAGTCCTCTTTGCCTAGTCCCGACCCAGGCATATGCCCATGTTATATGGATTGCACACTCATATAATCTCCATCGCCCTCTGCTATGATGGTTTGGACCAACCAGGCTTCTACCAGAGAGAAGCCAGAAAGGAACATATCCTCTTCCCCATGTATGATTTCCAATAATGGTGCAGTGGTTCCTTGGGGAGGATGGATCACAGAGTTACCGTACACAGTGGCGATTTCGCCTTTGAAGGGGTACTTTACTAACTGATGTACCGTTGATGATATCGCCTTCATCTGATGTAGCCAGGGCCTTTCCAGTAGTAGGTTGAATATGGCCAGAACATCCATGACATGGAATTCCACTTCATGTTCGGACAGGCCGATCAGGATATTACTCTTGAACGTTCTCATGACATCTCGGCTTGTATTGTCGTAAGCCCGACAACTTGGGTCGTGGGTGTAAAGTCAATCGGCCTCAAATCGATGGCATAGGCAGTTCTCACTGGGCACACATTGATTGTCGATCCAGTATCTACAAACACCACCGAAATCCATTTCTTCTAACTTTCCAAGGTCACATACAAAGGCCTGTTATGGTTGGCGCCCTTGGAAGGCAATTCTTTATCCATGAAGGATATCACTGGCATAACGTCCCCAGATGTGACCAATGACACCAATTGGCCAGCGGTGGTGTCAATGGCAGTTTGGTTTGGTTCATTGCTTCGAGCAGGGCTTGTCTATGCTCCCGAGTGGCCATTATCAGTCCCCAAATGGATATGTTGGCCTGAATCTTCTTTAGTTGTTTCAAGACCATGTTTTCCTTAACATTCTTCTCTTTTGCTTTCTCAGTCTCCTTTCTAGAGGTCTCTGGCTGGTCTACTGTCGTGGGTTTGAAGTACCGACCGCTTCGGGTCATTTGATTAATCTCATCAGTATACCAAGTGTCATCCGAGGTATCAGCTTTCCAACTTTCATCAGTGAACGCATGACTTTGGTCGTTGTCTTCCCACCACTCTCCTATAGCTATAGCTGGGCTGGCTTCAGGTTCTATCTGGAGCACGTTAACATTACGTGCCCCGTCATCATACCATTCTTCTTCTACCACAACTCAAGTTTCAATATCCCGATACTTTCTGAGTTTTCTTAACATTCTCTTTCGGTCATTGGGATCCAACTCGACTTTTCTAGTTATCTGGGCATCATTCACTGTTATTTCAGGTTCTTCTTTCCCTTTTCCTTTGCCTTGTTCTAGAGCTATCTTCGCTTGTATTTTCTCTATCCTTTCCTTTTGAAACTGTTCCAGTGCCTGTTCCTTCTCAGTAAGAGGTGCAGCCTCAGTCTTATGCTTAACTGCAATTTCCTCTTTTGTCCTGGTCTCTCCTGTCTGTTCCTTCATATCGGACTTTTCTTCACTCAACCATCCATTGCTTGTTTCTGGCTAGCTCGAGTCCCACCATCCAATCTACACACAGCTTGTATCTTCTTCCTTAAAGAAGTAAAGATCCTCTTCTAGCTCTGCCAGATCTTCCTCTAGGTTTGCTAAGTTGTTCAGGCCTTGCTCAGGCCACTTATTCTGATTCTGCGCCATTTGGTCTTCTGTTATAGCATTGATGCTGAGAAAGCCTAGCAGTATGACCACTAGCTTTGGCTAATCGATGGCCATAATGTATTAGCTGGGATCGTACTCCTCTGCGAGCGAGACCGTTGTCTCTATGACACGGGTATCAGATGACCCTATCTTAGTGAATTCTTCTCCTCCTCTATTTCTACTGCCACGGGCCTAGGTTGGGTTTGTGGTGTCAGATCCATCATGCACATGTTTGTGCCTTTCGAAATAACCACCTTCGGTTGTGGTAGGTGGGATGGGGTAATGTATGTGCTAGGCTTGAAGGTGGGTGGTAGTGTATGGATTTGGTTAATATTTTTGGGTGGGGGGGATTGGTTGTGTGCAGGAAGTGGGTTAGTTGTTACGTTTGGTTTGAAAGGTGGGGCGATGACTTTGTTGTCAATGAGATCTTGGATCTCATGACGTACACGGTAGCACATGTCCGTGGGATAGCCATGTTGTTTGTGGAAGATACAATACTGGGTAGGGTCATGTTTGAGTGGCAATGGGTCTAGAAATGGCGAGGATCAAGGGGCTTGAGATACCCTTTTTGCATTAATAGTTTGAGGGCGTGGGTTGGGCTCATATGGAGGGGGCAAAGACTCTACGGTTTCGGGGTGGACTGGTATTTTATGAAGGTTGTGAGGTTTTGGCAGTAGAAAAAAGATCAACCCTCTTGGCCATTATGACGACATTGCTGACATCTGCAGGCCGAGAAATAGTGCTACTGCTAGCATTGGTACTCTGGGAAAACGGCCTTCTTGCAGGTTCGCTTGTTCTGTGAATGATGCCCTTTTTGAATGCACTCTCAATCTGGACCCCCAGCTCATGTAAGGAAGCAAATATGAACAACAGTGCCACTATCATTCTCTGCAGCATGTTTGGCTCAAGGTTTTAGACCACTAGTCAGACTTGTTCTCTTTCAGCAGGCCTATTTGTCATTCGGGCTGCCCTGGCTATCCACCGGGCGACAAAATCGATGAATGATTCTTTGGGGTTCTGGGTAGCAGCCTCTAGCTCACTAATGGTTACTTCTATCTGGGTGTGAGTGCTGATTGACAAACGCCTCAAATAGCTCCTCACAATTTTGTTTTGTAGAGTCCTCCAACTTAGTATACCAAATGGCCACCACATCAAACAACGTTCTCCCAAACAACGAAAGCTTCTACGCCCAAGACAAACCTATGGGCCTCAATACATTCGAAAACAATCAGACATGTATGATTGGATTCATTAGGGATCAGGCGCACAGTTAACACTGATGCCCCAGATGTACGCCGTAGATCGGCAATGACTTCATCTTGTGCAACCATCCTTTGGTTTATAGTGTTGTAGACACCCCATTTTGACCGACCTTAAGATTTAGACGTCATCGTTTGTGCACTAGATGATTGTGCTTGTTTGTGCTTGTTTTGAGCGCTTGAAGTTCTCGGTGGAACGCCTTGTCTTTGAGCCTCTAAACCATTTTTGTTTTGTGCTTTGTTTTTGGGCGAAACCTTGGTGCCTCTTGCCTAGAAGGTGGAGGGGCCTTGTCGACCACTTTTTGGCCTTGTCAGCCACTTTTCCTTCTTGTCGACCACTTGAGGTGGTCGGTCGGCCAGTTGAGGTGGTCGGTCGGCCACCTAAAGTGGCCAACGGCCATTTGTTCTCTTTTTTAGATATTTCTTTGCCAGTTATGCCAGCTGTTGTTTACTGAAGGCCATCTCCATACACGTGTATGGAGGGATGAATACAAGCCTTTAGCTTGATTTTCTATATATATGGGGGGTCTCTCCCCCATTTTGAGAGGTTGGATTTTTTTTAGCAAATTTCTCCCTCTCTCTCTAGAATTCTCTCTCTCTCTCTCTCTCTCCCCCCTCTTGTTTTATGCTTGATAGTTAGAATTCTCTACACATTTGCATACTAGCCCTTAACCAAATTGGACCACCTTGGAGCTGAGGCCTCTTGGGACCTATTTTGGGCTATTGGAAGGTTGTTTGAGCCTAAGAGAGTGGCTGTTTTGTGCTGTGCTTCAAAGGTATAAGACTTACCTCATTTAAGCGCTTTGTACATACTTGCTTGGCTATCTTTCTACACTGTTTTGGGCCTAGCTTTCAACTATAAAAAGTTCTGATTTTTTGGGCCTTAACATGTTGGTTTGAAGTCATTTTGTGCTAAGGGGTTGTCTACCCTTCTTGTTGCCTATTTGTGTGAACCTTTGCACCATCTTTTAGCATATCAAAGTCAAAATTTTTGGGCTTTTAAACCACTGAAATTCGGAGTTATTTCAGTGGTAAAAAGCATGTTTTGAAGTCCAAAAATGGAGGGGTTAGCCTACCTTCCGTACGTCTCATTTGCATGCCTAGTTAGCATCACATGGTAGCATGTTTTTGTGGCTTAACTTAGCTTATTTCCAGCATGTCTTTGCCTCTGATTTGGCATGATTTAACTATGTTTTGTGCTGCTTTGGTCATGTGGGCTTTGTTTTGTATAGTTGTAGTGCAAATGCCTTCACTAGCTTGGCATTTTAGGCCTCTAAACATGTTTTGCTTTGAATGATTGCATGTTGTAGTGTCTTTTAACATATAATTTCAGTGTTTATAGCTCTGTCACATGCTCATTTATTTCACTCTCTCATTTCTTTTGAGAGTTGTGTCTTGAGTCTTGTTTGCGAGCTAACATGTGAGCATGCTTTTGTAGCACTTTATACCTCAATCTCAACATGTTTTAGCTACTGTTTTGGCATATTTTAACTCTGTCCAGAGCTGGTTTGGTCAGTTGAGCTTTGTATTGCATGCTCATAGTGTTGTGATCTTCACTAGCTTAATGAAGTAGGCTCTTAAACATGTTGTGCATATGTTGCTTGCATGATTTAGTGTCATTATGCATACTATTTTAGCACTAAAATATCTTCAACCTCCCTCATTTCTTCACCTTTCCATTTTCTTTGAGGTTGGTTAGCCTTAAGGTTGTGTTTAAGCTTGAGATTGAGACTTGTGCTTAATGGTTTTAATCCTCTTTTGAGGGTTTCTACTAACCAACGGTGTGACGCCCCGGTTCTATACTATTGGTTGTAGTCAAGGGAGAGTCACTAATGAGTCCTATGGTCAATAGCCAAGTAAGCTCCCAGATCGCCGGAGGAGTCAAATTAGCCTCCCTTCTAAGTCCAGGTTTCTTAGGCAGCGCACTACCCTTTTGATAGATCTTAAAATGTATTGACACAAGGTCTCATAAGTAACGATAAGGTTCGTACATAGAATATAAATACATAACAACCAAAATATGTATATAATTCAAAAATTGTACCAATACATTACATCCCAAAAGAAAGCTTAAGTCTACAAATGAGTCTTTACAAAACATCCAAAGAAACTTCTAATTAAATTTTTCTTTCTAGGATAGCCAAAAGTCTTCGAAAGTTTCGGGCTCGTCGTCTCCAGCTATGAGTTCCGCTTCGTCACCTGGCATGATACGCCGTGAGCTTTGAATACCCAGTAAACACACACACACCCTACCCTTTTTTCCCAGTCCAATACACAATCACCATTATAACATCAAGTAATAAAGCATAAAACTCAATTAAATAAATAAAGGGTTAAGTTAGGTTGTTAGCAACTAGAAATCCCCCAAAGAGATTTCGTCCTCCCAACCACAAAAATCGGACGCAGATTATTCGGTATGCCTCCTCTTTTGCTGCTTTGTTGCAGAACTAACCTCTGATGCCTACCAACGGTTATGTACTGCGTAGCGCCAACTGCAGGGCCTCAAAAGAGACGGTAAAATAGGGCCTTGCCCGAATCCCTCCTTACACCAAACCACCTAGGGTCCGAATGCAACCGCTCCGTTCAAGGGTTCCGAAAACCACTTGTGCAAGACTTTAACTTTCAAATAGGGAACGCATCCCAACAATATATATATCACATATACTCATCTTTTTATTTCTCAATTGTCCGAAAACCCAATACCCTCCCAATTAGGTTTCCCGTTGAGTTAAATATTTTACAACAAGGTTAGTCCAACTTATAAGACAACAATATCCATATAAGCATGCATTGTTAAGATGAGAAAGGTAAATAACATAACCTCAACACATATAATATCATGCCAAGATATGATCATAAGCTAATAAGCAATCTCATGAACTCAAGGGTATAAAACATCCACACATAATAAAAATTCCAGATTTAGCATCGCATAAAGATTAAAATGAAGGGTCTATTTTAGATCCTTTACTGGACTTGGCCTTCCTATGGTTCGTAGGGAATTTGATCTAGTTTCTAGAATATTTTTTGGAAATGGGGTTGCTATTTTCAGAATTTAGGTTATTTAGAAAATATTCCAGCGCTGTCCAGGTTCTGTCCAGATCCATCGACCGTTGCGAAAAATTGATTTTCTTGCAAACCGCTTAATTTTTTTCAATGAAACCAATTTTAGTTGAAATCTAACACCTTAAGGAAGGTTTTGACATAAAATAGAGGTCCAGAATAATTTTGTACATTTTTCGAGAATTTATGGAAGTGGGCTGCAAAAACAGTTTCTAGGGTACTTTGCCCAAAACAAGAAGATTTATGAAAAGGGGGTTCCACCAAGGGAAAGTTTCATTTCTTTTTGAAGGAAATATGCTAACTATCACATGTTTAACTCAGAAAATTGGTTTGAAAGAGTGCCCTTGAAAAGTAGAGAGATTGGTACAAAAAGAAGATGGTTTTGTGCCAAAATGGGGAAAATACAAGAGAGATGGAATCAATACTCAACCCTTAGCATTTTTAACATAAGAACTTAGTAATAACAGATCTGAAAACATTTTTTTTAGAACCTTTAGAAACATGCATTAGAAAAAGGAAATGGAAGAGAAGGTTGTGTTTGTGGCTTACCTACTAAGCTTTGCACAAGAAGCTCTCTTCTTCCTCCTTCTTCTCCTCTAGACCTCTCTTTGTTGCTCTCCTCCCTCTCTCTAACCAAAATGTGTGTGTGTGGGTGAGTGTTATATGTGCTTGCAAGCTAGGGGGGCTGTGTTGGTATTTATAGAGGATTTTGGTGTAAAAGGACAAAAAAGCCAATTAGTTAAAAATGGACGGAAAAGGTAGGATTTTGCTTAGAATCTAATGGGATAGAGGTGGTTTTGGAGTTGAACCATAGGATTATGCAACAATTGGTTGATTCTTAGTTGAAAGGAAACTTGTTTTGAAAACATCACCCTAGGTCTAGGGTACTAGGTCTTGTTTTTCCTAGAACATCATGATGGTGGTTCTTGAAAATTGGCTCCTCTCCTTTCCCAATGGTGGCCGGCCTCGGGGAAGTGTGATGGGGTTATTATTTAAATCATTTTAGGTTCTAGCCACACTCCTCTAGGTGTGTATATATATATATATATATGTATCTTACAAGATTGATGGTACTCAAGGTACAAAGTACAAGTACTAGTTCTTAGGTAAGTTTAGAGTTTAAATAAAGTGTGAGGGCTAGGAGTTAAATACATGTAACTTAGGTAGGATTAAATTAGGTTAGGGAACCTAATCCGGCTAGGGTAATGCCTGTTTCGATAAAAATAAAAAAAGTAATGCTAACCGACAAGATTCGAATTAATTCAAGTAACCGAGGGGCTTTAAGAAAATAATTCAAATATTAGGGTCTTTTAAGTGAATACATAATTCAGGAGGCTTCACAAACGGCATGATCTCTCTCATGTCTTAAGTCATCCTTTGGTTGCGCCTCTCTCTCATTAGAGGACAATCACCTTGGACTTAACCGGTTAAAGAATCATTTGGTAATGTAAAATGTGCAAACGAAATGAACAAAGTAAAACATGAACAAGATAAGCTTGTTGTGTTGCATTGCATGTGTTTGGATCGGACGTTAATCCACATACAAGGAAAATGGGACGTTTCATACTCAAAGTGATGAAACATGTCATTTTTCTTGGTCACTGTCACCCTTGATCATGCATGATAGGGTGGTGGTTGTTTTGGTCTTGTTTGTGCATTCATTGACCTTGTACAAGCTTGGTTCTTTGGCCATCATGCATGAAAATGCTTGGTTGGTGGCTTGAGAGCCAAGAGCTGCACTTCTTTGAGCTTGAAAGATGATAAGGAGGGTAGCAGACACACATTTCTTGAAAATGCATTGCTTTGCCTCTGTTTGCTCTCTGCTGCAGCAAAAGCAGAAGTCTAGAAAAGGGGGTGGCCGATCGGCCACTTGAAGTAGCCGACTGGCCACTTAAACTAGCCGATCGACCAGTTGAGGTGGCCAACAACCACTTTTTGTGGCCGACTGGCCACCAGTGAATTTTTGTACAAATGTGTTCCTGTGTTGGAGCAGAGGCAATCTGGAAGTTGGTGCAATTTTCAGAGATCAAATTAGTGCAAACAAAGGCATCCGATGGCAAGGCAAGGGCATCTTCATGTGGAGCAACCGGGCATGCATGCATCCCTCGTCCCTCGAGGCTGTTTAAATCACTTTACTAGTTAGTTAGCATAGCTAATTATTCAATTCAAGTGTTGTATTTTTATTAGCTTAGCATAGCTAGTTATTCAATTGTGTTGTAATTAATTAGCTTAGAATAGTTAATTAGTTCATTTTGTAATAATTAGCTTAGCTTAGCTTAGTGTAGCTTAGCTTATTCATTCGGACCCTCCTTCGTGAGGGGATAATGTTGTAATAAGTGTGTGTGTGTGTGTGTGCATGTTTTCCAACCCCACATCTTTCTCCCTTTTATTTATCCGCTTTCGATGGTTAGATTAGGGCACGTTTTGATTAGCATACCTTATGGTCGCATGTTTGCATCCATTCATTTGTCTTGCATGCACCGAGGCTCGGCGCATCATTCAAACTGCATCGCAATTTCAATACACTTCTTTGAATACGTGTTTCAAAACATGTTATCAAATCTAATCATATGCCATATTAGTAGCCGAGCCTATTAATTGCATTATTGCATGTGTTGCATTAGGCATCTAGCATAGTTAGGATTATGCATTATTTCTAACTAGCTTTTGTTTTGGCTTGGAGTACTCGGTAAGTTTCACGCTTTAGCATACTTGGATGAGTGTGAGTGTTGCCATGATAGCATGCTTGCCATGAGGCTATGTGCTTTATTTGCTAAACTGCATGAATGCCTGTGGATGAAGGCTTTGTTGCTTGAAGTGGAATGATTTAACGAATGTGAGTTTTAAGCCCACATTGCGAAGTGGCAAATCATTTCTTAAAGCCCACTTGAGGTGGCAAATCCGCATTTCTAAGCCCACTTAAGAGTGGCAAATTCAAACTATTTTCAAAAACAAACATGAGTTGAATTCGTTCCAAGTCTTGCGACTTAGTCTATACTTGCTTGTGTGCGTCACATAGTAAAGTTAGCTAATAACCGGAATAAGAACACATGTGTTTATAAAACAACAGATCATGATTAGTTGAAGCCGATCTTTTGATCGGGCGATCGGGGGTGCTCATTTCAGGACCTTCCCCTCTCGTACCCAAGTTTCCGAGCCAATGCAACTTTGGTGATGACGGACACGTGGCCTTTGGCAGGAGTCAGGGTTTCCTAAATTTTCCAAAAATAAAATATTTAGCTGGCTACTCTATAATCTGGAAAAGTAGTCTAGTTTTGGCATTATTTGATTTCAAATCGATTTTCCAAAAAGATTTGCTGGATTGGACTCTTTGGTGTTTATCAGTTTCACATTGCACTTTGTGATACTAGATTGAGAACCGTGACAGGAGTCCGAATTGTAGGACCAATTCGAGCTCTCTGAAAGGGCGGCGCAAAGAAAGTCGAGCTACAGTTTCTGGCGACTCTGCAGGGTATTTAGAGAACTGGACTCGAACTCATGATATGATGTTTTATTCACACTTATGTGTTTCTTTGCATTGCATTTGCATCGGTGCGCCTAAGCCACAGTGTTTGCCATCTGCTATTCCTGAACGGTTTGCCGGAGGCTCGCTTGGAAAAGTGTGCCATAAGGCTGACCGGTTACGGGCTCTGCCACGATAGGAACACAAACCTTGGATCTAGACTACCGTTGTACCGTTTGATCCTCCTTTCACTTCTCGGTGTTAGGAGCAAGAGGTATATTAGGTAGTCTTGTTGCGGCACCCGTTTTGACCAATTGACCTAGTTGCATATCGGAAGCCTTAAAGACTGTTCCAAACTGGGACAAGTAGCTCACCCGAATATAGGTTTATTTGAAACTGCTTGCTTGCGTAGTGAATCCCTGGTTCGTAACGAAATTAGGACAAGGAAACCCTACCCCACCATAGGGGTGTTTTGGCTCTTACTTGCTTGATATGTGCTTTTAGAGTGTGACTCTGTAGGAATGTATGTATCAGTTGCAAGTCTGGGTATCAGTTTGAGAGTATCAGTTTTCAGGCAGAAATTTGGGGCATAAATTAGTATCTGAGTACAGTCATCCAGCTTATGATTTCAACTGTGTGTTGTCCTTGTCTAAACCGAGGTGTTGTGTGTTTGCCGATTGTTGTTTTTTTTTTTTGCTTTATTTTCTTTTTGAAAGGTAGTATTTCAAATTGCTTCCGACGAAGCAGTTCCCCGTCGAGCACTCTGGACCAGAGTCAGGAGGATTAGGCGAATAGCCTTATAGTTCAGGCCCCACTTGTGGTTTTGAATCTGATTTCACAAGTGCAATGTGAAATAGTAAAAACACAAAAAGCGTCCAAATCTGAAAATTCTTTTTAGAAAATCAATGTTTGAATCAATGCCAAAAATGGATTGCATTGCTAGATTACAGAGTCACTACCTAAATATTTTTGGAAAATTTAAAAAAACCCGAGACCCGTGCCAAAGGCCATTAGTCCGTCATCACCAAAGTGTCTCGGCTTGGGAACTTAGGTATGAGAGGGAAAGGTCATGAATTGAGCACCCCACTCGCCCGATCAAAGATCGGCCTCTACTAATCATGATGTGTTTCTTATTTACATTATATACTCTTGTTCTGATTTATTAGCTCTTTTACTATGTGATGCGCACAAACAAATATAGACTAATTTGCAAATTTGGAACATTTGATTTTATGTTCGTTTGAAAATTGTTTTGGAATTTTCCACTTAAAAAAAGTGGGCTTTAAAATAGACATTTAATCAAACTATCCCAATCGAAGCAATTAACCTTCATCCATAAGCATTTAAACAATTATATCATTTAAGCAATTAGCCTCATGATATTCATGCTTTGATATGGCAACACAAACATTCGATGCAATCATGCTAAAGAAAACAAAAGCTCATCTAGTACTCCGAGCCAAAACAAAGTAAAATAATTAGAAAAATATGCATGTTCCTAATTAAATGCAACATGACTAATGCAACACACACATTATGTATTTTATATGCTTGGTTATGAGCATGGCATATGATTTCATTCAAGACATACAAGAGAGCACGTATTCAAGTAATGAATTTAAACATTGATATCGAGTTAGTATGATGAGCCGAACCTTATACGCATGCAAGACAATGGATGCAAAGCATAAGAATGCTAATGAAACGTGATACCCTATTCTAACCATCGTAAGCGAGTAAGTAAAAAGGAGAAAGATGTGGGGTTGGAAGACATACACATTATTACATTTGGCCTCGTGCAAGAGAGTGCGAATCAAAGTCCGAAAGTCCGAATTAAACTAATTATTATGAAGCCGAATGAATGAATAAGCGAGGCTAATTAACTATCTAACTATGCTATTACAACAAGGATAAATAAACTTGCTATTTAAACTAATTAAGTACAACAATTACAAAGGGACAACCATAATTATTACAACATTTAATAACTAACAAGACTAATTACAAGAAACAAAATTAAATTAAATTAATTACGATGGTGATAATGTAATCGACGATGCACGAGGATTGCATGCATGTACATGCACAATATTCAAGAACAACTCTGTCTGCCTCAGGCTTGCTCCGTTTCACCTCAGCCATTGCCCTCTATTTTCTGCAAAAATACACTGCTGACCAAACATTGAGGACTGACTGGCCCTCATTGAAGCCTGGCTGGGCCTAAAGAAGGTTAGTTGTGCCTCAATTTTGTGCAAAACTCTGTTTTGTGTTCTGAAGTGAAAACAATCACTACTACAAATATAGATAAAGATCACACTTTTTTGGTGTGATGTATGTTTTTTAATCACACCTTTTAAGTTTTATTAAAGTGTGATCTTTAGGAGTGTGATTAAAAATAGTCATTTTTAATCACACTTTTTAAGTGTCATTAAAAAATGCTTTCATCACACTTTTTAAGTGTGATTAATAATATTTAGATCACACCTTTTAAGTGTGGTTAAAAACATTTAAATCACACCTTTTAAGTGTGATTAAAAATATTTAGATCACACCTTTTAAGTGTGGTTAAAAATATTTAAATCACACCTTTTAAGTGTGATTAAAAACTTTAGTTCACACCTTTTAAATGTGATTAAAAACTTTAGATCACACCTTTTAAGTGTAATTAAAAATATTTTGATCACACCATTTAAGTGTGATCTTTGGAAGTGTGATTAAAAATGATCATTTTTAATCACACTTTTTAAATGTGATTAATAACATTTAGATCACACTTTTTAAGTGTGATTAAAAATATTTACATCACATCATTTAAGTGTGATTAATAACATTTAGATCACATCTTTTAAGTGTGATTAATAACTAATAAAATCTGTGGTAAAAAAAAGGTGCTACATATTTGAAAAATAATCAATATTATTTTTGTATGCACATTTGAATAATGTAATACACACTATATACTATATTTTGAATCATAACCACATATTGAATAGAATAACGTCATATATTTCATAAATGGAAATTAAATATTCAAAACTATATACAAAGGAATTAATAAAAAAAATTATCTGTGCTTACATATATTAAAATATGAAAAAACTTAAAAAACTAAGTTCTTTAATTCTTGGACCATATTTTGCATCTCTCCAAAAAATTTCTGACCTGAAAAATGAAAACACAAATTAATTCAGAAACCACTGATGCATATGAATAAACTAAAAAGTTAATTCAGCAAACCAAAATAAGAACACACCAAAGATATAGTATAAACAAATTTTGCAGGCACATAGAGAAAATAATACTTGATCAAAAAATTCATCATGAAGACATAAATTGATTCACAATCAAGAGAACTGAAAAATTCATCAGGTAAAAGGAAAAAGAAAAAGAAAAAGAAAAAGGAAGAAATTGATTCCTTAAAGAGACATGGTCCAAAGACCACAAGTTGAACAAATTTGGGATATAATGTACAAACAAATTAGTCACTAATTCGACATATCCCAAACATCAAATGCAGCCTAAATAGTCACTAATTCCTCGGTCTTGCACACTTTTCATTGAAGAAGTCTACCACTAGACTAGGGACTGTATTCCCTATTTTTTTACCTGCACAGCTTTCTCATGTAAGAAACAAATCTCTGAATTTGAGATCTGGAAACTTCTCATACCATATGCATATCCCTGGCTGCAAAAATAAAGAGGTCCACTTGGATCACATATGACTGCATAAAGCTTTCTGTATAAGCATAGAACAAATAATCTTAATTCAAAGTATAGAGGGTGTGGATGGAAAAAATAACTAAAAAATGACCACAGTATCTCTAGCTTGAACTCCTCTTCTAGAGCCTTTACAATCTCCACAGTATCTAAGCTATCCAATCCCAAATCTTTCTGAAAATGGATGTTTATAAGTGAAAGTCTATCTTTGTTTTCACGAGTAAGATTGTTGAAGTCTTAAATTGGTTCCATTTTTAAGTTCATTCCCAATCCTAGCCTAAACCCGAGGGAGTTGGTTAACCAATATTATGAGCCCAGATGAACTATGGGAACAAAGAACCAAATCACACCAATCCAATTTATAACTCAGTTTATCAATATATTATTTTTAGTTGCTCAACATTTTCTCACAAAGCATCACTAGCCTTAAAATATATGTGCATGCACTAAAAGCATTTCTTGCTTCTACAAATCAAATATCATTTTAACTGAAGAATTTTATCATAAATGAAATTTAACTAGCACTTCAATCCTTTCAAAAGTATAATAATAATAAAATAAATAAATAAATAAAGTAGCTATTCTATCTAGAAAACTGATTCATCAAGGCTTGGTGTAAACATATAAGCACATACTCTAAACTATAAAATAAAATTGCCAAGCCACATAATATTAGTATATTAAGGAATCAAGAAACATAAAAGTGAAATTTATTATTTAGTATAATTGTAGTTAGTTCATCATCTGTGCAAACAGGACAAAATATAACTCATTAAGCCTATTTACCATAATGCATCCAAACATACTAGAAGAAATTGCCAAGTCAAAACAAACCAAGAAAAAAGTTATTTTAACAGCAATGGCACTCACCCATTCACCTAGGCAAAGGGACTAGTAATATTTGGCAAATCTGTGACATTCACTAGACTCCTCTCCTTTTGCTACTAAGCACCTGCAGTTTTTGATTGAAGAATAAAAATAAAAATAAAAAGGCAATTACTTAGTTCTACAATAAGTTGGTAAGATGTTTAAAACTCTTCATATAGAGCCCATTCATTCATGAATGCCTCAAAATGATATAATACTAAAAAAGTGTGCCTGTGAAACTCAATGTAGTGAGTGAAACAGTGTCTGGTCTAATTGGTTGTAGGAAATCAAAAATCAACTGGTCCAGTCTTCAGTTCAATCTGAAAGGCAACATAAAGAAGTTGATATCAGTAAAAAAGAAAACCAAAAAAAATAATAAATAAAATAAGCTCCATACTAGAACTAACCACTCAAACATAGGATTACACATGTTCAACCGCCACATAACAGGGTCTATGGGGGTGTTGAACACATGAGAGACCCATTTTGAATAGTATAACAACCACCAATGAGAACCAAAAGGAAAGAACAAAACAGGTTGAGAACAAACACACAATATAGTCCTTAGCCACTCAACCCACACACTCAACTCACACATAAAACACTACAAAATATATGCTTACATTCATCTCAACCCACCAAACAAAAAATTCCTTCACAATATGTACCAGCTTGCCAATCTGCACAACAAACATTAGAAAATATATATATATATATATATGCTCAACGTCACTCAACCCACAAGTCTCACCAGCTCCACACAAGTATGACTACTACCTAGGAATATCTGAAAAGTACTTGTAAAGAACAAGATATGCCCCTTTGATTAGGAAAGTCAGGATACAACATGGCAGACAAGAAGTGTTTTCGTTTTCATTTTTGAAAAACTGACATGAAGCATGCAGAAGAATAATACATAAAGCAACTCAATTACATTAAGCTATTTCCTGTTCATTTTTGTAATTTTTTTTACCTAACTCAGAAAATCCCCATAACTCAGCCTTACCTTTGTTGGGTGTGGAATTTAATACCAGAACAGAGAAATGTCAATTTCAACAGGACTCATACGGCGAAACTCAAAACCAACGATTTCTAAAGCTTGAAAATGCTCAAGTTAAAAAGAGTATAAAATGGACTAGAAAGTGCATTCACTGGCTTTAGGTAGCCTGTGTTCGTTTTCAGTCTTCCTTCTTGTCAAGTTCATCGATTGCAGCAAGTCTTTCAACAAAGGAGGATGAGAATAGTGATAGGCAGAATACCAAGGATCAGTATTCATAGCTGACAGGTTCTCTTCCTGAAAAAGCCATTATTAGCTCGGTTAATCAGCAATTCAAACACTCATAACATTATGAAGTCCTATAACAATTATGAATTTATTACAATATGTTTAGAATAGAAGTATTTGACCGCCCATAGTACTATTAAAAGAGATGAGGCTTTGGTCTAGCACAACTGTTAATCATATTATCTTATGCATATATCAGAACACAACTGTATTGCAAACACACAAATGCTATGTGGCCCATGACAGGACAAGAAAAAAAATACTTGGTTATTAATATTATTTTCTTACCCCGCCCTGCTCAAGATGCATGAAGGTTCTGGCTCAAACAGAAGATAGTAACTAAGTAGAAATGAAACTGAAAGAATAAATGCAGAACTGAGCAAAGTCTACTAAAAGCAGATATATGACAAGAAATTGTGACTCAAGAAAACTTTTCTTCAACGTAGTTATCACATAAGCCCAATAGCATGTGTCAAAGTGCACTAACCTAGTATGAGTTTCTTGTTTCCCTATACAATATCGTTTCCTGCTACATTCACAAGAGAGAAGTTCAATTCCTTTCCAATCCGTATAGCTTGGTTGCAATTCTCAACTTTTCTGAAAGGCATCTTGATGGGAGGTTTTGTTGCTTGCTTCCAGTTTACTGATCCTAGGTAAACTTTGTCAAGAACTTCCAATATAACCCATCTACATGTAAGAGGGATAAAAATCAAACAAAATTAACAAGCACTCAAAAATAGGGCAAGGAAATTGTAACCTCAGCCTGTTCTGACATCCTCAAACATATTATTGACATATGAATCAACTCCAAGACTGTTAATCCACAGTCGGAAGCATCTCTCCTCCCTAGAAGTTTGAGCATCATCTATCATCATCTCAGAAAAAGACATTTTTGGTGTCCATGGATAAGCCATTCCTGCATTAAGAAATTCACAAACTAATTACAAAGAAATCCACAGTGATAAAATCATGGGAAAAGCCAAAATATGCATAAGCAATTAGTCCGACCTCTGCTGGAATATTTGAGCAACAAATGCCAGATTTAGATTTGCCGATCCCTCAACAATGTCCTTTGGAGTGACATATCTTTTGTAATCCATTCTCTCTACATGCTCAAGAATCAGATTCGCTCTTTCAGTAGGATCCTTAGTATCCAATGTGGTGGCACTACCATGTTCTGGTGCAAGAACATTAAGCAAGTGAGCACATGCTTCGCCATCTTGCCAAATTAGTGTTAAAAAATAAAAATAAATAAAAAAAGGAAACAGAGCGTGGGGAAAGAGAATTCAAATACTACATGACCAACCATAAGTAGTAAACAGAGAAATCTTTATCATGACCAACCATAAGAATTTACATTTCAAGAAATTATTGCTACATTGATAGACATCATCTCATCAGAATTTTCATTAAAAAAAAAAAAGTTTGTACAATAGGCCTGAATAAATGTATTACCATACTGAGAGACAACATCAAAAATCAACTTTATGCAATATAAAAACTCCAGGGAGATGAAAAACAACGCTATAAGGATCTCCAATACCAACCTGCAGTCACAATAAAGAGTACACAATCATTTCAGTATCAACACAAAACAATGGACAACAAACAATAACAAAGACATTGAAATAAAAATAAAAATAATACCCTAGATATAAAATCAGACACCAATGCCATAAAACTATTCCCATCATCCAAACCACACATGGGGACTAGTGTCCATACTGCCTGGACAATTTGATTGTCACAACACCAATAGTTATCTCCATAAGTATCTTCTGTGTTGTTTTTCCTCTGCAAAATATCCCCCATGACTAATTTCTTGTGTAATGCTTTGAGACTGCAAGAACAAAATAAGAGGGTCGTCCAGCAAGGAATAGAAAGTCACTCAAAAAGTTCTAAGATTCACAACCAGGTTTTTATTTTGAGACACATTTAGATCATCATATGCCAAATTGATATGGTTCAACAACATTTTCGTGCAAACCAATTCTTTTAAAAGTTAGCCATAGCATCTTCTTAAGTTTAAATAACAAAAGCACAATATAATTTCACAACATTCAAACTTTGCGACATCATTTACTGCACACTTTGAAAATTTGCGACATCATTTAAACTTTGCGATATCGAGCTCATCTAAAACTTGATTAATTCTCATAATGCCATTCAAGTTCATCTTATATAAGGAGAAGAGAAAGACTAATGGAGAACATGTATTTTATACCACCAAAGATGTATGCTTTGAAAGATTTCATATAATCCTTAAAAGATATTTCATAATCCTTGAGCACTGCCGTTTGCGATACTTCCTTCCATCCATGAGTGACAAAAATGATAGAGAGCAATTCATTTGTTAGCTGTCAGTTTCTATTTCAATATGTGCTTATGACATGGAACAGGACCAATGAAGACCTGAATTTTAGAGCACAAAACAAAATCAACAATTAAACAGATAGCAACCATGATGGATTTAGTCACGCACTTAGAACACCAAACATGCTGCCAATGTCTAATGCAAAAGAGAAGAACTGGTTTTTTTAACACAAACCTTCTCATGCTCAACCACCATCCATGTCTCAAAACTGAATGAAAATGTAGAACTAGCAAGAGAGAGACAGATACTTGCTAGCCAGACACTCAGATGTGGACAAACTCTCTTCTACATGCCAACAAAGAGGTGCAGGATGCAAAATATCCAACAAACGTCCTTTTGACCTCTGCATCAAACAGTAGAATTCACTATAACAGAAAAATAGAACAATGAAATGAAATATAGCTCACTATGCCTTGTAATCCCATTAAACATAAAAATCATTGAAATATAGCTCCTGGACCACCTCCTACTATACACAACCCGACCAAGAGAACATATAAACACATACAAAAATGGTAATATAAACCCTTATTTTCAACCCATTCTTGACTTGTATTCACAGCTAACAACATAAAAGCACTTTACAGTTACAAATTCATCTTCCTATATATATTCAGCCAAAAAAAAAAAAAAAAAACTCATTTTCAGAAAAATTATGGAAGGAAAAAAAAAACATGAATGGTATATAATTCTTACAAAGAACACATATGAACAAGAATTATATATATATATATATATAGAGAGAGAGAGAGAGAGAGAGAGAAGGTGAAAGAAAGCACAAAAACTAGAAAGGAAGACAGCAAAGAAGAGTTAAGATGTAAACTGTGTTTGTTTATATGAAACAGAACAATATAATAAAAACCCACTGAATCAATCAAAATTATCTCAATAAAATTAACCGTATATATTCAAAGTAAGCAAATAAAACCTTGAATAAAATTATCTCCTTCTCTGAATCTTCAAAAGTTGTCAATCGAGCTCCGTATACGGACGACATTTTGTGAGACGGGTCGGAGGAGAAACCGAAATCAAAAATCTAAACTTCAATTCTGTAGATCAGATCGTCAAGGAAAACAAGGTTTCCAATGGAATTCCTATATATAGAGCGGGTTGGCGATTACAGATGCGAAGAACCAAAAACAAGAGATGGGGAAAGCCACTGGAATGAGAGCAGGAGAGGGAAAGCCATCGTCTGCCGTGCTCACAGTCGCGAGAGAGACAGAGATGGGGATTTTTTGTTCAAAAATTAGGGATTTGAGATTTGGGGATTTTTGGTTGAGGGGGGAAAAACGAGCGGGAATGGAAAAGGGGGAAGAGATTAGGGATTTTTGAGATGGGGGATTTTGGGTTTGGGGTGGGAGGAACCCGAGCTGGAATTGGAGGGGAGGGGGGGGATGGAAATTTTTTTGGAATTTTTTTTTTATTTTCATTACAAATGAATATTTAAATAATAAAATATATATATTTTTTCCGCAATGGAGGATTTGTTAAAAAAAATTATTTTTTATTATTTTTTTTTTTTTATAGTTGATGAAATTTTTTTTTTTTCATTTAGTAAGGTTGAAAATTTATTTATTTCATATTTATTTTAATGAATAAAAAATTATTATTATTTTTTTATTTGGTAGAGGTAGGGATAATATTTTCTATTAAAATAAAGTTAATTTTTTGTGGTCAATGAAAAATATTTTTTTGCGACTTATTTTATTTTATTTTTGGTTACTAAAAATCAAGAACTAATTTTTTTTGGTAGAGGATAGAAGTGGCAATAGTGGTGAAAGTGGTGGTGGTAGTGATGGTGAAGGAGATAAGTGGTGAAGTTGTGGTAGTGGTAGAGAAGATAGAATAACAGTGGTAGATAAGAGGTAATAATAATAGTAGTAGTGGTGGTAGTGGAGTGGTAGCGATGGTGGTAGTAATGATAGTTGTAGAGGTGGAGTGACAACAGTGGTAGTAGTGGAATGGCATTTGCAGTAGTGGTGAATGTGGTGGAGAAGATGGGTGGTGAGAGAGAGATGAGTGAGAGACAGATAGAGAAGAGAGATAGAGAGAGAGAGAGAGAAAGAAACAGACAGAGACAAAGTAATGAGCGAGAGAGAGACAAAGTGGTCGCTAAAAGTGCATTTTCTTGTAGTGGAGAGCTCGGTAAATAGAGAAGAGATGAGAGAGAGAGTGAGCAAGGTGAACACAGTGGGAGAGAGAGACAGACAGACAAAGAAAAGTGATGAGTGAGAGAGAGAAAGAGAAGAGAGGGAGAGACATAGAGAGAAAGAGAGAGACGAACAGACAGAAAAGAGTGATGAGTGAGAGAGAGAAAGAGAATAGAGAAAGAGACACAGAGAGAAAGAGAGAGACGGACAGACAGAGAAGAGTGATGAGTGAGAGAGAGAAAGAGAAAGAGAGAGATAGACAAACAGAGAAGAGTGATGAGTGGGAGAAAAAAAAAAGACAGAGACACATAGAGAAAGGGAGAGACAGACAGATAGAGAAGAGTGATGAGTAAGAGAGAGAAAGAGAAGAGAGAAAGAGAGATAGGAAGATGAAAAAATGGGTGAAAAGAGAAACGTTCAAAAGAGTAAGACGACGTCATTTATAGTGGATCGATAAATCGAGAAGAAGCTCGATAAATAGAGAAGATGGAAGTAAGAAAGTGTGCAAGGCGAACATAGTGAGAGAGAAATAGACAAATAGACAAGTAGACAAAGAGAGAGAGAGAGACAGAAAAGTGATGAGTGAGAGAGAGACATGGCGAGAGATAAACAGAAAAAGAGAGAGAGATAGAGGGAGAGATAGAAAAAGAGAGAGAAATAAGAGATGAGCGAGAGATAAATAAAAAGAGAGAGAAATAGAGCAAAAAGATATGAGCGAGAGAGGGACACAAAAAAAGAGAGAGAGACAGAGAGAGAAGAGAAATGGGCGAGAGAGATAGAAAGATAAGAGAGAGAGAGAGAAAAGAAATGAGAGAGATAGAGAGAAGAGAGATGAGCGAGAGAGGCAGAGAGAAAAAACAGATGAGAGAGATAGAGAGAAAAGAGATAGGCGAGAGACACAGAGAGAAAATGAGAGAGAGAAACAGACAGACAGAGAAAGAAGAGTGATGAGTGAAAGAGATAAAGAGAAGAGAGAGATAGAGACAGAGAGACATGAAGATGAAAAAATGAATGAAAAGAGAAATGTTATATCAAAAGAGTAAGACGACATTGTTTTTTTTTAATTTTTTTTGCGACAGAAAAATACCGTTAAATTTATTCAAACCATTTTATGACTGTATATATATGAAGCTGTCTCAAAACCACAATCACTATGCTATGTTAGAGTTTTCCAAAAACTCTTTTGAGAAAATTATACTTTCCTGTTTTTCGTGTTATATTGTTTTTACTGAATTTTTTAAAATATTTTAAGTATTTTTTTAATTTTTAGACACACCTAACATAAATACACCTAAAAATTTTTAAAAAAATCTTTTAAAAATTCACTAAATACCAAAAATACAATAATTCAATACATTTCTTTTTTTGTATTTTTATGTATTTATTAATTTTTTTAAAAAAAATTTCATAATTTTTTTTTTAGATACATTTAAGTAAGGTGCATTTAAAAAAAATATTTAAAATTTTAAAAATATTCACTAAAAAAAAAAAACACAAAAGTCACTTTTTGCGACGGCAGAAAATGCCGTCTCAAAAGAGCAGAGTATTTGCGACGGCACCATTTGCCTTCTCAAAAAAGCAGAGCATTTGCGACGGCACAATTTGCCGTCTCAAAAAATGAGAGTATTTGCGACGGCAGAAAATACCGTCGCAAATACTCCCATTTTTTGAGACGGAAAATTGTGCCGTCGCAAATACTCTGTTTTTTTGAGACGGCAAATGGTGCCGTCGCAAATACTCTGCTCTTTTGAGACGGCATTTCTGCCGTCGCAAAAAGTGACTTTTTGAGACGGCAAGTGTGCCGTCGCAAATAGTTCCGTCTCATAAACCCACTTTTCTTGTAGTGGGAGCTCGATAAATAGAGAAGATGGGAGTAAGAGAGTGAGCAAGGCGAACATAGTGAGGGAGAAATAGACAAATAGACAAGTAGAGAGAGAGAGAGAATGGTGGTGAGTGAGAGAGAGACAGGGAGAGAGAGAGACAGAAAAGAGAAAGAGATAGAGAGAGATAGAGATAGAGAGAAAGATAGAAAAAGAGAGAGAAACAAGAGATGAGCGAGAGATAGACAAAAAGAGATGAGTGAGACAGAGACACAGAAAAAGAGAGAGACAGAGAGAGAAGAGAAATGAGCGAGAGAGATAGAAAGATAAGAGAGAGAGAGAAAAGAAATGAGAGAGATAGAGAGAAGAGAGATGAGCGAGAGAAAACAGATGAGAGAGATAGAGAGAAAATAGATAGGCGAGAGACACAGAGAGAAAATGAGAGAGAGAAATAGACAGACAGAGAAAGAAGAGTGATGAGTGCAAGAGATAAAGAAAAGAGAATGAGATAGAGACAGAGAGACATGAAGATGAAAAAATGAATGAAAAGAGAAATGTTATATTAAAAGAGTAAGAAGACATTTTTTAAAAAAAAAATTTTGCGATAGAATTTTGTGACTGTATATATATGAAGCTGTCTCAAATCCACAATCACTATGCTAGGTTAGAGTTTTCCAAAAACTCTTTTGAGAAAATTATACTTTCTTGTTTTCCGTGTTATATTGTTTTTACTGAATTTTTTTAATATTTTAAGTATTTTTTAAAATTTTTAGACACACCTAACATAAATACATCTAAAAATTTAAAAAAATTGTAAAAAAAATCTTTTAAAAATTCACTAAATACCAAAAATACAATAATTCAATACATTTTTTTGTATTTTTATGTATTTATTAATTTTTAAAAATATTTTTTCATAATTTATTTTTTTAGATGCATCTAAGTAAGGTGTATCTAAAAAAAATATTTAAAATTTTAAAAGTATTCACTAAAAATTAAAAGTATTCATTTTTATTTTAATGAAAAAAATATTATTATTTTCTATTTGGTAGAAGTAAGGGTAATATTTTAATAAAAAATATTTTCCACTAAAATTAAAGATAATTTTCTGTGGTCAATGAAAAATATTTTTCTGCGGCCTATTTTTTTTTTGTTATTAAAAATCATGAACTAATTTTTTGTGGTAGAGGAGAGGGAGTAGTAGTAGTGGTGAAGGTGGTGGATAAGAGATGGTGGTGGTGGTGGTGGTGGCGGCGGCGAAGGAGATTAATGGTGTTGTAGTAGTGGTAGAGTAGATGAAGTGGCAAGGGTGAAGGAGAGGTAATGATAGTAGTAGTGGCAGTAATGGCGAAGGTGGTGGATAAGAGATGATGGTGGTGATGGTGGTGGTGGTGGTGGTAGCAAAGGAGATTAGTGGTGAAGTTGTGGTAGTGGTAGAGTAGATGAAGTGGCAAGGGTGAATGAGAGGTAATGGTAGTAGTAGTGGCAATAATGGTAGTGGTGGCAATGGTAGTAGTAATGGTAGTCATAGAGGTGAAGTGGTGACAGTGGTAATAATACTGGTAGTGGAATGGCGTTTGCAATAGTGGTGAAGATGGTGAAGGAGATGGGTGGTGAGAGAAAGAGAGATGAGTGGGAGACAGATAGAGGAGAGAGAGAGAGAGAGAGAGAGAGAGAGAAAGAGAGAGAGACAAAGGCAGAGTGATGAGCGAGAGAGAGACAAAGTGGTCGCTAAAAGTACATTTTCTTGTAGTGGATAGATAAATCAAGAGGGAGCTCAGTAAATAGAGAAGCCGGGAGAGAGAAAGTGAGCAACGCGAACACAGAGGGAGAGAGAGAGAGAGAAAAAGAGAGAGAGAGAGGGACAAAAAGATAAAGAGATAGAAAGTGGGAGACAGAAAAAGAGACAGAGAGAGAAAAGAGATGAACGAAAGAGACAGAGAGAGAGATAGAGAGAAGAGAGATGAGCGAGAGAGACATAGAGAGAAGAGAGATGAACGAGAGAGACAGAGAGAGAGATAGAGAAGAGAGATGAGCGAGAAAGACATAGAGAGATGAAAGATGAGAGAGATAGAGAAAAGAGAGATGAGCGAAGAGATAGGAAGAGAATAGAGATGAGAGAAGAGATAGATGAGTGAAAGACACAGAGAGATAGATAGACAGAAAGAAAAGAGTGATGAATGAGAGAGAGAAAGAAAAGAGAGAGAGGAAGATGAAAAAATGGGTAAAAAGATATAGACAAAGAGAGAGAGAAAAAAAAGAGCGAAAATAGATAAATGAGAGAGAGACAGAGAAAGATGAACGAGAGAGATAAAGAGAAGAGAGACAGAGAGAGAAGAGAGATGAAAGAGATAGACAGAAGAGAGATGAACGAGAGACACAGAGAGAAAGAGAGAAAGAGAGAGAGAGAGAGACAAACAGACAGATAGAGAAGAGTGATGAGTGAGAGAGAGAGAAAAATAAGAGAGACAGAGACACAGAGAGAAAGAGAGAGACAGACAGACAGAGAAGAGTGATGAGTGAGAGAGAAAGAGAAGAGAGACAGAGACAGAGAGATAAGAAGATGAAAAAATGGGTGAAAAAGTTCCGTGTCTAACGTCTCATTTTCTAGTAGTGAGTCGTCTCTATCATTCATGGGTAGAATAGAGGCGCGGATTTGGGAATTGTATATTTTATATAAAAATCAAATTGAAATATTTTATACAATCACACCTATTTAGGGAGTGTGATTAAATATATATATATATATATATAATTACACTTATTTAAAAAGTGTGATTAAAAAGTAGTAATGTATATATAATCATACTTTAATTAAAATGTGTGATTACAAAATATATATATAATCACACTTATTTAAAAAGTGTGATTAAAAAGTAGTAGTGTATATATAATCACACTTTAATTAGAAGGTGTGATTAAAAAATATATAAATAATCACACTTTAATTAGAATGTGTGGTTAAAAAATATATATATAATCACACCTATTTAAAAGTGTGATTAAAAAGTAGTAGTGTATATATAATCACACTTTAATTAGAAGGTGTGATTAAAAAATATATAAATAATCACACTTTAATTAGAATGTGTGATTAAAAATATATATATATAATCACACTTGTTTAAAAAGTGTGATTAAAAAGTAGTAGTGTATATATAATCACACTTTAATTAGAAGGTGTGATTAAAAAATATATAAATAATCACACTTTAATTAGAATGTGTGATTAAAAAATATATATATAATCACACTTGTTTAAAAAGCGTGATTAAAAAGTAGTAGTGTATGTATAATCACACTTTAATTAGAAGGTGTGATTAAAAAATATATAAATAATCACACTTTAATTAGAATGTGTGATTAAAAAATATATATATAATCACACTTGTTTAAAAAGTGTGATTAAAAAGTAGTAGTGTATATATAATCACACTTTAATTAGAAGGTGTGATTAAAAATATATATATATAATCACACTTAATTGAAAAGTGACATAAAAAATAAATATTATCACACTCAATCAAATTAAGTGTGATTAAAATATCAATCTAATTTTTTTTATCACACTTCCAATAAAAGTGAGATCTTTTTTTTTGTCAAAGTGTGATCTTTAACTATTTTTGTAGTAGTGAATGCAGACAGAGTTGTTCAAGCTCTGTTTGTCCCTTCCATTTTTCTTTGTCATGGAAAAGCCCCGAGAGAAGGTTAGAATTGTTTCCAAAACCATCAATAAGCAAATTGATTGCTTGTTGATTCTGGATACAATTTTGGACAAAAATCAATGAATGTAATGAATATAACCACTCCTCCCTCTTTATCATGGAATTAACTCAAAAAATGGAAGTAAAGATGCTTCAAGAATCATCAAAACACCATGGACTAGCGTATGACCACTCTTGACTCGATAAACTTGGCATAACGTCCGGCCAAGCCCAAGCAAGATGACACATTTTCTTTACGTGTGTTGGTTGCTTTTAATCCAATTCTTTTAGTCATTTCCATTCTTTTGTTCATTTGTCCAAAGTGATGATTGAGTCCTCTAAAAGGTGAGACGCGTCAAACGGGAAGTAATTCTCAACATGAAAGAAGGCTTACGTCGTTGACAATGAATCTCCATAGGGATTAAGCGATTAATTGTGAATCTCTAGTTCATGTATTGAATAACCATCAACCGATTGAAACAACACTCTCAAATGAAAAAAAAGAGTGACAAGTTGATTCTTAAAATGAGGTTATAATCATGAAAATTAGACAAAAAACAGCTAAGAACAACATAATACAAGCTATGTACAAAGACCAATGCTACAACGAATGAACTAATCAAAGCTTGAATCAATTAAATAGAGTAGGACAGCCCTAAAATTGTTTCTAATAAGCCAAAAACAGTTGCTGAAAATGTAAGAAAAGAACTCAAAAAAGATAAACAAAAGCAAGGACACTAAAGCTCTGTAAGCAAAACAAGGAGGGGCTCCCAATCCCTCCGACTTCAAGACTTCAAACCATATTTTTTGGCCTTAGTTCAACTCTGAAAATCAATTCAAAAACCAAAGAAAATGAGTGTAAAGGAACCAACGGTTGAGCTATAAAAATAGGTGTAAGTAAGGGTGTTAACCTTGCCACCTCTCAAAATGGAGTAAGCTTTGGTTGATGATCAAACTCACTGTTGACACACTCTCAAGCTTGAATTATGCTTCTCAAGGGTCAACCAAGGCTCTAAAATGATGAGTCAAGGTTGTGTATGGTGTATATTGATGAACAAGGAAGATAGGTTAACTGAAAGGTAGTTTGCAATGGAAGAAGGAGGATGAATGAGCTCTCTCTATGTGTATAGGCTTTCTCTTAATTGTTCAACCCCCAAAACAAAGGTATATGGTCGTATTTATAGAATTTGAGCACAAAAGGTGATAAATATCTTCAAAAATGGACAGCTGGCAGCCTCTCGCCCAGAACAGTGTTTCTCGCTACTGAAGCCTGGCCGGCCCTCAATGAATTCCCTTGTTTTTCCTGTTTCACCCTCAACATAGGGTGGTACAAGATGTACAAAGGGATTTGTTGGGTATGATCAATGGGATTATGGAAGGTTTGGGGTTGTGTCGAAGATTGAACAAGACTCTTTCGTTTAGACCTTGAACCACGCATAGTACCACTCTTATCATCGAGTGTTCCGAGTAAAGCGCTCGAGCCTTGCGGGTGGTTAAAAATGGGGTGTCCACAGGCACCTCGATACAAACACGGCCAAATCCTTCTTCATTTCCCTCCACCAAAACTAGCAACAAAGGTCGTGATACATCTTTGTGCCTCCCGGATGTACCGCAAGGCATGAATGGTGAAACTCTTGGAGTACCTCCTCTCGGTAAGACTCTGGCACGAAGCGACGGTCAAGGTATCTAACACTCGAGTCAGAGTTCTACCTTCCCATTAGAGATCTTCTCCCGGAGGGATTCTACCTCAGGATCACCCTTCTGTTCTTCTATTACTCGGTTCACAAGTGTAGGTTGTGTAACTATTGAAAACAAGGTCGCAGACTCAATAAACTCACTAAGCTGCAAGTCAAACTCCCCAATAGCATTCAACATCTCCTATTCCCGGATGGCAATACAAGCTACACTTCTAATTGATTTCCTACTCAAGGCGTCGACCACAACATTGGCCTTTCCCGGATGATAATGTAGCTCGAAATTATAATCCTCTATAAACTCCATCCACCTCCTCTGCCTCAGATTCAAGTTTTTTCAGTAAAAAGATATTTCAGACACTTGTGATCAGAAAACACCTCAAATTTCTCATCATACAAATAGTGCCTCCAAATCTTCAAGGAAAAGATTACCACCTCTAACTCGAGGTCGTGAGCAGGGTAATTTCTCTCATGTGTTTTCCACTGCTGTGAGCCATAGGTGTGATAACCATGTCCTGAACTATGTTAATTAATCATGATTATGTTTGTAATTATGTGCTTAATTTGAATTTGGGTGTTAATTACATGATTATATGTGATTCTAGCTTTCTATCTGTTCACCGTAGTGCTTGATTATCCACTTTAGAATTTAAATTGAAGGCCTTCTCGGCCACAGAACCCGAAATTGATTACGCCATTATGATTAGTGTAATTTTTAGAGCCTACGGTGAAATTTAATTGAAAATTGATTCGGATCAAAATAATTAGATTCAGAATGATTAATTAAGTGCAATTAATTAGCTGTAATCAAATTGGATTAAGAGAGGGACTATATAAGGGCCTTATTACACTTAAGACCCTTATTTGGTGAACTCAAAAATCTGAAATGTGCTCTAGAGAGAGAGAGGGACTCAAATTATGAATGTTGGCTCAAAGCTTCGGGATTGGAAGCTAAACTCAAAGATCTAGCTAGAATTTGGGAAGATTGAAGCTCCTAGGATAGTATTTGAGCATAAATTGATAAGTTAAGTTTGTAATTTTGTGAATTCAAAGAGAATATCTGATCAAGAACAAGAATTGTGTTGTAATTGATGAATTTGAAGTCAATAATTGCATGCATGAAAGGAATTACCATGAATTTGTATGATTGAGCTTGAAATATATAGTCCATGTAGAATCTTGATGACAATTCATGCCCTTGATTATCATTTACATCATTTGAGTTGAAAATGGAAGTTAGATTTGTGTTGGGAATAAGTTTGGTGTAATTTGGGGCATGCATGTGATTAATTCATGGGATTTGAGCTTATGATGTGGTAAATTTGGTGTTTATAGCATGTTAGTAAATGTATATGTGAGCCTTGAACCATGAGATGCAAGTTACATTGGATTGAATGCATGTTTGAAGCTCAAATTGACTGCTAGAAAACCCAGAATTTGGCATGTCCGCTCGAGCGGGGAAAGTTCCGCTCGAGTGTGAAATGCTGGTTCCCAGCACTTTTGCAGACATGGATGTCCGCTCGAGCGGGGAGCCATGTAGTTTGACTCTCAGCTCGAGCGTCCGAAGTCACGCTTGTAGACATCCCCGAACGTCCCGGGAGGGAAATCCCGTTTTGTTCATTTGGGCTCACTACAGTTCAAACTCAATGTCAAGGTCCTGTGTCTAATCTCGCAGAGTGCAATGCAAGACCAATGAATCATCAAAGAGTCCAAATCTGACATATCGTTTTTGGAAAACAAATTTTTTAGAAAGAAGTGTCAAACATGGATTGCTTTGCAAGATACAGAGTCGCCACATAAATATTTATTTTGGGAGAAATTAGGAAACCCTGACTCGTTGCCTAAGGCCACATGTCCGTCATCACCAAAGTTGCCTCAGCTCGGGAACTTGGGTACGATTGGGGAAGGTCAGCTATGAGCACCCCCGCTCGCCCGATCAAAGATCGGCCTCTACTAACCATGATATCGAGTTTTGAAAACATTATATGCTCTTATTCCGGTTATTAGCCTAGATTTACTACGTGATGCACACAGCATACAAGTATAGACTGGGTCATCTAAGTTGGAACAAAACATCTCATGTTTGTTTTTTAAAGCGGTTTGCTACTCGCAAGTAGGCTAAAAATGCAGATTTTGCCACCCTCGGGTGGGTTTAGAAAACGCGATTTTGCCACTTTCGAGTGGGCTTAAAACTCGCATTCAATGCATCGTTCCAATTCAAATAACCCAACCTTCACCCACAGGCACTCAGGCAGTTATATCACATAAGCACATAGCCTCATGGTAAAGCATGCTATCATGGCAACACTCACACGCATGCAAGGATGCTAAAGCATGAAAACTTACCGAGTACTCCAAGCCAAAATAGAAACTAGTTAGTAAACATGCATGAATCCTAACTATGCTGAAATGCTTAATGCAACACATGCAAAAATGCAACCTAGATAGGCTCGGCTATTCTAAACATGACATATGAAATGCAACAGATAACATGTATTCAACTTGGAATTGAAATACCATGCAGTTAGTATGATGAGCCGAGCCCGGTGCATGCAATATAGATGAATGAATGCACGCATGCATAGCATAAGGTATGCTAATTTAAATATGCCCTAATACTAACCATTGAAAGCAGGTAAATAAAAGGGAGAAAGAAATGGGGGTTGGAAGACATGCACACACTCACACACACTTATTACACAATTGCCCTCGCTCGGAGGGTCCAAAAGAATAATACAAGCCAAATAATGAATCAACTATCCTAGCTAGTTAATTATTTACAAAACTTCTAATTAATTAACAAATTAATTACAAAAACAGCCTAAATATGAAAGTAAAGAGACCGCAGCAGCTCTGTCTCGAAATGCGTGAATGATGCACGCTCGATTTGCCTTTCTCGAAAACCCGTTACCATGCCACTATTGCCTATATTTGCACTGTTCTGCACCTCTGAGGGATGTGAGAATTCTTGAGGCACCTCTAAACCGTTCCCTAATCATTTTGGAATGCCACCGGCCAATGAAGAGCACCACCGACCATGTAAATGTGATCATCGACCATAAATTGGGTCACCAGCTGGACTCTGATGGTCGGTCGGCACTGAAAGTGGCCGGCCGGCCATTTATTCCTGCAGAATTCTGTTTTTGTTGCAGCAGTGGACAGACAGTGCATGGGAAGGAAATTTCAAAGCAATGTATGCATGGCCACACTCCCCATCATGTTATGGACTCAAGGGAGTGCGGCCCTTGGTACTCCAGCCACCAGTCACGCATTTCGATGCATGATGGCCAAAGGCACCAAGCTTGCAAATTAATGTAAATGCAGGCAACAAAACAAACGAATGCCTCACGCCCTATCATGTTGAGATCAAGGGCATCGGCGACTGAGGATTGAGATGTGTTTCATCACTTTGAGTACGAACACACCTCACTCCTTGTGTTTAGTTTGACACCCCAAACCAAACACAATGTTATGTATGTATGCTATATGCAATGCGAAGTAATGCAACTAATGCAATGCAATATGAGCATGCTAAGCTAATGCACCATGACACTACCTAACCATGCAAGCCAAACTAATGTAATATGAACATGTCAAGCATACAATGAGACTATGTAATGTAACTAGACATGCAAACATGCAAACATGATACAATGTAAGCATGCAACCAATGTAATGCAACATGTCAATCATGCAATTTATATACAAGGATGGACTTAAACTGAAATGGGAGGCCTCAGCCATGCCCCAAAATAGTGGCCAAACATACTAAAAATGATGGACAAATGCTCATGCAAACACGCACACCAATGGGATTAAAACTAAGGCATAAAAGGGAGCGTTCCATTACAACTGTCATGACCACACATGGCATGGATTATGCAACCAAAAACAGAGTTTTAGTGCGTCAAAATACACCCCAAAATCCACATGAATGGCATCCCAAATGACTTAAACAAAAGGCATGCACTATGACCCATTTCATGGCACAAAAGGACGACTCTTCAAAGCATGAAAGGGATGATGAATGCAAGCCTACAAGCATGGATTATGGACTGAAATAGCATGGGAAATGACTCCAAATCACTGAAACAACCCAACCACAGCATGCTTATGGCTCACACACTCAAGGCCTACAAGCTAGAATGCAAAGGGGCTATACAAAACATGCAAAACATGACTCTAAAGACCCAAGACAGACCTTAAACATGATGAAATAAGACTAAAAGCTTCATGGAGTCAAACCAAAATCATGCTAAAATGTCATCTCACAACATGATACATGTTAGGCCAAAACATGAGATTACAAGGCAAGCATATAATGCATGAAATGGACCATCAAACCAACTAAAAACAGAGGTATAATATGATCAAATATCACCAAATACCTACTGAAATGATGCTAAAAACAACTAAGCATGCATGCTACTCTTATGAGCCAAAAACGTAAGCAAAAGGAAGACAAAGGAAGAGGGGTGTCCCTCCCCTATGCAAGACCTCAAAACCTCTTCTTCACCACTGAAAATCCTCTGGATTTCAGTGGTGAGAAGTCCAATACACGAAGGTTCCCGAAGCTCAACAAAGAAAGCACAAAAAGGGCCAAACAAGGCCTTAGAGGGGGTGGACGACCCCCAACACCAAAGTGACCTTAATGAAGTATCTTAAAC
Source organism: Camellia sinensis (assembly GCF_055761805.1). Lineage (NCBI taxonomy): Eukaryota > Viridiplantae > Streptophyta > Magnoliopsida > Ericales > Theaceae > Camellia > Camellia sinensis. The sequence goes on along the minus strand of NC_138968.1, from coordinate 65,674,508 downwards.
ACAAAAAAATAGAACTTTTATGTGTTATACACAAAGCTCAAAACAGCATGCAAAGTAGGTTAAAAGCTAGTGCAAGAATGGGGAATATAAAGCAATAGTGCTCACCCTTGAAGAACACTTGAAGAACCAAAACTCTAGCCCCCTTTTATGATCAAAACCAACTCAAAAGCTCCAAGAACAACCTCTCAACACCTCAATAACCAAGGCAAGGTGTAACACTAGGTGTCTTAGTGCAAAATTAAGACCAAAACACACTTTTAGGCCCTCTAACACACACAAATGTAGAGAGAGAGGGAGATATATAGAGAGAAAGTGATATATATTATATATCAGATGTATAAGTCTGATTTTGTGGAACCTCCTCAAAGGAGAGGGAGGGCCCTCTTATATAGACAAGGCAAAGGCCTAAGCTTCCAAGAGAAGCTAAACAAAAGGGGTCAAGGCTTCTTAAAGAAACTAAGGCTAAGGGGCCAAGGCTTCTTGAGGAAGCTGAGACAGGGGTCGAAGCTTCTTGAGGAAGCTAAGAAAAAGGTCCAAGCTTCCTCAAGAAGCTAGACCAAAAGGGTGCAGAGGGTGAAAATTTCTCCATACACGTGTATGGAGGACAGGTCTGTGCACTCCAGTTGGCACAGCTGGCTTGCACAACGCCTGAAAAAGACAAAAAGGAGGTATCGGCCAGAGAAAGAGTCTATCGGCCAAATGAATGGCCCGCCGACCACTCAAAGAGCCGATACACCTAACAGAAGTGCCGACCAGCAGAAAAAGCAAGGCCGGTGGCTTCATGCCATGGCCGGTGGGTTTTGGAGGATGGCTAACAAGCCACCTCCTACCCTCAGGTGCAAAAACAAACAAGTTCTTGGTCCACAACCAAGCACAAAACAGTCAAGTCGAGAGATCCTAAGGCAAGGCGTGCAGCCGAGTCCTTCGGGATCTCAAAACGAACACGAACATGGATGATCACCGAGTGTTCAAATGGTGACGTGTGAGTCTTGAGGACGGTCAAAAATGGGGTGTCTATAGTTGCCCCTCTTTGACAGAACTAGAAAGTCATAACAATGACGGGAGTGAATGTCAAAGCCCAGAGACGACCCATTTTTGACAAGGCCGAAGACTTAGACAAAGCATACAAGTTACAAACAAAGATATTCGCCCGAAGACGGGGGCAAAATGCAAAACAATGCACAAAGCCGAGCATAACTTATGATCATGCAAAGAAAGCTGTAACGAAGCAAATCATGTAACAGTTTTAAGCTAAAACCAAGCTATATTACAATGTAGAGAGGGTGTAAGAGAATTATTCAATTCTCTCTACATCTCACACGGAGAATACAATACCTGTCCAGTTCGTCTGGTCGGTCCAGCTTCAAATGAACCGTACATACAATATCGTGCCTGTAAGAGAAAGAAAACTTAACAGGTACAGTATTGTTAGATACATGCATAATAATGCAATTGAAAGGTGCGTGACAACGCAAGCGAAGGAGTGCATGACAATGCGGGTGAGAGGGGTGCATAACAACGCAACCTAAGTGTGTGCATAACAATGCAATTTGGAAATAGGCATAACAATGCTATGAAGGCATAAACACATATAAGTAAAGTACACGCGACAACGTGTACAATGTGTGGAGGCGAGGAAGAGCATACACATGTAAGTAAAGCACATGCGACAACATGTACAATGTGTAAAAATAAAGGAATTTGAACACATATAAGTAAAGCACACGCGACAACGTGAGCAATGTGTATAATGAGGAGCTTGAAATGTACACATGTAAGTAAAGCATACGTGAAAACGTACACAATGTGTATGATAAGGAACTTGAAATGTACACATGTAAGTAAAGCATACGTGGAAATGTACGCAATGTGTGTAGCAGGAATGAAATGCACACATGTAAGTAAAGCACATGCGACGACATGTACAATGTGTGAAAATAAAGGAACTTGAAATGTACACATGTAAGTAAAGCAATACGCGACAACGCATGCAATGTGTATAATGGGGAACTTGAAATGTACACATGTAAGTAAAGCATACGTGGAAACGTACGCAATGTGTATAGAAACTTGAACACATATAAGTAAAGCATAACGCGACAACATATGCAATGTGTATAGAAACTTGAACACATATAAGTAAAGCATAATGCGACAACGCATGCAGTGTGTATAGGAAACTTGAAATGTACACATGTAAGTAAAGCACGACGCGACAACGCATGCAATGTGTATAAAAAGGAACTTGAACACATATAAGTAAAGCAATACGCGACAACGCATGCAATGTGTATTGGAACTTGAAATGTACACATGTAAGTAAAGCACGACGCGACAACGCATGCAATGTGTATAGGAACTTGAACACATATAAGTAAAGCAATACGCGACAACGCATGCAATGTGTATAGAAAGGAACTTGAACACATATAAGTAAAGCAATACGCGACAACACATGCAATGTGTTTAGGAACTTGAGAGGGTGTATAAACACACGTACGTAAAGCGTACGCGGAAACGTACGCAATGTGTAAAGCAATGCGGAAAGGGTGGATACTCAACTGAAGCATGGTAAAGGCATGTTACTCATGATGTTGAGATGCGAATTCGAAACAAGGCGAGGCAGTGCTCAACGCAAGACGCGTAACGAGCGTGCTTTACTAAAGCCAAAGCAAAGCAACATAATACAACATAATCGAAGCGATTTGTGGGAGTTATAAGAGACAAAAAGGATACGGGAAAGGGTGCTCCTCGCACGTACCGAACATCGCTCATAGAAGACACGGCTCGAGGTCAGCACGAGGTTCTACTAAGGTTTCAAGAGTGCAATTCCTTGCATTGTCTTGAGTAATGAAGGTGCCAAACCACATAATTGACCCGAACAAGGGCGTGGGAGGTGCATCGAGCACAAGGGGAGGCTACTAGTGTTAATCCGGATACTCTGCTGCCCTTCTCCCTTTTGCTTTACTTATCTTTTTACTGGTAGTTTTAAGCACATTGCACTACCTCACGCAGGTTTTTACTACTTTTACTTACTTTTTTTTTTGCAAAAGACATGACGGCAATGAAACAACTATTTTGTCCAAAAAGGTGTTGCATTGGTACTCTCCATGCATCGCATCGCATTGCATTACATAACAATGTAAATGAGATTTGAATCTTTTGGTTGCTTGAAAAGTAAGCGCTTGCCTCGTAATAATCAGGTAGTGAACCGAGCAAGGACAGAACAACTCGATAATCAAAACAAAGGACTCGATAAGCTAACCAAGTGCGAGTAAAACTCGATAAGCAAAACAAAAACTTAAAGGATGTGACATACAACTCGATAAGCAAATGTGAAACAACTCGATAAGCAAATAGGTGTGACCCCGTAACAATAATCACCGGAGGGCATTGGAAGTGGTGCCAATCCCAAATTCCCAGCATGTTTAGCACATATACAGCTCAAGGAACAAGAAGGAAGACCACCGGTCTCAGTAAATGTCCATCGGCCCAAATTTTTGGCCATTCAACCAAAAATGGTGGTCGGTCGGCATTATTTTTGGTTGGCCGGCCGGCCATAAATGGTAAGAACCACAAGAATGCTGACACCTGTCTTCCACTCACACCATATCCCCTACAAAAAGCCTCAGCTTCGTAGTTTTTCTCAATTCAACACTGATTCGCTCCAAATGGAAGAGTTTCTTGCCCAAATTCTCACAGCTTGGATTGCCAACTTGGATGGCTCAGAAAAGCTGAATTTCTGGGGCTTTGGCGTAAATGCACTATTTACGCTGAGTCGCACTCCGCTGCACTTTCCGTTTCTCCATGCCACGGCAAGGTTTTGGAATCCGATAACACATGTCTTTAGCTTTGGCGGGCAAGAGGTGTGTCCTACCTTCGAAGATTTCCAAGCTTTGATGAAATCCGTGTCCAACGAGGAAATATTGCCCCAACTACGCTTCGGCCACGCCCAAGCCTTGGGGCAAATGTGTGGACTCACTATGCACGATGCTCGATCTTTGATTTGTGATGGAATGCTGGATCTTCCGAGTTTGATTTGTCGGTTTTCCGATGCCGGTGACCGCGGTGACCATCATTGGCAAGGCTTTCGGCGACATGCCCTTTGTTTGTGCATGTTATCTCATTTCTTGCTTGCCTCAGGATCCAGAGGATCTAGTGTTCGGCTGATCGAGGTTGTTCAAGGCTTAAGGGAAGGCAAAAGCTGCATTGCAATGTCATTGGCCGAGACATTGATGAGCTTGGATGGTTTCCATCGCCGAGAGACGACCAGGTTTACGGGGAGTCCACTACTGTTAAAGGTAATGTTTCCTATCCTTTTCTCACATATGTATTGCTCGCATCACTAGGCCCTCAGGCTCGGTTTTTCTCACAAAAATCTTTTTCTTACTTTTTCTCTCATCGTACACCTCTCTATTCTTTATTCTCTCATTTTTCATCCCTCCCCAAGTGTGGTTGATGGATAAGTTACGGGTTATGGACTCTTGCCCAGCATACTCAGCTCGCGGCTACTTCTTCCGACGTCGTTTAGTTGACGCCCTAGATGAGAGATGGTGGTTCAACTGGATGTGCAATTTGTCCGCAGACCGCATTGCTTGGCGGTGTCCCTGGCTCAACCTACCAGCAATGAGCTACAGCATGTCCCAGCAGACCGGGATTCAATTGATTGGCTTGACTCGCTGTGTATTCTATTTCCCGTTCCGGTTCCAATGCCAGTTTGGCCATGATCAGATTTGCCCGGCAGAGGGGATGGAGTATCCAGCCGCATTCCCGGTCCGAGGTGCGCAGCTTGCCCGGCATGCCGCAACATGGAGGACTAAAGAACTCCTGGCCCCTGCTCCCACTTTCAGTTGCACCTTATCTGATGAGTGCATATATTGGCTTAATGAAGAGGCACAGATTGGGCCCAGCTTGGCATCAGAGGCTTCGACCAGCTCTGGGTGGGGACGCAGGAACACCTGACTCATCTATGGCCGGATTTATTTGCTTTAATTAGAACTTTCAAGTTTTCTTTATGAATGTAATGAAAAGCAACTTCAATTTGCATGCAAGAGTAGGAGAACTCTACATTGAAATCAATAAAATTGAAGGTTGTGGGTACTGAAAATTTTCCGCTTTGGTCCAAAAATGGTCTAAGTTGTAAAAAAAGATTAATTTGAGCAAAATCAACTTTTATTAAAACTTTTCAAAACCATTTTCGATATGGATCAGAACAGGACACGCCTGAGATTTATCCCTAAGATGCACAACCCCGGATCCCAGCAACTGGAAAGTTGCCCCTAGTCTGAAAAGCACTACACCAGAGATCACAACCGAGTTTTTGAATGCTGAATAGACAAAGATGACTGAGATGATCAAATGTACAAAGTTGATTGGGGAAAAGTTTATAGTTGAAGTTCAGGATGAAGTTGCCTACGTATCCCAAAAATAGGAATCAAGCCTTACGTAGTTGAGGCTCGGGTTCACTCGAGTATTTTCACTTTCCTTTTACGCTTTAACTTTTGCCAGGGCCGCCTTTTGCGGGTTTTCAACCTTGCGAGCTCAGTTTTTGTAATTTCAAATTTTCTGTGCTCTAACCTTTGCCTAGGTCGCCCTTTCGGGTTTTCGGCCTAGCGAGCCACTCAGGGGTAATATTTCTTCAATTTCTCCATATTGATCGGTTGGGAGAACTCTAGGCCATCTAGGTCCATCAGAATGACAGCTCCACCTGACCAGATAGACTTAATGATGTAAAGGCCAGCCCAATTGAGTCTGAACTTGCCCCTAGGGTCGTGGATGGGAGCTCGGTTGTCCTTGAGCACCAAATCTCCTTCTTTCAAATTTCTGGACTTAACTTTCTTGTTGAAAGCCCTGGCAATTCTGCGCTGATAACCTTGAACATGGTACAGTGCTTTCAGTCTTCTCTCATCAAAGAGCATGAGTTCTTCAAATCTGCTCTGCTGCCAATCTGCTTCGGCTATCTGACACTCAGCCAATACTCGCAAAGACGGAACCTCAATTTCAATAGGTAGAACGGCCTCCATCCCATAAACCAATGAATACGGAGTCGCCCCAATAAAAGTTCTAATTGAAGTCTGGTAGCCCCACAGAGCGAACGGTAGCTTATCTGGCCAGTCCTGGTAGGTTTCCACCATCTTCTGCAGTATGTGTTTGATATTCTTGTTGGCGGCCTCAACCGCTCCATTGGTTTACGGCCGGTATGTGGATGACTTATGAAAAGCCACGTTGTATTTTTCCAAGAAGTCAATCACTTTCTTCTTGAAGTGGGAACCGTTATCTAAAATAATCTCATTCGGGACCCCATAACGACAGAGGATGTTGTTTCTGATAAACTTTGCAACGTGCGACGCCTTCAACACCGCATAAGATTGGGCCTCGACCCACTTTGTAAAGTAGTCTATCACGACCAGGATGAACTCATGCCCATTTGACCCTTTCGGAGTAACAGCTTCGATCACATCAATTCCCCAAACTGAAATGGCCATGGCGAAGTCATGTTGTACAGCTTCAACGGCGGGATATTCATGCGGTTTGCATGGATCTGACATTTGTGGCATCGCCGAACAAAGCCGATACAATCCTCCTCTATGGTGGACCAGTAGTAACCCTGTCTGAGGATCTTTCGGGCCAACATTACCCCGTTCATATGCGCTACACATTCTCCCCCATGGATGGCCTCCATTAGGCGCTTTGACTCTTCAACCTCAACGCACAGCTTATGCATTCCCAGATGACCTCTCTTATACAGTTTTCCTCCGCAGATGATGAATTGGCCAGCCATCCTTCGGATTGCCCTCTTCTCTTTGGCGTTTGCCCCTGGCGGATACGCTTCTTTCTCCAAGAAGTTCCAGACATCGTAATACCAGGGGTTCTCGTCTTGAACTTCTTCTATGGCGGCAATTGACTCGTAGGCCGATGCAAACTTCTGGTCAATAATGATCGGACGCATCCAAACTCCAGAAGGGATGTCTATCATGGAAGATAGAGTTGCTAGTGAATCTGCGAACCTGCTATTTTCTCTTAGTAGATGAGTGAAGTTTAGCTTCTCAAACTAAGAAATCAGCAAGTCCAAGGTCTGGTGGTACATTATCATCTTTTCTTCTTTGACTTTCCAATCCCCCTTAGCTTGGGATACCACAAGGTTCGAGTCCCCAATAACGTCCAATCATCTTGCCCCTAGTTCCAGAGCCGCTTCTAAACCAGCAATGCATGCTTTGTACTCTACTTCGTTGTTCGAGACTTTGAAACGGAGTTTGAAGGCTAGGGAAGTACGGGAATTGTCAGGCGCTATCAGCAACACCCCTATCCCATACCCATATTGGTTTGACGCTCCGTCGAAGTACATCGTCCAAGTTTCGTCTTCGATATGCAAAATGGCCTCATCTAGGAATAAGTACTCAACTGCTTCACCTCCTTCAACTGGATGATCGGCTAAGAACTCCGCTGCCGCTCTTTCCGTGACTGACTTGCGCGTCACATATTTCAGATCGAATTCGAAAAGCAAAAGCAACCAGCGAGCTAGCCTACCCGTAAATGCCGGTTTCTCGAAGAGATATTTGACGGGATCTAATCTTGAAACCAACGTTACAGAGTGAGCTAACAGGTAGTGTCGCAACTTCCTAGTAGCCCATACCAAGGCTAAGCAAGCCTTTTCCAACGGTGTGTAGCGGGTTTCATATTCCAACATCTTCTTGCTTAGATAGTAGATAGCCCTCTCCACCTTGTCCTCAGACTCTTGTGCGAGCATGCAGTCCATTGTGGTCTCAGTCACTGAAAGATACAAAATCAACGGTCTCTCCAGCTCTAGCGGTGATAACACGGGCGGGTTCTGTAAGTATTCCTTGATCTGTTCAAAAGCAGCTTGGCATCGGCCGTCCCATTGAAAGTTCTTTCCTTTCTTCAGGAGGCCAAAAAGTGGTTCACAAGTCAAGGTTAATTTTGAGATAAACCGTCTTATGAATTGCACTTTACCTAGAAAGCCTCGCACCTCCTTTTCAGTCCTTGGTGGTGGCATTTCTAAGATGGCCTTGATTTTGAAAGGGTCAACTTTGATACCTCTCTGTGTAAGCAGAAACCCCAACATTTTCCCTTCTGTAACACCGAACGTACACTTCTAAGGATTCAGCCACAACCAAAACTCTCTGATCCTTTGGAAAAAATTTTGCAAGGCGATGTAGTGGCCCTCTCTTTCTTTGGACTTGACAATCATGTCATCCACGTACACTTCTACCTCTTTGTGGATCATGTCGTGCAATATCGTGGTCGCAGCCTGTTGATATGTAGCTCCAGCGTTCTTCAACCCAAACGACATCACTCTGTAGCAGTAGGTCCCCCACGGGGTGGTGAAAGCAGTCTTCTCCCGGTCCTCGGGTGCCATTACAATCTGATTATAGCCTGAGAAACCATCCATGAACGAAAGCAAAACATGCCTGCTGTGAAGTCCACTAACTCATCGATATGCGGCAAGGGGAAGTCATCCTTCAGACTAGCTCTATTCAAGTCCCTGAAACGCATACCCGGATCCTACCATCCTTCTTCGGCACTGGAACGATGTTGGCCAACCAAGTTGGGTATTCGGATACCAGCAGGAAACCTGCGTCAATTTGCTTGGTGACCTCTTCCTTAATCTTGAGAGCCCAGTCCGAGCGGATCCTTCTGAGTTTCTATTTAACGGGTCGGGCCTCTGGGTCAAGAGGGATCCGGTGCTGTACAATCTCAGGATCGATTTCAGGCATGTCTTTGTAGGACCACGCGAAAACATCTTTGAAATCTTTTAATAAAGCGACTAAGCGCTCGCGTTCCTCTAAAGACAACGTGGACCCAATCTGGACCAGCCGCGGGTCCTTCTTAGTACCAATATTCACAGTAGTGATTTCATCCATTAAGGGTTTCACAAATCTTTCCTGCTCTTGTTCAATTAAGTGTTGCAAAATCGGAAGAATTCTTTCCTCGTCGTTTTCATCAAAATTTTGAAAGTCTGAGTTAATGCAATAAATCAAGGGCACAAAAAAGTACTCAGAAACCACAGCCACATCATTCTCATTAAGCACATCCAAATCGTCCGATTCTTCAGTTACAACAGACTCAAAAGAAAAAGAAAAAGATGACCTAGACAGGATTGTGGCATCCGGGTTGTCACCCACAGGAATACCGGACTCAGGCTCAATCGAGCTGGAAGCTGATTCTGACTCAACAGATTCGGTGGAATCAGATTCCGGCTCACTACCTGACCCGGTGTTGCTTGATAAAAATCCCTCCTCGTACTGCTAGATGAAAGAGGGTGCAATGGATGCATCCAAAATGTTTGATGGTAGGCCCGCAGCCGTTTCATTCCCGATCACGGACATCGAGAAGTTATCCCCCAAGCACTTCTGTTTGATCGGAGGATCTGAAAGTAGACACGCCAGCGCTACCCCCATTTCACTTTCAGCGTCCTCAGACTCCACTTTCTTGTTCTGCTCAGCCTCAGCTAATGGGCCCGTCTACTCTTTGGCAACGTCATCCCCGGATAACTGTAGGTCAAAGAAAATCTCAAACCCTGGCACACAGTGCTTCTCTTCATTTATCCACGGCTCTGGGAAGCCACAAAATGGAAAGTCCTCCCCCTCTCGGACAAAGCGTCCGTTTAGAGTGCCCTGAATGGGCCGGTGCATCAACTCAAAAGGCTTCCCTACCTACTTCACTCTGGCTCTCCCAGCCATTTCCTTACCTTTTTTCACCCAATCCTCTTTGGTGGGCAGATAACCCAAGCCAAAGGTATGTGGCTTGTGTGGTACTTCGGCCAATGCTACAACGCCCTTCCGGCCACTCTTTCCCAATCCCATCCCGGGGATGTGTTGAAGCTTGTTCATGAGGTATACTGATTGTGCGCTAACATACACCCCCTCATTAACTGCTAGGATGTTCTGCACGACCCAGGCCTCAGCCAGGGTAAAACCTGACATGAACACATCCTTCATACCGTGCTCAATTTCCGAGACTGGCGTAGATACTTCTAGCGGTGGATGGATCGACGAATTTCCAAAAACGATGGCTACTCTCTTCCCATGGGGGTACTTCAACATCTGGTGCAAGGTGGATAAAACTGCCTTTACCTGATGCAACCACAGCCGCCCCAAGAGTAGATTGAAGGTTGCAGGAACTTCCAGGGCGTGAAAGTCTATCTCATGTTGTCCCGGACCAACCTTAGTTTGAATTTGCATGGTCCCCTTCACCTCTCTACTTGTGTTATCATACGTCCTTATTACCTGGGTGGTTGGTGCAAAGTCTGCGGGTTTAACCCGATTGCATAGGTTGTCCTTGCCGGGCACACATTGATGGTGGACCTGGTATCAACAAGAACCACCGGTATCCATTTGCTCTTACACTCCACAGAGATGTAAAGTGGCTTGTTGTGATTCGCACCCTCGGGTGGCAATTCTTTGTTGGAGAAGGTCAACATCGAGGAAGCTCCTCTCGGAAAAACCAATCCCACCAGCTGTTCCGGCGTGGTTACTATTGAGAGTTTGGCCTTATCCATTACCGATAGGACGGCCTGTCTATGTACTCGCAAAGCCGTAAGCAGTCCCCAGATGGAGATGTCTGCTTGTATCTTTTTCAACTGCTTCAGTACAGCCTCTTCTTCGAGTTACTTCTCTCTCTGTTTCTCTGCCTCCTTGTCCTTCCCGGACGCTTCTAGTTGGTCTAAATGCGGGGGCTTCAAATACTGCCCGCTCCTGGTCATATGAACGACTTCGCCGATGTACCAGGTATCGTCTGGTTGATTGCTCCCCCAGTCCTCATCCGCGTGGGCAAGACATAGATCATCGTCCTCCCACCACATTCCATTAGCAGCCAACAGACACCTGTCCGGCTCTGTTACCACCGTCCTTATACTCATGGTACCTTCTGTCCACGCAATCCCTCTGTTCCTATGCATACAGCACTTTCAGTCCCCACAGGGGCTTTGGCTTTCCTGATTCTCTCAGACTCTTCGATTCCTTCTTGTTCTAATTGCATCAGTACCGTTTGTTGTTCAACAATCCCTGCATTCAAAATGCCCAAATCCCGAGCGAAATTCTCGACACCGGCACTCTCCGGTGATGCATTCTGATCTCCGGCCCTTCCGGCCACAATTGATGTCCTTGCCCCTGCCGGGTCCTATTCCAACTGAGATTTTTCGACGACGTCTGGTAAGTCATCAAGCCATCCGGTAACCTCTGCTGACTCTTCAAATCCAGACCAGTTGACTGCCATGCCCTCTGGATCTTGTTCATTGAAGAACTAGAGGTCAGCAAAATCCCCCTCCATAGCCGCCAGGTCATCTATCCTCTAACCAAATCCATCCCCTGCACCACACAAAGCTCTGCCCCTGTCGGCAATTCCACATTTGGCCCAACTTGGCCTATTGACAGAATGTAGTCACTCGGACTTTATACCTCTTCCGCAAAACTCCCAGATTCGGCAGATTCTGACTCAACAATCCCACTCTGAATTGAAGTCTCCCCTGTTATGTCTTCGACAGTCACCACCATTGGTTCGGGTTGGGTTCTGGAGATGTCCAACATGCACAAGTCAGTGCAGTCAGAAAAGGAGCACCTCTGGCTTAGGTAGATGGGAAGGAGTGATGTATATGCTAGGGTCATATGCTGTAACCCCGGTCTGGATAAAGTTGATACGTTTAGGGGGTGGAGCTTGGTTGTGTGGCGGGAGAGGGTTGGTTGTGACATTGGGTTTCTCTGGAGGCCCGATCACCCCATCATCGATGAGATCTTGAATCTCATGGCGTAATCGGAAGCACTGGTTAGTGTCATGATCGTGCTGTTGATGAAACGAGCAGTATTTGGCAGGGTTATGGGAAGGGGGGAGTTTTTCCGGCAATGGCCGTGACTCTAGGGGCTTTAAGTGCCCTTTTTTGATCAAAACCCCCAGAGCTTTCGACAGGGGCATATATAATGAAGCGAAGGTTCTTTGGCTTTTGGGTGGGTATCTAGCTGTTTGCGAACTACTACCGGACGCACCGGTGAATGGCATAGCTGCAAGGGTTCTTGGGGTGTTGGTGGTGACCATGCTTACTTCCTGAGATCTAGCAGCTGCAGCACTGCTTGTGCCTGCATTCGTACTGCAGTTGTTGAAGGTTCTCCTGGGTTACTCTATGTCATTGTCAATCAAGCCCTGCTTCAAGGCATCCTCGATCTGTACTCCCATCTCATGTAGATCTAAAAAGGTAGGGAAGGGGAGCACAATCATTTTCTGCATTAATTTGGGTTGAAGGTTGCGCACAACCATTCGTATTTGATCCTTATCCGTCGGCCTTATGGTCATCATTGAGGCGTTGGCCCTCCAACAGGTTACGAATTCAGAGAAACTCTCCTTAGGCTCCTCCCTAGTCGTCTCAAGATCACGGGTTGTAATCTCGATCTGTGTATTATAGGAGTATTGAACGGCGAAAGCCTCGGTTATCTCATCCCAATTCCTCTTGACATCGTCTTCCAATTTTGCATACCAGATGGCCGCTACACTTGACAAGGTCCGGCCGAATAAAGAAAGCTTCTGTAGTCTGGTGAGGCCCATCGACCTTAGTATATCCGAAAATAAACGTAGATGCACTATGGGATCCCCGGACTCGTTATAGCGGTTGATTTGTGGCATCATGAACCGATTTGGCAGCGTCACAGCCGCGTCGGTATACCCGTCCTCGATATCTGGGATGGACTTTACCCCTTGGGACTTCTTGAACAACTTCTCAAGCTTGCTCAACTTCAATGCTGTAAGGTCCACCTCGAACTCAAAGGGAGAGTCCAGTTGATTGATAGGCGTAGGTGCCTCGGATAGTTGAGGTAGAATTGGGGGTGGAGCCGGCCCCATTGGGATGTCTGTATCCTCTTGAGCATTCTGGACGTTCGTCGTCTCCTCAGGTATTGGGACTCTTGTTGGGGGAGGAGCTTGGTGTGAAGCAGATGCTCCGGTTTGCTGTTATAACCGGGTGATTAGCTCTGCCTGTTGGGCCATGATCGCAGTCTGCTATTTGGAAAATTTCGCTTGGCGGATACGTCCTCCTGCATGGCTTTCATGCTCTCCTGGAGCTGGCGCACCATGTCTTCCATCCCTGACATACTGTCCTGATTTATTTGAACTGTCGGTGCATCTGCCTCTGTAGTAGATTCGGAAATCTCAACCCGACTGTTCAAAGACCACTGATCTGGCAATCTCGGTACCGATACACTGCGTCTTCTCGACCTCCGTCTGATAACCGGACGTAAGGAATAAAACACTGGTTGTCTGTCGACCACATCCTCAGATCGATTGAGTCGGTGACTCCTGATCCAGAGTGCTTGGGGAATATCTGCTTGGTCTGAAGCAATTGTGCTAAACTATCTAGCAAAAGGATAAATAAAGCAATAATAAGGAAATGAACAACCACACAAATGGACAGCACAACAGCGTAAATAAACACACAACACGCAGTTGGGCATCACAATAAACAATTGATAAGCTGAATAGACTGTTCTCAAATACTGATCATTGTTCCCCAAATCACTGCCCCCAAAACTGAATTTGAAACCCGCAGATAACTGATTCTCAAGAACACTGATACTGACGCCCTTGGGCCTGGTATTCGAACTTGCAAACTGACATGCGCATTCCCTGTAGAGATACACTCTAAAAGCACATAGCAAGTAAATGAGAGCCAAAACACCCCTATGTTGGGGTAGGGTTTCCCTGTCCTATTTTGTCAGGAGCTAGGGTCTCACTACGCACGCAGCAGTTTCAAACAACCTATAATCGGGTTAGCAACCTGTCCTAACTTGGAATGGTCACTATGGATTCCGAATATGCACTAGGTCGAATGGTCAAAAGGGTGCCCCGGTAAAAACTGGGGTTTGTGTTCCCATCATGGCAGAGCCTGTAACTGGTCAACCTTATGGCGCGCTTAACAAAGCGAGCCTCCGACAAACCGTTCAGGAATAGCAGATGGCAAACACGGTGTCCTAGGTGCACCAATGCAAATGCAATGCAAAGAAACACATAAGTGTAGTCAAAACAAGATATCATGAGTTCGAGTCAAGTTCTCCAAACTCCCCAGCAGAGTCGCTAGAAACTGTAGACGTCCCCGAACGTCAAGGGAGGGAAATCCCGTTTTATTCATTTGGGCTCACTACAGTTCGGACTCAATGTCACGGTCCTGTGTCTAATCTCGCAGAGTGCAATGCAAGACCGATGAATCATCAAAGAGTCTTGATGACAATTCATGCCCTTGATCATCATTTACATCATTTGAGTTGAAAATGGAAGTTAGATTTGTGTTGGGAATAAGTTTGGTGTAATTTGGGGCATGCATGTGATTAATTCATGGGATTTGAGCTTATGATGTGGTAAGTTTGGTGTTTATAGCATGTTAGTAAATGTATATGTGGGCCTTGAACCATGAGATGCAAGTTACATTGGATTGAATGCATATTTGAAGCTCAAATTGACTGCTGGAAAACCCAGAATTTGGCATGTCCGCTCGAGCGGGGAAAGTTCCGCTCGAGTGTGAAATGCTGGTTCCCAGCACTTTTGCAGACATGGATGTCCGCTCGAGCGGGGAGCCATGTAGTTTGACTCTCAGCTCGAGCGTCCGAAGTCACGCTTGTAGACGTCCCCGAACGTCCCGGGAGGGAAATCCCGTTTTGTTCATTTGGGCTCACTACAGTTCGGAATCAATGTCACAGTCCTGTGTCCAATCTCGCAGAGTGCAATGCAAGACCGATGAATCATCAAAGAGTCCAAATCCGGCAAATCGTTTTTGGAAAATAGATTTTTTAGAAAGAAGTGCCAAACATGGACTGCTTTGCCAGATACAGAGTCGCCACCGAAATATTTATTTTGGGGGAATTTAGGAAACCCTGACTCATTGCCTAGGGCCACATGTCCGTCATCACCAAAGTTGCCTCGGCTTGGGTACTTGGGTACGATTGGGGAAGGTCAGCTATGAGCACTCCCGCTCGCCCGATCAAAGAACGGCCTCTACTAACCATGATATTGAGTTTTGAAAACATTATATGCTCTTATTCTGGTTATTAGCCTAGATTTACTACGTGATGCACACAGCATACAGGTATAGACTGGGTCGTCTAAGTTAGAACAAAACATCTCATGTTTGTTTTTGAAAGCGGTTTACTACTCGCAAGTAGGCTAAAAATGCAGATTTTGCCACCCTCGTGTGGGTTTAGAAAACGCGATTTTGCCACTTTCGAATGGGCTTAAAACTCGTATTCAATGCATCGTTCCAATTCAAATAACCTAACCTTCACCCACAGGCACTCAGGCAGTTATATCACATAAGCACATAGCCTCATGGTAAAGCATGCTATCATGGCAACACTTACACGCATGCAAGGATGCTAAAGCATGAAAACTTACCGAGTACTCCAAGCCAAAACAGAAAGTAGTTAGTGAACATGCATGAATCCTAACTATGCTGAAATGCTTAATGCAACACATGCAAAAATGCAACCTAGATAGGCTCGGCTATTCTAAACATGACATATGAAATGCAACAAATAACATGTATTCAACTTGGAATTGAAATACCATGCAGTTAGTATGATACGCCGAGCCCGGTGCGTGCAATATAGATGAATGAATGCACGCATGCATAGCATAAGGTATGCTAATTTAAATATGCCCTAATACTAACCATTGAAAGCAGGTAAATAAAAGGGAGAAAGAAGTGGCGGTTGGAAGACATGCACACACTCACACACACTTATTACACAATTGCTCTCGGTCAGAGGGTCTAAAAGAATAATACAAGCCAAATAATGAATCAACTATCCTAACTAGTTAATTATTTACAAAACTTCTAATTAATTAACAAATTAATTACAAAAATAGCCTAAATATGAAACTAAAGAGACCGCCACAGCTTTGCCTCGGAATGCGTGGATGATGCATGCTCGATTTGCCTTGCTTGGAAACTCGTTACCGTGCCACTGTTGCCTCTGTTTGCACTATTCTGCACCTCTGAGGGATGTGAGAATTCTTGAGGCACCTCTGAACCCTTCCCTGATCATTTTGGAATGCCACCGGCTAATGAAGAACACCACTAACCATGTAAATGTGATCATCGACCATAAATTGGGTCACCGGCTGGACTCTGATGGTCAGTCGGCACTGAAAGTGGCCGGCCGGCCATTTATTCCTGCAGAATCCTGTTTTTGCTGCAGCAGTGGACAGACAGTGCATGTCAAGGAAATTTCAAAGCAATGTATGCATGGCCACACTCCCCATCATGTTATGGACTCAAGGGAGTGCGACCCTTGGTACTCGGGCCACCAGTCACGCATTTCGATGCATGATGGCCAAAGGCACCAAGCTTGCAAATTAATGTAAATGCATGCAACAAAACAAATGAATGCCTCACACCCTATCATGTTGAGATCATGGGCATCGGCGACCGAGGATTGAGATGTGCTTCGTCACTTTGAGTACGAACACACCTCACTCCTCGTGTTTGGTTTGACACCCCAAACCAAACACAATGTTATGTATGTATGCTATATGCAATGCGAAGTAATGCAACTAATGTAATGCAATATGAGCATGCTAAGCTAATGCACCATGACACTACCTAACCATGCAAGCCAAACTAATGCAATATGAACATGTCAGGCATACAACGAGACTATGTAATATAACTAGACATGCAAACATGATACAATGTAAGCATGCAACCAATGTAATGCAACATGTCAATCATGCAATTTATATACAAGGATGGACTTAAACTGAAATGGGAGGCCTCAACCATGCCCCAAAACAGTGACCAAACATACTGAAAATGATGGACAAATGCTCATGCAAACACGCACACCAATGGGCCTAAAACTAAGGCATAAAAGGCAGCGTTCCATTACAACTGTCATGACCACACATGGCATGGATTATGCAACCAAAAACAGAGTTTTAGTGCGTCAAAATACACCCCAAAATCCACATGAATGGCATCCCAAATGACTTAAACAAAAGGCATGTACTATGACCCATTTCAAGGCACAAAAGGACGACTCTTCAAAGCATGAAAGGGATGATGAATGCAAGTCTACAAGCATGGATTATGGACTGAAATAGCATGGGAAATGACTCCAAATCACTGAAACAACCCAACCACAGTATGCTTATGGCTCACACACTCAAGGCCTACAAGCTAGAATGCAAAGGGGCTATACAAAACATGGCAAACATGACTCTAAAGACCCAAGACAAACCTTAAACCTGATGAAATAGGACTAAAAGCTTCATAGAGTCAAACCAAAATCATGCTAAAATGTCATCTCACAACATGATACATGTTAGGCCAAAACATGAGATTACAAGGCAAGCATATAATGCATGAAATGGACCATCAAACCAACTAAAAACAGAGGTATAATATGACCAAACATCACCAAATACCTACTGAAATGATGCTAAAAACAACTAAGCATGCATGCTACTCTTATGAGCCAAAATATAAGCAAAAGGAAGACAAAGGAAGAGGGGTGTCCCTCCCCTATGCAAGACCTCAAAACCTCCTCTTCACCACTGAAAATCCTCTGCATTTCAGTGGTGAAAAGGCCAATACATGAAGGTTCCCGAAGCTCAACAAAGAAAGCACAAAAAGGGCCAAACAAGGCCTAAGAGGGGGTGGACGACCCCCAACACCAAAGTGACCTTAATGAAGTATCTTAAACACAAAAAAAAAAAAAAACAGAACTTTTATGTGTTATACACAAAGCTCAAAACAGCATGCAAAGTAGGTTAAAAGCTAGTGCAAGAATGGGGAATATAAAGCAATAGTGCTCACCCTTGAAGAACACTTGAAGAACCAAAACTCCAGCCCCCTTTTCTGATCAAAACCAACTCAAAAGCTCCAAGAACAACCTCTCAACACCTCAATAACCAAGGCAAGGTGTAACACTAGGTGTCTTAGTGCAAAATTAAGACCAAAACACACTTTTAGGCCCTCTAACACACACAAATGTAGAGAGAGGGGGAGATATATACAGAGAGTGTGATATTTATTATATATCAGATGCATAAGTCTGATTTTGCTAAACCTCCTCAAAGGAGAGGGAGGGCCCTATTATATAGACAAGGCAAAGGCCTAAGCTTCCAAGAGAAGCTAAACAAAATGGGTCAAGGCTTCTTGAAGAAGCTAAGGCTAAGAGGCCAAGGCTTCCTGAGGAAGTTGAGACAGGGGTCCAAGCTTCTTGAGGAAGCTAAGACAAAGGTCCAAGCTTCCTCAAGAAGCTAGACCAAAAGGATGCAAAGGGTGTAAATTCCTCCAAACACGTGTATGCAGGACAGGTCCGTGCACTCCAGCTGGCATAGCTGGCATGCACAATGCCTGAAAAAGGAAAAAAGGAGGTATCGGCCAGAGAGAGAGACTATCGGCCAAATAAATGCTCGGCCGACCACTCAAAGAACCGATACACCTAACAGAAGTGCCGACTGACCAAATATTTGGTTGGCAGCAGAAAAAGCAAGGCCGGTGGCTTCATGCCATGGCCGGTGGGTTTTAGGGGATGGCTAACAAGCCACCTCCTACCCTCAGGTGCAAAAATAAACAAGTTTTTGGTCCACAACCAAGCACAAAACAATCAAGTCGAGAGATCCTAAGGCAAGGCGCGCAGTCGAGTCCTTCGGGATCTCAAAACGAACACGAACATGGATGATCACCGAGTGTTCAAACGGTGACGTCCGAGTCTTGAGGACGGTCAAAAATGGGGTGTCTACAACGCTCGAGCGTGAAAATGAGGTAACCAGTATTTTTGCAAACCATCAGGGTCCGCTCGAGCAGCGGAAGCCACGCTCGAGCTGGGAGCCCTGCTTCAGAAAGTTTGTAAGGATTTTTTGTGTCTCATTTTCCATTCTCTTCCATTTCTGAGCACTCTCAGGCATGCATTGAACATTGTAAATGGATTAAGAAGATAATAAAGAGGCCTAAGAGGAATGCACAAGTTAAGAACGGATTGAATTATTTGTGACCCATATGTGTTATGTAATGTGTAAGGTCGAGCTCGCGGACAAATCCATTGGCAGAACACTATGAGTAATTCCTTAATAAAGATATTTTGAAGTATGTTATTTGTCCAATTGCTTATTTCCCTATAAGTCTTATAAGCTCATTAATTCGAATTGTGGACAAATGTTTGCTATGCCAAATGAAAGTTTGATATGAATGAAAGAATGATTGGGCCAAAGGTCAGTTTGACATGAATGAAAAAATGAATGGGCCAAAGGCCAGTTTGACATGAATGAAAGAATGATTGGGCTAAAGGCCAGTTTGACATGAATGAAAGAATGAATGGGCCAGAGGCCAGTTTGACATGAATGAAAGAATAAATGGGCCAAAGGCCAGTTTGACATGAATGAAAGAATGAATGGGCCAAAGGCCAGTTTGACATGAATGAAAGAACGATTGGGCCAAGGGCCAATCTGACATGAATGAAAGAATGAATGGGCCAAATGCCAGTCTAACATGAATGAAGGAATGAATAGGCCAAAGGCCGTTTGACATGAATGGATTGGGCCCGAGGCTGTCTGATGTGTTTGGAACCGCAGTTACTTGACCTATATATATATATATATATAAACTAGATAGAAAAGTGAATTGGGCCCAAGGCCGTTTGGTGTATGTTGTTCTAAATACCGTTCGTGTATCTTCTTTATTTGATATTATTCACTGGGCTTTCGCTCATGCTCATTCATGTGTCTGTAAGTGAGCCACGGGAGGTCCAAACCCAGCCTCAATGAAGTATGTGAGAAACAACCAAGGTTTTGAAGAGTTAGTCCATCCGTCTCACGCACGAGACTTGTTTTCACCCTTTTGCTAGTTGCTATATTTTGTCATGTTGGCGAGAACTTTGGTTTACGGTTATATATGGTTTTGATTGGTTGACTTAGACCTGAATGATCCTGTATATACAGAACTTTGTATTATTACATATTCTGAGGTGAGTTATTGACATGCATATGTATGGATTGTTATGATATGACATGTAAGCACAACTCTATGGACAAAAGTTTGAAATTGCTTCCGTTTGGCCCCCTTAACTCTGTTAAAAATATATCTGATTTGGTTTGAGGCCGTAGGTAATCTCGGGATTACTGGCCGGTTATGTCCTTAACCTATGGGGGCGGGTTCGGGTCATGACAATAGGCCACTACCTTCCTCTCTTGCATTAAAACACAACCCAAACCTTCCTATGAGGTATCACAATACACCAAATAGCCGAAATCCCTCTCCACAATAATCAAAACCAGAGCCTAGTCTAGCCTAAGCTCTTAGAAAGACTTCTCACAAGGCTCACTCCACACAAACTTGATCCCTTTTCTCGTCAATCTAGTTAATGGTAATCCCTTCCCCAGATACCACCTGACCTAAGAACTTAACCTTTCTCAGCCAGAATTCACATTTCCCAAACTTGGCATACAGTTTGTGGGCTCTAAGTAACTCAAGTACTACCCGCAAGTGTTCATCGTGCTCTACCTTAGAGGGTGAGTAAATTAGGATGTCGTCCACAAAGATGACCACGAAACAATCTAAGAACTCACGGAAGATCCGATTCATCAAATCTATAAACACAGTTGGTGCATTAGTCAGCCTAAAGGGCATCACTAGAAACTCGTAATAGCCATACCACGTACGGAATGCCATCTTCGAGACATTCTCTTCCCTTACTCTCAACTAGTGATAACCTGATCTCAGGTCCATTTTAGAAAAGCAACAAGACCACTTCAACTGATGAAACAAATCATTTATACGAGGCATTGGGTACTTGTTCTTAATAGTTACTCGGTTCAACTTCTGGTAATCTACACAAAGTTGCAACGCACCATCATTCTTTTTGGCAAAAAGAGTCGGTGCTTCCCAAGGTGAAGTATTAGGGTGAATAAAACCCTTATCTAACAATTCCTATAGTTGAATCTTCAACTCATTCAACTCGGCAGGTGCAAATCTATACGATGCCATAGAAATCGGTGTCGTGCCAGACATTAAATCAATAGAGAACTCAATCTCACGGCGAGGTGGTAAAGTGGTAAGATCCTCCGAAAAAACATTAGGGTATTCACAAACTACCCTTGGAAACTCAACTCGGACTTCATCACAGTCAGTACTCAAGAAGTTAGCAAGAAGGCAACTAAGCTCACTCTACCCATGCGGATTATACATCGGTGATAAGACTCTATCAACTCGGTCCCCCAAGAAATAAAAGCAATTACTGCTCAAGGTACATACAGTAACCCTCTGACGGTAGCAATATATAACAGTCCAATATGATGACAACCAGTCCATACCCAATAACGTCAAAACTAGACATATCAATCAACACAAATGCAAAAGAAAGTCGGCGACCGGCAACCTCTATATCACAACACCGACATCCCTGCTTCAAAACAACCTCACCACCAATAGGTGATTCTACACAGATAAGAAATGCTAACTGAACCAACTCTAACCCCAAAACTAATGCAAATTTAGACAAGATAAATGAATGGGATGCACTCGTATCAATCAACACATTAGCAACTGAATTGTAAAACAATAAGGTACCTCTCACTACTGAAGGTGCTGGCACTAAATCTAGCACGGTAACAACATACACATGCCATGTAGGTCTCTGCTCAACCTGCTCACCCCTTGGAGCATAAGCCTGATGCACTACCTGATCCAAAAGGCTCCTTGATTGGCCCTTGAGTCTTGTGCTGACTGTGCAGGCTAGTGGCCTTGTGTCTGTCTTGAACCAAATGCACCGGGTGTGCCACCCAACTGAGGGCAAAATCTCTTCATGTGCCCCGCCTGCCCACACTGATAGCAAGCGAGCGGCTGGCTTCTCCCCTGACTCTAGTTCTGAGAATGAGCCGAAGACGATGCAAATCATTGCCCTCCTCCTCTCTGCGAGAAAGCTAGAGACTTGTGACCCAGTTGGCCACACTCGTAACAAGTGAAATCTCTCTGACCACCTCTCCCAGAAACTGAACTCGGCACTGGAAAAATGGACCTCGACTGTGCTCCCTGAGACTGCTGTGGGGTAAGACCCTTCTGTCTTTTACTGTCCCCCGGAACATCCTGACTCCTCCTAGAGCCTGTCATTCTCACCTTCTCCATCTGCATTATGGTCTCAAGATGAGACCCTACCTCCACAAGGCATCAATAGTCTCTAATCATTGACCCGGCTATTTTGAACATGAGCCCAGTCCTCAATCGCTTCTTGAACTCTAAACAACGGCACTCCTTAGTCGCCACGAGTTCTGGTGCAAACCTCGACAAGTTGGTAAATGTGGCCTCAAACTCGACCACCAGAGTGCTCAACTACTTGAGCTTGGAGAACTGGTCTCTCAACTTCTACCTAACCGTAGGAGGTAGAAACTTGTCCTGGAAGATGCTAATAAAAGCCTCCCAAGTCACCCCAATGTGCCCACGAGCATACTTCTACCACTAACCCACATCTCCCTTCAGTTGGAAAGATGCCAAGGTCACTCGCAACTGGTTGTCCTCGATGCCAAGCATCTCGAACATTTTCACTATTTGCTCTAGCCACTCATCTGCCTGCAGTGGCTCCTTGGGATCACCCACAAACTCATTCGAATTTGACAAGAAAAACTCTCTCTTCAAGAATGACGACCCTGCCTTAGCTGCTTAGGCCTGGACTTGATTCTCCACTCTGAGAATGTCCATTGACTCTCGTAATGCTTCAGCCATTTCGAGGGCGAAGGCGCCCATGGCCTGTTGACCAATTAGTTCGGCCACATTAGCCTGACCAACCCCTTGTTCCTGTGCCGGAATTTCATCTAGTAAAGGCACCTCATGCCTCCTAAGCCTACCACGCCTACCACCACGTCCACGTCCTGATATCCTAATAAAGGTAACAAAAGAGATTAGCACAATTACAAATGTGCCAAAGCTAATTCACTCACGTCCTAATACGATGGACAACCGTAATTCACTCCACATAAGCATATAGTCACGTAAACACATATGAATTTTCGTCCTAGATAATGACCATCTCACGGCGTTGCCAAAGTTCCAATTAGAATCAGCAGTGATCAAGTAGACTTCTAGAAACCCGTAAACCCAATCAATATCTTAGGAACTAAATCCCATACCCATATAATCACATAAGCATATTATCACATAGCACACCATGCATACAAATGTCTCTATCAAGCGAGACTAACCCCATTGTGGTAATAACCACTTTCCACGCACCCAAAGTATTCAAACCAGGTACGGTTTGATACCAAGTTGTAACGCCCCCAAAATAACTAAAATAATCTAACTCCAAAGACTAGTACAATGTGATATAAATAAAATACGAAGCTTTTTTTTCATTAGAGTTAATGTACAAAAAATGACACAAGCAATATACATTCATAAATCGTTCATCCTGAATCTACAGCATGTGTTACATGACAAAATAAAGAATGAAAGCTAAATAGGTATTCATATGCCCTAATGGCTTACATCTTTCCAAGATCGTGCTTGGTTATAACAAAATAAGTCATAAGCTCAATACAAATAAAGCCCTAGGCATGTACAAAAGATAAATACAAAGTAAACAAAAATGAGCCTTCAGCTCCACAATCCTCCCAAGCTAAGTCCTTGGGGGAGACATATCACCAACACCAGAAAATGTTTTTCCCAAGTAAGGTGAGCCAAAGCCCTGTAGAAACAATCTAGTACAATATCTAAATCTTAACAAAGATATAAGTATGACATGCATATACAATGCCCATGATAAAATCATTCGTATTCTTACAAGATCATAATATGCCAAGTTTCATATTTCAAGCCATTTTATCTTAATTCATTTCATGACAATTCATTTCACCTTAATCCATGAGCCAAGTTCATTGTTATCCAGACAACCCAACTAATACTACAACTTAGTGGTTCTCTAACCAATACAATCATAACACAAACACTTCAAATTTGTTATTTTACGAAAATTCCGTCCGCGGGAATCAGCACCCATGTATACGCGCGATTTTTGGGACTTTCACTTTGGACACAGGCCAACTTAATTTACTAGAGTCCATCCCCTTTCTCCTCCCAAACATGGAGTACATCCCCTTTCTCCTCTTAAACATCCTACATATACATTGTATTAAAACGCAGTCATGTTCAATGACAACCAATAAGAGATTAGTTTTAATTCACCTAATCTTCATGCAGTTTCTACAACAATCATAGATATCCTCCACCGATAGCCCAAAATAGATATTTATAAATAGATATACAATCTCCAAGACAGATAAATTATCCAAATTTCCATAGACAAGAGATAACAAGTATCCAACTCCACCCTTTATATAAAAATCTATCCAGTTTCCCATTCCCCACAGCAATTCCATTATTTATACAAAATAATTATTGGAAACATTTTAGGAAAAAACTCATTTTTCTCCCAAATCCAATCTATGTGTCAAAATCAACTAATTTAACACAACACATCCTCATATCTACATCCACAACCCTTCTCAATACCTTCATTTGAAAACCCCTCTTTTGATTTTAAACCAAAACCTTAGGTATGACTAAAATCCTCCAAATTCCAGCATTTTTTACATAATCAACAGATAACTAAGTTAAAAATCATAAGAGTGTGTAGAAAGTCCCTACCTCAAAGTTAGAAGACAAGCAAAGCAAGGAGAAAACTTCAAAGATACGGAAACCGACTTTTGTTCGGATTAAAATGGAGCTCTTAAGATGCTCTACTTTTTTTCCAAAGACACTAGGATAGAGAAACCAACAGATCTAGGTGAAAATGTAGAGAGAAGTGAAGTTTTAGAGAGAGAAAGACTCTAGATCTAGGGTTTTTGGAAAGTAGAGAGAGAGAAATGTAAAAAAGTGATGTAAAATGAGGCTATTACGAACAGATATACGCACAGTCTGCTCAAGAGCAAGAAGTGGCACTCGAGCCTCAGACACAGTAAGTTGTTCCATTTGAGCGCAAGAAATGACACTTGAGTGCAGAATGCACACCCCTAGTAGTTCTGCAAACAACAAACTAACGCTCAAGCACAAGAAGGGCCACTCGAGCACAGAAGGGACTGCTCGAACGCAGAATACACTCTCCCAGTAGTTTTGCAGACATGCAAAAGTACTAAGAGTTTACAAAACCCGCTCGAGTGCAAGAAGTGCCACTTGAGTGGATCAGCAAAATTCTGGGCAACAAGAGTTTGGAAACTAAGCAACCAACCTGTCCCAAATGCAACCACAACAATCCCAAAACCAAATTTAATGAGGTACAAGGGAAGCAAGATGTGACCAACAATGTGAAACCATTAAACCTGAGTCCGAGATAGAACAAAAGTCGGGTCAAAACCGAAATCACTATAGCATAAAAGAAAAATTTTGGATTTTCAAGAAGAGATCCATTTTTTTGATGAAGAAAATTTTGAGCCAAATTATGAAATTAACATAATGAAATAACATGTTCTTGAGTCAAACATGACTTAGAATGATGTTCCATATATGGTCCGGGGGGTTCATACATCCATTTGTAGAGAGCTAAGTCGTGAAAAGCTTGTTGGGGAGCATGTTTTTAAACGAAGTTTGGTTAAAAATGATGAGCAACCCACGGTTTGTGGATTTAAAATTTTTTATGATATGGAAAATCTCAAAATATTTGAATTTCCAAAACCACCATATACCACTATCTTCGTTGTTCAAAATCCATTTTGGATTTGTGGTTCACATCAAAATTTAATTTGGATGAAATGGTTAACAAAATATCGAAGTCTAGAAAATATATTTGTTGAGTTTTTTCTTACATTTTCGTAACGGAAAGCATGGAAATGACCAATAATAATGGTCCTAGCCATTTTCATGGTTATATGTGAAAATAGTGGCCAATACAAATTTATAGTTGGCCAAGGAAGAAGAAACTCTATAGAAAACACAATGAGTTCACATGTTTGTTGGTTTCTAACATGCAATGTGAAAACCATCATCTTTGACCAAAAGCTGGTCTTTGCTATGTATTAGACATGGCATTTTTATACACCAGATTGTCTTCGAAGTGGATATGTAAACAACTGTCATTTTGGCTTTGTTGTTGGTCAATGTGTGTGTTGTAAAGCCCTTTGTGCCATAATATTTTTTGCTTCGAAGCACTCCATCTTGCATTAACAACAGCTTTGAAGAAAATAATAATAATAATAATGGTGGTTGTGAACCTTCGAAGCTTTGCTAAGTATTTCCAAGGATGTAATTAGTCCTTTGTTGGCACCTTCAACCTTTGAAGGATGATTTTGGCCCTCTAGTAATACCTTTAGAGGATGGCTTTCATCCTTTGAATTACAACTCTTCAAGAATTCGAGACGTTTCATAATTTTTTGCCATGATATTGGCTACTGTCAAGTGAGACATTTGCTACTTTTACATGGCGGTAAACTTCAAATCATTTCAGAGGGGCCTCTAAGCATTCTAAATTAGCTTCGAAGTAGCTCCAAGAAGTCTTTAATATGTCCTTTATAATGAACCTTCTAGTAAGCTTCGGAGGGTACCAGAGAAGCTTTGAAGGATTCTGAAAGAGTTTCGAAGAGGTTTTTTATGATGAACATAGTAGTGTTTCCATGTCATTAAAGTATTAGGCATGATTTTTGGACACCATACACAGTGAGTGCATACATTCATTGATTACAAATTGGTGTCTCATATTGAAATTTTGAACTTGCCACCTAAGAAAGTACAAAGCTTCTACTCATGACTCATACCAAACATGATTGGTACGTGTGTGAGTGATTTTCCGATCACACTGCCCAACTCAGTATTCACCTGGAGAACATTGGCAGAATAGATGACACCTAGCTAACCTGTAACAGAAAGAGAAGATTCCGGCGGTGGTTCGTCCACCCGGGGGCACTCCGACGATCAAGTCAGTATATCTCTCAAAGATAATCAATAGTGCTAATCTCACTAGACAGAATATAAATTACGTACCTTAGACCCATAGGGGTGCCTTTCCTTTATAGCAAACTCAATCCTAGTCCCAATAGAAGCCTAGCTCTAATGGACTTAGGATTACCATCAATCTTAGACTGCTAGTAGGATTGGGATAAACTCCCTAAGAGTCTTATCCTTTCTCAATTGTAGTCTTCCCCATTTCTAGGACTCTTGTGCCTTATCCGCTTATCTCGGATTCCGATTTCTTCGGAGGTAACCTCGGCCTTGCCGAGATAACCTCGGCGTCATGTCCAGAACACGTGGCACCTCCGCTAACACGTCGGCGTCACCTTAGCCACGTGTTGGTACTTAGAAAATATATCCCCACAACTGCCCCCTAGGTTCTATTACCTCGGCATTCTGAGGTGATGGAACCTATATCAGTACCTCATGCTTGTACATCGGTTTAATCCAAGATCATTATCGTAGGCTGACATGTCTTTTTAAAGATCAAGAATCTCAAGGGCTTCTTCACGCGTATGAACTGTCATACATCACAATTCAACCGTTTCGGCTAAGTGTCCTTTTCTTATTGGATCGTACTTGGCATGTGCTTCGTAATCGTCTCGCACATACATGCGCCGTCTGACGCTCACGTTGTCCCAGGCGCATTAATTGCCCTCTTTTGCCGCCGTTTCAAGTTTTTGACAAAACTTGTTTCCCTCTTTCATTTTTTTTCACTTTTCATTCGATTCCATTGCTTTTTCTCTCTCTAGCTCTTGAATACGCCATTGTTCCAGACCTCAAGCTCTACAACTGCCTTCATTCCTCCTTCTGGTGAAGCTTCCGTCATTCTGTTACTTCTTTAACCAGTGTCTGACTTCGGCGATCCTTACACCGGCTTCTTTTCTTCGGTGAGTTTATTGTTCCTTTCGTCTTCAATTCTTTGATGCTTTCTATTATTTGCTGCCATCACTGCATTTGTTCAAACCTTTAACTTGTGAATTATACGTCTGAATGTGTTTCTTTCCACGATTTTGCCCTTGCCCATAACTTGAACACACGCACTGTTTCACCACTTCTCTGTACTTTTTCCATTGTTCTTGGCCCTATACTTCTTGTATTCTTTATGCTCTTGATAGACCATCTATGTTCTTGCTTCTGAAACTCGTTCTTGTTTCTGTTTTTTGTGTCTTTTCCAGATCTGTGCCTGCAATCTTTGTTTTCATAGATTTAGGTTTGGGATTTGTCTGTAGAATCCATCCACTCTTAGGAAAAACTGAAATATCCCTTACAAATTTATGCACCAGCTCAAACCTAGGTTTTTTGCCGAGGTCCCAATAACCCTTTTTGAAACATCTTCTTTCTGAAATCCAATACCTTTAGTTATCCCGATATTATGGGTATGTGGAAACATCGGGTAGACACCCCCTCCAAGCTAGAATTTTTTAGGCAAGAGTTTGAAATCCCAGTCGATGTCAATCTGAGGTTGGCTGGGGATGATGACTCCACCATGCCTACAGATACCTCCATGCCCTTCCCTGTCGTTGCCTTTATTGAGTGTGGACTTCGGTTTCCACTTGACCCTTTTTTCCGTCAAATCCTTCACTTCTATAAGTTGAACCCAATGCAACTCGCCATCAATTCTTACTGAGTTATTACTGGTACCATAGCTTTAGTCAAACAAGAGAATGCCAGGATTACGCTTGCCGATTTCTAGTACTGTTATACCATGTGTCGCCTTAGAAAAGACACGAACTATGTCTACTACCTCAAGCCGAGATCCAATGAATATAAAATCGTAGCCGACCTCCCAGGCTCCAACAAGGGAGCTGGAGACGATTACTTCATCGTCTCGGGTAATTGGGAGTTTCAGCCAAACGATGACCTCTATCTTTATCCCTTAAGCCGAACAGTTTTCGGGGAAGGAGCTGGTAAGGGCCACCCTTCATAAGTTTTTCTTATCTTCTTGCACAAAGTTTTCAATATTCTGTTCTAATGTCTGTGATGTTCTGTCTTTGCAGTTCTTCCTCAGCCTCTAAAGAACTTTCGCCAATCCTTCCTCCTAGTAAGGATTTGAGAAAGCTATTAAACCTTCCGGTTCACAAATGGAAGGCGCCTTTGCTTCCCAACTTTATCCCAACCTATAAGTCAGCTCTGCCCGACGTCCCTAAGAGGAAGAAGAAAATCCTTTCTCCACCTTCTGCCACAACTCCACAGAATACGTCCACATCTCGGACAGATCAAGGGTCAACTTCCGATCTAGCTGATCAGCCATCAACCTCGGCTCCATACTTGATTCCAATATCGCAACGCCGTCGTCAACGCTAAATAGTTTCTTCTACCGAGATGGGCCGTCAAAAACCAGTTGCCAAAGATCTTTTGGCCAGCATTCCAACCGACGTTGACGCTCAGCCAGTTCCAACCCAGCCTCCAAAGCCAAAAAGGATAAAAAAGGCTCAACCAAAGGCTAAGGTAACTCAGACTAAATCTGTGGATACTTTGCCGATCTCCAAGTTGGCTGAGAGTGACAAATCTAAACCCTCTGCTGGGAAGAGGCGCTCTGAAGCCCAGCCATCAGAATCCCCAAAATCAAAAAAGCCGAGGTCATCTTCTGCGACCACCTCGGGGTCTAAAAAGAATGATGCCCCCTAGGCTCCAAAAAATACTCTAGAAGATAAGCCAGTCATGGCTAACGACAGTGCTGATGACATCAACATCGGCGTAGCCCTCAGTACTGCTCTACTCCTCCCCGGCGATCTTAATCGAAACGCCGAGATAAGCGAGTATGAAAACTACGCTCTGATGCTTCAACGTTCTATTCAAGTAAGTGTCTTTCATCTGGCACTTTTTTCCTTCTTTCTCATACTTAGAAATTTTCTAATAACTTCTATTTTGTTCAATTTTAGGCCATCCAGCATACCCATTCTTTCTCTGTTCAATCTTTCGAAAATCGAGAGAAGTTGGCCGAGATGAAAAAGGAGTTCTCTGCTCTTCAAAAAGCCAACAAGAGTTTACAATCAAAGATGAAAAAATTGGAGGACCAAGCCGAGGCTGCAATCAAAGCCCAAACTGACGCCTAAGAAAAGGCTGACTCTGTCGAAGCCATTAGAAAGGTTTCTGAGTCCCAAAGAAAAGAGGCCGAGGAGAAGATGGCCCAAGCCGAAAAAAAGCTTCAAGAAGCCTTGGCCACCAAAGAGGCTGAAATCAAAGACGCCGACGAGAAGGCATATGCTTAAGGTATGGCCGACGTCACGGAGGCTTATGAAATTCAAGTGAAGCAGGCATGAAACAAGGGTTTCACCCTTGGTTGGATGTCTCCTCTAAAGAAGCTTAATGTCCCAGAGGACTCGCCCTTCAGAAATGCCAACCTCATTCCTCTTCCATTCCTTCCAGCCCCAACTCCAGTTCTAGCTCAATTTGACAGTGACTTTGAATCTGAGGAGGAGATTTTGGTGAGGAAGCCAAAAGATGCTGCTGGGGTCAAGTCCCCTCCTCAGAATAAGCAAGTCCTAGACTTGACTCAAGATGAGGAAGGTGATGAGGTTCCCAAAGACACTGCTCCTGAGAAGGCATCTGCCGACGTCACCATTGCCGATAAGAGCCTTGACGAAACTTTGCAAGAAATTGATGCTGAGCTTGCGGCAGAAAAGGCAGCCGAGGTGGCTTCTCAACAGCCTTCCGAGGTCCAAACCCAGCCTGTTGTTGATGCTGAGGAATCTTAATTTCGATGTCTTTTCTTTTGTACTTTGTTTTTCTTTGTTTTTGAAACAATGTAAGCTCTTTGTATGGCCGATTTGCCCTCTTTTTGTTGAATGCTAATACAACTTTCCTTCACTGAGTGCTTGTACCTTTATCTTTTTTTGACTGCTCTTGCGTGATTCTATACTTAGAATATTCTGCATGTCTTTCACATACTCTTCCTTCTTTGTACAATCTTCTCGGGGTGACACACCTCAGATAGACAAACTTCTCGGTTTGACTTAACTTGTAAACTTTTAACAAGTGTTGAACATCATATCGGTTTAACTCAACTTGTAAATTGCTATAAATTTCAACAAGTGTTTAAACAATAATCTGGGTTTAACTTCAGCTTGTAAATTGCTACAAATTTCAACAAGTGTTAAACAATGATTTCGGTTTAACTTCAACTTGTAAATTGTCCACAAATTTCGACAAGTGTTAAACAATGATTTTGGTTTAACTTCAACTTGTAAATTGTCCACAAATTTCAACAAGTGTTAAACAATGATTTCGGTTTAACTTCAACTTGTAAATTGTCCACAAATTTCAACAAGTGTTAAACATATTCTTCTTCTCTCTGCCCCCTAATGTGAACCTGAGTTCCACTTGGGTTCTCATTATTTATGCCTTCCGGAAACAACATTATGTATCTTTATCAGTCACAAGTGTTGAAGAATCTTACTAAAATTTTATTTATGACGTCGGCAAAAAAATAAGTGAAATCTTAATGATAGAAAAATTTCAGGTTACAAGTGTTTCAGGGTCTTGGCAATGCTTTGCCCTCACTATCTTCAAGCCGATATGCCCCATTGCCCAATACCGAAGTGATTCGGTAGAGTCCTTCCCAGTTTGGGGCAAGTTTGCCCTCTCTAGGATCCTTCTTGTTGCCGACGACTTTCCTCAGGACTAGGTCGCCGACTTGAAACTCTCTTGGATTGACCTTCTTGTTATAAGCTT
Source organism: Camellia sinensis (assembly GCF_055761805.1). NCBI lineage: Eukaryota > Viridiplantae > Streptophyta > Magnoliopsida > Ericales > Theaceae > Camellia > Camellia sinensis. Next base: position 65,642,908 of record NC_138968.1, on the reverse strand, counting down.
TTGCAAGTTGTTGCTGGTATGATGCAAGCTGGATTGCAGCTTTCTCTCTTCTTTCTTCTAAAAGATCCAGATCTCGGGCTAAGAGTACATCATTAGTCCCGTTTTCTACTCCCTAGGTTCTGATCCCAGGGATGCCGACCTCCAGCGGAATGACAGCTTTCGTGCCATAGGCCATGGCAGAGGGAGATTCTCCTGTTGATCTTCTCGGTGTAGTTCGATATGCCCAGAGTACATTGGGCAATTCGTCTACCCACTTTCCTTTTGCTGCCTGCAGCCTCTTCTTTATCCCATCCAGAATTACTTTGTTGGATGCTTCTGCTTGTCCATTGCTTTGTGGAAAGCTTAGGATTGAAAAGTAGTTCTTGATCTTGAACTTTGCACAGAAGCTCTTGATTAGCTTACTGTGAAATTGAGTTCCATTGTCTGCAACAATTTCTCTTGGAATCCCAAACCTGGTGATAATGTTTTTCCAAATGAAGTTCTTCACGTCCACATCTCGGATCTTGGCAAGAGGTTCAGCTTCTATCTATTTAGTGAAGTAGTCCGTTGCTACCAGCAAGTACTTTTTTTGTCCAGTTGCTTGGGGTAATTGCCCAACGAGATCCATGCCCCATTGGACAAATGGCCAAGGACTGGATACAGGGTTCAGGTCAGCAGCTGGCTGGTGTATCAAAGGTGCAAACCTTTGGCATTGTTCACATTTCTTCATGTAGGCTTCTGCATCTTTTCGCATGTAAGGCCACCAATACCCCTAGGTAATGGCCCTGTGAGCTAGTGATCTGCCCCCAGTGTGGCTTCCACAAATTCCTTCATGAATTTCATATAAAAAATCGTCAACCTGCAAAGGGTGTACGCACCTTAAAAGGGGTCCAGTGAAGGATTTTTTGTAGAGGTGTCCCTCTGCTGTTAGACTGAATCTTGCCGACTTTAATCTGATCTTGTGTGCTTCTTTGTGGTCGTCTGGTAGCTTTCTTTCTTTTAGGAATGCAACAATTGCGTCCATCCAGCTTGGTCCCATGTCCACGCATATTGCTTCATGCTCTATGGATAGTGGTTCGACGCTCGGGCCCGACAAATAATCGATCATTATTGTCCTTGCTTTTCCAGGTTGTACTGCACTAGCTAGGTAGGCCAACACATCGGCGTGGCTGTTATCGTCTCGTCTTACCTGAAGTAGTTGGTAGTTCTGAAACAAGGCTGACAACCTGATGACCTCCTTCGCGTAGGTCGACATTCGTTCATCTCGGGCTACAAACTCGCCTGTTGTCTGGTTAACTATCAGTTGTGAATCACAAAAAATGATTACCTCATCTGCTTGTACTGCTGCTGCCAGCTTCAGCCCTGCAATGAGTACTTCGTATTCTGTTTCGTTGTTTGAGGCTTTGAACCCCAAACGAATGGATTGTTCCACTATCTGTCCATCTGGAGATATAAACACTACTCCTTCCCCCGCTCCCTGTCGGTTTGAACTCCCATCAACGAACAGTTGAAAGGAGTCACCGATGTAAATGCTGCGGGGTCTGAGTTTTTACTTTTTTCCTTGTTCTTTCGCCTTTGACTGAGCTTCTCCTTGCTTGGTTGGACATCGTTCATCCTGGCTCAATGGAGCCCGATGTTCGATGGATTCTAGCGTGAACTCAGCCACGAAGTCGGCTAGAACCTGGCCTTTAATTGTTGTCCTTGGCCTGCACTCCAGGTCATACTGGCCTAGGGTGACTGTCCACCTACTATTCTTGCTGTCAGGTCTCCTTGTTGCAGTAAGGATTTCAACGGGTGCTCTGTTAGCACCACAATTTTATGGGCCTGGAAGTAATGGTTCAGCTTCTTTGAGGCCATTACTAAAGCTAGTGCCAATTTCTCTAAGGGTAGATACCTCGTTTCTGCATCGGCTAGGGTTTTGCTTACATAGTAAACAGCCCTTTGCTCCCCTTTTTCTTCTCGGATTAGTACTGCACTTATCGCATGTTCTGAAACGGCTAAGTACAGGAACAACTCCTCCCCAAGTTCTGGATTTGAAAGAACTGGAGCTGTGGTCAAGTACTTCTTCAGGTCGGCCAAAGCGGCTTCGCATTCTTTGGTCCACAGGAAGTCTGTGGCTTTCTTCACCAAGTTGAAGAAAGGTCTGCACTTATCTGAGCTTCTGCTGATGAATCTGTTTAGGGCTGTGGCCCTTCCAGTTAGCATCTGCACCTGTTTTGCCGACGTCAGGCTCTTCAACTCTAGGATGGCTTTGATCTAGTCTAGGCTGGCCTCGATGCCCCTTCTGGTCACTAGGTATCCTAGAAACTTACTAGATCCAACTCCAAATGCACACTTTGATGCATTGAGTCGGAGCCGATATGTTTTAAGGATTTCAAAGACTGCTTTTAGATCGGCGAGATGACCCTCAGGCTCCTTGGTCTTAATGATCATGTTGTCGATGTAGACTTCTACTATTCGGCCAATCAGGTGTTTGAACATTTTGGTTACCAGCCTTTGGTAAGTTGCTCCTGCGTTTTTTAAGCCGAAAGGCATTACTCTGTAACAGTACAGGCCTTTTGGGGTGATGAACGCGGTCTTCTCTTCGTCTGGGGGGTACATGGCTATCTGGTGGTACCCCCTGTAGGCATCTAGGAAGCTCATTCTTCCATGCCCTGAAGTGGCGTCTACTAGCTGGTCAATCTTGGGTAGAGGAAAGCTGTCTTTGGGACAGGCTTTGTTGAGGCTGGTAAAGTCTACGCAGACCCTCCATTTACTGTTCTTCTTCTTTACCACCACTGTATTGGATAGCCATGTCGGGTAGTGAATTTCTCTAATGGCCCTGGCCTCTAGAAGTCTGTCTACTTCTTCCTCTACTGCTTCGACGTGCATCAACGTCGGTCTTCTGGCTCGTTGAATTACAGGTTTGGCCGACCTGTCAACATTCAGTTTGTGGCAAGTGACCTCGAGGTCAGTGCCAGGCATTTCGTAAGGTGTCCAAGCAAACACCTCAATATTTGCTCTCAGAAAAGCTTCCAACTCTTTTTTCTTTTCTTCGGCTAATCCCGAGCCGAGAAGAAAGAAGCGTTCTTCATCCCCATCTTGGACGAGGATTTTCTTCAGTGCCTCTTCGCTCTTCTCAGCTGGTTCCTTGCCGACGTCTTCTAGGACTTCCACATCCTCATCTTCAATTTCTGCTTCTTCTGGCTCTCATATGCCGCAGGTAGATTTTATTGCTGCCATGGAGCAATTCTTCGCCTGCAGTTGATCGCCTCTGACTTCCTCTATCCCTTGCTCTGTTGGGAATCGCAATAGTTGATGCAATGTTAAGGGAACTGCCCCCATCGCATGCAGCCATGGCCTTCCCAAGATGATGCTGTAAGGGGAGGGCGTGTCCATGATGGTGAATTCTGTCTTGATCTTCCTAGTGCCAGCCTGCACCTCCAAGCTTACTATTCCCAGTGGCCATGTCGGTGTTCCATTGAACCCAACCATAGGGCCATTGGATTATTCCATATCGTCTGGGTGAAGGCCGAGCTCCTTGTAACATCGGACGTACATAATGTCACAAGAGCTGCCTTGATCAATCAGGATACGTTTCACTTGGCACTCCTCAACCTGGAGAGATACTACCAAGGTATCATTATGCGGATGCTGGACCATCTCTAGGTCGGCTTCAGTAAAGGTTATCATTGGTCCCTGGCACTCTTTTGCTCGATGTCTTTTTTTCCCGACTTGGTAGACATGTTGTAGGTGTTTTACCTTCTGGGTCTCTCCTCGGATTTCGTTTTCGTTGACCTTCGAGTGGATTACGTTGATTACACGAGGTCCTCCTGCCTGCGGCTGATGTGCTGGGGGAGGTGGGGCTACTGGTGCCTGAGGCAACCTTGCCCGTTCTTCTCTTGTCCTGGTCTCATCGACAAGGTCTCTCAAATGTCCTTATCTCACCAGGTCTTCCAAATGTGATTTCAGGGCTCTACAACCCTGAGTTGTATGCTCATCTTCATTGTGGTAGGCACAATGCCTGCCAATGTTTCTTCCCATGAACTCTCCTGGAGTCCTCTATGGCATTCTGAAATAGGGCTGGTTCCAAATTTGATCCAGGACTTTGTAAATTGGAATTCGGAACACAGTTGTTACTGCCTGTGTGGCCCACAGTTCTACCTCTTGTTTGCTCGATCCATTGTTACCTCGGCCTTGCTTCGGCGAGCCGTTTCCTTTCTCTTGTTTTACCTTCCTAGTTCCCGACGTGTCTTCTTCGGCTCTGGCGTACTTCTCGATTCTCTCCATGAGCTCTTCCATACTTTTTGGCAATGTCTTTGCCAAAGATTTTTGTAGTGGACAGTTGTCTTTCAAGCCGTTCTTGAAAGATATAACCGCCACCTCTTGATTACATTCGGGTATTCGATTGAACACCTCACAGTATCTTTTTGCATAGGCCCTAAGGCCTTTATCCTTGCTGATCTTCAGGGCCATCAATGCGTCCACCCTTAATGGCTACAGCTTGTTTGTCACGAACCTGGCCACAAACATCTCGGCCAGGCCTTCCCAAGTCTTCACGCTTCCCTTCAGTAGTTTGTGGAACCAATCTGATGCAATCTCCCCGAAGGATGAGGGGAACACTTTGCAGAGTAACGGCTCGTTCCCACTATACAATGCTATTGAGTTCAAATATAGTCCAATGTAGAAGTTGGGGTCTGACTTACCATCGTATATTTGAAACCTCCGCATACTGAATCTCTTCGGCGCCTCAAACCTGTCTAATTCCACCGAGAATGGTGTCCTCGTCTTATCTGGGGAGGTTACCTCGGCCTCGGCATTCTGTTGCTTCCTCTTGAGGTAATCTCTTAAGTCCTCCTTCATCCGCCCAGGAACTCGGCTATCTCCTACTTTCAGTCTTTTTGGTGCGCTACTTTCAGCTTCGTGGTGAGTTCTTTTCGACCCCTCTCCATGTGTTGTGTCGAAGCACAGTGCCTGCCCCTGAACATGCCGATGTCCTTTGGGGTCTGCCTCCTTTGTGCGGTGCGTCCTTCGTGATTCTTCTCTTCTTGACTCTCTTCGTCCGACTTCCCTAGAAGGTCGATGAGAGTATTTTTCGCTCCCGTTGTGCTGAGGGGCTACAGGGATCGTTTTCTGCCCTTCCTTCTGGGCATTGGCCACTGGAATCGGTGTGTCCTGCAGCGGGAACGGTGGCTTCATGACGTTATTTTGCATCATGAAATTGACGACCGACTGCAGGTCTGCCAATTTGTTTTCCATCTCTTTTACCTCTTCGTCCCTCCGTAGGCACCTATCCTTCCAAACCTGGAGGTCGTCCTCGTTGTAGTACCTGCTTTGATCATCTTTCTTTGGTACGTCGCCAGTCTGGCCGACGTCTTTTACTTCGTGAGCTTGCTCATGAGTTTCTGCGTTGCATTCGTCTCCTGTGATATCAAGGTCAATAGGTCTCCCACTCCCAGTAGGAGTGTCGTCTCCAATCTTTTCCTTCTGTCCGTTAATGGCCATCTATTCTACTTTCTTTCCCACAGACGGTGCCAAATTGTGTGATTGATTTTCTGATCACACTGCCCAACTCAGTATTCAGCTGGAGAACCCTGGCAGAATAGATGACACCTGGCTAACCTGTAATAGAAAGAGAAGATTCTGGCGGTGGTTCGTCCACCCGGGGGCACTCCGACGATCAAGTCAGTATATCTCTTAAAGATAATCAATAGTGCTAATCTCACTAGACAGAATATAAATTGCGTACCTTAGACCCATGGGGGTGCCTTTCTTTTATAGCAAACTCAATCCTAGTCCCAATAGAAGCCTAGCTCTAATAGACTTAGGATTACCATCAATCTTAGACTCCTAGTAGGATTGGGATAAACTCCCTAAGAGTCTTATCCTTTCCCAATTGTAGTCTTCCCCTTTTCTAGGACTCTTGTGCCTTATCCGCTTATCTCGGATTCCGATTTCTTCGGAGGTAACCTCGGCCTCGCCGAGATAACTTTGGCGTCATGTCCAGAACACGTGGCACCTCGGCTGACACGTCGGCGTCACCTTAGCCACGTGTTGGTACTTAGAAAATATATCCCCACAGTACGTATTGTGTCCGAATCAAATTGGTGCTTCTTGATTCAAAGTGATCACTTTGAAGCACTCATATTGAATTCGAAGCATATGCCTTCAGTGTAGTGTTCCTTCGAATCACTTCGTTGGTGCTGTTGTGGTATTCAAGCACTTTATTACTCATATCAGTTCTATGCTTGGTTCGGCTCTTCAAAAATTCAAGCAAATATCATTTTTAAAGAGCCACAAGGGGTAATTTTGACATCATAAATAGTAATAATATTATTATTACTATTATTATTATTGCAGGACACGTGGCACTTTCTTGATCAATCAGGAGTTAAGAGAAATTACAAAATTAGTGGTCTTGCATGGTGGAACATTGAAGACAAGGTGGAAGAAGTTAAAGCACATGTGAAGAATATGATGGACAAAGTGACTTAGTGGAAGACATGGAAGGATATGTGGCATTGTGGGAATTAAAGTGGAAGAGTAGGTAGTTTTAGGTGGTTATTGGGTAGTTATTTCTAGAAGTTTTTTCCTATGAATAGCCACTGATGGTTACATTTACTGACCCAGAACCAGATCTAGAAACAAATTTATGTACTTTATTTTCCAGTCCTTTGAATTCCAATCTTTACATTCATGTACTGCACTTTAAATTCCTAGGAGTAATTCTAAGTTAGTCTGTTGCTGTAATCCCCTTCTAAGCTGCGAAAGTGTGAAGGTACTATTCTAAGCTCTTGTTTACTTAATGAAGTTTGATTTCTGATATTGTTTTTCCTATTTTCTTACCCTTTGATTAGTCTTCTTAATTTTCTCCTAAAACTCAAGCCACCAGTAAAAGTTCTCTTCATTGAAGCTACAAGAATTTCGAAACAACCGTCTGAATAATTGGTTGGCATTTCTTAATCTTTGTAAGGACTTATTGATCCTTATTGGCATGTTCGAATTATATTTCTAACCTTCGAAAGCTAAAAAAGCCAACAACACCATACAACTTTTTCAAACCATTACAGCAATGAAAACCAAAGGGAAACCCTATTTACTTGATTAGGGTTTCATCAAAACCCTAGAAAGAGAAGAACTAGCCACTCATGGAGGAGTGGGCAGAGGTAGAGGAGAAACAAGCCAACATGGATGATAGTCTTGAAGCTTGAAAAAATCTCTCTCCAAACCCTAGCCTCTCCTCACTTTTGAAAATTTTCAAAACCCTAATTTCTCATCTTTTTCTCCTTTTTATTCTCAGCCAAATGAAGTAAAAACTTTCGCGCATGTTTTCCTAGGTTAACCGCTTGAGCGGTGGTAGGCGCACGTGTGCTGACAGCTGGCTGCACATGTTGTAGGATGGCAAGCCATGAGTTTTCATTACTTGAGGGGAGGATCTGCTTTTGTGCCACTTTTCGCCTGAAATTGCATGTTGTTTGCCAAACCTGCGCAAGTACACAAAACGTATCATCTCTGCCAAACAACCATAATTCAAAGGCTATAAATGTAACTTAAGTGGCCTCAATGTGGTACCCTTCAGCCTACATCAATGAATATTTAAAAAAAAAAAAATCACAAATATTATATTTTTTAAGTGTATTTATGTTAGGTGTATCTAAAAATTTTAAAAAAAAATACTTAAAATATTAAAAAAATCAATGAAAACAAAATAATACAAAAAACAAAAAAAAAAATTAATTTTTTGAAAATTGAATCCTGAATCCTGAAACTAAACAATCTGAATTAGTTTTGAACTTTTTATATGGGACCTACGGTGGTGCTACGCGCACTAATTAATATACTAATTAGTGCATTAACATATGTTATGATATTGTCATTTTAAAATTATGATCTTATCTATTATACAAACTAGCATAATTACCTATGCTAAGAACTGATAAATAAATAATCAAAAATTAATTTTTAAAATTAAATAATAATCTAAAAAATTTATCTACAATATTTAGCAAAAATAATTTAGAATCAATTAAATTTTATTCATTTTTATCACAATTGCATATAAGAGAATTTTTTTGTATTGTTATGTCATCAATTGTGTGCTCTAAGTTCTTAATAACAAATATGTGTCATAATTTAAGTGGTAAAAATTAAAAAATAAATCACAAAAATTATATTTATGATAAAATATAAATACATTTCATCTTATGAGTTTCGCAAATTTAATTTATCATATGATAGTGGTAAATTACATTTGTCAATATAGTAATTTTTTTTCTGTTTTGTGAAGTCTAAAAATTATAATTTGTCTTATGTTATAAGATTTATGTAAAAATGAATTAGGATTCACTTGTGATATTAAATTTGGGCTTAACGTTAGATTTATGCCAGCTTGTCCTTCACCTAATCATTAAAAATTGTCTTGTGCTATTCTCAACTTATATGAATCATTTGACCTATCTATTTATTAAATTAGTAAATAAATATTTGTAAATATTTTTTTATAATAAAAATAAGAAATATGGATTTATTTTAAGCATACTTATTAAAAAGTTTGAATTATAGTTTTTAAAAAACCCCTATATATTTATGTTTAAAACAATTAAATGAATAGTTATATAGATATATATACATATTTATGTATAAAAAAAATTATTTAAGATAAAGCCACCCTAAATTGTAGGTCATAGTCTAGTCTTAATAAATTTAAATTTTATATTTAAATTATATCATAGTTTATCAGTTTGTGATGTTATGAGCTACTTTGGGGGTTATAATATTAGATTAAACATTAAAAAGTAGTCAAGAAAATTTAGTTCAAATTGATTTTTTTTGCCAATAATTCTTGATTTAAGCCTAGTCCTTAGAAAATCATCTAGTTCATGTCCAATCCATGAGTTAGTAGACCTACCTATTTATTTACATTTTAATTAGTAAATATATATATTTTTTAAATTATAAGAAAAATAGGAAATATGTACATATTTGTTTAGTATATTTATTAACAATTTCAAAATTTATTAAAAAGTTATGTACTTATTCTTAAAAGGATAAATTACATTAGTAATCCCTATATTTTGAACTCTTGTGTTATTTTTGTCTTTACAATTTTAATTTGTTCAATTTTGACCCTAAATTTATAATTTTGTCTCAATTTGGTCCAATTGTTATAATTGCTAGTTTTTTTTTATATATTAAAAATACACACATGAGTAGCATCTATTATACTTTTACAGACAAAATTATAAACTTGTTTAACTCAATAAGTTAATCTCAACCAACTCAATAAGTATTTTCTTTCAAAAATCTTAACCGGCATTATCAATTGAACCAAATTAATACAAAATCTAAAATTAGGGGTAAAAATCAAACTATTTAAAATTACAGAAACCAAATTGACATAAGAGACAAAATGTGGGGACTATCGATATAATTTACCTTTCTTAAAATATGTCTAATATTGATTGTATCAATATTAAGATATATTTATATCTGAAAAACTATTTAAAACCAGATCAGGCTAGAACCTGAATAAAAAATTATTGGCTTATTAAAAATATTTAATAATTATAAATTCAAATTTGATCAATTTTTCATTTAAATTTTTTCATAGAATTAGGTTGTTTGGTAGTTTTAATTTATAGTTCCAATTTCTCCTTGTATTTTTTTAAAAAATATTTTAAAATTATATATAATTATAATTTCTTTTGAAATTCCCTTTTCAATCACAAATTAGTTATAACTTGAATTTTGTTAAAATTTATTTTTGAATTCTCATCTACAAAAACTAACAATAAACATAAATTAATTTTTTGAACATTGTAAAAACGTAAATAAAGAAATATATTATCAATAATAATAACAACAAAACATATTTTTATTTACCTTGTGACGTCTCATCACTACATTGATAATAGACATTAATAATAAAATTCATTAGGATAATACAACAATAATATATCAAATGATAAGTAACATATGATCATAATAATTTTTGATAGTTATACAAAAATACACAAAACTATATATAAAAAACAATATATGATCCATATTCAATTTTTATATGGTAAAATTCACATTTAATCTCAACCACGCATTAGTTTTTTAAATCAATTCATCACCCAAACTATCTACTATTCTTTTAATATTCATCTTTTCAAAATCCACTTAAACAATGCTCTGGCCAAGCTCATCATCACCCATGTTGTTGCCATGCTCACCACCTCCACTAACTATAATAACCCTCATTCTTGTCTTATTCATGCTCATATGCATTTACATGATTTTGTCTTGTTAAGCTTACATTTGCCGACCTTGATTTGATTTGTCTAAGTAAGGTCCCTGTTTTGTTTTGTTTTGTGCTATTGTGTTTTGCCTCAGTGTTACGTGCATGCTTTGTTCCTTACTTTGTATGTTGAACCTAGGCTACCTATCTTTGCTATCTCACACCTAGGTCATACCTTTGAACCTCTTACACCTAGGCCGTTGTGTGTCAACACCTAGGATCATCATGGAACCACCATGGTTGACCTCCACCTTCACCCTGGCATCTTGGTCGAGATGTACATCATCTATGTGCAACGCCTAGGCCGAGACGTGTATCATCTAGGCTAAGATGTTTATTATCTAGGCATCCAACATCTTTAATCCTTGAGCCCAGCAATCTTGTTCCGAGATTAGTACAACCTAGGCCGATGTATGGCTCATCTAGACCAAGTTTTATCCTTCCTAACTGAGATCAGGGAAACCTTACCTGCCCGAAGCTTTGTTTTCATCCGAGATCATTGCCTTGTCAGAATACCCATGCTACCTTACTTGTTATACACACTTTGACCTACTCTTGTGTTTTCATTCTGACACCTTTTTTAGGAGATTTGACCAGATGGTGCCACGTGTCCCAGAAGTGGGTATTAGTCAAGTCAGCAGTGAGAAATCCATATCATTTGTCATATCTTTTCCTTGTAGAGAGAGAAGCTCTAGGAAGAAGAAGAAAAGTTCTTAGAGTGAGAACTAGATTTCTAAGCTTGATTTTCATATCTTGAACCGTTGGATTTGTGTTTTGAGGTTAGATTCTTGATCTATTATTGTTGTTCTTTATGTTAATTTGATCACATTGCATGATCTAGCATGATTCATGAGCCATACATTGATTTAAAGTTTTGTTTTAGAAAGAGAATGCGATGTTCTTGTGTTCTTGAAAGAAAACCATGTTTTGATCTGAAAGTTGGTATCAAGTTCCATGTTTTTGTGTTTGTTTTCTTGAAATCTTCAAGTATGGGTACCCAAGTCCATGTTTTTGTACTTATATCGTGAAATCTTAGATTTTGAATAAAGAGTTATGATTTTAGCATTCATGTTCTTCATATTCTTCAAGAGGAAACCTAGAGTTTAAGACTTCATTTCCCTAATGGTGTGTTTGGTTGAGGGATTTGAGGAGGGATTTGGAAAGGGAAATGGAAAAGGTAGGTGAAATATGCAAAAAATATACTTACATTTCACATAGTTTCACACACCTTTTCCCTTTCCCTTTCCAAATCCCTCCCCAAATCCTCCAACCAAACACAACATAAGTGTGGTCACCGAGACCCACTCTTGTCCAGACCTCAGACCTAGGCCAAGCATTGTATCTCTCCTTGGCCTACCTTGCATGAGCACTTGCACCTTAATCTATCTTGCATGCACAACTAGGCCAACCCCAGTGCACCTTGCTAGTACCTGGTAACATCTTGGTAGGCAACCCCACACCTAGGCCAAGGAAACCACACCTTGGCCAAGAGGTGTGGAACCTCAACCAAGACCTTCTTAGTTCACCCAGCTTGGCCATTTCGGCCCAGCTCATTTTTGTGCACCCATTCCGAGACTTGGTTTGTACCCAGCATGCCTTTCCAAGAAGAAACACATTGATTTAACTTCCAGCATATGTTTTACTTTGTCTTGACTTGGTTTTGGAAAGAAATGCCAAGATCTTTCTTACTCAGTTGTAACTTGTTTTAAGAGTGCATTACATACCCATCTTTGAGCATCTATTCTTGTCTTCTTAAAATGCATTCAGTGAACTTTTCCATATATTTGTAGGTCTTGGATTCTTGCCATAATTCCCTATATCCGAAGAGCTATTGTGAGTGGTATTTTTAATAAAGTTATGTTATAAAGTTTTGATAAAGGCTTTACTTTGTTTCGGAAAAGTATTTGATCAATCATGAATGATTATCCTATAGTTTTTGTATCAGGTATTATGCTTGTTTTGATGACATTCTTGAAAGGCCCTTAATGCTATGGGACTTTAATGCAACTAGCACCCTTGTTTGAGATATTTCCCTTGCTACCGACGGCTTCGACGGGTGGGCTTGTCTAATCGATTCCTAATCGGTTATTTGCTTGTTTTGTCAATGAATGTCATCCCTTAGTATTATGTAGATGTTAGTAAATATCCCAAGAAGCTTTGAAAGACTTTGATTGATGGACTTGGTTCATCTCTTGTTTTGTTACAAGTTATGATATGTACGGTTTTGATAAAGATCTTGGATATCATTCATTCAAACCTTTATTACTTATATCATTCACTGAGTTTTCAGCTCACCCCTCTCCCTTATATATATATGTAGGTGATGAGCAAGAAGGCAGTGTTGCCTAAGCTTTATTTGGAAGATGTTTTGGTTCATGTTTTTTTGTATCATTTTGAAGATTATGCTTCTTGGCTTTATAGTTTATTTCTTTTGTATGTTTTGGCTTACAAGCCTTTTGATCGAGATGTATTATTCACTTTACCTTAGTTTTGTATTTAAGTTTTAAAACCATGATAAGATGTATGTCATTTCATTTGATCTATGCACAGCTCTAATGAATTAATTAGATTTAAATTTATGCTTCCGCACATATAAGCCCCATATGTATACTCTGTTTGTGTAAATCTTTGTAAATTGGCCTTTGGTAATCTCGAATTACTGGCCATCACGGTATCATTTTATTAGGGACAGAATGAGGTTGTGACACTAATCATTATGCAACTCCGGTCTAGCCTTTTATCTTTGTAAATATAAAAAGACAATGTTGTGGAAATAAAAAGGTACCGTTAGAGTTTTAAAGAGTTAACAATGAAAAATAAAAAAAAATTCGTGATTTTAGGTTTTCTTATTCCATATATGGGTGTTGAATTTTTTTTTTAAAATCCATAAATTATGAAATAGTGTTCATTAGTTAAAATTTTATTTATTGATGGGCAAGTCAATTAAATGCTTTTTAATTTTCTACAAATAAAAAATTTGAAAATTTTGTTTAAGAAATTTTAAAAAATGGCCAAATCATAAAGAACAATATAAGAAGCCTTATTGTAAAAAAAAAAAAAAAAAGAAAAAGAAAAATAAAATAAAAAGAAACTCATAATTATATTATCAATTCACATATATCAAAAAAAAAATAACAATATAAAAAATACACAAACATCCACCAAAAAAAAAACTTCAAATCAACTCCGAAAACAAAGATAGTTAACATATATATATATATTTATTATCAATTTAGTTTGAAAAAAAAAATACATTGGAAAAAAAAAAGTCATATAGAGAAAAAAAAAAATACTCACAAGAAAATATAAATTTACAAAAAAAAAAATTAACAAATAAACAAACTTGAAATAAGTTTAAACTATTGGTAAAGAAAAAGAATAACCATTGCATTATTACATTTGGGAAGGAGTTGGTCGGGTTAGAAAAAAGATCAAATATTGAGTATTTTAAAGAGAAAATTGTATTGAATTTTTAATTTGATTGAGTTTTTAAAATTTAAAATTTATATTATTTTCGAAAAAGGTGAGAGTGGGATGAAAGTGACTTACTATATTATTTTGAATTTTGAAATTTAAAATCATAGATAATTAATATTTTTGTTATTTTTTTATTTAAATTGTTTTGATCAACATTATTTTTGGAAAGAGTGAGGGTGTCTTATCATATTGTTTTGAATTTTAAAATTCAAAATTGTAGATGATTATAATTTTATTTTATTTTGTTTTTCAATTTTTGACTTAAGGAACTAATCAATAGATTTTTGTTTTTTTTTTAATTTCTTTAAAAATTAACAAAATTAATTTAAAGGTTTGGAGCTTTCATAATTATTATTCTTAAAAATATCATTTTATATATATATATATATATAGATTATAAAAATTTAAAATTACTAATCAAATATATCAATTAATACATATAAGATTGTTCAAAGACATATGGGTCAGTATCCCAGAAATTTACCTCCGGCGCGCGTATAGCCGGTCAATTTTTAATGTAAAAAGAATAATATTCAACCGATATTATTTCACTGAAGGAAAAAGTGTCAACCTGACACTCTCATTGTCCGAATTGGCTGCTGATGACTTCTAAACTAGGTTGTGCGATTTAAAAAATAATGACATTTATATATAAGTCTTAATTTATAAATTTATATTTTATTAAATTTTAATTAAGATCTTTAAATTTTTTAAATTTTATTAAATTTTTAATAATTTAAATTATTTTTTAAATAATAATTATTTATTTTTTATGATTATCTATAAAGAAATATGATTATTTAATATTTATTTTGATTTTTAAAATTTTAAAACATCAACTTTCAAATTGAGAAAGCTAAAAATAAATTATGCCTTAAAAAAAACTAATCAGTGCGTTTGGTTTGAGTTTTTTGAATTAAGTTTTTTGAAAATTCAGTTTTTTAGTTTTCGTGTTTTTTTTTGTTTTTAGTGAATATTTTTTAAATTTCAAACATTTTTTTTACTTTTTTAGATGCACCTTACTTAGATGTATCTAAAAAGTAAAAAAATTGTGAAAAAATATTTTAAAAATTTAATAAATACATAAAAATACAAAAAATGTACTGAATTCTCTTTTTTTTGTATTTTTGGTATTTAGTGAATTTTTAAAAGATTTTTTTCACAAATTTTTTACTTTTTAAGTATATTTATGTTAGGTATGTCTAAAAAGTATAAAAAAAAATTGCTTAAAATATTTAAAAAATTCAGTAAAAACAAAAAAACACAGAAAATAAGAAAGTAGAATTTTCTGGAAAGTGTTTTTGGAAAAACAAAACCAAGCATAGAGAATACTTTTTAAAAAAAAAAAAATTGAAAAAACTGAATTTATTTGTGTAAAATTGAAATTTTTGTGTTTATAAAGGAGCATGATGATGTAATATTGATGTGCAAAATTAAAAAAAAAATAAAATTGAAAAAATTGATAGTATTCTCAATTTTAAAATTGAAATAAACTAGTAACGTTATCAGTTTTATTGAACAGTTGAATCAATTCAATAGGTAGAAAGGCAAAAACGTTTAATCTCATACTCTATTTCTTTATCCGTTAGTGAAACAATTATCTAGAACATTACGATATAAAATTGATAATAATTTTAGTTTTAAAAATTGAAAAAAAGTGATAATATTCTCAGTTTTATTAAATAGGACGTATTTCAAAAAAAAATCTTAGATAGAACCTGAGTTATCATAACATTTGTAAACAAAACTTTTAAGTAATTAACTCAAAAATTATATATCGGACCAAATCATATGTGTTTAGTTTATCTCGTGTCTACATTTTAGGCACTGTAGTGATCCCGGTTTCGATCCTTCTTTTATGTTTTGACACTTCGACTGGTCCGGTCGGGGATCGAGCTGCCCGGTTAGCTCGCGGGGGTCCCAGGGGGCAGCGCTCCTTGGCAGGTCCGAGGGTAACGCCCTGGCGGGGTCGAGGGGTAGCGCCCCCGAAGCAAAAATGCAAAATACATTTGAAGTTGCTTGTCCGGTCGAGCGGCCGTTTATGCACTCGAGCGGAGAATATTTGGTTTCAGAAATTTGACCTGTTTACAAAAGTACTGGGTTAGTATATTTGACGCTCGAGCGGAGCTTTCCACGCTTTACCAGACCATGTTATATCAGTTCGTGAATCTGATATTTCAGATCACTTTTGTATATCTCTCTCTCTAAAAACATTTCCTCTCCATTCTCTCTACATTTCTGTACACAAACTAGATCAAAAACCTTGATTTCTCAAGAGCCATTTGAATTTTGCCATTACTTCTTTATCAAAGTGGGTTATAATCTCGAGGGCTTCGTTTTGTGCAGTGAAGATTGAGTTTAGGCATCGTTGATTGTGGGGTTTCATCTCTATTCTTCTTCAAACTTGAGGTAGGAATTTTCTTAGAGTTATATATATATTTTTGCAAAATCTAGATGATTTTCGAAATCATCTTTCAATAGCTTTGAAAATTGATTGTTGATTCAAGAAGTTGAGCGATTTTGAAAGTAGGTTTTGTCTCTTATTCTTTTAAAATGATCTTAAGGATTTTGATCTTCGTTGATTGAAGAAAAGATGATTTTGGAAAGTTTTCTTTCAAAAGATTTGAGTTGTATTGTTTTGGTGAGAAAACCTAGAATTTGAGAATTTTTTTTAAGAGACTGAAAATCCATGAATGATATTGTTATAATTATTTTGTGTGTCAAAATAAATAGATCTTTGAGAAATTTTTTATTTATATTTATATAAATGATGAATTTCAGGAAATATGAGAATTATTGTTCATTCTGGAAATTATTGTTCAAAACGTTGAAATAGTCTTGAATTGACTAATTGTTGAGGATACTTGAGAAGAGGGAATTGTGTTATTCCTTGGATGATGAATTGGAATAAAAGTATTTATATTCATCTTGTGTTATTGGTATATCAATTCATTTGATTACATTAAACTTTGAAAGTTAATTTGAAAACTTGCATTGAGAAAAGAATGTTGAGAAACAAGTTTTCATGAAATGGTTTTGGAGTAAATACGTTGGTAAGTGTTGATAGGTGGTGTAGATGATATTGAATAAGTTGGCCTGAGAGCCCAGGGTTGAAAGATCGAAAACCCGCGTGGATAGGTGTCGAGCCTTCTGGTTAATACCGGTAAAAATGACAAATTGGTAGCACTTGTATAGTCTACTTACAGACACCAACCTAGGGATTACCAGAGTTGTATTTACCGCCCTTGAAATAAATTGTTAAGTTTTGAACAATTGAAATTGCATGATATCATTGAGCATGATGGTTTTCAAAAGATGAAAAAGTGATTTATCTTCAAAAAGGGCATAGCATGGCATATGCATTTCATCTCTTGATACTTGTATAAAATGTATATACATTGTTAAGAATTTCCTACTGGGCTTTATGCTCACCCTACGGGATGTTTGTGCAGAAAAAGATGTGGTGATCCCATCAAACTAGGGGCGTAGAAGTATGTGTGTTGGGAGTACAATACTCTCATTTTGCTGTGACTCTGTGTGTAAGCCAATGATTGTGTTTGTGTGGGTTTGAATAACCGTTTTTTGTAACTAGGCTCAAGCCTTGGAAACTTGTAAACCCTTAGGGGGTACTTATTTGTTTATTTACTTATTGTTGGATTAATGTATTGTTACATGAAGAACTATTGTATCATGTAATGTAAGTTTGGAGATTTATATTCAGTTTTCCTTGAAAGAGCCATGATTGTTGTCTTATCATTTGGGCTAGAAATTTGAGGCATTACAACTTGGTATCAGAGCTACCAGGTTTGAATACTTGAAGCTCATGGGATGTGATTGTTTAACTACAATGGGTTCATTTAGCATGCTTAAGAAGTGTTATGCATTTTGTGACTATGTGATAACATGCTTATGTGACTAAATGGGTATGGAATTGGACTTTTGGAATGTTGTTTGCGCCTGTTAAATTCATTGAGGTCTTATTAGAAGGGTACTTGATCAATACTCATTCTACTAAGAATTCTTGATTTTTCATGGGACGAATCTCATCATAAGAGTATAATCCGTATGTGTTTATATGACTAAGTGCTTATGTGGGGTGAAATTTAATTGTTATGTGGTAGTGGAATATATAGCATTATTGTGATCAAACGTGTAAGGCAAGTTGCGGGCACGTGTGGGTTAGTGTGCTAAATTAATTCTATTGTAAAAAGAGGTCAAACCCGTGGTGGTAAGAGTGGGAGGCATGGTAGGGCTTGTTGAGGTGTGCATGGGGTACCGGTCCATAGGGTTCCGGTGCAAGAAGAAGGGTTCGGCCAAGCTAATATGGCCGAGCAAGCAGGCCAAACTAATATGGCCGAGCAGGTGGGACAAGCAGGTCAAACCGCAATGGGGGCCCTAGCTCGAGAAATGACAGGGGCTTTAAGGGAGTTTATGAACTTGTTGAGGGTGGAGAATCAAGCCCGAGAGAACACCGTGGAGTCAAGGGTGAGTTTCCTTACTAGAGAGTTCTTGCGGGCCAAACTGGATGAGTTCTATGGTGGTCCCGAGCCCAAGAAAGCAGATGAGTGGCTCGAACAAACTGTGAAGACATTTGAGATGCTTCACATCGAAAATAGTGAACTAAGAGTAACTCTAGCGAGTTACTACCTTAAAGGAAACGCAGGTCAATGGTGGAAATATGCCAAGGGTAGAGTGGAGCGGACATGGAAAGCCTTTGCGGTTACTTTGTAAGATAAATACATACCTCCCACTACTAGGGAGGGATTGAGGCAAAAGTTTAAAGACCTTAAACAACTCGACATGCCTGTGGCCGAGTTTGAGGTGGTCTTCTCTAGTTTGTCCAGATTTGCACCAGAGTTGGTGGCAACGGAAGAGCATCGTTACATTAAATTTGAAAAGAAATTAAAAACAAAAATTATGTTCAAGCTTGTCGAAAATATGATTCGGGAATATGATCGTCTTGTGGAGAATGCGACACACTTAGAAATTTCCATACAAGTCGAGGAGGGGAGGCTTCGAAGTTCAAGGTCTAGGGGCCAAGAGTCTCAAGGAAACTATAGGCAGAACAAGAAGAGCAGAAACACCTATCCATCCCAGTCCCAACCACAGCAGTCTAGATCCACTTTTCCTTTGCCTAGTGCAGGTCCGAGAAAAAGTGCATCGAGTAGCTTCTCGTGTTTCAAGTGTGGCCAACCGGGTCACAAATCCTTCTCATGTCCACAAAAAGGAGGAGGACAGCTAATGTTACCACCACCTAACCGATCTCAAAGTCAGTCTCAGTCTCAGAATAAAAGTCAAGGGTTTAATTGTTATCAGTGTGGTTAGCCGGGGCATATGAAGAGAACTTGCCCACAGTTGGGAGGCGTATCTGGCGCATCAAGGTCGAGGCAGACTTAGAGCCACCAGCGGGTTCAATCAATCCAAGCTTTGCGAGTTAATCAGGGAGCTGCTTCGGCTCAGTCAGTACAATAGGCCTGTGCACTGAGAGGGGAGTAAGTTAATCAGGGGCCACATGGGCTCGTGTATGCTGTTACCGTGCCAGAGCAATTGCCAGAATCCTCAATTGTGAAACGTATTTTTGTTGTGTGTAATTCTTTGGCTAATATGCTGATAGACACGGGTGCGTCTCATTCATTTATATTTACTACATTTGCTTTTGCATTGGGGTTAGAGGTAGCACGATTAGTGCCTCCACTCAGAGTAGAGTCATTTGTTGGAGGTACCGTTGATTTAGACCGGGGTTGTCGTGATTGTGAAATAGAAGTTGCCGGGTGTCGACTTCCGTTTGCTTTTGTGTTACTAGATATGTCGAGTTTTGATGTCATTTTAGGCATGGACTAGTTGTGTTCTTATCAAGCTGTGATTGATTGTTACCGTCAGAGAGTTACAGTGTGCACTTCAGGTGGTGATCTTTTCTATTTTCTGGGGAACCAAGTTGATAGAGCCTTGTCGCCAATTGTTGACCCTCGTAGTAGGAGCAAGCTTAGTGGCCTTCTTGCAACTCTCTTGGATAGTGAGAGTGACAGGGCTCGTGTCACTCGGATGTCTTTCCAAGGGTAGTTTGTGAATACTCGGATGTCTTTCCAAAAGATCTTACTAGTTTACCACCTCACAGGGAGATCGAGTTCTCCATTGAATTAGTGCCTGGCACGGCACCGATTTCCATGTTACTGTATAGATTTGCACCTGCCGAATTGCCTGAGTTGAAGATTCAACTCCAAGAACTTTTAGACAAGGACTTCATTCACCCTAGTACATCGCCTTTGGGAGCACCGGCTCTTTTTGCGAAGAAGAATGATGGGTCATTATGGTTGTGTATTGATTACCGCAAGTTGAATAGAGTTACAGTTAATAACAAGTATCCCCTACCCAGAATAGATGATTTGTTTGACCAACTTAGAGGGTCTCGTTGCTTCTCAAAAATAGATTTGAAGTCGGGGTACCATCAGTTGAGAGTTCGGGAGGAGGACATTCAGAAGACGGCCTTTCGTATTCATTATCGCCATTATGAATTCCTTATAATGCATTTTGCGTTGACCAATGCACCGGCTTCCTTTATGGATTTGATGAACATAATTTTTCGGGAATACTTGGACCGTTTTGTGGTCGTCTTTGTGGACGACATCTTGATTTATTCAACCTCTGAAGAGGAACACGAGACTCACTTGCGGGTAGTGCTGGGTTTACTTAGTGAGCACCAATTGTATGCCAAATTTGAAAAATGCGTGTCTTGGTTAATAGAGGTGAAGTTTTTGGGGCATGTAGTGTCTAGAGAGGGGAGTGACCGTGGACTCCTCAAAGATAGATGCTATATAGGATTGGAAACAACCCAAGACTGTTTTTGAAATCCGGAGTTTCTTGGGATTAGCGGGGTATTATCGACGTTTTGTAAGGGACTTCTCTAGACTAGCTACACCTTTGACTAGGTTGACTAGAAATGGTATCAAATTTGTGTGGAGTGAGGCTTGTGAAAAGGCATTCCAAGAGCTGACAACTAGATTGACTACCGCACCAGTTTTAATAATTCCGAAAAAGGGTTTGAATTACACTGTCTATTGTGATGCATCCGAGGATGGACTTGGTTGTGTCTTGATGCAAGAGGGAAAAGTTGTAGCCTATGGTTCACGACAATCGAAAACTCATGAGAAAAATTACCCCACCCATGATCTAGAATTAGCAGCGGTGATTTTTGCTTTGAAAATTTAGAGGCATTACTTGTAGAGTGAGAAGTTTGAAGTCTTCTCCGATTATAAGAGTCTAAAGTATTTGTTTTTTCAAAAAGACTTGAATTTACGACCACGGAGGTGGATGGAATTTATGGAGGATTATGACTTTGAGTTAGACTATCATCTAGGAAAGGCAAATGTGGTGGCCGATGTTTTGAGTTAAAAATCTGTGAGTAGTTTGGCAAGTGTGGCCATTCGGGAATGGGATATGCTAGATGCTATTGGCAAGTTTGATTTGCACTTGGGTGAGTCCGAAGAGAGTGCTACATTGTTTACTTTGAATGCTCAACCTACCTTGGTTAGTAAGGTCATAGAGGCACAACGAGGAGACTATGATGTGGAATCAATCCGTGTTAAGATTTCCAATGGAAAGGAAGAGAAAGGTTTGAATGTTCACTTGGATCTGAGTGTACGTTACCTAGACCGTTTGTTTGTACCAGAATCTTGTAGAGAGGAAATATTTCAGGAGTTCTATCACTCACGCCTTGCGGTACACCCGGGAGGCACTAAAATGTATCATGATCTTAGTCGTCAATTTTGGTGGAGGGGTATGAAACGGGATGTCTCTTTATTTGTATCGAAATGCCTTGTCAATAATTGAACACCGAACACCAAAGACCAGTGGGTTTGTTACAACCCTTATCGATAGTCGAGTGGAAATGGGAGCGTGTCACCATGGATTTTGTAGTTGGGCTTCCTAGAACACAACGAGGCAATGATGCCGTTTGGGTGATTGTTGATAGGTTGACTAAGTCTACGCATTTCATTCCGATGTACACCAGTGACTCAGTTGAACGCTTGGCAGAGTTGTACATTAGAGAGATAGTTTGACTTCATGGAGTCCCTGTGACTATTGTGTCGTATAGGGATCCTCGTTTTACTGCTCGGTTATGGAAAAGCCTTCAAGAGGCGTTGGGAACTAAGTTGACTCTTAGCACCGCTTATTATCCTCAAAATCGATGGACAGTCGGAACGTACCATTTAGATTTTGGAAGACATGCTTAGAGCTTGTGTCCTTGATTTTAAGGGCCTTGGGAAAGGAACTTAACATTGATTGAGTTTGCTTACGACAATAGTTACCAAGCTAGTATTAGGATTGCACCATTTGAGTCCTTGTATAGCCGACCTTGTAGATCACCGGTTTGTTGGGTCGAAGTGGGTGATGCACCGTTACTAGGTCTAGAAATTATTAAAGAGACAACCGAGAAAGTTGTTCTCATTCGGAAGAGGTTAGCTATGGCTCAAAGCCGACAAAAGAGTTATGTCGATAAGATGAGACGACCTTTATCTTTTGAAGTTGGTGATCATGTGTTTCTAAAAATCTCACCAAGACGGGGTTTGATGAGATTTGGTTAGAGTGGTAAATTATCTCCAAGGTTCTTTGGGCCTTTTAAGATCTTAGAGCGAATTGGGGAAGTGGCATACTGGTTAACATTACTACCACAACTTTCAGAGTTCACAATGTATTTCATGTATCTATGCTTAGGAAGTATGAACCCGATCCTTCTCATGTTCTTGATTGGGTTGACTTGGAGGTAGATGAGGATGCCTCTTACGAAGAATGACCGGTTCAAATATTAGATACCTAGAAACAAGCGCTACGGGGCAAAGCTATACCGTTGGTAAAGGTGTTGTGGAGACATCATAGGATTGAAGAAGCGACGTGGGAACGAGAGACAGAAGTCCACTCCAAATATTCATATTAGTTTGAAAATGCTTAAGTTGCTTTTCTTTGTAATATTCCCTAGTGTTGAGGGAAAT
This sequence comes from Camellia sinensis, assembly GCF_055761805.1. Classification (NCBI taxonomy): domain Eukaryota; kingdom Viridiplantae; phylum Streptophyta; class Magnoliopsida; order Ericales; family Theaceae; genus Camellia; species Camellia sinensis. Next base: position 65,620,204 of record NC_138968.1, on the reverse strand, counting down.
GTATTTAAAGTTGTTAACCACATGTTGACATGTGCATTGTTGTTTTAAGCATAAGGTTGTTGAGAGTTGCCACTACTTTTTAAGAAATTTCATGTTTATGCATATTTGGGAGGTTGTTGTTAATGAGATAACCATGGTGTAATTTGGTTGAGAGTTAGTATTGTGATTTGAAAATGAAATAGCGTGGCTTTGATCGCTAGAAATCCCTTTGTTTGGGTAGTTTGATTTGAAATTTTAGGAACGAAATTCTTTAAGGGGGAAGGTTATAACAATCCCGGTTTCGATCCTTCTTTCATGTTTTGCCACTTCGACTGAGCCGGTCGGGGATCGAGCTGCCAGGTCAGCTCGTGGGGGTCCAGGGGGCAGCGCCTCTTCGCCGGTCCGACGACAACGCCTTGGCAGGGTTGAGGGACAGCACCCCAAAGCAAAAATACAAAATGCATTCAAAGTTGATTGTCCGCTCAAGCGGCCGTTTATGCGCTCAAGCGGAAAATGTTTGGTTTCAGAAGTTTGACTTGTCTGCAAAAGTACTGGGTTAGTGTATTTGACGCTCGAGCAGGGCTTTCCACTCTCGACCGGACGATATTATATCAGTTCGTGAATCTGATATTTTAGATCACTTTTGTATATCTCTCTCTCTAAAAATATTTTCTCTCCATTCTCTCTACATTTCTGTACACAAACTAGATCAAAATACTTGATTTCTCAAGATCTATTTGGGTTTTACCATTGCTTCTTCATCAAAGTGAGTTATCATCTCGAGGGTTTCGTTGTATGTGGTGAAGATTGAGTTTAGGCATCGTTGATTTTAGGGTTTCATCTTTATTCTTCTTCAAACTTGAGGTAGGAATTTTTTTAGAGTTATATATATATATATATATTCTTGGATCTTGATAGCTTTTTTTTTTCAAAATCATCTTTCGATAGCTTTGAAAATTGATTGTTGATTCAAGAAGTTGAGCGATTTTGAAAGTGGGTTTTGTCTCTTGTTCTTTTAAAATGATCTTATGAGTTTTGATCTTCGTTGATCGAAGAAAAGATGATTTTGGAAAGTTTTCTTTCAAAAGATTTGAGTTGTATAGCTTTGGTGAGAAAACCTAGAATTTGGAGATTTTTTTTAAGAGATTGAAAATTCATGAATGATATTGTCATATTTATTTTGTGTGTCAAAATAAATGGATCTTTGGAAAATTTATTATTTATATTTATCTAAATAATCAATTTTAGGGAATATGAAAATTATTGTTCATTCTGAAAATTATTGGTCAAAACGTTGAAATAGTCTTGAAATGACTAATTGTTGAGGATACTTGAGAAGAGGGAATTGTGTTATTCCCTTGGATGATGAATTGGAATAAAAGTATTTATATTTATCTTCTGTTATTAGCATATCAATTCATTTGATTACATTAAATTTTGAAAGTTAATTTTAAAACTTGCATTGAGAAAAGAATGTTGAGAAACAAGTTTTCATGGAATGTTTTGGGGTAAATACGTTGGTAAGTCTTGATAAGTGGTATAGATGATATTGAATAAGTTGGCCTGAAAGTCCAAGGTAAAAGACCGAAAACCCGCACGAATAGGTGTTGAGCCTTCCGGTTAATATCGGTAAAAATGACAACTTGGTAGCACTTGTATAGTCTACTTACAGACACCGACCTAGAGATTATCATAGTCGTATTTACCGCCCTTGAAATAAATTGTTAAGTTTTGAACAATTGAAATTGCATGATATCATTGAGGATGATGGTTTTCAAAAGATGAAAATGTGATTTATCTTCAAAAAGGGTATAGCATGACATGTGCATTTCATCTCTTGAGACTTGTATAAAATGTATATACTTTGTTAAAAATTTCTTACTGGGCTTTGTGCTCACCCTACGGGATTTTTGTGCAGGAAAAGATGTGATCCCATCCAACTACGGGGGTAGAAGTATGTGTGTTGGGAGTACAATGCTCTCATTTTGCTGTGATTCTGTGTGTAAGCCAAGGGCTGTTTTTGTGTGGGTTTGAATAACCGTTTTGTGTAACCAGGCTCAAGCCTTGGTAACCTGTAAATCCTTGGGGGTACTTTTGTTTATTTACTTGTTGTTGTATTAATGTATTGTTGCATGAAGAACTATTGTATCATGTAATGTAAGTTTTGAGATTTATATTCAGTTTTCCTTGAAAGAGCCATGATTGTTGTCTTATCGTTTGGGATTAGAAATTTGGGACGTTACAAGCACTATTTGGAATTTTTTCATAAAATTGTTCTTTTTTAATTTTTTACTCTTTTTTTTTTTTTTTATCAAATTATGTATATAATTTTTTGGGAAAAAAATTAAAAAATATATATTTTTAGATCATCTCAAATGCCCTCGTAATATAAGAGAATATGAGAAGTTTATAGGATTGGTATTTATTGTGGATTTTATTTTAATAATTTGAATTTTTTATTTTGTAAAATTCTCAAAATATATTATCTATTTAAAAAATTAATTTGATTAGATAATCGTAATATTTTTATTTTGAATACATTTCAAACAATAAAATATTTATTTTTTAGAGATAAATACAATAAAATAAAAATCTTATAATTATCAGATAGCTATTAATATTTTTATTGATAATACATTAAAAATCTTTTAAAATGAATAGTTCGAATCATCAAAATGAGATTTAAGATTGGCCTTATGACTCTTTCAAATTCTTTTATATTTTTTCAATAGACCATCTATATTTTTTTTAAATAAAAAAGATAAACATAATTTTTTTTATGAATTATAAATATTAAGAATCTTACTAAATAAATAATTTAGGGTCTGGTTTTGGTCCAGTCCGCCATCAGACTGGAACATGCTGTTGGGCCCGTGGGGGCCCACCACGGGTCCCGTTTTGAAAATCTGAACCGTTCAATGTGTAGAACTCGTCAAGTACTATATGTCTATGAAAAATCACATTGATCGGATATCGATAGCTATGTGATCAAATCAGTTTAGAAAATGGAACATGATGCTTTGACATTTATTTTGATTTTTAAAATTTTAAAATATCAACTTTCAAATTGAAAAAAAACTAAAAAAGAAAAATTATGTACAGCGTTTTTTTTTTTCATAAAAAAGGAATTTTTTTGGTGCAAAATTGAAAATTTTGTTTTTATAAAGGAGTATGATTGTAACAACTTGAAAATTTAAGTTGTCCCTTAAATTTTATACTAGTATTATGATTGTATGTAATGATATATTATTAAATAAATAATAATAAATATAGAATCTAATATGGCATTGGATTATCAAATATGAGATTAATTAACGATTATTATTTGGGACTAGATTAACAGAAATATGAAATTATAATACTACTTGGGTCAAATTAAAATTAAAGATAATAAATAAATAAATATAAAAGTAATAGTAAATAAATAATAATATTGATAATAATAATAATAATAATGAGTATGTTCCGAAAATAAATAATTAATTTTTTATTAATATACGATAGAACGTAATTTAATTAGAAATTAATTTATTTATACAGTTATATTAAAAAATTAAGTTAAAATATAATTATTTTAAATATTTATTAATGATAAATATAAATCTAATGAAATCTATGAAAAGATTTGCGCCTTGGTACTTGTTGGCCGAAAGAAGCTTTTACCCTCTCATTTATAGGGAGTTGAGTAACTCGGGAAAGAAAAGGAAAAGAAAGAGAAAGAAAGGAAAAAGGAGAGAAAGAAAGGGAAATGAAACGAAAAAAAGGGAAAGAAAATAATGGTAGTTGAAAGAATTTTTGATAGTGAAAAGAAAAAATAAAATATTATTTTTAAGGTAAGTTATTTTATAAGTTGAGTTATCATAATATATTTTACATATATTTTGAATTATCATAATTTATTTTATATAAATTATATCTTATTAGTTATATTAATATAAGTTATGTTTTATAAATATTTTAGTTACGTGAATTAATTTCGGAACTCTATTTGTTAAAATGAAATCCATGAATATATTTGTTTATATTTTAAAGAATATTTGACTATAACCTTATAAAAAATTATGTTTTGTAAGTACCACCACAGGAGTCCCACGCCTTGGGGGACTTAAATAACTATTGGCCTCTGTTTGGTCACTTTGTGGCCCTCTATTGTCATGGATCCATTAACTTCTGTTCTGTGCGGAGTAAGGTGCTGTGCAGAAATAAGTGGTACACTATTGTGGGAGTCACCTCTATAATCTGTACGAGCCACCTATTGAATCCATACCTCTGTTCTGACTGTCACTTCTGTGACCCCTGTTCTGTTCTGTTCGATACTGTGGTTATAGTTATTCATTTACATAATCTCAGTTTTGCTACTTAAATGATTATTTGTTCAGACTAAGTTATCTTAAATATTTTTGTTACATAACTATCCATAGTTATTTTGTGTCCCTTATACTCTTGGCATAATATTTCTCACTCTGCCATGTGCTTATAACTGTTTATCAATTTTCAGGAAATAATGCAATTCAGAAATAATTTTTGGGAAGTCTTAGATGTGGGGCTACGGAATAGACACACAAAGCACTTTTATGATATTTTTATATGTAAATATCAACCTTTTTGATCAATAAATTTGGTAATAAAAATAGAAACTCCGATGATTATTTTGGTACCCTCACTTAAATATTATTTCCGCTCGCATTTATTAATTTGTTCAAGAATTGGCCGAAGATAACTTTAGTTACTAGCCATCATGATACTTAACCCTTGGGTACGGGGAGCAGGTCGTGACAAATGGTATCAGAGCAATGATTTATGAAAAAATAAATAAAATCATCATTGGAGCATAGGACACACACGTTTAAGAAGTAGGATAGCGGGTAATTGGTACATAAATATTATATGTTGTTAATCGATTTAATTATATTATAATTTTATATGATTATATATATATATATATATCAAATTTTTTTTTTCTGCATAATTTGTGAAGGGTATTAGATATAATTTATATTTGTTATACCAATGGAAGGAAAAGAAACAAAAGGGTGACGGGCTCAAGCACCTACCAAAATTATAATATAATTAAATACATATAATTTTCAGTTCAGTATTAAAAAAAAAAAAAAAAAATTATTTCGACTTTTTAAAAGTGGGCTCAAATTATAAAGATACTAATTTTTAAACTATTTTCCATCAGTGAAAAGTTCACGGATAAAAAGAATGGAAGTTCATCTCAAATTTCTTCAAATCTTGCATATGATTTCGTCATTTCATTTCCAGTCATTCGTTTAATTGTGTTCTTATTTTATTTTATTTTATTACAAAACTAATGAAAAGTTTTTAAAGTCACCGATTGTTTCTTATTTTGGCCTAGAACAAATTTTCACAACTAGACAGTGAGTTGGTTCTGGTAAAAAAATTTTTGAGGTAATATTTTCTATCAGATTAATCATCTAATATTTATTTATCAGAGTGCGCAACGGTTAGTTTACATATATGACAAATTTTGAGGACGAAATTTTTAAAAGAAAAGAAAATTGTAACAATTCAAAAATTTAAGTTGTTTCTTAAATTTTATACTAGTATTATGGTTGTATGTGATAATATATTATTAAATAAATAATAATAAATATAGAATCAAATTTGGCAATGAATTATCAAATATGTGATTAATTAGGGATTATTATTTGGAGCTAGATTAACAGAAATATGAAATTATAATACTAGTTGGGCCAAATTAAAGTTAAAAGTAGTAAATAAATAATAATAATAATAATAATAATAATAATAATAATAATAATAATAATAATAATAATAATGAGTGTGGTAGTAAAATAAAAAATTAATTTTTTGTTAGTATATAATAGAGTGTAATTTAATTAGTGATTAATTTATTTATATAATTATATTAAAATATTAGATGAAAGTAATTATCATAAATATTTATTAATAATAAATATAAATCTAATCGAATCGGTGAGAAGTTTAGCGCCTTGCTACGTGTTGGCTGAACGAAGCTTTTACCTCCCTATTTATAAGCAGTTGTCTAACTCAGGGAAAAGAAAAGAAAAAGTAAGAGAAAGAAAGGAAAAAAACGAGAGAAAGGAAGGGAAATGAAACGAAGAGAAAGGAAAGAAAATAATGGATATCGAAAGGAAAGAAAAAGAGTAAGGTATTATTTTTAAGGTAAATTATGTTATATCTTGAGTTATCATAATATATTTTACGTATATTTTGACTTATCATAATATATTTTATATAAATTATATCTTATTAGTTATATTAATATAAGTTATGTTTTATAAATATTTCAGTTATGTGGATTAATTTCTGAACTCTATTTGTTAAAATGAAACCCATGGATATGTTTGTTTATATTTTAAAGAATATTTAACTATAACCTTATAAACAATTATGTTTTATAAGTATCACCACCGGAGTCCCACACCTTGGAGGACTTAAATAACCATTGGTCTCTGTTTGGTCACTTTGTGGCCCTCTATTGTCATGGATTTATTGACCTCTGTTTTGTGCAGAGATAAGTGCTACACTATTGTGGGAGCCACTTCTATAATCCGTACGAGCCACCTATTGAATCCGTACTTCTGTTCTGACTGTCACTCACGTGACCTCTGTTCTGTTCTTTTCGGTACCGTGATTATGGTTATTCATTTACATAATCTCAGTTTTGCTACTTAAATGATTATTTATTTAGACTAAGTTATCTTAAATATTTTAGTTACATAACTATCTATGGTTATTTTGTGTCCCTTATACTCTTGGTATAATATTTTTCACTTTGCCATGTGCTTATAACTGTTTACTAATTTTCAGAAAACAATGCAATTCAAAAATAATTTTTGGGAAGTCTTAGATGAGGGGCTGCGAAATAGACACACAAAGCAATTTTATGATATTTTTATACGTAAATATCGACATTTTTTGTCAATAAATTTTGTAATAAAAATAAAAGCTCCCATGATTATTTTGGTACCCTTACTTAAATATTATTTCCGCTCGCGTTTATTAATTTGTTCAAGAATTGGCCGGAGGTAACTTTACTTACTGGCCATCATGATACTTAACCATTGGGTACGGGGAGCAGGTCATGACAATAATGATGGAACATTGATGTACAAATCTTAAAAAAAAAAAAACTGATAATATTCTTAATTTTAAAACTGAAAAAAATTATTAATATTCTTGATTTTATTTGATAGGTTGAATCAAACCAATAAGTCGAAAGATAAAAACGTTTAATCTTATACTTTATTTTTTTCATCAGTTAGTGAAACAATTATTTGAAACATTATTATACAAAATTGATAATATTTTTTGTTTTAAAAATTAAAAAAAACTAATAACATTTTCAATTTTATTAAATAAGACTTATTAGTTCAAAAATTTTTAAATAAGACTTAAATTACTATAATATTTGTAATTTAAATTTTCAAGTAACTAATTCAAATTTAGATCATGGAAACGTACCAGCCCCTCAACCCAAAAAAAATTTACCTCATGCGTGAATATAACGGGTCAATTTTCAATTTGGAAAAATAATCAACCAACGTATCATTTCACTGAAGAAAAAAAGGTCAACCTAACACTGCCATTGCCTGAATTGACGGCAAATGACTTATTATTTAAAAAAAAATATTTGATAGTTCAAATTTATATCGTTTTATCTTTAAAACGATATCGTTTTGAGACATTTGAGTCATTCAGATTATGAAAATTCGAATTACTAAATATTATTATTATTTTTAGGTCTATTTTGAAAAATGATTTTATTTATTTATTGTAAAAAAATTATAAAAAAAAATAAAGGGGTGATCTAATCAAAATAAGTCAATAAATTAATTTTTTTTTTCATCTTTCCAAACGATTAGACTTGGTGGTGTGAATGAAAAAATTCGGAAAACTTTTATTGACAGTGGAGTCAAAAAAAATAATTATAAACAAATAATAAATAATATAAATATTAATAATTATAATTAAATTTTTTTTATTAATTTATAATTAATTTTTACTACCTCTATTGCATGTAATTGTCCCCAAAAAATTATGTAGTAGGCCAAATTTACATGTATTTAGTTATCTCACGTTTACATATTAATATATGAAAATTTGAGTGTTTCTTAGGACCAGAACCCAGTGTAGATCTCATTTAATAATTTGAATTGTGATATTTATTGATAAAAAGTGTGAAACTCATACTTTTTGTTAAAATTTTAAAAAATAACTTGAGAGGTATAAAGTAATAAATAATGTAAAATATTATTTTAAAATCATAAAATATTAGTGTCAATGTTTCATTCCAAGAAAACGGTACATACAAAAAATGCGTATATCATAAAGGGACAATTAGTGTGAGGAAAATTAATTATAAATTAACAAAAAAATTATAATTATAATTATAATTATTAATATTTATAATATTTTTCACCTTTTGTAGTTACAATAATTTTTTCTACTAACAACATCAAGTTATTTTCCCTATCATAAATGATGAATAAATGAACATGAGCCATCTATCGTAAATAAATTTGAATTGTTGATAATAATTAGCTTAGTTTAGGATAAATTACACGAACTTATTGTGAGCTTTCTAACAATTACATGGACTTTTCTTTTAATTTCAATAATTACACAACTATTCTTTACTTTTGAAACTATTATCATATTTTCTCCCTGTTAGGTTATTTAACAGAATTTGTTGATGTCGTAACAAAAATGACAAAATTGTCCATTAATTACTTTATCTATTCAAATCAGAAATTTCACTCACTTGTCACAAGATTTTGCATATATATTATCAAAAACCATACATATTTTACCATTATTTAATAAAATTCTTAAATTTCATGCAATATTCAATAAAATCTTTAAATTGTTAAGACATTATTAAACTATTTAATGCCATAATTTTTTTTATTGATAAAATACTGAAAAATAAATAATTTCTCCAAAATTAATGTTAGATAACATTCTAATAATTTAATATAAGACTTATTTCACACCAAATATAACTTAAAATTTATTATTTTACGTAAAACATTTATTATTTGATTTGTTTTTTAAAGTTAAAATAAATAGATTTCTTTTTTTTTTCTTTTTTTTTCCTCAACAATTTACATTACTTATTTATTCATATGTAAAAAAATTATTATTTTTATCTTTTTTTTCAATCATATATTATTATCAAATTCTAATTTTTATCTTTAAGTCATTAAACTTCTAGTCGATGCATATTTAAAAAAATACAAGTTAATATTTCTTAAATGATGAAAAAAATTTAAAAAATTAAAAATAGAAGTACAAAAAAAAATCATCTCACAATAAATTAAAATTAGTTAATAGGGAATGAAAGATTAAGAAATCATTTGCGAATAATGAATAATTCAAATAATTTATCACTTCTTACACCTAAAATTAAAATTAATCTTTACTTAAATGCAGAGATTATTTGAGAATAATAAAATACTCAATTAATTTGTTATGTATGATACTTAAAATCTATTTCTCCATCTTTATTATTTCATTTAAACTATTTTTAATAAATTAAATCTTAAAATTAATTTCTCACCGTCATTAATGGTTAAATTTTTTACTTTATTTTTTAATTTCTCACTTTTATTTTGTTCTATTATTATTTATAGTGAAGTGTTATTGTTTAAATTATCTAATTTTACTTCTTCCGTATGTCTAATACTCATATAGTTTTATTGACAATACTGAGAAATCAAACTTTAATACTAATTTAAACACACAATGAAATAAAATATTTTTCTAAAGAAAAAAATATAAATGTAATTTAATTTACCCTATTAAATATATATGAAATTATTATTTATTTTTCATAATTTTTTTTTTATTTTAACATTTTATGTATTTTTGTGCCCTTAATTCTTTTTTAATTGTAAGAAATTCTCTTAAGGCAAAAACAGCCTTCTAAGCTTAAAAAATAAAAGTGTGATATGTAAATAAAAACACCCATTTTACGGTGGTGTTATACACATCCATTAATATATTAATATATATTATGACATTATCACTTTAAAACTACGGACCTAGCCCATCATACAAATTATAAAAATCTAAACGCTTTAAAATTATGTCATTAATATACTAATTGATATAATAATTAGTGCGTATAACTTTATTCTAAAAATAATTGAATTGAAAAATACATAACCTTATAAATTAAAGGAAGAAGAGGTTAGAGGTACTCTTTTTTTTTTAATGGAAAATCAGAACAAGGGAATTAAGCAAAAGATGTTTCGAAGTTTCAGGGTACAATTAATTGACAGATGCCAGTCAAAATTCTCAGCTATGAAGACAGGAAGTCCATTTACGTGCCTAAATGCATTGAATTTACTTCATGAACTATCTCTTTTGTGTGAAATTTTGTGTTTTATAATAAGTACATACACTTTTTGAATTTTAAAGGACAAACAGTTTGTTGCTGACTGGTAGATTCCATGAAACATCCTATGTTTCCCACATTACTGCATATATAATACGTTTGCGTTTGACAAAACTTGGAGTTGTATCATGGTAAGCATGGCCAACAGTTGTTTTCAACTTGTTCTTTTCCTTCCTTTGTTTTTGATGTTTGTTTCCCTTGAAGCCAGTAGATTCAGTTCCAACTCTAGCAATTCCAAACCCAGTTGCATAGAGATTGAAAGGAAAGCACTTGTTGAATTCAAAAAAGGTCTCAGAGATCCTTCTGGTCTACTTTCTTCTTCTTGGGTAGGCATTGATTGTTGTACGTGGATGGGCGTAGGTTGCAACAACCAGACTGGCCATGTTGTAGCGCTGGACCTTGGAAACCTCGGTGACTGTTATGACAAAAAAATTGGTTATGCACCTTCAACCAACTCATATTGTTTGGGTGGTGAGGTAAGTTCCTCCTTGCTCAACTTGAAATATTTGAATTATTTGGACCTAAGCATGAATGATTTCCAAGGGATTGCAATCCCTAACTTCTTAGGTTCACTTGAAAAGTTGAGCTACCTCGATCTCTCTAATGCATCTTTTGGTGGAATGATTCCTCCTCATCTTGGAAACCTATCAAATTTGCGCCACCTTGATCTCCTTGGGCTTTCAAGTTGGGTTTCCGATTTAAACTGGCTTGTTGGTCTGCCTTCTCTAAAATATCTTAATCTTGGAAATGTGAACCTCACTTTGGCAAGTGCTAATTGGCTGCAAGCTCTTAATATGCTTCCTTCTCTGTCGGAATTGAGATTGCGAGGTTGTGAACTTCACAACTTGCCTCACTTGGTACCAAACATCAATTTCACTTCCCTTTCCGTCCTTGATATCTCTGATAACAATTTCAACTCTTCAATACCTCAATGGTTGTTTAATATAAGTTCCCTTTTGGATCTATATCTTTCTAGTAGTTATATGAAGACCTCTGTTTCTGATATCCCATGGGGAAACCTCTGCAACTTGAGAACTTTAGATTTATTCGAAAATCAAGTTAACGGAGACATAAGTGAACTTGTAAGGGGTTTGGTTGAATGCAGCAACAGTAGCATAGAAGATTTATGGTTAGGAAGTAACCAAGTGAGTGGACAGTTGCCAGACTATTCACTAGCATGCCTTCAGAACTTAAGATACTTTCTACTTTTTAATAACTTAATCTCAGGCCCAATCCCAGCATCAATTGGAAGGTTGTCGAAATTGGAGATGTTAGACCTCTCTTTTAATCAAATGAATGGGTCCATACCAGATGGCGTCGGAAAACTTGCAAACTTAAACTTCTTGTTACTTGATAACAATCACTGGGAAGGTGCTTTCTCCCAAAATCAATTGCAAGGCCTCACAAAATTGCAGAGTTTCAGAATATCATCGTCAAACAAAAGTTTAATCTTCAATATGAGCCGCGAATGGGTTCCTCCTTTTAGCCTAACAGAAATCACAGTCCGGAATTGTCGATTGGGTCCCAGATTTCCAGCATGGCTAAGTAATCAAAAACAACTTTCTTATATAAGGCTCACAAACGTTGCCATTTCAGAAACAATACCTTATTGGCTTTGGGAGTTATCTCCACAGATTTTTTGGTTAGATCTTTCTGGTAATTGGATACATGGTGTGCTTCCCAATTCATTAGTATTTTCTAGAGCATATCTAGTGGATTTAAGTTTCAATTGCTTAGAGGGTTCACTCCCAGTTTGGCCTAATGTGTCACATCTCCTCTTGGCAAACAATTTATTTTCAGGATCAATTCCCATGAACATCGACCAAATGATGCTGTCATTGGAAGTTCTTGATTTATCTGGGAACTTCCTAAATGGTAGCATCCCATTGTCCGTAGGTAGGATGGAACATCTAGCAATGCTTTATCTATCAAACAACTATTTATCTGGAAAAATCCATGATCAATGGAGGGATTTACCAAGTCTTGGAATCATAGATTTATCCGGAAACAATTTACATGGTGAGATTCCAAGTTCAATTTGCTCACTACCAGCGCTTTTTTGGTTAAAATTAAGCAGCAACAATCTTTCAGGGGAACTCTCTTTTGCATTCCAGAACTGCAAAGGCTTGACGATGCTTGATCTTGGAGAAAATCAATTCTACGGGAACATACCCAAATACATTGGAAAAGACTTCTTATCACTATCAGAACTGCGCATACGAGCTAACATGTTCAGTGGAAATATTCCTGAACAACTATGCTCTCTTAGTCACCTCCACATCCTAGACCTCGCTCTTAATAATTTATCAGGATCCATTCCATCTTGCTTGGGAAAATTGGGTGCTCTGAATTCGTTGATATCATATAGCCCATATAAACCCTCTAGGAGTGACCTGTATGGTCCACAAATGCAAATGCAAATGCAAATGGAAACGGAAATGGAATTGGAAATGGAAATGAAAAAGGAAATGGAATTGGTTATGAAAGGAAGACAATTGATATATACCTTGACTCTTGAGTTGGTAAATATCATTGACTTGTCAAGCAACAATCTTCAGGGGGAGATCCCAGAACTAATAACAAATCTCTCAACCTTGGGTACCTTAAATTTATCCCACAACCGACTGACAGGGAAAATACCAGAGAAGATTGGAAGCTTACAACGGTTAGAAACACTTGACCTCTCATGCAACCACCTTTCAGATCCAATTCCTCTAACCATGTCCTCTATGACCTCACTAAACTCTTTGAATTTGTCATTTAATAATTTGTCTGGTCCAATTCCCTCCGTCAACCAGTTCCTAACCTTCAATGATCCTTCTATTTACGAGGGTAACCCAGAACTTTGTGGGCCTCCATTGTCAACCAAGTGTCTGATGCCTAATGGTAGAGATGCCGATGGAAACCAACATGTTAAGACTCTCAAAGATGAAGATGAGAACGAAAACCTGGGCTTCTACCTTGGCATGGCATTGGGGTTTGTGGTGGGGTTTTGGGCTGTTTGTGGTAGTTTGGTGTTAAAGAAGTCTTGGAGATGTGCCTATTTTGGGTGTGTTGATAAAATGAAAGATTGGCTTTTCGTTGTAATGATGATGAACTTGAACCGCTTAAGAAGAATGATGGAAGCAGAACACAACTGAAGGCCCATGTGGGTAATTACGTAAAGGTACTATTATGAAGTCTCTTTCTTGTTCTAAAATGCTAATTAGTATAAATACTCAACTATTTTAGTCTTATTTTTCAATTTCTTCACATAGTGACAAAATTCAAGTTTTTTTAGTTTGTTTGTTTGAACATGAGTCACTTTTAAATCTAATAATAAGGACCACTTTGTTCCTCAAGTAATATGCATCCTTCAACATCTTAGAAAGGGAAATTATAGCCCGGTGAGTTTTAAAAAAAAAAATTACAGACACATACAAAAGTTTAGAATTTTAATTATTAATATTTATGTAGTTTACAATTGATGTGTAAATTCATTCTTTTTTTTTTTTTTTACACTGAATCATTATTTCCTTGTTTAAAAACCTTTCAAGATTTTTCATCAACAGAAACCATTAGATAAGTTTTAAAAAAAAATGCAACACAACACCACTACATTAGTTTTATACCAAAAGCATTTGATTGTAAATCATATTTCCAAAACTCAAGTGGTTCCAAACTTACTTTCCAAACTAATGTTTTCTAAAGTTGATTTTAAAGTTTAACATGGTGTTTTGAAAACTCGACTTTAAAAGTTTTTTATAGTAAAATTGTTTAAAAACACGACCTTATTAAAAAGTCATGTTTTAAAAACACAATTTTAAAGTTGAAGCCGTGTAATCAACCCACACTTCCCCCACAAAAAAAAAAAAAAAACTCTTTCTCAACGAATACATTGAAATGGACTTTGATTAAAAAAAAATCACACAAATACATTTGGGGTTTTTTGCATCCTTGGTGTAGACTGATGAAGTAAAAATTCGTCCTTTGCTGCACAAATGAAGTAAGATCATAAATCTCCCCCATTCTTTGTGCAAAATATTGGTAAATCAACATAATGTATCAATCACTTTGATACTTTGCATGAGAAATGGCGACTTATTTTTTTTTAAAAAATCCAAGATTCTGACTTTTTACAGATATGTTGATTCAAAAAGGGAACTTCGAACAAGAAGGACACAAATGAATAGCTTGGTTTGCCTTCCCGCCACGGTCAACATGGCTTAGATTTTTCTTCATGTTTCTCAGGTTTCAAAACTCTGGCTATATTTGTTTTCCATTAATGATGTTTGTAATAAAGACACTGTTATTTTATTGCTATTAATGATAAGAACAACTAATAAACTTATCCTAGCCAAAAGCCAAGAAAGGTATGTCGTAGTAATATTATACAAATAAAAAATATAGGGAAAAAAAAATTGAAGTTTGATCTTTGCAACAAAATAAATTTTGAATTTTTTATTTTGTTAATTTAACTCGTAATCTTTTGATTTATTATCAATCTAAATCATTTGTTTATTTTCGTTAAGTAAAACTGACAAAAAACGAGTATTTTAGCCATTAAACTCAATGTAAGTGTACAAAAAATGTTCAAAATATTATTTTCATTGAGTTTGATAATTAAAATAACTATTTTTCTATCCATTTTCTTTAACGAAAATAGACATGGTTTAGATTGAAAATAAATTGAAATATTAGAATTTAAAATGACAAAATTAAAACTTCAGAATTTATTTTGTTATAAGAATCAAACTTCAAAAACATCAAGTGCAGAATTTATTTTGTATCTACTAAGCTTGCTAACTGAGTAGGCTATATTTGGCCTTGTACAACTCATCAAATACATCAAACTCCCAATGACTCGAGAATATTCTAACTCAGAGACACTCTCACTATTATTCTTGGTCAACTGTAGACTCAAGTCTACTGGTGTCCTAGACACATTTGTATCCGATTTACTAAATTTCTCAAGTATTTTCTCAACATAGTGAGATTGAAAAAGTTCAATACCATCAAATGTTTTGGTAATCTTGACACCTAGAATTACATCTGGAAGGCCCATATCTTTTATGTCAAACTTAGAGTTTAACAATCTCTTGGTAGTTCGAATCATCTTATCATTACTACCAACAATGAGTATGTCATCAATGTATAGACACAAAATGACATAACCTCTGTCAATGTCTTTGATATATACGCGCTTGTCACATTCATTGATTTTGAACCCATTCGATAACATAACGTTGTCAAACTTCTCATGCCACTGTTTAGGAGCTTGCTTCAAACCATACAATGATTTGACAAGCTTCTAGACTTTCTTATTTTGTTCTAGAGATGAAAACCCCTCGGGTTGCTCTATGTAGATTTCTTCATCTAAATCTCCATTTAAAAAAGCTGTCTTTATATCCGTCTGATGTATCTCCAGACCACGTAAAGTTATTATTTCAATCACCATGCGAATGGATGTAATCCTTGTCACAAGTGAATACGTATCAAAGTAATCCAAGCCTTCTCGCTACCTGTATCCTTTGATAACTATTCTAGCTTATACTTATCAATTGATCCATCAACTTTCATCTTTCTTCTAAAGATCCACTTACTCCCCAAGGCCTTATTGCCTGGGGGTAGATCAACTAACTCCCAAGTATAATTTTGTAAGATGGAGTCAATGTCACTCTTAATTGTTTCTTTCCATAAAGGATTTTCAAGTGAAGTCACAGTTTCATAGAAAGTTTGATGTTCTCCCTCTAACATATAAGTTAAGAAGTCTGGACCAAAGGACTTTGCAGTCCTAGCCCTTTAATTCCTTAGTTGTTTTTGCTATTAAATAGTTTATTAGAAGATTTAAATCGATTTATTGCTTTTACAGGTTTTTCAATTATTTGGTTTGTATTTTCTTATGTTTTTTTGCCAACTATCTTTACAGAAATACCTATGCCAAAGGGATTGGAAAAAACAAATATAAAACCAAATGAATAATATTTAGGATCTAAAAACAAAAATTTTGACAGTTGCCATTTCTGAAAAATACAACAGAATTCATCTTGTTTTTCCAGAAATCAAACTTAACACTAGAAAATCCCGGAGTCGGAAATTTAATTCACAATTAGTCTCATCACTTAACCTAGAATTGAACATGGTTAGGAATGTTTCTAGGAAGACTGGAAATGTCACACCGGTCCCACTTAAAACCCAACCAACCTTAGACAAAACTTTGAAGAGCATGTTGACCCCTAGTCCATGGGAAACAATTTTGAGAATTAAGTTTTTCAGGAGATAAAGTAGGTTAAAACAAAACCAAGTTACAAACTTGCATGCAATTTAAAACAATTGCTACAACAATTACAAGCAAATAAAACTTGCTTTTATATATTGGTAAAAAACCACTACTAAAGTCCAAGCAAAAAATTGCTTCGATTATAAAGAAAGTAACCAATCCATATAGATTTTATTTGGTCCAAAATCTTTTCCACGCTTAGGTATTTTTATGCGACAAAAAATATTAGTAGTCTAAATTTTTTTTATTGCAAGCCCAAATTTCTATTAATTTGGATTTGTATTTTTTCCCATTCCCTTTTACATAGGTATTCCTGTAAAGAAAGTTAGCACAAAACCACAAAAAAAAAAAAAAAAAAGAAGCAAATAATTGAGAAAAATTGTAAACGCAATAAACCCATTTAAACCTTCTAGCAGACTAGGTAATAGCAAAATTAACTAATGAATTAAAATGCTAGATGAGTTACAACAATAAACCTATAACTCTAAAAATTAAATTAAAAGTTAATAGCCATCAGTTATATATATTATTACACAATAAACATGCAAATAAATATAAACACGTCATAAAAATTTTATAACTCCAAATACTTAAATTAAAAAATTAATAGGCTAAAGTTATATTAAATTTTTACAAAACGATAATCATGTACTAAACATGTGAATGTTTCTAGCAAATAACATGTAAATTCTTTTAGCAATAAGATCATACATTTAAATCTAGAAAAATTAGAACATGCAAATTATATTATGAAACTATAAAATAAAGGAGCATTCAAATCATGGCAGTAGACTAGGAATAATGTTTATAACATTAAAATTATACTTGAACCAAGTAGCATGCAACTGTATTAACATCTCATGAAAAATAATATTGATTTCCTAACACTAGAAACATGCAATTTCTATATACAAATCAAACAGTGCTATCTTGAAATAGCAACGTGGCTTACACTAAAGTGCACAAACATGAATATGTTTTGATGGCACACAAAATATATTAATTTACTAATAAGGATGAACTTGTGCAAGAGGCATGAAAATATTTCTATGTGCAAGCATATAAGCAGAAGCATGAATCTGCAATTAATTGAAATAAAATGGAACAATAGCCTGTCCATAAAAATCAATTCAATCTCTAAACATGCACTTTCATATCATCGAAACGGAAGCTATAAAGTAGTCCCAGAAATAAAACAGTAACATACATATAAATATATATTGTGTTGTATTGTTACTTAATATTCACACATGCAACAACCTAAAGTGATTAATAAGGACGCCTTTTATTCATAGACCTCTAATATAATATAAAATATATTTCTTTACAGACTGCCACTGTTTTCGAAAAATTATAATTGTATGTTAATGGCTATAGAGTGCAAGTCCATGTGTAGTATTTCCCATTACATGAAAGCAATTCAAATTTATTGTCATACATTCCTGTTTCTTTAAGTTTCAGTTTTAGACATTTAATTTATATAAAAGGGCCTTTGTTTTAAGATTGTTGTTAATATTGTGTACTATAATAAAATAAATAGATTCATAATTACCAACCTACATTTCAAGGATGAAAACAACATGCTTAAAATTACAAGATTGATAGGAATACATAATAAAATAAAATGGCATAAAAGAAGCAAACTGAATCTTGAAATAGACAGCGTCCTTAAAACAAATTCACTGCCTTACTGATTAGGGTGTTGGAGGTTGGTCGACGTCTGTCTCCCAAGATACGACAATTGGACCAGCTACAGCGAAGCACCTGTGATGTAGTTTCGGCAAACAAAACTTAGGCATCACTCTCTCACTAGGAAGAATATTAAAACTGGAGGAAAAATTATGGAACACAAAGAAAGCAAACTTTCTGGTAGTGAAATTGAAGGAGAAGGGTATCCTTTTATACACATAGAGGGAGAGATGAAGAGGCTCCCTTGCAACAATGCAGGTTTTCTGCACACTGATGGATTAAAATCCATCATGAATAGAGGAGTTACCAGCTTTATTATACGCATGTGTTTTGTGTGTATATTCCTGCAGCCCACAAATTAAGATGGGTGGACCAAGCCCAACCCCCACACTCAATCCAGTCCAACAAGCCTCAAGCCCAAGATCCAAGATCCATGACCCTCGGATTCCGGACCCGGCCCAAGTGAGAGGGCAGTGTGCGTGCGTGTGGCAATTTTTGCAGAACCAACTTGGTCTATAGTCTTGGCCCAAGTCCATCCTTGAAGCATCTATAACTATATTCCTTCAAAAAATTAGGCAAAAAAAGGACTTAAATACCTATAAATGCTCTCCTCTACAATCAATGTGGGATAAAAGGTTTTACACCTTTCCTAACACCTCTTTCAGAGAGGACCATTATAAACTCAACTTATGGGAAAACTCCACTTATATTCTTTAAGCATCGAGAGAGAGAGAGACTAACAACGGTGTTCTTCGATCGGCACAGAGTGGCGGTGAGGAAAGGAGGGGCTAATGGCGGTGGTGGTGAGGGCTATCGGCGGTGAGGGCTGTCGAAAATGGTAGAGCGGCGGTGGGTTGATCCAATGTGAGCAGCGGCGGTGAGGGCCCTGTGTAGTATAACGTCTGTGTGTGTGTGTGTGAGAGACATAGGTTTGAACCGAGAAATGATTGTGTGTGATTGAGAAGAGGAACCGATTGTAACAAAACATTTTTATTTCCCCCTAAAATATTTAGTGACTAAATTATATTTTGGTGGCAAAATTATTTCTTCACCAAAGATAAAAATATTGGCCACAAAAATAGTTTTGTCACTAAATGATATTAAAATATCACCAAATTATTGGTGACAAAAATATATTTGTCATTAATAATTTTATAATTGGTGACAAATTTTTTCGTCACCAAAAGTCTATTAATTTTGGCACCATCCGAAAATATTAGCGGGAAAATATTTGGTGACAAAAAAAATATAAATAATGACGAAATATAATTTCGTCACCTATTTTTTTTATTATCATTTAGATTGGTGGCGAAATTTTATTTTTGTCTCTAAAAATGATACATTTGGAGACGAAACATGATTTTCGTCATTAAAAGATACATATTTCGTGACAAAAAAATTTTCGTCATTAGTTTTCGTCTCTAAAGACTATTTTTGTTATAGTGTTAATGAGTTAATTTCTCATTCAAATTTTAATGATTTTTTGTCATTCTTTTTGTGGTATAATGATTTCACTACATAGAATCTAAATCGACAAATCCAACAAAATAACACAAGGATTGTTGTTGAATCGTAGTAACACAATGGTTGTTTGTAAGTGTTAACATTGCAATGCGAAATATATGATTGGTTCTAACATAATCATTGGAATTTAAATATTCCTGTCTAAAACATTACACACCACGAAGAAAGGGTAAAAAGTCACTAAATCCATTTCACACTTAGCAAATGGGACCTTATGGATCATATTATCAAAAAATAGGACTTACAAGTGTATTAGAAAACAAGCAAGACTCCTTAGATTAAAACTTTCCCAAATGGAATTTTTCAATAATTTTCCCAAAAAGAAAACTGATTGTAATAAATTTAAGGGTGAATCACTAATAAATCCTAAAATGTGATCTTGTGAACGGTTTAATCTTCTCTTTTTTCTTATGAACCCAAAAGTCCTATTAAAGTGGAAATTACACAAAAAGGTAATCACTTACATGTTTAGATTTAATTTTCTAAGGATAAAAGTGGGTTTTTCTAAATGCAAAATTACGCATTTGAGCAATACGTATTATAGAAGTTTTATATTTTTCCTCATAGACAAATCCCACATTACAAAAAATAAAGTAAAATGTAATACTCTAATAACGTAACACTCTAATGTAACACTAACGTAACATCCAATGTAAAACGCTTAAAAACTTCTTGTTGCACTTTTCCCAAACATAACAATGTAACATTTCAAAAAAACTCATTAGTGTACTTTTTCCAAACGTAACACTCCAATATAACACATAGAAAAAATTCCTTAGTGTACTTTTTCCGAACTTAACACTCCAATCAATGTAATCTCAAACGTAATACTCCAATGTAACACACAAAAGTACTAAAAAATTTCTTAATGTAATTTTTCTAAACGTAACAGTCATAATTTGAAATTATACATTTGCTCAAAGTTTACTAAGAAATTTTTGTACTCCCTTTTGGAATGTTTTGAAGAATCCCATATCCTTTTTTTTGAAATGTTAGATTGGAGTGTTACGTTTAGGAAAAGTACACCAAGGAGTTTGTTTGCGTGTTACATTACAATGCTACACTAAGGAATTTTTTTTAAGTGTTATATTAGAGTGTTGTGATTGTAAGGTGATTCTTGGAGAGAGTCTAGCCTCTCAACATACGTTTTTGGTACTAGATTTATATTTTAAAGGGAAATACCAAGCTAGGAAGGATGGTGGGTGTCGTAGGATGAGATGGTGGGACCTAAATGGAGATAAATTAGAAATATGTAAGAATAGAGCGGATAAGGAAGGTACTTGAGACTTGGAAGATGATGCTAACAGTATGTGGAACTCGATGTCCAATTGTATGAGGAGAATCTCAAGGAAAGTGCTTGAAGTGTCAAAAGAAACAGGACCCAGCTCTAGGAAAACTTGGTGGTGGAGGGAAGAGGTTCAAGCGGTAGTTAAGGCACAAAAAAAGTGCTTTAAAAAGTGGCAGAGGGATAGAACTGAGGAAAATCTTAAAAGCTATAGATTGGCTAATAAGGAGGTCATGAAAGTAGCGAGAGATGCTAATTTGAAAGCTTATGATGACCTATACACTAGACTAGATAGTAAGAAGGGAGAGAAGAGGGTATACAAACTTACTAAGATACGAGAGAGGAAAACAAGAGATTTTAATCAAGTTAAGTGCATCAAGAGTGAGGATTCTAAGGTATTGGTGAATGATGAAGAGATTAAGGAGAGATGAAAGAATTATTTTGAGAAACTATTAAATGAGGAACATGGAGGCACGTCAATAGGAGAAGAAATAGCCAGCAATACGATAAACCAAGACTATAGGTTCTATTGCAAGATTAGAAACTTTGAAGTGGATATTGCACTTAAGAAGATGAAATGAAATAAGGTTTTAGGATCCGATGATATCTCTATTGAAGCTTGGAAGTGCTTAGGTAAAAAAGGGATTTTTTGCTTGAGTAGGTTGTTTAGCAAAATTTTATTAACTAGGAACATGCCAGATGCGTGGAGGAAGAGTATTTTAGTGCCAATCTATAAGAATAAATGAGATGTCAAAAATTGCAACAACTATAGAGGAATCAAGCTAATGTGTCATATAATGAAAGTGTGGAAGAGGGTGATAGAACGCCGATTGCGAGATATAATAGAGGTGACAGAGAATCAATTTGAGTTTATGCCTGGCAGGTCAACAATGGAAGCAATTTATCTTTTGAGGAGAGTAAAAGAAAAGTATAGAGAAAAGAAAAGAGACATTCATATGTTGTTTATCGACCTTAAGAAAGCATATAATAGAGTGTCTCGAGATATAATATGGTGGGTGTTAGAGAAGAAATGGGTGACAAAAGGTTACATCGATGTGATTAGGGACATGTATGAAGGGGTGATGACCACTATTAGATCGCCTACTAGAGAGACAAATGAATTTCCTATCATTGTAGAGTTACACCAAGGATCTACCTTAAGTCTTTATCTTTTTCATTTGGTTATGGATGAGTTGACAATAAATACTAAGGATGACGTGCCATGGTGTATACTTTTTGCAAATGATATCATGTTAGTGGATGAGAGTAGTGAAGAAGTTAACACAAAGTTGGAGATTTGGAGAAAAGCACTTGAATCTAAAGGATTCTAGATAAATAGAACTAAGACAAAGTACATGGAGTGTAAATTAGTAACAGTAACAATGAAAGCAAATGAGAAGTGAAGATTGAGAACCAAGAACTACCTAAGAGTGGACATTTTTGTTATATAGGATCGATCATCACAACGGCGGGGGAAATTGATGCTGATGTGGCCTACAGGATTAAGGCAAGATGCCTTAAGTGGAGAAGTGCGTTTGGGATATTATGCGATAAATGAATACCTGTAGACACCCTATTTTGACCACCCTTAAGACTTGGGAGCCTCACGTTGAACACTCAATGATGAATTGTTACGCTGTGCAAACCGTTCAATTTCTTCAGCAAAAGGCTTTGGTTTCAAACTTCAGAACTTGAGTTTCTTTATTGTCTTACATACCCATTTTCACATTTTTAATACACAATACCCCATATAGTTCAAATAAAATAAAATCACCAATTTTCTCCTCTTTCTCATAACCCATAAACAATTAATTAGGGCTTTTTACTCCAATCCTCTTAAATATGTTCCTCAAACATTACAATCTCATATATTCATCACAAAACACAAGATTTAACTCTAGATCATAAAATCCTAACCCTCATCACATGCTTTTCAAAAATACCTAACAAATCAAGTTTTTAATGCAATAAAAACTACCACACATCTATCAATATGAGGTATTGAAAAGGAGCAAAACAATTCCTATCTCAAAGAGAGAAGAAAAGAAAACTCTAAAAATCAACTTTGCCAGAATTTGATCTCCACGAGTCAAAACGTAGCCCTCGAGACGCTTGTCATTTTTGTATGAGGAACTAGTACCAAAATCTCATTTGATCTTTGTAGATTGCAGAAAATGTGAAATTTGGTGAGAGTTTAATGAGAAGGGAGAGAAAAGAGAAGCTAGAGAGAGAGAGAGAGAGAGAGAGAGAGAGAGAGATGGTCAAAAAGAGAGAGGGATATGATTTGAGTGAAAAGAGCACATAAATTGATGTCTGGACGCACAAAATCTGCTTGTATGGATTCTAAAACTACTCGTACAGATCAACTTAGGGAAAAAATGGCTTTCTTGCAAAATCCGCTTGTGTGGAATTCAAATTTCTGCTTGTACGGATTTGACCAGACAACTTTTGTTGGGTGACTTCAAAAAAGCGTATCTCTCTCGTTTGGAAATGGAATATGGTCAATTTGTGTCTAAATTGAAGCCCCAGAAATAAGTTTTCCAACAATGTAAGCCTCAAATCAAGTTTCAAAATGTGGAGAAAGAAAAAGGCAAAAAAGTGAACAC
Source organism: Camellia sinensis (assembly GCF_055761805.1). Taxonomy (NCBI): domain Eukaryota; kingdom Viridiplantae; phylum Streptophyta; class Magnoliopsida; order Ericales; family Theaceae; genus Camellia; species Camellia sinensis. Next base: position 65,596,448 of record NC_138968.1, on the reverse strand, counting down.
TATTCAAAATAAATATTCGAATCTAGCATTCTTGGTCTAATCTTGCCTAACCAACAAGTTAACTCATCAATCAAGGCTCCGACCAATGAGGAGGAGGTCTCAATTATAATAACTAAAAAATCAAATGCAACCCATAACTTTTCAAAAGTCCCAAAAAAAAAAAAAAAAAAAACAAATGTAAGTATAGAGTAACGGTTACCACTTAACATAAACAAGTTAGGATTAAGACCCCGGGACACTACAACCTCCCTCTCTTTGGAAATTTTGACCCTGAAATTGAAGTCGCTCTAAGATTCAAACAAAACCTAAAAATAAAGGATGACAAGTGCCAACTCAAGTTGTAAGCCAACATACGGAATAGCCTCCTGAATCCCACCTCGATGCTCCAAAGACACTTGACTACGAAGGGTAACGTGAACAAGATATAATAAGTCGTAATCGACTCCTCCGCTATGATCCAAGAGAGTTTTGTTAAATACAATGAAAAGGTTTAGTCATGAACTTCTTGATAACCCACAAGACTTGTTAGGTTTTTACGAGACAAAATTCGATCACAAAAACTCGCACACCCCATTTACAATCTTTCTTCTGTAACACACATCATGAAAAGACTATTGGTAAGTCAATAACTCAACTTAAGGGTGATCTCACACTCACACCACTAAGGCTCTCAATTAGTTCTCACAAATATATACATATATATGCACTCACAAAAAGAGGCCCATGAGGATGACTCCCCAGCACAACAAGCTTCAACGATAACAATCTACCTTGAACTAGATACACAAAACGAAACAAGTATTCGACATTCACATCATTACTTGACCAAGAACAAGTGCACAACTACAAACTAGTTGTTCAAGCTTAGTTCATTATGCAACATTACAAATTAAGGAATTGATCACACGTTTTATGTTAAAAAAAAATTTGCCTTATTTCCCTTGAAAATTTTCTTTTCTCACATACTAAATTTTCTCAAAAGGGAACCCAAACTTACACTGAGTACAATAAAATGATTTTTCTCCATTTTTTAGTACAATTCATTAGTTTTGTATGTGTTTTCCAAAAACAAACAAGTCTGTTTACAGCAACAATATTTTCAATCTCAACATTGTCATTTAAGACTATAATACCTGGAAACTCTTTTCCTTAACATGATAACCGGTGAACCTCATTGTCACCCAACAATACCCATCACTGCTATGGTGATGTCACAACTCAATCATAATATATATATATATATATATATTATAATAACAATTCATAGAATTAATGACCATGCTAATAAAAGATTGTGCACATACAACTAAAAAAAAAAATGGGAGTTTCATCTCTCCACAACCACTATCGCAATTTATCAATCATATAATTGAGCAAGTGCGCTAATAAAATCACAATTCCACCATATTACCTCAACTCAAGGGATTTTCACACAAATAAAACAACACACAGTATGTCATACTCACATAAGCGAGACTCAACGTTCTCAAGTGTCACCCAAGGCACTCCTCACCTTTATGACCTCTTACTCAAACTAAGGCAACTCCCGAGATGACTACATGTCTATCAATTTCGAATACCAACCAACCAACTCAACAATCCTCTATGTTTGGCATCTAACACCGATATTCACCTGACACTGTTCGCCTGTACGTGGGTTTCAACACACCTTGTTGCACCTCCTTTGAGTCTGAGGAAGACTCTTCGAGACCAAGCACACCATGGTAGCCCTCTCCTAACATTCCTCTTAGAGACTTCTTACACAATTCTCATTCTTAAGACAACTCATTATACGTTCATGCTCATAAGGCAATTAAACACCTCACATCACTCACAAGGAGACCGAAAAGGTTAATAATGAGCTTGCTAAACGTGCACACCGAGTATGCAAAGATATCTAGAATAAACATCACACTCACCAAAGAGCATTTCCAACACTTTATCAATAAGTCCCTAATACTCATGGGAAATGAATCATGTCACCCTAATCACACTTACCTAAAGATAAAATAGTACCACTCCTGAGATACCCCAAAGCTAGTCACAACTACACATTATTATCTCACTCCCAAGAAACAACTTTAAATCAAAAGAGGCTCACAGACCCATGCATAGTCAACTCATGAGACAATAGGCAATTATACAACAATATTAGGATTATCCATTCTAACAATGGCTTCTCAAGTAAAAGTAATACATAATTCATTACTTGCCCAAATCATTGAAATTTATAAACAAACATGCTAACAACAAGTAGGTATGATGCCCCGCATCCAACAACACATCTAGCACATAACAAGGCAACAAATTCGCTAAATACTCCACTACACTCTCATGCATTTATTTGCCCTTGCCTGGGCTACTGAAACTGGCTTTTTCCCCGTTGAGGACAACAATGCCTAACATGGCCCAACAGATTACACCTAGAGCAAGTAGGTGGCCTTTTATTTTGTGACTGATTTGAAGAAATTTGGGTCTAATTGGACCTCCTGAATGACGAGTCCAAAGAAGCAAATGTAGCTTGAGGCGGAAACTGTGCTTGTGACTAAGATCTCAACCGTCTCCAACTCTTACTAAGCCTATTGCGCTTTAGAATAGCAGGGACAACCAATATGGCCTCCTTCTTATCCTGACCAACACCTAAAATTGTGGCCTTAACATGGGTCACCGCCTCCACGAGTGTGTAATAGTTCCTATACATGCTCGTAACAACCATATCCCGAATATCATCACATAACCTTCTCTTGAATTCAATATAGCGACGCTCCTCTATTGTTACCAACTCTGGAGCGAATCTAGACAAAGTAGTGAACTGCGCCTCAAACTACGCTAAATGAGTTGTGCCTTGGCGTAACTCAACAAATTGTGTCCTCAATCTTTCGCGTGCAGAGGGAGGAAAATACTTGGCCAAAAAGATCATGGTGAAAGCAACCCAGGTGGTGCCTATAGTGGTCTTAGCATACTTCCACCAATACCTAGCATCTCCTCTCAGTTGGAAACTCGCTAGTGTAATCCTCAACCCATCATCTTCGACTTTGAGCATATCAAAAGTCTTAGCGATCTGCTCCAATCAATCATTTTCCTTCCACGACTCAAGTCCTCTTATAAACTCAGGTGGGTTAAAATGAAAAAACTTCATAGTAAGTTTGAGGGTATGAATATCATCTCTCTCATTATGAGTTAGGGCCTCCCTTACTGCCATTACAATCTCATGTGCAAACTCCTCCCTACAGCCGATGCTGCTGGTGCGGTTACTACTAGAATTGTTGTACATCTACCAGCACTCCTACTCCCAATGCTTCTTTTATTCCCCCGTCCATATATCCTATTAAAGGCAAAACCTAGTTAGTAAACAATTATAGCCTCATCCGAGGCGCTCACTCACCACCATTAAGCCACAAGACACTTAGCACATAAGCTATAAACACATAAACAAGTTAAACACTCAATCACATAATTGAGCCAAGTCCACAGGGATAGCTACATGTCCCAGAACTCTAAGAGATTTCCTACCAGAAACCATGTTGATCAGGCGTGTTTCTAATGAGACCTCAAAGCAAGTTAACTAGCTATAAATACTATCCATGATACTTAACTCCATGCTCACATAAATGCATAATATAAAGTCCAAACACTTAATCTTTCTGCATGCAAACATCTTCACCAAGTGTAACAAAAACCCATTGCGGTAAAAACCACTTCCCACGAGCCCAAGTATTCAAACCCGGCTCGCTCTACTACCAAGTTGCAATGCCGACTTTTATTACTCAGATAATGTTACCTTTTTACCTTTAAATTAGTCTATTTCAATAATAATAAGCATCAAAGGTATTTAGGAACGAATAAATTACAATGTCTTCTCTCGTGTACATGTAATGAAATACAATACATGACTATAGGCGTTACATCATCAATTATAAAATAACGAAATATATAAAAGGGATTAACCTTTATTTACAACACATTGGCATTCCGCTTGCATTTAAAAGGCCCCATGACTAACAATTAACAAACTTCAAGTCATGAGCAATTCTTCACTCCATACCTGAAAAATGATTAGCAACATGTGATGAATGTAAAGGTCCAGTAGGAATCCCAATAGTCCTAAACAATACTAACATATAGATAGCTATGATCATAAATGCTCCACGTATATATATATATATATAGGAAATATGACATTTCATACTTCAAAATATAAGTACATAAATACAATTTTCCAAAAAATCCTTTTTAACATAACAAGAAACAAAAACCAATTCTTACCTTTCAAAACTTTTCATTTGCATTTAAAGAAATCTCAACTATTCATCACATTACCACGATCTCCTAAGATCGATCTAAACAATATACTCGTCCTACATTCCAACTCATTATGGCTACAAGGACAATTACTATATATTATGGCCTTAAGCACAAGTCTAAAATGAACGTTCACAAATACATGTATATATAAGTAACAATAGATGCGTCAACACGCATTACCATATTTTACCAGTCACAAGTATGGAAAGCCAATAATGCATCCCTTCTCATCACAACATAAGTATGAAGATACACTACGCGTAATTAACACATAACGGATCTCGGCTTCATCAAGCCATAACCACCACAACCCACTTCATTGGGAGTGAATCGGAGGGATGGGGAACTCATTTCAAAGTGCTAAACTTTACTGGTCCTCAAGCCAAAAGGGGAGATGAACTCATTCACACTTTTGGTTGATAGCTAGCCAAATTATGAAGAAGAAGTGGCTAGCCAACAAAAAACTTGGCCGGCCAACAGAAAAGTTGGCCTGTCGGCAGAGAAAGTTGGTCGGCCATTTGGATAGGTAGTGTGACACAGTTGGAGACAGCTATCTTGCACATCCAAGTCACCATCTTCTATAAAGAGCGATCCTCACATATGTGGACACCCCATTTTTGACCATCCTCAAGACTTAGACGTCATCGCTTGCACACTCGGTGATCATCCATGTTTGTGTTCGTCTTGAGTTTCCGGAGGTCTCGGCTACGCGCCTTGCCTCAGGATCTCTCGACTCGACTGTTTTGTGTCTGGTTTTGCAGCAAACACTTGTGCTTTGCCTTGGAGGGGCAGGGAATGGCTTGTGGGCCATCCCCACACACCACCGGCCATGGCTTGAGGCCACTGGCTGTGTTTTGTTACCACCGGCCAAATGCTTGGCCGGCCGGCACTATAGATGGTCGGTCGGCTATATTTTTTTGGTCAATTGCATTTTTGGCCGGTCGACTACTGTGCATCTGCTTTTGCAGATATTTTTGTGCAGCTGGCATACACTGTCACCCCCTCTATACACGTGTATGGAGGGATTGCCCTCTTGTTAGCTTCCTTTGGAAGCTTTACAAGACTAATTGTCTATAAAAGAGAACCTCTTCTCTCTTGTTCAGGGGAGAGACAACTTAGACAACATTTTCAGAGCTTGAGCTTTAGGGTTAGGGTTTACATATATCCTCTATCTCTATATCTCTCTCTCTCTCTTGTGTTTAGTGTGTGTTTAGTCTCATTTTTGTGCACAAACACCCACCATCACACCTTTTCTTAGTTGCTGAGGTACCAGAGGTGTTTCCTTCAAGCTTTTGGACTAGTTTGGAACCAAAAGAGCTGCTGGAACATTGTTTGTGAAGAGGGTCTACAAGGGTAAGACTTTTGTCCCTTTTTACCCCATTTTTGCAAAGCTTTTTAGCCTATCTTGCATCTATTTTTGAGCTTAGCATATAACATATAAAAGTCTTGTTTTTTTCTGCACTAAATAGTTTGTTAAGGGCGTTTTAAGCTTTGGGGTTGTTTGACCCCTCTTAAGGCTTGTTTGGCCTTTGTTTTGTGCCATTTTGGTTGAGCTCCGGGACCATTGTGTTTGGGCCTCCTCACCACTGAAATCTTGAGGGATTTCAGAGGTGAGGATGGTGCCTTGAGGTCCTAGGAAGGAGAGGGCCACCCCCTCTCCTTGTTGTCCTTGAAAAGGGCCATTTTTTCCTCTTTAGTGAGCATCATGTTTAGGTTCATGTTGGCCATGCCTTGACTGATATTTATGCTTATTATGTCATGAAATAGCTCTGTTTTTAGTTGGTTTGGACACACCTTGCATGCTTTTCATACATGTCTTGTGATGCCATCATTTAGCCTTAACATGCATCTAGGCTTTGACCCTTGTTCAAGCATGTTTTAGGCCCTACTTTGTGAAGCTTTTGTGCTTGTTTTTTCATGCTTAAGGTCTGCCTTTAGTTGTTTTGGTCGACCATGGCATGCATTGCATAGCCCCTTTACATTGTTTAGCTTGTAGGCTTTAAATGTGTGAAGTGTTGAGCATGCATTATTTGATTTATTTCAGTGGTTTGACACCACTTATAGCATCATTTCAGTCCTCATGACATGCCTGCATGCTTGCCTTTGATGCCTCTTTGATGCCTTATGTGGTTGTGCCTTATGCTCCATGTTTGGTCATTGTGCATGCCCTTGAATTTAAGTCATTTAGATGCCATCTAAGTGGTCTTTAGGCTTTGTTTTAATATGCCAAAACTCTGTTTTTGGTCATTTAATTCATGCCATGCTTGGTTTTGCTAAGGGTAGTTCAATACCTCCTTAGCTTGCCTTGAGTTTTGGACCTCTAATTGCATGCTTATGCTTGTCTTGTTGGCTTGGTTTGGCACCATTTAACATGATTTTCAGAGCTTATGTTGCATGTCATTAGTCCATGTCTTTGTGCTTACAAGTTGTCTTCATATGCTTAAGTGTTGGACCATATTCGCATGCATGCATGTGTGTGTTGGACCTCACTTCCATAGTATTGGCCACTGATTTTGGCAAGCTTGCAAGCTACCCATGTTAGTTTAAGCCCACCCCTTTGCATGTTGTTGTATGCCCACCTTGTATGTTGTTGCATATTTGTGTGTTGTTGCATGATTGGAGTTGCATGATTGAATGAAGTCACATGCTTGCTTGCATGCTCGAACACCCACATTGTGCCTTGCATACTTGTTAGTTGCATTGTCTCATGCCCTATGTCTTGCATGACCATTGTATGCCTTGTATGCTTCTTAGCATTGTCCATGTTGCATACTAGTCGACATGCTTAGGATTGCATTGCATTGGCATGCATGCTTCGCCTCTTGAATTGCTTGTGATAGAGGTTGAGTTCAATTTGCTTGATTATGTGCATTGCATTCCATATCAACATGCACACTTGATTCTTTGGGCCATCATGCATGGAAATGCGTGATTGGTGGCCTGAGAATCGAGGCCCATCCTCCTTTGAGTCATAAATATGATAAGGAGTGTGGTTGGTGCATACATTGCTTGAAATGCATTATCATGCCAAGTTCTGTCCTCTACTGCTGTCAAACCAGTTTTTGCAGGAAGATTTGGCCGGCCGGCCATCTTAAGTGCCGACCGGCCATCCATAAGTGGTCGATGGATTGATTTATGGTCGATGACCATTCCCCATGGCCGGTAACTATTCCTCACGGCCGGTGGTGCTCCATAGCACTCAGAGAAGCAACCCTGGGACTTGTGCAGTCTTCAGAGAAGCAGAACAGTCAAAGCAGAGGCAGCTTGTGCATGGCAGTGACTTCCGAGCGGAATCGAGCACGCATCGCATTGGACTCTCTTCCCGAGGCTGTTTATTGCTTAAATTAGATTAATTAATTTGCTTAATTAATTAGGTGGTCTGTAATATTTAATTAGCTTGTTAATTAGTTAAATTATATTATTCTTTCGGTCCCTCTGAATGAGGGCTACCTTGCAATAAGTGTGGGTGCGTGTGTGCATGTCTTCCAATCCCCCACTTCTTTCTCCCTTTTACTTACTTGCTTTCGATGGTTAGTATTAGGGCATATTTAAATTAGCATACCTTATGCTATGCATGCGTGCATCCATACATTTGTCCTACATGCACCGGGCTCGGTACATCATACTAACTGCACTTGTATTTCAATTCTAAGTTGAATACCTGTTAGTTGCAGCATTTCACATGCCATCATTAGGATAGCCGAGCCTATTGTAGTTGCATCTTGTATGTGTTGCATTAGCCATCTCAACATGAACTAGGATCATGCACATGATTACTAACTAGCTTCTGTTCTGGCTTGGAGTACTCGGTAAGCATTTATGCTTTAGCATACCGCATGCGTGTGAGTGTTGCCATAATAGCATGATTACCATGAGGCTAGCTACTTATGTGATATAACTGCTTGAATGCCTATGGATGGAGGTTGAATTAACTAAATTGGGATAACGCATTGAAACTGTGAGTTTTAAGCCCACTAGATAGTGGCAAAATCATCTTTTCTAAAGCCCACCTGAGGGTGGTGAAATATACATTTTTAGCCTACTTGCGAGTAGCAAACCATTTTCAAAACAAGCATGAAATGTTTTGTTCCAATTTAGGCGATTTGGTCTATACTTGTTTGATGTGCGCATAACATAGTAATTCTAGGCTAATAACCGGAATAAGAACACATAACGTTTTCAAAAATGGATATCATGGTTAGTAGAGGCCGATCTTCGAATCGGGCGAGAGGGGGTGCTCATAGCTGACCTTCCCCAATCGTACCCAAGTTCCCGAGCCGAGGCAACTTTGGTGATGATGGACACGTGGCCTTAGGCAAACGAGTCAGGGTTTCCTAAATTTCCCAAAATAAAATATTTAGGTGGCGACTCTGTATCTGGCAAAGCAGTCCATGTTTGGCACTTCTTTCAAAAAAATCTGTTTTCAAAAACGATTTTCCAGATTTGGACTCTTTGATGATTCAACGGTCTTGCATTGCACTCTACGAGATTAGATACAGGACTGTGACACCAATTGAGTCCGAACTGTAGCATGAGGCCCGAGGGCGCGTCTACAACATGCTGTATTGCCACAGAAATGAGAAAATAAATATTTTGCTCTTGAAAATGGAGAATTCCCTTATTATTCTCAATGAGTGGATGGCCAGCCTAGACAGTGCGAATAAAGTGAATATCACCGGATTTGGCTTAAATGCACTTTTCTCCTTATATCATGGCCCACTTCAACTTTCATCTCTTCGTGCAACTGCTCGTTGTTGGAATTCAGTCACTCATGTATTCCGCTTTGGGACACGAGAGTTATGTCCGACTATTGAAGAATTTCGAGCGCTAATGAAGCTTTCTCAATATGAGGAAATTTTATCCCGATTAAATTTTTGCTATGTATAGGCCCTTGCTCAAATGTGTGGTTTGGAATTAAATGAAGCTCAGTCTCTAGCTTATGCTAGCAAAGTGGATGTTTTTGCCCTGATTCACCAATTTTTAGAAGTTGGCGATAGAAATGATCCTCTTTGGCATGGGAAACGACAACACGCTCTCTGTCTATGTCTTCTGGCACATTTCTTACTTATTCCTGCTGGCCTTGAAGCTAGTATCAAATTGGTTGACATAACTCAATACATTAGAGAAGGTTAGAGTTGTATTGGCTTGGCATTAGCCAAGAATTTGGTGGGCATGGACACATTCCACCAGCAGGAAACCTTCCGCTTTGTAGGAAGTCCACTATTTCTGCAGGTACTATTTCTTACCCTTTTCTCATTTTCTAGTGCTCACATCACTCTGGCACTCAACATTTGTTTTCACATTGTATCACCCTTTTACTCACTTTTCTCTTAATATACTCCTCTCCTTTCTTTAATCTCTCTATCTTTTAATCCCTCTCCAAATATGGTTGATGTACAAGTTGGAAGTAATGGCTCATTGTACCTAGTATTCAGCCAGAGGCTACTCTTCTTGCTCCCAGCTAGTGAGTTTTCCCTCAGAGGAAGTATGGTACGACTGGATGCGTCACAGGTTTGCGAATGACATTGCTTGGCAATGCCCCTAGCTTAACTTGCCCCAAATGTCTTATAGTATGTTTCTTCAGCCAGGTGTGCAGTTAATCGGCTTGACCCGCTGCGTCTTTTATTTCCCATTCAGGTTCAGACGATAGTTCGAACATGATCAAACTCGTCATGTTGGTGAAGTTAAGTACCCTACCTTATTTCCATTTCGGGCTGCACATCTCTCTCGATATACACCCGTTTGGAGGATAAGAGAACTTTTGGTTTCTGTTAACACCTTCACTCATGCCCTATCTAATGAATACCTGCTCTGGGTAGAGAAAGAGGCACAAGCTGGCATTATTTTGATAGTGAAGACCTCTGACAATATAAGGAAGAGACATGAAGCCTCTGGGAGTGCAAATAAGAGATAGAAGACCTGACTTGATTGTGCTCTTAGTGCATTGCTTTGACACTTTTCAGTTGTCTAAAACAAGGTTGTAATCAAAATGGGAGATAGATTAGCATACTTATTCCACCCTCTGTTTTGAAATCATGTAATAAAAGTTGTGAGTATTGAAAATTTTCCTTTTATGGTCCAAAGAATGGTATGAGTTTTGCAAAAATAGGGTAATTTTCCAAGAAATTAGTTAATTTCATTAAAATTCAACAAACATTATTTTCGTGAATGGTCCTTACCTGACAAACATGAAATCAGTCCTCGAGATGCATAATTTTGAATCAAATGATCCCATGAAGAAGGAACAAGATAATTGGAATGGATGGAGATAAACCGATCAAACATGGACAAGAGCAATTGGGTGATTCAAGGCTACGACTGAACTTCATAATGAAGTTGCCTACATATCCCAAAGATGAGAATCAGGCCTTACATAGTTTATGGTTAAGGTTCACTCGAGTATTGATGTTCTCCTTTTGTGTTCTAATTTTTACCAAAGTCGTCCTTACGGGTTTTCAGTCTTGCGAGCTATTTTTTTATTTTTTTCCTATTTTTTCATTTTTCATTTTTTTGTGCTCTAACTTTTGCTTGGGTCACCTTTCCGGGTTCTCGACCCAGTGAGCCTCTCAAGGGTAGTACTTCTTCAATTTGTCCATGCTAATTGGTTGTGAAAACTCTAATCCATTCAAATCCATCAGAACAACCGCTCCTCTTGACCAGATTGACTTAAAGATGTAAGGACCTGTCCAATTGAGTCTAAACTTGCCCTTAGGATCATGGATAGAGGCTCAATTGTCCTTCAACACTAAGTCTCCTTCTCTCAAGTACCTGGATCTGACTATCTTGTTGAATGCTTTCTCAATCCTACGTTGATACCCCTGGATGTGGTATAACGCCTTCAATCTTTGCTTATCAAACACATAACCCCTCAAATTGGTTCTATTGCAGTTAGCTTTGGCTATCTGACATTCTGCCATAATCCTCAATGAGGGCACTTCTATCTCAATTGGCAAAGCAACCTCTATTCCATATATCAAAGAGTAGGGGGTTGCCCCTGTAGACGTTCAAATGGACGTCTTGTATCCCCAAAGTGCAGAAGGCAGTTTATCAGTCCAATCTCTGTAGGTCTCTACCATCTTATGCAGAATGGTTTTGATGTTCTTATTTGTAGCTTCAACGGCTTCATTGGTTTGTAGCTTGTATGTTGATGATTTGTGACAAACCACATTATATTTCTCAAGTAAATCCGCTACTTCTCCTTTGAAGTGAGAACCATTATTTGAAACTATTTTGTTTGGTACCCATATCTGTAGATGATATTGTTCTGGATGAATTTGGCTACATGTGATGCTTTTAATACTAAATACGACTGCACTTCAACCTACTTGGTAAAATAGTCAATGGCAACTAGGATAAATTCATGCCCGTTTGAACCCTTCAGTGTGATCACTCCAATGACATCTATGCCCCACACTGAGAAAGGCCATGGTGAGGACATATTCTTGAGTTTTGATGGCGGTATATTCATATGGTTAGCATGAATTTGACACTTGTGGCATTGCTAAACAAAACTAATACAATCGCTTTCCATAGTTAGTCAATAGTATCCTTACCTAAGGATCTTTCTGGCCAGCATTATACCATTCATGCATGCCCCACATTCTCCCCCATGGATAGTTTTCATAATGGGTCTTGCCTCTTCCTCTTCTACATACAACTTGTGCATTCCTAGATGCCCTCTCTTGTATAGCTTATCTCCACAGATAATGAACTGAACGGCCAGATGCCGTATTCCCCTTTTGTCCTTGGTATTTGCCCATTGCAAATATCTATTGCTTTCCAGAAAGTTCCAAATATCAAAATACTAGGGATTTTCATCTTGTACTTCTTCCTCTATCGCGGCTATCCACTCGTATGCCGATGTATACCTCTGTTCTATAAGGATTAGGCATATCTTAATCCCAACTAGTATATCTATCATTGAGGCCAAGGTTGCCAATGCATTAGCAAATCGGTTGTTCTCTCTCACTAGGTGTGTAAATGTTAGCCTTTCGAACCTCGGGATCAACATGTCCAAGGTTTGATGATAGAATTTCATTTTCTTCTCTTTAACTTTCCAATCTCCATTGGCTTGAAAGACAACCAGGTTCGAATCCCCGATCACATCCAATCTTATTGCCCTTAGTACTAGGGTTGCTTCCAATCCAGCGATACAAGCTTCATACTTGGCTTGATTATTGGACACTTTGAATCGAAGCTTGAAGGCTAAAGGGATATGGGAATCATCTTGCGCTATGAGCAACACATCTATCCCATAGCCAAATTGATTACACGCTCCATCAAAGTACAACTTCCAAGTTTCCTCTTCCAATTGCATGACTTCTTCATCTGGAAATGAGTACTCGACGTCCTTATCTCCTTTAATTGGGTGATTAGCCAAAAATTCTGCTACGACCTTTCTTTTAACAGATTTGCGAGTGACATACTTGAGGTCAAATTTAGAAAACAAAAACAACCAATGAGCTAGCTTACTGGTAAGCGCTAGTTTCTCAAAGAAATATTTGATGGGGTCTAATCTTGAAACTAGAATTACTAAGTGTGCTAACACATGGTGCCTCAATTTCCTAGTAGCCCAAACTAAGGCTAGACAAGCCTTTTCCCAGGCAGTGCGACGAGTCTCGTATTCCAGCATCTTCTTGCTCAAGTAGTAAATGGCCTTCTTTTGGTCCAATTCTGGTGCAATCATACACCCCATAGTTGATTCAGTCACTAATAAGTACATGATCAATGGTTTTCCCGGCTCAAGTGGCGATAACACAATGGATTCTGGAGAAACTGCTCGACTTGCTCAAACACAAACTAACATTGATTATCCCATCAGAACTTCTTTTCTTTTTTTCAGGAGACCAAACAGTGGTTCACAAGTTAAGGTTAGTTTTGAAATAAACCTTCTTATGAATTGCACTTTTCCCAGAAAGCCCCACACATCTTTTTCAATCATTGGTAGCGGCGTTTCTAAGATGATCTTGATTTTTGACGGATCAACTTTAATTCCCTGTTGGGCATTCAGAAACCCCAACATCTTGTCAACAATCACCCCAAATGTATATTTCTGTGGATTCAACCTCAACTTATACTTATTGATCCTTTTGAGGAACCTCTTCAGTGCAGCATAGTGGTCCTTCCACTCTTTGGACTTGACGATCATATCATCTACATATACCTCAACCTCTTTATGGATCATATCATACAATATTGTGGTTGCTACTCTATGATACATAGCCCCAATATTCTTTAGTCCAAACGGCATAGCCCTATAACAGTATGTCCCTCATGGAGTGGTAAACACAGTCTTCTCTTTGTCCTTGGGAGCCATAAAAATTTGATTGTACCCAAAGAAACTATCCATGAATGATAGCAAGGTATGCCCCGTCGTGAAGTCCACCAATTTGTCAATATGCGGCAATGGAAAATCATCATTTGGACTAGCTTTGTTCAAATCCCGGAAGTCAACACAGAGCCTAATTCTGCCATCTTTCTTCAAAACTGGTACAATGTTAGCTAACCAAGTCGGATACTTTGATACTAACAAGAATCCGATATTTATTTGTTTGGTAACCTCCTCTTTGATTTTTAGTGCCCAATCTAAACAAACACTATGAAGCTTCTGCTTGACTGGTTGGGCCTTCGGATTTAGAGGGATCTTATGCTGCACAATCTCAAGATCGATTCTAGGCATATCTTTGTAGGACCATGCAAAAACATCTTTGAATTCTTTTAATAAAGTAACTAATTGCTCGTGGTCCTGCAAAGATAAAGTGGAAGCAATCTGGACCAAGCTAGGATCTTTCTTTGTTCCCACATTTTCTAATATAATCTCATCTATTAATGGCTTAGCATGCCTCTCCTCCTCCCATTCAATTAGATTTTTCAAAGCCAGAGGAATTTCTTCCTCTTCTTTTTCAACAAAATTTTGAAAATTATGGTCAATGTTATGAACTATAGGCACAAAGAAGTACGTGGAAATCACATCATCTTCATTCACAACCTCAGGCTCAACGGTTACAATAGACTCGAACAAAAAATAATAAAAAAAAAAAATAGAAGACCCAGATGTGATAGTGGTGTTTGGGTTGTTACCCCTATAATCACCAAAGTCTGGCATTCCAGACAGACCTAATTCTATAAAATCAGACTCAACAACTGACTCAAAACTTAAAAACGTTTTTCAAAACTCCAGTTTGTATGCAGGCCATCCATTGCATCCACGATGAAGCTTGATCAATCGGCGAGTGATCCCTCATCAATCACAGAAACAGTTATATCCCCCAAGTTCGTTGTTTCCTTTTCAGTAGCTGACCCTTTCAGTAGTTCAACTAGTGTTAGACCCAAGACATCATCCGCACTACTTTCGGAACTAACATCACCGCCTTGACCGTTGTTAATGCTAGGATCTGCTCACTCCTCGTCACTATCAGAGAGCTGATGATCAAAGGAGATTTCAAACCCAGGACACCTCTTGTTTTCCACTTGGTCAATCCATGGCTTGGAAAACCCATAGAAAGGGAAATCCTCTCCTTTACGGACAAAGTGCTTATTTAAGGTTCCGCGAATTGGCCTATGGACCAACTCAAACTGCTGTCCGGCTCTCTTTGCCTTGATCCTTTCTTTAATCAATTCACCCTTTCTTTTTTCAGCCTTCTTTTATAGGTGCATACCCCAATCCAAACGTATGCGGGTTATGGGGCACTTCATTTGCTGTGGCGAAGCCATTTTTGTTAATTTTTCCTTAATCCCATTCCAAGAATATGGCCCATCCTACTCATGAAGTAGATTGACTGGGCACTGATGTACATCCCTTTGCCCTCTAGCATGATTGTTTGAACCAGCTAGGCTTTCGCCAATGTAAAGCCTGAGAGGAACAAATCCTCCTCTCCTTGCTGTATTTCTAGTAACGGCGTTATGAATTTTGAAAGAGGTTGAATGGATAAATTTGCAAAAACGGTGGCAAGTCCTCTATCATATAGGTATTTTACCAGTTCATGCATCGTGGAGGATACAACTTCCATATAATGGAGCTAGGGCCTTTCCAATAGCAAGTTGAATGTTGTAGGAATATCCATGACATGAAATTTAGCTTCATGTTCAGATGGACCCATTATTACTTGCACTTTGACTGCCCCTATAACCTCTCAACTAGTATTATCCCTCTCAACTAGTATTATCATAAGCCCAGATCAATTGAGTAGTGGACGTGAAATCTACCGAATTTAGCCCTATTGCATAAGCATTGTGCGAAGAGCAAACCTTTAGTGTCAATCAAAATGATCCGGATCTATTTCTTCCTGTACTCTAGTGACACATATAGAGGCTTATTGTGTCATGATCCTTTCGGTGGTAGCTCTTTGTCAGAGAAAGCCATTATGGGGACTGTTTCTCTCAGGGTGATTAAGGACACCAGTTGTTCTCGGGGAAGCCATGAGAAGCCCTCAGATGGAGATATTCGCCTGGATCTTTTTCAGCTACTTTAGAACTAGGCCTTCTTCTGCATTTTTCTCTTTTCTTTCTCATCTTCTTTGTCTTTGCCTAATGACTCTCCTTGGTCTAGATATGGAGGCTTGAAGTAGCACCCACTCCTAGTAAGATGATTAATTTCTTTCGAGTACCAAGTCTCATCAGGCACATTGTTTCCCTATTCATCGTCAGTGTGGGCAAGCTCCAGGTCGTTATCATTCCACCATTTGCCTTTGTTGACCAAAAGGCAATTGTCAGGCTCTGCTTGAATCATCCCCATATTATACTCTAGTCGGCTCTTTGATTCCTTTGTTTCCTTTTTGATACCCTTTCCTTCACTAATATTTTCAGCTTTTTTAATGTCAATTTTTGGTTCACCCTGTTTTCTTTCAGTTTTCCAATCAAACATTTCTCTATTGCTTGACCTACTATGATCGGCATTAGAATTTCTCAGATCCAACCATCCTATCTACACATTTCCAAGGTTTAATTCTTCAAAGAACTGGAAATTGGCCAAGTCCTCCTCTAGGTCGCTCAAGTCATGTAAGCCCTATTTAGGTTTATCTTCTCTGACAACATTGATAGAGAATGAGTTAGGCAGAACAATCTTATGCGTTTGCTGACCAATGGATATGATATACTTGCTAGGATCATATCTTTCCTCGGGTAACTTTCCAGTCTCAATCACAGGCATTTCGGCTATTTATTTTTGATTTTTGCCACGACCACCATAGGGCTTTCGAGTTTTGGCTGGTTTGGAGGTGCATCCATTATGCACAAATTAGTGCTCTCAGGAATGTATACCTCAAGTTTGGGTAAATGGGAAGGCGTGATGTACATGTTGGTGTTAAAGGCAAGTGGTAGTGCATGTATGAGGTTGAGGTGAGGGAGTGGTTGGATTCCGTCGTAGGATGGTAGTAGGTTAGTGGTGACATTGGGTTTTGGTAGTTGTGGGGGAGTTATGACTTTATTGTCCATGAAATCTTGAATCTTATGAGGAAGATGATAGCAATGATCAGTGTCATGTTTAGGTTGTTGGTGGAAGGCACAGTGTTTGACAGAGTCATGTTTGGCTAGGAGAGGATTGAAAATAAGTTGAGGCTCAAGAAGCTTGAGAATCCCCTTTTCTATCAAGACCTTCATAGCTCTAGAGAAGGACATATAGAGAGGGGTAAATGTTCTGGTTGGGGTTCAGGTTAGGTTTGCTGTTTATGGATCGGTATAAGTAGATCAGCGATTTTGGTGGTAACAGTGACCGAGTTGACTTTAGAGAGCTTTACAGCCGTACTATTACTGGTAGTAGCATTGGAACTGCTTTTAAATTTTTTTCGTATTGGTTCTTTGTCATCGGCAATGATTCCCTGCTTAATGGTATCTTCTATCTAGATCCCCAATTCATGTAGTTCTTTAAAAGTGAACAGTGGAAAGACTATCATCTTTTGCAGCATCTTGCTATGCAAATTCCTTACCACCATGTGAATTTGATCTTTCTCAAGTGGTCTATTGGTTATCATTGCCACCTTTGCTCTCCATATGGTGATGAAGGCTACAAAAATTTGATTCGACTCTTGGCGAGTTGCTTCTAACTCTAGGGTGGTCACTTCAATCTGAGTGTTATAGGCATACTGGGTGATAAAGGCCTTAACTAATTCTTCCTAGCTTTGTTTCACTGAGTCTGACTTGGCATACCAGATGATAGCTACACCTGAC
The DNA here is from genome assembly GCF_055761805.1 of Camellia sinensis. Taxonomy (NCBI): domain Eukaryota; kingdom Viridiplantae; phylum Streptophyta; class Magnoliopsida; order Ericales; family Theaceae; genus Camellia; species Camellia sinensis. The sequence continues at coordinate 65,578,979 of NC_138968.1, read as the reverse complement.
AAAGTTCGTCCGAATAGGGAGATTTTTTGGGAACGATTCAAACCCATAGGCTTCAAAACATCAGAGAACAGGCCGATGTGAACTATTGGGTCACTAGATCCATTGCATCTATCAATGTATGGCATCTTGAATCATTCGGGAAACTTCACAACTGTTTCAATATATCCGTCTTCGATGTCTTGGATTGAGCTGATTCCTTGTGACCTTTTGAACAGTTTTTCCAACTTGGTCAGTTTCAACATAGTTGGATCGAACTCAGTTGTTTCTAGGGGAAAAATCCTTTTCGTTGGTTGTGGAAGGGGAAATGGTCTTGCCGACGATTGCACAAGAACCCTTGGGTCTTTCTGGTAAGATGGGCTCAGGAAATTCCTCAGCTGGTGAATGTGGAGTTAGGATTCCTCGAGTCACCGGAGGTAGTTGGGCACTGGACACCCCAGATGGGTGTCTCAGTTTAGCGAGAACATCATCGTGGATGGAAACTGTATTGGTTATAGTATCCATGCTTCGTGGAAGAGCCAAAATCATGTCTACTATATTTTCAAGGATCTGAGCCATTGTTGATTCAGGTGAAGAAGGGGTACTCAGGACAGTTGATGAAGCTTTCGCTCTTCTTCTGTGTGTAACCAGTGACAAAAAAACTAACACTGGTTGACTTATAACCAAATATGTGATTTTATAGAGTCTACCAGCCTAAGTCCAAACAACTTGTGGGATATCAGGCTGTTCTGAAGCTATAGTGCACGACTACCTAGCAAAAACAACGAAACCCTCAATTAGAATTTTAGTAGTATTCTGGCTCAATTGATCATTATACAACATGTTGAAACACTGAATTCAATCCCTCAAAATGAAATGCTTGAATCACTTATAAGAATTTGAGAACCTCAAATCCCATACATCGCACATAGCAGGAAATAGAACAAACACCACTATGAAAGGTAGGGTTGTCTTGTCCTATTTTTGACATGATTTGCGGTTTCACTATTCAAATAAGTGGCATCATATATCTTAGCACGGGGTAGCATCTTGTCCTAATTTGGAAGTTGCTAAAGCTTACTGTAGACACCCCATTTTTGATTGTCCTCAAGACTTGGTTGTGCTTGCAGGTACATCCAGACAAAAGTTCGATTGCTCGTCAGGTATTCAACTTTTGCGGCGGAACATCACAAGTTCGAGTTTTCCAAATCCTGTATCCTTTCTGCCCCATTCTTAGACCATCACTTGGTCCTTTCAAAATGTGTTTCTTGGTGCACTGCCGGCCTTTACTTTGCTGCTGATGGCTGGCAGCACCCCTGTCTCAGCAGGTTTCACTCCAGATCTTTTGAGCCAGCTGGAATCCTTTTATTTGCCCTCCATACACGTGTATGGAGGGATGAAGCTCTTGCCAAGCTTCTTGAAGAAGCTTTGCATTGCTTTTCTTCTACATAAGGAGAGAGCCTCTCTCCTTAGCAGAGGTTCAGCATTTTGAGCAGAAATATCTCTCTCTCTTTCTATATTGTTGTTCATTTGTGCCTTGAAGTCCATTTCCCTTGCACTTTTACACTACAACACTTAGAGATACACCACCATCTTTGGGTTGAGGTCATTGGGAGGACTTTTTGAGCTCTGAAAGTGAGGTTTTACCCTCTGAAGTTGCTGGTTTCGAAGTTGATCTTCAAGGGTGAGTTTCTTCCGATTTTTAGCCCCTTTTTGTACCTCATTTTGGCCATCCTTGCCTATTGTTTTAGGCTTTTCTTTCAACTGAAAAAATTCTTGTATTTAAGTGCTTTTGAAGTTTGTTTAAGGTCTTTTTGCTGTTAAGGATCTTTAACCCTATTGTTGGCCTTGTTTGGCCTTGTTTTGAGCCTTGCCTTAAGGCCTTCGAGCTAGCCTTGGTTTGGCCATCTAACCACTGAAATCCAGTGAATTTTCAGTGGTAGGCATTTGGTTTTGAGGCCTCAAATCAGAGGGGGTGGCCCCCTCTCTTTTGGTTTTTGTTTGCTTGCATTTTTTGCCTTCCAAAGGAGCATGCCTCTTTGTACTTTTGAGGCTTGGTTCAGGCCCTTTTTTGTGACTTTTAGGACTTGCCTTGGCTCTGTCCATGGCTGTTTTGGTCATCTTTTGCATGCATCTTGTATGTGTAGTGTAATCCCATTTGTAGCTCATCGAAGTAGCATGTTTGCCTAGCTTGTGTTGAGTCAATTTCAGTAGATTTTTGGTGATGTTTTTACAATGCCTTAGATCTGTTTTGGGTTGATTTTGTCACTCCATGCATGTGCAATACACTTGTAGGGTAAATCTCATAAACTAGCTTTATATGCTTCTTGCTTTAGCATGTCATCCTAGCTTATGTTCAGTCCATTTCAGCATGTATTTGGTCATCATTTGGCATGTCATGACTCTATCTTTTGCTGGTTTGGTCGTATTTTGCATTCTCCATATACTTGTAGAACAAATCTTGCTTACTAGCTTTATATGCATGTTGTCTTGACTCATCATCCTAGCATATTTTGGCTTTGCTCCAGTATGATTTTGTTCTTATTTTGGGCTGTTATTAGACTGTTTTGGGCTGCCACGGCCATATCACTCATGCTTTGTATAGCTATAGTACAAATGCTTAGGCTAGCCTTGGGTTTTGAGGCCCCCACCATGCCATACATGTGATATTCGCATTCTTTGCCATCATTCTAAATGTTATTTCAGTCCATGAAATGTGGCCATACACTTGCATTTGACATGCTTTTAATGCCTTGGAGCCTTGGCTCTTTATGCGTCATGAATGGATCATTGTGCATGCCATTAAGCCTAGGCCTTTGGGTCATCATATCAGTGCATTTTTAGTCTTGTTATACCATGATGTAACTCTGTTTTATGTTGTCCAAGTCATGCCATGTTTGGTTTTAATAGGTGTAGTGCATTGCCTATTTTGTAACCTTGCATGCTCCATGTTTTTGGCCTTGTGTTTTAGCTTGTGTTGGCTAGCTTCGAGATTGTTTTTGGTCTTGTTTGGACCTGCCTTGGGACTGTTTTAGGTTCCCTTAGCCCTTTGGGGCTTTCCTTGCATGGTCATGGCTTAAATCTCTTTGTTAGTTTTGAGCTTCGAGCTTTGTAGCATGCTATGCTTGCATTGTTTAGTTGATTTGGCATCAATTTACATGAGATTTCAGAGGATGTAGTATTGTCATACTTGCATGCTTTTCATTCCTCAAGTGTGCTTAAGAGTTGCATCTTTATGCCTTAATTCTTGGGCCCATTGGCATGCATGCTTGTCTAGCATTTTGTACCATCAATTCAGCACCTTATGGCCACTGATTTGGGCATAATTGAGGTCTGTCCATCTTGGTTTAAGTCCATCCCTGCATGTTATTGCATGCTCGTCTTGTATATTGTAGTATGCTTGCTCTACCTTTGCGTGCTGTCGCATGCTAGTTTCATTACATGTTGTTGCATGTTTATTACACTGCATTTTGCATGCTAAAGTCATATTGCAGGATTGCATGTTCGAGTTAGCATGGTCTATGCCATGCTTGTTTTGCATTGTCATTTGGATTAAAGTGTTAATCTGAGCACGAGGAACGAGGGGCGTTTCATATTTTAAGTGATAAAACGTGTCCCAATTCTCGGTCGTCGACGCTCTTGATGATTCATTATAGAGTTTTAGGCTTTATGTGTTTATTTGTGCATTCATTTCATACTGATTTGCACAAATTGGATCTTTGGCCATCATGCATCGGGATGCGTGATTGATGGTCGTAGATCCGACTATGCCTCTCCCTTGATGTTTTGAGATGATATGGGGTGGCATAGTGCGTACATACCCTTGGGAGACCCTCCATTTTCTCTGTTTTGTGCTCTACTGCAGCTTGGTGTCCCAACACATCAGTGGCCGGCAGTGCCTTGGAGATGGGTGGTAGTGCCTTGTTGTTGGCCGGCACTCCTTCATTTTTGGTCAGCAGTGGCTCCCCCTGGTTGGCAGGCCACTGATGCACTCCCAGCATGTTTTTGGTAAGGTTCAGCAGGAATTCCTTGAGGACACCCTGTAGACAGAGCCTCTAAAGAGCAACCAGAGAGCATTTCGAGGCGAGAAACCGAATGCGAACATGCATACCATTTTGCTTCTGTGAACAGAGCTGGAGCGGCTTTATTTGTTGTTTTTTCATTTTGTAGTTAGTTAATTTGTTAATTAATTAAGTGATGTAATAATTAGTTGTAGCTAGTTATTCATTTTCGGTTATGTAATAATTAATTAACTTGTTAGTTAGTTAATTAGCCGGCATGTATTATTTATTCGGACCCTCCATCGAGAGGGCCAATTTTGTAATAAGTGTGCGTGTGTGTGTGAATGTCTTCCAACCCCATGCCTTTCTCCCTTTTACTTACCCGCTTTTGTTGGTTAGTTTTAGGTCATTTTTCAATTAGCATACTTATGCTTTGCATGTTTGCATCCATTCATTTGTCTAGCATACTTATGCCTACATGTTTGCATCCATTTATCCATCTTACGTGCACTGGGCTCGGCGCATCATACTAACTGCATCATATTTCAATTCCAAGTTGAATACATGTATCAATTGCTGCATCTTATATGCCATTTTAGGATAGCCGAGCCTATTTCTAGTTGCATTTTGCATGCGTTACATTAGCCATCTTAACATGAACTAGGATCATGCATTGATTACTAACTAGCTCTTGTTTTGACTTGGAGTACTAGGTAAGCTTTTATGCTTTAGCATATTACATGTGTGTCATTGATTGCCATGATAGCATGCTTGCCATGAGGCTAACTGCTTATGTGTTTAACTACCTGAATGCCTATGGGTGAAGGTTGGATTACTTGAATTGGAACAATTCATTGAAATCCGCATTTTAGCCTATTTATGAGTAGCAAACTTCAAACCATTTTTCAAAACAAACGGATATACGATGCTTTGTTCCAAATTAGGCGATCTAGTCTATACTTGTTTTGCTGTGCGCATCACATAGTAATTCTAGCTAGTTAATCGGAATAAGAACACATGTGTTTTCAAAAACGGGATATCATGTTTAGTAGTGGCTGATCTTTGATCGGGTGAGCGGGGGTGCTCATAGATGACCTTCCCCAATTGTACAAAAGTTCCCGAGCCAAGGCAACTTTGGTGATGACGGACACGTGGCCTTGGGCATGAGTCAGGGTTTCCTAAATTCCCCCAAAATAAAATATTTAGGTGGCGACTCTGTATCTGGTGATTTATCGGTCTTGCATTGCACTTTGCGAGATCAGATTCAGAACTGTGAAATTTGAGTCCGAACTGTAGCGTGAGGCCCTCGGGGCGCGTCTACAGTTTCTGGTGGCTCTGCTGGGGAGTTTGGAGAGCTTGACTCGAACTCATGATATCCTGTTTTGATTACACCTATGTGTCTCTTTGCATTGCATTTGCATTGGTGCGCCTAGGACACCGTGTTTGCCGTATGCTATTCCTGACCAGTTTGCCAGAGGCCCGCTTTGAAAAGCGTGCCATAAGGCTGACCGGTTGCGGGCTCTGCCACGACGGGAACACAAACCTCAATTTTTACTGGGGAACCCCTTTTGACCAATCGACCTACTGCATATTCAGAATCCATAGTGACTATTCCAAACTAGAACAGGTTGCTTACCCGATTATAGGTTGTTTGAAACCGCTGTGTGCGTAGTGAAACCCTAGCCCGTGACAAAATAGGACAGGGAAACCCTACCCCAACATAGGGGTGTTTTGGCTCTCATTTGCTTGCTATGTGCTTTTAGAGTGTACCTCTGCAGGAATGCACGTATCAGTTTGCAAGTCTGGGTATCACACCTGCAGGCATTAGTATCAGTATTTTGAGAATCAGTTATATCCGCGGGTATCAGATTCAGTTTTGGAGCAGTAATTTGGGAAACAGTGATCAGTGGTTAAGGATAGGTCTTTCAGCTTGTGTGTGCCGACCATGTGTTGTCTTTATTTAAGCTGGTATGCTGCCTGTTTTTTTTTGCTTATTGTTTCCTTGTTATGCTTTATTTATATTTTTGCAAGGTAGTTTAGCACAATTGCATCCGATCAGGTAGATATTCCCCGAGCACTCTGGGTTAGAGGTCGTAGACTTAATCGATCCAGGGATCTAATAGACGGACAAGCAGTGTTTCTTTCTTTACCCCCGGTTACTAGGCAGAGGTCAGCCAGGCGCAGTGTATCAGTACAGCGGTCGCCAGATCAGTGGTCTACCCCATTAGTGAACAGTTAGACTGAGGTCTCAGTTTTTATTGCAGGGACAGATATACCGGTTATTCAGATAGATCCGTACAATATGGCAAGCTTAGAGGAGATGGTGCGTCACCTCCAAGAAAGCATGAAAACTATGCTGTAGGACGTTGCCCGTCAAGTAGAATCTGCCAAACAACAGGCTGCGATCGTGACCCAATAGGCAGAATTAATCACTAGGCTACAGCAGCAAACTGGAGCATCTGCTTCACACCAGGCTCCTCCCCTACCAAGAGTTCCCATACTCGGGGAGACAACTAACGTCCAGGATGATACGGACATTCCAATCGGGTCGGCTCTATCCCCAGTTTTACTCCAGCTGTCCAAAACACCCACCAACCTGCCAGATTCTCCCTTTGAGTTTGAGACGGACCCCACAACACTGAAAGTAAGCAAGCTTGAAATGCTGTTCAATAAGTCTCAAGGGGCTCATTCCATTTTGGATATTGGGGATGGGTACACCGACTCAGCCGTAACACTGCCAGACCATTTTAAGATGCCACATACTGACTGCTTTGACGGGTCGGGGGACCCTATGGTGCATTTGCGGCTATTTTCAGACACTCTAAGGCCGATGGGCCTCTCTAGATTATAGAAGCTTTTCCTGTTTGGCCGGACCTTGTTAGGTGTAGCGACCATTTGGTATGAAAAATTGGAAGATTCCGTCAAGAGGAGTTAGGAGGAGATGGTCGAGGCCTTCATAGCTCAATACTCATACAATACACAGATCGAGATTATGACCTGTGATCTTGAGACAACCAGGCAGGAGCCGTAGGAGAGTGTCTCCGATTTTGTAACCCGGTGGAGGGCCAAGCCCTCGATGATGACCATCAGGCCAGTTGACAAAGATCAAATACGGATGGTTGTGCGTAACCTCCAGCCTAAGCTCATGTAGAAGATGATTGTTCTCCCCCTGCCAACCTTTGCAGACCTACACGAGATAGGGGTGTAGATCGAGGATGCTATGAAACAGGGTCTGATTGACCAAGACTGAGAGCAGCCCAAGAAGGCATTCAATCGTAGTTTAAATGCAGACACAAGCAGTGCTGCAGCTGGCTGATCTTCAGATGTGATGGGTACCACCACCAATACCCCGAGAACCCTTGCAGCTATGCCATTCACCGGTGCATCCGGAAGTAGCTCACAAACAACCAAGTATTCCCCCCGAAGCCAAAGAACCTTCACTCCACTATACATGCCCCCGTCCAAAGCTCTGGGGGTTTTGATCAAGAAAGGGCACTTAAAGCCCCTAGAGCCGTGGGCGCTACTAGACAGACTCCCTGCTTCCTATAACCCGACCAAGTACTACGCCTATCACCACCAGCATGGTCATGACACCGACCAGTGCTTTCAATTACATCACGATATTCAGGATCTCATCGACAACAAGGTGATCATTCCCCCAGAAAAACCAAATGTCCTAACCAACCCTCTCCCACCACATAACCAAGCTCCACCTCCCAAACACATCAATTTTATCCAAACTAGAGTTGCGTCATACGACCCCAGCGTATATATCACCCCTTCTCACCTACCCAAGCCGGAGGTGTTCATTCCTGACAGCACTGACTTGTGCGTGTTGGACATCTCCCAAACCCAACCAGAAATGGTGGTGGTAACCATCGGAGATGGAACTGGGTCAACTGTGAGAACAGAGGAGGATGAGCAGTCAGAACCTGAGGGGCCTGCGAGTTTCAAGTACAACCCGAGTGGTTACATTACCTCAGTAGGCCAGGCTAGGCCGAATGTGGAATTGCCAGTAGGAGCAGAGATTTGTGTAGCACAAGAGGATGGACCTGATCAAAGGCTAGATGACCTAGCGGATCGGGAAGAAGACCTTGTAAATCTGCAATTCTTTGAAGAGCAAGATTCAGGGGACGTGACAGTCAATTGGTTTGATGGGTCAGCAGAAACTACTGGATGGCTTGACGACCAACTAGATGTTGTAGAACAACCTCAGTTAGAGTAGAGTCCGCCAGGGATAAAGACATCAACAATGGCCGAAAGGGCCGGGAATCAGAATACACCGTCGGAGAGCACCGGTGATAATAATTTTGCTCAGGACCAGAGCATTTCGAGTATAGAGGATATTGAACAGCAAGCCGCACTGAAACAGTTCGGGCAAGAAAGGACCAAGGATTCTGAAAGAGTCAAGAAAGCCAAAGCCCCTGGGGGGATAGAACGTGTTGTGAGCACGGGAACGGAAGGCACTGTAGGTACAGGAATAGTTGTAATGGAGCCGGATAGGTGCCTGTCGGTTGCAGATGGCATGTGGTAGGAAGATGACGACCTGCGTCTTGCCCACACAGATGACTGTAGACGCGCCCGTGGGCCTCACTACAGTTCGGACTCGATTTGTGTCACGGTTCTTAATCTGAACCAAAGAGTCCAAATCTGGCAAATCGTTTTGAGAAAAACAGATTTTTAGAAAAAGAAGTGCCAAACATGGACTGCTTTTCCAGATACAGAGTCGCCACCTAAATATTTTATTTTGGGAAATTTAGGAAACCCTGACTTGGTGCCAAAGGCCACGTGTCCGTCATCACCAAAGTTGCCTCGGCTCGGGAACTTGGGTACGATTGGGGAAGGTCAGCTATGAGCACCCTCTCTCGCCTGATCAAAGATCGGCCTCTACTAACCGTGATATCTTGTTTTGAAAGCATTATGTGTTCTTATTCCAGTTATTAGCCTAGAATTACTATGTTATGCGCACAGCAAACAAGTATAGACCAAATCGCCTAAATTGGAACAAAACATTTCATGTTTGTTTTGAGAATGATTTGCTACTCGCAAGTAGGCTAAAATGCAGGTTTTGCCACCCTCAAGTGGGCTTTTAGAAAAGATGGTAGTGAGCTTAAAATTCACAGTTTTAATGCGTTATCCCAATTTAAGCAATTCGACCTCCATCCACAGGCATTCAAGCAGTTATATCATATAAGCAGCTAGCCTCATGGTAATCATGCAACTATGGGAACACTCACACGCATGCGGCATGCTAAAGCATAAAAGCTCACCTAGTACTCCAAGGCAAAACAGAAACCAGCTAGTAATCACATGCATGATCCTAGTTCATATTTGAAATGGCTAATGCAACACATGCAAAGATGCAATCCAAACAGGCTCGACTATCCTAAACATGGCATGTGAAATGCTGCAACTAACAAATACTCAACTTGGAATTGAAATACAAGTGCAGTTAGCATGATGTACCGAGCCTGGTGCATGTAAGACAAATGTATGGATGCACGCATGCTAAGCATAAGGTATGCTAATTTAAATATGCCCTAGTCTACCATCATAAGCGGGTAAATAAAAGGGAAGAAAGACGTGGGGTTGGAAGACACACACACACTCACGCACACTTATTACACAATTGCCCTCACTCGGAGGGTCCGAAAGAATAATACAGTCCGAATAACAAATCAACTATCCTAGCTAATTAATTATTACAGACCCTTAATTAATTAACAATATAAATGCAGAAAGAAGGTAGTCGCAGCCGTGCCTCGGAATGCGCGAATGATGCATGTTTGACTCGTCTTGCCCGGAAACTCGCTGCCATAGCACTACTGCCTCTGTTTACACTGCCCTAGCTCCTCTAAAGACTGCACAAGTCTTGGAATGGGTTCTCTGCACACTTTGGAGCACCACCGGCTAGGAGGAATGGTCACCGGCCGCGGGGAATGATCACCGGCTGCATTTTGATATATCGGCTGCAAATTCCTGGCCGGTCGGCACTATATGTAGCCGACCGGCCAAAACTTCCTGCAGAACCTGCAATTGACGGCAGCAGAGGGCAAGCAGTGTATGGCATGGAATTTTCAAAGCAATGTATGCATGGCCACTCTCTCAATCATGTAATGGACTCAAGGGAGTATGCCCCTCGACCCTCGGGCCATCAATTATGCATGATGGCCTAAGAGGCCAAGTTTTGCAACTTCGATATCAAATGAAAGGCAAGCACAAAACACATCAAAGGGCCCCAACCCCTATCATGATTGATCAAGAGGCAAGGGATGCATGCTCAATGAAATGCAACCTAGGCATGGAGGCTAAGTATGCAACATGAACATGCAAATGAGCAATGTATACTAGGCGCGCAACCTAAACATGTAAGCAAACATGGCATGCAACAACATGCGATGATGGACTTAAACTAATATGGATAGCTCGCAAGCATGCCAAAATCAGTGGCCATTAGATGAAAATGAGACACTCGAAATGCGTGCACGCATGCACGCAAATCGAGGACCGAACCTAAGGCATCAAATGCCACTCTACCAAAGCATGGCAAGGCATGGAATATGGTATGTAAACATGAAAATTTCAGCACTAAAATATGATACAAAATAGTCCCGAATCATGGAAATATGGCACCCGATGCATGAGATGAGCCCCGAAACTCAAAACTAGGCACATATGATGGCTTACAGCTATACAAAGCATGCATTATTTGATCATGAAGCATGAAGACAGAGTCAAGGAAGTCCCAAAACATGCATATTTTCAGTTCAAAGCATGGCCAAAAGATGTTAGCAAGATGGACTAAAATAGCATGCAACTTTGACTAGCAAACATGGGTTGTATGGCAAGTATATGATGCACATGGAATCTCACCAAACCATAAAAAATCAGTGAATAAAACATGTGAAAATAGGCCCAAATAACCACTAATATGCAACCATGGCATGCAAAAATGATGAGTTACTTTAGAGGGCCATGCAAGGAGTTGTTAAGCACATGCAAGATAGACATTTAGCAAGGCCAAATCAACTCTGAAAATGAGTTCTGAGGGTCCTAAAACCCACTAAAAAATGCCTGAACCGAGCTCAAGATGTGTGCAAACATAGGCCCCTTTGTAAGGCCAAAAATGCAAGTAATGAAGACAATAAGGAGAGGGGATGACCCTCTCCTTCTTAGGACCTTAAGACACCCTCCTCACCACTGAAATCCCTTAAGATTTCAGTGGTGAGGAGGCCTAAACAAGGTGGTCCCGGAGTTCACAAAAAATGCATAAAAATGAGGCCAAACAAGGCCTAAGAGGGGGTATACAACCCCAAACACAAAAGTGTTCTTAAACAAACTTGAAAAGGAGCTAAAAACAAGACTTCTTTAGTTATACACAAAGCTCAAATAAATATGCAAGATAGGTCAAAATCCAATGCAAGATTGGGAAAAATAAAGCAAGAAACTCACCCTTGAAGAACACTTCAAGAACAGTTGGTCCAGCCACTCTTTTCTGACCAAAATCAGTCCAAAACCTTAAGAATCAACCCTCAATGTCTCTCAAACTCGAAGCAAGGTGTGGTAGTGTGTGTCTTAGTGCAAAACTAAGGTAAAAATGCACTTTTAGGCCACAAAACACACACAAGGGAGGAGAGAGAGTAAAATATATAGAGAGAGAGAGAGAGAGTGTATATATCAGATATATATATGTATAGGTCTGGTTTTTTGTTCAACCCATCAACCCTTAACAATGGAGGAGGAGAGGCCCTTAAATAGGCAATGGAAATGGCTCTAAGCTTATAAGACAAGCTTAAGAGAAAGGGTCAAGGGGGGCAAGAGGGACAAGGCTTCTTGAGGAAGCTAGGACAACTGGTAAGCTTCTTGAGGAAGCCAAGATAAGGGGCCAAGGCTTCCTCAAGAAGCCTTGAGCAAAGGGTGCAAAAAAAGGGGTCAAGGGCTCAAAACAACCACCTATGTGTATGGGGGGACGGGTTTGTGCATCCCAGCTAGCACAGCTGGCATGCACCATGCCTGGAAGGTGCAAAAAGGTCAAACCGGCCAGAAAAGGAGGTCGTCGGCCAAAATAAATGGCCGGTCGGAACAATAAATTGCCGGTCGGCTAAATATATTGCCGATAGATTCTTCCAAGGTCAACAAGTGGCTGATGGGTGTCCAAATTGAAGCCCCAGAAGTTATCTTTCCAATTCCGCAAACCTTACATTAAAATTCCTCCTGTGCAAAAAGTTATGCCCTTTTTGGTGAAGCCGCGCAGATTCGATCCAACCGGGATGATGCCCAACTTCAACCAACCATATCTCCCCCACCCAGACTTGGCTTTAGGAGATTCTTGAGTGCAAAATGAAGCACCGGAAGTAAGCTTTCCAACGGTGGTGGCCTCATAGTTAAAATCCAAGTATGCAGATGAATAAGCCTGATTTAGCGAGGGTTGCTCGACTTTCTTCTACCCGGATCCTTGCCGAACTTCTTCTCCAACTTGTTTTCTCCCCTCTTCTCCTCTTTTCTTCAACTTCAAACCCCTAAGCAAGGTGTTTTGAAAGATTTTTCAAAGATTTCATTTCTCTTTCATTCATTTCCACTTTGTCCCTGCTCGGTTTACCGAAAAGTGCAACGTTTGACAAAATGCGAGCCTCGGAACATCGCAGAAACTTTATTTCAAAAAAGTTTTGAAAGAGAGGGTTTTAAGGTCTAAAAACCATCCAAAATAGCTTTGGTCCAAAATGGGGTGTGAAGTTGAGATTTGGCTCTCTCCTTGCCGAAGAAACTGGATCTTTGCCCTGCACACCTTTTATCACCAAGTAAACTATCAGTAATGCCTAAGTCTTATGGGCTGTCAAAAATGGGGTGTCTACAATGACGACTGGGGACAAAGCTAGCCAGATGATACTTGGTATGTGGGTGAAGTAGACCACATGACTAGGAGCGGGCGGTATTTTAAGCCCCCGCACTTAGATGAACCAGAAGCGTCCGGGAAGGACAAGGAGGTGGAGAAACAAATATAAAAGTTACTCGAAGAAGAGGCTATGCTGAAACAGCTGAAGAAGATACAGGCAGACATCTCCATCTGGGGACTGCTTATGGCTTCACGAGTTCATAGATAGGCTATCCTTTCGGCAATGGACAAGGCCAAACTCTCAATAGATACCACACCTGAACAGCTGGTAGGGCTGGTCTTTCCGGGAGGAGCTTCCCCGACGTTGACCTTTTCTGACAAGGAACTGCCGCCTGAGGACTCGGATCACAACGAACCACTCTACATCTCTATGAAGTGTAGAGACAAGTGGGTACTGGTAGTTTTTGTCGATACGGGTCCACCATCAACATGTGCCCGTTAAGGACAGCATATGCAATCGGGTTGAAGCCCGTAGACTTTGTGCCAACCATCCAGGTGATAAGGGCATATGACAATACAAGTAAAGAGGTAAAGGGAACCGTGCAGATTCAGGCCCAGGTTGGTCCAGAACAACATGATGTTGACTTTTATGTCCTGGACGTTCCTGCAACCTTCAATCTACTCCTAGGGCGGTCATGGCTGCACCAGGTGAGGGCAGTCTCTTCCACCCTGCATCAGATGTTGAAATATCCCCATGGGAAGGGGGTAACTTTTGTTTTGGGAATTCGTCGATTCATCCGCCACCAGATGTGTCTACACCGGTTTTGTAAATCGAGCATGGCACGGAGGATGTGTTCCTATCAGGATTCACCTTAGCTGAGGCCCAAGTAGTTTAGAACATCTTAGCTATTGATGAGGGATTGTATGTCACCGCACAGTCAGTGTACCTCATGAACAAGCTTCAGCACATCCTCGGTATGGGATTAGGAGAAAGTGGCCGGAAAGGCATGGCAGTATCGGCCGAAGTGCCGCACAACCCGCAAAAGAGATTGGGAAAGGAAAGGCAAAGAAATGGCTGGAAGGGCCAGAGCCAAGCAGACCGGGAAGCGTTTTGATTTGATGCATCGGCCTATTCAGGGCACCCTAAACGGACGCTTCATCTAGGAGGGGGAAGACTTTCCATTCTGCGGCTTCCTAGAGCTGTGGTTGAATGCAGAAAAGAGGCATATGCCGGGATTTGAAATCTTCTTTGACTTGCAGTTATCCGGGGATGATGTCGCCGAGGAGCAGACAGGTCCATTAGCTGAGGTCGAGCAGTGTAAGGAAGTGGATTCTGAGAACGCCGAGTTTGAAATGGGGGTAGCACTGGCCTATCTACTATCAGATCCTCCGATCGTCCATGAGTGCTTAGGGGATGATCTCTCAGTGTCTATGATCAGGAATGAAACGGTTGCGAGCCCACCTTCAAACATTTTGGATGCATCCATCGTACCCTCCTTCGTCTGGCAATACGAGAAGGAATTCTTACCGAGCAGCACCAGGTCAGGTAGTGAGCCGGAATCTGATTCCACTGAGTCCGTAGGGTCAGAATCAGGTTCCAGCTCGTCTGAGTCTGAGTTCAGTATTCTTGGGGGTGATAACCCAGATGCCACAATCCTGTCCAGGTTGTCTTTTTCTTTCTCTTTTGAGTTTATTGTAACAGAAGAATCAGATGGACTGGATGAAGTGATTAATGAGAATGGAATAGTTGTGGCTTCTGAGTACTTTTATGTGCCTTTGATTTATTGTATTAATCAGGACTTTCAAAATTTCGATGAAAACGACGAGGAAGAAATTCCTCTGATTTTAAAATATTGGCTTGAACAAGAGCATGAGAGGTTTGCAAAACCGCTAGTTGATGAAATCACCCAAATTAATGTTGGCACTGAGAAGGACACGCAGCTGGTCCAGATTGGGTCCACATTGTCTTCGGAGGAAAGCGAGCGCTTAGTCGCTTTATTAAAAGATTTCAAAGATGTTTTCGCGTGGTCCTACGAAGACATGCCTGGAATCGATCCTGAGATTGTACAACACTAGATCTCTCTCGACCCAGAGGCCTGACCTGTTAAGCTGAAACTCAGAAGGATCCGCCCTGATTGGGCTATCAAGATCAAAGAAGAGGTCAACAAGCAAATTGACTCAGGGTTCCTGCTGGTATCTGAATACCCAACTTGGTTGGTCAACATCATTCCAATGTCGAAGAAAGACGACAGAATTCAGGTAGGTGTGGACTTAAGGGATTTGAACAAAGCCAGTCCAAAGGACGACTTTCCTCTGCCGTATATCGACGAATTAGTTGACTTCACTGCTGGGCACGCATTGCTTTCGTTCTTGGATGGCTTTTCAGGCTACAACCAGATTGTAATGGCATCTGAAGACCGGGAGAAGACTGCCTTTACCACCCCGTGGGGGACCTATTGTTATAGGGTAATGCCATTTGGGCTGAAGAATGCTGGAGCTACATATCAATGGGCTGCGACCACGATATTGCATGACATGATCCACAAAGAGGTTGAGGTGTACGTGGGTGACATGATTGTCAAGACCAAGGAAAGAGAGGGCCACTACACCGCATTGTAAAAATTCTTCCAAAGGATAAGAGAATTTCGGTTACGGCTAAATCCTCAAAAATGTATGTTTGGTGTTACAGCAGGGAAAATGCTGAGGTTCTTGATCACACAAAGGGGCATCGAAGTCGACCCTTCCAAAATCAAGGCCATCTTAGAAATGCCACCACCAAGGACTGAAAAGGAGGTGCGAGGCTTTTTGGATAAAGTGCAACTCATAAGACAGTTTATCTCAAAATTCACCTTGACTTGTGAACCACTCTTTTGTCTCTTGAAGAAAGGAACGAAGTTCTAATGGGACGGTTGATGCCAAGCTGCTTTTGAACAGATTAAGCAATACTTACAGAACCCACCTGTGTTGTCATCACCTGAGCTGGGGAAACCGTTGATCTTATATCTTTTAGTGACTGAAACTATAATGGGCTGCATGCTTGCACAAGAGTCTGAGGGCAAAGTGGAGAGAGCCATCTACTATCTGAGCAAGAAAATGCTGGATTACGAGACCCGCTACACTCCACTGGAGAAGGCTTGTTTGGCCTTGGTATGGGCTACCAGGAAGCTGCGGCACTACCTGTTAGCTCACTCTGTAATGTTGGTTTCGAGATTAGATCCCGTCAAATATCTCTTCGAGAAACCGGCACTTACGGGTAGGCTAGCCCGTTGGTTGCTTCTGCTTTCCGAATTCTATCTGAAGTATGTGACGTGGAAGTTAGTAAAGGGGAGAGCGGTAGCGGAGTTCCTTGCCGATCACCCAGTTGAAGGGGATGAAGCAGTTGAGTACCTATTCCCAGACGAGGCCATTTTGCATGTCGAAGACGAAACTTGGACGATGTACTTTGACGGAGCATCAAACCAATACGGGTATGGGATAGGAGTGTTGCTGATAGTGCCTGACAATTCCCGCATCCCTCTAGCATTCAAGCTACGTTTCAAAGTATCGAACAATGAAGCAGAATATGAGGCATGCATTGCTGGCTTAGAAGGTGCCCTAGAACTAGGGACAAAACGGTTGGATGTCATCGGGGACTCGAACCTTGTTGTATCTTAGGCTAAAGGAGATTTGAAAGTCAAAGAAGAAAATATGAGAATTTACCACCAGCCCTTGGACTTGCTGATTCCTTGATTTGAGAAGCTGAACTTCACTCATCTGTTAAGAGAGAACAACAGGTTCGCAGATTCACTAGCAACTCTATCTTCCATGATAGACATCCCTTTTGAGAGAAAAGTGAGAAAAAGGGTTTTGAGAGAAAAAATCGAGCCTGAGGGCCGAGTGATGTGAGAAACATATGTGAGAAAGGGTGGGAAACTTACCTGCAACAGTAGTGGGCTCCTCGCCAAGCTAGCTATTGTAGACACCCCATTTTTGACCGACCTTAAGACTCAGACATCACCGATTGAGCGCTCGGTGACGTTGCATATCGTGCTCGTTCAGAAGTTTCAGAGTCACGGCCGTGAGCCCTGCCTCCGGACTTCCGAACCTTCTTTTGTGCCTTGCCTCGGTTTGCGAACCAGACTCGGTTTTCTCTGTTTCTTTTCCTAAGGGGAGGGAGAGGTCCCGTAGACCATATCTCAGTGGCCGTGGGCTACATTTGGTGGCCGTAGGCCATTTTGCCCATTTTAGAGCCCGGTTTCCGATTTTTCGGAACCGTTGGCCGTGTGCCTCGGTTCGGGACCGCTTAACCATCTCCGTTTGCTCTAAATTTTGGCGTGCATCTTAATTACTCCCTTTCAAGGGACACTGGGGTTTGAGAAACCCACTTCGTGGCCGAACGCCACTTTCGGTGCTTAACAGCCCATTTTCGGGACCCCGAACTGCGTGTTTTGGCCCCCGAGCATTTGTTTTGCATCGGTTTTCGTTCTTTTTTGGCAGGTACCTCTGTTTTATTACCAGGAAGGTCACTGGAGGGTGGGAGCCCAGAAATTATCTTGGCAACCAGTTATATTCCATTTTCGCCCTCTGACACCCGTTTTTCTCACTTTCGAGCCAATGTTGAACACCTTGGGGGCACTTTCTTCAACCCCAAACCACATATTTGTGTTGTACACACATGGGAGGATCCTAATATCATATGGCCGGCCAGAAATTCCATTTGACCCTTTTGAACCCCTCTTAAAAATGGCTTGTTCTCTCTCCTGTTTTACAGTTTCCAAATTCGAACCACAGGGTTGTGATGAGGGGACCTGGGAGGACATCTTTATGTGGTGGTCGGCCACTATTTCAACTTGACCTTTTTGACCCCTAGCCGGCCAGCTAGGGGAAGTGGCCGGCCGGCCACCTGCAGCTTTGAAAGGTGGCCGGCCATGTTCCTTGCAATACACACTTTACAACTGTATAGCTGTATCCCCCAGAAAATATCTCAATCCGGGGGATATTTTTTGGGGGAAAACTTGCCTCCTTTTCCCCCACCTTTACTCCCCCTTTTTTGGTCCATATAACCAGCAGGCAACATTGGTCTTGAGGGTTAGAAAAATTGGTCTTCAAGCCTTGATACACAAATCTCCCTCCATCTCTCTTATTTCCTTGAAAAACCTCCAAGTCCTACACCACCATTTCTTCTACACCACCAACCCCCACCCTTCCATCCTCCATTCTAGAAGTTTGAAGGTGTTCTCCAAGGCCCGAGGAGCCACAAAATCAAGCCAAGAGGCAACCAAAGTCAAGCCTTCAAGGGTAAGTAGTATTTTTCCTTTTTTGAGCTTATTTTGGTATCTTTTCTTAGCCATACGTGCTTACTGATTTGAGCTCCGACCAAAACTGAAAAGGTAATTTTTTTGAGCTCATTTTCTTGTTTCATTAAGGGCTCAACCCTGTTTGAGGCCCCCATATTGCACTTGCTTCAATATCTCCTTGTATGTCAATATTCTTGCATGCTTCACTAGCCTATCATTTTTCTATTTTTGGACCATGATCAGAACTGAAAGTGGCCTTATTTTGACCTTATTAACATGTTTTATTAAGGGTCTTTGCTCGTTTGGTGAATTCTTTGTATACCTCATGTTATAGCCACTTTTTGAGCCTCATTTTGCATTGCATTTCTAGCATGTTTGTACACTGATTTCGGGGCTGCCATAAACTGTAAATGTGCATATTTTTTTGTCCCTATTCAATGTTGTAGAAGGGAATTTTTCATTTTGGGCTGTGCATATACCACTTGCCTCTTTGGCCACCTTTTGGCCCATTTTCTTGCATAAGAGCTTAGCCATATCTATGTTTGTTTTTGGGGTTTTTACAGTTCTGTAAAGTGGCTTATTTTGGGCCCCTCTTCAATGTTGTTGAAGGGCCCTAACCTGTTTGGGGGCAGAAGCTGTGAGTTGCTTCATAACCTCATATTTAGGGCTATTTTTGCATGCTATTTTTGCCCTATTTGTGTTTGCTGTTTGGCCATGCTTTAAACTGTAAAAATTCTCGTCTAGGGTCTGCCTTGCTTCTGTCTTTTCATCTCATGTTCAAATTATGCATGCATTGCATAGCCATAGGCCATTTCATGCGCTAAATTTCATGATTCGGGAGAAATTCCATGCATCGGGTGTGTTTTCGCCTCATTTCGGGGCTGTTTTCCCCACATTTCAGTGCTGAAATCCCATTAGCATGTTTGCATATCATTTTCCATGCCATTGCATTGCATATGCCATTACCTCGGTTTGCGTGCCCGTGTGCACGTATTTCGAGGCACTTCATTTTCATCCATCGGCCTCTTATGTGAGTGTAGCTGAGGCTCTCTCATGTTAGTATAAGTCCATGTTGCATTCTATATGCCATTTCCATGCCATTGCATTGCATATGTCATTGCCTCGGTTTGCGTGCCAGTGCGCACGCATTTCGAGGCACTTCATTTTCATCCATCGGCCTCTTATGTGAGTGTGGCTGAGGCTCTCCCATGTTAGTATAAGTCCATGTTGCATTCTATATGCCATTTTAGCCATATTGCATTGCGTATGCCATTGCCTCGATTTGCGTGCCCGTGTGCACGCATTTCGAGGCACTTCATTTTCATTCATCGGCCTCTTATGTGAGTGTGGCTGAGGCTCTCTCATGTTAGTATAAGCCCATATCACATTTCCATGTCATTTACATTGCGTATGTCATTAACTTGGTTTGCGTGCCCGCGTGCACGCATATCGAGGCATCTCTTTTTTTACAGCATAGTGCATACTAGGTTGTATCTTAGATCGCATCCTGTCATTTTCTCGGTGTGCGTGCCCGTGTGCACGCATTTCGAGACATGTCATTTTCATAGCATAGTGCATACTAGGCTGTATCTTAGTTGCATTCCATGCATATCATGCATATATCTGTGAAAATACATTGCTATGCCCCTTTCCTGCTCTCTGTTGCAGCAAATGAAGAATCAGCAAACTTCCGGAGTTTGGCCCGCATTTCAAGAAAAGGTGTAAACAGAGGCTAGTTGGGGCATCCCAGTGGATTTCCGCGCAAGGCAGCCCAGACATGCATCATTCATCAGGAGCAAGGCAGTCCCTGGCTTGCACGCCAGTTTTACAGCTTTCTGAGTTAATTTGATTAATTAATTAGGAATTTATACATTATTTGGACTGTAATATTTAGACTGTACTATTCTTTCATTTGGGACTGTATTATTTATTCGGACCCTCTGCGCGAGGGCATAACTGTAATAAGTGTGCGCGTGTGTGTTGTATGTCTTCCAACCCCACGTCTTTCTCCCTTTTATTTACCAGCTTATGATGGTTAGATTAGGGCATGTTTCAATTAGCATACAGTATGATAGCATGTTTGCATTCATTCATTTGTTTTGCATGCACCGGGCTCGGCGCATCATACTAACTGCATTGTACTTTCAATTCCAAATTGAATACATGTTAGTTGTAGCATTCCATATGCCATGATTAGAAAAGCCGAGCCTGCTATAGTTGCATTTTTGCATGTGTTGCATTAGGCATTTTTGTATACTTAGGATCATGCATGATTTCTAATGTAGTTTCTATTTTGGCTTGGAGTACTCGGTAAGTTTTATGCTTTAGCATCCTTGCATACATGTGGGTGACTGCCATGAATAGCATGCTTACCATGAGGCTACATGCTTATGTGATATAACTGCCTGAATGCCTGTGGGTGAAGGTTAGGTTATTTGAATTGGAACAATTCATTAAATGTTTTAAGCCCACTAGATAGTGGTAAAACCACCTTTTCCTAAGCCCACCTGCGGGTGGCAAAATCTGCATTTTAAGCCTACTTGCGAGTAGCAAACCATCTTTCAAATAAACAAGCATGAAATGTTTTGTTCCAATTCAGGCGACTCGGTCTATACTTATATGCTGTGTGCATCACATAGTAACCTAGGCTAATAACCGGAATAAGAACACACAAAGTTTTCAAAAATAGATATCATGGTTAGTAGAGGCCGATCTTTGATCGGGCGAGCGGGGGTGCTCACGAAGTGACCTTCCCCAATCGTACCCAAGTTCCCGAGCCGAGGCAACTTTGGTGATGACGGACACGTGGCCTTAGGCAAACGAGTCAGGGTTTCCTAAATTTCCCCAAAATAAAATATTTAGGTGGCGACTCTGTATCTGGCAAAGCAGTCCATGTTTGGCACTTCTTTCAAAAAAATCTGTTTTCTCAAAACGATTTGCCGGATTTGGACTCTTTGGTTCAGACTTAGAACCGTGACAAATTTGAGAGTCCTGAGCTGTAGTGACCCCAAAATGAACAGAACGGGAGCTCGTTCCTCCCCGGGGCGTTCGGGGACGTCTACAGTTTCTGGCGACTCTGCTGGGGATTTAGAGAACTTGACTCGAACTCTTGATATCTGTTTTTGACTACACTTGTGTGTTTCTTTGCATTGCATTTGTATTCGTGTGCCTAGGACACCGTGTTTGCCATCTGCTATTCCTGAACGGTTTGCCGGAGGCTTGTCTTGTCAAGGCATGACCATAAGGCTGACCGGTTGTGGGCTCTGCCAGTATGGGAACACAAACCCCGGTTTTACCGAGGTACCCCTTTTGACCATTCGACCTAGTGCATATTCAGATCCATAGTGACCATTCCAATCTAGGACATGTTGCTTACCCGTTTATAGGTTGTTTGAAACCGCTGTGTGCGTAGTGAAACCCTAGCTCCTGACAAAATAGGACAGGGAAACCCTACCCCAACATAGGGGTGTTTTGGCTCTCACTTGTCTGCTATGTGCTTTAGAGTGCGTCTCTACAGGAATGCATGTATCAGTTTGCAAGTTTGGGCATCAGGCCTGCGGGCACCAGTTCAGTATTTGGGAGTCAGCTTTACCTGTGGGTATCAGACTCAGATTCAAGCCAAATTTTGGGGCAGAATTCAGCAGAGGGCACACTCACTCAACTATGCTCGTATCTGTTCAGATGGAATCAGGCTGAGATGCTATCTGTTTTCTCTTTTGCTAGGTAGTCTAGGAACCATAGCTTCAGAAGGCTCCGATATCCCCCAAGGTTCATCGAACTTGTGCTGATAGACTTTGCTAGGTCAGAGATTCAGTTCAAGGGCAATCAGTGTTCCTCCGCCAGAGGCAAGGGATAGATACCAATCAGTCAGATGGATCAGCAGAACACATCAGGGATGGAGGCAATGATGCGCCAGATGCAAGAAAGTATGAAACTCATGCAGCAGGATGCTGCCCGTCAGGAGGAATTTGCCAAACAGCAGGTTGCGATCATGGCTCAGCAGGCCGAGCTCATCATCAAGCTGCAACAGCAAAGCGACGCGTCCGCTTCACAACAAGTTCCTCCCCCAACAGGAGCTCCAACACCTGAGGAGACGCCAAATGTCCAGGAAGGTACGAACATTCCGGTAGGGCCGGCTCCGCCCCCAATTTTACCTCAACTATCCAAAACACCTATCAATCTACCAGACTCTCCCTTCGAGTTCGAGGTTGACCCCACAGCGTTGAAGTTGAGCAAGCTTGAAAAGTTGTTCAAGAAATCCCAGGGGGTAAAGTCCATCCCGGCCATTGAGGACGGGTACACCGACGCAGCTGTAACTCTGCCGGACAGGTTCAAGATGCCTCACATCGACCGTTTTGATGGGTCAGGAGATCCCATGGTCCACTTGAGCTTGTTTTCAGATGTTTTGCGCCCGATGGGCTTGACAAGATTACAGAAGCTCTCCGTTTTTGGCAGGACCCTGTCGGGTATTGCAGTCACCTGGTATGCCGAATTGGAGAATTCAGTGAAACAAAGCTGGGAGGAGATGGCCGAGGCCTTCGTCGCACAATATTCATATAATACCCAAATCGAGATTACGACCCGTGATCTTGAGACGACGAGACAGGAGCCGAAGGAGAGCTTCTCAGAGTTCGTAGCCCGCTGGAGGGCCAAGGCTTCAATGATGACCCTTAGGCCCACTGACAAAGATCAAATTCGGATGATTGTGCGCAATCTCCAGCCCAAGCTAATGCAGAAAATGATCGTGATCCCCTTCCCTACCTTTCCAGACTTGCATGAGATGGGAGTACAGATCGAAGACGCTATGAAGCAGGGCCTTTTTGACCAGGAGAAAGAGCAGCCCAGGAAGGCATTTTCCCGCAGTTCGAATGCGACCACCAGTGGTGATACAGCTGCAAGATCTTCTGAAGTGGGCATGGTTACCACCACCGTATCAAAAACAGCTACCCCATTCACCGGTGCGTCCGGAAGTAGCTCACAAGGAACCAAGTACCCACCTCGAGTCAAAAGGGCTTTCACCCCCACTTCATGTGCCTTTGTCAAAGGCCCTAGAGGTCTTGATCTAGAAGGGACATCTGAAACCGTTGGAACAACGGCCCCTACCCGATCCTATCCCTGCAAAGCATGATCAGACTAAATACTGCGCCTACCATCAACAAACCGGTCATGACACCGACAGTTGCTTTCGTTTGCGCCATGATGTACAAGATCTGTTTGACAACGGGGTCATCCCTGCACCAGGTCCTGCAAAGTCTATCGGCACTTGATAAGTGAACTTGTGGGGGGGGGGGGGAGACAATGTGATCTAATCAAGGAATGAACCACCTACGGATGGCGCTCAGATTACTCCAGCTGTGATGGATGGCATGCACTGTTTTGAGCAATGTACGAGTGCTGTTAATTTTGCATTCTGACCTGGGTATTGGGATAGTCTTGTTTTGAGTCAGTCTTTTGTTTTGAGTCAGTCTCTTTTGTTTTGGGTCTGTCTTGTTGTATCGAGTCAGTCCTGTTGTATAGGAGTCGGGTGATTCCAGGGGGTGTTACCTCGGGCGTCACCATTTTGTTTTTTGTTTGTTTTTTCGTTTTGTTTTGAGTCTGTTTCTGCCGGGGCCAGTTGTGCCAACAGATTTGAATGAAATAGCAATGGTTTTTCACGCTCTTGTGTTTGCCTCGGCCATGTGCCAATTGTGCCAGAAAGTTTGAATGAAACGGCAGTACTTTTCGCCTACTCTTCTGCACCCCAAAATCATTGCATTGACCTAAGTTTTTCAAAACCTTTTGAACACTGCGGTGAAAACGAAGAGGAAGGAATTCCTCGGGATTTGCAAAACTTTGATCATTTGACAGAAAGAGGGGCGTGCTAAGCCCTTAATGAATGAAATCATGCTTGTTAGCGTGAGTACTGAGAAGGACCCTGGCTTGATCCAGACTGGTTTCACACTATCTTCAGCGCAAGCGATTTGTCGCTTTCTTAAAAATTTTCAAAAAAACAAAATGTTTTGCATGGTCCTGCGAAGACTTGTGTGGAATCGCTCTTGAGATTGTGCAGCCTAGGATCGTTCTCAGCCTCGAGACTCAACCCCTTCGCTTCCAAACCTTGAAACTTGAATTCAGAAGGTTCAACGGTCAACTATGATGTGAGGCCTGTGTGGCCGGATTTGAAGCAGCCCTCGAACAAGAGGCCAGGAAAGTCAGGTCAAGAAGATCAGATCTCATCAGAGGAAGCTTACAAAGCAAAACAGCAGCCATTCTCCTGGATTCAGATGACTTTAGGATCTCAAAACCATTTGACATGGACTAGCTACACTTTTACCCTTGAGAGGCTCGCTGGGCCGAAAACCCGGAAGGGCGACCCAGGCAAAAGTTAGAGCAAGAGAAAAATACAAAAAAGAAGCAAAAAATGCAAAAAGAAAAAAAGAGAACAAAAAGAAAGATGCAAAGAAAAGAACAAAAAAAGAGAAGAAAAAGAATTGAAAAGAAAAGAAGAACAAAGCTCGCAAGGTCGAAAACCTGCAATGGGCGCCTTGGCAAAAGTTAGAGCCTAAAAAGGAGAGGTTAATACCCGAGTGTACCTTAACCCCGAACTACGTGAGGCTTGATTCCCATCTTTGGGATACGTAGGCAACTTCATTCTGAAGTCCAGCCGTAAAACCATTCGATTGTGTCCATGCGATGGTTCTGGTCATCTTTGCCTTCTCTGTATCCGAGAGTCGGGTTGTGTTCGTCGTTCTGAGGACTGCCTACAATGCGCTGCGGTGCCATCCAAACAAGGGGCAACTTTCCGTTGCCATTCAATGCACCGCGGTGTCATTCAAACAAGGGGCAACTTTCCGTTGCCATTCAATGCGCTGCGGTGCTATCCGAACAAGGGGCAACTTTTCGTTGCCATTCAAAACGCCGCAGTGTCATTTCAAACAAGGGGCAACTTTCCGTTACCATGCAGTGTCCTTCAGCAAGGGGCAATTTTCCTTCGAATCCGAGGTTGTGCATCCCACGAGTAGGTTCCGTATTCGTTGAGCAGTGGTCGTTCGCAAAAATAGTTTTTGAGAATTTTTACTAAGGTTGACTAAATCTTCTTGAAAAGTATTCAATTTTCAAAAACTGGACCATTTCTTGGATCCAAAAAAGGAAAACTCTCAGTGCTCACAGCCTAACTTGCATGATTTTAAATCAAAAAATCGAACAAGCGCGTTAATCTAACTCTCATTTTGGTCAAAATTTTTTAGGAGAAAAGTAAAACAAGAATGGTCAAAATGATGAACTAGGGGCACAGCTGAGTCAGGCTTCCTGTCTTTCCCATTGTCAACATACTTGCCAGAAAGGGCACTCTACTTGTCGGAAAAGGGCACTCTACCTGCCAGAAAGGGGATAACTGAAGTTAACAACAAAGGGCAGAAAGCTCTCTCATCCTCTAAGCAGTGAGGTATCAAGCCGAGTGCGAAGCACGAATTGGAATGGATCGAGATGCTCCATTCCCTCATCCGGCGCATCGACAGATGTCACCGAAGGAAATAGCCGCGAGCTGATTATGTTGGGTGTGAGCCCGCAACTTCCTGTTCATCCATCAACCACCCAGGGGAGGGATGAAAAATGAGAGAATGAAGAATAGAGAGACGTGCGATGAGAGGAAAAGTGAGAAAAGGGCTTTTTCAGAAAAATAGAGCTTGAGGGCCGAGTGATGTGAGGATCACAAATGAGAGAGGGTGGGAAACACTACCCGGTGAAACAGGCTCCCTGTGCACGTCTGAGTGTCGTGTCTTTTTGTTTTATCTCGATTCTTGTTTTGAGTCGTTTTGAGTGTTACTCGATGTGTCTAGGTTGTGTGCCTTTTATTTCCGTGTTGAGTTGTCTTGCTGTGTTCAGTCGTAGGCTCGATACCCGGTCAAAAGCTCATTTATCAATTCAAAAATAAAATCGTTTTGCGCTCCGGGTGCCGTGCCGTTCTCCACATCTGTGCAAAACAAGATTCGTTCTTTCATAAAACCGCAGGGTTCAACCCAGGTCATGCGAGAACAGTAGAACTAGGACCTATTTGAAGCTATATGGGTTCCAGACTACAAAGCAAAAGCAAAAGCAAAAGAGGAAATGTCGAGCATCTGAGTTTGTTTCAACTTCAGTAAGTTCCAAGACTACATTCCGTGTGTACCCCTTCAAGTCTTGCCAAAGCTCCGAAGTATGAGTGTGCCTCTACCTCAAGCTCAAGATCAAGTCTGCTTCAAGCAAAAATGGCGACCAAAAGTGCTCTCCCTGAGTACCATTCCCTGCTAGAGGCATCTTGGCTGTGTTCGCAATGAGTTCCTAGGAGACCAACTGCGACGGTGGAAACTAGAGTTCGAATGGCTGATGCCTAGAACGTAAAGGTTCGGGATTTCCGGGACTAAAGTCTGGTTTAAATACCCAGAGGCGTGTCCTCGGCTTGAAATCTGTATGGAAGCCCCATAGGTTGAGATAGCGTGTATGCACCTCAATTCTGGATACTGAACCAACCTAGTCTGTCACCCCGTTGGAGAATAGGGAAAGTTGTGAATATGATCAGGAAGAAAGGCAACGTCCAAAGTGTTCTACATGAAGAACCCTTGTCAGTATTTCAGAGCCTTTGTACTGTAAGTTGAAGGTAAGTGTTCGAAGAGCACAGGGGAAGATCCCTATCGGAGCAGAGCGGTTCACCGCCACTCACCTCATGAGGTGCTTTCTAAAACGCTGTTTTGTCTATTTATTTCTTTTCTTAAGCATCATGTATTGTATTGCATTGTACCTATCAAGTTTCTTTCTCATTCATACATGATATTGTATGTACGGTTCATTCAAAGAAGTTCCGTTTAAGATCATTCATTTAGTGTATCTATCACACTTTCTTCATTCAGTTAGTGTATCAATCACACCTCATTCACCCTTAGTGTATCTATCACACTTTCTTCATTCAGTTAGTGTATCAATCACACCTCATTCACCCTTAGTGTATCTATCACACTTTCTTCGTTCACTTGGTGTATCAATCACACTTCATTTATTTAGTGTATCAATCACACTTCATTTCTTTAGTGTATCAATCACACTCTTTTCACTCAGTGTATCAATCACACTTCATTCACTTTAGTGTATCTATCACATACATTCTCGTTTAGTGTATCAATCATACTTCATTCGTTTAGTATATCAATCATACTCTGTTCACATAGTGCATCTATCACACTTTGTGTTCATTTTCAGTATATCAATCATACTCTGCTAACATTGTGCATCTATCACACTTTGTGTTCACATTCAGTATATCAATCATACTCTGTTCACTAAGTGCATCTATCACACTTCGTGTTCATATTTAGTATATCAATCATACTCTGTTCACATAGTGCATCTATCACACTTCGTGTTCACATTTAGTATATCAATCATACTCTGCTCACATTGTGCATCTTTCACACTTTGTGTTCATTTTCAGTATATCAATCATACTCTGTTCACTAAGTGCGTCTATCACACTTTGTGTTCACCCTTTGTGTATCAATTACACTTTGCTCACTTCACCCTTTGTATATCAATTACACTTTGCTCAAATAGTGTATCCATCACACACTCGCTTTGCTCACTTAGTGCATCTATCACACTTTGTGCTCACCTTTTTGTGTATCAATCACACACTCTCGCTTTGTGTATCTATCATACTTGTTCACTTAGTGCATCTATCACACTTTGTGCTCACCTTTTTGTGTATCAATCACATGTTCGCTCTGTGTATCTATCACATATGCACACTGTATTTGCAGTGAGAATTCCATAATTTTCTTACATCCTTTCTGCATGAGGTGTAGTTTGGCTCGAGTTTACTTGCTTGCCTAGCATTCGCTTAAAATGTTGCATTTATTTCGCATAATTGCTTCATTACAGCTCTCTTTGCATGATCACGAGTGATAACCGGCTTCGCGTAGCGTATAAGTCCAACTTTCAAAACCGGCTTCGCGTAGTGTATAAGTCCAATCTTCAAAATCTTCTTGCATATCATTTTGCATTTTGCCCCTGCCTGCGGGCATGCCTGCGGGCACATCTCTGTTTATTTTGTATGTTAGTCTAAGTCTTCGGCCTTGTCAAAAATGGGTCGTCTCTGGACTTTGACATTCACTCCCGTCACTTGTGACTTCCGAGTTCTGTCAAAGAGGGGCAACTGTAGACACCCCATTTTTGACCGACCTTAAGACTCAGACATCACCGATTGAGCGCTCGGTGATGTTTCATATCGTGCTCGTTCAGAAGTTTCAGAGTCACGGCCGTGAGCCCTGCCTCCGGACTTCCGAACCTTCTTTTGTGCCTTGCCTCGGTTTGCGAACCAGACTCGGTTTTCTCTGTTTCTTTTCCTAAGGGGAGGGAGAGGTCCCGTAGACCATCTCTCAGTGGCCGTGGGCTACATTTGGTGGCCGTAGGCCATTTTTCCCATTTCGGAGCCCGGTTTCCGGTTTTTCGGAACCGTTGGCCGTGTGCCTCGGTTCGGGACCGCTTAACCATCTCCGTTTGCTCTAAATTTTGGCGTGCATCTTAATTACTCCCTTTCAAGGGACACTGGAGTCTGAGAAACCCACTTCGTGGCCGAACGCCACTTTCGGTGCTTAACAGCCCATTTTCGGGACCCCGAACTGCGTGTTTTGGCCCCCGAGCATTTGTTTTGCATCGGTTTTCGTTCTTTTTTGGCAGGTACCTCTGTTTTATCACCAGGAAGGTCACTGGAGGGTGGGAGGCCAACAATTATCTTGGCAACCAGTTATATTCCATTTTCGCCGTCCGACACCCGTTTTTCTCACTTCCGAGCCAATGTTGAACACCTTGGAGGCACTTTCTTCAACCCCAAACCACATATTTGTGTTGTACACACATGGGAGGATCCTAATATCATATGGCCGGCCAGAAATTCCATTTGACCCTTTTGAACCCCTCTTAAAAATGGCTTGTTCTCTCTCCTGTTTTACAGTTTCCAAATTCGAACCACAGGGTTGTGATGAGGGGACCTGGGAGGACATCTTTATGTGGTGGTCGGCCACTATTTCAACTTGACCTTTTTGACCCCTAGCCGGCCGGCTAGGGGAAGTGGCCGGCCGGCCACCTGCAGCTTTGAAAGGTGGCCGGCCATGTTCCTTGCAATACACACTTTACAGCTGTATAGCTGTATCCCCCAGAAAATATCTCAATCCGGGGGATATTTTTTGGGGGAAAACTTGCCTCCTTTTCCCCCACCTTTACTCCCCCTTTTTTGGTCCATATAACCAGCAGGCAACATTGGTCTTGAGGGTTAGAAAAATTGGTCTTCAAGCCTTGATACGCAAATCTCTCTCCATCTCTCTTATTTCCTTGAAAAACCTCCAAGTCCTACACCACCATTTCTTCTACACCACCAACCCCCACCCTTCCATCCTCCATTCCAGAAGTTTGAAGGTGTTCTCCAAGGCCTGAGGAGCCACAAAATCAAGCCAAGAGGCAACCAAAGTCAAGCCTTCAAGGGTAAGTAGTATTTTTCCTTTTTTGAGCTTATTTTGGTATCTTTTCTTAGCCATACGTGCTTACTGATTTGAGCTCCGACCAAAACTGAAAAGGTCATTTTTTTGAGCTCATTTTCTTGTTTCATTAAGGGCTCAACCCTGTTTGAGGCCCCCATATTGCACTTGCTTCAATATCTCCTTGTATGTCAATATTCTTGCATGCTTCACTAGCCTATCATTTTTCTATTTTTGGACCATGATCAGAACTGAAAGTGGCCTTATTTGGACCTTATTAACATGTTTTATTAAGGGTCTTTGCTCGTTTGGTGAATTCTTTGTATACCTTATGTTATAGCCACTTTTTGAGCCTCATTTTGCATTGCATTTCTAGCATGTTTGTACACTGATTTCGGGGCTGCCATAAACTGTAAATGTGCATATTTTTGGTCCCTATTCAATGTTGTAGAAGGGAATTTTTCATTTTGGGATGTGCATATACCACTTGCCTCTTTGGCCACCTTTTGGCCCATTTTCTTGCATAAGAGCTTAGCCATATCTATGTTTGTTTTTGGGGTTTTTACAGTTCTTTAAAGTGGTTTATTTTGGGCCGCTCTTCAATGTTGTTGAAGGGCCCTAACCTGTTTGGGGGCAGAAGCTGTGAGTTGCTTCATAACCTCATATTTAGGGCTATTTTTGCATGCTATTTTTGCCCTATTTGTGTTTGCTGTTTGGCGATGCTTTAAACTGTAAAAATGCTCGTCTAGGGTCTGCCTTGCTTCTGTATTTTCATCTCATGTTCAAATTTTGCATGCATTGCATAGCCATAGGCCATTTCATGCGCTAAATTTCATGATTCGGGAGAAATTCCATGTATCGGGTGTGTTTTCGCCTCATTTCGGGGCTGTTTTCCCCCACATTTCAGTGCTGAAATCCCATTAGCATGTTTGCATATTATTTTCCATGCCATTGCCTCGGTTTGCGTGCCCGTGTGCACGCATTTCGAGGCACTTCATTTTCATCCATCGGCCTCTTATGTGAGTGTAGCTGAGGCTCTCTCATGTTAGTATAAGTCCATGTTGCATTCTATATGCCATTTCCATGCCATTGCATTGCATATGTCATTGCCTCGGTTTGCGTGCCCGTGTGCACGCATTTCGAGGCACTTCATTTTCATCCATCGGCCTCTTATGTGAGTGTGACTGAGGCTCTCTCATGTTAGTATAAGTCCATGTTGCATTCTATATGCCATTTTAGCCATATTGCATTGTGTATGCCATTGTCTCGGTTTGCGTGCCCGTGTGCACGCATTTTGAGGCACTTCATTTTCATTCATCGGCCTCTTATGTGAGTGTGGCTGAGGCTCTCTCATGTTAGTATAAGCCCATATCACATTTCCATGTCATTTACATTGCGTATATCATTTTCTCAGTTTGCGTGCCCGCGTGCACGCATTTCGAGGCATCTCTTTTTTTACAGCATAGTGCATACTAGGTTGTATCTTAGATCGCATTCTGTCATTTTCTCGGTGTGCATGCCCGTGTGCACGCATTTCGAGACATCTCATTTTCATAGCATAGTGCATACTAGGTTGTATCTTAGTTGCATTCCATGCATATCATGCATATATCTGTGAAAATACATTGCTATGCCTGTTTCCTGCTCTCTGTTGCAGCAAATGAAGAATCAACAAACTTCTAGAGTTTGGCGCGCATTTCAAGAAAAGGTGTAAACAGAGGCTAGTTGGGGCATCCCAGTGGATTTCCGCGCAAGGCAGCCCAGACATGCATCATTCATCAGGAGCAAGGCAGTCCCTGGCTTGCACGCCAGTTTTACAGCTTTCTGAGTTAATTTGATTAATTAATTAGGAATTTATACATTATTTGGACTGTAATATTTAGACTGTACTATTCTTTCATTTGGGACTGTATTATTTATTCGGACCCTCTGCGTGAGGGCATAACTGTAATAAGTGTGCGCGTGTGTGTTGTATGTCTTCCAACCCCACGTCTTTCTCCCTTTTATTTACCAGCTTATGATGGTTAGATTAGGGCATGTTTCAATTAGCATACAGTATGATAGCATGTTTGCATTCATTCATCTGTTTTGCATGCACCGGGCTCGGCGCATCATACTAACTGCATTGTACTTTCAATTCCAAATTGAATACATGTTAGTTATAGCATTCCATATGCCATGATTAGAAAAGCCGAGCCTGCTATAGTTGCATTTTTGCATGTGTTGCATTAGGCATTTTTGTATACTTAGGATCATGCATGATTTCTAATGTAGTTTCTATTTTGGCTTGGAGTACTCGGTAAGTTTTATGCTTTAGCATCCTTGCATACATGTGGGTGACTGCCATGAATAGCATGCTTACCATGAGGCTACATGCTTATGTGATATAACTGCCTGAATGCCTGTGGGTGAAGGTTGGGTTATTTGAATTGGAACAATTCATTAAATGTTTTAAGCCCACTAGATAGTGGTAAAACCACCTTTTCCTAAGCCCACCTGCGGGTGGCAAAATCTGCATTTTAAGCCTACTTGCGAGTAGCAAACCATCTTTCAAATAAACAAGCATGAAATGTTTTGTTCCAATTCAGGCGACTCGGTCTATACTTATATGCTGTGTGCATCACATAGTAACCTAGGCTAATAACCGGAATAAGAACACACAAAGTTTTCAAAAATAGATATCATGGTTAGTAGAGGCCGATCTTTGATCGGGCGAGCGGGGGTGCTCACGAAGTGACCTTCCCCAATCGTACCCAAGTTCCCGAGCCGAGGCAACTTTGGTGATGACGGACACGTGGCCTTAGGCAAACGAGTCAGGGTTTCCTAAATTTTCCCAAAATAAAATATTTAGGTGGCGACTCTGTATCTGGCAAAGCAGTCCATGTTTGGCACTTCTTTCAAAAAAATCTATTTTCTCAAAACGATTTGCCGGATTTGGACTCTTTGGTTCAAACTTAGAACCGTGACAAATTTGAGAGTCCTGAGCTGTAGTGACCCCAAAATGAACAGAACGGGAGCTCGTTCCTCCCCGGGGCGTTCGGGGACGTCTACAGCTGTCTCCCGGCGATGAAAAGCGTCCAAGCCTATCAACGTCTCAGCAAGCGTCATGGCGATGCAGCTTTTGTCCTCCCTTAGGCCCTCAGCAACTTCAATCAAACGAGTGCTAAACCCATCGGAGCCTGGAGCAAGTAAGAAATGAGATAACATGCACAAGCAAAGCGCATGTCGCCGATAACCCTGCCAATGATGGTCGCCGCGGTCACCGGCATCAGAAAACCGACAAACCAAGCTCGGAATGTCTAAATCTCTATCATGAATCAATGATCGAGCATCATGCAAAGTGAGCCCACACATCTGCCCCAATGCTTGGACGTGGCTGAAGCAGAATTGTGGCAAGATTTCTTCATTGCGCTCGGATTCCATTAAAGATTGAAAGTCTTTGAAAGTGGGACACATCTCTTGCCCGCCAAAGCTAAAGACGTGTGTCACCGGATTCCAAAACCTTGCCACGGCATGAAGAAATGGAAAACGCAGCGGGGTGCGACTCAACGTGAATAGTGCGCTTATGCCAAAACCTCAAAAATTATGCTTTTCCGAGCCATCAAAGTTTGCAATCCAATTTGTGAGGTTTTGAGCAAGGAATGCTTCCATTTGGTGCAAATTTGAGCTGAAATGAAGAGGATCCCGAAGCTGGAACTCATATAGAAGGTAAGGCAGTGAGTGGAGGACAGATGTCGACATTTCGGAGAGTCTGCCATCTATGGTCGGCAGTGGCTCATCAGTGGCCGGCAGGCCTTCCTATGTGGCCGGCGGTCTCTCCCTCTTTCTCACTGACCTTCTTGTTGAAAACCCAGTTGTTTGCTGCAGAGAAGTCCTGTTACCTAGGTCTTTTAAGGTCTTGTTTTGTCCTGTTGGACTCTATCGTGTCTCGTTTAAGACGTATTAGCTTCTTTTTTGTGTCAGTTTGTGATCATTTTCCTTTCATTTATCAAGTTGTGGTAATTTGCTTATCGAGTTTTAAACTTGTTAAGACTTTGTTTTGCTTATTGAGTTGTTATGTTGTTAGTCGGTTCATTACCTGATTAGTGCAATTCGAGTGTTTGGTTTTCAAAACAAAAGTTCGAACTCATTTACATTGTTGTGTAAAGTGATGCGATGCATAGAATGTACAAATAAACACTTTTTCAACAAAATGCTGTTTTCATTCCATCATAGATTCTTTTTACAAAAGAGCATAGTTTTAAAAAGTAAATCTGCCTGACGCAGTACAATGTGCAAAACTACTAGTAAAAAGAAAAATAAAGCAAAAAGAAGAGCAACGTCTGGATCAGCAAAATGTATGGATCGGCGCCAATCGCCTTAAGACTGAAGGGTCCTCCTTGTCCTCTTCGTCGACCGAGAGGACTCTGGAACATCGCCACCATTAGCACCTGACTCCGAACTCAAGCCATCCCCAGCTCCGTCTCCATCCTGAGACGACTCTGACTGCGGACTCACTGCCTCCTCATCGGACTCATCATCCTCTGGGGCAGGCCCTCGTGAACTAGTTCCTCGTCCTGCTCCCCTGTTGCTCGGGGAGGTGCTGAAGGACCCACCTCTGCTTCTGCTGAGGTACCGGATGGGCTTGACATCAAGAAAAGAATCTAAAAGAAGGGCAATCCACCAAAATGCATTAGTAATCAAGATGTATCAGATGCACAGAATAATGTGCTGTGAGCAGTGAATGATTTGCAGTGAATGTGTACCGTGAGTGGTGTATGGGGCGATGTTTCAGATCAGCGTAGTGTGTAACTGTGCAAATGATGGCATGTTGAGAAAAGACTGTGTGGCATGAAGTGTAGTTTGAAAGAACTCACCAGAATACTGTAAATTCTGAGCAAGTCCATGCTCGTCTGCAGCATCCCCATTACCGAAGCCATCATCTCCAGGGACTGACGAGTGTACTCAATGGGAGCTAGCAAAAATGTTGAAGTCATTAGTATTCTGTGGGATATCCAATGAAATGAAATGACTGTGCAAAATGAAAAGTATAGCATATACCGGGGTCGAGCCGTAAACTCCGACAAGCTCATGACCAGCTGGAGGAGGAGTGAAGGAAATTTGATAAGTCTCTCCAGCCCACCCTCGGCATGTCATAGTAGCAGGCAGCACGGGCTATGCAGTCCCCTGTCTCCCCTCAGGACCTCTCCTCCTACGAGACCTGGTCGCTCCGCCACTCCCTCTCGTAGCTGGAGCTCTCGCTCCCTCTCCGCCTCGCATACCGGACAAATGAGGCATCAGATGTGTCTGAATAAAGGTCGCGTAATCGCCCTCTACGCGGAAGTACTCCATCTCCAGTCCCACCATGAACTGAATCACCTAGTCGGCGGACAACCTGTTTGTCTCCCTCATCGATGGTGGAGGTGCCGATGTGGAGCAGGCGCTTCCAAAGTTTGACGCACGAAGCGCTCACTCAAAAACCAGGCACGATAGATCGGGCCCTCGAACAAAATGTGGTACTGAGACATAGTCCGGGCAGTGTGGTACTGATCTCGGAGTCCTGACGAGATCGCATCCCATGGCTGCCATGTAATCTGAGAAAAGAAAACCGACAAGATGACCGGTCGTCAAATAACTAAGGTGGGTGCATCGAGTTAATTGAAATAATCTTATTGCAGACTTACCTCGCGCACCATGACGGTGTCAAAATACTGCCGAAAGAACATGACGCTCTCTCGGGTCCTACGACGGAGCAGACCGTCATATACATTAGAAAATGGGACCGTTGCTGGGGTCTCCTCCACAGGCACTGGAGCAAGTGTCGGGAAGTATGCGTATACCCACAGTTGTTAGAAAGATGTGATCAGTACAGTGTATGAACATGCAGAAAATAGAACGCAGTACAATGAATAAAAGTTGCAGGCCTAGAGCAAATATTTGATTATGTGTGTGCAGTGTATGGTATGTAGTGTGCAGCATGTATGGTGTACAGAAAATGCAAAGCAGAAAGCATACAGTGCAAGAGTAGATGCAGAAAATATAGAAAGTACAAGTCTTGAACAAAGCAAAAGTACAAATGCTGAGTAAAGCAATGAAAGGAGAAAACTAGGTTGTGTACCTCCCAAGCTCGCCAGTAGCCGCCGATCAACCTCCGACGCATCTGAGAGGTGGAGCTCATGTATCCATAAAGAGTGGTGAGGCCGGCCGCGCCCCAGTCATAGAAACGGACCCGCTGGAGTACCACCAGAGCGCCCAAGAAGTATAAACCTACGGTATTCCACCTATTCAAAAACAAGGTGGTACCGAAAAGGAACAAGAGGAAGCCCCTGGCGTACTGCTCTGCCTCCTCATCAGTATCGCGATCCTCCCCTCTGTAGTGCTCCTCGAACCAAGTGTATCTAACCATGCCTGCTCGAAAAGTAGGTGGACATGCTCCAACCAATGTGTTCCATGCAGCCACCCACTCTCCCATGTCGGGATCAAGGGGAATCGGATCACCTCATATGCCCAGACCGGTGATCATGGCGAAGTCGAGAGGAGTCATGGTCATCTTTCCCGCCGTGGAGAAGTGGAAAGAGTTGGTGGTGTCCCACCACCTCTCCACAAGAGCCCCTAGGAGAGGGCGACTCGCTGTAATCTGTGTCAAGCTGTAGCAAAATACGCCAAAGCCAGTCCCGTTGATGATCCGGCGGACCCTCGCGGGAAGTACATCGTACCAATCCCGAGCGGTCGTAGCGCCATAACCCCTGAAGGAGCGGGATCCATCCTGCAACAGTAAATGAAGTTCAAGATCAGATCAGTGATGTGTTGAAAATGCAGTTTAAATCAGATCAGTGATGTATTGAAAATACAATTGCGTGCAAATCAGTGGTGTATCGAAGATACAGTTGAATTCAGAATAGTGACGCCTGAGGTGCACTCGTATACAGTACATATGGGGCAGTGATGCGCGAAGTACAGTTCAATGCAGAGCAATAATGTATGAAATACAGTCAGGTCAAAGCATGTGATGCGATCAGATCGAAACAATGCAAGAAATGCAAATAGTGGAAAGTAATACTGTAGAAAAGCAGAGTTCGTACCTCTACAGCAATGGCCGACAAATGAGATATCGGCTCCCTCAGTAAGAGGTCGTCTGGCGCGCCCTCATCAAAATCAGTAAAAGTATGGATGCCTCCCGCCACAGGAATGATGTGAGTCCCCGGGTGATACCTCGCGTGGTCGAATGGACGAATGCTCAATGGTAAAGGCTGAGGCTCGACCTCTGGCTCAACCGCAAAGTCTGCCGCCAACTTTACTGGAGGGAGTACGGGGAAGCCCTCATCATGTGGGACATCGTCATCCATCTGAGATAGATGCAAAAATAAGCAAAAATGAGCAAATGATGAAATTTTGAACAAATCAAACTCTAAGAGAGAGAAAATTCAAGAAAAGTTGAAAACCCGGGGAAAGTAAACTAACCTTGAGAGAAGTTCGGCGGAAATGATCCTTGAATGCGGGAAATGATGAAAGAGGCCTCAGATGCAATTTCTGATTGGTTCAAATCGAAGAAAACCAAGAGGCTTTAACGATTCAAGATTGTTTAGGGTGTTGGGAAACGCGTAGAACGCGCGAATCTAGAGAGAAGGCACACCTAGAGGGCAAGGGAAATGATTTCTATGCAAGGATTTGTGAGGAAATGGGTTAATTTTGGGCCTATTTAAAGACCCATGGCCGAAAAGACCATTTTGCCCGAATCTACAACCGATGGCCGGCAGGGGCACATTGATGGCCGGCACAACTCTATCGATGGCCAGCAGTGACCAATAATGGCCGGCAGCAGCCGGCGGCTCTCCCTGATGGCCAGCAGTCCTCCACCAGCTTCATCTGCCTATTTTTTCTTGGTATGTGTCCCTGGGTTCCAACAATCCCGTGGAATGCTCAAAATTTGATTCAAAACACCTCCGTGGAAACCCAGGAATCATGTCCTCAATGTACGGTGGTTGTCGCCCATCAACGCGCACAAGGTGTATCCTTTTTGACGCATCACAAACTTTCCGGAAAGTAAGTCGGAAGTCCCCTTTCAAGATGTCTTCATTAAGCATGTCTTTTTTTGTTATCTAGCATTCGCTTATTAAATTAAACACCCTTTCTTTACATTTGCATGGTCTTGCATCTAGTTCATATTTGAATTGTCTTGCATCTAGTTTATATTTTCATTGTCTTGCATCTAGTTTATATTTGCATTGTCTTGCATCTAGTCAAATCTGCATTGTTTTGCATCTCATCCAATTTGCATTGTTTTGCATCTCATCAAACCTGCATTGTTTTGCATCTCATCAAACCCGCATTGTTTTGCATCTCATTAAACTTGCATTGTTTTGCATCTCGCATTACTCCTTTAACTTGCGCTGTTATGTAGGTTATGTGCGCTGTTACGCACTTCTTTTCTTAACTTGCGATGTTACCCAGGTTATGTGCGTTGTACGCACTTCTTTTCTTAACTTACGCTGTTACGCAGGTTATGTGCGCTGTTACGCATCTCATTATCTTAACTTGCGCTGTTACGCAGGTTATGTGTGCTGTTACATACTTCTTTTCTTAACTTGTGCTGTTACGCAGGTTATGTGCGCTGTTACGCACTTCTTTTCTTAACTTGCGCTGTTACGCAAGTTATGTGCACTGTTACGCACATCATTATCTTAACTTGCGTTGTTACGCAGGTTATGTGCGCTATTACGCACTTTTTTTCTTAACTTGCGCTGTTACGCAGGTTATGTGCGCTATTACGCACTTCTTATTTTAACTTGCGCTGTTACGCAGGTTATGTGCACTGTTACGCATTTCTTTTCTTAACTTGCACTGTTATGCAGGTTATGTGCGCTGTTAGGCACCTCATTATCTTAACTTGCACTGTTACGCAGGTTATGTGCACTATTACGCACTTCTTTTCTTAACTTCTGCTGTTACGCAGGTTATGTGTGCTGTTACGCACTTCTTATTTTAACTTGCGTTGTTAAGCAGGTTATGTGCCCTGTTAGGCACTTTTTTTTTTAACTTGCGCTGTTACGTAGGTTATGTGCGCTGTTACGCACATGTTTTTTTAACTTGCGCTGTTAC
The DNA here is from genome assembly GCF_055761805.1 of Camellia sinensis. Taxonomy (NCBI): domain Eukaryota; kingdom Viridiplantae; phylum Streptophyta; class Magnoliopsida; order Ericales; family Theaceae; genus Camellia; species Camellia sinensis. The sequence continues at coordinate 65,540,335 of NC_138968.1, read as the reverse complement.
GCAGGTTATGTGCGCTGTTAAGCACTTGTTTTTTTTAACTTGCGGTGTTACGCAGGTTATGTGCGCTGTTATGCACTTATTATCTTAACTTGCGCTATTGCGCAGGTGATATACGATGTTACGCACTTGTTTTCTTATCTTGCGCTGTTACGCATGCTTATTTCTTTAACTTGCGCTGTTACGCATGTTTTATTCCTTAAACTTGCGTTGTTACGCATGTTTATTTCTTTTAACTTGCGTTGTTATGCATGTTTACGTGCGCTGTTACGCATGCTTATCTTCTTTACTTGCGCTGTCACACACTTGTTTATATTGCGCTGTCACGCACGCACTTCGTTACTTGCGTTGTTTCGCATATTTTACTTGCGCTGTTAGGCATGTCTTATTTGCACTGTTACGCACATGTCTTTATCTTGCGCTGTTAGGCATACTATCTTTAACTTGCGCTGTCACGCATGTTCCACCCACGTTGTCTCGCACCCTTAGGATTGCATTGTCTTGCACCCCTTCACTTGTGTTGTCACGCACTTTTCACTTGCATTGCTATGCATCTTTCTAATAATATTGTACCTGTTGAGTTTCTTTCTCTTACAGGCATGATATTGTATGTACGGTTCATTTGGAGTCGGCACGACCAGACGAACCGGACGGTATTGTATGCACTCCACGATAGACGTGGTGAGAATTGCATAATTTTCTTACCATCTTTCTGTTGAAATATGTGGGACTGTGATTCATTCGCTTAAAATGTTGCATTTATTTTGCATAATTGCTTCATTATAGTTTTCCTTTGCATAATCATAAGTTATGCTCTTGCATTTTACGTATCATTTGCATTATGCCCCAGCCTACAGGCGCATCTCTGCATTCTTATATTGATTTTCTGCCTGAGTCTTCGGCCTGTTAAAAATGGGTTGTCTCTGGGCTTTGACAATCACTCCCATCACTTTGTGACTTTCGAGTTTTGCCAAAGAGGGGCAACTGTAGACACCCCATTTTTGACCATCCTCAAGACTCGGTTGTGCTTGTAGGTACATCCAGACACAAGTTCGATTGCTCGTCGGGTATTCGACTTTTGCGGCGGAACGTCATAGGTTCGAGCTTTCCAAACCCTGTATCCTTTCTGCTCCATTCTTGGACCATGACTTGGTCTTTTCAGAATGTGTTTCTTGGTGCACTGCCGGCCACATTTTGGCTCTTCCGGCCTTCACTTTGTTGCTTCCGGCCATTGATTGAGCCTACCGGCCATCAATGAGCCACGGTTTCACTCTAGATCTTTTGAGCCAACTGGAATCCTTTTATCTGCCCTCCATACACGTGTATGGAGGGATGAAGCTCTTGCCAAGCTTCTTGAAGAAGCTTTGCATTGCTTTTCTTCTATATAAGGAGAGAGCCTCTCTCCTTAGCAGAGGTTCAGCATTTTGAGAAGAAATATCTCTCTCTCTTTCTATATTGTTGTTCATTTGTGCCTTGAAGTCCATTTCCCTTGCACTTTTACACTACAACACTTAGAGATACACCACCATCTTTGGGTTGAGGTTCTTCGGAGGACTTCTTGAGCTCTGAAAGTGAGGTTTCACCCCCTGAAGTTGCTGGTTTCGAAGTTGATCTTCAAGGGTGAGTTTCTTCCCCTTTTTAGCACTTTTTTGTACCACATTGTGGCCATCCTTGCATATTGTTTTGGGCCTTGCTTTCAACTAAAAAAAGTCTTGTATTTAAGTTCTTTTGAGGTTTGTTTAAGGTCTTTTGGTTGTTGAGGGTCTTCAACCCTCTTGTTGGCCTTGTTTGGCCTTGTTTTGAGCCATGACTTAAGGCCTCCGAGCTAACCTTGGTTTGGCCTTCTAACCACTGAAATCTAGTGGATTTTCAGTGGTAGGCATGTGGTTTTGAGGCCTCAAATCGGAGGGGCTAGCGCCCACTCTTTTGGTTTTTGTTTGCTTGCATTTTTGGCCTTCGAAAGGAGCATGCCTCTCTGTACTTTTGAGGCTTGGTTCAGGCCCTTTTTTGTGACTTTTAGGACCTGCCTTGGCTCTGTCCATGGCTGGTTTGGTCACCTTTTGCATGAGTCTTGTATGTGTAGTGTAATCCCATTTGTAGCTCATCGAAGTAGCATGTTTGCCTAGCTTGTGTTGAGTCCATTTCAGTAGGTTTTTGGTGATGTTTTACCATGCCTTAGATCTGTTTTGGGTTGGTTTTGTCACACCATGCATGTGCAATACACTTGTAGTGTAAATCTCATAAACTAGCTTTATATGCTTCTTGCTTTAGCATGTCATCCTAGCTTATGTTCAGTCCATTTTAGCATGTATTTGGTCATCATTTGGCATGTCATGATTCTATATTTTGCTGGTTTGGTCGTATTTTGCATTCTCCATATACTTGTAGAACAAATCTTGCTTATTAGCTTTATGTGCATGATGTCTTGACTCATCATCCTAGCATATTTTGACTTTCCTCCAGCATGATTTTGTTCTTATTTTGGGCTGTTCTTAGACTGTTTTGGGCTGCCATGGCCGTATCACTCATGCTTTGTATAGCTATAGTACAAATGCTTAGGCTAGCCTTGGGTTTTGAGGCCCCCACCATGCCATACATGTGATGTTTGCATGCTTTGCCATCATTCTAAATGTTATTTCAGTCCATGAAATGTGGCCATACACTTGCATTTGACATGCTTTTAATGCCTTGGAGCCTTGGCTCTTTACGCCTCATCAACGGATCATTGTGCATGCCATTAAGCCTAGGCCTTTGGGTCATCATATCAGTGCATTTTTGGTCTTGTTATACCATGATGTAACTCTGTTTTATGTTGTCCAAGTCATGCCATGTTTGGTTTTAATTGGTGTAGGGCATTGCCTCTTTTGTAGCCTTGCATGCTCCATGTTTTTGGCCTTGTGTTTTAGCTTGTGTTGGCTAGCTTCGAGCTTGTTTTTGGTCTTGTTTGGACCTGCCTTGGGACTGTTTTAGGTTCCCTTAGCCCATTGGGGCTTGCCTTGCATGGTCATAGCTTAAATCCCTTTATTAGTTTTGAGCACGAGGAACGAGAGGCGTTTCATAGTTCATGTGATGAAACGTGTCTCAATTCTCGGTTGTCGACGCTCTTGATGATTCATGATAGAGTTTTAGGCATATGTCTTTATTTGTGCATTCATTTCATGTTGATTTACATAAATTGGATCTTTGGCCATCATACATCGGGATGCGTGATTGATGGTCGTTGATCTGACTATGCCTCTCCCTTGATGTTTTGAGAAGATATGGGGTGGCATAGTGCGTACATAACCTTGGGAGACCCTCCATTTTCTTTGTTTTGTGCTCTACTGTAGCTTGGTGTCCCAGCACATCAGTGGCCGGCAGTGCCTTGGAGATGGCCGGCAGTGCCTTGTTGTTGGCCGGCACTCCTTCATTTTTGGTCGGCAGTGGCTCACCCTGGCTGGCAGGCTACTGATGCACTCCCCAGCATGTTTTTGGTAAGGTTCAGCAGGAATTCCTTGAGGACACCCTGCAGACAGAGCCTCTAAAGTGCAACGAGAGAGCGTTTCGAGGCGAGAAATCGAATGCTAACATGCATACCCTTCTGCTTCTGTGAACAGAGCTGGAGTGGCTTTATTTGTTGCTTTTTCATTTTGTAGTTAGTTAATTTGTTAATTAATTAAGTGATGTAATAATTAGTTGTAGCTAGTTATTTATTTCGGTTATGTAATAATTAATTAGCTTATTAGTTAGTTAATTAGACGTCATGTATTATTTATTCGGACCCTCCGTCGAGAGGGCCAATTTTGTAATAAGTGTGCGTGCGCGTGTGCATGTCTTCCAACCTCACGTCTTTCTCCCTTTTACTTACCTGCTTTTGTTGGTTAGTTTTAGGTCATTTTTCAATTAGCATACTTATGCTTTGCATGTTTGCATACATTCATTTGTCTAGCATACTTATGCCTGCATGTTTGTATCCATTCATCTATCTTGCATGCACCGGGCTCGGTGCATCATACTAACTGCTTCGTATTTCAATTCCGAGTTGAATACATGTATTAATTGCTGCATCTTATATGCCATTTTAGGATAGCTGAGCCTATTTCTAGTTGCATTTTGCATGCGTTACATTAGCCATCTTAACATGAACTAGGATCATGCATTGATTACTAACTAGCTCTTGTTTTGGCTCGGAGTACTAGGTAAGCTTTTATGCTTTAGCATACTACATGTGTGTCATTGATTGCCATGATAACATGCTTGCCATAAGGCTAACTGCTTATGTATTTAACTGCCTGAATGCCTATGGGTGAAGGTTGGATTACTTGAATTGGAATAATTCATTGAAATCTGTATTTTAGCCTACTTACGAGTAGCAAACTTCAAACCATTTTTGAAAACAAATAGATATGCGATGCTTTGTTCCAAATTAGGCGATCTAGTCTATACTTGTTTTGTTGTGCGCGTCACATAGTAATTCTAGCTAATTAACTGGAATAAGAACACATGTGTTTTCAAAAACTAGATATCATGTTTAGTAGTGGCCGATCTTTGATCAGGCGAGCGGGGGTGCTCATAGATGACCTTCCCCAATCGTACCCAAGTTCCCGAGCCGAGGCAACTTTGGTGATGATGGACACGTGGCCTTAGGCACGAGTCAGGGTTTCCTAAATTCTCCCAAAATAAAATTTTTAGGTGGCGACTCTGTATCTGGCAAAGCAGTCCATGTTTGGCACTTCTTTACAATAATCAGTTCTCCAAAACGATTTGCCGGATTTGGACTCTTTGGTGATTTATCGGTCTTGCATTGCACTTTGTGAGATTAGATTCAGAACCGTGACATTTGAGTTCGAACTGTAGCATGAGGCCCTCGGGGCGCGTCTACAATTTCTGGCGACTCTGCTGGGGAGTTTGGAGAGCTTAACTCGAACTCATGATATCCTGTTTTGATTACACCTATGTGTCTCTTTGCATTGCATTTGCATTGGTGCGCCTAGGACACTGTGTTTGCCGTATGTTATTCCTAAACGGTTTGCTAGAGGCACGCATTAAGGCTGACCGGTTGCGGGCTCTGCCACGACGGGAACACAAACCTCAGTTTTTACCGGGGAACCCTTTTGACCAATCGACCTAGTGCATATTCGGAATCCATAGTGACTATTCCAAACTAGGACAGGTTGCTTACCCGATTATAGGTTGTTTAAAACCGCTGTGTGCATAGTGAAACCCTAGCCCCTGACAAAATAGGACAGGGAAACCCTACCCCAACATAGGAGTGTTTTGGCTCTCATTTGCTTGCTATGCGCTTTTAGAGTGTACCTCTACAGGAATGCATGTATCAGTTTGCAAGTCTGGGTATCACGCCTGCGGGCATCAGTATCAATATTTTGAGACTCAGTTATATCCACGGGTATCAGATTCAGTTTTGGAGCAGTAATTTGGGGAACAGTGATCAGTGGTTGAGGACAGTTCTTTCAGCTTGTGTGTGCCGACAGTGTGTTGTCTTTATTTAAGCTGTTATGCTGCCCATTGTAGACACCCCATTTTTGACCGACCTTAAGACTCAGACGTCACCGATTGAGCGCTTGGTGATGCTGCATAATGTGCTTGTTCAGAAGTTTCGGAGTTGCGGCCGTAAGCCCTGCCTCCGGACTTCCGAACCCTTTTCTGTGCCTTGTCTCGGTTTGCGAACCAGACTCGGTTTTCTCTGTTTCTTTTCCTGAGGGGAGGGAGAAGTCCCGTAGACTATCTCTCAATGTCCGTAGGCTACATTTGGTGGCCGTAGGCCATTTTTCCTATTTCGAAGTCTGGTTCCCGGTTTTCGGAGCCGTCAGGCCGTGTGCCTCGGTTCGGGATCGCTTAACCATCTCCTATTGCTCTGATTTTTGGTATACTTCCTATTTTCTCCCTTTTGAGGGACACTGGGGGCTGAGAAACCCACTTCGAGGTCAAATACCATTTTCGGTGCTTAACAGCCCATTTTCGGGACCCCGAACTGCGTGTTTTGGCCCCGGAACATTCGTTTTGCAACGGTTTTTGCTCATTTTTGGCAGGTACCTCTGTTTTATCACAAGGAAGGTCACTGAAGGGTGGGAGGCTAGCAATAGTTGCAGCATCCAGTTATCTCTCCTCCGGAGCCTCCCGGCGCCCGTTTTTCCGACTTCCGGGCTAATGTTGAATACCTTGGAGCTAGTGTTGCCAACTTTCAACCACATATCTGTGATCTACACATCTGGGAGGCCCTTAAAAGTTGGTGGCCGGCCATTAAGGTCACTTGACCCTTTCGACCCCTTTCTTCCGGGCTAATGTTGAACCCCTTGGACCTTTTTTCTCGAACTTTGAACCACATATCTGTGATCTACACACCTGGGAGGCCCCTAAAAGTTCATGGCCGGCCATTAATTCAACTTGACCCTTTTGACCCCCTCTTTCCGAGCCAATGTTGAACCCCTTGGACCCACTTTCTCGGACTTTTAACCACATGGTTGTGTTGTACACACATAGGGGTACCTCCCCAGTAGCTGGCCGGCCAGAAAATATTGTTGACCCTTTTGACCCCTAGCCGGCCGGCTAGGGGGTGTGGCCGGCCGGCCACCTCCAGTAAAAGTGAGAGGCCGGCCGTATTCTCCTCACTGTACCCTTTACAGCTGTGGGGCAATATCCCCCAGATATTTTCTGTATCCGGGGGATATTTTGTGGGGGAGTTTTGCTCTCCTTCTCCCCCACCTTTACACCCCCTTTTTGATCCTTTTAACCAGCTGGTATCCTTCTTTGTTTGGGTTAGAAAAACTCCTCTTCAAAGCTCCATAGCCATCTCCATCTTCTTCTTCTTCAATTCTTCAAAAAACCCTAAGTCCATAACCTCCATTCCTTCTACACCACCAAGCTCTACCACCACCATCTCATTTCCAGCAGTGAGGAGGGATTCTTGAAGGCTAAAGAAGCTGCAAATCCATCCAAGAAGCAACAAAAATTCGAATCTTCAAGGGTAAGTTACACTTTTACCCTTTTGACCCTTTTTCTTGATCCATCTCTAAGCCTCACTTCCTTTTTGTTTCAAGCTCCGGCCCTAACTGAAAAGGGCCATATTTTGAGCTCATCTTCACTTTTCATTAAGGGCTCAACCTTGTTTGAGCCCTCCATAATACACTTGCTTCATTGACCATCTTGTATGTCATAGATTTGCATGCTATTTTTGACTCATGAGCAATTTATTTTCGAGCATGTTGTAAACTGATATAAGGCTAATTTTGAGCCCCTCTTCAACATTGGATAAGGGCTCAACATTGTTTGGTGTCTCCATGTGTCACTTGTAGTTCAATCCCTTATTTGGCCTCATTTTTGCATGAGTTGATAGCCCTCTTTGTTTCTGTTTTGGGACCTTGGTCCGAACTGAAAGTGGCCTTGTTTTGGCCTATACTTCATGTTTCATTCACACTTTTTTTCTGTTTGGTGATTATTTTGTATACTTCATGTTTTAGCACCTTTTGAGCTTCATTTTACATCACATTTTTAGCATATTTGTATACTGATTTTGAGACTGCCATATACTGTAAATGTTCATATTTTTGGTCCATCTTCAGTGTTGTAGAAGGAAACTTTTCAGTTTGGGTTTTGTTTATATCACTTGCTTCATTACCCCTTGAAAATACCATATTCTTGTATGCCATTTTTTCCATATCTATACTTACTGTTTGGCCATGCTATAAACTGGAAAAGTGCTTATTTTGGGACTGTCTAGCTTCTTTCTTTGCATTGCATGTCCAAATTGTGCATGTTTAGCGTACCTATAGGCCATTTCGGGTGCCTAATGCTGCATTTCGGGGCATTTCCTTGCATTTCGGGGCATTTCCTTGCATTTCATGTCATTTCGCCTCATTTCGGGACTGTTTTCCCCCTTATTTTGTTTCTGAAAATCCATTACCATGTTTACATACCATTTTCATGTCATTTGCATTGCATTTGCCATCGCCTCGGTTTGCGTGCCCGTGTGCACGCACTTCGAGGCAACTCATTTTCATCCGACGGCATCCTATGTGAGTGTGGCTGAGGCTCACTCATGTTGGTATAAGCCCATTTGTCATTTCCATGTCATTTGCATTGCATTTGCCATCGCCTCGGTTTGCGTGCCCGTGTGCACGCACTTCGAGGCAACTCATTTTCATCCGACGGCATCCTATGTGAGTGTGGCTGAGGCTCACTCATCTTGGTATAAGCCCATTTGTCATTTCCATGTCATTTGCATTGCATTTGCCATCGCCTCGGTTTGCATGCCCGTGTGCATGCATTTCGAGACACTTCTTTTTTATCCGACGGCATCCTATGTGAGTGTGGCTGAGGCTCACTCATGTTGGTACAAGCCCATTTGTCATTTCCATGTCATTTGCATTACATTTATCATCGCCTCGGTTTGCGTGCCCGTGTACACGTATTTCGAGGCACCTCATTTTTAGCATTTTATCACCGCCTCGGTTTGCGTGCCCGTGTACACGTATTTCGAGGCACCTCATTTTCATTTTATCATCGCCTCGGTTTGCGTGCCCGTGTGCACGCATTTCGAAGCATCTCATTCTCATTGCATCTGCCATCGCCTCGGTTCGCGTGCCCGTGTGCACGTATTTTGAGGCATCTCATTTTCATAGCATTCTGTGTATGTTAGGATTGTATCTTAGTTGCATCTCATGCATATCATGCATATTGCATCGTGTTCGGAATAGGAGTTAGTCCGGGCACGGGAAACGAGGTACATTTCGTAGTACGAGTGACGGAATGTGTCTCAATTCCCCAGTCACCGACACTCCGGATTATCCATGATGGAGTTAGGTTTTAGCTGTAGTTTCATGTGCATTCATCCTATATCGAGTTGTGCATTTCGATTCCTCGGCCATCATGCCTCGGTATGCGTGATTGGTGGCACGAGGATCGAGGCATGCATATATCTGTGCAAATACATTGCTATGCCCCTCTTCTGCTCTCTGTTGCAGCAAAACGAGGAATCAACAACATTCTGGAACTTAGCACGCATTTCTAGAACAGGTGTAAACAGAGGCTAATTGGGGCATTCCGGTGAATTTCCGCGCAAGACAATCCGGACATGCATCATCCATCAGAAGCAAGGCAGTCCCAGGCCTGCACGCCAGTTTTATTTGCTTTCTTAGTTAATTCTTTAATTAATTAGGATTTTGTAGTATTTCGGACTGTAATATTCTTTTATTCGGGACTGTAATATTTCAGACTGTATATTTATTTAGACCCTCTGCGCGAGGGCATAACTGTAATAAGTGTGCGTGTGTGTGATGTATGTCTTCCAATCCCACGTCTTTCTCCCTTTTATTTATCCGCTTTTGATGGTTAGATTAGGGCATGTTTAAATTAGCATACAGTATGACAGCATGTTTGCATCATTCATCTGTATTACATACACCGGGCTCGACACATCATACTAACTGCATTGTACTTTCAATTTCAAAAGTTGAATACATGATAGTTGTAACATTTCATATGCCATCTTAGAATAGCCGAGCCTGCTATAATTGCATTTTGCATGTGTTGCATTAGGCATTTTTGCATACTTAGGATCATGCATGATTTCTAACAAGTGTCTATTTTGGCTTGGAGTACTCGGTAAGCTTTATGCTTTAGCATTCTTGCATGCGTGTGAGTGTTGCCATGAATAGCATACTTACCATGAGGCTAATTGCTTATATGATATATCTGTCTGAATGCCTGTGGGTGGAGGTTGGGTTATCTGAATTGGAATAAAACATAAAATGTTTTGTTCCAATTCTGACGATCCAGTCTATACTTATTTGCTGTACGCATCACATAGTAACCTAGGCTAATAACCGGAATAGGAACATACAATGTTTTCAAAAAACAGATATCATGGTTAGTAGAGGCCGGTCTTTGACCGGGCGAGCGGGGGTGCTCACGAAGTGACCTTCCCCAATCGTACCCAAGTTCCCGAGCCGAGGCAACTCTGGTGATGACGGACACGTGGCCTTTTGGCACCGAGTCAGGGTTTCCTAAATTTCCCAAAATAAAATATTTAGGTGGCGACTCTGTATCTGGCAAAGCAGTCCATGTTTGGCACTACTTTTTCAAAAAAATCAGTTTCTCAAAACGATTTGCCGGATTTGGACTCTTTGGTTCAGATTAAGAACCGTGACTACACAAACCGAGTCCGAGCTGTAGCGAGGTCCCCCGCGGGCTTGTTACAGTTTCTGGCGACTCTGCTGGGGATTTAGAGAACTTGACTCGAACTCATGATATCTGTTTTTTACTACACTTGTGTGTTTCTTTGCATTGCATTTGCATTGGTGCGCCTAGGACACCGTGTTTGCCATCTGCTATTCCTGAACGGTTTGCCGGAGGCTTGTCTTGTCAAGGCATGACCATAAGGCTGACCGGTTGTGGGCTCTGCCAGTATGGGAACACAAACCCCGGTTTTACCGGGGCACCTTCTTTGACCATTCGGCCTAGTGCATATTCGGATCCATAGTGACCATTCCAAGTTAGGACAGGTTGCTTACCCGCTTATAGGTTGTTTGAAACCGCTGCGTGCGTAGCGAAACCCTAGTTCCTGACAAAATAGGACAGGGAAACCCTACCCCAACATAGGGGTGTTTTGGCTCTCACTTATCTGTTATGTGCTTTAGAGTGCGTCTCTACAGGAATGCATGTATCAGTATATGAGTTTGGGCATCAAGCCTGCGGGCTTCAGTTCAGTCTTATCAGTATCAGGCCTGCGGGCATCAGATCAGTATGTAAGTTTGAGTATCGAGCCTGCGGGCATCAGTTCAGAACTGTCAGTATCAGGCCTGCGGGCATCAGTTCAGTACATGAGTTTCGGTATCAGGCCTGCGGGCATCAGCCAGTATTTGAAGAATTGGTTATCTGCGGATATCAGATTCTGTTTTAGGGGACAGTGATACAGGGATAATAATCAGTGTTTGAGGACAGTGTGTTATTCAGCTTATTGACTGTGTGTTGATTATGCCCGACTGTGTGTCATGCATTTTATTTAAGCTGTTATGCTGTCCGTTTATCTGTTTATTTATTTCCTTTTTCGCTTTATTTATCTTTTGCTAGGGTCAGTTTTAGCACGATTGCTTCCAACCCAGCAGGCATTCCCCAAGCACCTTGGACACGAGGTCGTCGACTCCATCGATCTGAGGATCTAATAGACGGACAGCCAGTGTTCCATTCTCTACCCCCTGTTACAAGAAGGAAGCAGAGAAAGCGCAGTGTATCTGAACAGAGAACACCAGAACAGTGGTATCCCCCATCAGTGGATAGTTGGATTGACATCCCCATTGAGACAGATCTGCCAGTAGTTCAGACAAATCGAAACAGTATGACGACACCAACAGGAATGGAGGATATGATGCGCCAAATGCAGGAAACTATGCGGGCTATGCAACAAGATGCAGTTCGCCGGGACGAACTTGCTAAGCAACAATCTGAGATTATGACCCAGCAGGCTGAACTGATTACCAGACTGCGACAGCAGAATGAGGCATCCGCTTCACAACAAATTCCTCCTCCGGCAGGGGCCCCATTACCTGAGAAGGCTCCTGCTATTCAGGACGTTCCTCCGAACACCCAGAATACTGTACCAACCATTCAGACTCTGCAAGAGGACACAAGTCTTCCAACGGGGCCAGCTCCGCCCCCGATTCCACCACAACTGTCCAAGGTCCATACACCCAATCACCCGGACTCTCCATCCGAGGTCGAGGTTGATCAAACGGCTCTGAAATTGAGCAAACTGGAGAAACTCTTTAAAAAATCCCAAGGGGCTAAGACTATGCCGGATATCGGGGACGGATATACCGAGGAGGCCGTAACACTCCCCGACAGGTTCAAAATGCCACAAATCGACCGTTTTGACGGGACTGGCGACCCTATGGTCCATATCCGACTGTTTGCGGATGTCTTGCGGCCAATGGGCCTGACGCGCCCACAAAAGCTCTCATTATTCGGCCGAACCCTGTCGGGTGTGGCCTCCCATTGGTACGCAAGACTACAAGATGAAGTAAAGAAGAACTGGGATGAGATGGCTGAAGCCTTTGTCACGCAATATTCATATAACACTCATATCGAGATCACAACTCGTGATCTTGAAACGACAAGGCAAGAGCCTAAGGAGTCTTTCTCGGACTTTGTGATCCGATGGAGGGCAAAAGCTTCAACGATGACTCTAAGGCCCACTGACAAAGATCAGATCCGGATGATTGTGCGCAATCTCCATCCAAAGTTAATGCAGAGAATGATCGTAGTCCCCTTCCCTACTTTCGCAGATTTACATGATATGGGGGTGCAAATAGAAGATGCTATGAGACAAGGTCTGTTTGACCAGGACAGAGAACAACCGAGGAGGACGTTCAATCGTAGCAACAATGCGGGCCCGAGTGGCGCTGCTAATACAAGAGCCTCGGAAGTTGGTATGGTCACCACCACTCCCCCTCCCCCTCCAAGGCCCACAACTGCCACACCCTTCTCTGGCGCCTCCGGAAGCAATACACAAACCGATAGATTCCAACCTCGGGGCCAAAGAACCTTCACCCAACTTTACATGCCCCTGTCCAAGGTTCTGGGAATATTGATCAGGAAAAACCATTTGAAACCCCTAGAGCCTAAGCCATTACCAAATCCACTCCCTCCCTCTTTTGACTCATCGAAATACTGCGCTTATCACCAACAACACGGTCACGACACCGACCGTTGTTACAGATTACGTCATGAGGTCCAGGATCTTATTGACAAACAGGTGATCGCACCACCAGACAAACCCAATGTCACAACCAACCCTCTCCCACCACATAACCAAGCTCCTCCTCCCAACAGAATTAATTTTATCCAGACTGGGGTTGCATTTTACGATCCTAGTGTCTACATTACTCCCACCCACCTACCCAAGCCGGAGGTGCTCCTCCCCGATTGCACTGACTTCTTGTGCATGGTGGACATCTCCAAAACCCAACCGGAACCGATGGTGGTGACCGTCGAAGACAAAACAGGGCAGATTTTGGAGGAGAATGAGATTACTGAATCTGGAACTAGGCAGAATATTGCTGGGGGAGTCTATGATCCAAGCAAGTACATCCTATCAACGAGCCGAATTGGGCTAAGTGTAGAATTTCCCGAGACAGGAGAACTATGCATGATCCGAGGGGATGGATCTGAGCTATGGGCAGATGAGCCGACAACCGTAGAGGAGAACTTTGCTAACTTGCAATTTCTCGAGGACCAGGAACTGGGGGATGCGTCGATTAACTGGTATGATTATGAGGGATCAGAAGAGGCCACGGGATGGCTTGAAGATCAACCAGATGCAGTGGGGGAAGCTCAACCAGAACAGAGCCCGGCAGGGGCAGAAATATCAGTTGTGGCCGGAATGGCCGAAAATCAAGTTGTATCGCCGGAGAGCGCCAGTATTAAGAATTCCGCTCAAGGCATGGGCATTGTAAATACAGAAATTGTTGAACAACCAGCTGTACTGATGCAGTTGGAACAGGAAAAGTTTGAGGCTGCTGAGAGAGCCAGAAAGGCGAAAGGCCCTGAGAGGACTGAAAGTACTGTGTGCACAAAGACAGACAATGCTGCGAGCATATGGACTGAAAGCACTGAGAGTGCGAATGGACCAGAGCCAGACGGGTGTCTGTTGGCCGCCAGTGGAATGTGGTGGGAAGATGACGACTTATGTCTTGCCCACACCGATGAAGATTGGGCAAGTGGCCAACCGGATGATACTTGGTATCTTGATGAAGTGGATCATATGACAAGAAGTGGGCGGTACTTCAAACCCCCACACCTAGACCAACCCGAAGCATCCGGGAAAGACAGAGAAGCAGAGAAGCAGAAGGAGAAACAGATTGAGGAAGAAGCTGTGCTGAAACAGTTAAAGAAAATACAGGCAGACATCTCCATCTGGGGACTGCTAATGGCATCACGGGTGCACAGAGAAGCTGTCCTGTCTGCTATGGATAAGTCCAAACTTTCCATTGACACCACCCCTGAACAACTGGTCGGGCTGGTTTTTCCGGGAGGAGGTTCCCCGGCATTAACCTTTTCGGACAAGGAGCTACCGCCTGAGGGCACGAATCATAACAAACCTCTTTATATCTCTGTGGAATGTAGAGATAAGTGGATTCCGGTGGTACTTGTTGATACCGGGTCCGCGATTAATGTCTGCCCGACCAGAACGGCGTATGCAATCGGGTTAAAACCCGTTGACTTCGTCCCAACCACCCAAGTGATCAGAGCATATGACAATACCAGCAGAGAAGTGATGGGGACTGTTAAAATTCAAACCAAGGTTGGTCCAGGACAACACAACATCGAATTTCATATCTTGGACGTTCCCGCAACCTTTAATCTACTTTTGGGGCGACCGTGGTTGCACCAGGTCAAAGCAGTCTCTTCCACCCTACATCAAATGCTGAAGTACCCCCACGGGAAAGGGGTAGCGATAGTTTTTGGGAATTCATCAATCCATCCGCCGCCGGAGGTGTCCACACCTGTCTTAGAGATCGAGCATGGCACAGAGGATATGTTTTTGTCGGGGTTTACTTTAGCCGAGGCTCAAGTAGTGCAGAATGTCATGGCTGTAAATGAGGGTATGTATGTTAGTGCTCAATCTATCTACCTCATGAACAAGCTAAAACATACCCCCGGGATGGGATTAGGGAGAAGTGGCCGGAAGGGCGTCTCAGTGTTGGCCGAAGTGCCACACAATCCTCACACCTTTGGACTGGGTTATCTGCCCACCAAAGAGGACTGGTTGAGGAAAGGAAAAGAAATGGCCGGAAGGGCCAAAGCAAAGAGAGTCGGGAAGCCATTTGAGTTAATGCACAGGCCCATCTGGGGTACCCTAAACGGACGCTTCGTCCGGGAGGGGGAAGATTTTCCATTCTGCGGCTTCCCGGAGCCATGGAAAAACGCGGAGGGGAAGCGCGTGCCTGGTTTTGAAATCTTCTTTGACATACAATTATCTGGGGATGACGTTGCCGAAGCGCAGACAGACCCACCAACTGAGGTTGAGCAATGTGAAGCAGCGGAGCCTGAGAGCACAGAGTTTGAAATGGGGGTAGCATTGGCGTGTCTACTATCAGATCCTCCGATCGACCAAGAGTGCTTGAGGGATAACTCTTCGGTTTCTGTGATTGGAGATGAAATAGCTATGGGCTTTCCAGCGCCGATTTTGGATGCATCTATCGCACCTTCTCTCATCTGGCAATATGAAGAAGGCTTTTTATCTAGCAGTTCCGGGTCAGGTAGTGAGCCGGAGTCTGATTCCACCGAATCTTCTGCGTCGGAATCAGATTCCAGCTCGACTGAGTCTGAGTCCGGTATTCCTGGGGGTGATAACCCGGATACCACAGTCCTGTCTAGGTCGTCTTTTTCATTTTCTTTTGAGTCTGTTGTAACAGAAGAATCTGACGGCTTGGAAGTATTTAATGAGAATGATATGGATGTGGTTTCTGAGTATTTTTCTGTGCCTTTGATTTATTGCTTAAATCAGGATTTTCAAAATTTTGATGAAAACGACGAGGAAGAAATTCCTCCGGTTTTGCAACGATTAATTGATCAAGAGCAGGAAAGATTTGTTAAACCTTTAATGGATGAAATCACTACTGTGAATGTTGGTACTGAGAAGGACCCGCGGCTGGTCCAGATCGGGTCCACGTTGTCTTCTGAGGAACGCGAGCGCTTAGTCGCTTTATTAAAAGATTTCAAAGATGTTTTCGCGTGGTCCTACGAAGACATGCCTGGAATCGATCCTGAGATTGTACAGCACCGGATCCCTCTTGACCCCGAGGCCCGTCCTGTCAAACAGAAACTCAGAAGGATTCGCCCGGACTGGGCCCTCAAGATTAAGGAAGTGGTCACCAAGCAAATTGATGCAGGGTTCCTGCTGGTATCTGAATACCCAACTTGGTTGGCCAACATTGTTCCGGTGCCAAAGAAGGACGGCAGAATTCGGGTCTGTGTAGACTTCAGGGATTTGAACAAGGCCAGTCCGAAGGACGACTTTCCCTTGCCACACATTGACGAATTGGTGGATTTCACGGCAGGACATGCCTTGCTTTCATTTATGGATGGTTTCTCAGGCTATAATCAGATAGTGATGGCACCCGAAGACCGGGAGAAGACTGCGTTCACTACCCCGTGGGGGACATATTGTTATAGAGTGATGCCATTCGGGTTGAAGAATGCTGGAGCTACGTATCAACGGGCAGCAACTACAATATTGCATGATATGATCCATAAGGAGGTCGAGGTGTATGTGGACGACATGATTGTGAAGTCCAAAGAAAGAGAGGGCCACTACACCGCCTTACAAAAATTCTTTCAAAGGATCAGTGAGTTTCGGCTGCGATTGAATCCCCAGAAATGCACGTTTGGTGTTACAGCAGGGAAGATGCTAGGGTTTCTGATTACGCAAAGGGGCATCGAGGTCGACCCTTCCAAAATCAAGGCCATCTTAGAAATGCCACCACCAAGGACTGAAAAGGAGGTACGAGGCTTTCTAGGTAAAGTGCAATTCATAAGACGGTTTATTTCTAAATTAACCTTGACTTGTGAACCACTTTTTGGTCTCCTGAAGAAAGGAAAGAAATTCCAATGGGACGGCCGATGTCAAGCAGCTTTTGAGCAGATCAAAGAGTAGCTACAGAACCCACCCGTGTTGTCACCACCAGAGCCGGGGAGGCCGTTGATATTGTACCTCTCGGTAACTGAGACTACCATGGGCTGCATGCTCGCGCAGGAGTTGGAAGACAAAGTGGAAAGAGCCATTTACTATCTGAGCAAAAAGATGCTGGATTACGAGACCCGCTATACGCCGCTGGAGAAGGCTTGTTTGGCCTTGGTATGGGCAACCAGGAAGCTGCGGCACTACCTGTTAGCCCACTCTGTAATGTTGGTTTCACGTTTGGATCCCATCAAATATCTCTTCGAGAAACCAGCACTTACGGGTAGGCTAGCTCGTTGGCTGCTGTTGCTCTCCGAATTTGATTTGAAGTATGTAACGCGCAAGTCAGTGAAAGGGAGAGCGGTAGCGGAGTTCCTTGCCGACCACCCGGTTGAGGGGGATGAAGCAATTGAGTATCTATTCCCAGATGAAGCTATTCTGCACGTTGAAGATGAAACTTGGACGATGTACTTTGATGGAGCGTCAAACCAGTATGGGTATGGGATAGGGGTGTTGCTGATAGCGCCTGATGATTCTCGTATCCCTTTAGCATTCAAGCTCCGGTTCAAAGTCTCCAACAATGAAGCAGAGTATGAGGCATGTATTGCTGGCCTGGAAGCAGCTTTGGAACTAGGGGCAAAACGGTTGGACGTCATTGGGGACTCGAACCTTGTTGTGTCTCAAGCAAAAGGAGATTGGAAAGTCAAGGAGGAAAGGATGGTAATTTACCACCAAACCTTGGATCTGTTAATTCCTCGGTTTGAGAAGCTAAATTTCACCCACCTCGTAAGAGAGAACAACAGGTTTGCAGATTCACTAGCAACTCTATCTTCTATGATAGACATCCCGTCCGGAGTCCGGATGCGTCCAGTCATTATCGATCAGAAGTTCGCGCCAGCTTACGAGTCGATTTCCGCCATAGATGAGGTTCAAGACGGCAACCCCTGGTATTACGACATCTGGAACTTCTTGGAAAAGGAGACATATCCACTAGGGGCAAATGCCAAGGATAAGAGGGCTGTCAGAAGAATGGCTGCTCAGTTTGTCATCTGCGGAGGAAAGCTGTACAAAAGGGGTCATCTGGGAATGCATAAGCTCTGCGTAGAAGCTGAAGAGTCGAAACGCCTGATGGAAGCCATCCATGGGGGAGAGTGCGGTGCACACATGAATGGAGTGATGCTGGCCAGAAAGATCCTCAGACAGGGCTACTACTGGTCAACCATGGAGGAGGATTGTATTAGCTTTGTTCGGCGATGCCATAAGTGTCAAATTCATGCAAACCGCATGAACATCCCGCCGTCAAAACTGTACAACATGACTTCGCCATGGCCTTTTTCGGTCTGGAGAATTGACGTGATCGGAGCTGTTACCCCGAAAGGGTCAAACGGGCATGAGTTTATCCTAGTAGCGATAGATTATTTCACAAAGTGGGTTGAGGCCCAATCATACGCGGTGTTGAAGGCGTCGCACGTCGCAAAACTCATCAGAAACAACATCATCTGTCGCTACGGGGTGCCAAACGAGATAATTTCAGATAATGGTTCCCACTTCAAGAAGGAGGTGGTAGACTTGTTGGAGAAATACAATGTGGCTTTTCATAAATCATCTACATACCGGCCACAGACCAACGGAGCGATTGAGGCCGCCAACAAGAATATCAAGCATATACTGCAGAAGATGGTGGAAACCTATCGAGATTGGCCAGACAAGCTGCCATTTGCTCTATGGGGCTACAGGACTTCAATCAGAACTTCTACTGGAGCAACTCCATATTCATTGGTCTATGGAATGGAGGCTGTTCTACCCATTGAGATTGAGGTTCCGTCGTTACGAGTATTGGCTGAATGCCAAATAGCCGAAGCAGATTGGCAGCAAAGCAGATTCGAAGAACTCATGCTCTTTGATGAAAGAAGACTGAAAGCACTGTACCACATTCAAGGCTATCAACGCAGAATTGCCCGGGCTTTCAACAAAAAGGTTAAGTCCAGGAATCTGAAAGAAGGAGATTTGGTGCTCAAAGACAACCGAGCTCCCATCCACGACCCAAGGGGCAAGTTCAAACCTAACTGGACTGGTCCTTACATCATCAAAGCTATCTGGTCAGGTGGAGCTGTGGTTCTGATGGATCTAGATGGCTTGGAGTTCTCACAACCGATCAATATGGACAAGTTGAAGAAATATTACCCTTGAGAGGCTCGCTAGGCCAAAAACCCGAAAGGGCGACCTAGGTAAAATTCAGAGCACAAAAAAAATTGGAAATATAAAAACTGAGCTCGCAAGGTTGAAAACCCGCAAAGGGCGGCCTTGGCAAAAGTTAGAGCGCAAAAGGAGAGTGAAAATACTCGAGTGAACCTTAGCCTGAACTACGTAAGGCTTGATTCCCATCTTTGGGATACGTAGGCAACTTTATCTTGAAGTTCAGCCATAAACTTTTCCCCGATCAACTTTGTCCATTTTGATCATCTCAGCCATCTTTATCCATCAGCATTTATCGTGATCTCCGGTACAGTGCTGTTCAAACTAGGGGCAACTTTCCGTTGCTTCGGAGTGCCGCGTTGTTCTTCAGACTAGGGGCAACTTTCCAGTTGCGGAGATCTGGGGTTGTGCATCTCAGTGACAGATCTCAGACGTGTCCAGTTCTGATCCACATCGAAAATAGTTTTGAAAAGTTTTAATAAAATTTGACTTTGTTCAAATCAATCTTTTTACGACTAAGACCATTTTTGGACCAAAAGCGGAAAATTTTCAGTACCATAACTTTCAATTTCATTGATTTCAAAATAGAGTCCTCCTGCTCTTACATATATAATCGAGGTTGCTTTTTAGTACATTCATAAAGAAAACTTGAAAATGCTAAATAAGCAATAAATTTGGGGCATAGTTGAATCAAGCATCTCCGCGCCCCCTCCCTGAGCTGGACGGAGCATCTGATGCCAAACTGGGCCCAACCTGTGCCTCCTCATTGAGCCAATCCCAGCACTCATCAGACAAAGTGCAACTGAAAGTGGAAGCAGGGGCCAGAAGCTCTCTAGTCCTCCACGCCGTGGCATATCGGGCAAGCTGTGCCCCCCGGATAGGAAAAGCGGCTGGGTACTCAATCCCCTCCGGTGGGCAAGTCTGATCATGGCCAAACTGACGCAGAAACCGGAACGGAAAATAGAATACGCAGTGAGTTAGACCAATCAACTGTATCCCAATCAGCCGGGACATACTATAGCTCATTGCCAGGAGGTTGAGCCAAGGACAACGCCAGGCAATACCGTCTGCGGACAAATTGCACATCCAATCGAACCACCACCTCTCGTCAAGAGCATTGACTAGGCACTGTCGAAAGAAGTAGCCTCGAGCTGAATAGGCCGGGCAAGAGTCCACAACCTGCAACTTGTCCATTAACCATACCTAGGGGAGAGATGGAAAATGAGAGAATAAAGAATAGAGAGATGTGCGATGAGAGAAAAGTAAGACAAGGGTTTTGTGAGAAAAACCGAGCCTGAGGGCCGAGTGATGTGAGCAAATATATGTGCAAGGTTGGGTGGGAAACATTACCTGCAACAGCAGTGGACTCCCGGCAAACCTAGTGGACTCCCGGCGATAGACAGAATCTAAACCCATCAGTGTCTCGGCCAAGGTCATGGCAATACAGCTCTTTCCTTCTTTCAAGCCTTGGGCAACTTCAATCAGGCGAATGCTAGCTCCGCCAAAGCCCGAAGAAAGCAGAAAGTGAGACAACAAACACAAGCAGAGGGCGTGTTACCGGAAACCCTGCCAATGATGGTTGCTGCGGTCACCAGCGTCTGAAAAACGATGAATCAAGCCGAGGATGTCCAGCTCCCCATTGCAAATCAGAGATCGAGCGTCGTGCGCAGTGAGCCCACACATCCGCCCTAAAGCCTGAGCGTGACCAAAACGGAGTTGGGGCAAGATCAATTCAGAGCGTTCAGACTCCATCAAAACCTGAAAATCTTCGAAAGTGGGACACATCTCTTGGCCGCCAAAGCTAAAAACATGCGTCACTGGATTCCAGAATCTTGCCGCGGCATGGAGAAAAGGGAGATGTAACCGAGTACGGCTCAGCGTGAATAGTGCATTCAAGCCGAAACCCCGGAAATTCAACTTTTCCGAGCCATCTAGAGAAGAGATCCAAGATATGACATTTTCTGCGAGAAATGCCTCCATTTTTGTCTAAAACTAAGATGAAATGAATGTTCCCGAAGTTGAGGCTTTTATAGAAGGAGAAACACTATTCACGAGGACACGTGTCAAAAATCTGATGGCTGCAGGACTGAATGGCCGGCCAGCCACTTTTTCTGGCTGGCCAGCCATTTACTTTTTCAAAACTAGCTGGCCAGCCATTCTCTTTTACAAAAAATGGCCGGCCGGCTCCCCAAGGTGGCTGGCAATGCTGCAGTGTATCTCCTTCGCCCTGTTTTACCCTTCGAGGGAGAGTTCCAAGCATTTCCATGCAACGGGAGAGTCGAAGGCCTTTATCTCCCTCAGTTTCAGATGCGTTCCGGTGCCCAGATCGTCAGAAGTACACCTTGTTGTTGTGGAGTTTTGTTTATCGAGTTGTTGTTGTGCTTATCGAGTTGTTTGTCGAGCTGACGTCTTTTGTGTTTTTGAGTCGTTGCTCTCTGTTTAAGCATTTTATTTTTGTTAAAGTCTTGTTTATTTGCGTTGTTGCATTTTGCTTATCGAGTTGTAAACTTGCTAAAGGTTCTGTTATATCTTAGTAAGTTGAGTTGTTTAGTTTGTTGCGTCGGTTCACTACCTGACTTGGTGATTACACAATGCGCATTACCATTCAATTTCATTCTTATGCGAAACAAATTGACGCGATACGATGCTAAAAGTACAAACACCTTTCCAAAAGCTATTTCATTTCATCATGCTTTACAACAAATAAAGATACAAGTTTTACAAAAATAAAACTGCCTAACCATGTGCAAAGTGCTACAAACTACTAGTAAAAAAGAAAAATAAAGCAGGAAATAGCAGCATCAAAATCCTCGGGAGCGGGAACGAGAAACACGCCTAGTCCTCTTTTGCGGGACAACCTCCACACCATCGTCAGAGTCGGAGCTGTCATCCTCAGGATCCTCCTCAGCCTCGCCTCTGTTCCCCGAGCCAAAACCAGAGCCTCCCTCCTCTACAGATGTCTCGAACTGACGGTCGGTAGCCTCCTCCTCCTCCTCCTCCTCATCAGGCTCCACCTCCACAACGTGAGCCCTGCGTCTGCGGACGGGCCCCCCTCGAGCTCCTCGATAAGGCCTAGATGGCCCGGCTCCCCGGGAAGGCCGAGATGACCCCGCCCCCTGAAAAGGCTCAGATGGCCCAGCTCCCCAATGAGACCCAGGTGGCCTGGCCTGCGGCTGACCGGACCAAGAAGGCATCTGAAAAACAAAGAGTTCAATGCAAATACATCAGTCTAAATATGTACATCAGACGCAGATACAAGCAAAGGCTACATGAAATGGATGCATGTAAATACAGAATATAAGTGGGGCTGTGTATCAGATGTCCTCTACACAAGTAGTCTATCGATGCAGTAGAAATCAGCATGTCATCAGAAGTATGATAAATGCCAGAAAACCGAAGGGTACCTGGATGCCCGCGACAGACAACTGTGCCTCCCTGCGTAGGACCATGCCCTCGAGTGTGGCCACCAGTCCAACCACCTCCTCTATGTACCCTCGCGATGGCTGCAAAAATGAGCTCATAATCATCAGTAAACAGAAAAGTGTCTAAACATCTGAATGATGAATGAAAAGTGGAGCATACCGGCGGTGAGTCCGGATCAATGGCATATCGATCACTGGGCATCGGAGGCTCTAGTGGGATCGGGGTCGGAGAGCTAGCCCCATACTGCCATGCCATCAACTCAGTAGGCATATCTGGCCATCCCAGATGAGGGTGAATCGACGGGGTCGGAGGAAACGGTCTACTCCTACCTCTAGATGTGCCAGCCCGGCTAGAAGAAGGGATGTCTGTAGCTCGAGCCCGAGCCTGGTCCGAGGATGACATACCGGCAGGTCTCATCATCGGAATACGAGCTTCTGTCAACGGAGGCATCAAATATATGTGACGATAGGTGGCGTAGTCCCCCTCCGCAACATATAGCAAAGCATCGCTGCCCAGCATGGCGCCGACTACCTCTGAGTAAGAGAGCCCGTCAGCAGTCCGCATACTAGCTGGAGGTACTGCGGGAACATCCTGAGAAAGATACCCCCGTACCTGGCGCAGAAAGCGCTCCCCCAGGAACCAGACCCTGCCAACCGGCCCTTCGAGCAGGACCCTGTACTGGGAGATGCCTAACGCTCCGGTATACTGAAGTCGGGGATCATCACCTAGAGGCGCCCAAGGCTGCCATGTAATCTGCGGATGATAAATGCATAAACCAATCAGAAATCGAGAATATACAGAGCAAATCAAAGATGAAAATGAAAAGAACTGAAAGTTCTGAAGTACCTCTGAGTGTCGCACAGTGTCGAAGTACTGTCGCAGGCGAACGAGGGTCTCCCGAGGTCTCGGCTGGTGCGGGCCCTCGAATATCAATGAATATGGGGTCACGGGAATCCCTACCACCTCCAGCTCAGGGGCTAATGATGGAAAGTATACATACACCCATAGCTGAGAAAAACAGTGCAGAATGTAAGTACGAGATGCTGAGAGCAAAATACAGACTGTAAAAGTGCACTGTGTGTGCAATGTACAAGTATTGAGAAGCAGAAATATAAATCAAGGGGATAGAAAGTACCTCCCAGGCTCTCCAGTAGCCGCCAAGCAAATCGCCCCGCCCGCGGGAGGTCGCGCTCATGTAAAAATAAAGGGTAGCCAAGCCAGCGCCACCCCAGTCATATCGACGGACCTGTGATAGGTCGACTAGAGCGCTCAGCAAATATAGCCCAATGGTGTTCCCTCTGTCGGCGAACAGGGTAGTTCCGAAAAGGAACATTAGGAAACCACGGGCGTACTGCTCCGTCTCCTCGGGGCTCTCAGGCACCATCTCTGCCCGCCGAAAATGGGAAGAGAACCAAGTATATCGGACTCTCCCTGAGACCTTATCAACAGGTGGGCGAGCCCCCAGCAGATACATCTAGGCGGCCTCCCACTCACCCATATCCTCGTCGTAAGGGATGGGCCAACCTCCGACGTCAAGGCCGGTCAATACAGCAAAGTCGAAAGGGGTCATGGTCATGTCCCCAGTAGCAGAGAAATGAAAGGAATTGGTGGTGTCCCACCATCTCTCTACTAGGGCTGCCATCAGTGTCCTCCTGGCAGGACAACGTGACAATCCGGTACAGAAGGGTCCAAACCCTGCCAAATCTACCAAGTCTCTGACGCCCTCCGGGAGCTCGGCATACCAATCCCGCGCCATGGTAGAACCATACCCCCGCACACTACGGGAGCAAGCCTGCATTCAGAATGAATACATATGTCAATAATGAGATGAAATGGGCTGTGTGCCAATGAGATGAAATGGGCTGTGTGCCAATGAGATGAAATGGGCTGTGTGCCATTGAGATGAAATGGGCTGTGTGCCAATGAGATGAAATGGGCTGTGTGCCATTGAGATGAAATGGGCTGTGTGCCAATGAGATGAAATGGGCTGTGTGCCAATGAGGTGAAATGGGCTGTGTGCCAATGAGAAGAAGTGGGCTGTATACCGATGAAGTAAAAATAAGCTACATGCAAATTCTATCTATCTGGGCTGCGTGTTCAGAAAATTTGGAATTTGGGCTGCCTGTTCAACTTTCAGTTAACTTGTGGGCTGCGTGTTCACTATCTATCTGGGCTGCGTGTTCAGAAAATTTGGAATTTGGGCTGCGTGTTCAATTTTCAGTTAACTTGTGGGCTGCGTGTTCACTATCTATCTGGGCTGCGTGTTCAGAAAATTTGGAATTTGGGCTGCGTGTTCAACTTTCAGTTAACTTGTGGGCTGCGTGTTCACTATCAATCTGGGCTGCGTGTTCAGAAAATTTGGAATTTGGGCTGCGTGTTCAACTTTCAGTTAATTTGTGGGCTGCGTGTTCACTATCTATCTGGGCTGCGTGTTCAGAAAATTTGGAATTTGGGCTGCGTGTTCAACTTTCAGTTAACTTGTGGGCTGCGTGTTCACTATCTATCTGGGCTGCGTGTTCAGAAAATTTGGAATTTGGGCTGCGTGTTCAACTTTCAGTTAATTTGTGGGCTGCGTGTTCACTATCTATCTGGGCTGCGTGTTCAGAAAATTTGGAATTTGGGCTGCGTGTTCAATTTTCAGTTAATTTGTGGGCTGCGTGTTCACTATCTATCTGGGCTGCGTGTTCAGAAAATTTGAAATTTGGGCTGCGTGTTCAACTTTCAGTTAACTTGTGGGCTGCGTGTTCACTATCTATCTGGGCTGCGTGTTCAGAAAATTTGGAATTTGAGCTGCGTGTTCAACTTTCAGTTAATTTGTGGGCTGCGTGTTCACTATCTATCTGGGCTGCGTGTTCAGAAAATTTGAAATTTGGGCTGCGTGTTCAACTTTCAGTTAACTTGTGGGCTGCGTGTTCACTATCTATCTGGGCTGCGTGTTCAGAGAATCCGAAAGTTTGGGCTGCGTGTTCAAATTTCAACTATTGTGGGCTGCGTGTTCACTATCTAAATCTGGGCTGTGATTCAGAAAATGTAAAGTGTGGGCTGTGTGTTCACTTTCGAATTCGGGCGGTGTGTTCGCAATTAATTAATGAGCCGAGTGTTCAGAAATTCGAGTATTGAAGCTACATGTTCAAAATGTAAGCAAAGTACTATGTCATAAGCTAAACAGCATGTTCAAGCATGGCAAAGGTGCGAAATGTAAAATACAGAAGATGAGGAAAATACCTCTCGGGCATCGTGAGAGAGATGCTGCTCCGGCTCTCTGAGAAGCAGATCCATGGGTGCTCTCTCATCAAAGTTGGTGAAGTGACGGAAGACAGCACGCGGGAGGACGTGTGCTGCCGGACGGTACCTCCCGGGAATGAAAGGGCGAGTCCTCGGAGGTAGAGTCATAGGATTGAAATCGTCCCCGGCACCCAGAAAACCTCCACCGTGAGGAGAATTGCCCGCCATTTTCAAGAATCTGCAAAAGGGGAGCAAAATGAGCAAAAATTGGAAAAAGTCAACAAAAGTCAACTCTCGGGAAATAGAAAGTCAACAAAAGTCAACTCCCGGGAAAATCTTCCAAATATTAAGGCAAACTTACCTCAAGTGGTGAAAATGCAAAAAGAAGCTTCGAAGTCGGGATTTAATCGCTCCAAAGTGCTTAAAACTGAGTGTTTTTGCCAAAATAATTTGCGCGGGGCGTTGGAAAATGCGCGTGAAACTCAAATCTGGAGAGAAAAGTGTTGAAAGAGGCAAGAAATGAAGTGAGGTTCGGCTGCCATTTATAGGCCTCAAGCCTTGGGTGAAAAGGCATGCAAAAAGGAGAGGAAAAGACCAAAATGCCCCTGGGAAAAGGGCATGGCCGGCCGGCCCCTATTTCTAGCTGGCCAGCCATCTGCTTTTTGCAGAAATGGCCGGCCAGCCATTAGCTTTTGTGGAAAATGGTTGGCCACCTCCCCTTGGGAAGATAAACGGTCGGCCATCATCCCCACATGCTCACCTAGCTCTCTGCAAATTTTGAGGAAGATCGGAGTTCCCGGGACCTGAAAAAGTTCAAGAAAAGTACACTTCCGGTCGCAAAATTGCTCCGTCGGGACTTCGGTTTCAAATTCTGACATGTGTCTCATCATCATCCATCGAAATCAAAGTGTATCCTTTTTGAATGAGTTGTAATCTTTCAAAGAAGCAGATCGGAGACCGCGATTGAGTTACCTTCGCCGAAACACGCTTTTCTGTACTCGTTGTTTCATGACAAACGGGCGCCCTGATTCATGCACGTTTTGTACTATCATGCACATTATCTTGCATTCTCATGAGCATACTCTCATTTTCATGAACATTTCTTAATATTGGCATGCCTTTGTGTTTGAGCACGCGTTGTCACGCATGTTCCATTCTTGCATTGCGATGCATTCACTCACCGACACTGCGTGTGTCAAACTTTCGAAATAACATTAAATACATGTTGTTAGCATATTGTGCTTGTTGCAATTTCTCTCTTTTGCAGGCACGATATTGTATGTACGGTTCAATTGAGGCTGGTGCGACCAGACGAATCGAGCAGGTATCGTATCTTCTCCGTGTGAGACGTGGCAGGGATTGAATAATCCTCCGCATCCTTAACTGCATGAAATGTAGTTGTTGCTTTGCATTCTTGCTTAAAACTGTTGCACCTATTTGCGAATACTTGCTTCATTACAGCTTGCTGCATTTGCACGATCATTGAATTACCTCCGGCCTTCTTGCATATCATTTGCATTTTGCCCCCTGCCTACGGGCACATCTTTGTCTATCTTGTATGTTTGTCTAAGTCTTCGGCCTTATCAAAAATGGGTCGTCTCTGGGCTTTGACATTCACTCCCGTCACTTGTGACTTCCGAGTTCTGTCAAAGAGGGGCAACTGTAGACACCCCATTTTTGACCGACCTTAAGACTCAGACGTCACCGATTGAGCGCTTGGTGATGCTGCATAATGTGCTTGTTCAGAAGTTTCGGAGTTGCGGCCGTAAGCCCTGCCTCCGGACTTCCAAACCCTTTTCTGTGCCTTGTCTCGGTTTGCGAACCAGACTCGGTTTTCTCTGTTTCTTGTCCTGAGGGGAGGGAGAAGTCCCGTAGACTATCTCTCAATGTCCTTAGGCTACATTTGGTGGCCGTAGGCCATTTTTCCTATTTCGGAGTCTGGTTCCCGGTTTTCAGAGCCGTCAGGCCGTGTGCCTCGGTTCGGGATCGCTTAACCATCTCCTATTGCTCTGATTTTTGGTATACTTCCTATTTTCTCCCTTTTGAGGGACACTGGGGGCTGAGAAACCCACTTCGAGGTCAAATACCATTTTCGGTGCTTAACAGCCCATTTTCGGGACCCCGAACTGCGTGTTTTGGCCCCGGAACATTCGTTTTGCAACGGTTTTTGCTCATTTTTGGCAGGTACCTCTGTTTTATCACAAGGAAGGTCACTGAAGGGTGGGAGGCCAGCAATAGTTGCAGCATCCAGTTATCTCTCCTCCGGAGCCTCCCGGCGCCCGTTTTTCCGACTTCCGGGCTAATGTTGAATACCTTGGAGCTAGTGTTGCCAACTTTCAACCACATATCTGTGATCTACACATCTGGGAGGCCCTTAAAAGTTGGTGGCCGGCCATTAAGGTCACTTGACCCTTTCGACCCCTTTCTTCCGGGCTAATGTTGAACCCCTTGGACCTTTTTTCTCGAACTTTGAACCACATATCTGTGATCTACACACCTGGGAGGCCCCTAAAAGTTCATGGCCGGCCATTAATTCAACTTGACCCTTTTGACCCCCTCTTTCCGAGCCAATGTTGAACCCCTTGGACCCACTTTCTCGGACTTTTAACCACATGGTTGTGTTGTACACACATAGGGGTACCTCCCCAGTAGCTGGCCGGCCAGAAAATATTGTTGACCCTTTTGACCCCTAGCCGGCCGGCTAGGGGGTGTGGCCGGCCGGCCACCTCCAGTAAAAGTGAGAGGCCGGCCGTATTCTCCTCACTGTACCCTTTACAGCTGTGGGGCAATATCCCCCAGATATTTTCTGTATCCGGGGGATATTTTGTGGGGGAGTTTTGCTCTCCTTCTCCCCCACCTTTACACCCCCATTTTGATCCTTTTAACCAGCTGGTAGCCTTCTTTGTTTGGGTTAGAAAAACTCCTCTTCAAAGCTCCATAGCCATCTCCATCTTCTTCTTCTTCAATTCTTCAAAAAACCCTAAGTCCATAACCTCCATTCCTTCTACACCACCAAGCTCTACCACCACCATCTCATTTCCAGTAGTGAGGAGGGATTCTTGAAGGCTAAAGAAGCTGCAAATCCATCCAAGAAGCAACAAAAATTCGAATCTTCAAGGGTAAGTTACACTTTTACCCTTTTGACCCTTTTTCTTGATCCATCTCTAAGCCTCACTTCCTTTTTGTTTCAAGCTCCGGCCCTAACTGAAAAGGGCCATATTTTGAGCTCATCTTCACTTTTCATTAAGGGCTCAACCTTGTTTGAGCCCTCCATAATACACTTGCTTCATTGACCATCTTGTATGTCATAGATTTGCATGCTATTTTTGACTCCTGAGCAATTTATTTTCGAGCATGTTGTAAACTGATATAAGGCTTATTTTGAGCCCCTCTTCAACATTGGAGAAGGGCTAAACATTGTTTGGTGTCTCCATGTGTCACTTGTAGTTCAATCCCTTATTTGGCCTCATTTTTGCATGAGTTGATAGCCCTCTTTGTTTCTGTTTTTGGACCTTGGTCCGAACTGAAAGTGGCCTTGTTTTGGCCTATACTTCATGTTTCATTCACACTTTTTTTCTGTTTGGTGATTATTTTGTATACTTCATGTTTTAGCACCTTTTGAGCTTCATTTTACATCACATTTTTAGCATATTTGTATACTGATTTTGAGACTTCCATATACTGTAAATGTTCATATTTTTGGTCCATCTTCAGTGTTGTAGAAGGAAATTTTTCAGTTTGGGTTTTGTTTATATCACTTGCTTCATTACCCCTTGAAAATACCGTATTCTTGTATGCCATTTTTTCCATATCTATACTTACTGTTTGGCCATGCTATAAACTGGAAAAGTGCTTATTTTGGGACTTTCTAGCTTCTGTATTTGCATTGCATGTCCAAATTGTGCATGTTTAGCGTACCTATAGGCCATTTCGGGTGCCTAATGCTGCATTTCGGGGCATTTCCTTGCATTTCATGTCATTTCGCCTCATTTCGGGACTGTTTTCCCCCTTATTTTGTTTCTGAAAATCCATTACCATGTTTACATACCATTTTCATGTCATTTGCATTGCATTTGCCATCGCCTCGGTTTGCGTGCCCGTGTGCACGCACTTCGAGGCAACTCATTTTCATCCGACGGCATCCTATGTGAGTGTGGCTGAGGCTCACTCATGTTGGTATAAGCCCATTTGTCATTTCCATGTCATTTGCATTGCATTTGCCATCGCCTCGGTTTGCGTGCCCGTGTGCACGCACTTTGAGGCAACTCATTTTCATCCGACGGCATCCTATGTGAGTGTGGCTGAGGCTCACTCATGTTGGTATAAGCCCATTTGTCATTTCCATGTCATTTGCATTGCATTTGCCATCGCCTCGGTTTGCGTGCCCGTGTGCATGCGTTTCGAGACACTTCTTTTTTATCCGACGGCATCCTATGTGAGTGTGGCTGAGGCTCACTCATGTTGGTACAAGCCCATTTGTCATTTCCATGTCATTTGCATTACATTTATCATCGCCTCGGTTTGCGTGCCCGTGTACACGTATTTCGAGGCACCTCATTTTCATTTTATCATCGCCTCGGTTTACGTGCCCGTGTACACGTATTTCGAGGCACCTCATTTTCATTTTATCATCGCCTCAGTTTGCGTGCCCGTGTGCACGCATTTCGAGGCATCTCATTCTCATTGCATCTGCCATCGCCTCGGTTCGCGTGCCCGTGTGCACGTATTTCGAGGCATCTCATTTTCATAGCATTCTGTGTATGTTAGGATTGTATCTTAGTTGCATCTCATGCATATCATGCATATTGCATCGTGTTCGGAATAGGAGTTAGTCCGGGCACGGGAAACGAGGTACATTTCGTACTACGAGTGACGGAATGTGTCTCAATTCCCCAGTCACCGACACTCCGGATTATCCATGATGGAGTTAGGTTTTAGCTGTAGTTTCATGTGCATTCATCCTATATCGAGTTGTGCATTTCGATTCCTCGGCCATCATGCCTCGGTATGCGTGATTGGTGGCACGAGGATCGAGGCATGCATATATCTGTGCAAATACATTGCTATGCCCCTCTTCTGCTCTCTGTTGCAGCAAAACGAGAAATCAGCAACTTTCTGGAACTTAGCACGCATTTCTAGAACAGGTGTAAACAGAGGCTAATTGGGGCATTCCGGTGAATTTCCGCGCAAGACAATCCGGACATGCATCATCCATCAGAAGCAAGGCAGTCCCAGGCCTGCACGCCAGTTTTATTTGCTTTATTATTTAATTCTTTAATTAATTAGGATTTTGTAGTATTTCGGACTGTAATATTCTTTTATTCGGGACTGTAATATTTCGGACTGTATATTTATTTAGACCCTCTGCGCGAGGGCATAACTGTAATAAGTGTGCGTGTGTGTGATGTATGTCTTCCAATCCCACGTCTTTCTCCCTTTTATTTATCCGCTTTTGATGGTTAGATTAGGGCATGTTTAAATTAGCATACAGTATGACAGCATGTTTGCATCATTCATCTGTATTACATACACCGGGCTCGGCACATCATACTAACTGCATTGTACTTTCAATTTCAAAAGTTGAATACATGATAGTTGTAACATTTCATATGCCATCTTAGAATAGCCGAGCCTGCTATAATTGCATTTTGCATGTGTTGCATTAGGCATTTTTGCATACTTAGGATCATGCATGATTTCTAACAAGTGTCTATTTTGGCTTGGAGTACTCGGTAAGCTTTATGCTTTAGCATCCTTGCATGCGTGTGAGTGTTGCCATGAATAGCATACTTACCATGAGGCTAATTGCTTATATGATATATCTGTCTGAATGCCTGTGGGTGGAGGTTGGGTTATCTGAATTGGAATAAAACATAAAATGTTTTGTTCCAATTCTGACGATCCAGTCTATACTTATTTGCTGTACGCATCACATAGTAACCTAGGCTAATAACCGGAATAGGAACATACAATGTTTTCAAAAAACAGATATCATGGTTAGTAGAGGCCGGTCTTTGACCGGGCGAGCGGGGGTGCTCACGAAGTGACCTTCCCCAATCGTACCCAAGTTCCCGAGCCGAGGCAACTCTGGTGATGACGGACACGTGGCCTTTTGGCACCGAGTCAGGGTTTCCTAAATTTCCCAAAATAAAATATTTAGGTGGCGACTCTGTATCTGGCAAAGCAGTCCATGTTTGGCACTACTTTTTCAAAAAAATCAGTTTCTCAAAACGATTTGCCGGATTTGGACTCTTTGGTTCAGATTAAGAACCGTGACTACACAAACCGAGTCCGAGCTGTAGCGAGGTCCCCCGCTGGCTTGTTACACCCATTTTTTTTGCTTATCATTTCCTTATTATGCTTTTTTTATATTTTTGCAAGGTAGTTTAGCACAATTGCATCCGACCAGGTAGATATTCCCCGAGCACTCTAGGTTAGAGGTCGTAGACTTAATCGATCCAGGGATCTGATAGACGGACAAGCAGTGTTTCTTTCCTTACCCCCTGTTACCAGGCGGAGGTTAGCCAGGCGCAGTGTATTAGTACAACGGTCGCCAGATCAGTGGTCTACCCTATTAGTGAACAGTCAGACTGAGGTCTCAGTTTCTATTGCAGGGACAGATATATCGGTTATTCAGATAGATCCGTGCAATATGGAAATCTTAGAGAAGATGGCGTGTCACCTCCAAGAAAGCATGAAAACTATGCAGCAGGACGTTGCCCGTCAAGTAGAATCTGCCAAACAATAGGGCGCGATAGTGACCCAACAGGAAAAATTAATCACTAGGCTACAGCATCAAACTGGAGCATCTGCTTCACACCAGGCTCCTCCCCACCAAGAGTTCCCATACTCGGGGAGACAACTAACGTCCAGGATGATACGGACATTCCAATCGGGCCGGCTCCGCCCACGGTTTTACTCTAGCTGTCCAAAACACCCACCAACCTGCCAGATTCTCCCTTTGAGTTCGAGACGGTCCCCACAGCACTGAAAGTAAGCAAGCTCGAAAAGCTGTTCAAGAAGTCTCAAGGGGCTCATTCCATTTCGGATATTGAGGATGGGTACACCGACTCGGTCATGACGCTGTCGGACCATTTTAAGATGTCACATATTGACCGCTTTGACAGATCGGGGGACCCTATGGTGTATTTGCGGCTGTTTTCAGACATTCTGAGGCCGATGGGCCTCTCTAGATTATAGAAGCTTTTCTTGTTTAGCCGGACCTTGTCAGGTGTAGCGGCCATTTGGTATGCAAAATTGGAAGATTCCGTCAAGAGGAGTTGAGAGGAGATGGCCGAGGCCTTCATAGCTCAATACTCATACAATACACAGATCGAGACTACGACCCGTGATCTTGGGTCAACTGTGAGAACAGATGAGGATGAGCAGTCAGAACCTGAGGGGTCTGCGAGTTTCAAGTACAACTCGAGCGGTTACATTACATCAGTAGGCCAGGCTAGGCCGAATGTGGAATTGCCAGTAGGCGCAGAGATTTGTGTAGCACAAGAGGATGGACTTGATCAAGGGCTAGATGACCTAGCGGATCTGGAAGAAGACCTTGTAAATTTGCAATTCTTTGAAGAGTAGGATTCAGGGGATGTGACAGTCAATTGGTTTGATGGGTCAGCAGAAACTACTGGATGGCTTGACGACCAACCAGATGTTGTGGAACAACCTCAGTTAGAGTAGAGTCTGCCAGGGACAAAGACATCAACAATGGTCGAAAGGGCCGGGAATCAGAATACACCGCCAGAGAGCACCGGTGATAATAATTTTGCTCAAGACCAGAGCATTTCGAGTACAGAGGATATTGAACAACATGCCGCACTGAAACAGTTCGGGCAAGAAAGGACCGAGGATTCTGAAAGAGTCAGGAAAGTCGAAGCCCCTGAGGGGATAGTACGTGTTGTGAGCACGGTAACGAAAGGCACTGTGGGTACAGGAATAGTTGTAATGGAGCCGGACAGGTGCCTGTTGGTTGCCGATGGCATGTGGTGGGAAGATGACGACCTGCGTCTTGCCCACACAAATGATGACTGGGGACAAAGCCAGCCAGATGATACCTGGTATGTAGGTGAAGTAGACCACATGACTAGGAGCGGGCGGTATTTTAAGCCCCCGCACTTAGATCAACCAGAAGCGTCTGGGAAGGACAAGGAGGTGGAGAAACAAAAAGAAAAGTTACTCGAAGAAGAGGCTATGCTGAAACAGCTGAAGAAGATACAGGCAGACATCTCCATCTGGGGACTGCTTCTGGCTTCATGAGTTCATAGACAGGCTGTCCTTTCGGCAATGGACAAGGCCAAACTCTCAATAGATACCACACCTGAACAGCTGGTAGGGCTGGTCTTTCCGGGAGAAGCTTCCCTGACGTTGACCTTTTCTGACAAGGGACTGCCGCCTGAGGGCTCGGATCACAATAAACCACTCTACATCTCTGTGGAGTGTAGAGACAAGTGGGTACTGGTAGTTCTTGTCGACACAGGATCCGCCATCAACGTGTGCCCGTTAAGGACAACATATGCAATCGGGTTGAAGCCTGCAGACTTTGTGCCAACCATCCAGGTGATAAGGGCATATGACAATACAAGCAGAGAGGTAAAGGGGACTGTGCAGATTCAGACCTAGGTTGGTCCAGGACAACATGATGTTAACTTTCATGTCCTGGACGTTCCCGTAACCTTCAATCTACTCCTAAGACAGCCGTGATTGCACCAGGTGAGGGCGGTCTCTTCCACCCAACATCAGATGTTGAAATATCCCTATGGGAAGGGGGTAGCTATTATTTTTGGGAATTCGTCAATTCATCCGCCACTAGATGTGTCTGCACCGGTTTTGTAAATCAAGCATGGCATGGAGGATGTGTTCCTATCAGGATTCACCTTAGCCGAGGCCCAGGTAGTTCAGAACATCTTAGCTATTGATGAGGGATTGTATGTCAGGGCATAGTCAGTGTACCTCATGAACAAGCTTCAGCACATCCCCCGTATGGGATTAGGAAAAAGTGGCTGGAAAGGCATTGCAGTTTTGGCCGAAGTGCCACACAACCCGCATACCTTTGGCTTAGGCTATCTGCCTACCAAAGAGGACTGGGTAAGGAAAGGCAAAGAAATGGTTGGAAGGGCCAGAGCCAAGAACACCGGGAAGCATTTTGATTTGATGCATCGGCCTATTCAGGGCACCCTAAACAGACGCTTCGTTTGAGAGAGGGAAGACTTTCCATTCTACGGTTTCCTAGAGCCGTGGTTGAACGCAAAAAAGAAGCGCATGCCGGGATTTGAAGTCTTCTTCGACTTGCAGTTATCCGGGGATGATGTCGCCGAGGAGCAGAGAGATCTATCAGCTGAGGTCGAGGAGTGTAAGGAAGTGGATTCCGAGAACGCCGAGTTTGAAATAGGTGTAACACTGGCCTGTCTACTATCAAATCCTCCGATCGTCCATGAGTGCTTGGGGGATGATCTCTCAGTGCCTATGATCAGGAATGAAATGGCTGCGAGCCCACCTTCAAACATTTTGGATGCATCCGTCGCACACTCCCTCGTCTGGCAATAAGAGAAGGGATTCTTATCGAACAGCACCGGGTCAGGTAGTGAGCCGGAATTTGATTCCACTGAGTCCGTAGGGCCGAAATCAGGTTCCAGCTCGTTTGAGTCTATGTTCATTATTCTTGGGGGTGATAACCCAGATGCCACTGTCCTGTCCAGGTCGTCTTTTTCTTTCTTTTTTGAGTCTGTTGTAACAGAAGAATCAGATGGACTGGATGAAGTGATTAATGAGAATGGAATAGCTGTGGCTTCTGAGTACTTTTCTGTGCCTTTGATTTACTGTATTAATCAGGACTTTCAAAATTTCGATGAAAACGACGAGGAAGAAATTCCTCCGATTTTGAAATATTTTCTTGAACAAGAGCAGGAGAGGTTTGTAAAACCGCTGGTTAATGAAATCACCCAAATTAATGTTGGCACTGAGAAGGACCCGTAGCTTGTCCAAATCGGGTCCACGTTGTCTTCGAAGGAGCGCAAGCACTTAGTCGCTTTATTAAAAGATTTCAAATATGTTTTCGCGTGGTCCTACGAAGACATGCCTGGAATTGATCCTGAGATTGTACAGCACCGGATCCCTCTCGACCTAGAGGCCCGACCTGTTAAGCTGAAACTCAGAAGGATCAGCCCTGATTGGGCTATCAAGATCAAAGAAGAGGTCACCAAGCAAATTGACGCAGGATTCCTGCTGGTATCTGAATACCCAACTTGTTTGGTCAACATCGTTCCAGTGCTGAAGAAAGACGGCAGAATTCAGGTATGTGTGAACTTAAGGGATTTGAATAAAGCCAGTCCGAAGGACAACTTTCCTCTGCCATATATCGACGAATTAGTGGGCTACACTGCTGGGCAGGCATTGCTTTTGTTCATGGATGGCTTTTCAGGCTACAACCAGATTGTAATGGCACTTGAAGACCGGGAGAAGACTGCCTTTACCACCCCGTGGAGGGCCTATTGTTATAGGGTAATGCCATTTGGGATGAAGAATGTTGGAGCTACATATTAACGGGCTGCGACCACGATATTGCATGACATGATCCATAAAGAGGTTGAGGTGTACGTGGACGACATGATTGTCAAGGCCAAGGAAAGAGAGGGTCACTATACCGCCTTGCAAAAATTCTTCCAAAGGATAAGAGAATTTCGGTTACGGCTGAATCCTCAGAAATGTATGTTTGGTGTTACAGTAGGGAAAATGCTGGGGTTCTTGATCACACAAAGGGGCATCGAAGTCGACCCTTCCAAAATCAAGGCCATCTTAGAAATGCCACCACCAAGGACTGAAAAGGAGGTGCAAGGCTTTCTGGATAAAGTGCAACTCATAAAACGGTTTATCTCAAAATTCACCTTGACTTGTGAACCACTTTTTTGTCTCCTGAAGAAAGGAACGAAGTTCTAATGGGACGGTTGGTGCCAAGCTGCTTTTGAACAGATTAAGCAATACTTATAGAACCCACCTGTGTTGTCATCACCTGAGCGGGGGAAACCGTTGATCTTGTATCTTTCAGTGACTGAAACTACAATGGGCTGCATGCTTGCACAAGAGTCTGAGGGCAAAGTGGAGAGAGCCATCTACTATCTGAGCAAGAAAATGCTGGATTACGAGACCCGCTACACTCCACTGGAGAAGGCTTGTTTGGCCTTGGTATGGGCTACTAGGAAGCTGCGGCACTACCTGTTAGCTCACTCTGTAATGTTGGTTTCGAGATTAGATCCCGTCAAATATCTCTTCGAGAAACCGGCACTTACGGGTAGGCTAGCCCGTTGGTTGCTTCTGCTTTCCGAATTCTATCTGAAGTATGTGACGCGGAAGTTAGTAAAGGGGAGAGCGGTAGCAGAGTTCCTTACCAATCACCCAGTTGAAGGGGATGAAGCAGTTGAGTACCTGTTCCCAGACGAGGCCATTTTGCATGTCGAAGACGAAACTTGGACGATGTACTTTGACGGAGCATCACACCAATACGAGTATGGGATAGAAGTGTTGCTGATAGCGCCTGACAATTCCTACATCCCTCTAGCATTCTAGCTACGTTTCAAAGTATCGAATAATGAAGCAGAATATGAGGCGTGCATTGCTGGTTTAGAAGCTGGCCTAGAACTAGGGGCAAAACGGTTGGATGTCATCAGAGACTCGAACCTTGTTGTATCTCTAGCTAAAGGAGATTGAAAAGTCAAAAAAGAAAAGATGAGAATTTACCACCAGACCTTGGACTTGCTTATTCCTAGGTTTGAGAAGTTGAACTTTGCTCATCTGTTAAGAGAGAACAACAAGTTCGCAGATTTACTAGCAACTCTATTTTCCATGATAGACATCCCTTTTGGAGTTTGGATGCGCCCGATCATTATTAACCAGAAATTTGTGTCGGCCTACGAGCTGATTGCTGTCATAGAAGAGGTTCAAGATGAGAACCCCTGGTATTACGACATTTGGAACTTCTTGGAGAAAGAGGCGTATCCACTAGGGGCAAACACCAAAGATAAGAGGGCAATTCGAAGAATGGCTGCTCAGTTCATCATCTGCGGGGGTAAACTGTACAAGAGAGGTCATCTGGGAATGCATAAGTTGTATGTTGATGCTGAAGAATCGAAGCGCCTAATGGAGGCCATCCATGGAGGAGAGTGCGGAGCGCACACGAACGGGGTGATGCTAGCCCGAAAAATCCTTAGACAAGGTTACTACTGGTCCACCATGGAGGAGGATTGTATTGGCTTTGTCCGGCGATACCACAAATGCCAGATCCATGCAAACTGCATGAACATTCCGCCGTCGAAGCTATACAACATGACTTTGCCATGGCCATTTTCAGTTTGAGGAATAGATATGATTGAAGCTGTCACTCCGAAAGGGTCCAATGGGCATGAGTTCATTCTGGTAGCGATAGACTATTTTACAAAGTGGGTTGAGGCCCAATCTTATGCAGTGTTGAAGGCATCACATGTTGCCAAGTTCATCAGGAATAACATCATCTGTCGCTACGGGGTCCCGAATGAGATCATTTCAGATAATGGTTCCCTTCAAGAAGGAAGTGATTGACTTGTTGGACAAGTACAACGTGGCTTTTCACAAGTCATCTACATACCGACCACAAACCAACGGAGCAATTGAGGCCGCCAACAAGAACATCAAGCATATTCTGCAAAAGATGGTGGAGACCTACCGTGACTGGCCAGATAAGTTGCCATTTGCTCTGTGGGGCTACCGGACTTCAATTCGTACTTCTACTGGAGCAACTCCGTATTCCTTAGTCTACGGGATGGAGGCTGTTTTGCCTATCAAAGTTGAGGTTCCGTCTTTGCGAGTATTGGCTGAGTGTCAGATAGCTAAGGCAGATGGGCAGCAAAGCCGGTTCGAAGAACTCATGCTGTTTGATGAGAGAAGGCTGAAAGCACTGTACCATGTTCAGGGTTATCAACGCAGAATTGCCAGGGCTTTCAACACGAAGGTTAAGTCCAGGAATTTAAAGGAAGGGGATCTAGTGCTCAAAGGCAACCGAGCTCCCATTCACGACCCTAGGGGCAAGTTCAGACCTAATTGGACTGGCCCTTACATCATCAAGTCTATTTGGTCAGGCGGAGCTGTCGTTCTGATGGACCTAGATGGCCTAGAGTTCTCCCAACCGATCAACATGGACAAGTTGAAGAAATATTACCCCTGAGTGGCTCGCTCGGCCGAAAACCCAAAAGGGCGACCTAGGCAAAAGTTAGAGCATGAAAAATTTGAAATTACAAAAACTGAGCTCGCAAGGTTGAAAACCTGCAAAGGGTGGCCTTGGCAAAAGTTAGAGCGCAAAAGGAGAGAGTAAATACATGAGTGAACCCAGGCTGAACTACGTAAGGCTTGATTCCCATCTTTGGGATACGTAGGCAACTTCATCCTGAAGTCCAGCCATAAACACTTCCTCGATCAACTTTGTCTATGTGATCATGTTTGGTCATCTTTGTTCAGCATTCAAGAGCTTGGTTGTGATCTCCAGTGCTGTGCTATTCAGACTAGGGGCAACTTGTCACGCCCCACTTTTTATTACTCGAAGTCATTACCAAATTCATTAACTTAATTCAATTTCAAGGATAACATGCGAAAATAAATTCATACATTCAATCCGTAGAAGTGATTAACAATACTCTCATTCGTATGCAAAGTAAATATTACATGAACATACTTAATAAATTGCCCTTGGGCTTACATCACTTAAGGTACAAGAAGAAGGGTGTAACCCTTTTACAACAATGGCATTCCGCCAACATAACTGAGGCCCCGTGGCTAGTAAATAAGTAGATCCAAATCTTGCAGCTCAACCTGCTTAATACCTGAAAAAGATTCAACAACGTGGGATGAACATATAGTCCAGTAGGGAACTCAACATGATCCTCAACAATAACAACTTACAGATAGCTATGATCATGAACACTCATTCTCATACTAGAATAGTAATGTGACAGTTTATACAAAATATATATGTATGAACTTTTCTCGAAAACAACCGTTTCATTCAACACTACAAGTGGTTTGTCTTTCCTTTTTCCTTTCATTAACCCCCATTCCCAATCTTTCATAACATTAACAAATACTTAGGAAGTAATCTCACTAAGCCCGATACTCTCTTCCATTTCCTATACATACTCAGATGTACCATTTTAAACATGTTTATCTTTAAAACATTCGTTCTCCTCCACACTTTCCAAAAGACAAAAAGGACATTTTGGTTCGTTTCTATTACTATCATAACTATACATGCATATCTTTGTAAAAATATAAATTTACAACCCACCAACATGTATACAATCAACCAATAAAGTAACTCGGTCCTCCGAACTGTAACCAATCAAATCTATGATATTTTCAGTTACAACGAAACAACAACAATCTCACTTTGCTCTACTAGCTATGTGTTTAGTAAGCCAAAGATATACTGAAATAACTACAACCAACTTCGCTTTACTAGATATGTGCGTAGTAAGCCAACAATACACCCCACTCAACAACATTAACAACAAGCCAGTTTACCAGGCGCTAGCTGGAAGGGTATGGTGCCTCCGATTATTAGCGCCGTCAGTTCTCCAGGCACTAGCTGGAAGGTAACAGTACCTTTGATTCTAAGCGCGGGGTATAACACCAGCAATCACAGCACATCAAGGCATAACCAACATGTATAATGCACATACATAAACTATCAAAACACCAGCAATGTGTTAAAGTATATGAACACATGACTATCTCCTTCCGAGCAAATATACATATATATAATGTATCTAGTACTTCATCACATACGATGTTCAATTAATCAATGGTAAAATGCATACCCGACAATTCTACACAACCGTGTCATCCTCCACCGATGACCAAGGACAAAACCTCTAGATGCATATAGTTAGTACATCTATTAAAAGACTCAAATATCATGAATCACAAACCCAACAACAATATTAACATGGTAGTTAAACATACAACTTCTACATGTGTGTTCAACACTCAAGATACAGCAATCCAATTCTCAAACTTATTTCGAAAACACTCCCCTCATTTTCACCAAAACGATTCCATTTCCTTTTTGTTATCACAAAACCAACTCCACTAATCTTGTTTCCATAAAATCAACTCCAAAGCCATGGTTAATCCCTTATGCATTAACACGCTTACCACACTCATTTTGACAAAAGAGATTTACACACAATGGTCAACAAACCCCCATTTTAATTTACCCAACCAAAATATAATTTAGGGCTTTTCTTCATTTAACTACAACATGCTAATTTATATTTTAATTAGCCAAGACAACAATCAATGAAGCCAAAACCATTCTCCACACAACCAACCCTAGGTTTATTTCATGATTTTCAAACAAATCTAACATGATACAATTTTCATGCAATACAAAAATTACCACATGTCTATCTATAGACGGAGTATTGAAAAAAGAACAAGGAGAATCCCTACCTCAAATGGAGAACTCAAATAGAGAAGATGACCCGAAATCAAAGTGCTCCAAATCCCAAATTTCTTGTATCACAACGAAGCCCTTGACGATCAACACACTTCTTACAAAGGCCCAAGGTGAGGAAAACACTCTAACTAGATCAATCCTAAGAGAGAAGTTAGGTTTTAGAGTGAGGTGCTCTCCAATGGATTTTTCAGAAAAGTAAGAGAGAGAAAGGAAATCAAAAAGTGATTCAAAAAGCTGAATCTCGGTGTGTTATACAGGTCGCCCCGCTCGAGCGTGGAAACCCCCGCTCGAGCGTCACTCACAGACTCCCGCTCGAGCGCCAAAACCCCTGCTCGAGCGGCGGATACAACCATCCAGAAGTTTTGCAGAACAGGTCCCCCCGCTCGAGCGGATAAGCAACAACAAAGGCCCGCTCGAGCGTCAAAAGAGCCGCTCGAGCGGAGACGCAAAAACTGGGCAAAGATTCTAAGTTTTAAAACATAACCAACTTATTCCCAACAAGTCCAACACAACCCAAAACTCTAAGATAAAGAGTAAGGGATAGAAAAAAGGATAAGACAACAACAAATCTACGGAACCAAGTCCGGATTACAGTTCAATAACAACAGGGAATACCGGGATCGCTATAACCTCCCCCCCTTAAAGAATTTCGTCCTCGGAATTAAGGATACGCCAAAACACAAGGCCAACTAATCACACAACACCAACACCCGAGTACTAGGAAAGAAACTACTCTCACTACAAACCTTTAATCCACTCTTACCAAGGAAGAGTCTAACCAAGGGAACACGTTCCAAACGACGACATTCCAGATGTGACCGTCTCAATAAAATCAAACCTTTCCCGAAGCAGTTTATCAAAAAA
The DNA here is from genome assembly GCF_055761805.1 of Camellia sinensis. Lineage (NCBI taxonomy): Eukaryota > Viridiplantae > Streptophyta > Magnoliopsida > Ericales > Theaceae > Camellia > Camellia sinensis. The sequence continues at coordinate 65,498,471 of NC_138968.1, read as the reverse complement.
TGACTAGCGCGTCAAGCTAAGTCACTACGCAACAACACGACCAAAGCAAACCTTTTGAGTAAATAATAAGAAAACATTTTCTTGCTCAAGAGGCATTTCTCAAAGATAGTCAATTTTTCAATGCTGACATTTCGAAATAAACTTTGCATTTTCCATGCGAAACTCAAAAACTTTGTATACATTTTTCACCAATACGGTGTTATCCAAAACACAATCATCCACCGTTTATTTGCCAAAAATCATTCATTTGAAATTCCTCAAAACCCTTGAATTAAATCAATTTCTCAACAACACCCTTAGGTGGCCCAAATACTAGGAAAAGTTTTGTTTTCCATTTCTTTCCAAAATAACACTATCAACAACCATCACGCACACAGTGATCCCACAACCAACACAGAACATAACATTTCTATAATGATAGTTAATAGAAATAACAACAGTACTATCAACACATAAGGCATAAGAAATTCATGGTTTTGCAATTTCATTCCGCCTCCCTTTACTTAACCAATTTAAAATCATAAATATGGTTCAGAACCTGGCCAACAATTAAATAAGACAGTAACTCATATAAGACATTTCTCACTTCACAATAGATGGGCATACTAGCTATATCATCACATCAACAGATAAGTATAAAAACTATATCACACTTTCAAAGATAAGCATATGAGTTTTATCTACGCTTCTTTAGACAAGCATAAGAGCTGTGTCATCACCACAATGGGAGAGCATATGAGCTGCATCCCTGGGTCCATCCCCCATTTTCCCTTAACTATTAACCGGTTTAGAGGTACATCCCCCATCTTCCCCTAAACCGTGGAGTACATCCCCCATCTCCTCCCATACACAATCAATGCATATAAACACATAGGTCATATACACAATCAATCAATACATAAAGTTAATGTATTCTATCAACCGTCAGATTCAATGGCATAACATGTTCGATTAGTTTCAGTTTTCCTTAACCAACATACAAAGTCTACGACAAACGAGACTAACTTCAAGGTGACCGATGTCGACCCAAAACCCGATACCAACAAGCTGACTAAACAACTCAATAAACTCGACACACAGTGATCCACCCACTGATGTGCCACTCAAACCACTAACCCCAAACACGGAGTTCCCTACACAAACCCCAAATTTTGGAATCCCACCAGATCTCCTAAAACCAGACCACACCAACATTGTTTCTAAGGGAATTACCACCCTCCATGGCTAGATAGAAAGCTTGCTCATCTCCTCAACCGAAGACCGACATGGTCAACCTAAATTACGACTACCCAATCACGAAGGATAATTTCACCAACGCTATTCTCGTTACTCTAGAACACAACTGTTCTTCCTCCAAAGAATGTTGCCAGCCTCCACTCACAACCATACCCAACATTTGATAACCAATCTCAACACGAACACCACCCCTATACAACCGATCGGGTCACCACGGTCTCGCTAACTAGAAAGACCCAAAACACGAACCAACGAACAGGTACCATTCTCGCTAACTTGAGATACAAATCTCACATTCCTACAAACATTCACACATAACCTTGCCAACATCCCGCAACTCTCAAAACCACCACATCTAACACATTCTCCCATGGATTCCTGTTCTCAACAAATAATCATTAAAGTGAATAAGGCACACAGGCCGTCACACAACTAGCTCATCATACAGTACCATGCAAGCAACAACATTAGGATCATTGACCCCATTAACAACTTCTCAATATAAAAGAGAGCTTAAAACCCATACATACTCCCCAATACCTGAGGATTAAACAAACAACACTATGCGTACATAAGCGATACATAAACATGGTGCCTCAGTATCCAACAGTACACCGGTCAATAACAAAATCATCCATATAATACATTACCGGTCAACAACACAAAAGTCCCCCTCCAGGGTAATACTATCGGGCTACTTAATAAGTCGCCCCTCGCGAGGCTCCCGAAGCCTGGCCTACCTGTTTCTGGTACTGATAGCGCCCCCGACTGGACGGGTACGACTGAGTCTGACTAGGTTTTGAAACACTTGCAGAATTCACACGCAAAGGGAAAAAACGTCTACCATGGCCCTGCTGGCCACAAACGAAACAACCACCAGACCCCCTACTCTGAGACTGGTCTGAAACCTGCACCTCCCCGGACCTTCCAACCGAAGTGTCCGAAACCCCTGACGAAGAAAAGGAACCAGCCCCCGACTGAGTATATTTCCACCTCCACCCCTTACTGAGCCTAGAGTATTTAGGAACCGAAGTACTTACCGCAATGGTCTCCTCCTTAACCCCATCATCACTTGCAACCATGGCCTCTACATGGGCCGCTGCCTCAACTAAATAATAGTAATCCTTCCAAAAGGATCCAGCTACCTTCTCCCGAATATCGAAACACAACTGCCTTTCAAACTCAAAACAACGACGCTCCTCTGTTGCCACCAACTCTGGAGCAAACCTCGACAAGCTAGCAAACCGCATCTCAAACTGTGCCACAGGAGTATCATCCTGACGCAACTCCAAAAACTGATCCCTCAACCTTTCCCGAGCAGAAGGAGGGAAATACTTGGCCAAAAAGGCCACAGTAAAAGCAACCCACGTGCTACCCATATTATTCTTAGCATACTTCCACCAATAACTCGCATCACTCTTCAACTGAAAAATCGCCAAAGAAACCCTCAACTCCTCATCTTCGACTCTGAGCATATCAAGAGTCTTGGTAATCTGCTCTAGCCAACTCTCTGCCTCCAACGGTTTAGCCTCCCCCACAAACTTTGGTGGACTGGAGCGAAAGAACTCCTTAGTAAGTTTGAGAGCATGCTCGCTGCCGCCCTCAGTGCGAGCTAGGGCATCCTGCACTGCTCTCACAATCTCACGTGCGACATCCTCGCCGACAGCCGATGCTGCAACGGCAGGTACTAAAGGAACTGTTGTGCCTCTCCTGGCGCTCCTACTACTCATCCGACCTCTACTCCTTCTTGTAGACATCCTATTAAGCACGAAGGCAAAACACACTTAGCGCAAAACACAATAGCCTTCTCCGAGGCACACTCCACTACCGTTAAGTTACAAGACACACTTAGTCTCAAAATTTACATCTCTATTGCATACAATCATTTAGACAGATAAACACATAATCGAATCAAGTCCACAAAGATAGCCACTCATCCCGGAACTCTCAAGGAATTCCCATCAGAAACCACGTTGATCAGGCGTGTTTCCAAAAGGACCTCAAAGTAAGTTCACCGGCTATGAATATTATCCAAGAGACTGAATCCCATGCTCACATAAATGCAACACATAAGTCCTAACTTTCATGATATCTCTATGCAACGTCCTCACAATACGTAGTAAACCCACTGTGGTAAAAACCACTTCCCACGAGCCCAAAGTATTCAAACCCAGCTAGCTCTGATACCAAGTTGTCATGCCCCACTTTTTATTACTCGAAGTCATTACCAAATTCATTAACTTAATTCAATTTCAAGGATAACATGCGGAAATAAACTCATACATTCAATCCGTAGAAGTGATTAACAATACTCTCATTCGTATGCAAAGTAAATATTACATGAACATACTTAATAAATTGCCCTTGGGCTTACATCACTTAAGGTACAAGAAGAAGGGTGTAACCCTTTTACAACAATGGCATTCCGCCAACATAACTGAGGCCCCGTGGCCAGTAAATAAGTAGATCCAAATCTTGTAGCTCAACCTGCTTAATACCTGAAAAAGATTCAACAACGTGGGATGAACATATAGTCCAGTAGGGAACTCAACATGATCCTCAACAATAACAACTTACAGATAGCTATGATCATGAACACTCATTCTCATACTAGAATAGTAAGGTGACAGTTTATACGAAATATATATGTATGAACTTTCCTCGAAAACAACCGTTTCATTCAACGCTACAAGTGGTTTGTCTTTCCTTTTTCTTTTCATTAACCCCCATTCCCAATCTTTCATAACATTAACAAATACTTAGGAAGTAATCTCACTAAGCCCGATACTCTCTTCCATTTCCTATACATACTCAGATGTACCATTTCAAACATGTTTATCTTTAAAACATTAGTTCTCCTCTACACTTTCCAAAAGACAAAAAGGACATTTTGGTTCGTTTCCATTACTATCATAACTATACATGCATATCTTTGTAAAAATATAAATTTACAACCCACCAACATGTATACAATCAACCAATGGAGTAACTCGGTCCTCCGAACTGTAACCAATCAAATCCATGATATTTTCAGTTACAACGAAACAACAACAATCTCACTTTGCTCTACTAGCTATGCGTTTAGTAAGCCAAAGATATACTGAAATAACTACAACCAACTTCGCTCTACTAGCTATGTGCGTAGTAAGCCAACAATACCCCACTCAACAACATTAACAACAAGCCAGTTTACCAGGCGCTAGCTGGAAGGGTATGGTGCCTCCGATTATTAGCGCGGTCAGTTCTCCAGGCACTAGCTGGAAGGTAACAGTACCTTTGATTCTAAGCGCGGGGTATAACACCAACAATCACAGCACATCAAGGCATAACCAACATGTATAATGCCTATACATAAACTATCAAGACACCAGCAATGTGTTAAAGTATATGAACACATGACTATCTCCTTCCGAGCAAATATACATATATATAATGTATCTAGCACTTCATCACATACGATGTTCAATTAATCAATGGTAAAATGCATACTCGACAATTCTACACAACCGTGTCATCCTCCACCGATGACCAAGGACAAAACCTCTAGATGCATATAGTTAGTACATCTATTAAAAGACTCAAATATCATGAATCACAAACCCAACAACAATATTAACATGGTAGTTAAACATACAACTTCTACATGTGTGTTCAACACTCAAGATACAGCAATCCAATTCTCAAACTTATTTCGAAAACACTCCCCTCATTTTCACCAAAATGATTCCATTTCCTTTTTGTTATCACAAAACCAACTCCACTAATCTTGTTTCCATAAAATCAACTCCAAAGCCATGGTTAATCCCTTAGGCATTAACACGCTTACCACACTCATTTTGACAAAAGAGATTTACACACAATGGTCAACAAACCCCCATTTTAATTTACCCAACCAAAATATAATTTAGGGCTTTTCTTCATTTAACTACAACATGCTAATTTATATTTTAATTAGCCAAGACAACAATCAATGAAGCCAAAACCATTCTCCACACAACCAACCCTAGGTTTATTTCATGATTTTCAAACAAATCCAACATGATACAATTTTCATGCAATACAAAAATTACCACATGTCTATCTATAGACGGAGTATTGAAAAAAGAACAAGGAGAATCCCTACCTCAAATGGAGAACTCAAATAGAGAAGATGACCCGAAATCAAAGTGCTCCAAATCCCAAATTTCTTGGATCACAACGAAGCCCTTGACGATCAACACACTTCTTACAAAGGCCCAAGGTGAGGAAAACACTCTAACTAGATCAATCCTAAGAGAGAAGTTAGGTTTTAGAGTGAGGTGCTCTCCAATGGATTTTTCAGAAAAGTAAGAGAGAGAAAGGAAATCAAAAAGTGATTCAAAAAGCTGAATCTCGGTGTGTTATACAGGTCGCCCCGCTCGAGCGTGGAAACCCCCGCTCGAGCGTCACTCACAGACTCCCGCTCGAGCGCCAAAACCCCTGCTCGAGCGGCGGATACAACCATCCAGAAGTTTTGCAGAACAGGTCCCCGCTCGAGCGTCAAACTCCCCGCTCGAGCGGATAAGCAACAACAAAGGCCCGCTCGAGCGTCAAAAGAGCCGCTCGAGCGGAGACGCAAAAACTGGGCAAAGATTCTAAGTCTTAAAACATAACCAACTTATTCCCAACAAGTCCAACACAACCCAAAACTCTAAGATAAAGAGTAAGGGATAGAAAAGAGGATAAGACAACAACAAATCTACGGAACCAAGTCCGGATTACAGTTCAATAACAACAGGAAATACCGGGATCGCTATACAACTTTCCAGTTGCTAGGATCCAGGGTTGTACAACTCAGTGATAGATCTCGGGCATGTCCAGTTTTGATCCATATCGAAAATGGTTTTGAAAAGTTTTAATAAAAGTTGATTTTGTTCAAATTAATCTTTTTACAACTTAGACCATTTTTGGACCAAACAGAAAATTTTTAGTACCCACAATCTTCAATTTTGTTGATTTCAATACAGAGTTCTCCTACTCTTGAATACAAATTGAAGTTGCTTTTTTTTATTACATTCAAAAGAAAACTTGAAAGTTCTGATTAAAGCAAATAAATTAGGGCATAAGTCAGGTGTTCCTGCCTTCCCTCTCAAAGCTTGTGGAAGCCTCTGACGCCAAAGTGGGCCTTACATGTGCCTCTTCATTGAGCCAATCTAGGCACTCATCAGAAAGGGTGCATCTGAAAGTAGGAGCGGGAGCCAGAAGCTCTCTTGTCCTCTAGGCTGTGGCATACTGAGCTAGTTGCGTGTCTCAGACCGGAAATGTAGCAGGGTACTCTATCCCCTCCTCCGGGCAAGTCTGATCATGTCCGAACTGGCGCCAGAATCGGAACGGAAAGTAGAACACGCAGTGTGTTAGGCCAACCAATTGAATCTCGGGCTAACGAGTCATACTGTAACTCATTGCTGGTAGATTGAGCCAAGGGCAGCGCCAAGCAATGTCAGTAGCGGATAAACTGCACATCCAGTTAAACCACCATCCCTCATCCGAGGCATCGACTAGACGTTGTCGGAAGAAGTAGCTGCGAGCTGAATATGTGGGGCAGGAGTCCACAATCTTCAATTTGTCCATCAATCATATCTGGGAAGGGATGAAAAATGCGAGATTAAAGAATAGAGAGGTGTATGTTGAGAGAAAAGTGAGAAAAAGGGTTTTGAGAGAAAAAAACCAAGCCTGAGGGCCGAGTGATGTGAGAAACATATGTGAGAAAGGGTGGGAAACTTACCTGCAACAGTAGTGGGCTCCCCGTCAAGCTAGCTATCTCCCGGTGATGAAAAGCGTCCAAGCCTATCAACGTCTCAGCAAGCGTCATGGCGATGCAGCTTTTGCCCTCCCTCAAGCCCTCAGCAACTTCAATCAAATGAGTGCTAAATCCACCGAAGCTTGGAGCAAGTAAGAAATGAGATAACATGCACAAGCAAAGCGCATGTCGCCGATAACCCTGCCAATGATGGTCGCCACGGTCACCGGCATCAGAAAACCGACAAACCAAGCTCGGAATGTCTAAATATCTATCATGAATCAATGATCAAGCATCATGCAAACTGAGCCCACACATCCGCTCCAATGCTTGGACGTGGCCGAAGCGGAATTGTGGCAAGATTTCTATATCGCGCTCGGATTTCATTAAAGATTGAAAGTCTTCGAAAGTGGGACACATCTCTTGCCCGCCAAAGCTAAAGACGTGTGTCATCGGATTCCAAAACCTTGCCGCGGCATGAAGACACGGAAAACGCAGCGGGGTGCGACTCAACGTGAATAGTGTGCTTATGCCAAAACCCCAGAAATTAAGCTTTTTCGAGCCATCTAAGTTCGCAATCCAATTTGTGAGGTTTTGAGCAAGGAATGCTTCCATTTGGTGCAAATTTGAGCTGAAATGAGGAGGATCCAGAAGCTGGAACTCATATAGAAGATAAGGCAGTGAGTGGAGGATAGATGTTGATATTTCAGAGAGTCTACCATCGATGGCCGGCTGTGGCTCATCAGTGGCCGGCAGTGGCACACTGATGGCCGGCAGTCTCTCCCTCATTCTCACTGACCTTCTTGTTAAAAACCCAGTTGTTTGCTGCAGAGAAGCCATGTTACCTAGGTCTTTTAAGGTCTTGCTTTGTCCTTTTGGACTCTGTCGTGTCTCGTTTAAGACGTATTAGTTTCTTTTTTGTGTCAGTTTGTGATCATCTTCCTTTTATTTATCGAGTTGTGGTAATTTGCTTATCGAGTTGCAAACTTGTTAAGACTTTGTTTTGCTTATCGAGTTGTTTTGTTGTTATTCGGTTCACTACCTGATTAGTGCAATTCGAGTGTTTGGTTTTCAAAACAAAAGTTCGAACTCATTTATATTGTTGTGTAAAGTGATGCGATGCATAGAATGTACAAATGAAACACTTTTTCAACAAAATGTTGTTTTCATTCCATCATAGATTCATTTTACAAAAGAGCATAGTTTTAAAAAGTAAATCTCCCTGATGCAGTATAATGTGCAAAACTACTAGTAAAAAGAAAAATAAAGAAAAAAGAAGAGCAACGTCTGGATTAGCAAAATGTCTGGATCCGCGCCAATCGCCACAAGACTGAAGGGTCCTCCTCGTCCTCTTCGTCGACCGAGAGAACTCTGGAACATCGCCACCATCAGCACCTGACTCCGAACTCAAGCCATCCCCAGCTCCATCTCTGTCCTGAGATGACTCTAACCGCGGACTCACTGCCCCCTCGTCAGACTCATCATCTTCTGGGGCAGGCCCCCGTGAACTAGTCCCTCGTCCTGCTCCCTTTGCTGCTCGGGGAGGTGCTGAAGGACCCGTCCCTACTCCTGCTGAGGTACCGGATGGGCCTGGCATCAAGAAAGGAATATAAAAAAAGGGCAATCCACCAAAATGCATTTGTAATCAAGATGTATCAGATGCAAAGAATAATGTGCTGTGTGCAGTGAATGATTTGCAGTGAATATGTACCGTGAGCGGTATATGGGGGCGATGTATCAGATCAGCGTAGTGTGCAACTGTGCAAATGATGGCATGTCGAGAAAAGACTGTGTGGCATGAAGTGTAGTTTGAAAGAACTCACCGGAATACTGGAAATACTGAGCAAGTCCATGCTCGTCTGCAGCATCCCCATCACCGAAGCCGTCATCTCCAGAGACTGACGAGTGTACTCAATGGGAGCCTGCAAAAATGTTGAAGTCATTAGTATTCTACAGGGTATCCAATGAAATGAAATGTCTATGCAAAATGAAAAGTATAGCACATACCGGGGTCGAGCCGTAAACTCCGACAAGCTCATGACCAGCTGGAGGAGGAGCGAAGGGAATCTGATAAGTCTCTGCAACCCGCCCTCGGCATGTCATAGTAGCAGGCAGCACGGGCTATGCAGTCCCCTGTCTCCCCTCAGGACCTCTCCTCTTACGAGACCTAGTCGCCCCGCCTCTCCCTCTCTCAGCTGGAGCCCTCGCTTCTTTTTCTCCTTGCATACTGAACAAAGGAGGCATCAGATGTGTCTAAATAAAGGTCGTGTAGTCGCCCTCTGCGTGGAAGTACTCCATCTCCAGTCCCACCATGAACTGAATCACCTGGTCGGCGGAGAACCGGTGTGTCTCCCTCATCGATGGTGGAGGTGCCATCGGCACAAATAGAGCAGGCGCTCCTAAAGTTTGACACACGAAGCGCTCATTCAAAAACCAGGCACGACAGATCGGGTCCTCGAACAAAATGTGGTACTGAGACATAGTCCAGGCAGTGTGGTACCGATCTCGGAGTCCTGACGGGATCGCATCCCGTGGCTGTCATGTAATCTGAGAAAAGAAAACCGACAAGATGACTAGTCGTCAAATAACTAAGGTGGGTGCATCGAGTTAATTAAAATAATCTTATTGCAAACTTACCTCGTGCGCCATGATTGTGTCAAAATACTGCCGGAAGAACATGAAGCTCTCTCGGGTCCTACGACAGAGCGGACCGTCGTATATATCAGAAAATGGGACCGTCGTTGGGGTCTCCTCCACAGGCACTGGAGCAAGTTTCGGGAAGTATGCGTATACCCACAGCTGTTAGAAAGATGTGATCAGTACAATATATGAACATGCAGAAAATAGAAAGCAGTACAATGAATAAAGGTTGCAGGCCAATAGCAAATATTTGATTCTGTGTATGCAGTGTATGGTATGTAGTGTGCAGAATGTATGGTGTACAGAAAATGCAAGACAGAAAGCATACAGTACAAGAGCAGATGCAGAAAATACAGAAAGTACAAGTGTTGAACAAAGCAAAAGTACAAATGCTAAGTAAAGTAATGAAAAGGGGAAACTAGGTTGTGTACCTCCCAACCTCGCCAGTAGCCGCCGATCAACCTCCCACGCATCCGAGAGGTGGAGCTCATGTATCCATAAAGAGTAGTGAGGCCGGCCACGCCCCAGTCATAGAAACGGACCCGCTGGAGTACCACCAGAGCGCCCAAGAAGTATAAACCTACGGTATTCCACCTGTTCGAAAACAAGGTGGTACCGAAAAGGAACAAGAGGAAGCCCCTGGCGTACTGCCTTGCTTCCTCATTAGTATTGGGATCCACCCCTCTGTAGTGCTCCTCGAACCAAGTGTATCTAACCATGCCTGCTCGAAGAGTAGGTGGACGTGCTCCAAGCAATGTGTCCCGTGCAGCCACCCACTCTCCCATGTCGGGCTCAAGGGGAATCGGATCACCTCTTCCGCCCAGGCCGGTGATCATGGCGAAGTCGAGAGGAGTCATGAGGATCTCTCCCACCGTGGAGAAGTGGAAAGAGTTGGTGGTGTCCCACCACCTCTCCAGAAGAGCCCCTAGGAGAGGGTGACTCGCTGTAACCCGCATCAAGCTGCAGCAAAATACACCAAAGCCAGTCCCATCGATGATCCGGTGGACCCTCGCGGGAAGTACATCGTACCACTCCCGAGCGGTCGTAGTGCCATAACCCCTGAAGAAGCGGGATCCATCCTGCAACAATAAATGCAGTTCAAGATCAGATCAGTGATGTATTGAAAATGCAGTTCAGATCAGATCAGTGATGTATTGAAAATACAGTTGCATACAAATCAGTGGTGTATCGAAGATACAGTTGAATTCTGAATAGTGACACCTGAGGTGCGCTCGTATACAGTACATATGGGGCAGTGATGCGCGAAGTACAGTTCAATGCAGAGCAATAATGTATGAAATACGGTCAGGTCAAAGCATGTGATGCGATCAGATCGAAACAATGCAAGAAATACAAATAGTTGAAAGTAATACTGCAGAAAAGCAGAGTTCGTACCTCTGCAGCAATGGCCGACAAATGAGACATCGGCTCCCTCAGTAAGAGGTCGTCTAGCGCGCCCTCATCAAAATCAGTAAAAGTATGGATGCCTCCCGCCACCGGAATGATATGAGTCCTCGGGTGATACCTCGCGGGGTCGAAGGAACGAATGCTCAATGGTAAAGGCTGAGGTTCGACCTCTGGCTCAGCCACAAAGTCTGTCGCCAACTCTACTGGAGGGAGTGCGAGGAAGCCCTCATCATGTGGGACATCGTCAGCCATCTGAGATAGATGCAAAAATAAGCAAAAATGAGCAAATGATGAAATTTTGAACAAATCAAACCCTAAGAGAGAGAAAATTCAAGAAAAGTTGAAAACCCGGGGAAAGTAAACTAACCTCGAGAGAAGTTCGGAGGAAATGATCCTTGAATGCAGGAATTGATGAAAGAGGCCTCAGATGCAATTTCTGGTCGGTTCAAATCGAAGAAAACCAAGAGGTTTTAACGATTCAAGATTGTTTAGGGTGTTGGGAAATGCGTAGAACGCGCGAATCTAGAGAGAAGGCACACCTAGAGGGCAAGGGAAATGATTTCTGTGCAAGGGTTTGTGGGGAAATGGGTTAATTTTGGGCCTATTTAAAGACCCATGGCTGAAAAGATCATTTTGCCCGAATCTGCCACCGATGGCTGGCAGGGGCACATCGATGGCCGACACAACTCTATCGATGGCCGGCAGTGGCCAATAATGGCCGGCAGCAGCCGGCGGCTCTCCCTGATGGCCAGCAGTCCTCCACCAACTTCCTCATCCTATTTTGTCTTGGTATGTGTGCCTGGGTTCCAACAATCCCGAGGAATGCTCAAAATTTGATTCAAAACGCCTCCGTGGAAACCCAGGAATCATGTCCTCAATATACGGTGGTTGTCGCCCATCAACGTGCACAAGGTGTATCCTTTTTGACGCATCACAAACCTTCCAGGAAGTAAGCCAAAAGTCCCCTTTCAAGATGTCTTCATTAAGCATGTCTTTTTTTGTCATCTAGCATTCGCTTATTAAATTAAACACCCATTTTTTATATTTGCATGGTCTTGCATCTAGTTCATATTTGCATTATCCTGCATCTAGTTCATATTTGCATTGTCTTGCATCTAGTTTATATTTGCATTGTCTTGCATCTAGTCAAATCTGCATTGTTTTGCATCTCATCCAATTTGCATTGTTTTACATCTCATCAAACCTGCATTGTTTTGCATCTCATCAAACCCGCATGGTTTTGCATCTCATTAAACTTGCATTGTTTTGCATCTCGCATTACTCCTTTAACTTGCGCTGTTACGCAGGTTATGTGCGCTGTTACGCACTTCTTTTCTTAACTTGCGCTGTTACCTAGGTTATGTGCGCTGTTACGTACTTCTTTTCTTAACTTGCGCTGTTACGCAGGTTATGTGCGCTGTTACGCTGGTTGTGTGCGCTGTTATGCACTTATTTTCTTAACTTGCGCTGTTACGCAGGTATGTGCACTGTTACGCACTTCTTTTCTTAACTTGCACTGTCACGCAGGTTATGTGCGCTGCTACACACTTCTTTTCTTAACTTGCGCTGTTACGCAGGTTATGTGCGCTGTTACGCAGGTTTTGTGCGCTGTTACGCACTTCTTTTTAACTTGCGCTGTTACGCAGGTTATGTGCGCTGTTACGCACTTCTTTTCTTAACTTGCGCTGTTACACAGGTTTTGTGCGCTGTTACGCACTTCTTTTTTAACTTGCGCTGTTACGCAGGTTATGTGCGCTGTTACGCACTTCTTTTCTTAACTTGCGCTGTTACGCAGGTTATGTGCGCTGTTACGCAGCTCATTATCGTAACTTGCGCTGTTACGCACTTCTTTTCTTAACTTGCACTGTTACGCAGGTTATGTGCGCTGTTACGCAGCTCATTATCTTAACTTGTGCTGTTACGCAGGTTATGTGCGCTGTTACGCACTTCTTATTTTAACTTGCGCTATTACACGGGTTATGTGCGCTGTTATGCAGGTTATGTGCGTTGTTACGCAGTTGTTTTTTTAACTTGCGCTGTTACGCATTTATTTTTTTAACTTGCGCTGTTACGCAGGTTATGTGCGTTGTTACGCACTTATTTTTTTAACTTGCGCTGTTACGCTAGTTATGTGCGCTGTTACGCACTTGTTTTTCTTAACTTGCGCTATTATGCAGGTTATGTGCTTATTATCTTAACTTGCACTGTTACGCAGCTTATGTGCGCTGTTACGCACTTGTTTTCTTATGTTGCGCTGTTACGCATGCTTATTTCTTTAACTTACGCTGTTACGCATGCTTTATTTCCTTAAACTTGCGCTGTTACGCATGTTTGTTTCTTTTAACTTGCGCTGTTACGCATGCTTATCTTCTTTACTTGCGCTGTCACGCACTTCTTTATATTGCGCTATCACTCACGCACTTCGTTACTTGCGTTGTTTCGCATATTTTACTTGTGCTGTTGCGCATGTCTTATTTGTGCTGTCACGCACATGTCTTTATCTTGCGCTGTTACGCATACTATCTTTAACTTACGCTGTCACGCATGTTCCACCCGCGTTGTCTCGCACCCTCAGGATTGCATTGTCTTGCACCCCTTCACTTGCGTTGTCATGTACTTTTCACTTGCATTGCTATGCATCTTTCTAACAATATTGTACATGTTGAGTTTCTTTCTTTTACAGGCACGATATTGTACGTGCGGTTCATTTGGAGTCGACATGACCAGACGAACCGGACAGTATTGTATGCACTCCACGATAGACGTGGTGAGAATTGCATAATTTTCTTACATTCTTTCTATTGAAATATGTAGGACTGTTATTCATTCGCTTAAAATGTTGCATTTATTTTGCATAACCGCTTCATTATAGTTTTCCTTTGCATAATCATAAGTAATGCTCTTGTATCTTGCATATCATTTGCATTATGCCCCAGCCTACGGGCGCATCTCTGCATGCTTATATTGATTGTCTGTTTGAGTGTTCGGCCTTGTTAAAAATGGGTCGTCTCTGGGCTTTGACACTCACTCCCGTCACTTTGTGACTTTCGAGTTTTGTCAAAAAGGGGCAACTGTAGACACCCCATTTTTGACCGTCCTCAAGACTTGGTTGTGTTTGTAGGTACATTCGGACACAAGTTCGATTGCTCATCGGGTATTCGACTTTTGCGGCGGAACGTCATAGGTTCGAGCTTTCCAAACCCTATATCCTTTCTGCCCCATTCTTGGACCATGACTTGGTCCTTTTAGAATGTGTTTCTTGGTGTACTGCCGGCCACCTTTTGGCCCTGCCGGCCTTCACTTTGTTACTGTCGGCCATTGATTGAGCCTGCCGGCCATCAATGAGCCACTACCGGCCAGCACCCCTGTCTCTGCAGGTTTCACTCCAGATCTTTTGAGCCAGCTGAAATCCTTTTATCTGCCCTCCATACACGTGTATGGAGGGATGAAGCTCTTGCCAAGCTTCTTGAAGAAGCTTTGCATTGCTTTTCCTCTATATAAGGAGAGAGCCTCTCTCCTTAGCAAAGGTTCAGCATTTTGAGAAGAAATATCTCTCTCTCTCTCTCTATTGCTGTTCATTTGTGCCTTGAAGTCCATTTTCCTTGTACTTTTACACTACAACACTTAGAGATACACCACCATCTTTGGGTTGAGGTTCTTGGGAGGACTTCTTGAGCTCTGAAAGTGAGGATTCACCCCCTAAAGTTGCTGGTTTCGAAGTTGATCTTCAAGGGTGAGTTTCTTCCTCCCTTTTTAGCACTTTTTTGTACCTCATTTTGGCCATCCTTGCATATTGTTTTAGGCCTTGCTTTCAACTGAAAAAAGTCTTGTATTTAAGTTCTTTTGAAGTTTGTTTAAGGTCTTTTGGCTGTTGAGGGTCTTCAACCTGTTTGGCCTTGTTTTGAGCCATGCCTTAAGGCCTCCAAGCTAGCCTTGGTTTGGCCTTCTAACCACTGAAATCCAGTGGATTTTCAGTGGTAGGCATGTGGTTTTGAGGCCTCAAATCAGAGGGGCTGGCCCCCTCTCTTTTGGTTTTTGTTTGCTTGCATTTTTGGCCTTCCAAAGGAGCATGCCTCTCTGTACTTTTGAGGCTTGGTTCAAGCCATTTTTTGTGACTTTTAGGACCTGCCTTGGCTCTGTCCATGGCTGGTTTGGTCACCTTTTGCATGCATCTTGTATGTGTAGTGTAATCCCATTTGTAGCTCATCGAAGTAGCATGTTTGCCTAGCTTGTGTTGAGTCCATTTCAGTAGGTTTTTGGTGATGTTTTAACATGCCTTAGATCTGTTTTGGGTTGGTTTTGTCACTCCATGCATGTGCAATACACTTGTAGTGTAAATCTCATAAACTAGCTTTATATGTTTCTTGCTTTAGCATGTCATCCTAGCTTATGTTCAGTCC
Organism: Camellia sinensis; assembly: GCF_055761805.1. Taxonomy (NCBI): domain Eukaryota; kingdom Viridiplantae; phylum Streptophyta; class Magnoliopsida; order Ericales; family Theaceae; genus Camellia; species Camellia sinensis. The sequence goes on along the minus strand of NC_138968.1, from coordinate 65,483,030 downwards.
ATTTCAGCATGTATTTGGTCATCATTTGGCATGTCATGACTCTATCTTTTGCTGGTTTGGTCGTATTTTGCATTCTCCATATACTTGTAGAACAAATCTTACTTACTAGCTTTATGTGCATGATGTCTTGACTCATCATCCTAGCATATTTTGGCTTTGCTCCAGCATGATTTTGTTCTTATTTTGGGTTGTTCTTAGACTGTTTTGGGCGGCCATGGCCATATCACTCATGTTTTGTATAGCTATAGTACAAATGCTTAGGCTAGCCTTGGGTTTTGAGGCCCCCACCATGCCGTACATGTGATGTTTGCATGCTCTGCCATCATTCTAAATGTTATTTCAGTCCATGAAATGTGGCCATTCACTTGCATTTGACATGCTTTTAATGCCTTGGAGCCTTGGCTCTTTATGCCTCATGAATGGATCATCGTGCATGCCATTAAGCCTAGGCCTTTGGGTCATCATATCAGTGCATTTTTTGTCTTGTTATACCATGATGTAACTCCGTTTTATGTTGTCCAAGTCATGTCATGTTTGGTTTTAATAGGTGTAGGGCATTGCCTCTTTTGTAGCCTTGCATGCTCCATGTTTTTGGCCTTGTGTTTTAACTTGTGTTGGCTAGCTTCGAGCTTGTTTTTGGTCTTGTTTAGACCTGCCTTGAGACTGTTTTAGGTTCCCTTAGCCCTTTGGGCATTGCCTTGCATGGTCATGGCTTAAATCCCTTTGTTAGTTTTGAGCTTCAAGCTTTCTAACATGCTATGCTTGCATTGTTTAGTTGATTTGGCATCAATTTACATGAGATTTCAGAGGATGTAGTATTCTCATACTTGCATGCTTTTCATTCCTCAAGTGTGCTTAAGAGTTGCATCTTGATGCCTTAATTCTTGGGCCCATTGGCATGCATGCTTGTCTAGCATTTTGTATCATCAATTCAGCACCTTATGGCCACTGATTTGGGCATAGTCGAGGTCTGCCCATCTTGGTTTAAGTCCATCCCTACATGTTGTTGCATGCTCATCTTGCATATTGTTGTATGCATGCTCTACCTTTGCATATTGTCGCATGCTGGTTCCATTACATGTTGTTGCATGTTTATTACACTGCATTTTTCATGCTTAAGTCATATTGCATAATTGTATGTTTGAGTTAGCATTGTCTATGCCATGCTTGTTTTGCATTGTCATTTGGATTAAAGTGTTAATCCGAGCACGAAGAACGAGGGGCGTTTCATACTTCAAGTGATGAAATGTGTCTCAATTCTCGATCGCCGACGCTCTTGATGATTCATGATAGAGTTTTAGGCTTTATGTGTTTATTTGTGCATTCATTTCATATTGATTTGCACAAATTGGATCTTTGGCCATCATGCATCGGGATGCGTGATTGATGGTCGTAGATCTGACTAGGCCTCTCCCTTGATGTTTTAAGATGATATGGGGTGGCATAGTGCGTACATACCCTTGGAAGACCCTCTATTTTCTCTGTTTTGTGCTCTACTACAGCTTGGTGTCCCAGCACATCAGTGGCTAGCAGTGCCTTGCAGATGGCCGGCAGTGCCTTCTTGTTGGCCGGCACCCCTTCATTTTTGGTCGGCAGTGGCTTCCCATGGCCGACAGGTCACTGACGCACTCCCCAGCATGTTTTTGGTAAGGTTCAGCGGGAATTCCTTGAGGACACCCTGCAGACAAAGCCTCTAAAGTGCAACCAGAGAGCGTTTCGAAGCGAGAAAGCGAATGCGAACATGCATACCCTTTTGCTTCTGTGAACAGAGTTGGAGCGGCTTTATTTGTTGATTTTTCATTTTGTAGTTAGTTAATTTGTTAATTAATTAAGTGATGTAATAATTAGTTGTAGCTAGTTATTCATTTTTGGTTATGTAATAATTAATTAGCTTGTTAGTTAGTTAATTAGCCGGCATGTATTATTTATTCGGACCCTCCGTCGAGAGGGCCAATTTTGTAATAAGTGTGTGTGCGTGTGTGCATATCTTCCAACCCCACATCTTTCTCCCTTTTACTTACCCGCTTTTGTTGGTTAGTTTTAGGTCATTTTTCAATTGGCATACTTATGCTTTGCATGTTTGCATCCATTCATTTGCCTAGCATACTTATGCCTGCATGTTTGCATCCATTCATCTATCTTGCATGCACTGGGCTCAGCGCATCATACTAACTGCATCGTATTTCAATTCCAAGTTGAATACATGTATCAATTACTGCATCTTATATGCCATTTTAGGATAGCCGAGCCTATTTCTAGTTGCATTTTGCATGCGTTACATTAGCCATCTTAACATAAACTAGGATCATGCATTGATTACTAACTAGCTCTTGTTTTGGCTCGGAGTACTAGGTAAGCTTTTATGTTTTAGCATACTACATGTGTGTCATTGATTGCCATGATAGCATGCTTGCCATGAGGCTAACTGCTTATGTGTTTAACTGCCTGAATGCCTGTGGGTGAAGATTGGATTACTTGAAGTGGAACAATTCATTGAAATCCGCATTTTAGCCTACTTACGAGTAGCAAACTTCAAACCATTTTCCAAAATGAATGGATATGCGATTCTTTGTTTCAAATCTGGCGATCTAGTCTATACTTGTTTTGCTGTGCGCATCACATAGTAATTCTAGCTAATTAACCGGAATAAGAACACATGTATTTTCAAAAACTAGATATCATGTTTAGCAGTGACCGATCTTTGATCGGGTGAGCGGGGGTGCTCATAAATGACCTTCCCCAATCCTACCCAAGTTCCCGAGCCGAGGCAACTTTGGTGATAACGAACACGTGGCCTTAGGCACGAGTCAGGGTTTCCTAAATTTTTTCAAAATAAAATATTTAGATAGCGACTCTGTATCTGGAAAAGCAGTCCATGTTTGGCACTTCTTTACAAAAATCAGTTTTCCAAAACGATTTTCCGGATTTGGACTCTTTGGTGATTTATCATTCTTGCATTGCACTTTGCGAGATCAGATTCAGAACCGTGACATTTGAGTCTGAACTGTAGCATGAGGCCCTCGGGGCGCGTCTACACTTACTATATGAACTAAGTCAGTCTTGGTCAAAAAGGGTACCTTAGCGAGACACCGATATACATATCCAATCTGGAGGATCAAGCGGTACGTGGTGATCCTGATTCCAAGGTTTGTGCTCCCACAATATTAGAGCCCATGTTCGTCTATCCGCCCGAAGCCGAATAGCCATCTTAGATAATAGGTGATGAGCACGGGACTTAGGCGCACCAATGCATGCAATGCAATGAACTTATAATTGAAAATAAAAAACATATCATGGAGTTCGAGTCAAGGTTTCTTAATATCCCCAGTAGAGTTGCCAAAAACTATAACATGTCCGGGAGGTACCCGTGCATGTTAACAGTTTGGACCCTCGGTATCTTCAATCTAGTCTCACGAATGTAATGTGAAATGTAGATGAGAGTCCAGATTTGGCAACTTTTATAAAAATTTATTTAATTGCAAAAATCTTTGTCCGAAATAGACTACATCACTAGATCTTAAAGTCACCACCTAATATTTTTTAGAAATTGAAAAACTCGTGACTCGTGTTAAGGCCACTGCTCGTCATAACCAAAGTTGTTTGGAATAATTCGATTTAATGTATTTTTGAAAGCATTTTAAGCAACTCAATGGAAACTTGAGTTTGCGACATGAAAATCAATTTTGTTCCAAATTGAACAACACAACCTCCATCCACAGGCATTCATAGAGATATATCAAATAAGTACATAGCTGCATGGTAGGATGCTAAATATAGTAAGAAAAAAGCATACAAACAGAATGCTGAAGCATTATATATTTACTAGTGTCCCGTAAGCAATTACAAATTAAAGTTAGTAAAACATGCATGATCCTATATACAAGATTCTAATGCAATTCATTCATGATATGCAACTAGTGATTCGGCTTCTAAAACATGACATGTGATATCATGAACATGAAGTTGCGCACAAAATCATGTAATGATCGATTAAACTCACAAATGCAAATTTAGCCGAATCACGATGCATCAAACATGGTGTAAAGCATGGATATGATGATAAACAAAATATACAACATATGTATAGATATAGAAAACAAGTAAAGAATGGGGTAGAAAGAAGCGGGGTGTGAAATTATTATAACATTTGAATATTACAAATCTGAATAAGGGGAAAGAAAGAAAATATTACAACAAAAAATCCTCACAAATCTCTCTGAAATTAAAAGAAAACCAGAAAAAAAAAACAAACAAACAAACAAACAAAACAAAACAAAAGCTTCAGGGTGGCCTTAGAGACGGCCAAAGGCTGTTCTGCTCAACACAAGGAGGTTGTTGGGTTCTGTCCATAAGAGGTTGGTCGGCCAACCGGCCAAAAGATGAGTTGTTGGCCGGTCAGCCAATCAAACCAGGCCAAAACTTTGTTTTCTACCTTTCAAGCACGAAAGACAGAAACAATCAGGGAATATGTGGGTGGCTTAACTAACCACTCTCAGTTAGAGTATAACGAGCTTATAATATGAAATGAAATCAAAAAGCTCAAAATAAGAAAGAAAGTAAAAGAGAAGAAAAGTGTGCTGGTTCACCTTCCAAGGAAAGGATTTGATTTTCAAACTTTCTTTTGATCACCCTCAGGTTTTAGAAGTGCATTTCTTAGTTCTTAGTTTGAAAATTCAAAATTCTTTTGCATCTCGTGTATGCATGTATCAAGAAATATTTGGAATAGCATGTTCCACACACTTCTAGCAAGAATTTTGTAAAACTACTCTGTTTTTCTTGGCTGGCTGACCAATTACTTTGCTGGCCGGCCATTTAATTTAGCTGGCCTGCCAATTACTTGGCTAGCCGGCTAACCAAAAACGTTGGCTGTAGCTGACTGTTTTGCTTGAAACAGGTTTTTTTCGACAGAATTCTCGTCATTTCCTCTTATTTCCATATTGTTCTTTGCTTAATTTCTTGAGAACATGTTTCATTTTGAAGTTTAAAAATGAGTCTCAGAACACTACGAAAATATTAGAGACAAAGCGTGGAATGAAAGTTTCGAAAGAGAGTTTTGAACGAGACGTAATCATTTGGCCAAAATAGGCTTAGGCTTAGGCTTGGAAATGAAGCAAAAATTTAGTCTTTCTTACTGGGGATATTGTGAGAAATGCCTTCCTGTTTTCATCATCGAGTAATCAAAAAAAAAAATGCCCAAGTCTTAGGGCTGGTCAAAATTGAGTCTATAATCACAACCCCCATAAATGAGATTAATCAATCGACAAATCTTTCAATGCACATAATATTTACCAATACCCTTTTTATTTCTCTGATGTTTTGATTTTTTGAGAATTATTATAACTTAACAATTATAAAACCATAAATAACAATGAATACAAATTAAACTTTGAGTTTCTTTATTGTCTTATATACCCATTTTCACATTTTTAACACACAATAACCCATATGGTTCAAATAAAATCAAATCACAAATTTTTTGCTCTTTCTCATAACCTATAAACAATTAATTAGGGCTTTTTACTCTAATCCTTTTAAACATGTTCCTCAAACATTACAATCTCATATATTCATAACAAAACACAAGATTTAAGTCTTGATCATAAAATCCTAACCCTCATCACATGCTTTTCGAAAATACCCAACAAATCAAGTTTTTAATGCAATAAAAACTACCACATATCTATCTATAATGAGGTATTGAAAAGGAGTAAAGTAATCCCTATCTCAAATAGAGAAGAGGAGAAAACTCTAAAAATCAACTTTGCCAAAAGTTGATCTCCACCGGTCAAAACGTAGCCCTTGAGACGCTCGTCATTTTTGTATAAGGAACTAGTATCAAAATTTGGCTTGATCTTTGTGGATTGAAGAAAATGTGAAAATTTAGTGAGAGTTTAGAGAGAAGGGAGAGAAAAGAAAAGTTAGAGAGAGAGAGAGAGAAAGAGTGTGTGTGTGATGAGAAATGGTCAAAAAGAGAGAGAAGGATCTGATTTCAGTGAAAAGAGCACAGAAATTGACATTTGGACGTGCAAAATCCGCTCATGCGGATTTTAAAACCGCTCGTGCGAATCAACTTTGGAAAAAAATGGTTTTCTCGCCAAATTTGCTTGTGTGGAATTCAAATTTCCACCCATGTGGATTTGACTAGACAGTTTTTGCTGGATGACTTCAAACAAGCGTCGTTTGGAAACGGAATATGGTCAATTTTGTATCTAAATTGAAGTCTTGGAAATAAATTTTCCAACAGTTCTAGCCTCACATCAAGATTTAAAATGTGGAGAAAGAAAAGGTAAAGAGTGAACACTATTCAAAACTAATATTTGAATCTCACATTTTTTGTCTAATCTTGCCCAACCAACAAGTCAACTCATCAATCAAAGGCTTCAAACAATGAGGAGGATATTTAAATTATAATAGCTAAAAGGTCCACCTGCAACCCATAACTTTTCAAAAATCCAAAAAAATAAAAATAAAATGTAAGTATAAAATCACAGTCACAACTTAACATAAACAGCTTAGAATTAAAATCCGGGACACTACAATATCTTCACTAAAATCCCTTCCCATTACACATCTTTATTATTTGAAAACCAAACTAATGGTTTCTGACGTACCCATTTGTTTGAGGGGATGTAAAGCAAAATAATATGTTGGATTTGTTTTAGAGTGCAGATAGTTAATGATAGTTTGATTGAGAGTTACTCATGGTATGGTTAAGAGTTAGCTTGACCGTTGATATATAAAAATGCTTGGAAATAATCTACTTTGTAAGAGTTTTTCATTCGTTTACTAAATTTTTCATTTAATTTGATTCAAAATTTAAATTAAAAGTTTGATTTGATATGTATTATTTCAATCATTTAATCAAATTTTTATCAAAATCTTTTTGAAAGTCTCTCTCATATTCTAAGTTTCACTTTTTATTAAATTTGATAGAAAAAAATAAAATAAAATTCAAACGTTTCATCTTTTTTAATTTTTATCAAATTCAAATTTGACAAGAAATTTAATAAGTTCTTAATTTGATTTAAAAAATGATTCCACTTGAATTTCACAAACATTTAATGAAATGACTGTGAATGATTTTTAAATGTATTTTATTAAATTTAAATTTAATAATAATAAAAATAAGTGATTGAAGATGTTCTAACTTAAAAGAAATAGAGTAAAAATAAATGAAGAAACATAATTGGAGAGAGAGAATTTTATTTTTTAAATTCTTTTATATGAAAAGCAAGAAGCAATAATCTTGAAGAAAAATGATGGCGACCACTGATTAGTAATTGTATTAGGGATGTGGCAGGGAGTTCCACTCACTGTCACATGTGTTTTGTGTTTTAATTTTTGTTTTTGTTTTTTTTTACTTATCACATCATTAGTGATGATATTAATGATAAAAATTTAATGATCTGTACCATTGTTGAATCTTGAAATAGTACAGGAATAAAACTACAAAAGAGCCTGCAAAAATCTTTCTTCCTACTACAAGGATCAGAAAGAGAATGTAGGCTGCTTCTTGATTATTGGATTTCAAATTTGTGGCTGAGAAATCTTGCATGTACAGTAAAGTCTGCATCACAGCATTCCATGAACTTGTGAAAGTTTGACATGGATTGCATATATTTGTTTTAAGAAATACAACCCAAGTATCACCATTATCAACTATAAAAAAAATACAATCCAAGTATCACCATTATCAACTATAAAAAATAGGGAAAACCTCAATCTTTAATTTATATCCACTAAGAACTTGTGAAAGTATGACATGGATTGCAAATATTTGTTTTAACAAATACAATCCAAGTATCACCATTATCAACTATAAAAAATAGGGAAAACCTCAATCTTTAATTTATATCCATCCACTAATTCACTTACCTTATACCCAATTTTTGGCCATAATTGAAACTTCTTTTTAACATACCTTGTATCCCGTAGTCATTTATGATTTTTTGAGATGTTAAACTAAATATTAAAATTATGTTTGAATTATAAAATTAAATAAGAATTTAGAAAAAAAGAAAAGAAAACGTAATATGAAATATAAGTTAAACATGACCTTAATTTCTTTAATTAACATTAAAAAGTCAATTTAATTTTTTTCAATTTTTTTAAAAATCGTCTTTGAGTCAAAATTTGAGTCAATATTTTTATTTTTTTAAATCCGTATCTACTCGACAATTTAATATATATATATATATATATATAGAGGGAGGATGTTTTATTAGTGAAATAGAGCAAAAAAGTTACACTACACATGAGAATTTTTTAGGTGAAAATCTGATACATGAAAAACTTCCACATCATACGGGAAAAGATTTGCACTAAACACAAGATAGGCTTGCACCCAATGAAAATAAGATATTTTTTCACTATCCAAAATCTAAGTCAATTTTTAAATAAGTTTACTAAAGTTGAAAATAAGACAAATTTAATCAAAAGAGCTTATAAAAATTGGCTTATGTTTTCTTTCTCGTTAATAAATAAATAAATAAAATAAAAAAATAAATCAAATGTTTTTAATTTTTAAAAACGTCTAATTGAAACGAACTTAAAAATAAAAATATTTGACATAATTTTCAAATTTTTTATTAAAGATAAAAAAAACCCGATTTTATTTTTTATTTTTTTAGTGCTTAAAAGGATGCCTCTGCCTTATTATTTGGAGTCTTCAACAATATGAATTTTTTTAGATTTTTTGAATGAGTGGTGTTACATGCACCAATTAGTGTATTAACTAGTGTACTAACATTAGTTATGACATTATTATTGACCCCACTCATTATACAAATTACAAATATCAAAAACATCTTAAATTATATTATATCATCAATTGGTACACTAATTAGTACATATAACATTAATTTTTTTGGATAGCCCTTAGGTGAATAAGTGATTTAATTGTTGAGTAACCTCTATCTACATGAAATAATTTATCCCAAATTGAGTCTTGTATCCTGTGCCACGAATATCTTACATGATGAAAAATCTAACATTAGTTATTAGTATATTTTCATTTATGTAGAAAATATAAAATAATTTTTTTAAGAAAATAGAATGATATTATAACTTAATGTTTCAATCAATATAGGAATTTTATAATTATTTTCATGGTATTTATAAATCTATACTTATAATTGCTTGCAAGGTCACTTTCGCGAAACTATTAAGTTACATAATTTATTATGGCATATATAAGTAATCAGCATATAACAAAAATTGATTGAAACTTTTTATTTAATATACTTACCTTCTATGTCATTGAATTGTTATGATAATGTTTGGATATTATTTGATTTTTTTTCTTGTAATTTGATTAAAATATGTGCATGAAGTACGCTATTTTTTTTTTTGAATTTCGCAACAAATAGGACAATTCCTACTTCAGCTCGTCTAACTTCGCTTGGAGAACATATTGCAATAGCTCTTCTATAGTTTTTATTTCACTATCTTCTTTTTTTTCTTGCTCACCATTATAACTCACTGTAATAAAAATATTTTGATGAGTAAGAGTTTGAAGTGATATCACATTGTTATGAATTTCAAAATCCATTTTTTCTCAATAATGTGATTTTTTTTTGTGAGGAAAAAAAGTACAATTACTGTCATGATGAAGGTGTTTTGCAACGTCTTAATTTGTTGTTGAAAGTGTTCATTGTGAACACTTGTATATATGACATGAATGTATATATGTATTGAACATAAGTTGATGGGAGAACAAAACATAATTTCGCAATTTTTTCTTAACAAATATAACTATATTACAAAAGCAATACATGTTAGAAAATTATAGTATCTGATGATAATATAGCATTACAAGTTAATAATGTATAAATACAGTAACATATATAAATTTATATTTATATTTATATTTTTTCTTTTATGTATTTATATATGTAGACATTGACATATATAAGATATCACAAAAGTAATATGTAAAATCTTTTGTAACAATATAATACAAGTATTAATGAGAATTTAATTTTTCATAATTAAATAGTGGGTCATAATGTAGATGTTTAGTATTACATTTTTGTGTGCATATACCATTTTTGAATTAGATTATTAAATTCACATAAAAATTGAAAAGAATTTATAAATAATTTGTGCAAAATTAGAGATTAGTGAAGAAAGATCTTTAAAAAAAAAAAAAAAAGGAGAAGTTTATTGTGTTTGGTTTGGTTTGTTTTTTTCAAATTTTTGTTTTGAATTTTTTAGTTTCCAAGTTTTTTTTGTCTTTGACATTTGTTATTTTATTTTATTTTTAATAAACCTTTTATTTTCTTTTTAAATTCACTTAATTTAATACTTTTTTATTTTTAAATTTTACTTTTAAATTTAGATTCACTTATTCAAAATACACTTAGAAAATAATTTGGTGTGTGTTCTTTTTGAAAAAAAATAACATTAATATTAAATAATAATAATACTAATAACAAAAAAAATATATAATAATAAAAAATCAGTACATGTTTGAGTTTATAAATTTTTGTACCATTATTTTACTTTTTAATTCTATTTATGTTATTAGATATTAAATTTTCATGTAAAAGTATAATTTAAATATAAAATATGAACAAATTTTAGTATCTTTAATCACCAAAATTGAGAAAATATAAAAAATCAAAAATTAAAAAACAGATTTAAAAAAATAAAACCAACAAAGTGGTTTTTGTTTAGAATTTTGATATCATACTTTGGTTATTAAAGTATCATGTAAAATATTACAGCTCGTAAAATATAATTTAAACAAAAAGAAAATGTATGAAGATAACTTGCAAAATTTTGAAATGTTGCACAAATTTCTATTTTAAAAACGCATGCGTTTTCTTCTGCTTAGATTCAAACGAATGCATAAAATTTTAAGATTCAATCAAAACTATTTATAGTGATTTGATCCATAGTGGACAATTGTAAATATTATATATATTAGTATAAAAGAAGATACATAAAATAATAAAGAATAGTTGTTTTTTGTTCTTCAAGCATCATCAATATACAAAATAGGGTGATAGGTTTATTTTATTTTATTTTATAAGAAGGAAAACGGTTTATTTATATTTATATGTGACTCTTGGAAACAAATATATTGTTCTTAAATGCTTAACTCAAAAAATAAAGGAATAGTTAATTTATTAGGGCTTTTCACTGGACAAGTCCAATCAATACACACACACATAGAGTGGAGACGTGTGAAATTGAGATAATTTCTATTCATTAAGCCAACCCTTATAAATAACCTTAGGTATGTCATTGCTATTGCCCATAAGCACTTCACATTTCACAAAAGAGAGCAAGAGAGAGAGAGAGAAAGAGAGAGAGCAATATGTCAATGGAGGTGTATAAGAGAGCAAAGCCATACTTGGCAATGATTTTGTTGCAGTTTGGGTATGCGGGTTTAGGTATTATAGCCAAGTTTGGTCTAAACCAAGGGATGAGCCTTTACACCTTCGCTGTCTACCGGAATGCTGTCGCCGCTCTTGTCTTTGCTCCCTTTGCTCTCCTCTTGGAAAGGTATTTCTCCCTCCCCCTCTCTCTCTCTCTCTCCCTGTTCTTTGCTCTATGAGAGAAGATTTTAAACTAATCATACTATGTTATTGACTATAACAAATGTACAGGAAAGTAAGGCCAAGGATGACCACTTCTGTCTTCTTGAAGATAATGTTACTGGGCTTGTTGGAGTAATTAATTTATCTTTCCACCTCAAAAAGAAAATACTTATAAATTAATTTAATTATGCTTTTAAGGTGAATCTAATGCAGGTGCCTAATGTTTTTACTCTTATTGTTATGCAATTGTAATCAGGCCTGTGATAGACCAGAACTTGTTCTATACTGGGATGAAGTACACAACAGCTACTTTTGCCACTGCCATGTGTAACATTGTTCCTGCCATAACTTTTCTAATGGCTTGGATACTCAGGTAAATTACCTATGGATTTTGTTATCATCTGGAATTTTGTTATGCATTAAATAAGGTAAAATAACAATAATAATATTCATCTGAAATTTGTTATGCATTAAATAAGGTAAAATAATAATAATAATAATAATAATAATAATAATAATAATAATAATAATAATAATAATAATAGTTCACTATATATTTCACATATTTTTACATTTTTTTTATATATGTTAATATAATTTTTACACATATATATGAACATTAATCGCGTCCAACGGAGATGGTTAGTATTTCCTATTAAGTACTCTATTATGACAACCCAAGTTCACATATGTGCACGGAATATATATATATATATATTATAGAAATATAGGCAAACAAATTCAATACGTGATAGATTCATTAAGGGTGACCTAAATGAATGTCACTTAGAATGAATTTAGATCAAACAATTCTATATATATATTGGAAGTTGGAGGTCATAGTCGAGGAAGGAGAAATCTTTCTTGTGGCGAGATTTGAATCTATGACTCTTAACAAGGCACAAAATTTTGATCAGCCCCAATTAGATCCACTTGGTTCACAAAATTAATTTTTTTATCCTTCTTTTTTTACCTTATATATGCGTAACTTTTTTAAATCATATATAGTAGGTTTGCACATAAAACCATGCGTACGTACGTTATGCACACATATATATCCATGTGTTTATTAGTAAGTCTGAGAACTTATAAAATGGGCCTAAATTTTTGCCCAGAATTCAAGTTAGAGATTGAATTGGTATATTATAGGGGTTTCATATATATAATTAATTTGAATTAAATATTAAAAATTTTGGATAAAATTTTTAGATATATGCTATTATTGTGTATTTATAGGGAAAAGTTAGGCATTATGAAAATTTTTTCATGAAAAATTTATGATCATTGGATTCCCTTGATTAGTGTGTGGTGTTTTATTCTAAGTGTAATCCAAGGGTCACAAAACTTTCATGATTATTTTCATGAAAAGTTTTTCTTGATACCTAACATTACTGGCATTTATAGGCATGCCGTGTTATTAATGTTCATAGGGGATCAATGTCCAAGTGATACAACTTAATGGTGTGATTTATAGGCTTGAAAAGGTTAATCTGAGGAGCTCACATAGCCAGGCTAAGGTGGTGGGGACATTTGTAACTGTTGGCGGAGCAATGATTATGACATTAATCAAAGGAGCACTAATTGGATTGCCATGGACCAAAATGAAAAGCCATGGTCCAATAACTAATACTTCAACTTCTGCAAACCAACAAGACCTCATCAAGGGTTCTCTCATGATCACTGCAGGTTGTTTCTGCTGGGCTGCTTTCGTCATTCTGCAAGTAAGGGATTTTTCTGCCCTAACCCAAAGAAAAAAGAGAGAAAAAATGGGAATGATTATCCAAAATCAATCCTAACTGCAGGATTTGAATAAAGAAAAAAATTCAACCTTTGATTGGTAATAATTAAAGCCTAAACAAAATATATTTTGTACTCACAACTCACACAACATATAAATCTTTCTAATGTTAAAATATTAATTTCATCAACAGCCATATACAAAATTAACAAAATCAACAATCAAACTATCAACTGTCATCAACAACCCAGCAGAAAGATCAATTTCAATTTCATTAACAAAAGCCCTTGTTGCTGGATTTTGACCTTCAACTGGCTGGATTTTGTTGCTTTGTTGCTCAGTAGAAGACTTTGTTGTTGATTGGTCAGGTAGATGCTATGTAATAGTTTTAGGTGCTTTGTTGGTCTCTTGCCAACTTTACCCATTCTTTTTTATTCTTTTCTTGTGATTATGTGTTTGCTTAGGATTGGTTTAGGGTGCATGCCAACTTCTTGGGATGTTCCTTTTTCCATGAAGCTTTCTCCTTCGTCATTATTAACTCGAAATGTGATAATAAAATTTCTCTTTTGTTAATAAAAAATAAAATTAAATTAAAAAATTTAACAAAACATCAATTTCGTTAGCAAAATTAAAAAATAACCTAAAATTACAAAGGGAGAGGGAGATAGATAGGGGGGTTTTGCAAGGAGAGGTGTAGGAAAAATAAGAAATAACACACAACGGAAATAAACGGATTCAACATACCTTTTATGCTCAAATCAAATCCATGGATAATTCTTAGATTGTCTTTAGGATAAATAGATCACGTATATTCCTTGATCTTTTGTTGCGGGAGCTTGAAGTGCCTTATGTGTTCGTATTTTGCATGATAAGTATTATCTTTTATAAATGGTTAACTTAGTAGTTTGGACATTGACCTTACACATTAGACAGTGGATAAGATGCTCTACTAGTAGTATATAAATTTGCTACATGTAAGATTCAATGCACTAGTTAGACGCAGCTTGAATGAACGCAAATTGGTCACTAAAATATCTTTAGAGAGGTAATTGCGCAAGATGTAGTGATCTTGAACCTTTTCATGTGAGGCGCATATGGTGAATTCCGTTGTATATCCTTATCGCAAAAGGTGCTGATAGGACCTATGCTTGAAATCTAGAATTGCGCAAATTATAGTTGTGATTTTTTAATCGATCACTTATTTTGTGAGATTATGGGAAATTGATGCTATTACGATTTGCTTCATAATGATTAGCAGATGATGATGCCAGCATGCAAGATTGGCTCACTCATATGAGCAATCTCCATTGGCGATTGAGAGCGAGCCAATCTTGCATGCTGGCATCATTACATGGTTTACAAAATGGAATAAATGGGACAACATATCTCCAACCTAGTCATCCGATAAGCTCTACCATCTCATGTTTGTAGTTTGAGAGTAGTACTATGTCAATGTGTTGAGTTAATATTTCGAAACAAGCAAATTTTTAAATTGATCAGATCATCCATGCTTCATAAAAGTCATTCATTTGGAGCTAGTGAACAAGAATTTCGTTTCACAAGCGTTGCATCTCTTTACCATTGAAAATGCAACCAATTCAAGAAAAAAAATTATAGAAAATAAAGTGTATAATATTAATTTAAAGGTGGTGAAGGTGGGGCACAACCAAAATAAATCTACTCTACATATTTCATTTTCTGTACTTTTTTTTTAAAAAAAACCATTATTACTTTACTAATGACCAATGATATAATGACAAGTAAGATATAAAGTGGTTTTTTTATGTCTGTTAGGCAATCACATTGAAGTCATACCCAGCAGAACTCTCTCTCACCACTCTGATATGTATGTTGGGTTCGTTGCAAGGAACTATATTGACCCTCCTTGTCGAAAGGGGCAACAAGGCCATATGGTCCTTGAGTTGGGATACTAAACTCATATGTGCACTTTATGGTGTAAGCAATTCTTATTCCAAACACAATATAGATAGTACTTGTTTCAGATTTTACAGTTGAACTCATAGATGATGTCTGGATGCAGGGAATAATCTGTTCCGGAGTTAGTTATTATATTTCCGGAGTAGTAATGAAGGAGAAAGGACCCGTTTTTGTAACTGCATTCAATCCTCTAAGCTTGGTTATTATTGCCATCATTGGCTCTTTTGTTTTAGCTGAGCAAACATATGTGGGAAGGTAAGTATCAATGTCCTTTCTCCACTAGCATCACATAAATTTTATGACAGCAATATTACAATTCTGGAAAAAAAATTATAAAAAAAATGTCAAGATCGAATACAATGTAACAATATTGCAATCCTCCACGAAGTCGTCGTGGGCTCCTTCAAGAGTAAATGAGGCTCTGCCAACACAACATTCTAGACACTTTATAAAAGATTAAAAATTAAAAAAATTTAAGTCTTTCATTTTTATTTCATCGATTTATGTATTCCATCCAACCTGTTTAATTTTATTCGTTTATTACAAATATTCAGAATAATACATGCTAATGAAAGAAAATGGAAGTACTAAAATGGTTAACTAAAGTTATTGATTAATTTTTTTATATTTTTTTTACAGTGTTGTTGGAGCAATTGTCATAGTGATCGGCTTATATCTTGTAATATGGGGAAAAAGCAAAGATGAATATTCATCTAAATCAGACAATGACCAAAGAGTGTCATTTGATCAACATGATTGCATGAATCATAACACGGAGACTGAGACTTCAGATCCTGAATTTGTTAAGGGTATTACCAGAGTGGTGCCTGAGGATGAAGTTGTTTGAAGAGCCAAACAAAACAAATAAAATGTATGTATGTAATTTGATTTTCTTTTTTTAAACAAGGTACAAGTTCTATATATGCAACCTTAATTTTCATATGGTTTCTTACCTTGTCGTTCCCTTTTTGGGTAACTCCCTCCAAATTTTGTGTCAATGAACCTTAGCAAGTTGGAGAGTTTTAATTTTTGAGGTAGGATTGTAAATGATTCAATTGAGCCAAATAGCAGGTTGTTTAAGTTTGGCTTCAAAGTTTAACAAGTTTCGAAATATGTGTTCAAGTTTCACTTATTTATCTTTCAAATGGACCTGGAATAATATTCTCTTGTTCAAGCGGCTACATTTTGTGGATCTCTATGGCTATTTGGTCTGCGTTCAAGAGATTGATATATTCTGTTGAGTGTCTCTTGTTTTTTTCTTTGATTTGGGTTTTGTTTTCTTCCTTGGTTGATTCTTGACCAACTCTTGATACCAGGATTTGGGCGTCCATGTGCCATGATCCATAACCCATTTAGATTACACATCTTAATTTGAATTTGAATTTAATCACTATCCTATTTGGATAACCCACTATCAATATCTATATTTATCTTATCTTATCAAGAGATATGGATAGATGGTTAGATAGTGAGTCTATATATCTGATATGGTATGTGGGATGTGGAATGAATCCAATAACGAATGATTTTTCTCATATTCTCTCTTTAACTCTCTTCCATTAAATTAACGATCAAACATTTGCACTGTGACTAGAGTGGGTGATACTCATACTGTGGTATCACTCCATTGTTGGGTGTTCTTAGTTCGTGGTTTGTGAAGCACGTGATTTACCTACAATGTTCTTCGTTTTGGATTCTAGCACCTAAGGTATGCTTTGAATCTTTTTACCTATTGTGTTATCTGTATCTTACATTGGTATTAGAGCCTTAAATGAGTATTTTTGTGCTTGCTTTTTTGTGCATTAAAATATGTATATAATTATATATATACATGATATATGCATTAAAAATTAATATTTTTTCGAGCTTTCTCCGATCAACCTGAAATTTACATATGTTATAGTACATTTCATGTAAAACATATCTGCAAAGTTTCATGAAAATACAATGGCTAGATTGCAAGAAAAATGAAGACCCATTTTATATTCTTGAAACTTTGTTTGCATAATGGTTTTACATGTTTTAATTTCAGTCTACAAATCTTATATATTTAGAATTATTATTTTGAGACCTTCGAAACCATATATTATTTGTTAGATTTGGACTTACGGTCGATAAGAAAAATCAAACCCTAATTTGGATTCGTTTTGATTTTTTGGTGGCTTAAGAAAGAAGATGAAATGTAGAGTTTCTGCACTTCCACTTTCATTAGAGAGAGATTATAATACACCCCATTTTTTATGTTTGTTAAATGTTATTTTTGAGACTACCAATGTTTTTATTTTGAAAAATGGAATCCGACAGTACCAAAATGGGACCAAAAAATACCTTGGAAGGCGGCGTGTGAGCAGCATGCGCCAAATGACGCTATTAGCGCCGCCCACACGCGCACCACGCGTCACCGCCAGGTCGCACGCGCTAGGCGTACTTTCCACGCAGGTTATTCGTGCTTCCTACGCGCATGCCTAGCGCCCTGCCCACATGCTCGCCGAGCCACCTCGCGCTGTTTTTCACACCGGATTGATTGACTTGGCTGCTGGATGTAAGGCTCTGTTTGTTTGTTTTAAAAAATCCAGAATTGCTTTAAATGGTCATAAGTAATTCGTTATAGCTTTGTTTTAAGCATGGTTAGTACTGTTAGACTCAAAATTAAATTTTTTATCTACTGTAAAATTTTTAAAATTTTATGAATATAAAAAATATTTTTCCTAAAATAATAATTCATTATTTTTGCTTTAAAATGCTTCTGGTGTTGCATGACTAAGTTTCTAGGGCTGAAATTTTTACTGTAGACTATTGTAATGGTTTACTATTTACTGGTATGAATGTTGATTTTTCTCAGATTTTGGAATATTTATTTATGATTTATGTGTGTTTGTTAATTATTTAAAATTTCAGAAAATACTAGAAAATTTCAAAAAAATTTCAGAAGTGATGTACTTTCTGTTATGACATAATCTAAACATTAAACACAGCATATTGTTGTTTGTGCCGAGAGTTTGCAATATGTTGTGATTAGAGAAACATGATTAGTTTTATTTTATTTAATTCCATTATTAAATGAATATATCATGAGTTAATTGTAAATTTACATTAAGATGCTATTGTATGGAATTAGACTCATTATCAAGCTTTGTACATGCCATAAGAAGTGGGAGGTTTTTTTTTTTTTTTTTTTTCTTGCATGGAATTAAACTAAATTTTGATAATTGTCACTAGAGGCGTAAGAGATGACTACGAGCATAGAAAATTTTTGATCTTGAGACATGTAATGTTATCATTATTTAATTTAGATTCTTTTGCTGCAAAATAATTTTGTGTTGTCATTAATATCCCCGCGCATTTGTTCTTTCTTTACTTTGTATGTAGAAATGGCAGCTAAGATAGTGGTAGTAGACTTAACTAAGAAAGAGAAATTTGATGGCGATAACTATGACATATGGCGTCGTAAGATCCAATACCTCCTCAATGAGCAAAAAGTTTTGAACACACTTGAAAAAGTGATGGTTGAGCTTAAGCAGGGCAATACAGCTCAACATCGTCATGATCTTGAATTCTATCAGACTTTGAGTAATAAAGATCAGTGTGCGCGCTTTACCATGTTGAGCAACATGCACAACGACTTGATTAGTGAGTTTGAGCATTGCTCAACTAGATTTCAAAAAAAAGGAGCATCACTCGATGAAGCAACATTTGAAGGTCATGTCAGCCATGATCATGATACGTGAGCTTGTAGCTGCTGGGCATAATTTAACTCAAGAGCAACAAGTACAAGCTGTGATTCACTTTCTGCCAAATTCTTGGGAGTAGATGAAGAAAACATGATGCATAATAAGAGTGTGAAAACACTCGAGGACATAACGCTTCATTTGGGGCTAGAGGCTGAGAGCCTAGAGGCAGTTAAGTTTGATGGTTCTACTATGGTGGTTGAGTCAAGCTCACGTAGGACTTCTCAGCTTAAGCATGGAAAAGCAAAAGGTGCTCCCAAGAAGCAAGCAGCAGCTGAGCTAAAGCCCAATGGCGCTAGAAATTTCAAGCGTAGGGATAAGAGAAGTGGCAAGAAGGTAAAAGCTAAAATGACATGCTTTAACTGTAACAAAGAAAGACACTTCGCTCGAGATTTCCCTGAGCAGAAGAAGGTACTCCTTTACTTAATTTTTCTCATTCAATGCTTTGTTTCTAGTCAAGCATTAATTGCTCATTCTCTTCATTTTTGGGTTGTAGACTCAGAAGCAACAAACCACATCATGAGGATTAGAGTAGGGTTTGTTGAGTATTGTCGACTACCTACTGGGAGCACAAAAGTATACATGGGAAACAAGTCTAGTGTGAAGGTGCTTGGCATTGGCACATACAAGCTGGAAATGCGACGAGGGCACACCTTGTATCTTCATGACGTTCTTTATGCTCTGAATATTCGGCAAAACATAGTTTCAGTTATGTGGGGATGTGGTTTGGAAATACTTTTCAGGATCCTGGGGAACGCTCGTGATCCTCTTCTGGTCACCTGAAAAAGAATAAACACTCCGGTCGGGGGTGTCGGAATTAGCATTCCGACGGGCAAGTTAGTATCTACACTCGAGGAAGCTTGTATTCTAAGTTAAGCACAGTAATTCTCACATACCTCTTTAGGACTGAAGATCTTGTATTTATAGTATTCTCTTGGGGCCTGGCCCACTCCTAGTCCTTGCCATGTACTTCTACACGACCCTTGTTTCACTGGCAGGAATGTCGGCTCTTTTATTCGGCCCCTCAATTGGATAGGGTCAATGCTGAATAGAAGTTATGTTCTGGACCGGATTGGTCCGCTCCTGTTGATCCAAAATTATTCGGCTCCCACAATTGCCCCCTAAACACGCCGACACACTAGCACCAGTTATTCGGCGTGTTTGGCTTCTAGTTTGGAGGTTAGAAATCCGGCGGTTATTCCTCTTCCTGATGCGTATCAGAACGCGTATATACTTCTTGGTCATTATAGCGCTTTCCCGCCCCTTCGTACGCTGCCTCCATTTAATACGATTTGAATTTGTCTCTTCGAATGTATGCTCTGAGTACTCGAAGATATCTGGCTCGTCTTCTAGTGGGACTCCTGCATTCCGCGGCTTCTGCAACCCCTTGTTTCTCGATCTTTCCTTCGCTTCCTGTAAGTTTTCTTCTACTACATTTTTTGATCCCCCCTCTTTATCTGCTTTTAGTTTTTCGTAATCCTTGAGTCGGCAAGAATGGTGAAACATTTGAAGGAGCTCCTTTCTATGGATTGAATCTCCGGCTTTCGACGCCACTTCTCCATCCCTGACGACGTCCATCTATCACTTTTGGCAGACAACACTACTGATATGGTGAGGGAAGACGAGAACACAATCGTCTTTCCTCTCCTATCAATTGCTGAGGGCGGCGTCTGTTTTCCTCTTCACCCACTTTTGAGGGCCGTTCTTCGGTACTGGGGCCTCATTCCTTTCCAGCCCAATGTGAACTTCTTCCGCATCATAATGGGCATTGTAGAGATAAATCGGCGTCTTAGAGTTAATTTAGGTATTCCCGCTATTTGGCACTGTTATGTCTTAGCCAAGTCTACTGGCCGTCTGGGACGCTACTTCCTTAGAGCCAAGGACACTGACCACCACTTAGTGACCATGCTCGCTAGCTCTGGCAAGCGTGTCGATGACGTGATGGTTGTTGTCCGTGATAATTGGGAATTCGGCTAGGGGGAAGATCGCCTAGATCTTGTGCCAAAGTAAAAAGGTGAACCAGATGGCCGACCAAATCACTGTTTCTGTTACTTACATATGCATGTATTTGGCACTTTAGCTCACCTAATCGTTTTGTCTACGCAGACAGCGACTTGAAAAGAGTGTTGACTTCAGACAACGAAGTTGTGCTCGCAGAAATTAAAACCGTTCTACAGTTCGTCGGTCGTCTAGACCTTCAAAAACAAGGGAGGGCAACCCACATTCTCTTGCGGTACGAGCCAACCTACACGATGTTCTCGGCGGCAGATAATATTCCCATCGCGCGAGGCGATAACCAACTGACGGCCCTCATCTTCCCTAACTTCAAAAACTTGAGGCAGATTGGTCTCGAATCGTCTGATTCTGAGCACGTGGAAGGACAAGTTGGCGAACCGATCGCCGAGGACCCAGAGGAGTTCACTGCGAAAGTTGACGAAGCCATCAATTCGGCCTTTGAGGAAGCCAGGTTGAACTCTTCGGACCCTCCGTCTACATCAGGCCGAGGGGACACCGAAGATATCTTTACGAACTTGGAAGATCTTCCCGGTGATTTCTTTGAGGATATGGCCAGGGATAATCTTATGCAGATGGCACGAAAAAGGAAAGCCGAATGCATGGCCACCAGACAAAAGGCCATAGCCATCTGTTCCGGACTTGTCCTGACTGAATCTATTGCTCCCGTTGTCATACAAGAAACGGCTCACGTTGTGGTAGCCGAGACAGAAAAGGAGGTCGAGCGCCTGATTACGGAAGTTCGGCCGATTTCAGAGGATCGGGGCAAAAAACGAGGCGCTAAGGGTGAGGACGACTCTGAAGGGGGCCCCTTTGAAAAATGGCCACACTTGGAGGAGTCGGCTTTGGTTGCTCCTTTTGTTATTGAGCCAAAGATAAAAAATATGCCGATCTCCTCTGAAGCGTTGGCTTTGAAAGATGCAGCTATGGCACTAAGCCTGGCTGCCTCGGTCTCCTTGCCGGCTGAAAAGGCGACCTTTCGTGCCGTGCCGGATTTGGCGACAATAGCATTAGGCGCCCAGTTGGCTTTTCTGATACGTGACTAAATCTTTGGTTTGGTTTGCATTTGATGTTTCTTGGCACATGACAATCCTTTGTTTTGCAGACGGTTGGAAGGATCGCAGAATTGGGTCGCCGCCAGCATGACGCTGTTGAAAGGATTGGCCGTTTGCAATCTGAAGTCGAGGGTCAAAGGAGCAGGGTGGAGTTCGAGGCAATGAGAGCCGTGAAGGAAAGTGCACGAGCCAAGGCTGAGAAGGAAAGGGCCAAAACTGCTGATCAACTCAGGTCTGACGTCGAGGAGAGGGAAAATACGAGCGAGGAGTCGCTCAAGTTAGCCAGGGAGGTGCTTGCCAAGCTGGAGGCCGAGTTTGGAGAGTTGAAGCAGGCTAAAAAGAAAACTAACTCTGAGTCCTTGGCAGTGTTCGAGGCTGGGAAGAGCTTCGCCTTTAAGGACTATGTAGAAGAAGTCCCCAAATTTGAGAATCGGGGGCTCAAACATGGCTGGCTCACAGCCCTGGCCGCCGCTGGAGTTACATTGGCCACACCAATTCCCTACGAGCAAGTGGACATTGAGCTGCTTAAGTCTGACCCTGAGACTTGATTTGGGAGACATTCTAGTTTTGTTAGATTTTTTTCAATTTCAATGTCTGTTTTTGTTTAGTAGATTTTCATCTGTATTGGATTTTCATATGTAAAATGTCCGCTGTTAGCACCCAATTTATGAATGAAAATTTCATATGCTTTCAAGATATTTCTCGTATTGTTTGTTGTATGAGTAGACAATTAGGAGAATCAGTGGTTAGGACAAAATTCCAAGACTATGTGAGACGACAGACTTACAAACCGACTGAGCTTAGTGATCTGATTAAAACAATGAATCTACCCTTGCCCCAGCGAGTTCATGATCGTAGAACACCGAATAACACGTCCAATAAGAATCTTGTGTTGAGGCATCGATTCGGGGAACGGCTAGGGCACTTAAGCCGACTAGATTGATGAATCTGCCCTTGCCCCAGCGGGTTCGCAATCGTAGAACACCAAATAACACGTCCATAAGAACCTTGTGTTGAGGCATCGATTTGGGGAACGGCTGGGGCACTTAAGCCGACTAGATTGATGAATTTGCCCTTGTCCCAGCGGGTTCGCGATAGTTGAACGCCGAATAATACGTCCATAAGAACCTTGTGTTGAGGCATCGATTCAGGGAACGGCTGGGGCACTTAAGCAGACTAGATTGATGAATCTACCCTTGCCCCAGCGGGTTTGCGATCGTAGAATGCCGAATAACACGTCCATAAGAACCTTGTGTTGAGGCATCGATTCGGGGAACAGCTAGGACACTTAAGCCAACTAGATTGATGAATCTGCCCTTACCCCAGCGGGTTCACGATCGTAGAACACCGAATAGATGCGATTGGGGCATATGATTCGTTCGGCGCCGGGTAGTTGGCGCTTCAACATTGAGGGGATTGCCTCGGAGGTGCTGCCCCCGTAGGGAATAAATGGGCGTGTACTTCGTGCACGAGGGTCCTATTTATGTGCTCATTAAGCATTTTAGTCCAGCTGTTTGAGGAAGATTGAACAAGCGCAAATGTCAAATAAACTTTTCTTTAACAACAGAGGCGAAGCGAAGACTCTAGTTGAGCTAAGAGGAGCTATGAGTCGAAGCAGTGAACCTCCACGCATGGGCAGTAGGACTTCGAGGGATCAGGAGAGGTGCCAATCTCCTCGTCGTCAAAGTAGGTCGCCCAAGAGGGACAAACAGCCACAGCGTAAGTCTCCTCAGCTTGGTTTCGACAAGCAACCTGACGCGACTCCTCGCCCATTGAGTTTTGCAGTCTTCGTGGGTAATAGACTAATGACAGAGGCAGACTCGATCATTCAAGATCCGAATGTGGCAGTCGAGTTTGCTCGATAGATTTTCCCGCCCGAAGTTCAGCAGCCATGGTAGGTTGACAGGATTTTGAAGTGTTTCGTGAAGGCATTCACGAGGCAGTGAGGGGACTGTACACGGCTTATGAGATTGGCATGCGTCTCCGCGTTGCTCGCCGCGACATAGAACAGAGAGATGAACGCATTCGGAAGTTAGAAGCTCGCGCCGAGGAGACCGAACGCGAGCTAAGGAAAATCAAGTCTGCCGGGCCCCAATCAACTAGCCACCCCAATCCGGTTGTTGAAGAGAGGGTTACTCAGAGGCTGATTAGCGATGCGATCGCCGATCGTAATATGGCTAGCATGTTCGCGATCGAGACTGCGAGGGGTACGGCCTACGAAAAAGGCTTCCATGATGGCCGAAAGGTCGGAATTCAGAGGACCAAGAAGAAACTCGCCGAAGAAGTTTGCCGATGTGAATATCATGGATTTAGGCACAGCTAGATCAAGGCGCTTCGGCAAGCTGCGAGTCTCCAATCGGGAGGGTTGGATTCGCCGTTTCTGTTGTATCAACGGAATGATTTTCCCTTCTCCGCATTCGAAATTGAGAAGAGCGATGACGAAGAAGCCGCCGAACCCAAGAAATCCTTGTAATGCTTACGTAGATTGAAAGTGAAATTATGTATTTATTCGCTGAATTTAATAAAATGCTTAGTTCTCAATCTGTAGCGCACTAGTTATTTATATTAGTACTCATTTTATTCCGAACATTCTTGTTTGAATACTTGCATTTTTCGGCCCTCGTTTATGGAGGCTGTACTCATTTTATTGCACCTTTGCTTCGTTGAAAATTTTATTTGGCACACACATATTTTCTGCGGAGGCCTTTTTGGCTTGAAGGCGTCATGCGCCGATGGGGCTCCGAATTTGGAGGCTTTTTCGGCCCAAAGACGTCTGCGCCGATGGGGCTCGGAATCCGAAGACAGTCGGCCCATCTATAATTTCTGTTTATATAATTAGGCCATTTTAATAAGGCAAAAATTAGTGCATGAAGTGGCTGTGGCACGTATCGATCAGCATGGGGCCAAGATGCTCGGTCGGTTAGATTAATAAATCTGCCCTTACCCCAGCCAGTACAAGGACTTCAAGGCATTCACCCATAATTGCCGTCTATATAATTAGGCCGTTTTAACAAGGAAAAAATTAGTGCATGAAGTGGCTGCGGCAAATGTCGCTTGGTGTTCGTCGTTTGGAGTTCAGTGTTAATGAAATCGCTTCGGGGCCACTGTAAAGATTTTAGAAATAAAATGCCTCGGATTTGTCGCTCCAGTGACTTCGCTTTCTGTGCACAGATTTGTTTTAAAACGATTTTGTTGCACGGGGTTACGTAAGTGTGATCGTCGAATGGAGCTTTTCTTCAGCAGGGAAGAAGCTCGGACTCTGGTCGAGTTTGATATTGCGACGAATCATAGCGGGGAAAACACTCGCACGGGAGACAAGGCGCTCAAGAAACATCAACCTTGAAGTCGTCAAAGTAGATCACCTCGAAAGGAGAAACAGCGATGGCGAAGTTGTCCGCAACCGCGGCCGAGAAATTGGACCGACGTAGCTCTGCGGCCATTAAGTATTACTGTTTTCATGGCGAATTCCTTTCTTGTCTTGGATCTTGGCCTTGACATTGTCTATGGTGCCAATGGTTTCCGCCTCAAGGGCGATTATCTCGTTGGTGTGAATCGTGGACTCAAGCGCGGTCAGATCAAAGCATTTTCAAGTTGCGGGTGCCCTCTGATCAGCGGGCATTGATTTGGCACTGCCGCTTGTACAGCGCGATGTCGTATGAGAATAGATGTTGTAATGCTTCGAATGCGGATAATGTTTTTTGTAATTACTGTTTAATTGAATAAAATGTTTCCTTCTAAAAGTTTATCTTATTCTGAACTTTTGTATGTTTAATTTGAGCATCTTATTTTGAATGCTGGCACGTTTTGTCTTGTTCATGCGATTGTACTAGTTTCAGCCTACATATCCCTGCTTAGATGTGTAAATATTTTCATTTTAGAATGGCGCTCTGAATCAGGAGACTTTATCGGCCCGAAGATGTCACGTGTCGATGGAGCTCCGAATCCGGAGGTTGGATTTGGCCAATCGTGACATCCACGAAGGTTGCTCTGAATCCGGAGGCTGGATTTGGCCAATTGTGAAATCCACGAAGGGCGCCCCGAATCGGGAGGCTTTATCGGCCTAAAGACGACATGCGCCAATGGGGCTCCGAATCCGGAGGCTTGATTTGGCCAATCGTGACATCCACGAAGGGCGCTCCGAATCCAGAGGCTTTATCGGCCCAAGGACGCCATGCTCCAATTGGGCTCCGAATCCGAAGACTTAATTTGGCCAATCGTGACATCCACGAAGGGCGCTCCGAATCTGGAGGCTTTATCGGCCCAAGGACGCCATGCGCCGATGGGGCTCCGAATCCGGAGACTTGATTTGGTCAATCGTGACATCCACGAAGGGCACTCCAAATCCAGAGGCTTTATCGGCCCAAGGATGCCATGCACCGATGGGGCTCCGAATCCGGAGACTTGATTTGGCCAATCGTGACATCCACGAAGGGTGCTCCGAATCCGGAGGCTTTTGAACTGGATTGCAGAGTCAGTAAACAGGCATCTTTGCATTACAGAAGTGGGAACTGTACATGGTGAGCCGTTTAGAACCAATATCATTCCCACAAGTCGAGTTCTGTGATAGAATTCGTGCAAGTGCGTTAGGAGCAAGGTCGCGTGCCTAATTCTCCATCAACCAGCCTTCTATCGTCCAAAAATACCTTCAGGGGCAACTTTATCGACGTGCAGCGGCGCAGTTGGATGCGTTGATCAGACGTCTTGAGAAGTTGCTACTGGTATCGCCTACAGTTTCCGTGACTTCTTATCACGAAGCCATCCGACTTTGTCGAGACTCTCGATTTGACACTTCAATGGAGTTGACCTGTGTCTCCGTTGGTGTCTTTCCAGAAAGGAGATAGCATGCTTGTGCAGATTACCGGGAACCCCAGATTTGTTCAATGTCGTGTTCGGTCAGAAAGCGTAGCAGCTGATGATAGGTGCTTGGTACAGCCCGAATAGTATGCAAGCAAGTCCGCCCCATGATGAGGTTATATGGCAAAGGGAGCTTGACGACCAGGAATTCCACTTCCACCGTTTGGGAGCCCGCCCGAACGGGTAACATGATTTTCCCCAACAGATACTCCGAATTCTTGTTGAAGCCGAACAATGGACGAGGAGCCGGAGACAGGTCTGATTCGTTGAAGCCGAGTTTGATGAAGGTCTCGTAATACATGACCTCCAAAGTGCTCCCCTAGTCAACGAGGACACGTTCAACAGTAAACCGGTTCACGTGTAGTTCAAGGACCAATGGATCAATATGGGGTAGTATTATGCCGATAAGATCGAAATCATCGAAGATAATGCTCGGCGCTTGGTGGGGCTGTTTCGTTTGTGCGCGTTGCTCTTGGGGGGCTGAATAGATTGCATGCACGGTACGTGGCATTGGAAGACTATATATCATATATATAACGCCGAGGGGAGGTGACTCCTGCCGAAGGGCGACAGTTTTGATTGTGCTTTTTCGGACGTGTTGCTGGAGCCGACCATCTTGGACCAATTCCTCAAGGTGGTCTTTCAAGGTATAACAACTGTCCGTATCATGACCGTGATCTTTGTGATATTCACAACGTCTGTCCCGCCTTCTCGTGTCAGGAGGTCCCACCATCTTGGACGGCCATTTGAAGAATGAAAGATGTTGGATCTTGGGCATAATTGAGCTGATTGGCTCTGACAGCTCCGTATATTTCTTGTCGGCGCGCTTTGTGCACCTGCTATCGACCCGTAGTTGCTCATTGGCTTGGTGTGGGCAGCGATCGCTGGATCAGTGAGAATCCCGTCTCTTGTCTCGTTTAGCCCGCTGTCGTAGTTCAGGGCTTTGAGGTGTGCGGAACTTATTGGCTGAGCGATTTCGAAAGGGGCCGTTTTGTCGACCATGTGTCCGGCTTTAACCAGCAAGGCGTCGTCTTCCACTTTGCAGTATTCCTCTACTTTCTTCATCAACCCCCAGACTGTTTTGGGGGGTCTTCTAGTTAAGGAACTGTGGAGGGCACTATCTGGGTGTAGTCTCATTTTGAAGGCGGTGATGGCCATGGAGTCGTTGCAAGCATCATCGACAAGGTTAAAGCATTCCCAATATCGCGCCGAATAAGCTCTTAGTGTTTCTCCTGGTAGGATTTGCATTGCCCAGAGGGAGTCGGCTTGCTTTGGCTAGACTTCGTTGGTAATGAATCTGGCTCTGAAGGATTTCTGTAGTTGGTGGAAGGTTTTGATCGAAGCCGGGTCCAGTTTATAATACCACCGGACCGCCAACGGTCCCAAACTGCTGGGAAATATTCGGCACATGAGGGCCTCGTCGTCTGCATGCAATGTCATGGCCTGTTTGTAGTGGCGGATGTGGTCGGTGGGGTCTGATTTGCCGTCGTACAGGGTGAACAACGGTGCTTTAAATTTCTTTGGTAGCACAGCCTTTGCGATCCATCATACGAAGGGATCGTGTTGGTCTTCGTCCGAACTTTTCCTTCTTCCCTTCTGCATTGTATGGGGACTTTCTTTGGAAGAACTGGTGGTTTCATGTCATCCCTTCTTCTTAGGCCCCGGGGATAATGAGTCGAAGTCGCTATCAGTGTCTTGTCATGCTCGAGGTTGTCGACCACTTGCCTTCGGAGATCGTTCCGAATTTAGGCGCGCAGCTTTTTTGGACTTCGCCATTTTCAAGGCCAAATCTTCATGAAGATGTTCGTTCTCGGCGATCATGTTCTCCAGCCTCTGTTCATTTTGCTTTGCTTGTTCCATGATCGCCTATATTGTCTCGTGCTCTGAAGTCGAGGGTGAGGCGAAATTCAAGGCACGTCGTGCGGTGATAGTCTCTGGTCCAAGCAAGTTTGTTGAAGTAGTTTCATCATGAGGTATAGGGTCGACAGTGACTGTCGGAGGATCTTCCGTCACGCTCGCCATGGATGTGCTTGAGTATTCCCACAGACGGCGCCAATTGTGGGGATGTGGATTGGAAATACTCTTCAGGATCCTGGGGAACGCTCGTGATCCTCTTCTGGTCACTTGAAAAAGAATAAACACTACAGTCGGGGGTGCCGGAATTAGCACTCCGACGGGCAAGTTAGTATCTACACTCGAGGAAGCTTGTATTCTAAGTTAAGCACAGTAATTCTCACATACCTCTTTAGGACTGAAGATCTTGTATTTATAGTATTCTCTTGGGGCCTTGGGGCCTGGCCCACTCCAAGTCCTTGCCATGTACTTCTACACGGCCCTTGTTTCACTGGCAGGAATGCCGGCTCTTTTATTCGGCCCCTCAATTGGATAGGGTCGATGTCAAATAGAAGTTATGTTCTGGACTGGATTGGTCCGCTCCTGTTGATCCAAAATTATTCGGCTCCCACAAGTTATTAGCATGATGAGCCTTGGTTTTAGCTTTTGTTTTGAGAATAATAGTGGTAGCATTTATTTGGGAACAATTTTTTATGATTTTGGTTATCTTTTAGATGGTTTCTCAGTTTTGGATATGGATGATTCTAGTTTTAATAAAAATGTCAATGGCTATGTTTCATATATTACATCTATTTGTGATAATGATTCTAGGAGATGACATGCTAGATTAGGCCACATAGGGAAAGACAGGATGACTAGATTTGCTAGAGAAGGCCTTTTAGGCCCACTTGCTAGAGTCACTTTGCCTACTTGTGAGCACTATCTTGCTGGAAAAGCAACAAGGAAACTATTTGGGAAAGCCAAAAGGGCATCTATCCCATTATAGCTTATTCATTCTGACATATACGTGGACCAATGAATGTGAGGGCAAGGCATGGAGCCCCTTATTTTATCATATTTATAGATGACTGCACGCGTTTTGGCCATGTCTAATTGATTTCTCACAAGTTAGAAGCGCTGGATTTCTTTAGATGGTATGTTAATGAGGTTGAGAATCAATTAGACAAGAGCATTAAGGCTCTAAGGACTGATTGGGGATGCGAGTATCTATCTGAGTAATTTAAAGTGCTCTGTGAGGAAAAAAGAATTATCAGGCAATTGACAATTCCTGGGACTTCGCAACAAAATGGTGTAGCGAAGAGAAGGAATCGCACATTGCTTGGCATGGTTAGATCTATGATGGCGCAAACTAATCTTCCCATTTCATATTGGGGAGATGCTTTGTTGACTGCTGCCTACATCCTTAACTGTGTGCCCTCAAAATTAGTTCCTTCCACCCTATATGAGATATGGACTGGCAAAAAGCCCAATATGGGCAATTTGCGGCCTTGGGGTTTGGTGGCTTATATATACAACGCTTCTCATAAGTTTGGAAAGTTGGGCCCTAGAGAAAAGAAGTGTATCTTCATTCGCTATAATGAGCATTCTAAGGGCTATGTGTTTATTGGGGAGCATCTAAACGGAAGTGTGACTAAAATTGAGTCACGTGACGTGGATTTCCTAGAGGAGGACTTCCCTAGTAGAGGTGAGGAAATAATCCCTCAAGCTGCTAGGGACAGTGGGAGCGATTTACCTGCCCATGGATTAGATCCAATATATGAGGATTCTCAGGACTCTCAGCTGCGTAGAAGCAAACGTGGAGCTATACCCCGTCATCATTTTGAGATTGAGGGGGAAGCATTCATGATTGCTCCAAGTGATGAGATGGAGCCTAAGAATCTCAAAGAGGCTCTCTTATCCCCTTCTAGTAAAGAATGGAGTGTTGCCATGGATGAAGAAATAGAGTCTATGAAGAAAAATCATGTCTGGGACTTGGTTGATTTGCCACCAGGGCGCAAGACTATTGAGAACAAATGGGTTCTTAAAATCAAGCGCAAGGCGGATGGTTCCATAGAAAGGTATAAGGCTTGACTGGCAGCGAAAGACTACACCCAATTAGAGGGTGTGGACTATGAGGAACCCTTTTCACCAGTTATGAGGTTTGCCTCTATTCGCCTAACTCTGGCCATAGTAGCTCAGTTGGACTTAGAGCTATATCAAATGGACGTTAAGACTGCATTTTGCAATGGAAAATTGGATGAAGAGATCTATATGGATCTACCAGAAGTCTTTGTGGCAGTAGGTCAGGATCGCAAAGTTTGCAAGCCTCAACAATCTATTTATGGCTTAAAGCAATCATCCAGACAGTGGAATCTGAGATTTCATTGAGCCATTGTTTCTAATGGGTTTACGATGATCGATGAAGATCACTATGTGTACGTTAAACAGTCCAATGACATTTTTCTGATATTGTCATTATATGTGGATGACATATTATTGGCTGGAAATGATAAGGAGATAATTGTCGCTACTAAAAAGTAGTTGTTCTCTATATTTGAGATGAAAGACATAGGTGAAGTGAGCTATGTGCTCAATGTTAAGATCCTTAGGGATTGCACTAGGAGACTTCTTGGTTTGTCTCAAGAGACTTACATTACGACTATCCTAGAGCGATTCTTGATGTAAAGCTGCAAACCCATTGACACTCCTGTTGCGAGAGGCAAGAGCCTAAGCCTTGATATGGGTCCTAAGACTCTAGAAGAGAATGAAAAGATGGCACGTGTACCCTACACGAATGTTGTTGGAAGCTTGATGTATGCTATGATATGTATACACCCTGACATTTGTTATGCAGTCAGATTGATGAGTCGTTGCCAATCCAACCCAGGACTAGCACACTGGAAAACAGTTAAGAGGATATTACGATATCTTAGAGGGACTGTAGACTACACACTTTGCGACAAAAGTTCAGATCTACGTCTAGTTGGCTATGGTGG
Organism: Camellia sinensis; assembly: GCF_055761805.1. Classification (NCBI taxonomy): domain Eukaryota; kingdom Viridiplantae; phylum Streptophyta; class Magnoliopsida; order Ericales; family Theaceae; genus Camellia; species Camellia sinensis. The sequence goes on along the minus strand of NC_138968.1, from coordinate 65,451,329 downwards.
TGCTAACTAGGGAGGAGACTTAGATGAGCATAAGTCCACTTCAAGATATGCTTTCATGCTTAGCGATGGTGCTATTTCTTGGAGCAGTAAAAAACAATCCTGTATTGCCTTATCGACAATGGAGGTTGAGTTTATGGCTTGTTCATCTTCCATTCAGGAAGCCGTTTGGTTGAGGAGATTCCTGCAGCATTTGGATATTGTCACACACACTTCAGACCCTGTGACTATCCATTGTGGCAGCATGGCTGCACTCGATTACGCTAAGGATTCTAAGTACCACGGGAGAACCAAACACATTGATGTAAGGTTCAACTTTATCAGAGACATTGTGGCGCAGAAAGAAGTGATCCTGGAGTACATCCCTATAAGTCGCATGATTGTGGACCCTCTGACTAAGCCCATTGTTAAAGATGTTTATCTTACTCCTATTAGGGCTTTAGGACTACGTAGGTGGTGATATATGTGTATTCAGTTGAACTCTCATTTTTTTTGGGAGCGGGGGATATTTATTCCATTAGTATTCATATTTGTTTCTATTACACATTTATGTTTACTACATTTTGCAATGGTTTGTAAATTAGCACACACAGAATAAATAAATTTGATGTTAGCAAGCAAGATTGGCTCACTCACACGAGCAATCACCCTTAGCACTAGGTAGTGAGCGAGGATGAGACTAGTGGCATATTATATTTGGAGCCAAGAGAGAGGCTAAAATTATCCATTAGCTATGTCTTTTTGGTTAGAGCCAAGATGAGGTCATGTTAGAGACTAACCATGGATATGAGAGTTCCCATTTTTCCATGATGTACCTGTTATGGATAGCCAGATGCGAGATTCCATTTGATGCATGAGAGGCGAGCAAATAGAGAATTCGAGTCAGACGCTAGGAAGCGACTTCTGTGCTTAAGAAATATTGGACTAAGATCTGTATGGTGTGTGAGTTTAACATCACTTTTTGGAAGAGTTACTCCACTATAGCATGCATCTGTATTGCATGTGCATATCGACCCGTTAGCAAGGTGAGAGAATGGATCTCTGCTTCCTCACCATATGAGTCCTAAAAGTCATTTTTCCAAAGACTTCACTTTGTGCCCTTTGTGACCTTTGACTATGTCATAAGATAAGGAGTTGATGTTCAGCTACTTTGGTATGCTGCTTGTAGTCAATGTATGATTCGGCTTTAAGGGACATTACCGAAAAATCGATCAATTCCGAGTAAAATGATATGAGAGTAAAGAGAAGATCATCTAGTTCTACATCTTTGATCTATATTCACTGTCGACAACTAACATCGCTCTGTATGGGATGCTGATTGGGTGTGAATATAATGCGGGACCTAGGAGGGTCAAACATGCTCTTTGAGGGATTAGAGATGTTTTGGACCGATGCAGCTAGATGGGCCTGGGCACATGAGACACTTTTTATTCTTTTTGGGTTAATGTCTCTATGCTAGCTCATGTTGAATTTCTGGTATAAAGCTCCCATATGCAGGTGTTCTTAGCGGTTGCACGGTTCATTGGCTAGTATGAAATTGTTCAATATTTGGGGAGATTGAGATAGAGATGTGGTAATGTCATGCTTAGTCATGTGCGAGTGGGAGATGTTGGAAATTGGGTTGAGTATTAGACTCGAATTTGGGCGCCCATGTGGTATGACCCATGACCCATTCAGATTACCCATCTTTAATTTGAATTTGAATTTGAATTTGAATTTGAATTTAATGACTATCCTATTTGGATAACCCACTATCAATATCTATCATATCTTATCAAGAGATATGGATAGATGGTTAGATAGTCAGCCTATATATCTAATACAATATATGGGATGTAGAATAAATCCAATAACAAATGATTTTTCCCATACTCTCTCTCTAACTCTCTCCCATTAGAATAACGATCAAGCTTTTGCATTGTGACTAGAGTAGGTGATACTCATGCCGTGGTATCACTCCATTGCTAGGTGTTCTTAGTTTGTGGTTTGTGAAGCACGTGATTTACCCACAACGTTCTTCGTTTCGGATTCTATCACTTAAGGTATGGTTTGAATCTTTTTACCCGTTGCGTTATTTGTATCTTACAATGTTAGCAAAGGATTGTACTTGTTTTACGATGTCAACCTAGTTGGGATTGTATTATTATGTTACTTTTTGTACTACACTTGATATTTATGTTAATCATTCTTATCTTTGTACTTCAGATTTTCATCAATAAAGTTCCTCTTTTTGTTGATTTAAAAAAAATTGAACCAATAACAGGCCAAACTAGACTAGTTTTATTTTTTATAAGCATGAAAGGGTGATTACTAAACTGTTCAAACGTGATTTGAAAACTTAGCAACTATTAAAACGTGTAACAATCCAAAATTTTAATTATCTTTTAATTTCGTATTAGTATTATTTAATCACAATTGAGAAAATTTATAATTTATTTTGCAACTTTGTATGTGAATTTATAAAGGGCAATTACGGGCTGGTCCTATTGATATGACTTATTTACCTGGAAGTCTTATTCATATTTTACCTATCAATATTCCAAAATGACCTCCATTAACATTCTTCATCCCAATTATCAACACTTTTATGAATCTCCCTTCGCCCACCTTTCGCCACCACCTTCGGCTACCATCTCTTACCGTCATTGGACTCTAGTGATATTTTTCGACGAGTATCTCTGGCTGCCGTCTCTTAAAATGTTTGTTCAACAAACACCTCTGGCAATATTTTTTTCTACAATTCCTTGACCATTTTTACAACCAACTCTCATCTCCATTACATCACCACTTCCACCACCTTTTCAGATATGATATGATATGACATGAGAAGAGAAATGAGGAATGAGGAGAAAAGTTTAGCAGTGATAAATTTATCAGTATTTTTCAGACCATTTTAATTAACAATTCTCTCTTATTTTGAGACGCATTCATTTATTCATTCACAAAAACAAATTTACACACTTACACAACAGGAGAAAGTAAAGAATGGAGGAAAAAAAAATTATTAGTGTTAAATTTATCACTGATAAATGGTCTGTTCAAATTTATTATGGATAAATGTTAACCGTGATAAAATTATTACTAATAAATAACCAAACCATTTAATCAGTACTCTTTTACACTCTTACACTCATACTCACATACATATTCATTCGTAATCACATTCGCACATTTACACACACAAAAAAAGTATTAGGCTGATAAATTGTCTTGAGACATTTTAAACTAACTTAACAATGTTAATATGGAATTTCTATTCCATATTGGGACCTTTACTACCTTTGAACTCTATGAATCGTGTGTTGTCATCTATTTTTGTTTTGTTTTGTTTTTTTTTCCCTAAGTCATTCTCATCCTAAAGTGTATCTCAGGGATGTCGACTTGAGCCTTTTTGTATAGGAACAAGTCTGAGAAGGATGGGAATACTCCAAGATTGATTTTTTCCTAACTTGAAAGTTAAGTCCGCTCGAGCGGTTCTTTGGTCGCTTGAGCTCTCAATCCATCCATCTAGTTTTGTATTCTGAAGTCTATCAGATTCGACCATATCTAAACCAAAATGGTTGTCGGAGTACAATTCTTTCTCTATGTTTGTCTCTTTCCTTTAGTCTCTCTATTTTTCTTTTTTTTTTCTTTGCTGCACACTTCTCTTTCCCTGTTTCAATAGAGAAATTTTTTAAATTCTAAACAATTTTTTTCAAGTTTTAATTATAGGCGGTAAAATTTGTAAAATTTTTTAGTTTCAGTTTTTTAGGTGCTAAAATGAATTATGATTTAAAACTGTAAAATTTGTGTGGTTTCATAACATGTTTTAAAATTATAAAATTTTACAGTTTCATTATATGTTTTTTAGATTGATTAATAAGAAAAAATGCTTAATAGAATTATGATTTGAAAATGTAAAAAAAATTATAGCTTTAAAGCATATAAACCCTACAAAAATTGAAAAATAACCTTTGGTTCTTTTTTTTTTTCCCCATTATTACTGTTTTTTATTGTTACTTATTTATTTTTATTTTTCTTATTCAGTTGGTTTATATTTAGCACATTTTGCTATATCTTTTTTCTCTCATTTTTTTTATTTATTCTTTTTTTTAGTAATATTCTGAACATTCCAGTGAATCTCTGACAATATTCCTGATTTCCAGCGACGTTCTGGATATTTTGGCGACTTTTGGTGATGTTTAGAACACTCTGATAAATTTTTGGCAATACTTTGACCACTATTTGATGGAAGTCTAGCGGTGGTACAAATATTTTGTTTGGAGTGTAAATCACTGTTTGGTTTCAATTTTCTAAATTTAATTTTTTAGAAATTGAGTTTTTTTATTTTTCATATTGTTTTGTTTTTAGTGAAAATTTTAAGCAATTTTTACTTTTTTATTTTTTTTATTTTTTTTAGATGCACTTTATTTTGATGTATCCCAAAAGTAAAATATTTGTAAAAAAATATTTTAAAAAATCAATAAAAACAGAAGAATACGAAAATATACAAAATTCTGGTATTTATTTATTTACTTATTTTTGGTCTTTAGTGAATGATGGGTCGTTTTACACATCAAAAATAAATATTAAATTGTACCAAAATTTCTTAGAATAACGGTAAGTTCAGGTATCGATCCATAGGGACAAACGTGAAATTAAACTAATTCAATTGTTAAATTCCTAACTCAATTTTGATAACAAGATAGATGGTTCATACACTAATAAGAATTAAAATGAACTAAGAAATTAAATTGACAATTAAAAATGAAGTTGGAGATACTGATTTTAGGAAAATCCTAGTGTTATGAATTCACCACTAGTTACATAAATAAGGTCTCAAATTGGAAATCAATTGTGCTATGATTCAAACCAAATAATACTTCACAAGTACAAGTTTAAAGCATTGATCAAGAAGATTGTCATGTTTAATGTACATGCATGAACCATTTCAAGTAGCACGAGTCGTTCACTATAAATTAAGATAACAATATGACTGGTCCCTCCTAGTACGACTCGTCTCATACCTTGAATATGAAAGAATAGAAAATCATTGCAAGGAAAGCATTCAACAATTACAGACTTGAAGAGAATAATGAAAAATATATTTAAAAACTTCTTAAACACCTGTTGACACCATAAATAGTAATAATATTATTATGACTATTATTATTATTACAGGACACATGGTACTTTCTTAATCAATCAGGAGTTAAGAGAAGTTACAAAGTTAGTGGTCTTGCATGGTGGGACATGGAAGACAAGGTGGAAGAAGGTAAAGTATATGTGAAGAATAAGTGGCATTGTGGGAATGAAGGTGGAAGAGTGGGTGGTTATTGGGTAGTTATTGCTGGAAGTTGGTTACATTTACGGACCCATAACTAGATCCAGAAACTAGTTTATTTACTTTATTTTCTAATTCTTTAAATTCCAGTCTTTACATTCATGTACTACACATTAAATTCCTAGGATTAATTCTAAGTTAGTATGTTGTTGTAATTCCCTTCGAAGCTGTGAAAGTGCGAAGGTACTATTGTAAGCTCTTGTTTATTTAATGAAGTTTGATTTCTAATACTATTTTCCCCTCTTTCTTACCCTTTGATTAGACTTCTTAATTTTCTCCTAAAAATCAAACCACCAATAAAAGTCCTCTTTATTGAGGCCAAAAGAACTTCGAAGCAATCGTCTAACTAATTGGTTGGCATTTATTAATCTTTGTAAGGACTTATTGATCATTGCTGGCACACTCGAATTACATTTCTAACCTTCAAAAGCCAAAAAAGCTAACATATATTTTTGACACACCCAGTGGCACTATCATTATAATGGCTAGACAAAGACGACAAGGAGAAAATGAGCGCCTTGAAGAAGGCAAAGAAGAAGAAATGACAAACGAATTGGATTTTTCCATTCAAATTTATCAATATGAAATAAATTTGCGTGTGTAACATCCCCAAAATAACTAGAATAATCCAACTCCAAACACTAGTACAATGTGATATAAATAAAATAAGAAGTTTTCATTCATCAGAGTTAATGTACAAAAGATGACACATGCGATATACATTCATAAATTGTTCATCCTGAACCTACAACATGTGTTACAAGATGAAATAAAGAATGGAAGCTAAACATGTATTCATATGCCCTAATGGCTTACATCTTTCCAAGACCATGCTTGGTAACAAACAAACAAAAAAAAAAAGTCATAAGCTCAATACAAATAAAGCTCTAGGCTTGTACAAAAGATAAATACAAAGTAAACAAAAGTGAGTCTTCAGCTCCACAATCCACCCAAGCTATGTCCTTAGCAGAGGCATATCACCAATAACTGAAAATGTTTTTCCTAAGTAAGGTGAGCCAAAGCCCAGTAGAAACAATCTAACATAATATATGAATCTTAACAAAGATATAAGTATGATATGCGTATACAATGCCCATGATAAAATCATTCGTATTCTTATGAGATCATAATATGCCAAGTTTCATATTTCAAGCCATTTTATCTCAATTCATTCATGACAATTCATTTTATCTCAATGCATGAGCCAAGTTCATTATTATCTAGACAACCCAAATGAGGCTACAACTCAGTGGTGCTCTAACCAATACAATCATTACACAAATACTTCAAATTTGTCATTTTACAAAAATTTCATCGGCTGGAATCGGCACCCATGTATACACGCGGTTTTCGGGACTTTCACCCTGGACACACAGGCTAACTTAATTTACTAGAGTCCATCTCCTTTCTCCTCCCAAATATGAAATACATCTTCTTTCTTCTCCCAAACATCATACATGTATAATGTATTAAAACATAGTCATGTTCAATGACAACCAATAAGAGATTAGTTTTAATTCATCTAATCCTCATGCAGTTTTTACAACAATCAAAGCTATGCTTCAGTGATAGCCCAAAACAAATATTTCTAAACAGACATACAATCTCTAAGACAGATAAATTATTCAAATTTCTATAGACGAGAGATAACAAGTATCTAACTCCATCGTTTATATAAACATCTATCCAATTTCCCATTCGCCATACCAATTCTATTATTTATACAAAATAATTATTCGAAACATTTTAGGGAAAAACTCAATTTTCTCCCAAATCCAATCTATGTGTCAAAATCAACTAATTTAACACAATACATCATCATATCTACACCCAAAACCCTTCTCAATACCTTCATTTGAAAACCCGTCTTTGATCTTAAACCAAAACCCTAGGTTTGTCTAAAATCTTTCAAATTTCAACATTTTTACACAATCAACAGATAACTAAGTTAAAAATCATAGGAGAGTGTAGAAAGTCCCTACTTCAAAGTTAGACGACGAGCAAAGCAAGGAGAAAACTTTAAAGACTCCAAAATCGACTTTTGTTCGGATCAAAATGGAGGCCTTGAGATGCTCTACCCTTTTCCCAAAGACACTAGGGTAGAGAAACCAATGGATCTAGGTGAAAATGTAAAGAGAATGGGAGTTTACTAAGAGAGACTCTAGATCTAGGGTTTTTGGAAAGGAGAGAGAGAGAAATGTGAAAAGGTGATGTAAAATGAGGTTGCTACAAACTAATATACGCATAGTCCACTCGATCGCAAGAAGTGATTCTCACGCGTCAGACACAATATGTTGTTCCGCTCCAGCGCAAGAAATGACGCTCGAGCTCAAAATGCACACCCCCAGTAGTTCTGTAGACAATAGATCAACGCTCAAGCGCAAATAGGACCGCTCGAGCGTAGAATACACTCTCTCAGTAGTTTTGCTGACCTGCAAAAGTACTGAGAGTTTACAAAGCCCACTCGAGTGGAGGAGCAAAATTCTAGGCAACAGGAGTTTGGAAACTAAGCAACCATCCTGTCCTAAACGCAATCCCAAAGCCAAATTGGAGGAGATAAAAGGGAAGCAAGATGTGGCTAACAATATGAAACCATTAAACCCGAGTCCGGGATAAAACAAGAGTCGGGTCAAAATCAGAATCGCTATAATCTCCTCCCTTAAGGAATTTCATCCCCGAAATTTCAAATCAAGTTTTAAAGTTGTATTCAAACTAATACCAACATTGATAATCAATCATTTCCATCGCCATGACCCACTCTCTGGTCATCCATTCTCATCAACTCGATACACAAGTTTCAATATTGAAAGTACAATCCACATTTTCCAAAACATATACAATGCTTATATTAGAGCCATGTTTTCAAAACATATACAACATATACAACGTTTCCATATTTCATTGACATAACACAATTTCAATACATGCTCAAACGTCAATAAACGAATTCGGATACTTCTCACGGACTTCCAACTCACGTTCCCAAGTTAGTTCCTCAACCCTGTGATGTTTTCACAATACTTTAACTAAGGGAATAGTCTTGCCTCACAAGACCTGGTCCCAGGTATCCAAGACTCTCACCGGTATCTCCTCATACGAGGCATCATTATCTACCTCTAAGTTGGTCCATCCAACACGTGCGATGGATCCAACTCATATTTCGGAAGCATACTAATATTAAAGACATCATGAACCTCAGAAAACAGTGGCGACAAGGCCAAACGATAAGCTACCTCTCAGATCCACTCAAGGATCTCAAAAGGCCCAATGAATCGAGGGGACAACTTCCCACTCTTTCCAAACCTCATCAAACCTTTCCTAGGTGATATTTTAAAGCATAAATGGTCTCCTATCTCAAAAGACAAAGGTCTCCTCCTACGGTCGGCATAACGTTTCTGACGACTCTGGGTAATAACCAACCTCTTATGAATAAGTGAAACTTTCTCTGTTGTTTCTCGGACTAACTCTGAACCCAACAATGGTGCATCACCCACTTCTGAGCAACACATAGGAGATTTACACGGTCAGCCATACAAGGCCTCAAACGGTGCCATACCAATACTCGACTGGAAACTATTGTTATAGGCAAATTCCACTAAAGGCAAGTGCCTCTCCCACGAACCCGTAAAGTCAAGGATTCAACCCCGAAGCATATCCTCCAAATTCTGAATGCTGCACTCTAACTGCTCGTCAGCCTAAGGATGATACGTAGTGCTAAAGGTCAATCTCATGCTGAAGGCACTCTATTGGCTCTGCCACAGCTGAGCCGTGAAACGTGGATCTCTATCCAAAACAGTCGTCACTGGACCCTGTGCAACCTCACTATGTCCCTACTATAAAGGTTGACAAGATAATATACCGAGTCACTCACACGTATAGGTATAACGTTTGCTGACTTAGTCAATCGGTCAACTACCACCCAAATGGCATCACTGCCCCGTTGAGTCCTCGAAAGGCCCACAACAAAATCCATTGTGACATGCTCCCACTTCCACTCGACTATAGGCAAGGGTTGCAACAAACCCGCTAGCCTCTGATGTTCGGTCTTCACTTGTTAACAAGTAAGGCACCTCGACACAAATATGGCCACATGCTTCTTCATTTCCCTCTACCAAAACTGGTGACAAAGGTCGTGACACATCTTTGTGCCTCTCGGATGCACCGTAAGGCATGAATGGTGAAACTTTCAGAGTGCCTCCTTTCAGTAAGACTCCGGCAGGAAGAGACGGTCAAGGTATCTAGCACTCAAGTCAGAGTTCACGTTCAAGCCTCTTTCTACCTTCCCATTGGAGATCTTCTCCCAGAAGGATTCTACCTCAAGATCACTCTTTTATGCTTCTATCACTCAGTTTACAAGTGTAGGTTGTGTACCTATCGAAAAAAAGGTTGCAGACTCACTAAGATGCAAGTCAAACTCCCCAATAGCACCCAACATCTCCCATTCCCGGATGGTAATACAAGCTACATTACTAATTGATTTCCTACTCAAGGCATCAGCCACAACATTGGCCTTTCCCAAATGATAATGTAGCTCAAAATCATAATCCTCTATAAACTTCATCCACCTCCTTTGCCTCAAATTCAAGTCTTTCTATGTAAACAGATATTTTAGACTCTTGTGATTAGAAAACACCTCAAACTTCTCACTATACAAATAGTGCCTCCAAATCTTCAAGGCAAAGATTACCGCCGCTAACTCTATGTGTGAGTAGGGTAGTTTCTTTCATATGTTTTCAACTACCGTGAGCCATAGGTCACTACCTTCCCCTCTTGCATCAAAACACAACCCAAACCTTCTCACGAGTATCACAATACACCGAATAGCCCAAACCCCTCTCAGGAAAAATCAAAACTGGAGTAATGGTAAGTCCAGCCTTAAGCTCTTGGAAAGACTTCTCACAAGGCTCACTCCACACAAACTTGATCCATTTCCTTATCAGTCTAGTCAATGGTGAGGCTAGTCTAAAGAAATCCTTCACAAATCTATGATAGTACCCAGCCAACCCCAAGAAACTACAGATCTCAAAGCATTCTTAGGTGGTTCCCAATCTTGTGTTGCCTCTACCTTGGATGAATCTAAAGTCACCCCTTCTCCAGATACCACATGGCCTAAGAACTTAACCTCTCTCAGCCAGAATTCACATTTCCCAAACTTCGCATATAGCTTGTGGGCTCTAAGTAACTCAAGTACTACCCGCAAGTGTTCCTCGTGCTCTACCTTAGAGGGTGAGTAAATTAGGATGTCGTCTACAAAGATGACCACGAAACGGTCTAGGAACTCATGGAAGATCTGGTTCATCAAATCCATTAACACAGCTAGTGCATTGGTTACCCTAAAGGACATCACTAGCAACTCATAATGGCCATACCGCGTATGGAATGCCATCTTCGAGATATCCTCTTCCCTTACTCTCAACTAGTGACAAACTGATCTTAGGTCTATTTTAGAAAAGCAACAAGACCCCTTCAACTGATCAAACAAATCATTTATATGAGGCATTGGGTACTCGTTCTTAATAGTTACCCGGTTCAACTTCTGTTAATCTATACAAAGTCGCAACGCACCATCTTTCTTTTTGGCAAAAAGAGCCGGTGCTCCCCAAGGTGAAGTACTAGGGAGAATAAAACCCTTATCTAGCAATTCCTGGAGTTGAATCTTCAGCTCATTCAACTTGGCAGGTGCAAATCTATACGATGCCATAGAAATCAGTGTCGTACTAGGTACTAAATCAATAGAGAACTCGATCTCACGGTGAGGTGGTAAACTAGCAAGATCATCCGAAAAAACAACCGAGTATTCACAAACTACCCTTGGCAACTTAACTCGAACTTCATGACACTCAGTACTCAAGAAGTTAGCAAGAACACAACTAAGCTCACTCCGCCCACGAGGAACATACACCAGTGGTAAGACTCTATCAACTGTAACAAGCCCGCGGGGGGCCTCGCTACAGCTCGGACTCGACTTTTGTAGTCACGGTTCTAAATCTTGAACCAAAGAGTCCAAATCCGGCAAATCGTTTTGAGAAAACTGATTTTTGAAAGAAGTGCCAAACATGGACTGCTTTGCCAGATACAGAGTCGCCACCTAAATACTTTATTTTGGGAAATTTAGGAAACCCTGACTCGGTGCCAAAAGGCCACGTGTCCGTCATCACCAAAGTTGCCTCGGCTCGGGAACTTGGGTACGATTGGGGAAGGTCACTTCGTGAGCACCCCCGCTCGCCCGATCAAAGATCGGCCTCTACTAACCATGATATCTATTTTTGAAAACATTGTGAGTTCTTATTCCGGTTATTAGCCTAGGTTACTATGTGATGCGCACAGCATACAAGTATAGACTGGATCGCCTGAATTGGAACAAAACATTTTGTTTTTGCTTTTGAAAATGGTTTGCTACCCGCAGGTAGGCTTAAAATGCAGATTTTGCCACCCTCGGGTGGGCTTAGAAAAAGATGGTGTTGCCACTATCTAGTGGACTTAAAACAAACAGTTGATGATTTATTCCAATTCAAATAACCCACCCTTCACCCACAGGCATTCAGGCAGTTATATCATGTAAGCACATAGCCTCATGGTAAGCATGCTATTCATGGCAGTCACTCACACGCATGCAAGGATGCTAAAGCATAAAACTTACCGGGTACTCCAAGCCAAAATAGAAACTACATTAGAAATCATGCATGATCCTAAGTATACAAAAATGCCTAATGCAACACATGCAAAATGCAACTATAGCAGGCTCGGCTATTCTAAGATGGCATATGAAATGCTACAACTATCATGTATTCAATTTGGAATTGAAAGCACAATGCAGTTAGTATGATGCGCCGAGCCCGGTGCATGCAAAACAGATGAATGAATGCAAACATGCTATCATACTGTATGCTAATTGAAACATGCCCTAATCTAACCATCATAAGCGGATAAATAAAAGGGAAGAAAGACGTGGGGTTGGAAGACATACATCACACTCACGCACACTTATTACAGTTGTGCCCTCGCGCAGAGGGTCCGAATAAATAATACAGTCCAAATATTACAATCCCGAATAAAAGAATATTACAGTCCAAAATATTACAAAATCCTAATTAATTAACAAATTAACTAAGAAAATAAATAAAACTGGCATGCAAGCTAGGGATTGCCTTGCTTCTGATGGATGATGCATGTCCGAATTGTCTTGCGCGGAAATCCATCGGAATGCCCCGATTAGCCTCTGTTTACACCTGTTCTTGAAATGCGTGCCAAGCCCCCAAAAGGTTGCTGATTCTCCGTTTTGCTGCAACAGAGAGCAGGAAAGGGGCATAGCAATGTATTTGCACAGATATATGCATGTCTCGATCCTTGTGCCACCGATCACGCATACCGAGGCATGATGGCCGAGGAGTCGAAATGCACAACTCAATATAGAATGAATGCACGTGAAACTACAGCTAAAACCTAACTCCATCATGGATAATCCGGAGTGTCGGTGACTGGGGAATTGAGACACATTTCGTCACTCGAAATACGGAATGTACCTCGTTTCCCGTGCCCGGGCTAACTCCTATTCCGAACATGATGCAATATGCATGATATGCATGAATGCAACTAAGATACAATCCTAACGTACACCATGCTATGAAAGTGATATGCCTCGAAATGCATGCACATGGGCACGCAAGCCGAGGCGACGGTATATGCAATGCAAGTGACTAAAATGGCATGGAAAAGGTAACATGGACTTATACTAACATGAGAGAGCCTCAGCCACACTCACATAAGAAGCCGGTTGATGAAAATGAAGTGCCGCAAAATGCGTGCACACGGGTACGCAAACCGAGGCGATGACATACGCAATGCAAATGACATGAAAACATGATATGGGCTTATACCAACCTGAGTGAGCCTCAACCACACTCACATAGGATGTCAGCGGATAAAAATGAGGTGCCTCGAAATGCGTGCACACGGGCACGCAAACCGAGGCAATGGCAAAATGCGATGCAAATGACATGGAAACATGATATGGGCTTATACCAACATGAGAGGGTCTCAGCCACACTCACATAGGATGCCGGCGGATAAAAATGGAGTGCCTCGAAATGCGTGCACACGGGCACGCAAACCGAGGCGATGATAAAATGCGATGTAATGACATGGAAATGACAAATGGGCTTATACCAACATGAGTGAGCCTCAGCCACACTCACGTCGGATGCCGGCGGATAAAAATGAAGTGCCTCGAAATGCGTGCACACGGGCACGCAAACCGAGGCGATAGCAGAATGCAATGCAAATGACATGAAATGGGTAGCAATCATTCTAATGGAATTTCAGCACTAAAATATGGGGGAAAACAGTCCCGAAATGAGGCGAAATGACATGAAATGCATGGAATTGTCCCGAAATGCGAATTTAGGCACCCAAAATGGCCTATAGCTATGCCAAACATGCACAACATGGACATGCAATGCAAACACAGAAGCTAGACAGTCCCAAAAAAGGCACTTTCACAGTTATAAACATGGCCAAACAGCGAGCAAGATAGGGCAAAACAAGCATGCAAGAAATGGCCCTAAACATGAGATTAAAAAGAAACTCATAGCTTCTGGCCCCAAACAGGTTAGGGTCCTTCAACAATGTTGAAGAGGGACCCAAAATAGGACTATTTACAGTTTATGGCAGCCCCAAAAACAGTACACAAATATGCTAGAAATGCAATGCAAAAATGAGGCTCAAAAGTGGCTATAACATGAGGTATACAAAACATTCATCAAACAAAGGTCCAAAAACATGTTCAGGAGGTCAAAATAAAGCCACTTTTAGTTCGGACCAAGGTCCAAAAACAGCAACATCAGGGGTTGCCAAGGCATACAAAAATGGGACCAAAAAGAGGATATAAAGGGAAGTACAACATGGAAGTCCCAAACAGTGTTAACCCCTTCTACAATGTTGAAGAGAGGCTCAAAATAAGCCTACTTACAGTTTACAACATGCTCCAAAATAAATCACACACAAGCTAAAAATATCATGCAAGAAAATGACTTTTTAGATGGATAATGAAGCAAGTGCAAGGTGGAGGGCTCAAACAGGGTTGAGCCCTTAATGAGACACGACAATGAGCTCAAAAAAAGGGTACTTTCAGTTTTGGTCGGAGCGCAAATGTATAAGAAGGAGAGGCTAAGAAATATTGCAAAGAAAAGCTCAAAAGAGAGAAAATGGTAACTCACCCTTGGAGACAAGTCTTTTGTTGCTTCTTGGACCAATTTGCAGCTCCTTTAGCCTTTGAGAAGCCCTCCTTGTTGCTGGGAATGAAGTGGTGGTGGTAGAGCTTGGTGGTGATGAAGAAAATAAGGTATAGGACTTAAGGATTTTTAGGAAAATGAGAAGGATGGAGGGAGATATGGATCTTGACGCTTGAAGAACAAATTTTCTAACCCTTAAAACAAACAATGGCAGCTGGTTATAAGGACCAAAAGGAGGGTGTAAAGGTGGGGCAAAAAGGAGGTAAGCTTTCCCCCACAAAATATCCCCCGGATTGGGATATTTTCTAGGGGAAACAGCTGCACAGCAGTAAAGTACCAATCATGAGGAACATGGCCGGCCCTTTACTTTTTCTGCAGGTGGCCGGCAGGCCACCCCCCCTAGCCGGCCGGCTAGGGGTCAAAAGGGTCAAGAAGATTTTCTGGCCGGCCACCAACTGGTAGTGCCCTCCTATGTGTTTACAACACAACCCTGTGGTTAAAATTCCAAGAAAGTGGGTCCAAGGGGTTCAATATTAGCCCGGAAGGAGGGGGTCAAAAGGGGTCAGGTAGCATTAATGGCCGGCCACCAACTTTTAGGGTCCTCTCATGTGTGTACATCACAAATATGTGGTTCAAAGTTCAAGAAAAAGGGTCCAAGGGGTTCAACATTAGCCCGGAAGGAGGGGGTCAAAAGGGTCAGGTAGCATTAATGGCCGGCCACCAACTTTTAGGGTCCTCTCATGTGTGTACATCACAAATATGTGGTTTGGGTTTGAAGAAAATGGCTCCAAGGTGTTCAACATTAGCCCGGAAGTGTGAAAAACGGGCATCGGAGGGCGTCGGAGGATATATAACTGGTTTCTGCAACAATTGCTGGCCTCCCACCCTTCCATGACCTTCCTAGTGATGAAACAGAGGTACCTGCCAAAAATGAACGAAAACTGATGCAAAACGAATGCTCGGGGGCCAAAACACGCAGTTTGGGGTCCCGAAAATGGGCTGTTAAGCACCGAAAGTGGCGCTCGGCCACGAAGTGGGTTTCTCAGACCACAGTGTCCCTCAAAAGGGAGCAAATAGGAAGTATGCCAAAAATCAGAGCAAACGGAGATGGTTAGGCAGTCCCGAACCGAGGCACATGGCCTAACGGTCCCGGAAAACCGGAAACTGGGCTCCGAAATGGGCAAAATGGCCTACGGCCACAGAATGTAGCCCACGGCCACTGAGAGATGGTCTACAGGACCTCTCCCTCCCCTTAGGAAAAGAAACAGAGAAAACCGAGTCTGGTTCGCAAACCGAGGCAAGGCACAGAAGAGGGTTCGGAAGTCCGGAGGCAGGGCTCGCAGCCAAGACTCTGAAACTTCTGAACGAGCACATTATGCAATATCACCAAGTGCTCAATTGGTGACGTCTGAGTCTCAAGGTCGGTCAAAAATGGGGTGTCTACAGTTGCCCCTCTTTGACAGAACTCGGAAGTCATAAGAATGACGGGAGTGAATGTCAAAGCCCAGAGACGACCCATTTTTGACAAGGCCGAAGACTTAGACAAACATACAAAATAGCGAAGATGCGCCCGCAGGCATGCCCGCAGGCAGGGGCAAAATGCAAATGATATGCAGAAAATTTTTGAAGATTGGACTTATACGCTACGCGAAGCCGATTCGAAAATTGAGGATTCATGCAATGCACTGTAATGTAGTGGCTAAAATGCAATGTAATGGCTTAGAGGTAAAGGCACCTTACAGGGGCAATTGGCAATGACTTACCTCATGCTGCTGGGGATCTTTCGCTTCTTCTTGGTTGAAACACAGGTACTACTTTTCTCCCTGACCATGGTCGCAGTTTTCCCTATTCTCCAACGGGGTAACAGACTAGGTTGGCTCAGTATCCAGAATTGAGGTGCATACACGCTATCTCAACCTATGGGGCTTCCATACAGATTTCAAGCCGAGGACACGCCTCTGGGTATTTAAACCAGACTTTAGTCTCGGAAATCCTGAACCTTTGTGTTCTAGGCATCAGCCATTCGAACTCTAGTTTCCACCGTCGCAGTTGGTCTCCTAGGAACTCACCGCAAACACGGGCAGGTGGCTATACCAGACCACCGGAAGTCGTTCGGGCACGACAAACACCAAAGGAATTGCACCTTTAGCGGATTTAAGGTCTCCTAGACCAGGAGTGCGCAAGATAGTGCGAATAAAGATGCAGGATTTAAGGTCTCTACAGACCGGAGGATTTAAGGTCTCCTAGACCGGGGAGTGCACAAGACAGTGCGAATAAAGATGCAGGATTTAAGGTCTCCGCAGACCGGAGGATTTAAGGTCTCCTAGACCGGGGAGTGCACAAGACAGTGCGAATAAAGATGCAGGATTTAAGGTCTCCGCAGACCGGAGGATTTAAGGTCTCCTAGACCGGGGAGTGCACAAGACAGTGCGAATAAAGATGCAGGATTTAAGGTCTCCGCAGACCGGAGGATTTAAGGTCTCCTAGACCAGGGAGTGCACAAGACAGTGCGAATAAAGATGCAGGATTTAAGGTCTCTGCAGACCGGAGGATTTAAGGTCTCCTAGACCAGGGAGTGCACAAGACAGTGCGATGCAGAGTGAATGCACAAAACAGTGCTAAACAGATGCACAAAATGGTGCGATGCTAAAGGTGTACAAAACAGTACGAGCAAGGTGAATGCACCAAACAGTGCGATACAAATAAGGTGCGCAAGATAGCGCGATACAATGCACTAACAAGTATAGGTGAGATGCGCAAGATAGCGCGATGGAATGCATGCAAAATGCAAGTAAGGTGCACAAAACAGTGCAATGCGCAAGAAAGCGCGAGTGATTTGAAATGCACAGGACAGTGCGATACGCTAAACAGCGCGATTGAAATGCACTAAACAGTGCGATACGCTAAACAGCGCGATTGAAATGCACTAAACAGTGCGATTGATTCGAAATGCACTAGACAGTGCGATGCGCTAAACAGCGCGATTGAAATGCACTAAACAGTGCGATACGCTAAACAGCGCGATTGAAATGCACTAAACAGTGCGATACGCTAAACAGCGTGATTGAAATGCACTAAACAGTGCGATTGATTTGAAATGCACTAGACAGTGCGATGCGCTAAACAGCGCGATTGAAATGCACTAAACAGTGCGATACGCTAAACAGCGCGACTGAAATGCACTAAACAGTGCGATACGCTAAACAGCGCGATTGAAATGCACTAAACAGTGCGATTGATTTGAAATGCACTAGACAGTGCGATGCGCTAAACGGCGCGATTGATTTGAAATGCACTAGACAGTGCGAGTGAGATACAACCACAAGATGCACAAGACGGTGCTAGTGAGATACAACGTGTAAGTGCACAAGATAGTGCGAGTGAATGCATGTTCTATGCAAATGAGGTGCATTTTCTATGCAAGTATGGAAGAGTGCATTTTCTATGCAAAAGATACGAGCATTTTCTATGCAAGAAACAGGAGCATATTCTATGCAATATTGAAAGCAAATTCTATGCAGGATCGAAAGCAAGCATATTCTATGCATGAATCATAACGATGTGCGGCACGCATGCGACAACAGTGTATATGAAAATGCACATTCTATGTAGTAGAGGAGCATCAAATATGTACTCTGGTGCCTCTGATTTACCTCTTAGAGGGCTTTGCAACACACTCAGCTCAAAAAGGGGCACACCCTGTTCATATTGGCGAGAGATAACATCTGCTGCTGCTGCTTTAATTGCCGTTTTGACTTGAAGCATGCTTAAGCTTGGAGTAGAGGCACACTCATTCTTTAGGGCACTGGCAAGGCCTGAAGAGGTACATATGGAATGCAATCTCGGAATTTTCTGAAGGTGGAACACACTCAGATGCTCAAAATTTTCCCTATTTTCTTTTGCTTTGCAGTCCGGAACCATATATAGCTTCAGATAGGTCCCGGTTTTGCTGTTCTGACATGACCTGGGTTGAACCCTGCGGTTTTATGAAAGAACGAATCTTGTTTTGCACAGATGTGGAGAACGGCATAGCACTCGGAGCACAAAACGATTTTATTTTTGAAATTGGGAGATGAGTTTTCGACCAAGTATTGAGCCTACGACTGAACACAGCAAAACGACTCAACAAGGAAATAAAAGGCACACAACCTAGACACATCGAGTAACACTCGAAACGACTCAAAACAAGAATCGAGATAAAACAAAAAGACACGACACTCAGACGTGCACAGGGAGTCTGTTTCACCGGGTAGTGCTTCCCACCCTTTCTCATTTGTGATTCTCACATCACTCGGCCCTCAAGCTCTATTTTTCTGAAAAAAGCCCTTTTCTCACTTTTCCTCTCATCGCACATCTCTCTATTCTTCAATCTCTCATTTTTCATCCCTCCCCTGGGTGGTTGATGGATAAACAACAAATTATGGGCTCGTGCCCCTAGCATTCTGCTAGATTCTCTTTCTTCCACTCACAGCTAGTGAATTCTTCCCACGGAAAGGTTGCGCTACAACTGGGTGTGTAGCAAGTCTGCAGCTAACATCATTTGATGATGCTCTGTTGGGGAGTTTGGACGTGATAAGGTCTGTCCAAATGATGGAGTGGAATATCTTGCCCCATTCTAGCTCGTGCTTCGCACTTTGCTTGATACCTCGTTGCTTGGAGGATGTGAGAGCTTTCTGCCCTTAGTTGTTAACTTCAGTTGTGCCCTATTCTGGCAGGTAGAGTGCCCTTCTTGGCAAGTATGTGGACAATGGGAAAGACAGGAAGCCTGACTCAACTGTGCCCCTAGTTCATCATTTTGACCATTTTTGTTTTAGTTTTCTCCTAAAAAAAATTTGACCAAAATGAGAGTTAGATTAACATGCTTGTTCAATTTTCCGATTTAAAATCATGCAAGTTAGGCTATGAGCACTGAGAGTTTTCCTTTTTTGGGTCCAAGAAGTGGTCCAGTTTTTAAAATGGAATACTTTTCGAGAAGATTAGTCAACCTCAGTAAAAATTCTCAAAAACTATTTTTGGAAACGACCACTGCTCAACGAGCACGGAACCTACTCTCGAGATGCACAACCTCGGATCCATAGCAACGGAAAATTGCCCCTTGCTTGAGGGGAACTGCATGGCAACGGAAAGTTGCCCCTTGTTTGAATGGCACCGCAGCGCATTTGAATGGCAACGGAAAGTTGCCCCTTGTTTGGATGGCACCGCAGCGCATTTGAATGGCAACGGAAAGTTGCCCTTTGTTTGGATGGCACCGCAGCGCATTGTAGGCAGTCCTCAGAGCGACGAACACAACCAGACTCTCAGATACAGAGAAGACAAAGATGACCAAAACCATCGTATGGACACAATCGAATTTGAAATGTTTTACGGCTGGACTTCAGAATGAAGTTGCCTACGTATCCCAAAGATGGGAATCAAGCCTCACGTAGTTCGGGGTTAAGGTACACTCGGGTATTAACCCCTCCTTTTTAGGCTCTAAATTTTGCCAAGGCGCCCGTTGTGGGCTTTCGACCTTGCGAGCTTTGTTTTTCCTTTCTTTTCAATTCTTTTCATTTCTTTTCTTTTTTGATTTTTTTGTTCTCTTTTCTTTGCATCTTTCTTTTTTGTTCCCTTTTTTTCTTTTTGCATTTTTTTTTTGCTTCTTCTTTTTTGTATATTTTTTTTTTCTTGCTCTAACTTTTGCCTGGGTCGCCCTTCCGGGTTTTCGGCCCAGCGAGCCTCTCAAGGGTAAAAGTGTAGCTTGGTCCATGCCAAATGGTTATAGGGTTTCGAAGCCATCCGTATCCAGGAGAGTGGCTGTTGTTTTGCAAGCGGATTCATCTCCGGCTCTTCGAGCACATCTGACATCTTTGCCCCTAGTTCAAAGGGTACTTCTGTTCTAACTTTGCAAGCTTCTTCTGATCTTCTGATCTTCTTGATCCGACTTTCCTGGCCTCTTGTTCGAGGGCTGCTTCAAATCTGGCCACACAGGCCTCATGCCGTAGTTGACCGTTGAACCTTCTGAATTCAAGTTCAAGGTTTGGAAGCAAAGGGGTTGAGCCTCGAGGCTGAGAGCGACCCTAGGCTGCACAATCTCAAGAGCGATTCCACACAGGTCTTCGCAGGATCGCGCAAAATATTTTGTTTTTGAAAATTTTTAAGAAAGCGACAAATCACTCGCGCTGAAGATAGTCTGAAACCAGTCTGGGTCAAGCCAAGGTCCTTCTCAGTACTCACGCTAACAAGCATGATTTCATTCATTAAGGGTTTAGCACGCCTCTCTTTCTCTCGAATGATCAAAGTTTTGCAAATCCCGAGGAATTCCTTCCTCTTCGTTTTCACTGCAGTGTTCAAAAAATTTTGGAAAACTTAGGTCGATGCAATGATTCTGGGGCACAAGAGAGCAGGTGGAATGTACTGCCATTTCATTCAAATTTCGTCACAACTAGCACACGGCATAAGCGAACACAGAAGTGCAAAAATTACTGCTGTTTCATTCAAATCTGTTGGTACAACTGGCTCCCTGGCAGAAACAGACTTAAAACAAAACGAAAAGACAAACACAAAACAAAATGGTGATGCCCGAGGTAACACCCCCCGGGATCACCCGACTCCTATACAACAGGACTGACTCGATACAACAAAACAGATCCAAAATAAAAAGAGACTGACTCAAAACAAAAAGACAGACTCAAAACAAAACAACAAGACTGACCCAATACCCGAGTCGGAAACCGGCATTCGCAAATGCTCAAAACAGTGCATGCCATCCACCATATCTGGAGTAAACTGAGCGCTGCCCGCAGGTGGTTCATCCCTCCAATCGCATCACATTATCCCCTACAAGTTCACTGATCAAGTGCCGATAGACTTTGCAGGACCTGGTGCGGGGATGACCCCATTGTCAAATAGATCCTGTACTTCATGGCGAAGACGGAAGCAGGCGTTGGTAGTATGGCCAGTTTGTTGATGGTACGCGCAGTACTGGGTAGTATCATGTGTAGCCGGAAGAGGGTTCGGGAGAGGCCGAGGCTCAAGGGGTTTGAGATGGCCTTGTCCAACAAGGATTTGGAGAGCTTTGGACAAAGGCATATAGAGGGCATGGAAGACCCTCCGACCTCGGGGTTGGTATTTCAAGGTTTGTGGATTTTTGCTGGACGCACCAGCAGGGGGATTAGCAAGTGCTGGCCTAGTTTGCTGATCTCTTCCGAGTGGAGGATTAGGGCTGAAAGGAACATTCCTCGTACAAAGGCCCTTCCCCTGGCTTGCCTCTTGATTTAGACTGCTCTCATTCTGAGAGGCGAAAGTGTCATCCACAGTTTTTGTAACAACTGCGAGGACTTGCTCTTTGTTCAGTCCCTCAGCTTTCAAAGCCTCAATATCACACCGAAGGTGTACATGAGGGCCAATGCCTGCCCCTACCTTGCTCTTACCAGTCGCTTCTGCTTTGTCAAGAGATTGGCTTTCCACAAATGCAGCCCGTCCCAACATCGGGGAGTCTTTCGACATGAAGTTCCCGGTATGTGGTGTGGTCGATGATGGAGCCAATGTCCCGGAGGCCAGGTCCGTCACGGTTTTTTGAAAATCTTTAATCATTCCCATCAACTCGGAAGTAGTGGGTTCACGGGTTTGAGATGGTTGAGGTTCAGGTGCACCCATCATGCATAAGTCCATGCTTTCTGGGATAAACACCTCAGGCTTGGGTAGATGGGCCGGGGTGATGTATATGCTGGGGTCAAAGGTGGATGGCAGTATGTGGATGAGATTGAGGTAAGCAGGAGATGTTTGGTCATTGGGGTCTGAAGGTGGAGCTATCGTCCGGTTGTCGATGAGATTTTGGACCTCATGACGAAGGCGGTAGCAACAGTCGGTGCCATGACCGCGCTGCTGATGGTACATACAATACTTGGCGGGGTTATGTCTGGCTGGGAGTGGGTCGGGAAGAGGTTGAGGATCGAGGGGTTTGAGATGCCCTTTTTCCATCAAGGCTTTTAGTGTGCTAGTCAGGCTCATATAGAGGGGGGTGAAAGTTCTACCCTGAGCTCGGACTGAGCCGGTTGTTTCTATGCTTGGTTTGGCAAAAGGGTTGGCTGTGGTGACTGTATTGATTTCGGTGGGTTTGGGAATAGCGCTACTACCAGCGTTAGTACTCCCTAAAATCACCTTCTTTGTCAGTTCCCTTGTCCTGGGAATGATCCCACTGTTGAACGCATTCTCGACTTGAACCCCCAGTTCATGCAAATTTTTGAAAGTGAATAGTGGAGCGACTATCAACTTTTGTAACATATCATGCTCGAGGTTTCGGACCATCATCTGCACTTGATCCCTCTCAGAAGGGCGACGATCTGTCATTTGTGCTGCCTTTGCTCTCCACCTTGCAACGAATTCCACAAAAGGCTCTGTTGGGTTCTGGCGGGTTGCTTCAAGCTCTTGGATGGTCATTTCAACTTGGGTATTGTAGGAATACTGATCGACAAAGGCCTCAGCCAGTTCTTCCCAGTTTTGCTTCACTGTATCCTCCAATTTGGTATACCAAGTGGCTGCTACACCCGACAGGGTTCTTCCATACAGAGAGAGTTTCTGTGGCTTAGTCAGACCCATCGGCTTCAGGACATCTAAGAAAAGTCGGATATGTACCATTGGATCTCCAGACCCGTCGAAACGATCGATATATGGCATTTTGAATCTGTTTGGGAGCCGGATGGAAGCCTCGGTGTGCCCATCCTCAATGCCAGGAATGGAGTTAAGGCCCTGTGCCTTTTTGAATTGCTTCTCAAGGTTTGCAATTTTCACTGTTGTCAGATTGAACTCATCAACATGAAAGGGTTGAGTTCTCTCATTAGGCTGCACCAGGGGTCTGAGCACCTGAGCTTGAGCCAACCCTTCTCGAGGATCAGACACTGCAAGTCTTCAACTGGCGGAATTGGGTCAAAGTTCGGCTGGGGTCCCAAAGCTGGATGTGAGGCAGATGTCCCAGATGGGCGCTGCGTTTCAATACTGGTCTCAGCCTGCATGGTAGTTCCCTGATTCAGCGCTGCTGTCACGGCCGCTAACTCTTCCGAACCCTGTGCCATCACGGTCTGCTGAGTCCGAACAAAGGTGATGTGACTGGCGACTGACGGATTAGATGAACAGATGAGCCCTGACCGGCTTTTCTTTACCTTGCCTCAGCGAAAGAACACTGGTTTCCCTTGAATTGAATTTCTGACCTAACAAAGTCTATCAGCACAAGTTCAATGAACCTCGGGGGATATCGGAGCCTTCTGAAGCTATGGTTCCCAGACTACCTAGCAAAAAAGAAAACAGACAGCATCTCAGCTTGATTCTATCTGAACAGATACGAGCATAGTTGAATGAGTGTGCCCTCTACTGAATTCTGCCCCAAAATTCGGCCTCAAAATCTGAGTTTGATACCCACAGGTAAAGCTGACTCCCAAATACTGATAGTAATGCCCGCAGGCCTGATGCCCAAATTCGCAAACTGGTGCCCGCAGGCCTGATGCCCAAACTCATATTCTGATACATGCATTCCTGTAGAGACGCACTCTAAAGCACATAACAGATAAGTGAGAGCCAAAACACCCCTATGTTGGGGTAGGGTTTCCCTGTCCTATTTTGTCAGGAGCTAGGGTTTCATTACGCACCCAGCGGTTTCAAACAACCTATAAACGGGTAAGCAACCTATCCTAGTTTGGAATAGTCACTATGGATCCGAATATGCACTAGGTCGAATGGTCAAAGAGGGTGCCCCGGTAAAACCGGGGTTTGTGTTCCCATACTGGCAGAGCCCACAACCGGTCAGCCTTATGGTCATGCCTTGACAAGACAAGCCTCCGGCAAACCGTTCAGGAATAGCAGATGGCAAACACGGTGTCCTACGCGCACCAATGCAAATGCAATGTAAAGAAACACACAAGTGTAGACAAAAACAGACATCATGAGTTCGAGTCAAGTTCTCTAAATCCCCAGCAGAGTCGCCAGAAACTGTAACAAGCCCGCGGGGGGCCTCGCTACAGCTCGGACTCGACTTTTGTAGTCACGGTTCTAAATCTTGAACCAAAGAGTCCAAATCCGGCAAATCGTTTTGAGAAAACTGATTTTTGAAAGAAGTGCCAAACATAGACTGCTTTGCCAGATACAGAGTCGCCACCTAAATATTTTATTTTGGGAAATTTAGGAAACCCTGACTCGGTGCCAAAAGGCCACGTGTCCGTCATCACCAAAGTTGCCTCGGCTCGGGAACTTGGGTACGATTGGGGAAGGTCACTTCGTGAGCACCCCCGCTCGCCCGATCAAAGATCGGCCTCTACTAACCATGATATCTAATTTTGAAAACATTGTGAGTTCTTATTCCGGTTATTAGCCTAGGTTACTATGTGATGCGCACAGCATACAAGTATAGACTGGATCGCCTGAATTGGAACAAAACATTTTGTTTTTGCTTTTGAAAATGGTTTGCTACCCGCAGGTAGGCTTAAAATGCAGATTTTGCCACCCTCGGGTGGGCTTAGAAAAAGATGGTGTTGCCACTATCTAGTGGACTTAAAACAAACAGTTGATGATTTATTCCAATTCAAATAACCCACCCTTCACCTACAGGCATTCAGGCAGTTAAATCATGTAAGCACATAGCCTCATGGTAAGCATGCTATTCATGGCAGTCACTCACACGCATGCAAGGATGCTAAAGCATAAAACTTACCGGGTACTCCAAGCCAAAATAGAAACTACATTAGAAATCATGCATGATCCTAAGTATACAAAAATGCCTAATGCAACACATGGAAAATGCAACTATAGCAGGCTCGACTATTCTAAGATGGCATATGAAATGCTACAACTATCATGTATTCAATTTGGAATTGAAAGCACAATGCAGTTAGTATGATGCGCCGAGCCCGGTGCATGCAAAACAGATGAATGAATGCAAACATGCTATCATACTGTATGCTAATTAAAACATGCCCTAATCTAACCATCATAAGCGGATAAATAAAAGGGAAGAAAGACGTGGGGTTGAAAGACATACATCACACTCACGCACACTTATTACAGTTGTGCCCTCGCGCAGAGAGTCCGAATAAATAATACAGTCCAAATATTACAGTCCCGAATAAAAGAATATTACAGTCCAGAATATTACAAAATCCTAATTAATTAACAAATTAACTAAGAAAATAAATAAAACTGGCATGCAAGCCAGGGACTGCCTTGCTTCTGAATGATGATGCATGTCCGAATTGTCTTGCGCGGAAATCCATCGGAATGCCCCGATTAGCCTCTGTTTACGCCTGTTCTTGAAATGCGTGCCAAGCCCCCAAAAAGTTGCTGATTCTCCGTTTTGCTGCAACAGAGAGCAGGAAAGGGGCATAGCAATGTATTTGCACAGATATATGCATGTCTCGATCCTCGTGCCACCGATCACGCATACCGAGGCATGATGGCCGAGGAGTCGAAATGCACAACTCAATATAGAATGAATGCACGTGAAACTACAGCTAAAACCTAACTCCATCATGGATAATCCGGAGTGTCGGTGACTGGGGAATTGAGACACATTTCGTCACTCGAAATACGGAATGTACCTCGTTTCCCGTGCCCGGGCTAACTCCTATTCCGAACATGATGCAATATGCATGATATGCATGAATGCAACTAAGATACAATCCTAACATACACCATGCTATGAAAGTGATATGCCTCAAAATGCGTGCACATGGGCGCGCAAGCTGAGGCGACGGTATATGCAATGCAAGTGACTAAAATGGCATGGAAAAGGCAACATGGACTTATACTAACATGAGAGAGCCTCAGCCACACTCACATAAGAAGCCGGTTGATGAAAATGAAGTGCCTCGAAATGCGTGCACACGGGTACGCAAACCGAGGCGATGACATACGCAATGCAAATGACATGAAAACATGATATGGGCTTATACCAACCTGAGTGAGCCTCAGCCACACTCACATAGGATGCCGGAGGATAAAAATGAGGTGCCTCGAAATGCGTGCACACGGGCACGCAAACTGAGGCAATGGCAAAATGCGATGCAAATGACATGGAAACATGATATGGGCTTATAACAACATGAGAGGGTCTCAGCCACACTCACATAGGATGCCAGCGGATAAAAATGGAGTGCCTCGAAATGCGTGCACACGGGTACGCAAATCGAGGCGATGATAAAATGCGATGTAATGACATGGAAATGACAAATGGGCTTATACCAACATGAGTGAGCCTCAGCCACACTCACGTCGGATGCCGGCGGATAAAAATGAAGTGCCTCGAAATGCGTGCACACGGGCACGCAAACCGAGGCGATAGCAGAATGCAATGCAAATGACATGAAATGGGTAGAAATCATTCTAATGGAATTTCAGCACTAAAATATGGGGGAAAACAGTCCCGAAATGAGGCGAAATGACATGAAATGCATGGAATTGTCCCGAAATGCGAATTTAGGCACCCAAAATGGCCTATAGCTATGCCAAACATGCACAACATGGACATGCAATGCAAAGACAGAAGCTAGACAGTGCCAAAAAAGGCACTTTCACAGTTATAAACATGGCCAAACAGCGAGCAAGATAGGGCAAAACAAGCATGCAAGAAATGGCCCTAAACATGAGATTAAAAAGAAACTCATAGCTTCTGGCCCCAAACAGGTTAGGGTCCTTCAACAATGTTGAAGAGGGACCCAAAATAGGACTATTTACAGTTTATGGCAGCCCCAAAAACAGTACACAAATATGCTAGAAATGCAATGCAAAAATGAGGCTCAAAAGTGGCTATAACATGAGGTATACAAAACATTCATCAAAAAAGAAAAGACCCTTAATAAAACATGTTCAGGAGGTCAAAATAAAGCCACTTTTAGTTCGGACCAAGGTCCAAAAACAACAACATCAGGGGTTGCCATGGCATACAAAAATGGGACCAAAAAGAGGATATAAAGGGAAGTACAACATGGAAGTCCCAAACAGTGTTGACCCCTTCTTCAATGTTTAAGAGAGGCTCAAAATAAGCCTACTTACAGTTTACAACATGCTCCATAATAAATCACACACAAGCTAAAAATATCATTCAAGAAAATGACTTTTTAGATGGATAATGAAGCAAGTGCAAGGTGGAGGGCTCAAAAATGGTTGAGCCCTCAATGAGACATGAACATGAGCTCAAAAAAAGGATACTTTCAGTTTTGGTCGGAGCTCAAATGTATAAGAATGAGAGGCTAAGAAATATTGCAAAGAAAGCTCAAAAGAGAGAAAATGGCAACTCACCCTTGGAGACAAGTCTTTTGTTGCTTCTTGGACCAATTTGCAGCTCCTTTAGCCTTTGAGAAGCCCTCCTTGTTTCTGGGAATGAAGTGGTGGTGGTAGAGCTTGGTGGTGATGAAGAAAATAAGGTATAGGACTTAAGGATTTTTAGGAAAATGAGAAGGATGGGGGGAGATATGGATCTTGAGGCTTGAAGAACAAATTTTCTAACCCTCAAAACAAACAATGGCAGCTGGTTATAAGGACCAAAAGGAGGGTGTAAAGGTGGGGCAAAAAGGAGGTAAGCTTTCCCCCACAAAATATCCCCCGGATTGGGATATTTTTTGGGGGAAACAGCTGCACAGCAGTAAAGTACCAATCATGAGGAACATGGCCGGCCCTTTACTTTTTCTGCAGGTGGCCGGCAGGCCACCCCCCCTAGCCGGCCGGCTAGGGGTCAAAAGGGTCAAGAAGATTTTCTGGCCGGCCACCAACTGGTAGTGCCCTCCTATGTGTTTACAACACAACCCTGTGGTTAAAATTCCAAGAAAGTGGGTCCAAGGGGTTCAATATTAGCCCGGAAGGAGGGGGTCAAAAGGGTCAAGTAGCATTAATGGTCGGCCACCAACTTTTAGGGTCCTCTCATGTGTGTACATCACAAATATGTGGTTCAAAGTTCAAGAAAAAGGGTCCAAGGGGTTCAACATTAGCCCGGAAGGAGGGGGTCAAAAGGGTCAGGTAGCATTAATGGCCGGCCACCAACTTTTAGGGTCCTCTCATGTGTGTACATCACAAATATGTAGTTTGGGTTTGAAGAAAATGGCTCCAAGGTGTTCAACATTAGCCCGGAAGTGTGAAAAACGGGCATCGGAGGGCGTCGGAGGATATATAACTGGTTTCTGCAACAATTGCTAGCCTCCCACCCTTCCATGAGCTTCCTAGTGATGAAACAGAGGTACCTGCCAAAAATGAACGAAAACTGATGCAAGACGAATGCTCGGGGGCCAAAACACGCAGTTCGGGTTCCCGAAAATGGGCTGTTAAGCACCGAAAGTGGCGCTCGGCCACGAAGTGGGTTTCTCAGACCCCAGTGTCCCTCAAAAGGGAGCAAATAGGAAGTATGCCAAAAATCAGAGCAAACGGAGGTGGTTAGGCGGTCCCGAACCGAGGCACACGGCTTGACGGTCCTGGAAAACCAGAAACCGGGCTCCGAAATGGGCAAAATGGCCTACGGCCACAGAATGTAGCCCACGGCCACTGAGAGATGGTCTACAGGACCTCTCCCTCCCCTCAGGAAAAGAAACAGAGAAAACCGAGTCTGGTTCGCAAACCGAGGCAAGGCACAGAAGAGGGTTCGGAAGTCCGGAGGCAGGGCTCGCAGCCAAGACTCTGAAACTTCTGAACGAGCACATTATGCAATATCACCAAGTGCTCAATTGGTGACGTCTGAGTCTCAAGGTCGGTCAAAAATGGGGTGTCTACAGTTGCCCCTCTTTGACAGAACTCGGAAGTCATAAGAATGACGGGAGTGAATGTCAAAGCCCAGAGACGACCCATTTTTGACAAGGCCGAAGACTTAGACAAACATACAAAATAGCGAAGATGCGCCCGCAGGCATGCCCGCAGGCAGGGGCAAAATGCAAATGATATGCAGAAAATTTTTGAAGATTGGACTTATACGCTACGCGAAGCCGATTCGAAAATTGAGGATTCATGCAATGCACTGTAATGTAGTGGCTAAAATGCAATGTAATGGCTTAGAGGTAAAGGCACCTTACAGGGGCAATTGGCAATGACTTACCTCATGCTGCTGGGGATCTTTCGCTTCTTCTTGGTTGAAACACAGGTACTACTTTTCTCCCTGACCATGGTCGCAGTTTTCCCTATTCTCCAACGGGGTAACAGACTAGGTTGGCTCAGTATCCAGAATTGAGGTGCATACACGCTATCTCAACCTATGGGGCTTCCATACAGATTTCAAGCCGAGGACACGCCTCTGGGTATTTAAACCAGACTTTAGTCTCGGAAATCCTGAACCTTTGTGTTCTAGGCATCAGCCATTCGAACTCTAGTTTCCACCGTCGCAGTTGGTCTCCTAGGAACTCACCGCAAACACGGGCAGGTGGCTATACCAGACCACCGGAAGTCGTTCGGGCACGACAAACACCAAAGGAATTGCACCTTTAGCGGATTTAAGGTCTCCTAGACCAGGAGTGCGCAAGATAGTGCGAATAAAGATGCAGGATTTAAGGTCTCTGCAGACCGGAGGATTTAAGGTCTCCGCAGACCGGAGGATTTAAGGTCTCCTAGACCGGGGAGTGCACAAGACAGTGCGAATAAAGATGCAGGATTTAAGGTCTCCGCAGACCGGAGGATTTAAGGTCTCCTAGACCGGGGAGTGCACAAGACAGTGCGAATAAAGATGCAGGATTTAAGGTCTCCGCAGACCGGAGGATTTAAGGTCTCCTAGACCAGGGAGTGCACAAGACAGTGCGAATAAAGATGCAGGATTTAAGGTCTCTGCAGACCGGAGGATTTAAGGTCTCCTAGACCAGGGAGTGCACAAGACAGTGCGATGCAGAGTGAATGCACAAAACAGTGCTAAACAGATGCACAAAATGGTGCGATGCTAAAGGTGTACAAAACAGTACGAGCAAGGTGAATGCACAAAACAGTGCGATACAAATAAGGTGCGCAAGATAGCGCGATACAATGCACTAACAAGTACAGGTGAGATGCGCAAGATAGCGCGATGGAATGCATGCAAAATGCAAGTAAGGTGCACAAAACAGTGCAATGCGCAAGAAAGCACGAGTGATTTGAAATGGACAGGACAGTGCGATACGCTAAACAGCGCGATTGAAATGCACTAAACAGTGCGATACGCTAAACAACGCGATTGAAATGCACTAAACAGTGCGATTGATTCGAAATGCACTAGACAGTGCGATGCGCTAAACAGCGCGATTGAAATGCACTAAACAGTGCGATACGCTAAACAGCGCGATTGAAATGCACTAAACAGTGCGATTGATTTGAAATGCACTAGACAGTGCGATGCGCTAAACAGCGCGATTGAAATGCACTAAACAGTGCGATCCGCTAAACAGCGCGATTGAAATGCACTAAACAGTGCGATACGCTAAACAGCGCGATTGAAATGCACTAAACAGTGCGATTGATTTGAAATGCACTAGATAGTGCGATGCGCTAAACAGCGCGATTGATTTGAAATGCACTAGACAGTGCGAGTGAGATACAACCACAAGATGCACAAGACGGTGCTAGTGAGATACAAAGTGTAAGTGCACAAGATAGTGCGAGTGAATGCATGTTCTATGCAAATGAGGTGCATTTTCTATGCAAGTATGGAAGAGTGCATTTTCTATGCAAAAGATACGAGCGTTTTCTATGCAAGAAACAGGAGCATATTCTATGCAATATTGAAAGCAAATTCTATGCAGGATCGAAAGCAAGCATATTCTATGCATGAAACATAATGATGTGCGGCACGCATGCGACAACAGTGTATATGAAAATGCACATTCTATGTAGTAGAGGAGCATCAAATATGTACTCTGGTGCCTCTGATTTACCTCTTAGAGGACTTTGCAGCACACTCAGCTCAAAAAGGGGCACACCCTGTTCATATTGGCGAGAGATAACATCTGCTGCTGCTGCTTTAATTGCCGTTTTGACTTGAAGCATGCTTAAGCTTGGAGTAGAGGCACACTCATTCTTCAGGGCACTGGCAAGGCCTGAAGAGGTACATATGGAATGCAATCTCGGAATTTTCTGAAGGTGGAACACACTCAGATGCTCAAAATTTTCCCTATTTTCTTTTGCTTTGCAGTTCGGAACCATATATAGCTTCAAATAGGTCCCGGTTTTGCTGTTCTGACATGACCTGGGTTGAACCCTGCGGTTTTATGAAAGAACGAATCTTGTTTTGCACAGATGTGGAGAACGGCATAGCACTCGGAGCACAAAATGATTTTATTTTTGAAATTGGGAGATGAGTTTTCGACCAAGTATTGAGCCTACGACTGAACACAGCAAAACGACTCAACAAGGAAATAAAAGGCACACAACCTAGACACATCGAGTAACACTCGAAACGACTCAAAACAAGAATCGAGATAAAACAAAAAGACACGACACTCAGACGTGCACAGGGAGTCTGTTTCACCGGGTAGTGCTTCCCACCCTTTCTCATTTGTGATTCTCACATCACTCGGCCCTCAAGCTCTATTTTTCTGAAAAAAGCCCTTTTCTTACTTTTCCTCTCATCGCACATCTCTCTATTCTTCAATCTCTCATTTTTGATCCCTCCCCTGGGTGGTTGATGGATAAACAACAAATTATGGGCTCGTGGCCCTAGCATTCTGCTAGATTCTCTTTCTTTCACTCACAGCTAGTGAATTCTTCCCACGGAAAGGTTGCGCTACAACTGGGTGTGTAGCAAGTCTGCAGCTAACATCATTTGATGATGCTCTGTTGGGGAGTTTGGACGTGATAAGGTCTGTCCAAATGATGGAGTGGAATATCTTGCCCCATTCTAGCTCGTGCTTCGCACTTTGCTTGATACCTCGTTGCTTGGAGGATGTGAGAGCTTTCTGCCCTTAGTTGTTAACTTCAGTTGTGCCCTATTCTGGCAGGTAGAGTGCCCTTCTTGGCAAGTATGTGGACAATGGGAAAGACAGGAAGCCTGACTCAACTGTGCCCCTAGTTCATCATTTTGACCATTTTTGTTTTAGTTTTCTCCTAAAAAAAATTTGACCAAAATGAGAGTTAGATTAACATGCTTGTTCAATTTTCCGATTTAAAATCATGCAAGTTAGGCTATGAGCACTGAGAGTTTTCCTTTTTTGGGTCCAAGAAGTGGTCCAGTTTTTAAAATGGAATACTTTTCGAGAAGATTAGTCAACCTCAGTAAAAATTCTCAAAAACTATTTTTGGAAACGACCACTGCTCAACGAGCACGGAACCTACTCTCGAGATGCACAACCTCGGATCCATAGCAACGGAAAATTGCCCCTTGCTTGAGGGGAACTGCATGGCAACGTAAAGTTGCCCCTTGTTTGAATGGCACCGCAGCGCATTTGAATGGCAACGGAAAGTTGCCCCTTGTTTGGATGGCACCGCAGCGCATTTGAATGGCAACGGAAAGTTGCCCCTTGTTTGGATGGCACCGCAGCGCATTGTAGGCAGTCCTCAGAGCGACGAACACAACCAGACTCTCAGATACAGAGAAGACAAAGATGACCAAAACCATCGCATGGACACAATCGAATTTGAAATGTTTTACGGCTGGACTTCAGAATGAAGTTGCCTACGTATCCCAAAGATGGGAATCAAGCCTCACGTAGTTCGGGGTTAAGGTACACTCGGGTATTAACCTCTCCCTTTTAGGCTCTAACTTTTGCCAAGGCGCCCGTTGTGGGCTTTCGACCTTGCGAGCTTTGTTTTTCCTTTCTTTTCAATTCTTTTCATTTCTTTTCTTTTTTGATTTTTTGTTCTCTTTTCTTTGCATCTTTCTTTTTTGTTCCCTTTTTTTCTTTTTGCATTTTTTTTTTTGCTTCTTCTTTTTTGTATATTTTTTTTTCTTGCTCTAACGTTTGCCTGGGTCGCCCTTCCGGGTTTTCGGCCCAGCGAGCCTCTCAAGGGTAAAAGTGTAGCTTGGTCCATGCCAAATGGTTATAGGGTTTCGAAGCCACCCGTATCCAGGAGAGTGGCTGTTGTTTTGCAGGAGGATTCATCTCCGGCTCTTCGAGCACATCTGACATCTTTGCCCCTAGTTCAGAGGGTACTTCTGTTCTAACTTTGCAAGCTTCTTCTGATCTTCTGATCTTCTTGATCCGACTTTCCTGGCCTCTTGTTCGAGGGCTGCTTCAAATCTGGCCACACAGGCCTCATGCCGTAGTTGACCGTTGAACCTTCTGAATTCAAGTTCAAGGTTTGGAAGCAAAGGGGTTGAGCCTCGAGGCTGAGAGCGACCCTAGGCTGCACAATCTCAAGAGCGATTCCACACAGGTCTTCGCAGGATCGCGCAAAATATTTTGTTTTTGAAAATTTTTAAGAAAGCGACAAATCACTCGCGCTGAAGATAGTGTGAAACCAGTCTGGGTCAAGCCAAGGTCCTTCTCAGTACTCACGCTAACAAGCATGATTTCATTCATTAAGGGTTTAGCACGCCTCTCTTTCTCTCGAATGATCAAAGTTTTGCAAATCCCGAGGAATTCCTTCCTCTTCGTTTTCACTGCAGTGTTCAAAAAGTTTTGGAAAACTTAGGTCGATGCAATGATTCTGGGGCACAAGAGAGCAGGTGGAATGTACTGCCATTTCATTCAGATTTCGTCACAACTAGCACACGGCAGAAGCGAACACAGAAGTGCAAAAATTACTGCTGTTTCATTCAAATCTGTTGGTACAACTGGCTCCCTGGCAGAAACAGACTAAAAACAAAACGAAAAGACAAACACAAAACAAAATGGTGATGCCCGAGGTAACACCCCCCGGGATCACCCGACTCCTATACAACAGGACTGACTCGATACAACAAAACAAATCCAAAATAAAAAGAGACTGACTCAAAACAAAAAGATAGACTCAAAACAAAACAACAAGACTGACCCAATACCCGAGTCGGAAACCGGCATTCGCAAATGCTCAAAACAGTGCATGCCATCCACCATATCTGGAGTAAACTGAGCGCTGCCCGCAGGTGGTTCATCCCTCCAATCGCATCACATTATCCCCTACAAGTTCACTGATCAAGTGCCGATAGACTTTGCAGGACCTGGTGCGGGGATGACCCCATTGTCAAATAGATCCTGTACTTCATGGCGAAGACGGAAGCAGGCGTTGGTAGTATGGCCAGTTTGTTGATGGTACGCGCAGTACTGGGTAGTATCATGTGTAGCCGGAAGAGGGTTCGGGAGAGGCCGAGGCTCAAGGGGTTTGAGATGGCCTTGTCCAACAAGGATTTGGAGAGCTTTGGACAAAGGCATATAGAGGGCATGGAAGACCCTCCGACCTCGGGGTTGGTATTTCAAGGTTTGTGGATTTTTGCTGGACGCACCAGCAGGGGGATTAGCAGGTGCTGGCCTAGTTTGCTGATCTCTTCCGAGTGGAGGATTAGGGCTGAAAGGAACATTCCTCGTACAAAGGCCCTTCCCCTGGCTTGCCTCTTGATTCAGACTGCTCTCATTCTGAGAGGCGAAAGTGTCATCCACAGTTTTTGTAACAACTGCGAGGACTTGCTCTTTGTTCAGTCCCTCAGCTTTCAAAGCCTCAATATCCCACCGAAGGTGTTCATGGGGGCGAATGCCTGCCCCTACCTTGCTCTTACCAGTCGCTTCTTCTTTGTCAAGAGATTGGCTTTCCTCAAATGCAGCCCGTCCCAACATCGGGGAGTCTTTCGACATGAAGTTCCCGGTATGTGGTGTGGTCGATGATGGAGCCAATGTCCCGGAGGCCAGATCCGTCACGATTTTTTGAAGATCTTTAATCATTCCCATCAACTCGGAAGTAGTGGGTTCACGGGTTTCAGATGGTTGAGGTTCAGGTGCACCCATCATGCATAAGTCCATGCTTTCTGGGATAAACACCTCAGGCTTGGGTAGATGGGCCGGGGTGATGTATATGCTGGGGTCAAAGGTGGATGGCAGTATGTGGATGAGATTGAGGTAAGCAGGAGATGTTTGGTCATTGGGGTCTGAAGGTGGAGCTATCGTTCGGTTGTCGATGAGATTTTGGATCTCATGACGAAGGCGGTAGCAACGGTCGGTGCCATGACCGCGCTGCTGATGGTACATACAATACTTGGCGGGGTTATGTCTGGCTGGGAGTGGGTTGGGAAGAGGTTGAGGATCGAGGGGTTTGAGATGCCCTTTTTCCATCAAGGCTTTTAGTGTGCTAGTCAGGCTCATATAGAGGGGGGTGAAAGTTCTACCCTGAGCTCGGACTGAGCCGGTTGTTTCTATGCTTGGTTTGGCAAAAGGGTTGGCTGTGGTGACTGTATTGATTTCGGTGGGTTTGGGAATAGCGCTACTACCAGCGTTGGTACTCCCTGAAATCACCTTCTTTGTCAGTTCCCTTGTCCTGGGAATGATCCCACTGTTGAACGCATTCTCGACTTGAACCCCCAGTTCATGCAAATTTTTGAAAGTGAATAGTGGAGGGACTATCAACTTTTGTAACATATCACGCTCGAGGTTTCGGACCATCATCTGCACTTGATCCCTCTCAGAAGGGCGACGATCTGTCATTTGTGCTGCCTTTGCTCTCCACCTTGCAACGAATTCCACAAAAGGCTCTGTTGGGTTCTGGCGGGTTGCTTTAAGCTCTTGGATGGTCATTTCAACTTGGGTATTGTAGGAATACTGATCGACAAAGGCCTCAGCCAGCTCTTCCCAGTTTTGCTTCACTGTATCCTCCAATTTGGTATACCAAGTGGCTGCTACACCCGACAGGGTTCTTCCATACAGAGAGAGTTTCTGTGGCTTAGTCAGACCCATCGGCTTTAGGACATCTAGGAAAAGTCGGATATGTACCATTGGATCTCCAGACCCGTCGAAACGATCGATATATGGCATTTTGAATCTGTCTGGGAGCCGGATGGAAGCCTCGGTGTGCCCATCCTCAATGCCAGGAATGGAGTTAAGGCCCTGTGCCTTTTTGAATTGCTTCTCAAGGTTTGCAATTTTCACTGTTGTCAGATTGAACTCATCAACATGAAAGGGTTGAGTTCTCTCATTAGGCTGCACCAGGGGTCTGAGCACCTGAGCTTGAGCCAACCCTTCTCGAGGATTCAGACACTGCAAGTCTTCAACTGGCGGAATTGGGTCAAAGTTCGGCTGGGGTCCCAAAGCTGGATGTGAGGCAGATGTCCCAGATGGGCGCTGCGTTTCAATACTGGTCTCAGCCTGCATGGTAGTTCCCTGATTCAGCGCTGCTGTCACGGCCGCTAACTCTTCCGAACCCTGTGCCATCACGGTCTGCTGAGTCCGAACAAAGGTGATGTGACTGGCGACTGACGGATTAGATGAACAGATGAGCCCTGACCGGCTTTTCTTTACCTTGCCTCAGCGAAAGAACACTGGTTGCCCTTGAATTGAATTTCTGACCTAACAAAGTCTATCAGCACAAGTTCAATGAACCTCGGGGGATATCGGAGCCTTCTGAAGCTATGGTTCCCAGACTACCTAGCAAAAGAGAAAACAGACAGCATCTCAGCCTGATTCTATCTGAACAGATACGAGCATAGTTGAATGAGTGTGCCCTCTACTGAATTCTGCCCCAAAATTCGGCCTCAAAATCTGAGTCTGATACCCACAGGTAAAGCTGACTCCCAAATACTGATAGTAATGCCCGCAGGCCTGATGCCCAAATTCGCAAACTGGTGCCCGCAGGCCTGATGCCCAAACTCATATTCTGATACATGCATTCCTGTAGAGACGCACTCTAAAGCACATAACAGATAAGTGAGAGCCAAAACACCCCTATGTTGGGGTAGGGTTTCCCTGTCCTATTTTGTCAGGAGCTAGGGTTTCATTACGCACGCAGCGGTTTCAAACAACCTATAAACGGGTAAGCAACCTATCCTAGTTTGGAATAGTCACTATGGATCCGAATATGCACTAGGTCGAATGGTCAAAGAGGGTGCCCCGGTAAAACCGGGGTTTGTGTTCCCATACTGGCAGAGCCCACAACCGGTCAGCCTTATGGTCATGCCTTGACAAGACAAGCCTCCGGCAAACCGTTCAGGAATAGAAGATGGCAAACACGGTGTCCTACGCGTACCAATGCAAATGCAATGCAAAGAAACACACAAGTGTAGACAAAAACAGACATCATGAGTTCGAGTCAAGTTCTCTAAATCCCCAGCAGAGTCGCCAGAAACTGTAACAAGCCCGCGGGGGGCCTCGCTACAGCTCGGACTCGACTTTTGTAGTCACGGTTCTAAATCTTGAACCAAAGAGTCCAAATCCGGCAAATCGTTTTGAGAAAACTGATTTTTGAAAGAAGTGCCAAACATAGACTGCTTTGCCAGATACAGAGTCGCCACCTAAATATTTTATTTTGGGAAATTTAGGAAACCCTGACTCGGTGCCAAAAGGCCACGTGTCCGTCATCACCAAAGTTGCCTCGGCTCGGGAACTTGGGTACGATTGGGGAAGGTCACTTCGTGAGCACCCCCGCTCGCCCGATCAAAGATCGGCCTCTACTAACCATGATATCTAATTTTGAAAACATTGTGAGTTCTTATTCTGGTTATTAGCCTAGGTTACTATGTGATGCGCACATCATACAAGTATAGACTGGATCGCCTGAATTGGAACAAAACATTTTGTTTTTGCTTTTGAAAATGGTTTGCTACCCGCAGGTAGGCTTAAAATGCAGATTTTGCCACCCTCGAGTGGGCTTAGAAAAAGATGGTGTTGCCACTATCTAGTGGGCTTAAAACAAACAGTTGATGATTTATTCCAATTCAAATAACCCACCCTTCACCCACAGGCATTCAGGCAGTTATATCATGTAAGCACATAGCCTCATGGTAAGCATGCTATGCATGGCAGTCACTCACACGCATGCAAGGATGCTAAAGCATAAAACTTACCGGGTACTCCAAGCCAAAATAGAAACTACATTAGAAATCATGCATGATCCTAAGTATACAAA
Organism: Camellia sinensis; assembly: GCF_055761805.1. Taxonomy (NCBI): domain Eukaryota; kingdom Viridiplantae; phylum Streptophyta; class Magnoliopsida; order Ericales; family Theaceae; genus Camellia; species Camellia sinensis. The sequence goes on along the minus strand of NC_138968.1, from coordinate 65,412,860 downwards.
AATGCCTAATGCAACACATGCAAAATGCAACTATAGCAGGCTCGGCTATTCTAAGATGGCATATGAAATGCTACAACTATCATGTATTCAATTTGGAATTGAAAGCACAATGCAGTTAGTATGATGCGCCGAGCCCGGTGCATGCAAAACAGATGAATGAATGCAAACATGCTATCATACTGTATGCTAATTGAAACATGCCCTAATCTAACCATCATAAGCGGATAAATAAAAGGGAAGAAAGACGTGGGGTTGGAAGACATACATCACACTCACGCACACTTATTACAGTTGTGCCCTCGCGCAGAGGGTCCGAATAAATAATACAGTCCAAATATTACAGTCCCGAATAAAAGAATATTACAGTCTAAAATATTACAAAATCCTAATTAATTAACAAATTAACTAAGAAAATAAATAAAACTGGCATGCAAGCCAGGGACTGCCTTGCTTCTGATGGATGCTGCATGTCCGAATTGTCTTGCGCGGAAATCCATCGGAATGCCCCGATTAGCCTCTGTTTACACCTGTTCTTGAAATGCGTGCCAAGCCCCCAAAAGGTTGCTGATTCTTCGTTTTGCTGCAACAGAGAGCAGGAAAGGGGCATAGCAATGTATTTGCACAGATATATGCATGTCTCGATCCTCGTGCCACCGATCACGCATACCGAGGCATGATGGCCGAGGAGTCGAAATGCACAACTCAATATAGAATGAATGCACATGAAACTACAGCTAAAACCTAACTCCATCATGGATAATCCGGAGTGTCGGTGACTGGGGAATTGAGACACATTTCGTCACTTGGAATACGGAATGTACCTCGTTTCCCGTGCCCGGGCTAACTCCTATTCCGAACATGATGCAATATGCATGATATGCATGAATGCAACTAAGATACAATCCTAACATACACCATGCTATGAAAGTGATATGCCTCGAAATGCGTGCACATGGGCGCGCAAGCCGAGGCGACGGTATATGCAATGCAAGTGACTAAAATGGCATGGAAAAGGTAACATGGACTTATACTAACATGAGAGAGCCTCAACCACACTCACATAAGAAGCCGGTTGATGAAAATGAAGTGCCTCGAAATGCGTGCACACGGGCACGCAAACCGAGGCGATGACATACGCAATGCAAATGACATGAAAACATGATATGGGCTTATACCAACCTGAGTGAGCCTCAGCCACACTCACATAGGATACCGGCGGATAAAAATGAGGTGCCTCGAAATGCGTGCACACGGGCACGCAAACCGAGGCAATGGCAAAATGCGATGCAAATGACATGGAAACATGATATGGGCTTATACCAACATGAGAGGGTCTCAGCCACACTTACATAGGATGCCGGCGGATAAAAATGGAGTGCCTCGAAATGCGTGCACACGGGCACGCAAACCGAGGCGATGATAAAATGCGATGTAATGACATGGAAATGACAAATGGGCTTATACCAACATGAGTGAGCCTCAGCCACACTCACGTCGGATGCCGGCGGATAAAAATGAAGTGCCTCGAAATGCGTGCACACGGGCACGCAAACCGAGGCGATAGCAGAATGCAATGCAAATGACATGAAATGGGTAGCAATCATTCTAATGGAATTTCAGCACTAAAATATGGGGGAAAACAGTCCCGAAATGAGGCGAAATGACATGAAATGCATGGAATTGTCCCGAAATGCGAATTTAGGCACCCAAAATGGCCTATAGCTATGCCAAACATGCACAACATGGACATGCAATGCAAAGACAGAAGCTAGACAGTCCCAAAAAAGTCACTTTCACAGTTATAAACATGGCCAAACAGCGAGCAAGATAGGGCAAAACAAGCATGCAAGAAATGGCCCTAAACATGAGATTAAAAAGAAACTCATAGCTTCTGGCCCCAAACAGGTTAGGGTCCTTCAACAATGTTGAAGATGGACCTAAAATAGGACTATTTACAGTTTATGTCAGCCCCAAAAACAGTACACAAATATGCTAGAAATGCAATGCAAAAATGAGGCTCAAAAGTGGCTATAACATGAGGTATACAAAACATTCATCAAAAAAGAAAAGACCCTTAATAAAACATGTTCAGGAGGTCAAAATAAAGCCACTTTTAGTTCGGACCAAGGTCCAAAAACAGCAACATCAGGGGTTGCCAAGGCATACAAAAATGGGACCAAAAAGAGGATATAAAGGGAAGTACAACATGGAAGTCCCAAACAGTGTTGACCCCTTCTTAAATGTTGAAGAGAGGCTCAAAATAAGCCTACTTACAGTTTACAACATGCTCCAAAATAAATCACACACAAGCTAAAAATATCATGCAAGAAAATGACTTTTTAGATGGATAATGAAGCAAGTGCAAGGTGGAGGGCTCAAACAGGGTTGAGCCCTTAATGAGACATGAAAATGAGCTCAAAAAAAGGGTACTTTCAGTTTTGGTCGGAGCTCAAATGTATAAGAAGGAGAGGCTAAGAAATATTGCAAAGAAAAGCTCAAAAGAGAGAAAATGGAAACTCACCCTTGGAGACAAGTCTTTTGTTGCTTCTTGGACCAATTTGCAGCTCCTTTAGCCTTTGAGAAGCCCTCCTTGTTGCTGGGAATGAAGTGGTGGTGGTAGAGCTTGGTGGTGATAAAGAAAATAAGGTATAGGACTTAAGGATTTTTAGGAAAATGAGAAGGATGGAGGGAGATATGGATCTTGAGGCTTGAAGAACAAATTTTCTAACCCTCAAAACAAACAATGGCAGCTGGTTATAAGGACCAAAAGGAGGGTGTAAAGGTGGGGCAAAAAGGAGGTAAGCTTTCCCCCACAAAATATCCCCCGGATTGGGATATTTTCTGGGGGAAACAGCTGCACAGCAGTAAAGTACCAATCATGAGGAACATGGCCGGCCCTTTACTTTTTCTGCAGGTGGCCGGCCGGCCACCCCCCCTAGCCGGCCGGCTAGGGGTCAAAAGGGTCAAGAAGATTTTTTGGCCGGCCACCAACTGGTAGTGCCCTCCTATGTGTTTACAACACAACCCTGTGGTTAAAATTCCAAGAAAGTGGGTCCAAGGGGTTCAATATTAGCCCGGAAGGAGGGGGTCAAAAGGGTCAGGTAGCATTAATGGCCGGCCACCAACTTTTAGGGTCCTCTCATGTGTGTACATCACAAATATGTGGTTCAAAGTTCAAGAAAAAGGGTCCAAGGGGTTCAACATTAGCCCGGAAGGAGGGGGTCAAAAGGGTCAGGTAGCATTAATGGCCGGCTACCAACTTTTAGGGTCCTCTCATGTTTGTACATCACAAATATGTGGTTTGGGTTTGAAGAAAATGGCTCCAAGGTGTTCAGCATTAGCCCGGAAGTGTGAAAAACGGGCATCGGAGGGCGTCGGAGGATATATAACTGGTTTCTGCAACAATTGCTGGCCTCCCACCCTTCCATGACCTTCCTAGTGATGAAACAGAGGTACCTGCCAAAAATGAACGAAAACTGATGCAAAACGAATGCTCGGGGGCCAAAACACGCAGTTCGGGGTCCCGAAAATGGGCTGTTAAGCACCGAAAGTGGTGCTCAGCCACGAAGTGGGTTTCTCAGACCCCAGTGTCCCTCAAAAGGGAGCAAATAGGAAGTATGCCAAAAATCAGAGCAAACGGAGATGGTTAGGCGGTCCCGAACCGAGGCACACGGCCTGACGGTCCCGGAAAACCGGAAACCGGGCTCCGAAATGGGCAAAATGGCCTACGGCCACAGAATGTAGCCCACGGCCACTGAGAGATGGTCTACAGGACCTCTCCCTCCCCTCAGGAAAAGAAACAGAGAAAACCGAGTCTGGTTCGCAAACCGAGGCAAGGCACAGAAGAGGGTTCGGAAGTCCGGAGGCAGGGCTCGCAGCCAAGACTCTGAAACTTCTGAACGAGCACATTATGCAATATCACCAAGTGCTCAATTGGTGACGTCTGAGTCTCAAGGTCGGTAAAAAATGGGGTGTCTACATCAACCCAGTCCCCCAAGAAATAAAAACAATTACCGCTTAGGGTACATATAGTAACCCTCTGATGGTGGTAATCTATAACAGTTCGATATAATGACAACCAATCCATGCCCAGTATAATGTCAAAACTAGATATATCAATCAGTACAAATGCAAAAGGAAGTCGGCGACTGGCAATCTCTATGTCACAACCCCGACACCCCTGCTTCAAAACAACCTCATCACCAATAGGTGGTTTTACACAGATAGAAGATGCTAATTGAGCCAACTCTAATTCCAAAACTTATGAAAATGTAGAACAGATAAGTGAATGGGATGCAACCGTATCAATCAACACATTAGCAACAGAATTGCAAAATAAGAAGGTACCTCTCACTACCGAAGGCGTTTGTGCTAAATCTGGTACGATAACAACATACACACGCCCTATAGGTCTCTGCTCAACCTGTTCACCCCTTGGAGCATAAGCTTAATGTACTGATCGAGCCGAAGAGGCTCCCTAATTGGCCCTTGAGGCCTGTGTTAACTGTGCAGGCTGGTGGCTCTATGTTTCTCTCGAACCAGACACACCGAGTGTGCCACCCAACTGAGGGCAAAATCTCTTCATGTGCCCCGCCTACTGATAGCAAGCGAACGGCTAGCCTCTCCCCTGACTCTAGCTCTCTACGGGCAAACTGGAGACTTGTGACTGAACTTGCCACACTTGTAACAAGTGAAATCTCCCGGACCACCTCTCCCAGAACCTGAATTCGGCACTGGAAAAGTGGACCTCGATTGAGTTCCTTTGGACTGTTGTGGGGTAGGACCCTTCTGCCTCTTACTGTCCCCCTGAATATCCTAACTCCTCCTAGAGCCCCTCATCCTCTCCTCCTTTATATGTATTATGGTCTCAAGATGAGCCGCCGCCTCCACAAGGCATCCCTAGTCTCTAATCATTGACCCAACCACTTTGAACATGAGCCCAGTCCTCAATCGCTTCTCAAACTCTAAACAGTGACGCTCCTCAGCCGCCACGAGTTCTGGTGTAAACCTCGACAGGCTGGTAAATATGGCCTTAAACTCGATCACTAGAGTGCTTAACTTCTTGAGCTTGGAGAACTGGTCTCTTAACTTTTTCCTAACCGTGGGAGATAGAAAATTGTCTTGGAAGGCGCTGATAAAAGCCTCCCAAGTCACTCCAATGTGCCCACGCGCATACTTCCACCACTGACCTGTATTTCCCTTCAACTAGAAGGATGCTGTGGCTCGCCTTTTTTGTGACCCCTCTCGGAAGCTCTGAAAGAAAGGCCTCACAGTTCGGACTCCCGCGGTTCTAAATCTAATCTCACAAGTGCAATGTGAAATTGATAAACACCAAAGAGTCCAAATCCGGTAAATCATTTTGGAAAATCAATTTTAAATCAAATAATGCCAAAATTGGACTGCTTTGCCAAATATAGAATCGCCACCTAAATATTTTATTTTTGGAGAAATTTAGAAAACCTTGACTCATGCTTAAGGTCACGTGTCCGTCATCACCAAAGTTGCCTCGGTTAGGGAACTTAGGTACGAGAGGGAAAGGTCATGAATTGAGCACCCTCGCTTGTCCGATCAAAGATCGGTCTCTACTAATCATGATATGATTTTTTTATAAACATTATGTGCTCTTGTTCCGGTTATTAAACTAATGTTTGTTCCGGTTATTAAACTAGCTTTACTCATGTTTATGATGCGCACAAGCAAGTATAGACTAGTTTGCTCAATTTGGAACAACTCAACTCATGTTTGTTTGTGAAAATGGTTTGAATTTGCCATCTCAAGTGGGCTTAAAGATTGCGAATTTGCCACCAAACATAGTGGTCTTAAAACACGATTTGTCACTCAACAAAGTAGGCTTAAAACATACATTTGTTGAATCGTTCCAATTCAAACAACAAGCCTTCGTCCACAGGCATTCATGTAGTTTAGCATTTAAGTACATAGCCTCATGGCAAGTATGCTAATTATGGCATCATTCACACTTATGCAAGTATGTAAAGCATAAAACTCACCTAGTACTCCAAGTTAGGAAAACATGTGTTAGTAAAATATGCATGATTCCTAACTATGTTAAGTGTCTAATGCAACACACGCAATATGCAATTAATAGGCTCGGCTACTAATATGGCATATGAAGCAATTTGATAACATGCGTTTAAATACGTATTCAAAGAATTATTGAAATGACAATGCAGTTAGAATGATGCACCAAGCCTCAGTGCATGCAAGACAAATGAATGGATGCAAGCATAAGGTATGCTAATTTGAAATATGTTTGTAATCTAACCATCGAAAGCGATTAAATAAAAGGGAGAAAGACGTGGGGTTGGAAGACATACACACACGCATGCACACTTATTACAACATTACGCCCTCACGAAGGAGGGTCAGAATGAATAAGAGCTAACTAGCTATGCTAATTGAACTAACTAACTATTACAAAACTTGAAACTAATTAACTAGTTAACTAATTATTACAAACCGAAATCGAATAACTAGTTAAACTAACTAATTATCTACAACTCTTAATTAGCTAAAACCAATTAATTACAACACGTATTTAAGCTAGATACTTAAGAATTAAATAAGCTTGAAAGGCAAGGGAAGCTCATGCACGTGCTCGGTTTCCACCCGAAAAGCCATTGTTTTGCTGCTGCAAGCCTATGTTTGCACATTTGATCACTAAAATTCTGCCTATTTCCAGAACACCATTGCTTCATCTTACCAACACACTGTACAAATTTCATTGGTGGCCGACAGGGGGCCGGTTGGCTACCAATGGTGGCCGGTCGGCTACTGTGGTGGCCGGTCGGCCACTACTAACATGGACTCCCTTGCTGCAATAGAGAGCAAACAGAGCAAAACAGTGTATTTCTCAAGGGTTGTTTGCACACTTTGCCTCTCCTTTTCAAGGGGAAATCAAAGGAGGGAAAAATTTTGGTTCATAAACCATCAATCAAGCAATTTCATTGCATGATGGCTTGTGAAACCAATTGTGCAAGTTCAATGAATGCAAAATGAGACCAAAAAGTCCATCACCCTATCATGCATGATCAAGGGCAATGGAGACCAAGGAAAGTGGCACATTTCATCACTTTTGAGTATGAAATGTTTCATTTTTCTTGTGTTCAAATTAACGTCCGATTTGAACACATGCAATGCAACACAAAGAGATGCTTATCTTGCCTCTTTTACTTGCCAATTTTGTTTGCTCATTTTAATTGCCAAATCATTCCTTAATCTGTTAAGTCCATTGGTGAGTGTCCTCTAATGGAAAGAGGGCTTAAACCAAAGGTTGTTTTAGGCATGAAAGAGACCTCATGCCATTGGTAATGAACCCCAAAAGGGATTAAACCATTAAGCAAAAATACCTCAATTTCATGCTTTAAACAAACAAATGGTTTGAACCATTTTCGAAGAAAAATAAAATCAAGATATGAGAGAGGTTGTAGAGATGATTAAGTGTTGGAAATGAGTGATAAAAGCACTAAAACATACAACCAACTCAAACCAATGGTGGTTAAAGCCTCAAAACATTAAGCTAGTGAAGGAATTTACACTTCAACCATGCCATACAAGGCTCAAATGAGCCTACTAGCCCAAAATAGAGCTAAAAAAGGTTATTTTAGAGAGTAAAACACGCTGGACTTCAGCCACAAAAAGCTAAAACATTAAGCTAATACATAGGGCTAACTAGGCATGCAAACAAGACACAAAGAGGGGAGGCTAACCCCTCCAATTTTGGACTTCAAAATGAGTTTTTTACCACTGAAAAACCTCTAAAATTTAGTGGTCAAAAAGCCCAAAAAAGTTGGTTTGAAAGTGATGAATAAAGGCACAAAAACTTTACAAACTAAGAAGCAAGAAGGGTGAACCACCCCCTAACTAAAAAGGGCTCAAACCACCACTTTTAAGCCACAAAAACAGAAATTTTTACAGTTTAAAACCAGCCCAAAAAAAGTAAGAAAAGATGGTAAAACAAGTATATTCAAACAAAGTAATCAAGGCAAGTGTTATACCTTTGAAGCAAAGCTCAAGTTTAGGCACCAAACCAAGCTAAAACCACTTGCTAGAGCTCAAAGAGGGTCTCAAATATCCTCAGCCCAAAGAGAAGCAACTTTGATTAAGGTAGTGTATGTAAAAGTGTAGAGAAAACAAGCAATTAAGCACAAAATTGCAAGGGAGAGAGAAATCTAGAGAGAGAGATTTTTTGTTCCAAAATCTCTAACCCTCAACAATGGGGGAGGAACCCCTATATATATAGAAAAACATGCATTGAGCTTAGAAACATCCTACCATACATGTGTAGGAAAATGCAGCTCAGTGTGCTAACAGATATCACAACTATCAACAAATATTTGGAAAAAGACACTAGTGGCTGTCGGCTACCATTGGTGTCCACCCGGCCACACCAATGGCCGACAACCATGAGCCATGCCGACAGCCTATGGTTGTGGCCGACAGGTCACCAAAAGGTCCAGACACCAAGTTTTGGTCCAAAACAAGGCATAAAAAATGACAAGGTTTAAAGGCTTAAAGACAGGGAGCTCCGCTGAGGATTTCGAGCACTCAAAACGAACACACACAATCACAATCACCAAACGCACAAGTGATAACGTCCAAGTCTTGAGGATGGTCAAAAATAGGGTGTCTACTGTTGCCCCGCTTTGGCAGAACAAGGAAGTCATGAAGTGATGGGAGTGAATGTCAAAGCCCAAAGACGACCCATTTTGACAAGGCCAAAGACTTGGAGAAACAAATAAGCAAGACAAAAACAGTTGCGCCTGTAGGCTGCCTACGTATCCTTTTGCAAGGAATCAAACCAGCGTAGTTCTAGGGCAAGATGCAAGTGATATGCACGATGCAGGAACATAACTTATGATCATACAATGAGGCCATAATGAAACATTTAGATGCAAATGCTATGCAATGAAAATGCCACATTCAAACAAATCGAAACAATGTATAACACCCTCAAACACAAAAGTAAGTAAATAAACACACCACACGTAGGAATCACGAACCAAACCATATTTCATGCACAAAGGATGTAAGAAAATTATGCAAGCTTAACTACGCGACACGCAAGAAAGGCGAAGAGCGACTGTCGGGCACACCCGAGGTCTCAACCGAAATCCTAATGTGTTGCTCATATGAGGAAAATGGTGGTCTGAACACCGAGACACACACGAATGTGTTAAACCAAAACAAACAATCCCAACATGTCTCACGCGCGAGAGGAAAACGTGGTGTAAACACCTGGACGCACCCAAATGTTTTTAACCAAAAAGAACAATCCCAACACATCTCACGCGCATGGGGAAAACGTGGTGTAAACACCGGGATGCACTGGATTGTTTTTAACCAAAAGGAACAATCCCAACGCGTCTCACGCGCGAGGGGAAAATGTGGTGTAAACACCAGGATGCACCCGAATGTTTTTAACCAAAAAGACTGGTGTAAACACCGAGACGCACCCAAATGTTTTTAACCAAAATGAGTGGTATAAACACCGAGATGCACCCGAATGTTTTTAACCAAAAGGAATGATCCTAATGCGTCTTACGCGCGAGGAAAGAGAGCAAAAGAATGTGATTCGAAGGGCACGAATGATTTTACCTGGAACTCCTATGAATGAGCCATACCTACAATATCGTTTGACTGTGTTGGCTCTGCTGAATGAACCATACATACAATATCATACCTGCGTAAGAAAAAAAAACTCAACAAGTACCACATATCGAGGGTGCATGTTCTACGCACAATTGCAATAATGTTAAGGCATGTTCTATGCAAATGTACTAACAGCATGTTCCATGTAAGATAAATTGGAAGCATGTTCTATGCATGAAGGGAGAAATGCATATTTTATACAAGACCATATGTGTAAAACGTACGTTCTATGCATGCACACAATGTATATTCTATGCAAGGATGAAAGCGCATTCTCAACATAACAAATTGAGTAGCAACTTCTGATTTACCTCTCGGAAGAGTTGCGATATACAAAAAGGATACACCTCATTCAACAGGTGATGAACAATGAAGATCATGCATTGAAGACACAGTTTGGAGCTTCCGCACAGGAAATTTGAACTCAACAATGACATTCCATGCATTTCGGGCCAAAATGGTCTTTTCACACATGGGTCTTTAAATATAAAGCTTGGGGCTTCATTTCCATGCACCAAGACATCCAAAATTTCACCCTCTCTCTCTCTAGACCTTCCTTCTCTCTAGATCCGTGCTTTCTACGTGTTTTCCAACGCCCCACGCACTTTTTCTTCGCTAAACCCTTTTAGTTTACTCCGTTTTGAACCGATTGAAATTTGATTCGGTGTTTTTTCTTGAAGTTTCACCACATAAGGCTTGTTTCCCTCGAATTCTTCTTGGGTTTGGTGCCTTTTTCTGGGCTTTGACTTTTTCTTTCCTTTTCTCTCTCTTAGGGTTGACTTTTGGCATTTTCCATCTATTTTCCTTCACTTTTCGCGGACTTTCCGTCTTCTTTCCTCATGGCGGATGCTCTACCCCATGATGGAGCTTCTCTAGAGATCCCACCCCAGTTGTCTCCAGAGATGGAGGCAGAACTTGAACCGGTGCTATTACCACCCAGGATTCGACCTTTTGATCCGACGACATATCATCCTCAGACACATGTGCTACCACCTGAGAGCATCCGACATTTCAGGAGGTTTACGCGAGGTGCACTAGAGGACCTCTTGCTATGAGAGCCGGACTCTCATCTGTCATACGGCGCCACCGAGGTATGCACTGTATTCTCATGTTTTCTTCAATATACATCGCATTTCTTGCCTTAATTGTATTCTTTGCTTCAACTATATTGTTTACACTGCATTTATTGCCCTACTCACACTGTTGCACTATATTTCTTACACTGCCTTTTCATCTGCTTGTTTTTATTCCACTGTATATCGCTGTTCTGATCACAGGAGGACTCTTGTGTTATTAGAGGCTATGGAGCCACGTCTGCGAGGGAGTGGTACATAGAGCTCCCTGTCAGTGTCCTCCACATTATTGACGAGGCCGGCTTTGGTCTATTCTGCACTGGGTTATCGCGCCTCATCACGAGTCGGCCCTTACTTGGAGCATTGGTAAAGAGATGGTGGGATACCACCAACTCTTTCCACTTCTCTACCGCCAGGGAGATGACGATGACTCCTTATGACTTCTCTATGCTCACCAGCATAGGAGTAGGGGGTCACTCTATCCCTTATGATATGGATATGGACAAGTGGGAGGTCGCCTGGATCTTCTTGTTGGGGACACGCCCTCCTCACTTTTGACTAGGGATGGTACGATACAGTTGGTTCACAGAGCAGTTCCGGGGGACCAAGCCAGAGACCCTAGAAGAGACCGAGCATTATGCTTGAGGCTTCTTGATGTTCTTCTTCGGCACCACCTTGTTCGCTAACAGGGCAAACACTGTATGATTGTATCTTCTAAGCACCTTGGTAGATTTACCTCAGGTTGGACTCTACGATTGGGGTGGTGTTGGCCAAGCCACCTTGTACGGCTATATGAGCTCGACATCCCGCGGGTGTGGAGACAGAGTTGGAGGCTATTGGCGAGCCTGGGAGGTACGCTTTACATTTCTGTTTTGCATTTTCTACTTTTTGTTTCTATGCTTTCTGCTTTGTACTTTCTGTACACTATATACTGCATTGTTTACACCCATATACTACGCTTTCTGCACCGTACACTTTGCGTTCTCTATATCCATACTCTCTATACGCTGTACATACCTTCTGCACACATTCTTCTTTCTGCATCTGCGCTTGTACTTCCCGTACACTATACATTGTATACTCACTATTGCCCCCCTTCCCTTGCAGCTTTGGATATACACATATTTTCTGACTCTCACTCCGGAGCTGGAGGTGGAGATGCCTCTCGTTGTGCTGTGCTCTTATCAGTACGATGACAAATGCTTACGGAGGACCAGGGAAACTTTTCTGTTCTTCCGTCAGTACTTCGACACTGTGATCGCGACAGAGGTAATCCAAAATTCACAGTTATTTTCATTTTACGTGGGCTTTGATTCATGCTTCGATATCTGATGACCATTAACAACCTGTGCATTTTCTATTTACAGATCACTTGGTAGCCCTAGGTGACGATGCCGGCCGGAGTCAGGGATCAGTTCACTGGAGTTTGGGGAGCCTCCCATTATCGGCTTTTGTTTGAGGGCCCGGTTTGTCAAGCCTGGTTTCTAGGCCAGCGGTTCTTGCGAAAGACCATGGGCTTGCCTATGCCGGTAGTTCCCATGGCGCCTCCATCATCTATGAGAGCCATAGAGAGACTCACCTTCCGGGAGATGATTCAGTTTACGGAGGGCTTGGAGGTCGACTACTTTCGCGGGAAGGGGGACTATTCGGCATTCATCTGGACACACCTGATGCCTCCTTTGACCAGTATTCATAGAGGTAAAGGAGCAGGGGCTCTAGCTACGAGAGAGAAAGCTAGAGCGCCCAGGACAGCTAGAGTGACCAGAGCGCATGGTAGAGGAGCTACCTAGGCAAGGCAGAGGACCAACTAGCCAGAGCTGCCTACTACACTCACATGTTTGAGGTATATTGGGAAGGCATACTAGATTCCAATTGAGCCTTTCACAGTGAGGCATAGATATGTCAGAGCTCATGATGCACTCTCGGTATGTACCACATTTCTTTAGTTTTGCCATCTCTTCATGATATTTGTTCCTTCTGGACACTGATCATTCCCAATGCATTTGTAGGCACCCCCAAGATACACCGAGGATCTACTGGAGCTATTAGCCTTATTTAAGGATATGATATTGAGGAGGGAGGCATTGCTCAGCTTCCACGACATTCAGTTCATTTCTTTAGTTCTCTTACATTCTAGTCATCACATTTCCACTGATACACTGAAACTGACATTTCAACTGAAAATTTCCCCACACTGCACTGATACACTGCATCTGAAAGACTGCACTTCCATACTGTATTCATACACTATACCTGACTTCTGCATATCCTCATTCTGCACACCATACTTACATTTGATACGCATACTATGGCTGACATATGACAACTGTCTTTTCAGGTCTGACTCTTATTGACAGCACCGGCGGAAGCCGCAGCACCTACACCAATGATGCCTCCTCCAGCAGCAGGGAGAAGAGAGAGGCAAGCTCCAGCACGCAGCTGAGGCAGAGCTAGAGGTACCCAAGATGAGAGTGGTCCTTCAGAGCCCATTTTGAGCGATGATGACGCCGAGACGAGTGGCTCCGAGGAGACAGTGAGTCCATAGTCTGAGTCCTCTAAGAGTGGAGACGACGGCGACTCTGGTTCCGAGAGTGGGAGGGCTGATGCCGAGGCAGGTTCAGAGACAGAGAGTGGAGATGGTGCCAGCTCAGACTTTGCTTTAGATTCAGATAGCGGTGCCGATAGAGACAATGCCCCAGAGTCCCTTTCCTCTGTGAAAGAGAATGAAGAGGGCATCATGAGCTTGAGGCAACTGGCGCTGATTTTCTTATATATATATATATATTTTTTTTTTCTTAGCTTCTTTTTGTTAGTAGCGTTAGCATATGTATAGCTTCAGACAGGTTTTATGTGTTTTAAAAACTTGTACTATAGTTTTGTAAAGGAAACCACGATCGGAATGAAAACCGATTTTCATTTGAAAAAGTGTTGTATTTTGCATCATGAGCACCGTATTGCATGAAAACGAGATTGAATTTGATAATGACATTTGAAAATGGTATTGGCACAACAATCTTAATCAGGTAATGAACCAACCAACACTAACAAACAAAGTAATACAACTCGATAATCAAAATAACGACAATTCAATAAACAAAACAAAACAACTTTATAAACAACAAAACAACTTGATAAACAAAACAACTCAATAAACAAAACAACTCGATAAACAAAATAACTCAACAAACTTGCTAAAACTAAAAGGACTCAAAACAAGACCTTAAACTGCATAAAGAACAGGACAAAACACATGCTTTCAGCATTCTCAGCACACAGGTGGACGACAGAATAAACTAGAAGGTTGTTGGCCATGAATAAAGGTTGTCGGCCACCAGTGGTGGCCGGTCGGCTACCAAGGTGGCCTGTCGGCCATCACTAATGGCCAGTCGACCATCAATGTGAGGAACCTCCATATTGTTACCATCTAGCTTCCACTCACTGTCTTATCTTCTACAAAAGGCTGAGCTTCGTAGTTTCTCCATTTCAGCTGCAAATTCTTCACAAACTAAGCCATTCTTTGCCGAAAAACTCTCGAATTGGATTGCATCTTTACATGGCTCGAAAAAGTTAAATTTTTTAGGTTTCGGCATATATGCACTATTCCCAATGAGCCGTTCTCTACTTTGTTTTTCGTTCCTTCATGCCGCGACTAGATGTTGGAACCCGATTACATATTTTTAGCTTCGAGGGACAAGAGGTATGCCCGAAAATCGAAGAATTTCAAGTGCTATTGGAGTCCCGACGCGATGAGAAAATCTTGCCTCAGCCCCGTTTTGGTCACATCCAAGCGTTGGGACTGATGTGCGGGCTTACTCTACACAAGGCCCGTTCCTTGGTTCACAACAAAGAGTTGGACATTCCCAGTTTGATCCATTGACTTTCTAGCTCCGGCAACCGCGATGACCTTCTTTGGCGGGGTTTTCGACAACACGCCCTTTGTTTGTGTATGCTAGCACATTTCCTCCTTGCTCCTAGTTTTGAGGGGCTTAGCATTCGACTAATTGAAGTGGCGCAAGGCTTGAAAGAGGGATAGAGTTGCATTGGTTTGGCGCTGGCCGAGACTTTGATGGGCTTAGATGCCTTTCATCAGCGAGAGACAAGCAAATTCGCAGGAAGTCCACTACTTCTTCAGATAATGTTTCCTACCCTTCTAATATGTGTTTCTCACATCTCTCGGCACTCATGCTCTATTTTTCCTCTCAAAGCCCTTTTCTCACTTTTTCTCTCAACGTACACCTCTCTATTCTTTAATCTCTCTTTTCTTTCATTCCTTCCCAGATATGGCTTATGGACAAGCTGAAGGTAGTGGACTCTTGCCCCGTATACTGAGCCCGAGCATACTTTTTCCATCAATAACTAGTTGATTTTCCAAATAAAGGAAGGTGGTGCCACTGGATGTGCAACAGGTCTGTTACTGACATTGCTTGGCGCTGTCCCTAGCTTAATCTGACCAAAATGAGCTACAGCATGGCTCGGCAGCCCAGCATTGAGCTGATTGGCCTGACTCATTGTGTATTCTACTTTCCGTTCTGGTTCAGGCGTCAATTTGGACATGATCAGACTTGCCCAAAGGAGGGGGTAGAATACCCAGTTTTATTCCTAATCCGAGGTTTGCATTTGGCTAGGTACCTCACTGCCTGGAGGATAATAGAGATCTGGCCCCTGCCCCTAGTTTCAACTGCACACTTTCTGGCGAGTACCTGACTTGGCTTGAAGATGAGGCGTAATCTAGGCCCAGTTTAGCATCTGAAGCTTCCACGAGCACAGGGAGGGGATACAGGAACACCTGACTCAGCTATGCCCCAAATTTATTGCTTTGATCCTTACTTTTCAAGTTTTATGAATGTAATAAAAGTAGCTTTGATTTGTATTGAGAGTTAGAGAACTTTGTATTGAAATCAATGAAATTGAAGTTGTGAACACTAAAAGTTTTCCTTTTGGTCCAAAAATGGTCTAACTTGTAAAAGGATTAATTTGAAAAAAAATAAACCTTTATCAAAACTTTTCAAAACCATTTTCAATAAGGATCGCAACTTGATACACATGGAATCTATCCTTGAGATGTACAACCCCAAATCCGAAGATAACAAATTGCCCCTTGATTGAATAGTACTGCTCAGCACTGTAGCTATTTCTCAGAGAGGATCACAATCGAACACTCAGATAAAGAAAAGACAAAGATGGCCTGATCAAACACATGGACAAGATAGTTGAGTTGGAGGTGTTTACGACCGAACTTCAGGATGAAGTTACCTACATATCCCGAAGATGGGAATCAGGCCTTACATAGTTCAGTTCAGGTTCACTCGAGTATTAACACTCTCCTTTTGGGCTCTAACTTTTGCCAAGGCCGCCCTTTAGGGTTTTCAACCTTGCAAGCTCAGTTTTTCTTTTTTCCAATTTCTTGTGCTCTAACTTTTGCCGAGGTCGCCCTTCCGGATTTTCGGCCTAGCGAGCCTATAGACACCCCATTTTTTATTGTCTTCAAGACTTAGACGTCATCGTTTGTGCACTCAATGATTGTGCTTGTTTGTGTTTGTTTTGAGCGCCCGAAATCCTCGGTGGAACGCCTAGTCTTTAAGCCTCAAAACCTTCTCTATTTTGTGCATGTTTTTGGACCAAGAGCTTGTTACCTCTTGTCTGGAGGAGTGCATGACCTGTCGGCCAGCCCCCTGGATTATTGGCCATGGTTTGTGCCTGTCGTTGGCTACCAATGGTGGCCGACGGCCACTGGTCCCCTTTTTTCAGATATTTGTTTGCCAGTTGTGCCAGCTATTGCTCACTGAGCTTCATCTTCATACACGCATATGGTAGGATGTATACAAGCTCAAGCTTTGATTTTCTATATATATGGGGTGTCCTCCCCCATTTTGTAGTGTTAGACATTTTGGACCAAATTTTTTTCTCTCTTTAGCTTTCTCTCTCTCACTTGATATTTTGTGCTTTGTAGTTAGTTTTCTCTACACTTTTTCACACCAAACCTTAACCAACCTTGACCACCATTGAGCTGAGATCCCTTGGAGTTGTGTTTGAGCTTTGGAAGGGGGTTTGAGCTTGAATTTGTGGCTGAATTGTGCTTTGCTTCAAAGGTATAGAACTTAACTCATTTAAGCTTATTATGCATGCGTGCTATGCCATCCTTTTCTACTATTTTAAGCCTATTTTTTAAGTATAAAGAATTTTGTTTTTGAGGCATAAAAGTGGTGGTTTGAGCCTTTGTGAGTTGAGAGGTTTTCCCCTTTTTCTTCCTTAGCTTGTAAAGTTTTTTGTGCTAGTTTTCATCACATTCAAAACAACTTTTTTTGGCCTTTTAACCACTAAAATTCAAAGGTTTTTCAGTGACAAAAACCTTCTTTTGAAGTCCAAAATTAGAGGGGTTAGCATCCCCTCCTTGTTGTCTTACTTGCATGCCTAGTTGCCTTACATGTTAGCATATTTTTATAGCTTAACCTAGATTTGGTCCAAGATGTTTTTGCTACTGTTTTGACTTGTTTTAGCTTTGTTTTGGACTGGTTAAGTCCTTTGAGCCTTGTATGGCATGGTTGTAGTGTTAATTCCTTCATTAGCTTGGTGTTTTAATCTTTTGATCATCATTCTTTTGAATTGCAAGCATGTTTTAGTGTTATTTTGCACTCCATTTCAGCACTAAAATCTCTGCAATCTCCCTTTATTCTTCAGTTTTTTGTTTGCTTTGAAAGTAGCTTTAAACCACTTGTTGGCTTAAGTGTGAAATTGAGACATTCATGCTTAATGGTTTAATCCCTTCGGGGGTTCATTATCAACGGCATGAGGTCTCTTTCATGCCCAAGGCACTTGTGGTTTAAACCCTCTTCCCATTAGAGGACACTCACTTTTGGACTTAACCGATTAAAGAATGGATTGGTAATCTAAAATGAGTAAACAAAACATGGCAAGTAAAAGAAGTAAGTTAAGCATCTTTCATGTTGCATTGCATGTGTTCGGATCAGACGTTAATTCGAACACAAGGAAAATGGGACATTTCATACTCAAAGTGATGAAATGTGCCACTTTCCTTGGTCACCATCACCCTTGATCATGCATGCTACGGTGGTGGTCTTGTTGAGTCTTGTTTCCTACTCATTAAGCTTATACAAGCTTGGCTCCTTAGCCATCATGCATGGAAAATGCTTGGTTGATGGTTTGAGGGCCAAGAGTTACACTCCTTTGAGCTTGTGTAATGCTAACGAGGGTAATAGTACAGACAAACCTTGAGAATACACTGTTTTGCCTCTGTTTGCTCTCTGTTGCAACAAAAAAGGAAGTTCAGGGAAGGGGTAGCCGACCGGCCACCAACAGTGGCCGACCGACCACCAATGGTAGCCGATGGCCACCATTGGTAGCCGACCGACCATCAACGAAGAAAGTAGCTCAGTGTGTTCTTGACGTGGAGCAGAGGTGTTCTGGAAGTTGGTGCAATTTTCAGTGATCAAAAATGTGCAAACAGAGGCTGCAATGGCTAGGTGGTGGCATTTTCGGGTGGAGAAGCCGAGCATGTATGCATCCCTCGCCCCTCGAGGCCATTTCCTTGTTTTGCTTAATTAGTTAGTTGTAGCTAATTCATTCATACCAGTGTTGTAACTATTTAGTTAATTAATCCGTTTTGTAATTAATTAGCTTAATTCGGTTTGTGATAATTAGTTAACTAGAATAGTTAATTAGTTTCAAGTTTTGAAATAATTAGCTTAGCTTAGCTTAAATTAGCATAGCTAGTTAGCTTATTCATTCAGGCCCTCCTTCGCGAAGGCATAATGTTGTAATAAGTGTGCGTGCGTGTGTGTATGTCTTCCAACCCCACGTCTTTCTCCCTTTTATTTAATCGCTTTTGATGGTTAGATTAGGGACATTTTTTATTAGCATACCTTATGCTTGCATCCATTCATTCGTATTGCATGCATCGAGGCTCGGCGCATCATCCAAACTGCATTGTCATTTCCATACTTATTTGCATACGTGTTTAATCACATGTTTTTCAAATCGATTCGTATGCCATATTAGTAGCCGAGCCTATTAATTGCATATTGCATGTGTTGCATTAGACATCTTGTATAGTTAGGATCATGTACTTTTCTAGCTAGCTTTCGTTTTGGCTTGGAGTACTAGGTAAGTTTTATGCTTTAGCGTACTTGCATGAGTGTGATTGCCATATTACCATGTTTCGCATGCTTGCCGTGAGGCTATGTGCTTACTTGCTAAGCTGATTGAATAGCTATGGATGAAGGCTTGATTATTTGACCTGGAACGATTCAACGAATGTTCATTTCAAAGCCCACTTTGTTGTGGAAAATCATGTTTTAGGCCCACTATGTTTGGTGGCAAATCCGTATCTTTAAGCCCACTTGAGGGTGGCAAACTCAAACCATTTTTGCAAAACAAACGTGACTTGAAATTTTCCAATTCTTGCGATTTAGTCTATATTTACTTGTGTACGTCACATAGTAAAGCTAGTTTAATAACTGGAATAGGAACAGTGAGACCATGAAATATCCTCTCACATGGATGTTGTAGAGATCCAACGAAGAGATGAACTTTGTCCCTGTGTCTGCAAAGATGAGCATGATCGGCGCCACCCAACAGGGGTTGCCGGTCGGAGACACTCCGATGCTAAAGTTGGTCCTTTTATTGGAAGAATAAATGTATAGAAATCAAGAGTGTTTGTGTGCTGTGTGGAGGAGAGAGATTACCTGCGTCCTCCTCTGGGGTGCCTCCCTCTTTATATAGATAGGGGGGTCTGATATTTGTTTGGGTTAGACCCCTTGTAGGCCTTGTTTGGTTTAGTCTGAATAAGCTAATATATTATTTTCTGTCTCCCACAATTGCCCCAAAACTTTCACTGTCTGTGGTAGAAGGAATGAGAGTTTTTCTTGCCGAGTTACTCTGTTCAAATAAATGTTAGGTCTCTTGACAAAGAATACAGTTGATGAATGAATAACATAAATGAATGAATGAATGAATGATTAGATGAATGTATGTATGTATGAATGTATGTACAAATATATGTATATAGAGGAGAGAGGTGAGCTAAAGCCCAGTGAGTAATACTATCTCTATAAAGATCGGCCACGGTATTATAACCCCCGGGTAAGGGTGTAGGCCGCGGTATTATAACCCTGGGCAAGGGTGTAGGCCGCGGTATTATAACCCCGGGCAAGGGTGTAGTATACTATTGAGTGCAAAGATTACTTGGACTTTCATGCCGAGCTAGAAATATTTCTACATGCCGAGCATGGAAATGATTGCATGAACCAAATAAGACAGATTAAATAAGGTAGATATATCAGCCAAAAAATGGACCACGGTATTATTACTCCCGGGTGAGGGTGTAGACCTGCGCTATTATAACCCCTGGGTAGGGGTGTAGACCTACGGTATTATAACCCCCGGGTAAGGGTGTAGACCTGCGATATTATGACCCCCGGGTAAGGGTGCAGACCTGCGGTATTATAACCCCCGGGTAAGGGTGTAGGCTTTTGCTAACGGCACTCTGTGCCGAGTGCGAAGATTGCACTGTACTCGGAGACTTTTGCTGATTTTAAGTGGCAACCAAGTGCCAATATGGAAAGGACTTTGAATAATGTATCCTGTACCGAATAAGGTGGACGTGTTAATCACCAATAATATTGTTCCGCTTGTATGGAATTGCCAAGTAGATATTGGGCCAACTATTTAATTGCCGAGTTGCTCGGTTTGCGTTTAGTCCAAGGTAGACTTGCCCCATTGCTTTCGAATAACAGGTGTTAGTCGGAAGGAATGCAGATTCCCATTGCCCTATGTTGCAGGGAAGATTCGGCGTTGGTAAAATGATGGTGCACAACAATGTGCGAACTACTGACTGCCAAATGCGAATTACCGATTGCCAAGTGTGTAATGTATTAGCCCCAAACTGGAGCTTGCTTGGAGCGGTGTGAAAAGGAGCACGAGTGTGTAACTCAAGTAAATGTCGTTGTAATGTTTGTACCAAGTTAGCCGAGTATGCATGCATATCAAAGGTGCCGAGATGATGATCGGCTGATGTGCCCATGGAAAGCAGAAAATTGACTGATGTCTCAGTGGGCAAATGTTTTGCCAAATAATGTTGTTAGGCAAATAAAGTTTATGCACGGCCGAATAATGATCATGCATAATGTTGAATTAATGATGGTCGAATAATGTTGCCAGGTAAAGTTGATGCACTGCGGAGTAACTAGTGTCAGAACATCAGTGTTCGTTTACACTTGGGTCGGCGATTTTTCTTAGCTTCGCGGTGTGTCGGCATTGCTTCGGAGTTAGATTTGCTAAGAACTTGGTTGGCAATGGTTACCAATTTAGTGAAGTTGACCTTCTTGTCCAACGTATATTTGCCCCCATTGCTTTTGAATAAGATTTGTTATTCAGAAGGAATAAAATTGACTTGGGCCAAAATTGCCAAGTAGGCCGATAATGATTTGAAACGGATGTCGTGCCCCTGTTCGGTGCCGTGGCGAAATCAGAATGAAGCCGAGACAGAGTAGGGTGCTTGGTGATATCGGAATCAAATCTGAAATTTATTTGTATTTTTATTTATTTATTTATATATATAATTATTTAGAGATAAATTTGCAAATTCTAACTGTACAGATGGTTCTGGAATGCATTAGATAGCTGGAAAGGACTATTGGATCACTGTGATCAGACTCCTGATGGCGTAATTATAGCCAAAATGGATCTAACGGCTCAAATCAACAGGGTGTAATGCAACCGCGAAGCATATGATCATTTCTTTATATCTTGCTGGATCGTCTTCCTCAGAGAAAGAATTCATTTTCTAGGCAAACTTTGAGCGGCCCGTACGGTTTCATTTGAGCTCCGATTTTGATGCAATTTGTTACGTTGGACTCGTCTCAATGAGTACTACACATTGGTATGATCAAAACTTGATTTCGACCACTATGAAAATTTTAATGTTCGGAAAATGTGGTCCGTTTTGCAGTTTCCAGTGAACTTTGGTTACTTCTTGGCTGCTCAAGTTGGTGGGTTTGGACTCCTTGATTTGACGCGAATCCTCTTGTATATTCAAATGTTGATTTTGGCAAGCCGAGATGCTAGTTCTATGCCGAGATAATAAGCATAGGATTTTTGTCGAAGAGGTAGGCAAGTTAATAACAGTTAATAAGTGTAGTTTTGTGCCAAGGATGTCCAATGCTATGGAGCATGTTACCGTGTGTGGCCGAGTAGTCTTGTCAAGTAATCAATGAGCTGAATAATGTTAGCCGAGTTTCCCAGATGTTTGTGCCGATTAAGTTGTGAATTTGTAGTTGTTGATATGTCGAATATATAAGCCGAATAAATGACCAAAGTAGCTTTGGAGCTTTGCTGAGCAATTGCCTGAGTTCTCAGTATTGCTGAGTGCCAAAATAATGTGCCAAATAAGAAATGTTATAGTGTAATTTTTGCCGAATAACTTGCCGAGGAATGTTGTCAATCCGTGTAGCAGTGGGTTAATTTAAACACTTGTGTTGGCAATACCTTGATTTCCACGGCCATCCTCTTGGTGCTTGTCGAGCTTGACCTAATTGTTGGTGCCGATCAATATTCCTCTTGGCTTGCCGAGGTGTTGGTGCTATACTAAGGAGCAGCGCCAAGCTTTGTGGTCAGTTTAGGAAGTGTCGAACGTCCTGTTTATGAGGCCAATAATAGAGCTTTCAAACCTTTAAATACAAACTCCAAAAATTAGTTGGGCAAAAAGGGATGTCGTAGAGAGTGAATCAGTCAAATGCAACATGTTCTCATAATCTCAAGAAGTAAATTACTTAAAGTAAATTGAACCAAGGAGAAAGAAAGCAATTACTAGGCCAACACACTAGCCGAATAGTCCGAATGTATATTAATAGTTGTAACCTTAACCAAGAACACATCTTACAAGTGGAGTTCCTAATTAGCTTCATATATAGCCAGTCGAAAGATGACCATAAATTACCATAATAACTCATGAAATTTTTCTAGAGAAAGAGAATGATATCTTACAATAAGTATGACAATATGCAGCTCTGGAGCCAAACAAGTCCGGCAAGCTATGGATGATATCTTTTACATACACATATCAATGCAAGTCAATATTAATATTTATGCAAATAGTTATTATCTTACAATAAATATTATTTTCATGCACATGATCAACAAGTTCTGAACAACATTTGTGCGAGTTCAAGAAGTTGGTATCTATTCGGCATGAACTGGGCCAATGGTGACGCCGAATACAGAATATTGCCGAATAATATGAGGCGTATAGATGGCCTCAATGTGACCAATTTTTATTCTTATATTATTATTATATATATACATATATAAGTATATATATATATATATATTTATATTTATATGGCATTAACCTGAGCCGTATAGATTGGCTCGTATACTCGCAGTCTATGGAATAAAAAATATTAAATTACCTGTGAGTGCGAAGATTACGCTAACAGTCGGGACGATTACCGAAGCAACATAAAAATATATAAAGCTTCCAATAAAGAAACAATTCCTAAATAAAGAAACAATTACAGGCGTGGATTTGGCAGAGCCACCCTTTGTACAATGCCGAAATGAAACTCCCATAAACAAAAGTCTGAAACACAGTTTTAGAGAGAGAAAGTGAAAATGCTCTGCTTTGATTTTGTTCTTGTTGCTTTTAGCAGGCAAAAATTGATATTCAAAAAACAAACCACCAATATACGCTTACTTACATCATAGATATATATAATATTATATGTACGTAGATCTGCATATTGCAAATCAAGGTGAATCAAAATGAAAATGAGACCCAGCCGTGGGCCGTATTACTTGGGATTGATTTTGCTTTTGTAGAAAGTGCACTAACCTCAAGCAACCCATATATGTTTACTTACAGCAGCATATTTGTTGTGTTCTTCGTTGATCCCATTCAGTCATTCCCACAGACAGCGCCAATTGTGAGACCATGAAATATCCTCTCACATGGATGTTGTAGAGATCCAACGAAGAGATGAACGTTGTCCATGTGTCTGCAAAGATGAGCATGATCGGCGCCACCCAATCGAGGTTGCCGGCCGGAGACACTTCAATGCTAAAGTTGGTCCTTTTATTGGAAAAATGAATGTATAGAAATCAAGAGTGTTTGTGTGCTGTGTGGGGGAGAGAGATTACCTGCCTCCTCATTTGGGGTGCCTCTTTCTGTATATAGATAGAGGGGTCTGATATTTGTTTGGGTTAGACCCCTTGTAGGCCTTGTTTGGTTCAGTCCCAATAAGCTAATATATTATTTTCTGGCTCCTACAGGAACACATAATGTTTATAAAATGACATATCATGGTTAGTAGAGGCTGATCTTTGATCGGGCAAGCGGGGGTGCTCAATTCATGACCTTCTCTCCTCGTACCCAAGTTCCCGAGCCGAGGCAACTTTGGTAATGACGGACACGTGGCCTTGGCACAGGTCAGGGTTTCCTAAATTTTCCCAAAACAAAATATTTAGGTGGCGAATCTGTAATTTGGCAAAGCAGTCCAATTTTGGCATTATTTATTTTAAAATCGATTTCCCAAAAAGATTTTCCAGATTGCACTCTTTGGTGTTTATCAGTTTCACATTGCACCTGTGAGACTAGATTCAGAACCGCAGGATTCCGAACTGTGAGGCCTTCTTTTCAAACTCTTTCCAAAAGGCGGGGCGTGAAAAAGACGAGTCCACAGTTTCTGGCGACTCCACTGGAGATTTAGAGAACTTGACTCGAACTCATGATATGTTTTTTTATTTACACTTATGTGTTTCTGTGCATTTGCATTTGCATCGGTGCGCCTAAGTCACGGTGTTTGCCATCTGCTATTCCTGAGCGGTTTTCCGGAGACTTGCTTGAAAAAGCTTGCCAAAAGGCTGATCGGTTGCGGGCTCTGCCACGATGGGAACACAACCCTTGGATCTGGACTACTGTTGTACCGTTTGATCCTCCTTTCACTTCTCGATGTTAGGTGTGAGAAGTATATTAGGTGGTCTTGCTGAGGTACCCCTTTTGACCAATTGACCTAGTTGCATATCAGAAGTCGTAGAGACTGTTCCAAACTAGGGTAGGTTGCTCACCTCAATGCAGGATTGCTTGAAACTGCTTGTTTGCGTAGTGAACCCTTAGCTCCTGACGAAATTAGGACTGGGTAACCCTACCGCATCATAGGGGTGTTTTGGCTCTCACTTGCTTGATACGTGCTTTAGATTGAAACTCTGTAGGAATGTATGTATTAGTTCCAAGTCTGGGTATCAGTTTGAGGGTATCAGTTTTGGGGCAGAAATCAGTGTTTGAGTGCAGTTCTCCAGCTTGTGATTGCAACTGCATGTTGTTTCTGTCTGAGCCGATGTACTATGCAGTCTCTGATTTTTTGTTTCTTTTTGTTTTATTTTCTTTTTGCAAGGTAGTCTTTCACCATTGCTTCAGACGAGTCTGTCACCCCCCAAGTGCTCTGTACCTGAGTAAGGCGACTTTACCGATCCGGGGATCTTGTAAGAGGATAGCCAGTGTTTGCTTCACTACCCCCGGTTACAAGACGGAGGAGAGTCAGACATAATTCACTGGTTCGATAGTTACCTTCATTCAGCGAAGTCCAGTCATCTGCTTCTACTTCGGAAAGAGAGTATACACCAGTTTTGGTAGCTCAGCATCTCTTATTCAACATGAAAGAAATGCTCCGCCATCTCCAATAGACTATTGAACATATGCAGCTAGATACTGCCCGACAAGCTGAGACCACAGCTCGCCAAGCGGAGGTTATAGCCCGCCAAGTGGAGGTAATAGAGAGGCTTCAACAACAGCAACCACAACGTACAGTAGCCTTAGCATCCCATGCACCCCCAGTGGGAATCCCGACACTCAGGGTCACAATCAATGTCCAGGAAAATGCGGGCATCTAGGCGAATTCTATTCCACCTCAGACCTCCAAGGCACCGGTTTAATCGATAGAGGCATTGTTTGAATTTGAGGTTAACCCTATTGCACTGAAAGTGAGCAAGCTTGAGAAGCTCTTCAAATGGGCACAAGGCGTAAATTTGATCCCTAATATTGAGGACGACTACACTGATTCTGCAATGACGCTGCCAGATAGATTCAAAATGTCGTATATGGACCGCTTTGATGGCTTGGGTGATCCCATGGTCCACTTGCGACTATTCTCAGACATTCTGCGGCCAATGGGCCTATCTAGACTGCCGAAGTTATCCCTCTTCGGCCGGACCCTATCGGGTATCGCGGCCATTTGGTATGCCAAACTTGAAGACTTTGTAAAGAGGAACTGAGAAGAGATGGCTGAGGCCTTTATTGCTCAATACTCCCATAACACATAGATCAAGGTCATAACTTGTGATCTCGACGCAACTCACTAGGAGCCGAAAGAGGGCTTCTCAGATTTTGTAACTCGGTGGAGGGCCAAGGCCTCCATGATGACCATCCGACCGGCTCAAAAGGACCAGATCCGAATGGTGGTCTGTAACCTACAACCAAGGCTATTACAGAAGATGATAGTCTTACCTCTGTCTACTTTTGCTGACCTCCACGAAATAGGGGTGCAGATAGAGGATGCAATGAAACAGGATCTGATAGACCACGAGAAAAAGCAGCCCAAGAGGGCTTTCACGAGCAGTTCCAATGCGACTACGAGTGGTAGTGCAGTTGCAAGGCCTTCCGATGTGGGTATAGTCACCACCACCCTGAAAAATGCCAATCCCTTTGCTGGTACAGCCAATACAACCCCCCAAACTTCCAGCCATCAAGCCCAATGCCAGAGGGTTTTCACCCCACTCTACATGTCTCTTCCTACGGCCTTGAGGGTCCTAATCAGAAAAGGGCATTTGAAATTGTTAGAACAATGCCCATTGCCCTATCCTCCCCCTTCTAAACATAACCCGGCAAAATACTGTGTCTTTCACCAACAACATGGTCATGATACCGACCAATGATTCAAATTGTGTCATGAGATTCAAGATATCATTGACAACAAAGTGATAGAACCCCCCGAGACACCCAATGTCACTACAAATCCTCTCTCACCACACAACCAAGCCCTCCACTCGGGCAAATAAACCTCATACAAACACTGGCTGTCCCTTACGACCACAATATATACATCACCCCCTCCCACCTACCTAAGCTGACACTGTTCATCCCGGAAAGCACAGATTTGTGCATGATGAACGCGTCCACATCCCGACCTGAACTTGTGGCGGTGACCGTGGTAGATGAAGGCAGGGTGGCCTTGTTGGAGAATGGGGATGTCAGTTCAGTGCCTGAGAACTCCATGGACTTATCTGAAGAGGAATACAACCCACGCCGCTACATTGTACCAACTAATCAAACCAGACCAGATGTAGAGTTGCCAACAGGGATGAAGGTCAGTGTAGTCCGGGAGGATGGCCCAAGCCAGGGGTTAGATGATCTAGCTGATCTCGAGGAAGATATCGATAATCTGTAGTTCTTCGATGAGCAAGATTCGGGAGATGTGCACATTAACTAGTTTGATCTGAACGGGTCAGCAGATAATTTGGAGTGGCTCAGTGATGAACCTGATGTGGATGAGGGACTTCAACAAAACCTAGAAGAGATAGAAGCAGGAACTGCAACAAGGGCCGGAACGGCTATGGACAAGGAAAAGTTGCTGCAGAGCATCGGTATTAAGAATTTTGCTCAGGAATTGAGTATTGTTAGTACAGCTGATACAGAGCAAGAAGCCGCACTGAAGCGGTTTGAATAGGAAAGCGATGAGAATGATCAGAAGGCTAGAAAAGCCAAAGGCCCTATGGGGAATAATTGTGATATCGACGTCGGAGTACTTACAACGGAACCGGACAATTGTTTGTCAGTTACCGAAGGAGTCTGGTGGGAAGATGATGATCTGCATCTTGCCTACACAGACGAGGATTGGGGCCAAAACCTGCCAACACATAGTATTCTGTGGAAGTGGATCACATGACTAGAAGCGGGTGGTACTTCAAGCCCCCACACTTGGACCAACCAGAAGCATCCGAAAAGGATAAGGAGGCTGAAAAATAGAGGGACAAGCAGTTGGAAGAAGAAGCTGTACTAAAGCAGCTAAAAAAGATTCAAGAAGACATATCCTTCTGGGGGTTGCTCATGGCTTTGCGAGTACACAGGCAAGCCGTCCTATCAGCAATCGATAAGGCTAAGTTGTCCATCAACACAACTCCCGAACAACTAGTGTGACTTGTCTTCCGGGGAGGGGCTTCGCCTACTTTGACCTTCTCAGATAAGGAATTGCCGCCTGAGGGCTCTGCGCATAACAAACCACTATATATCTTAGTTGAGTGTAGAGTGAAGTGGATGCCGGTTGTATTGGTGGACACTAGGTCTGCAATTAATGTTTGTCCATCTCGCACAGCCTATGTTATTGGCTTGAAGCGAGTGAATTTTGTACCAACGACCCAGGTGATCCGGGCTTACGACAACACAAGTCAAGAGGTGATGGGGACAGTTCAGATCAGAACATGGGTTGGCCCGGCACAACAGGATATTGAGTTTCACGTCCTGGATGTTCCGACCACTTTTAACTTGCTCCTTAGATGGCCGTGGCTGCACCAAATAAAAGTTGTCTCTTCCACTCTTCATTAGATGCTGAAATACCCTCTTGGAAATGGGGTAGCCATTGTGTTTGGAAATTCATCTATACATCCTCCGCCAGAGGTTACCACACCAGTACTAGAGATTGTACACGGCGATGAGGATGTTTTCCTGTCTGGATTTACCTTGGCTGAGACCGGGTGGTGCAAGATATCTTGGCTATTGATGAGGGGTTGTACGTCAGTGCTCAATTTGTCTACCTCATGAATAAGCTACAATATATACCTAGGATGGGATTAGGAAAGAGCGGCCGCAAGGGCGTTACTACACTGGCCGAAGTACTGCATAACCCTCATACCTTTGGTCTCGGTTACACGCCTACTAAAGAGGACTGGGTGAGAAAAAGGAAGGAAATGGCAGGAAGAGCAAAAGCTAAGCAAAGTGGGAAGCACTATGAGCTTGTGCATAGACCAATTCAGGGAACTCTGAACAATCGCTTTGTCGAGGAGGAGGAAGACTTTCCATTTTGTGGCTTTCATGAGCCATGGTTGAACTTTGAGAAGTGGCATCTGCCTGGCTTTGAGATTTTCTTCGACCTACAGCTGCAAGAGGATGAAACCACAGAGGAATAGACTGAATTAATTCCTAAGGCTGAACAGAGTATAGAAGATGAGTCCAACAGTATTGAACTTGAGATAGGAGCAACGTTGACGTGTCTCCTTTCGGATCCTCAGATCAAACCGGAGAGCTTAGGGGATGACTTCACCGTTTCCATGATCGGAGATCGATCAGGTGTGGACCCTTCCAATGGCATTCTGGATGCATCTAACGCACCTACTCTCATTTGGCAGCTAGAGGAGGGCTTTTTGTCCAGTAGTTCTGAATCAGGTAGTGAGTCAGAATCTGATTCCATAGAGTCTATGGAGCCGGAATCAGATTCCAGTTCTTCTGAGTCGAAGTCCGTTGTTTTGTCCAGGTCGTCTTTTTTCTTTTCTTTTGAGTCGGTTGTAACCAAGGAATTGGATGAGCTGGAAGCTTTGAATGAGAATGATATCACTACAGTTTCTGAGTACTTCTCTATGCCACTTGTATATTGCATTGATCATGACTTTCAAAATTTTGATAAAAACGATGAGGAAGGAATTCCTCTAGTTTTGAAATATTTGATTGATCGAAAGGAGGAGAGGTTTGTAAAATCCTTTATTGATGAAATTATTGCAATTAATGTGGGTACTAAGAAGGATTCTGGTCCAGATCGGGTCCACGTTGTCTTCGGAGGAACGCAAGTGCTTAGTCGCTTTATTAAAAGATTTCAAAGATGTTTTCACATGGTCCTATGAAGACATGCCTAGAATCAGCCCTGAGATTGTACAGCACTGGATCCCTCTTGACCCTGAGGCCCGACCCATCAAGCAGAAGCTTCGAAGAATACGCCCAGATTGGGCTTTAAAAATTAAGGAAGAGGTCACCAAGTAGATAGATGCAGGGTTTTTGCTAGTATCTGAGTATCCGATTTGGTTGGCCAACTTGTTCCGATGCCAAAGAAAGATGGCAAAATTGGGTGTGTGTGGATTTCAAAGATCTGAACAAAGCTAGTCCGAAGGACGACTTTCCTTTACCGTACATCGATGAATTGGTGGACTTCACCGCAGGCCATGCATTGCTCTCCTTTATGGATGGGTTTTCCGAGTATAACCAGATTTTGATGGCACCTGAGGACGGGAAGAAGACTGCCTTCATCACGCCGTGGAGAACCTTCTACTACAGGGTGATGTTGTTCGGTCTAAAAAATGCTGGGGCTACTTATCAACGGGCTGCAACCATGATCTTACATGATATGATCCACAAAGAGGTTAAGGTGTACATGGATGACATGATTGTCAAGTCCAAGAAAAGAAAGGTCCACTACACCGCCTTGAAGAATTTTTTTCAACGGATTAGGGAATATCGGTTGAGGTTGAATCCACATAAATATACTTTAGGTGTCACAGCAGAGAAAATGTTAGGTTTCTTGATCACACAGAGGGGCATCGAGGTTGATCCTTCCAAAATCAAGGCCATACTAGAAATGCCACCACCGAGGACTGAAAAGGAGGTGCAAGGTTTTCTGGGTAGAGTGCAATTCATAAGACGATTTATTGAAAAATTAACCTTGACTTGTGAACCACTGTTTGGTCTCCTGAAGAAAGGAAAGAAATTCCAATGGGATGACCGATGCTAGTTTGCTTTTGAGCAGATCAAACAGTATCTCCAGAACCCACCTGTGTTGTCACCGCCAGAGCGGGTGAAGCTGTTGATTCTGTACCTGTCAGTTACTAACACGACCATGGGCTGTATGCTTGCGTAAGAATCTGAGGATAGAGTGGAAAAAGCCGTCTATTACCTGAGCAAAAAGATGCTGGAATATGAAACCCGTTACACCCCACTAGAAAAGGCTTGCTTAGCCTTGGTATGGGCTACCAGGAAGTTGAGGCACTACCTATTAGCTTACTCCGTAATTTTGGTTTCAAGAGTAGATCCCATCAATTATCTCTTCGAGAAACCAACACTTACGGGTAGGCTAGCCCGTTAGTTGCTTCTTCTCTCTGAATTTGATTTGAAATATGTTACGCGCAAGTCTGTTAAGGAGAGAGCAGTAGCTGAGTTCCTGGCAGATCATCCAGTGGAAGGGGCGAAGCAGTCGAATACCTATTCCCAGATGAGGCCATTCTGCTAGTTGAGGAAGAGATTTAGACCATGTACTTTGACGGGGCATCTAACTAGTACGGTTATGAGATAGGGGTATTGCTGATAGCACTCGACAATTCCCATATACCTTTACCCTTCAAACTCCGATTCAAGCTATCCAACAACGAAGCAGAATACGAAGCGTGTATCGCTGGTTTGGAAGCTGCCCTAAAACTAGGGGCAAAAAGGTTGGACATTATTGGGGACTCGAACCAAGTTGTGTCTCAAGCAAAAGGAGACTGGAAGGTTAAGGAAGAAATGATGAAAATCTATCACCAAACCCTGGATGTTCTGATTCCTAGGTTTGAGAAGCTAACCTTCACGCATTTGTTAAGAGAGAACAACACGTTTGCTGACACTTCATCAACTCTATCTTCTATGATAGACATCCCTCTGGGAGTCCATATGCATCCAATCATTATTGAACAGAGGTATGTGTCGGCCTACGAGTTGATTGCCGCAACAGATAGAGTACAAGATCAGAACCCCTGGTATTATGATATCTGGAACTTGTTGGAAAAGGAGGCTTATCCACTAGGGGCAAATGCCAAAGATAAAGGGGCAATACGGCGAATGGCTGCTCAGTTTATCATCTACAGGGGTAAGTTGTACAAATGAGGCCATCTGGGATTGCACAAACTGTGTGTTGATGCAGAAGAGTCGAAATACCTAACAGAGGCTATCCATGGAGGGGAGTGTGGATCGCACATGAGCGGAGTAATGCTAGCCCGGAAGATTCTCAGGTGGGGCTACTACTGGTCAACCATGGAGAAGGATTGTATTGGTTTTGTTCGGCGATGCCACAAAAGCCAAATTCATGCAAATCGCATGAATATCCCGCCGTCGAAACTGTACAACATGACTTCACCATGGCCTTTTTCAGTCTTTGGATTTGATGTTATTGGGGTAGTTACACCGAAATGGTCAAACGGACATGAGTACATCCTGGTGGCAATAGACTATTTTACAAAGTGGGTCGAGGCCCAATCCTGTGCAGTACTGAAAGCGTCGCATGTAACCAAGTTCATCAGAAATAATATTATTTGTCGTTATGGGGTACCGAATGAGATCATTTCAAACAATGGCCCCCATTTCAAGAGAGAAGTGTTTGACTTGTTGGAAAAATACAACGTGGATTTTCATAAGTCATCCACATATCGGCCGCAAACTAACGGAGCTATTGAGGCCGCCAACAAGAACATCAAGCACATTTTGCAGAAAATTGTTGAGACTTACAGGGACTGGCCGAACAAATTGCCATTTGCTCTTTGGGGCTACAGGACTTAATTCGAACATCTACTGGGGCAACTCCGTATTCTCCGGTTTATGAGATGGAGGCAGTTCTGCCGATTGAAATAGAGGTTCCGTCGTTGCGGGTTATGGTTGAGTGGCAGATAGTAGAAGCGGATTGGCAGTAGAGCAGGTTCGAGGAACTGATGTTGTTCGACGAGAGGAGGCTAAAAGCACTATACCATGTCTAAGGATATCGGCGCAGAATTCCAGAGCTTTTAACAAGAAAGTTAAGTCCAGGAATCTTAAGGAAGGGGATTAGGTACTGAAAGACAACAGAGCTCCCATCCATGACCCTAGGGGCAAGTTCAGACCTAATTGGACTGGTCCTCATATCATTAAATCAATCTGGTCAGGTGGAGCTGTCATTCTTATGGACCTAGATGGCCTCAAATTCTCCCAGCCAATCAACATGGACAAGTTGAAGAAATACTATCCTTAAGTGGCTCGTTAGGCCAAAAACCCGGAAGGGCAACCTAGGCAAAATTTAGAGCACAAAAAATTAGAAAAAAGAAAAACTGAGCTCGCAAGATTGAAAACCCAAAAAGGGCAGCCTTGGCAAAAGTTAGATCGCAAAAGGAGAGTGTTAATACCCGAGTGAACCCGAACCAAACTACGTAAGGCTTGATTCCCATCTTCGGGATACGTAGGCAACTTCTTTCTGAAGCTCATCCGTAAACACTTCAAACTCAACTGTGTCCATGGGTTTGATCAAGGCATCTTTGTCCGCTCATTATCTGAAAGATCGGTTGTGATCCTTACCCTGAGAGAAGAGCTGATTACAATGCTGAGCAGTGCTATTCAGTCTAAGGGAAACTTTCCATTTGCTGGATTCGGGGTTGTACATCTCGAAGATAGATTCCAAGTGTGTCAAGTTGTGATCCTTATCAAAAATAGTTTTGAAAAGTTTTAATAAAAGTTGATTATGCTCGAACTAATCTTTTTATAACTTAGACCATTTTTGGACCAAAAGGAAAATTTTCAGTACCCACAACTCTAATTTCATTGATTTCAATACAAAGTTCCCAAACTCTCGATACACATCAAAGTTGCTTTTTATTACATTCAAAAGGAAAACTTGAAAGTACAGATCAAAGTGATAAACTTGGGGTGGGGCATAAATAAATCAGGTGTTCTTACATCCCCTCCCAGAGCTTGTGGAAGCTTCAGATGCTAAAGTAGGCCCGGTTTGCACCTCATCTTCAAGCCAAGCTATGCATTCACCAAATAAGGCGTAATTGAAATTGGGAGCGGGAGCCAGAAGTTCTATTGTCCTCCATGCAATGGGATATCAAGCTAGTTGTAAACCTTGGATTGGAAATGAAGTCGGGTACTCTACTCCTTCTTCTGGGCAAATTTGGTCGTGTCCGAACTGATGCCTAAACCGGAATGGAAAGTAGAATACGCAGTGTATCAAGCCAACCAGCTGAATACCGGGTTACCAAGCCATATTGTAGCTCATCTCGGGTAGATCAAACCAGGGGCAACGCCAAGCAACGTCAGCAGCAGACCTATTACACATCCAATGGCACCACCACCCCTCGTTTGGGAAATCGACTAGCTATTGGCGAAAGAAATAGCTTCGTGCTAAATATACAGGGCAAGAGTCCACTACCTTTAACCTGTCCATGAGCCATATCTGGGGGAGAGGGGGATAAAAGAAAAGAGAGATTAAAGAATAGAGAGGTGTATGTGGAGAGAAAAAGTGAGAACGGGTTTTGAGAGAAACAAAGCATGAGTACCGAGTGATATGAGAAACACATGTGACAAGGCTGGGAAACATTACCTAAAGAAGTAGTGGACTTCTTGCGAATTTGGTCTTCTTCAGCCGATGGAAGGCATCCAAGCCCATCAAAGTCTCGGCTAGTGTTCAGCCAATGCAACTTTTACCCTCTTTTAAGCCTTGAGCTACTTTAACCAAGCGAATGCTAGACCTTCCGAAACTTGGGGCAAGTAGAAAATGAGTCAACATACATACACAAAGGGCATGCCGCCGAAAACTCTGCCAAAGACGGTAGCCGCGGTCACCGGCGTCAGAAAATCAATGAATAAGATTGGGAATATGCAACTCTCCGTTGTGAACCAATGATTGAGCTTCATGTAAAGTGAGCCCGCACACCCTTCCTAAAGCTTGGATCTAACTGAAACGGGACTGGGGCAGGATTTCCTTGTCACGCAGAGATTCCATCAAAACTTGGAATTCTTCAATTCTAGGGCATATCTCTTGTCCCCCGAAGCTGAAAACATGTGTAACTGGGTTCCAACATCTAGCCGCGGCATGTAGGAACGGAAAACACAGTGAGGTACGACTTAGCGGGAATAGTCCATTCATCCCGAAACCCCGAAAATTCACTTTTTCCGAGCCATCTAAAGTTGCAATCCAATTTGAGAGTGTTTCGGTGAAGCATGGCTCCATTTGTACAAAAACAGAGCTGGAATGAAGAAACTACGAAGTCCCAATATTTGTAGAAGACAAGGCACTGAGTGGAAGACAAGTGATAGCAATCTGGAGGCCCCTTGCACTGATGGCCGACCGGCCAGTGCTGATAGTCGACCAGCCACATTTTGTAGCCGACCGGCCTCCATTGGTGGCCGACAGCCTCTATTCATGGCCAATGGCCTCCTGGTTTGTCCTCTGGTCAATTTGCATATTGAGAGTGCTGAGAACCTGTGTTTTGTTCTGCTCTTGGTGCATTCTGCTATTTTGTTTTAGTAGTCTTGTTGAGTGATTTTTAAGTTTTTTCGATTTGTTTATCGCGTTATTGTGTTGCTTATCGAGTTGTATTTGTTTTGTTTCTATTTATCGAGTTACTGTTTTGATTATCGAGCTGTTATTATTACTTGTTCATCGAGTTGTTTTACTCTGTTTGTTATGTGTTGGTCGGTTCATTACCTGATTAAGAGAATGCCAATACAATGTGCGATGTTCAATTTCCAATAATCTTGTTTTTATGCATTGCGATGTTATGCGGTGCTCAGAATGTAAAATACATCACTTTTTCATCAAAAAGTTTTTTCATTCCGATCATGGTTACCTTTTTTCAAAAGAGTACAAGTTCTTAAAGAAAATAAGACTGTCTAAGCTGTACAATGTGCTAACGCTACTAGCAAAAAAGAAACCAAGCAAAAACATATAAATCAGTGCCAGATATCTCAGTCTCGAAAGGCTCTCTTTGTCCTCTTTCTGGGCACAGACTCAGAGCTGTCTCCGTCAGCGCTGCTATCTGTATCTCCCTCTGAACCTGAACCTGAGTCATCACCGCTCTCTGCCTCAAAGCGTGACTCAGCATCTTCTCCACTAGCAGAACCCGAGTCGGCATCAGCATCTCCGCTCTCGGATGACTCGACGTGCTGACCCACAACCTCCTCAGTCTCACTGGTCTCATCGTCATCGTCACTCATGATAGGCTTTGAAAGGCTCCTCTGATCTCGACCGCGACGTCTCCCTCGGCCACGTGTCGGAGCCTCTCTCTCTCTCTCTCTCTCTCTCTCTCCCTGCTGCTGGAGGGGGTGCTGATGGTCCAGCTACTGCTGCCGCCGATGCTGTCGGTAAAGGTGGGACCTGAAAAAGACAATTGGTATATGTCAGTCACAGTATGTGTATCAGGTGCAAGTATGGTGTGTAGAATGAGTACATACAGAAGTCACGTACAAAGTATGAATACAGTATGAAAATGCGGTTTCAGATGCAATGTATCAGTGCAGTGTGGGGAAGTGTTCAGTCAAAATGTCAGTTTCAGTGTATCAATGGAAATGTGATGACCAAAATGCAAGAAAATTGAAGAAATTACCTGAATGCCATGGAAGCCAAGCAGTGCCTCCCTCCTCAAGATCATGCCCTCAAATGCGGCCAACATCTCGAGTAATCCCTCGATGTACCATGCTGGTGCCTGTAAATGCAATTCGAAATGATCAGTGTTTGGAAGGAATGAATTTTTGAGTATTTGAGCAAGAATGGAAAAAAAAAATGAAAAAATGAAAGTTGTAGTGCATACCGGAGGTGAATCAGGCTCTCTGACATATCTGTGACCAGCCACCGGAGGCTCAATCAGAATCTGATAAGCCTCTCCGATATACAGCCAACTTGTCAACTCGATCAGAAGCTTTCGCCAACTAAAGCTCTGCCTTGTGGGGGGCAGCCCTCTGGCTCTGCCCCTCGACCCTTGAGCCCTACTCGTCGAAGGGGCGTCAGCTGCTCTCCCTGTATGAGCGTGAATACCCATCAAGGTAAGCATGAGGTGCGTTTGGATATATGCAACATAGTCCCCCTCTCCAAGAAAGTAGTCGGCCTCCACACCTCATGTAAAGTCAAGCACCACCTAGGAGGAGAGACTCTTTGTGGCCCGCATAGATGGCGAAGGCGGCAAGGGAACTGTCTGCAATGGCAAACCCAACGTCTGGCACAGGAAACGCTCGCCTAAAAACCAAGCTCGGTATACTAGTCCCTCAAGTACAAACCGATAACGGGAAACACCCCAAGCACCAGCAAACTGGTATCTGACATCCTCAGGCATCGTCGCCCAGGGCTGCCACATGATCTACAGATAGTAAATACACAAATTGTTAGTTGCCAATAGATATGCAATATGAATTAGAGCTGAAGTAAAGTAGCAGTAACTGTGAGTTTTGAGTTACCTCCATTGTGGTCACCGTGTCAAAATATCGGCGAAAGAATGAGAAGGTCTCCTTGGTTCTCCTCATGCAACTACTATCGTACCAGTGAGAGTAAGGTACAACAGAAGGCATATCCACCTCCGACTCTGGGGCGAGGGTCGAAAAATATGCATATACCCATAGCTGCAAAAAGTAAAAGGGCGACAGTGAGTATTCAACAGATAAACACAGGTGATGCAAAAATAGAATATGTGTGCAATATACAGATAATATAGAATGCAGAGTACAGAAAGCATAGTGTGTAATGCAGTGTACATAAAGTACAAATGCAAAGCAGAGGTCAGACTATGTGTGTACGATGTATGTGGGTGCAGTGTACAGAAAGTGCAAAGCAGAAAGCACGGCAAGAAATGTAAAGTAGAAAATTAAAGCATACTTTCCAGGCTCTCCAGTAGCCGCCCGCTCTGTTCCCGCTCCTACGGGACGTCGAGCTCATGTAGCAGTACAAGGTAGTGAGGCCAGCGCTGCCATAGTCATAATGCTGAACCTGAGACAAGTCCACCAAGGCACTCAGGAAATAAAGCCCGACAATGTTCGCCTTGTTAGCGAACAAGGTGGTGCCAAAGAGGAACATCAGGAAGCTTCATGGGTGCTACTCGATCTCCTCTCGGGTCTCTGGCTGTGTCCCTTTGAAATGATCCACAAACCAGGGATACCGAACCATCCCTAATCAAAAGAGAGGTGGGCATGTCCCAAGTAAGTAGATCCAGGTGGCCTCTCACTCACCCATGTCTGTATCATATGGGATCGGTCGACCT
Organism: Camellia sinensis; assembly: GCF_055761805.1. NCBI lineage: Eukaryota > Viridiplantae > Streptophyta > Magnoliopsida > Ericales > Theaceae > Camellia > Camellia sinensis. The sequence continues at coordinate 65,375,112 of NC_138968.1, read as the reverse complement.
CCTACCTCGATGTCAGTGAGCATAGCAAAGTCGTATGGGGTCATCGTCATGTTGCCTGCGGTAGAGAAGTGGAAAGAGTTGGTGGTGTCCCACCACCTCTACCAACGTGCCAAGCAGGGGCCTACTCGTGATAAGGCGCGATAGCCCTGTGCAAAATAAGCTGAATCTGACCTCATTGACAATCTGATGGATGCCAGCGGGAAGGTCCATATCCTTCGCAGATGTGGCTCCGTATCCTTGGATGGAGTGTGACTCCCCCTATAATTAGAACAAGAAGATGAAAGGCAGTGTAAGAAATACAGTGCAAGAATGCATCTAAGACAAACAGATGGAAGGCAGTGTAAGAAATACAGTGCAAGAATATGTCTAAGACAAGCAGATGAAAGACTGTGCAAGAGTGTGATTTATGCAAGAAATGCACGGTACATTGTGGAAAATGTAAGAAGACAGTGTATACCTCAGTGGCGCCATAGGATAAATGAGACTCCGGTTCTCACAGCAAGAGATCTGCTGGTGCGCCTTGCACAAATCCTCTAAAATGACGAATGGTATCGGGCGGTAGTACGTGCACCTCGGGGTGGTATGTCTCCGGGTCGAAAGGATGAACCCTGTGTGGTAATGGTACATGCTTGGGATCTCCCTCCATCCCTGGAGAACCTCCGTTATGGGGAATGTCGTCTGCCATCTGGAAAGGAGATGAGAAAGTGGGCGAAAATGAGCAAAATGGGTGGAGAATGCCAACAGTCAACAAAAGTCAACTCTAAGAGAGAGAGAATGAAAAAAAAGTCAAAGCCCAGGAGAAGGCACAAAACCCAAGAGAAACTCGAGGAGAACAAGCCTCAAGTAGTGGAAATGAAGAAAAAAGCACTGACATCAAATTTCAATCGGTTCAAAATGAAGGAAATCAAGAGGTTCTAGCGAATCAACTTCACGTGAGGCATTGGAAAATACATATAAAGCACGAATCTGGAGGGGAAAATGGTCTAAAGTGATAGAGGGATGAATTTCGGCTAGGGAGAAGTGAGGAAATGATGTTTGGGTGCCTATACTTAAAGAGCTGAATGCAAAAAGACCAAAATGGCCTGAGTTGCCATTGGTGGCCGACAACTTACAAGTGTGGCCGACAGGTGGCCGACACCTCTCCATGGTGGCCGACAAGCCTCCAGTGTTCTCCCTGTGTGTTTTTCTACTGTTTTGTTCCATTGGTTCTCAAGAAAGTGCAAGAAAAGTTCACTTTCAATCTCAAATTGTCTTTGCGGAAGTTCCGAACAGTGTCTTCGGTGCACGACTCATCACTAGTCAACATGAACGAGGTGTATCCTTTTAAAACATATTGCAACTCTTCCGAGAGGTAAATTGGAAGTTCCGACGAAGTCGACTTTATCACACATGTTTTGTCATTGTATAGAATGTGTATCTCTCTGTCGTCGCATAGAACGTGCCTTTCACATGAGATTTTGCATAGAATGTGCACTCCTCGCATTTGCATAGAACATGATTCTATTTCCCATTTGCATAGAGCATGCATTTAGTTTTTCACATAGAACATGCTGTTAATCTCGCATTGAACATGCATTTCGTCATGGTTATTCTTGCATGGAACATGCACTCTTACTATGTTATGCTTGTTGAGTTTCTTTCTTATGCAGGCACGATATTGTATGTACGGTTCATTCAAAGTAGTTCCGGGTAGAATCACTTGTTTCCTTCGAATCACCTCTTTCTCCTCTCGCATGCAACGCGTTAGGACGCTTAGATACATTTGGGTGCGTCCCGGTGTTCTCGTTACCTTTTTTTCCTCTCGCGTGCAACGCATTAGGACGCTTTGGTTAGAGACATTTGGGTGTGTCCCAATGTTCTAGTTACCCCTTTCTCCTCTCGCATGTGATGCACTAGGACACTTTGGTTAGAGACATTTTGGTGCGTCTCGGTGTTCTCGTTACCCCTTTCTCCTCTCCCGTGCGACGCATTGGGACGCTTCGGTTAGAGATATTTGGGTGTGTCCCGGTGTTCTCGTTACCACCTTCTCCTCTCTTGTGCGACGCGTTAGGACATCTTCGGTTAGAGACACTCAGGTGCATCCCGGTATTCACATCACCATTTTTCTTCTATGTGTAACACATTAGGATCTCGGTTAAGACCTCGGGTATGCCCCACGGTCGCTCTTTTCCTTTCCTGCGTGATGCGTAGTTAAGCTTGCATGATTTTCTTACATCCTTTCTACATGAAATGTGGTTTAGTTCATGTTTACTTACTTACTTTTCATGTTCGAGCTCGCCGTACCTTGTTTCGGTTTAAATGTAGCATTTCTTTGCATAACATTTACATCTAGATGTTTCATTACGACCTCATTGCATGATCATAAGTTATGTTTTGTATCGTGCATATCACTTGAATTTTGCCCTAGAACTACGTTGGTGATTCCTTGTAAATGGATACGTAGGCAACCTACGGGCACAACCGTTCTTCGTTTTGCTTGTTTGTTTGTCAAAAATGGGTCGTCTCTAGGCTTTGACATTCACTCTCGTCATTTTATGACTTCCGAGTTATGTCAAAGAGGGGCAACTATAGACACCCCAATTTTTACCGTCCTCAAGACTTAGACGTCACCGTTTGTGCACTTGATGATTGTGCTTGTTTGTGTTCATTTTGAGCGCCCGAAGTCCTCGGTAGATCACCTGGTCTTTGAGCCTCTAAACCTTATCTGTTTTGTCCATGTTTTTAGACCAAGAGCTTGTTACCTCTTGTCTGGAGGAGTGCATGACCTGTCGGCCAGCCCCCTGGATTGTCGGCCATGGTTTGTGCTTGTCGGCTACCAGTGGTGGTCGACGGCCATTGGTCCCCTTTTTCAGATATTTGTTTGCCAGCTGTGCCAGCTGTTGCTCACTGAGCTACATCTTCATACATGTGTATGGGAGGATGTATACAAGCTCAAGCTTTGATTTTCTATATATGGGGGGTGTCCTCCCCCATTTTGGAGGGTTAGACATTTTGGATCAAAAATTTCTCTCTCAAGCTTTCTCTCTCTCATTTGATATTTTGTGCTTTGTAGTTAGTTTTCTCTACACTTTTGCACACCAAACCTTAACCAAACTTGACCACCATTGAGTTGAGGTCCCTTGGAGTTGTGTTTGAGCTTGAATTTGTGGCTGAATTGTGCTTTGCTTCAAAGGTATAGAACTTACCTCATTTAAGCCTATTGTGCATGCGTGTTTTGCCATCTTTTTCTACTATTTTAAGGCTGTTTTTGAAGTATAAAAACTCTGTTTTTGAGGCATAAAAGTGGTGGCTTGAGCCTTTATGAGTTGAGGGGTTGTCCCCCCCTTTTCTTCCTTAGCTTGTGAAGCTTTCTATGCTAGTTTTCATCACATTCAAAACAACTTTTTTGGGCCTTTTAACCACTAAAATTCAGAGGTTTTTCAATGACAAAAACCTTATTTTGAAGTCCAAAAATTGGAAGGGTTAGCCTCCCCTTCTTGTTGGTTTGCTTGCATGCCTAGTTGCCTTACATGTTAGCATGTTTTTATAGCTTAACCTAGCTTTGGTCCAGCATGTTTTTGCTGCTGTTTTGACTTGTTTTAGCTCTGTTTTGGGCTGGTTAAGTCCTTTGAGCCTTGTATGGCATGGTTGTAGTGTTAATTCTTTCATTAGCTTGGTGTTTTAATGCTTTGATCATCATTCTATTGAATTGAAAGCATGTTTTAGTGTTATTTTGCACTCCATTCCAGCACTAAAATCTCTACATTCTCCCTCTATTCTTCACTTTTTCATTTTCTTTGAAAGTGGTTTTTAACCACTTGTTGGCTTAAGTGTGAAATTGAGACATTCATGCTTATTGGTTTAATCCCTTCGGTGTTCATTATCAATGGCATGAGGTCCCTTTCATGCCCAAGGCACTTGTGGTTTAAGCCCTCTTCCAATTAGAGGACACTCACTTTTGGACTTAACCGATTAAAGAATGGATTGGTAATCTAAAATGAGTAAACAAAACATGGCATGTAAAAGAGGCAAGATAAGCATCTTTCATGTTGCATTGCATGTGTTCGGATCGGTCGTTAATTCGAACACGAGGAAAATGGGATATTTCATACTCAAAGTGATGAAATGTGCCACTTTTCTTGGTCACCATCACCCTTGATCATGCATGATAGGGTGGTGGTTTTGTTGAGTCTTGTTTTGCACTCATTAAGCTTGTACAAGCTTGGCTCCTTAGCCATCATGTATGGAAAATGTTTGGTTGATGGTCTGAGGGCCAAGAGTTGCACTCCTTTGAGCTTGTGTAATGATAACAAGGGTAACAGTATAGACAAACCTTAAGAATACACTGTTTTGCCTCTGTTTGCTCTCTGTTGCAGCAAAAAAGGAAGTTCAGCAAAGGGGTAGCCGACCGGCCACCAGCAGTGGCCGATGGCCACCATTGGTAGTCGACCGGCCATCAATGAAGAAAGTTGCTCAGTGTGTTCCTGTGGTGGAGCAGAGGTGTTCTGGAAGTTGGTGCAATTTTCAGTGATAAAAAATGTGCAAACAGAGGCTGCAATGGCAAAGCGGTGGCATTTTCGAGTGGAGAAGTCGAGCATGCATGCATCCCTCGCCCCTTGAGGCCATTTACTTGCTTTGCTTAATTAGTTAGTTGCAGCTAATTCATTCATACCAGTGTTGTAACTATTTAGTTAATTAATCCATTTTGTAATTAATTAGCTTAATTCGATTTGTACTAATTAGTTAACTAGAATAGTTAATTAGTTTCGAGTTTTGAAATAATTAGCTTAGCTTAAATTAGCCTAGCTAGTTCGCTTATTCATTCGGGCCCTCCTTTGCGAGGGCATAATTTCATAATAAGTGTGCGTGCGTTTGTGTATGTCTTCCAACCCCACGTCTTTCTCCCTTTTATTTAATCGCTTTTGATGGTTAGATTAGGGACATTTTCGATTAGCATACCTTATGCTTGCATCCATTCATTCACATTGCATGCACCGAGGCTCGGCGCATCATCCAAACTACATTGTCATTTCAGTATTTATTTGCATACATGTTTAATCGCATGTTGTTCAAATTGATTCGTATGCCATATTAGTAGCCGAGCCTATTAATTTCATATTGCATGTGTTGCATTAGACATCTCGTATAGTTAGGATCATGTATTTTTCTAGCTAGTTTTTATTTTGGCTTGTAGTACTAGGTAAGTTTTATGCTTTAGCATACTTGCATAAGTGTGATTGCCATATTACCATGTTTTGCATGCTTGTCGTGAGGCTATGTGCTTACTTGCTAAATTGATTGAATGCCTGCGGATGAAAACTTGATTGTTTGAATTGTAACAATTCAACGAATGCGCGTTTTAAAGCCCACTTTGTTGTGGCAAATCATGTTTTAAGCCCACTATGTTTGGTGGCAAATCCGCATCTTTAAGCCCACTTGAGGGTGGAAAACTCAAACCATTTTCGCAAAACAAACATGACTTGAAATGTTCCAATTCTTGCGATTTAGTCTATACTTGCTTGTGTGCGTCACATAGTAAAGTTAGTTAAATAACTGGAATAGGAACACATAATGTTCATAAAATGACATATCATGGTTAGTAGAGGCCGATCTTTGATCAAGTGAGCGGGGGTGCTCAATTCATGACCTTCCCCCCTCGTACCCAAGCTCCCGAGCCGAGAAAACTTTGGTAATGATGGACACGTGGCCTTTGGCACGAGTCAGGGTTTCCTAAATTTTCCCAAAACAAAATATTTAGGTGGCGGCTTTGTAATCTGGCAAAGTAATCCAATTTTGGCATTATTTGATTAAAAATCAATTTTTCAAAAAGATTTTCCGAATTGGACTCTTTGGTGTTTATCAAGTTCACATTGCACTTGTGAGACTAGATTCAGAATCGCGGGAGTCCGAACTGTGAGATCTTCTTTTCAAACCCTTTCTGAAAGGCGGGGAGTGAAAAAGGTGAGTCCACAAAGCCTCTCAGGGGTAATATTTCTTCAACTTGTCCATGTTGATCGGTTGGGAAAATTTTGGGCCATCTAAGTCCATAAAAATCACAGCTCCACCCGACCAAGTAGTTTTGATGATGTAAGGACCAGTCCAATTGGGTCTGAATTTTCCCCCAGGGCCATGGATAGGAGCTCGGTTGTCTTTCAGCACCAAATTCCCTTCTTTGATATTTCGGGACTTGTTGAACGTCCTGGCAATCCTGCGTTGATAATCTTGAACATGGTACAGTGCTTTTAGCCTTCTCTCATCGAACAACATCAGTTCTTCGAACTTGCTCTGTTGCCAATCCGCCTCTGCTATCTGACACTCAGCCATAACCCGCAACGATGGAACTTCTATTTCGATTGGCAGAATAGCTTCCATCCTATAAACAAGAGAGTACGGAGTTGCCCAGTAAACGTCCAAATTGAAGTCCTATAACCCTAGAGTGTAAATAGCGATTTTTCTGGCCAATCCCTGTAGGTCTCAACCATTTTCTGCAAAATATGCTTGATGTTCTTGTTGGCGACCTCAATAGCTCCGTTGGCTTGTGGCTGGTATGTAGATGACTTATAAAAAGCCACGTTGTATTTCTTCAACAAGTCAATCACTTCTTTCTTGAAATGGAAGCCATTATCTGAAATGATCTCATTCGGGACTCCATAACGGCAAATGATGTTATTTCGGATGAACTTAACTACATGCGCTGCCTTCAACACTGCATAAGACTGAGCTTCCACCCACTTTTGTGAAGTAATCAATTGCCACTTGAATGTATTCATGCCCATTTGACCCTTTCGGTGTGACTACGCCAACGACATTGATTCCCCAGACTGAGAAAGGCCATGGTGAAGTGATGTTATATAGCTTCGACGGCGGGATATTCATGCGACTGGCATGAATTTGGCATTTGTGGCATCGCTGAACAAAACCAATACAATCCTCTTCTATGGTAGACCAATAGTAACCTTGCCTGAGAATCTTCTGGGCTAACATTACTCCGTTCATGTGCGCTCAACACTCTCTCCTATGGATGGCCTCCATTAGGCGCTTTGATTCCTCTACGTTGACACACAGCTTGTGCATTCCCAAATGGCCCCATTTGAACAGTTTACCTCCGCAAATGATAAATTAAACGGGCATCCGCTGTATTACCCTCTTATCTTTGGCATTTGCCCCTAGTGGATAAACCTCATTTTCCAAGAAGTTCCAGATATCATAAAACCAAAGGTTTTGATCTTGCACTTCATCTATTGCAGCAATAGACTCGTAGGCTGGTGTATATATTTGCTCAATAATAATCGGACGCATTTGGACTCTAAAAGGGATGTCTATCATAGAAGATAGAGTTGATAAGCCGTTAGTGAACCTGTTGTTCTCTCTTAGTAGATGCGTAAAGGTTAGCTTCTCAAACCTAGGAATCAGAACGTCCTAGGTTTGGTGATAGATCTTCATCTTTTCTTCTTTGACCTTCCAGTCACCTTTTGCTTGAGACATAACCAGGTTCGAGTCCCCAATGACGTCCAACCTTTTTTCCCCTAGTTCTAAGGCGGCTTCCAAAGCAGCGATACACGCCTCATATTCTGCTTTGTTGTTGGATACTTTGAACCAGAGTTTGAAGGCTAAGGGTATATGGGAATTCAGCAACAACCATATCCCATAACCGTACTGGTTAGACGCTCCGCCAAAGTACATTGTCCAAATCTCTTCGTCGAATTACAAAATAGCTTCATCTGGGAATAGGTATTCTACCGCTTCATCCCCTTCTACTGGGTGATCTACCAAGAACTCGGCTACCGCTCTTCCCTTAACAGACTTGTGAGTAACATACTTCAAATCAAATTCGGAGAGAAGGAGTAACCAATGAGCTAACCTACCCGTAAGCACTGGTTTCTCGAAAAGATATTTGATGGGATCTAATCTCAAAACCAGAATAACGGAGTGAGCTAACAGGTAGTGCCTCAATTTCCTTGTAGCCCATACCAAGGCTAAGCAAGCTTTCTCCAACGGAGTGTAGCGGGTCTTGTAATCCAGCATTTTCTTACTCAGGTAATAGATGGCTTTCTCAACTTTATCCTCAGATTCTTGAGTGAGCATGCATCCCATTGCTGTGCCTGTTACTGACAGATACAAAATCAAGGGCTTCCCGGCTCTGGCAGCAACAACACGGGTGGATTCTGAAGGTACTGCTTGATCTACTCAAAAGTGAATTAACATCGGTCATCCCATCGGAATTTCTTTCCTTTCTGCAGGAGACCAAATAGTGGTTCACAAGTCAAGCTTAATTTAGAAATAAATCGTCTTATGAATTGTACTTTACCTAGAAAGCCTCGCATCTCCTTTTCAGTCCTTGGTGGTGGCATTTCTAAGATGGCCTTGATTTTGAAAGGATCTACCTTGATGCCCCTCTGTGCGATCAAGAAACCCAACAATTTTCCTGCTGTTACACTGAAAGTGCATATCTGCGGATTTAACCTCAACCGATATTCTCTGATCCGTTGAAAGAATTTATTCAAGGCGGTGTAGTGGCCCTCTCTTTCCTTGGACTTGATAATCATGTCGTCCACGTACACCTCAACCTTTTTATGGATCATATCATGCAGAATTGTGGTTGCAGCCCGTTGATGGGTAGCCCCGGCATTCTTTAGCCCAAACGGCATCACCGTGTAGCAGTAAGTTCCCCACGGCGTAGTGAAAGCATTTTTCTCCCTCTCCTCGGGTGCCATCAGAATCTGGTTATACTTGGAAAATCCATCCATGAAGGAGAGTAACGCATGGCCTGCGGTGAAGTCCACCAATTCATCGATGTGCAGTAGAGGAAAGTCGTCCTTCGGACTAGCTCTGTTCAGATCTTTGAAATTCATACACACCCGAATTCTGTCATCTTTCTTTGGCATTGGAACAATGTTGGCCAATCAAGTTAGATACTCAGATACTAGCAAAAACCCTAAGTCTATATGCTTGGTGACCTCTTCCTTAATCTTCAAAGCCCAATCTGGGCGTATCCTCCACAGCTTCTGTTTGATGGGTCGAGCCTCGAGGTCAAAAGGGATCCAATGCTGTACAATCTCAGGATCGATTCCAGGCATGTCTTCGTAGCACCATGCGAAAACATCTTTGAAATCTTTTAATAAAGAGACTAAGCGCTCGCGCTCCTCTAAGGACAACGTGGACCCGATCTGGACGAGACGTGAATCCTTCTCAGTACCCACATTAATTGGAATGATTTCATCAACAAAGGGTTTTACAAACCTCTCCTCCTTTCGATTAATCAAATGTTTCAACACCAGAAGAATTCCTTCCTCATCGTTTTCATCAAAATTTTGAAAATCATGATCAATGCAATAAACAAGAGGCACAGAGAAGTACTCAGAATCTACAGTGGTATTCAACTTCAAAAGGTCCAGCTCATCCAATACCTCGGTTACAACCGACTCAAAAGAAAAGAAAAAAGATGACCTGGACAAAACCTTGGCATCCGGGTTATTAACCCTAGGAATGCCAGACCCAGACTCAGAAAAATCAGAATTTGATTCCGACTCCACAAACTCTGTGGAATCAGATTCTGGTTCACTACCTAACTCAGAACTGCTAGACAGGTAGCCCTCTTCTGGTTGCCAAATGAGGGATGGTGCATCAGATGCATCCAAGATACCACTAGAAGGGTTCGCACCCGGTTGGTCTCCGATCATGGAAACGGTCAGGTTATCCCCCAAGCTCTCTGAGTTGATCTAAGGATCCGAAAGGAGACATGCCAGTACTGCTCCTATTTCAAGTTCATTGCTGTCGAAATCAATTCATGTATTCTTCACAGCTTCAGCAGTTGGTCCAGCTATTTCTTCCGTATCACTGTCTTCCAGCTGCAAGTCAAAGAAAATCTCAAAGTCGGGAACCCGCTACTTCTCAGAGTTGAACCAGGGCTCGGGGAAACCATCGAATAGGAAGTCTTCACCCTCCCGAACAAAATGGCCATTCAGGGTTCCCCGAATTGGTTGGTGCACAAGCTTGTAACGCTTCCCGGTCTGCTTTGTTCTGGCTTTTCCAGCCATTTCTTTCACTTTCCTCACCCAGTCCTCTTTGGTGGGTATATAGCCTAGACCAAAGGCATGTGGGTTATGTGGCACATTGGCCAATGCAGTGACGCCTTTCCGGCCGCTTCTCCCTAGCCCCATTCTTGGCATGTGTTGGAGTTTATTCATGAAGTGCACAGATTGGGCGCTAACATACAAGCCCTCATCAATAGCCAGGATATTCTGCACTACCTGGGCCTTAGCCAAGGTAAACCCTAAAAGGAAGACATCCTCTTCACCATGCACAATCTCCAGCACGGGTGTAGTGGCCTCTAGCGGAGGATTTATAGATGAATTCCCGAAGACTATAGCTACCACTTTCCCATGGGGGTACTTTAGCATTTAGTGGAGAGTGGAAGAGACAACTCTTACTTAGTGTAGCTAGGGTCACCCAAGTAGTAAGTTGAAAATGGCCTGGACATCTAGGATATGGAACTCGATGTCCTGTTGAGCTGGGCCAACCTGTACTCTAATCTACACTGTCCACATCACCTCTTTGCTTGTATTGTCATACGCCCGGATCACCTGGACTGTAGGTACAAAATCGGCCAGTTTCAGGCCAATAGCATAAACCATATGATAAGGACAGATGTTGATTGCTGATCCGGTGTTGACCAATACCACTGGCATCCACTTTTCTCAGCATTCTACGGATATATATAGAGGCTTGTTATGTGCAGAGCCTTCTGATGGCAATTCCTTGTCTGAAAAGGTCAAAGTTGGCGTAGTGCCTCCCGAGAAGACTAATCCCACCAGTTGTTCTAGGGTGGTGTCGATGGATAACTTAGCTTTATCCATCGCCGTCAGTACAGCTTGTCTGTGCACTCACGAAGCCATAAGCAGACCCCAGATATATATATGTTAGCTTGAATCTTCTTCAACTATTTTAGCACAACCTCTTCCTGTAACTGCTTTTCTTTCTGTTTCTCAACTTCTTTATCTTTCCCTGATACCTCAGGTTGGTCCAGATGTGGTGGTTTGAAATATCGGCCACTTCTTGTCATGTGGTCGACTTCTTCCACATACCAAGTATTGTCAGGAAGGCCTTCACCCCAATCCTCATCGATATGGGCCAAGTGTAGGTCGTTGTCATCCCACTAGATCCCTTCGGCAGCTGACAAGCACTCGTCCGGCTCCGTTCGGATCATTCTACTATCACAAACATTTCCCACAGGGTGTTGAGCTTTTCTAGCTGTTAGATTGTTTTCACTCATTTCTTGCCCAAACTGCTCCAGCGCGGCTTCTTGTTCTATATGTACAGTACTAACAATGCCCAGTTCCTGAGTCAATTGTTCTACACTGGTGTTTTCCGACAGTTTACCCTTTCCATCGACCATTCCAGCCATTGCAGTAGTTCCCACTTTCTATTCTTCAAGCTTTGATTCAGTTCCCTCATCTATATCGAGTTCATCACTTAGCCACCCAGAATTGTTTGTTGACCAGTTCAAATCAAACCAATGAATATGCATGTCTCCTTGATCTTGCTCATCAAAGAAATGCAAATTGTCAATATCCTCCTCTAGGTAGGCAAGATCATCTAATCCCTGACTGGGCCCATCTTCTCGAACTACACTAACCTCCATTTCAGTCAGCAACACCACTTCCAGTTTTGCTTGATTGATTGGCACAATATAGCAACTCGGGTTGTACGTCCCTTCAGATAAGTCCTCAAAGCCCTCGGGCAACAGACTGATATTCTCCACCAAGGCTGACCTTCCTTTAACTTCCACTATCACCACCACTGGTTCGGGTTGGAGTGAAAACGTGCTCATCATGTATAAGTCTCTGCTCTCAGGGATGAACAACGCAGGTTTAGGTAGGTGAGAAAGGGTGATGTATACACTGGGGCCATAAAGGAGGGCCAGTGTGTGGATGAGATTTATATGCCAGGGTGGAGGGACTTGGTTATGTGGTGGGAGAGGATTTGTAGTGACGTTGGGTTTTTGAGGAGGTGCTGTCACTTTGTTGTCAATGAGATCTTGAATCTCATGACGTAGCCTAAAGCACTGATCAGTATCATGGCCATGTTGTTGATGAAAAGCACAGTATTTGGCCGGGTTATGTTTCGGATGGAGAGGATCGAGTAGTGGGCGTTGTTCTAACAGCTTAAGATGCCCCTTTTTTATTAGGATCCCTAAGGCTTTGGACAAAGTCATGTATAGCGGGGTGAAGACCCTTTGGTTTTGGGCTTCATGGCTCGAGGTTTGTAAAGTTGTATTGGATGTACTGACAAAAGGGGTGGCAGTTTTGGCTGTGGTGGTGACCATGCTCACATCCAAAGACCGTGCAGAAGTGCCAACAACCGTGGCTACATTGGAGTTGCATGTAAAGGGCCTTTTTGGCTATTCCTTCTCATAGTCTATCAGCCCTTGCTTCATTGCATCCTCAATTTGAACCCCTATTTCATAGAGCTCAACAAATGTAAACAAAGGCAGGACTATCATCTCCTGTAATAATCTCGCCTACAAGTTACGGACCACTATTCTGATTTGGTCCTTTTCAGACGGCTAGATAGTAATCATAGAGGCCTTATCCCTCTACCGAGTCACAAAGTCTGAGAAGCCTTCTTCCGGCTCCTGGCGGGTCGCTTCAAGATAACAGGTACTGACCTCGATCTGAGTATTATAGAAGTACTACGCAATGAAGGCCTTGGCCATTTCCTCTCAGTTTCTCTTCACAGAGTCTTGCAACTTTGCATACCAAATGGCTGCTATACCCGACAGGGTCTGGCCAAATAGTAACAGCTTCTGTAGTCTGGTGAGACCCATTGGTCGTAGGATATCAGAGAATAGTCGTAGATGGACCATAGGATCCCCCGGAGCCATCGAACCGGTCTATATGTAGCATCTTGAACCTGTCTGGCAGAGTCACTGCCGAGTCAGTGTATCCATTCTCAATGTCAGGGATTGAATTCACGTCCTGTGCCCGTTTGAAGAGCTTTTCAATCTTGTTGACCTTCAATGCAGTGGGGTCAACCTCGAATTCAAACGCGCCTCCATTTGGTAAACTGGTGCCTTGAAGGTCTGAGGTGGGATCAGATCTGCCGGAATGCCCATATTCTCTTGGACATTGATTGTGACCTTGGGTGCTGGAATTCCCGCTGGGGGTGCACGGAATGCAGAGGCTACTGCCGGTTGTGGTTGCTGTTATTGAAGCCTTTTTATCACTTCTGCTTGGCGGGCTATGACCTCGGCTTGATGAGCTGTGGTCTCAGCTTGGCGGGCAACATCTAGCTACATATTCTCAATAGTCTGCTAGAGTTGACGAAGCATATCTTCCATGCTGACTGGGGGATGTTGAGCTATTAGAACTGGTGAATACTTTCTTTCTGGAGTAAAAGTAGAAGACTGGGCCTGACTGGGCGTAGGCGAGGTAAATGGTGACTGCTGGATTGGTGAATTCTACCTGATCCTCCTCCGTCTGGTAACCGGTGGGAGTGAAACAAACACTAGTTGTCCCCTGACAAGATCCCCGGATCTGCAAATCCTTCTCACTCGGGTCCAAAGAACTTAGAGGGTAACAGAATCGTTTGAAGCAATGGTGAAACACTACCTTGCAAAAGGAAATAAAGCAAAAAGAAAAACAAAAATTAAAAACTGCACAACACCTCAGCTCAGATTCTAATCAATACACTGATGTAATCAAAGCTGTAGAACCATACTCAAAACTGAATTCTGCCTCCCAAAAAACTGATACCGAGACTTGCGACTGATACATACATTCCTGCAGAGTTTCACTCTAAAAGCACATATCAAGCAAGTAAGAGCCAAAACACCCCTATGATGGGGTGGGATTACCCTGTCCTAGTTTCATCAGGAACTAGGGTTTTCACTATTCAAACAAAGCGTTTTCACGCAATCCTGCATTCAAGTAAGCAACATGTCCTAGTTTGGAACAGTCTTTATGGTTTCCGATATGCAACTAGGTTAATTGGTCAAAGAGGGAACCTCAGCAAGACTACCTAATATAACTCTCGCACTTAACACCGAGAAGTGAAAGGAGGATCAAATGGTACAACGGTAGTCCAGATCCAAGGGTTGTGTTCCCATCATGGCAGAGCCCGCAACCAGTCAGCCTTTTGGCAAGCTTTTCCAAGCGAGCCTTCGGCAAACCGTTTAGGAATAGCATATGGAAAACACTGTGACTTAGGCACACCAATACAAATGCAAATGCAAAGAAATACATAAGTGTAGATAAAAAAAAGTCATGGCATGAGTTCGAGTCAAGTTCTCTAAATCCCCACCAGAGTCGCCAGAAACTATGCCTTGCCTTTTTCGCGCCCCCTCTTGGAAGGTTTGAAAGAAAGGCCTCATAGTTCGGACTCCCGTAGTTTTGAATCTAATCTCACAAGTGCAATGTGAAACTAATAAGCATCAAAGAGTCCAAATTTGGAAAATCGTTTTGAAAAATTGATTTTAAATCAAATAATACCAAAATTTGACTGCTTTGCCAGATACAGAGTCGCCACCTAAATATTTTATTTTTGGAGAAATTTAGGAAATCCTAACTCATGCCGAAGGCCACGTTTCCGTCATCACCAAAGTTGTCTCGGCTCGGGAACTTAGGTACGAGAGGGGAAGGTCATGAATTGAGCACCCCCACTCGCCCGATCAAAGATCGGCCTCTACTAATCATGATATGATTTTTTTTATAAACATTATGTGCTCTTGTTCCGGTTATTATACTAGCTTTACTATGTGATGCGCACAAGAAAGTATAGACTAGTTTGCTCCATTTGGAACAACTCAACTCATGTTTGTTTGCGAAAATGGTTTGAATTTGCCACCTCAAGTGGGCTTAAAGATTGCGGATTTTCCACCAAACATAGTGGGCTTAAAACAAGATTTGCCACTCTACAAAGTGGGCTTAAAACATACATTTGTTGAATCATTCCAATTCAAACAACAAGCTTTCATCCACAGGCATTCATGCAGTTTAGCATTTAAGCACATAGCCTCATGGCAAGCATGCTAATCATGGCATCATTCACACTTATGCAAGTATGCTAAAGCATAAAACTCACCTAGTACTCCAAGCTAGGAAAACATGAGTTAGTAAAATATGCATGATTCCTAACTCTGTTAAGTGTCTAATGCAACACACGCAATATGCAATTAATAGGCTCGGCTACTAATATGGCATATGAAGCAATTTGATAACATGCGTTTAAACACGTATTCAAAGAAGTATTAAAATGACAATGCAGTTAGAATGATGCGTCGAGCCTTGGTGCATGCAAGCCAAATGAATGAATACAAGCGTAACGTATGCTAAATTGAAATATGTCCCTAATCTAACCATTGAAAGCAATTAAATAAAAGGGAGAAAGACGTGGGGTTGGAAGACATACACACACGCGCGCACACACACTTATTACAACATTACGCCCTCACGAAGGAGGGTTTGAATGAATAAGAGCTAACTAACTACGCTAATTAAGCTGACTAATTTTTACAAAACTCGAAACTAATTAACTATTCTAGTTAACTAATTATTACAAACCGAAATCGAATAACTAGTTAAACTAACTAATTATTTACAACTCTTAATTAGCTACAACTAATTAATTACAACACGTATTTAAGCTATATACTTAAGCATTAAATAAGCTTGAAAGGCAAGGGAAGCTCATGCACGTGTTCGGTTTCCACCCGAAAAGCCACTATTTTGCTGCTGCAAGCCTTTGTTTGCACATTTGATCACTAAAAATTCTGCCCATTTCCAGAACACCTCTGCTCTATCTTACCAACATATTTTACAAATTTCATTGGTGGCTAACAGGGGGCCAGTTGGCTACCAATGGTGGCCGGTCGCTACTGGTGGTGGCCGGTCGACCATTGTTGACATGGACTCCCTTGCTGCAACAGAGAGCAAATAGAGCAAAACAGTGTATTTCTCAAGAGTTGTTTGCACACTTTTCCTGTCCTTTTCAAGGGGAAATCAAAGGAGGGACAAAATTTGGTTCATAAACCATCAATCAAGCAATTTCATTGCATGATGGCTTGTGAAACCAATTGTGCAAGTTCAATAAATGCAAAATGAGACCAAAAGTCCATCACCCTATCATGCATGATCAAGGACAATGGAGACCAAGGAAAGTGGCACATTTCATCACTTTTGAGCATGAAATGTCCCATTTTCCTTGTGTTCAAATTAACGTCCGATTTGAACACATGCAATGCAACACAAAGAGATGTTTGTCTTACCTCTTTACTTGCCAATTTTGTTTACTCATTTTAATTACGAAATCATTCCTTAATCCATTAAGTCCATTGGTGAGTGTCTTCTAATGGAAAGAGAGCTTAAACCAAAGGTTGTTTTAGGCATGAAAAATACCTCATGTCGTTGGTAATGAACCCCAAAAGAGATTAAACTATTAAGCACAAATATCTCAATTTCATGCTTTAAACAACCAAATGGTTTGAACCACTTTCAAAGCAAAATAAAATCAAGAAAGAAAGGAGGTTGCAGAGATGATTAAGTGCTGGAAATGAGTGATAAAAGCACTAAAACATACGACCAACTCAAACCAATGGTGGTTAAAGCCTCAAAACATTAAGCTAGTGAAGGAATTTACACTACAACCATGCCATACAAGGCTCAAATGAGCCTACCAGCCCAAAACAGAGCTAAAACAGGTTATTTTAGAGACTAAAACATGCTCAAAAACCACTTTTAAGCCACAAAATAGAACCTTTTACAGTTTCAAACCAGCCCCAAAAAGTAAGAAAGATGGTAAAACAAGTATATTGAAGCAAAGTAAACAAGGCAAGTGTTGTACCTTTGAAGCAAAGCTCCTGTTTAAGTGCCAAACCTAGCTAAAACCACTTGCTAGAGATCAAAAAGGGTCTCAAATATCCTTAGCCCAAAGAGAAGCAACTTTGATTAAGGTAGTGTATGTAAAAGTGTAGAGAAAACAAGCAATTAAGCACAAAATTGCAAGAGAGAGAGAAATCTAGAGAGCGAGATTTTTTGTTCCAAAATTTCTAACTCTCAACAATGGGGGAGGAACCCTCATATGTATAGAAAAACATGCATTGAGCTTAGAAACATCCTATCATACACGCGTAGGAAGATGTAGCTCAGTGTGCTAATAGCTGTCACAGCTGTCAACAAATATCTAGAAAAAGACACTAGTGGCCATTGGCCACCACTAGTTGCCTACCGGCCACACCAATGGCCGACAACCATGAGCCATGGTCGACAGCCTATGGTGGTGGCCGACAGGTCACCAAAAGGTCCAGACACCAAATTTTGGTCCAAAACAAGGCATAAAAAAAGACAAGGTTTAAAGGGTCAAAGACAGGGCGCTCCGCCGAGGGCTTTGAGCACTCTAAAAGAACATACGCAATCACAATCACCAAATGCACAAGTGATGAAGTCCAAGTCTTGAGGATGGTCAAAAATGGGGTGTCTACAGATGCTAAGGTCACGCGTAATTGGTCGTCCTTGATGCTAAACATCTCGAACATTTTCACTAGTTGCTCTAGCTACTCATCTACCTTCAGTGGCTCGTTGGGATCACCCACAAGCTCATCCAGATTTGACCGAAAAAACTCTCGCTTCAAGAATGACGGCCCTGCCTTAGCTGCTTGGGCATGTACTTGATTCTCTACTTTGAGAATGTCCATTGACTCCCGCAATGCTCCAACCATTTCGCGAGCCAAGGCGCCTATGGCCTGTTGACCAACTGGTTCGGCCACATTGGCCTGACCAACTCCTTCTTTCTGTGCCAGAATTTCATTCGGTAAAGGCACCTTATGCCTCATAGGCCTACCACGCCTACCACCACCACGTCCACGTCTTGACATCCTAATAAAGGTAACATAAGAGATTTTACAAATGTGCTGCAGCTAATTCACTCATGTCCTAATACGATGGACAACAGTAATTCACTCCACATAAGCACATAGTCACGTAAGCACATATGAATTTTCCTCCTAGATAATGACCACCCCGCGGCATTGCCATGGTTCCTATTAGAAACAACAATGATCGAGTGCTCTTCTAACAGGACTTCTAGAAACCTGTAGACCCAATCAATATCCTAAGAACTAAATCCCATACCCATATAATTATATAAGCATGTTATCACATAGCATACCCTGCATACTAATGTCTCTATCAAGCGAGACAAACCCCATTGTGGTAATAACCACTTCCTACGCACCCAAAGTATTCAAACCCTGTACGCTCTGATACCAAGTTGTTACGCTCCCGAAATAACTACAATAATCCAACTCCAAACACTAGTACAATGTGATATAAACAAAATAAGAAGCTTTCATTCATCAGAGTTTATGTACAAAAGATGACACATGCGATATACATTCATAAATCGTTCATCTTGAATCTACAACATGCGTTACAAAACGAAATAAAGAATGGAAGCTAAACAGGTATTCATATGCCCTAATGACTTATATTTTTCCAAGACCGTGCTTAGTTATAACAAAATGAGTCATAAGCTCAATACAAATATAGCCCTAGGCTTGTACAAAAGATAAATACAAAGTAAACAGAAGTGAGCCTTCAGCTCCATAATTCTCCCAAGCTAAGTCCTTGGCGGAGGTATATATCCAACACCCGAAAACGTTTTTCCCAAGTAGGGTGAGCCAAAACCCAGTAGAAACAATCTAGCACAATATATGAATCTTAAAAAAGATATAAGTATGATATGCATATACAATGCCAACAATAAAATCATTCGTATTCTTACAAGATCATAATATGCTAAGTTTCATATTTCAAGCCATTTTATCTTAATTCATTTTATAACAATTCATTTCATCTTAATCCATGAGCCGATTTCATTGTTATCCAGATAACCCAACTGAGGTTACAACTTAGTGGTTCTCTAACCAATACAATCATTACACAAACACCTTAAATTTGCTATTTTACAAAAATTTCATCCCCGAGAATTGACACCAATGTATACACGCAGTTTTCGAGACTTTCACTTTAGACACACAGGCCAACTTAATTTACTGAAATCCATCACCTTTCTCCTCTCAAACATGGAATACATCCCCTTTCTCCTCCCAAACATCATACATATACAATGTATTAAAACACAATCATGTTCAATGACAACCAATAAGAGATTAGTTTTAATTCACCTAATCGTCATATAGTTTCTACAACAATCATAGCTATCCTCCACCGATAGCCCAAAACAGATAAACTAAACAGATATACAATCTTCAAGACAGATAAACTATCCAAATTTCCATAGGCGAGAGATAACAAGTATCCAACTCCATCCTTTATATAAACATCTATCCAATTTCCCATTCCACATACCAATTCTATTATTTATACAAAATAATTATTTGAAACATTTTAGGGCAAAACTCTATTTTCTCCCAAATCCAATCTATGAGTCAAAATCAACTAATTTAACACAACACATCCTCATATCTACACCCACAACCCTTCTCAATACCTTCATTTGAAAACCCCTCTTTTGATTTTAAATTAAAACCCTAGGTTTGTCTAAAATCCTCCAAATTTAAACATTTTTTACACAATCAACAGATAACTAAGTTAAAAATTATAAGAGAGTGTAGAAAGTCCCTACCTCAAAGTTAGAAGATGAGCAAAGTAAGGAGAAAACTTCAAAGATGCTGAAATCAACTTTTGTTCAGATCAAAATGGAGCTCTTGAGATGCTCTACCTTTTTCCTAAAGACGCTAGGGTAGAGAAACCAACGGATCTAAGTGAAAATGTAGAGAGAATGGGAGTTTTAGAGAGACAGACTCTAGATCCAGGGTTTTTGGAAAGTAGAGAGAGACAAAGAAATGTAAAAAAAAAGTGATGTAAAATGAGGCTGCTGTGAACTGATATACGCACAGTCCGCTCGAGGGCAAGAAGTGGCACTCGAGTGCATGAAATGACGCTCGAGTGCAAAATGCACACCCCTAGTAGTTCTGCAAACAACAGACCAATACTCGAGCGCAAGAATGGTCGTTCGAGCTAAGCCTGCTCGAGTGTAGAAAGGATTGTTCGAGGGCAGAATACACTCTCCCAGTAGTTTTATAGACCTTCAAAAGTACTGAGAGTTTACAAAGCCTACTCGAGCGCAATAAGTGCCGCTCAAGCGGATGAGCAAAATTCTGGGCAACAAGAGTTTGGAAACAAAGCAACCAACCTATTCTAAACGCAACCACAACAATCCCAAAGCCAAATTTAAGGAGATACAAGGGAAGCAAGATGTGACCAACAATATGAAACCATTAAACCCTAGTCTGGGATACAACAAGAGTCAGGTCAAAACCAGAATTGCTATAGCGTGAAAGAAAAATTTTAGATCTTCAAGAAGAGTTCTATTTTTTTTCATAAAGATAATTTTCAAGTTGTTACTTCATTATGATATTATTTGGTACAAGAAAAAAATACACTATTTAGTTGGAGTAATTCATCAACTTGATATGGAAATTTGCTAATGGAGACACGAGTTATCAACCCTTCTTTTCAAGTCTTTAATGATTGAATTTTGTGGGGTTTTACAAAATGTTTTCAAGTTTTTTATGACTGAAATTGGTGAAAAAAATAACTTCAACAATGGATCAAGGAGTTCAAGAGCCCATTTTAAAGAGCCAAATTATGAAATTAACATAACGAAAGAGCATATTCTTAAGTCAAACATGGCTTAGAATGATGTTCCATCTATGGCTTGGAGGGTTCATACATCCATTTGTAGAGAGCCAAGTCATGAAAAGCTTATTAGGAAGCATGTTTTTAAAACCAAGTTTGGTTAAAAATGATGAGCAACCCAAGGTTAGTGGATTTAAATTTTTTTTATGATGTGGAAAATCTCAAAATATTTGAATCATATACCACTATCTTCATTGTTCAAAATCCATTTTTGATTTGTGGTTCACATCAAAATTTAATTTTGATGAAATGGTTAACAAAATATCGAAGTTTAGAAAATATATTTGTTGAGTTTTTTTCCTACACTTTCACAATAAGAAGCATGGAAATGACCAATAATAATGGTCTTAGCTATTTTCATGGTTATATGTGAAATAGTAGCCAATATACAGTTGGCCAAGGAAGAAGAAACTCTGTAGAAAACATAATGAGTTCACATGTTTGTTGTTTTCTAACATGCAATGTGGAAACCAGCATTCTTGACGAAAAGCTGGCCTTTGCTATGTATTAGACATGACGTTTTTATACTCCAGATTGTCTTCGAAGTGGATATGTAAACAACTATCATTTTGGCTTTGTTGTTGGTCAATGTGTGTGCTTCGAAAGCCCTTTTTGCCATAATTTTTTATCTTCAAAGCACTCCATCTTGCATCAACAACAGCTTTGAAGAAAAAATATAATAATAATGGTGGTTGTGAACCTTCGAAACTTTGCCGAGTATTTCCAAGGGTGTAATTAGTCCTTTGTCAGCACCTTCAACCTTTGAAAGATGATTTTGGCCCTCTAGTAATACCTTCAGATGATGGCTTTCATCATTTGAATTACAACTCTTCAAGAATTCAAGACATCTCATAATTTTTTGCCATGATATTGGCTACTGTCAAGTGAGACATTTGCTACTTTTACATGGCGATAAACTTCGAATTTTTTCAGAGTGGCCTCTAAGGATTCTGAATTAGCTTCGAAGTAGCTCCAAGGAGGCTTTAATATGTCCTTCTTTATAATGAACCTTCTAGTAAGCTTCAAAGGGTGCCAAAGAAGCTTTGAAGGATTCTGAAAGAGTTTCAAAGAGGTTTTTTATAATGAACATAGTAGTGTTGCCATGTCATTAAAGTATTGGCCATGATTTTTAGGCACCATGCATAGTGAGTGCATGCATTCATTAATTACAAATTGGTGTCTCATGTTGAAATTTTGAACTTGCCATCTAAGAAAGGACAAAGCTTCTACTCATGACTCATACCAAACATGATTGGTATGTATTGTGTCCAAATCAAATTGGTGCTTCTTGATTCAAATCGATCACTTTAAAGCACTCATATTGAATTTGAAGCATATGCCTTTAGTGTAGTGTCCCTTCGAAGAACTTCGTTGGTGCTATTGTGGTATTCAAAACACTTTATTACTCATATCAGTTCTATGCTTGGTTCGACTCTTCAAAAATTCAAACAACCATCATTTTTAAAGAGTCGCGGGGGGTAATTTTGACACCATAAATAGTAATAATATTATTATTACTATTATTATTATTGCAGTACACGTGGAACTTTCTTAATCAATCATGAGTTAAGAGAAATTACAAAATTAGTGGTCTTGCATGGTGGAACATTGAAGACAAGGTGGAAGAAATTAAAGCACATGTGAAGAATATGATGGACAAAGTGACTTAGCGGAAGACATGGATGGATATGTGGCATTATGGGAATAAAGGTGGAAGAGTGGGTAGTTTTAGGTAGTTATTGCTAGAAGTTTTTTCCTATAAATAGCCATTGATGGTTACATTTACGGACCCAGAACCAAATCTAGAAATCAGTTCATTTACTTTATTTTCCAGTCCTTTAAATTCCAGTCTTTACATTCCTGTACTGAACTTTAAATTCCTAGGAGTAATTCTAAGTTAGTCTGTTACTGTAATTCCCTTCGAAGTGCAAAGGTACTATTGTAAGCTTTTGTTTACTTAACGAAGTTTGATTTCTGATACTATTTTTCCTAATTTCTTACCCTTTGATTAGTCTTCTTAATTTTCCCCTAAAAATCAAGCCACCAAGAAAAGTCCTCTTCATTGAGGCTAAAAGAATTTTGAAACAATCGTTGACTAATTGGTTCGCATTTATTAATCTTTGTAAGGACTTATCGATCCTTATTGGCACGTTCGAATTACATTTCTAACCTTCAAAAGCCAAAAAAGCCAACAACACCATACTACTTTTTCAAACCATTACAACAATGAAAACCAAAGGGAAACCCTATTTACTTGGTTAGGGTTTCATCAAAACCCTAGAAAGAGAAGAACTAGCCACTCACAGAGGAGTGAGAAGAGGTAGAGGAGAAAGAAGCCACCATGGATGATAGTCTTAAAGCTTGAAAAACTCTCTCCAAACCCTAGCCTCTCCTCACTTTTGAAAATTTTCAAAACCCTAATTTCTCATCTTTTTCTCCCTTTTATTCTTAGCCAAACAAAGTAAAAACTTTCACGCATGTTTTCCTAGGTTAACCACTTAAGCGGTGGAAGGCCGCACATGCGCTGATGGTTGGCTGGATGTGCGGTAGGATAGCAAGCCACGAGATTTCATTGCTTGAGGGGAAGATCTGCTTTTGTGCCACTTTTTGCCTGAAATTGCGTGTTGTTTGCCAAACCTACACAAGTACACAAAACGCATCATCTCTACCAAATAACCATAATTCGAAGGTTATAAATGTAACTTAAGTGGTCTTAATGTGGTACCTTTCGTCCTACATCAGTGAATATTTAAAAAAAAAATCACAAATATTATATTTTTTATGTATATTTATATTAGGTGCATCTAAAAATTTAAAAAAAAAATACTAAAAATATTTAAAAAATTCAATGAAAACAAAAAAAAATACAAAAAAAGAAAAAAAAATTAATTTTTTGAAAAGTGAATCCTAAAACTGAACAAGCTGAATGAGTTTTGAACTTTGTATATGGGACCTATGGTGGTGCTGCGCGCAGTAATTGATATACTAATTAGTGTACTAACATATGTTATGATATTGTCATTTTAAAAGTATGATCTTATCTATTATACAAATTAGCATAATTACCCATGCTATGACGGATATAAATAAATAATGAAAAATTAATTTTTAAAATTAAATAATAATCTAAAATATTTATCTAAAATATTTAGCAGAAATGATTTAGAATCAATTAAATTTTATTCATTTTTATCACAGTTACATATAAGAGAATTTTTTTTATTCTTATGTCATTAATTGTGTGCTCTAAGTTCTTAACAACAAATATATGTTATAATTTAAGTGTTAAAAATTAAAAAATAAATCACAAAAATTATATTTATGATAAAATATAAATACATTTTGTCTTATGAGTTTCGTAAATTTAATTTATCACATGATAGTGGTAAATTACATTTGTCAATATAGTAATTTTTTCGTGTTTTGTGAAGTCTAAAAATTATAATTTGTCTTATGTTATAAGATTTATGTAAAAATGAATTAGGATTCACATATTAAGTTTGGGCTTAACATTAGATTTACGTCAACTTGTATTTCACTGAATCATTAAAAATTGTCTTGTGATGTTCTCAACTTATATGAATCATTTGACCTATCTATTTATTAAATTAGTAAATATATATTGTAAAATATTTGTTTACAATAAAAATAAGAAATATGGATTTATTTTATGCATACTTATTAAAATGTTTGAGCTATAGTTTTTTTTTTTTAAAAAAAAAACTATATATTTATGTTTAAAACAATTAAATGAATAGTTATATGTATTTATGTATAAAAAAATTATTTAAGATAAAGTCACCCTAAATTGTAGGTCATATTCTAGTCCTAATAAATTTAAGTTTTATATTTAAATTATATCATAGTTTATCAGTTCGTGATTGATATGAGTTAATTTGGGGGTTCTAATATTGGATTAAACACTAAAAAGTAGCCAAGAAAATTTAGTTCCAGTCGATTTTTTTGCCAATAATTCTTGATTTAAGCCTAGTCCTTAGAGAATCGTCTAGTTCATGCCCAATCCATGAGTTAGTAGACCTATCTATTTATTTACATTTTAATTAGTAAATAATTTTTTTTTAAAAATTTATAACAAAAATAGGAAATATGTACATATTTGTTTGGTATATTTATTAACAATTTCAAAATTAATTAAGAAATCATGTACTTATTCTTAAAAGGATAAATTACATTGGTAATCCTTATATTTTAACTCTTGTGTTATTTTTGTACTTGCAATTTTAATTTGCTCAATTTTGACCCTAAATTTATTGATTAGGTGAAGGACAAGAAATTTGTAAGTACATAATTTCTTAACTGGCATTATCAATTAGACCAAATTAATACAAAATCTGAAATTAGAGGTAAAAATCAAACTAATTGAAATTATAGAAACCAAATTGACACAGGAGACAAAATGCGGGGACTATCGAAATAATTTACCCTTCTTAAATTATGTCTAATATTGATTAAGATATATTTATATCTGAAAAACTATTTAAGACCAGATCAAGCTAGAGCCTGAATAAAAAATTAATGGCTTACTAAAAAAAATTTAATAATTATAAATTCAAATTTGATCAATTTTTCATTTAAATTTTTTCATAGAATTAGGTTGTTTGGTAATTTTAATTTATAGTTCCAATTTCTCCTTGTATTTTTTTAGAATATTTTAAAATTATATATAATTATAATTTCTTTTGAAATTTCCTTTTCAATCTCAAATTAGTTATAACTTGAATTTGGTTAAAATTTATTTTTGACTTCTCATCTACAAAAACTAATAATAAATTAAATTAATTTTTTAAACATTGTAAAAACGTAAATAAAGAAATATATTATCAATAATAATAATAATAATAACAAAACATATTTTTATTTATCATGTGACGTCTCATCACTGCATTGATAATAGACATTAATAATAAAATTCATTACGATAATACAACAATAATATATCAAATGATAAGTAACATGTGATCATAATAATTTTTGATAGTTATACAATAGGATTATGGTACTAGATTTATGTTTTAGAGAGCAATACCAAGTTAGAAAGGATGATGGGTGTTGTAGGACGGGATGGTGGGACCTAAAAGGGGATAAATTAGAAATATTTAAGAATAGAATGGATGAAGAAGGTACTTGGGACTTAGAAGATGATCCTAATACTATGTGGAACTTGATGGCCAATTATATGAGGAAAATCTCAAGGGAAGTGCTTGGAGAGTCGAAAGGAACGGGGCCCAGCTCTAGAGAAGCTCCGTGATGGAGGAAAGAGGTTCAAGCAGTAGTTAAGGCAAAAAAAAAGAGTGCTTTAAAAAGTGACCGAAGGATAAAACTGAGGAAAACTTTAAGAGCTATAGATTGGCTAATAAGGAGGTCAAAAAAGTCGTGAGAGAGGCTAAATTGAAAGCTTATGATGACCTATACACTGGACTAGATAGTGAGGAGGGAGAGAAGAGGGTATACAAACTTGCTAGGATATGGGAGAGGAAAACAAGAGATTTTAATCAAGTTAAATGCATCAAGAGTGAGAATTCTAAGGTATTGGTGAAGGATGAAGAGATTACAGAAAGATGAAAGAATTATTTTGAGAAACTATTAAATGAGGAACATAGAGGTATGGCAATAGGGAAGAAATAGCCAGTAATACGATACACCAAGACTATAGGTTCTATCACAGGATTAGGAACTTTGAAGTATAGATTGCATTAAGAAGATGAAATCAAATAAGGCCTTGGGACCCGATGATATCCCTATTGAAGCTTGGAAGTATTTGGGTAAAAAGAGGGTTGCTTAGTTGACTAGCTTGTTTAGCAAAATTTTGTTGACTAGGAACATGCCAGATGAGTGACGAAAGAGTGCTTTAGTGCCAATCTATAAGAATAAAGGAGATGTTCAGAATTGCAACAACTATAGAGGAATCAAGCTAATATGTCATATAATGAAAGTGTGGGAAAGGGTGATGCAATGCCGATTGCGAGATATAACAGATGTGACAGAGAATCAATTTGGGTTTACAATTGGCAGGTCAACAATGAAAGTGATCTATCTTTTGAGGAGAGTAATAGAAAAGTATAGAGAAAAGAAAAGAGACATTCATATGGTGTTTACCGACCTTGAGAAAGCACATGATAGAGTACCCCGGGATATAATATAGTGGGTGTTAGAGAAGAAAGGGGTGACAAAAGGTTATACTGATGTGATTAGGGACATGTATGAAGGGGTGGTGACCACTATTAGATTGCCTGCTGGAGAGACAAATGAATTTTCTATCACTATAGAGTTACACTAAAGATTTACTTTAAGTCCTTATCTTTTGCTTTAGTTATGGATGAGTTGACGAGAAATATTTTGGATGACGTGCCATGGTATATGCTTTTTGCAGACGATATCATGCTAGTGGATGAGACTAGAGAAGGAGTTAACACAAAGTTAGAGATTTAGAGAAAAGCTCTTGAATCTAAAGGATTTCGGAGAAGCAAAACTAAGACAAAGTACATGGAGTGTAAATTTAGTAACAGTAACAATGAAAGTAGAGGAGAAGTGAAGATTGAGAACCAAGAACTGTCTAAGACTAAACATTTTCGTTATTTAGGGTCGATTATTACAACAGTGGGGGGAGATTGATGTGGATGTGGCCCATAGGATTAAGACGGGATGGTGTAACTGGAGAAGTGCGTCTAGGGTACTGTGTGATAAACGAATATCCACTAGACTAAAAGGTAAGTTCTATAGAACGATTATTAGACCAGCGATATTGTATAGGATGGAGTGTTGGGCAATCAAGAAACAACATGTAGATGTGATGAGTGCGGCTGAGATAAGGATGCTAAAGTGGATGTATGGTAAGACTAGACAAGACAAAACAAAATTAGGAATGAGTGTATTCGGGAATGGGTAGGAGTAGCACCGATAGAAGATAAGTTGAGAGAGAATCGATTGAAATGGTTTGGTCATATTCAACGAAAACCAACAAAGGCAGTATTGAAGAGATGTGATATAGTAACGGTAGATAGAAGTGTTAGGGGACGGGGTAGGCTTAGAGTAACGTTGGCTAGCGTTGTAAATAAAGATAAGGATCTACTTAATTTGACTAATGGAATGGCCTTTGATAGGGCTGCTTGGAGAAAAAGGATTCATGTAGCCGACCCCATTTGATAGGACTTAAAGCTTGGTTTGGTTTGGTTTATACAAAAGTACCCAAAATATATATAAAAAAACAATATATGATCTATATTCAATTTTTATACGGTAAAATTCACATTTAATCTCAACCACACATTAGTTTTTTTAATCAATTCATCACCCAAACTATCTACTATTCTTTTAATATTCACATTTTCAAAATCCACTCAAACAATGTTCTAGTCGAGCTTATCATCACCCATGTTGTTGCCATGCTCACCACCTCCACTAACTATAACAACCCTTAGTCTTGTCTTAATCATGCTCATATGCATTTACATGATTTTGTCTTGTTAAGCTTACATTTGTATAGCTTGATTTGATTTGTCTAAGTAAGGTTTCTATTTTGCTTTGTTTTGTGCTATTGTGTTTTGCCTAAGTTTTATATGCTTGCTTCGTTCCTTGCTTTGTGTGTTGAACTTAGGCTACATATCTTTGCTATCTCACGCCTAGGTCACGCCTTTGAACCTCTTATACCTAGGCCGTTGTGTGTCAACACCTAAAATCATCTTCGAACCACCTTGGTTGACCTCCACCTTCACTCTGGCATATTGGGCGAGATGTGCATCATCTAGGCCAAGGTGTGCAACACCTAGGCCAAGACGTGTATCATCTAGGCCGAGATGTTTATTCTCTAGGCATCTAACATTTTTTATCCTTGAATCTAGCAATCTTGTTCCAGGTCTGGTACAACCTAGGCTGGGATGTGGCACATCTAGGCCAAGTTTTATCCTTCCTAACCGAGATCAGGGAAACCTTACCTGCCCGAAGCTTTGTTTTGATCCAGGATCATTACCTTGTCAGAGTGCCCATGCCACCTTACTTGCTATACACACTTTGACCTACTCTTGTCTTTTCATTCTGGCACCTTTTTAAGAATATTTGACCAAATAGTGCCACGTGTCCCAGAAATGGGTATTAGTCACGTTAGCAATGAGAAACCCATATCATTTGTCACATCTTTGCCTTGTAGAGAGAGAAGCTCTAGGAAGAAGAAGAAGTTACCTTAATCTATCTTGCATACACACCTGGCCCGATCTCAGTCCACCTTGCCGGCACCTGGTATCCCAGAAATTTACCTCATGCATATAGCGGGTCAATTTTTGATGTAAAAAATAAATAAATAAATAAATAAAATTCAACCAATATTGTTTCGCTGCAGGAAAAAGTGTCAACCTGAGACTCTCATTGTCCGAATTGACTGCTGATGACTTTTAGACAAGTTGTGTGATTTAAAAAATTATGACATTCACACGTCAGTTTTAATTTATAAATTTATATTTTATTAAATTTTAATTAAGAAATTTAAAATTTTCAAATTTTATTAAATTTTTAGTAATTAAAATTATCTTTTAAATAATGATGGTTCATTATTTATGATTATTTATAAAGGAATATGATTATTTGACAGTTATTTTGATTTTTAAAATTTTAAAATATTAACTTTCAAATTGAAAAAATTAAAAATAAATTATGTGCAAAAAAAATATATATATATATATATATATTTTGAAAGATTGAAAAAACTGAATTTATTTTTGTGTAAAATTAAAAATTTTATGTCTATAAAGGAACATGATGATGGAATATTGATGTGCAAAATTTAAAAAAAAAAAATCAGTTTTAAAATTGAAAAGAACTAGCAATGTTCTCGGTTTTATTGAATAGCTGAATCAATCCAATAGGTAAAAAGGCAAAAACGTTTAATCTTATACTATATTTCTTTATCCGTTAATGAAACAATTATTTAGAACATTACTATATAAAATTGATAATATTTTTAGTTTTAAAAATTGAAAAAAAGTGATAATATTCTCAATTTACTAAATAGGACTTATTGGTTCAAAAAAATCTTAGATATGGCCTGAGTTATCATAAAATTTATAAATAGAACTTTTAACTAATTAACTCAAAAATTATATATTGGACCAAATTCATACGTGTTTAGTGTATCTCGTGTTTACATTTTTAGGCACTACTGGGGGATTCGGGGGTACTGTTGTGAGGGGCTCTCAGCAGTTACTGCTGCGAGACGAAACAACGTCGTTTCGTCAAGTATGCACATTCAATTAAAAAAAATAAATTGATTGTTAGGGGGCTTGAACCCAGACAAGCTGGGAGAGAAAGGAGCATCTTCAACCACTGTGCTACTGGGTATTTTGGACATATATTGTATTTATTACAATGTGTATTCCAGCTTAAAAAAAATTTACGATCTGCTTTTACTACAATCTATATTCTAGCATAAAAAAATAAATAAATAAATAAATTTACAATCTGCTATTACTCCAATCTATGTTCCAGCATAAAAAAATATTTACAATCTGCTATTACTACAACTTGTATTTTTGCATAAAATTTTTTTTTACAATTTACAACCACAATAAAACTTATAAAATATTTTTTAAAAAAATCCTTTCCATCTTTTTCAAAAAAAAAAAAAATTTCCAATCTTCACAATTTTATGTTGTTATGTATCAAACACAAAATAAAATAAAACACAATAACAATGGAAAAGATTTATTTTGAAGATTGGAATTTTTGATACTCTGTTATGTATCAAACACAAATAAAATAAAACACAATAGCAGTGGGAAGGATTTTATTTTGTGTTTGATACATAACAGCATCAAATTGTGTTGGAATTTTTTTTTTTTTTGAAGACAGAAATAATTTTTTTTAAAAATATTTTTTAAGCTTTATTGTGGTTGTAGATTGTAAATTTTTTTTTATGCAGGAATACAGTTTGTAGTAATAGCGGATTGTAAATATTTTTTTATGCTGGAATATAGATTGGAGTAATAGCATATTGTAAAAAAAAAAAAAAATTATGCTGGAATACAGATTGTAGTAAAAGCAAATTGTTTTTTTTTTTTCTATGCTGGAATATAGATTGTAATAAATATAATATATGTCCAAAATATTTGAAAGGCTACCAAGCGGCCAACCTTTCTTTTTTTTTTTTTTATATTGAATGTGCATACTTGATTTTTATATTGAATGTGCATACTTGATGAAACGACGTCGTTTCGGATCACAGCAATTAGTGCTGCGAGCCCCCTCACAGCAGTACCCCCGAATCCCCCTCACAGCAGTACCCCCGAATTCCTGGGAATTGTTTTTCATAAAATTGTACTTTTTTAATTTTTTACTTTTTTTATCATATTTTTTATATATTTCCTCGTAAAAAATTAAAAATATATTTATTTAAATAATTTCAAATTCCCTCTTAATATAAGAGAATATGAGAAGTTTATAGGATTGAGATTTATTGTGGATTTTATTTTAATAATTTGAATTTTTTATTTCGTAAAATTATCAATATGTATTATCTATAAAACAAAAAAATATTTTGATCCGATAATCGTAATATTTTTATTTTGAAAACATTTAAAACAATAAAATATCTACTTTTTAGAGATAAATACAATAAAATAAAAATGTTATAATTATCAGATAGATATTATTATTTTTATTGATAGTACATTGAAAATTCTCTAAAAAATGAAAAGTTCAAATTATCAAAATAAGACTTAAGATAGACCTCACGACTCTTTCAAATTCTTTTATATTTTTTCAATAGATCATTTATTTTTTTTAAAGAATAAAAAAGATAAACGTAATTTTTTTTATGAATTATAAATATAAAGAATCTTAAGCCTCTGTTTGGCAACTTAGGTTTTGGACTTTTTTGGCTATTTTAGTCACAAAAGACAAAATAGGCTATTTTAGCCACAAAAAACAAAACATCACATCCAACCCATAATCATTACACTATTTTCTCACAAAAAAAGTCAAAAAGCCCTTCCCAAACCAAGCTTTTTAGCCCAGGCTAAAATAGCAAAAAAAATCAAAAAGTCAAAAAGTCAACCCACTTCCCAAACCAAGCCTAAGTAAATAATTTAAAGGGGCATTTATACACAAGTCTTAATCTATAAACTTATCCACTAAGTCCTAATTAAGATTTTTTGCACCTTCAAATCTCATTAAATTTTTAGTGATTGGAATTGTCCTTTAAACAATTATTGTTCACCATTTATGATTATCTATAAAGAAAATGATGATTTGACATTTATTTTGATTTCTAAAACTTTAAAATATCAACTTTTAATTTGAAAAAAAAAATTATGTGCAATTGTTTTTTTTTTTTTTTTGAAAATTTTGTGTTTATGAAGGAGTATGATGATGGAACATTGATGTACAAATCTAAGAAAAAAAAACAAAACTAATAATATTTTCAGTTTTAAAACTGAAAAAAACTCTTAATATTCTCGATTTTATTTGATAGTTGAATTAAAGCAATAAGTAGAAAGGTAAAAACGTTTAATCTTATACTTTGTTTTTTTTATCAGTTAATGAAATAATTATCTGAAACATTACTATACAAAATTAATAATATTTTTAGTTTTAAAAATTACAAAAAAAAAAACTGATAATATCCTCAATTTTATTAAATAGAACTTATTGATGTAAAAAATTTTAAATAAAACTTTCAAGTAATTAATTCAAATTTAAATCATAGAAACGTACCAGCCCCTCAACCCAAAAAAAATTTACCTCATGCGTGAATATAACGGGTCAACTTTCAATTTGGAAAAATAATCAACCAACATATTATTATTTCACCAACAATGATTCATCCCCCCTTTTCCCCCACCCCCTTTGACCCCCTCTCTCTCTCATTGGTTACAATTTTTTTTTTTTTCCTGCTCCTCCAATCACCACCCGCCACGTGGCAAAGGGGGTGAGGGGGTGACCCCCAAAAGGGGGTCCTAAGCATTATTCTTATTTCACTGAAGAAAAAAGGGTCAACCTGACACTGCCATTGCCTGAATTGACCGCAAATGACTTATTATTTTTAGAAAAATATATATACATTTTTTTTTGAACTTGATTTTTAGAAAAATACTTGATAACTCGAATTTATGTGATTGAATAATTTGAATGTGTCAAAATGATATCGTTTTATCTCCAAAACGATATCGTTTTGAGACATTCTAGTCATTCGGGTTATGAAAATTCGGATTATCAAATATTATTATTATTTTTAGGTCTATTTTGAAAAATAATTTTATTTATTTATTGTAAAAAAAAAAAATTAAATATAGAGATGATCTAATCTAAATAAGCCAAATTGACTTTTTTTCATCCTTTCAAAAGATTAGACTTGGTGGTGTGAATGAAAAAATTCAGAAAACTTTTATTGACAGTGGAGTAAAAAAAAAATAATTATAAAAAATTAATAATAAACTTTTATATGCACATATACTTTTTGAATTTTAAAGGACAAATAGTTTGTTGCTGACTGGTAGATTCCATGAAACATCCTATATTTCCCACACCACTGCATATATAATACGTTTGTGTTTGACAAAACTTGGAGTTGTATCATGGTAAGCATGGCCAACAGTTGTTTTCAACTTGTTCTTTTCCTTCCTTTGTTTTTGTTTGTTTCCCTTGAAGCCAGTAGATTCAGTTCCAACTCAAGCAATTCCAAACCCAGTTGCATAGAGATTGAAAGGAAAGCACATGTTGAATTCAAAAAAGGTCTCACAGATCCTTCTGGTCTACTCTCTTCTTCTTGGGTAGGCATTGATTGTTGTACGTGGATGGGCGTAGGTTGCAGCAACCAGACTGTCAATGTTGTAGCGCTGGACCTAAGCATGAATGATTTCCAAGGGATTGCAATCCCTAACTTCTTAGGTTCACTTTAAAAGTTGAGCTACCTCGATCTCTCTAATGCATCTTTTGGTGGAATGATTCCTCCTCATCTTGGAAACCTATCAAATTTGCGCCACCTTGATCTCCTTGGGCTTTCAAGTTGGGTTTCCGATTTAAACTGGCTTGTTGGTCTGTCTTCTCTAAAATATCTTAATCTTGGAAATGTGAATCTCACTTTGGCAAGTACTAATTGGCTGCAAGCTCTTAATATGCTTCCTTCTCTGTCGGAATTGAGATTGCGAGGTTGTGAACTTCACAACTTGCCTCACTCGGTACCAAACATCAATTTCACTTCCCTTTCCGTCCTTGATATCTCTGATAACAATTTCAACTCTTCAATACCTCAATGGTTGTTTAATATAAGTTCCCTTTTGGATCTATATCTTTCTAGTAGTTATATGAAGACCTCTGTTTCTGATATCCCATGGGGAAACCTCTGCAACTTGAGAACTTTAGATTTATTCGAAAATCAAGTTAACGGAGACATAAGTGAACTTATAAGGGGTTTGGTTGAATGCAGCAACAGTAGCATAGAAGATTTATGGTTAGGAAGTAACCAAGTGAGTGGACAGTTGCCAGACTATTCACTAGCGTGCCTTCAGAACTTAAGATACTTTCTACTTTTTAATAACTTAATCTCAGGCCCAATCCCAGCATCAATTGGAAGGTTGTCGAAATTGGAGATGTTAGACCTCTCTTTTAATCAAATGAATGGGTCCATACCAGATGGCGTCGGAAAACTTGCAAACTTAAACTTCTTGTTACTTGATAACAATCACTGGGAAGGTGCTTTCTCCCAAAATCAATTGCAAGGCCTCACAAAATTGCAGAGTTTCAGAATATCATCGTCGAACAAAAGTTTAATCTTCAATATGAGCCGCGAATGGGTTCCTCCTTTTTGTTAGGGAAAATCGATGTGATTCCCCACAAGTAAATCAATCAATGGGAATAAAAACTAATGCGGAAAAAATTAAATCAAAGGCAACACAAGAATTTTACGTGGTTCCCTCAATGTGAGGTACGTCCACGGGATCGAAATCCGATTCCACTATCAACCAAATAAGTTCCAAACGATTACAAACGAGACACTAATGGTCTCACAAAACCACCCTTAGGTGAATTCCAAATAATCACAAATAAACAAAGAGGAAAGACCTCACCAAATAGAAGAACCAAAATCTTCTGAACCAAAGTTGAAGAAGATCCAAAATAATAACCCAAACCAGCTTTACCAAAGCTCCCAAACAAAGATGCACCAACTTGAATATACACCCAAGAATGAAAGGAACCAAGTACATCAATGTTGTTGTAGCTTCATTCAACTTCGGGAAAAACCAAATTAATCATCACGATTTGCTGCCTTCGGAAAACTAAATAAGGAGGCAGCCCTCTGTCCTTTTTTTCTCTTAGGAAAAATAATACACCAACAAAATTGTGAATCTAGGGTTTTGTAATCAAACCCTAATTATATCCAAATTGAATTGGGTCTCCTCAAATATAATATATAAAAATACATTATACTAAACCAAGCCAAATTAAAACTCTTTTAATAAATCAATTGGGTCCCACACTCCAATAAGGGGGTATACCCAACACTTTTAGCCTAACAGAAATCACAGTCCGGAACTGTCGATTGGGTCCCAGATTTCCAGCATGGCTAAGTAATCAAAAACAACTTTCTTATATAAGGCTCACAAACGTTGCCATTTCAGAAACAATACCTTATTGGCTTTGGGAGTTATCTCCACAGATTTTTTGGTTAGATCTTTCTGGTAATTGGATACATGGAGTGCTTCCCAATTCATTGGTATTTTCTAGAGCATATCTAGTGGATTTAAGTTTCAATTGCTTGGAGGGTTCACTCCCAGTTTCGCCTAATGTGTCACATCTCCTCTTGGCAAACAATTTATTTTCAGGATCAATTCCCATGAACATCGACCAAATGATGCTGTCATTGGAAGTTCTTGATTTATCTGGGAACTTCCTAAATGGTAGCATCCCATTGTCCGTAGGTAGGATGGAACATCTAGCAATGCTTTATCTATCAAACAACTATTTATCTGGAAAAATCCATGATCAATGGAGGGATTTACCAAGTCTTGGAATCATAGATTTATCCAGAAACAATTTACATGGTGAGATTCCAAGTTCAATTTGCTCACTACCAGCACTTTTTTGGTTAAAATTAAGCAGCAACAATCTTTCAGGGGAACTCTCTTTTGCATTCCAGAACTGCAAAGGCTTGACGATGCTTGATCTTGGAGAAAATCGATTCTACGGGAACATACCCAAATACATTGGAAAAGACTTCTTATCACTATCAGAACTGCGCATACGAGCTAACATGTTCAGTGGAGATATTCCTGAACAACTATGCTCTCTTTCTCACCTCCACATCCTAGACCTCGCTCTTAATAATTTATCAGGATCCATTCCATCATGCTTGGGAAAATTGGGTGCTCTGAATTCGTTGATATCATATAGCCCATATAAACCCTCTAGGAGTGACCTGTATGGTCCACAAATGCAAATGCAAATGCAAATGGAAACGGAAATGGAATTGGAAATGGAAATGAAAAAGGAAATGGAATTGGTTATGAAAGGAAGACAATTGATATATACCTTGACTCTTGAGTTGGTAAATATCATTGACTTATCGAGCAACAATCTTCAAGGAGAGATCCCAGAACTAATAACAAATCTCTCAACCTTGGGTACCTTAAATTTATCCCACAACCGACTGACAGGGAAAATACCAGAGAAGATTGGAAGCTTACAACGGCTAGAAACACTTGACCTCTCATGCAACCACCTTTCAGATCCAATTCCTCTAACTATGTCCTCTATGACCTCACTAAACTCTTTGAATTTGTCATTTAATAATTTGTCTGGTCCAATTCCCTCCGTCAACCAGTTCCTAACCTTCAATGATCCTTCTATTTACGAGGGTAACCCAGAACTTTGTGGGCCTCCATTGTCAACCAAGTGTCTGATGCCTAATGATAGAGATGCCGATGGAAACCAACATGTTAAGACTCTCAAAGATGAAGATGAGAACGAAAACCTGGGCTTCTACCTTGGCATGGCATTGGGGTTTGTGGTGGGGTTTTGGGCTGTTTGTGGTAGTTTGGTGTTAAAGAAGTCTTGGAGATGTGCCTATTTTGGGTGTGTTGATAAAATGAAAGATTGGCTTTTCGTTGATATGATGATGAACTTGAACCGCTTAAGAAGAATGATGGGAGCAGAACACAAC
Source organism: Camellia sinensis (assembly GCF_055761805.1). Lineage (NCBI taxonomy): Eukaryota > Viridiplantae > Streptophyta > Magnoliopsida > Ericales > Theaceae > Camellia > Camellia sinensis. Next base: position 65,338,251 of record NC_138968.1, on the reverse strand, counting down.
TGAAGGCCCATGTGGGTAATTACGTAAAGGTACTCAACTATTTTAGTCTTATTTTTCAATTTCTTCACATAGTGACAAAATTCAAGTTTTTTTTTTTTTTTTTGTTTGAACATGAGTCACTTTTAAATCTAATAATAAGGACGACTTTGTTCCTCAAGTAATATGCATCCTTCAACATCTTAGAAAGGGAAATTATAGTCCAGTGAGTTTTAAAAAAAAAATTACAGACACATACAAAAGTTTAGAATTTTAATTATTAATATTTATGTAGTTTACAATTGATGTGTAAATTCTTTTCTTTTCTTTTCTTTCTTTCTTTTTTTTTTTTTTTTTTTTTTTTTTTTTGTTTACACTGAATCATTATTTCCTTGTTTAAAAACTTTTCAAGATTTTACATCAACAGAAACCATTAGATAAGTTTTAAAAAAAAATGCAACACAACACCATTACATTAGTTTTATACCAAAAGCATTTGATTGTAAATCATATTTCCAAAACTCAAGTGGTTAATGTTTTCTAAAGTTGATTTTAAAGTTTAACACGGTGTTTTGAAAACTCGACTTTAAAAGTTTTTTATAGTAAAATTATTTAAAAACACGACCTTATTAAAAAGTCATGTTTTAAAAACACAATTTTAAAGTTGAAGCCGTGTAATCAACCCACACTTTCCACACACAAAAAAAAAAAAACTCTTTCTCAACGAATACATTGAAATGGACTTTGATTAAAAAAAAATCACACAAATACATTTCGGGTTTTTTTGCATCCTTGGTGTAGACTGATGAAGTAAAAATTCGTCCTTTGCTGCACAAATGAAGTAAGATCATAAATCTCCCCCATTCTTTGTGCAAAATATTGGTAAATCAACATAATGTATCAATCACTTTGATACTTTGCATGAGAAATGGCGACTTATTTTTTTTTAAAAAATCCAAAATTCTGACTTTTTACAGATATGATGATTCAAAAAGGGAACTTCGAACAAGGACACAAATGAATAGCTTGGTTTGCCTTCCCACCACGGTCAACATGGCTTAGATTTTTCTTCATGTTTCTCAGGTTTCAAAACTCTGGCTATATTTGTTTTCCATTAATGATGTTTGTAATAAAGACTGTGTTATTTTATTGCTATTAGTGATAAGAACAACTACTAAACTTATCCTAGCCAAAAGCCAAGAAAGGTATGTCGTAGTAATATTATACAAAAAAAAAAAAATATAGGGAAAAAAAAATTGAAGTTTGATCCTTGCAACAAAATAAATTTTGAATTTTTTATTTTGTTAATTTAACTCGTAATCTTTTGATTTATTATGAATCTAAATCATTTTTTATTTTCGTTAAGTAAAACTGACAAAAAACTAGTATTTTAGCCATTAAACTCAATGTCAGTGTACAAAAAATGTTTAAAATATTATTTTCATTGAGTTTGATGATTAAAATAACTATTTTTCTATCGATTTTCTTTAACGAAAATAGACATGGTTTAGATTGAAAATAAATTGAAATATTAGAATTTAAAATGACAAAATTAAAACTTTAGAATTTATTTTGTTATAAGAATCAAACTTCAAAAACATCAAGTGCAGAATTTATTTTGTATCTACTAAGCTTGCTAACTGAGTATGCTATATTTGGCCTTGTACAACTCATCAAATACATCAAACTCCCAATGACTCGAGAATATTCTAACTCAGAGACACTCTCACTATTATTCTTGGTCAAGTGTAGACTCAAGTCTACTGGTGTCCTAGACACATTTGTATCTGATTTACCAAATTTCTCAAGTATTTTCTCAACATAGTGAGATTGAAAAAGTTCAATACCATCAAATGTTTTGGTAATCTTGACACCTAGAATTACATCTGCAAGGCCCATATCTTTTATGTCAAACTTAAAGTTTAACAATCTCTTGGTAGTTCGAATCATCTTATCATTACTACCAACAATGAGTATGTCATCAATGCATAGACACAAAATGACATAACCTCTGTCAATGTCTTTGATATATACGCGCTTGTCACACTCATTGATTTTGAACCCATTCGATAATATAACGTTGTCAAACTTCTTATGCCACTGTTTAGGAGCTTGCTTCAAACCATACAATGATATGACAAGCTTCCAGACTTTCTTATTTTGTTCTAGAGATGAAAACCCCTCTGGTTGCTCTATGTAGATTTCTTCATCTAAATCTCCATTTAAAAAAGTTGTCTTTATATCCGTCTGATGTATCTCCAGACCACGTAAAGTTATTATTTCAATCACCATGCGAATGGATGTAATCCTTGTCACAAGTGAATACGTATCAAAGTAATCCAAGCCTTCTCGCTACCTGTATCCTTTGATAACTATTCTAGCTTATACTTATCAATTGATCCATCAACTTTCATCTTTCTTCTAAAGATCCACTTGTTAGGTTTTTATTCTTGGCAACCCCGTTTGACAAAACTCCTTTCAGATGTATTTTTTTCGCACTTTTATTTCAGTGAGGCTATGAGTTTATTAGATGCGAATCCAAACCCGAATCGAACCATGCAGAGAAGTTTGTGATGTTAATGCTTTCAAGATTGCCACTTCGCTGATTATTACGGGGGTCGAGCTGCCCGGTCAGCTCGCGGCCGAAGCAAAACGCAAAATTGCATTCAAAATTGCATGTCCGTCGTTGCTCGCTCGAGCCAAGGAGTTCTCGCTCGAGCTAGGTCTCGCTCGAGCCAAGGAATGCACGCTCGAGCCAAGGATTGCGTCCATACAAAAACCTGAAAGAGTGTATTCCTCGCTCGAGCCAAGGATCCGTCGCTCGAGCCAAGGCACTAGTAGAAATCATGAAAAATACACTGCTCGCTCGAGCCAGAAAAGCTTCGCTCGAGCGAACCTCAGAATCCGGATTTCTCAAGAAGTTTGTTTTCTTCCCAATCTTGGATTACTTTTGGTTCTCTATAAATACTTGGTTTTCTCCCAAAACTAAGTGATTGAAAAAAGTTCTCCAGATCTTCTTTTTGGTTCTTAAGGTTTATATCTGGGGATATTTTGTTTGTTTTCTTTGATGTTTTTATTGAGTCTTCAACTCATGATTTAAAGAGAGTACATCAAAGGTTTGTTTGTTATACACAAAAGAGAGAGTTGTTCTTCAGTTGTGGATTCTGAAGAATTCGAGCCTGAAGCTTTGGTGGAATCCAGAGTGGCTCATCAGAAAGACAATTCCGTGGTGAAGATGGGGTTGGAAGAGGCACATAAAGGTTGGTTCAATTAGGCGTTGTGGATTCGCTAGGTAATTGAGAGTATACCTGTGTAATTCCTTTAATTCTTCTTAGTGGATTGTCTTGTGGCTGTTGCCCGTGGTTTTTTGATCACAGTTGGAGGTGTCCAATTGTGGTTTTTTCCACGTTAAATCGTTGTGTCTCTTTGTCTTGATTGTTTGATTGGGATTGTTATATTCTGCTTAAAATTGATACATAATCACAAATCAACATCTAGGGGATTTCTAGTTTTTTTCACCACTTACTCCCCAAGGCCTTATTGCCTGGGGGTAGATCAACTAACTCCCAAGTATAATTCAGTAAGATGGAGTCAATCTCACTCTTAATTGTTTCTTTCCATAAAGGATTTTCAAGTGAAGTCACAGCTTCATAGAAAGTTTGAGGTTCTCCCTCTAACATATAAGTTAAGAAGTCTGGATCAAAGGACTTTGCAGTCCTAGCCCTTTAATTCCTTAGTTGTTTTTGCTATAAAATAGTTTATTAGAAGGTTTAAATCAATTTATTGCTTTTACAGGTTTTTCAATTATTTGGTTTGTATTTTCTTATGTTTTTTTGCCAACTATCTTTACAGGAATACCTATGCCAAAGGGATTGGAAAAAATAAATACAAAACCAAATGAATAATATTTAGGATATAAAAACAAAAATTTTGACAGTTGCCATTTCTGAAAAATACAACAGAATTCATCATTCTGTTTTTCCAGAAATCAAACTTAACACTAGAAAATCCCAGAGTAGGAAATTTAATTCACAATTAGTCTCATCACTTAACCTAGAATTGAACATAGTTAGGAATGTTTCTAGGAAGACTGGAAAGGTCACACCGGTCCCACTTAAAACCCAACCAACCTTAGACAAAACTTTGAAGAGCATGTTGACCCCTAGTCCATGGGAAACAATTTTGAGAATTAAGTTTTTTAGGAGATAAACTAGGTTAAAACAAAACCAAGTTACAAACTTGCATGCAATTTAAAATAATTGCTACAACAATTACAAGCAAATAAAACTTGCTTTTATATATTGGTAAAAAACCACTACTAAAGTCCAAGCAAAAAATTGCATCAATTATAAAGAAAGTAACCAATCCATATAGCTTTTATTTGGTCCAAAATCTTGTCCATGCTTAGGTATTTCTATCCGACAAAAAATGTTAGTAGTCTAAATTTTATTTATTACAAGCCCAAATTTCTATTAATTTGGATTTGTATTTTTTTCCATTCCCTTTTGCATAGGTATTCTTGTAAAGACAGTTAGCACAAAACAAAAAAAAAAAAAAAAAAAAAAAGAGCAAATAATTGAGAAAAATTGTAAACGCAATAAACCCATTTAAACCTTCTAGCAGACTAGGTAATAGCAAAATTAACTAATGAATTAAAATGCTAGACGAGTTACAACAATAAACCTATAACTCTAAAAATTAAATTAAAAGTTAATAGCCATCAGTTATATATATTATTACACAATAAACATGCAAATAAATATAAACACGTCACAAAAATTTTATAACTCCAAATACTTAAATTAAAAAATTAATAGGCTAAAGTTATATTAAATTTTTACAAAACGATAATCATGTACTAAACATGTGAATGTTTCTAGCAAATAACATGTAAATTCTTTTAGCAATAAGATCATACATTTAAATCTAGAAAAATTAGAACATGCAAATTATATTATGAAACTATAAAATAAAGGAGCATTCAAATCATGGCAGTAGACTAGGAATAATGTTTATAACATTAAATTATACTTGAACCAAGTAGCATGCAACTGTATTAACATCTCATGAAAAATAATATTGATTTCCTAACACTAGAAACATGCAATTTCTATATACAAATCAAACAGTGCTATCTTGAAATAGCAACGTGGCTTACACTAAAGTGTACAAACATGAATATGTTTTGATGGCACACAAAATATATTAATTTACTAATAAGGATGAACTTGTGCAAGAGGCATGAAAATATTTCTATGTGCAAGCATATAAGCAGAAGCACGAATCTGCAATTAATTGAAATAAAATGGAACAATAGCCTGTCCATAAAAATCAATTCAATCTCTAAGCATGCACTTTCATATCATCGAAACGGAAGCTATAAAGTAGTCCCAGAAATAAAACAGTAACATACATATAAATATATATTGTGTTGTATTGTTACTTAATATTCACACATGCAACAACCTAAAGTGAAGTAATAAGGACGCCTTTTATTCATAGACCTCTAATATAATATAAAATATATTTCTTTACAGACTGCCACTGTTTTCGAAAAATTATAATTGTATGTTAATGGCTATAGAGTGCAAGTCCATGTGTAGTATTTCCCATTACATGAAAGCAATTCAAATTTATTGTCATACATTCCTGTTTCTTTAAGTTTCAGTTTTAGACATTTAATTTATATAAAAGGGCCTTTGTTTTAAGATTGTTGTTAATATTGTGTACTATAATAAAATAAATAGATTCATAATTACCAACCTACATTTCAAGGATGAAAACAACATGCTTAAAATTACAAGATTGATAGGAATACATAATAAAATAAAATGGCATAAAAGAAGCAAACTGAATCTTGAAATAGACAGCGTCCTTAAAACAAATTCACTGCCTTACTGATTAGGGTGTTGGAGGTTGGTCGACGTCTGTCTCCCAAGATACGACAATTGGACCAGCTACAGCGAAGCACCTGTGATGTAGTTTCGGCAAACAAAACTTAGGCATCACTCTCTCACTAGGAAGAATATTAAAACTGGAGGAAAAATTATGGAACACAAAGAAAGCAAACTTTCTGGTAGTGAAATTGAAGGAGAAGGGTATCCTTTTATACACATAGAGGGAGAGATGAAGAGGCTCCCTTGCAACAATGCAGGTTTTCTGCAAACTGATGGATTAAAATCCATCATGAATAGAGGAGTTACCAGCTTTATTATACGCATGTGTTTTGTGTGTATATTCCTGCAGCCCACAAATTAAGATGGGTGGACCAAGCCCAACCCCCACACTCAATCCAGTCCAACAAGCCTCAAGCCCAAGATCCAAGATCCATGACCCTCGGATTCCGGACCCGGCCCAAGTGAGAGGGCAGTGTGCGTGCGTGTGGCAATTTTTGCAGAACCAACTTGGTCTATAGTCTTGGCCTAAGTCCATCCTTGAAGCATCTATAACTATATTCCTTCAAAAAATTAGGCAAAAAAAGGATTTAAATACCTATAAATGCTCTCCTCTACAATCAATGTGGGATAAAAGGTTTTACACCTTTCCTAACACCTCTTTTAGAGAGGACCATTATAAACTCAACTTATGGGAAAACTCCACTTATATTCTTTAAGCATCGAGAGAGAGAGAGAGACTAACAACGGTGTTCTTCGATCGGCACAGAGTGGCGGTGAGGAAAGGAGGGGCTAACGGCGGTGGTGGTGAGGGCTATCGGCGGTGAGGGCTGTCGAAAATGGTAGAGCGGCGGTGGGTTGATCCAATGTGAGCAGCGGCGGTGAGGGCCCTGTGTAGTATAACGTCTGTGTGTGTGTGTGTGTGTGTGTGTGTGTGACATAGGTTTGAACCGAGAAATGATTGTGTGTGATTGAGAAGAGGAATCGATTGTAACAAAACATTTTTATTTCCCCCTAAAATATTTAGTGACTAAATTATATTTTGGTGGCAAAATTATTTCTTCACCAAAGATAAAAATATTGGCCACAAAAATAGTTTTGTCACTAAATGATATTAAAATATCACCAAATTATTGGTGACAAAAATATATTTGTCATTAATAATTTTATAATTGGTGACAAATTTTTTCGTCACCAAAAGTCTATTAATTTTGGCACCATCCGAAAATATTAACGGGAAAATATTTGGTGACAAAAAAAATATAAATAATGACGAAATATAATTTCGTCACCTATTTTTTTTATTATCATTTAGATTGGTGGCGAAATTTTATTTTTGTCTCTAAAAATGATACATTTGGAGACGAAACATGATTTTCGTCATTAAAAGATACATATTTTGTGACAAAAAAAATTTTCGTCATTAGTTTTCGTCTCTAAAGACTATTTTTGTTATAGTGTTAATGAGTTAATTTCTCATTCAAATTTTAATGATTTTTTGTCATTCTTTTTGTGGTATAATGATTTCACTACATAGAATCTAAATCGACAAATCCAACAAAATAACACAAGGATTGTTGTTGAATCGTAGTAACACAATGGTTGTTTGTAAGTGTTAACATTGAAATGTGAAATATATGATTGGTTCTAACATAATCATTGGAATTTAAATATTCCTGTCTAAAACATTACACACCACGAAGAAAGGGTAAAAAGTCACTAAATCCATTTCACACTTAGCAAATGGGACCTTATGGATCATATTATCAAAAAATAGGACTTACAAGTGTATTAGAAAACAAGCAAGACTCCTTAGATTAAAACTTTCCCAAATGGAATTTTTCAATAATTTTCCCAAAAAGAAAACTGATTGTAATAAATTTAAGGGTGAATCACTAATAAATCCTAAAATGTGATCTTGTGAACGGTTTAATCTTCTGTTTTTTCTTATGAACCCAAAAGTCCTATTAAAGTGAAAATTACACAAAAAGGTAATCACTTACATGTTTGGATTTAATTTTCTAAGGATAAAAGTGGGTTTTTCTAAATGCAAAATTACGCATTTGAGCAATACGTATTATAGAAGTTTTATATTTTTCCTCATAGACAAATCCCACATTACAAAAAATAAAGTAAAATGTAATACTCTAATAACGTAACACTCTAATGTAACACTAACGTAACATCCAATGTAAAACGCTTAAAAACTTCTTGTTGCACTTTTCCCAAACATAACAATGTAACATTTCAAAAAAACTCATTAGTGTACTTTTTCCAAACGTAACACTTCAATATAACACATAGAAAAAATTCGTTAGTGTACTTTTTCCGAACTTAACACTCCAATTAATGTAATCTCAAACGTAATACTCCAATGTAACACACAAAAGTACTAAAAATTTTCTTAATGTAATTTTTCTAAACGTAACAGTCATAATTTGAAATTATACATTTGCTCAAAGTTTACTAAGAAATTTTTGTACTCCCTTTTGGAATGTTTTGAAGAATCCCATATCCTTTTTTTTGAAATGTTAGATTGGAGTGTTACGTTTAGGAAAAGTACACCAAGAAGTTTGTTTGCGTGTTACATTACAATGCTACCCTAAGGAATTTTTTTTAAGTGTTATATTAGAGTGTTGTGATTGTAAGGTGATTCTTGGAGAGAGTCTAGCCTCTCAACATACGTTTTTGGTACTAGATTTATATTTTAAAGGGAAATACCAAGCTAGGAAGGATGGTGGGTGTCGTAGGATGAGATGGTGGGACCTAAATGGAGATAAATTAGAAATATGTAAGAATAGAGCGGATAAGGAAGGTACTTGAGACTTGGAAGATGATGCTAACAGTATGTGGAACTCGATGTCCAATTGTATGAGGAGAATCTCAAGGAAAGTGCTTGAAGAGTCAAAAGAAACGGGACCTAGCTCTAGGAAAACTTGGTGGTGGAGGGAAGAGGTTCAAGCGGTAGTTAAGGCACAAAAAAAGTGCTTTAAAAAGTGGCAGAAGGATAGAACTGAGGAAAATCTTAAAAGCTATAGATTGGCTAATAAGGAGGTCATGAAAGTAGCGAGAGATGCTAATTTGAAATCTTATGATGACCTATACACTAAGACTAGATAGTAAGAAGGGAGAGAAGAGGGTATACAAACTTACTAAGATACGAGAGAGCAAAACAAGAGATTTTAATCAAGTTAAGTGCATCAAGAGTGAGGATTCTAAGGTATTGGTGAATGATGAAGAGATTAAGGAGAGATGAAAGAATTATTTTGAGAAACTATTAAATGAGGAACATGGAGGTACGTCAATAGGAGAAGAAATAGCCAGCAATACGATAAACCAAGACTATAGGTTCTATTGCAAGATTAGAAACTTTGAAGTGGATATTGCACTTAAGAAGATGAAATGAAATAAGGTTTTAGGACCCGATGATATCTCTATTGAAGCTTGGAAGTGCTTAGGTAAAAAAGGGATTTTTTGCTTGAGTAGGTTGTTTAGCAAAATTTTATTAACTATGAACATGCCAGATGCGTGGAGGAAGAGTATTTTAGTGCCAATCTATAAGAATAAATGAGATGTCAAAAATTGCAACAACTATAGAGGAATCAAGCTAATGTGTCATATAATGAAAGTGTGGAAGAGGGTGATAGAACGCCGATTGCGAGATATAATAGAGGTGACAGAGAATCAATATGAGTTTATGCCTGGCAGGTCAACAATGGAAGTAATTTATCTTTTGAGGAGAGTAAAAGAAAAGTATAGAGAAAAGAAAAGAGACATTCATATGTTGTTTATCGACCTTAAGAAAGCATATAATAGAGTGTTTCGAGATATAATATGGTGGGTGTTAGAGAAGAAATGAGTGACAAAAGGTTACATCAATGTGATTAGGGACATGTATGAAGGGGTGATGACCACTATTAGATCGCCTACTAGAGAGACAAATGAATTTCCTATCATTGTAGAGTTACACCAAGGATCTACCTTAAGTCTTTATCTTTTTCATTTGGTTATGGATGAGTTGACAATAAATACTAAGGATGACGTGCCATGGTGTATACTTTTTGCAAATGATATCATGTTAGTGGATGAGAGTAGTGAAGAAGTTAACACAAAGTTGGAGATTTGGAGAAAAGCACTTGAATCTAAAGGATTCTAGATAAATAGAACTAAGACAAAGTACATGGAGTGTAAATTAGTAACAGTAACAATGAAAGCAAATGAGAAGTGAAGATTGAGAACCAAGAACTACCTAAGAGTGGACATTTTTGTTATATAGGATCGATCATCACAACGGTGGGGAAAATTGATGCAGATGTGGCCTATAGGATTAAGGCAAGATGCCTTAAGTGGAGAAGTGCGTTTGGGATATTATGTGATAAATGAATACCTGTAGACACCCTATTTTGACCACCCTTAAGACTTGGGAGCCTCACGTTGAACACTCAATGATGAATTGTTACGCTGTGCAAACTGTTCAATTTCTTCAGCAAAAGGCTTTGGTTTCAAACTTCAGAACTTGAGTTTCTTTATTGTCTTACATACCCATTTTCACATTTTTAATACACAATACCCCATATAGTTCAAATAAAATAAAATCACCAATTTTCTCCTTTTTCTCATAACCCATAAACAATTAATTAGGGCTTTTTACTCCAATCCTCTTAAATATGTTCCTCAAACATTACAATCTCATATATTCATCACAAAACACAAGATTTAACTCTAGATCATAAAATCCTAACCCTCATCACATGCTTTTCAAAAATACCTAACAAATCAAGTTTTTAATGCAATAAAAACTACCACACATCTATCTATATGAGGTATTGAAAAGGAGCAAAACAATTCCTATCTCAAAGAGAGAAGAAAAGAAAACTCTAAAAATCAACTTTGCCAGAATTTGATCTCCACGAGTCAAAACGTAGCCCTCGAGACGCTTGTCATTTTTGTATAAGGAACTAGTACCAAAATCTCATTTGATCTTTGTAGATTGCAGAAAATGTGAAATTTGGTGAGAGTTTAATGAGAAGGGAGAGAAAAGAGAAGCTAGAGAGAGAGAGAGAGAGAGAGAGAGAGAGAGAGAGAGATGGTCAAAAAGAGAGAGGGATATGATTTGAGTGAAAAGAGCACATAAATTGATGTCTGGACGCACAAAATCTGCTTGTATGGATTCTAAAACTACTCGTACAGATCAACTTAGGGAAAAAATGGCTTTCTTGCAAAATCCGCTTGTGTGGAATTCAAATTTCTGCTTGTACGGATTTGACCAGACAACTTTTGTTGGGTGACTTCAAAAAAGCGTATCTCTCTCGTTTGGAAATGGAATATGGTCAATTTGTGTCTAAATTGAAGCCCCAGAAATAAGTTTTCCAACAATGTAAGCCTCAAATCAAGTTTCAAAATGTGGAGAAAGAAAAAGGCAAAAAAGTGAACACTATTCAAAATAAATATTTGAATCTAGCATTCTTGGTCTAATCTTGCCTAACCAACAAGTTAACTCATCAATCAAGGCTCCGACCAATGAGGAGGAGGTCTCAATTATAATAACTAAAAAATCAAATGCAACCCATAACTTTTCAAAAGTCCCAAAAAAAAAAAAAAAAAAAAACAAATGTAAGTATAGAGTAACGGTTACCACTTAACATAAAAAAGTTAGGATTAAGACCCCGGGACACTACAACCTCCCTCTCTTTGGAAATTTTGACCTTGAAATTGAAGTCACTCTAAGATTCAAACAAAACCTAAAAATAAAGGATGACAAGTGCCAACTCAAGTTGTAATCCAACATACGGAATAGCCTCCTGAATCCCACCTCGATGCTCCAAAGACACTTGACTACGAAGGGTAACGTGAACAAGATATAATAAGTCGTAATCGACTCCTCCACTATGATCCAAGAGAGTTTTGTTAAATACAATGAAAAGGTTTAGTCATGAACTTCTCGATAACCCACAAGACTTGTTAGGTTTTTACGAGACAAAATTCGATCACAAAAACTCGCACACCCCATTTACAATCTTTCTTCTGTAACACACATCATGAAAAGACTATTGGTAAGTCAATAACTCAACTTAAGGGTGATCTCACACTCACACCACTAAGGCTCTCAATTAGTTCTCACAAATATATACATATATATGCACTCACAAAAAGAGGCCCATGAGGATGACTCCCCAGCACAACAAGCTTCAACGATAACAATCTACCTTGAACTAGATACACAAAACGAAACAAGTATTCGACATTCACATCATTACTTGACCAAGAAAAAGTGCACAACTACAAACTAGTTGTTCAAGCTTAGTTCATTATGCAACATTACAAATTAAGGAATTGATCACACGTTTTATGTTAAAAAAAAATTTGCCTTATTTCCCTTGAAAATTTTCTTTTCTCACATACTAAATTTTCTCAAAAGGGAACCCAAACTTACACTGAGTACAATAAAATGATTTTTCTCCATTTTTTAGTACAATTCATTAGTTTTGTATGTGTTTTCCAAAAACAAACAAGTCTGTTTACAGCAACAATATTTTCAATCTCAACATTGTCATTTAAGACTATAATACCTGGAAACTCTTTTCCTTAACATGATAACCGGTGAACCTCATTGTCACCCAACAATACCCATCACTGCTATGGTGATGTCACAACTCAATCATAATATATATATATATATATATATTATAATAACAATTCATAGAATTAATGACCATGCTAATAAAAGATTGTGCACATACAACTAAAAAAAAAATGGGAGTTTCATCTCTCCACAACCACTATCGCAATTTATCAATCATATAATTGAGCAAGTGCGCTAATAAAATCACAATTCCACCATATTACCTCAACTCAAGGGATTTTCACACAAATAAAACAACACACAGTATGTCATACTCACATAAGCGAGACTCAACGTTCTCAAGTGTCACCCAAGGCACTCCTCACCTTTATGACCTCTTACTCAAACTAAGGCAACTCCCGAGATGACTACATGTCTATCAATTTCGAATACCAACCAACCAACTCAACAATCCTCAATGTTTGGCATCTAACACCGATATTCACCTGACACTGTTCGCCTGTACGTGGGTTTCAACACACCTTGTTGCACCTCCTTTGAGTCTGAGGAAGACTCTTCGAGACCAAGCACACCATGGTAGCCCTCTCCTAACATTCCTTTTAGAGACTTATTACACAATTCTCATTCTTAAGACAACTCATTATACGTTCATGCTCATAAGGCAATTAAACACCTCACATCACTCACAAGGAGACCGACAAGGTTAATAATGAGCTTGCTAAACGTGCACACCGAGTATGCAAAGATATCTAGAATAAACATCACACTCACCAAAGAGCATTTCCAACACTTTATCAATAAGTCCCTAATACTCATGGGAAATGAATCATGTCACCCTAATCACACTTACCTAAAGATAAAATAGTACCACTCCCGAGATACCCCAAAGCTAGTCACAACTACACATTATTATCTCACTCCCAAGAAACAACTTTAAATCAAAAGAGGCTCACAGACCCATGCATAGTCAACTCATGAGACAATAGGCAATTATACAACAATATTAGGATTATCCATTCTAACAATGGCTTCTCAAGTAAAAGTAATACATAATTCATTACATGCCCAAATCATTGAAATTTATAAACAAACATGCTAACAACAAGTAGGTATGATGCCCCGCATCCAACAACACATCTAGCACATAACAAGGCAACAAATTCGGTAAATACTCCATTACACTCTCATGCATTTATTTGCCCTTGCCTGGGCTACTGAAACTGGCTTTGTCCCCATTGAGGACAACAATGCCTAACATAGCCCAACAGATTACACCTAGAGCAAGTAGGTGGCCTTTTATTTTGTGACTGATTCGAAGAAATTTGGGTCTAATTGGACCTCCTGAATGACGAGTCCAAAGAAGCAAATGTAGCTTGAGGCGGAAACTGTGCTTGTGACTGAGATCTCAACCGTCTCCAACTCTTACTAAGCCTATTGCGCTTTAGAATAGCAGGGACAACCAATATGGCCTCCTTCTTATCCTGACCAACACCTAAAATTGTGGCCTTAACATGGGTCACCGCCTCCACGAGTGTGTAATAGTTCCTATACATGCTCGTAACAACCATATCCCGAATATCATCACATAACCTTCTCTTGAATTCAATATAGCGACGCTCCTCTATTGTTACCAACTCTGGAGCGAATCTAGACAAAGTAGTGAACTGCACCTCAAACTACGCTAAATGAGTTGTGCCTTGGCGTAACTCAACAAATTGTGTCCTCAATCTTTCGCGTGCAGAGGGAGGAAAATACTTGGCCAAAAAGATCATGGTGAAAGCAACCCAGGTGGTGCCTATAGTGGTCTTAGCATACTTCCACCAATACCTAGCGTCTCCTCTCAGTTGGAAACTCGCTAGTGTAATCCTCAACCCATCATCTTCGACTCTGAGCATATCAAAAGTCTTAGCGATCTGCTCCAATCAATCATTTTCCTTCCACGACTCAAGTCCTCTTATAAACTTAGGTGGGTTAAAATGAAAAAACTTCATAGTAAGTTTGAGGGTATGAATATCATCTCTCTCATTATGAGTTAGGGCCTCCCTTACTGCCATTACAATCTCATGTGCAAACTCCTCCCTACAGCCGATGCTGCCGGTGCGGTTACTACTAGAATTGTTGTACATTTACCAGCACTCCTACTCCCAGTGCTTCTTTTATTCCCCCGTCCATATATCCTATCAAAGGCAAAACCTAGTTAGTAAACAATTATAGCCTCATCCGAGGCGCTCACTCACCACCATTAAGCCACAAGACACTTAGCACATTAGCTATAAGCACATAAACAAGTTAAACACTCAATCACATAATTGAGCCAAGTCCACAGGGATAGCTACATGTCCCAGAACTCTAAGAGATTTCCTACCAGAAACCATGTTGATCAGGCGTGTTTCTAATGAGACCTCAAAGCAAGTTAACTAGCTATAAATACTATCCATGATACTTAACTCCATGCTCACATAAATGCATAATATAAAGTCCAAACACTTAATCTTTCTGCATGCAAACATCTTCACCAAGTGTAACAAAAACCCATTGCGGTAAAAACCACTTCCCACGAGCCCAAGTATTCAAACCCGGCTCGCTCTACTACCAAGTTGCAATGCCGACTTTTATTACTCAGATAATGTTACCTTTTTACCTTTAAATTAGTCTATTTCAATAATAATAAGCATCAAAGGTATTTAGGAACGAATAAATTACAATGTCTTCTCTCGTGTACATGTAATGAAATACAATACATGCCTATAGGCGTTACATCATCAATTATAAAATAACGAAATATATAAAAGGGATTAACCTTTATTTACAACACATTGGCATTCCGCTTGCATTTAAAAGGCCCCATGACTAACAATTAACAAACTTCAAGTCATGAGCAACTCTTCACTCCATACCTGAAAAATGATTAGCAACATGTGATGAATGTAAAGGTCCAGTAGGAATCCCAATAGTCCTAAACAATACTAACATATAGATAGCTATGATCATAAATGCTCCATGTATATATATATATATAGGAAATATGACATTTCATACTTCAAAATATAAGTACATAAATACAATTTTCCAAAAAATCCTTTTTAACATAACAAGAAACAAAAACCAATTCTTACGTTTCAAAACTTTTCATTTGCATTTAAAGAAATCTCAACTATTCATCACATTACCACGATCTCCTAAGATCGATCTAAACAATATACTCGTCCTACATTCCAACTCATTATGGCTACAAGGACAATTACTATATATTATGGCCTTAAGCACAAGTCTAAAATGAACGTTCACAAATACATGTATATATAAGTAACAATAGATGCGTCAACACGCATTACCATATTTTACCAGTCACAAGCATGGAAAGCCAATAATGCATCCCTTCTCATCACAACATAAGTATGAAGATACACTACGCGTAATTAACACATAACGGATCTCGGCTTCATCAAGCCATAACCACCACAACCCACTTCATTGGGAGTGAATCGGAGGGATGGGGAACTCATTTCAAAGTGCTAAACTTTACTGGTCCTCAAGCCAAAAGGGGAGATGAACTCGTTCACACTTTTGGTTGATAGCTAGCCAAATTATGAAGAAGAAGTGGCTAGCCAACAAAAAACTTGGCCGGCCAACAGAAAAGTTGGCCTGTCGGCAGAGAAAGTTGGTCGGCCATTTGGATAGGTAGTGTGACACAGTTGGAGACAGCTATCTTGCACATCCAAGTCACCATCTTCTATAAAGAGCGATCCTCACATATGTGGACACCCCATTTTTGACCATCCTCAAGACTTAGACGTCACCGCTTGCACACTCGGTGATCATCCATGTTTGTGTTCGTCTTGAGTTTTCGGAGGTCTCGGCTACGCGCCTTGCCTCAGGATCTCTCGACTCGACTATTTTGTGTCTGGTTTTGCAGCAAACACTTGTGCTTTGCCTTGGAGGGGTAGGGAATGGCTTGTGGGCCATCCCTACACTCCACCGGCTATGGCTTGAGGCCACTGGCTGTGTTTTGTTACCACCGGCCAAATGCTTGGCCGGCCGGCACTATAGATGGCCGGTCGGCTATATTTTTTTGGTCAATTGCATTTTTGGCCGGTCGACTACTGTGCATCTGCTTTTGTAGATATTTTTGTGCAGCTGGCATACACTGTCACCCCCTCCATACACGTGTATGGAGGGATTGCCCTCTTGTTAGCTTCCTTTGGAAGCTTTACAAGACTAATTGTCTATAAAAGAGAACCTCTTCTCTCTTGTTCAGGGGAGAGACAACTTAGACAACATTTTCAGAGCTTGAGCTTTAGGGTTAGGGTTTACATATATCCCCTATCTCTATATCTCTCTCTCTCTCTCTCTTGTGTTTAGTGTGTGTTTAGTCTCATTTTTGTGCACAAACACCCACCATCGCACCTTTTCTTAGTTGCTGAGGTACCAGAGGTGTTTCCTTCAAGCTTTTGGACTGGTTTGGAACCAAAAGAGCTGCTGGAACATTGTTTGTGAAGAGGGTCTACAAGGGTAAGACTTTTGTCCCTTTTTACCCCATTTTTGCAAAGCTTTTTAGCCTATCTTGCATCTATTTTTGAGCTTAGCATATAACATGTAAAAGTCTTGTTTTTGTCTGCACTAAATAGTTTGTTAAGGGTGTTTTAAGCTTTGGGGTTGTTTGACCCCTCTTAAGGCTTGTTTGGCCTTTGTTTTGTGCCATTTTGGTTGAGCTCCGGGACCATTGTGTTTGGGCCTCCTCACCACTGAAATCTTGAGGGATTTCAGAGGTGAGGATGGTGCCTTGAGGTCCTAGGAAGGAGAGGGCCACCCCCTCTCCTTGTTGTACTTGAAAAGGGCCATTTTTTCCTCTTTAGTGAGCATCATGTTTAGGTTCATGTTGGCCATGCCTTGACTGATATTTATGCTTATTATGTCATGAAATAGCTATGTTTTTAGTTGGTTTGGACACACCTTGCATGCTTTTCATACATGTCTTGTGATGCCATCATTTAGCCTTAACATGCATCTAGGCTTTGACCCTTGTTCAAGCATGTTTTAGGCCCTG
Source organism: Camellia sinensis (assembly GCF_055761805.1). Taxonomy (NCBI): domain Eukaryota; kingdom Viridiplantae; phylum Streptophyta; class Magnoliopsida; order Ericales; family Theaceae; genus Camellia; species Camellia sinensis. The sequence goes on along the minus strand of NC_138968.1, from coordinate 65,320,751 downwards.
CTTTGTGAAGCTTTTGTACTTGTTTTTTCATGCTTAAGGTCTGCCTTTAGTTGTTTTGGTCGACCATGGCATGCATTGCATAGCCCCTTTACATTGTTTAGCTTGTAGGCTTTAAATGTGTGAAGTGTTGAGCATGCATTGTTTGATTTATTTCAGTGGTTTGACACCACTTATAGCATCATTTCAGTCCTCATGACATGCCTGCATGCTTGCCTTTGATGCCTCTTTGATGCCTTATGTGGTTGTGCCTTATGCTCCATGTTTGGTCATTGTGCATGCCCTTGAATTTAAGTCATTTAGATGCCATCTAAGTGGTCTTTAGGCTTTGTTTTAATATGCTAAAACTCTGTTTTTGGTCATTTAATTCATGCCATGTTTGGTTTTGCTAAGGGTAGTTCAATACCTCCTTAGCTTGCCTTGAGTTTTGGACCTCTAATTGCATGCTTATGCTTGTCTTGTTAGCTTGGTTTGGCATCATTTTAACATGATTTTCAGAGCTTATGTTGCATGTCATTAGTCCATGTCTTTGTGCTTACAAGTTGTCTTCATATGCTTAAGTGTTGGACCATATTCGCATGCATGCGTGTGTGTGTTGGACCTCACTTCCATAGTATTGGCCACTGATTTTGGCAAGCTTGCAAGCTACCCATGTTAGTTTAAGCCCACCCCTTTGCATGTTGTTTGATGCCCACCTTGTATGTTGTTGTATATTGGTGTGTTGTTGCATGATTGGAGTTGCATGATTGAATGAAGTCACATGCTTGCTTGCATGCTCGAACACCCACATTGTGCCTTGCATACTTGTTAGTTGCATTGTCTCATGCCCTATGTCTTGCATGACCATTGTATGCCTTGTATGCTTCTTAGCATTGTCCATGTTGCATACTAGTCGACATGCTTAGGATTGCATTGCATTGGCATGCATGCTTCGCCTCTTGAATTGCTTGTGATAGAGGTTGAGTTCAATTTGCTTGATTATGTGCATTGCATTCCATATCAACATGCACACTTGATTCTTTGGGCCATCATGCATGGAAATGCGTGATTGGTGGCCTGAGAATCGAGACCCATCCTCCTTTGAGTCATAAATATGATAAGGAGTGTGGTTGGTGCATACATTGCTTGAAATGCATTATCATGCCAAGTTCTGTCCTCTACTGCTGTCAAACCAGTTTTTGCAGGAAGATTTGGCCGGCCGGCCATCTTAAGTGCCGACCGGCCATCCATAAGTGGCCGATGGATTGATTTATGGTCGATGACCATTCCCCATGGCCGGTAACTATTCCTCACGGCCGGGGGTGCTCCATAGCACTCAGAGAAGCAACCCTGGGACTTGTGCAGTCTTCAGAGAAGCAGAACAGTCAAAGCAGAGGCAGCTTGTGCATGGCAGTGACTTCCGAGCGGAATCGAGCACGCATCGCATTGGACCCTCTTCCCGAGGCTGTTTATTGCTTAAATTAGATTAATTAATTTGCTTAATTAATTAGGTGGTCTGTAATATTTAATTAGCTTGTTAATTAGTTAAATTGTATTATTCTTTCGGTCCCTCCGAATGAGGGCTGCCTTGTAATAAGTATGGGTGCGTGTGTGCATGTCTTCCAATCCCTGTAGACACCCCATTTTTGACCAACCTTAAGACTCAGATGTCACCAGTTGAGCGCTTGGTGATATTGCATAATGTGCTCGTTCAGAAGTTTCAGAGTCGCGGCCGTGAGCCCGCCTCTGGACTTCCAAACCCTCTTCTGTGCCTTACCTCGGTTTGCGAACCAGGCTCGGTTTTCTCTGTTTCTTTTCCTGAGGGGAGGGAGAGGTCCCATAGACTATCTCTCAGTGGCCGCAGGCTACATTTTGTGGCCATAGGCCATTTTGCCTATTTCGGAGTCCGGTTTCCGGTTTTTCGGGACCGTTGGCTGTGTGCCTCGGTTCGGGACCGCCTAACCATCTCTGTTTGCTCTGATTTTTGGCATACATCTTATTTGCTCCCTTTTGAGGGACACTGGGGTCTGAGAAACCCACTTCGTGGCCGAACGCCACTTTCGGTGCTTGGCAGCCCATTTTCGGGACCCCGAACTGCGTGTTTTGGCCCCCGAGGGTTCGTTTTGCATCGGTTTTCGTTCATTTTTGGCAGGTGCCTCTGTTTTATCATCAGGAAGGTCACTGGAGGGTGGGAGGCCAGCAATTATCTTGGCAACCAGTTATATTCCATTTTCGCCCTCCGGCACCCGTTTTTCGCACTTCCGAGCCAATGTTGAACACCTTGGAGCCACTTTCTTCAACTTCAAACCACATATTTGTGATGTACACACATGGGAGGATCCTAAGAGTTGGTGGCCGGCCATTAGTTCCATCTGACCCTTTTGAACCCCTCCTTCCGAGCCAATGTTGAACACCCTTGAGCCACTTTCTTGAACTTTTAACCACAGGGTTGTGTTGAGGGCACATAGGAGGACACCATTGTGTGGTGGCCGGCCACTAAACCAGCTTGACCCTTTTGACCCCTAGCCGGCCGGCTAGGGGGCATAGCCGGCCGGCCACCTGAAGCAAAAATACCTGGCCGGCCGTATTCCTCACACTGTTCACTTTACAGCTGTATAGCTTTATCCCCCAGAAAATATCTATATCCGGGGGATATTTTGTGGGGGAAAGCTTGCCTCCTTTTCCCCCACCTTTACACTCTCTTTTTGTTCCATATAACCATTGGCCTACACTTGAAGAAGGGGTTAGAAAAAATTGCTTACAAGTCTTGCATTCAAACCTCCCTCCTTCTCTCATTTTCTACCTCAAAACAACCAAGTTCTACACTTCATTCCTTCATCACCACCAAGCACCACCACCACCACTCCATTTCCAGCAACAAGGAGGGTTTCTCAGAGGCTAAAGGTGCTGCAACTTGGTCCAAGAAGCAACAAAAGACTTGTCTCCAAGGGTGAGTTGCCATTTCCCCTTTTTGAGCTTTTCTTTGCAACATTTCTTAGCCATCTATGCTTTTTGCTTTGAGCCCCGGACATAACTGAAAGTGGCCTTATTTTGAGCTCATTTTCACGTTTTCTTAAGGGCTCAACCCTGTTTGAGCCCCCCATATTGCACTTGCTTCAATACCCTTCTTAAATACCGTTTTCTTGCATGATATTTTTAGCTCGTGTGTAATCTGTTTTGGAGTATAATGTAAACTGTAAGTAGGTTTATTTTGAGCTCCTCTTCAACATTGAAGAAGGGCTCAACACTGTTTGGGACCTCCATGTTATACTTTCCTTTATACTCCCTTTTTGGTCCCATTTTTGCATGCCTTGGCAGCCTATCTTAGTTCCATTTTTGGTCATTTTATAGAGCTAGAAAAGTTCTTATTTTAGTCCATTCTTCATGTTTTGTTTAGGGCCTTTCATGGTTTGGGACCTCCATATGCCACTTCATGTTATATCTCCCTTTTGGTCCCCATTCTTGCATGTTTTGGTAGCCTATTATGCTTTTGTTTTTGGCATTTTTACAGTTCTGAAAATAGTCTTATTTTGATCTTCTTAACATGTTTCATTAAGGGTCTTTGGCCGTTTGTGGAATATTTTGCATACTTTGTGTTATAGCCACTTTTAGAGCCTCATTTTGCATTGCAATTCGAGCATGTTTGTATACTGTTTTGAGGTTTTTACAGTTCTGTAAATGTGTTTATTTTTGGTCCCTCTTAAATGTTGTAGAAGGCAATTTTTCAATTTGGGCTTTGCATATACCACTTGCCACTTTGGCCACCTTTTGGCTCGTTTTCTTGCATAAGAACTTAGCCTTATCTATGTTTGTTTTTGAGGTTTTTACAGTTATGTAAATATGCTTATTTTTGGTCCCTCTTCAATGTTGTTGAAGGGTCCTAACCCATTCGGAGTTAGCAGCTATGAGTTGCTTCATAATCTCATGTTTAGGGCCATTTTTGCATGCTACTTTTGCCCTATTTATGTTTGCTGTTTGGCCATGCTTTGAACTGTAAAAATGCTTATCTTGGGGCTTCCTTGCTTCTGTCTTTTCATTCCACGTACCAATTATGCATGCTTTGTATAGCTGTAGTTCATTCTATGTGCCTAATTTTGCATTTCGGGAGAGATTCCATGCATCGGGTGTACTTTCGCCTCATTTCGGGGCTGTTTTCCCCCACATTTCAGTGCTGAAATTCCATTAGCATGTTTGCATATCATTTTCTATGCTATTGCATTGCATATGCCATTGCCTCGGTTTGCGTGCCCGTGTGCACGCATTTCGAGGCACTTCATTTTTCATCCACTGGCCTCTTATGTGAGTGTGGCTGAGGCTCTCTCATGTAGGTGTAAGCCCATTATTGCATTGCATATGCTATTGCCTCGGTTTGCGTGCCCGTGTGCACGCATTTCGAGACACTTCATTTTTCATCCATCGGCCTCTTATGTGAGTGTGGCTGAGGCTCTCTCATGTTAGTATAAGTCCATGTTGCATTCTATATGCCATTTCCATGCCATTGCATTGCGTATGCCATTGCCTCGGTTTGCGTGCCCGTGTGCACGCATTCCGAGGCACTTCATTTTCATTCACCGGCCTCTTATGTGAGTGTAGCTGAGGCTCTCTCATGTTAGTATAAGTCCATATCATTTTTCCATGTCATTTGCATTGTGTCTATCATTTTCTCGGTTTGCGTGTCCGTGTGCACGCATTTTGAGACATCTCATTTTCATAGCATTGTGCATGTTAGGATTGTATCTTAGTTACATTTCATGCATATCATGCATACTGCATCGTGTTCGGGATAGGAGTTAGCCCGGGCACGGGAAACGAGGTGCTTTTCGTACTCCGAGTGACGGAACGTGTCTCAGTTCCCAGTCACCGACACTTCGGATTGCCCATGATGGAGTTAGGTTTTGTTGTGTTTATACGTGCATTCATTCCATATTGAGTTACACATTTCGACTCCTCTGCCATCATGCATCGATATGCGTGATTGGTGGCACGAGGATCGAGGCATGCATACATTTATGAAAATACATTGCTATGCCCCTTTCCTGCTCTCTGTTGCAGCAGATGAAGAATCAGCAAACTTCTGGCGTTTGGCGCGCATTTCAAGAAAAGGTGTAAACAGAGGCTAATTGGGGCATCCCAGTGGATTTCCGCGCAAGGCGGCCCAGACATGCATCATTCATCAGGAGCAAGGCAGTCCCTGGCTTGCATGCCAGTTTTATTTATTTTCTTAGTTAATTTGATTAATTAATTAGGAATTTGTACATTATTCGGACTGTATTATTTGGACTGTAATATTCTTTTAATTCGGGACTGTATTATTTATTTGGACCTTCTGCGCGAGGGCACAACTGTAATAAGTGTGCGTGTGTGTGTTGTATGTCTTCCAACCCCACGTCTTTCTCCCTTTTATTTATCCGCTTTTGATGGTTAGATTAGGGCATATTTCAATTTAGCATACAGTATGATAGCATGCTTGCATTCATTCATCTGTTTTGCATGCACCAGGCTCGGCGCACCATACTAACTGCATTGTACTTTCAATTCCAAATTGAATACATGTTAGCTGTAGCATTCCATATGCCATGTTTAGAATAGCCGAGCCTGCTATAGTTGCATTTTGCATGTGTTGCATTAGGCATTTCTGTATACTTAGGATTCATGCATGATTTCTAATGAGTTTTTGTTTTGGCTTGGAGTACTCGGTAAGTTTTATGCTTTAGCATCCTTGCATGCGTGTGAGTGACTGCCATGAATAGCATGCTTACCATGAGGCTATTTGCTTATGTGATATAACTGCCTGAATGCCTGTGGGTGAAGGTTGGGTTATCTGAATTGGAATAATTCATCAAATGTTTTGTTTCAGTTCGGGCGGCCCAGTCTATACTTATATGCTGTGTGCATCACATAGTAACCTAGGCTAATAACCGGAATAAGAATACACAATGTTTTCAAAAATTGATATCATGGTTAGTAGAGGCCGATCTTTGATCGGGCGAGCGGGGGTGCTCACGAAGTGACCTTCCCCAATCGTACCCAAGTTCCCGAGCCGAGGCAACTTTGGTGATGACAGACATGTGGCCTTTGGCACCGAGTCAGGGTTTCCTAAATTTCCCATAAAAAAACATTTAGGTGGCGACTCTGTATCTGGCAAAACAGTCCATGTTTGGCACTTCTTTCAAAATCCGTTTTCTTAAAACAATTTGCCGGATTTGGACTCTTTGGTTCAGACTTAGAACCGTGACAAATTTGAGAGTCCTGAGCTGTAGTGACCCCAAATGAACAGAACGGGAGCTCGTTCCTCCCGGGGCGTTCGGGGACGTCTACAGTTTCTGGCGACTCTGCTGGGGATTTAGAGAACTTGACTCGAACTCATGATATCTGTTTTGGACTACACTTGTGTGTTTCTTTGCATTGCATTTGCATTGGTGCGCCTAGGACACCGTGTTTGCCATCTGCTATTCCTGAACGGTTTGCCGGAGGCTTGTCTTGTCAAGGCATGACCATAAGGCTGACCGGTTATGGGCTCTGCCAGTATGGGAACACAAACCCCGGTTTTACCGGGGCACCCTCTTTGACCATTCGACCTAGTGCATACTCGGATCCATAGTGACCATTCCAAACTAGGACAGGTTGCTTACCCGTTTATAGGTTGTTTGAAACCGCTCTGTGCGTAGTGAAACCCTAGCTCCTGACAAAATAGGACAGGGAAACCTTACCCCAACATAGGGGTGTTTTGGCTCTCACTTATCTGTTATGTTCTTTAGAGTGCGTCTCTACAGGAACGCATGTATCAATATATGAGTTTGGGCATCAGGCCTGTGGGCATCAGTTCAGTATTATCAGCATCAGGCCTGCGGGCATTAGTTGAGTATATGAGTTTGGGCATCAGTTCAGTATTATGGGTATCAAGCCTGCGGGCATCAGCCAGTATTTGAGAATTAGTTATCTGCGGGTATCAGATTTTGTTTTTAGGGGATAGTGATACAGGGATAATAATCAGTGTTTGAGGACAATGTGTATTCAGCTTATTGACTGTGTGTTGTTATGCCCGGTTGTGTGTCTTGCATTTTATTTTAAGCTGTTATGCTGTTCGTTTATCTGTTTATTTATTTCCTTTTCTCTTTATTTATCTTTTGCTAGGTCAGTTTTAGCACAATTGCTTCCAACCCAACAGGCATTCCCCAAGCACTTTGGACACGAGGTCGTCGACTCCATCGATCTGAGGATCTAATCGACGGACAGCCAGTGTTCCATTCTCTACCCCCTGTTATCAGAAGAAGGCAGAGAAAGCGTAGTGTATCTAAACAGAGAACACCAGAACAGTGGTTTCCTCCATTAGTGGACAGTCGGATTGAGATCCCCATCGTTGCTACAGAGCTAAATCTGCCAGTAGTTCAGATAGATCAAAACAGTATGACGGCACCAACAGGAGTTGAGGAGATGATGCGCCAAATGCAAGAAACTATGCGGGCCATGCAACAGGATGCCGTTCGCCGAGATGAACTAGCTAAGCAACAAGCCGAGATTATGACTCAGCAGGCTGAGCTGATTACCAGACTGCAGCAATAGAATACAGCGTCAGCGTCTACTTCACAACAAATTCCTCCTCCGGCAGGGGCTCCATTACCTGAGCAGACACCTGCTGTTCAGAACGCTCCTCCAAACATCCAGAATACTGTACCGACTATCCAGAACCTGCAAGAGGACATGAACCTCCCAACGGGGCCAGCTCCGCCCCCGCTTCCACCACAACTGTCCAAGGTCCATGCACCCAATCGCCCGGACTCTCCCTTCGAGTTCGAGGTTGATCATACAGCTCTGAAATTGAGCAAACTTGAGAAGCTCTTCAAGAAATCCCAAGGGGTCAAGGCTATGCCGGATATCGGAGACGGATATACTGAGGAGGCCGTAACACTCCCCGATAGGTTCAAAATGCCACAAATCGACTACTTTGACGGGTCCGGCGACCCCATGGTCCATCTCCGACTGTTCGTAGACATCTTGCGGCCGATGGGCCTAATACGACCACAGAAGCTTTCACTATTCGGCCGAACCCTGTCGGGTGTGGCCGCCCACTGGTACGCAAAGTTACAAGATGAAGTGAAAAAGAATTTGGATGAAATGTCTGAGGCCTTTGTCGCGCAATATTCGTACAACACTCAGATCGAGATCACAACCTGTGATCTCGAAACGACAAGGCAAGAGCCCAAGGAAACTTTCTCGGACTTCGTAATCCGATGGAGGGCAAAGGCGTCAATGATGACTTTAAGGCCCACTGACAAAGATCAAATCCGGATGATTGTGCGCAATCTCCACCCAAAGTTAATGCAGAGAATGATTGTAGTCCCCTTTCCTACTTTCGCAGATTTACATGAGATGGGGGTGCAGATCGAAGATGCAATGAAACAAGGTCTGTTTGACCACGATAGGGAGCAACCGAGGAGGACTTTCAACCGTAACAACAATGCGGGCCCGAGTGGCGCCGCAAATACAAGAGCCTCGGAAGTCAGTATGGTCACCACCACTCCCCCTCCCCCTCCAAGGCCCATGGCTGCCACACCTTTCTCCGGCGCGTCCAGAAGCAACACACAAACCACTAGATTCCAACCTCGAGGCCAAAGAACCTTCACCCCATTATACATGCCCCTGTCTAAAGCTCTAGGGGTATTGATCAGGAATAAGCATTTGAAACCCTTGGAGCCGAAGCCACTACCGAATCCACTCCCTCCCTCTCATGACCCGACAAAGTATTGCGCGTATCACCAACAACACGGTCACGACACCGACCGTTGTTTCAGATTGCGTCATGAGATCCAGGATCTTATCGACAAATGGGTGATCGCGCCTCCCGATAAACCCAATGTCACAACCAACCCTCTCCCACCACATAACCAAGCTCCCCCTCCCAACAGAATCAATTTTATCCAAACTGGGGTCGCATCTTACGATCCTAGTATCTATATCACCCCATCCCACCTACCCAAGCCGGAGGTGTTCCTCCCTGATTGCACTGACTTCTTGTGCATGGTGGACATCTCCAAAACCCAACCAGAGCCGATAGTGGTGACCGTCGAAGATGGGGCAGGGCAGATTTTGGAAGAGAATGAGATTGTTGAATTTGGGGCTGAACAGAGTTTTGCTGGGGGAGCCTATGATCCAAGCGAGTACATCCTATCAACGAGCCGGATTGGGCTAGGTATAGAATTACCAGAGACAGGAGAGCTGTGCATGATCCGTGGGGATGGATCTGGGCTAGGGGCAGCTGAATTGACAGCCGTAGAGGAGGACTTCGCCAACCTGCAATTTTTCGATGACCAGGAATCGGGGGATTCAGCGATTAACTGGTTCGACTATGAGGAATCGGCGGAGGCCACTGGATGGCTCGAGGATCAACCAGATGAAGTGGGGGAACCCCAAATAGAACAGAGCCCGACAGGGGCAGGAGTATCAGTTGTGGCCGGAATGGCCGGAAGTCAAGTTGTATCGCCGGAGAGCACCGGTGCTAAGAATTCCGCTCGAGACTTGGGCATTATGGATACAGGAATTGTCGAACAACCAGCTGTACTGAAGCAGCTGGAACGAGAAAGGTTTGAGGATGCTGAGAGAATTAGGAAAGCTAAGGGCCCTGAGGGGACTGAGAGTGCTGTGTGCACGAAGATAGAGAATGCTGTGAGCATGTGGACAGAGAGTACTGCGAATACAACTGAACCGGAGCCAGACATGTGTCTGTTGGCTGCCGACGGAATGTGGTGGGAAGACGACGACTTATGTCTTTCCCACACGGATGAAGACTGGGGAAATAATCAACCGGATGACACTTGGTACCTCGATGAGGTTGACCATATGACGAGAAGTGGGCGGTACTTTAAACCCCCACACCTAGACCAACCCAAGGCATCCGGGAAGGATAGAGAAGCAGAGAAGCAGAAGGAGAAGCAGATTGAGGAGGAAGCTGTGCTGAAACAGTTAAAGAAGATACAAGCAGACATCTCCATCTGGGGACTGCTAATGGCATCGCGGGTGCATAGAGAAGCTGTCCTGTCTGCTATGGACAAATCCAAACTCTCCATAGATACCACCCCTGAACAGCTGGTCGGGCTGGTTTTTCCGGGAGGAGGTTCCCCGGTATTAACCTTTTCGGACAAGGAACTACCACCTGAGGGCACAAATCATAACAAACCTCTCTATATTTCCGTGGAATGTAGAGATAAGTGGATACCGGTGGTACTTGTTGATACCGGATCTGCTATTAATGTCTGCCCGACCAGAACGGCATATGCAATCGGGTTGAAGCCCGCGGACTTCGTCCCAACCACTCAAGTGATCAGAGCGTATGACAATACCAGCAGAGAAGTGATGGGGACTGTTAAAGTTCAAACCAAGGTTGGTCCAGGACAACACAGCATTGAATTTCATATCTTGGACGTTCCCGCAACCTTCAACCTACTTTTGGGGCGACCGTGGTTGCACCAGGTCAAAGTAGTCTCTTCCACTCTACATCAAATGCTGAAATACCCTCACGGGAAGGGGGTAGCAATTGTTTTTGGGAATTCATCAATCCATCCGCCTCCGGAAGTGTCCACACCTGTCTTGGAGATCGAGCACGGCACGGAGGATGTGTTTTTATCGGGGTTCACTTTGGCCGAGGCTCAAGTGGTACAGAATGTCATGGCTGTGAATGAAGGTATGTACGTCAGTGCTCAATCTATCTACCTCATGAACAAGCTAAAACATACCCCCGGGATGGGATTAGGGAGAAGCGGCCGGAAGGGCGTCTCAGCGTTGGCCGAAGTGCCACACAACCCTCACACCTTTGGACTGGGTTATCTGCCCACCAAAGAGGACTGGGTGAGGAAAGGAAAAGAAATGGCCGGAAGAGCCAGGGCAAAGAAGGCTGGGAAGCCATTTGAGTTAATGCATAGGCCCATCTGGGGTACCCTAAACGGACGCTTCGTCCAGGAGGGGGAAGATTTTCCATTCTGTGGCTTTCTAGAGCCATGGCTAAACGCGGAGAGGAAGCACGTGCCTGGTTTTGAAATCTTCTTCGACATACAATTACCTGGGGATGACGTTGCCGAAGCGCAGACAGACCCACAAACTGAGTTTGAGCAGAGTAAGGAAGCACAGTCTGAGGACGCTGAAAATGAAATGGGGGTAGCACTGGCAAGTCTACTTTCAGATCCTCCGATCGACCAAGAGTGCTTGGGGGATAACTCTTCGGTTTCTATGGTTGGAGATGAAATAGCTGCGGGCTTTCCAGCGCCGATCTTGGATGCATCTATCGCACCTTCTCTCATCTGGCAATATGAAGAAGGCTTATCTAGCAGCACCGGGTCAGGTAGTGAGCCGGAATCTGATTCTACCAAATCTTGTGCGTCAGAATCAGATTCCAGCTCGACTGAGTCTGAGTCCGGTATTCCTGAGGGTGATAACCCGGATGCCACAGTCCTGTCTAGGTCGTCATTTTCATTTTATTTTGAGTCTGTTGTAATAGAGGAATCTGATGGCTTGGAAGTATTTAATGAGAACAATGTGGATGTGGTTTCTGAGTATTTTTCTGTGCCTTTGATTTATTGCTTAAATCAGGATTTTCAAAATTTTGACGAAAACGACGAGGAAGAAATTCCTCTGGTTTTACAACGGTTAATTGATCAAGAGCATGAAAGATTTGTTAAACCCTTAATGGATGAAATCACTATGAATGTTGGTACTGAGAAGGACCCGCGGCTGGTCCAGATCGGGTCCACGTTGTCTTTTGAGGGACGCGAGCGTTTAGTCGCTTTATTAAAAGATTTCAAAGATGTTTTCGTGTGGTCCTACGAAGACATGCCTGGAATCGATCCTGAGATTGTACAGCACCGGATCCCTCTTGACCCCGAGGCCCGGCCTGTCAAACAGAAGCTCAGAAGGATCCGCCCGGACTGGGCCCTCAAGATCAAGGAAGAGGTCACCAAGCAAATTGACGCAGGCTTCCTGCTGGTATCAGAATACCCGACTTGGTTGGCCAACATTGTTTCGGTGCCAAAGAAGGATGGCAGAATTCGGGTCTGTGTAGATTTCAGAGATTTGAACAGGGCCAGTCCGAAGGACGACTTTCCCTTGCCGCACATTGATGAATTGGTGGATTTCACGGCAGGACACGCCTTGCTTTCGTTTATGGATGGCTTCTCAGGCTATAATCAGGTAGTAATGGCACCCGAAGACCGGGAGAAGACTGTATTCACTACCCCGTGGGGTACATATTGTTATAGAGTGATGCCATTCGGGTTGAAAAATGCTGGAGCTACTTATCAACGGGCAGCAACTATAATATTGCATGATATGATCCATAAAGAGGTCGAGGTGTATGTGGACGACATGATTGTCAAGTCCAAAGAAAGAGAGGGCCACTACACTGCCTTACAAAAATTCTTTCAAAGGATCAGAGAGTTTCGGCTGCGGTTGAATCCCCAGAAGTGTACGTTTGGTGTTACAGCAGGGAAGATGCTAGGGTTTCTGATTACGCAAAGGGGCATCGAGGTCGACCCTTCCAAAATCAAGGCCATCTTAAAAATGCCACCACCAAGGACTGAAAAGGAGGTGCGAGGCTTTCTAGGTAAAGTGCAATTCATAAGACGGTTTATTTCTAAATTAACCTTGACTTGTGAACCACTTTTTGGTCTCCTGAAGAAAGGAAAGAAATTCCAATGGGACGGCCGATGTCAAGCAGCTTTTGAACAGATCAAAGAGTATCTACAGAACCCGCCCGTGTTGTCACCACCAGAGCCGGGGAGGCCATTGATATTGTACCTCTCAGTAACTGAGACTACCATGGGCTGCATGCTCGCGCAGGAGTCGGAAGAAAAAGTGGAAAGGGCCATATACTATCTGAGCAAAAAGATGCTGGATTACGAGACCCGCTATACACCGCTGGAGAAGGCTTGCTTGGCCTTGGTATGGGCTACCAGGAAGCTGCGGCACTACCTGTTAGCTCACTCTGTAATGTTGGTTTCACGATTGGATCCCATCAAATATCTTTTCGAGAAACCAGCACTTACAGGTAGGCTAGCTCGTTGGCTGCTGTTGTTCTCCGAATTTGATTTGAAGTATGTAACGCGCAAGTCAGTAAAAGGAAGAGCGGTAGCGGAGTTCCTTGCCGACCACCCGGTTGAGGGGGATGAAGCGGTTGAGTACCTATTCCCAGATGAAGCCATTCTGCACGTTGAAGACGAAACTTGGACGATGTACTTTGACGGAGCGTCAAACCAGTATGGGTATGGGATAGGGGTGTTGCTGATAGCGCCCGACGATTCCCGTATCCCTTTAGCATTCAAGCTCCGGTTCAAAGTCTCGAATAATGAAGCAGAGTATGAGGCATGTATTGCTGGCCTGGAAGCAGCCCTAGAACTAGGGGCAAGACGGTTGGACGTCATTGGGGACTCAAACCTTGTTGTGTCTCAAGCAAAAGGAGACTGGAAAGTCAAGGAGGAAAAGATGATATTTTACCACCAAACCTTGGACTTGTTAATTCCTCGGTTTGAGAAGCTAAATTTCACCCACCTCGTAAGAGAGAACAACAGGTTCGCAGATTCACTGGCAACTCTATCTTCTATGATAGACATCCCGTCCGAAGTCCGGATGCGTCCAGTCATTATTGATCAGAAGTTTGCGCCAGCATACGAGTCGATTTCCACCATAGATGAGGCTCAAGGCGACAACCCCTGGTATTACGACATCTGGAACTTCTTGGAAGAGGAGATGTATCCACTAGGGGCAAATGCCAAGGATAAGAGGGCCATCAGAAGAATGGCTGCTCAGTTTATCATCTGCGGGGGTAAGCTGTACAAAAGGGGTCATCTGGGAATGCATAAGCTCTGTGTAGAAGCTGAAGAGTCAAAGCGCCTGATGGAGGCCATCCATGGGGGGGAGTGCGGTGTACACATGAATGGGGTAATGCTGGCTAGAAAGATCCTCAGACAGGGCTACTACTGGTCAACCATGGAGGAAGATTGTATTAGTTTTGTTCGGCGATGCCACAAGTGTCAAATTCATGCAAACCGCATGAACATCCCGTCGTCAAAGCTGTACAACATGACTTCGCCATGGCCTTTTTCAGTTTGGAGAATTGATGTGATCGGAGCTGTTACCCCGAAGGGGTCAAACGGGCATGAGTTTATTCTGGTAGCGATAGATTATTTCACAAAGTGGGTCGAGGCCCAATCATATGCGGTGTTGAAGGCGTCGCACGTCGCAAAGTTCATGAAGAACAACATCATCTGTCGCTACGGGATGCCAAACAAGATAATTTCAGAGAATGGTTCCCACTTCAAGAAGGAAGTGATAGACTTGTTGGAAAAATACAACGTGGCTTTCCATAAGTCATCTACATACCGGCCGCAAACCAACGGAGCGGTCGAGGCCGCCAACAAGAATATCAAACATATACTGCAGAAGATGGTGGGAACCTATCGGGATTGGCCAGACAAGCTGCCATTTGCTCTGTGGGGCTACAGGACTTCAATCAGAACTTCTACTGGAGCGACTCCGTATTCATTAGTCTATGGAATGGAGGCTGTTCTACCCATCGAGATTGAGGTTCCGTCGTTATGAGTATTGGCTGAGTGCCAAATAGCTGAAGCAGATTGGCAGCAGAGCAGATTTGAGGAACTCATGCTCTTTGATGAAAGAAGACTGAAAGCACTGTACCACATTCAAGGCTATCAACGCAGAATTGCCCGGGCTTTCAACAAGAAGGTTAAGTCCAGGAATTTGAAAGAAGGAGATTTGGTGATCAAAGACAACCGAGCTCCCATCCACGACCCAAGGGGCAAGTTCAGACCTAATTGGACTGGTCCTTACATCATCAAAGCTATCTGGTCAGGTGGAGCTGTGGTTCTGATGGATCTAGATGGCTTGGAGTTCTCACAACCGATCAACATGGACAAGTTGAAGAAATATTATCCTTGAGAGGCTCGCTAGGCCGAAAACCCGAAAGGGCGACCTAGGCAAAAGTCAGAGCACAAAAAATTGGAAAATATAAAAACTAAGCTCGCAAGGTTGAAAACCCGCAAAGGACGGCCTTGGCAAAAGTTAGAGTGCAAAAGGAGAGTGAAAATACTCGAGTGAACCCTAGCCTGAACTACGTAAGGCTTGATTCCCATCTTCGGGATACGTAGGCAGCTTCACATTGAAGTTCAGCCATAAACTTTTCCCCGATCAACTCTGTCCATTTTGATCATCTCAGTCATCTTTATCCATCAGCATTTATCGCGATCTCCGGTACAGTGTTATTCAGACTAGGGGCAACTTTCCGTTGCTGCGACGGTGCAAAGTTACTCAGACTAGGGGCAACTTTCCGTTGCCATGCAGTGCCGCATTGTTCTTCAGACTAGGGGCAACTTTCCAAGTTGCAGGGATCTGGGGTTGTGCATCTCAGTGACAGATCTCAGGCGTGTCCAAGTTCTAATCCATATCGAAAATGGCTTTGAAAAGTTTTAATAAAAGTTGACTTTGTTCAAAGTAATCTTTTTACGACTAAGACCATTTTTGGACCAAAAGCGGAAAATTTTCAGTATCACAACTTTCAATTTCATTGATTTCAAAACAGAGTTCTCCTGCTCTTGCATACAATTGAGGTTGCTTTTTTGTTACATTCATAAAGAAAACTTGAAAGTACTGATAAAGCAATAAATTTGGGGCACAGTCGAGTCAAGTATCTCCGCTCCCCCTCCCAGAGCTGGTTGAAGCATCTGATGCCAAGCTAGGCCCAACCTGTGCCTCCTCGTTGAGCCAATCCAAGAACTCGTCGGACAAAATGCAACTGAAAGTGGAAGCAGGAGCCAAGAGCTCTCTAGTCCTCCATGCTATGGCATATCAGGCAAGCTGTGCCCCCCGGACCGGGAAAGCAGCTGGGTACTCAATCCCCTCCGGTGGGCAGGTCTGATCATGACTGAACTGATGCAGGAACCGGAACGGAAAATAGAATACGCAGTGGGTTAGACCAATCAACTGGATCCCAATCAGCCGGGACATACTATAGCTCATTGCCGGGAGGTGGAGCCAAGGACAACGCCAAGCAATACGGTCTGCGGACAAATTGCACATCCAATCAAACCACCACCTCTCGTCAAAAGCATTGACTAGGCGCTGCCGAAAGAAGTAGCCTCGAGCCGAGTAGGCTGGGCAAGAGTCCACAACCTGCAACTTGTCCATTAACCATACCTAGGGGAGGGATGGAAAATGAGAGAATAAAGAACAGAGAGATGTACGATGAGAGAAAAGTAAAGACAAGGGTTTTGTGAGAAAAATCGAGCCCAAGAGCCGAGTAACGTGAACAAATATACATGTAAGGTTGGGTGGGAAACATTACCTGCAGTAGCAGTGGACCCCCAGCAAACCTAGTCGTCTCCTGGCGATAGACAGAATCCAAGCCCATCAGCGTCTCAGCCAAGGTCATGGCAATACAGCTCTTTCCTTCTCTCAAGCCTTGGGCAACTTCAATCAGACGGATGCTAGCTCCGCCAAAGCCCGACGAAAGCAGAAAGTGAGATAACAAACACAAGCAGAGGGCGTGTTGCCGGAAACCTTGCCAATAATGGTTGCTGCGGTCACTGGCGTCGGAAAAACGATGGATCAAGCCGAGGATGTCCAGTTCCCCACTGCAGATCAGAGATCGAGCATCATGTGCGGTGAGCCCACACATCCGCCCTAAAGCCTGGGCGTAGCCAAAGCGGAGCTGGGGCAAGATCACTTCAGAGCATTCAGATTCCATCAAAACTTGAAAATCTTCAAAAGTGGGACATACCTCTTGGCCGCCGAAGCTAAAAACGTGCGTCACTGGGTTCCAGAACCTTGCCGCGGCATAGAGAAAAGGGAGATGTAGCCGAGTGCGGCTCAACGTGAATAGTGCATTCAAGCCAAAACCCCGGAAGTTCATCTTTTCCGAGCCATCTAGAGAAGAGATCCAAGATGTGAGATTTTCTGTAAGAAACGCCTCCATTTCTTGTGCAAAGTAGAGATGAAATGAATGTTCTCGAAATTGAGGCTTTTATAGAGGGAAAAACACTATTCAGAAGGACACGTGTCAAAATTTGGGTGGCTGCAGGGGTAAGTGGCCGGCCGGCCATATTTCCTAGCTGGCCGGCCATTATCTTTTTCAAAACTGGCCGGCCGGCTCCCCCCTCTCCATAAAACTGGCTGGCCGGCTCCCAAATGTGGCTGGCAATGCTCCAGTATATCTCCTTGGCCCTGCTTTACCCTTTTGGTGGAAAGTGTCGAGCATTTCCATGCAACGGGAGAGTCAAAGGCCTCCATTTCCCTCTGCTTTGGATGCGTTCCGGTGCCCAGATTGTCCGAAATACACTTTGTGTTGTTGAGTTTTGATTATTGAGTTGTTGTTTTGATTATCGAGTTGTCGTTTTGCTTTTTGAGTTGTTTGTCGAGCGGACGTGCTTTCGATTCATTGCTCTCTGTTTAAGCAATCTTTGTTTAAGTCTTGTTTACTTACGTTGTCAACAATATTGTATTTTGATTATCGAGTTGTAAACTTGCTAGGGTTCTGTTATATCTTAGTAAGTTGAGTTGCTTAGTTTGTTACGTCGGTTCACTACCTGACTTGGTGATTACACAATGCACATTCCTATTCAATTTCATTTTTTGTGCAAAACAAAATGATGCGATGCGATGCGATGCTAAAAGTTTAAAATACAAACACCTTTTCAAAAGTTGTTTCATTCCATCATGTTTTACAACGAACAAAGGTACAAGTTTTACAAAAATAAAACTACCCTAACAATGTGCAAAGTGCTACAAACTACTAGCAAAAAAAGAAAAAGAAAGCAGGAAACAGCGGCATCAATGCCCTCGGGAGCGGGAATGAGAAGCACTCCTCATCCTCTTCTGCGGGACAACCTCTGCACCATCATCATCACCCGGGTCAGAGCTGTCATCCTCAGGATCCCCCCCAGCCTCGCCTCTGCTCCCCGAACCAAGACCGGAGCCTCCCTCCTCAGCAGATGTTTCTGATTGACGATCTGTGGCCTCCTCCTCCTCGGGCTCCGCCTTTACGACATGTGCCCTGCGCCTGCGGGAGGACCCTCCTCGTGCTCCCCTGAAAGGCCTGGATGGCCTAGCTCCTCGGAAAGGCCTGGATGGCCCAACTCCCTGAGAAGGCCCAGATGGCCCAGCTCCCCAAGAAGGCCCAGGTGGCCCGGCCCGCGGCGGGGCATATACAGGAGGCATCTGAAAATGAAAAGTTCAATACATCAGTTCAAATATGAAAATCAGATACGAGTACAGTATGTGAGTGGGATGTGTGTCGGATGTGCTCTACAATGTAGAAGAATGCTCAAAACCAGTGTGTCATCAGAAGTGTGATAAATACAAGAAAGGTGAACGGTACCTGCACGCCCATAACGGATAGGTGTGTCTCTCTCCGGAGGACCATGCCCTCAAGTGCGGCCATCACCCCGAGCATCTCGTCCACATACTCAATCGGAGGCTGCAGATACAAATGCAAAACTATCAGTAAAAGAATGAATGTCCAAGTACCCGACTGATAAATCAAAGCTATAAATCATACCGGTGGTGAATCAGGATCCTTGACATATCTATGGTCAGGAAGTGGAGGCTCTAGCGGAATCGGGTAAGGGGTCCCAAAACGCCATCCCATCAGCTCAGTCGGCATGTCCAGCCATCCAAGATGAGGATAAGTCGGAGGAGTCGGAGGAACCGATCTACCCCCACCTCTCGATGTACCAGCCCTACTAGTAGAAGGGGCGTCTGCCGCCCGAGCCCGGGCCTGGCTCGAAGATGACGTACCGGCAGACCTCGACATCGGGGTGCGAGCCCCCGTCAGTGGAGGCATCAAATATGTATGACGGTAAGTGGCGTAGTCCCCCTCCTCGAGGTGCAGCAAAGCGTCACTACCCTGCATGGCGCCGATTACCTCCTGGTAAGAGAGCCTATCAGCAATACGCATAGTGACTGGAGGTGCTGCAGGAGGGTCCTGAGAAAGGTACCCCCACACCTAACGTAAAAAGCGTTCCCCCAAAAACCATGCTCTACCAACAGGTCCTTCGAGCAGGAACCTGTACTGGGAGGTGCCCGATCCTCCGGGATACTGAAATCGGAGACCATCGCCCAGGGGTGCCCAAGGCTGCCATGTAATCTGCGGATAACAAGTGCATAAACCAATCAGAAATCGAGAATATGCGTGGCAAATCATAGATGAAAATGGAAAGAACTGAGAGTTCTGAAGTACCTCCGATGGACGCACAGTGTCAAAATACTGTCGCAGATAAATGAGTCTCTCGGGGTCTCGGCCGGTACGGGCCCTCGAACACCAGCGAATATGGGGTCATGGGGGGGGCTGCCACCTCCAACTCTGGGGCTAATGCTGGGAAGTATACGTAAACCCATAACTGAGAAAAGCAGTGCAGAATGTAAGTACAAAGCGCTGAAAGCGGAAATACAGACTGTAAAGTGCGCTGTGTGTGCAATGTACAAATAATGAAGAGCAGAAATGTAAATCAAGGGGACAGAAAAGTACCTCCCAGGCTCTCCAGTAACCGCCAAGTAAGTCTCCCCGCCCGCGGGAGGTGGCGCTCCTATAGTAGTAAAGGGTAGCCAGGCCGGCGCCAGCCCAGTCGTATCGACTGACCTGTGATAGGTCAACTAAGGCACTCAACAGATAAAGCCCAACGGTGTTCCCCCTGTCGGCGAACAAGGTGGTCCCGAAGAGGAACATCAAAAAGCCGCAGGCATACTGTGCTGTCTCCTCAGGAGTCTCGGGCTCCATCTCTGCCCGCCGGAAGTGGGAAGAGAACCAAGTGTATCGAACTCTCCCAGAGGCTCTGTCGACAGGTGGGCGAGCCCCCAGCAGATAAATCCAAGCGGCCTCCCACTCGCCCATATCCTCATCATAAGGGATGGACCAACCTCATATGTCCAAGTCGGTCAACACCGCAAAATCTAGTGGGGTTATAGTCATGTCCCCGGTGGCAGAGAAATGGAAAGAGTTGGTGGTGTCCCACCATCTCTCCACCAGGGCGGCTATCAGTGTCCTCCTGGCCGTGCAACGCGATAATCCCACGCAGAAGGCCCCGAACCCGGCCAGATCAACTAAATCCCGGACAGCCTCCGGGAGCTCAGCGTACCAATCCCTCGCGGCGGTGGAGCCATACCCCTGTACACTGCGAGAGCCAACCTGCATTCAGAATGAATACATGTGTCAGTATGAAATGAATAAGCTGTGTGCTAATGAAATGAATGAGCTGTGTGCTAATGAAATAAATGAGCTGTGTGCTAATGAAATGAATAAGCTGTGTGCAAGTATCTGGGCTACGTGTTCAGGAAATTACAGTGTGGGCTGCGTGTTCACTATTCAATCTGGGCTGCGTGTTCAGGAAATTAAAGTGTGGGCTGCGTGTTCACTATTCAATCTGGGCTGCGTGTTCATAAAATCAGAGTTTGGGCTGCGTGTTCAACTTTCAATCAGTGTGGGCTGTGTGTTCACCTAAATCTGGACTGCGTGTTCAGAAAATCAGAGTTTGGGCTGCGTGTTCTACTCTTAATCAGTGTGGGTTGCGTGTTCACTATTCAATCTGGGCTGCGTGTTCAAAAAATCAGAGTTTGGGCTGCGTGTTCAACTTTCAATCAGTGTGGGCTGTGTGTTCACCTAAAATCTGGGCTGCGTGTTTAGAAAATCAGAGTTTGGGCTGCGTGTTCTACTCTTAATCAGTGTGGGCTGCGTGTTCACTATTCAATCTGGGCTGCGTGTTCAGGAAATTACAGTGTGGGCTGCGTGTTCACTATTCAATCTGGGCTGCGTGTTTAGGAAATTACAGTGTGGGCTGCGTGTTCACTATTCAATCTGGGCTGCGTGTTCAGGAAATTACAGTGTGGGCTGCGTGTTCACTATTCAATCTGGGCTGCGTGTTCAGGAAATTACAGTGTGGGCTGTGTGTTCACTATTCAATCTGGGCTGCGTGTTCAGGAAATTATAGTGTGGGCTGTGTGTTCACCATAAATCTGGGCTGCGTGTTCAGAAAATCAGAATTTGGGCTGCGTGTTCAACGTTCAATCAGTGTGGGCTGTGTGTTCACCATAAATCTGGGCTGCGTGTTCAGGAAATCAGAGTTTGGGCTGCGTGTTCTACTCCTAGTCAGTGTGTTCACCATCAATTCGGGTTGCGTATTCGACAAATCAGTGTTTGAACCGTGTGTTCATTTCTTAACTAATGTGTGCCGTGCGTTCACAATCAATTAATGAGCCGAGTGTTCAGAAATTCAAGTGTTTAAACTACATGTTCAGGATGCAAGCAAAATACTATGTCATAAGCTAAACTGTGTGTTCAAGCATGGCAAAAATACGAAATTCACGAAAAATGCGGAAAATAAAGTAAATACCTCTCGGGCCTCATGGGAGAGGTGATGCTCTGGCTCTCGGAGAAGTAGATCCCCAGGTGCTCGCTCATCAAAGTCAGTGAAATGACGGAAAACAGCACGAGGAAGGACATGTGCTGGCGGAGCGTACCTCCCGGGAATAAAAGGGCGGACTCTCGGGGGCAAAGTCATAGGATCAAAATCGTCCCCGGCACCTGGAAAACCTCCACCATGAGGAGAGTTACCCGCCATTTTAATAAAATCTGCAAAAGGAGCAAAAATGAGCAAAAATGAGCCAAAATTGGAAAAAGTCAACAAAAGTCAACTCTCGGGAAATGAAAAAGTCAACAAAAGTCAACTCCCGAGAAAATCTTCCAAATATTGAGACAAACTCACCTCAAGTGGCGAAAATGAGAAAAGAAGCTCCGAAACCAAAATTTAATCGCTTCAAAGTACGTGAAATTGAATATTTTCGCGAAAACAACTTGCGTGGTGCGTTGAAAAACGCGTATGGAACTCAGATCTGGAGAAGAAAATGATGTAGGAGGCAAGAAGAGAGCACTTCTCGGCTGCATTTATAGGCTTAAAGTCTTGGGATGAAGGAGCATAAAGAAAGGAGGTGAAAGGACCAAAATGCCCTCGGATTTGGGCAAATGGCCGGTCGGCCACCTTTTCCAGCCGGCCAGCCATTTCCTTTTGCAAAACCAGCCGGCCGACCATTCCCTTTTTGCAAAACCGGCCGGCCAACTATTCTCTTTTTGGAAAAACAGCCGGCCACCTCCCACCCTCCATAAAACTAGCCGGCCATGTCCCCCACAGGCTCATCTAGCTCTCTGCAAATTTTGAGGAAGATTGGAGTTCCCGGGACCTGAAAAAGTTCAAGAAAAGTGCACTTCCGGTCGCGAAATTGCCCCGCCGGAACCCTGGCTTCAAATTCTGACATGTGTCTCATCATTATTCATCGAAATCAAGATGTATCCTTTTTGAAAGTGTTGTAGCCTTTCCAGGAAGTGAATCGGAGGCCTTGATCGAGTCGCCTTCGCCGAAACACGTGTTTCCTTGCTCGTCATTTCGTAACAAACGGGCACCATGATTTATGCTCGTTTTGCACTATCATGCACATAACTTACATTCTCATGAGCATACTTGCATTGTGTTGCACATTTCTCGATATTACCATACCTCTGTGCTTGAGCATGCGTTGTCACGCACGTTCCATTCCTGCATCGCGATGCATTCACCTGCTGGCACTGCGTGTGTCAAACTTTCGAAATCACATTGAGTATATGTTTCTAGCATATTGTGCTTGTTGAATTTCTCTCTTTTACAGGCACGATATTGTATGTACGGTTCATTTGAGGCTGGTGCGACCAGACGAATCGTGCAGGTATCGTATCTTCTCCGTGTGAGACGCGACGAGAATTGAACAATTCTCCGCATTCTTAACTGCATGAAATGTAGTTGTTGTTTTGCATTCCTGCTTAAAACTGTTGCATCTATTTGCGAATACTTGCTTCATTACAGCTTTGCTGCATTTGCATGATCCTTGAGTTATGTTCGGCTTCTTGCATATCCCTTTGCATTTTGCCCCCTTGCTTGTGAGCATGCCTGCGGGCACATCTCTGTTTATCTTGTACGTTTGTCTAAGTCTTCGGCCTTGTCAAAAATGGGTCGTCTCTGGGCTTTGACATTCACTCCCGTCATTCTTATGACTTCCGAGTTCTGTCAAAGAGGGGCAACTGTAGACACCCCATTTTTGACCAACCTTAATACTCAGACGTCACCAGTTGAGCGCTTGGTG
The DNA here is from genome assembly GCF_055761805.1 of Camellia sinensis. Lineage (NCBI taxonomy): Eukaryota > Viridiplantae > Streptophyta > Magnoliopsida > Ericales > Theaceae > Camellia > Camellia sinensis. The sequence goes on along the minus strand of NC_138968.1, from coordinate 65,297,618 downwards.
ATATTGCATAATGTGCTCGTTCAGAAGTTTCAGAGTCGCGGCCGTGAGCCCCGCCTCCGGACTTCCGAACCCTCTTCTGTGCCTTACCTCGGTTTGTGAACCAGGCTCGGTTATCTCTGTTTCTTTTCCTGAGGGGAGGGAGAGGTCCCGTAGACTATCTCTCAGTGGCCGCAGGCTACATTTTGTGGCCATAGGCCATTTTGCCTATTTCGGAGTCCGGTTTCCGGTTTTTCGGGACCGTTGGCTGTGTGCCTCGGTTCGGGACCGCCTAACCATCTCCGTTTGCTCTGATTTTTGGCATACATCTTATTTGCTCCCTTTTGAGGGACACTGGGGTCTGAGAAACCCACTTCGTGGCCGAACGCCACTTTCGGTGCTTGGCAGCCCATTTTCGGGACCCCGAACTGCGTGTTTTGGCCCCCGAGGGTTCGTTTTGCATCGGTTTTCGTTCATTTTTGGCAGGTGCCTCTATTTTATCATCAGGAAGGCCACTGGAGGGTGGGAGGCCAGCAATTATCTTGGCAACCAGCTATATTCTATTTTCGCCCTCCGGCACCCGTTTTTCGCACTTCCGAGCCAATGTTGAACACCTTGGAGCCACTTTCTTCAACTTCAAACCACATATTTGTGATGTACACACATGGGAGGATCGTAAGAGTTGATGGCCGGCCATTAGTTCCATCTGACCCTTTTGAACCCCTCCTTCCAGGCCAATGTTGAACACCCTTGAGCCACTTTCTTGAACTTTTAACCACAGGGTTGTGTTGAGGGCACATAGGAGGACACCATTGTGTGGTGGCCGGCCACTAAACCAGCTTGACCCTTTTGACCCCTAGCCGGCCGGCCACCTGAAGCAAAAATACCTGGCCGGCCGTATTCCTCACACTGTTCACTTTACTGCTGTATAGCTTTATCCCCCAGAAAATATCTATATCCGGGGGATATTTTGTGGCGGAAAGCTTGCCTCCTTTTCCCCCACCTTTACACTCTCTTTTTGTTCCATATAACCATTGGCCTACACTTGAAGAAGGGGTTAGAAAAAATTGCTTACAAGTCTTGCATTCAAACCTCCCTCCTTCTCTCATTTTCTACCTCAAAACAACCAAGTTCTACACTTCATTCCTTCATCACCACCAAGCACCACCACCACCACTCCATTTCCAGCAACAAGGAGGGTTTCTCAGAGGCTAAAGGTGCTGCAACTTGGTCCAAGAAGCAACAAAATACTTGTCTCCAAGGGTGAATTGCCATTTCCCCTTTTTGAGCTTTTCTTTGCAACATTTCTTAGCCATCTATGCTTTTTGCTTTGAGCTCCAGCCATAACTGAAAGTGGCCTTATTTTGAGCTTATTTTCACTTTTTCTTAAGGGCTCAACCCTGTTTGAGCCCCCCATATTGCACTTGCTTCAATACCCTTCTTAAATACCGTTTTCTTGCATGATATTTTTAGCTCGTGTGTAATCTGTTTTGGAGCATGATGTAAACTGTAAGTAGGATTATTTTGAGCCCCTCTTCAACATTTAAGAAGGGCTCAACACTGTTTGGGACCTCCATGTTATACTTGCCTTTATACTCCCTTTTTGGTCCCATTTTTCAATGCCTTGGCAGCCTATCTTAGTTCCATTTTTGGTCATTTTACAGAGCTATAAAAGTTCTTATTTTGGTCCATTCTTCATGTTTTATTTAGGGCTTTCATGGTTTGGGACCTCCATATGCCACTTCATGTTATATCTCCCTTTTGGTCCCCATTCTTGCATGTTTTGGTAGCCTATTATGATTTTGTTTTTGGCCTTTTTACAGTTCTGAAAATAGTCTTATTTTGACCTTCTTAACATGTTTCATTAAGGGTCTTTGGCCGTTTGTGGAATATTTTGCATACTTTGTGTTATAGCCACTTTTTGAGCCTCATTTTGCATTGCAATTCAAGCATGTTTGTATACTGTTTTGAGGTTTTCACAGTTCTGTAAATGTGTTTATTTTTTGTCCCTCTTCAATGTTGTAGAAGAGAATTTTTCAATTTGGGCTTTTCATATACCACTTGCCTCTTTGGCCACCTTTTGGCTCGTTTTCTTGCATAAGAACTTAGCCTTATCTATGTTTGTTTTTGAGGTTTTTACAGTTCTGTAAATATGCTTATTTTTGGTCCCTCTTCAATGTTGTTGAAGGGTCCTAACCCATTCGGAGTTAGCAGCTATGAGTTGCTTCATAATCTCATGTTTAGGGCCATTTTTGCATGCTAGTTTTACCCTATTTATGTTTGTTGTTTGGCCATGCTTTGAACTGTAAAAATGCTTATCTTGGGGTTGCCTTTCTTCTGTCTTTTCATTCCACGTACCAATTATGCATGCTTTGTATAGCTGTAGTTCATTCTATGTGTCTAATTTTGCATTTCGGGAGAGATTCCATGCATCGGGTGTACTTTCGCCTCATTTCGGGGCTGTTTTGCCCCACATTTCAGTGCTGAAATTCCATTAGCATGTTTGCATATCATTTTCCATGCTATTGCATTGCATATGCCATTGCCTCGGTTTGCGTGCCTGTGTGCACGCATTTCGAGGCACTTCATTTTTCATCCACTGGCCTCTTATGTGAGTGTGGCTGAGGCTCTCTCATGTAGGTGTAAGCCCATTATTGCATTGCATATGCTATTGCTTCGGTTTGCATGCCCGTGTGCACGCATTTCGAGGCACTTCATTTTTCATCCACCGGCCTCTTATGTGAGTGTGGCTGAGGCTCTCTCATGTTAGTATAAGTCCATGTTGCATTCTATATGCCATTTCCATGCCATTGCATTGCGTATGCCATTGTCTCAGTTTGCGTGCCCGTGTGCACGCATTCCGAGGCACTTCATTTTCATTCACCGGCCTCTTATGTGAGTGTAGCTGAGGCTCTCTTATGTTAGTATAAGTCCATATCATTTTTCCATGTCATTTGCATTGTGTCTATCATTTTCTCGGTTTGCGTGCCCGTGTGCACGCATTTCGAGACATCTCATTTTCATAGCATTGTGCATGTTAGGATTGTATCTTAGTTACATTTCATGCATATCACGCATACTGCATCGTGTTCGGGATAGGAGTTAGCCCGGGCACGGGAAACGAGGTGCTTTTCGTACTCCGAGTGACGGAACGTGTCTCAATTCCCAGTCACCGACACTCCGGATTGCCCATGATGGAGTTAGGTTTTGTTGTGTTTATACGTGCATTTATTCCATATTGAGTTGCACATTTCGACTCCTCTGCCATCATGCATCGATATGCGTGATTGGTGGCACGAGGATCGAGGCATGCATACATTTATGAAAATACATTGCTATGCCCCTTTCCTGCTCTCTGTTGCAGCTGATGAAGAATCAGCAAACTTCCGGAGTTTGGCGCGCATTTCAAGAAAAGGTGTAAACAGAGGCTAATTGGGGCATCCCAGTGGATTTCCGCGCAAGGCGGCCCAGACATGCATCATTCATCAGGAGCAAGGCAGTCCCTGGCTTGCATGCCAGTTTTATTTATTTTCTTAGTTAATTTGATTAATTAATTAGGAATTTGTACATTATTCGGACTGTATTATTTGGACTGTAATATTCTTTTAATTCGGGACTGTATTATTTATTTGGACCCTCTGCGCGAGGGCACAACTGTAATAAGTGTGCGTGTGTGTGTTGTATGTCTTCCAACCCCACGTTTTTCTCCCTTTTATTTATCCGCTTTTGATGGTTAGATTAGGGCATATTTCAATTTAGCATACAGTATGATAGCATGTTTGCATTCATTCATCTGTTTTGCATGCACCGGGCTCGGCGCACCATACTAACTGCATTGTACTTTCAAGTCCAAATTGAATACATGTTAGCTGTAGCATTCCATATGCCATGTTTAGAATAGCCGAGCCTGCTATAGTTGCATTTTGCATGTGTTGCATTAGGCATTTCTGTATACTTAGGATTCATGCATGATTTCTAATGAGTTTTTGTTTTGGCTTGGAGTACTCGGTAAGTTTTATGCTTTAGCATCCTTGCATGCGTGTGAGTGACTGCCATGAATAGCATGCTTACCATGAGGCTATTTGCTTATGTGATATAACTGCCTGAATGCCTGTGGGTGAAGGTTGGGTTATCTGAATTGGAATAATTCATCAAATGTTTTGTTCCAATTCGGGCGGCCCAGTCTATACTTATATGCTGTGTGCATCACATAGTAACCTAGGCTAATAACCGGAATAAGAATACACAATGTTTTCAAAAATTGATATCATGGTTAGTAGAGGCCGATCTTTGATCGGGCGAGCGGGGGTGCTCACGAAGTGACCTTCCCCAATCGTACCCAAGTTCCCGAGCCGAGGCAACTTTGGTGATGACGGACACGTGGCCTTTGGCACCGAGTCAGGGTTTCCTAAATTTTCCATAAAAAAACATTTAGGTAGCGACTCTGTATCTGGCAAAACAGTCCATGTTTGGCACTTCTTTCAAAATCCGTTTTCTTAAAACGATTTGCTGGATTTGGACTCTTTGGTTCAGACTTAGAACCGTGACAAATTTGAGAGTCCTGAGCTGTAGTGACCCCAAATGAACAGAACGGGAGCTCGTTCCTCCCGGGGCGTTCGGGGACGTCTACAATCCCCCACTTCTTTCTCCCTTTTACTTACTTGCTTTCGATGGTTAGTATTAGGGCATATTTAAATTAGCATACCTTATGCTATGCATGCGTGCATCCATACATTTGTCCTACATGCACCGGGCTCGGTACATCATACTAACTGCACTTGTATTTCAATTCTAAGTTGAATACCTATTAGTTGCAGCATTTCACATGCCATCATTAGGATAGCCGAGCCTATTGTAGTTGCATCTTGTATGTGTTGCATTAGCCATCTCAACATGAACTAGGATCATGCACATGATTACTAACTAGCTTCTGTTCTGGCTTGGAGTACTCGGTAAGCATTTATGCTTTAGCATACCGCATGCGTGTGAGTTTTGCCATAATAGCATGATTACCATGAGGCTAGCTACTTATGTGATATAACTGCTTGAATGCCTATGGATGGAGGTTGAATTAACTAAATTGGGATAACGCATTGAAACTGTGAGTTTTAAGCCCACTAGATAATGGCAAAATCATCTTTTCTAAAGCCCACCTGAGGGTGGTGAAATCTACATTTTTAGCCTACTTGCGAGTAGCAAACCATTTTCAAAACAAGCATGAAATGTTTTGTTCCAATTTAGGCGATTTGGTCTATACTTGTTTGATGTGCGCATAACACAGTAATTCTAGGCTAATAACCGGAATAAGAACACATAACGTTTTCAAAAATGGATATCATGGTTAGTAGAGGCCGATCTTCGAATCGGGCGAGAGGGGGTGCTCATAGCTGACCTTCCCCAATCGTACCCAAGTTCCCGAGCCGAGGCAACTTTGGTGATGATGGACACGTGGCCTTAGGCAAACGAGTCAGGGTTTCCTAAATTTCCCAAAATAAAATATTTAGGTGGCGACTCTGTATCTGGCAAAGCAGTCCATGTTTGGCACTTCTTTCAAAAAAATCTGTTTTCAAAAACGATTTGCCAGATTTGGACTCTTTGATGATTCAACGGTCTTGCATTGCACTCTGCGAGATTAGATATAGGACCGTGACACCAATTGAGTCCGAACTGTAGCATGAGGCCCGAGGGCGCGTCTACAACATGCTGTATTGCCACAGAAATGAGAAAATAAATATTTTGCTCTTGAAAATGGAGAATTCCCTTATTATTCTCAATGAGTGGATGGCCCGCCTAGACAGTGCGAATAAAGTGAATATCACCGGATTTGGCTTAAACGCACTTTTCTCCTTATATCATGGCCCACTTCAACTTTCATCTCTTCGTGCAACTGCTCGTTGTTGGAATTCAGTCACTCATGTATTCCGCTTTGGGACACGAGAGTTATGTCCGACTATTGAAGAATTTCGAGCGCTAATGAAGCTTTCTCAATATGAGGAAATTTTATCCCGATTAAATTTTTGCTATGTATAGGCCCTTGCTCAAATGTGTGGTTTGGAATTAAATGAAGCTCAGTCTCTAGCTTATGCTAGCAAAGTGGATGTTTTTGCCCTGATTCACCAATTTTTAGAAGTTGGCGATAGAAATGATCCTCTTTGGCATGGGAAACGACAACACGCTCTCTGTCTATGTCTTCTGGCACATTTCTTACTTATTCCTGCTGGCCTTGAAGCTAGTATCAAATTGGTTGACATAACTCAATGCATTAGAGAAGGTTAGAGTTGTATTGGCTTGGCATTAGCCAAGACTTTGGTGGGCATGGACACATTCCACTAGCAGGAAACCTTCCGCTTTGTAGGAAGTCCACTATTTCTGCAGGTACTATTTCTTACCCTTTTCTCATTTTCTAGTGCTCACATCACTCTGGCACTCAACATTCGTTTTCATATTGTATCACCCTTTTACTCACTTTTCTCTTAATATACTCCTTTCCTTTCTTTAATCTCTCTATCTTTTAATCCCTCTCCAAATATGGTTGATGTACAAGTTGGAAGTAATGGCTCCTTGTACCTAGTATTCAGCCAGAGGCTACTCTTCTTGCTCCCAGCTAGTGAGTTTTCCCTCAGAGGAAGTATGGTACGACTGGATTCGTCACAGGTTTGCGAATGACATTGCTTGGCAATGCCCCTAGCTTAACTTGCCCCAAATGTCTTATAGTATGTTTCTTCAGCCAGGTGTGCAGCTAATCGGCTTGACCCGCTGCGTCTTTTATTTCCCATTCAGGTTCAGACGATAGTTCGAACATGATCAAACTCGTCATGTTGGTGAAGTTAAGTACCCTACCTTATTTCCATTTCGGGCTGCACATCTCTCTCGATATACACCCATTTGGAGGATAAGAGAACTTTTGGTTTCTGTTAACACCTTCACTCATGCCCTATCTAATGAATACCTGCTCTGGGTAGAGAAAGAGGCACAAGCTGGCATTATTTTGATAGTGAAGACCTCTGACAATATAAGGAAGAGACATGAAGCCTCTGGGAGTGCAAATAAGAGATAGAAGACCTGACTTGATTGTGCTCGTAGTGCATTGCTTTGACACTTTTCAGTTGTCTAAAACAAGGTTGTAATCAAAATGGGAGATAGATTAGCATACTTATTCCACCCTCTGTTTTGAAATCATGTAATAAAAGTTGTGAGTATTGAAAATTTTCCTTTTATGGTCCAAAGAATGGTATGAGTTTTGCAAAAATAGGGTAATTTTCCAAGAAATTAGTTAATTTCATTAAAATTCAACAAACATTATTTTCGTGAATGGTCCTTACCTGACAAACATGAAATCAGTCCTCGAGATGCATAATTTTGAATCAAATGATCCCATGAAGAAGGAACAAGATAATTGGAATGGATGGAGATAAACCGATCAAACATGGACAAGAGCAATTGGGTGATTCAAGGCTACGACTGAACTTCATAATGAAGTTGCCTACATATCCCAAAGATGAGAATCAGGCCATACGTAGTTTATGGTTAAGGTTCACTCGAGTATTGATGTTCTCCTTTTGTGTTCTAATTTTTACCAAAGTCGTCCTTACGGGTTTTCAGTCTTACGAGCTATTTTTTTATTTTTTTCCTATTTTTTCATTTTTCATTTTTTTGTGCTCTAACTTTTTCTTGGGTCACCTTTCCGGGTTCTCGACCTAGTGAGCCTCTCAAGGGTAGTACTTCTTCAATTTGTCCATGCTAATTGGTTGTGAAAACTCTAATCCATTCAAATCCATCAGAACAACCGCTCCTCTTGACCAGATTGACTTAAAGATGTAAGGACCTGTCCAATTGAGTCTAAACTTGCCCTTAGGATCATGGATAGAGGCTCAATTGTCCTTCAACACTAAGTCTCCTTCTCTCAAGTACCTGGATCTGACTATCTTGTTGAATGCTTTCTCAATCCTACGTTGATACCCCTGGATGTGGTATAACGCCTTCAATCTTTGCTTATCAAACACATAACCCCTCAAATTGGTTCTATTGCAGTTAGCTTTGGCTATCTGACATTCTGCCATAATCCTCAATGAGGGCACTTCTATCTCAATTGGCAAAGCAACCTCTATTCCATATATCAAAGAGTAGGGGGTTGCCCCTGTAGACATTCAAATGGACGTCTTGTATCCCCAAAGTGCAGAAGGCAGTTTATCAGTCCAATCTCTGCAGGTCTCTACCATCTTATGCAGAATGGTTTTGATGTTCTTATTTGTAGCTTCAACGGCTTCATTGGTTTGTAGCTTGTATGTTGATGATTTGTGACAAACCACATTATATTTCTCAAGTAAATCCGCTACTTCTCATTTGAAGTGAGAACCATTATTTGAAACTATTTTGTTTGGTGCCCATATCTGTAGATGATATTGTTCTGGATGAATTTGGCTACATGTGATGCTTTTAATACTAAATACGACTGCACTTCAACCTACTTGGTAAAATAGTCAATGGCAACTAGGATAAATTCATGCCCGTTTGAACCCTTCAGTGTGATCACTCCAATGACATCTATGCCCCACACTGAGAAAGGCCATGGTGAGGACATATTCTTGAGTTTTGATGGCGGTATATTCATATGGTTAGCATGAATTTGACACTTGTGGCATTGCTAAACAAAACTAATACAATCGCTTTCCATAGTTAGTCAATAGTATCCTTACCTAAGGATCTTTCTGGCCATCATTATACCATTGATGCATGCCCCACATTCTCCCCCGTGGATAGTTTTCATAATGCGTCTTGCCTCTTCCTCTTCTATATACAACTTGTGCATTCCTAGATGCCCTCTCTTGTATAGCTTATCTCCACAGATAATGAACTGAACGGCCAGGTGCCGTATTCCCTTTTTGTCCTTGGTATTTGCCCATTGCAAATATCTATTGCTTTCCAGAAAGTTCCAAATATCAAAATACTAGGGATTTTCATCTTGCACTTCTTCCTCTATCGCGGCTATCCACTCGTATGCCGATGTATACCTCTGTTCTATAAGGATTAGGCGTATCTTAATCCCAACTAGCATATCTATCATTGAGGCCAAGGTTGCCAATGCATTAGCAAATCGGTTGTTCTCTCTCACTAGGTGTGTAAATGTTAGCCTTTCGAACCTCGGGATCAACATGTCCAAGGTTTGATGATAGACTTTCATTTTCTTCTCTTTAACTTTCCAATCTCCATTGGCTTGAAAGACAACCAGGTTTGAATCCCCGATCACATCCAATCTTATTGCCCTTAGTACTAGGGTTGCTTCCAATCCAACGATACAAGCTTCATACTTGGCTTGGTTATTGGACACTTTGAATCGAAGCTTGAAGGCTAAAGGGATATAGGAATCATCTTGCGCTATGAGCAACACATCTATCCCATAGCCAAATTGATTACACGCTCCATCAAAGTACAACTTCCAAGTGTCCTCTTCCAATTGCATGACTTCTTCATCTGGAAATGAGTACTCCACATCCTCATCTCCTTTAATTGGGTGATTAGCCAAAAATTCTGCTACGACCTTTCTTTTAACAGATTTGCGAGTGACATACTTGAGGTCAAATTTAGAAAACAAAAACAACCAATGAGCTAGCTTACTGGTAAGCGCTAGTTTCTCAAAGAAATATTTGATGGGGTCTAATCTTGAAACTAGAATTACTAAGTGTGCTAACACATGGTGCCTCAATTTCCTAGTAGCCCAAACTAAGGCTAGACAAGTCTTTTCCCAGGCAGTGCGACGGGTCTCGTATTCTAGCATCTTCTTGCTCAAGTAGTAAATGGCCTTCTTTTGGTCCAATTCTGGTGCAATCATACACCCCATAGTTGATTCAGTCACTAATAAGTACATGATCAATGGTTTTCCCGGCTCAAGTGGCGATAACACAATGGATTCTGGAGAAACTGCTCGACTTGCTCAAACACAAACTAACATTGATTATCCCATCAGAACTTCTTTTCTTTTTTTTAGGAGACCAAACAGTGGTTCACAAGTTAAGGTTAGTTTTGAAATAAACCTTCTTATGAATTGCACTTTTCCCATAAAGCCCCACACCTCTTTTTCAATCATTGGTAGCGGCGTTTCTAAGATGATCTTGATTTTTGACGGATCAACTTTAATTCCCTGTTGGGCATTCAGAAACCCCAACATCTTGTCAACAATCACCCCAAATGTATATTTCTGTGGATTCAACCTCAACTTATACTCACTGATCCTTTTGAGGAACCTCTTCAGTGCAGCATAGTGGTCCTTCCACTCTTTGGACTTGACGATCATATCATCTACATATACCTCAACCTCTTTATGGATCATATCATGCAATATTGTGGTTGCTACTCTATGATACATAGCCCCAATATTCTTTTGTCCAAACGGCATAGCCCTATAACAGTATGTCCCTCATGGAGTGGTAAACACAGTTTTCTCTTTGTCCTTGGGAGCCATAAAAATTTGATTGTACCCTAAGAAACTATCCATGAATGATAGCAAGGTATGCCCCGTCGTGAAGTCCACCAATTTGTCAATATGCGGCAATGGAAAATCATCATTTGGACTAGCTTTGTTCAAATCCCGAAAGTCAACACAGAACCTAATTCTGCCATCTTTCTTCAAAAATGGTACATTGTTAGCTAACCAAGTCGGATACTTTGATACTAATAAGAATCCGATATTTATTTGTTTGGTAACCTCCTCTTTGATTTTTAGTGCCCAATCTAAACAAACACTATGAAGCTTCTGCTTGACTGGTTGGGCCTTCGGATTTAGAGGGATCTTATGCTGCACAAACTCAAGATCGATTCTAGGCATATCTTTGTAGGACCATGCAAAAACATCTTTGAATTCTTTTAATAAAGTAACTAATTGCTCATGTTCCTGCAAAGATAAAGTGGAAGCAATCTGGACCAAGCTAGGATCTTTCTTTGTTCCCACATTTTCTAATATAATCTCATCTATTAATGGCTTAGCATGCCTCTCCTCCTCCCATTCAATTAGATTTTTCAAAGCCAGAGGAATTTCTTCCTCTTCTTTTTCAACAAAATTTTGAAAATTATGGTCAATGTTATGAACTATAGGCACAAAGAAGTACGTGGAAATCACATCATCTTCATTCACAACCTCAGGCTCAACGGTTACAATAGACTCGAACAAAAAAAAAAAAAAAAAAAAAATAGAAGACCCAGATGTGATAGTGGTGTTTGGGTTGTTACCCCTATAATCACCAAAGTCTGGCATTCCAGACAGACCTAATTCTATAAAATCAGACTCAACAACTGACTCAAAACTTAAAAACTTTTTTCAAAACTCCAGTTTGTATGCAGGCCATCCATTGCATCCACGATGAAGCTTGATCAATCAGCGAGTGATCCCTCATCAATCACAGAAACAGTTATATCCCCCAAGTTCGTTGTTTCCTTTTCAGTAGCTGACCCTTTCAGTAGTTCAACCAGTGTTAGACCCAAGACATCATCCGCACTACTTTCGGAACTAACATCACCGCCTTGACCGTTGTTAATGCTAGGATCTGCTCACTCCTCGTCACTATCAGAGAGCTGATGATCAAAGGAGATTTCAAACCCAGGACACCTCTTGTTTTCCACTTGGTCAATCCATGGCTTGGAAAACCCATAGAAAGGGAAATCCTCTCCTTTACGGACAAAGTGCTTATTTAAGGTTCCGCGAATTGGCCTATGGACCAACTCAAACTGTTGTCCGGCTCTCTTTGCCTTGATCATTTCTTTAATCAATTCACCCTTTCTTTTTTCAGCCTTCTTTTATAGGTGCATACCCCAATCCAAACGTATGCGGGTTATGGGGCACTTCATTTGCTGTGGCGAAGCCATTTTTGTTAATTTTTCCTTAATCCCATTCCAAGAATATGGCCCATCCTACTCATGAAGTAGATTGACTGGGCACTGATGTACATCCCTTTGCCCTCTAGCATGATTGTTTGAACCAGCTAGGCTTTCGCCAATGTAAAGCCTGAGAGGAACAAATCCTCCTCTCCTTGCTGTATTTCTAGTAACGGCGTTATGAATTTTGAAAGAGGTTGAATGGATAAATTTGCAAAAACGGTGGCAAGTCCTCTATCATATAGGTATTTTACCAGTTCATGCATCGTGGAGGATACAACTTTCATATAATGGAGCTAGGGCCTTTCCAATAGCAAGTTGAATGTTGTAGGAATATCCATGACATGAAATTTAGCTTCATGTTCAGATGGACCCATTATTACTTGCACTTTGACTACCCCTATAACCTCTCAACTAGTATTATCATAAGCCCAGATCAACTGAGTAGTGGACGTGAAATCTACCGAATTTAGCCCTATTGCATAAGCATTGTGCGAAGAGCAAACCTTTAGTGTCAATCAAAATGATCAAGATCTATTTCTTCCTGTACTCTAGTGACACATATAGAGGCTTATTGTGTCATGATCCTTTCGGTGGTAGCTCTTTGTCAGAGAAAGCCATTATGGGGACTGTTTCTCTCAGGGTGATTAAGGACACCAGTTGTTCTCGGGGAAGCCATGAGAAGCCCTCAGATGGAGATATTCGCCTGGATCTTTTTCAGCTACTTTAGAACTAGGCCTTCTTCTGCCTTTTTCTCTTTTCTTTCTCATCTTCTTTGTCTTTTCCTAATGACTCTCCTTGGTCTAGATATGGAGGCTTGAAGTAGCACCCACTCCTAGTAAGATGATTAATTTCTTTCGAGTACCAAGTCTCATCAGGCACATTGTTTCCCTATTCATCGTCAGTGTGGGCAAGCTCCAGGTCGTTATCATTCCACCATTTGCCTTCGTTGACCAAAAGGCAATTGTCAGGCTCTGTTTGAATCATCCCCATATTATACTCTAGTCGGCTCTTTGATTCCTTTGTTTCCTTTTTGATACCCTTTCCTTCACTAATATTTTCAGCTTTTTTAATGTCAATTTTTGGTTCACCCTCTTTTCTTTCAGTTTTCCAATCAAACATTTCTCTATTGCTTGACCTACTATGACCGGCATTAGAATTTTTCAGATCCAACCATCCTATCTACACATTTCCAAGGTTTAATTCTTCAAAGAACTGGAAATTGGCCAAGTCCTCCTCTAGGTCGCTCAAGTCATGTAAGCCCTATTTAGGTTTATCTTCTCTGACAACATTGATAGAGAATGAGTTAGGCAGAACAATCTTATGTGTTTGCTGACCAATGGATACGATATACTTGCTAGGATCATATCTTTCCTCGGGTAACTTTCCAGTCTCAATCACAGGCATTTCGGCTATTTATTTTTGATTTTTGCCACGACCACCATAGGGCTTTCGGGTTTTGGCTGGTTTGGAGGTGCATCCATTATGCACAAATTAGTGCTCTCAGGAATGTATACCTCAAGTTTGGGTAAATGGGAAGGCGTGATGTACATGTTGGTGTTAAAGGCAAGTGGTAGTGCATGTATGAGGTTGAGGTGAGGGAGTGGTTGGATTCCGTCGTAGGATGGTAGTAGGTTAGTGGTGACATTGGGTTTTGGTAGTTGTGGGGGAGTTATGACTTTATTGTCCATGAAATCTTGAATCTTATGAGGAAGATGATAGCAATGATCAGTGTCATGTTTAGGTTGTTGGTGGAAGGCACAGTGTTTGACAGAGTCATGTTTGGCTAGGAGAGGATTGAAAATAAGTTGAGGCTCAAGAAGCTTGAGAATCCCCTTTTCTATCAAGACCTTCATAGCTCTAGAGAAGGATATATAGAGAGGGGTAAATGTTCTGGTTGGGGTTTAGGTTAGGTTTGCTGTTTATGGATCGGTATAAGTAAATCAGCGATTTTGGTGGTAACAGTGACCGAGTTGACTTTAGAGAGCTTTACAGCCGTACTATTACTGGTAGTAGCATTGGAACTGCTTTTAAATTTTTTTCGTATTGGTTCTTTGTCATCGGCAATGATTCCCTGCTTAATGGTATCTTCTATCTAGATCCCCAATTCATGTAGTTCTTTAAAAGTGAATAGTGGAAAGACTATCATCTTTTGCAGCATCTTGCTATGCAAATTCCTTACCACCATGTGAATTTGATCTTTCTCAAGTGGTCTATTGGTTATCATTGCCACCTTTGCTCTCCATATGGTGATGAAGGCTACAAAAATTTGATTCGACTCTTGGCAAGTTGCTTCTAACTCTAGGGTGGTCACTTCAATCTGAGTGTTATAGGCATACTGGGTGATAAAGGCCTTGACTAATTCTTCCCAGCTTTGTTTCACTGTGTCTGACTTGGCATACCAGATGATAGCTACACCTGACAAAGTCCGTCTGAATAGGGAGATTTTTTGGGAACGAGTCAAACCCATAGGCTTCAAAACATCAGAGAACAGGCCGATGTGAACTATTGGGTCACTAGATCCATTGAATCTATCAATGTATGGCATCTTGAATCATTCGGGAAACTTCACAACTGTTTCAATATATCCGTCTTCGATGTCTTGGATTGAGCTGATTCCTTGTGACCTTTTGAACAGTTTTTCCAACTTGGTCAGTTTCAACATAGTTGGATCGAACTCAGTTGTTTCTAGGGGAAAAATCCTTTTCGTTGGTTGTGGAAGGGGAAATGGTCTTGCCGACGATTGCACAAGAACCCTTGGGTCTTTCTGGTAAGATGGGCTCAGGAAATTCCTCAGCTGGTGAAGGTGGAGTTAGGATTCCTTGAGTCACTGGAGGTAGTTAGGCACTGGACACCCCAGATGGGTGTCTCAGTTTAGCGAGAACATCATCATGGATGGAAACTGTATTGGTAATGGATGCTTCGTGGAAGAGCCAAAATCATGTCTACTATATTTTCAAGGATCTGAGCCATTGTTGATTCAGGTGAAGAAGGGGTACTCAGGACAGTTGATGAAGCTTTCGCTCTTCTTCTGTGTGTAACCAGTGACAAAAAAACTAACACTGGTTGACTTATAACCAAATATGTGATTTTATAGAGTCTACCAGCCTAAGTCCAAACAACTTGGGGGATATCAGGCCGTTCTGAAGCTATAGTGCACGACTACCTAGCAAAAACAACGAAACCCTCAATTAGAATTTCAGTAGTATTCTGGCTCAATTGATCATTATACAACATGTTGAAACACTGAATTCAATCCCTCAAAATGAAATGCTTGAATCACTTATAAGAATTTGAGAACCTCAAATCCCATACATCGCACATAGCAGGAAATAGAACAAACACCACTATGAAAGGTAGGGTTGTCTTGTCCTATTTTTGACATGATTTGCGGTTTCACTATTCAAATAAGTGGCATCATATATCTTAGCACGGGGTAGCATCTTGTCCTAATTTGGAAGTTGCTAAAGCTTACTGTAGACACCCCATTTTTGACTGTCCTCAAGACTCGGTTGTGCTTGCAGGTACATCCAGACAAAAGTTCGATTGCTCGTCAGGTATTCAACTTTTGCGGCGGAACATCACAAGTTCGAGTTTTCCAAATCCTGTATCCTTTCTGCCCCATTCTTAGACCATGATTTGGTCCTTTCAAAATGTGTTTCTTGGTGCACTGCCTTCCTTCACTTTGCTGCTGATGGCCGGCAGCACCCCTGTCTCAGGAGGTTTCACTCCAGATCTTTTGAGCCAGCTGGAATCCTTTTATCTGCCCTTCATACACGTGTATGGAGGGATGAAGCTCTTGCCAAGCTTCTTGAAGAAGCTTTGCATTGCTTTTCTTCTATATACGGAGAGAGCCTCTCTCCTTAGCAGAGGTTCAGCATTTTGAGCAGAAATATCTCTCTCTCTTTCTATATTGTTGTTCATTTGTGCCTTGAAGTCCATTTCCCTTGCACTTTTACACTACAACACTTAGAGATACACCACCATCTTTGGGTTGAGGTCATTGGGAGGACTTTTTGAGCTCTGAAAGTGAGGTTTCACCCACTGAAGTTGCTGGTTTCGAAGTTGATCTTCAAGGGTGAGTTTCTTCCCATTTTTAGCCCCTTTTTGTACCTCATTTTGTCCATCCTTGCCTATTGTTTTAGGCTTTTCTTTCAACTGAAAAAAGTCTTGTATTTAAGTGCTTTTGAGGTTTGTTTAAGGTCTTTTGGCTGTTAAGGATCTTCAACCCTATTGTTGGCCTTGTTTGGCCTTGTTTTGAGCCTTGCCTTAAGGCCTTCGAGCTAGCCTTGGTTTGGCCGTCTAACCACTGAAATCCAGTGAATTTTCAGTGGTAGGCATCCGGTTTTGAGGCCTCAAATCAGAGTGGGTGGCCCCCTCTCTTTTGGTTTTTGTTTGCTTGCATTTTTTGCCTTCCAAAGGAGCATGCCTCTTTGTACTTTTGAGGCTTGGTTCAGGCCCTTTTTTGTGACTTTTAGGACTTGCCTTGGCTCTGTCCATGGCTGTTTTGGTCATCTTTTGCATGCATCTTGTATGTGTAGTGTAATCCCATTTGTAGCTCATCGAAGTAGCATGTTTGCCTAGCTTGTGTTGAGTCAATTTCAGTAGATTTTTGGTGATGTTTTACAATGCCTTAGATCTGTTTTGGGTTGATTTTGTCACTCCATGCATGTCCAATACACTTGTAGGGTAAATATCATAAACTAGCTTTATATGCTTCTTGCTTTAGCATGTCATCCTAGCTTATGTTCAGTCCATTTCAGCATGTATTTGGTCATCATTTGGCATGTCATGACTCTATCTTTTGCTGGTTTGGTTGTATTTTGCATTCTCCATATACTTGTAGAACAAATCTTGCTTACTAGCTTTATATGCATGTTGTCTTGACTCATCATCCTAGCATATTTTGGCTTTGCTCCAGCATGATTTTGTTCTTATTTTGGGCTGTTATTAGACTGTTTTGGGCTGCCACGGCCATATCACTCATGCTTTGTATAGCTATAGTACAAATGCTTAGGCTAGCCTTGGGTTTTGAGGCCCCCACCATGCCATACATGTGATATTCGCATTCTTTGCCATCATTCTAAATGTTATTTCAGTCCATGAAATGTGGCCATACACTTACATTTGACATGCTTTTAATGCCTTGGAGCCTTGGCTCTTTATGCGTCATGAATGGATCATTGTGCATGCCATTAAGCCTAGGCCTTTGGGTCATCATATCAGTGCATTTTTAGTCTTGCTATACCATGATGTAACTCTGTTTTATGTTGTCCAAGTCATGCCATGTTTGGTTTTAATAGGTGTAGTGCATTGCCTATTTTGTAACCTTGCATGCTCCATGTTTTTGGCCTTGTGTTTTAGCTTGTGTTGGCTAGCTTTGAGATTGTTTTTGGTCTTGTTTGGACCTGCCTTGGGACTGTTTTAGGTTCCCTTAGCCCTTTGGGGCTTTCCTTGCATGGTCATGGCTTAAATCTCTTTGTTAGTTTTGAGCTTCGAGCTTTGTAGCATGCTATGCTTGCATTGTTTAGTTGATTTGGCATCAATTTACATGAGATTTCAGAGGATGTAGTATTGTCATACTTCCATGCTTTTCATTCCTCAAGTGTGCTTAAGAGTTGCATCTTTATGCCTTAATTCTTGGGCCCATTGGCATGTACGCTTGTCTAGCATTTTGTACCATCAATTCAGCACCTTATGGCCACTGATTTGGGCATAGTTGAGGTCTGTCCATCTTGGTTTAAGTCTATCCCTGCATGTTATTGCATGCTCGTCTTGTATATTGTAGTATGCTCGCTCTACCTTTGCGTGCTGTCGCATGCTAGTTCCATTACATGTTGTTGCATGTTTATTACACTGCATTTTGCATGCTTAAGTCATATTGCAGGATTGCATGTTCGAGTTAGCATTGTCTATGCCATGCTTGTTTTGCATTGTTATTTGGATTAAAGTGTTAATCTGAGCACGAGGAACGAGGGGCGTTTCATATTTTAAGTGATGAAACGTGTCCCAATTCTCGGTCGTCGACGCTCTTGATGATTCATTATAGAGTTTTAGGCTTTATGTGTTTATTTGTGCATTCATTTCATACTGATTTGCACAAATTGGATCTTTGGCTATCATGCATCGGGATGCGTGATTGATGGTCGTAGATCCGACTATGCCTCTCCCTTGGTGTTTTGAGATGATATGGGGTGGCATAGTGCGTACATACCCTTGGGAGACCCTCCATTTTCTCTGTTTTGTGCTCTACTGCAGCTTGGTGTCCCAACACATCAGTGGCCGGCAGTGCCTTGGAGATGGATGGTAGTGCCTTGTTGTTGGCCGGCACTCCTTCATTTTTGGTCGGCAGTGGCTCCCCCTGGCTGGCAGGCCACTGATGCACTCCCCAGCATGTTTTTGGTAAGGTTCAGTAGGAATTCCTTGAGGACACCCTACAGACAGAGCCTCTAAAGAGCAACCAGAGAGCATTTCGAGGCGAGAAACCGAATGCGAACATGCATACCATTTTGCTTATGTGAACAGAGCTGGAGCGGCTTTATTTGTTGTTTTTTCATTTTGTAGTTAGTTAATTTGTTAATTAATTAAGTGATGTAATAATTAGTTGTAGCTAGTTATTCATTTTTGGTTATGTAATAATTAATTAACTTGTTAGTTAGTTAATTAGCCGGCATGTATTATTTATTCGGACCCTCCATCGAGAGGGCCAATTTTGTAATAAGTGTGCGTGTGTGTGTGAATGTCTTCCAACCCCATGCCTTTCTCCCTTTTACTTACCCGCTTTTGTTGGTTAGTTTTAGGTCATTTTTCAATTAGCATACTTATGCTTTGCATGTTTGCATCCATTTATCCATCTTACGTGCCCTGGGCTCGGCGCATCATACTAACTGCATCATATTTCAATTACAAGTTGAATACATGTATCAATTGTTGCATCTTATATGCCATTTTAGGATAGCCGAGCCTATTTCTAGTTGCATTTTGCATGCGTTACATTAGCCATCTTAACATGAACTAGGATCATGCATTGATTACTAACTAGCTCTTGTTTTGACTTGGAGTACTAGGTAAGCTTTTATGCTTTAGCATACTACATGTGTGTCATTGATTGCCATGATAGCATGCTTGCCATGAGGCTAACTGCTTATGTGTTTAACTACCTGAATGCCTATGGGTGAAGGTTGGATTACTTGAATTGGAACAATTCATTGAAATCCGCATTTTAGCATATTTATGAGTAGCAAACTTCAAACCATTTTTCAAAACAAACGGACATACGATGCTTTGTTCCAAATTAGGCGATCTAGTCTATACTTGTTTTGCTGTGCGCATCACATAGTAATTCTAGCTAGTTAATCAGAATAAGAACACATGTGTTTTCAAAAACGAGATATCATGTTTAGTAGTGGCTGATCTTTGATCGGGTGAGCGGGGGTGCTCATAGATGACCTTCCCCAATCGTACAAAAGTTCCCGAGCCAAGGCAACTTTGGTGATGACGGACACGTGGCCTTGGGCATGAGTCAGGGTTTCCTAAATTCCCCCAAAATAAAATATTTAGGTGGCGACTCTGTATCTGGTGATTTATCGGTCTTGCATTGCACTTTGCGAGATCAGATTTAGAACTGTGAAATTTGAGTCCGAACTGTAGCGTGAGGCCCTCGGGGCGCATCTACAGTTTCTGGTGGCTCTGCTGGAGAGTTTGGAGAGCTTGACTCGAACTCATGATATCCTGTTTTGATTACACCTATGTGTCTCTTTGCATTGCATTTGCATTGGTGCGCCTAGGACACCGTGTTTGCCGTATGCTATTCCTGACCAGTTTGCCGGAGGCCCGCTTTGAAAAGCGTGCCATAAGGCTGACCGGTTGCGGGCTCTGCCACGACGGGAACACAAACCTCAATTTTTACTGGGGAACCCCTTTTGACCAATCGACCTAGTGCATATTCAGAATCCATAGTGACTATTCCAAACTAGAACAGGTTGCTTACCCGATTATAGGTTGTTTGAAACCGCTGTGTGCGTAGTGAAACCCTAGCCCGTGACAAAATAGGACAGGGAAACCCTACCCCAACATAGGGGTGTTTTGGCTCTCATTTGCTTGCTGTGTGCTTTAGAGTGTACCTCTGCAGGAATGCACGTATCAGTTTGCAAGTCTGGGTATCACACCTACGGGCATCAGTATCAGTATTTTGAGAATCAGTTATATCCGCGGGTATCAGATTCAGTTTTGGAGCAGTAATTTGGGGAACAGTGATCAGTGGTTGAGGATAGGTCTTTCAGCTTGTGTGTGCCGACCATGTGTTGTCTTTATTTAAGCTGGTATGCTACCCGTTTTTTTTGCTTATTGTTTCCTTGTTATGCTTTATTTATATTTTTGCAAGGTAGTTTAGCACAATTGCATCCGATCAGGTAGATATTTCCCGAGCACTCTGGGTTAGAGGTCGTAGACTTAATCGATCCAGGGATCTGATAGACGGACAAGCAGTGTTTCTTTCTTTACCCCCGGTTACTAGGCAGAGGTCAGCCAGGCGCAGTGTATCAGTACAGCGGTCGCCAGATCAGTGGTCTACCCCATTAGTGAACAGTCAGACTGAGGTCTCAGTTTCTATTGCAGGGACAGATATACCGGTTATTCAGATAGATCCATACAATATGGCAAGTTTAGAGGAGATGGTGCGTCACCTCCAAGAAAGCATGAAAACTATGCAGTAGGACGTTGCCCGTCAAGTAGAATCTGCCAAACAACAGGCTGCGATCGTGACCCAATAGGCAGAATTAATCACTAGGCTACAGCAGCAAACTGGAGCATCTGCTTCACACCAGGCTCCTCCCCTACCAAGAGTTCTCATACTTGGGGAGACAACTAACGTCCAGGATGATACGGACATTCCAATCGGGTCGGCTCTATCCCCAGTTTTACTCCAGCTGTCCAAAACACCCACCAACCTGCCAGATTCTCCCTTTGAGTTTGAGATGGACCCCACAACACTGAAAGTAAGCAAGCTTGAAAAGCTGTTCAATAAGTCTCAAGGGGCTCATTCCATTTCGGATATTGGGGATGGGTACACCGACTCAGCCATAACGCTGCCAGACCATTTTAAGATGCCACATATTGACCGCTTTGACGGGTCGGGGGACCCTATGGTGCATTTGCGGCTGTTTTCAGACACTCTAAGGCCGATGGGCCTCTCTAGATTATAGAAGCTTTTCCTGTTTGGCCGGAGCTTGTTAGGTGTAGCGACCATTTGGTATGAAAAATTGGAAGATTCCATCAAGAGGAGTTAGGAGGAGATGGTCGAGGCCTTCATGGCTCAATACTCATACAATACACAAATCGAGATTACGACCTGTGATCTTGAGACAACCAAGCAGGAGCCGTAGGAGAGTGTCTCCGATTTTGTAACCCGGTGGAGGGCCAAGCCCTCGATGATGACCATCAGGCCAGTTGACAAAGATCAAATACGGATGGTTGTGCGTAACCTCCAGCCTAAGCTCATGTAGAAGATGATTGTTCTTCCCCTGCCAACCTTTGCAGACCTACACGAGATAGGGGTGCAGATCGAGGATGCTATGAAACAGGGTCTGATTGACCAAGACCGAGAGCAGCCCAAGAGGGCATTCAATCGTAGTTTAAATGCTGACACAAGCAGTGCTGCAGCTGGCTGATCTTCAGATGTGATGGGTACCACCACCAATACCCCGAGAACCCTTGCAGCTATGCCATTCACCGGTGCATCCGGAAGTAGCTCACAAACAACCAAGTATTCCCCCCGAAGCCAAAGAACCTTCACTCCACTATACATGCCCCCGTCCAAAGCTCTGGGGGTTTTGATCAGGAAAGGGCACTTAAAGCCCCTAGAGCCGTGGGCGCTACCAGACAGACTCCCTGCTTCCTATAACCCGGCCAAGTACTACGCCTATCACCACCAGCATGGTCATGACACCGACCAGTGCTTTCAATTACATCACGAGATTCAGGATCTCATCGACAACAGGGTGATCATTCCCCCAGAAAAACCAAATGTCCTAACCAACCCTCTCCCACCACATAACCAAGCTCCACCTCCCAAACACATCAATTTCATCCAAACTAGAGTTGCGTCATACGACCCCAGCGTATATATCACCCCTTCTCACCTACCCAAGCCGGAGGTGTTCATTCCTGACAGCACTGACTTGTGCGTGTTGGACATCTCCCAAACCCAACCAGAAATGGTGGTGGTAACCATCGGAGAGGGAACTGGGTCAACTGTGAGAACAGACGAGGATGACCAGTCAGAACCTGAGAGGTCTGCGAGTTTCAAGTACAACCCGAGTGGTTACATTACCTCAATAGGCCAGGCTAGGCCGAATGTGGAATTGCCAGTAGGAGCAGAGATTTGTGTAGCACAAGAGGATGGACCTGATCAAAGGCTAGATGACCTAGCGGATCGGGAAGAAGACCTTGTAAATCTGCAATTCTTTGAAGAGCAAGATTCAGGGGACGTGACAATCAATTGGTTTGATGGGTCAGCAGAAACTACTGGATGGCTTGACGACCAACCAGATGTTGTAGAACAACCTTAGTTAGAGTAGAGTCTGCCAGGGACAAAGACATCAACAATGGCCGAAAGGGCCGGGAATCAGAATACACCGTCGGAGAGCACCGGTGATAATAATTTTGCTCAGGACCAGAGCATTTTGAGTATAGAGGATATTGAACGGCAAGCCGTACTGAAACAGTTCGGGCAAGAAAGGACCAATGATTCTGAAAAGAGTCAAGAAAGCCAAAGCCCATGGGGGGATAGAACGTGTTGTGAGCACGGGAACGGAAGGCACTGTAGGTACAGGAATAGTTGTAATGGAGCCGGATAGGTGCCTGTCGGTTGCTGATGGCATGTGGTAGGAAGATGACGACCTGCATCTTGCCCACATAGATGACTGTAGACGCGCCCGTGGGCCTCACTACAGTTCGGACTTGATTTGTGTCACGGTTCTTAATCTGAACCAAAGAGTCCAAATCTGGCAAATCGTTTTGAGAAAAACAGATTTTTAGAAAAAAAAGTGCCAAACATGGACTGCTTTGCCAGATACAGAGTCGCCACCTAAATATTTTATTTTGGAAAATTTAGGAAACCCTGACTTGGTGCCAAAGGCCACGTGTCCGTCATCACCAAAGTTGCCTCGGCTCGGGAACTTGGGTACGATTGGGGAAGGTCAGCTATGAGCACCCTCTCTCGCCTGATCAAAGATCGGCCTCTACTAACCGTGATATCTTGTTTTGAAAGCATTATGTGTTCTTATTCCAGTTATTAGCCTAGAATTACTATGTTATGCGCACAACAAACAAGTATAGACCAAATCGCCTAAATTGGAACAAAACATTTCATGTTTGTTTTGAGAATGGTTTGCTACTCGCAAGTAGGCTAAAATGCAGGTTTTGCCACCCTCAAGTGGGCTTTTAGAAAAGATGGTAGTGAGCTTAAAATTCACAGTTTTAATGCGTTATCCCAATTTAAGCAATTCGACCTCCATCCACAAGCATTCAAGCAGTTATATCACATAAGCAGCTAGCCTCATGGTAATCATGCAACTATGGCAACACTCACACGCATGCGGCATGCTAAAGCATAAAAGCTCACCTAGTACTCCAAGCCAAAACAGAAACCAGCTAGTAATCACATGCATGATCCTAGTTCATATTTGAAATGGCTAATGCAACACATGCAAAGATGCAATCCAAACAGGCTCGACTATCCTAAACACGGCATGTGAAATGCTGCAACTAACAAATACTCAACTTGGAATTGAAATACGAGTGCAGTTAGCATGATGTACCGAGCCTGGTGCATGTAAGACAAATGTATGGATGCATGCATGCTAAGCATAAGGTATGCTAATTTAAATATGCCCTAGTCTACCATCATAAGCGGGTAAATAAAAGGGAAGAAAGACGTGGGGTTGGAAGACACACACACACTCACGCACACTTATTACACAATTGCCCTCACTCGGAGGGTCCGAAAGAATAATACAGTCCGAATAACAAATCAACTATCCTAGCTAATTAATTATTACAGACCCTTAATTAATTAACAATATAAATGCAGAAAGATGGTAGCCGCAGCCGTGCCTCGGAATGCGCGAATGATGCATGTTTGACTCGTCTTGCCAGGAAACTCGCTGCCATAGCACTACTGCCTCTGTTTACACTGCCCTAGCTCCTCTAAAGACTGCACAAGTCTTGGAATAGGTTCTCTACACACTTTGGAGCACCACCGGCTAGGAGGAATGGTCACCGGCCGCGGGGAATGATCACCGGCTGCATTTTGATATATCGGCTGCAAATTCCTGGCCGGTCGGCACTATATGTAGCCGACCGGCCAAAACTTCCTGCAGAACCTGCAATTGACGGCAGCAGAGGGCAAGTAGTGTATGGCATGGAATTTTCAAAGCAATGTATGCATGGCCACTCTCCCAATCATGTAATGGACTCAAGGGAGTATGCCCCTCGACCCTCGGGCCATCAATTATGCATGATGGCCTAAGAGGCCAAGTTTTGCAACTTCGATATCAAATGAAAGGCAAGCACAAAACACATCAAAGGGCCCCAACCCCTATCATGATTGATCAAGAGGCAAGGGATGCATGCTCAATGAAATGCAACCTAGGCATGGAGGCTAAGTATGCAACATGAACATGCAAATGAGCAATGTATACTAGGCGCGCAACCTAAACATGTAAGCAAACATGGCATGCAACAACATGCGATGATGGACTTAAACTAATATGGATAGCTCGCAAACATGCCAAAATCAGTGGCCATTAGATGAAAATGAGACACTCGAAATGCGTGCATGCATGCACGCAAATCGAGGACCGAACCTAAAGCATCAAATGCCACTCTACCAAAGCATGGCAAGGCATGGAATATGGTATGTAAACATGAAAATTTCAGCACTAAAATATGATACAAAATAGTCCCGAATCATGGAAATATGACACCCGATGCATGAGATGAGCCCCGAAACTCAAAACTAGGCACATATGATGGCTTACAGCTATACAAAGCATGCATTATTTGATCATGAAGCATGAAGACAGAGTCAAGGAAGTCCCAAAACATGCATATTTTCAGTTCAAAGCATGGCCAAAAGATGTTAGCAAGATGGACTAAAATAGCATGCAACTTTGACTAGCAAACATGGGTTGTATGGCAAGTATATGACGCACATGGAATCTCACCAAACCATCAAAAATCAGTGAATAAAACATGTGAAAATAGGCCCAAATAACCACTAATATGCAACCATGGCATGCAAAAATGATGAGTTACTTTAGAGGGCCATGCAAGGAGTTATTAAGCACATGCAAGATAGACATTTAGCAAGACCAAATCAACTCTGAAAATGAGTTCTGAGGGTCCTAAAACCCACTAAAAAATGCCTGAACCGAGTTCAAGATGTGTGCAAACATAGGCCCCTTTGTAAGGACAAAAATGCAAGTAATGAAGACAATAAGGAGAGGGGATGACCCTCTCCTTCTTAGGACCTTAAGACACCCTCCTCACCACTGAAATCCCTTAAGATTTCAGTGGTGAGGAGGCCTAAACAAGGTGGTCCCGGAGCTCACAAAAAATGCATAAAAATGAGGCCGAACAAGGCCCAAGAGGGGCTATACAACCCCAAACACAAAAGTGTTCTTAAACAAACTTGAAAAGGAGCTAAAAACAAGACTTCTTTAGTTATACACAAAGCTCAAATCAATATGCAAGATAGGTGAAAATCCAATGCAAGATTGGGGAAAATAAAGCAAGAAACTCACCCTTGAAGAACACTTCAAGAACAGTTGGTCCAGCCACTCTTTTCTGATCAAAATCAGTCCAAAACCTTAAGAATCAACCCTCAATGTCTCTCAAACTCGAAGCAAGGTGTGGTAGTGTGTGTCTTAGTGCAAAACTAAGGTAAAAATGCACTTTTAGGCCACAAAACATACACAAGGGAGGAGAGAGAGTAAAATATATATAGAGAGAGAGTGTATATATCAGATATAAATATGTATAGGTCTGGTTTTTTGTTCAACCCATCAACCCTTAACAATGGAGGAGGAGAGGCCCTTAAATAGGCAATGGAAATGGCTCTAAGCTTATAAGACAAGCTTAAGGGAAAGGGTCAAGGGGGGCAAGAGGGACAAGGTTTCTTGAGGAAGCTAGGACAATTGGTAAGCTTCTTGAGGAAGCCAAGATAAGGGGTCAAGGCTTCCTCAAGAAGCCTTGAGCAAAGGGTGCAAAAAAAGGGGTCAAGGGCTCAAAACAACCACCTATGTGTATGGGGGGACGGGTTTGTGCATCCCAGCTAGCACAGCTGGCATGCACCATGCCTGGAAGGTGTAAAAAGGTCAAACCGGCCAGAAAAGGAGGTCGTCGGCCAAAATAAATGGCCAGTCGGAACAATAAATTTCCGGTCTGCTAAATATATTGTCGATAGATGCTTCCAAGGTCAACAAGTGGCTGGTGGGTGTCCAAATTGAAGCCCCAGAAGTTATATTTCCAATGCCGCAAACCTTACATTAAAATTCCTCCTGTGCAAAAAGTTATGCCCTTTTTGGTGAAGCCGCGCAGATTCTATCCAACCGGGATGATGCCCAACTTCAACCAACCATATCTCCCCCACCTAGACTTGGCTTTAGGAGATTCTTGAGTACAAAATGAAGCCCCAGAAGTAAGCTTTCCAACAGTGGTGGCCTCATAGCTAAAATCCAAGTATGCAGATGAATAAGCCTGATTTAGCGAGGGTTGCTCGACTTTCTTCTACCCGGATCCTTGCCGAACTTCTTCTCCAACTTGTTTTCTCCCCTCTTCTCCTCTTTTCTTCAACTTCAAACCCCTAAGCAAGGTGTTTTGAAATATTTTTCAAAGATTTCATCTCTCTTTCATTCATTTCCACTTTGTCCCTGTTCGGTTTACCGAAAAGTGCAACGTTTGACAAAATGCGAGCCTCGGAACATCGCAGAAACTTTATTTCAAAAAAGTTTTGAAAGAGAGGGTTTTAAGGTCTAAAAACCATCCAAAATAGCTTTGGTCCAAAATGGGGTGTGAAGTTGAGATTTGGCTCTCTCTTTGGCGAAGAAACTGGATCTTTGCCTTGCACACCTTTTATCACCAAGTAAACTATCAGTAATGCCCAAGTCTTATGGGCTGTCAAAAATGGGGTGTCTACAATGACGACTGGGGACAAAGCTAGCCAGATGATACCTGGTATGTGGGTGAAGTAGATCACATGACTAGGAGCGGGCGGTATTTTAAGCCCCCGCACTTAGATGAACCAGAAGCGTCCGGGAAGGACAAGGAGGTGGAAAAACAAATATAAAAGTTACTCAAAGAAGAGGCTATGCTGAAACAGCTGAAGAAGATACAGGCAGACATCTCCATCTGGGGACTGTTTATGGCTTCACGAGTTCATAGATAGGCTATCCTTTCGGCAATGGACAAGGCCAAACTCTCAATAGATACCACACCTGAACAGCTGGTAGGGCTGGTCTTTCCGGGAGGAGCTTCCCCGACGTTGACCTTTTCTGACAAGGAACTGCCGCCTGAGGACTCGGATCACAACGAACCACTCTACATCTCTATGAAGTGTAGAGACAAGTGGGTACTGGTAGTTTTTGTCGACACGGGTCCACCATCAACATGTGCCCGTTAAGGGCAGCATATGCAATCGGGTTGAAGCCCGTAGACTTTGTGCCAACCATCCAGGTGATAAGGGCATATGACAATGCAAGTAAAGAGGTAAAGGGAACCGTGCAGATTCAGGCCCAGGTTGGTCCAGGACAACATGATGTTGACTTTTATGTCCTGAACGTTCCCGCAACCTTCAATCTACTCCTAGGGCGGTCATGGCTGCACCAGGTGAGGGCAGTCTCTTCTACCCTGCATCAGATGTTGAAATATCCCCATGGGAAGGGGGTAACTTTTGTTTTGGAAATTCGTCGATTCATCCGCCACCAGATGTGTCTACACCGATTTTGTAAATCAAGCATGGCACGGAGGATGTGTTCCTATCAGGATTCACCTTAGCTGAGGCCCAAGTAGTTTAGAACATCTTAGCTATTGATGAGGGATTGTATGTCAGTGCACAGTCAGTGTACCTCATGAACAAGCTTCAGCACATCCTCGGTATGGGATTAGGAGAAAGTGGCCGGAAAGGCATTGCAGTATCGGCCGAAGTGCCGCACAACCCGCAAAGGAGATTGGGAAAGGAAAGGCAAAGAAATGGCTGGAAGGGCCAGAGCCAAGCAGACCGGGAAGCGTTTTGATTTGATGCATCGGCCTATTCAGGGCACCCTAAACGGACGCTTCATCTAGGAGGGGGAAGACTTTCCATTTTCCGGCTTCCCAGAGCTGTGGTTGAATGCAGAAAAGAGGCATATGCCGGGATTTGAAATCTTCTTTGACTTGCAGTTATCCGGGGATGATGTCGCCGAGGAGCAGACAGGTCCATTAGCTGAGGTCGAGCAGTGTAAGGAAGTGGATTCTGAGAACGCCGAGTTTGAAACGGGGGTAGCACTGGCCTATCTACTATCAGATCCTCCGATCGTCCATGAGTGCTTAGGGGATGATCTCTCAGTGTCTATGATCAGGAATGAAACGGTTGCGAGCCCACCTTCAAACATTTTGGATGCATCCATCGTACCCTCCCTCGTCTGGCAATACGAGAAGGAATTCTTACCGAGCAGCACCAGGTCAGGTAGTGAGCCGGAATCTGATTCCACTGAGTCCGTAGGGTCCGAATCAGGTTCCAGCTCGTCTGAGTCTGAGTTCAGTATTCTTGGGGGTGATAACCCAGATGCCACAATCCTGTCCAGGTTGTCTTTTTCTTTCTCTTTTGAGTTTGTTGTAACAGAAGAATCAGATGGACTGGATGAAGTGATTAATGAGAATGGAATAGTTGTGGCTTCTGAGTACTTTTATGTGCCTTTGATTTATTGTATTAATCAGGACTTTCAAAATTTCGATGAAAACGACGAGGAAGAAATTCCTCTGATTTTAAAATATTGGCTTGAACAAGAGCATGAGAGGTTTGCAAAACCGCTAGTTGATGAAATCACCCAAATTAATGTTGGCACTGAGAAGGACACGCAGCTGGTCCAGATTGGGTCCACATTGTCTTCGGAGGAAAGCGAGCGCTTAGTCGCTTTATTAAAAGATTTCAAAGATGTTTTCGCGTGGTCCTACGAAGACATGCCTGGAATCGATCCTGAGATTGTACAGCACTAGATCTCTCTCGACCCAGAGGCCCGACCTGTTAAGCTGAAACTCAGAAGGATCCACCCTGATTGGGCTATCAAGATCAAAGAAGAGGTCAACAAGCAAATTGACTCAGGGTTCCTGCTGGTATCTGGATACCCAACTTGGTTGGTCAACATCATTCCAATGCCGAAGAAAGACGACAAAATTCGGGTAGGTGTGGACTTAAGGGATTTGAACAAAGCCAGTCCAAAGGACGACTTTCCTCTGCCGTATATCGACGAATTAGTTGACTTCACTGCTGGGCACGCATTGCTTTCGTTCTTGGATGGCTTTTTAGGCTACAACCAGATTGTAATGGCACCTGAAGACCGGGAGAAGACTGCCTTTACCACCCCGTGGGGGACCTATTGTTATAGGGTAATGCCATTTGGGCTGAAGAATGCTGGAGCTACATATCAATGGCCTGCGACCACGATATTGCATGACATGATCCACAAAGAGGTTGAGGTGTACGTGGGCGACATGATTGTGAAGACCAAGGAAAGAGAGGGCCACTACACTGCATTGTAAAAATTCTTCCAAAGGATAAGAGAATTTCGGTTACGGCTGAATCCTCAAAAATGTATGTTTGGTGTTACAGCAGGGAAAATGCTGAGGTTCTTGATCACACAAAGGGGCATCGACGTCGACCTTTCCAAAATCAAGGCCATCTTAGAAATGCCACCACCAAGGACTGAAAAGGAGGTGCGAGGCTTTCTGGATAAAGTGCAACTCATAAGACGGTTTATCTCAAAATTTACCTTGACTTGTGAACCACTCTTTTGTCTCCTGAAGAAAGGAACGAAGTTCTAATGGGACGGTTGATGCCAAGCTGCTTTTGAACAGATTAAGCAATACTTACAGAACCCACCTGTGTTGTCATCACCTGAGCTGGGGAAACCGTTGATCTTATATCTTTCAGTGACTGAAACTATAATGGGCTGCATGCTTGCACAAGAGTCTGAGGGCAAAGTGGAGAGAGCCATCTACTATCTGAGCAAGAAAATGCTAGATTACGAGACCCGCTACACTCCACTGGAGAAGGCTTGTTTGGCCTTGGTATGGGTTACCAGGAAGCTGCGGCACTACCTGTTAGCTCACTCTGTAATGTTGGTTTCAAGATTAGATCCCGTCAAATATCTCTTCGAGAAACCGGCACTTACGGGTAGGCTAGCCCGTTGGTTCTGCTTTCCGAATTCTATCTGAAGTATGTGACGTGGAGGTTAGTAAAGGGGAGAGCGGTAGCGGAGTTCCTTGCCGATCACCCAGTTGAAGGGGATGAAGCAGTTGAGTACCTATTCCCAGACGAGGCCATTTTGCATGTTGAAGACGAAACTTGGACGATGTACTTTGACGGAGCATCAAACCAATACGGGTATGGGATAGGAGTGTTGCTGATAGCGCCTGACAATTCCCGCATCCCTCTAGCATTCAAGCTACGTTTCAAAGTATCGAACAATGAAGCAGAATATGAGGCATGCATTGCTGGCTTAGAAGCTGCCCTAGAACTAGGGACAAAACGGTTGGATGTCATTGGGGACTCGAACCTTGTTGTATCTTAGGCTAAAGGAGATTTGAAAGTCAAAGAAGAAAATATGAGAATTTACCACCAGACCTTGGACTTGCTGATTCCTTGATTTGAGAAGCTGAACTTCACTCATCTGTTAAGAGAGAACAACAGGTTCGCAGATTCACTAGCAACTCTATCTTCCATGATAGACATCCCTTTTGAGAGAAAAGTGAGAAAAAGGGTTTTGAGAGAAAAAATCGAGCCTGAGGGCCGAGTGATGTGAGAAACATATGTGAGAAAGGGTGGGAAACTTACCTGCAACAGTAGTGGGCTCCTCGCCAAGCTAGCTATCTCCCGGCGATGAAAAGTGTCCAAGCCTATCAACGTCTCAACAAGCGTCATGGCGATGCAGCTTTTGTCCTCCCTCAGGCCCTCAGCAACTTCAATCAAACGAGTGCTAAACCCACCGGAGCCTGGAGCAAGTAAGAAATGAGATAACATGCACAAGCAAAGCGCATGTCGCCGATAACCCTGCCAATGATGGTCGCCGCGGTCACCGGCATCAAAAAACCGACAAACCAAGCTCGGAATGTCTAAATCTCTATCATGAATCAATGATCGAGCATCATGCAAAGTGAGCCCACACATCTGCCCCAATGCTTGGACGTGGCTGAAGCAGAATTGTGGCAAGATTTCTTCATTGCGCTCGGATTCCATTAAAGATTGAAAGTCTTTGAAAGTGGGACACATCTCTTGCCCGCCAAAGCTAAAGACGTGTGTCACCGGATTCCAAAACCTTGCCACGGCATGAAGAAATGGAAAACGCAGCGGGGTGCGACTCAACGTGAATAGTGCGCTTATGCCAAAACCTCAAAAATTATGCTTTTCCGAGCCATCAAAGTTTGCAATCCAATTTGTGAGGTTTTGAGCAAGGAATGCTTCCATTTGGTGCAAATTTGAGCTGAAATGAAAAGGATCCCGTAGCTGGAACTCATATAGAAGGTAAGGCAGTGAGTGGAGGACAGATGTCGACATTTCGGAGAGTCTACCATCGATGGTCGGCAGTGGCTCATCAGTGGCCGGCAGGCCTTCCTATGTGGCCGGCGGTCTCTCCCTCTTTCTCACTGACCTTCTTGTTGAAAACCCAGTTGTTTGCTGCAGAGAAGTCCTGTTACCTAGGTCTTTTAAGGTCTTGTTTTGTCCTGTTGGACTCTATCGTGTCTCGTTTAAGACGTATTAGCTTCTTTTTTGTGTCAGTTTGTGATCATTTTCCTTTCATTTATCAAGTTGTGGTAATTTGCTTATCGAGTTTTAAACTTGTTAAGACTTTGTTTTGCTTATTGAGTTGTTTTGTTGTTAGTCAGTTCATTACCTGATTAGTGCAATTCGAGTGTTTGGTTTTCAAAACAAAAGTTCGAACTCATTTACATTGTTGTGTAAAGTGATGCGATGCATAGAATGTACAAATGAAACACTTTTTCAACAAAATGCTGTTTTCATTCCATCATAGATTCTTTTTACAAAAGAGCATAGTTTTAAAAAGTAAATCTGCCTGACGCAGTACAATGTGCAAAACTACTAGTAAAAAGAAAAATAAAGCAAAAAGAAGAGCAACGTCTGGATCAGCAAAATGTATGGATCGGCGCCAATCGCCTTAAGACTGAAGGGTCCTCCTTGTCCTCTTCGTCGACCGAGAGGACTCTGGAACATCGCCACCGTTAGCACCTGACTCCGAACTCAAGCCATCCCCAACTCCGTCTCCATCCTGAGACGACTCTGACTGCGGACTCACTGCCTCCTCATCGGACTCATCATCCTCTAGGGCAGGCCCTCGTGAACTAGTTCCTCGTCCTGCTCCCCTGTTGCTCGAGGAGGTGCTGAAGGACCCACCTCTGCTTCTGCTGAGGTACCGGATGGGCCTAACATCAAGAAAAGAATCTAAAAGAAGGGCAATCCACCAAAATGCATTAGTAATCAAGATGTATCAGATGCACAGAATAATATGCTGTGAGCAGTGAATGATTTACAGTGAATGTGTACCGTGAGCGGTGTATGGGGCGATGTATCAGATCAGCGTAGTGTGCAACTGTGCAAATGATGGCATGTTGAGAAAAGACTGTGTGGTATGAAGTGTAGTTTGAAAGAACTCACCAGAATACTGTAAATTCTGAGCAAGTCCATGCTCGTCTGCAGCATCCCCATCACCGAAGCCATCATCTCCAGGGACTGACGAGTGTACTCAATGGAAGCTAGCAAAAATGTTGAAGTCATTAGTATTCTGTGGGATATCCAATGAAATGAAATGACTGTGCAAAATGAAAAGTATAGCATATACCAGGGTCGAGCCGTAAACTTCGACAAGCTCATGACCAGCTGGAGGAGGAGCGATGGAAATTTGATAAGTCTCTCCAGCCCACCCTCGGCATGTCATAGTAGCAGGCAGCACGGGCTATGCAGTCCCCTGTCTCCCCTCAGGACCTCTCCTCCTACGAGACCTGGTCGCTCCGCCACTCCCTCTCGTAGCTGGAGCTCTCGCTCCCTCTTCGCCTCGCATACCGGACAAATGAGGCATCAGATGTGTCTGAATAAAGGTCGCGTAATCGCCCTCTATGCGGAAGTACTCCATCTCCAGTCCCACCATGAACTGAATCACCTAGTCGGCGGACAACCTGTTTGTCTCCCTCATCGATGGTGGAGGTGCCGATGTGGAGCAGGCGCTCCCAAAGTTTGACGCACGAAGCGCTCACTCAAAAACCAGGCACGATAGATCGGGCCCTCGAACAAAATGTGGTACTGAGACATAGTCCGGGTAGTGTGGTACTGATCTGGGAATCCTGACGAGATCGCATCCCATGGCTGCCATGTAATCTGAGAAAAGAAAACTGACAAGATGACCGGTCGTCAAATAACTAAGGTGGGTGCATCGAGTTAATTGAAATAATCTTATTGCAGACTTACCTCGCGCACCATGACCGTGTCAAAATACTGCCGAAAGAACATGACGCTCTCTCGGGTCCTACGACGGAGCAGACCGTCATATACATTAGAAAATGGGACCGTTGCTGGGGTCTCCTCCACAGGCACTAGAGCAAGTGTCGGGAAGTATGCGTATATCCACAGTTGTTAGAAAGATGTGATTAGTATAGTGTATGAACATGCAGAAAATAGAACGCAGTACAATGAATAAAAGTTGCAGGCCTAGAGCAAATATTTGGTTGTGTGTGTGCAGTGTATGGTATGTAGTGTGCAGCATGTATGGTGTACAGAAAATGCAAAGCAGAAAGCATACAGTGCAAGAGCAGATGCAGAAAATATAGAAAGTACAAGTCTTGAACAAAGCAAAAGTACAAATGCTGAGTAAAGCAATGAAAGGAGAAAACTAGGTTGTGTACCTCCCAAGCTCGCCAGTAGCCGCCGATCAACCTCCGACGCATCTGAGAGGTGGAGCTCATGTATCCATAAAGAGTGGTGAGGCCGGCCGCGCCCCAGTCATAGAAACGGACCCGCTGGAGTACCACCAGAGCGCCCAAGAAGTATAAACCTACGGTATTCCACCTATTCGAAAACAAGGTGGTACCGAAAAGGAACAAGAGGAAGCCCCTGGCGTACTGCTCTGCCTCCTCATCAGTATCGGGATCCTCCCCTCTGTAGTGCTCCTCGAACCAAGTGTATCTAACCATGCCTACTCGAAAAGTAGGTGGACGTGCTCCAACCAATGTGTTCCATGCAGCCACCCACTCTCCCATGTCGGGATCAAGGGGAATCAGATCACCTCATATGCCCAGACCGGTGATCATGGCGAAGTCGAGAGGAGTCATGGTCATCTTTCCCGCTGTGGAGAAGTGGAAAGAGTTGGTGGTGTCCCACCACCTCTCCACAAGAGCCCTTAGGAGAGGGCGACTCGCTGTAATCTGTGTCAAGCTGTAGCAAAATACGCCAAAGCCAGTCCCGTTGATGATCCGGCAGACCCTCGCGGGAAGTACATCGTACCAATCCCGAGCGGCCGTAGCACCATAACCCCTGAAGGAGCGGGATCCATCCTGCAACAGTAAATGAAGTTCAAGATCAGATCAGTGATGTGTTGAAAATGCAGTTCAAATCAGATCAGTGATGTATTGAAAATACAATTGCGTGCAAATCAGTGGTGTATCGAAGATACAGTTGAATTCAGAATAGTGGCGCCTGAGGTTCACTCGTATACAGTACATATGGGGCAGTGATGCGCGAAGTACAGTTCAATGCAGAGCAATAATGTATGAAATACAGTCAGGTCAAAGCATGTGATGCGATCAGATCAAAACAATGCAAGAAATGCAAATAGTGGAAAGTAATACTGTAGAAAAGCAGAGTTCGTACCTCTACAACAATGGCCGACAAATGAGACATCGGCTCCCTCAGTAATAGGTCGTCTGGCACGCCCTCATCAAAATCAGTAAAAGTATGGATGCCTCCCGCCACAGGAATGATGTGAGTCCCCAGGTGATACCTCGCGTGGTCGAATGGACGAATGCTCAATGGTAAAGGCTGAGGCTCGACCTCTGGCTCAACCGCAAAGTCTGTCGCCAACTTTACTGGAGGGAGTACGGGGAAGCCCTCATCATGTGGGACATCGTCAGCCATCTGAGATAGATGCAAAAATAAGCAAAAATGAGCAAATGATGAAATTTTGAACAAATCAAACCCTAAGAGAGAGAAAATTCAAGAAAAGTTGAAAACCCAGGGAAAGTAAACTAACCTTGAGAGAAGTTCGGCGGAAATGATCCTTGAATGCGGGAAATGACGAAAGAGGCCTCAGATGCAATTTCTGATTGGTTCAAATCGAAGAAAACCAAGAGGCTTTAACGATTCAAGATTGTTTAGGGTGTTGGGAAATGCGTAGAACGCGCGAATCTAGAGAGAAGGCACACCTAGAGGGCAAGGGAAATGATTTCTATTCAAGGATTTGTGAGGAAATCGGTTAATTTTGGGCCTATTTAAAGACCCATGGCCGAAAAGACCATTTTGCCCGAATCTACCACCGATGGCCGGCAGGGGCACATCGATGGCCGGCACAACTCTATCGATGGCCGGCAGTGACCAATAATGGCCGGCAGCAGCCGGCGGCTCTCCCTGATGGCCAGCAGTCCTCCACCAGCTTCATCTGCCTATTTTGTCTTGGTATGTGTCCCTGGGTTCCAACAATCCCGTGGAATGCTCAAAATTTGATTCAAAACACCTCCATGGAAACCCAGGAATCATGTCCTCAATGTACGGTGGTTGTCGCCCATCAACGCGCACAAGGTGTATCCTTTTTGACGCATCACAAACTTTCCGGAAAGTAAGTCGGAAGTCCCCTTTCAAGATGTCTTCATTAAGCATGTCTTTTTTTGTTATCTAGCATTGACTTATTAAATTAAACACCCTTTCTTTACATTTGCATGGTCTTGCATCTAGTTCATATTTGAATTGTCTTGCATCTAGTTTATATTTTCATTGTCTTGCATCTAGTTTATATTTGCATTGTCTTGCATCTAGTCAAATCTGCATTGTTTTGCATCTCATCCAATTTGCATTGTTTTGCATCTCATCAAACCTGCATTGTTTTGCATCTCATCAAACCTGCATTGTTTTGCATCTCATTAAACTTGCATTGTTTTGCATGTCGCATTACTCCTTTAACTTACGCTGTTATGTAGGTTATGTGCGCTGTTACGCACTTCTTTTCTTAACTTGCGATGTTACCCAGGTTATGTGCGTTGTACGCACTTCTTTTCTTAACTTACGCTGTTACGCAGGTTATGTGCGCTGTTACGCATCTCATTACCTTAACTTGCGCTGTTACGCAGGTTATGTGTGTTGTTATGTACTTCTTTTCTTAACTTGTGCTGTTAAGCAGGTTATGTGCGCTGTTACGTACTTCTTTTCTTAACTTGCGCTGTTACGCAAGTTATGTGCACTGTTACGCACATCATTATCTTAACTTGTGTTGTTACGCAGGTTATGTGCGCTATTACGCACTTTTTTTCTTAACTTGCGCTGTTACGCAGGTTATGTGCGCTATTACGCACTTCTTATTTTAACTTGCGCTGTTACACAGGTTATGTGCACTGTTACGCATTTCTTTTCTTAACTTGCACTGTTATGCAGGTTATGTGCGCTGTTAGGCACCTCATTATCTTAACTTGCACTATTACGCAGGTTATGTGCACTATTACGCACTTCTTTTCTTAACTTCTGCTGTTACGCAGGTTATGTGTGCTGTTACGCACTTCTTATTTTAACTTGCGTTGTTAAGCAGGTTATGTGCCCTGTTAGGTACTTGTTTTTTTAACTTGCGCTGTTACGTAGGTTATGTGCGCTGTTACGCACATGTTTTTTTAACTTGCGCTGTTACGCAGGTTATGTGCGCTGTTAAGCATTTGTTTTTTTTAACTTGCGGTGTTACGCAGGTTATGTGTGCTGTTATGCACTTATTATCTTAACTTGCGCTATTGCGCAGGTGATATACGATGTTACGTACTTGTTTTCTTATCTTGCGCTGTTACGCATGCTTATTTCTTTAACTTGCGCTGTTACGCATGTTTTATTCCTTAAACTTGCGTTGTTACGCATGTTTATTTCTTTTAACTTGCGCTGTTATGCATGTTTACGTGCGCTGTTACGCATGCTTATCTTCTTTACTTGCGCTGTCACACACTTGTTTATATTGCGTTGTCACGCACGCACTTCGTTACTTGCGTTGTTTCGCATATTTTACTTGCGCTGTTAGGCATGTCTTATTTGCGCTGTTACGCACATGTCTTTATCTTGCGCTGTTAGGCATACTATCTTTAACTTGCACTGTCACGCATGTTCCACCCACGTTGTCTCGCACCCTTAGGATTGCATTGTCTTGCACCCCTTCACTTGTGTTGTCACGCACTTTTCACTTGCATTGCTATGCATCTTTCTAACAACATTGTACCTGTTGAGTTTCTTTCGCTTACAGGCATGATATTGTATGTACAGTTCATTTGGAGTCGGCACGACCAGACGAACCGGACGGTATTGT
Source organism: Camellia sinensis (assembly GCF_055761805.1). Taxonomy (NCBI): domain Eukaryota; kingdom Viridiplantae; phylum Streptophyta; class Magnoliopsida; order Ericales; family Theaceae; genus Camellia; species Camellia sinensis. The sequence goes on along the minus strand of NC_138968.1, from coordinate 65,259,969 downwards.
ATGCACTCCACGATAGGCGTGGTGAGAATTGCATAATTTTCTTACCATCTTTCTGTTGAAATATGTAGGACTGTGATTCATTCGCTTAAAATGTTGCATTTATTTTGCATAATTGCTTCATTATAGTTTTCCTTTGCATAATCATAAGTTATGCTCTTGCATTTTACGTATCATTTGCATTATGCCCCAGCCTACAGGCGCATCTCTGCATTCTTATATTGATTTTCTGCCTGAGTCTTCGGCCTCTTAAAAATGGGTTGTCTCTGGGCTTTGACAATCACTCCCGTCACTTTGTGACTTTCGAGTTTTGTCAAAGAGGGGCAACTGTAGACACCCCATTTTTGACCGTCCTCAAGACTCGGTTGTGCTTGTAGGTACATCCAGACACAAGTTCGATTGCTCGTCGGGTATTCGACTTTTGCGGCGGAACGTCATAGGTTCGAGCTTTCCAAACCCTGTATCCTTTCTGCTCCATTCTTGGACCATGACTTGGTCTTTTCAGAATGTGTTTCTTGGTGCACTGCCGGCCACCTTTTGGCTCTTCCGGCCTTCACTTTGTTGCTGCCGGCCATTGATTGAGCCTACCGGCCATCAATGAGCCACGGTTTCACTCTAGATCTTTTGAGCCAACTGGAATCCTTTTATCTGCCCTCCATACACGTGTATGGAGGGATGAAGCTCTTGCCAAGCGTCTTGAAGAAGCTTTGCATTGCTTTTCTTCTATATAAGGAGAGAGCCTCTCTCCTTAGCAGAGGTTCAGCATTTTTAGAAGAAATATCTCTCTCTCTTTCTATATTGTTGTTCATTTGTGCCTTGAAGTCCATTTCCCTTGCACTTTTACACTACAACACTTAGAGATACACCACCATCTTTGGGTTGAGGTTCTTCGGAGGACTTCTTGAGCTCTGAAAGTGAGGTTTCACCCCCTGAAGTTGCTGGTTTCGAAGTTGATCTTCAAGGGTGAGTTTCTTCCCCTTTTTAGCACTTTTTGGTACCACATTGTGGCCATCCTTGCATATTGTTTTGGGCCTTTCTTTCAACTGAAAAAAGTCTTGTATTTAAGTTCTTTTGAGGTTTGTTTAAGGTCTTTTGGTTGTTGAGGGTCTTCAACCCTCTTGTTGGCCTTGTTTGGCCTTGTTTTGAGCCATGACTTATGGCCTCCAAGCTAACCTTGGTTTGGCCTTCTAACCACTGAAATCTAGTGGATTTTCAGTGGTAGGCATGTGGTTTTGAGCCCTCAAATCGGAGGGGCTAGCGCCCACTCTTTTGGTTTTTGTTTGCTTGCATTTTTGGCCTTCCAAAGGAGCATGCCTCTCTGTACGTTTGAGGCTTGGTTCAGGCCCTTTTTTGTGACTTTTAGGACCTGCCTTGGCTCTGTCCATGGCTGGTTTGGTCACCTTTTGCATGCGTCTTGTATGTGTAGTGTAATCCCATTTGTAGCTCATCGATGTAGCATGTTTGCCTAGCTTGTGTTGAGTCCATTTCAGTAGGTTTTTGGTGATGTTTTACCATGCCTTAGATCTGTTTTGGGTTGGTTTTGTCACACCATGCATGTGAAATACACTTGTAGTGTAAATCTCATAAACTAGCTTTATATGCTTTTTGCTTTAGCATGTCATCCTAGCTTATGTTCCGTCCATTTCAGCATGTATTTGGTCATCATTTGGCATGTCATGATTCTATATTTTGCTGGTTTGGTCGTATTTTGCATTCTCCATATACTTGTAGAACAAATCTTGTTTATTAGCTTTATGTGCATGATGTCTTGACTCATCATCCTAGCATATTTTGACTTTCCTCCAGCATGATTTTGTTCTTATTTTGGGCTGTTCTTAGACTGTTTTGGGCTGCCATGGCCGTATCACTCATGCTTTGTATAGTTATAGTTCAAATGCTTAGGCTAGCCTTGGGTTTTGAGGCCCCTACCATGCCATACATGTGATGTTTGCATGCTTTGCCATCATTCTAAATGTTATTTCAGTCCATGAAATGTGGCCATACACTTGCATTTGACATGCTTTTAATGCCTTGGAGCCTTGGCTCTTTACGCCTCATCAACGGATCATTGTGCATGCCATTAAGCCTAGGCCTTTGGGTCATCATATCAGTGCATTTTTGGTCTTGTTATACCATGATGTAACTCTGTTTTATGTTGTCCAAGTCATGCCATGTTTGGTTTTAATAGGTGTAGGGCATTGCCTCTTTTGTAGCCTTGCATGCTCCATGTTTTTGGCCTTGTGTTTTAGCTTGTGTTGGCTAGCTTCGAGCTTGTTTTTGGTCTTGTTTGGACCTGCCTTGGGACTGTTTTAGGTTCCCTTAGCCGTTTGGGGCTTGCCTTGCATGGTCATAGCTTAAATCCCTTTATTAGTTTTGAGCACGAGGAACGAGAGGCGTTTCATAGTTCATGTGATGGAACGTGTCTCAATTCTCGGTCGTCGACGCTCTTGATGATTCATGATAGAGTTTTAGGCTATATGTCTTTATTTGTGCATTCATTTCATATTGATTTACATAAATTGGATCTTTGGCCATCATACATCGGGATGCGTGATTAATGGTCGTTGATCCGACTATGCCTCTCCCTTGATGTTTTGAGAAGATATGGGGTGGCATAGTGCGTACATAACCTTGGGAGACCCTCCATTTTCTTTGTTTTGTGCTCTACTGCAGCTTGGTGTCCCAGCACATCAGTGGCCGGCAGTGCCTTGGAGATGGCCGGTAGTGCCTTGTTGTTGGCCGGCACTCCTTCATTTTTGGTCGGCAATGGCTCCCCCTGGCTGGCAGGCTACTGATGCACTCCCCAGCATGTTTTTGGTAAGGTTCAGTAGGAATTCCTTGAGGACACCCTGCAGACAGAGCCTCTAAAGAGCAACGAGAGAGCGTTTCGAGGTGAGAAATCGAATGCTAACATGCATACCCTTCTGCTTCTGTGAACAGAGCTGGAGCGGCTTTATTTGTTGCTTTTTCATTTTGTAGTTAGTTAATTTGTTAATTTATTAAGTGATGTAATAATTAGTTGTAGCTAGTTATTTATTTCGGTTATGTAATAATTAATTAGCTTATTAGTTAGTTAATTAGCCGTCATGTATTATTTATTCGGACCCTCCGTCGAGAGGGCCAATTTTGTAATAAGTGTGCGTGCCTGTGTGCACGTCTTCCAACCTCACGTCTTTCTCCCTTTTACTTACCCGCTTTTGTTGGTTAGTTTTAGGTCATTTTTCAATTAGCATACTTATGCTTTGCATGTTTGCATACATTCATTTGTCTACCATACTTATGCCTGCATGTTTGTATCCATTCATCTATCTTGCATGCACCGGGCTCGGTGCATCATACTAACTGCATCGTATTTCAATTCCGAGTTGAATACATGTATTAATTGCTGCATCTTATATGCCATTTTAGGATAGCTGAGCCTATTTCTAGTTGTATTTTGCATGCGTTACATTAGCCATCTTAACATGAACTAGGATCATGCATTGATTACTAACTAGCTCTTGTTTTGGCTCGGAGTACTAGGTAAGCTTTTATGCTTTAGCATACTACATGTGTGTCATTGATTGCCATGATAACATGCTTGCCATGAGGCTAACTGCTTATGTGTTTAACTGCCTGAATGCCTATGGGTGAAGGTTGGATTACTTGAATTGGAATAATTCATTGAAATCTGTATTTTAGCCTACTTACGAGTGGCAAACTTCAAACCATTTTTGAAAACAAATAGATATGCGATGCTTTGTTCCAAATTAGGCGATCTAGTCTATACTTGTTTTGCTGTGCGCGTCACATAGTAATTCTAGCTAATTAACTGGAATAAGAACACATGTGTTTTCAAAAACTAGATATCATGTTTAGTAGTGGCCGATCTTTGATCAGGCGAGCGGGGGTGCTCATAGATGACCTTCCCCAATCGTACCCAAGTTCCCGAGCCGAGGCAACTTTGGTGATGATGGACACGTGGCCTTAGGCACGAGTCAGGGTTTCCTAAATTCCCCCAAAATAAAATTTTTAGGTGGCGACTCTGTATCTGGCAAAGCAGTCCATGTTTGGCAATTCTTTACAATAATCAGTTCTCCAAAACGATTTGCCGAATTTGGACTCTTTGGTGATTTATCGGTCTTGCATTGCACTTTGTGAGATTAGATTCAGAACCGTGACATTTGAGTTCAAACTGTAGCATGAGGCCCTCGGGGCGCGTCTACAATTTTTGGCGACTCTGCTGGGGAGTTTGGAGAGCTTGATTCGAACTCATGATATCCTGTTTTGATTACACCTATGTGTCTCTTTGCATTGCATTTGCATTGGTGCGCCTAGGACACTGTGTTTGCCGTATGTTATTCCTAAACGGTTTGCCAGAGGCACGCATTAAAAAGCGTGCCATAAGGCTGACCGGTTGCGGGCTCTGCCACGACGGGAACACAAACCTCAGTTTTTACCGGGGAACCCTTTTGACCAATCGACCTAGTGCATATTCGGAATCCATAGTGACTATTCCAAACTAGGACAGGTTGTTTAAAACCGCTGTGTGCATAGTGAAACCCTAGCCCCTGACAAAATAGGACAGGGAAACCCTACCCCAACATAGGGGTGTTTTGGCTCTCATTTGCTTGCTATGCGCACGCATGTATCAATTTGCAAGTCTGGGTATCACGCCTGCGGGCATCAGTATCAATATTTTGAGACTCAGTTATATCCACGGGTATCAGATTCAGTTTTGGAGCAGTAATTTGGGGAACAGTGATCAGTGGTTGAGGACAGTTCTTTCAGCTTGTGTGTGCCGACCGTGTGTTGTCTTTATTTAAGCTGTTATGCTGCCCCTTTTTTTTGCTTATCATTTCCTTATTATGCTTTATTTATATTTTTGCAAGGTAGTTTAGCACAATTGCATCCGACCAGGTAGATATTCCCCGAGCACTCTGGGTTAGAGGTCGTAGACTTAATCGATCCAGGGATCTGATAGACGGACAAGCAGTGTTTCTTTCCTTACCCCCTGTTACCAGGCGGAGGATAGCTAGGCGCAGTGTATTAGTACAACAGTCGCCAGATCAGTGGTCTACCCTATTAGTGAACAGTCAGACTGAGGTCTCAGTTTCTATTGCAGGGACAGATATATCGGTTATTCAGATAGATTCGTGCAATATGGAAAGCTTAGAGAAGATGGCATGTCACCTCCAAGAAAGCATGAAAACTATGCAGCAGGACGTTGCCCGTCAAGTAGAATCTGCCAAACAATAGGGCGCGATAATGACCCAACAGGAAAAATTAATCACTAGGCTACAGTAGCAAACTGGAGCATCTGCTTCACACCAGGCTCCTCCCCCACCAAGAGTTCCCATACTCGGGGAGACAACTAACATCCAGGATGATACGGACATTCCAGATCCCCGATTTTACTCTAGCTGTCCAAAACACCCACCAACCTGCCAGATTCTCCTTTTGAGTTCGAGACGGACCCCACAGCACTGAAAGTAAGCAAGCTCGAAAAGCTGTTCAAGAAGTCTCAAGGGGCTCATTCCATTTCGGATATTGAGGATGGGTACACCGACTCGGTCGTGACGCTGCCGGACCGTTTTAAGATGTCACATATTGACCGCTTTGACAGATCGGGGGACCCTATGGTGTATTTGCGGCTGTTTTTAGACATTCTGAGGCCGATGGGCCTCTCTAGATTATAGAAGCTTTTCTTGTTTAGCCGGACCTTGTCAGGTGTAGCGGCCATTTGGTATACAAAATTGGAAGATTCCGTCAAGAGGAGTTGAGAGGAGATGGCCGAGGCCTTCATAGCTCAATACTCATACAATACACAGATAAAGACTACGACCCGTGATCTTGGGTCAACTGTGAGAACAGATGAGGATGAGCAGTCAGAACCTGAGGGGTCTACGAGTTTCAAGTACAACTCGAGCGGTTACATTACATCAGTAGGCCAGGCTAGGTCGAATGTGGAATTGCCAGTAGGCGCAGAGATTTGTGTAGCACAAGAGGATGGACTTGATCAAGGGCTAGATGACCTAGCGGATCTGGAAGAAGACCTTGTAAATTTGCAATTCTTTGAAGAGTAGGATTCAGGGGACGTGACAGTCAATTGGTTTGATGGTTCAGCAGAAACTACTGGATGGCTTGACGACCAACCACATGTTGTGGAACAACCTCAGTTAGAGTAGAGTCTGCCAGGGACAAAGACATGAACAATGGTCGAAAGGGCCGGGAATCAGAATACACCGCCGGAGAGCACCGGTGATAATAATTTTGCTCAAGACCAGAGCATTTCGAGTATAGAGGATATTGAACAACATGCCGCACTGAAACAGTTCGGGCAAGAAAGGACCGAGGATTCTGAAAGAGTCAGGAAAGCTAAAGCCCCTGAGGGGACAGTACGTGTTGTGAGCACGATAACGAAAGGCACTGTGGGTACAGGAATAGTTGTAATGGAGCCGGATAGGTGCCTGTTGGTTGCCGATGGCATGTGGTGGGAAGATGACGACCTGCGTCTTGCCTACACAAATGACGACTGGGGACAAAGCCAGCCAGATGATACCTGGTATGTGGGTGAAGTAGACCACATGACTAGGAGCGGGCGGTATTTTAAGCCCGCGCACTTAGATCAACCAGAAGCGTCTGGGAAGGACAAGGAGGTGGAGAAACAAAAAGAAAAGTTACTCGAAGAAGAGGCTATGCTGAAACAGCTGAAGAAGATACAGGCAGACATCTCCATCTGGGGACTGCTTCTGGCTTCATGAGTTCATAGACAGGCTGTCCTTTCGGCAATGGACAAGGCCAAACTCTCAATAGATACCACACCTGAACAGCTGGTAGGGCTGGTCTTTCCGGGAGAAGCTTCCCTGACGTTGACCTTTTCTGACAAGGAACTGCCGCCTGAGGGCTCAGATCACAATAAACCACTCTACATCTCTGTGGAGTGTAGAGACAAGTGGGTACTGGTAGTTCTTGTCGACACAGGATCCGCCATCAACGTGTGCCTGTTAAGGACAACATATGCAATCGGGTTGAAGCCTGCAGACTTTGTGCCAACCATCCAGGTGATAAGGGCATATGACAATACAAGCAGAGAGGTAAAGGGGACTGTGCAGATTCAGACCTAGGTTGGTCCAGGACAACATGATGTTAACTTTCATGTCCTGGACGTTCCCGTAACCTTCAATCTACTCCTCGGGCAGCCGTGATTGCACCAGGTGAGGGCGGTCTCTTCCACCCAACATCAGATGTTGAAATATCCCTATGGGAAGGGGGTAGCTATTATTTTTGGGAATTCATCAATTCATCCGCCACTAGATGTGTCTGCACCGGTTTTGTAAATCGAGCATGGCATGGAGGATGTGTTCCTATCAGGATTCACCTTAGCCGAGGCCCAGGTAGTTCAGAACATCTTAGCTATTGATGAGGGATTGTATGTCAGCGCATAGTCAGTGTACCTCATGAACAAGCTTCAGCACATCCCCAGTATGGGATTAGGAAAAAGTGGCTGGAAAGGCATTGCAGTATTGGCCGAAGTGCCACACAACCCGCATACCTTTGGCTTAGGCTATCTGCCTACCAAAGAGGACTGGGTAAGGAAAGGCAAAGAAATGGTTGGAAGGGCCAAAGCCAAGAACACCGGGAAGCGTTTTGATTTGATGCATCGGCCTATTCAGGGCACCCTAAATAGACGCTTCGTTTGAGAGGGGGAAGACTTTCCATTCTACGGTTTCCTAGAACCGTAGTTGAAGGCAAAAAAGAAGCGCATGCCGGGATTTGAAGTCTTCTTCGACTTGTAGTTATCCGGGGATGATGTCGCCGAGGAGCAGAGAGATCTATCAGCTGAGGTCGAGGAGTGTAAGGAAGTGGATTCCGAGAACGCCGAGTTTGAAATAGGGGTAGCACTGGCCTGTCTACTATCAGATCCTCCGATCGTCCATGAGTGCTTGGGGGATGATCTCTTAGTGCCTATGATCAGGAATGAAATGGCTGCGAGCCCACCTTCAAACATTTTGGATGCATCCGTCGCACACTCCCTCGTCTGGAAATAAGAGAAGGGATTCTTATCGAACAGCACCGGGTCAGGTAGTGAGCCGGAATTTGCTTCCACTGAGTCCGTAGGGCCGGAATCAGGTTCCAGCTCGTTTGAGTCTATGTTCAGTATTCTTGGGGGTGATAACCCAGATGCCACTGTCCTGTCCAGGTCGTCTTTTTCTTTCTCTTTTGAGTCTGTTGTAACAGAAGAATCAGATGGACTGGATGAAGTGATTAATGAGAATGGAATAGCTGTGGCTTCTGAGTACTTTTCTGTGCCTTTGATTTACTGTATTAATCAGGACTTTCAAAATTTCGATGAAAACGACAAGGAAGAAATTCCTCCGATTTTGAAATATTTGCTTGAACAAGAGCAGGAGAGGTTTGTAAAACCGCTGGTTAATGAAATCACCCAAATTAATGTTGGCACTGAGAAGGACCCGTAGCCTGTCCAAATCGGGTCCCCGTTGTCTTCGGAGGAGCGCAAGCACTTAGTCGCTTTATTAAAAGATTTCAAAGATGTTTTCGCGTGGTCCTACGAAGACATGCCTGGAATCGATCCTGAGATTGTACAGCATCGGATCCCTCTCGACCCAGAGGCCCAACCTGTTAAGCTGAAACTCAAAAGGATCAGCCCTGATTGGGCTATCAAGATCAAAGAAGAGGTCACCAAGCAAATTGACGCAGGATTCCTGCTGGTATCTGAATACCCAACTTGTTTGGTCAACATCGTTCCAGTGCTGAAGAAAGACGGCAGAATTCAGGTATGTGTGAACTTAAGGGATTTGAATAAAGCCAGTCCGAAGGACAACTTTCCTCTGCCATATATCGACGAATTAGATGGCTTTTCAGGCTACAACCAGATTGTAATGGCACTTGAAGACCGGGAGAAGACTGCCTTTACCACCCCGTGGAGGGCCTATTGTTATAAGGTAATGCCATTTGGGCTGAAGAATGTTGGAGCTACATATTAACGGGCTGCGACCACGATATTGCATGACATGATCCACAAAGAGGTTGAGGTGTACGTGGACGACATGATTGTCAAGGCCAAGGAAAGAGAGGGTCACTATACCGCCTTGCAAAAATTCTTCCAAAGGATAAGAGAATTTCGGTTACGGCTGAATCCTCAGAAATGTATGTTTGGTGTTACAGTAGGGAAAATGCTGGGGTTCTTGATCACACAAAGGGACATCGAAGTCGACCCTTCCAAAATGAAGGCCATCTTAGAAATGCCACCACCAAGGACTGAAAAGGAGGTGCAAGGCTTTCTGGATAAAGTGCAACTCATAAAACGGTTTATCTCAAAATTCACCTTGACTTGTGAACCACTTTTTTGTCTCCTGAAGAAAGGAACGAAGTTCTAATGGGATAGTTGGTGCCAAGCTGCTTTTGAACAGATTAAGCAATACTTACAGAACCCACCTGTGTTGTCATCACCTGAGCGGGGGAAACCGTTGATCTTGTATCTTTCAGTGACTGAAACTACAATGGGCTGCATGCTTGCACAAGAGTCTGACGGCAAAGTGGAGAGAGCCATCTACTATCTGAGCAAGAAAATGCTGGATTACGAGACCCGCTACACTCCACTGGAGAAGGCTTGTTTGGCCTTGGTATGGGCTACCAGGAAGCTGCGGCACTACCTGTTAGCTCACTCTGTAATGTTGGTTTCGAGATTAGATCCCGTCAAATATCTCTTTGAGAAACCGGCACTTACGGGTAGGCTAGCCCGTTGGTTGCTTCTGCTTTCCGAATTCTATCTGAAGTATGTGACGCGGAAGTTAGTAAAGGGGAGAGCGGTAGCAGAGTTCCTTACCGATCACCCAGTTGAAGGGGATGAAGCAGTTGAGGACCTGTTCCCAGACGAGGCCATTTTGCATGTCGAAGACGAAACTTGGACGATGTACTTTGACGGAGCATCACACCAATACGAGTATGGGATAGAAGTGTTGCTGATAGCGCCTGACAATTCCTGCATCCCTCTAGCATTCTAGCTACGTTTCAAAGTATCGAATAATGAAGCAGAATATGAGGCGTGCATTGCTGGTTTAGAAGCTGGCCTAGAACTAGGGGCAAAACGGTTGGATGTCATCAGAGACTCGAACCTTGTTGTATCTCTAGCTAAAGGAGATTGAAAAGTCAAAGAAGAAAAGATGAGAATTTACCACCAGACCTTGGACTTGCTTATTCCTAGGTTTGAGAAGTTGAACTTCGCTCATCTGTTAAGAGAGAACAACAGGTTCGCAGATTTACTAGCAACTCTATTTTCCATGATAGACATCCCTTTTGGAGTTTGGATGCGCCCGATCATCATTAACCAGAAATTTGTGTCGGCCTATGAGCTGATTGCTGTCATAGAAGAGGTTCAAGATGAGAACCCCTGGTATTACGACATTTGGAACTTCTTGGAGAAAGAGGCGTATCCACTAGGGGCAAACACCAAAGATAAGAGGGCAATTCGAAGAATGGCTGCTCAGTTCATCATCTACGGGGGTAAACTGTACAAGAGAGGTCATCTGGGAATGCATAAGCTGTGTGTTGATGCTGAAGAATCGAAGCGCCTAATGGAGGCCATCCATGGAGGAGAGTGCGGAGCGCACACGAACGGGGTGATGCTAGCCCGAAAAATCCTTAGACAAGGTTACTACTGGTCCACCATGGAGGAGGATTGTATTGGCTTTGTCCGGCGATACCACAAATGCCAGATCCATGCAACCTGCATGAACATTCCGCCGTCGAAGCTATACAACATGACTTTGCCATGCCATTTTCAGTTTGAGGAATAGATATGATTGGAGCTGTCACTCCGAAAGGGTCCAATGGGCATGAGTTCATTCTGGTAGTGATAGACTATTTTACAAAGTGGGTTGAAGCCCAATCTTATGCAGTGTTGAAGGCATCACATGTTGCCAAGTTCATCAGGAACAACATCATCTGTCGTTACGGGGTCCCGAATGAGATCATTTCAGATAATGGTTCCCTTCAAGAAGGAAGTGATTGACTTGTTGGACAAGTACAACGTGACTTTTCACAAGTCATCTACATACCGACCACAAACCAACGGAGCAATTGAGGCCGCCAACAAGAACATCAAGCATATTCTGCAAAAGATGGTGGAGACCTACCGTGACTGGCCAGATAAGTTGCCATTTGCTCTGTGGGGCTACCGGACTTCAATTTGTACTTCTACTGGAGCAACTCCATATTCCTTAGTCTACGGGATGGAGGCTGTTTTGCCTATTGAAGTTGAGGTTCCGTCTTTGCGAGTATTGGCTGAGTGTCAGATAGTTAAGGCAGATTGGCAGCAAAGCCGGTTCGAAGAACTCATGCTGTTTGATGAGAGAAGGCTGAAAGCACTATACCATGTTCAGGGTTATCAACGCAGAATTGCTAGGGCTTTCAACACGAAGGTTAAGTCCAGGAATTTAAAGGAAGGGGATCTAGTGCTCAAAGGCAACTGAGCTCCCATTCACGACCCTAGGGGCAAGTTCAGACCTAATTGGACTGGCCCTTACATCATCAGGTCTATTTGGTCAGGCGGAGCTGTCGTTCTGATGGACCTAGATGGCCTAGAGTTCTCCCAACTGATCAACATGGACAAGTTGAAGAAATATTACCCCTGAGTGGCTCGCTAGGCCGAAAACCCAAAAGGGCGACCTAGGCAAAAGTTAGAGCATGAAAAATTTGAAATTACAAAAACTGATCTCGCAAGGTTGAAAACCTGCAAAGGGTGGCCTTGGCAAAAGTTAGAGCGCAAAAGGAGAGAGTAAATATACGAGTGAACCCAGGCTGAACTACGTAAGGCTTGATTCCCATCTTTGGGATACGTAGGCAACTTCATCCTGAAGTCTAGCCATAAACACTTCCTCGATCAACTTTGTCTATGTGATCATGTTTGGTCATCTTTGTTCAGCATTCAAGAGCTCGGTTGTGATCTCCAGTGCTGTGCTATTCAGACTAGGGGCAACTTGTCACGCCCCACTTTTTATTACTCGAAGTCATTACCAAATTCATTAACTTAATTCAATTTCAAGGATAACATGCGAAAATAAACTCATACATTCAATCCGTAGAAGTGATTAACAATACTCTCATTCGTATGCAAAGTAAATATTACATGAACATACTTAATAAATTGCCCTTGGGCTTACATCACTTAAGGTACAAGAAGAAGGGTGTAACCCTTTTACAACAATGGCATTCCGCCAACATAACTGAGGCCCCGTGGCCAGTAAATAAGTAGATCCAAATCTTGCAGCTCAACCTGCTTAATACCTGAAAAAGATTCAACAACGTGGGATGAACATATAGTCCAGTAGGGAACTCAACATGATCCTCAACAATAACAACTTACAGATAGCTATGATCATGAACACTCATTCTCATACTAGAATAGTAATGTGACAGTTTATACAAAATATATATGTATGAACTTTTCTCGAAAACAACCGTTTCATTCAACGCTACAAGTGGTTTGTCTTTCCTTTTTCCTTTCATTAACCCCCGTTCCCAATCTTTCATAACATTAACAAATACTTAGGAAGTAATCTCACTAAGCCCGATACTATCTTCCATTTCCTATACATACTCAGATGTACCATTTTAGACATGTTTATCTTTAAAACATTCGTTCTCCTCCACACTTTCCAAAAGACAAAAAGGACATTTTGGTTCGTTTCCGTTACTATCATAACTATACATGCATATCTTTGTAAAAATATAAATTTACAACCCACCAACATGTATACAATCAACCAATGGAGTAACTCGGTCCTCCGAACTGTAACCAATTAAATCCATGATATTTTCAGTTACAACGAAACAACAACAATCCCACTTTGCTCTACTAGCTATGTGTTTAGTAAGCCAAAGATATACTGAAATAACTACAACCAACTTCGCTCTACTAGCTATGTGCGTAGTAAGCCAACAATACACCCCACTCAACAACATTAACAACAAGCCAGTTTACCAGGCGCTAGCTGGAAGGGTATGGTGCCTCTGATTATTAGTGCGGTCAGTTCTCCAGGCACTAGCTGGAAGGTAACGGTACCTTTGATTCTAAGCGCGGGGTATAACACCAACAATCACAGCACATCAAGGCATAACCAACATGTATAATGCATATACATAAACTATCAAGACACCAGCAATGTGTTAAAGTATATGAACACATGACTATCTCCTTCCGAGCAAATATACATATATATAATGTATCTAGCACTTCATCACATACGATGTTCAATTAATCAATGGTAAAATGCATACCCGACAATTCTACACAACCGTGTCATCCTCCACCGATGACCAAGGACAAAACCTCTAGATGCATATAGTTAGTACATCTATTAAAAGACTCAAATATCATGAATCACAAACCCAACAACAATATTAACATGGTAGTTAAACATACAACTTCTACATGTGTGTTCAACACTCAAGATACAGCAATCCAATTCTCAAACTTATTTCGAAAACACTCCCCTCATTTTCACCAAAACGATTCCATTTCCTTTTTGTTATCACAAAACCAACTCCACTAATCTTGTTTCCATAAAATCAACTCCAAAGCCATGGTTAATCCCTTAGGCATTAACACGCTTACCACACTCATTTTGACAAAAGAGATTTACACACAATGGTCAACAAACCCCCATTTTAATTTACCCAACCAAAATATAATTTAGGGCTTTTCTTCATTTAACTACAACATGCTAATTTATATTTTAATTAGCCAAGACAACAATCAATGAAGCCAAAACCATTCTCCACACAACCAACCCTAGGTTTATTTCATGATTTTCAATCAAATCCAACATGATACAATTTTCATGCAATACAAAAATTACCACATGTCTATCTATAGACGGAGTATTGAAAAAAGAACAAGGAGAATCCCTACCTCAAATGGAGAACTCAAATAGAGAAAATGACCAGAAATCAAAGTGCTCCAAATCCCAAATTTCTTGGATCACAACGAAGCCCTTGACGATCAACACACTTCTTACAAAGGCCCAAGGTGAGGAAAACACTCTAACTAGATCAATCCTAAGAGAGAAGTTAGGTTTTAGAGTGAGGTGCTCTCCAATGGCTTTTTCGGAAAAGTAAGAGAGAGAAAGGAAATCAAAAAGTGATTCAAAAAGCTGAATCTCGGTGTGTTATACAGGTCGCCCCGCTCGAGCGTGGAAACCCCCGCTCGAGCGTCACTCACAGACTCCCGCTCGAGCGCCAAAACCTCCGCTCGAGCGGCGGATACAACCATCCAGAAGTTTTGCAGAACAGGTCCCCGCTCGAGCGTCAAACTCCCCGCTCGAGCGGATAAGCAACAACAAAGGCCCGCTCGAGCGGAGACGCAAAAACTGGGCAAAGATTCTAAGTCTTAAAACATAACCAACTTATTCCCAACAAGTCCAACACAACCCAAAACTCTAAGATAAAGAGTAAGGGATAGAAAAGAGGATAAGACAACAACAAATCTACGGAACCAAGTCCGGATTACAGTTCAATAACAACAGGAAATACCGGGATCGCTATACAACTTTCCAGTTGCTAGGATCCAGGGTTGTACAACTCAGTGATAGATCTCGGGCATGTCCAGTTTTGATCCATATCGAAAATGGTTTTGAAAAGTTTTAATAAAAGTTGATTTTGTTCAAATTAATCTTTTTACAACTTAGACCATTTTTGGACCAAACAGAAAATTTTTAGTACCCACAATCTTCAATTTCGTTGATTTCAATACAGAGTTCTCCTACTCTTGAATACAAATTGAAGTTACTTTTTTTTATTACATTCAAAAGAAAACTTGAAAGTTCTGATTAAAGCAAATAAATTAGGGCATAAGTCAGGTGTTCCTGCCTTCCCTCCCAAAGCTTGTGGAAGCCTCTGACGCCAAAGTGGGCCTTACATGTGCCTCTTCATTGAGCCAATCTAGGCACTCATCAGAAAGGGTGCATCTGAAAGTAGGAGCGGGAGCCAGAAGCTCTCTTGTCCTCTAGGCTGTGGCATACTGAGCTAGTTGCGTGTCTCAGACCGGAAATGTAGCAGGGTACTCTATCCCCTCCTCCGGGCAAGTCTGATCATGTCCGAACTGGCGCCAGAATCAGAACGGAAAGTAGAACACGCAGTGTGTTAGGCCAACCAATTGAATCTCGGGCTAACGGGTCACACTGTAACTCATTGCTGGTAGATTGAGCCAAGGGCAGCGCCAAACAATGTCAGTAGCAGATAAACTGCACATCCAGTTAAACCACCATCCCTCATCCGAGGCATCGACTAGACGTTGTCGGAAGAAGTAGCTGCGAGCTGAATATGTGGGGAAGGAGTCCACAATCTTCAATTTGTCCATCAATCATATCTGGGAAGGGATGAAAAATGCGAGATTAAAGAATAGAGAGGTGTATGTTGAGAGAAAAGTGAGAAAAAGGGTTTTGAGAGAAAAAACCGAGCCTGAGGGCCGAGTGATGTGAGAAACATATGTGAGAAAGGGTGGGAAACTTACCTGCAACAGTAGTGGGCTCCCCGTCAAGCTAGCTATCTCCCGGCGATGAAAAGCGTCCAAGCCTATCAACGTCTCAGCAAGCGTCATGGCGATGCAGCTTTTGCCCTCCCTCAAGCCCTCAGCAACTTCAATCAAATGAGTGCTAAATCCATCGGAGCTTGGAGCAAGTAAGAAATGAGATAACATGCACAAGCAAAGCGCATGTCGCCGATAACCCTGCCAATGATGGTCGCCACGGTCACCGGCATCAGAAAACCGACAAACCAAGCTCAGAATGTCTAAATATCTATCATGAATCAATGATCAAGCATCATGCAAACTGAGCCCACACATCCGCCCCAATGCTTGGACGTGGCCTAAGCAGAATTTTGGCAAGATTTTTTCATCGCGCTCGGATTTCATTAAAGATTGAAAGTCTTCGAAAGTGGGACACATCTCTTGCCCGCCAAAGCTAAAGACGTGTGTCATCGGATTCCAAAACCTTGTCGCGGCATGAAGACACGGAAAACGCAGCGGGGTGCGACTCAACGTGAATAGTGTGCTTATGCCAAAACCCCGGAAATTAAGCTTTTTCGAGCCATCTAAGTTCGCAATCCAATTTGTGAGGTTTTGAGCAAGGAATGCTTCCATTTGGTGCAAATTTGAGCTGAAATGAGGAGGATCCAGAAGCTGGAACTCATATAGAAGATAAGGCAGTGAGTGGAGGACAGATGTTGATATTTCAGAGAGTCTACCATTGATGGCCGGCTGTGGCTCATCAGTGGCCGACAGTGGCACACTGATGGCCGGCAGTCTCTCCCTCATTCTCACTGACCTTCTTGTTAAAAACCCAGTTGTTTGCTGCAGAGAAGTCATGTTACCTAGGTCTTTTAAGGTCTTGCTTTGTCCTTTTGGACTCTGTCGTGTCTCGTTTAAGACGTATTAGTTTCTTTTTTGTGTCAGTTTGTGATCATCTTCCTTTTATCTATCGAGTTGTGGTAATTTGCTTATCGAGTTGCAAACTTGTTAAGACTTTGTTTTGCTTATCAAGTTGTTTTGTTGTTATTCGGTTCACTACCTGATTAGTGCAATTCGAGTGTTTGGTTTTCAAAACAAAAGTTTGAACTCATTTATATTGTTGTGTAAAGTGATGCGATGCATAGAATGTACAAATGAAACACTTTTTCAACAAAATGTTGTTTTCACTCCATCATAGATTCATTTTACAAAAGAGCATAGTTTTAAAAAGTAAATCTCCCTGATGCAGTATAATGTGAAAAACTACTAGTAAAAAGAAAAATAAAGCAAAAAGAAGAGCAACGTCTGGATTAGCAAAATGTCTGGATCCGCGCCAATCGCCACAAGACTGAAGGGTCCTCCTCGTCCTCTTCGTCGACCGAGAGAACTCTGGAACATCGCCACCGTCAGCACCTGACTTCGAACTCGAGCCATCCCCAGCTCCATCTCTGTCCTGAGATGACTCTAACCGCGGACTCACTGCCTCCTCGTCTGACTCATCATCTTCTGGGCAGGCCCCCGTGAACTAGTCCCTCGTCCTGCTCCCTTTGCTGCTCGGGGAGGTGCTGAAGGACCCGTCCGTACTCCTGCTGAGGTACCGGATGGGCCTGGCATCAAGAAAGGAATATAAAAAAAGGGCAATCCACCAAAATGCATTTGTAATCAAGATGTATCAGATGCAAAGAATAATGTGCTGTGAGCATTGAATGATTTGCAGTGAATATGTACCGTGAACGGTATATGGGGGCGATGTATCAGATCAGCGTAGTGTGCAACTGTGCAAATGATGGCATGTCGAGAAAAGACTGTGTGGCATGAAGTGTAGTTTGAAAGAACTCACCGGAATACTGGAAATACTGAGCAAGTCCATGCTCGTCTGCAGCATCTCCATCACCGAAGCCGTCATTTCCAGAGACTGACGAGTGTACTCAATGGCAGCCTGCAAAAATGTTGAAGTCATTAGTATTCTACAGGGTATCCAATGAAATGAAATGTCTATGCAAAATGAAAAGTATAGCACATACCGGGGTCGAGCCGTAAACTCCGACAAGCTCATGACCAGCTGGAGGAGGAGCGAAGGGAATCTGATAAGTCTCTGCAACCTGCCCTCGGCATGTCATAGTAGCAGGCAGCACGGGCTATGCAGTCCCTTGTCTCCCCTCAGGACCTCTCCTCTTACGAGACCTAGTCGCCCCGCCTCTCCCTCTCTCAGCTGGAGCCCTCGCTTCTTTTTCTTCTCGCATACCGAACAAAGGAGGCATCAGATGTGTCTGAATAAAGGTCACGTAGTCGCCCTCTGCGTGGAAGTACTCCATCTCCAGTCCCACCATGAACTGAATCACCTGGTCGGCGGAGAACCGGTGTGTCTCCCTCATCGATGGTGGAGGTGCCATCGGGACAAATGGAGCAGGTGCTCCTAAAGTTTGACACACGAAGCGCTCATTCAAAAGCCAGGCACGACAGATCGAGTCCTCGAACAAAATGTGGTACTGAGACATAGTCCGGGCAGTGTGGTACCGATCTCGGAGTCCTGACAGGATCGCATCCCGTGGCTGCCATGTAATCTGAGAAAAGAAAACCGACAAGATGACTAGTCGTCAAACAACTAAGGTGGGTGCATCGAGTTAATTAAAATAATCTTATTGCAAACTTACCTCGTGCGCCATGATTGTGTCAAAATACTGCCGGAAGAACATGAAGCTCTCTCGGGTCCTACGACGGAGCGGACCGTCGTATATATCAGAGAATGGGACCGTCGTTGGGGTCTCCTCCACAGGCACTGGAGCAAGTTTCGGGAAGTATGCGTATACCCACAGTTGTTAGAAAGATGTGATCAGTACAATGTATGAACATGCAGAAAATAGAAAGCAGTACAATGAATAAAGGTTGCAGGCCAAGAGCAAATATTTGATTGTGTGTGTGCAGTGTATGGTATGTAGTGTGCAGAATGTATGGTGTACAAAAAATGCAAGGCAGAAAGCATACAGTACAAGAGCAGATGCAGAAAATACAGAAAGTACAAGTGTTGAACAAAGCAAAAGTACAAATGCTAAGTAAAGCAATAAAAAGGGGAAACTAGGTTGTGTACCTCCCAACCTCGCCAGTAGCCGCCGATCAACCTCCCACGCATCCGAGAGGTGGAGCTCATGTATCCATAAAGAGTAGTGAGGCCGGCCACGCCCCAGTCATAGAAACGGACCCGCTGGAGTACCACCGGAGCGCCCAAGAAGTATAAACCTACGGTATTCCACCTGTTCGAAAACAAGGTGGTACCGAAAAGGAACAAGAGGAAGCCCTTGGCGTACTGCCTTGCTTCCTCATTAGTATTGGGATCCACCCCTCTGTAGTGCTCCTCGAACCAAGTGTATCTAACCATGCCTGCTCGAAGAGTAGGTGGACGTGCTCCAAGCAATGTGTCCCGTGCAGCCACCCACTCTCCCATGTCGGGCTCAAGGGGAATCGGATCACCTCTTCCGCCCAGGCCGGTGATCATGGCGAAGTCGAGAGGAGTCATGGGGATCTCTCCCGCCATGGAGAAGTGGAAAGAGTTCGTGGTGTCCCACCACCTCTCCAGAAGAGCCCCTAGGAGAGGGTGACTCGCTGTAACCCGCATCAAGTTGCAGCAAAATACACCAAAGCCAGTCCCATCGATGATCCGGTGGACCTTCGCAGGAAGTACATCGTACCACTCCTGAGCGGTCGTAGCGCCATAACCCCTGAAGAAGCGGGATCCATCCTACAACAATAAATGCAGTTCAAGATCAGATCAGTGATGTATTGAAAATGCAGTTCAGATCAGATCAGTGATGTATTGAAAATACAGTTGCATACAAATCAGTGGTGTATCAAAGATACAGTTGAATTCTGAATAGTGACACCTGAGGTGCGCTCGTATACAGTACATATGGGGCAGTGATGCGCGAAGTACAGTTCAATGCAGAGCAATAATGTATGAAATACAGTCAGGTCAAAGCATGTGATGCGATCAGATCGAAACAATGCAAGAAATACAAATAGTGGAAAGTAATACTGTAGAAAAGCAGAGTTCGTACCTCTACAGCAATGGCCGGCAAATGAGACATCGACTCCCTCAGTAAGAGGTCGTCTGGCACGCCCTCATCAAAATCAGTAAAAGTATGGATGCCTCCCGCCACAAGAATGATGTGAGTCCCCGGGTGATACCTCACGTGGTCGAATGGGCGAATGCTCAATGGTAAAGGCTGAGGCTCGACCTCTGGCTCAACCGCAAAGTCTGCCGCCAACTTTACTGGAGAGAGTACGGGGAAGCCCTCATCATGTGGGACATTGTCAGCCATCTGAGATAGATGCAAAAATAAGCAAAAATGAGCAAATGATGAAATTTTGAACAAATCAAACCCTAAGAGAGAGAAAATTCAAGAAAAGTTGAAAACCCAGGGAAAGTAAACTAACCTCGAGAGAAGTTCGGAGGAAATGATCCTTGAATGCAGGAATTGATGAAAGAGGCCTCAGATGCAATTTCTGGTTGGTTCAAATCGAAGAAAACCAAGAGGTTTTAACGATTCAAGATTGTTTAGGGTGTTGAGAAATGCGTAGAACGCGCGAATCTAGAGAGAAGGCACACCTAGAGGGCAAGGGAAATGATTTCTGTGCAAGGGTTTGTGGGGAAATGGGTTAATTTTGGGCCTATTTAAAGACCCATGGCTGAAAAGATCATTTTTCCTGAATCTGCCACCAATGGCTGGTAGGGGCACATCGATGGCCGACACAACTCTATCGATGGCCGGCAGTGGCCAATAATGGCCGGCAGCAGCCGGCGGCTCTCCCTGATGGCCAGCAGTCCTCCACCAGCTTCCTCATCCTATTTTGTCTTGGTATGTGTGCCTGGGTTCCAACAATCCCGAGGAATGCTCAAAATTTGATTCAAAACGCCTCCGTGGAAACCCAGGAATCATGTCCTCAATGTACGGTGGTTGTCGCCCATCAACGTGCACAAGGTGTATCCTTTTTGACGCATCACAAACCTTCCAGGAAGTAAGTCAAAAGTCCCCTTTCAAGATGTCTTCATTAAGCATGTCTTTTTTTGTCATCTAGCATTCGCTTATTAAATTAAACACCCATTTTTTATATTTGCATGGTCTTGCATCTAGTTCATATTTGCATTATCTTGCATCTAGTTCATATTTGCATTGTCTTGCATCTAGTTTATATTTGCAATGTCTTGCATCTAGTCAAATCTGCATTGTTTTGCATCTCATCCAATTTGCATTGTTTTACATCTCATCAAACCTGCATTGTTTTGCATCTCATCAAACCCGCATGGTTTTGCATCTCATTAAACTTGCATTGTTTTGCATCTCGCATTACTCCTTTAACTTGCGCTGTTATGCAGGTTATGTGCGCTGTTACACACTTCTTTTCTTAACTTGCGCCGTTACCTAGGTTATGTGCGCTGTTACGCACTTCTTTTCTTAACTTGCGCTGTTACGCAGGTCATGTGCGCTGTTACGCTGGTTGTGTGCGCTGTTATGCACTTATTTTCTTAACTTGCGCTGTTACGCAGGTATGTGCGCTGTTACGCACTTCTTTTCTTAACTTGCACTGTCACGCAGGTTATGTGCGCTGTTACACACTTCTTTTCTTAACTTGCGCTGTTACGCAGGTTATGTGTGCTGTTACGCAGGTTTTGTGCGCTGTTACGCACTTCTTTTTTAACTTGCGCTGTTACGCAGGTTATGTGCGCTGTTACGCACTTCTTTTCTTAACTTGCGCTGTTACGCAGGTTATGTGCGCTGTTACGCAGCTCATTATCGTAACTTGCGCTGTTACGCACTTCTTTTCTTAACTTGCACTGTTACGCAGGTTATGTGCACTGTTACGCAGCTCATTATCTTAACTTGCGCTGTTACGCAGGTTATGTGCGCTGTTACGCACTTCTTATTTTAACTTGCGCTGTTACACAGGTTATGTGCGCTGTTATGCAGGTTATGTGCGTTGTTACGCAGTTGTTTTTTTAACTTGCGCTGTTACGCAGGTTATATGCGCTGTTACGCACTTATTTTTTTAACTTGCACTGTTACGCAGGTTATGTGCGTTGTTACGCACTTATTTTTTTAACTTGCGCTGTTACGCTAGTTATGTGCGCTGTTACGCTAGTTATGTGCGCTGTTACGCACTTGTTTTTCTTAACTTGCGCTGTTATGCAGGTTATGTGCTTATTATCTTAACTTGCACTGTTACGCAGCTTATGTGCGCTGTTACGCACTTGTTTTCTTATGTTGCGCTGTTACGCATGCTTATTTCTTTAACTTACGCTGTTACGCATGTTTTATTTCCTTAAACTTGCGCTGTTACGCATGTTTGTTTCTTTTAACTTGCGCTGTTACGCATGCTTATCTTCTTTACTTGCGCTGTCACGCACTTCTTTATATTGCGCTATCACTCACGCACTTCGTTACTTGCGTTGTTTCGCATATTTTACTTGCGCTGTTGCGCATGTCTTATTTGTGCTGTTACGCACATGTCTTTATCTTGCGCTGTTACGCATACTATCTTTAACTTACGCTGTCACGCATGTTCCACCCGCGTTGTCTCGCACCCTCAGGATTTCATTGTCTTGCACCCCTTCACTTGCGTTGTCATGTACTTTTCACTTGCATTGCTATGCATCTTTCTAACAATATTGTACATGTTGAGTTTCTTTCTTTTACAGGCACGATATTGTACGTGCGGTTCATTTGGAGTCGGCGTGACCAGACGAACCGGACAGTATTGTATGCACTCCACGATAGACGTGGTGAGAATTGCATAATTTTCTTGCATTCTTTCTATTGAAATATGTAGGACTGTTATTCATTCGCTTAAAACGTTGCATTTATTTTGCATAACCGCTTCATTATAGTTTTCCTTTGCATAATCATAAGTTATGCTCTTGTATCTTGCATATCATTTGCATTATGCCCCAGCCTACGGGCGCATCTCTGCATGCTTATATTGATTGTTTGTTTGAGTGTTCGGCCTTGTTAAAAATGGGTCGTCTCTGGGCTTTGACACTCACTCCCATCACTTTGTGACTTTCGAGTTCTGTCAAAAAGGGGCAACTGTAGACACCCCATTTTTGACCGTCCTCAAGACTTGGTTGTGTTTGTAGGTACATTCGGACACAAGTTCGATTGCTCATCGGGTATTCGACTTTTGCGGCGGAACGTCATAGGTTCGAGCTGTCCAAACCCTATATCCTTTCTGCCCCATTCTTGGACCATGACTTGGTCCTTTTAGAATGTGTTTCTTGGTGTACTGCCAGCCACCTTTTGGCCCTGCCGGCCTTCACTTTGTTACTGTCGGCCATTGATTGAGCCTGCCGACCATCAATGAGCCACTACCGGCCAGCACCCCTGTCTCTGCAGGTTTCACTCCAGATCTTTTGAGCCAGCTGGAATCCTTTTATCTGCCCTCCATACACGTGTATGGAGGGATGAAGCTCTTGCCAAGCTTCTTGAAGAAGCTTTGCATTGCTTTTCTTCTATATAAGGAGAGAGCCTCTCACCTTAGCAGAGGTTCAGCATTTTGTGAAAAAATATCTCTCTCTCTCTCTCTATTGCTGTTCATTTGTGCCTTGAAGTCCATTTTCCTTGTACTTTTACACTACAACACTTAGAGATACACCACCATCTTTAGGTTGAGGTTCTTGGGAGGACTTCTTGAGCTTTGAAAGTGAGGATTCACCCCCTAAAGTTGCTGGTTTCGAAGTTGATCTTCAAGTGTGAGTTTATTCCCCCCTTTTTAGCACTTTTTTGTACCTCATTTTGGCCATCCTTGCATATTGTTTTAGGCCTTGCTTTCAACTGAAAAAAGTCTTGTATTTAAGTTCTTTTGAAGTTTGCTTAAGGTCTTTTGGCTGTTGAGGGTCTTCAACCCTCTTGTTGGCCTTGTTTGGCCTTGTTTTGAGACATGCCTTAAGGCCTCCAAGCTAGCCTTGGTTTGGCCTTCTAACCACTGAAATCCAGCGGATTTTCAGTGGTAGGCATGTGGTTTTGAGGCCTCAAATCAGAGGGGCTGGCCCCCTCTCTTTTGGTTTTTATTTGCTTGCATTTTTGGCCTTCCAAAGGAGCATGCCTCTCTATACTTTTGAGGCTTGGTTCAAGCCATTTTTTGTGACTTTTAGGACTTGCCTTGGCTCTGTCCATGGCTGGTTTGGTCACCTTTTGCATGCATCTTGTATGTGTAGTGTAATCCCATTTGTAGCTCATCGAAGTAGCATGTTTGCCTAGCTTGTGTTGAGTCCATTTCAGTACATTTTTGGTGATGTTTTAACATGCCTTAGATCTGTTTTGGGTTGGTTTTGTCACTCCATGCATGTGCAATACACTTGTAGTGTAAATCTCATAAACTAGCTTTATATGTTTCTTGCTTTAGCATGTCATCCTAGCTTATGTTCAGTCCATTTCAGCATGTATTTGGTCATCATTTGGCATGTCATGACTCTATCTTTTGCTGGTTTGGTCTTATTTTGCATTCTCCATATACTTGTAGAACAAATCTTACTTACTAGCTTTTTGTGCATGATGTCTTGACTCATCATCCTAGCATATTTTGGCTTTGGTCCAGCATGATTTTGTTCTTATTTTGGGTTGTTCTTAGACTGTTTTGGGCGGCCATGGCCATATCACTCATGTTTTGTATAGCTATAGTACAAATGCTTAGGCTAGCCTTGGGTTTTGAGGCCCCCACCATGGCGTACATGTGATGTTTGCATGCTTTGCCATCATTCTAAATGTTATTTCAGTCCATGAAATGTGGCCATTCACTTGCATTTGACATGCTTTTAATGCCTTGGAGCCTTGGCTCTTTATGCCTCATGAATGGATCATCGTGCATGCCATTAAGCCTAGGCCTTTGGGTCATCATATCAGTGCATTTTTTGTCTTGTTATACCATGATGTAACTCCGTTTTATGTTGTCCAAGTCATGTCATGTTTGGTTTTAATAGGTGTAGGGCATTGCCTCTTTTGTAGCCTTGCATGCTCCATGTTTTTGGCCTTGTGTTTTAACTTATGTTGGCTAGCTTCGAGCTTGTTTTTGGTCTTGTTTAGACCTGCCTTGAGACTGTTTTAGGTTCCCTTAGCCCTTTGGGGATTGCCTTGCATGGTCATGGCTTAAATCCCTTTGTTAGTTTTGAGCTTCAAGCTTTCTAACATGCTATGCTTGCATTGTTCAGTTGATTTGGCATCAATTTACATGAGATTTCAGAGGATGTAGTATTCTCATACTTGTATGCTTTTCATTCCTCAAGTGTGCTTAAGAGTTGCATCTTGATGCCTTAATTCTTGGGCCCATTGGCATGCATGCTTGTCTAGCATTTTGTATCATCAATTCAGCACCTTATGGCCACTGCTTTGGGCATAGTTGAGGTCTGCCCATCTTGGTTTAAGTCCATCCCTACATGTTGTTGCATGCTCATCTTGCATATTGTTGTATGCATGCTCTACCTTTGCATATTGTCGCATGCTGGTTCCATTACATGTTGTTGCATGTTTATTACACTACATTTTTCATGCTTAAGTCATATTGCATAATTGTATGTTTGAGTTAGCATTGTCTATGCCATGCTTGTTTTGCATTGTCGTTTGGATTAAAGTGTTAATCCGAGCACGAAGAACGAGGGGTGTTTCATACTTCAAGTGATGAAACGTGTCTCAATTCTCGATCGCCGACGCTCTTGATGATTCATGATAGAGTTTTAGGCTTTATGTGTTTATTTGTACATTCATTTCATATTGATTTGCACAAATTGGATCTTTGGCCATCATGCATCGGGATGCGTGATTGATGGTCGTAGATCTGACTATGCCTCTCCCTTGATGTTTTAAGATGATATGGGGTGGCATAGTGCGTACATACCCTTGGAAGACCCTCCATTTTCTCTGTTTTGTGCTCTACTACAGCTTGGTGTCCCAGCACATCAGTGGCTAGCAGTGCCTTGCAAATGGCCGGCAGTGCCTTCTTGTTGGCCGGCACCCCTTCATTTTTGGTCGGCAGTGGCTTCCCATGGCCGATAGGTCACTGACGCACTCCCCAGCATGTTTTTGGTAAGGTTTAGCGGGAATTCCTTGAGGACACCCTGCAGACAAAGCCTCTAAAGTGCAACCAGAGAGCGTTTCGAGGCAAGAAAGCGAATGCGAACATGCATACCCTTTTGCTTCTGTGAACAGAGTTGGAGCGGCTTTATTTGTTGATTTTTCATTTTGTAGTTAGTTAATTTGTTAATTAATTAAGTGATGTAATAATTAGTTGTAGCTAGTTATTCATTTTTGGTTATGTAATAATTAATTAGCTTGTTAGTTAGTTAATTAGCCGGCATGTATTATTTATTCGGACCCTCCGTTGAGAGGGCCAATTTTGTAATAAGTGTGTGTGCGTGTGTGCATGTCTTCCAACCCCACATCTTTCTCCCTTTTACTTACCCGCTTTTGTTGGTTAGTTTTAGGTCATTTTTCAATTGGCATACTTATGCTTTGCATGTTTACATCCATTCATTTGCCTAGCATACTTATGCCTGCATGTTTGCATCCATTCATCTATCTTGCATGCACTGGGCTCAGCGCATCATACTAACTGCATCGTATTTCAATTCAAAGTTGAATACATGTATCAATTACTGCATCTTATATGCCATTTTAGGATAGCCGAGCCTATTTCTAGTTGCATTTTGCATGCGTTACATTAGCCATCTTAACATGAACTAGGATCATGCATTGATTACTAACTAGCTCTTGTTTTGGCTCGGAGTACTAGGTAAGCTTTTATGCTTTAGCATACTACATGTGTGTCATTGATTGCCATGATAGCATGCTTGCCATGAGGCTAACTGCTTATGTGTTTAACTGCCTGAATGCCTGTGGGTGAAGATTGGATTACTTGAAGTGGAACAATTCATTGAAATCCGCATTTTAGCCTACTTACGAGTAGCAAACTTCAAACCATTTTCCAAAGCGAATGGATATGCGATACTTTGTTTCAAATCTGGCGATCTAGTCTATACTTGTTTTGCTGTGCGCATCACATAGTAATTCTAACTAATTAACCGGAATAAGAACACATGTATTTTCAAAAACTAGATATCATGTTTAGCAGTGACCGATCTTTGATCGGGCGAGCGGGGGTGCTCATAAATGACCTTCCCCAATCCTACCCAAGTTCCCGAGCCGAGGCAACTTTGGTGATAACGGACACGTGGCCTTAGGCACGAGTCAGGGTTTCCTAAATTTTTTCAAAATAAAATATTTAGATAGCGACTCTGTATCTGGAAAAGCAGTCCATGTTTGGCACTTCTTTACAAAAATCAGTTTTTCAAAACGATTTGCCGGATTTGGACTCTTTGGTGATTTATCATTCTTGCATTGCACTTTGCGAGATCAGATTCAGAACCGTGACATTTGAGTCTGAACTGTAGCATGAGGCCCTCGGGGCGCGTCTACACTTACTATATGAACTAAGTCAGTCTTGGTCAAAAAGGGTACCTTAGCGAGACACCGATATACATACCCAATCTGGAGGATCAAGCGGTACGTGGTGATCCTGATTCCAAGGTTTGTGCTCCCACAATATTAGAGCCCATGTTCGTCTATCCGCCCGAAGCCGAATAGCCATCTTAGATAATAGGTGATGAGCACGGGACTTAGGCGCACCAATGCATGCAATGCAATGAACTTATAATTGAAAATAAAAAACATATCATGGAGTTCGAGTCAAGGTTTCTTAATATCCCCAGTAGAGTTGCCAGAAACTATAACATGTCCGGGAGGTACCCGTGCATGTTAACAGTTTGGACCCTAGGTATCTTCAATCTAGTCTCACGAATGTAATGTGAAATGTAGATGAGAGTCCAGATTTGGCAACTTTTATAAAAATTTATTTAATTGCAAAAATCTTTGTCCGAAATAGACTACATCACTAGATCTTAAAGTCACCACCTAATATTTTTGAGAAATTGAAAAACTCGTGACTCGTGTTAAGGCCACTGCTCGTCATAACCAAAGTTGTTTGGAATAATTCGATTTAATGTATTTTTGAAAGCATTTTAAGCAACTCAATGGAAACTTGAGTTTGCGACATGAAAATCAATTTTGTTCCAAAATGAACAACACAACCTCCATCCACAGGCATTCATAGAGATATATCAAATAAGTACATAGCTGCATGGTAGGATGCTAAATATAGTAAGAAAAAAGCATACAAACAGAATGCTGAAGCATTATATATTTACTAGTGTCCCGTAAGCAATTACAAATTAAAGTTAGTAAAACATGTATGATCCTATATACAAGATTCTAATGCAATTCATTCATGATATGCAACTAGTGATTCGGCTTCTAAAACATGACATGTGATATCATGAACATGAAGTTGCGCACAAAATCATGTAATGATCGATTAAACTCACAAATGCAAATTTAGCCGAATCACGATGCATCAAACATGGATGTAAAGCATGGATATGATGATAAACAAACTATACAACATATGTATAGATATAGAAAACAAGTAAAGAATGGGGTAGAAAGAAGCGGGGTGTGAAATTATTATAACATTTGAATATTACAAATCTGAATAGGGGGAAATAAAGAAAATATTACAACAAAAAATCCTCACAAATCTCTCTGAAATTAAAAGAAAACCAGAAAAAAAAAAAACAAACAAACAAACAAAACAAAACAAAAGCTTCAGGGTGGCCTTAGAGACCGCCAAAGGCTGTTCTGCTCAACACAAGGAGGTT
The DNA here is from genome assembly GCF_055761805.1 of Camellia sinensis. Taxonomy (NCBI): domain Eukaryota; kingdom Viridiplantae; phylum Streptophyta; class Magnoliopsida; order Ericales; family Theaceae; genus Camellia; species Camellia sinensis. The sequence goes on along the minus strand of NC_138968.1, from coordinate 65,231,707 downwards.
GTTGGGTTCTGTCCATAAGAGGTTGGCCGGCCAACCGGCCAAAAGATGAGTTGTTGGCCGGTCAGCCAATCAAACCAGGCCAAAACTTTGTTTTCTACCTTTCAAGCACGAAAGACAGAAACAATCAGGGAATATGTGGGTGGCTTAACTAACCACTTTCAGTTAGAGTATAACGAGCTTATAATATGAAATGAAATCAAAAAGCTCAAAATAAGAAAGAAAGTAAAAGAGAAGAAAAGTGTGCTGGTTCACCTTCCAAGGAAAGGATTTGATTTTCAAACTTTCTTTTGATCACCCTCAGGTTTTAGGAGTGCATTTCTTAGTTCTTAGTTTGAAAATTCAAAATTCTTTTGCATCTCGTGTATGCATGTATCAAGAAATATTTGGAATAGCATGTTCCATACACTTCTAGCAAGAATTTTGTAAAACTACTCTGTTTTTCTTGGCTGGCTGACCAATTACTTTGCTGGCCGGCCATTTAATTTAGCTGGCCTGCCAATTACTTGGCTAGTCGGCTAACCAAAAACGTTGGCTGTAGCTGACTGTTTTGCTTGAAACAGGTTTTTTTCGACAGAATTCTCGTCATTTCCTCTTATTTCCATATTGTTCTTTGCTTAATTTCTTGAGAACATGTTTCATTTTGAAGTTTAAAAATGAGTCTCAGAACACTACGAAAATATTAGAGACAAAGCGCGGAATGAAAGTTTCGAAAGAGAGTTTTGAGCGAGACGTAATCATTTGGCCAAAATAGGCTTAGGCTTAGGCTTGGAAATGAAGCAAAAATTTTGTCTTTCTTACTGGGGATATTGTGAGAAATGCCTTCCTGTTTTCATCATCGAGTAATCAAAAAAAAAATGCCCAAGTCTTAGGGCTGGTCAAAATGGAGTCTATAATCACAACCCCCATAAATGAGATTAACCAATCGACAAATCTTTCAATGCACATAATATTTACCAATACCCTTTTTATTTCTCTGATGTTTTGATTTTTTGAGAATTATTATAACTTAACAATTATAAAACCATAAATAACAATGAATACAAATTAAACTTTGAGTTTCTTTATTGTCTTATATACCCATTTTCACATTTTTAACACACAATAACCCATATGGTTCAAATAAAATCAAATCACAAATTTTCTGCTCTTTCTCATAACCTATAAACAATTAATTAGGGCTTTTTACTCTAATCCTTTTAAACATGTTCCTCAAACATTACAATCTCATATATTCATAACAAAACATAAGATTTAAGTCTTGATCATAAAATCCTAACCCTCATCACATGCTTTTCGAAAATACCCAACAAATCAAGTTTTTAATGCAATAAAAACTACCACATATCTATATATAATGAGGTATTGAAAAGGAGTAAAGTAATCCCTATCTCAAATAGAGAAGAGGAGAAAACTCTAAAAATCAACTTTGCCAAAAGTTGATCTCCACCGGTCAAAACGTAGCCCTTGAGACGCTCGTCATTTTTGTATAAGGAACTAGTATCAAAATCTGGCTTGATCTTTGTGGATTGAAGAAAATGTGAAAATTTAGTGAGAGTTTATAGAGAAGGGAGAGAAAAGAAAAGTTAGAGAGAGAGAGAGAGAGAGAAAGAGTGTGTGTGTGATGAGAAATGGTCAAAAAGAGAGAGAAGGATCTGATTTCAGTGAAAAGAGCACAGAAATTGACATTTGGACGTGCAAAATCCGCTCATGCGGATTTTAAAACCGCTCGTGCGAATCAACTTTGGAAAAAAATGGTTTTCTCGCCAAATTTGCTTGTGTGGAACTCAAATTTCCACTCATGTGGATTTGACCAGACAGTTTTTGCTGGATGACTTCAAACAAGCGTCGTTTGGAAACGGAATATGGTCAATTTTGTGTCTAAATTGAAGTCTTGGAAATAAATTTTCCAACAGTTCTAGCCTCACATCAAGATTTAAAATGTGGAGAAAGAAAAGGTAAATAGTGAACACTATTCAAAACAAATATTTGAATCTCACATTTTTGGTCTAATCTTGCCCAACCAACAAGTCAACTCATCAATCAAAGGCTTCAAACAATGAGGAGGATATTTAAATTATAATAGCTAAAAGTTCCACCTGCAACCCATAACTTTTCAAAAATCCAAAAAAATAAAAATAAAATGTAAGTATAAAATCACAGTCACAACTTAACATAAACAGCTTAGAATTAAAATCCGGGACACTACAATATCTTCACTAAAATCCCTTCCCATTACACATCTTTATTATTTGAAAACCAAACTAATGGTTTCTGACGTACCCATTTGTTTGAGGGGATGTAAAGCAAAATAATATGTTGGATTTGTTTTAGAGTGCGGATAGTTAATGATAGTTAGTTTGATTGAGAGTTACTCATGGTATGGTTAAGAGTTAGCTTGACCGTTGATATATAAAAATGCTTGGAAATAATCTACTTTGTAAGAGTTTTTCATTCGTTTACTAAATTTTTCATTTAATTTGATTCAAAATTTAAATTAAAAGTTTGATTTGATATGTATTATTTCAATCGTTTAATCAAATTTTTATCAAAATCTTTTTGAAAGTCTATCTCATATTCTAAATTTCACTTTTTATTAAATTTGATAGAAAAAAATAAAATAAAATTCAAACGTTTCATCTTTTTTAATTTTTATCAAATTCAAATTTGACAAGAAATTTAATAAGTTCTTAATTTGATTTAAAAAATGATTCCACTTTAATTTCACAAACATTTAATGAAATGACTGTGAATGATTTTTAAATGTATTTTATTAAATTTAAATTTAATAATAATAAAAATAAGTGATCGAAGATGTTCTAACTTAAAAGAAATAGAGTAAAAATAAATGAAGAAACATAATTGGAGAGAGAGAATTTTATTTTTTAAATTCTTTTATATGAAAAGCAAGAAGCAATAATCTTGAAGAAAAATGATTGCGACCACTAATTAGTAATTGTATTAGGGATGTAGCAGGGAATTCCACTCACTGTCACATGTGTTTTGTGTTTTAATTTTTGTTTTTGTTTTTTTTTACTTGTCACATCATTAGTGATGATATTAATGATAAAAATTTAATGATCTGTACCATTGTTGAATCTTGAAATAGTACAGGAATAAAACTACAAAAGAGCCTGCAAAAATCTTTCTTCCTACTACAAGGATCAGAAAGAGAATGTAGGCTGCTTCTTGATTATTGGATTTCAAATTTGTGGCTGAGAAATCTTGCATGTACAGTAAAGTCTGCATCACAGCATTCCATGAACTTGTGAAAGTTTGACATGGATTGCATATATTTGTTTTAAGAAATACAACCCAAGTATCAACTATAAAAAAAATACAATCCGCAGAACCATTATCAACTATAAAAAAAAATACAATCCAAGTATCACCATTATCAACAATAAAAAATATGAAAAACCTCAATCTTTAATTTATATCCGCAGAACTTGTGAAAGTATGACATGGATTGCAAATATTTATTTTAACAAATACAATCCAAGTATCACCATTATGAACTATAAAAAATAGGGAAAACCTAAAACTTTAATTTATATCCACTAATTCACCAATCTTATGAAGATAACTTGCAAAATTTTGAAATGTTGCACAAATCTCTATTTTAAAAACGCATGCGTTTTCTTCTGCTTAGATTCAAACGAATGCATAAAATTTTAAGATTCAATCAAAACTATTTATAGTGATTTGATCCATAGTGGACAATTGTAAATATTATATATATTAGTATAAAAGCAGATACATAAAATAATAAAGAATAGTTGTTTTTTGTTCTTCAAGCATCATCAATATACAAAATAGGGCGATAGGTTTATTTTATTTTATTTTATAAGAAGGAAAACGGTTTATTTATATTTATATGTGACTCTTGGAAACAAATATATTGTTCTTAAATGCTTAACTCAAAAAATAAAGGAATAGTTAATTTATTAGGGCTTTTCACTGGACAAGTCCAATCAGTACACACACACACACATAGAGTGGAGACGTGTGAAATTGAGATAATTTCTATTCATTAAGCCAACCCTTATATATAACCTTAGGTATGTCATTGCTATTGCCCATAAGCACTTCACATTTCACAAAAGAGAGCAAGAGAGAGAGAGAGAGAGAGAGAGAGAGCAATATGTCAATGGAGGTGTATAAGAGAGCAAAGCCATACTTGGCAATGATTTTGTTGCAGTTTGGGTATGCGGGTTTAGGTATTATAGCCAAGTTTGGTCTAAACCAAGGGATGAGCCTTTACACCTTCGCTGTCTACCGGAATGCTGTCGCCGCTCTTGTCTTTGCTCCCTTTGCTCTCCTCTTGGAAAGGTATTTCTCCCTCCCTCTCTCTCTCTCTCTCTCTCTCTCCCTGTTCTTTGCTCTATGAGAGAAGATTTTAAACTAATCATACTATGTTATTGACTATAACAAATGTACAGGAAAGTAAGGCCAAGGATGACCACTTCTGTCTTCTTGAAGATAATGTTACTGGGCTTGTTGGAGTAATTAATTTATCTTTCCACCTCAAAAAGAAAATACTTATAAATTAATTTAATTATGCTTTTAAGGTGAATCTAATGCAGGTGCCTAATGTTTTTACTCTTATTGTTATGTAATTGTAATCAGGCCTGTGATAGACCAGAACTTGTTCTATACTGGGATGAAGTACACAACAGCTACTTTTGCCACTGCCATGTGTAACATTGTTCCTGCCATAACTTTTCTAATGGCTTGGATACTCAGGTAAATTACCTATGGATTTTGTTATCATCTGGAATTTTGTTATGCATTAAATAAGGTAAAATAACAATAATAATATTCATCTGAAATTTGTTATGCATTAAATAAGGTAAAATAATAATAATAATAGTTCACTATATATTTCACATATTTTTACATTTTGTTTATATATGTTAATATAATTTTTACACATATATATGAACATTAATCATGTCCAACGGAGATGGTTAGTATTTCCTATTAAGTATTCTATTATGACAACCCAAGTTCACATATGTGCACGGAATATATATATATATATATTATAGAAATATAGGCAAACAAATTCAATACGTGATAGATTCATTAAGGGTGACCTAATTAAGCTCGAAAGAAAGGGATTCTTATTAAACTTGATTTTGAAAAAGCGTACGACTCAATTAACTGGGAATTTCTATTTTCTATGTTGGCCAATTTTGGGTTTGGGTCAAAATGGACTTCTTGGATGAGGGCGTGTGTTTCCACAGCAAGGTTGTCTGTTCTTGTGAATGGTTCACCAACAGAGGAGTTCTCTCCACAAAAGGGTCTTAGACAAGGTGACTCTCTATCTCCTTTTTTATTTATTATAGTGGCAGAAGGGCTGAATATATTGATGCACCGAGCTCATGAACTAGGGATCATTAAGGGGGTAAAAGTCGGGGCGAAGGAAGTGATGATTTCTCACCTCCAATTTGCAGATGATTCGATGTTGTTTTGTGAGGATGACTTGGAACAAATAGTTCATGTAAAGAGGGTCCTAAGATGTTTTGAAATACTTTCTGGAATGAGGATTAACTATCACAAGAGTGTAGTGTGTGGTGTAGGTGTGGATGTTGAGGCCTTGTTATCCTGTGCTGATATTCTAAATTGCAAGGTCCAAGGATTACCAATGAAATTCTTGGGCCTTCCATTAGGTGCTAATCCAGGTAGGAAATCAACCTGGAAGCCTGTGTTGGATAAGGTTAAAGCCAGGTTGGCGGGGTGGAAGAGAAGAACTCTATCTTTTGCAGGCAGGCTAACGTTGATCAAGTCTGCCCTGTCTAGTCTGCCTATTTACTATCTTTCTCTGTTCAGAATGCCCAATGGAGTGGTTAGAGAAATTGAAAAACTCCAAGCTGCTTTCCTGTGGGGAGGTAACGATCTGAAAAGGAAAGTTCACCTAGTAAAATGGGCTGAAGTGACAAAAAATAGGGAGCAAGGTGGACTGGGAATTAGAAGAATCAAGGATGTCAATTCTAGCCTTCTCCTTAAATGGTGGTGGAAATTTGGGAAGGAAGTAAATGCCCTTTGGAGGAGATTGTTGTGTAGCAAATACAGGATTGAGGAGGGTAGCTGGACCCCATTGGCGAGTGTGTCTCATAGTCACTCTAGAGTGTGGACTGATATTATCACAGTGGCTAAGCATCATCAACAGTTAGTGGAGTTCTATGTAGAGAAGCTTCGGTTAAGGGTTGGGAATGGGACTAGGATCAAGTTTTGGCATGACCGTTGGCTTGGCAGCAGATGTCTAAAAGCTGAGTTCCCTAGAATCTTTAGTTTGTCCATTGATAAAGGGGGATCACTCTTAAGCTTCTATGATAGGAGATCTTCTGTGGAGGAGTGGAATTTTATCTTTAGGAGAAACCTCTATGATTGGGAAAATGATGAAGTAAATCGATTGGTTGTTGTTTTAAAAGATGCCCCTCCCTTACGCTGTAATGTGGAGGATTGCGCTACATGGAATGGAACAGCTGGCTGCCTCAAGGTATCTGATTTATACAAGTTCAGTGACACTCCTTTTGGCCCTCATCTGTCTTTAGGTAAGTTTGTGTGGAACACCGATTTACCTCCTAAGGTCCAGTTTTTTGGCTGGTTAGCCTGGAGGAATAGAGTGAAAACTAGAGGTTTTCTCCACCATATTGGCATTCTTAACAGTAGTGCTTCAATTCTTTGTGCCTTTTGTGAAAATGAGAATGAATCTGCTGCCCATGTGTTGCTGCATTGTCCATTTTCCTGGAAAGTTTGGTCAGATCTGTTACAATGGTGGGGGTGCCTGTGGGTGGTGCCTAGGTCTGTTGACCGCTTGTTTTATTGGTGGTTAGGTGGCCATTTTAAGAACAAGGTTAGGAGATTATGGAGGGTTTTACCTCTGATTGCTCTATGGTCCATTTGGAAGTGTAGAAATGATTGTATATTTAATGGGGTGCAGCCTTGTGGAGTTGATCTCAGTGAGCTCATTAAGGTTCGATTTGCCTTATGGAGTAAGGCCTCCAGGTTAGGGAATATGTACTCGGTTAATGATTTTATCAACAACATTGATCAGGTAAAGGCATGTGTTTGAGGAAGGTTGCAGCTGGCAGTGTCCTTCTGTTGTGTGCATCTGCTGTCTGCATGATCGGTTTGGTCTTAATCTGCTTCTGTTTTGCAGCTGCCACTGTTTCATACTCTGCATCTGAGTAGCAGAACATGCTCCACTCTTCAGCTACTGCTCAAGCTTGTATTAGTCTGCGGGTTGGTAGCGCACTTTGCCAGATGCTAGGTGCATTTTCAGTCTGCTAAGTGGCCTGGCTTGGCTGCTGTTTAGGGGCCAAGCTTTGGCGGTTGCTGCTGTATTGTAGATTGTGGATTGTATCCTGTATCTTGCTAATTTGTTGGAGTTTGGGTGTTTGATTGGCTTCTCGCCAATCATGGGTCAAGTGCATAGTGCACTCCCATGATTTGTTGATGTATTGTGGATTGTATCTTGCTTTATCATCAATAAATCCTTATTTTGCCGATCAAAAAAAAAAAAAAAAAAAGGGTGACCTAAATGAATGTCACTTAGAATGAATTTAGATCAAACAATTCTATATATATATTGGAAGTTGGAGGTCATAGTCGAGGAAGGAGAAATCTTCCTTGTGGCGAGATTTGAATCTATGACTCTTAACAAGGCACAAAATTTTGATCAGCCCCAATTAGATCCACTTGGTTCACAAAATTAATTTTTTTATCCTTCTTTTTTTACCTTATATATGCGTAACTTTTTTAAATCACATATAGTAGGTTTGCACATAAAACCATGCGTACGTACGTTATGCACACATATATATCCATGTGTTTATTAGTAAGTCTGAGAACTTATAAAATGGGCCTAAATTTTTGCCCAGAATTCAAGTTAGAGATTGAATTGGTATATTGTAGGGGTTTCATATATAGAATTAATTTGAATTAAATATTAAAAATTTTGGATAAAATTTTTAGATATATGCTATTATTGTGTATTTATATGGAAAAGTTAGGCATCATGAAAATTTTTTCATGAAAAATTTATGATCATTGGATTCCCTTGATTAGTATGTGGTGTTTTATATTAAGTGTAATCCAAGGGTCACAAAACTTTCATGATTATTTTCATGAAAAGTTTTTCTTGATACCTAACATTGCTGGCATTTATAGGCATGCCGTGTTATTAATGTTCATAGGGGATCAATGTCCAAGTGATACAACTTAATGGTGTGATTTATAGGCTTCAAAAGGTTAATCTGAGGAGCTCACATAGCCAGGCTAAGGTGGTGGGGACATTTGTAACTGTTGGCGGAGCAATGATTATGACATTAATCAAAGGAGCACTAATTGGATTGCCATGGACCAAAATGAAAAGCCATGGTCCAATAACTAATACTTCAACTTCTGCAAACCAACAAGACCTCATCAAGGGTTCTCTCATGATCACTGCAGGTTGTTTCTGCTGGGCTGCTTTCGTCATTCTGCAAGTAAGGGATTTTTCTGCCCTAACCCAAAGAAAAAAGAGAGAAAAAATGGGAATGATTATCCAAAATCAATCCTAACTGCAGGATTTGAATAAAGAAAAAAATTCAACGTTTGATTGGTAATAATTAAAGCCTAAACAAAATATATTTTGTACTCACAACTCACACAACATATAAATCTTTCTAATGTTAAAATATTAATTTCATCAACAGCCATATACAAAATTAACAAAATCAACAATCAAACCATCAACTGTCATCAACAACCCAGCAGAAAGATCAATTTCAATTTCATTAACAAAAGCCCTTGTTGCTGGATTTTGACCTTCAACTGGCTGGATTTTGTTGCTTTGTTGCTCAGTAGAAGACTTTGTTGTTGATTGGTCAGGTAGATGCTATGTAATAGTTTTAGGTGCTTTGTTGGTCTCTTGCCAACTTTACCCATTCTTTTTTATTCTTTTCTTGTGATTATGTGTTTGCTTAGGATTGGTTTAGGGTGCATGCCAACTTCTTGGGATGTTCCTTTTTCCATGAAGCTTTCTCCTTCGTCATTATTAACCCGAAATGTGATAATAAAATTTCTCTTTTGTTAATAAAAAATAAAATAAAATTAAAAAATTTAACAAAACATCAATTTCGTTAGCAAAATTAAAAAATAACCTAAAATTACAAAGTGAGAGGGAGATAGATAGGGGGGTTTTGCAAGGAGAGGTGTAGGAAAAATAAGAAATAACACACAGCGGAAATAAACGGATTCAACATACCTTTTATGCTCAAATCAAATCCATGGATAATTCTTAGATTGTCTTTAGGATAAATAGATCACGTATATTCCTGGATCTTTTGTTGCGGGAGCTTGAAGTGCCTTATGTGTTCGTATTTAGCATGATAAGTATTATCTTTTATAAATGGTTAACTTAGTAGTTTGGACATTGACCTTACACATTAGACAGTGGATAAGATGCTCTACTAGTAGTATATAAATTTGCTACATGTAAGATTCAATGCACTAGTTAGACGCAGCTTGAATGAACGCAAATTGGTCACTAAAATATCTTTAGAGAGGTAATTGCGCAAGATGTAGTGATCTTGAACCTTTTCATGTGAGGCGCATATGGTGAATTCCGTTGTATATCCTTATCGCAAAAGGTGCTGATAGGACCTATGCTTGAAATCTAGAATTGCGCAAATTATAGTTGTGATTTTTTAATCGATCACTTATTTTGTGAGATTATGGGAAATTGATGCTATTACGATTTGCTTCATAATGATTAGCAGATGATGATGCCAGCATGCAAGATTGGTTCACTCATATGAGCAATCTCCATTGGCGATTGAGAGCGAGCCAATCTTGCATGCTGGCATCATTATGAAACAAACCATAATAGCATCAATTTCCCATAATCTCACAAAAGTAAGTGATCGATTGAAAAATCACAACTATAATTTGCGCAATTCTAGATTCCAAGCATAAGCCCTATCAGCACCTCTTGCAATAAGGATATACAACAGAATCCACCATGCGCGCCTCACATGAAATGGTTCAAGATCACTACCTTTTGAGCAATTACCTCTCTAAAGATATTTTGGTGACCAATTTGCGTTCATTGAAGATACGCCTAACTAGTGCATTGAATCTTACATATAGCAAATTTATATACTACTAATAGAGCATCCTATCCACTGTCTAATGAGTCAGGTCAATGTCCAAACTACTTAACCGTTTATAAAAGATAATACTCATCATGCCAAATACGAACACATAAGGTACTTCAAGCTCCCGCAACAAAAGATCAAGGAATGTACGTGATCTATTTATCCTAAAGACAATCTGAGGATTTATTCAATAGCTAAGGATCTAGCTTTTGCAGATAGGTAAGTCAATGGGTTTGTAATTTCGTATTTAGAATCATTTTAGGATATTCCTTGTGAGTCATCAAAGAAAAATCGAGAATTTTCCTAGAAAAATCCCTAAGGATCGTGCATCTAAGCATATAAATTACATCACCAATGTCTATCATGTCTAAAATAGCGAACTACCAACCCTAGGTGGCGATAACCCTATAAATTCCTGGTTTATAATGACCAAGTGAGGAAAAACTTCTTTTGGACCATTGATCATGCCTTAGTGATCTTCATTGATCATCGTTGGCCCATCATGGCTCGATGAAATCTAAGAATCACTATTTGGATAACAGTTTTAGGCCATAAAAGATTTATTAGAACTAGCAATTTTTTGCACTCCTATCTTTTTGCCATAAAACCAGAAGGTAAATCCCTACGAATCTACTTATCCAATTTTTCAATGAGAAGTTGGGTCACAATGTGTACAAAGTAAAGTTCCGAACTTGTGTCAATCATAGCCTAAGTCAAAGTAAGCTTCACTCTCGGGAAAGAAGTCTTCTCATGGTATGCACCTTCTTTAATGGTGCGACTTTTTGGTATCTAGCGAGCCATTTGAATTAAAAAATGACTATCCAAATCACGCATAACTTTAGAACAATTTCGCGTTATAGCGGAAAGTCAACCAAATCCTAGAAATGGTTAATCTTCAAAGACATTGTCTTAAAATGCCCAACATTAACTCACTTTCTAAAAGCAGGGGATTAGGGAGCCTTTGGCATTATGCTAGACTCTTTATCATAGGAAATTTTCACCTAATGATAACGTGAAAAATTTTCATATTCACCACCGAGTAGTTAAGAATGTAGAGTATTCTTCTCTAATGGAGTAATCCGTCAGTAGGCATGTTGCTTCCATTGTCCCTAGGATGTTGGAAGTTTTTTTTTCTCATTTTCAGCTAGGCTATATAAAGTGCTATATTTAGAATTATCTATCTTAAAAAGTTTCAAAACTCTATTCATGTCACATTTACTAAGAAAAGTTTACGTAAATTAGTTACACTCTCACAAAACTGCTCACCTATAAGCACGTGACCAGGAGGGTTTATATGGCATCATACAACAATACGCCACATGACCCTAAGCATTTACAAGACATCATACAATAATGCGCCATAGAACTTTAGGTCATGACTTTGCAACCTTATGAGAAGTAAAATAAAGTTATGCTACTTGATGATTACAGATCGCCCACAAATAGCTCTCTGCTACTTGATGATTACAGATCGCCCACAACAAACTAAAGTGCAATTCTCAATTGAGAAACATATTTTGCCATCATTCACCTAATATAAACAATACTTAATTTCTTATCTCTACTATACAATTGTGTTGCTGAATATTAGGAATAATCAATTTTCTAAGCATCATTTTCTCTTCACAGAGCTTTTAAAAAACATTCAAATAAATACTCGCCACCTCGGTCAAAACTCAAATAGAGTAAACATGGATCATAGAAGGGGTGCTAATGGAAAACATGTAATCAAAATCACAATAAAAAAAATTAAATTCATGTTGTTGAAACATATTAAGAGAGAGAGAGAGAGAGAGGAGAGGAGAGGAGAGAGGGAAGACCTAGACATTACCGGGTTGTCTCCCTATTAGTAGCAGTGCTTAAGTGAAGGTGCAAGGCGGAGCTTTTGTAATGGTAGTCGTGCTCTAGTGGTAGAGGCACAAGAAAAGCCAAAACAAATGTGTGATAGAGAGTTGAGAGAGATGGTGGAGAGGAGTAGCAGGATGGTGGAGAGAGATGGTAGAGGGAAGTAGAATGGTGGCAGTGAACACTAATGGTGGCCAGAGAGAGAGAGAGAGAGAGAGAGAGAGAGATAAGAGGTCAGACTTGGGAACTAAATAGACAAATTACCATTATTTTCATACACATTATTTGCGATGGTAGTATTGTTTTTCATTATTTGCGATAAAAATGGTTGTAGACACAAGAAAAATAATGGACTTTTTATGACTAATAATTGCAATGGTACAATTGTTATCACAAGCAAATATGTTGTTTTTTGTGATCGTTTTATTTATGATGGTGTTTTCTATTACAAAAAGTGCAATTAACAATGGAAATTTATCGGGTCTCAAAAAAGAAAAAAAAAGTTTATTTACAATATTAAATTTGTGGTCACAAATAAAACTGTCTCAAAAAAATCTAATTTCTGCTAGTGGCACCGTCATATGTCACTCGTTTGGTAATTTCTGCTAGTGGCACCGTCAAAAAAATCTAATTTCTGCTACTATCATTTGAGGACCTCATTAAAAATTATTCATGGAATATCACAGTAGCATCATTACATGGTTTACAAAATGGAATAAATGGGACAACATATCTCCAACCTAGTCATCCGATAAGCTCTACCATCTTGTGATTATGTGTTTGCTTAGGATTGGTTTAGGGTGCATGCCAACTTCTTGGGATGTTCCTTTTTCCATGAAGCTTTCTCCTTCGTCATTATTAACCCGAAATGTGATAATAAAATTTCTCTTTTGTTAATAAAAAATAAAATAAAATTAAAAAATTTAACAAAACATCAATTTCGTTAGCAAAATTAAAAAATAACCTAAAATTACAAAGTGAGAGGGAGATAGATAGGGGGGTTTTGCAAGGAGAGGTGTAGGAAAAATAAGAAATAACACACAGCGGAAATAAACGGATTCAACATACCTTTTATGCTCAAATCAAATCCATGGATAATTCTTAGATTGTCTTTAGGATAAATAGATCACGTATATTCCTGGATCTTTTGTTGCGGGAGCTTGAAGTGCCTTATGTGTTCGTATTTAGCATGATAAGTATTATCTTTTATAAATGGTTAACTTAGTAGTTTGGACATTGACCTTACACATTAGACAGTGGATAAGATGCTCTACTAGTAGTATATAAATTTGCTACATGTAAGATTCAATGCACTAGTTAGACGCAGCTTGAATGAACGCAAATTGGTCACTAAAATATCTTTAGAGAGGTAATTGCGCAAGATGTAGTGATCTTGAACCTTTTCATGTGAGGCGCATATGGTGAATTCCGTTGTATATCCTTATCGCAAAAGGTGCTGATAGGACCTATGCTTGAAATCTAGAATTGCGCAAATTATAGTTGTGATTTTTTAATCGATCACTTATTTTGTGAGATTATGGGAAATTGATGCTATTACGATTTGCTTCATAATGATTAGCAGATGATGATGCCAGCATGCAAGATTGGCTCACTCATATGAGCAATCTCCATTGGCGATTGAGAGCGAGCCAATCTTGCATGCTGGCATCATTACATGGTTTACAAAATGGAATAAATGGGACAACATATCTCCAACCTAGTCATCCGATAAGCTCTACCATCTCATGTTTCTAGTTTGAGAGTAGTACTATGTCAATGTGTTGAGTTAATATTTCGAAACAAGCAAATTTTTAAATTGATCAGATCATCCATGCTTCATAAAAGTCATTCATTTGGAGCTAGTGAACAAGAATTTCGTTTCACAAGCGTTGCATCTCTTTACCATTGAAAATGCAACCAATTCAAGAAAAAAAATTATAGAAAATAAAGTGTATAATATTAATTTAAAGGTGGTGAAGGTGGGGCACAACCAAAATAAATCTACTCTACATATTTCATTTTCTGTACTTTTTTTTTAAAAAAAACCATTATTACTTTACTAATGACCAATGATATAATGACAAGTAAGATATAAAGTGGTTTTTTTATGTCTGTTAGGCAATCACATTGAAGTCATACCCAGCAGAACTCTCTCTCACCACTCTGATATGTATGTTGGGTTCGTTGCAAGGAACTATATTGACCCTCCTTGTCGAAAGGGGCAACAAGGCCATATGGTCCTTGAGTTGGGATACTAAACTCATATGTGCACTTTATGGTGTAAGCAATTCTTATTCCAAACACAATATAGATAGTACTTGTTTCAGATTTTACAGTTGAACTCATAGATGATGTCTGGATGCAGGGAATAATCTGTTCCGGAGTTAGTTATTATATTTCCGGAGTAGTAATGAAGGAGAAAGGACCCGTTTTTGTAACTGCATTCAATCCTCTAAGCTTGGTTATTATTGCCATCATTGGCTCTTTTGTTTTAGCTGAGCAAACATATGTGGGAAGGTAAGTATCAATGTCCTTTCTCCACTAGCATCACATAAATTTTATGACAGCAATATTACAATTCTGGAAAAAAAATTATAAAAAAAATGTCAAGATCGAATACAATGTAACAATATTGCAATCCTCCACGAAGTCGTCGTGGGCTCCTTCAAGAGTAAATGAGGCTCTGCCAACACAACATTCTAGACACTTTATAAAAGATTAAAAATTAAAAAAATTTAAGTCTTTCATTTTTATTTCATCGATTTATGTATTCCATCCAACCTGTTTAATTTTATTCGTTTATTACAAATATTCAGAATAATACATGCTAATGAAAGAAAATGGAAGTACTAAAATGGTTAACTAAAGTTATTGATTAATTTTTTTATATTTTTTTTACAGTGTTGTTGGAGCAATTGTCATAGTGATCGGCTTATATCTTGTAATATGGGGAAAAAGCAAAGATGAATATTCATCTAAATCAGACAATGACCAAAGAGTGTCATTTGATCAACATGATTGCATGAATCATAACACGGAGACTGAGACTTCAGATCCTGAATTTGTTAAGGGTATTACCAGAGTGGTGCCTGAGGATGAAGTTGTTTGAAGAGCCAAACAAAACAAATAAAATGTATGTATGTAATTTGATTTTCTTTTTTTAAACAAGGTACAAGTTCTATATATGCAACCTTAATTTTCATATGGTTTCTTACCTTGTCGTTCCCTTTTTGGGTAACTCCCTCCAAATTTTGTGTCAATGAACCTTAGCAAGTTGGAGAGTTTTAATTTTTGAGGTAGGATTGTAAATGATTCAATTGAGCCAAATAGCAGGTTGTTTAAGTTTGGCTTCAAAGTTTAACAAGTTTCGAAATATGTGTTCAAGTTTCACTTATTTATCTTTCAAATGGACCTGGAATAATATTCTCTTGTTCAAGCGGCTACATTTTGTGGATCTCTATGGCTATTTGGTCTGCGTTCAAGAGATTGATATATTCTGTTGAGTGTCTCTTGTTTTTTTCTTTGATTTGGGTTTTGTTTTCTTCCTTGGTTGATTCTTGACCAACTCTTGATACCAGGATTTGGGCGTCCATGTGCCATGATCCATAACCCATTTAGATTACACATCTTAATTTGAATTTGAATTTAATCACTATCCTATTTGGATAACCCACTATCAATATCTATATTTATCTTATCTTATCAAGAGATATGGATAGATGGTTAGATAGTGAGTCTATATATCTGATATGGTATGTGGGATGTGGAATGAATCCAATAACGAATGATTTTTCTCATATTCTCTCTTTAACTCTCTTCCATTAAATTAACGATCAAACATTTGCACTGTGACTAGAGTGGGTGATACTCATACTGTGGTATCACTCCATTGTTGGGTGTTCTTAGTTCGTGGTTTGTGAAGCACGTGATTTACGTACAATGTTCTTCGTTTTGGATTCTAGCACCTAAGGTATGCTTTGAATCTTTTTACCTATTGTGTTATCTGTATCTTACATTGGTATTAGAGCCTTAAATGAGTATTTTTGTGCTTGCTTTTTTGTGCATTAAAATATGTATATAATTATATATATACATGATATATGCATTAAAAATTAATATTTTTTCGAGCTTTCTCCGATCAACCTGAAATTTACATATGTTATAGTACATTTCATGTAAAACATATCTGCAAAGTTTCATGAAAATACAATGGCTAGATTGCAAGAAAAATGAAGACCCATTTTATATTCTTGAAACTTTGTTTGCATAATGGTTTTACATGTTTTAATTTCAGTCTACAAATCTTATATATTTAGAATTATTATTTTGAGACCTTCGAAACCATATATTATTTGTTAGATTTGGACTTACGGTCGATAAGAAAAATCAAACCCTAATTTGGATTCGTTTTGATTTTTTGGTGGCTTAAGAAAGAAGATGAAATGTAGAGTTTCTGCACTTCCACTTTCATTAGAGAGAGATTATAATACACCCCATTTTTTATGTTTGTTAAATGTTATTTTTGAGACTACCAATGTTTTTATTTTGAAAAATGGAATCCGACAGTACCAAAATGGGACCAAAAAATACCTTGGAAGGCGGCGTGTGAGCAGCATGCGCCAAATGACGCTATTAGCGCCGCCCACACGCGCACCACGCGTCACCGCCAGGTCGCACGCGCTAGGCGTACTTTCCACGCAGGTTATTCGTGCTTCCTACGCGCATGCCTAGCGCCCTGCCCACATGCTCGCCGAGCCACCTCGCGCTGTTTTTCACACCGGATTGATTGACTTGGCTGCTGGATGTAAGGCTCTGTTTGTTTGTTTTAAAAAATCCAGAATTGCTTTAAATGGTCATAAGTAATTCGTTATAGCTTTGTTTTAAGCATGGTTAGTACTGTTAGACTCAAAATTAAATTTTTTATCTACTGTAAAATTTTTAAAATTTTATGAATATAAAAAATATTTTTCCTAAAATAATAATTCATTATTTTTGCTTTAAAATGCTTCTGGTGTTGCATGACTAAGTTTCTAGGGCTGAAATTTTTACTGTAGACTATTGTAATGGTTTACTATTTACTGGTATGAATGTTGATTTTTCTCAGATTTTGGAATATTTATTTATGATTTATGTGTGTTTGTTAATTATTTAAAATTTCAGAAAATACTAGAAAATTTCAAAAAAATTTCAGAAGTGATGTACTTTCTGTTATGACATAATCTAAACATTAAACACAGCATATTGTTGTTTGTGCCGAGAGTTTGCAATATGTTGTGATTAGAGAAACATGATTAGTTTTATTTTATTTAATTCCATTATTAAATGAATATATCATGAGTTAATTGTAAATTTACATTAAGATGCTATTGTATGGAATTAGACTCATTATCAAGCTTTGTACATGCCATAAGAAGTGGGAGGTTTTTTTTTTTTTTTTTTTTCTTGCATGGAATTAAACTAAATTTTGATAATTGTCACTAGAGGCGTAAGAGATGACTACGAGCATAGAAAATTTTTGATCTTGAGACATGTAATGTTATCATTATTTAATTTAGATTCTTTTGCTGCAAAATAATTTTGTGTTGTCATTAATATCCCCGCGCATTTGTTCTTTCTTTACTTTGTATGTAGAAATGGCAGCTAAGATAGTGGTAGTAGACTTAACTAAGAAAGAGAAATTTGATGGCGATAACTATGACATATGGCGTCGTAAGATCCAATACCTCCTCAATGAGCAAAAAGTTTTGAACACACTTGAACAAGTGATGGTTGAGCTTAAGCAGGGCAATACAGCTCAACATCGTCATGATCTTGAATTCTATCAGACTTTGAGTAATAAAGATCAGTGTGCGCGCTTTACCATGTTGAGCAACATGCACAACGACTTGATTAGTGAGTTTGAGCATTGCTCAACTAGATTTCAAAAAAAAGGAGCATCACTCGATGAAGCAACATTTGAAGGTCATGTCAGCTATGATCATGATACGTGAGCTTGTAGCTGCTGGGCATAATTTAACTCAAGAGCAACAAGTACAAGCTGTGATTCACTTTCTGCCAAATTCTTGGGAGTAGATGAAGAAAACATGATGCATAATAAGAGTGTGAAAACACTCGAGGACATAACGCTTCATTTGGGGCTAGAGGCTGAGAGCCTAGAGGCAGTTAAGTTTGATGGTTCTACTATGGTGGTTGAGTCAAGCTCACGTAGGACTTCTCAGCTTAAGCATGGAAAAGCAAAAGGTGCTCCCAAGAAGCAAGCAGCAGCTGAGCTAAAGCCCAATGGCGCTAGAAATTTCAAGCGTAGGGATAAGAGAAGTGGCAAGAAGGTAAAAGCTAAAATGACATGCTTTAACTGTAACAAAGAAAGACACTTCGCTCGAGATTTCCCTGAGCAGAAGAAGGTACTCCTTTACTTAATTTTTCTCATTCAATGCTTTGTTTCTAGTCAAGCATTAATTGCTCATTCTCTTCATTTTTGGGTTGTAGACTCAGAAGCAACAAACCACATCATGAGGATTAGAGTAGGGTTTGTTGAGTATTGTCGACTACCTACTGGGAGCACAAAAGTATACATGGGAAACAAGTCTAGTGTGAAGGTGCTTGGCATTGGCACATACAAGCTGGAAATGCGACGAGGGCACACCTTGTATCTTCATGACGTTCTTTATGCTCTGAATATTCGGCAAAACATAGTTTCAGTTATGTGGGGATGTGGTTTGGAAATACTTTTCAGGATCCTGGGGAACGCTCGTGATCCTCTTCTGGTCACCTGAAAAAGAATAAACACTCCGGTCGGGGGTGTCGGAATTAGCATTCCGACGGGCAAGTTAGTATCTACACTCGAGGAAGCTTGTATTCTAAGTTAAGCACAGTAATTCTCACATACCTCTTTAGGACTGAAGATCTTGTATTTATAGTATTCTCTTGGGGCCTGGCCCACTCCTAGTCCTTGCCATGTACTTCTACACGACCCTTGTTTCACTGGCAGGAATGTCGGCTCTTTTATTCGGCCCCTCAATTGGATAGGGTCAATGCTGAATAGAAGTTATGTTCTGGACCGGATTGGTCCGCTCCTGTTGATCCAAAATTATTCGGCTCCCACAATTGCCCCCCAAACACGCCGACACACTAGCACCAGTTAGTCGGCGTGTTTGGCTTCTAGTTTGGAGGTAAGAAATCCGGCGGTTATTCCTCTTCCTGATGCGTATCAGAACGCGTATATACTTCTTGGTCATTATAGCGCTTTCCCGCCCCTTCGTACGCTGCCTCCATTTAATACGATTTGAATTTGTCTCTTCGAATGTATGCTCTGAGTACTCGAAGATATCTGGCTCGTCTTCTAGTGGGACTCCTGCATTCCGCGGCTTCTGCAACCCCTTGTTTCTCGATCTTTCCTTCGCTTCCTGTAAGTTTTCTTCTACTACATTTTTTGATCCCCCCTCTTTATCTGCTTTTAGTTTTTCGTAATCCTTGAGTCGGCAAGAATGGTGAAACATTTGAAGGAGCTCCTTTCTATGGATTGAATCTCCGGCTTTCGACGCCACTTCTCCATCCCTGACGACGTCCATCTATCACTTTTGGCAGACAACACTACTGATATGGTGAGGGAAGACGAGAACACAATCGTCTTTCCTCTCCTATCAATTGCTGAGGGCGGCGTCTGTTTTCCTCTTCACCCACTTTTGAGGGCCGTTCTTCGGTACTGGGGCCTCATTCCTTTCCAGCCCAATGTGAACTTCTTCCGCATCATAATGGGCATTGTAGAGATAAATCGGCATCTTAGAGTTAATTTAGGTATTCCCGCTATTTGGCACTGTTATGTCTTAGCCAAGTCTACTGGCCGTCTGGGACGCTACTTCCTTAGAGCCAAGGACACTGACCACCACTTAGTGACCATGCTCGCTAGCTCTGGCAAGCGTGTCGATGACGTGATGGTTGTTGTCCGTGATAATTGGGAATTCGGCTAGGGGGAAGATCGCCTAGATCTTGTGCCAAAGTAAAAAGGTGAACCAGATGGCCGACCAAATCACTGTTTCTGTTACTTACATATGCATGTATTTGGCACTTTAGCTCACCTAATCGTTTTGTCTACGCAGACAGCGACTTGAAGAGAGTGTTGACTTCAGACAACGAAGTTGTGCTCGTAGAAATTAAAACCGTTCTACAGTTCGTCGGTCGTCTAGACCTTCAAAAACAAGGGAGGGCAACCCACATTCTCTTGCGGTACGAGCCAACCTACACGATGTTCTCGGCGGCAGATAATATTCCCATCGCGCGAGGCGATAACCAACTGACGGCCCTCATCTTCCCTAACTTCAAAAACTTGAGGCAGATTGGTCTCGAATCTTCTGATTCTGAGCACGTGGAAGGACAAGTTGGCGAACCGATCGCCGAGGACCCAGAGGAGTTCACTGCGAAAGTTGACGAAGCCATCAATTCGGCCTTTGAGGAAGCCAGGTTGAACTCTTCGGACCCTCCGTCTACATCAGGCCGAGGGGACACCGAAGATATCTTTACGAACTTGGAAGATCTTCCCGGTGATTTCTTTGAGGATATGGCCAGGGATAATCTTATGCAGATGGCACGAAAAAGGAAAGCCGAATGCATGGCCACCCGACAAAAGGCCATAGCCATCTGTTCCGGACTTGTCCTGACTAAATCTATTGCTCCCGTTGTAATACAAGAAACGGCTCACGTTGTGGTAGCCGAGACAGAAAAGGAGGTCGAGCGCCTGATTACGGAAGTTCGGCCGATTTCAGAGGATCGGGGCAAAAAACGAGGCGCTAAGGGTGAGGACGACTCCGAAGGGGGCCCCTTTGAAAAATGGCCACACTTGGAGGAGTCGGCTTTGGTTGCTCCTTTTGTTATTGAGCCAAAGATAAAAAATATGCCGATCTCCTCTGAAGCGTTGGCTTTGAAAGATGCAGCTATGGCACTAAGCCTGGCTGCCTCGGTCTCCTTGCCGGCTGAAAAGGCGACCTTTCGTGCCGTGCCGGATTTGGCGACAATAGCATTAGGCGCCCAGTTGGCTTTTCTGATACGTGACTAAATCTTTGGTTTGGTTTGCATTTGATGTTTCTTGGCACATGACAATCCTTTGTTTTGCAGACGGTTGGAAGGATCGCAGAATTGGGTCGCCGCCAGCATGACGCTGTTGAAAGGATTGGCCGTTTGCAATCTGAAGTCGAGGGTCAAAGGAGCAGGGTGGAGTTCGAGGCAATGAGAGCCGTGAAGGAAAGTGCACGAGCCAAGGCTGAGAAGGAAAGGGCCAAAACTGCTGATCAACTCAGGTCTGACGTCGAGGAGAGGGAAAATACGAGCGAGGAGTCGCTCAAGTTAGCCAGGGAGGTGCTTGCCAAGCTGGAGGCCGAGTTTGGAGAGTTGAAGCAGGCTAAAAAGAAAACTAACTCTGAGTCCTTGGCAGTGTTCGAGGCTGGGAAGAGCTTCGCCTTTAAGGACTATGTAGAAGAAGTCCCCAAATTTGAGAATCGGGGGCTCAAACATGGCTGGCTCACAGCCCTGGCCGCCGCTGGAGTTACATTGGCCACACCAATTCCCTACGAGCAAGTGGACATTGAGCTGCTTAAGTCTGACCCTGAGACTTGATTTGGGAGACATTCTAGTTTTGTTAGATTTTTTTCAATTTCAATGTCTGTTTTTGTTTAGTAGATTTTCATCTGTATTGGATTTTCATATGTAAAATGTCCGCTGTTAGCACCCAATTTATGAATGAAAATTTCATATGCTTTCAAGATATTTCTCGTATTGTTTGTTGTATGAGTAGACAATTAGGAGAATCAGTGGTTAGGACAAAATTCCAAGACTACGTGAGACGACAGACTTACAAACCGACTGAGCTTAGTGATCTGATTAAAACAATGAATCTGCCCTTGCCCCAGCGAGTTCATGATCGTAGAACACCGAATAACACGTCCAATAAGAATCTTGTGTTGAGGCATCGATTCGGGGAACGGCTAGGGCACTTAAGCCGACTAGATTGATGAATCTGCCCTTGCCCCAGCGGGTTCGCAATCGTAGAACACCAAATAACACGTCCATAAGAACCTTGTGTTGAGGCATCGATTTGGGGAACGGCTGGGGCACTTAAGCCGACTAGATTGATGAATTTGCCCTTGTCCCAGCGGGTTCGCGATAGTTGAACGCCGAATAATACGTCCATAAGAACCTTGTATTGAGGCATCGATTCGGGGAACGGCTGGGGCACTTAAGCAGACTAGATTGATGAATCTACCCTTGCCCCAGCGGGTTTGCGATCGTAGAATGCCGAATAACACGTCCATAAGAACCTTGTGATGAGGCATCGATTCGGGGAACAGCTAGGACACTTAAGCCAACTAGATTGATGAATCTGCCCTTACCCCAGCGGGTTCACGATCGTAGAACACCGAATAGATGCGATTGGGGCATATGATTCGGTCGGCGCCGGGTAGTTGGCGCTTCAACATTGAGGGGATTGCCTCGGAGGTGTTGCCCCCGTAGGGAATAAATGGGCGTGTACTTCGTGCACGAGGGTCCTATTTATGTGCTCATTAAGCATTTTAGTCCAGCTGTTTGAGGAAGATTGAACAAGCGCAAATGTCAAATAAACTTTTCTTTAACAACAGAGGCGAAGCGAAGACTCTAGTTGAGCTAAGAGGAGCTATGAGTCGAAGCAGTGAACCTCCACGCATGGGCAGTAGGACTTCGAGGGATCAGGAGAGGTGCCAATCTCCTCGTCGTCAAAGTAGGTCGCCCAAGAGGGACAAACAGCCACAGCGTAAGTCTCCTCAGCTTGGTTTCGACAAGCAACCTGACGCGACTCCTCGCCCATTGAGTTTTGCAGTCTTCGTGGGTAATAGACTAATGACAGAGGCAGACGAGTTTGCTCGATAGATTTTCCCGCCCGAAGTTCAGCAGCCATGGTAGGTTGACAGGATTTTGAAGTGTTTCGTGAAGGCATTCACGAGGCAGTGAGGGGACTGTACACGGCTTATGAGATTGGCATGCGTCTCCGCGTTGCTCGCCGCGACATAGAACAGAGAGATGAACGCATTCGGAAGTTAGAAGCTCGCGCCGAGAAGACCGAACGCGAGCTAAGGAAAATCAAGTCTGCCGGGCCCCAATCAACTAGCCACCCCAATCCGGTTGTTGAAGAGAGGGTTACTCAGAGGCTGATTAGCGATGCGATCGCCGATCGTAATATGGCTAGCATGTTCGCGATCGAGACTGCGAGGGGTACGGCCTACGAAAAAGGCTTCCATGATGGCCGAAAGGTCGGAATTCAGAGGACCAAGAAGAAACTCGCCGAAGAAGTTTGCCGATGTGAATATCATGGATTTAGGCACAGCTAGATCAAGGCGCTTCGGCAAGCTGCGAGTCTCCAATCGGGAGGGTTGGATTCGCCGTTTCTGTTGTATCAACGGAATGATTTTCCCTTCTCCGCATTCGAAATTGAGAAGAGCGATGACGAAGAAGCCGCCGAACCCAAGAAATCCTTGTAATGCTTACGTAGATTGAAAGTGAAATTATGTATTTATTCGCTGAATTTAATAAAATGCTTAGTTCTCAATCTGTAGCGCACTAGTTATTTATATTAGTACTCATTTTATTCCGAACATTCTTGTTTGAATACTTGCATTTTTCGGCCCTCGTTTATGGAGGCTGTACTCATTTTATTTCACCTTTGCTTCGTTGAAAATTTTATTTGGCACACACATATTTTCTGCGAAGGCCTTTTCGGCTTGAAGGCGTCATGCGCCGATGGGGCTCCGAATTTGGAGGCTTTTTCGGCCCAAAGACGTCTGCGCCGATGGGGCTCGGAATCCGAAGACAGTCGGCCCATCTATAATTTCTGTTTATATAATTAGGCCATTTTAATAAGGCAAAAATTAGTGCATGAAGTGGCTGTGGCACGTATCGATCAGCATGGGGCCAAGATGCTCGGTCGGTTAGATTAATAAATCTGCCCTTACCCCAGCCAGTACAAGGACTTCAAGGCATTCACCCATAATTGCCGTCTATATAATTAGGCCGTTTTAACAAGGAAAAAATTAGTGCATGAAGTGGCTGCGGCAAATGTCGCTTGGTGTTCGTCGTTTGGAGTTCAGTGTTAATGAAATCGCTTCGGGGCCACTGTAAAGATTTTAGAAATAAAATGCCTCGGATTTGTCGCTCCAGTGACTTCGCTTTCTGTGCACAGATTTGTTTTAAAACGATTTTGTTGCACGGGGTTACGTAAGTGTGATCGTCGAATGGAGCTTTTCTTCAGCAGGGAAGAAGCTCGGACTCTGGTCGAGTTTGATATTGCGACGAATCATAGCGGGGAAAACACTCGCACGGGAGACAAGGCGCTCAAGAAACATCAACCTTGAAGTCGTCAAAGTAGATCACCTCGAAAGGAGAAACAGCGATGGCGAAGTTGTCCGCAACCGCGGCCGAGAAATTGGACCGACGTAGCTCTGCGGCCATTAAGTATTACTGTTTTCATGGCGAATTCCTTTCTTGTCTTGGATCTTGGCCTTGACATTGTCTATGGTGCCAATGGTTTCCGCCTCAAGGGCGATTATCTCGTTGGTGTGAATCGTGGACTCAAGCGCGGTCAGATCAAAGCATTTTCAAGTTGCGGGTGCCCTCTGATCAGCGGGCATTGATTTGGCACTGCCGCTTGTACAGCGCGATGTCGTATGAGAATAGATGTTGTAATGCTTCGAATGCGGATAATGTTTTTTGTAATTACTGTTTAATTGAATAAAATGTTTCCTTCTAAAAGTTTATCTTATTCTGAACTTTTGTATGTTTAATTTGAGCATCTTATTTTGAATGCTGGCACGTTTTGTCTTGTTCATGCGATTGTACTAGTTTCAGCCTACATATCCCTGCTTAGATGTGTAAATATTTTCATTTTAGAATGGCGCTCTGAATCAGGAGACTTTATCGGCCCGAAGATGTCACGTGTCGATGGAGCTCCGAATCCGGAGGTTGGATTTGGCCAATCGTGACATCCACGAAGGTTGCTCTGAATCCGGAGGTTGGATTTGGCCAATTGTGAAATCCACGAAGGGCGCCCCGAATCGGGAGGCTTTATCGGCCTAAAGACGACATGCGCCAATGGGGCTCCGAATCCGGAGGCTTGATTTGGCCAATCGTGACATCCACGAAGGGCGCTCCGAATCCAGAGGCTTTATCGGCCCAAGGACGCCATGCTCCAATTGGGCTCCGAATCCGAAGACTTAATTTGGCCAATCGTGACATCCACGAAGGGTGCTCCGAATCTGGAGGCTTTATCGGCCCAAGGACGCCATGCGCCGATGGGGCTCCGAATCCGGAGACTTGATTTGGCCAATCGTGACATCCACGAAGGGCACTCCAAATCCAGAGGCTTTATCGGCCCAAGGATGCCATGCACCGATGGGGCTCCGAATCCGGAGACTTGATTTGGCCAATCGTGACATCCACGAAGGGTGCTCCGAATCCGGAGGCTTTTGAACTGGATTGCAGAGTCAGTAAACAGGCATCTTTGCATTACAGAAGTGGGAACTGTACATGGTGAGCCGTTTAGAACCAATATCATTCCCACAAGTCGAGTTCTGTGATAGAATTCGTGCAAGTGCGTTAGGAGCAAGGTCGCGTGCCTAATTCTCCATCAACCAGCCTTCTATCGTCCAAAAATACCTTCAGGGGCAACTTTATCGACGTGCAGTGGCGCAGTTGGATGCGTTGATCAGACGTCTTGAGAAGTTGCTACTGGTATCGCCTACAGTTTCCGTGACTTCTTATCACGAAGCCATCCGACTTTGTCGAGACTCTCGATTTGACACTTCAATGGAGTTGACCTGTGTCTCCGTTGGTGTCTTTCCAGAAAGGAGATAGCATGCTTGTGCGGATTGCCGGGAACCCCAGATTTGTTCAATGTCGTGTTCGGTCAGAAAGCGTAGCAGCTGATGATAGGTGCTTGGTACAGCCCGAATAGTATGCAAGCAAGTCCGCCCCATGATGAGGTTATATGGCAAAGGGAGCTTGACGACCAGGAATTCCACTTCCACCGTTTGGGAGCCCGCCCGAACGGGTAACATGATTTTCCCCAACGGATACTCCGAATTCATGTTGAAGCCGAACAATGGACGAGGAGCCGGAGACAGGTCTGATTCGTTGAAGCCGAGTTTGATGAAGGTCTCGTAATACATGACCTCCAAAGTGCTCCCCTAGTCAACGAGGACACGTTCAACAGTAAACCGGTTCACGTGTAGTTCAAGGACTAATGGATCAATATGGGGTAGTATTATGCCGATAAGATCGAAATCATCGAAGATAATGCTCGGCGCTTGGTGGGGCTGTTTCGTTTGTGCGCGTTGCTCTTGGGGGGCGGAATAGATTGCATGCACGGTACGTGGCATTGGAAGACTATATATCATATATATAACGCCGAGGGGAGGTGACTCCTGCCGAAGGGCGACAGTTTTGATTGTGCTTTTTCGGACGTGTTGCTGGAGCCGACCATCTTGGACCAATTCCTCAAGGTGGTCTTTCAAGGCATAACAACTGTCCGTATCATGACCGTGATCTTTGTGATATTCACAACGTCTGTCCCGCCTTCTCGTGTCAGGAGGTCCCACCATCTTGGACGGCCATTTGAAGAATGAAAGATGTTGGATCTTGGGCATAATTGAGCTGATTGGCTCTGACAGCTCCGTATATTTCTTGTCGGCGCGCTTTGTGCACCTGCTATCGACCTGTAGTTGCTCATTGGCTTGGTGTGGGCAGCGATCGCTGGATCGGTGAGAATCCCGTCTCTTGTCTCGTTTAGCCCGCTGTCGTAGTTCAGGGCTTTGAGGTGTGCGGAACTTATTGGCTGAGCGATTTCGGGAGGGGCCGTTTTGTCGACCATGTGTCCGGCTTTAACCAGCAAGGCGTCGTCTTCCACTTTGCAGTATTCCTCTACTTTCTTCATCAACCCCCAGACTGTTTTGGGGGGTCTTCTAGTTAAGGAACTGTGGAGGGCACTATCTGGGTGTAGTCTCATTTTGAAGGCGGTGATGGCCATGGAGTCGTTGCAAGCATCATCGACAAGGTTAAAGCATTCCCAATATCGCGCCGAATAAGCTCTTAGTGTTTCTCCTGGTAGGATTTGCATTGCCCAGAGGGAGTCGGCTTGCTTTGGCTAGACTTCGTTGGTAATGAATCTGGCTCTGAAGGATTTCTGTAGTTGGTGGAAGGTTTTGATCGAAGCCGGGTCCAGTTTATAATACCACCGGACCGCCAACGGTCCCAAACTGCTGGGAAATATTCGGCACATGAGGGCCTCGTCGTCTGCATGCAATGTCATGGCCTGTTTGTAGTGGCGGATGTGGTCGGTGGGGTCTGATTTGCCGTCGTACAGGGTGAACAACGGTGCTTTAAATTTCTTTGGTAGCACAGCCTTTGCGATCCATCATACGAAGGGATCGTGTTGGTCTTCGTCCGAACTTTTCCTTTTTCGCTTCTGCATTGTATGGGGACTTTCTTTGGAAGAACTGGTGGTTTCATGTCATCCCTTCTTCTTAGGCCCCGGGGATAATGAGTCGAAGTCGCTATCAGTGTCTTGTCATGCTCGAGGTTGTCGACCACTTGCCTTCGGAGATCGTTCCGAATTTAGGCGCGCAGCTTTTTTGGACTTCGCCATTTTCAAGGCCAAATCTTCATGAAGATGTTCGTTCTCGGCGATCATGTTCTCCAGCCTCTGTTCATTTTGCTTTGCTTGTTCCATGATCGCCTATATTGTCTCGTGCTCTGAAGTCGAGGGTGAGGCGAAATTCAAGGCACGTCGTGCGGTGATAGTCTCTGGTCCAAGCAAGTTTGTTGAAGTAGTTTCATCATGAGGTATAGGGTCGACAGTGACTGTCGGAGGATCTTCCGTCACGCTCGCCATGGATGTGCTTGAGTATTCCCACAGACGGCGCCAATTGTGGGGATGTGGATTGGAAATACTCTTCAGGATCCTGGGGAACGCTCGTGATCCTCTTCTGGTCACTTGAAAAAGAATAAACACTACAGTCGGGGGTGCCGGAATTAGCACTCCGACGGGCAAGTTAGTATCTACACTCGAGGAAGCTTGTATTCTAAGTTAAGCACAGTAATTCTCACATACCTCTTTAGGACTGAAGATCTTGTATTTATAGTATTCTCTTGGGGCCTTGGGGCCTGGCCCACTCCAAGTCCTTGCCATGTACTTCTACACGGCCCTTGTTTCACTGGCAGGAATGCCGGCTCTTTTATTCGGCCCCTCAATTGGATAGGGTCGATGTCAAATAGAAGTTATGTTCTGGACTGGATTGGTCCGCTCCTGTTGATCCAAAATTATTCGGCTCCCACAAGTTATTAGCATGATGAGCCTTGGTTTTAGCTTTTGTTTTGAGAATAATAGTGGTAGCATTTATTTGGGAACAATTTTTTATGATTTTGGTTATCTTTTAGATGGTTTCTCAGTTTTGGATATGGATGATTCTAGTTTTAATAAAAATGGCAATGGCTATGTTTCTTATATTACATCTATTTGTGATAATGATTCTAGGAGATGACATGCTAGATTAGGCCACATAGGGAAAGACAGGATGACTAGATTTGCTAGAGAAGGCCTTTTAGGCCCACTTGCTAGAGTCACTTTGCCTACTTGTGAGCACTATCTTGCTGGAAAAGCAACAAGGAAACTATTTGGGAAAGCCAAAAGGGCATCTATCCCATTATAGCTTATTCATTCTGATATATACGTGGACCAATGAATGTGAGGGCAAGGCATGGAGCCCCTTATTTTATCATATTTATAGATGACTGCACGCGTTTTGGCCATGTCTAATTGATTTCTCACAAGTTAGAAGCGCTGGATTTCTTTAGATGGTATGTTAATGAGGTTGAGAATCAATTAGACAAGAGCATTAAGGCTCTAAGGACTGATTGGGGATGCGAGTATCTATCTGAGTAATTTAAAGTGCTCTGTGAGGAAAAAAGAATTATCAGGCAATTGACAATTCCTGGGACTTCGCAACAAAATGGTGTAGCGAAGAGAAGGAATCGCACATTGCTTGGCATGGTTAGATCTATGATGGCGCAAACTAATCTTCCCATTTCATATTGGGGAGATGCTTTGTTGATTGCTGCCTACATCCTTAACTGTGTGCCCTCAAAATTAGTTCCTTCCACCCTATATGAGATATGGACTGGCAAAAAGCCCAATATGGGCAATTTGCGGCCTTGGGGTTTGGTGGCTTATATATACAACGCTTCTCATAAGTTTGGAAAGTTGGGCCCTAGAGAAAAGAAGTGTATCTTCATTCGCTATAATGAGCATTCTAAGGGCTATGTGTTTATTGGGGAGCATCTAAACGGAAGTGTGACTAAAATTGAGTCACGTGACGTGGATTTCCTAGAGGAGGACTTCCCTAGTAGAGGTGAGGAAATAATCCCTCAAGCTGCTAGGGACAGTGGGAGCGATTTACCTGCCCATGGATTAGATCCAATATATGAGGATTCTCAGGACTCTCAGCTGCGTAGAAGCAAACGTGGAGCTATACCCCGTCATCATTTTGAGATTGAGGGGGAAGCATTCATGATTGCTCCGAGTGATGAGATGGAGCCTAAGAATCTCAAAGAGGCTCTCTTATCCCCTACTAGTAAAGAATGGAGTGTTGCCATGGATGAAGAAATAGAGTCTATGAAGAAAAATCATGTCTGGGACTTGGTTGATTTGCCACCAGGGCGCAAGACTATTGAGAACAAATGGGTTCTTAAAATCAAGCGCAAGGCGGATGGTTCCATAGAAAGGTATAAGGCTTGACTGGCAGCGAAAGACTACACCCAATTAGAGGGTGTGGACTATGAGGAACCCTTTTCACCAGTTATGAGGTTTGCCTCTATTCGCCTAACTCTGGCCATAGTAGCTCAGTTGGACTTAGAGCTATATCAAATGGACGTTAAGACTGCATTTTGCAATGGAAAATTGGATGAAGAGATCTATATGGATCTACCAGAAGTCTTTGTGGCAGTAGGTCAGGATCGCAAAGTTTGCAAGCCTCAACAATCTATTTATGGCTTAAAGCAATCATCCAGACAGTGGAATCTGAGATTTCATCGAGCCATTGTTTCTAATGGGTTTACGATGATCGATGAAGATCACTATGTGTACGTTAAACAGTCCAATGACATTTTTCTGATATTGTCATTATATGTGGATGACATATTATTGGCTGGAAATCATAAGGAGATAATTGTCGCTACTAAAAAGTAGTTGTTCTCTATATTTGAGATGAAAGACATAGGTGAAGTGAGCTATGTGCTCAATGTTAAGATCCTTAGGGATTGCACTAGGAGACTTCTTGGTTTGTCTCAAGAGACTTACATTACGACTATCCTAGAGCGATTCTTGATGTAAAGCTGCAAACCCATTGACACTCCTGTTGCGAGAGGCAAGAGCCTAAGCCTTGATATGGGTCCTAAGACTCTAGAAGAGAATGAAAAGATGGCACGTGTACCCTACACGAATGTTGTTGGAAGCTTGATGTATGCTATGATATGTATACACCCTGACATTTGTTATGCAGTCAGATTGATGAGTCGTTGCCAATCCAACCCAGGACTAGCACACTGGAAAACAGTTAAGAGGATATTACGATATCTTAGAGGGACTGCAGACTACACACTTTGCGACAAAAGTTCAGATCTACGTCTAGTTGGCTATGGTGGTGCTAACTAGGGAGGAGACTTAGATGAGCATAAGTCCACTTCAAGATATGCTTTCATGCTTAGCGATGGTGCTATTTCTTGGAGCAGTAAAAAACAATCCTGTATTGCCTTATCGACAATGGAGGTTGAGTTTATGGCTTGTTCATCTTCCATTCAGGAAGCCGTTTGGTTGAGGAGATTCCTGCAGCATTTGGATATTGTCACACACACTTCAGACCCTGTGACTATCCATTGTGGCAGCATGGCTGCACTCGATTACGCTAAGGATTCTAAGTACCACGGGAGAACCAAACACATTGATGTAAGGTTCAACTTTATCAGAGACATTGTGGCGCAGAAAGAAGTGATCCTGGAGTACATCCCTATAAGTCGCATGATTGTGGACCCTCTGACTAAGCCCATTGTTAAAGATGTTTATCTTACTCCTATTAGGGCTTTAGGACTACGTAGGTGGTGATATATGTGTATTCAGTTGAACTCTCATTTTTTTTGGGAGCGGGGGATATTTATTCCATTAGTATTCATATTTGTTTCTATTACACATTTATGTTTACTACATTTTGCAATGGTTTGTAAATTAGCACACACAGAATAAATAAATTTGATGTTAGCAAGCAAGATTGGCTCACTCACACGAGCAATCACCCTTAGCACTAGGTAGTGAGCGAGGATGAGACTAGTGGCATATTATATTTGGAGCCAAGAGAGAGGCTAAAATTATCCATTAGCTATGTCTTTTTGGTTAGAGCCAAGATGAGGTCATGTTAGAGACTAACCATGGATATGAGAGTTCCCATTTTTCCATGATGTACCTGTTATGGATAGCCAGATGCGAGATTCCATTTGATGCATGAGAGGCGAGCAAATAGAGAATTCGAGTCAGACGCTAGGAAGCGACTTCTGTGCTTAAGAAATATTGGACTAAGATCTGTATGGTGTGTGAGTTTAACATCACTTTTTGGAAGAGTTACTCCACTATAGCATGCATCTGTATTGCATGTGCATATCGACCCGTTAGCAAGGTGAGAGAATGGATCTCTGCTTCCTCACCATATGAGTCCTAAAAGTCATTTTTCCAAAGACTTCACTTTGTGCCCTTTGTGACCTTTGACTATGTCATAAGATAAGGAGTTGATGTTCAGCTACTTTGGTATGCTGCTTGTAGTCAATGTATGATTCGGCTTTAAGGGACATTACCGAAAAATCGATCAATTCCGAGTAAAATGATATGAGAGTAAAGAGAAGATCATCTAGTTCTACATCTTTGATCTATATTCACTGTCGACAACTAACATCGCTCTGTATGGGATGCTGATTGGGTGTGAATATAATGCGGGACCTAGGAGGGTCAAACATGCTCTTTGAGGGATTAGAGATGTTTTGGACCGATGCAGCTAGATGGGCCTGGGCACATGAGACACTTTT
The DNA here is from genome assembly GCF_055761805.1 of Camellia sinensis. Lineage (NCBI taxonomy): Eukaryota > Viridiplantae > Streptophyta > Magnoliopsida > Ericales > Theaceae > Camellia > Camellia sinensis. Next base: position 65,199,581 of record NC_138968.1, on the reverse strand, counting down.
TATTCTTTTTGGGTTAATGTCTCTATGCTAGCTCATGTTGAATTTCTGGTATAAAGCTCCCATATGCAGGTGTTCTTAGCGGTTGCACGGTTCATTGGCTAGTATGAAATTGTTCAATATTTGGGGAGATTGAGATAGAGATGTGGTAATGTCATGCTTACTCATGTGCGAGTGGGAGATGTTGGAAATTGGGTTGAGTATTAGACTCGAATTTGGGCGCCCATGTGGTATGACCCATGACCCATTCAGATTACCCATCTTTAATTTGAATTTGAATTTGAATTTGAATTTGAATTTAATGACTATCCTATTTGGATAACCCACTATCAATATCTATCATATCTTATCAAGAGATATGGATAGATGGTTAGATAGTCAGCCTATATATCTAATACAATATATGGGATGTAGAATAAATCCAATAACAAATGATTTTTCCCATACTCTCTCTCTAACTCTCTCCCATTAGAATAACGATCAAGCTTTTGCATTGTGACTAGAGTAGGTGATACTCATGCCGTGGTATCACTCCATTGCTAGGTGTTCTTAGTTTGTGGTTTGTGAAGCACGTGATTTACCCACAACGTTCTTCGTTTCGGATTCTATCACTTAAGGTATGGTTTGAATCTTTTTACCCGTTGCGTTATTTGTATCTTACAATGTTAGCAAAGGATTGTACTTGTTTTACGATGTCAACCTAGTTGGGATTGTATTATTATGTTACTTTTTGTACTACACTTGATATTTATGTTAATCATTCTTATCTTTGTACTTCAGATTTTCATCAATAAAGTTCCTCTTTTTGTTGATTTAAAAAAAATTGAACCAATAACAGGCCAAACTAGACTAGTTTTATTTTTTATAAGCATGAAAGGGTGATTACTAAACTGTTCAAACGTGATTTGAAAACTTAGCAACTATTAAAACGTGTAACAATCCAAAATTTTAATTATCTTTTAATTTCGTATTAGTATTATTTAATCACAATTGAGAAAATTTATAATTTATTTTGCAACTTTGTATGTGAATTTATAAAGGGCAATTACGGGCTGGTCCTATTGATATGACTTATTTACCTGGAAGTCTTATTCATATTTTACCTATCAATATTCCAAAATGACCTCCATTAACATTCTTCATCCCAATTATCAACACTTTTATGAATCTCCCTTCGCCCACCTTTCGCCACCACCTTCGGCTACCATCTCTTACCGTCATTGGACTCTAGTGATATTTTTCGACGAGTATCTCTGGCTGCCGTCTCTTAAAATGTTTGTTCAACAAACACCTCTGGCAATATTTTTTTCTACAATTCCTTGACCATTTTTACAACCAACTCTCATCTCCATTACATCACCACTTCCACCACCTTTTCAGATATGATATGATATGACATGAGAAGAGAAATGAGGAATGAGGAGAAAAGTTTAGCAGTGATAAATTTATCAGTATTTTTCAGACCATTTTAATTAACAATTCTCTCTTATTTTGAGACGCATTCATTTATTCATTCACAAAAACAAATTTACACACTTACACAACAGGAGAAAGTAAAGAATGGAGGAAAAAAAAATTATTAGTGTTAAATTTATCACTGATAAATGGTCTGTTCAAATTTATTATGGATAAATGTTAACCGTGATAAAATTATTACTAATAAATAACCAAACCATTTAATCAGTACTCTTTTACACTCTTACACTCATACTCACATACATATTCATTCGTAATCACATTCGCACATTTACACACACAAAAAAAGTATTAGGCTGATAAATTGTCTTGAGACATTTTAAACTAACTTAACAATGTTAATATGGAATTTCTATTCCATATTGGGACCTTTACTACCTTTGAACTCTATGAATCGTGTGTTGTCATCTATTTTTGTTTTGTTTTGTTTTTTTTTCCCTAAGTCATTCTCATCCTAAAGTGTATCTCAGGGATGTCGACTTGAGCCTTTTTGTATAGGAACAAGTCTGAGAAGGATGGGAATACTCCAAGATTGATTTTTTCCTAACTTGAAAGTTAAGTCCGCTCGAGCGGTTCTTTGGTCGCTTGAGCTCTCAATCCATCCATCTAGTTTTGTATTCTGAAGTCTATCAGATTCGACCATATCTAAACCAAAATGGTTGTCGGAGTACAATTCTTTCTCTATGTTTGTCTCTTTCCTTTAGTCTCTCTATTTTTCTTTTTTTTTTCTTTGCTGCACACTTCTCTTTCCCTGTTTCAATAGAGAAATTTTTTAAATTCTAAACAATTTTTTTCAAGTTTTAATTATAGGCGGTAAAATTTGTAAAATTTTTTAGTTTCAGTTTTTTAGGTGCTAAAATGAATTATGATTTAAAACTGTAAAATTTGTGTGGTTTCATAACATGTTTTAAAATTATAAAATTTTACAGTTTCATTATATGTTTTTTAGATTGATTAATAAGAAAAAATGCTTAATAGAATTATGATTTGAAAATGTAAAAAAAATTATAGCTTTAAAGCATATAAACCCTACAAAAATTGAAAAATAACCTTTGGTTCTTTTTTTTTTTCCCCATTATTACTGTTTTTTATTGTTACTTATTTATTTTTATTTTTCTTATTCAGTTGGTTTATATTTAGCACATTTTGCTATATCTTTTTTCTCTCATTTTTTTTATTTATTCTTTTTTTTAGTAATATTCTGAACATTCCAGTGAATCTCTGACAATATTCCTGATTTCCAGCGACGTTCTGGATATTTTGGCGACTTTTGGTGATGTTTAGAACACTCTGATAAATTTTTGGCAATACTTTGACCACTATTTGATGGAAGTCTAGCGGTGGTACAAATATTTTGTTTGGAGTGTAAATCACTGTTTGGTTTCAATTTTCTAAATTTAATTTTTTAGAAATTGAGTTTTTTTATTTTTCATATTGTTTTGTTTTTAGTGAAAATTTTAAGCAATTTTTACTTTTTTATTTTTTTTATTTTTTTTAGATGCACTTTATTTTGATGTATCCCAAAAGTAAAATATTTGTAAAAAAATATTTTAAAAAATCAATAAAAACAGAAGAATACGAAAATATACAAAATTCTGGTATTTATTTATTTACTTATTTTTGGTCTTTAGTGAATGATGGGTCGTTTTACACATCAAAAATAAATACTAAATTGTACCAAAATTTCTTAGAATAACGGTAAGTTCAGGTATCGATCCATAGGGACAAACGTGAAATTAAACTAATTCAATTGTTAAATTCCTAACTCAATTTTGATAACAAGATAGATGGTTCATACACTAATAAGAATTAAAATGAACTAAGAAATTAAATTGACAATTAAAAATGAAGTTGGAGATACTGATTTTAGGAAAATCCTAGTGTTATGAATTCACCACTAGTTACATAAATAAGGTCTCAAATTGGAAATCAATTGTGCTATGATTCAAACCAAATAATACTTCACAAGTACAAGTTTAAAGCATTGATCAAGAAGATTGTCATGTTTAATGTACATGCATGAACCATTTCAAGTAGCACGAGTCGTTCACTATAAATTAAGATAACAATATGACTGGTCCCTCCTAGTACGACTCGTCTCATACCTTGAATATGAAAGAATAGAAAATCATTGCAAGGAAAGCATTCAACAATTACAGACTTGAAGAGAATAATGAAAAATATATTTAAAAACTTCTTAAACACCTGTTGACACCATAAATAGTAATAATATTATTATGACTATTATTATTATTACAGGACACATGGTACTTTCTTAATCAATCAGGAGTTAAGAGAAGTTACAAAGTTAGTGGTCTTGCATGGTGGGACATGGAAGACAAGGTGGAAGAAGGTAAAGTATATGTGAAGAATAAGTGGCATTGTGGGAATGAAGGTGGAAGAGTGGGTGGTTATTGGGTAGTTATTGCTGGAAGTTGGTTACATTTACGGACCCATAACTAGATCCAGAAACTAGTTTATTTACTTTATTTTCTAATTCTTTAAATTCCAGTCTTTACATTCATGTACTACACATTAAATTCCTAGGATTAATTCTAAGTTAGTATGTTGTTGTAATTCCCTTCGAAGCTGTGAAAGTGCGAAGGTACTATTGTAAGCTCTTGTTTATTTAATGAAGTTTGATTTCTAATACTATTTTCCCCTCTTTCTTACCCTTTGATTAGACTTCTTAATTTTCTCCTAAAAATCAAACCACCAATAAAAGTCCTCTTTATTGAGGCCAAAAGAACTTCGAAGCAATCGTCTAACTAATTGGTTGGCATTTATTAATCTTTGTAAGGACTTATTGATCATTGCTGGCACACTCGAATTACATTTCTAACCTTCAAAAGCCAAAAAAGCTAACATATATTTTTGACACACCCAGTGGCACTATCATTATAATGGCTAGACAAAGACGACAAGGAGAAAATGAGCGCCTTGAAGAAGGCAAAGAAGAAGAAATGACAAACGAATTGGATTTTTCCATTCAAATTTATCAATATGAAATAAATTTGCGTGTGTAACATCCCCAAAATAACTAGAATAATCCAACTCCAAACACTAGTACAATGTGATATAAATAAAATAAGAAGTTTTCATTCATCAGAGTTAATGTACAAAAGATGACACATGCGATATACATTCATAAATTGTTCATCCTGAACCTACAACATGTGTTACAAGATGAAATAAAGAATGGAAGCTAAACATGTATTCATATGCCCTAATGGCTTACATCTTTCCAAGACCATGCTTGGTAACAAACAAACAAAAAAAAAAAAAGTCATAAGCTCAATACAAATAAAGCTCTAGGCTTGTACAAAAGATAAATACAAAGTAAACAAAAGTGAGTCTTCAGCTCCACAATCCACCCAAGCTATGTCCTTAGCAGAGGCATATCACCAATAACTGAAAATGTTTTTCCTAAGTAAGGTGAGCCAAAGCCCAGTAGAAACAATCTAACATAATATATGAATCTTAACAAAGATATAAGTATGATATGCGTATACAATGCCCATGATAAAATCATTCGTATTCTTATGAGATCATAATATGCCAAGTTTCATATTTCAAGCCATTTTATCTCAATTCATTCATGACAATTCATTTTATCGCAATGCATGAGCCAAGTTCATTATTATCTAGACAACCCAAATGAGGCTACAACTCAGTGGTGCTCTAACCAATACAATCATTACACAAATACTTCAAATTTGTCATTTTACAAAAATTTCATCGGCTGGAATCGGCACCCATGTATACACGCGGTTTTCGGGACTTTCACCCTGGACACACAGGCTAACTTAATTTACTAGAGTCCATCTCCTTTCTCCTCCCAAATATGAAATACATCTTCTTTCTTCTCCCAAACATCATACATGTATAATGTATTAAAACATAGTCATGTTCAATGACAACCAATAAGAGATTAGTTTTAATTCATCTAATCCTCATGCAGTTTTTACAACAATCAAAGCTATGCTTCAGTGATAGCCCAAAACAAATATTTCTAAACAGACATACAATCTCTAAGACAGATAAATTATTCAAATTTCTATAGACGAGAGATAACAAGTATCTAACTCCATCGTTTATATAAACATCTATCCAATTTCCCATTCGCCATACCAATTCTATTATTTATACAAAATAATTATTCGAAACATTTTAGGGAAAAACTCAATTTTCTCCCAAATCCAATCTATGTGTCAAAATCAACTAATTTAACACAATACATCATCATATCTACACCCACAACCCTTCTCAATACCTTCATTTGAAAACCCGTCTTTGATCTTAAACCAAAACCCTAGGTTTGTCTAAAATCTTTCAAATTTCAACATTTTTACACAATCAACAGATAACTAAGTTAAAAATCATAGGAGAGTGTAGAAAGTCCCTACTTCAAAGTTAGACGACGAGCAAAGCAAGGAGAAAACTTTAAAGACTCCAAAATTGACTTTTGTTCGGATCAAAATGGAGGCCTTGAGATGCTCTACCCTTTTCCCAAAGACACTAGGGTAGAGAAACCAATGGATCTAGGTGAAAATGTAAAGAGAATGGGAGTTTACTAAGAGAGACTCTAGATCTAGGGTTTTTGGAAAGGAGAGAGAGAGAAATGTGAAAAGGTGATGTAAAATGAGGTTGCTACAAACTAATATACGCATAGTCCACTCGATCGCAAGAAGTGATTCTCACGCGTCAGACACAATATGTTGTTCCGCTCCAGCGCAAGAAATGACGCTCGAGCTCAAAATGCACACCCCCAGTAGTTCTGTAGACAATAGATCAACGCTCAAGCGCAAATAGGACCGCTCGAGCGTAGAATACACTCTCTCAGTAGTTTTGCTGACCTGCAAAAGTACTGAGAGTTTACAAAGCCCACTCGAGTGGAGGAGCAAAATTCTAGGCAACAGGAGTTTGGAAACTAAGCAACCATCCTGTCCTAAACGCAATCCCAAAGCCAAATTGGAGGAGATAAAAGGGAAGCAAGATGTGGCTAACAATATGAAACCATTAAACCCGAGTCCGGGATAAAACAAGAGTCGGGTCAAAATCAGAATCGCTATAATCTCCTCCCTTAAGGAATTTCATCCCCGAAATTTCAAATCAAGTTTTAAAGTTGTATTCAAACTAATACCAACATTGATAATCAATCATTTCCATCGCCATGACCTACTCTCTGGTCATCCATTCTCATCAACTCGATACACAAGTTTCAATATTGAAAGTACAATCCACATTTTCCAAAACATATACAATGCTTATATTAGAGCCATGTTTTCAAAACATATACAACATATACAACGTTTCCATATTTCATTGACATAACACAATTTCAATACATGCTCAAACGTCAATAAACGAATTCGGATACTTCTCACGGACTTCCAACTCACGTTCCCAAGTTAGTTCCTCAACCCTGTGATGTTTTCACAATACTTTAACTAAGGGAATAGTCTTGCCTCACAAGACCTGGTCCCAGGTATCCAAGACTCTCACCGGTATCTCCTCATACGAGGCATCATTATCTACCTCTAAGTTGGTCCATCCAACACGTGCGATGGATCCAACTCATATTTCGGAAGCATACTAATATTAAAGACATCATGAACCTCAGAAAACAGTGGCGACAAGGCCAAACGATAAGCTACCTCTCAGATCCACTCAAGGATCTCAAAAGGCCCAATGAATCGAGGGGACAACTTCCCACTCTTTCCAAACCTCATCAAACCTTTCCTAGGTGATATTTTAAAGCATAAATGGTCTCCTATCTCAAAAGACAAAGGTCTCCTCCTACGGTCGGCATAACGTTTCTGACGACTCTGGGTAATAACCAACCTCCTATGAATAAGTGAAACTTTCTCTGTTGTTTCTCGGACTAACTCCGAACCCAACAATGGTGCATCACCCACTTCTGAGCAACACATAGGAGATTTACACGGTCAGCCATACAAGGCCTCAAACGGTGCCATACCAATACTCGACTGGAAACTATTGTTATAGGCAAATTCCACTGAAGGCAAGTGCCTCTCCCACGAACCCGTAAAGTCAAGGATTCAACCCCGAAGCATATCCTCCAAATTCTGAATGCTGCACTCTAACTGCTCGTCAGCCTAAGGATGATACGTAGTGCTAAAGGTCAATCTCATGCTGAAGGCACTCTATTGGCTCTGCCACAGCTGAGCCGTGAAACGTGGATCTCTATCCAAAACAGTCGTCACTGGACCCTGTGCAACCTCACTATGTCCCTACTATAAAGGTTGACAAGATAATATACCGAGTCACTCACACGTATAGGTATAACGTTTGCTGACTTAGTCAATCGGTCAACTACCACCCAAATGGCATCACTGCCCCGTTGAGTCCTCGAAAGGCCCACAACAAAATCCATTGTGACATGCTCCCACTTCCACTCGACTATAGGCAAGGGTTGCAACAAACCCGCTAGCCTCTGATGTTCGGTCTTCACTTGTTAACAAGTAAGGCACCTCGACACAAATATGGCCACATGCTTCTTCATTTCCCTCTACCAAAACTGGTGACAAAGGTCGTGACACATCTTTGTGCCTCTCGGATGCATCGTAAGGCATGAATGGTGAAACTTTCAGAGTGCCTCCTTTCAGTAAGACTCCGGCAGGAAGAGACGGTCAAGGTATCTAGCACTCAAGTCAGAGTTCACGTTCAAGCCTCTTTCTACCTTCCCATTGGAGATCTTCTCCCAGAAGGATTCTACCTCAAGATCACTCTTTTATGCTTCTATCACTCAGTTTACAAGTGTAGGTTGTGTACCTATCGAAAAAAAGGTTGCAGACTCACTAAGATGCAAGTCAAACTCCCCAATAGCACCCAACATCTCCAATTCCCGGATGGTAATACAAGCTACATTACTAATTGATTTCCTACTCAAGGCATCAGCCACAACATTGGCCTTTCCCAAATGATAATGTAGCTCAAAATCATAATCCTCTATAAACTTCATCCACCTCCTTTGCCTCAAATTCAAGTCTTTCTATGTAAACAGATATTTTAGACTCTTGTGATTAGAAAACACCTCAAACTTCTCACTATACAAATAGTGCCTCCAAATCTTCAAGGCAAAGATTACCGCCGCTAACTCTATGTGTGAGTAGGGTAGTTTCTTTCATATGTTTTCAACTACCGTGAGCCATAGGTCACTACCTTCCCCTCTTGCATCAAAACACAACCCAAACCTTCTCACGAGTATCACAATACACCGAATAGCCCAAACCCCTCTCAGGAAAAATCAAAACTGGAGTAATGGTAAGTCCAGCCTTAAGCTCTTGGAAAGACTTCTCACAAGGCTCACTCCACACAAACTTGATCCATTTCCTTATCAGTCTAGTCAATGGTGAGGCTAGTCTAAAGAAATCCTTCACAAATCTATGATAGTACCCAGCCAACCCCAAGAAACTACAGATCTCAAAGCATTCTTAGGTGGTTCCCAATCTTGTGTTGCCTCTACCTTGGATGAATCTAAAGTCACCCCTTCTCCAGATACCACATGGCCTAAGAACTTAACCTCTCTCAGCCAGAATTCACATTTCCCAAACTTCGCATATAGCTTGTGGGCTCTAAGTAACTCAAGTACTACCCGCAAGTGTTCCTCGTGCTCTACCTTAGAGGGTGAGTAAATTAGGATGTCGTCTACAAAGATGACCACGAAACGGTCTAGGAACTCATGGAAGATCTGGTTCATCAAATCCATTAACACAGCTAGTGCATTGGTTACCCTAAAGGACATCACTAGCAACTCATAATGGCCATACCGCGTATGGAATGCCATCTTCGAGATATCCTCTTCCCTTACTCTCAACTAGTGACAAACTGATCTTAGGTCTATTTTAGAAAAGCAACAAGACCCCTTCAACTGATCAAACAAATCATTTATATGAGGCATTGGGTACTCGTTCTTAATAGTTACCCGGTTCAACTTCTGTTAATCTATACAAAGTCGCAACGCACCATCTTTCTTTTTGGCAAAAAGAGCCGGTGCTCCCTAAGGTGAAGTACTAGGGAGAATAAAACCCTTATCTAGCAATTCCTGGAGTTGAATCTTCAGCTCATTCAACTTGGCAGGTGCAAATCTATACGATGCCATTGAAATCAGTGTCGTACTAGGTACTAAATCAATAGAGAACTCGATCTCACGGTGAGGTGGTAAACTAGCAAGATCATCCGAAAAAACAACCGAGTATTCACAAACTACCCTTGGCAACTTAACTCGAACTTCATGACACTCAGTACTCAAGAAGTTAGCAAGAACACAACTAAGCTCACTCCGCCCACGAGGAACATACACCAGTGGTAAGACTCTATCAACTGTAACAAGCCCGCGGGGGGCCTCGCTACAGCTCGGACTCGACTTTTGTAGTCACGGTTCTAAATCTTGAACCAAAGAGTCCAAATCCGGCAAATCGTTTTGAGAAAACTGATTTTTGAAAGAAGTGCCAAACATGGACTGCTTTGCCAGATACAGAGTCGCCACCTAAATATTTTATTTTGGGAAATTTAGGAAACCCTGACTCGGTGCCAAAAGGCCACGTGTTCGTCATCACCAAAGTTGCCTCGGCTCGGGAACTTGGGTACGATTGGGGAAGGTCACTTCGTGAGCACCCCCGCTCGCCCGATCAAAGATCGGCCTCTACTAACCATGATATCTATTTTTGAAAACATTGTGAGTTCTTATTCCGGTTATTAGCCTAGGTTACTATGTGATGCGCACAGCATACAAGTATAGACTGGATCGCCTGAATTGGAACAAAACATTTTGTTTTTGCTTTTGAAAATGGTTTGCTACCCGCAGGTAGGCTTAAAATGCAGATTTTGCCACCCTCGGGTGGGCTTAGAAAAAGATGGTGTTGCCACTATCTAGTGGACTTAAAACAAACAGTTGATGATTTATTCCAATTCAAATAACCCACCCTTCACCCACAGGCATTCAGGCAGTTATATCATGTAAGCACATAGCCTCATGGTAAGCATGCTATTCATGGCAGTCACTCACACGCATGCAAGGATGCTAAAGCATAAAACTTACCGGGTACTCCAAGCCAAAATAGAAACTACATTAGAAATCATGCATGATCCTAAGTATACAAAAATGCCTAATGCAACACATGCAAAATGCAACTATAGCAGGCTCGGCTATTCTAAGATGGCATATGAAATGCTACAACTATCATGTATTCAATTTGGAATTGAAAGCACAATGCAGTTAGTATGATGCGCCGAGCCCGGTGCATGCAAAACAGATGAATGAATGCAAACATGCTATCATACTGTATGCTAATTGAAACATGCCCTAATCTAACCATCATAAGCGGATAAATAAAAGGGAAGAAAGACGTGGGGTTGGAAGACATACATCACACTCACGCACACTTATTACAGTTGTGCCCTCGCGCAGAGGGTCCGAATAAATAATACAGTCCAAATATTACAATCCCGAATAAAAGAATATTACAGTCCAAAATATTACAAAATCCTAATTAATTAACAAATTAACTAAGAAAATAAATAAAACTGGCATGCAAGCTAGGGACTGCCTTGCTTCTGATGGATGATGCATGTCCGAATTGTCTTGCGCGGAAATCCATCGGAATGCCCCGATTAGCCTCTGTTTACACCTGTTCTTGAAATGCGTGCCAAGCCCCCAAAAGGTTGCTGATTCTCCGTTTTGCTGCAACAGAGAGCAGGAAAGGGGCATAGCAATGTATTTGCACAGATATATGCATGTCTCGATCCTTGTGCCACCGATCACGCATACCGAGGCATGATGGCCGAGGAGTCGAAATGCACAACTCAATATAGAATGAATGCACGTGAAACTACAGCTAAAACCTAACTCCATCATGGATAATCCGGAGTGTCGGTGACTGGGGAATTGAGACACATTTCGTCACTCGAAATACGGAATGTACCTCGTTTCCCGTGCCCGGGCTAACTCATATTCCGAACATGATGCAATATGCATGATATGCATGAATGCAACTAAGATACAATCCTAACGTACACCATGCTATGAAAGTGATATGCCTCGAAATGCATGCACATGGGCACGCAAGCCGAGGCGACGGTATATGCAATGCAAGTGACTAAAATGGCATGGAAAAGGTAACATGGACTTATACTAACATGAGAGAGCCTCAGCCACACTCACATAAGAAGCCGGTTGATGAAAATGAAGTGCCTTGAAATGCGTGCACACGGGTACGCAAACCGAGGCGATGACATACGCAATGCAAATGACATGAAAACATGATATGGGCTTATACCAACCTGAGTGAGCCTCAACCACACTCACATAGGATGTCAGCGGATAAAAATGAGGTGCCTCGAAATGCGTGCACACGGGCACGCAAACCGAGGCAATGGCAAAATGCGATGCAAATGACATGGAAACATGATATGGGCTTATACCAACATGAGAGGGTCTCAGCCACACTCACATAGGATGCCGGCGGATAAAAATGGAGTGCCTCGAAATGCGTGCACACGGGCACGCAAACCGAGGCGATGATAAAATGCGATGTAATGACATGGAAATGACAAATGGGCTTATACCAACATGAGTGAGCCTCAGCCACACTCACGTCGGATGCCGGCGGATAAAAATGAAGTGCCTCGAAATGCGTGCACACGGGCACGCAAACCGAGGCGATAGCAGAATGCAATGCAAATGACATGAAATGGGTAGCAATCATTCTAATGGAATTTCAGCACTAAAATATGGGGGAAAACAGTCCCGAAATGAGGCGAAATGACATGAAATGCATGGAATTGTCCCGAAATGCGAATTTAGGCACCCAAAATGGCCTATAGCTATGCCAAACATGCACAACATGGACATGCAATGCAAACACAGAAGCTAGACAGTCCCAAAAAAGGCACTTTCACAGTTATAAACATGGCCAAACAGCGAGCAAGATAGGGCAAAACAAGCATGCAAGAAATGGCCCTAAACATGAGATTAAAACGAAACTCATAGCTTCTGGCCCCAAACAGGTTAGGGTCCTTCAACAATATTGAAGAGGGACCCAAAATAGGACTATTTACAGTTTATGGAAGCCCCAAAAACAGTACACAAATATGCTAGAAATGCAATGCAAAAATGAGGCTCAAAAGTGGCTATAACATGAGGTATACAAAACATTCATCAAACAAGAAAAGACCCTTAATAAAACATGTTCAGGAGGTCAAAATAAAGCCACTTTTAGTTCGGACCAAGGTCCAAAAACAGCAACATCAGGGGTTGCCAAGGCATACAAAAATGGGACCAAAAAGAGGATATAAAGGGAAGTACAACATGGAAGTCCCAAACAGTGTTAACCCCTTCTTCAATGTTGAAGAGAGGCTCAAAATAAGCCTACTTACAGTTTACAACATGCTCCAAAATAAATCACACACAAGCTAAAAATATCATGCAAGAAAATGACTTTTTAGATGGATAATGAAGCAAGTGCAAGGTGGAGGGCTCAAACAGGGTTGAGCCCTTAATGAGACATGAAAATGAGCTCAAAAAAAGGGTACTTTCAGTTTTGGTCGGAGCTCAAATGTATAAGAAGGAGAGGCTAAGAAATATTGCAAAGAAAAGCTCAAAAGAGAGAAAATGGTAACTCACCCTTGGAGACAAGTCTTTTGTTGCTTCTTGGACCAATTTGCAGCTCCTTTAGCCTTTGAGAAGCCCTACTTGTTGCTGGGAATGAAGTGGTGGTGGTAGAGCTTGGTGGTGATGAAGAAAATAAGGTATAGGACTTAAGGATTTTTAGGAAAATGAGAAGGATGGAGGGAGATATGGATCTTGACGCTTGAAGAACAAATTTTCTAACCCTTAAAACAAACAATGGCAGCTGGTTATAAGGACCAAAAGGAGGGTGTAAAGGTGGGGCAAAAAGGAGGTAAGCTTTCCCCCACAAAATATCCCCCGGATTGGGATATTTTCTGGGGGAAACAGCTGCACAGCAGTAAAGTACCAATCATGAGGAACATGGCCGGCCCTTTACTTTTTCTGCAGGTGGCCGGCAGGCCACCCCCCCTAGCCGGCCGGCTAGGGGTCAAAAGGGTCAAGAAGATTTTCTGGCCGGCCACCAACTGGTAGTGCCCTCCTATGTGTTTACAACACAACCCTGTGGTTAAAATTCCAAGAAAGTGGGTCCAAGGGGTTCAATATTAGCCCGGAAGGAGGGGGTCAAAAGGGTCAGGTAGCATTAATGGCCGGCCACCAACTTTTAGGGTCCTCTCATGTGTGTACATCACAAATATGTGGTTCAAAGTTCAAGAAAAAGGGTCCAAGGGGTTCAACATTAGCCCGGAAGGAGGGGGTCAAAAGGGTCAGGTAGCATTAATGGCCGGCCATCAACTTTTAGGGTCCTCTCATGTGTGTACATCACAAATATGTGGTTTGGGTTTGAAGAAAATGGCTCCAAGGTGTTCAACATTAGCCCGGAAGTGTGAAAAACGGGCATCGGAGGGCGTCGGAGGATATATAACTGGTTTCTGCAACAATTGCTAGCCTCCCACCCTTCCATGACCTTCCTAGTGATGAAACAGAGGTACCTGCCAAAAATGAACGAAAACTGATGCAAAACGAATGCTCGGGGGCCAAAACACGCAGTTCGGGGTCCCGAAAATGGGCTGTTAAGCACCGAAAGTGGCGCTCGGCCACGAAGTGGGTTTCTCAGACCCCAGTGTCCCTCAAAAGGGAGCAAATAGGAAGTATGCCAAAAATCAGAGCAAACGGAGATGGTTAGGCGGTCCCGAACCGAGGCACACGGCTTGACGGTCCCGGAAAACCAGAAACCGGGCTCCGAAATGGGCAAAATGGCCTACGGCCACAGAATGTAGCCCACGGCCACTGAGAGATGGTCTACAGGACCTCTCCCTCCCCCTCAGGAAAAGAAACAGAGAAAACCGAGTCTGGTTCGCAAACCGAGGCAAGGCACAGAAGAGGGTTCGGAAGTCCGGAGGCAGGGCTCGCAGCCAAGACTCTGAAACTTCTGAACGAGCACATTATGCAATATCACCAAGTGCTCAATTGGTGACGTCTGAGTCTCAAGGTCGGTCAAAAATGGGGTGTCTACAGTTGCCCCTCTTTGACAGAACTCGGAAGTCATAAGAATGACGGGAGTGAATGTCAAAGCCCAGAGACGACCCATTTTTGACAAGGCCGACGACTTAGACAAACATACAAAATAGCGAAGATGCGCCCGCAGGCATGCCCGCAGGTAGGGGCAAAATGCAAATGATATGCAGAAATTTTTTGAAGATTGGACTTATACGCTACGCGAAGCCGATTCGAAAATTGAGGATTCATGCAATGCACTGTAATGTAGTGGCTAAAATGCAATGTAATGGCTTAGAGGTAAAGGCACCTTACAGGGGCAATTGGCAATGACTTACCTCATGCTGCTGGGGATCTTTCGCTTCTTCTTGGTTGAAACACAGGTACTACTTTTCTCCCTGACCATGGTCGCAGTTTTCCCTATTCTCCAACGGGGTAACAGACTAGGTTGGCTCAGTATCCAGAATTGAGGTGCATACACGCTATCTCAACCTATGGGGCTTCCATACAGATTTCAAGCCGAGGACACGCCTCTGGGTATTTAAACCAGACTTTAGTCTCGGAAATCCTGAACCTTTGTGTTCTAGGCATCAGCCATTCGAACTCTAGTTTCCACCGTCTCAGTTGGTCTCCTAGGAACTCACCGCAAACACGGGCAGGTGGCTATACCAGACCACCGGAAGTCGTTCGGGCACGACAAACACCAAAGGAATTGCACCTTTAGAGGATTTAAGGTCTCCTAGACCAAGAGTGCACAAGATAGTGCGAATAAAGATGCAGGATTTAAGGTCTCCGCAGACCGGAGGATTTAAGGTCTCCTAGACCGGGGAGTGCACAAGACAGTGCGAATAAAGATGCAGGATTTAAGGTCTCCGCAGACCGGAGGATTTAAGGTCTCCTAGACCGGGGAGTGCACAAGACAGTGCGAATAAAGATGCAGGATTTAAGGTCTCTGCAGACCGGAGGATTTAAGGTCTCCTAGACCAGGGAGTGCACAAGACAGTGCGATGCAGAGTGAATGCACAAAACAGTGCTAAACAGATGCACAAAATGGTGCGATGCTAAAGGTGTACAAAACAGTACGAGCAAGGTGAATGCACCAAACAGTGCGATACAAATAAGGTGCGCAAGATAGCGCGATACAATGCACTAACAAGTATAGGTGAGATGTGGAAGATAGCGCGATGGAATGCATGCAAAATGCAAGTAAGGTGCACAAAACAGTGCAATGCGCAAGAAAGCGCGAGTGATTTGAAATGCACAGGACAGTGCGATACGCTAAACAGCGCGATTGAAATGCACTAAACAGTGCGATGCACTAAACAGTGCGATACGCTAAACAGCGCGATTGAAATGCACTAAACAGTGCGATTGATTCGAAATGCACTAGACAGTGCGATGCGCTAAACAGCGCGATTGAAATGCACTAAACAGTGCGATACGCTAAACAGCGCGATTGAAATGCACTAAACAGTGCGATACGCTAAACAGCGCGATTGAAATGCACTAAACAGTGCGATTGATTTGAAATGCACTAGACAGTGCGATGCGCTAAACAGCGCGATTGAAATGCACTAAACAGTGCGATACGCTAAACAGCGCGACTGAAATGCACTAAACAGTGCGATACGCTAAACAGCGCGATTGAAATGCACTAAACAGTGCGATTGATTTGAAATGCACTAGACAGTGCGATGCGCTAAACGGCGCGATTGATTTGAAATGCACTAGACAGTGCGAGTGAGATACAACCACAAGATGCACAAGACGGTGCTAGTGAGATACAACGTGTAAGTGCACAAGATAGTGCGAGTGAATGCATGTTCTATGCAAATGAGGTGCATTTTCTATGCAAGTATGGAAGAGTGCATTTTCTATGCAAAAGATACGAGCATTTTCTATGCAAGAAACAGGAGCATATTCTATGCAATATTGAAAGCAAATTCTATGCAGGATCGAAAGCAAGCATATTCTATGCATGAATCATAACGATGTGCGGCACGCATGCGACAACAGTGTATATGAAAATGCACATTCTATGTAGTAGAGGAGCATCAAATATGTACTCTGGTGCCTCTGATTTACCTCTTAGAGGACTTTGCAGCACACTCAGCTCAAAAAGGGGCACACCCTGTTCATATTGGCGAGAGATAACATCTGCTGCTGCTGCTTTAATTGCCGTTTTGACTTGAAGCATGCTTAAGCTTGGAGTAGAGGCACACTCATTCTTCAGGGCACTGGCAAGGCCTGAAGAGGTACATATGGAATGCAATCTCGGAATTTTCTGAAGGTGGAACACACTCAGATGCTCAAAATTTTCCCTATTTTCTTTTGCTTTGCAGTTCGGAACCATATATAGCTTCAGATAGGTCCCGGTTTTGCTGTTCTGACATGACCTGGGTTGAACCCTGCGGTTTTATGAAAGAACGAATCTTGTTTTGCACAGATGTGGAGAACGGCATAGCACTCGGAGCACAAAATGATTTTATTTTTGAAATTGGGAGATGAGTTTTCGACCAAGTATTGAGCCTACGACTGAACACAGCAAAACGACTCAACAAGGAAATAAAAGGCACACAACCTAGACACATCGAGTAACACTCGAAACGACTCAAAACAAGAATCGAGATAAAACAAAAAGACACGACACTCAGACGTGCACAGGGAGTCTGTTTCACCGGGTAGTGCTTCCCACCCTTTCTCATTTGTGATTCTCACATCACTCGGCCTTCAAGCTCTATTTTTCTGAAAAAAGCCCTTTTCTCACTTTTCCTCTCATCGCACATCTCTCTATTCTTCAATCTCTCATTTTTCATCCCTCCCCTGGGTGGTTGATGGATAAACAACAAATTATGGGCTCGTGCCCCTAGCATTCTGCTAGGTTCTCTTTCTTCCACTCACAGCTAGTGAATTCTTCCCACGGAAAGGTTGCGCTACAACTGGGTGTGTAGCAAGTCTGCAGCTAACATCATTTGATGATGCTCTGTTGGGGAGTTTGGACGTGATAAGGTCTGTCCAAATGATGGAGTGGAATATCTTGCCCCATTCTAGCTCGTGCTTCGCACTTTGCTTGATACCTCGTTGCTTGGAGGATGTGAGAGCTTTCTGCCCTTAGTTGTTAACTTCAGTTGTGCCCTATTCTGGCAGGTAGAGTGCCCTTCTTGGCAAGTATGTGGACAATGGGAAAGACAGGAAGCCTGACTCAACTGTGCCCCTAGTTCATCATTTTGACCATTTTTGTTTTAGTTTTCTCCTAAAAAAAATTTGACCAAAATGAGAGTTAGATTAACATGCTTGTTCAATTTTCCGATTTAAAATCATGCAAGTTAGGCTATGAGCACTGAGAGTTTTCCTTTTTTGGGTCCAAGAAGT
The DNA here is from genome assembly GCF_055761805.1 of Camellia sinensis. Lineage (NCBI taxonomy): Eukaryota > Viridiplantae > Streptophyta > Magnoliopsida > Ericales > Theaceae > Camellia > Camellia sinensis. The sequence continues at coordinate 65,181,649 of NC_138968.1, read as the reverse complement.
GGTCCAGTTTTTAAAATGGAATACTTTTCGAGAAGATTAGTCAACCTCAGTAAAAATTCTCAAAAACTATTTTTGGAAACGACCACTGCTCAACGAGCACGGAACCTACTCTCGAGATGCACAACCTCGGATCCATAGCAACGGAAAATTGCCCCTTGCTTGAGGGGAACTGCATGGCAACGGAAAGTTGCCCCTTGTTTGAATGGCACCGCAGCGCATTTGAATGGCAACGGAAAGTTGCCCCTTGTTTGGATGGCACCGCAGCGCATTTGAATGGCAACGGAAAGTTGCCCCTTGTTTGGATGGCACCGCAGCGCATTGTAGGCAGTCCTCAGAGCGACGAACACAACTAGACTCTCAGATACAGAGAAGACAAAGATGACCAAAACCATCGCATGGACACAATCGAATTTGAAATGTTTTACGGCTGGACTTCAGAATGAAGTTGCCTACGTATCCCAAAGATGGGAATCAAGCCTCACGTAGTTCGGGGTTAAGGTACACTCGGGTATTAACCTCTCCTTTTTAGGCTCTAACTTTTGCCAAGGCGCCCGTTGTGGGCTTTCGACCTTGCGAGCTTTGTTTTTCCTTTCTTTTCAATTCTTTTCATTTCTTTTCTTTTTTGATTTTTTTGTTCTCTTTTCTTTGCATCTTTCTTTTTTGTTCCCTTTTTTTCTTTTTGCATTTTTTTTTGCTTCTTCTTTTTTGTATATTTTTTTTTCTTGCTCTAACGTTTGCCTGGGTCGCCCTTCCGGGTTTTCGGCCCAGCGAGCCTCTCAAGGGTAAAAGTGTAGCTTGGTCCATGCCAAATGGTTATAGGGTTTCGAAGCCACCCGTATCCAGGAGAGTGGCTGTTGTTTTGCAGGAGGATTCATCTCCGGCTCTTCGAGCACATCTGACATCTTTGCCCCTAGTTCAAAGGGTACTTCTGTTCTAACTTTGCAAGCTTCTTCTGATCTTCTGATCTTCTTGATCCGACTTTCCTGGCCTCTTGTTCGAGGGCTGCTTCAAATCTGGCCACACAGGCCTCATGCCGTAGTTGACCGTTGAACCTTCTGAATTCAAGTTCAAGGTTTGGAAGCAAAGGGGTTGAGCCTCGAGGCTGAGAGCGACCCTAGGCTGCACAATCTCAAGAGCGATTCCACACAGGTCTTCGCAGGATCGCGCAAAATATTTTGTTTTTGAAAATTTTTAAGAAAGCGACAAATCACTCGCGCTGAAGATAGTGTGAAACCAGTCTGGGTCAAGCCAAGGTCCTTCTCAGTACTCACGCTAACAAGCATGATTTCATTCATTAAGGGTTTAGCACGCCTCTCTTTCTCTCAAATGATCAAAGTTTTGCAAATCCCGAGGAATTCCTTCCTCTTCGTTTTCACTGCAGTGTTCAAAAAATTTTGGAAAACTTAGGTCGATGCAATGATTCTGGGGCACAAGAGAGCAGGTGGAATGTACTGCCATTTCATTCAGATTTCGTCACAACTAGCACACGGCAGAAGCGAACACAGAAGTGCAAAAATTACTGCTGTTTCATTCAAATCTGTTGGTACAACTGGCTCCCTGGCAGAAACAGACTTAAAACAAAACGAAAAGACAAACACAAAACAAAATGGTGATGCCCGAGGTAACACCCCCCGGGATCACCCGACTCCTATACAACAGGACTGACTCGATACAACAAAACAGATCCAAAATAAAAAGAGACTGACTCAAAACAAAAAGACAGACTCAAAACAAAACAACAAGACTGACCCAATACCCGAGTCGGAAACCGGCATTCGCAAATGCTCAAAACAGTGCATGCCATCCACCATATCTGGAGTAAACTGAGCGCTGCCCGCAGGTGGTTCATCCCTCCAATCGCATCACATTATCCCCTACAAGTTCACTGATCAAGTGCCGATAGACTTTGCAGGACCTGGTGCGGGGATGACCCCATTGTCAAATAGATCCTGTACTTCATGGCGAAGACGGAAGCAGGCGTTGGTAGTATGGCCAGTTTGTTGATGGTACGCGCAGTACTGGGTAGTATCATGTGTAGCCGGAAGAGGGTTCGGGAGAGGCCGAGGCTCAAGGGGTTTGAGATGGCCTTGTCCAACAAGGATTTGGAGAGCTTTGGACAAAGGCATATAGAGGGCATGGAAGACCCTCCGACCTCGGGGTTGGTATTTCAAGGTTTGTGGATTTTTGCTGGACGCACCAGCAGGGGGATTAGCAAGTGCTGGCCTAGTTTGCTGATCTCTTCCGAGTGGAGGATTAGGGCTGAAAGGAACATTCCTCGTACAAAGGCCCTTCCCCTGGCTTGCCTCTTGATTCAGACTGCTCTCATTCTGAGAGGCGAAAGTGTCATCCACAGTTTTTGTAACAACTGCGAGGACTTGCTCTTTGTTCAGTCCCTCAGCTTTCAAAGCCTCAATATCCCACCGAAGGTGTTCATGGGGGCCAATGCCTGCCCCTACCTTGCTCTTACCAGTCACTTCTTCTTTGTCAAGAGATTGGCTTTCGTCAAATGCAACCCGTCCCAACATCGGGGAGTCTTTCGACATGAAGTTCCCGGTATGTGGTGTGGTCGATGATGGAGCCAATGTCCCGGAGGCCAGATCCGTCACGATTTTTTGAAGATCTTTAATCATTCCCATCAACTCGGAAGTAGTGGGTTCACGGGTTTCAGATGGTTGAGGTTCAGGTGCACCCATCATGCATAAGTCCATACTTTCTGGGATAAACACCTCAGGCTTGGGTAGATGGGCCGGGGTGATGTATATGCTGGGGTCAAAGGTGGATGGCAGTATGTGGATGAGATTGAGGTAAACAGGAGATGTTTGGCCATTGGGGTCTGAAGGTGGAGCTATCGTCCGGTTGTCGATGAGATTTTGGATCTCATGACGAAGGCGGTAGCAACGGTCGGTGCCATGACCGCGCTGCTGATGGTACATACAATACTTGGCGGGGTTATGTCTGGCTGGGAGTGGGTCGGGAAGAGGTTGAGGATCGAGGGGTTTGAGATGCCCTTTTTCCATCAAGGCTTTTAGTGTGCTAGTCAGGCTCATATAGAGGGGGGTGAAAGTTCTACCCTGAGCTCGGACTGAGCCGGTTGTTTCTATGCTTGGTTTGGCAAAAGGGTTGGCTGTGGTGACTGTATTGATTTCGGTGGGTTTGGGAATAGCGCTACTACCAGCGTTGGTACTCCCTAAAATCACCTTCTTTGTCAGTTCCCTTGTCCTGGGAATGATCCCACTGTTGAACGCATTCTCGACTTGAACCCCCAGTTCATGCAAATTTTTGAAAGTGAATAGTGGAGCGACTATCAACTTTTGTAACATATCACGCTCGAGGTTTCGGACCATCATCTGCACTTGATCCCTCTCAGAAGGGCGACGATCTGTCATTTGTGCTGCCTTTGCTCTCCACCTTGCAACGAATTCCACAAAAGGCTCTGTTGGGTTCTGGCGGGTTGCTTCAAGCTCTTGGATGGTCATTTCAACTTGGGTATTGTAGGAATACTGATCGACAAAGGCCTCAGCCAGCTCTTCCCAGTTTTGCTTCACTGTATCCTCCAATTTGGTATACCAAGTGGCTGCTACACCCGACAGGGTTCTTCCATACAGAGAGAGTTTCTGTGGCTTAGTCAGACCCATCGGCTTCAGGACATCTAGGAAAAGTCGGATATGTACCATTGGATCTCCAGACCCGTCGAAACGATCGATATATGGCATTTTGAATCTGTCTGGGAGCCGGATGGAAGCCTCGGTGTGCCCATCCTCAATGCCAGGAATGGAGTTAAGGCCCTGTGCCTTTTTGAATTGCTTCTCAAGGTTTGCAATTTTCACTGTTGTCAGATTGAACTCATCAACATGAAAGGGTTGAGTTCTCTCATTAGGCTGCACCTGGGGTCTGAGCACCTGAGCTTGAGCCAACCCTTCTCGAGGATTCAGACACTGCAAGTCTTCAACTGGCGGAATTGGGTCAAAGTTCGGCTGGGGTCCCAAAGCTGGATGTGAGGCAGATGTCCCAGATGGGCGCTGCGTTTCAATACTGGTCTCAGCCTGCATGGTAGTTCCCTGATTCAGCGCTGCTGTCACGGCCGCTAACTCTTCCGAACCCTGTGCCATCACGGTCTGCTGAGTCCGAACAAAGGTGATGTGACTGGCGACTGACGGATTAGATGAACAGATGAGCCCTGACCGGCTTTTCTTTACCTTGCCTCAGCGAAAGAACACTGGTTGCCCTTGAATTGAATTTCTGACCTAACAAAGTCTATCAGCACAAGTTCAATGAACCTCGGGGGATATCGGAGCCTTCTGAAGCTATGGTTCCCAGACTACCTAGCAAAAAAGAAAACAGACAGCATCTCAGCCTGATTCTATCTGAACAGATACGAGCATAGTTGAATGAGTGTGCCCTCTACTGAATTCTGCCCCAAAATTCGGCCTCAAAATCTGAGTCTGATACCCACAGGTAAAGCTGACTCCCAAATACTGATAGTAATGCCCGCAGGCCTGATGCCCAAATTCGCAAACTGGTGCCCGCAGGCCTGATGCCCAAACTCATATTCCGATACATGCATTCCTGTAGAGACGCACTCTAAAGCACATAACAGATAAGTGAGAGCCAAAACACCCCTATGTTGGGGTAGGGTTTCCCTGTCTTATTTTGTCAGGAGCTAGGGTTTCATTACGCACGCAGCGGTTTCAAACAACCTATAAACGGGTAAGCAACCTATCCTAGTTTGGAATAGTCACTATGGATCCGAATATGCACTAGGTCGAATGGTCAAAGAGGGTGCCCCGGTAAAACCGGGGTTTGTGTTCCCATACTGGCAGAGCCCACAACCGGTCAGCCTTATGGTCATGCCTTGACAAGACAAGCCTCCGGCAAACCGTTCAGGAATAGCAGATGGCAAACACGGTGTCCTACGCGCACCAATGCAAATGCAATGCAAAGAAACACACAAGTGTAGACAAAAACTGACATCATGAGTTCGAGTCAAGTTCTCTAAATCCCCAGCAGAGTCGCCAGAAACTGTAACAAGCCCGCGGGGGGCCTCGCTACAGCTCGGACTCGACTTTTGTAGTCACGGTTCTAAATCTTGAACCAAAGAGTCCAAATCCGGCAAATCGTTTTGAGAAAACTGATTTTTTAAAGAAGTGCCAAACATAGACTGCTTTGCCAGATACAGAGTCGCCACCTAAATATTTTATTTTGGGAAATTTAGGAAACCCTGACTCGGTGCCAAAAGGCCACGTGTCCGTCATCACCAAAGTTGCCTCGGCTCGGGAACTTGGGTACGATTGGGGAAGGTCACTTCGTGAGCACCCCCGCTCGCCCGATCAAAGATCGGCCTCTACTAACCATGATATCTAATTTTGAAAACATTGTGAGTTCTTATTCTGGTTATTAGCCTAGGTTACTATGTGATGCGCACAGCATACAAGTATAGACTGGATCGCCTGAATTGGAACAAAACATTTTGTTTTTGCTTTTGAAAATGGTTTGCTACCCGCAAGTAGGCTTAAAATGCAGATTTTGCCACCCTCGGGTGGGCTTAGAAAAAGATGGTGTTGCCACTATCTAGTGGGCTTAAAACAAACAGTTGATGATTTATTCCAATTCAAATAACCCACCCTTCACCCACAGGCATTCAGGCAGTTATATCATGTAAGCACATAGCCTCATGGTAAGCATGCTATTCATGGCAGTCACTCACACGCATGCAAGGATGCTAAAGCATAAAACTTACCGGGTACTCCAAGCCAAAATAGAAACTACATTAGAAATCATGCATGATCCTAAGTATACAAAAATGCCTAATGCAACACATGCAAAATGCAACTATAGCAGGCTCGGCTATTCTAAGATGGCATATGAAATGCTACAACTATCATGTATTCAATTTGGAATTGAAAGCACAATGCAGTTAGTATGATGCGCCGAGCCCGGTGCATGCAAAACAGATGAATGAATGCAAACATGCTATCATACTGTATGCTAATTGAAACATGCCCTAATCTAACCGTCATAAGCGGATAAATAAAAGGGAAGAAAGACGTGGGGTTGGAAGACATACATCACACTCACGCACACTTATTACAGTTGTGCCCTCGCGCAGAGGGTCCGAATAAATAATACAGTGCAAATATTACAGTCCCGAATAAAAGAATATTACAGTCTAAAATATTACAAAATCCTAATTAATTAACAAATTAACTAAGAAAATAAATAAAACTGGCATGCAAGCCAGGGACTGCCTTGCTTCTGATGGATGATGCATGTCCGAATTGTCTTGCGCGGAAATCCATCGGAATGCCCCGATTAGCCTCTGTTTACAGCTGTTCTTGAAATGCGTGCCAAGCCCCCAAAAGGTTGCTGATTCTTCGTTTTGCTGCAACAGAGAGCAGGAAAGGGGCATAGCAATGTATTTGCACAGATATATGCATGTCTCGATCCTCGTGCCACCGATCACGCATACCGAGGCATGATGGCCGAGGAGTCGAAATGCACAACTCAATATAGAATGAATGCACATGAAACTACAGCTAAAACCTAACTCCATCATGGATAATCCGGAGTGTCGGTGACTGGGGAATTGAGACACATTTCGTCACTTGGAATACGGAATGTACCTCGTTTCCCGTGCCCGGGCTAACTCCTATTCCGAACATGATGCAATATGCATGATATGCATGAATGCAACTAAGATACAATCCTAACATACACCATGCTATGAAAGTGATATGCCTCGAAATGCGTGCACATGGGCGCGCAAGCCGAGGCGACGGTATATGCAATGCAAGTGACTAAAATGGCATGGAAAAGGTAACATGGACTTATACTAACATGAGAGAGCCTCAACCACACTCACATAAGAAGCCGGTTGATGAAAATGAAGTGCCTCGAAATGCGTGCACACGGGCACGCAAACCGAGGCGATGACATACGCAATGCAAATGACATGAAAACATGATATGGGCTTATACCAACCTGAGTGAGCCTCAGCCACACTCACATAGGATACCGGCGGATAAAAATGAGGTGCCTCGAAATGCGTGCACACGGGCACGCAAACCGAGGCAATGGCAAAATGCGATGCAAATGACATGGAAACATGATATGGGCTTATACCAACATGAGAGGGTCTCAGCCACACTCACATAGGATGCCGGCGGATAAAAATGGAGTGCCTCAAAATGCGTGCACACGGGCACGCAAACCGAGGCGATGATAAAATGCGATGTAATGACATGGAAATGACAAATGGGCTTATACCAACATGAGTGAGCCTCAGCCACACTCACGTCGGATGCCGGCGGATAAAAATGAAGTGCCTCGAAATGCGTGCACACGGGCACGCAAACCGAGGCGATAGCAGAATGCAATGCAAATGACATGAAATGGGTAGCAATCATTCTAATGGAATTTCAGCACTAAAATATGGGGGAAAACAGTCCCGAAATGAGGCGAAATGACATGAAATGCATGGAATTGTCCCGAAATGCGAATTTAGGCACCCAAAATGGCCTATAGCTATGCCAAGCATGCACAACATGGACATGCAATGGAAAGACAGAAGCTAGACAGTCCCAAAAAAGTCACTTTCACAGTTATAAACATGGCCAAACAGCGAGCAAGATAGGGCAAAACAAGCATGCAAGAAATGGCCCTAAACATGAGATTAAAAAGAAACACATAGCTTCTGGCCCCAAACAGGTTAGGGTCCTTCAACAATGTTGAAGATGGACCCAAAATAGGACTATTTACAGTTTATGTCAGCCCCAAAAACAGTACACAAATATGCTAGAAATGCAATGCAAAAATGAGGCTCAAAAGTGGCTATAACATGAGGTATACAAAACATTCATCAAACAAGAAAAGACCCTTAATAAAACATGTTCAGGAGGTCAAAATAAAGCCACTTTTAGTTCGGACCAAGGTCCAAAAACAGCAACATCAGGGGTTGCCAAGGCATACAAAAATGGGACCAAAAAGAGGATATAAAGGGAAGTACAACATGGAAGTCCCAAACAGTGTTAACCCCTTCTTAAATGTTGAAGAGAGGCTCAAAATAAGCCTAATTACAGTTTACAACATGCTCCAAAATAAATCACACACAAGCTAAAAATATCATGCAAGAAAATGACTTTTTAGATGGATAATGAAGCAAGTGCAAGGTGGAGGGCTCAAACAGGGTTGAGCCCTTAATGAGACATGAAAATGAGCTCAAAAAAAGGGTACGTTCAGTTTTGGTCGGAGCTCAAATGTATAAGAAGGAGAGGCTAAGAAATATTGCAAAAAAAAGCTCAAAAGAGAGAAAATGGAAACTCACCCTTGGAGACAAGTCTTTTGTTGCTTCTTGGACCAATTTGCTGCTCCTTTAGCCTTTGAGAAGCCCTCCTTGTTGCTGGGAATGAAGTGGTGGTGGTAGAGCTTGGTGGTGATAAAGAAAATAAGGTATAGGACTTAAGGATTTTTAGGAAAATGAGAAGGATGGAGGGAGATATGGATCTTGAGGCTTGAAGAACAAATTTTCTAACCCTCAAAACAAACAATGGCAGCTGGTTATAAGGACCAAAAGGAGGGTGTAAAGGTGGGGCAAAAAGGAGGTAAGCTTTCCCTCACAAAATATCCCCCGGATTGGGATATTTTCTGGGGGAAACAGCTGCACAGCAGTAAAGTACCAATCATGAGGAACATGGCCGGCCCTTTACTTTTTCTGCAGGTGGCCGGCCGGCCACCCCCCCTAGCCGGCCGGCTAGGGGTCAAAAGGGTCAAGAAGATTTTTTGGCCGGCCACCAACTGGTAGTGCCCTCCTATGTGTTTACAACACAACCCTGTGGTTAAAATTCCAAGAAAGTGGGTCCAAGGGGTTCAATATTAGCCCGGAAGGAGGGGGTCAAAAGGGTCAGGTAGCATTAATGGCCGGCCACCAACTTTTAGGGTCCTCTCATGTGTGTACATCACAAATATGTGGTTCAAAGTTCAAGAAAAAGGGTCCAAGGGGTTCAACATTAGCCCGGAAGGAGGGGGTCAAAAGGGTCAGGTAGCATTAATGGCCGGCTACCAACTTTTAAGGTCCTCTCATGTTTGTACATCACAAATATGTGGTTTGGGTTTGAAGAAAATGGCTCCAAGGTGTTCAGCATTAGCCCGGAAGTGTGAAAAACGGGCATCGGAGGGCGTCGGAGGATATATAACTGGTTTCTGCAACAATTGCTGGCCTCCCACCCTTCCATGACCTTCCTAGTGATGAAACAGAGGTACCTGCCAAAAATGAACGAAAACTGATGCAAAACGAATGCTCGGGGGCCAAAACACGCAGTTCGGGGTCCCGAAAATGGGCTGTTAAGCACCGAAAGTGGCGCTCGGCCACGAAGTGGGTTTCTCAGACCCCAGTGTCCCTCAAAAGGGAGCAAATAGGAAGTATGCCAAAAATCAGAGCAAACGGAGATGGTTAGGCGGTCCCGAACCGAGGCACACGGCCTGACGGTCCCGAAAAACCGGAAACCGGGCTCCGAAATGGGCAAAATGGCCTACGGCCACAGAATGTAGCCCACGGCCACTGAGAGATGGTCTACAGGACCTCTCCCTCCCCTCAGGAAAAGAAACAGAGAAAATCGAGTCTGGTTCGCAAACCGAGGCAAGGCACAGAAGAGGGTTCGGAAGTCCGGAGGCAGGGCTCGCAGCCAAGACTCTGAAACTTCTGAACGAGCACATTATGCAATATCACCAAGTGCTCAATTGGTGACGTCTGAGTCTCAAGGTCGGTAAAAAATGGGGTGTCTACATCAACCCAGTCCCCCAAGAAATAAAAACAATTACCGCTTAGGGTACATACAGTAACCCTCTGATGGTGGTAATCTATAACAGTTCGATATAATGACAACCAATCCATGCCCAGTATAATGTCAAAACTAGATATATCAATCAGTACAAATGCAAAAGGAAGTCGGCGACTGGCAATCTCTATGTCACAACCCCGACACCCCTGCTTCAAAACAACCTCACCACCAATAGGTGGTTTTACACAGATAGAAGATGCTAATTGAGCCAACTCTAATTCCAAAACTTATGAAAATGTAGAACAGATAAGTGAATGGGATGCAACCGTATCAATCAACACATTAGCAACAGAATTGCTAAATAAGAAGGTACCTCTCACTACCGAAGGCGTTTGTGCTAAATCTGGTACGATAACAACATACACACGCCCTATAGGTCTCTGCTCAACCTGTTCACCCCTTGGAGCATAAGCTTAATGTACTGATCGAGCCGAAGAGGCTCCCTAATTGGCCCTTGAGGCCTGTGTTAACTGTGCAGGCTGGTGGCTCTATGTTTCTCTCGAACCAGACACACCGAGTGTGCCACCCAACTGAGGGCAAAATCTCTTCATGTGCCCCGCCTACTGATAGCAAGCGAACGGCTAGCCTCTCCCCTGACTCTAGCTCTCTACGGGCAAACTGGAGACTTGTGACCGAACTAGCCACACTTGTAACAAGTGAAATCTCCCGGACCACCTCTCCCAGAACCTGAATTCGGCACTGGAAAAGTGGACCTCGATTGAGTTCCTTTGGACTGTTGTGGGGTAGGACCCTTCTGCCTCTTACTGTCCCCCTGAATATCCTAACTCCTCCTAGAGCCCCTCATCCTCTCCTCCTTTATATGTATTATGGTCTCAAGATGAGCCGCCGCCTCCACAAGGCATCCCTAGTCTCTAATCATTGACCCAACCACTTTGAACATGAGCCCAGTCCTCAATCGCTTCTCAAACTCTAAACAGTGACGCTCCTCAGTCGCCACGAGTTCTGGTGTAAACCTCGACAGGCTGGTAAATATTGCCTCAAACTCGATCACTAGAGTGCTTAACTTCTTGAGCTTGGAGAACTGGTCTCTTAACTTTTTCCTAACCGTGGGAGATAGAAAATTGTCTTGGAAGGCGCTGATAAAAGCCTCCCAAGTCACTCCAATGTGCCCACGCGCATACTTCCACCACTGACCTGTATTTCCCTTCAACTAGAAGGATGCTGTGGCTCGCCTTTTTTGTGACCCCTCTCGGAAGCTCTGAAAGAAAGGCCTCACAGTTCGGACTCCCGCGGTTCTAAATCTAATCTCACAAGTGCAATGTGAAATTGATAAACACCAAAGAGTCCAAATCCGGTAAATCATTTTGGAAAATCAATTTTAAATCAAATAATGCCAAAATTGGACTGCTTTGCCAAATATAGAATCGCCACCTAAATATTTTATTTTTGGAGAAATTTAGAAAACCTTGACTCATGCTTAAGGTCACGTGTCCGTCATCACCAAAGTTGCCTCGGTTAGGGAACTTAGGTACGAGAGGGAAAGGTCATGAATTGAGCACCCTCGCTTGTCCGATCAAAGATCAGTCTCTACTAATCATGATATGATTTTTTTATAAACATTATGTGCTCTTGTTCCGGTTATTAAACTAATGTTTGTTCCGGTTATTAAACTAGCTTTACTCATGTTTATGATGCGCACAAGCAAGTATAGACTAGTTTGCTCAATTTGGAACAACTCAACTCATGTTTGTTTGTGAAAATGGTTTGAATTTGCCATCTCAAGTGGGCTTAAAGATTGCGAATTTGCCACCAAACATAGTGGTCTTAAAACACGATTTGTCACTCAACAAAGTAGGCTTAAAACATACATTTGTTGAATCGTTCCAATTCAAACAACAAGCCTTCGTCCACAGGCATTCATGTAGTTTAGCATTTAAGTACATAGCCTCATGGCAAGTATGCTAATTATGGCATCATTCACACTTATGCAAGTATGTAAAGCATAAAACTCACCTAGTACTCCAAGTTAGGAAAACATGTGTTAGTAAAATATGCATGATTCCTAACTATGTTAAGTGTCTAATGCAACACACGCAATATGCAATTAATAGGCTCGGCTACTAATATGGCATATGAAGCAATTTGATAACATGCGTTTAAATACGTATTCAAAGAATTATTGAAATGACAATGCAGTTAGAATGATGCACCAAGCCTCAGTGCATGCAAGACAAATGAATGGATGCAAGCATAAGGTATGCTAATTTGAAATATGTTTGTAATCTAACCATCGAAAGCGATTAAATAAAAGGGAGAAAGACGTGGGGTTGGAAGACATACACACACGCATGCACACTTATTACAACATTACGCCCTCACGAAGGAGGGTCAGAATGAATAAGAGCTAACTAGCTATGCTAATTGAACTAACTAACTATTAGAAAACTTGAAACTAATTAACTAGTTAACTAATTATTACAAACCGAAATCGAATAACTAGTTAAACTAACTAATTATCTACAACTCTTAATTAGCTAAAACCAATTAATTACAACACGTATTTAAGCTAGATACTTAAGAATTAAATAAGCTTGAAAGGCAAGGGAAGCTCATGCACGTGCTCGGTTTCCACCCGAAAAGCCATTGTTTTGCTGCTGCAAGCCTATGTTTGCACATTTGATCACTAAAATTCTGCCTATTTCCAGAACACCATTGCTCCATCTTACCAACACACTGTACAAATTTCATTGGTGGCCGACAGGGGGCCGGTTGGCTACCAATGGTGGCCGGTCGGCTACTGTGGTGGCCGGTCGGCCACTACTAACATGGACTCCCTTGCTGCAATAGAGAGCAAACAGAGCAAAACAGTGTATTTCTCAAGGGTTGTTTGCACACTTTGCCTCTCCTTTTCAAGGGGAAATCAAAGGAGGGAAAAATTTTGGTTCATAAACCATCAATCAAGCAATTTCATTGCATGATGGCTTGTGAAACCAATTGTGCAAGTTCAATGAATGCAAAATGAGACCAAAAAGTCCATCACCCTATCATGCATGATCAAGGGCAATGGAGACCAAGGAAAGTGGCACATTTCATCACTTTTGAGTATGAAATGTTCCATTTTTCTTGTGTTCAAATTAACGTCCGATTTGAACACATGCAATGCAACACAAAGAGATGCTTATCTTGCCTCTTTTACTTGCCAATTTTGTTTGCTCATTTTAATTGCCAAATCATTCCTTAATCTGTTAAGTCCATTGGTGAGTGTCCTCTAATGGAAAGAGGGCTTAAACCAAAGGTTGTTTTAGGCATGAAAGAGACCTCATGCCATTGGTAATGAACCCCAAAAGGGATTAAACCATTAAGCAAAAATACCTCAATTTCATGCTTTAAACAAACAAATGGTTTGAACCATTTTCGAAGAAAAATAAAATCAAGATATGAGAGAGGTTGTAGAGATGATTAAGTGTTGGAAATGAGTGATAAAAGCACTAAAACATACAACCAACTCAAACCAATGGTGGTTAAAGCCTCAAAACATTAAGCTAGTGAAGGAATTTACACTTCAACCATGCCATACAAGGCTCAAATGAGCCTACTAGCCCAAAATAGAGCTAAAAAAGGTTATTTTAGAGAGTAAAACACGCTGGACTTCAGCCACAAAAAGCTAAAACATTAAGCTAATACATAGGGCTAACTAGGCATGCAAACAAGACACAAAGAGGGGAGGCTAACCCCTCCAATTTTGGACTTCAAAATGAGTTTTTTACCACTGAAAAACCTCTAAAATTTAGTGGTCAAAAAGCCCAAAAAAGTTGGTTTGAAAGTGATGAATAAAGGCACAAAAACTTTACAAACTAAGAAGCAAGAAGGGTGAACCACCCCCTAACTAAAAAGGGCTCAAACCACCACTTTTAAGCCACAAAAACAGAAATTTTTACAGTTTAAAACCAGCCCAAAAAAAGTAAGAAAAGATGGTAAAACAAGTATATTCAAACAAAGTAATCAAGGCAAGTGTTATACCTTTGAAGCAAAGCTCAAGTTTAGGCACCAAACCAAGCTAAAACCACTTGCTAGAGCTCAAAGAGGGTCTCAAATATCCTCAGCCCAAAGAGAAGCAACTTTGATTAAGGTAGTGTATGTAAAAGTGTAGAGAAAACAAGCAATTAAGCACAAAATTTCAAGGGAGAGAGAAATCTAGAGAGAGAGATTTTTTGTTCCAAAATCTCTAACCCTCAACAATGGGGGAGGAACCCCTATATATATAGAAAAACATGCATTGAGCTTAGAAACATCCTACCATACATGTGTAGGAAAATGCAGCTCAGTGTGCTAACAGATATCACAACTATCAACAAATATTTGGAAAAAGACACTAGTGGCTGTCGGCTACCATTGGTGTCCACCCGGCCACACCAATGGCCGACAACCATGAGCCATGTCGACAGCCTATGGTTGTGGCCGACAGGTCACCAAAAGGTCCAGACACCAAGTTTTGGTCCAAAACAAGGCATAAAAAATGACAAGGTTTAAAGGCTTAAAGACAGGGAGCTCCGCTGAGGATTTCGAGCACTCAAAACGAACACACACAATCACAATCACCAAACGCACAAGTGATAACGTCCAAGTCTTGAGGATGGTCAAAAATAGGGTGTCTACTGTTGCCCCGCTTTGGCAGAACAAGGAAGTCATGAAGTGATGGGAGTGAATGTCAAAGCCCAAAGACGACCCATTTTGACAAGGCCAAAGACTTGGAGAAACAAATAAGCAAGACAAAAACAGTTGCGCCTGTAGGCTGCCTACGTATCCTTTTGCAAGGAATCAAACCAGCGTAGTTCTAGGGCAAGATGCAAGTGATATGCACGATGCAGGAACATAACTTATGATCATACAATGAGGCCATAATGAAACATTTAGATGCAAATGCTATGCAATGAAAATGCCACATTCAAACAAATCGAAACAATGTATAACACCCTCAAACACAAAAGTAAGTAAATAAACACACCACACGTAGGAATCACGAACCAAACCATATTTCATGCACAAAGGATGTAAGAAAATTATGCAAGCTTAACTACGCGACACGCAAGAAAGGCGAAGAGCGACTGTCGGGCACACCCGAGGTCTCAACCGAAATCCTAATGTGTTGCTCATATGAGGAAAATGGTGGTCTGAACACCGAGACACACACGAATGTGTTAAACCAAAACAAACAATCCCAACATGTCTCACGCGCGAGAGGAAAACGTGGTGTAAACACCTGGACGCACCCAAATGTTTTTAACCAAAAAGAACAATCCCAACACATCTCACGCGCATGGGGAAAACGTGGTGTAAACACCGGGATGCACTGGATTGTTTTTAACCAAAAGGAACAATCCCAACGCGTCTCACGCGCGAGGGGAAAATGTGGTGTAAACACCAGGATGCACCCGAATGTTTTTAACCAAAAAGACTGGTGTAAACACCGATACGCACCCAAATGTTTTTAACCAAAATGAGTGGTATAAACACCGAGATGCACCCGAATGTTTTTAACCAAAAGGAATGATCCTAATGCGTCTTACGCGCGAGGAAAGGGAGCAAAAGAATGTGATTCGAAGGGCACGAATGATTTTACCTGGAACTCCTATGAATGAGCCATACCTACAATATCGTTTGACTGTGTTGGCTCTGCTGAATGAACCATACATACAATATCATACCTGCGTAAGAAAAAAAAACTCAACAAGTACCACATATCGAGGGTGCATGTTCTACGCACAATTGCAATAATGTTAAGGCATGTTCTATGCAAATGTACTAACAGCATGTTCCATGTAAGATAAATTGGAAGCATGTTCTATGCATGAAGGGAGAAATGCATATTTTATACAAGACCATATGTGTAAAACGTACGTTCTATGCATGCACACAATGTATATTCTATGCAAGGATGAAAGCGCATTCTCAACATAACAAATTGAGTAGCAACTTCTGATTTACCTCTCGGAAGAGTTGCGATATACAAAAAGGATACACCTCATTCAACAGGTGATGAACAATGAAGATCATGCATTGAAGACACAGTTTGGAGCTTCCGCACAGGAAATTTGAACTCAACAATGACATTCCATGCATTTCGGGCCAAAATGGTCTTTTCACACATGGGTCTTTAAATATAAAGCTTGGGGCTTCATTTCCATGCACCAAGACATCCAAAATTTCACCCTCTCTCTCTCTAGACCTTCCTTCTCTCTAGATCCGTGCTTTCTACGTGTTTTCCAACGCCCCACGCACTTTTTCTTCACTAAACCCTTTTAGCTTACTCCGTTTTGAACCGATTGAAATTTGATTCGGTGTTTTTTCTTGAAGTTTCACCACATAAGGCTTGTTTCCCTCGAATTCTTCTTGGGTTTGGTGCCTTTTTCTGGGCTTTGACTTTTTCTTTCCTTTTCTCTCTCTTAGGGTTGACTTTTGGCATTTTCCATCTATTTTCCTTCACTTTTCGCGGACTTTCCGTCTTCTTTCCTCATGGCGGATGCTCTACCCCATGATGGAGCTTCTCTAGAGATCCCACCCCAGTTGTCTCCAGAGATGGAGGCAGAACTTGAACCGGTGCTATTACCACCCAGGATTCGACCTTTTGATCCGACAACATATCATCCTCAGACACATGTGCTACCACCTGAGAGCATCCGACATTTCAGGAGGTTTACGCGAGGTGCACTAGAGGACCTCTTGCTATGAGAGCCGGACTCTCATCTGTCATACGGCGCCACCGAGGTATGCACTGTATTCTCATGTTTTCTTCAATATACATCGCATTTCTTGCCTTAATTGTATTCTTTGCTTCAACTATATTGTTTACACTGCATTTATTGCCCTAATCACACTGTTGCACTATATTTCTTACACTGCCTTTTCATCTGCTTGTTTTTATTCCACTGTATATCGCTGTTCTGATCACAGGAGGACTCTTGTGTTATTAGAGGCTATGGAGCCACGTCTACGAGGGAGTGGTACATAGAGCTCCCTGTCAGTGTCCTCCACATTATTGACGAGGCCGGCTTTGGTCTATTCTGCACTGGGTTATCGCGCCTCATCACGAGTCGGCCCTTACTTGGAGCATTGGTAAAGAGATGGTGGGATACCACCAACTCTTTCCACTTCTCTACCGCCAGGGAGATGACGATGACTCCTTATGACTTCTCCATGCTCACCAGCATAGGAGTAGGGGGTCACTCTATCCCTTATGATATGGATATGGACAAGTGGGAGGTCGCCTGGATCTTCTTGTTGGGGACACGCCCTCCTCACTTTTGACTAGGGATGGTACGATACAGTTGGTTCACAGAGCAGTTCCGGGGGACCAAGCCAGAGACCCTAGAAGAGACCGAGCATTATGCTTGAGGCTTCTTGATGTTCTTCTTCGGCACCACCTTGTTCGCTAACAGGGCAAACACTGTATGATTGTATCTTCTAAGCACCTTGGTAGATTTACCTCAGGTTGGACTCTACGATTGGGGTGGTGTTGGCCAAGCCACCTTGTACGGCTATATGAGCTCGACATCCCGCGGGTGTGGAGACAGAGTTGGAGGCTATTGGCGAGCCTGGGAGGTACGCTTTACATTTCTGTTTTGCATTTTCTACTTTTTGTTTCTATGCTTTCTGCTTTGTACTTTCTGTACACTATATACTGCATTGTTTACACCCATATACTACGCTTTCTGCACCGTACACTTTGCGTTCTCTATATCCATACTCTCTATACGCTGTACATACCTTCTGCACACATTCTTCTTTCTGCATCTGCGCTTGTACTTCCCGTACACTATACATTGTATACTCACTATTGCCCCCCTTCCCTTGCAGCTTTGGATATACACATATTTTCTGACTCTCACTCCGGAGCTGGAGGTGGAGATGCCTCTCGTTGTGCTGTGCTCTTATCAGTACGATGACAAATGCTTACGGAGGACCAGGGAGACTTTTCTGTTCTTCCGTCAGTACTTCGACACTGTGATCGCGACAGAGGTAATCCAAAATTCACAGTTATTTTCATTTTACGTGGGCTTTGATTCATGCTTCGATATCTGATGACCATTAACAACCTATGCATTTTCTATTTACAGATCACTTGGTAGCCCTAGGTGACGATGCCGGCCGGAGTCAGGGATCAGTTCACTGGAGTTTGGGGAGCCTCCCATTATCGGCTTTTGTTTGAGGGCCCGGTTTGTCAAGCCTGGTTTCTAGGCCAGCGGTTCTTGCGAAAGACCATGGGCTTGCCTATGCCGGTAGTTCCCATGGCGCCTCCATCATCTATGAGAGCCATAGAGAGACTCACCTTCCAGGAGATGATTCAGTTTACGGAGGGCTTGGAGGTCGACTACTTTCGCGGGAAGGGGGACTATTCGGCATTCATCTGGACACACCTGATGCCTCCTTTGACCAGTATTCATAGAGGTAAAGGAGCAGGGGCTCTAGCTACGAGAGAGAAAGCTAGAGCGCCCAGGACAGCTAGAGTGACCAGAGCGCATGGTAGAGGAGCTACCTAGGCAAGGCAGAGGACCAACTAGCCAGAGCTGCCTACTACACTCACATGTTTGAGGTATATTGGGAAGGCATACTAGATTCCAATTGAGCCTTTCACAGTGAGGCATAGATATGTCAGAGCTCATGATGCACTCTCGGTATGTACCACATTTCTTTAGTTTTGCCATCTCTTCATGATATTTGTTCCTTCTGGACACTGATCATTCCCAATGCATTTGTAGGCACCCCCAAGATACACCGAGGATCTACTGGAGCTATTAGCCTTATTTAAGGATATGATATTGAGGAGGGAGGCATTGCTCAGCTTCCACGACATTCAGTTCATTTCTTTAGTTCTCTTACATTCTAGTCATCACATTTCCACTGATACACTGAAACTGACATTTCAACTGAAAATTTCCCCACACTGCACTGATACACTGCATCTGAAAGACTGCACTTCCATACTGTATTCATACACTATACCTGACTTCTGCATATCCTCATTCTGCACACCATACTTACATTTGATACGCATACTATGGCTGACATATGACAACTGTCTTTTCAGGTCTGACTCTTATTGACAGCACCGGCGGAAGCCGCAGCACCTACACCAATGATGCCTCCTCCAGCAGCAGGGAGAAGAGAGAGGCAAGCTCCAGCACGCAGCTGAGGCAGAGCTAGAGGTACCCAAGATGAGAGTGGTCCTTCAGAGCCCATTTTGAGCGATGATGACGCCGAGACGAGTGGCTCCGAGGAGACAGTGAGTCCACAGTCTGAGTCCTCTAAGAGTGGAGACGACGGCGACTCTGGTTCCGAGAGTGGGAGGGCTGATGCCGAGGCAGGTTCAGAGACAGAGAGTGGAGATGGTGCCAGCTCAGACCTTGCTTTAGATTCAGATAGCGGTGGCGATAGAGACAATGCCCCAGAGTCCCTTTCCTTCGTGAAAGAGAATGAAGAGGGCATCATGAGCTTGAGGCAACTGGCGCTGATTTTCTTATATATATATATATATTTTTTTTTTTTCTTAGCTTCTTTTTGTTAGTAGCGTTAGCATATGTATAGCTTCAGACAGGTTTTATGTGTTTTAAAAACTTGTACTATAGTTTTGTAAAGGAAACCACGATCGGAATGAAAACCGATTTTCATTTGAAAAAGTGTTGTATTTTGCATCATGAGCACCGTATTGCATGAAAACGAGATTGAATTTGATAATGACATTTGAAAATGGTATTGGCACAACAATCTTAATCAGGTAATGAACCAACCAACACTAACAAACAAAGTAATACAACTCGATAATCAAAATAACGACAATTCAATAAACAAAACAAAACAACTTTATAAACAACAAAACAACTTGATAAACAAAACAACTCAATAAACAAAACAACTCGATAAACAAAATAACTCAACAAACTTGCTAAAACTAAAAGGACTCAAAACAAGACCTTAAACTGCATAAAGAACAGGACAAAACACATGCTTTCAGCATTCTCAGCACACAGGTGGACGACAGAATAAACTAGAAGGTTGTTGGCCATGAATAAAGGTTGTCGGCCACCAGTGGTGGCCGGTCGGCTACCAAGGTGGCCTGTCGGCCATCACTAATGGCCAGTCGACCATCAATGTGAGGAACCTCCATATTGTTACCATCTAGCTTCCACTCACTGTCTTATCTTCTACAAAAGGCTGAGCTTCGTAGTTTCTCCATTTCAGCTGCAAATTCTTCACAAACTAAGCCATTCTTTGCCGAAAAACTCTCGAATTGGATTGCATCTTTACATGGCTCGAAAAAGTTAAATTTTTTCGGTTTCGGCATATATGCACTATTCCCAATGAGCCGTTCTCTACTTTGTTTTTCGTTCCTTCATGCCGCGACTAGATGTTGGAACCCGATTACATATTTTTAGCTTCGAGGGACAAGAGGTATGCCCGAAAATCGAAGAATTTCAAGTGCTATTGGAGTCCCGACGCGATGAGAAAATCTTGCCTCAGCCCCGTTTTGGTCACATCCAAGCGTTGGGACTGATGTGCGGGCTTACTCTACACAAGGCCCGTTCCTTGGTTCACAACAAAGAGTTGGACATTCCCAGTTTGATCCATTGACTTTCTAGCTCCGGCAACCGCGATGACCTTCTTTGGCGGGGTTTTCGACAACACGCCCTTTGTTTGTGTATGCTAGCACATTTCCTCCTTGCTCCTAGTTTCGAGGGGCTTAGCATTCGACTAATTGAAGTGGCGCAAGGCTTGAAAGAGGGATAGAGTTGCATTGGTTTGGCGCTGGCCGAGACTTTGATGGGCTTAGATGCCTTTCATCAGCGAGAGACAAGCAAATTCGCAGGAAGTCCACTACTTCTTCAGATAATGTTTCCTACCCTTCTAATATGTGTTTCTCACATCTCTCGGCACTCATGCTCTATTTTTCCTCTCAAAGCCCTTTTCTCACTTTTTCTCTCAACGTACACCTCTCTATTCTTTAATCTCTCTTTTCTTTCATTCCTTCCCAGATATGGCTTATGGACAAGCTGAAGGTAGTGGACTCTTGCCCCGTATACTGAGCATGAGCATACTTTTTCCATCAATAACTAGTTGATTTTCCAAATAAAGGAAGGTGGTGCCACTGGATGTGCAACAGGTCTGTTGCTGACATTGCTTGGCGCTGTCCCTAGCTTAATCTGACCAAAATGAGCTACAGCATGGCTCGGCAGCCCAGCATTGAGCTGATTGGCCTGACTCATTGTGTATTCTACTTTCCGTTCTGGTTCAGGCGTCAATTTGGACATGATCAGACTTGCCCAAAGGAGGGGGTAGAATACCCAGTTTTATTCCTAATCCGAGGTTTGCATTTGGCTAGGTACCTCACTGCCTGGAGGATAATAGAGATCTGGCCCCTGCCCCTAGTTTCAACTGCACACTTTCTGGCGAGTACCTGACTTGGCTTGAAGATGAGGCGTAATCTAGGCCCAGTTTAGCATCTGAAGCTTCCACGAGCACAGGGAGGGGATACAGGAACACCTGACTCAGCTATGCCCCAAATTTATTGCTTTGATCCTTACTTTTCAAGTTTTATGAATGTAATAAAAGTAGCTTTGATTTGTATTGAGAGTTAGAGAACTTTGTATTGAAATCAATGAAATTGAAGTTGTGAACACTAAAAGTTTTCCTTTTGGTCCAAAAATGGTCTAACTTGTAAAAGGATTAATTTGAAAAAAAATAAACCTTTATCAAAACTTTTCAAAACCATTTTCAATAAGGATCGCAACTTGATACACATGGAATCTATCCTTGAGATGTACAACCCCAAATCCGAAGATAACAAATTGCCCCTTGATTGAATAGTACTGCTCAGCACTGTAGCTATTTCTCAGAGAGGATCACAATCGAACACTCAGATAAAGAAAAGACAAAGATGGCCTGATCAAACACATGGACAAGATAGTTGAGTTGGAGGTGTTTACGACCGAACTTCAGGATGAAGTTACCTACATATCCCGAAGATGGGAATCAGGCCTTACATAGTTCAGTTCAGGTTCACTCGAGTATTAACACTCTCCTTTTGGGCTCTAACTTTTGCCAAGGCCGCCCTTTAGGGTTTTCAACCTTGCAAGCTCAGTTTTTCTTTTTTCCAATTTCTTGTGCTCTAACTTTTGCCGAGGTCGCCCTTCCTGATTTTCGGCCTAGCGAGCCTATAGACACCCCATTTTTTATTGTCTTCAAGACTTAGACGTCATCGTTTGTGCACTCAATGATTGTGCTTGTTTGTGTTTGTTTTGAGCGCCCGAAATCCTCGGTGGAACGCCTAGTCTTTAAGCCTCAAAACCTTCTCTATTTTGTGCATGTTTTTGGACCAAGAGCTTGTTACCTCTTGTCTGGAGGAGTGCATGACCTGTCGGCCAGCCCCCTGGATTATTGGCCATGGTTTGTGCCTGTCGTTGGCTACCAATGGTGGCCGACGGCCACTGGTCCCCTTTTTTCAGATATTTGTTTGCCAGTTGTGCCAGCTATTGCTCACTGAGCTTCATCTTCATACACGCATATGGTAGGATGTATACAAGCTCAAGCTTTGATTTTCTATATATATGGGGTGTCCTCCCCCATTTTGTAGTGTTAGACATTTTGGACCAAATGTTTTTCTCTCTTTAGCTTTCTCTCTCTCACTTGATATTTTGTGCTTTGTAGTTAGTTTTCTCTACACTTTTTCACACCAAACCTTAACCAACCTTGACCACCATTGAGCTGAGATCCCTTGGAGTTGTGTTTGAGCTTTGGAAGGGGGTTTGAGCTTGAATTTGTGGCTGAATTGTGCTTTGCTTCAAAGGTATAGAACTTAACTCATTTAAGCTTATTATGCATGCGTGCTATGCCATCCTTTTCTATTATTTTAAGCCTATTTTTTAAGTATAAAGAATTTTCTTTTTGAGGCATAAAAGTGGTGGTTTGAGCCTTTGTGAGTTGAGAGGTTTTCCCCTTTTTCTTCCTTAGCTTGTAAAGTTTTTTGTGCTAGTTTTCATCACATTCAAAACAACTTTTTTTGGCCTTTTAACCACTAAAATTCAAAGGTTTTTCAGTGACAAAAACCTTCTTTTGAAGTCCAAAATTAGAGGGGTTAGCCTCCCCTCCTTGTTGTCTTACTTGCATGCCTAGTTGCCTTACATGTTAGCATATTTTTATAGCTTAACCTAGATTTGGTCCAAGATGTTTTTGCTACTGTTTTGACTTGTTTTAGCTTTGTTTTGGACTGGTTAAGTCCTTTGAGCCTTGTATGGCATGGTTGTAGTGTTAATTCCTTCATTAGCTTGGTGTTTTAATCTTTTGATCATCATTCTTTTGAATTGCAAGCATGTTTTAGTGTTATTTTGCACTCCATTTCAGCACTAAAATCTCTGCAATCTCCCTTTATTCTTCAGTTTTTTGTTTGCTTTGAAAGTAGCTTTAAACCACTTGTTGGCTTAAGTGTGAAATTGAGACATTCATGCTTAATGGTTTAATCCCTTCGGGGGTTCATTATCAACGGCATGAGGTCTCTTTCATGCCCAAGGCACTTGTGGTTTAAACCCTCTTCCCATTAGAGGACACTCACTTTTGGACTTAACCGATTAAAGAATGGATTGGTAATCTAAAATGAGTAAACAAAACATGGCAAGTAAAAGAAGTAAGTTAAGCATCTTTCATGTTGCATTGCATGTGTTCGGATCAGACGTTAATTCGAACACAAGGAAAATGGGACATTTCATACTCAAAGTGATGAAATGTGCCACTTTCCTTGGTCACCATCACCCTTGATCATGCATGCTACGGTGGTGGTCTTGTTGAGTCTTGTTTCGTACTCATTAAGCTTATACAAGCTTGGCTCCTTAGCCATCATGCATGGAAAATGCTTGGTTGATGGTTTGAGGGCCAAGAGTTACACTCCTTTGAGCTTGTGTAATGCTAACGAGGGTAATAGTACAGACAAACCTTGAGAATACACTGTTTTGCCTCTGTTTGCTCTCTGTTGCAACAAAAAAGGAAGTTCAGGGAACGGGTAGCCGACCGGCCACCAACAGTGGCCGACCGACCACCAATGGTAGCCGATGGCCACCATTGGTAGCCGACCGACCATCAACGAAGAAAGTAGCTCAGTGTGTTCTTGACGTGGAGCAGAGGTGTTCTGGAAGTTGGTGCAATTTTCAGTGATCAAAAATGTGCAAACAGAGGCTGCAATGGCTAGGTGGTGGCATTTTCGGGTGGAGAAGCCGAGCATGTATGCATCCCTCGCCCCTCGAGGCCATTTCCTTGTTTTGCTTAATTAGTTAGTTGTAGCTAATTCATTCATACCAGTGTTGTAACTATTTAGTTAATTAATCCGTTTTGTAATTAATTAGCTTAATTCGGTTTGTGATAATTAGTTAACTAGAATAGTTAATTAGTTTCAAGTTTTGAAATAATTAGCTTAGCTTAGCTTAAATTAGCATAGCTAGTTAGCTTATTCATTCAGGCCCTCCTTCGCGAAGGCATAATGTTGTAATAAGTGTGCGTGCGTGTGTGTATGTCTTCCAACCCCACGTCTTTCTCCCTTTTATTTAATCGCTTTTGATGGTTAGATTAGGGACATTTTTTATTAGCATACCTTATGCTTGCATCCATTCATTCGTATTGCATGCATCGAGGCTCGGCGCATCATCCAAACTGCATTGTCATTTCCATACTTATTTGCATACGTGTTTAATCACATGTTTTTCAAATCGATTCGTATGCCATATTAGTAGCCGAGCCTATTAATTGCATATTGCATGTGTTGCATTAGACATCTTGTATAGTTAGGATCATGTACTTTTCTAGCTAGCTTTCGTTTTGGCTTGGAGTACTAGGTAAGTTTTATGCTTTAGCGTACTTGCATGAGTGTGATTGCCATATTACCATGTTTCGCATGCTTGCCGTGAGGCTATGTGCTTACTTGCTAAGCTGATTGAATAGCTATGGATGAAGGCTTGATTATTTGACCTGGAACGATTCAACGAATGTTCATTTCAAAGCCCACTTTGTTGTGGAAAATCATGTTTTAGGCCCACTATGTTTGGTGGCAAATCCGTATCTTTAAGCCCACTTGAGGGTGGCAAACTCAAACCATTTTTGCAAAACAAACGTGACTTGAAATTTTCCAATTCTTGCGATTTAGTCTATATTTACTTGTGTACGTCACATAGTAAAGCTAGTTTAATAACTGGAATAGGAACAGTGAGACCATGAAATATCCTCTCACATGGATGTTGTAGAGATCCAACGAAGAGATGAACTTTGTCCCTGTGTCTGCAAAGATGAGCATGATCGGCGCCACCCAACAGGGGTTGCCGGTCGGAGACACTCCGATGCTAAAGTTGGTCCTTTTATTGGAAGAATAAATGTATAGAAATCAAGAGTGTTTGTGTGCTGTGTGGAGGAGAGAGATTACCTGCGTCCTCCTCTGGGGTGCCTCCCTCTTTATATAGATAGGGGGGTCTGATATTTGTTTGGGTTAGACCCCTTGTAGGCCTTGTTTGGTTTAGTCTGAATAAGCTAATATATTATTTTCTGTCTCCCACAATTGCCCCAAAACTTTCACTGTCTGTGGTAGAAGGAATGAGAGTTTTTCTTGCCGAGTTACTCTGTTCAAATAAATGTTAGGTCTCTTGACAAAGAATACAGTTGATGAATGAATAACATAAATGAATGAATGAATGAATGATTAGATGAATGTATGTATGTATGAATGTATGTACAAATATATGTATATAGAGGAGAGAGGTGAGCTAAAGCCCAGTGAGTAATACTATCTCTATAAAGATCGGCCACGGTATTATAACCCCCGGGTAAGGGTGTAGGCCGCGGTATTATAACCCTGGGCAAGGGTGTAGGCCGCGGTATTATAACCCCGGGCAAGGGTGTAGTATACTATTGAGTGCAAAGATTACTTGGACTTTCATGCCGAGCTAGAAATATTTCTACATGCCGAGCATGGAAATGATTGCATGAACCAAATAAGACAGATTAAATAAGGTAGATATATCAGCCAAAAAATGGACCACGGTATTATTACTCCCGGGTGAGGGTGTAGACCTGCGCTATTATAACCCCTGGGTAGGGGTGTAGACCTACGGTATTATAACCCCCGGGTAAGGGTGTAGACCTGCGATATTATGACCCCCGGGTAAGGGTGCAGACCTGCGGTATTATAACCCCCGGGTAAGGGTGTAGGCTTTTGCTAACGGCACTCTGTGCCGAGTGCGAAGATTGCACTGTACTCGGAGACTTTTGCTGATTTTAAGTGGCAACCAAGTGCCAATATGGAAAGGACTTTGAATAATGTATCCTGTACCGAATAAGGTGGACGTGTTAATCACCAATAATATTGTTCCGCTTGTATGGAATTGCCAAGTAGATATTGGGCCAACTATTTAATTGCCGAGTTGCTCGGTTTGCGTTTAGTCCAAGGTAGACTTGCCCCATTGCTTTCGAATAACAGGTGTTAGTCGGAAGGAATGCAGATTCCCATTGCCCTATGTTGCAGGGAAGATTCGGCGTTGGTAAAATGATGGTGCACAACAATGTGCGAATTACTGACTGCCAAATGCGAATTACCGATTCCCAAGTGTGTAATGTATTGCCCCCAAACTGGAGCTTGCTTGGAGCGGTGTGAAAAGGAGCACGAGTGTGTAACTCAAGTAAATGTCGTTGTAATGTTTGTACCAAGTTAGCCGAGTATGCATGCATATCAAAGGTGCCGAGATGATGATCGGCTGATGTGCCCATGGAAAGCAGAAAATTGACTGATGTCTCAGTGGGCAAATGTTTTGCCAAATAATGTTGTTAGGCAAATAAAGTTTATGCACGGCCGAATAATGATCATGCATAATGTTGAATTAATGATGGTCGAATAATGTTGCCAGGTAAAGTTGATGCACTGCGGAGTAACTAGTGTCAGAACATCAGTGTTCGTTTACACTTGGGTCGGCGATTTTTCTTAGCTTCGCGGTGTGTCGGCATTGCTTCGGAGTTAGATTTGCTAAGAACTTGGTTGGCAATGGTTACCAATTTAGTGAAGTTGACCTTCTTGTCCAACGTATATTTGCCCCCATTGCTTTTGAATAAGATTTGTTATTCAGAAGGAATAAAATTGACTTGGGCCAAAATTGCCAAGTAGGCCGATAATGATTTGAAACGGATGTCGTGCCCCTGTTCGGTGCCGTGGCGAAATCAGAATGAAGCCGAGACAGAGTAGGGTGCTTGGTGATATCGGAATCAAATCTGAAATTTATTTGTATTTTTATTTATTTATTTATATATATAATTATTTAGAGATAAATTTGCAAATTCTAACTGTACAGATGGTTCTGGAATGCATTAGATAGCTGGAAAGGACTATTGGATCACTGTGATCAGACTCCTGATGGCGTAATTATAGCCAAAATGGATCTAACGGCTCAAATCAACAGGGTGTAATGCAACCGCGAAGCATATGATCATTTCTTTATATCTTGCTGGATCGTCTTCCTTAGAGAAAGAATTCATTTTCTAGGCAAACTTTGAGCGGCCCGTACGGTTTCATTTGAGCTCCGATTTTGATGCAATTTGTTACGTTGGACTCGTCTCAATGAGTACTACACATTGGTATGATCAAAACTTGATTTCGACCACTATGAAAATTTTAATGTTCGGAAAATGTGGTCCGTTTTGCAGTTTCCAGTGAACTTTGGTTACTTCTTGGCTGCTCAAGTTGGTGGGTTTGGACTCCTTGATTTGACGCGAATCCTCTTGTATATTCAAATATTGATTTTGGCAAGCCGAGATGCTAGTTCTATGCCGAGATAATAAGCATAGGATTTTTGTCGAAGAGGTAGGCAAGTTAATAACAGTTAATAAGTGTAGTTTTGTGCCAAGGATGTCCAATGCTATGGAGCATGTTACCGTGTGTGGCCGAGTAGTCTTGTCAAGTAATCAATGAGCTGAATAATGTTAGCCGAGTTTCCCAGATGTTTGTGCTGATTAAGTTGTGAATTTGTAGTTGTTGATATGTCGAATATATAAGCCGAATAAATGACCAAAGTAGCTTTGGAGCTTTGCTGAGCAATTGCCTGAGTTCTCAGTATTGCCGAGTGCCAAAATAATGTGCCAAATAAGAAATGTTATAGTGTAATTTTTGCCGAATAACTTGCCGAGGAATGTTGTCAATCCGTGTAGCAGTGGGTTAATTTAAACACTTGTGTTGGCAATACCTTGATTTCCACGGCCATCCTCTTGGTGCTTGTCGAGCTTGACCTAATTGTTGGTGCCGATCAATATTCCTCTTGGCTTGCCGAGGTGTTGGTGCTATACTAAGGAGCAGCGCCAAGCTTTGTGGTCAGTTTAGGAAGTGTCGAACGTCCTGTTTATGAGGCCAATAATAGAGCTTTCAAACCTTTAAATACAAACTCCAAAAATTAGTTGGGCAAAAAGGGATGTCGAAGAGAGTGAATCAGTCAAATGCAACATGTTCTCATAATCTCAAGAAGTAAATTACTTAAAGTAAATTGAACCAAGGAGAAAGAAAGCAATTACTAGGCCAACACACTAGCCGAATAGTCCGAATGTATATTAATAGTTGTAACCTTAACCAAGAACACATCTTACAAGTGGAGTTCCTAATTAGCTTCATATATAGCCAGTCGAAAGATGACCATAAATTACCATAATAACTCATGAAATTTTTCTAGAGAAAGAGAATGATATCTTACAATAAGTATGACAATATGCAGCTCTGGAGCCAAACAAGTCCGGCAAGCTATGGATGATATCTTTTACATACACATATCAATGCAAGTCAATATTAATATTTATGCAAATAGTTATTATCTTACAATAAATATTATTTTCATGCACATGATCAACAAGTTCTGAACAACATTTGTGCGGGTTCAAGAAGTTGGTATCTATTCGGCATCAACTGGGCCAATGGTGACGCCGAATACAGAATATTGCCGAATAATATGAGGCGTATAGATGGCCTCAATGTGACCAATTTTTATTCTTATATTATTATTATATATATACATATATAAGTATATATATATATATATTTATATTTATATGGCATTAACCTGAGCCGTATAGATTGGCTCGTATACTCGCAGTCTATGGAATAAAAAATATTAAATTACCTGTGAGTGCGAAGATTACGCTAACAGTCGGGACGATTACCGAAGCAACATAAAAATATATAAAGCTTCCAATAAAGAAACAATTCCTAAATAAAGAAACAATTACAGGCGTGGATTTGGCAGAGCCACCCTTTGTACAATGCCGAAATGAAACTCCCATAAACAAAAGTCTGAAACACAGTTTTAGAGAGAGAAAGTGAAAATGCTCTGCTTTGATTTTGTTCTTGTTGCTTTTAGCAGGCAAAAATTGATATTCAAAAAACAAACCACCAATATACGCTTACTTACATCATAGATATATATAATATTATATGTACGTAGATCTGCATATTGCAAATCAAGGTGAATCAAAATGAAAATGAGACCCAGCCGTGGGCCGTATTACTTGGGATTGATTTTGCTTTTGTAGAAAGTGCACTAACCTCAAAGCAACCCATATATGTTTACTTACAGCAGCATATTTGTTGTGTTCTTCGTTGATCCCATTCAGTCATTCCCACAGACAGCGCCAATTGTGAGACCATGAAATATCCTCTCACATGGATGTTGTAGAGATCCAACGAAGAGATGAACTTTGTCCATGTGTCTGCAAAGATGAGCATGATCGGCGCCACCCAATCGAGGTTGCCGGCCGGAGACACTCCGATGCTAAAGTTGGTCCTTTTATTGGAAAAATGAATGTATAGAAATCAAGAGTGTTTGTGTGCTGTGTGGGGGAGAGAGATTACCTGCCTCCTCATTTGGGGTGCCTCTTTCTGTATATAGATAGAGGGGTCTGATATTTGTTTGGGTTAGACCCCTTGTAGGCCTTGTTTGGTTCAGTCCCAATAAGCTAATATATTATTTTCTGGCTCCTACAGGAACACATAATGTTTATAAAATGACATATCATGGTTAGTAGAGGCTGATCTTTGATCGGGCAAGCGGGGGTGCTCAATTCATGACCTTCTCTCCTCGTACCCAAGTTCCCGAGCCGAGGCAACTTTGGTAATGACGGACACGTGGCCTTGGCACAGGTCAGGGTTTCCTAAATTTCCCCAAAACAAAATATTTAGGTGGCGAATCTGTAATTTGGCAAAGCAGTCCAATTTTGGCATTATTTATTTTAAAATCGATTTCCCAAAAAGATTTTCCAGATTGCACTCTTTGGTGTTTATCAGTTTCACATTGCACCTGTGAGACTAGATTCAGAACCGCAGGATTCCGAACTGTGAGGCCTTCTTTTCAAACTCTTTCCAAAAGGCGGGGCGTGAAAAAGACGAGTCCACAGTTTCTGGCGACTCCACTGGAGATTTAGAGAACTTGACTCGAACTCATGATATGTTTTTTTATTTACACTTATGTGTTTCTGTGCATTTGCATTTGCATCGGTGCGCCTAAGTCACGGTGTTTGCCATCTGCTATTCCTGAGCGGTTTTCCGGAGACTTGCTTGAAAAAGCTTGCCAAAAGGCTGATCGGTTGCGGGCTCTGCCACGATGGGAACACAACCCTTGGATCTGGACTACTGTTGTACCGTTTGATCCTCCTTTCACTTCTCGATGTTAGGTGTGAGAAGTATATTAGGTGGTCTTGCTGAGGTACCCCTTTTGACCAATTGACCTAGTTGCATATCAGAAGTCGTAGAGACTGTTCCAAACTAGGGTAGGTTGCTCACCTCAATGCAGGATTGCTTGAAACTGCTTGTTTGCGTAGTGAACCCTTAGCTCCTGACGAAATTAGGACTGGGTAACCCTACCGCATCATAGGGGTGTTTTGGCTCTCACTTGCTTGATACGTGCTTTAGATTGAAACTCTGTAGGAATGTATGTATTAGTTCCAAGTCTGGGTATCAGTTTGAGGGTATCAGTTTTGGGGCAGAAATCAGTGTTTGAGTGCAGTTCTCCAGCTTGTGATTGCAACTGCATGTTGTTTCTGTCTGAGCCGATGTACTATGCAGTCTCTGATTTTTTGTTTCTTTTTGTTTTATTTTCTTTTTGCAAGGTAGTCTTTCACCATTGCTTCAGACGAGTCTGTCACCCCCCAAGTGCTCTGTACCTGAGTAAGGCGACTTTACCGATCCGGGGATCTTGTAAGAGGATAGCCAGTGTTTGCTTCACTACCCCCGGTTACAAGACGGAGGAGAGTTAGACATAATTCACTGGTTCGATAGTTACCTTCATTCAGCGAAGTCCAGTCATCTGCTTCTACTTCGGAAAGAGAGTATACACCAGTTTTGGTAGCTCAGCATCTCTTATTCAACATGGAAGAAATGCTCCGCCATCTCCAATAGACTATTGAACATATGCAGCTAGATACTGCCCGACAAGCTGAGACCACAGCTCGCCAAGCGGAGGTTATAGCCCGCCAAGTGGAGGTAATAGAGAGGCTTCAACAACAGCAACCACAACGTACAGTAGCCTTAGCATCCCATGCACCCCCAGTGGGAATCCCGACACTCGGGGTCACAATCAATGTCCAGGAAAATGCGGGCATCTAGGCGAATTCTATTCCACCTCAGACCTCCAAGGCACCGGTTTAATCGATAGAGTCATTGTTTGAATTTGAGGTTAACCCTATTGCACTGAAAGTGAGCAAGCTTGAGAAGCTCTTCAAATGGGCACAAGGCGTAAATTTGATCCCTAATATTGAGGACGACTACACTGATTCTGCAATGACGCTGCCAGATAGATTCAAAATGTCGTATATGGACCGCTTTGATGGCTTGGGTGATCCCATGGTCCACTTGCGACTATTCTCAGACATTCTGCGGCCAATGGGCCTATCTAGACTGCCGAAGTTATCCCTCTTCGGCCGGACCCTATCGGGTATCGCGGCCATTTGGTATGCCAAACTTGAAGACTTTGTAAAGAGGAACTGAGAAGAGATGGCTGAGGCCTTTATTGCTCAATACTCCCATAACACACAGATCAAGGTCATAACTTGTGATCTCGACGCAACTCACTAGGAGCCGAAAGAGGGCTTCTCAGATTTTGTAACTCGGTGGAGGGCCAAGGCCTCCATGATGACCATCCGACCGGCTCAAAAGGACCAGATCCGAATGGTGGTCTGTAACCTACAACCAAGGCTATTACAGAAGATGATAGTCTTACCTCTGTCTACTTTTGCTGACCTCCACGAAATAGGGGTGCAGATAGAGGATGCAATGAAACAGGATCTGATAGACCACGAGAAAAAGCAGCCCAAGAGGGCTTTCACGAGCAGTTCCAATGCGACTACGAGTGGTAGTGCAGTTGCAAGGCCTTCCGATGTGGGTATAGTCACCACCACCCTGAAAACTGCCAATCCCTTTGCTGGTACAGCCAATACAACCCCCCAAACTTCCAGCCATCAAGCCCAATGCCAGAGGGTTTTCACCCCACTCTACATGTCTCTTCCTGCGGCCTTGAGGGTCCTAATCAGAAAAGGGCATTTGAAATTGTTAGAACAATGCCCATTGCCCTATCCTCCCCCTTCTAAACATAACCCGGCAAAATACTGTGTCTTTCACCAACAACATGGTCATGATACCGACCAATGATTCAAATTGTGTCATGAGATTCAAGATATCATTGACAACAAAGTGATAGAACCCCCCGAGACACCCAATGTCACTACAAATCCTCTCTCACCACACAACCAAGCCCTCCACTCGGGCAAATAAACCTCATACAAACACTGGCTGTCCCTTACGACCACAATATATACATCACCCCCTCCCACCTACCTAAGCTGACACTGTTCATCCCGGAAAGCACAGATTTGTGCATGATGAACGCGTCCACATCCCGACCTGAACTTGTGGCGGTGACCGTGGTAGATGAAGGCAGGGTGGCCTTGTTGGAGAATGGGGATGTCAGTTCAGTGCCTGAGAACTCCATGGACTTATCTGAAGAGGAATACAACCCACGCCGCTACATTGTACCAACTAATCAAACCAGACCAGATGTAGAGTTGCCAACAGGGATGAAGGTCAGTGTAGTCCGGGAGGATGGCCCAAGCCAGGGGTTAGATGATCTAGCTGATCTCGAGGAAGATATCGATAATCTGTAGTTCTTCGATGAGCAAGATTCGGGAGATGTGCACATTAACTAGTTTGATCTGAACGGGTCAGCAGATAATTTGGAGTGGCTCAGTGATGAACCTGATGTGGATGAGGGACTTCAACAAAACCTAGAAGAGATAGAAGCAGGAACTGCAACAAGGGCCGGAACGGCTATGGACAAGGAAAAGTTGCTGCAGAGCATCGGTATTAAGAATTTTGCTCAGGAATTGAGTATTGTTAGTACAGCTGATACAGAGCAAGAAGCCGCACTGAAGCGGTTTGAATAGGAAAGCGATGAGAATGATCAGAAGGCTAGAAAAGCCAAAGGCCCTATGGGGAATAATTGTGATATCGACGTCGGAGTACTTACAACGGAACCAGACAATTGCTTGTCAGTTACCGAAGGAGTCTGGTGGGAAGATGATGATCTGCATCTTGCCTACACAGACGAGGATTGGGGCCAAAACCTGCCAACACTTAGTATTCTGTGGAAGTGGATCACATGACTAGAAGCGGGTGGTACTTCAAGCCCCCACACTTGGACCAACCAGAAGCATCCGAAAAGGATAAGGAGGCTGAAAAATAGAGGGACAAGCAGTTGGAAGAAGAAGCTGTACTGAAGCAGCTAAAAAAGATTCAAGAAGACATATCCTTCTGGGGGTTGCTCATGGCTTTGCGAGTACACAGGCAAGCCGTCCTATCAGCAATCGATAAGGCTAAGTTGTCCATCAACACAACTCCCGAACAACTAGTGTGACTTGTCTTCCGGGGAGGGGCTTCGCCTACTTTGACCCTCTCAGATAAGGAATTGCCGCCTGAGGGCTCTGCGCATAACAAACCACTATATATCTTAGTTGAGTGTAGAGTGAAGTGGATGCCGGTTGTATTGGTGGACACTAGGTCTGCAATTAATGTTTGTCCATCTCGCACAGCCTATGTTATTGGCTTGAAGCGAGTGAATTTTGTACCAACGACCCAGGTGATCCGGGCTTACGACAACACAAGTCAAGAGGTGATGGGGACAGTTCAGATCAGAACATGGGTTGGCCCGGCACAACAGGATATTGAGTTTCACGTCCTGGATGTTCCGACCACTTTTAACTTGCTCCTTAGATGGCCGTGGCTGCACCAAATAAAAGTTGTCTCTTCCACTCTTCATTAGATGCTGAAGTACCCTCTTGGAAATGGGGTAGCCATTGTGTTTGGAAATTCATCTATACATCCTCCGCCAGAGGTTACCACACCAGTACTAGAGATTGTACACGGCGATGAGGATGTTTTCCTGTCTGGATTTACCTTGGCTGAGACCGGGTGGTGCAAGATATCTTGGCTATTGATGAGGGGTTGTACGTCAGTGCTCAATTTGTCTACCTCATGAATAAGCTACAATATATACCTGGGATGGGATTAGGAAAGAGCGGCCGCAAGGGTGTTACTACACTGGCCGAAGTACTGCATAACCCTCATACCTTTGGTCTCGGTTACACGCCTACTAAAGAGGACTGGGTGAGAAAAAGGAAGGAAATGGCAGGAAGAGCAAAAGCTAAGCAAAGTGGGAAGCACTATGAGCTTGTGCATAGACCAATTCAGGGAACTCTGAACAGTCGCTTTGTCGAGGAGGAGGAAGACTTTCCATTTTGTGGCTTTCATGAGCCATGGTTGAACTTTGAGAAGTGGCATCTGCCTGGCTTTGAGATTTTCTTCGACCTACAGCTGCAAGAGGATGAAACCACAGAGGAATAGACTGAATTAATTCCTAAGGCTGAACAGAGTATAGAAGATGAGTCCAACAGTATTGAACTTGAGATAGGAGCAACGTTGACGTGTCTCCTTTCGGATCCTCAGATCAAACCGGAGAGCTTAGGGGATGACTTCACCGTTTCCATGATCGGAGATCGATCAGGTGTGGACCCTTCCAATGGCATTCTGGATGCATCTAACGCACCTACTCTCATTTGGCAGCTAGAGGAGGGCTTTTTGTCCAGTAGTTCTGAATCGGGTAGTGAGTCAGAATCTGATTCCATAGAGTCTATGGAGCCGGAATCAGATTCCAGTTCTTCTGAGTCGAAGTCCGTTGTTTTGTCCAGGTCGTCTTTTTTCTTTTCTTTTGAGTCGGTTGTAACCAAGGAATTGGATGAGCTGGAAGCTTTGAATGAGAATGATATCACTACAGTTTCTGAGTACTTCTCTATGCCACTTGTATATTGCATTGATCATGACTTTCAAAATTTTGATAAAAACGATGAGGAAGGAATTCCTCTAGTTTTGAAATATTTGATTGATCGAAAGGAGGAGAGGTTTGTAAAATCCTTTATTGATGAAATTATTGCAATTAATGTGCGTACTAAGAAGGATTCTGGTCCAGATCGGGTCCACGTTGTCTTCGGAGGAACGCAAGTGCTTAGTCGCTTTATTAAAAGATTTCAAAGATGTTTTCACATGGTCCTATGAAGACATGCCTAGAATCAGCCCTGAGATTGTACAGCACTGGATCCCTCTTGACCCTGAGGCCCGACCCATCAAGCAGAAGCTTCGAAGAATACGCCCAGATTGGGCTTTAAAAATTAAGGAAGAGGTCACCAAGTAGATAGATGCAGGGTTTTTGCTAGTATCTGAGTATCCGATTTGGTTGGCCAACTTGTTCCGATGCCAAAGAAAGATGGCAAAATTGGGTGTGTGTGGATTTCAAAGATCTGAACAAAGCTAGTCCGAAGGACGACTTTCCTTTACCGTACATCGATGAATTGGTGGACTTCACCGCAGGCCATGCATTGCTCTCCTTTATGGATGGGTTTTCCGAGTATAACCAGATTTTGATGGCACCTGAGGACGGGGAGAAGACTGCCTTCATCACGCCGTGGAGAACCTTCTACTACAGGGTGATGTTGTTCGGTCTAAAAAATGCTGGGGCTACTTATCAACGGGCTGCAACCATGATCTTACATGATATGATCCACAAAGAGGTTAAGGTGTACATGGATGACATGATTGTCAAGTCCAAGAAAAGAAAGGTCCACTACACCGCCTTGAAGAAATTTTTTCAACGGATTAGGGAATATCGGTTGAGGTTGAATCCACATAAATATACTTTAGGTGTCACAGCAGAGAAAATGTTAGGTTTCTTGATCACACAGAGGGGCATCGAGGTTGATCCTTCCAAAATCAAGGCCATACTAGAAATGCCACCACCGAGGACTGAAAAGGAGGTGCAAGGTTTTCTGGGTAGAGTGCAATTCATAAGACGATTTATTGAAAAATTAACCTTGACTTGTGAACCACTGTTTGGTCTCCTGAAGAAAGGAAAGAAATTCCAATGGGATGACCGATGCTAGTTTGCTTTTGAGCAGATCAAACAGTATCTCCAGAACCCACCCGTGTTGTCACCGCCAGAGCGGGTGAAGCTGTTGATTCTGTACCTGTCAGTTACTAACACGACCATGGGCTGTATGCTTGCGTAAGAATCTGAGGATAGAGTGGAAAAAGCCGTCTATTACCTGAGCAAAAAGATGCTGGAATATGAAACCCGTTACACCCCACTGGAAAAGGCTTGCTTAGCCTTGGTATGGGCTACCAGGAAGTTGAGGCACTACCTGTTAGCTTACTCCGTAATTTTGGTTTCAAGAGTAGATCCCATCAATTATCTCTTCGAGAAACCAACACTTACGGGTAGGCTAGCCCGTTAGTTGCTTCTTCTCTCTGAATTTGATTTGAAATATGTTACGCGCAAGTCTGTTAAGGAGAGAGCAGTAGCTGAGTTCCTGGCAGATCATCCAGTGGAAGGGGGCGAAGCAGTCGAATACCTATTCCCAGATGAGGCCATTCTGCTAGTTGAGGAAGAGATTTAGACCATGTACTTTGACGGGGCATCTAACTAGTACGGTTATGAGATAGGGGTATTGCTGATAGCACTCGACAATTCCCATATACCTTTACCCTTCAAACTCCGATTCAAGCTATCCAACAACGAAGCAGAATACGAAGCGTGTATCGCTGGTTTGGAAGCTGCCCTGGAACTAGGGGCAAAAAGGTTGGACATTATTGGGGACTCGAACCAAGTTGTGTCTCAAGCAAAAGGAGACTGGAAGGTTAAGGAAGAAATGATGAAAATCTATCACCAAACCCTGGATGTTCTGATTCCTAGGTTTGAGAAGCTAACCTTCACGCATTTGTTAAGAGAGAACAACACGTTTGCTGACACTTCATCAACTCTATCTTCTATGATAGACATCCCTCTGGGAGTCCATGTGCATCCAATCATTATTGAACAGAGGTATGTGTCGGCCTACGAGTTGATTGCCGCAACAGATAGAGTACAAGATCAGAACCCCTGGTATTATGATATCTGGAACTTGTTGGAAAAGGAGGCTTATCCACTAGGGGCAAATGCCAAAGATAAAGGGGCAATACGGCGAATGGCTGCTCAGTTTATCATCTACAGGGGTAAGTTGTACAAATGAGGCCATCTGGGATTGCACAAACTGTGTGTTGATGCAGAAGAGTCGAAATACCTAACAGAGGCTATCCATGGAGGGGAGTGTGGATCGCACATGAGCGGAGTAATGCTAGCCCGGAAGATTCTCAGGTGGGGCTACTACTGGTCAACCATGGAGAAGGATTGTATTGGTTTTGTTCGGCGATGCCACAAAAGCCAAATTCATGCAAATCGCATGAATATCCCGCCGTCGAAACTGTACAACATGACTTCACCATGGCCTTTTTCAGTCTTTGGATTTGATGTTATTGGGGTAGTTACACCGAAATGGTCAAACGGACATGAGTACATCCTGGTGGCAATAGACTATTTTACAAAGTGGGTCGAGGCCCAATCCTGTGCAGTACTGAAAGCGTCGCATGTAACCAAGTTCATCAGAAATAATATTATTTGTCGTTATGGGGTACCGAATGAGATCATTTCAAACAATGGCCCCCATTTCAAGAGAGAAGTGTTTGACTTGTTGGAAAAATACAACGTGGATTTTCATAAGTCATCCACATATCGGCCGCAAACTAACGGAGCTATTGAGGCCGCCAACAAGAACATCAAGCACATTTTGCAGAAAATTGTTGAGACTTACAGGGACTGGCCGAACAAATTGCCATTTGCTCTTTGGGGCTACAGGACTTAATTCGAACATCTACTGGGGCAACTCCGTATTCTCCGGTTTATGAGATGGAGGCAGTTCTGCCGATTGAAATAGAGGTTCCGTCGTTGCGGGTTATGGTTGAGTGGCAGATAGTAGAAGCGGATTGGCAGTAGAGCAGGTTCGAGGAACTGATGTTGTTCGACGAGAGGAGGCTAAAAGCACTATACCATGTCTAAGGATATCGGCGCAGAATTCCAGAGCTTTTAACAAGAAAGTTAAGTCCAGGAATCTTAAGGAAGGGGATTAGGTACTGAAAGACAACAGAGCTCCCATCCATGACCCTAGGGGCAAGTTCAGACCTAATTGGACTGGTCCTCATATCATTAAATCAATCTGGTCAGGTGGAGCTGTCATTCTTATGGACCTAGATGGCCTCAAATTCTCCCAGCCAATCAACATGGACAAGTTGAAGAAATACTATCCTTAAGTGGCTCGTTAGGCCAAAAACCCGGAAGGGCAACCTAGGCAAAATTTAGAGCACAAAAAATTAGAAAAAAGAAAAACTGAGCTCGCAAGATTGAAAACCCAAAAAGGGCAGCCTTGGCAAAAGTTAGATCGCAAAAGGAGAGTGTTAATACCCGAGTGAACCCGAACCAAACTACGTAAGGCTTGATTCCCATCTTCGGGATACGTAGGCAACTTCTTTCTGAAGCTCATCCGTAAACACTTCAAACTCAACTGTGTCCATGGGTTTGATCAAGGCATCTTTGTCCGCTCATTATCTGAAAGATCGGTTGTGATCCTTACCCTGAGAGAAGAGCTGATTACAATGCTGAGCAGTGCTATTCAGTCTAAGGGAAACTTTCCATTTGCTGGATTCGGGGTTGTACATCTCGAAGATAGATTCCAAGTGTGTCAAGTTGTGATCCTTATCAAAAATAGTTTTGAAAAGTTTTAATAAAAGTTGATTATGCTCGAACTAATCTTTTTATAACTTAGACCATTTTTGGACCAAAAGGAAAATTTTCAGTACCCACAACTCTAATTTCATTGATTTCAATACAAAGTTCCCAAACTCTCGATACACATCAAAGTTGCTTTTTATTACATTCAAAAGGAAAACTTGAAAGTACAGATCAAAGTGATAAACTTGGGGTGGGGCATAAATAAATCAGGTGTTCTTACATCCCCTCCCAGAGCTTGTGGAAGCTTCAGATGCTAAAGTAGGCCCGGTTTGCACCTCATCTTCAAGCCAAGCTATGCATTCGCCAAATAAGGCGTAATTGAAATTGGGAGCGGGAGCCAGAAGTTCTATTGTCCTCCATGCAATGGGATATCAAGCTAGTTGTAAACCTTGGATTGGAAATGAAGTCGGGTACTCTACTCCTTCTTCTGGGCAAATTTGGTCGTGTCCGAACTGATGCCTAAACCGGAATGGAAAGTAGAATACGCAGTGTATCAAGCCAACCAGCTGAATACCGGGTTACCAAGCCATATTGTAGCTCATCTCGGGTAGATCAAACCAGGGGCAACGCCAAGCAACGTCAGCAGCAGACCTATTACACATCCAATGGCACCACCACCCCTCGTTTGGGAAATCGACTAGCTATTGGCGAAAGAAATAGCTTCGTGCTAAATATACAGGGCAAGAGTCCACTACCTTTAACCTGTCCATGAGCCATATCTGGGGGAGAGGGGATAAAAGAAAAGAGAGATTAAAGAATAGAGAGGTGTATGTGGAGAGAAAAAGTGAGAACGGGTTTTGAGAGAAACAAAGCATGAGTACCGAGTGATATGAGAAACACATGTGACAAGGCTGGGAAACATTACCTAAAGAAGTAGTGGACTTCCTGCAAATTTGGTCTTCTTCAGCCGATGGAAGGCATCCAAGCCCATCAAAGTCTCGGCTAGTGTTCAGCCAATGCAACTTTTACCCTCTTTTAAGCCTTGAGCTACTTTAACCAAGCGAATGCTAGACCTTCCGAAACTTGGGGCAAGTAGAAAATGAGTCAACATACATACACAAAGGGCATGCCGCCGAAAACTCTGCCAAAGACGGTAGCCGCGGTCACCGGCGTCAGAAAATCAATGAATAAGATTGGGAATATGCAACTCTCCATTGTGAACCAATGATTGAGCTTCATGTAAAGTGAGCCCGCACACCCTTCCTAAAGCTTGGATCTAACTGAAACGGGACTGGGGCAGGATTTCCTTGTCACGCAGAGATTCCATCAAAACTTGGAATTCTTCAATTGTAGGGCATATCTCTTGTCCCCCGAAGCTGAAAACATGTGTAACTGGGTTCCAACATCTAGCCGCGGCATGTAGGAACGGAAAACAGAGTGAGGTACGACTTAGCGGGAATAGTCCATTCATCCCGAAACCCCGAAAATTCACTTTTTCCGAGCCATCTAAAGTTGCAATCCAATTTGAGAGTGTTTCGGTGAAGCATGGCTCCATTTGTACAAAAACAGAGCTGGAATGAAGAAACTACGAAGTCCCAATATTTGTAGAAGACAAGGCACTGAGTGGAAGACAAGTGATAGCAATCTGGAGGCCCCTTGCACTGATGGCCGACCGGCCAGTGCTGATAGTCGACCAGCCACATTTTGTAGCCGACCGGCCTCCATTGGTGGCCGACAGCCTCTATTCATGGCCAATGGCCTCCTGGTTTGTCCTCTGGTCAATTTGCATATCGAGAGTGCTGAGAACCTGTGTTTTGTTCTGCTCTTGGTGCATTCTGCTATTTTGTTTTAGTAGTCTTGTTGAGTGATTTTTAAGTTTTTTCGATTTGTTTATCGCGTTATTGTGTTGCTTATCGAGTTGTATTTGTTTTGTTTCTATTTATCGAGTTACTGTTTTGATTATCGAGCTGTTATTATTACTTGTTCATCGAGTTGTTTTACTCTGTTTGTTATGTGTTGGTCGGTTCATTACCTGATTAAGAGAATGCCAATACAATGTGCGATGTTCAATTTCCAATAATCTTGTTTTTATGCATTGCGATGTTATGCGGTGCTCAGAATGTAAAATACATCACTTTTTCATCAAAAAGTTTTTTCATTCCGATCATGGTTACCTTTTTTCAAAAGAGTACAAGTTCTTAAAGAAAATAAGACTGTCTAAGCTGTACAATGTGCTAATGCTACTAGCAAAAAAGAAACCAAGCAAAAACATATAAATCAGTGCCAGATATCTCAGTCTCGAAAGGCTCTCTTTGTCCTCTTTCTGGGCACAGACTCAGAGCTGTCTCCGTCAGCGCTGCTATCTGTATCTCCCTCTGAACCTGAACCTGAGTCATCACCGCTCTCTGCCTCAAAGCGTGACTCAGCATCTTCTCCACTAGCAGAACCCGAGTCGGCATCAGCATCTCCGCTCTCGGATGACTCGACGTGCTGACCCACAACCTCCTCAGTCTCACTAGTCTCATCGTCATCGTCACTCATGATAGGCTTTGAAAGGCTCCTCTGATCTCGACCGCGACGTCTCCCTCGGCCACGTGTCGGAGCCTCTCTCTCTCTCTCTCTCTCTCTCTCTCTCTCTCTCTCCCTGCTGCTGGAGGGGGTGCTGATGGTCCAGCTACTGCTGCCGCCGATGCTGTCGGTAAATGTGGGACCTGAAAAAGACAATTGGTATATGTCAGTCACAGTATGTGTATCAGGTGCAAGTATGGTGTGTAGAATGAGTACATACAGAAGTCACGTACAAAGTATGAATACAGTATGAAAATGCGGTTTCAGATGCAATGTATCAGTGCAGTGTGGGGAAGTGTTCAGTTAAAATGTCAGTTTCAGTGTATCAGTGGAAATGTGATGACCAAAATGCAAGAAAATTGAAGAAATTACCTGAATGCCATGGAAGCCAAGCAGTGCCTCCCTCCTCAAGATCATGCCCTCAAATGCGGCCAACATCTCGAGTAATCCCTCGATGTACCATGCTGGTGCCTGTAAATGCAATTCGAAATGATCAGTGTTTGGAAGGAATGAATTTTTGAGTATTTGAGCAAGAATGGAAAAAAAAAAAATGAAAAAATGAAAGTTGTAGTGCATACCGGAGGTGAATCAGGCTCTCTGACATATCTGTGACCAGCCACCGGAGGCTCAATCAGAATCTGATAAGCCTCTCCGATATACAGCCAACTTGTCAACTCGATCAGAAGCTTTCGCCAACTAAAGCTCTGCCTTGTGGGGGGCACCCCTCTGGCTCTGCCCCTCGACCCTTGAGCCCTACTCGTCGAAGGGGCGTCAGCTGCTCTCCCTGTATGAGCGTGAATACCCATCAAGGTAAGCATGAGGTGCGTTTGGATATATGCAACATAGTCCCCCTCTCCAAGAAAGTAGTCGGCCTCCACACCTCATGTAAAGTCAAGCACCACCTAGGAGGAGAGACTCTTTGTGGCCCGCATAGATGGAGAAGGCGGCAAGGGAACTGTCTGCAATGGCAAACCCAACGTCTGGCACAGGAAGCGCTCGCCTAAAAACCAAGCTCGGTATACTAGTCCCTCAAGTACAAACCGATAACGGGAAACACCCCAAGCACCAGCAAACTGGTATCTGACATCCTCAGGCATCGTCGCCCAGGGCTGCCACATGATCTACAGATAGTAAATACACAAATTGTTAGTTGCCAATAGATATTCAATATGAATTAGAGCTGAAGTAAAGTAGCAGTAACTGTGAGTTTTGAGTTACCTCCATTGTGGTCACCGTGTCAAAATATCGGCGAAAGAATGAGAAGGTCTCCTTGGTTCTCCTCATGCAACTACTATCGTACCAGTGAGAGTAAGGTACAACAGAAGGCATATCCACCTCCGGCTCTGGGGCGAGGGTTGAAAAATATGCATATACCCATAGCTGCAAAAAGTAAAAGGGCGACAGTGAGTATTCAACAGATAAACACAGGTGATGCAAAAATAGAATATGTGTGCAATATACAGATAATATAGAATGCAGAGTACAGAAAGCATAGTGTGTAATGCAGTGTACATAAAGTACAAATGCAAAGCAGAGGTCAGACTATGTGTGTACGATGTATGTGGGTGCAGTGTACAGAAAGTGCAAAGCAGAAAGCACGGCAAGAAATGTAAAGTAGAAAATTAAAGCATACTTTCCAGGCTCTCCAGTAGCCGCCCGCTCTGTTCCCGCTCCTACGGGACGTCGAGCTCATGTAGCAGTACAAGGTAGTGAGGCCAGCGCTGCCATAGTCATAATGCTGAACCTGAGACAAGTCCACCAAGGCACTCAGGAAATAAAGCCCGACAATGTTCGCCTTGTTAGCGAACAAGGTGGTGCCAAAGAGGAACATCAGGAAGCTTCATGGGTGCTACTCGATCTCCTCTCGGGTCTCTGGCTGTGTCCCTTTGAAATGATCCACAAACCAGGGATACCGAACCATCCCTAATCAAAAGAGAGGTGGGCATGTCCCAAGTAAGTAGATCCAGGTGGCCTCTCACTCACCCATGTCTGTATCATATGGGATCGGTCGACCTCCTACCTCGATGTCAGTGAGCATAGCAAAGTCGTATGGGGTCATCGTCATGTTGCCTGCGGTAGAGAAGTGGAAAGAGTTGGTGGTGTCCCACCACCTCTCTACCAACGTGCCAAGCAGGGGCCTACTCGTGATAAGGCGCGATAGCCCTGTGCAAAATAAGCTGAATCTGACCTCATTGACAATCTGATGGATGCCAGCGGGAAGGTCCATATCCTTCGCAGATGTGGCTCCGTATCCTTGGATGGAGTGTGACTCCCCCTATAATTAGAACAAGAAGATGAAAGGCAGTGTAAGAAATACAGTGCAAGAATGCATCTAAGACAAACAGATGGAAGGCAGTGTAAGAAATACAGTGCAAGAATATGTCTAAGACAAGCAGATGAAAGACTGTGCAAGAGTGTGATTTATGCAAGAAATGCACGGTACATTGTGGAAAATGTAAGAAGACAGTGTATACCTCAGTGGCGCCATAGGATAAATGAGACTCCGGTTCTCACAGCAAGAGATCTGCTGGTGCGCCTTGCACAAATCCTCTAAAATGACGAATGGTATCGGGCGGTAGTACGTGCACCTCGGGGTGGTATGTCTCCGGGTCGAAAGGATGAACCCTGTGTGGTAATGGTACATGCTTGGGATCTCCCTCCATCCCTGGAGAACCTCCGTTATGGGGAATGTCGTCTGCCATCTGGAAAGGAGATGAGAAAGTGGGCGAAAATGAGCAAAATGG
Organism: Camellia sinensis; assembly: GCF_055761805.1. Classification (NCBI taxonomy): domain Eukaryota; kingdom Viridiplantae; phylum Streptophyta; class Magnoliopsida; order Ericales; family Theaceae; genus Camellia; species Camellia sinensis. Next base: position 65,137,360 of record NC_138968.1, on the reverse strand, counting down.
GTGGAGAATGCCAACAGTCAACAAAAGTCAACTCTAAGAGAGAGAGAATGAAAAAAAAGTCAAAGCCCAGGAGAAGGCACAAAACCCAAGAGAAACTCGAGGAGAACAAGCCTCAAGTAGTGGAAATGAAGAAAAAAGCACTGACATCAAATTTCAATCGGTTCAAAATGAAGGAAATCAAGAGGTTCTAGCGAATCAACTTCACGTGAGGCATTGGAAAATACATATAAAGCACGAATCTGGAGGGGAAAATGGTCTAAAGTGATAGAGGGATGAATTTCGGCTAGGGAGAAGTGAGGAAATGATGTTTGGGTGCCTATACTTAAAGAGCTGAATGCAAAAAGACCAAAATGGCCTGAGTTGCCATTGGTGGCCGACAACTTTCAAGTGTGGCCGACAGGTGGCCGACACCTCTCCATGGTGGCCGACAAGCCTCCAGTGTTCTCCCTATGTGTTTTTCTACTGTTTTGTTCCATTGGTTCTCAAGAAAGTGCAAGAAAAGTTCACTTTCAATCTCAAATTGTCTTTGCGGAAGTTCCGAACAGTGTCTTCGGTGCACGACTCATCACTAGTCAACATGAACGAGGTGTATCCTTTTAAAACATATTGCAACTCTTCCGAGAGGTAAATTGGAAGTTCCGACGAAGTCGACTTTATCACACATGTTTTGTCATTGTATAGAATGTGTATCTCTCTGTCGTCGCATAGAACGTGCCTTTCACATGAGATTTTGCATAGAATGTGCACTCCTCGCATTTGCATAGAACATGATTCTATTTCCCATTTGCATAGAGCATGCATTTAGTTTTTCACATAGAACATGCTGTTAATCTCGCATTGAACATGCATTTCGTCATGGTTATTCTTGCATGGAACATGCACTCTTAATATGTTATGCTTGTTGAGTTTCTTTCTTATGCAGGCACGATATTGTATGTACGGTTCATTCAAAGTAGTTCCGGGTAGAATCACTTGTTTCCTTCGAATCACCTCTTTCTCCTCTCGCATGCAACGCGTTAGGACGCTTTGGTTAGATTCATTTGGGTGCGTCCCGGTGTTCTCGTTACCTTTTTTTCCTCTCGCGTGCAACGCATTAGGACGCTTTGGTTAGAGACATTTGGGTGTGTCCCAATGTTCTAGTTACCCCTTTCTCCTCTCGCATGTGATGCATTAGGACACTTTGGTTAGAGACATTTTGGTGCGTCTCGGTGTTCTCGTTACCCCTTTCTCCTCTCCCGTGCGACGCATTGGGACGCTTCGGTTAGAGATATTTGGGTGTGTCCCGGTGTTCTCGTTACCACCTTCTCCTCTCTTGTGCGACGCGTTAGGACATCTTCGGTTAGAGACACTCAGGTGCATCCCGGTATTCACATCACCATTTTTCTTCTATGTGTAACACATTAGGATCTCGGTTAAGACCTCGGGTATGCCCTACGGTCGCTCTTTTCCTTTCCTGCGTGATGCGTAGTTAAGCTTGCATGATTTTCTTACATCCTTTCTACATGAAATGTGGTTTAGTTCATGTTTACTTACTTACTTTTCATGTTCGAGCTCGCCGTACCTTGTTTCGGTTTAAATGTAGCATTTCTTTGCATAACATTTACATATAGATGTTTCATTACGACCTCATTGCATGATCATAAGTTATGTTTTGTATCGTGCATATCACTTGAATTTTGCCCTAGAACTACGTTGGTGATTCCTTGTAAATGGATACGTAGGCAACCTACGGGCACAACCGTTCTTCGTTTTGCTTGTTTGTTTGTCAAAAATGGGTCGTCTCTAGGCTTTGACATTCACTCTCGTCATTTTATGACTTCCGAGTTATGTCAAAGAGGGGCAACTATAGACACCCCAATTTTTACCGTCCTCAAGACTTAGACGTCACCGTTTGTGCACTTGATGATTGTGCTTGTTTGTGTTCATTTTGAGCGCCCGAAGTCCTCGGTAGATCACCTGGTCTTTGAGCCTCTAAACCTTATCTATTTTGTCCATGTTTTTAGACCAAGAGCTTGTTACCTCTTGTCTGGAGGAGTGCATGACCTGTCGGCCAGCCCCCTGGATTGTCGGCCATGGTTTGTGCTTGTCGGCTACCAGTGGTGGTCGACGGCCATTGGTCCCCTTTTTCAGATATTTGTTTGCCAGCTGTGGCAGCTGTTGCTCACTGAGCTACATCTTCATACATGTGTATGGGAGGATGTATACAAGCTCAAGCTTTGATTTTCTATATATGGGGGGTGTCCTCCCCCATTTTGGAGGGTTAGACATTTTGGATCAAAAATTTCTCTCTCAAGCTTTCTCTCTCTCATTTGATATTTTGTGCTTTGTAGTTAGTTTTCTCTACACTTTTGCACACCAAACCTTAACCAAACTTGACCACCATTGAGTTGAGGTCCCTTGGAGTTGTGTTTGAGCTTGAATTTGTGGCTGAATTGTGCTTTGCTTCAAAGGTATAGAACTTACCTCATTTAAGCCTATTGTGCATGCGTGCTTTGCCATCTTTTTCTACTGTTTTAAGGCTGTTTTTGAAGTATAAAAACTCTGTTTTTGAGGCATAAAAGTGGTGGCTTGAGCCTTTATGAGTTGAGGGGTTGTCCCCCCCTTTTCTTCCTTAGCTTGTGAAGCTTTCTATGCTAGTTTTCATCACATTCAAAACAACTTTTTTGGGCCTTTTAACCACTAAAATTCAGAGGTTTTTCAATGACAAAAACCTTATTTTGAAGTCCAAAAATTGGAAGGGTTAGCCTCCCCTTCTTGTTGGTTTGCTTGCATGCCTAGTTGCCTTACATGTTAGCATGTTTTTATAGCTTAACCTAGCTTTGGTCCAGCATGTTTTTGCTGCTGTTTTGACTTGTTTTAGCTCTGTTTTGGGCTGGTTAAGTCCTTTGAGCCTTGTATGGCATGGTTGTAGTGTTAATTCTTTCATTAGCTTGGTGTTTTAATGCTTTGATCATCATTCTATTGAATTGAAAGCATGTTTTAGTGTTATTTTGCACTCCATTCCAGCACTAAAATCTCTACATTCTCCCTCTATTCTTCACTTTTTCATTTTCTTTGAAAGTGGTTTTTAACCACTTGTTGGCTTAAGTGTGAAATTGAGACATTCATGCTTATTGGTTTAATCCCTTCGGGGTTCATTATCAATGGCATGAGGTCCCTTTCATGCCCAAGGCACTTGTGGTTTAAGCCCTCTTCCAATTAGAGGACACTCACTTTTGGACTTAACCGATTAAAGAATGGATTGGTAATCTAAAATGAGTAAACAAAACATGGCATGTAAAAGAGGCAAGATAAGCATCTTTCATGTTGCATTGCATGTGTTCGGATCGGTCGTTAATTCGAACACGAGGAAAATGGGATATTTCATACTCAAAGTGATGAAATGTGCCACTTTTCTTGGTCACCATCACCCTTGATCATGCATGATAGGGTGGTGGTTTTGTTGAGTCTTGTTTTGCACTCATTAAGCTTGTACAAGCTTGGCTCCTTAGCCATCATGTATGGAAAATGTTTGGTTGATGGTCTGAGGGCCAAGAGTTGCACTCCTTTGAGCTTGTGTAATGATAACAAGGGTAACAGTATAGACAAACCTTAAGAATACACTGTTTTGCCTCTGTTTGCTCTCTGTTGCAGCAAAAAAGGAAGTTCAGCAAAGGGGTAGCCGACCGGCCACCAGCAGTGGCCGATGGCCACCATTGGTAGTCGACCGGCCATCAATGAAGAAAGTTGCTCAGTGTGTTCCTGTGGTGGAGCAGAGGTGTTCTGGAAGTTGGTGCAATTTTCAGTGATAAAAAATGTGCAAACAGAGGCTGCAATGGCAAAGCGGTGGCATTTTCGAGTGGAGAAGTCGAGCATGCATGCATCCCTCGCCCCTTGAGGCCATTTACTTGCTTTGCTTAATTAGTTAGTTGCAGCTAATTCATTCATACCAGTGTTGTAACTATTTAGTTAATTAATCCATTTTGTAATTAATTAGCTTAATTCGATTTGTACTAATTAGTTAACTAGAATAGTTAATTAGTTTCGAGTTTTGAAATAATTAGCTTAGCTTAAATTAGCCTAGCTAGTTCGCTTATTCATTCGGGCCCTCCTTTGCGAGGGCATAATTTCATAATAAGTGTGCGTGCGTTTGTGTATGTCTTCCAACCCCACGTCTTTCTCCCTTTTATTTAATCGCTTTTGATGGTTAGATTAGGGACATTTTCGATTAGCATACCTTATGCTTGCATCCATTCATTCACATTGCATGCACCGAGGCTCGGCGCATCATCCAAACTACATTGTCATTTCAGTATTTATTTGCATACATGTTTAATCGCATGTTGTTCAAATTGATTCGTATGCCATATTAGTAGCCGAGCCTATTAATTTCATATTGCATGTGTTGCATTAGACATCTCGTATAGTTAGGATCATGTATTTTTCTAGCTAGTTTTTATTTTGGCTTGTAGTACTAGGTAAGTTTTATGCTTTAGCATACTTGCATAAGTGTGATTGCCATATTACCATGTTTTGCATGCTTGTCGTGAGGCTATGTGCTTACTTGCTAAATTGATTGAATGCCTGCGGATGAAAGCTTGATTGTTTGAATTGTAACAATTCAACGAATGCGCGTTTTAAAGCCCACTTTGTTGTGGCAAATCATGTTTTAAGCCCACTATGTTTGGTGGCAAATCCGCATCTTTAAGCCCACTTGAGGGTGGAAAACTCAAACCATTTTCGCAAAACAAACATGACTTGAAATGTTCCAATTCTTGCGATTTAGTCTATACTTGCTTGTGTGCGTCACATAGTAAAGTTAGTTAAATAACTGGAATAGGAACACATAATGTTCATAAAATGACATATCATGGTTAGTAGAGGCCGATCTTTGATCAAGTGAGCGGGGGTGCTCAATTCATGACCTTCCCCCCTCGTACCCAAGCTCCTGAGCCGAGAAAACTTTGGTAATGATGGACACGTGGCCTTTGGCACGAGTCAGGGTTTCCTAAATTTTCCCAAAACAAAATATTTAGGTGGCGGCTTTGTAATCTGGCAAAGTAATCCAATTTTGGCATTATTTGATTAAAAATCAATTTTTCAAAAAGATTTTCCGAATTGGACTCTTTGGTGTTTATCAAGTTCACATTGCACTTGTGAGACTAGATTCAGAATCGCGGGAGTCCGAACTGTGAGATCTTCTTTTCAAACCCTTTCTGAAAGGCGGGGAGTGAAAAAGGTGAGTCCACAAAGCCTCTCAGGGGTAATATTTCTTCAACTTGTCCATGTTGATCGGTTGGGAAAATTTTGGGCCATCTAAGTCCATAAAAATCACAGCTCCACCCGACCAAGTAGTTTTGATGATGTAAGGACCAGTCCAATTGGGTCTGAATTTTCCCCCAGGGCCATGGATAGGAGCTCGGTTGTCTTTCAGCACCAAATTCCCTTCTTTGATATTTCGGGACTTGTTGAACGTCCTGGCAATCCTGCGTTGATAATCTTGAACATGGTACAGTGCTTTTAGCCTTCTCTCATCGAACAACATCAGTTCTTCGAACTTGCTCTGTTGCCAATCCGCCTCTGCTATCTGACACTCAGCCATAACCCGCAACGATGGAACTTCTATTTCGATTGGCAGAATAGCTTCCATCCTATAAACAAGAGAGTACGGAGTTGCCCAGTAAACGTCCAAATTGAAGTCCTATAACCCTAGAGTGTAAATAGCAATTTTTCTGGCCAATCCCTGTAGGTCTCAACCATTTTCTGCAAAATATGCTTGATGTTCTTGTTGGCGACCTCAATAGCTCCGTTGGCTTGTGGCTGGTATGTAGATGACTTATAAAAAGCCACGTTGTATTTCTTCAACAAGTCAATCACTTCTTTCTTGAAATGGAAGCCATTATCTGAAATGATCTCATTCGGGACTCCATAACGGCAAATGATGTTATTTCGGATGAACTTAACTACATGCGCTGCCTTCAACACTGCATAAGACTGAGCTTCCACCCACTTTTGTGAAGTAATCAATTGCCACTTGAATGTATTCATGCCCATTTGACCCTTTCGGTGTGACTACGCCAACGACATTGATTCCCCAGACTGAGAAAGGCCATGGTGAAGTGATGTTATATAGCTTCGACGGCGGGATATTCATGCGACTGGCATGAATTTGGCATTTGTGGCATCGCTGAACAAAACCAATACAATCCTCTTCTATGGTAGACCAATAGTAACCTTGCCTGAGAATCTTCTGGGCTAACATTACTCCGTTCATGTGCGCTCAACACTCTCTCCTATGGATGGCCTCCATTAGGCGCTTTGATTCCTCTACGTTGACACACAGCTTGTGCATTCCCAAATGGCCCCATTTGAACAGTTTACCTCCGCAAATGATAAATTAAACGGGCATCCGCTGTATTACCCTCTTATCTTTGGCATTTGCCCCTAGTGGATAAACCTCATTTTCCAAGAAGTTCCAGATATCATAAAACCAAAGGTTTTGATCTTGCACTTCATCTATTGCAGCAATAGACTCGTAGGCTGGTGTATATATTTGCTCAATAATAATCGGACGCATTTGGACTCTAAAAGGGATGTCTATCATAGAAGATAGAGTTGATAAGCCGTTAGTGAACCTGTTGTTCTCTCTTAGTAGATGCGTAAAGGTTAGCTTCTCAAACCTAGGAATCAGAACGTCCTAGGTTTGGTGATAGATCTTCATCTTTTCTTCTTTGACCTTCCAGTCACCTTTTGCTTGAGACATAACCAGGTTCGAGTCCCCAATGACGTCCAACCTTTTTTCCCCTAGTTCTAAGGCGGCTTCCAAAGCAGCGATACACGCCTCATATTCTGCTTTGTTGTTGGATACTTTGAACCAGAGTTTGAAGGCTAAGGGTATATGGGAATTCAGCAACAACCATATCCCATAACCGTACTGGTTAGACGCTCCGCCAAAGTACATTGTCCAAATCTCTTCGTCGAATTACAAAATAGCTTCATCTGGGAATAGGTATTCTACCGCTTCATCCCCTTCTACTGGGTGATCTACCAAGAACTCGGCTACCGCTCTTCCCTTAACAGACTTGTGAGTAACATACTTCAAATCAAATTCGGAGAGAATGAGTAACCAATGAGCTAACCTACCCGTAAGCACTGGTTTCTCGAAAAGATATTTGATGGGATCTAATCTCAAAACCAGAATTACGGAGTGAGCTAACAGGTAGTGCCTCAATTTCCTTGTAGCCCATACCAAGGCTAAGCAAGCTTTCTCCAACGGAGTGTAGCGGGTCTTGTAATCCAGCATTTTCTTACTCAGGTAATAGATGGCTTTCTCAACTTTATCCTCAGATTCTTGAGTGAGCATGCATCCCATTGCTGTGCCTGTTACTGACAGATACAAAATCAAGGGCTTCCCGGCTCTGGCAGCAACAACACGGGTGGATTCTGAAGGTACTGCTTGATCTACTCAAAAGTGAATTAACATCGGTCATCCCATCGGAATTTCTTTCCTTTCTGCAGGAGACCAAATAGTGGTTCACAAGTCAAGCTTAATTTAGAAATAAATCGTCTTATGAATTGTACTTTACCTAGAAAGCCTCGCATCTCCTTTTCAGTCCTTGGTGGTGGCATTTCTAAGATGGCCTTGATTTTGGAAGGATCTACCTTGATGCCCCTCTGTGTGATCAAGAAACCCAACAATTTTCCTGTTGTTACACCGAAAGTGCATATCTGCGGATTTAACCTCAACCGATATTCTCTGATCCGTTGAAAGAATTTATTCAAGGCGGTGTAGTGGCCCTCTCTTTCCTTGGACTTGATAATCATGTCGTCCACGTACACCTCAACCTTTTTATGGATCATATCATGCAGAATTGTGGTTGCAGCCCGTTGATGGGTAGCCCCGGCATTCTTTAGCCCAAACGGCATCACCGTGTAGCAGTAAGTTCCCCACGGCGTAGTGAAAGCATTTTTCTCCCTCTCCTCGGGTGCCATCAGAATCTGGTTATACTTGGAAAATCCATCCATGAAGGAGAGTAACGCATGGCCTGCGGTGAAGTCCACCAATTCATCGATGTGCAGTAGAGGAAAGTCGTCCTTCGGACTAGCTCTGTTCAGATCTTTGAAATTCATACACACCCGAATTCTGTCATCTTTCTTTGGCATTGGAACAATGTTGGCCAATCAAGTTAGATACTCAGATACTAGCAAAAACCCTAAGTCTATCTGCTTGGTGACCTCTTCCTTAATCTTCAAAGCCCAATCTGGGCGTATCCTCCACAGCTTCTGTTTGATGGGTCGAGCCTCGAGGTCAAAAGGGATCCAATGCTGTACAATCTCAGGATCGATTCCAGGCATGTCTTCGTAGCACCATGCGAAAACATCTTTGAAATCTTTTAATAAAGAGACTAAGCGCTCGCGCTCCTCTAAGGACAACGTGGACCCGATCTGGACGAGACGTGAATCCTTCTCAGTACCCACATTAATTGGAATGATTTCATCAACAAAGGGTTTTACAAACCTCTCCTCCTTTCGATTAATCAAATGTTTCAACACCAGAAGAATTCCTTCCTCATCGTTTTCATCAAAATTTTGAAAATCATGATCAATGCAATAAACAAGAGGCACAGAGAAGTACTCAGAATCTACAGTGGTATTCAACTTCAAAAGGTCTAGCTCATCCAATACCTCGGTTACAACCGACTCAAAAGAAAAGAAAAAAGATGACCTGGACAAAACCTTGGCATCCGGGTTATTAACCCTAGGAATGCCAGACCCAGACTCAGAAAAATCAGAATTTGATTCCGACTCCACAAACTCTGTGGAATCAGATTCTGGTTCACTACCTAACTCAGAACTGCTAGACAGGTAGCCCTCTTCTGGTTGCCAAATGAGGGATGGTGCATCAGATGCATCCAAGATACCACTAGAAGGGTTCGCACCCGGTTGGTCTCCGATCATGGAAACGGTCAGGTTATCCCCCAAGCTCTCTGAGTTGATCTAAGGATCCGAAAGGAGACATGCCAGTACTGCTCCTATTTCAAGTTCATTGCTGTCGAAATCAATTCATGTATTCTTCACAGCTTCAGCAGTTGGTCCAGCTATTTCTTCCGTATCACTGTCTTCCAGCTGCAAGTCAAAGAAAATCTCAAAGTCGGGAACCCGCTACTTCTCAGAGTTGAACCAGGGCTCGGGGAAACCATCGAATAGGAAGTCTTCACCCTCCCGAACAAAATGGCCATTCAGGGTTCCCCGAATTGGTTGGTGCACAAGCTTGTAACGCTTCCCGGTCTGCTTTGTTCTGGCTTTTCCAGCCATTTCTTTCACTTTCCTCACCCAGTCCTCTTTGGTGGGTATATAGCCTAGACCAAAGGCATGTGGGTTATGTGGCACATTGGCCAATGCAGTGACGCCTTTCCGGCCGCTTCTCCCTAGCCCCATTCTTGGCATGTGTTGGAGTTTATTCATGAAGTGCACAGATTGGGCGCTAACATACAAGCCCTCATCAATAGCCAGGATATTCTGCACTACCTGGGCCTTAGCCAAGGTAAACCCTAAAAGGAAGACATCCTCTTCACCATGCACAATCTCCAGCACGGGTGTAGTGGCCTCTAGCGGAGGATTTATAGATGAATTCCCGAAGACTATAGCTACCACTTTCCCATGGGGGTACTTTAGCATTTAGTGGAGAGTGGAAGAGACAACTCTTACTTAGTGTAGCTAGGGTCACCCAAGTAGTAAGTTGAAAATGGCCTGGACATCTAGGATATGGAACTCGATGTCCTGTTGAGCTGGGCCAACCTGTACTCTAATCTACACTGTCCCCATCACCTCTTTGCTTGTATTGTCATACGCCCGGATCACCTGGACTGTAGGTACAAAATCGGCCAGTTTCAGGCCAATAGCATAAACCATACGATAAGGACAGATGTTGATTGCTGATCCGGTGTTGACCAATACCACTGGCATCCACTTTTCTCAGCATTCTACGGATATATATAGAGGCTTGTTATGTGCAGAGCCTTCTGATGGCAATTCCTTGTCTGAAAAGGTCAAAGTTGGCGTAGTGCCTCCCGAGAAGACTAATCCCACCAGTTGTTCTAGGGTGGTGTCGATGGATAACTTAGCTTTATCCATCGCCGTCAGTACAGCTTGTCTGTGCACTCACGAAGCCATAAGCAGACCCCAGATATATATATGTTAGCTTGAATCTTCTTCAACTATTTTAGCACAACCTCTTCCTGTAACTGCTTTTCTTTCTGTTTCTCAACTTCTTTATCTTTCCCTGATACCTCAAGTTGGTCCAGATGTGGTGGTTTGAAATATCGGCCACTTCTTGTCATGTGGTCGACTTCTTCCACATACCAAGTATTGTCAGGAAGGCCTTCACCCCAATCCTCATCGATATGGGCCAAGTGTAGGTCGTTGTTATCCCACTAGATCCCTTCGGCAGCTGACAAGCACTCGTCCGGCTCCGTTCGGATCATTCTACTATCACAAACATTTCCCACAGGGTGTTGAGCTTTTCTAGCTGTTAGATTGTTTTCACTCATTTCTTGCCCAAACTGCTCCAGCGCGGCTTCTTGTTCTATATGTACAGTACTAACAATGCCCAGTTCCTGAGTCAATTGTTCTACACTGGTGTTTTCCGACAGTTTACCCTTTCCATCGACCATTCCAGCCATTGCAGTAGTTCCCACTTTCTATTCTTCAAGCTTTGATTCAGTTCCCTCATCTATATCGAGTTCATCACTTAGCCACCCAGAATTGTTTGTTGACCAGTTCAAATCAAACCAATGAATATGCATGTCTCCTTGATCTTGCTCATCAAAGAAATGCAAATTGTCAATATCCTCCTCTAGGTAGGCAAGATCATCTAATCCCTGACTGGGCCCATCTTCTCGAACTACACTAACCTCCATTTCAGTCAGCAACACCACTTCCAGTTTTGCTTGATTGATTGGCACAATATAGCAACTCGGGTTGTACGTCCCTTCAGATAAGTCCTCAAAGCCCTCGGGCAACAGACTGATATTCTCCACCAAGGCTGACCTTCCTTTAACTTCCACTATCACCACCACTGGTTCAGGTTGGAGTGAAAACGTGCTCATCATGTATAAGTCTCTGCTCTCAGGGATGAACAACGCAGGTTTAGGTAGGTGAGAAAGGGTGATGTATACACTGGGGCCATAAAGGAGGGCCAGTGTGTGGATGAGATTTATATGCCAGGGTGGAGGGACTTGGTTATGTGGTGGGAGAGGATTTGTAGTGACGTTGGGTTTTTGAGGAGGTGCTGTCACTTTGTTGTCAATGAGATCTTGAATCTCATGACGTAGCCTAAAGCACTGATCAGTATCATGGCCATGTTGTTGATGAAAAGCACAGTATTTGGCCGGGTTATGTTTCGGAGGGAGAGGATCGAGTAGTGGGCGTTGTTCTAACAGCTTAAGATGCCCCTTTTTTATTAGGATCCCTAAGGCTTTGGACAAAGTCATGTATAGCGGGGTGAAGACCCTTTGGTTTTGGGCTTCATGGCTTGAGGTTTGTAAAGTTGTATTGGATGTACTGACAAAAGGGGTGGCAGTTTTGGCTGTGGTGGTGACCATGCTCACATCCAAAGACCGTGCAGAAGTGCCAACAACCGTGGCTACATTGGAGTTGCATGTAAAGGGCCTTTTTGGCTATTCCTTCTCATAGTCTATCAGCCCTTGCTTCATTGCATCCTCAATTTGAACCCCTATTTCATAGAGCTCAACAAATGTAAACAAAGGCAGGACTATCATCTCCTGTAATAATCTCGCCTACAAGTTACGGACCACTATTCTGATTTGGTCCTTTTCAGACGGCTAGATAGTAATCATAGAGGCCTTATCCCTCTACCGAGTCACAAAGTCTGAGAAGCCTTCTTCCGGCTCCTGGCGGGTCGCTTCAAGATAACAGGTACTGACCTCGATCTGAGTATTATAGAAGTACTACGCGATGAAGGCCTTGGCCATTTCCTCTCAGTTTCTCTTCACAGAGTCTTGCAACTTTGCATACCAAATGGCTGCTATACCCGACAGGGTCCGGCCAAATAGTAACAGCTTCTGTAGTCTGGTGAGACCCATTGGTCGTAGGATATCAGAGAATAGTCGTAGATGGACCATAGGATCCCCCGGAGCCATCGAACCGGTCTATATGCAGCATCTTGAACCTGTCTGGCAGAGTCACTGCCGAGTCAGTGTATCCATTCTCAATGTCAGGGATTGAATTCACGTCCTCTGCCCGTTTGAAGAGCTTTTCTATCTTGTTGACCTTCAATGCAGTGGGGTCAACCTCGAATTCAAACGCGCCTCCATTTGGTAAACTGGTGCCTTGAAGGTCTGAGGTGGGATCAGATCTGCCGGAATGCCCATATTCTCTTGGACATTGATTGTGACCTTGGGTGCTGGAATTCCCGCTGGGGGTGCATGGAATGCAGAGGCTACTGCCGGTTGTGGTTGCTGTTATTGAAGCCTTTTTATCACTTCTGCTTGGCGGGCTATGACCTCGGCTTGACGAGCTGTGGTCTCAGCTTGGCGGGCAACATCTAGCTACATATTCTCAATAGTCTGCTAGAGTTGACGAAGCATATCTTCCATGCTGACTGGGGGATGTTGAGCTATTAGAACTGGTGAATACTTTCTTTCTAGAGTAAAAGTAGAAGACTGGGCCTGACTGGGCGTAGGCGAGGTAAATGGTGACTGCTGGATTGGTGAATTCTACCTGATCCTCCTCCGTCTGGTAACCGGTGGGAGTGAAACAAACACTAGTTGTCCCCTGACAAGATCCCCGGATCTGCAAATCCTTCTCACTCGGGTCCAGAGAACTTAGAGGGTAACAGAATCGTTTGAAGCAATGGTGAAACACTACCTTGCAAAAGGAAATAAAGCAAAAAGAAAAACAAAAATTAAAAACTGCACAACACCTCAGCTCAGATTCTAATCAATACACTGATGTAATCAAAGCTGTAGAACCATACTCAAAACTGAATTCTGCCTCCCAAAAAACTGATACCGAGACTTGCGACTGATACATACATTCCTGCAGAGTTTCACTCTAAAAGCACATATCAAGCAAGTAAGAGCCAAAACACCCCTATGATGGGGTGGGATTACCCTGTCCTAGTTTCATCAGGAACTAGGGTTTTCACTATTCAAACAAAGCGTTTTCACGCAATCCTGCATTCAAGTAAGCAACATGTCCTAGTTTGGAACAGTCTTTATGGTTTCCGATATGCAACTAGGTTAATTGGTCAAAGAGGGAACCTCAGCAAGACTACCTAATATAACTCTCGCACTTAACACCGAGAAGTGAAAGGAGGATCAAATGGTACAACGGTAGTCCAGATCCAAGGGTTGTGTTCCCATCATGGCAGAGCCCGCAACCAGTCAGCCTTTTGGCAAGCTTTTCCAAGCGAGCCTTCGGCAAACCGTTTAGGAATAGCATATGGAAAACACTGTGACTTAGGCACACCAATACAAATGCAAATGCAAAGAAATACATAAGTGTAGATAAAAAAAAGTCATGGCATGAGTTCGAGTCAAGTTCTCTAAATCCCCACCAGAGTCGCCAAAAACTATGCCTTGCCTTTTTCGCGCCCCCTCTTGGAAGGTTTGAAAGAAAGGCCTCATAGTTCGGACTCCCGTAGTTTTGAATCTAATCTCACAAGTGCAATGTGAAACTAATAAGCATCAAAGAGTCCAAATTTGGAAAATCGTTTTGAAAAATTGATTTTAAATCAAATAATACCAAAATTTGACTGCTTTGCCAGATACAGAGTCGCCACCTAAATATTTTATTTTTGGAGAAATTTAGGAAATCCTAACTCATGCCGAAGGCCACGTTTCCGTCATCACCAAAGTTGTCTCGGCTCGGGAACTTAGGTACGAGAGGGGAAGGTCATGAATTGAGCACCCCCACTCGCCCGATCAAAGATCGGCCTCTACTAATCATGATATGATTTTTTTTATAAACATTATGTGCTCTTGTTCCGGTTATTATACTAGCTTTACTATGTGATGCGCACAAGCAAGTATAGACTAGTTTGCTCCATTTGGAACAACTCAACTCATGTTTGTTTGCGAAAATGGTTTGAATTTGCCACCTCAAGTGGGCTTAAAGATTGCGGATTTTCCACCAAACATAGTGGGCTTAAAACAAGATTTGCCACTCTACAAAGTGGGCTTAAAACATACATTTGTTGAATCATTCCAATTCAAACAACAAGCTTTCATCCACAGGCATTCATGCAGTTTAGCATTTAAGCACATAGCCTCATGGCAAGCATGCTAATCATGGCATCATTCACACTTATGCAAGTATGCTAAAGCATAAAACTCACCTAGTACTCCAAGCTAGGAAAACATGAGTTAGTAAAATATGCATGATTCCTAACTCTGTTAAGTGTCTAATGCAACACACGCAATATGCAATTAATAGGCTCGGCTACTAATATGGCATATGAAGCAATTTGATAACATGCGTTTAAACACGTATTCAAAGAAGTATTAAAATGACAATGCAGTTAGAATGATGCGTCGAGCCTTGGTGCATGCAAGCCAAATGAATGAATACAAGCGTAACGTATGCTAAATTGAAATATGTCCCTAATCTAACCATTGAAAGCAATTAAATAAAAGGGAGAAAGACGTGGGGTTGGAAGACATACACACACGCGCGCACACACACTTATTACAACATTACGCCCTCACGAAGGAGGGTTTGAATGAATAAGAGCTAACTAACTACGCTAATTAAGCTGACTAATTTTTACAAAACTCGAAACTAATTAACTATTCTAGTTAACTAATTATTACAAACCGAAATCGAATAACTAGTTAAACTAACTAATTATTTACAACTCTTAATTAGCTACAACTAATTAATTACAACACGTATTTAAGCTATATACTTAAGCATTAAATAAGCTTGAAAGGCAAGGGAAGCTCATGCACGTGTTCGGTTTCCACCCGAAAAGCCACTATTTTGCTGCTGCAAGCCTTTGTTTGCACATTTGATCACTAAAAATTCTGCCCATTTCCAGAACACCTCTGCTCTATCTTACCAACATATTTTACAAATTTCATTGGTGGCTAACAGGGGGCCAGTTGGCTACCAATGGTGGCCGGTCGCTACTGGTGGTGGCCGGTCGACCATTGTTGACATGGACTCCCTTGCTGCAACAGAGAGCAAATAGAGCAAAACAGTGTATTTCTCAAGAGTTGTTTGCACACTTTTCCTGTCCTTTTCAAGGGGAAATCAAAGGAGGGACAAAATTTGGTTCATAAACCATCAATCAAGCAATTTCATTGCATGATGGCTTGTGAAACCAATTGTGCAAGTTCAATAAATGCAAAATGAGACCAAAAGTCCATCACCCTATCATGCATGATCAAGGACAATGGAGACCAAGGAAAGTGGCACATTTCATCACTTTTGAGCATGAAATGTCCCATTTTCCTTGTGTTCAAATTAACGTCCGATTTGAACACATGCAATGCAACACAAAGAGATGTTTGTCTTACCTCTTTACTTGCCAATTTTGTTTACTCATTTTAATTACGAAATCATTCCTTAATCCATTAAGTCCATTGGTGAGTGTCTTCTAATGGAAAGAGAGCTTAAACCAAAGGTTGTTTTAGGCATGAAAAATACCTCATGCCGTTGGTAATGAACCCCAAAAGAGATTAAACTATTAAGCACAAATATCTCAATTTCATGCTTTAAACAACCAAATGGTTTGAACCACTTTCAAAGCAAAATAAAATCAAGAAAGAAAGGAGGTTGCAGAGATGATTAAGTGCTGGAAATGAGTGATAAAAGCACTAAAACATATGACCAACTCAAACCAATGGTGGTTAAAGCCTCAAAACATTAAGCTAGTGAAGGAATTTACACTACAACCATGCCATACAAGGCTCAAATGAGCCTACCAGCCCAAAACAGAGCTAAAACAGGTTATTTTAGAGACTAAAACATGCTCAAAAACCACTTTTAAGCCACAAAATAGAACCTTTTACAGTTTCAAACCAGCCCCAAAAAGTAAGAAAGATGGTAAAACAAGTATATTGAAGCAAAGTAAACAAGGCAAGTGTTGTACCTTTGAAGCAAAGCTCCTGTTTAAGTGCCAAACCTAGCTAAAACCACTTGCTAGAGATCAAAAAGGGTCTCAAATATCCTTAGCCCAAAGAGAAGCAACTTTGATTAAGGTAGTGTATGTAAAAGTGTAGAGAAAACAAGCAATTAAGCACAAAATTGCAAGAGAGAGAGAAATCTAGAGAGCGAGATTTTTTGTTCCAAAATTTCTAACTCTCAACAATGGGGGAGGAACCCTCATATGTATAGAAAAACATGCATTGAGCTTAGAAACATCCTATCATACACGCGTAGGAAGATGTAGCTCAGTGTGCTAATAGCTGTCACAGCTGTCAACAAATATCTAGAAAAAGACACTAGTGGCCATTGGCCACCACTAGTTTCCTACCGGCCACACCAATGGCTGACAACCATGAGCCATGGTCGACAGCCTATGGTGGTGGCCGACAGGTCACCAAAAGGTCCAGACACCAAATTTTGGTCCAAAACAAGGCATAAAAAAAGACAAGGTTTAAAGGGTCAAAGACAGGGCGCTCCGCCGAGGGCTTTGAGCACTCTAAAAGAACATACGCAATCACAATCACCAAATGCACAAGTGATGAAGTCCAAGTCTTGAGGATGGTCAAAAATGGGGTGTCTACAGATGCTAAGGTCACGCGTAATTGGTCGTCCTTGATGCTAAACATCTCGAACATTTTCACTAGTTGCTCTAGCTACTCATCTACCTTCAGTGGCTCGTTGGGATCACCCACAAGCTCATCCAGATTTGACCGAAAAAACTCTCGCTTCAAGAATGACGGCCCTGCCTTAGCTGCTTGGGCATGTACTTGATTCTCTACTTTGAGAATGTCCATTGACTCCCGCAATGCTCCAACCATTTCGCGAGCCAAGGCGCCTATGGCCTGTTGACCAACTGGTTCTGCCACATTGGCCTGACCAACTCCTTCTTTCTGTGCCAGAATTTCATTCGGTAAAGGCACCTTATGCCTCATAGGCCTACCACGCCTACCACCACCACGTCCACGTCTTGACATCCTAATAAAGGTAACATAAGAGATTTTACAAATGTGCTGCAGCTAATTCACTCATGTCCTAATACGATGGACAACAGTAATTCACTCCACATAAGCACATAGTCACGTAAGCACATATGAATTTTCCTCCTAGATAATGACCACCCCGCGGCATTGCCATGGTTCCTATTAGAAACAACAATGATCGAGTGCTCTTCTAACAGGACTTCTAGAAACCTGTAGACCCAATCAATATCCTAAGAACTAAATCCCATACCCATATAATTATATAAGCATGTTATCACATAGCATACCCTGCATACTAATGTCTCTATCAAGCGAGACAAACCCCATTGTGGTAATAACCACTTCCTACGCACCCAAAGTATTCAAACCCTGTACGCTCTGATACCAAGTTGTTACGCTCCCGAAATAACTACAATAATCCAACTCCAAACACTAGTACAATGTGATATAAACAAAATAAGAAGCTTTCATTCATCAGAGTTTATGTACAAAAGATGACACATGCGATATACATTCATAAATCGTTCATCTTGAATCTACAACATGCGTTACAAGACGAAATAAAGAATGGAAGCTAAACAGGTATTCATATGCCCTAATGACTTATATTTTTCCAAGACCGTGCTTAGTTATAACAAAATGAGTCATAAGCTCAATACAAATATAGCCCTAGGCTTGTACAAAAGATAAATACAAAGTAAACAGAAGTGAGCCTTCAGCTCCATAATTCTCCCAAGCTAAGTCCTTGGCGGAGGTATATATCCAACACCCGAAAACGTTTTTCCCAAGTAGGGTGAGCCAAAACCCAGTAGAAACAATCTAGCACAATATATGAATCTTAAAAAAGATATAAGTATGATATGCATATACAATGCCAACAATAAAATCATTCGTATTCTTACAAGATCATAATATGCTAAGTTTCATATTTCAAGCCATTTTATCTTAATTCATTTTATAACAATTCATTTCATCTTAATCCATGAGCCGATTTCATTGTTATCCAGATAACCCAACTGAGGTTACAACTTAGTGGTTCTCTAACCAATACAATCATTACACAAACACCTTAAATTTGCTATTTTACAAAAATTTCATCCCCGAGAATCGACACCAATGTATACACGCAGTTTTCGAGACTTTCACTTTAGACACACAGGCCAACTTAATTTACTGAAATCCATCACCTTTCTCCTCTCAAACATGGAATACATCCCCTTTCTCCTCCCAAACATCATACATATACAATGTATTAAAACACAATCATGTTCAATGACAACCAATAAGAGATTAGTTTTAATTCACCTAATCGTCATATAGTTTCTACAACAATCATAGCTATCCTCCACCGATAGCCCAAAACAGATAAACTAAACAGATGTACAATCTTCAAGACAGATAAACTATCCAAATTTCCATAGGCGAGAGATAACAAGTATCCAACTCCATCCTTTATATAAACATCTATCCAATTTCCCATTCCACATACCAATTCTATTATTTATACAAAATAATTATTTGAAACATTTTAGGGCAAAACTCTATTTTCACTCAAATCCAATCTATGAGTCAAAATCAACTAATTTAACACAACACATCCTCATATCTACACCCACAACCCTTCTCAATACCTTCATTTGAAAACCCCTCTTTTGATTTTAAATTAAAACCCTAGGTTTGTCTAAAATCCTCCAAATTTAAACATTTTTTACACAATCAACAGATAACTAAGTTAAAAATTATAAGAGAGTGTAGAAAGTCCCTACCTCAAAGTTAGAAGATGAGCAAAGTAAGGAGAAAACTTCAAAGATGCTGAAATCAACTTTTGTTCAGATCAAAATGGAGCTCTTGAGATGCTCTACCTTTTTCCTAAAGACGCTAGGGTAGAGAAACCAACGGATCTAAGTGAAAATGTAGAGAGAATGGGAGTTTTAGAGAGACAGACTCTAGATCTAGGGTTTTTGGAAAGTAGAGAGAGACAAAGAAATGTAAAAAAAAGTGATGTAAAATGAGGCTGCTGTGAACTGATATACGCACAGTCCGCTCGAGGGCAAGAAGTGGCACTCGAGTGCATGAAATGACGCTCGAGTGCAAAATGCACACCCCTAGTAGTTCTGCAAACAACAGACCAATACTCGAGCGCAAGAATGGTCGTTCGAGCTAAGCCTGCTCGAGTGTAGAAAGGATTGTTCGAGGGCAGAATACACTCTCCCAGTAGTTTTATAGACCTTCAAAAGTACTGAGAGTTTACAAAGCCTACTCGAGCGCAATAAGTGCCGCTCAAGCGGATGAGCAAAATTCTGGGCAACAAGAGTTTGGAAACAAAGCAACCAACCTATTCTAAACGCAACCACAACAATCCCAAAGCCAAATTTAAGGAGATACAAGGGAAGCAAGATGTGACCAACAATATGAAACCATTAAACCCTAGTCTGGGATACAACAAGAGTCAGGTCAAAACCAGAATTGCTATAGCGTGAAAGAAAAATTTTAGATCTTCAAGAAGAGTTCTATTTTTTTTCATAAAGATAATTTTCAAGTTGTTACTTCATTACGATATTATTTGGTAGAAGAAAAAAATACACTATTTAGTTGGAGTAATTCATCAACTTGATATGGAAATTTGCTAATGGAGACACGAGTTATCAACCCTTCTTTTCAAGTCTTTAATGATTGAATTTTATGGGGTTTTACAAAATGTTTTCAAGTTTTTTATGACTGAAATTGGTGAAAAAAATAACTTCAACAATGGATCAGGGAATTCAAGAGCCCATTTTAAAGAGCCAAATTATGAAATTAACATAACGAAAGAGCATATTCTTAAGTCAAACATGGCTTAGAATGATGTTCCATCTATGGCTTGGAGGGTTCATACATCCATTTGTAGAGAGCCAAGTCATGAAAAGCTTATTAGGAAGCATGTTTTTAAAACCAAGTTTGGTTAAAAATGATGAGCAACCCAAGGTTAGTGGATTTAAATTTTTTTTATGATGTGGAAAATCTCAAAATATTTGAATTTCCAAAACCATCATATACCACTATCTTCATTGTTCAAAATCCATTTTTGATTTGTGGTTCACATCAAAATTTAATTTTGATGAAATGGTTAACAAAATATCGAAGTTTAGAAAATATATTTGTTGAGTTTTTTTCCTACACTTTCACAATAAGAAGCATGGAAATGACCAATAATAATGGTCTTAGCTATTTTCATGGTTATATGTGAAATAGTAGCCAATATACAGTTGGCCAAGGAAGAAGAAACTCTGTAGAAAACATAATGAGTTCACATGTTTGTTGTTTTCTAACATGCAATGTGGAAACCAGCATTCTTGACGAAAAGCTGGCCTTTGCTATGTATTAGACATGACGTTTTTATACTCCAGATTGTCTTCGAAGTGGATATGTAAACAACTATCATTTTGGCTTTGTTGTTGGTCAATGTGTATGCTTCGAAAGCCCTTTTTGCCATAATTTTTTATCTTCAAAGCACTCCATCTTGCATCAACAATAGCTTTGAAGAAAAAATATAATAATAATGGTGGTTGTGAACCTTCGAAACTTTGCCGAGTATTTCCAAGGGTGTAATTAGTCCTTTGTCAGCACCTTCAACCTTTGAAAGATGATTTTGGCCCTCTAGTAATACCTTCAGATGATGGCTTTCATCATTTGAATTACAACTCTTCAAGAATTCAAGACATCTCATAATTTTTTGCCATGATATTGGCTACTGTCAAGTGAGACATTTGCTACTTTTACATGGCGATAAACTTCGAATTTTTTCAGAGTGGCCTCTAAGGATTCTGAATTAGCTTCGAAGTAGCTCCAAGGAGGCTTTAATATGTCCTTCTTTATAATGAACCTTCTAGTAAGCTTCAAAGGGTGCCAAAGAAGCTTTGAAGGATTCTGAAAGAGTTTCAAAGAGGTTTTTTATAATGAACATAGTAGTGTTGCCATGTCATTAAAGTATTGGCCATGATTTTTAGGCACCATGCATAGTGAGTGCATGCATTCATTAATTACAAATTGGTGTCTCATGTTGAAATTTTGAACTTGCCATCTAAGAAAGGACAAAGCTTCTACTCATGACTCATACCAAACATGATTGGTATGTATTGTGTCCAAATCAAATTGGTGCTTCTTGATTCAAATCGATCACTTTAAAGCACTCATATTGAATTTGAAGCATATGCCTTTAGTGTAGTGTCCCTTCGAAGAACTTCGTTGGTGCTATTGTGGTATTCAAAACACTTTATTACTCATATCAGTTCTATGCTTGG
Source organism: Camellia sinensis (assembly GCF_055761805.1). NCBI lineage: Eukaryota > Viridiplantae > Streptophyta > Magnoliopsida > Ericales > Theaceae > Camellia > Camellia sinensis. The sequence goes on along the minus strand of NC_138968.1, from coordinate 65,115,948 downwards.
TTCGACTCTTCAAAAATTCAAACAACCATCATTTTTAAAGAGTCGCGGGGGGTAATTTTGACACCATAAATAGTAATAATATTATTATTACTATTATTATTATTGCAGTACACGTGGAACTTTCTTAATCAATCATGAGTTAAGAGAAATTACAAAATTAGTGGTCTTGCATGGTGGAACATTGAAGACAAGGTGGAAGAAATTAAAGCACATGTGAAGAATATGATGGACAAAGTGACTTAGCGGAAGACATGGATGGATATGTGGCATTATGGGAATAAAGGTGGAAGAGTGGGTAGTTTTAGGTAGTTATTGCTAGAAGTTTTTTCCTATAAATAGCCATTGATGGTTACATTTACGGACCCAGAACCAAATCTAGAAATCAGTTCATTTACTTTATTTTCCAGTCCTTTAAATTCCAGTCTTTACATTCCTGTACTGAACTTTAAATTCCTAGGAGTAATTCTAAGTTAGTCTGTTACTGTAATTCCCTTCGAAGTGCAAAGGTACTATTGTAAGCTTTTGTTTACTTAACGAAGTTTGATTTCTGATACTATTTTTCCTAATTTCTTACCCTTTGATTAGTCTTCTTAATTTTCCCCTAAAAATCAAGCCACCAAGAAAAGTCCTCTTCATTGAGGCTAAAAGAATTTTGAAACAATCGTTGACTAATTGGTTCGCATTTATTAATCTTTGTAAGGACTTATCGATCCTTATTGGCACGTTCGAATTACATTTCTAACCTTCAAAAGCCAAAAAAGCCAACAACACCATACTACTTTTTCAAACCATTACAACAATGAAAACCAAAGGGAAACCCTATTTACTTGGTTAGGGTTTCATCAAAACCCTAGAAAGAGAAGAACTAGCCACTCACAGAGGAGTGAGAAGAGGTAGAGGAGAAAGAAGCCACCATGGATGATAGTCTTAAAGCTTGAAAAACTCTCTCCAAACCCTAGCCTCTCCTCACTTTTGAAAATTTTCAAAACCCTAATTTCTCATCTTTTTCTCCCTTTTATTCTTAGCCAAACAAAGTAAAAACTTTCACGCATGTTTTCCTAGGTTAACCACTTAAGCGGTGGAAGGCCGCACATGCGCTGATGGTTGGCTGGATGTGCGGTAGGATAGCAAGCCACGAGATTTCATTGCTTGAGGGGAAGATCTGCTTTTGTGCCACTTTTTGCCTGAAATTGCGTGTTGTTTGCCAAACCTACACAAGTACACAAAACGCATCATCTCTACCAAATAACCATAATTCGAAGGTTATAAATGTAACTTAAGTGGTCTTAATGTGGTACCTTTCGTCCTACATCAGTGAATATTTAAAAAAAAAATCAAAAATATTATATTTTTTATGTATATTTATATTAGGTGCATCTAAAATTTTTAAAAAAAAATACTAAAAATATTAAAAAAATTCAATGAAAACAAAAAAAAATACAAAAAAAGAAAAAAAAAATTAATTTTTTGAAAAGTGAATCCTAAAACTGAACAAGCTGAATGAGTTTTGAACTTTGTATATGGGACCTATGGTGGTGCTGTGCGCAGTAATTGATATACTAATTAGTGTACTAACATATGTTATGATATTGTCATTTTAAAAGTATGATCTTATCTATTATACAAATTAGCATAATTACCCATGCTATGACGGATATAAATAAATAATGAAAAATTAATTTTTAAAATTAAATAATAATCTAAAATATTTATCTAAAATATTTAGCAGAAATGATTTAGAATCAATTAAATTTTATTCATTTTTATCACAGTTACATATAAGAGAATTTTTTTTATTCTTATGTCATTAATTGTGTGCTCTAAGTTCTTAACAACAAATATATGTTATAATTTAAGTGTTAAAAATTAAAAAATAAATCACAAAAATTATATTTATGATAAAATAGAAATACATTTTGTCTTATGAGTTTCGTAAATTTAATTTATCACATGATAGTGGTAAATTACATTTGTCAATATAGTAATTTTTTCGTGTTTTGTGAAGTCTAAAAATTATAATTTGTCTTATGTTATAAGATTTATGTAAAAATGAATTAGGATTCACATATTAAGTTTGGGCTTAACATTAGATTTACGTCAACTTGTATTTCACTGAATCATTAAAAATTGTCTTGTGATGTTCTCAACTTATATGAATCATTTGACCTATCTATTTATTAAATTAGTAAATATATATTGTAAAATATTTTTTTACAATAAAAATAAGAAATATGGATTTATTTTATGCATACTTATTAAAATGTTTGAACTATAGTTTTTTTTTTAAAAAAAAAAAACTATATATTTATGTTTAAAACAATTAAATGAATAGTTATATGTATTTATGTATAAAAAAATTATTTAAGATAAAGTCACCCTAAATTGTAGGTCATATTCTAGTCCTAATAAATTTAAGTTTTATACTTAAATTATATCATAGTTCATCAGTTTGTGATTGATATGAGTTAATTTGGGGGTTCTAATATTGGATTAAACACTAAAAAGTAGCCAAGAAAATTTAGTTCCAGTCGATTTTTTTGCCACTAATTCTTGATTTAAGCCTAGTCCTTAGAGAATCGTCTAGTTCATGCCCAATCCATGAGTTAGTAGACCTATCTATTTATTTACATTTTAATTAGTAAATAATTTTTTTTTTTAAATTTATAACAAAAATAGGAAATATGTACATATTTGTTTGGTATATTTATTAACAATTTCAAAATTAATTAAGAAATCATGTACTTATTCTTAAAAGGATAAATTACATTGGTAATCCTTATATTTTAACTCTTGTGTTATTTTTGTCCTTGCAATTTTAATTTGCTCAATTTTGACCCTAAATTTATTGATTAGGTGAAGGACAAGAAATTTGTAAGTACATAATTTCTTAACTGGCATTATCAATTAGACCAAATTAATACAAAATCTGAAATTAGAGGTAAAAATCAAACTAATTGAAATTATAGAAACCAAATTGACACAGGAGACAAAATGCGGGGACTATCGAAATAATTTACCCTTCTTAAATTATGTCTAATATTGATTAAGATATATTTATATCTGAAAAACTATTTAAGACCAGATCAAGCTAGAGCCTGAATAAAAAATTAATGGCTTACTAAAAAAAATTTAATAATTATAAATTCAAATTTGATCAATTTTTCATTTAAATTTTTTCATAGAATTAGGTTGTTTGGTAATTTTAATTTATAGTTCCAATTTCTCCTTGTATTTTTTTAGAATATTTTAAAATTATATATAATTATAATTTCTTTTGAAATTTCCTTTTCAATCTCAAATTAGTTATAACTTGAATTTGGTTAAAATTTATTTTTGACTTCTCATCTACAAAAACTAATAATAAATTAAATTAATTTTTTAAACATTGTAAAAACGTAAATAAAGAAATATATTATCAATAATAATAATAATAATAACAAAACATATTTTTATTTATCATGTGACGTCTCATCACTGCATTGATAATAGACATTAATAATAAAATTCATTACGATAATACAACAATAATATATCAAATGATAAGTAACATGTGATCATAATAATTTTTGATAGTTATACAATAGGATTATGGTACTAGATTTATGTTTTAGAGAGCAATACCAAGTTAGAAAGGATGATGGGTGTTGTAGGACGGGATGGTGGGACCTAAAAGGGGATAAATTAGAAATATTTAAGAATAGAATGGATGAAGAAGGTACTTGGGACTTAGAAGATGATCCTAATACTATGTGGAACTTGATGGCCAATTATATGAGGAAAATCTCAAGGGAAGTGCTTGGAGAGTCGAAAGGAATGGGGCCCAGCTCTAGAGAAGCTCCGTGATGGAGGGAAGAGGTTCAAGCAGTAGTTAAGGCAAAAAAAAAGAGTGCTTTAAAAAGTGACCGAAGGATAAAACTGAGGAAAACTTTAAGAGCTATAGATTGGCTAATAAGGAGGTCAAAAAAGTCGTGAGAGAGGCTAAATTGAAAGCTTATGATGACCTATACACTGGACTAGATAGTGAGGAGGGAGAGAAGAGGGTATACAAACTTGCTAGGATATGGGAGAGGAAAACAAGAGATTTTAATCAAGTTAAATGCATCAAGAGTGAGAATTCTAAGGTATTGGTGAAGGATGAAGAGATTACAGAAAGATGAAAGAATTATTTTGAGAAACTATTAAATGAGGAACATAGAGGTATGGCAATAGGGAAGAAATAGCCAGAAATACGATACACCAAGACTATAGGTTCTATCACAGGATTAGGAACTTTGAAGTATAGATTGCATTAAGAAGATGAAATCAAATAAGGCCTTGGGACCCGATGATATCCCTATTGAAGCTTGGAAGTATTTGGGTAAAAAGAGGGTTGCTTAGTTGACTAGCTTGTTTAGCAAAATTTTGTTGACTAGGAACATGCCAGATGAGTGACGAAAGAGTACTTTAGTGCCAATCTATAAGAATAAAGGAGATGTTCAGAATTGCAACAACTATAGAGGAATCAAGCTAATATGTCATATAATGAAAGTGTGGGAAAGGGTGATGGAATGCCGATTGCGAGATATAACAGATGTGACAGAGAATCAATTTGGGTTTACAATTGGCAGGTCAACAATGAAAGTGATCTATCTTTTGAGAAGAGTAATAGAAAAGTATAGAGAAAAGAAAAGAGACATTCATATGGTGTTTACCGACCTTGAGAAAGCACATGATAGAGTACCCCGGGATATAATATAGTGGGTGTTAGAGACGAAAGGGGTGACAAAAGGTTATACTGATGTGATTAGGGACATGTATGAAGGGGTGGTGACCACTATTAGATTGCCTGCTGGAGAGACAAATGAATTTTCTATCACTATAGAGTTACACTAAAGATTTACTTTAAGTCCTTATCTTTTGCTTTAGTTATGGATGAGTTGACGAGAAATATTTTGGATGACGTGCCATGGTATATGCTTTTTGCAGACGATATCATGCTAGTGGATGAGACTAGAGAAGGAGTTAACACAAAGTTAGAGATTTAGAGAAAAGCTCTTGAATCTAAAGGATTTCGGAGAAGCAAAACTAAGACAAAGTACATGGAGTGTAAATTTAGTAACAGTAACAATGAAAGTAGAGGAGAAGTGAAGATTGAGAACCAAGAACTGTCTAAGACTAAACATTTTCGTTATTTAGGGTCGATTATTACAACAGTGGGGGGAGATTGATGTGGATGTGGCCCATAGGATTAAGACGGGATGGTGTAACTGGAGAAGTGCGTCTAGGGTACTGTGTGATAAACGAATATCCACTAGACTAAAAGGTAAGTTCTATAGAACGATTATTAGACCAGCGATATTGTATAGGATGGAGTGTTGGGCAATCAAGAAACAACATGTAGATGTGATGAGTGCGGCTGAGATAAGGATGCTAAAGTGGATGTATGGTAAGACTAGACAAGACAAAACAAAATTAGGAATGAGTGTATTCGGGAATGGGTAGGAGTAGCACCGATAGAAGATAAGTTGAGAGAGAATCGATTGAGATGGTTTGGTCATATTCAACGAAAACCAACAAAGGCAGTATTGAAGAGATGTGATATAGTAACGGTAGATAGAAGTGTTAGGGGACGGGGTAGGCTTAGAGTAACGTTGGCTAGCGTTGTAAATAAAGATAAGGATCTACTTAATTTGACTAATGGAATGGCCTTTGATAGGGCTGCTTGGAGTTCATCACCCAAACTATCTACTATTCTTTTAATATTCACATTTTCAAAATCCACTCAAACAATGTTCTAGTCGAGCTTATCATCACCCATGTTGTTGCCATGCTCACCACCTCCACTAACTATAACAACCCTTAGTCTTGTCTTAATCATGCTCATATGCATTTACATGATTTTGTCTTGTTAAGCTTACATTTGTATAGCTTGATTTGATTTGTCTAAGTAAGGTTTCTATTTTGCTTTGTTTTGTGCTATTGTGTTTTGCCTAAGTTTTATATGCTTGCTTCGTTCCTTGCTTTGTGTGTTGAACTTAGGCTACATATCTTTGCTATCTCACGCCTAGGTCACGCCTTTGAACCTCTTATACCTAGGCCGTTGTGTGTCAACACCTAAAATCATCTTCGAACCACCTTGGTTGACCTCCACCTTCACTCTGGCATATTGGGCGAGATGTGCATCATCTAGGCCAAGGTGTGCAACACCTAGGCCAAGACGTGTATCATCTAGGCCGAGATGTTTATTCTCTAGGCATCTAACATTTTTTATCCTTGAATCTAGCAATCTTGTTCCAGGTCTGGTACAACCTAGGCTGGGATGTGGCACATCTAGGCCAAGTTTTATCCTTCCTAACCGAGATCAGGGAAACCTTACCTGCCCGAAGCTTTGTTTTGATCCAGGATCATTACCTTGTCAGAGTGCCCATGCCACCTTACTTGCTATACACACTTTGACCTACTCTTGTCTTTTCATTCTGGCACCTTTTTAAGAATATTTGACCAAATAGTGCCACGTGTCCCAGAAATGGGTATTAGTCACGTTAGCAATGAGAAACCCATATCATTTGTCACATCTTTGCCTTGTAGAGAGAGAAGCTCTAGGAAGAAGAAGAAGTTACCTTAATCTATCTTGCATACACACCTGGCCCGATCTCAGTCCACCTTGCCGGCACCTGGTATCCCAGAAATTTACCTCATGCATATAGCGGGTCAATTTTTGATGTAAAAAAAAAATAAATAAATAAATAAAATTCAACCAATATTGTTTCGCTGCAGGAAAAAGTGTCAACCTGAGACTCTCATTGTCCGAATTGACTGCTGATGACTTTTAGACAAGTTGTGTGATTTAAAAAATTATGACATTCACACGTCAGTTTTAATTTATAAATTTATATTTTATTAAATTTTAATTAAGAAATTTAAAATTTTCAAATTTTATTAAATTTTTAGTAATTAAAATTATCTTTTAAATAATGATGGTTCATTATTTATGATTATTTATAAAGGAATATGATTATTTGACAGTTATTTTGATTTTTAAAATTTTAAAATATTAACTTTCAAATTGAAAAAATTAAAAATAAATTATGTGCAAAAAAAATATATATATATATATATATTTTGAAAGATTGAAAAAACTGAATTTATTTTTGTGTAAAATTAAAAATTTTATGTCTATAAAGGAACATGATGATGGAATATTGATGTGCAAAATTTTAAAAAAAAAAATCAGTTTTAAAATTGAAAAGAACTAGCAATGTTCTCGGTTTTATTGAATAGCTGAATCAATCCAATAGGTAAAAAGGCAAAAACGTTTAATCTTATACTATATTTCTTTATCCGTTAATGAAACAATTATTTAGAACATTACTATATAAAATTGATAATATTTTTAGTTTTAAAAATTGAAAAAAAGTGATAATATTCTCAATTTACTAAATAGGACTTATTGGTTCAAAAAAATCTTAGATATGGCCTGAGTTATCATAAAATTTATAAATAGAACTTTTAACTAATTAACTCAAAAATTATATATTGGACCAAATTCATACGTGTTTAGTGTATCTCGTGTTTACATTTTTAGGCACTACTGGGGGATTCGGGGGTACTGTTGTGAGGGGCTCTCAGCAGTTACTGCTGCGAGACGAAACAACGTCGTTTCGTCAAGTATGCACATTCAATTAAAAAAAATAAATTGATTGTTAGGGGGCTTGAACCCAGACAAGCTGGGAGAGAAAGGAGCATCTTCAACCACTGTGCTACTGGGTATTTTGGACATATATTGTATTTATTACAATGTGTATTCCAGCTTAAAAAAAATTTACGATCTGCTTTTACTACAATCTATATTCTAGCATAAAAAAATAAATAAATAAATAAATTTACAATCTGCTATTACTCCAATCTATGTTCCAGCATAAAAAAATATTTACAATCTGCTATTACTACAACTTGTATTTTTGCATAAAATTTTTTTTACAATTTACAACCACAATAAAACTTATAAAATATTTTTAAAAAAAATCCTTTCCATCTTTTTCAAAAAAAAAAAAAAATTTCCAATCTTCACAATTTGATGTTGTTATGTATCAAACACAAAATAAAATAAAACACAATAACAATGGAAAAGATTTATTTTGAAGATTGGAATTTTTGATACTCTGTTATGTATCAAACACAAATAAAATAAAACACAATAGCAGTGGGAAGGATTTTATTTTGTGTTTGATACATAACAGCATCAAATTGTGTTGGAATTTTTTTTTTTTTTTGAAGACAGAAATAATTTTTTTTTAAAATATTTTTTAAGCTTTATTGTGGTTGTAGATTGTAAATTTTTTTTTATGCAGGAATACAGTTTGTAGTAATAGCGGATTGTAAATATTTTTTTATGCTGGAATATAGATTGGAGTAATAGCATATTGTAAAAAAAAAAAAAAATTATGCTGGAATACAGATTGTAGTAAAAGCAAATTGTTTTTTTTTTTTCTATGCTGGAATATAGATTGTAATAAATATAATATATGTCCAAAATATTTGAAAGGCTACCAAGCGGCCAACCTTTCTCTTTTTTTTTTTATATTGAATGTGCATACTTGATTTTTATATTGAATGTGCATACTTGATGAAACGACGTCGTTTCGGATCACAGCAATTAGTGCTGCGAGCCCCCTCACAGCAGTACCCCCGAATCCCCCTCACAGCAGTACCCCCGAATTCCTGGGAATTGTTTTTCATAAAATTGTACTTTTTTAATTTTTTACTTTTTTTTATCATATTTTTTTATATATTTCCTCGTAAAAAATTAAAAATATATTTATTTAAATAATTTCAAATTCCCTCTTAATATAAGAGAATATGAGAAGTTTATAGGATTGGGATTTATTGTGGATTTTATTTTAATAATTTGAATTTTTTATTTCGTAAAATTCTCAATATGTATTATCTATAAAACAAAAAAATATTTTGATCCGATAATCGTAATATTTTTATTTTGAAAACATTTAAAACAATAAAATATCTACTTTTTAGAGATAAATACAATAAAATAAAAATGTTATAATTATCAGATAGATATTATTATTTTTATTGATAGTACATTGAAAATTCTCTAAAAAATGAAAAGTTCAAATTATCAAAATAAGACTTAAGATAGACCTCACGACTCTTTCAAATTCTTTTATATTTTTTCAATAGATCATTTATTTTTTTTAAAGAATAAAAAAGATAAACGTAATTTTTTTTATGAATTATAAATATAAAGAATCTTACTATGCTGTTTTGGGAACCGACTACAAACGCTGCGTTTTTAGGTTGGCATCCAAAACGCTGAGTGTGCAAAAAAGCTGAAACAGCCATTTGGGAAGCCAAAGAAACGCAACTTGGCTTTTTACAAAACTACCCTCATCTTCGGTAAATTTCTTCAATTGACTGAGGGTATTTTGGTCATGTTATAGTGATGTGACACTTTTAAAAAATATTAAATCAAAAAGTAAAAAAACTAACTTTTTACTAACTTACCAAATCATTATCAAAAAAGCCAAAAAGCTTGGTAAAAAGCCAAAAGCCAGCTTTTTACCAACTTTCCAAAACACCCCTAAGCCTCTGTTTGGCAACTTAGGTTTTGGACTTTTTTGGCTATTTTAGTCACAAAAAACAAAATAGGCTATTTTAGCCACAAAAAACAAAACATCACATCCAACCCATAATCATTACACTATTTTCTCACAAAAAAAGTCAAAAAGCCCTTCCCAAACCAAGTTTTTTAGCCCAGGCTAAAATAGCAAAAAAAATCAAAAAGTCAAAAAGTCAACCCACTTCCCAAACCAAGCCTAAGTAAATAATTTAAAGGGGCATTTATACACAAATCTTAATCTATAAACTTATCCACTAAGTCCTAATTAAGATTTTTTGCACCTTCAAATCTCATTAAATTTTTAGTGATTGGAATTGTCCTTTAAACAATTATTGTTTACCATTTATGATTATCTATAAAGAAACATGATGATTTGACATTTATTTTGATTTCTAAAACTTTAAAATATCAACTTTTAATTTGAAAAAAAAAATTATGTGCAATTGTTTTTTTTTTTTTTTTGAAAATTTTGTGTTTATGAAGGAGTATGATGATGGAACATTGATGTACAAATCTAAGAAAAAAAAACAAAACTAATAATATTCTCAGTTTTAAAACTGAAAAAAAACTCTTAATATTCTCGATTTTATTTGATAGTTGAATTAAAGCAATAAGTAGAAAGGTAAAAACGTTTAATCTTATACTTTGTTTTTTTTATCAGTTAATGAAATAATTATCTGAAACATTACTATACAAAATTAATAATATTTTTAGTTTTAAAAATTACAAAAAAAAAACTGATAATATCCTCAATTTTATTAAATAGAACTTATTGATGTAAAAAATTTTAAATAAAACTTTCAAGTAATTAATTCAAATTTAAATCATAGAAACGTACCAGCCCCTCAACCCAAAAAAAATTTACCTCATGCGTGAATATAACGGGTCAACTTTCAATTTGGAAAAATAATCAACCAACATATTATTATTTCACCAACAATGATTCATCCCCCCTTTTCCCCCACCCCCTTTGACCTCCTCTCTCTCTCATTGGTTACAATTTTTTTTTTTTTTCCTGCTCCTCCAATCACCACCCGCCACGTGGCAAAGGGGTGAGGGGGTGACCCCCAAAAGGGGGTCCTAAGCATTATTCTTATTTCACTGAAGAAAAAAGGGTCAACCTGACACTGCCATTGCCTGAATTGACCGCAAATGACTTATTATTTTTAGAAAAATATATATACATTTTTTTTTGAACTTGATTTTTAGAAAAATACTTGATAACTCGAATTTATGTGATTGAATAATTTGAATGTGTCAAAATGATATCGTTTTATCTCCAAAACGATATCGTTTTGAGACATTCTAGTCATTCGGGTTATGAAAATTCGGATTATCAAATATTATTATTATTTTTAGGTCTATTTTGAAAAATAATTTTATTTATTTATTGTAAAAAAAAAAATTTAAATATAGAGATGATCTAATCTAAATAAGCCAATAAATTGACTTTTTTTCATCCTTTCAAAAGATTAGACTTGGTGGTGTGAATGAAAAAATTCAGAAAACTTTTATTGACAGTGGAGTAAAAAAAAAATAATTATAAAAAATTAATAATAAACTTTTATATGCACATATACTTTTTGAATTTTAAAGGACAAATAGTTTGTTGCTGACTGGTAGATTCCATGAAACATCCTATATTTCCCACACCACTGCATATATAATACGTTTGTGTTTGACAAAACTTGGAGTTGTATCATGGTAAGCATGGCCAACAGTTGTTTTCAACTTGTTCTTTTCCTTCCTTTGTTTTTGTTTGTTTCCCTTGAAGCCAGTAGATTCAGTTCCAACTCAAGCAATTCCAAACCCAGTTGCATAGAGATTGAAAGGAAAGCACATGTTGAATTCAAAAAAGGTCTCACAGATCCTTCTGGTCTACTCTCTTCTTCTTGGGTAGGCATTGATTGTTGTACGTGGATGGGCGTAGGTTGCAGCAACCAGACTGTCAATGTTGTAGCGCTGGACCTAAGCATGAATGATTTCCAAGGGATTGCAATCCCTAACTTCTTAGGTTCACTTTAAAAGTTGAGCTACCTCGATCTCTCTAATGCATCTTTTGGTGGAATGATTCCTCCTCATCTTGGAAACCTATCAAATTTGCGCCACCTTGATCTCCTTGGGCTTTCAAGTTGGGTTTCCGATTTAAACTGGCTTGTTGGTCTGTCTTCTCTAAAATATCTTAATCTTGGAAATGTGAATCTCACTTTGGCAAGTACTAATTGGCTGCAAGCTCTTAATATGCTTCCTTCTCTGTCGGAATTGAGATTGCGAGGTTGTGAACTTCACAACTTGCCTCACTCGGTACCAAACATCAATTTCACTTCCCTTTCCGTCCTTGATATCTCTGATAACAATTTCAACTCTTCAATACCTCAATGGTTGTTTAATATAAGTTCCCTTTTGGATCTATATCTTTCTAGTAGTTATATGAAGACCTCTGTTTCTGATATCCCATGGGGAAACCTCTGCAACTTGAGAACTTTAGATTTATTCGAAAATCAAGTTAACGGAGACATAAGTGAACTTATAAGGGGTTTGGTTGAATGCAGCAACAGTAGCATAGAAGATTTATGGTTAGGAAGTAACCAAGTGAGTGGACAGTTGCCAGACTATTCACTAGCGTGCCTTCAGAACTTAAGATACTTTCTACTTTTTAATAACTTAATCTCAGGCCCAATCCCAGCATCAATTGGAAGGTTGTCGAAATTGGAGATGTTAGACCTCTCTTTTAATCAAATGAATGGGTCCATACCAGATGGCGTCGGAAAACTTGCAAACTTAAACTTCTTGTTACTTGATAACAATCACTGGGAAGGTGCTTTCTCCCAAAATCAATTGCAAGGCCTCACAAAATTGCAGAGTTTCAGAATATCATCGTCGAACAAAAGTTTAATCTTCAATATGAGCCGCGAATGGGTTCCTCCTTTTAGCCTAACAGAAATCACAGTCCGGAACTGTCGATTGGGTCCCAGATTTTCAGCATGGCTAAGTAATCAAAAACAACTTTCTTATATTAGGCTCACAAACGTTGCCATTTCAGAAACAATACCTTATTGGCTTTGGGAGTTATCTCCACAGATTTTTTGGTTAGATCTTTCTGGTAATTGGATACATGGAGTGCTTCCCAATTCATTAGTATTTTCTAGAGCATATCTAGTGGATTTAAGTTTCAATTGCTTAGAGGGTTCACTCCCAGTTTGGCCTAATGTGTCACATCTCCTCTTGGCAAACAATTTATTTTCAGGATCAATTCCCATGAACATCGACCAAATGATGCTGTCATTGGAAGTTCTTGATTTATCTGGGAACTTCCTAAATGGTAGCATCCCATTGTCCGTAGGTAGGATGGAACATCTAGCAATGCTTTATCTATCAAACAACTATTTATCTGGAAAAATCCATGATCAATGGAGGGATTTACCAAGTCTTGGAATCATAGATTTATCCGGAAACAATTTACATGGTGAGATTCCAAGTTCAATTTGCTCACTACCAGCGCTTTTTTGGTTAAAATTAAGCAGCAACAATCTTTCAGGGGAACTCTCTTTTGCATTCCAGAACTGCAAAGGCTTGACGATGCTTGATCTTGGAGAAAATCAATTCTTCGGGAACATACCCAAATACATTGGAAAAGACTTCTTATCACTATCAGAACTGCGCATACGAGCTAACATGTTCAGTGGAAATATTCCTGAACAACTATGCTCTCTTAGTCACCTCCACATCCTAGACCTCGCTCTTAATAATTTATCAGGATCCATTCCATCTTGCTTGGGAAAATTGGGTGCTCTGAATTCGTTGATATCATATAGCCCATATAAACCCTCTAGGAGTGACCTGTATGGTCCACAAATGCAAATGCAAATGCAAATGGAAACGGAAATGGAATTGGAAATGGAAATGAAAAAGGAAATGGAATTGGTTATGAAAGGAAGACAATTGATATATACCTTGACTCTTGAGTTGGTAAATATCATTGACTTGTCAAGCAACAATCTTCAGGGAGAGATCCCAGAACTAATAACAAATCTCTCAACCTTGGGTACCTTAAATTTATCCCACAACCGACTGACAGGGAAAATACCAGAGAAGATTGGAAGCTTACAACGGTTAGAAACACTTGACCTCTCATGCAACCACCTTTCAGATCCAATTCCTCTAACCATGTCCTCTATGACCTCACTAAACTCTTTGAATTTGTCATTTAATAATTTGTCTGGACCAATTCCCTCCGTCAACCAGTTCCTTACTTTCAATGATCCTTCTATTTACGAGGGTAACCCAGAACTTTGTGGGCCTCCATTGTCAACCAAGTGTCTGATGCCTAATGATAGAGATGCCGATGGAAACCAACATGTTAAGACTCTCAAAGATGAAGATGAGAACGAAAACCTGGGCTTCTACCTTGGCATGGCATTGGGGTTTGTGGTGGGGTTTTGGGCTGTTTGTGGTAGTTTGGTGTTAAAGAAGTCTTGGAGATGTGCCTATTTTGGGTGTGTTGATAAAATGAAAGATTGGCTTTTCGTTGTTATGATGATGAACTTGAACCGCTTAAGAAGAATAATGGGAGCAGAACACAACTGAAGGCCCATGTGGGTAATTACGTAAAGGTACTATTGTGAAGTCTCTTTCTTGTTCTAAAATGCTAATTAGTATAAATACTCAACTATTTGAGTCTTATTTTTCAATTTCTTCACATAGTGACAAAATTCAAGTTTTTTTTGTTTGTTTGAACAGGAATCTCTTTTAAATCTAATAATAAGGACCACTTTGTTCCTCAAGTAATATGCATCCTTCAACATCTTAGAAAGGGAAATTATAGCCCAGTGAGTTTTAAAAAAAAAATTACAGACACATACAAAAGTTTAGAATTTTAATTATTAATATTTATTTAGTTTACAATTGATGTGTAAATTTTTTTTTTTTTTTTTTTTTACTGAATCATTATTTCTTTGTTTAAAAACCTTTCAAGATTTTTCATCAACAGAAACCATTAGATAAGTTTTAAAAAAAATGCAACACAACACCACTACATTAGTTTTATACCAAAAGCATTTGATTGTAAATCATATTTCCAAAACTCAAGTGGTTCCAAACTTACTTTCCAAACTAATGTTTTCTAAAGTTGATTTTAAAGTTTAACATGGTGTTTTGAAAACTCGATTTTAAAAGTTTTTTATAGTAAAATATTTAAAAACACGACCTTATTAAAAATACATGTTTTAAAAACACATTTTTAAAGCTGAAGCCGTGTAATCAACCCACACTTCCCACACAAAAAAAAAAAAAACTCTTTCTCAACAAATACATTGAAATGGACTTTGATTATAAAAAAATCAAACAAATACATTTCGGGTTTTTTGCATCCTTGGTGTAGACTGATGAAGTAAAAATTCGTCCTTTGCTGCACAAATGAAGTAAGATCATAAATCAACATAATGTATCAATCACTTTGATACTTTGCATGAGAAATGGAGACTTATTTTTTTTTTTAAAAATCCAAAATTCTGACTTTTACAGATATGTTGATTCAAAAAGGGAACTTCGAACAAGGACACAAATGAATAGCTTGGTTTGCCTTCCCACCACGGTCAACATGGCTTAGATTTTTCTTCATGTTTCTCAGGTTTCAAAACTCTGGCTATATTTGTTTTCCATTAATGATGTTTGTAATAAAGACAGTGTTATTTTATTGCTATTAATGATAAGAACAACTAATAAACTTATCCTAGCCAAAAGCCAAGAAAGGTATGTCGTAGTAATATTATACAAATAAAAAAATATAGGGAAAAAAAAAAATTGAAGTTTGATCCTTGCAACAAAATAAATTTTGAATTTTTTATTTTGTTAATTTAACACGTAATCTTTTGATTTATTATCAATCTAAATCATTTGCTTATTTTCGTTAAGTAAAACTGACAAAAAACGAGTATTTTAGCCATTAAACTCAATGTAAGTGTACAAAAAATGTTTAAAATATTATTTTCATTGAGTTTGATGATTAAAATAACTATTTTTCTATTGATTTTCTTTAACGAAAATAGACATGGTTTAGATTGAAAATGAATTGAAATATTAGAATTTAAAATGACAAAATTAAAACTTCAGAATTTATTTTGTTATAAGAATCAAACTTCGAAAACATCAAGTGCAGAATTTATTTTGTATCTACTAAGCTTGCCAACTGAGTAGGCTATATTAGGCCTTGTACAACTCATCAAATACATCAAACTCCCAATGACTCGAGAATATTCTAACTCAAAGACACTCTCACTATTATTCTTGGTTAAGTGTAGACTCAAGTCTACTGGTATCCTAGACACATTTGTATCTGATTTACCAAATTTCTCAAGTATTTTCTCAACATAGTGAGATTGAAAAAGTTCAATACCATCAAATATTTTGGTAATCTTGACACCTAGAATTACATCTACAAGGCCCATATCTTTTATGTCAAACTTAGAGTTTAACAATCTCTTGGTAGTTCGAATCATCTTATCATTACTACCAACAATGAGTATGTCATCAATGTATAGACACAAAATGACATAATCTCTGTCAATGTCTTTGATATATACGCGCTTGTCACACTCATTGATTTCGAACCCATTCGATAACATAACGTTGTCAAACTTTTCATGCCACTGTTTAGGAGCTTGCTTCAAACCATACAATGATTTGACAAGCTTCCAGACTTTCTTATTTTGTTCTAGAGATGAAAACCCATCGGGTTGCTCTATGTAGATTTCTTCATCTAAATCTCCATTTAAAAAAGCTGTCTTTATATCCGTCTGATGTATCTCCAGACCACGTAAAGCTATTATTTCAATCACCATGCGAATGGATGTAATCCTTATCACAAGTGAATACGTATCAAAGTAATCCAAGCCTTCTCGCTACCTGTATCCTTTGATAACTATTCTAGCTTATACTTATCAATTAATCCATCAACTTTCATCTTTCTTCTAAAGATTCACTTACTCTCTAAGGCCTTATTGCCTTGGGGTAGATCAACCAACTCCCAAGTATAATTCTGTAAGATGGAGTCAATCTCACTCTTAATTGTTTCTTTCCATAAAGGATTTTCAAGTGAAGTCACAGTTTCATAGAAAGTTTGAGGTTCTCTCTCTAACATATAAGTTAAGAAGTCTGGACCAAAGGATTTTGCAGTCTTAGCCCTTTAATTCCTTAGTTGTTTTTGCTATTAAAAAGTTTATTAGAAGGTTTAAATCAATTTATTGCTTTTACAGGTTTTTCAATTATTTGGTTTGTATTTTCTTATGTTTTTTTGCCAATTATCTTTACAGGAATACCTATGCCAAAGGAATTGGAAAAAACAAATACAAAACCAAATGAATAATATTTAGGATATAAAAACAAAAATTTTGACAGTTGCCATTTCTGAAAAATACAACAGAATTCATCATTTTGTGTTTCCAGAAATCAAACTTAACACTAGAAAATCCCGGAGTCGGAAATTTAATTCACAATTAGTCTCATCACTTAACCTAGAATTGAACATGGTTAGGAATGTTTCTAGGAAGACTGGAAAAGTCACACCGGTCCCACTTAAAACCCAACCAACCTTAGACAAAACTTTGAAGAGCATGTTGACCCCTAGTCCATGGGAAACAATTTTGAGAATTAAGTTTTTCAGGAGATAAACTAGGTTAAAACAAAACCAAGTTACAAACTTGCATGCAATTTAAAACAATTGCTACAACAATTACAAGCAAATAAAACTTGCTTTTATATATTGGTAAAAAACCACTACTAAAGTCCAAGCAAAAAATTACTTCAATTATAAAGAAAGTAACCAATCCATATAGATTTTATTTGGTTCACAATCTTTTCCACGCTTAGGTATTTCTATCCGACAAAAAAACTTAGTAGTCTAAATTTTTTTATTGCAAGCCCAAATTTCTATTAATTTGGATTTGTATTTTTTCCCATTCCTTTTTGCATAGGTATTCCTGTAAAAAAAGTTAGCATAAAACCACACAAAAAAAAAAAAAAAAAAAACAACGAAGCAAATAATTGAGAAAAATTGTAAACGCAATAAACCCATTTAAACCTTCTAGCAGACTAGGTAATAGCAAAATTAACTAATGAATTAAAATGCTAGATGAGTTACAACAATAAACCTATAACTCTAAAAATTAAATTAAAAGTTAATAGCCATCAGTTATATATATTATTACACAATAAACATGCAAATTAATATAAACGCGTCACAAAAATTTTATAACTCCAAATACTTGAATTGAAAAATTAGTAGGCTAAAGTTATATTAAATTTTTACAAAACGATAATCATGTACTAAACATGTGAATGTTTCTAGCAAATAACATGTAAATTCTTTTAGCAATAAGATCATACATTTAAATCTAGAAAAATTAGAACATGCAAATTATATTATGGAACTATAAAATAAAGGAGCATTCAAATCATGGCAGTAGACTAGGAATAATGTTTATAACATTAAAATTATACTTGAACCAAGTAGCATGCAACTGTATTAACATCTCATGAAAAATAATATTGATTTCCTAACACTAGAAACATGCAATTTCTATATACAAATCAAACAGTGCTATCTTGAAATAGCAACGTGGCTTACACTAAAGTGTACAAACATGAATATGTTTTGATGGCACACAAAATATATTAATTTACTAATAAGGGTGAACTTGTGCAAGAGGCATGAAAATATTTCTATGTGCAAGCATATAAGCAGAAGCATGAATCTGCAATTAATTGAAATAAAATGGAACAATAGCCTGTCCATAAAAATCAATTCAATCTCTAAACATGCACTTTCATATCATCGAAACGGAAGCTATAAAGTAGTCCCAGAAATAAAACAGTAACATACATATATATATTGTGTTGTATTATTACTTAATATTCACACATGCAACAACCTAAAGTGAATTAATAAGGACACCTTTTATTCATAGACCTCTAATATAATATAAAATATATTTCTTTACAGACTGCTACTGTTTTTGAAAAATTATAATTGTATGTTAATGGCTATAGAGTGCAAGTCCATGTGTAGTATTTCCTATTACATGATAGCAATTCAAATTTATTGCCATACATTCCTGTTTTTTTAAGTTTCAGTTTTAGACATTTAATTTATATAAAAGGGCCTTCGTTTTAAGATTGTTGTTAATATTGTGTACTATAATAAAATAAATAGATTCATAATTACCAATCTACATTTCAAGGATGAAAACAACATGCTTAAAATTACAAGATTGATAGGAATACATAATAAAATAAAATGGCATAAAAGAAGCAAACTGAATCTTGCAATAGACAGCGTCCTTAAAACAAATTCACTGCCTTACTGATTAGGGTGCTGGAGGTTGGTCGACGTCTGTCTCCCAAGATACGACAATTGGACCAGCTACAGCGAAGCACCTACGATGTAGTTTCGGCAAACAAAACTTAGGCATCACTCTCTCACTAGGAAGAATATTAAAACTGGAGGAAAAATTATGGAACACAAAGAAAGTAAACTTTCTGGCAGTGAAATTGAAGGAGAAGGGTATCCTTTTATACACATGGAGGGAGAGATGAAGAGGCTCCCTTGTAACAAATGCAGGTTTTCTGCAAACTGATGGATTAAAATCCATCATGAATAAAGGAGTTACCAGCTTTATTATACACATGTGTTTTGTGTGTATATTCCTACAGCCCGCAAATTAAGATGGGTGGACCAAGCCCAACCCCCACACTCAATCCAGTCCAACAAGCCTCAAGCCCAAGATCCAAGATCCATGACCCTCGGATCCCGGACCCGACCCAAGTGGGAGGGCAGTGCGCGCGCGTGTGGCAATTTTTGCAGAACCAACTTGGTCTATAGTCTTGGCCCAAGTCCATCCTTGAAGCATTTATAACTATATTCTTTCAAAAAAATTGGATGCCCCAAAGGGCTCACACCATTAGGCAAAAAAGGGACTTAAATACCCATCAATGCTCTCCTCTACAATCAATGTGGGATAAAAGGTTTTACACCTTTCCTAACAGCTCTTTCAGAGAGGACCATTATAAACTCAACTTATGGGAAAACTCCACTTATATTCTCTAAGCATCGAGAGAGAGAGAGAGAGAGACTAACAACGGTGTTCTCCGATCGGCATGGAGCGGTGGTGAGGAAAGGAGGGGCTAACGGCGGCGGTGGTGAGGGCTGTCGGTGGTGAGGGCTGTCGGAAATGGTAGAGCAGCGGTGGGTTGATCCAATGTGAGCAGCAGCGGTGAGGGCCCTGTGTAGTATAACGTCTGTGTGTGTGTGTGTGTGTGTGTGTGTGTGTGTGTGTGTGTGAAATAGGTTTGAACCAATAAATGATTGTGTGTGATTGAGAAGAGGAACCGATTGTAACAAAACATTTTTATTTCCCCCTAAAATATTTAGTGACTAAATTATATTTTGGTGACAAAATTATTTCTTCACCAAAGATAAAAATATTGGCCACAAAAATAGTTTTGTCACTAAATGATATTAAAATACCACCAAATTATTGGTGACAAAAATATATTTGTCATTAATAATTTTATAATTGGTGACAAATTTTTTCGTCACCAAAAGTCTATTAATTTTGGCGGCCTCCGAAAATATTGGCAGGAAAATATTTGGTGACAAAAAAAATATAAACAATGACGAAATATAATTTCGTCACCTATTTTTTTTTTATTAGGATTTAGATTAGTGACGAAATTTTATTTTTGTCTCTAAAAATGATACATTTGGAGACGAAACATGATTTTCGTCATTAAAAGATACATATTTCGTGGCAAAAAAAAATTTCGTCATTAGTTTTCGTCTCTAAAGACTATTTTTGTTGTAGTGTTAATGAGTTAATTTCTCATTCAAATCTTAATGGTTATTGGTCATTCTTTTTGTGGTATAATGATTTCGCTACATAGAATCTAAACCCACTTTAATCCACCTCAATTGAGGGTTGACGCCCACTTTAATATTTCATTAAAGTCACCAAAAAACTATTATTTTTCAACAGTGGTAGCCGTTTGTTGTGGGTGTACGAACATATCATTCATGGTATAAAGACAAATCCAACAAAATAACACAAGCGTTGCTGCTGAATCGCAGTAACACAATGGTTGTTTGTAAGTGTTAACATTGCAATGCGAAATATATGATTGGTTCTAACATAATCATTGGAATTTAAATATTCCTGTCTAAAACATTACACACCACGAAGAAAGGGTAAAAAGTCACTAAATCCATTTCACACTTAGCAAATGGGATCTTATGGATCATATTATCAAAAAATAGGACTTACAAGTGTATTAGAAAACAAGCAAGACTCCTTAGATTAAAACTTTCCCAAATGGAATTTTTCAATAATTTTCCCAAAAAGAAAACTGATTGCAATAAATTTAAGGGTGAATCACTAATAAATCCTAAAATGTGATCTTGTAAACGGTTTAATCTTCTCTTTTTTCTTATGAACCCAAAAGTCCTATTAAAGTGGAAATTACACAAAAAGGTAATCACTTACATGTTTGGATTTAATTTTCTAAGGATAAAAGTGGGTTTTTCTAAATATAAAATTACACATTTGAGCAATACGTATTATAGAAGTTTTATATTTTTCCTCATAGACAAATCCCACATTACAAAAAATAAAATAAAATGTAATACTCTAATAACGTAACACTCTAATGTAACACTAACGTAACATCCAATGTAAAACACTTAAAAACTTCTTGTTGCACTTTTCCCAAACATAACAATGTAACATTCCAAAAAAACTCATTAGTGTACTTTTTCCAAACGCAACACTCCAATATAACACATAGAAAAAATTCCTTAGTATATTTTTTTCCGAACTTAACACTCCAATCAATGTAATCCCAAACGTAATACTCTAATGTAACACACAAAAGTACTAAAAAATTTCTTAATGTAATTTTTCTAAACGTAACAGTCATAATTTGAAATTATACATTTGCTTAAAGCTTACTAAGAAATTTTTCTACTCCTTTTGGAATGTTTTGAAGAATCCCATATCATTTTTTTTTGAAATGTTAGATTGGAGTGTTACGTTTAGGAAAAGTACACCAAGGGATTTTTTTGCGTGTTACATTACGATGCTACACTAAGGAATTTTTTTAAAGTGTTATATTAGAGTGTTGTGATTGTAAGGTGATTCTTGGAGAGAGTCTAGCCTCTCAACATACGTTTTTGGTACTAGATTTATATTTTAAAGGGAAATACCAAGTTAGGAAGGATGGTGGGTGTTGTAGGACGAGATGGTGGGACCTAAATGGGGATAAATTAGAAATATTTAAGAACAGAGTGGATAAGGAAGGTACTTGAGACTTGGAAGATGATGCTAACAGTATGTGGAACTCGATGTCCAATTGTATGAGAAGAATCTCAAGGGAAGTGCTTGAAGAGTCAAAAGGAACGGGACCCAGCTCTAGGAAAACTTGGTGGTGAAGGGAAGAGGTTCAAGTGGCAGTTAAGGCACAAAAAGAGTGCTTTAAAAAGTGGCAGAAGGATAGAACTGAGGAAAATCTTAAGAGCTATAGATTGGCTAATAAGGAGGTCAAGAAAGTAGCGAGAGAGGCTAAGTTGAAAGCTTATGATGACCTATACACTAGACTAGATAGTAAGAAGGGAGAGAAGAGGGTATACAAACTTGCTAAGATAGGAGAGAGGAAAACAATAGATTTTAATCAAGTTAAGTGCATCAAAAGTGATGATTCTAAGGTATTGGTGAATGATGAAGAGATTAAGGAGAGATGAAAGAATTATTTTGAGAAACTATTAAATGAGGAACATGTAGGTACGTCAATAGGAGAAGAAATAGCCAGCAATACGATAAACCAAGACTATAGGTTCTATTGCAAGATTAGAAACTTTGAAGTGGATATTATACTTAAGAAGATGAAATGAAATAAGGTTTTAGGACCCGATGATATCTCTATTGAAGCTTGGAAGTGCTTAGGTAAAAAAGGGGTTTCTTGCTTGACTAGGTTGTTTAGCAAAATTTTATTAACTAGAACATGCTAGATACGTGGAGGAAGAGTATTTTAGTGCTAATCTATAAGAATAAATGAGATGTCAAAAATTGCAACAACTATAGAGGAATCAAGCTAATGTGTCATATAATGAAAGTGTGGAAGAGGGTGATGGAATGCCGATTGCAAGATATAATAGAGGTGTCAGAGAATCAATTTGGGTTTATGCCTAGCAAGTCAACAATGGAAGTAATCTATCTTTTGAGGAGAGTAAAAGAAAAGTATAGAGAAAAGAAAAGAGACATTCGTATGGCGTTTATTGACCTTGAGAAAGCATATAATAGAGTGTCTCGAGATATAATATGGTGGGTGTTAGCGAAAAAATGAGTGAGAAAAGGTTACATCGATGTGATTAGGGACATGTATGAAGGGGTGATGACTACTATTAGATCGCCTACTAGAGAGACAAATGAATTTCCTATCATTGTAGAGTTACACCAAGGATCTACCTTAAGTCCTTACCTTTTTCATTTGGTTATGGATGAGTTGATAATAAATACTAAGGATGACGTGCCATGGTGTATACTTTTTGCAAATGATATCATGTTAGTGGATGAGACTAGTGAAGGAGTTAACACAAAGTTGGAGATTTAGAGAAAAGCACTTGAATCTAAAGGATTCTAGATAAGCAGAACTAAGACAAAGTACATGGAGTGTAAATTAGTAACAGTAACAATGAAAGCAAATGAGAAGTGAAGATTGAGAACCAAGAACTGCCTAAGAGTGGAGATTTTTGTTATATAGGATCGATTATCACAACGGCGGGGGAAATTGATGCAAATGTGGCCCACAAGATTAAGGCGAGATGGCTTAAGTGGAGAAGTGCGTTTGGGACATTATGCGATAAATGAATACCTGTAGACACCCTATTTTGACCACCCTTAAGACTTGGGAGCCTCACGTTGAACACTCAATGATGAATTGTTACGCTATGCAAACCGTTCAATTTCTTCAGCAAAAGGCTTTGGTTTCAAACTTCAAAACTTGAGTTTCTTTATTGTCTTACATACCCATTTTCACATTTTTAATACACAATACCCCATATAGTTCAAATAAAATAAAATCACCAATTTTCTCCTCTTTCTCATAACCCATAAACAATTAATTAGGGCTTTTTACTCCAATCCTCTTAAATACGTTCCTCAAACATTACAATCTCATATATTCAACACAAAACACAAGATTTAACTCTAGATCATAAAATCCTAACCCTCATCACATGCTTTTCAAAAATACCTAACAAATCAAGTTTTTAATGCAATAAAAACTACCACACATCTATCTATATGAGGTATTGAAAAGGAGCACAACAATTCCTATCTCAAAGAGAGAAGAAAAAAAAAACTCTAAAAATCAACTTTGCCAGAATTTGATCTCCACAGGTCAAAACGTAGCCCTCGAGACGCTTGTCATTTTTGAATAAGGAACTAGTACCAAAATCTCATTTGATCTTTGTAGATTGCAGAAAATGTGAAATTTGGTGAGAGTTTAATGAGAAGGGAGAGAAAAGAGAAGTTAGAGAGAGAGAGAGAGAGAGAGAGTGATGAGAAATGGTCAAAAAGAGAGAGGGATATGATTTGAGTGAAAAGAGCACATAAATTGATGTCTGGACGCACAAAATCTACTTGTATGGATTTTAAAACTGCTCGTGCAGATCAACTCAGGGAAAAAATGGCTTTCTTGCGAAATCTGCTTGTGTGGAATTCAAATTTCTGCTTGTACGGATTTGACCAGACAACTTTTGTTTGGTGACTTCAAAGAAGCATATCTCTCGTTTGGAAATGGAATATTGTCAATTTGTGTCTAAATTGAAGCCCCAGAAATAAGTTTTCCAACAATGTAAGCCTCAAATCAAGTTTCAAAATGTGGAGAAAGAAAAAGGCAAAAAAGTGAACACTATTCAAAACAAATATTCGAATCTAGCATTCTTGGTCTAATCTTGCCTAACCAACAAGTTAACTCATCAATCAGGGCTCTGAACAATGAGGAGGAGGTCTCAATTATAATAACTAAAAAATCAAATGCAACCCATAACTTTTCAAAAGTCCCAAAAAAAAATTGTAAGTATAGAGTAACGGTTACCACTTAACATAAGCAAGTTGGGATTAAGACCCCGGGACACTACAACCTCCCTCTCTTTGGAAATTTTGACCCTGAAATTGAAGTCACTCTAAGATTCAAACAAAACCTAAAAATAAAGGATGGCAAGTGCCAACTCAAGTTGTAAGCCAACATACGGAATAGCCTCCTGAATCCCACCTCGATGCTCCAAAGACACTTGACTACAAAGGGTAACGTGAACAAGATATAATAAGTCGTAATCGACTCCTCTACTATGATCCAAGAGAGTTTTGTTAAATAGAATGAAAAGGTTTAGTCATGAACTTCTCGATAACCCACATGACTTGTCAGGTTTTTACGAGACAAAATTCGATCACAAAAACTCTCACACCCCATTTACAATCTTTCTTCTGTAACACACATCATCAAAAGACTATTGGTAAGTCAATAACTCAACTTAAGGGTGATCTCACACTCACGCCACTAAGGCTCTCAATTAGTTCTCACAAATATATACATATATATGCACTCACGAAAAAAGGCCCATGAGGATGACTCCCCAGCACAACAAGCTTCAACGATAACAATCTATCTTGAACTAGATACACAAAACGAAACAAGTATCCGACATTCACATCATTACTTGACCAAGAACAAGTGCACAACTACAAACTAGTTGTTCAAGCTTAGTTCATTATGCAACATTACAAATTAAGGAATTGATCACACGTTTTATGTTAAAAAAAAATTTGCCTTATTTCCCTTGAAAATTTTCTTTTCTCACATACTAAATTTTCTCAAAAGGGAGCCCAAACTCGCACTGAGTACAATAAAATGATTTTTCTCCATTTTTTAGTACAATTCATTAGTTTTGTATGTGTTTTCCAAAAACAAACAAGTGTGTTTACAACAACGATATTTTCAATCTCAACATTGCCATTTAAGACTATAATACCTGGAAACTCTTTTCCTTAACATGATAACCGGTGAACCTCATTGTCACCCAACAATACCCATCACTGCTATGGTGATGTCACAACTCAATCATAATATATATATATATATATATTATAATAACAATTCATAGAATTAACGACCATGCTAATAAAAGATTGTGCACATACAACTAAAAAAAAAATGGGAGTTTCATCTCTCCACAACCACCATTGCAATTTATCAATCATATAATTGAGCAAGTGCGCTAATAAATCACAATTCCACCATATTACCTCAACTCAAGGGATTTTCACACAAATAAAACAACACACAGTATGTCACACTCACATAAGCGAGACTCAACGTTCTCAAGTGTAACCCAAGGCACTCCTCACCTTTATGACCTCTTACTCAAACTAAGGCAACTCCCGAGATGACTACATGTCTATCAATTTCGAATACCAACCAACCAACTCAACAATCCTCAATGTCTGGCATCTAACACCGATATTCACCTGACGCTGTTCGCCTGTACGTGGGTTTCAACACACCTTGTTGCACCTCTTTTGAGTCTGAGGAAGACTCTTCGAGACCAAGCACACTATGGTAGCCCTCTCCTAACATTCCTCTTAGAGACTTATTACACAATTCTCATTCTTAAGACAACTCATTATACGTTCATGCTCATGAGGCAATTAAACACCTCACATCACTCACAAGGAGACTGGCAAGGTTAACAACGAGCTTGCTAAACATGCACACCGAGCATACAAAGATACCTAGAATAAACATCACACTCACCAAAGAGCATTTCTAACACTTTATCAATAAGTCCCTAATACTCATGGGAAATGAATCATGTCACCCTAATTACACTTACTTAAAGATAAAATAGTACCGCTCCTGAGATACCCCAAAGCTAGTCACAACTACACATAATTATCTCACTCCCAAGAAACAACTTTAAATCAAAAGAGGCTCACTGACCCATGCATAGTCGACTCATGAGACAATAGGGAATTATACAACAATATTAGGATTATCTATTCTAACAATGGCTTCTCAAGTAAAAGTAATACATAATTCATTACATGCCCAAATCATTGAAATTTATAAACAAACATGCTAACAACAAGTAGGTATGATGCCCCACATCCAACAACACATCTGTCACATAACAAGGCAACAAATTCGCTAAATACTCCACTACTCTCCCATGCATTTATTTGCCCTTGCCTGGGCTACTGAAACTGGCTTTGTCCCCGTTGAGGACAACAACGCCTAACATGGCCCAACAGATTACACCTAGAGCAAGTAGGTGGCCTCTTATTCTGTGACCGATTTGAAGAAATTTGGGTCTAATTGGACCTCCTGAATGACAAGTCCAAAGAAGCAAATGTAGCTTAAGGCGGAAACTATGCCTGTGACTGAGATCTCAACCGTCTCCAACTCTTACTAAGCCTATTGCGCTTTAGAATAGCAGGGACAGCCAATATGGCCTCCTTCCTATCCTGACCAATACCTAAAATTGTGGCCTTAACATGGGTCACCGCCTCCACGAGTGTGTAATAGTTCCTATACATGCTCGTAACAACCATATCCTGAATATCATCACATAACCTTCTCTTGAATTCAATATAGCGACGCTCCTCTATTGTTACCAACTCTGGAGCGAATCTAGACAAACTAGTGAACTGCGCCTCAAACTATGCTAAAGGAGTTGTGCCTTGGCGTAACTCAACAAATTATGTCGTCAATCTTTCGTGTGCAGAGGGAGGAAAATACTTGGCCAAAAAGATCTTGGTGAAAGCAACCCAGGTGGTGCCTATAGTGGTCTTAGCATACTTCCACCAATACCTAGCGTCTCCTCTCAGTTGGAAACTCGCTAGTGTAATCCTCAACCCATCATCTTCGACTCTGAGCATATCAAAAGTCTTAGTGATCTGCTCCAACCAATCATTTTCCTTCCATGACTCAAGTCCTCTTATAAACTCGGGTGGGTTAAAATGGAAAAACTTCATAGTAAGTTTGAGGGTATGAGTATCATCTCTCTCATTGTGAGTTAGGGCCTGCCTTATTGCCATTACAATCTCATGTGCAAACTCCTCCCTACAGCCGATGCTGCTGGTGCGGTTACTATTAGAATTGTTGTACATCTACCAGCACTCCTACTCCCAACGCTTCTTTTATTCCCTCGTTTAGATATCCTATCAAAGGAAAAACCTAGTTAGTAAACAATTATAGCCTCATTCGAGGCGCTCACTCACCACCATTAAGCCACAAGACACACTTAGCACATAAGCCATAAACACATAAACAAGTTAAACACTCAATCACATAATTGAGCCAAGTCCACAGGGATAGCTACTTGTCCCAGAACTCTCAGAGATTTCCCACCAGAAACCATGTTGATCAGGCGTGTTTCTAATGAGACCTCAAAGCAAGTTAACTGGCTACAAATACTATCCATGATACTTAACTCCATGCTCACATAAATGCATAATATAAAGTCCAAACACTTAATCTTTCTGCATGTAAACATCTTCACCAAGTGTAACAAAAACCTATTGCAGTAAAAACCACTTCCCACGAGCCCAAGTATTCAAACCCGGCTCACTCTACTACCAAGTTGCAATGCCCGACTTCTATTACTCAGATAATGTTACCTTTTTACCTTTAAATTAGTCTATTTCAAAAATAATAAGCATCAGAGGTATTTAGGAACGAATAACTTACAATGTCTTCTCTCGTGCACATGTAATGAAATACAATACATGCCTATAGGCGTTACGTCATCAATTATAAATAACGAAATATATAAAAGGAATTAACCTTTATTTACAACACATTGGCATTCCGCTTGCATTTAAAAGGCCCCATGACTAACAATTAACAAACTTCAAGTCACGAGTAACTCTTCACTCCATACCTGAAAAATGATTAGCAACATGTGATGAATGTAAAGGTCCAGTAGGAATCCCAATAGTCCTAAACAATACTAACATATAGATAGCTATGATCATAAATGCTCCACGTATATATATATATATAGGAAATATGACATTTCATACTTCAAAATATAAGTACATAAATACAATTTTCCAAAAAATCCTTTTTTAACATAACAAGAAACAAAAACCAGTTCTTACCTTTCAAAACTTTTCATTTGCATTTAAAGAAATCTCAACTATTCATCACATTACCACGATCTCCTAAGATCGATCTAAACAATATACTCGTCCTACATTCCAACTCATTATGGCTACAAGGACAATTACTATATATTATGGCCTTAAGCACAAGTGTAAAATGAACGTTCACAAATACATGTATATATAAGTAACAATAGACGCGTCAACACGCATTACCATATTTTACTAGTCATAAGCACGGAAAGCCAATAATGCATCCCTTCTTATCACAACATAAGTATGAAGATACACTACGCGTAATTAACACATAACGGATCCCGGCTTCATCAAGCCATAACCACCATAACCCACTTCATCGGGAGTGAATCGGAGGGCAGGGGAACTCATTTCAAAGTGCTAAACTTTACTGGTCCTCGAGCCAAAAGGGGAGATGAACTCGTTCACACTTTTGGTTGATAGCTAGCCAAATTATGAGAAGGAGAAGTGGCTGGCCGGCAAAAAAATTGGCCGGCCAACAGAAAAGTTGGCCTGTCGGCAGAGAAAGTTGATCGGCCATCTGGACAGGTAGTGTGACACAATTGGAGACAGCTATCTTGTACTTCCAAGCCACCATCTTCTATAAAGAGTGATCCTCACATGCTGTATTGCCACAGAAATGAGAAAATAAATATTTTGCTCTTGAAAATGGAGAATTCCCTTATTATGCTCAATGAGTGGATGGCCAGCCTAGACAATCCGAATAAAGTGAATATTGTCGGATTTGGCCTAAACGCACTTTTCTCCTTATATCATGCCCCACTTCAACTTTCATCTCTTCGTGCAACTGCTCGTTGTTGGAATTTAGTGACTCATGTATTTCGCTTTGGGACACAAGAGTTATGTTCGACTATTGAAGAATTTTGAGAGCTAATGAAGCTTTCTCAATATGAGGAAATTTTATCCCGATTAAATTTTTGCTATGTATAGGCCCTTGCTCAAATGTGTGGTTTGGAATTAAATGAAGCTCAACTCTAGTTTATGCTAGCAAAGTGGATGTTTTTGCCCTGATTCACCAATTTTTAGAAGTTGACGATAGAAATGATCCTCTTTGGCATGGGCAACGACAACACACTCTCTGTCTATGTCTTTTGGCACATTTCTTACTTGTTCCTGCTGGCCTTGAAGCTAGTATCAAATTGGTTGACATAACTCAACGCATTAGAGAAGGTTAGAGTTGTATTGGCTTGGCATTAGCCAAGACTTTGGTGGGCATGGACACATTCCACCAACAGGAAACCTTCCGCTTTGCAGGAAGTCCACTATTTCTGCAGGTACTATTTCTTACCCTTTTCTCATTTTCTAGTGCTCACATCACCCAGGCACTCAACATTCGTTTTCACATTGTATCACCCTTTTACTCAATTTTCTCTAAATATACTCCTCTCCTTTCTTTAATCTCTTTGTCTTTTAATCCCTCCCCAAATATGGTTGATGTACAAGTTGGAAGTAATGGCTCCTTGTACCCAGTATTCAGCCAGAGGCTACTCTTCTTGCTCCCAGCTAGTGAGTTTTCCCTCAGAGGAAGTATGGTACGACTGGGTACGTCACAAGTTTGTGACTGACATTGCTTGGCAATGCCCCTGGCTTAACTTGCCCCAAATGTCTTATAGTATGTTTCTTCAGCCATGTGTGTAGCTAATCGGCTTGACCCGCTGTGTCTTTTATTTCCCATTCAGGTTCAGACGATAGTTCGAACATGATCAAACTCGTCATGTTGGTGAAGTTAAGTACCCTACCTTATTTTCATTTCGGGCCGCACATCTCTCTCGATATACACCTGCTTGGAGGATGAGAGAACTTTTGGTTTCTGTTAACACCTTCACTCATGCTCTATCCAATTAATACCTGCTCTGGGTAGAGAAAGAGGCACAAGCTGGCATTATCCTGATAGTGAGGACCTCTGACAATATAAGGAAGAGACATGAAGCCTCTGGGAGTGCAAATAAGAGGTAGAAGACCTGACTTGACTGTGCTCCTAGTGCATTGCTTTGACGCTTTTCAGTTGTCTAAAACAAGGTTGTAATCAAAATGGGAGATAGATTAGCGTACTTATTCCACCCTCTGTTTTGAAATCATGTAATAAAAGTTGTGAGTATTGAAAATTTTCCTTTTATGGTCTAAAGAATGGTATGAGTTTTACAAAAATAGGGTAATTTTCCAAGAAATTAGTTAATTTCATTAAAATTCAACAAACATTATTTTCGTGAATGGTCCTTACCTGACAAACATGAAATCAGTCCTCGAGATGCATAATTTTGAATCAAATGATCCCATGAAGAAGGAACAAAATAATTGGAATGGATGGAGATAAACCGATCAAACATGGACAAGAGCAATTGGGTGATTCAAGGCCACGACTGAACTTCATAATGAAGTTTCCTACATATCCCAAAGATGAGAATCAGGCCTTATGTAGTTTATGGTTAAGGTTCGCTCGAGTATTGATGCTCTCCTTTTGTGTTCTAATTTTTACCGAAGTTGTCCTTACGGGTTTTCAGTCTTGCGAGCTATTTTTTATTTTTTTCTATTTTTTCATTTTTCATTTTTTTGTGCTCTAACTTTTGCTTCGGTCACCTTTCCGGGTTCTCGACCCAGCGAGCCTCTCAAGGGTAGTACTTCTTCAATTTGTCCATGCTAATTGGTTGTGAAAACTCTAATCCATTCAAATCCATCAGAACAACCGCTCCTCCTGACCAGATTGACTTAATGATGTAAGGACCTATCCAATTGGGTCTAAACTTGCCCCTAGGATCATGGATAGAGGCTCAATTGTCCTTCAACACTAAGTCTCCTTCTCTCAAGTTCCTGGATCTGACTATCTTGTTGAATGCTTTCTCAATCCTACGTTGATACCCCTGGATGTGGTATAACGCCTTCAATCTTTGCTTATCAAACACATCAACCCCTCAAATTGGTTCTATTGCCAGTTAGCTTTGGCTATCTGACATTCTGCAATAATCCTCAACAAGGGCACTTCTATCTCAATTGGCAAAACAACCTCTATTCTATATATCAAAGAGTAGGGGGTTGCCCCTGTAGACGTTCAAATGGACGTCTTATATCCTCAAAGTGCAGAAGGTAGTTTATCAGTCTAGTCTCTGTAGTTCTTTACCATCTTATGCAGAATGGTTTTGATGTTCTTATTTGTAGCTTCAACGGCTTCATTGGTTTGTGGCTTATATGTTGATGATTTGTGACAAACCACATTATATTTCTCAAGTAAATCTGCTACTTCTCCTTTGAAGTGAGAACCATTATTTGAAACTATTTTGTTTGGTACCCCATATCTGTAGATGATATTGTTTCGGATGAATTTGGCTACATGTGATGCTTTTAATACTAAATACGACTGCACTTCAACCCACTTGGTAAAATAGTCAATGGCAACTAGGATAAATTCATGCCCGTTTGAACCCTTCAGTGTGATCACTCCAATGACATCTATGCCCCACACTGAGAAAGGCCATGGTGAGGACATATTCTTGAGTTTTGATGGCGGGATATTCATATGGTTAGCATGAATTTGACACTTGTGGCATTGCTAAACAAAACTAATACAATCGATTTCCATAGTTAGCCAATAGTATCCTTACCTAAGGATCTTTCTGGCCAGCATTATACCATTCATGCATGCCCCACATTCTCCCCCATGGATAGTTTTCATAATGTGTCTTGCATCTTCCTCTTCTACATACAACTTGTGCATTCCTAGATGCCCTCTCTTGTACAGCTTATCTCCACAGATAATGAACTGAACAGCCATGCCGTATTCCCTTTTTGTCCTTGGTATTTGCCCATTGCAGATATCTATTGCTTTCTAGAAAGTTCCAAACATCAAAATACTAGGGATTTTCATCTTGCACTTCTTCCTCTATCGCGGCTATCCACTCGTATGCCGGTGTATACCTCTGTTCTATAAGGATTAAGTGTATCTTGATCCCAACTGGTATATCTATCATTGAGGCCAAGGTTGCCAATGCATCAGCAAATTGGTTGTTCTCTCTCACTAGGTGTGTAAATGTTAGCCTTTCGAACCTCGGGATCAACATGTCCAAGGTTTGATGATAGACTTTCATTTTCTTCTCTTTAACTTTCCAATCTCCATTGGCTTGAAAGACGACCAGGTTCGAATCCCCGATCACATCCAAACTTATTGCCCTTAGTACTAGGGCTGCTTCCAATCCAGTGATACAAGCTTCATACTTGGCTTGATTATTGGACACTTTGAATCAAAGCTTGAAGGCTAAAGGGATATGGGAATCATCTTGCGCTATGAGCAACACATCTATCCCATAGCCGAATTGATTACATGCTCCATCAAAGTACAACTTCCAAGTGTCCTCTTCCAATTGCATGAGTTTTTCATCTGGGAATGAGTACTCCACGTCCTCCTCTCCTTTAATTGGGTGATCAGCCAAAAATTCTGCTACGACCTTTCTTTTAACAGATTTGCGAGTGACATACTTGAGGTCAAATGTAGAAAGCAAAAAAAAAACCAATGAGCTAGCTTACCAGTAAGCGCTGGTTTCTCAAAGAGATATTTGATGGGGTCTAATCTTGAAACTAGAATTACTGAGTGTGCTAATAGATAGTGCCTCAATTTCCTAGTAGCCCAAACTAAGGCTAGACAAGTCTTTTCCAAGGCAGTGCGACGGGTCTCGTATTCCAGTATCTTCTTGCTCAAGTAGTAAATGGCCTTCTTTTGGTCCAATTCTGGTGCAAGCATACACCCCATAGTTGATTCAGTCACTGATAAGTACATGATCAATGGTTTTCCCGGCTCAAGTGGGGATAACACAGGTGGATTCTGGAGATACTGCTTGACTTTTTTTCTTTCTTCAGGAGACCAAACAGTGGTTCACAAGTTAAGGTTAGTTTTGAAATAAACTTTTTTATGAATTGCATTTTTCCCAGAAAGCCCCACACCTCTTTTTCAGTCATTGGTAGCGGCATTTCTAAGATGATCTTGATTTTTGATGAATCAACTTCAATTCCCTGTTGGGCATTCAGAAACCCCAGCATCTTGTCAACAATCACCCCAAATGTATATTTATGTGGATTCAACCTCAGCTTATACTGACTAATCCTTTTGAAGAACCTCTTCAGTGCAGCATAGTGGTCCTTCCACTCTTTGGACTTGATGATCATATCATCTACATATACCTCGACCTCTTTATGGATCATATCATGCAATATTATGGTTGCTGATCTATGATACATAGCCCCAACATTCTTTAGTCCAAACGGCATAGCCCTATAACAGTATGTCCCTCACAGAGTGGTAAATGCAGTCTTCTCTTTGTCCTCGGGAGCCATAAAAATCTGATTGTACCCAAAGAAACCATCCATGAATGATAACAAGGTATGCCCCATCGTGAAGTCCACCAATTCGTCAATATGCAGCAATGGAAAATCATCATTTGGACTAGCTTTGTTCAAATCCCAGAAGTCAACACAGACCCTAATTCTGTCATCTTTCTTCGAAATTGGTACAATGTTAGCTAACCAAGTCGGATACTTTGATACTAACAAGAATCCGATATTTATTTGTTTGGTAACCTCCTCTTTGATTTTTAGTGCCCAAACTAGACAAACTCTATGAAGCTTCTGTTTGACTGGTTGGGCCTTCGGATTCAGAAGGATCTTATGCTGCACAATCTTAAGATCGATTCTAGGCATATCTTTGTAGGACCATGCAAAAACATCTTTGAATTCTTTTAATAAAGTAACTAATTGCTCGTGTTCCTGCAAAGATAAAGTGGAACCAATCTGGACCAAGCTAGGATCTTTCTTTGTTTCCACATTTTCTAATATAATCTCATCTATTAATGGCTTAGCATGCCTCTCCTCCTCCCATTCAATTAGATTTTTCAAAGCCAGAGGAATTTCTTCCTCTTCTTTTTCAACAAAATTTTGAAAATTATGGTCAATGTTATGAACTATAGGCACAAAGAAGTAAGTGGAATCATATCATCTTCATTCATAACCTCAAGCTCAACAGTTACAATAGACTTGAACAAAAAAAAAATAAAATAAAAAAATAGAAGACCCGGATGTGATAGTGGTGTTTGGGTTATTACCCTTATAATCACCAAAGTCTGGCATTCCAGACAGACCTAATTCTACAGAATCAGACTCAACAACTGACTCAAAACTTAAAAACTTTTTTCAAAACTCCAGTTTGTATGTAGGCCATCCATTACATCCACAATGAAGCTTGATCAATCAGCGAGTGATCCCTCATCGATCACAGAAACAGTTATATCCCCCAAGTTCGTTGTTTCCTTTTTAGTATTTGACCCTTTCAGTAGTTCAACCAGTGTTAGACCCAAGGCATCATCCACACTACTTTCGGAACTAACATCACCGCCTTGACCATTGTCAATGCTAGGATCTGCTCACTCCTCGTCACTATCAGAGAGCTGATGATCAAAGGAGATCTCAAACCCAGGACACCTCTTGTTTTCCACTTGGTCAATCCATGGCTTTGAAAACCCATAGAAAGGGAAATCCCCTCCTTTACGGACAAAGCGCTTATTTAAGGTTTCGCGAATTGGCCTATGGACCAACTCAAACCGTTGCCCGGCTCTCTTTGCCTTGATCCTTTCTTTAATCTATTCACCCTTTCTTTTTCCAGTCTTCTTTTGTAGGTGCATACCCCAATCCAAATGTATGCAGGTTATGGGGCACTTCATTTGCTGTGGCGAAGCCATTTTTGTTGTTTTTCCTTAATCCCATTCCAAGAATATGGCCCATCCTACTCATGAAGTAGATTGACTAGGCACTGATGTACATCCCTTTGCCCTCTAGCATGATTGTTTGAACCAGCTGGGCTTTCGCCAATGTAAAGCCTGAGAGGAACAAATTCTCCTCTCCTTGCTGTATTTCTAGTAACGGTGTTATGACTTTTGAAAGAGGTTGAATGGATAAATTTGCAAAAACGGTGGCAATTCCTTTATCATATAGGTATTTTACCAGTTTGTGCATCGTGGAGGATACAACTTTCATATAATGGAGCTAGGGCCTTTCCAATAGCAAGTTGAATGTTGCTGGAATATCCATGACATGAAATTTAGCTTCATGCTCAGATGGACCCATTATTACTTGCACTTTGACTGCCCCTATAACCTCTCAACTAGTATTATCATAAGCCCAGATCAACTGAGTAGTGGACGTGAAATCTACCGAATTTAGCCCTATCGCATAAGCAGTGTGCGAAGAGCAGACCTTTAGTGTCAATCAAAACGATCAGGATCTATTTCTTCCTGTACTCTAGTGACACATATAGAGGCTTATTGTGTCCTGATCCTTTCGGTGGTAGCTCTTTGTCGGAGAAAGACATTATGGGGACTGTTTCTCTCAGGGTGATTAAGGACACCAGTTGTTCTCGGGGAAGCCAGCAGAAGCCCTCAGATGGAGATATTCGCCTGGATCTTTTTCAGCTACTTTAGAACTAGGCCTTTTTCTGTATTTTTCTCTTTTCTTTCTCATCTTCTTTGTCTTTGCCTAATGACTCTCCTTGGTCTAGATATGGAGGCTTGAAGTAGCACCCACTCCTAGTAAGATGATTAATTTCTTCTGAGTACCAAGTCTCATCAGGCACATTGTTTCCCCATTCATCGTTAGTGTGGGCAAGCTGCAGGTCATTTTCATTCCACCATTCGCCTTCGTTGACCAAAAGGCAATTGTCAGGCTCTGCTTGAATCATCCCTATATTATACTCTAGTCGGCTCTTTGATTCCTTTGTTTCCTTTTTGATACCCTTTCCTTCACTAATATTTTCAGCTTTTTCAATGTCAATTTTTGGTTCACCCTCTTTTCTTTCAGTTTCCCAATCAGACATTTCTCCATTGCTTGACCTACCATGATCGGCATTAGAATTTCTCAGATCCAACCATCCTACCTACACATTTCCAAGGTCTAATTCTTCAAAGAACTGGAAATTGGCCAAGTCCTCCTCTAGGTCGCTCAAGTCATCTAAGCCCTATTTAGGTTTATCTTCTCTAACAACATTGATAGAGAATGAGTTAGGCAGAACAATCTTATGTGCTTGCTGACCAATGGATATGATATACTTGCTAGGATCATATCCTTCCTCGGGTAACTTTCCAGTCTCAATCATAGGCATTTCGGCTATTTATTTTTGATTTTTGCCACGACCACCATAGGGCTTTCAGGTTTTGGCTGGTTTGGAGGTGCATCCATCATGCACAAATTAGTGCTCTCAGGAATGTATACCTCAAGTTTGGGTAAATGGGAAGGTGTGATGTACATGTTGGTGTTAAAGGCAAGTGGTAGTGTATGTATGAGGTTGAGGTGAGGGAGTGGTTGGATTTCGTCGTAGGATGGTAGTAGGTTAGTGGTGACATTGGGTTTTGGTAGTTGTGGGGGAGTTATGACTTTATTGTCCATGAAATCTTGAATCTTATGACGAAGACGATAGCAATGATCAGTGTCATGTCTGGGTTGTTGGTGGAAGGCACAGTGTTTGACAGAGTCGTGTTTGGCTAGGAGAGGATTGGAAATAAGTTGAGGCTCAAGAAGCTTGAGAATCCCCTTTTCTATCAAGACCTTCATAGCTCTAGAGAAGGACATATAGAGAGGGGTAAATGTTCTGGTTGGGTTTGCTGTTTATGGATCGGTATAAGTAGATCAGCTATTTTGGGGGTAACAGTGACCGAGTTGACTTTAGAGAGCTTTACAGCCGTGCTATTACTGGTAGTAGCATTGGAACTACTTTTAAAATTTTTTCGTATTGGTTCTTTGTCATCAGCAATGATTCCCTGCTTGATGGTATCTTCTATCTAGATCCTCAATTCATGTAGTTCTTTAAAAGTGAACAGTGGAAAGACTATCATCTTTTGCAGCATCTTGCTATGCAAATTCCTTACCACCATGTGAATTTGATCTTTCTCAAGTGGTCTATTGGTTATCATTGCCACCTTTGCTCTCCACATGGTGATGAAGGCTACAAAAATTTGATTTGACTCTTGGCGAGTTGCTTCTAACTCTAGGGTGGTCACTTCAATCTGAGTGTTATAGGCATACTGGGTGATAAAGGGCTTGACTAATTCTTCCCAGCTTTGTTTCACTGAGTCTAACTTGGCATACCAGATAATAGCTACACCTGACAAAGTCTGTCCGAATAGGGAGATTTTTTGAGAACGAGTCAAACCCACAGGCTTCAAAACATCAGAGAATAGGCCGATGTGAACTATTGGGTCACTAGATCCATTGAATCTATCAATATATGGCATCTTGAATCATTCGGGATACTTCACAGCTGTTTCAATATATCCGTCTTCGATGTCTTGGATTGAGCTGATTCCTTGCGACCTTTTGAACAGTTTTTCCAACTTGGTCAGTTTCAACATAGTTGGATCAAACTCAGTTGTTTCTAGGGGAAAAATCCTTTTCGTTGGTTGTGGAAGGGGAAATGGTCTTGTCGACGATTGCACAAGAACCCTTGGGTCTTTCTGGTAAGATGGGCTCAGGAAATTCCTCAGCTGGTGGAGGTGGAGTTGGGATTCCTTGAGTCACCGGAGGTAGCTGTGTACTGGACACCTTAGATGGGTGTCTCAGTTTAGCGAGAACATCACCGTGGATGGAAACAGTATTGGTAATAGTATCCATGCTTCGTTGAAGAGCCAAAAGCATGTCTACTATATTTTCAAGGATCTGAGCCATTGTTGATTCAGGTGAAGAAGGGGTACTCTAGACAGTTGATGAAGCTTACGCTCTTCTTCTGTGTGTAACCAGTGACAAAGAAACTAACACTGGTTGACTTGCAACCAAATCTGTGATTTTATAGAGTCTACCAGCCTAAGTCCAAACAACTTGTGGGATATCAGGCCGTTCTGAAGCTATAGTGCACGACTACCTAGCAAAAACAACGAAACCCTCAATTAGAATTTCAGTAGTATTCTGGCTCAATTGATCATTATACAACATGTTGAAACACTGAATTGAATCCCTCAAAATGAAATGCTTGAATCACTTATAAGAATTTGAGAACCTCAAATCCTATACATCGCACATAGCAGGAAATAGAACAAACACCACTATGAAAGATAGGGTTGTCTTGTCCTATCTTTGACATGATTTGCGGTTTCACTATTCAAATAAGTGGCATCATATATCTTAGCACGGGGTTGCATCTTGTCCTAATTTGAAAGTTGCTAAAGCTTACTATATGAACTAAGTCAGTCTTGGTCAAAAAGGGTACCTTAGCGAGACACCGATATACATACCCAATCTAGAGGATCACGCGGTACGTGGTGATCCTGATTCCAAGGTTTGTTCTCCCACAATATTAGAGCCCATGTTCGTCTATCCGCCCAAAGCCGAATAGCCATCTTAGATAATAGGTGATGAGCACGGGACTTAGGCGCACCAATGCATGCAATGCAATGAACTTATAATTGAAAATAAAAAACATATCATGGAGTTCGAGTCAAGGTTTCTTAATATCCCCAGTAGAGTTGCCAGAAACTATAACATGTCCGGGAGGTACCCATGCACGTTAACAGTTTGGACCCTCGGTATCTTCAATCTAGTCTCACGAATGTAATGTGAAATGTAGATGAGAGTCCAGATTTGACAACTTTTATAGAAATTTATTTAATTGCAAAAATATTTGCCCGAAATAGACTACATCACCAGTTCTTCAAGTCACCACCTAATATTTTTGAGAAATTGGAAAACTCGTGACTCATGTTAAGGCCACTGTTCGTCATAACCAAAGTTGTTTGGAATAATTCGATTTCATGTATTTTTGAAAGCATTTTAATCAACTTAATGGAAACTTGAGTTTGCGACATGAAAATCAATTTTGTTCCAAATTGAACAACACAACCTCCATCCACAGGCATTCATAGAGATATATCAAATAAGTACATAGCTGCATGGTAGGATGCTAAACATAGTAAGAAAAACGCATACAAACGGAATGCTGAAGCATAAAAGCTTATATATTTACTAGTGTCCCGTAAGCAATTACAAATTAAAGTTAGTAAAACATGTATGATCCTATATACAAGATTCTAATGCAATTCATTCATGATATGCAACTAGTGATTCGGCTTCTAAAACATGACATGTGATATCATGAACATGAAGTTGCGCACAAAATCATGTAATGATCGATTGAACTCACAAATGTAAATTTAGCCAAATCACGATGCATCAAATATGGATGTAAAGCTTGGATATGATGATAAACAAAATATACAACATATGTATAGATATAGAAAACAAGTAAAGGATGGGGTAGAAAGAAGCGGGGTGTGAAATTATTATAACATTTGAATATTACAAATCTGAATAGGGGGAAAGAAAAAAAAATATTACAACAAAAAATCCTCATAAATCTCTCTGAAATTAAAAGAAAACCAGAAAAAAAAAACAAACAAACAAACAAAACAAAACAAAAGCTTCAGGGTGACCTTAAAGACCGCCAAAGGCTGTTCTGCTCAACGTAAGGAGGTTGTTGGGTTCTGTCCATAAAAGGTTGGTTGGCCAGCCGGCCAAAAGATGAGTTGTTGGCCGGTCGGCCAATCGAACCAGGCCAAAACTCTGTTTTCTACCTTTCAAGCACCAAAGACAGAAACAAGCAGGGAATATGTGGGTGCCTTAACTAACCACTCTTAATTAGAGTATAACGAGCTTACAATATGAAATGAAATCAAAAAGCTCAAAATAAGAAAGAAAGTAAAAGAGAAGAAAAGTGTGCAAGTTCACCTTCCAAGGAAAGGATTTGATTTTCAAACTTCCTTTTGATCACCCTCAGGTTTTAGAAGTGCATTTCTTAGTTCTTAGTTTGAAAATTCAAAATTCTTTTGCATCTCGTGTATGTATGTGTCAAGAAATATTTGGAATAACATGTTATACACACTTCTAGCAAGAATTTTGTAAAACTACTTTGTTTTTCTTGGCTGGCTAATCAATTACTTTGCTGGCCGACCATTTAATTTAGCTGGCCTGCTAATTACTTGGCTAGCCGGCTAACCCAAACGTTGGCTGTGGCTGACTGTTTTGCTTGAAACAGGTTTTTTTCGACAGAATTCTCGTCCTTTCCTCTTATTTCCACATTGTTCTTTGCTTAATTTCTTGAGAAATTTTTTCATTTTGAAGTTTAAAAATGAGTCTCGGAACACTACGAAAATATTCGAGACAAAGCGTGGAACGAAAGTTTCGAAAGAGAGTTTTGAAGGAGATGTAATCATTTGGCCAAAATAGGCTTAGGCTTAGGCTTAGGCTTAGAAATGAATAAAAAAATTAGTCTTTATTACTGGGGATATTGTGAGAAATGCCTTCCTGTTTTCATCATCGAGTAATCAAAAGAAAATGCCCAAGTCTTATGGCTGGTCAAAATGGAGTCTATAATCACAACTCTCATAAATGAGATTAACCAATCGACAAATCTTTCAATACACATAATATTTACCAATACCCTTTTTATTTCTCTGAAGTTTTGATTTTTTGAGAATTATTAGAACTTAGCAATTATAAAACCATAAATAACAATGAACACAAATTAAGCTCTGAGTTTCTTTGTTGTCTTATATACCCATTTTCACATTTTTAACACACAATAACCCATATGGTTCAAATAAAATCAAATCACCAATTTTCTGCTCTTTCTAATAACCTATAAACAAGTAATTAGGGCTTTTTACTCTAATCCTTTTAAACATGTTCCTCAAACATTACAATCTCATATATTCATAACAAAACACAAGATTTAAGTCTTGATCATAAAATCCTAACCCTCATCACATACTTTTCGAAAATACCCAACAAATCAAGTTTTTAATGTAATAAAAACTACCACATATCTATCTATAATGAGGTATTGAAAAGGAGTAAAGTAATCTCTATCTCAAATAGAGAAGAGGAGAAAACTCTAAAAATCAACTTCGCCAAAAGTTGATCTCCACCGGTCAAAACGTAGCCCTTGAGACGCTCATCATTTTTGTATAAGGAACTAGTATCAAAATCTGGCTTGATCTTTGTAGATTGAAGAAAATGTGAAAATTTAGTGAGAGTTTAGAGAGAAAGGATAGAAAAGAGGAGTTAGAGAGAGAGAAAGAGTGTGTGTGATGAGAAATGGCCAAAAAGAGAGAGAAGGATCTGATTTCAGTGAAAAGAGCACAGAAATTGACATTTGGACGTGCAAAATCCGCTCATGCGAATCAACTTAGGAAAAAAATGGTTTTCTCGCCAAATTTGCTTGTGTGGAATTCAAATTTCCACTCATGTGGATTTGACCAGACAGTTTTTGCTAGGTGACTTCAAACAAGCGTCGTTTAGAAACGGAATATGGTCAATTTTGTGTCTAAATTGAAGTCTTGGAAATAAATTTTCCAACGGTTCCAGCCTCACATCATGATTTAAAATGTGGAGAAAGAAAAGGCAAAGAGTGAATACTATTCAAAACAAATATTTGAATCTAACATTCTTGGTCTAATCTTGCCCAACCAACAAGTCAACTCATCAATCAAAGGCTTCAAACAATGAGGAGGATGTTTAAATTATAATAACTAAAAGGTCCAACTGCAACCCATAACTTTTCAAAAATCCAAAAAAATAAAAATAAAATGTAAGTATAAAATCACAGTCACAACTTAACATAAACAACTTAGAATTAAGATCCGGGACACTGCAATATCTTTACTAAACTTCCTTCCCATTACACATCTTTATTATTTGAAAATCAAACTAATGGTTTCTGACGTACCCATTAGTTTGAGGGGATGTAAAGCAAAATAATGTGTTGGATTTGTTTTAGAGTGAGTATAGTTAATGATAGTTAGTTTGATGAGAGTTAGGCCTCGTTTGGGAACATGCTAATTTAGTAATTTTTTGATTATTTGGCTAAAATATGAGCTTAAAAAAACTAGTATGTTTTAGATGACTTTTTGACTTTTTACGAAAAGATGTGCAAGAAGTAGAGAGAAAAGAGAATCTTTGACTTTTTGATATGGATTGTTAGCTTTTTAGTTTTTTTAGTAATTTTTTGATTTTTTGGCTAAACCGGTCGCTTCTCAAACAAGGCTTTAGTCATGGTATGGTTAAGAGTTGGCTTGACAGTTGATATATAAAAATGCTTGGAAATAATTTTACTTTGTAAGAGTTTTCCATTCATTTACTAATTTTTTCATTTAATTTGATTCAAAATTTAAGTTAAAAGTTTGATTTGATATGTATTATTTCAATCATCTCATCAATTTTTTATCAAATTTTTAAAAAAGTTTCTCTCTTATTCCAAATTTCACTTTTTATCAAATTTGATGAAAAAAAAAAAAATTATTTCAAGCATTTCATCTTTTTCAATTTCCATAAAATTCAAATTTGACAAGAAATTTAATAAGTTCCTAATTTGATTTAAAAAAGGATTCCCCTTTAATTTAACAAACATTTAATGAAATGACTGTGAATGATTTTTAAATGTATTTTATTAAATTTAAATTTAATAATAAAAAAAATATGTGATTGAAGATGTTC
Organism: Camellia sinensis; assembly: GCF_055761805.1. Classification (NCBI taxonomy): domain Eukaryota; kingdom Viridiplantae; phylum Streptophyta; class Magnoliopsida; order Ericales; family Theaceae; genus Camellia; species Camellia sinensis. Next base: position 65,072,577 of record NC_138968.1, on the reverse strand, counting down.
TAACTTAAAAGAAATAGAGTAAAAATAAATGAAGAAACATAATTGGAGAGAGAGAATTTTATTTGATAAATTCTTCCATCTGAAAAGCAAGAAGCAATAATCTTGAAATAGTACAGGAATAAAACTACAAAAGAGCCTGCAAAAATCTTTCTTCCTACTCTAGTAAAGGTTGTAACTAGGGTTGCAAACGAGCCGAGTTTTAGTATGTTTGGACTTGTTTATTAAGATTTTAACGAGTTCGAGCTGAATAAAAAATTAATGAACCGAGCTTGAGCCGAGTTGGCTTAGGCTCGACTCGAGCTCGAGCCTGTTCACGGGCCTTCACGAGCCAAAAAAATTATAAATTCATACCTACATATGAGACTAAAGTTACAATTAAAACTTTGATTATACAATTATATATACAATATATATAAACATACTAAAAAAAAGTTCATATTTTACTAAAATAATAATATCTACTATCACTATTATGTAAATGTACTATCTATAGATAACTATTATTTATATTTATATTTTTTAAATATATAAATAGCATATTTCTCTTATTTTTTATACATATTTTTATATTATTTAATATATAAATAATAAATATTAAACGAGCCAGCTAACGAGCCGAGCTTACGAGCCGAGCTTTAGAATGTTTGGACTTGTTTATTAAAAATTTAACGAGCTCGAGCTCGAGCTCGAACAGAGAAAAAATTTGACAAACCGAGTTCAAACGAGCTCTTACTGAGCCGAACTCGAGCCTGTTCATGAATGGTTCTGTTCATTTGCAGCCCTAGTTGCAACCAATGGATAAAAAGACAAGGATCAGAAAGAGAATGTAGGCTGCTTCTTGATTATTGGATTTCAAATTTGTGGCTGAGAAATCTTGCATGTACAGTAAAGTCTGCATCACAGCATTCCATGAACTTGTGAAAGTTTGACATGGATTGCATATATTTGTTTTAAGAAATACAACCCAAGTATCACCATTATCAACTATAAAAAAATACAATCCAAGTATCACCATTATCAACCATAAAAAATAGAAAAAACCTCAATCTTTAATTTATATCCACTGAGAACTTGTGAAAGTATGACATGGATTGCAAATATTTGTTTTAACAAATACAATCCAAGTATCACCATTATCAACTATAAAAAATAGGGAAAATCTCAATCTTTAATTTATATCCATTCACTAATTCACTAACTTTATACCCAATTTTTGGCCATAATTGAAACTTCTTTTTAGCATACCTTGTATCCCGTAGTCATTTATGATTTTATGAGATGTTAAACTAAATATTAAAATTATGTTTGAATTATAAATTTAAATAAGAATTTAGAAAAAAAGAAAAGAAAACGTAATATGAAATATAAGTTAAACATGACCTTAATTTCTTTAATTAACATTAAAAGTCAATTTAATTTTTTTCAATTTTTTTAAAAATCATCTTTGAGTCAAAATTTGAGTCAATATTTTTATTTTTTTAAGTCCGTATCTACTAGACAATTTAATATATATATATATATATATATAGGGATGATTTTTTATTAGTGAAATAGAGCAAAAAAGCTACACTACACATGAGAATTTTGTAGGTGAAAATCTGATACATGAAAAACTTGCACATCATACGGGAAAAGATTTGGACTAAACACAAGATAGGCTTGCACCCAATGAAAATAAGATTTTTTTTCACTATCCAAAATCTAAGTCAATTTTTAAATAAGTTTACTAAAGTTGAAAATAAGACAAATTTAATCAAAAGAGCTTATAAAAATTGGCTTATGTTTTCTTTCTCATTAAAAAAAAATAAATAAAATAAAAAAATTAATCAAATGTTTTTAATTTTTAAAAACGTCTAACTGAAACGAACTTAAAAATAAAAATATTTGACATAATTTTCAAATTTTTTATTAAAGATAAAAAAAACCTGATTTTATTTTTTATTTTTTTAGTGCTTAAAAGGATGCCTCTGCCTTATTATTTGGAGTCTTCAACAATATCAATTTTTTTTAGTTTTTTTGGATGAGTGGTGTTACATGCACCAATTAGTGTATTAACTAGTGTACTAACACTAGTTATGACATTATTATTGACCCCACTTATTATACAAATTACAAATATTAAAAATATCTTAAGTTATGTCACATCATCAATTGGTACACTAGTTAGTGCACTAATTAGTACATATAGCATTAATTTTTTTGGATAGCCCTTAGGTGAATAAGTGATTTAATTGTTGAGTCACCTCTATCTACATGAAATAATTTATCCCTAATGTGTCTATTCTTTGACTCAAATACTTATAATTTTATTTTTTAGTTTAAAACACTCATAACCATTAAATTATATTTCAAGATTTTATATTTTGATATTTTCGCATAATTTAATAATTGTAATTGTTTTAAATAAAATAAAATAAATTAAAAAAATTAAAAAAAAAAAAAAAAACAGATTTAGGGGAAAGATATCTAGTCTCTTGACTCGACTCCCAACTAGAAAAATCTAATCATGAGAAGCATTCATCAAGTCTCTAGAAACAATAATTAATTAAAGAGAAAATTATTAATAAATTCTATAGTTGTTGCAATCCAATTATTAATCCAATCAAGTTTTAATATGAATAATTAAATTATATATGTCATAAAATGTATCTAAAAAGTTTATTGTTCCACAATGATGTATTTCATCTCAATTTTACCCTTCTGATTTAATATAAACAATAATTTTATAAACAATTTGAACTTAATTAAAATTAAAATTCCTATTCTTATTCAGAAACACTGAGGGAAACACTGGGAAGCTATCTGTTCAAATTCTAAAACCTTACAATCCCAGAAACACTGAGGGATGTATTTTTCATAAAAAATCTCTTTGAACTGGTTCCAGGTCATAGCCCTATTACTGTCTTGTATCAATATCCCCCAACGTCGGGCTTCATCTTTTAGACTGTAAGTGGCCAACAAGAGAATAGGGACTTTGGAACATTGAAAGACTTTAAACAATTTTTCGGTTTCTAGCATCCATGTCTCGGCTTTCAATGGCTCAATTCCATCCGGAAAAGTTGGTGGCTTCATCTTGTTAAATTTCTGAGTCAACCCAATAATGTCATTATTCATCAGTTCAAATTGTATTGGAGGGGGGGAGGAGGCAATGGTTGTTGTCTTTGTAACGTCCCAAATTTATAGTCGAAATGATAATACAACAATCATGACTTTTTCAAGAAAAACTGAATATAAATCTCCAAACTTACATTACATGATACAATAGTTCTTCATGCAACAATACATTAATCCAACAACAAGTAAATAAACAAATAAATACCCCCAAGGGTTTACAAGTTTCCAAGACTTGAGCCTGGTTACACAAAACGTTTATTAAAACCCACACACATACAGCCCTTAATTTACACACAGAGACACAGCAAAATGAGAGTCTTGTACTCCCAACACACATTTCCTCGCCTTTAGTTAGGCAGCATCACCACATCTTTTCCTGCACAAAAACCCCGTAGGGTGAGCATAAAGCCAAGTAGGAAATCCTTAACAATGTATTTACATTTTATACAAGTCTCAAGAGATGAAATGCACATGCCATGCTATGCCATTTTTTAAGATAAATTACATTTTCATCCTTTGAAAACTATCATGCTCAATGATGTCATGCAATTTCAATTGTTCAAAACTTATCAATTTATTTCAAGGGCGGTAAATACGACTCTAGTAATCCCTAGGTTGGTGTCTGTAAGTAGACTATACAAATACTATCAAATTGTCATTTTTACCGGTATTAATCGGAAGACTCGACACCTATCCGTGTTGGTTTTCAATCTTTCACCCCGGACTCTCAAGCCAACTTATTCAATACCATCTACACCACCAATTAAGACTTACCAACGTATTTACCCTAAAACCATTTCATGAAACTTGTTTCTCAACATTCTTTTTTCAATGCAAGTTTTCAAATCAACTTTCAAAGTTAATGTAATCAAATGAATTATTATACTAATAACACAAGATGAATATAGATACTTTTATTCCAATTCATTATCCAAGGAATAACACAATTCCCACTTCTCAAGTATCCTCAACAATTAGTCATTTCAAGACTATTTCAACGTTTTGAACAATAATTTTCAAAATGAACAACAATTCTCATATTCCCTGAAATTCATCATTTATATAAATATAAATAAGAAAACTTCCAAACATCTATTTATTTTGACACACAAAATGAATATAACAATATCATTCATGATTTTTAGTCTCTTTAAAAAAAATTCCCAAATTCTAGGTTTTCTCACCAAAACTATACAACTCAAATCTTTTGAAAGAAAACTTTCCAAAATCATCTTTTCTTCAATCAACGAAGATCAAAACCCATAAAATCATTTTAAATGAATAAGAGACAAACTCACTTTCAAAATCGCTCAACTTTTTGAATCAACAATCAATTTTTAAAGCTATCGAAAGATGATTTCAAAAATCATATAGATCTTGCAAATATATATATATATATATATATAACTCTAAGAAAATCCATACCTCAAGTTTTGAAGAAGAAATGAGATGAAATCCCCAAAATCAACGGTGTCAAAACTCGGTCTTCACCGCACACAACGAAGCCCTCAAGATGATAACCCACTTTGATAAAGAAACAATGGCAAAACTCAAATGGATCTTCAGAAATCAAGGTTTTTGATCTAGTTAGTGTAGAGTAGGGGTGGGCGCGAGTCGGTTGCGGCTACGGAACTTCCAATCCGCCATCCGTTCGCTAGATTGACGAATTGGAGAAAATCAATCTGCATCCGTCCACCAATCCGACGGATGTGGATTGAGCGGTTTGGCGGATGGATGCGAATCGGTTTGGCGGTTTAAAATTTTATAAATTTTCAACATAATTCAACTTGTGCACTTCCTCAAAAAAAGAAGAAGAAAGTATTACAGTCAATGACTTAAAAAAATATTACAATCACTGCATGCCTCATTCAAAATAAGAAAGTTTGAAACTTTAGAATATCACAATCACTGCATGCCTCATCCACATACTACAATCACAGCATGCCTTATCCACATAAAGTATTACAATCTGTGGTTCTTAAAATATAAAAACAATTCAAACCACCAAAACCATGAACATAGCAGTAGTAGAGATTGTATATCTCTGTATTGTTACATCTATATCTGTTTTTGAAAACAAAAACCAACCAGCATATATTATATTTTCTATTTATTATTTTTAGAGAGAGATTTAAAAACCAAAAAATATAGATAAATAATAGGTTTATTTTTTTAAATTCAAAAAAGATATTCAAGTTGAAAATTTTTTTTCAACAGAATATTTAAACTCTTTTTTAATTGAAAACACAAACAGAATATTTAAACAAACTGAAAACACAAAGTCTTATAAATCACTTGGGGTGCTCACGGTTTGGCGGTTCGGTTACGGCCAAAGGAATCTCAAATCCGCCATCCGTCCGCCAGATTGGCAGATTGGAGAAAATCAATTCGCAACCGTCCGCTCATCATCATGCATCCGTCCAAAATGCGGAGGATCGGTTCGGTTCGGCCGATTTTGGCAGATCGGTATATCCATTGCTCACCTCTAGTGTAGAGAAATGTAGAGAGAAGGGAGAGGACATGTTTTTACAGAGAGAGATATACAAAAGTGATCTGAAATATCAGATTCACGAACTGATATAACATGGTCCGCTCGAGCGTGGAAAGCCCCACTCGAACGTCAAATACATTTTCCCAGTACTTTTGCAGACAGGTCAAACTTCTGGAACCAAACATTCTTCGCTCGAGCGCATAAACGGCCGCTCGAGCGGACAAGCAACTTTGAATGCATTTTGCATTTTTGCTTCGGCGAGCTGACTGGGTAGGTTGACCCCCGTAAGCTATATAGGGTGACTCGACCCCCGACATTCTTAGCGAAGTGGCAAAACATGAAAGAATTAACTTTCGATACAACTCTGCAAGGCACAATTCGGGTTGGATTCGTATCTAAAGGTTTGTAGACATTACCTGTTCCAAACACAACACTACAACCCGATAACCAAAAATAAGGGGAATACAAGGGAAACTAAGATGCGTAACACTGTTCAAAATCATACCAACCCGAGCCCGGAACACCACAAGAGACGGGTCAAAATCGGGATTGCTATAACTTCCCCCCCTTAAATAATTTCATCCTCGAAATTTCAAATCAAACTACCCAAACAAGGGGGATTTCTAGTGATCAAAACCACGCTATTTCATTTTAAAATCACAATATTAACTCTCAACCAATTTCTTTTTTTTTTTTTTTTTGCCATTTTCCACCATGGTTATCTCATTAACAACAATCGTCCACATTAACCTAAACATGAAGCAAAGAAATGAGAATCCGTAACTACTTCATGCTTAACATAACAACATATATAACAACATGTGATCAACAATTTTAATACATTTCCCTTAAACACTAGGGAATATTACAAGGAAAAACAACTTAAGCATTTTCAAACAAATCCGGATACTTAGAGCGGACTTCCGCCTCTCGTTCCCACGTCACTTCTTCAACCCCATGGTGTTTCCATAACACCTTTACCAACGTTATAGTTTTGCCCCATAGCACTTGCTCCCGGGTATCTAATATTTGAACCGGTCGTTATTCGTAAGAGGCATCCTCATCTACCTCGAAGTCAACCTAATCAAGCACATGAGAATAGTCGGGTTCATACTTCCTAAGCATAGCTACATGAAATACGTTGTGAACTCCCAACAGTTGTGGCGGCAAAGCTAACTGGTATGCCACTTCCCCAATTTACTCTAAGATCTCAAAAGGCCCAATGAACCTTGGAGATAATTTATTACTCTTACCAAATCTCATCAAACCCCGCCTTGGTGAGATTTTTAGAAATACATGGTCACCAACTTCAAAAGATAAAAGTCGTCTCCTCTTATCGGCATAACTCTTTTATCGGCTTTGGGCCGTAGCTAACCTCTTCCGAATGAGAACAACTTTCTCGGTTGTCTCTCTAACAATTTTCGAACCTAGTAACGGTGCATCACCCACTTCAGCTCAACAAACCAGTGATCTACAAGGTTGGCCATACAAGGCCTCAAATGGTGCCATCCCAATACTAGCTTGGTAACTATTGTTGTAAGCAAACTCGATCAATGGTAAGTGTCTTTCCCAAGGCCTCTTAAAATCAAGGACACAAGCTCTAAGCATGTCTTCCAAAATCTGAATGGTACGTTCTGATTGTCCATCGATTTGAGGATGATAAGCGGTGCTAAGAGTCAACTTAGTTCCCAACGTCTCTTGAAGGCTTTGCCATAATCGAGTAGTAAAACGAGAATCCCCATCCGACACAATAGTCATAGGGACTCCATGAAGTCGAACTATCTCTCTAATGTACAACTCTGCCAAGCGTTCAATTGAGTCCCTGATGCACATCGAAATGAAATGGGTAGACTTAATCAACCTATCAACAATCACCCAAACAGCATCATTGCCTCTTTGTGTTCTAGGAAGCCCAACTACAAAATCCATGGTAACACGCTCTCATTTCTACTTAGCTATCGGTAAGGGTTGCAACAAACCCACTGGTCTTTGGTGTTCGATCTTCACTTGTTGACAAGTAAGGCACTTCGATACAAATAAAGCGACATCCCATTTCATACCCCTCCACCAAAATTGACAAAGATTATGATACATTTTAGTGCCTCTCGGGTGTATTGCAAGGTGTGAGTGATGGAACTCCCGAAGTACTTCCTCTCTACAAGATTTGGGTACAAACAAACGGTCTAGGTAACGTACTCTCAGATCCGAGTGAACGTTCAAACCTTTCTTTTCCTTCCCATTGGAAATCTTAACACGGATTGATTCCATATCACGGTCTCCTCATTGTGCCTCTATGACCTTACTAACCAACGTAGGTCGAGCATTCAAAGTAAACAATGTAGCACTCTTTCCGGACTCACCCAAGTGCAAATCAAACTTGCCAATAACATCTAGCATATCCCATTCCTGAATGGCCACACTTGCCAAACTATTCACAGATTTTCGACTCAAAGCATCAGCCACCACATTGGCCTTCTCCGGATGATAGTGTAACTCAAAGTCATAATCCTTCATAAATTCCATCCGCCTCCGTTGTCGTAAATTCAAGTCTTTTTGAGAAAACAAATACTTTAGACTCTTATGATCGGAGAAAACCTCAAACTTCTCACCATACAAGTAATGCCTCCAAATTTTCAAAGCAAAAATTACTGCTGCTAATTCTAGATCATGGGTGGGGTAATTTTTCTCATGAGTTTTTAATTGTCGTGAACCGTAGGCCACAACTTTTCCCTCTTGCATCAAGACACAACCAAGTCCATCCTCGGACGCATCACAATAGATAGTGTAATTCAAACCCCTTTCCGGAATTACCAAAACCGGTGCGTAGTCAATCTAGTCTTAAGCTCTTGGAATGACTTTTCATACACCTCACTCCACACAAATTTGATACTCTTTCTAGTCAACCTAGTCAAAGGTGCAGCGAGTCTAGAGAAGTCCCTTACAAAACGTCGGTAATACCCCGCTAATCTCAAGAAACTCCGGATTTCAAAAACATTCTTGGGTTGTTCCCAATCCTGTACGGCATCTATCTTTGAGCAGTCCACAGTCACTCTCTCTCTAGACACTACATGTCTCAAAAACTTCACCTCTGTTAACCAAAACTCGCATTTATGAAATTTGGCATACAATAAGTACTCACTAAGTAAACCCAACACTACCCGCAAGTGAGTCTCGTGTTCCTCTTCAGATGTTGAATGATGTCGTCCACAAAGATGACCACAATCAAATCCATAAAGTAAGCCGGTGTATTGGTCAACCCAAAAGGCATTACAAGGAATTCATAGTGGCCATAACGAGTACGAAAGGCCGTCTCCTGAATGTCCTCCTCCCGGACTCTCAATTGATGGTACCTCGACCTCAAATCTATTTTTGAGAAGCAACGAGACCCTCTAAGTTGGTCAAACAAATCATCTATTCTCGGTAGAGGATACTTGTTCTTAACTGCAACTCCATTCAACTTGCAGTAATCAATACACAACCGCAATGACCCATCCTTCTTCTTCGTGAAGAAAGTCGGCGCTCCCCAAGGCGATGTACTAGGGTGAATAAAGCCCTTGTCTAAAAGTTCTTGGAGTTGAATCTTCTACTTATGCAATTCGGCGGGTGCAAATCTATACGGTGATATGAAAATCGGTGCCGTGCCAAACACTAATTCAATGGAGAACTCGATCTCCTGGGTGAGGTGGTAAACTAGTAAGATCTTCTGGAAAGACATCTGGGTATTCACAAAGTACCCTTGGTAACTCAACACAAGCCCCATCACTCTCAATATCCAAGAGAGTTGCAAGAAGTCCACTAAGCTTGCACCTATTATGAGGGTCAACAATTGGCGACAAGGCTCTATCAACTCGGCTCCCCAGAAAATAGAAACGATCACCACCCGAAGTGCACACCATAACTCTCTGACAGTAACAATCAATCACAGCTTGATAAGAACACAACCAGTCCATTCCTAAAATGACATCAAAACTCAACATATCTAGCAACATAAAAGCAAACGGAAGTCGACGCCGACAACTTCTATTTCACAATCACGACAATCCCGGTCTAAATCAATTGTACCCCCAACAGGTGACTCTACTCTGAGTGAAGGCACTAACCATGCTACCTCTAACCCCAATGCAGAAGCAAATGCAGTAGATATAAATGAATGAGACGCACCTATGTCTATCAATACATGAGCCAAAGAATTACACATAACAAAAATGCCTCTCACTACTGAGGATTCTGGCAACCGCTCTGGTACGGTAACAGCATATATGCGCCCCTGTGGCCCTTGATTAACTTGCTCCCCTCTCGGAGCATAGGCCTATTGTACTAACTGAACCGAAGCGGCTCCCTGATTAACTTGCAAAGCTTGGACTAGTTGAACCTACTGGTGGCTCTGAGTCTGCCCTGACCTTGATGTGCTAGATGCGCCTCCCAACTGTGGGCAAGTTCTCTTCATATGCCCTGGTTGACCACACTAATAACAATTAAACCCTTGACCTTTATTCTGAGACTGAGATTAACTTTGAGATCGGTTAGGTGGTAATATTAACTGGCCTCCTCCTTTCTATGGACATGAGAAGGCTTTGTGACCCGGTTGGCCACACTTGAAACACGAGAAGCTACTCGATGCACTTTTTCCCGGATCTGCACTAGGCAAAGGAAAAGTGGATCTAGACTATTGTGGTTGGGACTGGGATGGATAGGTTCTCTTCCTGTTTTGCCTATTGTCTCCTTGAGACTCTTGGCCCCTAGACCTCGAACTCCAAAGCCTCTCCTTCTCAGCATGTATGGAAATTTCTACGTATGTCGCCGTCTCCACAAGACGGTCATATTCCCGAATCATATTTTCGACAAGCTTGAACATAATTTTTGTTTTCAATTTCTTTTCAAATTCGATGCAATGACGCTCTCCCGTTGCCACCAACTCCGATGCAAATTAGGATAAACTAGAGAAGACCGCCTCAAACTCGGCCACGGGCATGTCGAGTTGTTTGAGGTCTTTAAACTCTTGCCTCAATCTTTCCCTAGTAGTGGGAGGTATGTACTTATCTTGAAAAGCAACTGCAAAGGCTTCCCATGTCGGCTCCACTCTACCCTTGGCATATTTTCACCATTGACCAACATCTCCCTTAAGGTAGTAACTCGCTAGAGTCACTCTTAGTTCACTATCTTCGATGTGAAGCATCTCAAATGTCTTCACAATTTGTTCGAGCCACTCATCTACTTTCTTGGGCTCGGGGCCACCATAGAAGTCATCCGGTTTGGCCCGCAAGAACTCTCTAGCAAGGAAACTCATCCTTGACTCCGAGGTGTTCTCTCGGGCTTGATTCTCCACCCTCAACAAGTTCATAGACTCTCTTAAAGCCCCTACCATTTCTCGAGCTAGGGCCCCCATTGCGGTTTGACCCGCTTGTCCCGGGATTCCCGCCTGCCCCACTTGTTCGGCCACATTAGCTTGGCCAGACTCTTCCTTTTGCACCGGAGCCTCATGGACCAGTATCTCATGTACACCTTGGCGAGCCCTACCACGCCTCCTGCCTCTACCACCACGGGTTTGACCTCTTCCTGACATTCTATAAATGACAATAGAATTAATTTAGTACACTAGCCCACATGTGCCTGCAACTTGCCTTACACGTTTGATCACAATAATTATATATATTCCTCTACCATATAATAATTAAATTTCACCCCACATAAGCACTTAGTCATGTAAACACATATGAATTATACTCTTATGATGAGATTCGTCCCACGAAAAAACAAGAATTTTTAGTAGAATTAGTATTGATCAAGTACCCTTATAATAAGACCTCAAGGAATATAACAAGCGCAAACAACATCCCAAAAGTCTAATCCCATGGCCATTTAGTCACATAAGAATGTTATTACATAGTCACAAAATGCATAACACTTCCTAAGCATGCTAAATGAACCCATTGTGGTTAAACAACCACTTTCCATGAGCTCCAAATATTCAAACCCGGTAGCTGATACTAAGTTGTAACGCTCCAAATTTCTAGCCCAAATGATAATACAACAATCATGGCTCTTTCAAGGAAAACCGAATATAAATCTCCAAACTTACATTACATGATACAATAGTTCTTCATGCAACAATACATTAATCCAACAATAAGTAAATAAACAAATAAATACCCCCAAGGCTTTACAAGTTTCTAAGGCTTGAGCCTGGCTACACAAAACGGTTATTCAAACCCACACACATACTGTAGCTCAACTTTCTTCGCGCCCTCCTTTTGGAGAGCTCAAATTGGTCCTACAGTTCGGACTCCTATCACGATTCTGAATCTAATCTCACAAAGTGCAATGTGAGATTGATAAACACCAAAGAGTCCAATCCGGCAAATCATTTTAGAAAATCAATTTTGAATCAAATAATGCCAAAACTGGACTACTTTTCCAGATTACAGAGTCGCCACCTAAATATTTTATGTTTGGGGAAATTTAGGAAACCCTGACTTGTGCCAAAGACCATGTGTCCGTCATTACCAAAGTTGCCTCGGCTCGGGAACTTGGGTACGAGAGGGGAAGGTCATGGAATGAGCACCCCCGCTCGCCTGATCAAAGGATCGGCCTCTACTAACCATGATATGTTGTTTTATAAACACATGTGTTCTTATTCCGGTTATTAGCTAATTTTACTATGTAACGCACACACAAGTATAGACTAAGTCGCAAAACTTGGAACAAATCAACTCATGTTTGTTTTCGAAAATGGTTTGAATTTGTCACCCTCAAGTAGGCTTAAAGCATGATTTGCCACTTCACAAAGTGGGCTTAAAACTCTTAATCGTCGAATTGTTCCAATTCAAGCAACAAAGCCTTCAACCACGGGCATTCATGCAGTTAATCACTTAAGCAAATAGCCTCATGGCAAGCATACTATCATGGCAACACTCACACTCATGCAAGTATGCTAAAGTGTAAAACTTACAGTGTACTCCAAACCAAAACAAAAGCTAGTTAGAAAAATGGATGATCCTAACTATGCTAGATGCCTAATGCAACACATGCAACATGAAATTAATAGGCTTGGCTAGCTATGCGAAGCTAATTAAAATAAGTATTGAAATACAATGCAGTTTGAATGATGCGCCGAGCCTCGGTGCATGCACGACGAATGAATAATGCAAGCATGCGAGCATAAGGTATGCTAATTGAAACGTGCCCTAATCTAACCATCGAAAGTGTATAAATAAAAGGGAAAAAAAATGTGGGGTTGGAAGACATGCACACACGCACGCACACTTATTACAACATTACGCCCTCTCGAAGGAGGGTCCGAATGAATAAGCTAAGCTACACTAAGCTAAGCTAATTATTACAACATGAAACTAATTAACTATGCTAGCTAATTAATTATTACAATCCAATTTAATAACTAGCTACGCGAAGCTAATTAAAACATTACAAAACAAATTAAACTAATTAATTACAACACATGTATTAATTAGTTACAACTAGCTAATAAAGCAATAAAGTGGCCTCGCGGGCGAGGGAGACATGCATGCTCGGTTGCGTCCTCTCGAAAATTCATCGCCTTGCCATCGGTTGCCTCTGTTTGCACTCATTGTGATCTCTGAACATCGAACCAACTTCCAGACTACCTCTGCTCCAAAACAGAAAGACTTTTGTACAAAAATTGATGGGTGGCTAGTCGGCCACAGAAGATGGTTGTTGGCCACCTTAACTGGCCGATCGGCTAGTTTAAGGGGCCGGTCGGCTACTTCAAGTGGCCGGTCGGCCACTGATTTTTCTAGACTTCTATTTTTCCTGCAACAGAGAGCAACAGAGGCAAAGCAATGCATTTTTAAAGGAATGTGTGTACTGTCACTCTCCTTATCATTTCTCAAGCTCAAAGGAGTATGGCACTTGGCTCTCAAGCCACCAATCAAGCATTTTCAATGCATGATGGCCAAAGAACCAAGCTTGTACAAGCTTTAATGAATGCACACATAAGACTCAAAGGGCCACCACCCTATCATGCATGATCAAGAGTGACGGTGACCAAGAAATGTGACACGTTTCATCACTTTGAGTATGAAATGTCCCACATTTCTTGTGTTTGGATTAACGTCCGATCCAAACACATGCAATGCAACACACATATGCTTATCTTGCTCAAATTTTACTTAGTTCATTTTATTTACACATTTTACATTATCGATTAATCCTTTAATCGATTAAATCCAATGTGAAAGTCCTCTAATTGGAAAGATGGCCTGAGCCATAAGAGCCTTGAGCATGAAAAAGGCCTCATGTTGTTGGTTATTAGAAACCCTCAAGGGAGGATTAAAACCATTAGGCATGAGGGCCTCAAGTTCATACTCAAGCCAACAAGGGGCTCAAGACCACATTCAAAGAAAAATAAAAAGTGAAGAATAGAGGGACGTTGCAGACTTTTAGTGCTGAAATGGCATGCAAAAAGACACTAAATCTTGCAAATAACTCATGCAATACATGCTCAAAAGACAAAAGCATCAAAATTAGTGAAGAGCACTATACTAGAGGCATGCAATATCAATCTCAAATGACCAAACCAACTCTAGACAGAGCTAAATCATGCCAAAACAGTGGCTAAAACATGCCGAGACTGAAGCACAAAAAGGTAGAAAAACATGCTCCCATGTTAGCTCGCAAACAAGACTCAAAACCCAACACTCAAAAGCAATGACATAGTGAAATATGTGAGAGTGTGACAGAGCTACAAACACTGAAACCACATGTTAAAAGATGCTACAACATGCAAACAACTCAACCATTTCATGCTAGAGGCCTGAAAACAATAAGCTAGTGAAAGCATTTGCACTATAGCTATACAAAACATGATTCATATGATCAAAGCAGCCCAAAATAGAGCTAAAGTATGCCAAATCAGAGCCTAAAACATGCTGAGATTGAGTCGCAAAAGGGTAGAAAAACATACTCACATGCTAGGCTATCTACACTTGCAAATAAGACACAAGGAAGGGAGGTCACCCCCTCCTCTTTTGGACCTCAAAACCAAGTTTTTGCCACTAAAATTCCCCTGGAATTCAGTGGTTAAAAGGCCAAAAAAAAAATTATTTTAGAAGATTTTGAAAAATGGCACAAAAGGCTTCACAAGCCAAAGAGCAAAAAAAGGAGACAACCCCCTAACTCAACAAGACTTAAACTACCATTTTGAAACCTTAAAAATAGAGTCTTTTATGGTTGAAAAACTAGGTCAAAATAGTGTACAAAGGTGGCCAAAAAGTAACTAAAACAAAGCTTAAAAGGGGTAAGCCTTATACGTTTGAAGCATAACACTAAAACAACAAAAATTCTGAGCTAAAACCACTCTTAGAAGCTCAAACATGGCCTCAAAGAACATCAGCTCCAAGGTGAAGGTATTTGGCCAAGGGTGTTAGAACAAAAGTGTAGAGAATTCCCACTTTCAAGCATAAAATAGGGAGAGAGAGGAAAATTTTGCTCACAAAATTGTGTAACCTCTCAAATGGGAGAGAGACCTCCCCTTATATAGAAATGCAAGCCAAAAGCTTGCTTTCATTCCTCCATACACGTGTATAAAGATGGCATTCAGTGCTCAATAGCTGGCACAGCTGGCACAGAAAATATCTGAAAAAGGAGAAAAATGGCCGTCAGCCACTTCACGTGGCCGGCCAGCCACCTCCCTTAGCCGACCGATCACTTCAAATGGCTGACAAGTGGAAAAGTGGCCGACAATTGCCAAAAGTGGCCGACAAGGCCTTTCCCGCCTCCAGGCAAGAGGCACTAAGGTTTGGTCCAAAAACAAGCACAAAACATAGAGGGTTTATAGGCTCAAAGACAAGGCGCTCAACCGAGACCTTTGGGCTCTCAAAACGAGCACAAACATGCACAATCATCGAGTGCACAAACGATGACGTCTAAGTCCTGAGGTTGGCCAAAAATGGGATGTCTACACATACAACCCTTGGCTGACACAAAGAGTCACAGCAAAATGAGAGTCTCGTACTCTCAACACATATTTCCTCGCCATTAGTTAGGCGGCATCATCACATCTTTTCTTGCACAAAAATCTCGTAGGGTGAGCATAAAGCCCAGTAGAAAATCCTTAACAAAGTATATACATTTTATACAAGTCTCAAGAGATGAAATGCACATGCCATACTATGCCCTTGTTGAAAATAAATCACATTTTCGTCTTTTGAAAACCATTATGCTCAATGATGTCATGCAATTTAAATTGTTCAAAACTTATCAATTTATTTAAAGGGCAATAAATACGACTCTGGTAATCTCTAGGTCGATGTCTGCAAGTAGACTATACAAGTACTACCAAATTGTCATTTTTACCGGTATTAACCGGAAGGCTCGACATGTATCCGCGCAGATTTTTGGTGTTTCACCCCGGACTCTCAGGCCAACTTATTCAATATCATTTACACCACCTATCAAGACTTACCAACGTATTTACCCTAAAACCATTTCATGAAAACTTGTTTCTCAACATTCTTTTCTCAATACAAGTTTTCAAATCAACTTTGAAAGTTAATGTAATTAAATGAATTGTTATGCCAATAACACAAGATGAATATAAATAATTTTATTCCAATTCATCATCCAAGGAATAACACAATTCCCTCTTCTCAAGTATCCATAACAATTAGTCATTTCAAGACTATTTCAACGTTTTGAACAATAATTTTCAAAATGAACAACAATTCTCATATTCCCTGAAATTCATCATTTATATAAATATAAATAAGAAATTTTTCAAACATCCATTTATTTTGACACACAAAATAAATATAACAATATCATTCATGATTTTCAGTCTCTTTAAAAAAAATCCCCAAATTCTAGGTTTTCTCACCAAAACTATACAACTCAAATCTTTTGAAAGAAAACTTTTCAAAATCATCTTTTCTTCAATCAACGAAGATAAAAACCCATAAGATCATTCTAAAAGAACAAGAGACAAACCCACTTTCAAAATCGCTCAACTTCTTGAATCAACAATTAATTTTCAAACCTATCGAAAGATGATTTTGAAAATCATATAGATCTTGCAAAAATATATGTATAACTCTAAGAAAATCCCTACCTCAAGTTTTGAAGAAGAAATGAGATGAAACCCCCAAAATCAATGGTGTCGAAACTCGATCTTCACCGCACAACAACGAAGCCCTCGAGATGATAACCCATTTTGATGAAGAAGCAATTGCAAAACTCAAATGGATCTTGAGAAATCAAGGTTTTTGATCTAGTTTGTGTAGAGAAATGTAGATAGAAGGGAGAGGAAATGTTTTTAGGGAGAGATATACAAAGTGATCTGAAATATTAGATTCACGAACTGATATAATATGGTCCGCTCGAGCGTGGAAAGCCCCACCCGAGCATCAAATACATTTTCCCAGTACTTTTGCAAACAGGTCAAACTTCTGGAACCAAACATTCTCTGCTTGAGCACATAAACGGCCACTCGACCGCACAAGCAACTTCGAATGCATTTTGCATTTTTGGTTCGGTGAGCTGACCAGGCAGCTCAACCCCTGTAAGCTATATGGGGTGACTTGACCCCCGACATACTCAGCGATGTGGCAAAACATGAAAGAATTAACTTCCGATACAACTCTACAAGTCATAATTCGGGTTGGATTCGCACCTAAAGGTTTGGAGACATTACTTGTTCCAAACACACCACTATAACCCGATAACCAAAAATAAGGGGAATACAAGGGAAACTAAGATACGTAACACTGTTCAAAACCATACCAACCCGAGCCCGGAACACCACAAGAGACGGGTCAAAATCGGGATCACTGTAGTCTTTGTTGTTGTCTCATTGATTCTGTTAAAGCTTAAAGCATTCTTTCCATTCGGTCCTGTAGACCACCCGAACTCGCTCCGCGCGCCCCCTTTTCGGAGAGGGCGCGAATTTGGTTCTAGCTACTACAGTTTGGACTCTTATCATGGTTCTGAATCTAATCTCGCAAAGTGCAATGTGAGACTAATAAATCACCAAAGAGTCCAAATCCGGCAATTGGTTTTGAAAAATCAATTTTAATAAAAAAGCGCCAAACATGAACTGTTTTGCTAGATTTCAGAGTCGTCACCTAAATATTTTATTTTGGGAAATTTAGGAAACCCTAACTTGTGCCTAAGGCCACGTGTCCGTCATCACCAAAGTTGCCTCGGCTTGGGAACTTGGGTACGATAGGGGAAGGTCCTGAAATGAGCACCCCCGCTCGCCCGATCAAAGATCGGCCTCTACGAACATGATATGTTGTTTTATGAGCACATGTGTTCTTGTTCAGATTATTAGCTAACTTACTATGTGATGCGCACAACACACAAGTATAGGCTAGATCGCCTAAATTGGAACAAAACATCTCATGTTTGTTTTTGAAAATGGTTTGGAATTGCTACCCTCAAGTAGGCTAAAGCGCGGATTTGCCACCCTCAAGTGGGCTTAAAACAAGATGATTTTGCCACCCTGTAAAGTGGGCTTTAAAACTCGCATTTGATGAATTGTCCCAATTCAGGCAATGAAGCCTTCATCCACAGGCATTCAAGCAGTTAATCACTTAAGCACATAGCCTCATGGCAAGCATGCTATCATGGTAACACTTATACTCATGCAACATGCTAAAGTGTAAACATTTACAGTGTACTCCAAGCCAAAACAGAAAACTAGTTAGAAATCATGCATGATCCTAGCTATGTTCAAGAGGCCTAATGTAACGCATGCAATAATGCAACTAAATAGGCTCGGCTATCTAAGATGGCATATAGATGCGACACTTCGATACATGTATTCAAATAGGTATTGAAATACAATGCAGTTTGAATGATGTGCCGAGCCCGATATATGCAAGACAAATGAACGATGCACGCATGCAAGCATAATGTATGCTAATCGAAATATGCCCTAATCTAACCATCAAAAGCTGATAAGTAAAAGGGAGAAAAAAATGGGGGTTGGAAGACATGCACACACACACGCACCCTTATTACAACATTTGCCCTCTCGACGGAGGGTCTGAATGAATGAGCTAAGCTAAAATAAGCTAAGCTAACTAATCTAATTAAGCTAATTATACTAATTATTACACAACCAATTTGAATAACTAGCTACAACTAATTATTACATCACTTTAACTAATTAACAAATTAATTAATTAAGTTACAAAACCAAATGCTAACTAACAAGTAAAGCACTAAATTAAACTACTTCAGCTCTTGTTTGAAGAAGTTAAAGATGCATGCACGCATTCGGTTTCTCACCCCGAAAAGCCTTCTAGTTTGCTCTTTAGAGGCTCTGTTTGCAAGGTGTCCTCGAGAACTTGTTGTTGGATCTTACCAGAACCATGCTGAGGAGTGTACCAGTGGCCTACCGACCATGAGGAGCTATTGTCGGCCACCTGCTAGCCAAGGATGTGCAGTGCCGGCCACAGATGAAGAGGTGCCGACCATCAATAAGGCACTGCCGGCCACTGATGTATTGAAACTTCATTCTGCAACAGAGCTCAAAAAAGAGGAAATGGAGGGTCTCCCTAGGACATGCCTGTGCTATGCCACTCCATATCACTTCAAAACATCAATGGAGGGGCATCATTGGATCCAAGACCATCAATCAAGCATACAATGCATGATGGCCAAAGATCCAACTTGCACATATTTCAATGAATGCAATGCAAACAAGACTCTAAATCTACTACATCATCATGGATGATCAAAGGCAATAGAGACCAAGGAAGATTGGCTCACTTTCATCACTTTGAGTATGAAGTGGATCAATCAACCTTGTGTTCAACATAACGTCCGGTTGAACATGATACAATGCAAACAACATATGTAATGCATGCTCAAATGCCAAATATATTAAGCTAGTAAAGAGCATCACTCAAGAGGCATGCATTATCAATCTCAAACGACTAAACCAGCCATGCACAGACCTAAACCATGCCAAAATAATAGTCTAAACATGCTGAAATGGGAGCTTAAAATGCTAGACAAGCATGCACACATGTTGGCCTATAAGCAAAGCATAATACATAACCCTCAAAAGCAATGAAGAAGTAAAGTATATGAGAGTGTGACTACACTATATGAACTGAAATTACATGCTAAATGGTGACATACCATGCAAACATCACATGCATAACATGTTAAAGGCCCCAAAACTCAAAGTTAGTCAAGGCCCTTTACACTACAACCATACTAACCAATGCTCAAATGACCTTGACTATTCAAAACAGATCTAAGGTAGGTCAAAATAGTGGCAAAAACATGCTATACTTGTAGCATAGATGGCAAGAAAGATAGGCTCATGTATTGGCTCACAAACAAGGCATGAGGCTCAACTTCTCAAAAGCATTGAAAGAGTGATAAACATGAGAGTATGACAAAATTTTATGCTTTGAAATTATATATCAAATGATGCCATATCACACAAACATCACAAATATAGCATGCTAAGGGCCTCAAAACTCAAGACTAGTGAAGCCAATTACACTATAGCCATACAAAGCTAAGCATTCATGACCAAAACCACTCAAAACAGACCTCAAGCATGTTAAATCAGTGGCAAAAATGTGTTGGAGCAAAGCTAACACATGCTAGAATGATGAATAAAAGCATAAAGCATGAAGCATGTTAGGCCAACAAGCATGTTAGACCAACAAGCATGATTGCACTACAAGTACCAAAAGCATGCAAGAGGTGACCAAATCATCCAAAAATAGAGTTATGGCAAGGCAAATAATGGCTAAAAACATGCTTGAACTAAGCAAATTCAAGGCACAAAGACATGCTACTTTGCAAGGCTACAAGTAGGATTACACTACAAGTACAAGAAGCATGCAAGAGGTGACCAAACCAGACCAAAATAGAGTTATGGAAGGTCTAAAAAGTCACAAAAAAGTGCTTGAACAAAGCCACAAAGAAGTAGAAACACATGCTCATTTGGTGGGCCATCAAGTCAAGCAAACAAGAGAAGAGGAGGGGGGACCACCCCTTCCTATTTTGAGCCTCAAAAATAGGTTTTCCACCACTGAAATTCCTTTGGAATTTAGTGGTTTTAAGGCCAAAACAAGATGATTGCAAAGGCTTTAAAGGAAGGCAAGAAGCTTAGCAAATAAGTTACCAAAGAGTGTGAAACACCCCTAACTCAAAAAATACTTTAAACTACCATTTTTAAACCTTAAAAACAAAGGTTTTTTTAGTTGACAACTAGGCCAAAATCATCATAAAAAGGTGGCCGAGGTTGTGTACAGAAAACAAGCTTAAAAGAGGGAGAAACTCACCCTTGAAGCACTACAGCAAACAGCCACTTTTCTTGAACCAAAACCACCTTTAGCTGCCCAAAACAAAGGGACCTCAGTCCAATGGTGATCAAGTATTCTTAAGGGTTGATAGGTTGAAGATGGTTGTATGCAAGCTTTCTAGCGCAAAAACTTTGGAGAGGGTGAAATCTAGAGAGAGGTTTGAAGAGAGAGAGGCTCCCAAAGCTTTGCCAAATTGTTCTCCAATGTTCTAACCCTTGAATATGAGATATAAGGCTTCATAATATAGCAAAAATGGAGCATTTAGTCAAAAATATCTCAATAGAGATAGCTGGAGCAAGCTGGAGCAAAATATCTGTCCAAAACTACTTTCTGCCATCTGTGGCCAGCACTGTACCACTGTTGGCCGGCACCTTACCATTGTTGGCTGGAAGCACACTCCCTTGGACAGTAAGGGGCCGGCATTGGCCATTCATGGCCGGCACATGGTCCAAAAATCCCATTTATGGCCCACATTCTCCACCTCTGGTTGGATAGAAAAATCTGCTTTTTGGGCCCGATTTCAACCAGACATAACTCCTTCATCTGGACTCATTTTCAGGTCATTATTGAGCCTAAATTGTAGCCCTGGAAGTCTTTTTTCCAATGGTGGAAGCTTCACTTCAAAATTTCAAGTGTACAAAAAGTTATGCCTGTTTTGGTGAAGCCACTCAGTTTTGATCCTTCCCAGATTCATGCCAAACTGTTTCTCCAACTTGGTTTCTTCTTTCCTCTCTCATTTTCTTCAAATTCAAACCCCTAAGCAAGGTGTTTTGAAAGATTTTTCAAAATATTTCATCTCTCCTTCATTCATTTCCACTTTGTCCTTACTCGGTTTATCGAAAAGCGCGACATTTAATAAAATGCGAGCGTCGGAACATCGCAGAAGAATTTTCAAAAATATTTTGAAAGAGAGGGTTTCAAGGTCTCAAAATCTTTTGATCAAGATCGTTTTAGTCCAAAAGGGGTATGAAGTTGGGATTTGACTCTCTCATTGCCGAAGAAATCAACCCTTTGCACTGCACAACTTTCATCACCAAGTAAACCATCAGTAGCGCCCAAGTCTTAAGGGCGGTCAAAAATGGGGTGTCTACAGGTCCATCCGTGCATTGGATGACTCAGTCACATCGTCATTTCTTGTTCTCTTCATGACTATAAGTAAACAGGATGATAATAAACATAGGCAAATAATCTTCACAGTTCCACAATGGTCATATTCAATTCTGATATGTTTATATCATTTCACTTTAGTTCAGATATATTCATATATTTCACACACACTCACACATGCAGATGTAATGTCCCTAATTCTTTTCTAGGACATCTTAACGCTCATATGGACTTGTGTGTACGGTATAACTCGTGGTTTGATACCACTCTGTCATGACCTAAAAACGCTCCTATAGGTTTAGTGTCGTAACTAGCTAGTAATCTTGGGATTACCAAAGGTCTCTGAACAGATTAAGCAAAATTAAGGAGATAGCAGAAGCAAATATACAAAATAACACATCCATAGAGCCGTGCAGACATACATGGGATAGAAAATTTAAAACTTATATATATATATATATGTGTGTGTGTGTGTGTGTGTGATGTCATATTCACAATGGTCATACGTCACAAACATAGATACAGTCAAAAAGGACTTAACCCTAAATACAGAGTATACAAAAACCGTTTAGACAACAAAAGAAAACAAAACCTTAAAATAGAAACATGGCCACACTTTAACTCGCGAACCTCCTCGGGAGGCGCTATGGTTGGTTGACAAAACAGATCTTCAGGCAATCATCACTGAGCGTGGTCACTCGCCTGATCACCCACATACATATATAATACAGTGAGTTGGAGCCCAGTGAATAATAATAAAGTAAAGGTTTTAATGAATGATGTCCATTACAGATTCAGAAATCGGAATTCAGATTAGAAACAAATTCTTATACATATTCAGAATTCAAAATTCACAGATAGTCATATGTGGTACATCCATTAGCACTAACAGAACATATGATCCACAAAGGGACGTATATAGAGCAGATAATGGTTATCCTTAACGAGTTCCATAATGGAACCTCTGGTATCAGGTAATAGATAAAAGATATCACATGATGCTAAGGATGCCACGAATATATTTCAAAAATCTAAAGCATTATTCATCTATACAGAAAGAGCATTTCAGAAACAGATCATTTCATGTCATCAAAAAATAAGTAAAGTCAAGCATAGCTTATAGAGTTATTACTTACAGATAGCTCTAATAGCAGAACAGTCAGAACGGACAGATCATATAGTCTATGGTCTGTGACTTATACAAACACATAGTGGATACACATTGAAACACACGCTCGGAAAACACTTTACTCATTTCTTTCCTATCTTGGTGTGTTTCTAATCTTTATCCTCATCATTATGTGTTAATTAAGGCTTAGGAATGCCTAGGATGCAATGAGGATGTCAAAATGTATTTTGAAACACTTAGTCAAAATTCTGAAAACAGAGCAGTTCGCTTCAACGCAACTTTGGTCATTTGAACGGACCCCTTAGTCTACAAAACTTCTAGGAGCTCTCATTTTACGCTCGAGCGCAACTTCTAGTCGCTTGAGCCAAGGCTAAAAAATAAGGGTGGTCGCTCGAGCGCAGGTTCTTCCACTGAAGCCTACCCCCAACTTTTCAAAAATACTAGGAGCTCGCATTCTTCGCTCGAGCGCATATTCCACCGCTCGAGCGAAGAGTGCAAATTCTAGAATTTTTAGATTGCTCTTTAAACTCAAAAACTCAAACTCAAAGCTTCAAAACACATCATTTGGGCCTAAATCTTGAGAAAACATGTCTAAACTTGTATAACATCATGAATTAAAGGTCAATTCGCAAAATCAAGGCCCAAAAGCATGCCAATTGTTCAAAATCAAACTTGAAACTTGGAAAACATAACATGCATGAGTTGATATGAACTTCAACCTTCCAAAACATGATCAAGTAAAGTAAAATGATGGAAAACATGATGAATCCCCAAAACTAAGTTAGAATTGTTGCATGCATGAGAGAATTTCTTAGAAAACATACTCAAAATGCAATGAGATGCGCATGCATGCATGGTTTACTCTTCTTTTTACTTCCTTAGCTCAATTCTTGTCTTTAACCTCTAAATTCTCTTGAATCCATGCATTAGTTGACTTAATTACATAGCTAAGGCTTGAATTCTTACCTTAATACTTCAATTGGGCTCTAGATGACTAGTTCTTAGAGTCTCCAAGCTAATTCTTCCAAAAGTTCTCTCAATCCTCTACAATTCTCTTCCTTAAGCTTGAATTCACTCTCTTTCTAGAATTCTCCATCTCCCTCATGTTTTGTCTCCATAAAATGAGAAATGAGAGTGTATAGAATGGTCTTAAGTCGACAATTTTCCTTATACAAGCTTGGTTAGTATTAAACAAAGTAAGTGTGATTAATTCTAATTAATTTATTCTAATTATCTGATTTCGAAACACATTTTAATTAAACTTACCACAAAATTCTAAAAATTTAAAACAACACTTAGACTTAGTCAATTCCGTGTTCGAATGCCGATAAGGCCTTTTATTCACATATTGAAACAAAAATTCAAACAGATTTTCAACATCAGACAGATATAATTACAAATAACACATTACACATGCAATTAACTTTGGATTTCATCTTAATTACTTGTTAGGAATTCTTAATAAATGATTTTATGCTAATCACAAGTTGAGGTTGTTACATTTATGCCATTCTCTTTTTATTCTGTTCCACCTTCGCGCTTTACGAGGTAATGATTTATTCATTTTTGAGTCATTTTGTTCCATCCTGATGCCTTATGAAGTAGGGGTTTATTAATTCTTGAGCCGTTCCATTCTATCCTTGCATCTTACGGGATGGGTTACGAGGTGTGGGTTTATTAATTCCTGAGCCGTTCTATTCCATCGTCGCACCTTACGAGGTGAGGGTTTATTAATTCTATTCATTCTATGTGGGTCCAAGAATTTTGCAGTGTTTTTCAAAATTTTCCAAGTGGTTCCAGGTTTTTTTTTCCAAAATCTTCTAAAATTTTCCATACGCGTGTTTGAGAGCAGTCTTCTAGTTGGGAGGAAATTCGTGGCTCCTTTTCCATGCAGATGCCAAATGATTTATGTGTCATTGTTGTGTAGTGCCATGCAATAAATGTTAGAATATCCAATTAATAATGATATGCCTTGAAATGCATGTCAGTAGTTGGCCTTGAA
This sequence comes from Camellia sinensis, assembly GCF_055761805.1. NCBI lineage: Eukaryota > Viridiplantae > Streptophyta > Magnoliopsida > Ericales > Theaceae > Camellia > Camellia sinensis. The sequence continues at coordinate 65,047,426 of NC_138968.1, read as the reverse complement.
ATGCATGTCAGTAGTTGAGCTTGAGTTTAGAATGTACCTATGCCTTGAGAATGTCCAGGGAGTGCCATGGGCTAACCATACACATGAAGTGTGTGGGCCACACATGAAGTGTGTGGGCCACACATGTGATAGCACAAGATGTACACGCGTGTTGTAACACTTTTGTTCTTTAAGTCATTGGAGAGTATTATATTTCCATTACTTTTGTTATTGAGGTCATTGGGTTTGGTGTATCACAGTTTTGGGTTGTTGAAATCCGATCTATACTTGATTGGGTTGTTCTTTTGGGGGTCGACCTTAGGTTTCTGGGTGTCGATACAACTATTTATGGGGTTGACATCACGTGTGCTGGGTGTTGAGTGAAACACCACTGGTTTGTGGGATCGACACCATGGCCTTCTACTGTCGACACCTTGTCTGTTGCAATATTGGTGTTTTACCACTGCTTCTTAGGGTCGACACCCCTCCTTTGGGTGTTGACACTTGATAGGGAATTTAGATTTTCTTGTTGCTTTTTAGGCCCTACTTTTTGAGGTTTTTGACTCATTCTTTTAGTTAACTTTGGGACTATTATTTTATTTTTGCCCTAGCTCTATAAATAGGCCTCCAGACACTTTATTTCCTCACTTGTGTTTTTTTTTTCACTCTTTTTTTCTTCTCTTACACCCATAACCCACCATTTCTCTCTCAACTCTTGCTTTTTCATGTAAATCCTAAAATCTACTCACTTCGGGTAATCCCATCACCTTGCTCCTTGTTGCTATGAGGTAGGGATTTTCTTGATGTCTTGTATGCTCTTTAACTTTGATACGTGTTATTTTGTAAACTAAGAAAGCTAGGGTTTGATCTAACTTTTGCATTAGTGCATAAAAAAGGGGTTTTCTCTCCGATTTTTCTTGTTGGTGAATAAATGTTCTTTTGGTTAATTTGGGACTTGGTTTTGAAAGAAAATGATGTTTGAAGAATGACATTCCAATTTTTCTATGAAAAACCTAATTTGATTTTGAAGCTTTTGGAAAGAGGTTTGGTTGGAAAGGTTTGTGAAATCTTTGGAAATGATGGGTATTAATTACTCTTTTTGAAATAATGAGCTTATTGGGAAAATTATATTAATTTTTAGAAATTGGTTTTGAAATGTTGAGATTCATGACTCTTAAGGAGTGTGAATGTTGTTTATTAGGAATCACTGAGATTGTGGGAAGATCATGGAGATTCCAGATTTTGATATTATGTTGGATTAAATCATTGTTGTTATGCTTTAAGTTTGGAAATTTAGAGATAACAATTTTCGCTATCAGTAGAGGATAGCATTGTTGTGTGTTAGAAATTGCATGTGGTTTAGGCTAAACTGTTTATAAATCATGCATCTCATGGAATTATATCATGAATTTGTGAACTTCATACATTATGTTTTGGAAATGATTTCATTATGGGAAAGGGGTAAGTAAGATAGTGAATCTGTGTAGGGGTGTGGTTGTGGTTAATTACTCGCTTAATTGGATGCTTTCCTTCCGGTTAGAAGCCGGTAGAGTGGCTTTCGTAGTGCTTGAGAGCCTACTTGCAGACAGTAGCCCTGGAGATTTACGATATTCTATTTACTATCCTGGTTTGTAATTTAAAAGAAGTGTTTGGGATGTGGTTCTTCAACTCTTGCATGGCATTGCTTCAAAAGAATAAAAACTCATGTTTTTGGGCATAGCATTTCATATGCATTCACCATATGGAATTGTTATACATATCATTAGGTTATTTCTATTGGGCTTTATGCTCACCTTACGTGGAAACAATTTTTCAGGTAATGGTGGGTATGCCTCTGCCAGGGGGACAGCTTGGGAGGACCTTGGAGCTAAATGCTCGTTTTGTTATTTGGTTTATTTGCATAGCCTTGGGCTTTTGTGTATTGGACTTACGTCCCACTTTTGTTATAACTGGGCAGGGCCTTCGAATTTGCATCCTTTAAGGTATGAATTTGTGTTGATTGAGATACTATTTTCTTTTCATTCATATGCTTTGGAGCTCATGTTTATTATTATTGAAGCTTCCACATGTTTAAAATGAGAATTATAGAGAGTAGTTCAACATGTATATTTTCAGGGCATTACAACTTGGTATCAGAATGTATCGAGTTTGAATACTTTAGGCTCGTGGGAAGTGGTTAGTACCACAACGGGTTCACTTTGCTACAGAGGAATGCTTGTATGCTTGGTATGCTTGATGATAACATGTTTATGTGACTTTGTGGGTATGGAATTGAACCCTTAGGATATTGTTTGCATCTATTAAACACTTAGAAGTCTTATTAGAAGGGCACTTGATCAATGCTCATTCTAATAAGAACTCTTGGGGTTTCATGAGACAAATTCTACCTTGAGAGTATAATTCGTGTGTGATTATATGACTAAGTGCTTATATGGAGTGAATTTTCATGCTAACTATGGTTATAGGACGTGTGAGATTTTTTTACGGGCACATTTACTATTGTGCTAAATAGCTTGTGAGTTTTACTATGATTTAGAGGTTGTTCATTGAGGCAAGTAATTCGCGTTTTGATCATGGTTAATCTTGGAGTGCCTAGAGGGTGGAAGCATATTATTTTCAGTGCGTACATCTTGGAGTCGCACAACCTTTTGAAATTCTACAGTAGTGGTAAGAGTTCTGGGTATATTGTTTAGAAGGTTCTTTGAGGGAGTATGTGATTTGCGCCTCGTGTTGATGGGAGTAGTCTTTGTGCTTATTGTTATGTGTGTGTTTGGATTGGTGTGAATGGTGAGTTTATCATTGATCCTATAGGTCTTCTCATTTACAATGTAAAGGGGTGTATTTTCACTTAGGTGTGAATGTTATAATGTATATGTTTGGGAATGAGAGTTGTAGGATTTGGTCTTGGGAAGTCTAGCTCAGACTCAAAGGATGTGTAAGAGTATATGGAACCCCATGTAGGGTGAACAGTGTTGGGGTATTGTTTATGTTCGGTGTCGAGTGTGGATTTGTTTTATTGTTAAGACGTATTAATTGATGTGTGTTAGTAGAAGCCGAATAATTTATCATTGAAATTGTGTCATTGGAGGGAGATTGTTCTCATTGGTTAGAGTCTTGAGTTGGTGTTGTTGGTTTTGTTTCAAGTTCATTGTTTCGTTCGACGTGGGAAAGAATTGTTGGTGGTGAGTCATCTTTTACAAGATGTAGTATCTGGATTTATTTGAGAATTTTTTTATTTTCCTTTGGTATTGTGATTTTCCTTATGCTTTTATTGTATCTTGTTGGGCATTGTTACGACGAGTCTACTTTAATGTTGGTATCTTGTTGAGTTTTATTGTAATATACTTATATGTTTTTGCGACTAGCTTTGCTATTGTTGTTGATTCATTATGGTTATGATATTGAGATGGTTGTTGTTGAACTTTACTTTTTGAGGTGTTATTCAATTTTGAGGATGAAATTTCTTAAGGTGGGGAGGTTGTAACACTTGTGTTCTTTAAGTCATTGGAGAGTGTATTTTATTTTTAGCATTTTTGTTATTGGGGTCCCTACGGTTGGTCTATCATAGTTTTGGGTTGTTGAAATCTGATCTAAACTTGATTGGGTTGTTCTTTTGTGATTAGTTTTGTCAAAATAGGAGTTTTGACTTTGAGATTATGTTTTGGGGGTCAACCCTAGGCTTCCTGGTGTTAACACTTGCTCCTTTCTTTTTTCTTCCCTTTGTTTTTGTTTATGGATGTCGACACCACTATTTCTGAGGTCGACACCGTGCGTGTTGGGTGTTACGTGAAACATCATTGGTTTTTGCGGTCGACACCATGGCCTTCAAGTATCGACACCCTATCTGTTGCAATGTTGGTGTTTCACCATTGCTTCTTAGGGTCGACACCCCTTCTCTGGGTGTCGACACTTTAGAGAAAATTCAAATTCAAATTTTTCTTGTTGTTTTTTGGGCCGTACTTTAAGGATTTTTTACTCAATACGTTTAGTTGATTTTGGGGCTAATATTTTAATTTTACCCTAGCTTTATAAATCAACACTCTCTTTTCTCACTTTTCTCTCTGTCTCTCTGTCTCTCTCTCTCTCTTACACCCAAAACCACCATTTGTCTTTCAACTCTTGTTTTTTCGTGTAAATCCTCAGATCTACTCACTTCGGGTAATCCCTTCACATTGCTCCTTTGCTTGAGTGCATTGAGGGTTTCATTTTAATTTGACCAGATCGTGTTTTCGTCGCCATTGGACTTTTGGGGGTTCCTTCATTCTCTTGTATGCTTTTTCACTTTGGTATGTGTTATTTTGTAAAATAAATGATTTTGGAAAGCTTGGGTTTGATCTAAGTTATGTATTAGTGCATAAAAATGGGGGTTTCTCTTTGGTTTTGCTTATTGGTGAATAAATGTTTTTTTGGTTAACTTCAGACTTAGTGTTGAAAGAAAATGATATTTTGAGAAAGTCACCCCAATTTTTCTTTGAAAAATCTAGTTTGATTTTGAAGCTTTTGGAAAGAGGTTCGGTTGGAAAGGATTGTGAAATCTTTGGAAACGATGGGTATTGATAACTCTTTTTGAAATATTGAGTTTGTTAGGAAAATTATATTAATTTTTGGAAATTGGTTTTGAAATGTTGAGATTCATAAGAATTTTAAGGAGTGAGAATGTTATTTATTGGGAATCGTTGAGATTTTGGAAAAATCATGGAGATTTGGAATTTGGTAATATGTTGGATTAAATCATTGTTGTTATGCTTTAAATTTTGAAATTTAGAGATAATTGTTTTGGCTAAGCATTGTCGTGTTTTAGAAATTACATGTGATTCAGGTGATTACACTATTTATAAATCGTGCATCTCATGGAATCATATCATGAATTTGTGAACTTCATACATTATGTTTTGGAAATGATTTTGTTATGAGAAAGGGGTAAATAAGATAGTGAATTTGTGTAGTGGTGTGGTTGTGGTTAATTACTCACGCGATTGGATGCCTTCCTTTTGGTCAGGAGTCGATAAAGTGGCTTTGGTAGTGCTTGAGAGCCTACTTGCAGACAGTAGCCTTAGAGAATTACAACATTATATTTACTGTCCTGGTTTCTAATTCAAAAGAAGTGTTTGGGACGTGGTTTTTCAACTATTGCATGGCATTGTTTTAAGAGAATAAAAACTCATGTTTTTGGGCATAACATTTTATATGCATTCACCATATGACATTGTTAACTATTATACATATCATTAGGTTATCTCTACTGGGCTTTATACTTACCTTACGTGGAAACAATTTTTTAGCTATTAATGGTATGCTGCCGCCAAGATGACAGCTTGGGAGGACCTTGGAGCTAAATGCTCATTTTGTTATTTGGTTTTTCTGTATAGCCTTGGACTGTTGTGTATTAGACTTATGTCCTACTTTTGTTGTTACCGAGCAAGGGCATGGAATTTGTAGCCTTTAAGGCATTAATTTGTGTTGATTTAGATACTATTTTATTTTTGTTCATATGCTTTGGAACTCATGTTTATGATTATTGAAGCTTCCACATGTTTAATGAGAATTATAGAGAATTTCAACACGTATATTTTCGGGGTGTTACATGCATATCAGGCCGATGTGTGCACGCACAATGATGGTGCGCACCCACTTTCAGTCGGCGTGAGACAGTTTTGCCACTATCCGAAGGTTTTAAATTGGTTTCCAAGGCTCCAAAGATCCTTCTCATTCCTCCATAGTCTCTCATTTTCGACCTTGGTGCTCCTTTGTGGTTTCGTGGTTTGGGTTCTCATTTGATTTTTCGGTTCACTCACTTTGTGACCTTCAAATCTACCGAACGATTTCTAGTTTTAGCCATTCTTTGATCATTCACAAGTATTTTTACTATTTCTTTGACTTTTCCAGCTTTCTTTCCATTATTACATGCTTTTATGACTTTGTGCAAGATTTTTTGGGACTTTTCGATTGTTTTGTGAATGCCAAGAGTTTTTCTGCTTATTTCCCATTTGTTTGTGAATGTTTTTCTCATGCATGTCATCTTGACATGATCACTATTCCATTTTGCCCATAAACACCCGTGCACTTGAATTTTTGACCCATTGTTCACACTTCTTTTTTTATGTTTGCCACCTTTTGCACAATTTCTCATTGTTTAGCCACTTTATTGCTTGGAACAGACTTACCGACGACTGGGCAATTCCCAGCTTTTGATCCTAGCACCTACGTACCTAATGCAAATGCTCCGCGGGCTAGAATGGAGCTATTCTATGAGCTAGATGAGGCTAGCCCTAACTTAGTGATTCTTTGGAAGCTAGAGTAGCATGTGTCCCAAACAGGCTTCAAAGTATGATCTCGTTTCTGTATTTCATATCACTGTTTATGCCTTTCTTTCATTTTCTAGTACCTCACATGTTCCATTTCTTTCTTGCAAAAGCGCTCCCGGCCTATCCGTGGTTTTAGTTCTCCATCTGGTGTAGTAGAGTGGTATTCGACCCTCCCCAGGACCGTTAGACTTCTAGTAGATGGGTACAACTATGGGCCTTTGTGCAAGTCCTTGGGCAGTGCACGAGTTAGCCATGGCATTCTCACAGCTTTGATGGAGCGATGGTAGGTGTAGATGCGCCTGAACGTCCCGGGAAAATCCCGTTTTGTTCATTTGGGCTCACTACAGTTCGGACTCAATGTCACGGTTCTGAATTTAATCTCACAAAGTACAATGCAAGATTGATAAATCACCAAAGAGTCCAAATCTGGCAAATCGTTTTGAAAAACTAATTTTTAGAAAGAAGTGCCAAACATGGACTGCTTCGCCAGATACAGAGTCGCCACCTAAATATTTTATTTTGGGGGAATTTAGGAAACCTTGACTTGTGCCTAAGGCCACGTGTCTGTCATCACCAAAGTTACCTCAGCTCGGGAACTTGGGTACAATTGGGGAAGGTCATTTCATGAGCACCCCCGCTCGCCCGATCAAAGATCGGCCACCACTAAGCATGATATCTTGTTTTTGAAAACACATGTGCTCTTATTCCGGTTATTAACCTAGAATTACTACGTGATGCGTACAACATACAAGTATAGACTGGATCACCTAAGTTAGAACAAAACATCCCATGTTTGTTTTTGAAAGCGGTTTGCTACTCGCAAGTAGGCTAAAATACGGATTTTGCCACCCTCAAGTGGGCTTAGAAAAATATGGTGATTTGCCACTCTCAAGTGGGCTTAAAACTCGCAATCAATGAATTGTTCAAATTCAAATAATCCAACCTTCACCCACAGGCATTCAGGCAGTTATATCACATAAGCAGTTAGCCTCATGGCAAGCATGCTATCATGGCAGTCACTCACACACATGCAAGGATGCTAAAGCATAAACACTCACCGAGTACTCCAAGCCAAAACAGAAACTAGTTAGTAATCAATGCATGATCCTAGTTCACGTTAAGATGGCTAGTGCAACACATGCAAGATGCAACTAAGATAAGCTCGGCTATTTTAAGATGGCATATAAGGTGCTACAGATAACATGTATTCAACTCGGAATTGAAATACAATGCAGTTAGTATGATGCGCCGAGCCCGGTGCATGCGAGACAGATGAATGAATGAAAACCTGCGAAGCATAAGGATTTTAATTAAAACATGCCCTAAAACTAGCCATCGTAAGCTGGTAAATAATAGGGAGAAAGACGTGGGGTTAGAAGACATACATCACACACACGCACACTTATTACAACATTGCCCTCTCTCGGAGTGTTTGAATAAATAATACAGAATCAAATTAACTAATTATTACACAACACTAACTGATTAACAAATTAACTGAACTAGCATGCAAACTATGTAAAAGGGGGTGCCTCAGCTCTGCTTTGAATGATAAAGGATGCATGCATGCATGTTCGAGTCGCCTTGTCAGGAAATCCATCGCGATGTCCCGGCTTGCCTTTGTTTGCAATTGATTTCAGAAAGTTGCACGAGGCTCCAGAGAGATGAAACTCCACCCAGGGAAGCTGTGGGAAGGCTGCCGACCATCTATGGGCAAGGGAGACCACCTGCCGACCACCCTTGGTGGTGAAGACCAGAAAAGGTGGTCCGCCGACCAGTTTATTCTCCTGGTTTCTGCTTTTTTTGCAACAAAGGCAAGGGAGAGAGAAGGCAAGGTATTTTTAACATATGTATGCCCGACCATTCTCCCCATCATTGCATAAGCTCTAGGGAGTGTAGTCCTCAATCCTCAAGCCACCAATCACGCATCCCGATGCATGATATCCGAGGAGTCGAATTGCACGACTCAATGGGACATGAATGCACATATAAGCAACTAAAACCAACAACTCCATCACGGATGGTCAAGAGTGTCGGCGACCGAGAATTGAGGCACGTTTCATCACTTGGAGTATGAAACGTTCCTCGTTTCCCGTGTTTGAACTAACTCATATTCCAAACACAATGCAACAAGTAGAATGGCATGGCATGTACAAATGCAACTCTAGTATGCAATAATAAATGTAATGCGACTAAATGATGTAAACATGCAAAGGATGACATGCGAGCATACAACTAGCATACACAATGCTATGGACTAATCAAGGGCAACTCAATGCATGTGGATTATATGGCATGAATACACAATGCACTAACATACGCAATGTCATGAATGAGGCATACGCAATGCAAAGATCGAACATGCGATAACATAGATTATATGGCATACACAATGCAAGATGGACTTAAACCAAGATGGATGGACCTCAGCTGCACCCAAATCAGTGGCCAAACATGATGAAAACAAGGCAATGACACACACATAAGCATGCACAATGCAAGGGATCAAAGCCTAAGGTACGAGATACAACTCTCCAAAAGCATTGAAAGGATGAAATATGGCATACAATGGCACAAGTTCCAGCTCTGAAATAACATGCAACATGGTCCCGAATCACGCAAACAACTCACACAATGCATATTGGAAGGCTCAAATACTGAAACTAGTGAAGCACATTACACTAGAGGTATGCAAAGCGATGCTCAAATGACCAAACCAACCCCAAACAGTCCATATGCAGGCCCAAAACAGTAGCAAAATGGACTAAGATGATGGTTTGAAAGGTACAAAAATGAAGCTCATGCAATGGTCCATAAATGAGGCATACAAGCACAACTCTCAAACGCATTTAAAGAGTGATAAACATGGGAATATGCAACCTTATACGCTCTGAAATATCATGCTCAATGATGCCAAAACATAGGAACACCTCAAGTTAAGCATGCAAGGGGGTTCAAAACTCAAGGCTTAGGCAAGGGTATTACACTACAACCATGAATGGCAAGCATCATTCGACTAAGAGACCTAAAAACAGAGCTGATGCAGCCCAAAATATGAACAAAATCAGTTTAGAGCATGGCCAAAACGTGCTAGAATCAAGGGCCAAAACTACATGCAATGTAAGCTAGTGAGCATGGTTTACACTATAAGCATGTGAAGCATTCAAGAGCCACTAAACCAGAAAAAGACAGAGGAATGACATGCCAATTAATGACCGAAAACCCACTGAAACATGACCAATGCATGCAAGAATGACATGCTCCTTTGATAAGCTATGGAGAGGGTTATTCTACACATGCAAGAGGCGAACCCTAGATGACAACACCAACTCTGGACTGAGCCTAGGCAGGCCCTAAACGTCACCAAAAGGGCCCTGAACCAAGGCTTGGAAGTGTGAAAACAAAGGCTCCTTTGTAAGGCCAAAAATACTAGTAGACAAGGCAAGGAGAGAGAGGGTCACCCCTCTCTGATTTTGGCCCTCAAAACCACATACCAACCACTAAAAATCCGCTGGATTTCAATGGCTAAAGGGCCAAGCAAAGGTCAACACAAAAGCCCTAAGGCATGACTCAAAACAAGGCAAAATAGAGCATGCAAGGGAGGTAGATGACCCCCAACAGGAAAATGGCCTTAAACAAACATGAAAAACACTTAAAAATGAAGCTTCTCTCAGTTGACAACAAAGCCTAAATATGCATGCAAATAAGGTTAAGAGAATGATCAAAATATAGCTTAAAAGGGAAGAAAATGAGTTACCCTTGAAGCTCAACAAAAACCAGCAACTTCTGGATCCAAAACACAGCTCCTTAACCTCTAAAAATGGCCTCCAAGAACCTTAGGTTGATGGTGGAAGTGTTAGGCTATGAGGTGGTGTGCAAAGGGCCAAGAATCACGCACTTTGGAGCTCAAAATAGTGAGATATAGAGAGGGATATATTCTTTTGCCTTAACCAAAATCTGAACCCTCACAAAGGAGGGGGAGGCCTTCCTTTATAGACATAGGAGGCCAAAGCTTCTCAAAGAAGCTAAAAACCAAGGCCAAAGATCCTCCATAGTGTATGGAGGATGCAGTCTGTGCCTTCCAGCTGGCACAGCTGGCAACAACTCACAGAGACAAAACTAGAGGGAGTAGGCCGACCAGTTAAGGTGGTCGGCCGACCACTTCCCCTGGTCGGCCAACCAAGGCAAGTGGTCTCCCAAAAAAAAAGTTGGTCGGCCAATGCATTTGATGGTCTCCCAATTGAATGCAAGCTAGTGGTATGGTGGGAGACCAGCAAATGTGGCTCAAAAATCAAGGAGACCAGTTTCCCGACAAGAAAATCGGCTGGTGGGGAAAAGTGGTATCCAAGGAGAAAAGGTGGTCTCCCACCCTTGTACCACCTTCCAAACAATGAAAACAAGGTTCATGCCAAAAATGAACCAACACCGATGCAAAACGAGGGTTCGGGGGGGCAAAACGTGCGGCCGGGTGCCCTGAAAACAGGCTGTTAAACACCAAAAGTGGCGTGCGACCACAAAGGTGGTCTCTCGGGCTGTAGTATCCTTCTAGATAGAGGAAACAAGGTGTGTGCCAAAAACCGTGCCAAACGTACAATGTTAAGCAGTCCCGAACCGAGGCGCGCGGCCGACGGCTCCGAAAATCGAAAACTAGTCTCCAAATGGGAACAGTGGCCTGTGACCACGAAAAGTAGCCTACGGCCACTGAGAGATGGTTTACAAGACCTCTCCCTCCGTCCGAGAAGAGAAAGAGAGACCTGGTCCGCAAACCGAGTCAAAGCATAAAAGGGTCCCGAGATCCGGGGGTAAGGACCTCAGCTGAAACTCCGAAACCTCAGAACGAGCACAACATGCGCAACCAACGAGCGCTCAATCGATGATGTCTGAGTCTTAAGGTCGATCAAAAATGAGGTGTCTGCAGTAGGACACTACAAACTCCTTACACTTTCCAAGGTCTGGTGAGATGACCGTGACACTAGAGGATTTCATGATGTTGTTAGGCTTTCTAGTTGGCGGCCCCCCCATCCCGCTCAACTTAGACCTTGCCCACCATGATGATGTGCTGAGGTTTTTTTTTGGGCTATGTCCTACCTTATGAGAGTGGTTTGGTTCCATAACAGTGGTTCCATGATCGTTTCCGACACCGCCGACTAATCACTCACACCCAGATTGCCTACTATACTAGAGGATTCCTATTATATCAATTCGGGAGTGTTTTGTTCGCGAATAGGTCTAATAGGGTCCAAGTTCATTTCTTGGCTACCATGGTGTACATGGATCGTACTGGAGACTATGACTTGGGCAGCGCAACTTTGGCCACTATGTATGGTTACACGAGTGTCGTCTCACGTAATTGTGGCACTAGATTAGACGAACATTGGTGCCTATAGGAGGTACATTATGCATAACTGTTTGTCCATACTTCTTTCTTTGTGCATATCTGTCTGTCCATACTGTTTATCTGTTATTCATACCATTTGTTTGTTACTTGTTTTCCTAACTACCTATTCCTTGTGCTTGCCCGTAAATGTGGTTCTTTAAGTATTTTCCAGAGATAGACATCTTTGCTTGGGCCGTCTGGTACAAGAGGAGGCATAGGGATAGGCATCATTCTCTCATTCTTTCCACTGTTGATGAGTATCGACAGATGCCTGATACTGGGGTTGTTCAAATAATCGAACCACTCAAAAAAATTGAACCAAACTGACCGATCCAAAGGTGTCACGGGCAGTTTCAAATCCTCCATGGTCGGAATTGAGTTGGAATCAACAAATCCGTGACTTGAACGGTCGAGTCACGGGTGTTACAGCAGAGAATCCGTCAAACCTGAATCGAACCAACAATTATACATGGTTCTGAGGTTACCACGTATTGATGCATTGATTGCATTTTATGTTTCCAAAAATTTCAGTCTTATCTTTGAGCTTTTATCTTCCCAAAGACTTCAAGCCTTTATCTCTTCCATCACTCATTTTTTTGCACATATTTTTTATTTTTAGTTTTTGGGTAAACTATTTTTACACATATTTGACTCATTGATTACATCTATCTTTTCAAAAATCTTAGTCTTCTTTTATCTTCGCAAGACTCTAAGCCTTATCACCTCCATTCTTCATACTTTCACATTATCTCTCTCACCATTTTATCTTCCTCACAGGCTCTCATACTTCCACTTTCTCATCCTCTATTATAGATACCCATACTCTCATTCTCTCGGCTTCCTCGCAGAAGCCCTTTTTTTTTTTAATCTCCCTCTAACAATGGTGTTTAGATTTAAGACGATGATAAAGGTGCTCAGATTCGAAATGATAACGATGCTATTGAGATTTGAAAGGCTAACGATGGTGCTTAGATTTGTGACGATGGCGACAATGGTATACATGGTGATGAAACCGGTTCCGCTCTTGTATCTCCCTCTTTATCTATCTCATCATTTTATTACCAATTCACTCATAAAATTCACCATTGTTTTTTTCTAAATCACTTTTTGATGAGATATAATTAGACACTAACCCAAATGAGATGATTTTTGAAATTGAATCTTTGTGAGATATTTGATACATGTTTGCTACCTTTGTAGTTGTTTTATATTTTTTTAGATATGTAGATGCACATGCTTGCTATATAGTTTCACTTGATCCGACCAGCAAACCGAGAAACCTGATTTGTGCAGTTTTGAATAACATAACGGTCAGAATTGGATGGGTTTTCTTTCAACCCGATCTAGTTGGGTTGAGTGTCGAGTAGATGGTAAAATCAATTCGACTCGACTCATGTATAACCATACTCGATATTATCACCAATGACCACGCAAGTATCTCTAATCTACCCATATACTAATTTTCCTCTTGTTTGTATACTGATTATCGAACTTGCCTTTTTCAGATCATGTGGTGCTCATGGGTAACTACGCCCCCTACTGGTGAGGCCTAGTACCCAGCCGTCCAGGTTGCCCGTCTGACAACGACTCTTGTTGAAGGGACCGTTTTGTCGTGTCTGGTATTTGGCTAAGTGGGCCAGCCACCAGTCATTGGGCATGGCCCGGCTAGGATTTCAGTTTTTCCTCCCCTTAGCATGAGATCAAGAGATACTTTTTCTTAGGAGAAGGTTCTTATTGTCTGAAGCGACACCGCTGTAGAGGGATTGCTGGTGGATGAGACTATATGGAGTACGTTCGATCCCATCTGGAAGGACGGTTGGTAGGAGTTGCAAAGGTTCCCACTATCTTCCCTGATGCCCGAGTTCGAGGACGAGGTTAGCTTCTGGAACCAGTCCCCATCTTAGGTGTAGTGCCAGTCGTGGGCGTGGGTGTTACTGTAGTGGTTAAGGGCTTGCCAGTGATGCATACTGTTGTATCAGTGATGGTATGACATGGCACAACGACAATGACCATTGTAGAGCCAACCATAGTTCTCTATCATGTCCCTACCGGAGTCGAGCATGTGTCTTTTATGTCTTTACCATATTTTCCCCTAATTCGGTCTCAGTTTCATACTGATCTTGGACCTCCCCTTACAAGTTCCTTGTGCACATGTTGAGGACTGCTATAGGGCGATGGCGTACATGAAAGTGTTGGTTTGGGAGTTTGCCATATGTGCCTAGGCCCCGATTGAGGTATCTCCCTTTCTATCCATTTTGATGATTACAAGTTCCAATTGAGCTATCTCTCTTTCCATCATTATATTTAATAAGCATCATATAATACGCATCATCCTGAGTCCTTTCTAAAATTATAAATCGACACGTATCACGAATTGACCAATAGATATGTGTGTTTCATTTATTACTATTATTGGAAAGCTAAAAGAATCAAAAGTTTGGGGCTATGGGCAAAAATGGTATTCTCTGAGCCTCCAAATTAACACTCCTTTTTAATTGAGAGATTAGAAAAGAAAATAAATAGTTAGGGAGGTGAGAAAATCAAATAAGAGAAATGATTGCGATTTCTCACCTTATTGTTTGGATGGACTATGATTAAAAAATTAATTTTGATTCTCCCGAAATCTCACCACTATTTTTGGTGAGAAACAAAACTTAAGTTGAGTGTGATTTGGCTTTCTCACAATTTCTCTTCATTTTTTACCATATTACTTACCTCATTAATCAACCAAATAAGTTATGAGAAATCTAATTATTTCCATTTCTTTTTTTTTCCTTACCAAATCTCTCAATTCAAACGGAGTGTAACTCTCCCCACCAAAACTAGGTACTAGTATCATAAGTATCCCACAGAGCCTCTACTTCCTGGATTCCCCACTTCATAGACATGTTTGCTTCGTGCGTTGACACTTTTTCTTCTTTTCATTTCCTTTCATCTCTCTTTCATCATATAAATTATTAGAGAAATTAAACTTTGGATAAATTATACAAATAGTCACTGTAATTTACATGATGTGTCAATTTAGTCTTTGTTGTTTCAATTTGCTCGATTTTGCCTATTAATTTGACAGATTGTGTCATTTTAGTCCAATAAATAACGGTTGTTAAGTTTGGTGGACAGAAAGTCAAACTGTGTGTCAATTTGGTCCCTATAGTTCACACAATATTTCAATTTGGTCCCTGTCAAAATCGAGCAAATTAAAATAATAGGGATCAAATTGACACACTGTGTAAATTACGTGGACTAAATTGACACATTGTGTAGACTTTCCGTCCATCAAATTTAACAACCATTATTTATTAGACTAAAATGACACGATATGTTAAATTAAGGGGCAAAATCGAATAAATTGAAACAACATGAGCTAAATTGACACATCGTGTAAAGTACAGGGACCATTTGCATAATTTATCTTTAAATTTTTGTAGAACAATGAAAAAATAATTTTATTTTTATGGCAGTGCAAGTTTTCTGCATGCAAGTTTTTATTTATTTTTTTCTTTTTTTTGGTATTAGTGCAAATCCTTCTTGCCTCTCACAATTCGTGCAATTGAGGTGTAATCAAGTTCAATTTATATTGTTGGGTCAAGTTTGGAAAAACAAGTTTGAGTTACTATTTAGACCTGGGAGCCTGATTTAGGCAACTCTTAGCAACTCCAACCCAGTTCCGTTCAAATCCCTCCCCATACGCAATACGAATAAGAAAACACGCAAAAACGGGAAAAACAAAATAAAGAGCTTTTGATCATAGTTGTTGGCATCATGCCAACTTTTCTGGTTCAGTTTTTTTTTTCTTCTGTTTTTTGGATGGGTCCTTGTGATTCATGTGCTGGTTTAAAGCTTAGCTTTCTAGAATGATTGCTTGCTTTGGCATCATCGGTTTTTGTTCCGTTTTTTCTACGAATTGTTTTTTTTTTTTTTGGCTCCTGTATTTAATAAATAAAAATACAAAAAATAAATAAATACGCAATCACCGATTACATCGGAGTGATTATTTGATAATGGTGCTGTTTGGTATAACTGTTAAAACAGATTATACATTATAACTTAACAAATTATAGATTATGCCTTTAATCAGAAGCTGTTAATCTGTTTGATATAACTGTTGGATTATAGATTTAAGTTGCTGAATAGTGTTTGTTAAATAAGCTGTGAAGTAGCTTTTTTAATTAATTTTTATTTTTTATTATTCACTATTTGTCTACATTTTTCATAAAAAATAATAATAATATTTTATAGTCCATTTGAGTCTTTTTTTATTTTTAAAAAAATAAAAAATATATAAGCCAACCCTTATATATAACCTTAGGTATGTCGCTGCTATTGTCCATAAGCACTTCACATTTCACAAAGAGAGAGAGAGAGAGAGCAATATGTCAATGGAGGTGTATAAGAGAGCAATGCCATACTTGGCAATGATTTTGTTGCAGTTTGGTTATGCGGGTTTGGGTATTATAGCCAAGTTTGGTCTAAAC
The DNA here is from genome assembly GCF_055761805.1 of Camellia sinensis. NCBI lineage: Eukaryota > Viridiplantae > Streptophyta > Magnoliopsida > Ericales > Theaceae > Camellia > Camellia sinensis. Next base: position 65,031,290 of record NC_138968.1, on the reverse strand, counting down.
CAAGGGATGAGCCTTTACACCTTTGCTGTCTACCGGAATGCTGTCGCCGCTCTTGTCTTTGCTCCCTTTGCTCTCCTCTTTGAAAGGTATTTCTCTCTCTCTCTCTCTCTCTCTTTGTTCTTTGCTCTATGAGAGAAGATTTTAAACTAATCATACTATGTTATTGACTATAACAAATGTACAGGAAAGTAAGGCCAAGGATGACCACTTCTGTCTTCTTGAAGATAATGTTACGGGGTTTGTTGGAGTAATTAATTTATCTTTCCACCTCAAAAAGCAAATACTTATAAATTAATTTAATTATGCTTTTAAGGTGAATCTAATGCATGTGTCTAATGTTTTTACTCTTATTGTTATGTAATTGTAATCAGGCCTGTGATAGACCTAAACTTGTTCTATACTGGGATGAAGTACACAACAGCTACTTTTGCCACTGCCATGTATAACATTGTTCCTGCCATAACTTTTCTAATGGCTTGGATACTCAGGTAAATTACCTATGGATTTTGTTATCATCTGGAATTTTGTTATGCATTAAATAAGGTAAAATAACAATAATAATATTCATCTGAAATCTGTTATGCATTAAATAAGGTAAAATAATAATAATAATAATAATAATAATAATAATAGTTCACTATATATTTCACATATTTTTACATTTTTTTTATATATGTTAATATAATTTTTACACATATATATGAACATTAATCACCGTCCGATGGAGATGGTTAGTATTTCCTCTTAAGTATTCTATTATGACAACCCAAGTTCACACATGTGCACGTAACATATATATATATATATATATATATTTTATAGAAATATAGACAAACAAATTCAATATGTGATAGATTCATTAAGGGTGACCTAAATGAATGTCATTTAGAATGAATTTAGATCAAACAATTCTATATATATATTGGAAGTTGGAGGTCATAGTCCAGGAAGGAGAAATCTTCCTTGTGGCGAGATTTGAATCTATGACTCTTAACAAGGCACAAAATTTTGATCAGCCCCAATTAGATCCACTTGATTCACAAAATTAATTTTTTTATTCTTCTGTTTTTACCTTATATATGCGTAACTTTTTTAAGTCACATATAGTAGGTTTGCACATAAAACCATGCATACGTACGTTGTGCACACATATATATATCCATGTGTTTATTAGTAAGTCTAAGAACTTATAAAATGGGTCTAAATTTTTGCCCAGAATTAATTTGAATTACATATCGAAAATTTTGGATAAAATTTTTAGATATATGCTATTGCTGTGTATTTATAGGGAAAAGTTAGGCATCATGAAAATTTTTTCATCAAAATGATCATGAAAAATTTATGATCATTGGATTCCCTTAATTAGTGTGTAGTGTTTTATTCTAATTGTAATCCAAGAGTTACAAAACTTTCATGATTATTTTTATAAAAAGTTTTTCATGATACCCAGCATTGTGATATTTATAGGCATGCCGTGTTATTAATGTTGATAGGGGATCCATGTCCAAGTGATACAACTTAATGGTGTGATTTATAGGCTTGAAAAGGTTAATCTGAGGAGCTCACATAGCCAGGCTAAGGTGGTGGGGACATTTGTAACTGTTGGAGGAGCAATGATTATGACATTAATCAAAGGAGCACTAATTGGATTGTCGTGGACCAAAATGAAAAGCCATGGTCCAATAACTAATACTTCAACTTCTGCAAACCAACAAGACCTCATCAAGGGTTCTCTCATGATCACTGCAGGTTGTTTCTGCGGGGCTGCTTTCGTCATTCTGCAAGTAAGGGATTTTTCGGCCCTAACCCAAAGAAAAAAAGAGAAAAAATGGGAATGATTATCCAAAATCAATCCTAACTGCTGGATTTGAATAAAGAAAAAAATTCAACCTTTGATTGGTAATAATTAAAGCCTAAACAAAATATATTTTGCACTCACAACTCACACAACATATAAATCTTTCTAATGTTAAAATATTAATTTCATCAACAGCCATATACAAAATTAACAAAATCAACAATCAAACCATCAACTGTCATCAACAACCCAGCAGAAAGATCAATTTCAATTTCATTAACAAAAGCCCTTGTTGCTGGATTTTGACCTTCAACTGGCTGGATTTTGTTGCTTTGTTGCTCAGTAGAAGACTTTGTTGTTGATTGGTTAGGGAGATGCTATGTAATAGTTTTAGGTGCTTTGTTGGTCTCTTGCCAACTTTACCCATTCTTTTTTATTCTTTTCTTGTGATTATGTGTTTGCTTAGGATTGGTTTAGGGTGCATGCCAACTTCTTGGGATGTTCCTTTTTCCATGAAGCTTTCTCCTTCGTCATTATTAACTCGAAATGTGATAATAAAATTTCTCTTTTGTTAATAAAAAATTAAATTAAATTAAAAAATTCAACAAAACATCAATTTCGTTCACAAAATTTAAAAATAACCTAAAATTACAAAGGGAGAGGGAGATAGATAGGGGGGTTTTGCAAGGAGAGGTGTAGGAAAAATAAGAAATAACACACAATGGAAATAAACGGATTCAACATACCTTTTATGCTCAAATCAAATCCATGGATAATCCTCAGATTGTCTTTAGGATAAATAGATCATGTATATTCCTTGATCTTTTGTTGCGGGAGCTTGAAGTGCCTTATGTGTTCGTATTTGGCATGATAAGTATTATCTTTTATAAATGGTTAACTTAGTAGTTTGGACATTGACCTTACTCATTAGACAGTGGATAGGATGCTCTACTAGTAGTATATAAATTTGCTACATGTAAGATTCAATGCACTAGTTAGGCGCATCTTGAATGAACGCAAATTGATCACCAAAATATCTTTAGAGAGGTAATTGCGCAAGAGGTAGTGATCTTGAACCATTTCATGTGAGGCGCATATGGTGGATTTCATTGTATATCCTTATCGCAAGAGGTGTTGATAGGGCTTATGCTTGGAATCTAGAATTGCGCAAATTATAGTTGTGACTTTTTAATCGATCACTTATTTTGTGAGATTATGGGAAATTGATGCTATTACGATTTGCTTCATAATGATTAGCAAATGATGATGCCAGCATGCAAGATTGGCTCACTCACATGAGCAATCTCCATTGGTGATTGAGAGCGAGCCAATCTTGCATGCTGGCATCATTATGAAACAAACCATAATAGCATCAATTTCCCATAATCTCACAAAAAATAAGTGATCGATTGAAAATCACAACTATAATTTGTGCAATTCTATATTCCAAGCATAAGCCCTATCAGCACCTCTTGCGATAAGGATATACAACATAATTCACCATGCGCGCCTCACATGAAATGGTTCAAGATCACTACCTCTTGCACAATTACCTCTCTAAAGATATTTTGGTGACCAATTTGCGTTCATTCAAGATATGCCTAACTAGTGCATTGAATCTTACATATAGCAAATTTATATACTACTAATAGAGCATCCTATCCACTGTCTAATGAGTCAAGTCAATGTCCAAACTACTTAACCATTTATAAAAGATAATACTCATCATGCCAAATACGAACACATAAGGTACTTCAAGCTCCCGCAACAAAAGATCAAGGAATATAGGTGATCTGTTTATCCTAAAGAAAAGCCAAAACAAATGTGTGATAGAGAGTTGAGAGAGATGGTGGAGAGGAGTAGGAGGATGGTGGAGAGAGATGGTAGAGGGAAGTAGAATGGTGGCAGTGAACACTAATGGTGGCCAGAGAGAGAGAGAGAGAGAGAGAGAGAGAGAGAGGTTAGACTTGGGAACTAAATAGACAAATCACCATTATTTTCATGCACATTATTTGCGATGGTAGTATTGTTTTTCATTATTTGCGATAAAAATGGTTGTAGACACAAGAAAAATGATGGACTTTTTATGACTAATAATTGCAATGGTACAATTGTTATCACAAGCAAATATGTTCTTTTTTGTGATCGTTTTATTTATGATGGTGTTTTCTGTTACAAAAAGTGCAATTAACAATGGAAATTTATCGGGTCTCAAAAAAGAAAAAAAAAGTTTATTTACAATATTAAATTTGTGGTCACAAATAAAACTGCCTCAAAAAAATCTAATTTCTGCTAGTGGGTTGACAGGTTTTATGCATGTACTAACCAATATGGCACCGTCATATGTCACTCGTTTGGTAATTAACATCATTTTTACTATCATTTGATGACCTCATAAGAAATTATTCATGAAATATCACTGTAGCATCATTACATGGTTACAAAATGGAATAAATGGGACAACATATCTCCAACCTAGTCATCCGATAAGCTCTACCATCTCATGTTTCTAGTTTGAGAGTAGTACTATGTCAATGTGTTGAGTTAATATTTTGATATCCATGCTTCATTTTTTTTTGAAGCAGCCAAAGAAACCTTTATTGATGACCAAACCATACAAGATGAGAGTACATCAAAAAGGAGAGGAAAGGGGTTTGGAGAGGAACCAAACCGAAACAGAAAAAAAAGAACAGAGCAGAGAAATAAAAATGCAAAACAAGACCAAACCTAGCCCAGAGGTGAGAAAAAGCTCAAGCTGATGTACAACAGGCCAAAACAGCAGCCCTCCAGGAAACTGATATCTAAATTAGCCACATAGGACAGATTTACTCCCCAAACAGTACCTGATTTGTCTTAAATTGGAAAGGAAGTCCTGGACAGTGAAGTTGAAGGCCTTGAAACTCTGGTTCAACCACAGTGCAACTCTGATTTTAACCAACTCGCATAGGTCCTCCAGGTGAGGTTTAGCAGCCTGAAAAATACACTCATTTCGCAGCTTCCATAGAGACCAAAGCACAGCTGAGGGAATGACTTTCCAAAGCAATTTTTATTTTTTGCTAAGCTTCACACCTTCCCACCAGTGAAGAACAGCTTCATTTGGAGCTAGTGAACAAGAATTTCGTTTCACAAGCGTTGCATCTCTTTACTATTGAAAATGCAACCAATTCAAGGAAAAAAATTATAGAAAATAAAGTGTATAATATTAATTTAAAGGTGGTGAAGGTGGAGCACAACCAAAATAAATCTACTCTACATATTTCATTTTCTGTACTTTTTTTTTAACAAAACCATTATTACTTTACTAATGACCAATGATATAATGACAAGTAAGATATAAAGTGGTTTTTTATGTCTGTTAGGCAATCACATTGAAGTCATACCCAGCAGAACTCTCTCTCACCACTCTGATATGTATGTTGGGTTCGTTGCAAGGAACTATATTGACCCTCCTTGTCGAAAGGGGCAACATGGCCATATGGTCCTTGAGTTGGGATACTAAACTCATATGTGCACTTTATGGTGTAAGCAATTCTTATTCCAAACACAATATAAATAGTACTTGTTTCAGATTTTACAGTTGAACTCATAGATGATGTCTGGATGCAGGGAATAATCTGTTCCGGAGTTAGTTATTGCATTCAGTCCTCTAAGTATGGTTATTACTGCCATCATTAGCTCTTTTGTTTTAGCTGAGCAAACACATGTGGGAAGGTAAGTATCAATGTCCTTTCTCCACTAGCATCACATAAATTTCATGACAGCAATATCACAATTCTGGAAAAAAAATTATAAAAAAAATGTCAAGATCGAATACAATGTAACAATATTGCAATCCTCACGAAGTCATCGTGGGCTCCTTCAAGAGTAAATGAGTCTCTACCAACACAACATTCTAGACACTTTCTAAAAGATTAAAAATACAAAAATAAAAAAAATTTAAGTCTATATCATTTTTATTTCATCGATTTATGTATTCCATCCAACCTGTTTAATTTTATTCGTTTATTACAACTAAAATGGTTAACTAAAGTTATTGATTAATTTTTTTATATTTTTTTTACAGTTTTGTTGGAGCAATTGTCATAGTGATCGGCTTATATCTTGTAATATGGGGAAAAAGCAAAGATGAACATTCATCTAAATCAGACAATGACCAAAGAGTGTCATTTGATCAACATGATTGCAATCATAACACAGAGACTGAGATTTCGGGTCCTGAATTTGTTAAGGGTATTACCAGAGTGATGCCTAAGGATGAAGTTGTTTGAAGAACCAAACAAAACAAATAAAATGTATGTATGCAATTTGATTTTCTTTTTTTAAACAAGGTACAAGTTCTATATATGCAACCTTAATTTTCATATAGTTTCTTACCTTTTCGTTCCCTTTTTGAGTAACTCCCTCCAAAGTTTGTGTCAATGAACCTTGGCAAGTTGGAGAGTTTTAATTTTTGAGGTAGGATTGTAAATGATTCAATTGAGCCAAATAGCAGGTTGTTTAAGTTTGGCTTCAAAGTTTAACAAGTTTCGAAATATGTGTTCAAGTTTCACTTATTTATCTTTTTAATCGACCTTAAATCATATTCTCTTGTTCTACCCAATGATTTGAGAGGTTGGGTTAGAATAATTAAATTGGTGGGAATCACAGTGGGCAATTCCTGGTTCTATTCAAGGATTGCGTCAGTGGTGGTCGGCAGTCAAATTCAAAAAGCTGGAGATGCAAATTTGGAAATTTGTTCCTTTTCTTTGATGTTGTCTATTTGGAAACTTAAGGAATGATTTCTTGTTCAATGAATGTCAGCCAGATTTCACTAAACTTGGTGAGACTGTTAAAGAGAGTTGCTCTATGTATCGAGTATAACACAAAAGTGTTGCCTTATTCAGTTCATGATCTGGTTTCAAACTTAAAGCATATCAGATTTTGTAAGAGTAATGGCTAGTAGCAGGTCAGGTGCTTCTGCAAGGCAGAGATGTATCCCTGCTGATGTTTTGCTAATGGAATGGCCAAATGTAGACCAGGATAGTTTTTCTCATCAAGCGGCTACATTTTGTGGATCTCTATGGCTATTTGGTCTGCGTTCAAGAGATTGATATATTCTGTTGAGTGTCTCTTGTTTTTTTCTTTGATTTGGGTTTTGTTTTCTTCCTTGGTTGATTCTTCAGCAACTCTTGATACCCGGATTTGGGCGTCCATGTGCCATGATTCATAACCCATTTAGTTTACCCATCTTAATTTGAATTTGAATTTAATCACTATCCTATTTGGATGACCCACTATCAATATCTATATTTATCATATCTTATCAAGAGATATGGATAGATGGTTAGATAGTGAGCCTATATATCTGATATGGTATATAGGATGTGGAATGAATCCAATAACGAATGATTTTTATCATATTCTCTCTTTAACTCTCTTCCATTAGATTAACGATCAAACATTTGCACTGTGACTAGAGTGGGTGATACTCATACTGTGGTATCACTCTATTGTTGGGTGTTCTTAATTCGTGGTTTATGAAGCACGTGATTTACCTATAATGTTCTTCGTTTTGGATTCTAGCACCTAAGGTATGCTTTGAATCTTTTTACCTACTGTGTTATCTGTATCTTACATTGGTATTAGAGCCTTAAATGAGTATTTTTGTGCTTGCTTTTTTGTGCATTAAAATATGTATATAATTATATATATACATGATATATGCATTAAAAATTAATATTTTTTCGAACTTTCTCCGATCAACTTGAAATTTACATATGTTATAGTACATTTCATGTAAAACATATCTGCAAAGTTTCATGAAAATCCAATGGCTACATTGCAAGAAAAATGAAGCCCCATTTTATATTCTTGAAACTTTGTTTGCATACACTACTACAAAAACAGATAAAGATCACACTTTTTTTGTGTGATGTATGTTATTTAATCACACCTTTTAAGTTTTATTAAAGTGTGATCTTTGGGATCACACTTTTTAAGTGTGCTTAATAACATCTAGATCACATCTTTTAAGTGTGATTAAAAATATTTAGATCACATCTTTTAAGTGTGATTAAAAATATTTAGATCACACCTTTTGAGTGTGATTAAAAATATTTTGATCACACCTTTTAAGTGTGATCTTTGAAAGTGTGATTAAAAAGAGTCATTTTTAATCACATTTTTTAAGTGTGATTAAAAATATTTAGATCACACCTTTTAAGTGTGATCTTTGGAAGTGTGATTAAAAATAGTCATTTTTAATCACACTTAAAAAGTGTGATTAATAACATTTAGATCACACCTTTTAAGTGTGATTAAAAATATTTACATCACATCTTTTTTAAGTGTGATTAATAACATTTAGATCACATCTTTTAAGTGTGATTAATAACTAATAAAATCTGTGATAAAAAAAAGATTCAGACATATTTGAAAAATAATCAATATTATTTTTGTATGCACATTTGAAGAACGTAATACACACTATATACTATATTTTGAATCATAACCACGTATTGAATAGAATAACATCATATATTTCATAAATGGAAATTAAATATTCAAAAGTATATACAAAAGAATTAAATAAAAAAAAATTAACTATGTTTACATATATTAAAAAATTAAAAAACTTAAAAAAACTAAGTTCTTTAATTCTTGGACCATATTTTGCATCTCTCCAAAAAAATTCTGACCTGAAAAAAGAAAACACAAATTAATCCAGAAACCGCTGATGCATATGAATAAACTAAAAATTTAATTCAGCAAACCAAAATAGGAACATTAATCATTTCTGGTTGATCTTAATCTTTTTGGAAGTAACTTCCCTGCAGCTCAGTGTCAATGGCATTGTAATTAGGAGGTCACTAATGAGCATAGTATTTAAAAATGATAAATGCCAAAATTAACTTGAAAATTACCAGAGTCACTTGCTAAATGCCAAACCTACCAAATAGTATTATAGTACTAAAAAAATGAGAATTTGCACTATGATTTACAAGAGGCTAGAGGTAAATGTGGCTTTACTCCAGAAGCCCCACAAATAGTTAAACATTGCAAACCTCGGGTATTCAGCCTATGCTTCTTGTAACTAGTACCTCGATCCTATTTTTATCACAGCAGGTACATTCTTAGAGTAAGAATGTTAGATATGCATAACCATATGCCTGATGTACCACAATATATATATATATATATATAATAAGAATTTTTTTTTTAACAATATGATTTTTTAGTAATGAATTATTAAGTGACCTAATTGCAGAAGTAGAGAACTCATGACCCTTTCCCAAATATTTCTGTTTGTTTCATAAACCTAAATTACGTTTGACTGAGTACAAAAATTTATTTATTTTTTGATACATCACACTAGCGAATTGTTTCTACATCAGAAAAACTTGGGAGACAACATTTTTATTTAAGAAGAGAAAAATAATAACCTTAAAGGCACCAAAAGAGGGGAGCAACCTACCTGCGTATCTTATGTAAACATTGCGATATTCGAAGCAGAAACAAGGAGAAGATATAAGAATTTTTCACAGCTATAAGATTTTTCGTTTTCACATTTAAGTCTTACAAATTAGACCATGTACGGTATAAAACATTCAGAGGAATATATACTTATGAGCAACAGGGTTGCCATAAAACACTGCATAAAAAAACAAATGAAGTCCTAAAAGAACTCACCAAGGGCTTGCAAAATCCATAATAGGTAGCATTACCAAGCAAGTTACAAGCTCTCGAGCAATGCACCGAACCAGGGGACATTGAGCTTCTTGTGGCCTCAGCAATACAGCTAACAACCCACCTATAATTTGCTAAAGAACCTGTAGCAAATAAAAGCATCAGAAGGCATGCTAACAATAAAATCAATAAGTAGAAATTTTTCATAAGAACACTCACACCTTGTCTCACACTCGGGAGAAATCAATGGCATCTCCAATGGAGCACCCGATTGCTATAAACATCAAAGATCAAAAATCCACCTTTGTTTTCCGAAAACACAAAAATGAAAAAAAAACAAAAACAAAAACGAAAACAAAACAAAAAAAAAAAACCAAAAATCGAACACATAATCAAACAGAGTGATTACTATCACTCTATATATATATATATATATGTCATATTAACCCAGTCTACATGTCCAAATGTAATGCTTCCCAACCTATTATGTCATAATTTCAGTAAATGCAAATTCTGGAAAATAATAATGCACAATGAGTTGGATTATATTAGGTAATGGACTTTCTATTGAGCATTATGGGGTTGAATAGCAATATATGAATCATTGTAGAAATATGGAAATTAATTCAATACCTTTGAACGAGAAAGACGGTGCACACGGAGATTCATTTCATGCTGCTGCTGCTGCTGCTGCTCAACCCAAGCTGCAACAACCATATCACCCCGCCGGTCAAAAGCTTTTCGCTTTTTCATAAGCCACTCCAACGATGCTTGAGATGCCTGACAAACATAGCCATAAACACAACAAAATGAGAAACTATAAAGAGCTAAAGGAAAACATTTAATTTAAGAAAGTTTTCAACAAGAAGAAATTCATCCCTCCAAAGAACCTACACTTCAAATGTGTGGGAGTCATGTGTTTTGTTGAACTTAAAATTATGATTCAAAATCGACCAACTTTTGACTAAATAGAGGTAACAAAGAAAAAACCAATATACAGGTTCAGTGTAAAAATAAATAACTCAAATCACTTCAGTCAAGATCTTAACTTATCAATTCCCATGACCTTTAAGTAGTACCAAGTCTATGTGAAGAGGTGCCCAGAGGAGAAAGAAATAAGCTAACAAACTATGACAGGGCCTTGCGTCACAACTCCCAGCTCCATAATAATCTCACAGCTTAAAGTGAATCAAATAAAATATTGAAAACAGTAATTGTTTCAATTGAAAACATGCCACCATAATATTCAGAGAACACAACCATGAAGAACTTGAAATTAAAAAGAACATGAAGAATGAATTTGTATAGATGACACCAAATGAAATTTCAACTTGCCACCTCAAAATGAATGGTAAATAAACTGAATAGCAAATAAATAAACAACTGTTGCTCACGCCTCAGTTACTTGACGAGATGTTGTATTGAAGCCTAGAAGGGCTTATTTTTAAGAAGTTTTTCAAAACCAACATTGGGATGATGATGCACTAATCATGTTAAATGTCGACATAGCAGTTGAATAACATATGGAACACAATGCTTTTTTAGATATCAAGATAACAAATTTCCTATATTTATTTATTTATTGGGAAGTAAACTAATGCTTGTGTTTCTGGAAAGCAAACTAAAAATCCCCAAAGGCAATGTAGGCGAAGAAACGTGAATCAAGACCCCCTCCCCAAAAAAAAAAAAAAAAAAAATCAAATGTCTATAAATTTTTTAAGCAATGGAAAGGGTGAATCACCTTCAAAACTTCATTAATGCCCTCAATAATGTAGTAAAAAATTGTCGTCCTCTCAGACTCAAAGGCATGCCAATGAAGAAGGCATTTGTATATGACACAAGCAGCCACTGGTTTACTATCTTTAAAACCCAAATCCTCTTTAATACAGCTTGAAAGAAATTCATAATTCTCCTGCATAACAATATTACTTTTAAAACCCTATTTAGTGGTGTAGAGAACTCATCAAGTAATTTACTCTGAGCAAGCAAAGTGAGTCAGAAATAAGAAGCTGTAATATTGTAAACAATAGGAGAAGAAAACCTGTTGTCTTTCAGTGGTTAACTTTGTCCTACGAGAATCAGATAAACCTTGTGAAAGGGGTGCTATAAGTTTTGTGGGTGTAGGGGATTCCTGCATCAAAGGTAATATATGAGAACAAGAACGCAAAATTAGATTTCCTAGTTATGCAAAACAATGACTGATAGGGACAAATCTTACAAATACAGGCTTCTGATCAGCATAGGGAAGAGCAAGTGCAGCAGAGTACTTCTGTTTCATCAGAAAAGAAGAACTAATCACAAAACCATAGTTCCCACTTTCCAAGTACAAAGTCAACCAAACCATCCTATACAGAGTAGAGCTGGAATTTTCTTTCTATTTTCTTTCTTTTTCTTCTCATTTGTACTTTTTTTTTTTTCCACTTTCTTACTGAAGGGATAGCTGAATATGCATCAAATTATAAACCATTTTCTATAGGTCATAACATAACAAAAATTAAAAAGGTGGAAAATCTACACATCTAGAATTTTCTTTCTATTTTCCTGCTTTTTCTTCTCATTTGTCCTCTCTTTCTTTCCATTTCTTTTCATATTCTTATTGAAGGGACAGCTGAACATGCATCAAATTGTAAACCGTTTGCTATAGGTCATAACACTAAAAAACAAGTTAAAAAGGAGCAAAATTTACATAGGCACGCCGACACCGATGCATATACGTGGTTGCACAAACATACTACATATGCTATATGCATGTGCACATGAATGTGGATGTAAAGTAATGACTGAATCAAATCTTACCTCCAAAAATGGCTTGACAAAACCAGGACAGCTGCCCTTCGGAGAACTCAATGCTTTTTGACGCAGTACATGATTCTCATCCTCTAAATTGCAGAGCTTTTCCTCCAAACTTGTATTCACAAAACATCTCTTTCAAATCAGGAAGAGATCAAAAGGAGGCATAACAATTTAAAAACATATTTGAGAAGAAAAAGGAATGCAAAGCAGCTTTTTGACAAGCAAGATGATAGATACATGAGCTTAGTAGTCAAGTACATGAATTATTTGTTATTGGGAAAAAAAACATAGCTATTAAGCAGCATAAATCTTTCAAGTAGTTATAGAACACCTTTTCCGAATTCTGTTGCAACTGTGAACATGTTTTATCAACTTCCCTCAACTTTTTCATGGTATCATTAGTATCATCTTTAGCCTTGATAAGCTCCTGCTCAAGCATTGAAACCAAATATCTTAATGGAGTACAAGCTGAAGATTGAAAACTTCTCAATTTGATCATCATGCGAAAACTATTTAACCAATCGAAAACTATTTAACCAATTGCACTCGTGTTACACACAAGTTTTTCAAAGAAGTTGCCATCTTAAAGCAGCCATTCAGATACTATGGTACTGCCCTATAGTTTGCATAAATCTAAAACTACTACTAATTTCTCAACTAATTGTACCCACATAATTTATCTAGTTCGTTATAGCATTGAGTATGTTCTTTCACGCTCATGTCACATTGAGGTACTGCAAAATCTGATCCAATTTTCGTAATCAATTAGTAAATATGTTGGTTTACTGTAATCATGGAAAACAAATTCATTGACTTATAAATTATCTATAACAATGATGAGGATGATTATGGTGATGATGACGATAATTACCGGAGTGAATTTAGTACAAGGTGCATCACATTGGAGCCAAGTGAGGTCACTGCCAGTGTCTATATCAAGAAAGCAGGGTTTTGGTGGGTGGCCTATGTAATGGGTCACATGGTAATACCTGCATAAAATAAAATAAAAAACCCTTAACAGCCTGCTTTAAGGAGAGAAATTGGAACACATACAAAATGCCATGAATTTCAATCATTGACCCAAAGGGGAAAGAAAGTAGAGACAGAGAGACAGTCAGAAACTAAATGAAAGGGAAAAGGTAAAAAAAAGTAACAAAGTCAACCCAAACACAAGAAAAGAGAAATAACTAAAGGAAGACAAAAGTGCAAATCTTGTTACCTATACCCCCAATATATTATCTTATGGATTATTGTTATTAGAATGGGCCCGTGATATACCCACAAACCCGAACTGGAGACACGCCTTCTCCACTGATCAAATCCAAAGAGAATTAACATCCAAATACCTGAAACTACTAGCGCAATGCCTTTCTCCAACATGGAGGAATCACTCATAATACTAAAACAACCACATTTATCTAGCAATTTTTGTTTATTGTCTCATCTTATGTATTATTATTGGATTAATAACTAATATGAGTTGTAGGACCCATTAAATTAATATAATTTTAACACAAAACACAATATAGTAGATAAAATGTGGTCATTGGCAACCACTTCTGACTGAAAAGTGAGGGATGAAAAGGTACTATGATGGCAATATGCACCATGTGGGACAAAAAAAAACATACCCAACAAGTTCAACAATTCATATTCAATTAACATATAATTGCAACAAAGCCAAACAAATTTATTATATTATCAATATCCAGAGGGAGAAAATAGTTAAAGATATGAATCAAGAAAATGCATTTCTTTTCTTGGCTACCTGCACAAGTAGTCAATAACAGGACCACCCAAGTGTAGCAGCTTGAAAAAAAAGGAAACTATATATATACATACAGCCTAATATATATAATCTAGGGTTTTAATAAATTGTGTCTCTGTGACGATATTTGTCATATATTTGCAAATACCTGGTTTCAACATATTAGAGGAACAACAAAAAAATTATTTTCATTGCAGAGACATGTATTCGGATTCAACACAACGAGTGAACATTTTTCAGCTGATAAAAGTCAATGGCAAGAGGAAATAGTGGAATGACGGAAGAGAATGTTACCTGGATAGAACAGAGAGAGAGAGAGAGAGAGAGAGAGAGAGAGAGAGACTGCGAGCTGTGCAATGGCAAACGGCTAGGGCTCGTTTGCCCTTTCGGCTGCTCCTCTGCCGCTCGCCGTCGATTGAGTGAGAGAGGGGGGGTAAGATGAGATTAGGGATTTTTGGGTTTGAGATTGGGGATGGGGAAGGGAGCGGGAATGGAAAATAAAAAGGGGCGGGAATGAAAATAAATTTTTTTTTCAGAAATAAAATTTAAATAACAAAATAATGTTGTTTAACTTTTTTTTTTTTTTTTTTTTTTTGCGACGGGGGTTATCGTCGTCAAAAAAAATTATTTTTTGTTAAAAATATATATTTTTTTGTAGTTAATGAATTTTTTAAAAAAAATTTCTTTTTTTTTTAGTTACTAAGATTGAAAATTTATTTGTTTTATATTTATTTCAATGAAAAAAAATATTATTATTTTTTATTTGGTAGAAGTAGGGGTAATATTTTAATGAAAAATATTTTTTACTAAAATAAAATTTAATTTTCTGTGGTCAATGAAAAATGTTTTTTTACGGCCCATTTTTTTTTATTATTAAAAATCATGAACTAATTTTTTGTGGTAGAGGAGAGGGAGTGGCAGTAGTGGTGAAGGTGGTGGATAAGACATGATGGTGGTGGTGGTGGCGGCGACGGCGAAGGAGATTAGTGGTGAAGTTGTGGTAGTGGTAGAGTAGATGAAGTGGCAATGGTGAAGGAGAGGTAATGGTAGTAGTAGTGGCAGTAGTGGTAAATGTGGTGCATAAGAGATGATGGTGGTGGTGGTGGTGGTGGTGGCAGTGGCGAAGGAGATTAGTGGTGAAGTTGTGGTAGTGGTAGAGTAGATGAAGTGGCAATGGTGAAAGAGAGGTAATGGTAGTAGTAGTGGTGGCAATGGTAGTAGTAATGGTAGTCGTAGAGGTGAAGTGGCGACAGTGGTAGTAATGGTGGTAGTGGAATAGCGTTTGCAGTAGTGGTGAATGTGGTAAAGGAGATGGGTGGTGAGAGAGAGAGAGATGAGTGAGAGACAGATAGAGGATAGAGAGACAGACAGATAAACAGAGACAGAGTGATGAGCGAGAGAGAGACAAAGTGGTCGCTAAAAGTGCATTTTCTTGTAGTAGATAGATAAATCGAGAGGGAGCTTAGTAAATAGAGAAGACGGAAGGGAGAGAGTGAGCAACGCGAACACAGCAGGAGAGAGAGAGAGAGATAGAGAGAGAAAAGAGAGAGAGGGGGACAAAAAGATAAAGAGACAGAGAAAGAAGAGAGATGAACGAGAGAGACAGAGAGAGAGATAGAGAGAAAAGAGATGAGCGAGAGAGACATAGAGAGATAGAGAGAAGAGAGTTGACTGAGAGAGATAGAGAGAGATGAGAGATAGAGAGAAAATAGATGAGCGAAAGAGACAGGGAGAGAAAAGAGATGAGAGAAGAGATAGATGAGTGAAAGACAGAGAGAGGGACAGATAGACAGAAAGAAAAGAGTGATGAGTGAGAGAGAGAAAGAGAAGAGAGAGAGGAAGATGAAAAAATGGGTGAAAAGATATAGACAAAGAGAGATAGAGAGAAAAAAAGAACGAAAAGAGATAAACGAGAGAGAGACAGAGAGAGATAAGTAAGAGAGATATAGAGAAGAGAGACAGAGAGAGAAGAGAGATGAGAGAGATAGACAGAAGAGAGATGGACGAGAGACACAGAGAGAAAGAGAGAGAGAGACAGACAGACAGACAGACAGAGAAAAGTGATGAATGAGAGAGAGAAAAATAAGAGAGACAGACACAGAGAGAAAGAGAGAGATAGACAGACAAAGAAGAGTGATTAGTGAGAGAAAGAAAAATAAGAGAGACAGCGACACAGAGAGAAAGAGAGAGACAGACAGACAGACAGAGAAGAGTGATGAGTGAGAGAGAGAGAAGAGAGACGGAGACAGAGAGATAGGAAGATGAAAAAATGGGTGAAAAAGTTCCGTGTCTAAAGCCTCATTTTCTAGTAGTGAGTCGTCTCTATCATTCACGGGTAGAATAGAGGCGTGGATTTGGGAATTGTATATTTTATATAAAAATCAAATTAAAATATTTTATACAATCACACCTATTTAGGGCTGGTGGGGTGGTGGTGGTGGGTGGCTGGTGGTGGCGGGTGGTGGATGGTGGTGGTAGATGGGTGCTGAGTGATGGTAGCGGATAGGTGGCGGACAGTGGGTGGTAGTGGCGGGTGGCGGGTAGATGGCAGGTGGGTGGTTGTGGCGAGTGGGTGGCAGGTGGGTGGTGGTGGCTGGCAGGTGGGTGTTAGTGGCGAGTGGTGGTGGCAGGTGGTGGGGGGAATGGGTAGTGGTGGCGGGAGAAGGTGGTGGAAAATGGTGGCGGGTGGTGGCTAGTATTGGGTGGTAAAAAAAAAAAAAAAAACTTAAAACTCAAAACGAAAACACATTTTTTGAGTTTACATTTTTTGGCCAAATTTATAAACTGAGACCACTGATTTATAAATCAAAAATTTACCAAACAAGTTTTTATTTGAGTTTTTAAAATTTTTGTAAATATAAACAGAAAACGTAAGTATTACCAAATGGCACCTTAGCAAACAGGCTTTAGATAGTAAAAATGTTGTAAAAATTAACAAATAATTAAATAAGTTACCAACGTAAGAATTGACTTATCAAAAGATTCTTAGGCCATATATGGTTTGATTTTTAGAAAAAAAAATTTAAAAATTAAAAATTAATTTGGTTAAGAAATAAAAACTAAAAAATAATTATCATTTAAGGGTAAAAAATAATTATCATTTTAACTTTTGGGCAGGTTATATACATATGTATAGCTGTTTCAATTTAATTTGTAAAAAATTATTTCTAACCACTCGAAAGATAAAAATTATTTAAAAATGATAATTATTTTTTATTTTTTATTTCTTAACCAAATTAATTTTTAATTTTTAATTTTTTTTTCTAAAATTCAAACCATACATAGCCTAAGAATCTTTTGATAAGTCGTTTCTTATGTTGGTAACTTATTTAATTATTTGTTCATTTTACGACATTTTTACCATCTGAAGCCTGTTTGGTAACCATTTCGTTTTCAGTTTTCAATTTATATTTACAAAAATTTAAAAAATTGTCATAAAAACTTATTTGATAATTTTTTTTTGATTTATAAATGGTTGTCTCAGTTTGTAAATTTCTAGAAAAAACGTAAATTCAAAAAATAAGTTTATGTTGGTTTTTAAATAGATATTTAAAAATTTTACTAACAATTTTTTTTTCAATTAATTTTTTTTCAAATAATTTTTTTTCCAATTAATTTTTTTTCAATGAATTTTTTTTTCAACTAATACTAACCAAGGGGGCAATTAGTAATGCTACTTTAAACCTTAGGGAAGGGATTGTAATTTCTAAAATGTAAGGGGTGTCAATGTAATTTACCCAGTAAGGGAAAAATTAGTATTTAAAAAAATTAAATTGCTAAGGGGGGAATCTGTAATGAAACTTTAAACCTCAGGGAGGGAGATGTAATTTTCAAAACGTGAAGGGAGAACTGTAATAAACATAAACCTTAGGGGGTGTCAGTGTAATTTACCATATATATATATATATATATATAATCACACTTAATTAGAAAGTGACATAAAAAATAAATATTATCCCACTCAATCATATTAAGGGAGATTAAAAATTTGGGAATTGTATATTTTATATAAAAATCAATTTGAAATATTTTATACAATCACACCTATTTAGGAAGTGTGATTAAATATATATATATATATATAATCACACTTATTTAAAAAGTGAGATTAAAAAGTAATAATTTATATATAATCACATTTTAATTACATTGTGTGATTAAAAAATATATAAATAATCACGCTTTAATTAGAATGTGTGATTAAAAAATATATAAATAATCACATTTATTTAAAAAATGTGATTAAAAAGTAATAATGTATATATAATCACACTTTAATTAGAATGTGTGATTAATATATATATATATATATATAATCACACTTATTTAAAAAGTGTAATTAAAAAGTAGTAGTGTATATATAATCACACTTTAATTAGAAAGTGTGATTAAAAAATATATAAATAATCACACTTTAATTAGAATGTGTGATTAAAAAAATATATATATAATCACACTTATTTAAAAAGTGTGATTAAAAAGTAGTAGTGTATATATAATCACACTTTAATTAGAAGGTGTGATTAAAAAATATATAAATAATCACACTTTAATTAGAATGTGTGATTAAAAAATATATATATATAATCACACTTGTTTAAAAAGTGTGATTAAAAAGTAGAAGTGTATATATAATCACACTTTAATTAGAAGGTGTGATTAAAAAATATACAAATAATCACACTTTAATTAGAATGTGTGATTAAAAAATATATATATAATCACACTTGTTTAAAAAGTGTGATTAAAAAGTAGAAGTGTATATATAATCACACTTTAATTAGAAAGTGTTATTAAAAAAATATATATATAATCACACTTAATTGAAAAGTGACATAAAAAAATAAATATTATCACACTCAATTAAATTAAGTGTGATTAAAATATCAATCTAATGTTTTTTATCACACTTCTAATAAAAGTGAGATCTTTTTTTTTGTCAAAGTGTAATCTTTAACCATTTTTGTAGTAGTGATAATGGTTTTACATGTTTTAATTTCAGTCTACAAATCTTATATATTTAGAATTATTATTTCGAGACTTTCGAAACCATATATTATTTGTTAGATTTGGAGTTACGGTCGATGAGAAAAATCAAACCCTAATTTGGATTCGTTTTGATTTTTTGGTGGCTTAAGAAAGAAGATGAAGTGTAGAGTTTCTGCAATTCTACTCTCATTAGAGAGAGATTGTAATACACCCCATTTTTTATGTTTGTTAAATGTCATTTTTTAGAATACCAATGTTTTTATTTTGAAAAATGGAGTCCGACAGTACCAAAATGAGACCAGAAAACGCCTTGAAAGGCGGCGTGTGAGCAGCATGCGCCAGATGACACTATTAGGACCGCCCACACGCGCACCACGCGTCACCGCCAGGTAGCACGCGCTAGGCGTACTTTCCACGCAGGTTATTCGTGCTTCCTACGTGCATGCCTAGCGCCCTGCCCACATGCGCGCCGAGCCGCCTCGCGCCGTTTTTCACACCGGCTTGATTGACTTGGCTGCTGGATGTAAGGCTCTGTTTGTTTGTTTTAAAAAATCCAAAATTGCTTTAAATGGTCATAAGTAATTCGTTATAGCTTTGTTTTAAGTGTGGTTGGTACTGTTAGACTCAAAATTAAATTTTTTATCTACTGTAAATTTTTTAAAATTTTATGAAAATAAAAAATATTTTTCCTGAAATAATAATTCATTATTTCTGCTTTAAAATGTTTCTGATGTTGCATGACTAAGTTTCTAGGGCTGAAATTTTTACTGTAAACTATTGTAATGGTTTACTATTTATTGGTATGATTGTTGATTTTTCTCAGATTTTGGAATATTTATTTCTGATTTTATGTGTGTTTGTTAATTATTTAAAATTTCAGAAAATACTAGAAAATTCCAGAAAAATTTCAGAAGTGATGTACTTTCTGTTATGACATAATTTGAACATTAAACACAGCATATTGTTGTTTGTGCCTAGAGTTTGTAATATGTTGTGATTAGAGAAGCATGATTAGTTTTATTTTATTTAATTCCATTATTAAATGAATATATCATGAGTTAATTGTAAATTTACATTAAGATGCTATTGTATAGAATTAGACTCATTATCATGCTTTGTACATGCCATAAGAAGTGGGAGGTTTTTTTTTTTTTTTTTCTTGCATGGAATTAAATTAAATTTCGATAATTGTCACTAGAGGCGCAAGAGATGACTACGAGCATAGCAAATTTTCGATCTTGAGACGTGTAATGTTATCATTATTTAATTTAGATTCTTTTGCTGCAAAATAATTTTGTGTTGTCATTAATATCCCTGCGCATTTGTTCTTCCTTTACTTTGTATGTAGAAATAGAGCTAAGACAGTGGTGACAGACTTAACTAAGGGAGAGAAATAGGATGGTGATAACTATGACATATGGCGCCGTAAGATCCAATATCTCCTTAATGAGCAAGAAGTTTTGAACACACTTGAACAAGTGATGGTTGAGCTTAAGCAGGGCAATACAACTCAACATCGTCATGATCTTGAATTCTATCAGACTTTGAGTAATAAAGATTGGTGTGCGCGCTTTACCATGTTGAGCAGCATGCACAACGACTTGATTAGTGAGTTTGAGCATTGCTCGACTAGATTTCAGAAAAAAGGCGCATCACTCGATGAAGCAACATTTGAAGGTCATGTCAGCCATGATCATAATACGTGAGCTTGTGGCTGCTGGGCATAATTTAACTCAAGAGCAACAAGTACAAGCTGTGATTCACTTTTTGCCAAATTCTTGGGAGTAGATGAAGAAAACATGATGCATAATGAGAGTGTGAAAACACTCGAGGACATATCGCTTCATTTGGGGCTAGAGGCTGAGAGCCTAGAGGCAGTTAAGTTTGATGGTTCTACTATGGTGGTTGAGTCAAGCTCACGTAGGACTTCTCAGTTCAAGCATGGAGAAGCAAAAGGTGCTCCCAAGAAGCAAGCAGCAGCTGCGCTGAAGCCCAATGGCACTAGAAATTTCAAGCGTAGGGATAAGAGAGGTGGCAAGAAGGTAAAAGCTAAAATGCCATGCTTTAACTGTAACAAAGAAGGACACTTCGCTCGAGATTTCCCTAAGCAGAAGAAGGTACTCCTTTACTTAATTTCTCTCATTCAATGCTTTCTTTCTAGTCAAGCATTAATTGTTCATTCTCCTCATTTTTGGGTTGTAGACTCAGAAGCAACGGACCACATCATGAGGATTAGAGTAGGGTTTGTTGAGTATTGTCGAGTACCTACTGGGAGCAGAAAAGTATACATGGGAAACAAGTCTAGTGTGAAGGTGCTTGGCATTAGCACATACAAGCTGGAAATGCAACGAGGGCACACCTTGTATCTTCATGACGTTCTTTATGCTCTGAATATTCGGCAAAACATAGTTTCAGTTATGTGGGGATGTGGTTTGGAAATACTCTTCAGGATCCTGGGGAACGCTCATGATCCTCTTCTGGTCACCTGAAAAAGAATAAACACTCCGGTCGGGGGTGCCAGAATTAGTACTCCGACGGGCAAGTTAGTATCTACACTCGAGGAAGCTTGTATTCTAAGTTAGGCACAGTAATTCTCACATACCTCTTTAGGACTGAAGATCTTGTATTTATAGTATTCTCTTGGGGCCTGGCCCACTCTTAGTCCTTGCCATGTACTTCTACACGGCCCTTGTTTCACTAGCAGGAATGCCGGCTCTTTTATTCGGCCCCTCAATTGGATAGGGTCAATGCCGAATAGAAGTTATGATCTGGACCGGATTGGTCCGCTCCTGTTGATCCAAAATTATTCGGCTCCCACAATTGCCCCCCAAACACCCCACTGGCATTAGTTAGTCGGTGTGTTTGGCTTCTAGTCTGGAGGTTAGAAATCCGGCGGTTATTCCTCTTCTCGATGCGTGTCAGAACGCGTATATGCTTCTTGGTCATTATAGCGCTTTCCCGCCCCTTCGTACGCCGCCTCCATTTAATGCGATTTGAATTTGTCTCTTCGAATGTATGCTCTAAATACTCGAAGATATCTGGCTGGTCCTCCAGTGGGACTCCTACATTCTGCGGCTTCTACAACCCCTTGTTTCTCGATCTTTCCTTCGCCTCCTGTAAGTTTTCTTCTCCTACATTTTTTGATCCCCCCTCTTTATCTGCTTTTAGTTTTCCGTAATCCTTGAGTCGGCAAGAATGGTGAAACATTTGAAGGAGCTCCTTTCGGCGGATCGAATCTCTAGCTTTCGACGCTACTTCTCCATCCCTGACGACGTCCATCTATCACTTTTGGCAGACAACACTACTGATATGGTGAGGGAAGACGAGAACACAATCGTCTTTTCTCTCCTATCAATTGCTAAGAGCGGCGTCCGTTTTCCTCTTCACCCACTTTTGAGGGCCGTTCTTCGGTACTGGTGCCTCATTCCTTTCCAGCCCAATGTGAACTTCTTCCGCATCATAATGGGCATTGTAGAGATAAATCGGCGTCTTAGAATTAATTTAGGTATTCCCGCCATTCGGCACTGTTATGTCTTAGCCAAGTCTACTGGCCGTCTGGGACGCTACTTCCTTAGAGCCAAGGACACTGACCACCACTTAGTGACCATGCTTGCTAGCTCTGGCAAGCGTGTCGATGACGTGATGGTTGTTGTCCACGATAATTGGGAATTTGGCAAAGGAGAAGATCGCCTAGATCCTATGCCAAAGTAAAAAGGCGAACCAGGTGGCCGACCAAATCACTGTTTATGTTACTTACGTATGCATGTATTCGGCACTTTAGCTCACCTAATCGTTTTGTCTACGTAGGCAGCGACTTGAAGAGAGTGTTGACTTTAGACGATGAAGTTGTGCTCGCAGAAATTAAAACTGCGCTACAGTTCGTCAACCGTCCAGACCTTCAAAAACAAGGAAGGGCAACCCACATTCTCCTGCGGTACGAGCCAACCTACACAACGTTCTCGGCGGCAGATAATATTCCCATCACGCGAGGCGATAACCAACTGACGGCCCTCATCTTCCCCAACTTCAAAAACTTGAGGCAGATTGGCCTCGAATCGTCTGATTCTGAGCACGTGGAAGGACAAGTTGCCGAATCGATCGCCGAGGACCCGGAGGAGTTGGTCGCAGAAGTTGATGATGCCATCAATTCGGCCTTTGAGGAAGCCGGGTTGAACTCTTCTGACCCTCCGTCTACATCAGGCCGAGAGGACGCCAAAGATATCTTTACGAACTTGGGAGATCTTCTCGGCGATTTCTTTGAGGATATGGCCAGGGATAATCTTACGCAGATGGCACGAAAAAGGAATGCCGAACGCATGGCCGCCCGACAAAAGGCCATAGCCATCCGTTCCGGACTTGTCCCGACTGAATCTATTGCTCCCGTTGTCGTATAAGAAACGGCTCACGTTGTCGTTGCCGAGACAGAAAAGGAGGTCGAGCGCCTGATTACGGAAGTTCGGCCGATTTCAGAGGATCGGGGCGAAAAATGAGGTCCTGAGGGTGAGGACGGCTCTGAAGGGGGCCCCTTTGAAAAACGGCCACGCTTAGAGGAGTCGGCTGTGGTTTTCTTTTGTTATTGAGCCAAAGATAAAAAATATGCCGATCTCCTCCGAAGCGTCGGCTTTGAAAGATGCAGCTGTGGCACTAAGCCTGGCTGCCTCGGTCTCCTTGCCGGCTGACAAGGCGACCTTTCGTGCCGTGCCGGATTTGGCAAAAATAATATTAGCCGCCCAGTCGACTTTTCTGGTGCGTGACTAAATCTTTGGTTTGGTTTGCATTTGATGTTTCTTGGCACATGACGATCCTTTATTTTGCAGACGGTTGGAAGGATTGCAGAGTTGGGCTGCCGCCAGCATGACGCTGTTGAAAGGATTGGCCGTTTGCAATTTGAAATTGAGGGTCAAAGGAGCAGGGCGGAGTTCGAGGCAATGAGAGTCGCGATGGAAAGTGCGCGAGCCGAGGCTGAGAAGGAAAGGGCCAAAACTGCTGATCAACTCAGGTCTGACGTCGAGGAAAGGGAAAATGCGAGCGAGGAGTTGCTCAACTTAGCCAAGGAGGTGCTTGCCAAGCTGGAGGCCGAGTTTGGAGAGTTGAAACAGGCTAAGAAGAAAGCTGACTCTGAGTCCTCGGTGGCGTTCGAGGCTGGGAAGAGCTCCGCCTTTAAGGACTATGTAGAAGAAGTCCCCAAATTCGAGAATCGGGGGTTCAAACACGACTGGCTCACAGCCCTTGCCGCCGCTGGAGTTAGATTGGCCACGCCAATTTCCTATGATCAAGTGGACGTTGAGCCGCTTGAGTCTGACCCTGAGACTTGATTTGGGAGACATTCTAGTTTTGTTAGATTTTTCTCAATTTCAATGTCTGTTTTTGTTTAGTAGATTTTCATCTGTGTTGGATTTTCATATGTAAAATGTCCGCTGTTAGCGCCCAATTTATGAATGAAAATTTCATATGCTTTCAAGATATTTCTCATATTGTTTGTTATATGAGTAGACAATTAGGAGAATCAGTGGTTAGGACAAAATTCCAAGACTATGTGAGACGACAGACTTACAAACTGACTGAACTTAGCGATCTGATTAAAACAATGAATCTGCCCTTGCCCCAGTGAGTTCATGATCGTAGAACGCCGAATAACACGTCCCATAAGAATCTTGTGTTGAGGCATCGATTCGGGGAACGACTGGGGCACTTAAGCCGACTAGATTGATGAATCTGCCCTTGCCCCAGCGGGTTCGCGATCGTAGAACGCCAAATAACACGTCCATAAGAACCTTGTGTTGAGGCATCGATTCGGGGAACGGCTGGGGCACTTAAGCCAACTAGATTGATGAATCTGCCCTTGCCCCAGCGAGTTCGCGATCGTAGAATGCCGAATAATACGTCCATAAGAACCTTGTGTTAAGGCATCGATTCGGGGAACGGCTGGGGCACTTAAGCCGACTAGATTGATGAATCTACCCTTGCCCCAGCGGGTTTGCGATCGTAGAATGCCGAATAACACGTCCATAAGAACCTTGTGTTGAGGCATCGATTTGGGGAACGGCTGGGACACTTAAGCCGACTAGGTTGATGAATCTGCCCTTGCCCCAACGGCTTCACGCTCGTAGAACGCCGAATAGATGCGATTGGGGCATATGATTCGTTCGGCCCCGGGTAGTTGGCGCTTCAACATTGAGGGGATTGCCTCGGAGGTGCTGCCCCCGTAGGGAATAAATGGGCATGTACTTCATGAACGAGGGTCCTATTTATGTGCTCATTCAGCATTTCAGTCCAGTTGTTTGAGGAAGATTGAACAACCGCAAATGTCAAATAAACTTTTCTTTAACAACAGAGGCGAAGCGAAGACTCTAGCTGAGCTGAGAGGAGCTATGAGTCGAAGCGGTGAACCTTCACGCAAGGGCAGTAGGACTTCGAGGGATCGGGAGAGGTGCCAATCTCCTCGTTGTCATAGTAGGTCGCCCAGGAGGGACAAACAGCCACAACGTAAGTCTCCTCAGCTTGGTTCCGACAGACAACCTGACGTGACTCCTCGCCCATTGAGTTTTGCAGTCTTCGTGGGTAATAGACCAATGACAGAGGCAGACTCGATCATTCGAGATCCGAATGTGGCAGTCGAGTTTGCTCGACAGATTTTCCAGCCCGAAGTTCAGCAGTCGATGGTAGGTCGACAGGATTTCGAAGTGTTTCGTGAAGGTGTTCACGAGGCGGTGAGGGGACTGTACACGGCTTATGAGATCGGCATGCGTCTCCGCCCCGCTCGCCGCTACATAGAACAGAGAGATGAACGCATTCAGAAGTTAGAAGCTTGCGCTGAGAAGACCGAGCGCGAGCTAAGGAAAATCAAGTCTGCCGGGCCCCAATCAACCAGTCACCCGAATCCGGTTGTTGAAGAGAGGGTTACTCAGAGGCTGATTAGCGATGCGATCGCCGATCGTAATATGGCTAGCATGTTCGCGATCGAGACTGCGAGGGGTACGGCCTATGAAAAAGGCTTCCATGACGGCCGAAAGGTCGAAATTCAGAAGACCAAGGAGAAACTCATCGAAGAAGTTTGCCGATGTGAAAATCGTGGATTTAGGCACAGTTGGATCAAGGTGCTTCGGCAAGCTGCGAGTCTCCAATCGGGAGGGTTGGATTCGCCGTTTCTGTTGTATCAACGGAATGATTTTCCCTTCTCCGTATTCGAAATTGAGAAGAGTGATGACGAAGACGCCGCTGAACCCACGAAATCCTTGTAATGCTTACGTAGATTGAAAGGGAAATTATGTATTTATTCGCTGAATTTAATAAAATGCTTAGTTCTCAATCTGTAGCGCACTTGTTATTTATATTAGTACTCATTTTATTCTGAACATTCTTGTTTGAATACTTGCATTTTTCGGCCCTCGTTTACGGAGGCTGTACTCATTTTATTGCAACTTTGCTTCATTGAAAATTTTATTTGGCACACACGTATTTTCTGCGGAGGCCTTTTCGGCCTGAAGGCATCATGCGCCGATGGGGCTCTGAATCTGGAGGCTTTTTCGGCCCAAAGACGTCATGCGCCGATGGGGCTCAAAATTCGAAGACAGTCGGCCCATCTATAATTCATGTTTATATAATTAGGCCATTTTAATAAGGCAAAAATTAGTGCATGAAGTGGCTGTGGCATGTATCGATCGGCATGGGGCCAAGATGCTCGGCCGGTTAGATTAATAAATCTGCCCTTGCCCCAGCCAGTACATGGACTTCAACGCATTCGCCCATAATTGCCGTCTATATAATTAGGCCGTTTTAACAAGGCAAAAATTAGTGCATGAAGTGGCTGCGGCAAATGTCGCTCGGCGTTCATCGTTTGGAATTCAGTGTTAATGAAATCGCCTCGGGGCCACTGCAAAGATTTTAGAAATAAAATGCCTCAGATTTGTCGCTCCAGTGACTTCGCTTTCTGTGCACAGGCTCGTTTTAAAATGATTTTTTTACGTGGGGTTACGTAAGTGTGATCGTCGAATGGAGCTTTTCTTCAGCAGGGAAGAAGCTCGGACTCTAGTTGAGTCTGATATTACGACGAATCGCAGCGGGGAAAACACTCGCACGGGAGGCAGGGCGCTCAAGAAACATCAGCCTTGAAGTCGTCAAAGCAGATCACCTCGAAAGGAGAAACAGTGATGGCGAAGTTGTCTGCAACCGCGGCCGAGAAATGGGGCCGACGTAGCTCCGCGGCTATTGAGTATTACTGTTTTCGTAGCGAATTCCTTTCTTGTCTTGGATCTTGGCCTTGACATTGTCTATAGTGCCAAAGGTTTCCGCCTCAAGGGCGATTATCTCGTTGGTGTGAATCGTGGACTCAAGCGCGGTCAGATCAAAGCATTTTCAAGTTGCGAGTGCCCTCTGATCAACGGGCATTGATTTGGCGCTGCCGCTTGTACAGCGCGATGGCGTTTTTTGTAATTACTGTTTAATTGAATAAAATGTTTCATTCTAAAAGTTTATCTCGTTCTGAACTTTTGTATGTTTGATTTGGGCATCTTATTTTGAATGCTGGCACGTTTTGTCTTGTTCATGCGATTGTACTGGTTTCAGCCTACATATCCCTGCTTAGGTGTGTAAATGTTTTCATTGTAGAAGGGCGCTCCGAATCAGGAGACTTTATCGGCCCGAAGATGTTACATGCCGATGGAGCTTCGAATCCGGAGGCTGGATTTGGCCAATCGTGACATCCACGAAGGTCGCTCCGAATCTGTAGGCTGGATTTGGCCAATTGTGAAATCCACGAAGGGCGCCCCGAATCGGGAGGCTTTATCATTCCAAAGACGCCGTGCACCGATGGGGCTCCGAATCCGGAGACTTGATTTGGCCAATCGTGAAATCCACGAAGGGCGCTCCGAATCCGGAGGCTGGATTTGGCTAATTGTGAAATCCATGAAGGGTGCTCCGAATCGGGAGGCTTTATCGGCCCAAAGACGACATACGCCGATGGGGCTCCGAATCTGGAGACTTGATTTGGCCAATCGTGACATCCACGAAGGGCGCTCCGAATCCGGAGGCTTTATCGACCCAAGGACGCCATACGCCGATGGGGCTCTGAATCCGGAGACTTGATTTGGCCAATCGTGACATCCACGAAGGGCGCTCCGAATCTAGAGGCTTTATCGGCCCAAAGATGCCATGCGCCGATGGGGCTCTGAATCCGGAGACTTGATTTGGCCAATCGTGACATCCACGAAGGGCGCTCCAAATCCGGAGGCTTTTGAACTGGATTGCAGAGTCAGTAAACAGGCATCTTTGCATTACAGAAGTGGAAACTGTACATGGTGAGCCGTTCAGAACCAATATCATTCCCATTAGTTGAGTTTTGTGATAGAATTCGCACAAGTGCGTTAGGAGCAAGGTCGCGTGCCTAATTCTCCATCAACCAGCCTTCTGTCATCCAAAAATACTCAGGGGCTACTTTATCGGCATGCAGCGGCGCAGCTGGATGCGTTGATCAGACGTCTTGAGAAGCCGCTACCGGTATCACCTATAGCTTCCGTGGCTTCTTATCACAAAGCCATCCGACTTCGTCGAGACTCTCAATTTGACGCTTCAATGGAGTTGACCTACGTCTCCGTTGGTGTCTTTCTAGAAAGGAGATAGCATGCTTGTGCGGATTGCCGGGAACTCCGGATTTGCTCAACGCCGTGTTCGATCGGGAAACGTAGCAGCTAATGATAGGTGCTTGGTACGGCCCGAATAGTATGCAACCAAGTCCGCCCTATGATGAGGTTATACGACAAAGGGAGCTTGACAACCAGGAATTCCACTTCCACCGAACGGGTAACGTGATTTTCCCCAATGGATACTCCGAATTCGCGTTGAAGCCGAACAATGGATGAGGAGCCGGAGACAGGTCTGATTCGTTGAAACCGAGTTTGATGAAGGTCTCGTAATACATGACCTCCAAAGTGCCCCCCTGGTCAACGAGGACGCGTTCAACGGTAAACCGGTTCACGTGTAGTTCAATGACCAATGGATCAATATGGGGTAGTGTTATGCTGATAAGATCGGAATCGTCGAAGATAATGCTCGGCGCTTGGTGGGGCTGTTTCATTTGTGCGCAATGCTCCTGGGGGGCTGAATGGAGGTGACTCCTGCCGAGGGGAGGTGACTCCTGCCGAAGGGCGAAAGTTTTGATTGTGCTTTTCCAGACGTGTAGCTAGAGCCGACCATCTTGGACCAATTCCTCAAGGTGGTCTTTCAAGGCATAACAGCTGTCCGTATCATGACCGTGATCTTTGTGATATTCAGAACATCTATCCCACCTTCTCGTGTCAGGAGGTCCCACCATCTTGGACGGCCATTTGAAGAATGGAAGATGTTGGATCTTGGGCATAATTGAGCTGATTGGCTCTGACGGCTTTGTATATTTCTTGTCGGCGCGCTTTGTGCGCCTGCTATCGACCTGCAGTTGCTCATTGGCTTGGTGTGGGCAGCGATCGCTGGATCGGCGAGAATCCCGTCTCTTGTCTCGTTTAGTCCGCTGTCGTAGTTCAGGGCTTTGAGGTGGTGCAGAACTTATTGGCTGAGCGATTTTGGGAGGGGCCGTTTTGTTGACCACGTGTCCGGCTTTAACCTGCAAGGCGTCATCTTCGACTTTGCAGTATTCCTCTACTTTCTTCATCAACCCCCAGGCTGTTTTGGGGGGTCTTCTAGTCAACGAACTGCGGAGGGCACTATCTGGGTGTAGTCCCATTTTGAAGGCGGTGATGGCCATGGAGTCGTTGCAAACGTCATCGACAAGGTTAAAGCATTCCCAATATCGCGTCGAATAAGCTCTTAGTATTTCTCTTGGCAGGATTTGCATTGCCCAGAGGGAGTCGGCTTGCTTTGGCTGGACTTCGTTGGTAATGAATCTGGATCTAAAGGATTTCTGTAGTTGGTTGAAGGTTTTGATCGAAGCCGGCTCCAGTTTATAATACCACCGGACCGCCAACGGTCCCAAACTGCTAGGAAATATTCAGCACATGAGGGCCTCGTCGTCTGCATGCAATGTCATGGCCTACTTGTAATGGCGGATGTGGTCGGTGGGGTTTGATTTGCCGTCGTACAAGGTGAACAACAGTGCTTTAAATTTCTTTGGTAGCGCAGCCTTTACGACCCATCGTACGAAGGGATCGTGTTGGTCTTCATCCGAACTTTTCCTTCTTCGCTTATGCATTGTACAGGGACTTTCTTCGGAAGAACTGGTGGTTTTATGTCGTCCCTTCTTCTTGGGCTCCGGGGATAATGAGTTAGAGTCGCTATCAGTGTCTTGTCGTGCTCGAGGTTGTCGACCACCTGCCTTCGGAGATCGTTCCGGATTTAGGCACGCAGCTTGTTTGGACTTTGCCATTTCCAAGGCCAAATCTTCACGAAAACATTCGTTCTCAGCGATCATGTTCTCCAGCCTCTGTTCATTTTGCTTTGCTTGTTCCATGATCGCCTGCATTGTCTCGTGCTCCAAAGTCGAGGGTGAGGCAAAATTCAAGGCATGTCGTATGGCGATAGTCTCTGGTTCAAGCAAGTTTGTTGGAGTAGTTTCATCGTGAGGTATAGGGTCGATAGTGACTATCGGAGGATCTTCTGTCACGCTCACCATGGATGTGCTTGAGTATTCCTACAGACGGCACCAATTGTGGGGATGTGGTTTGGAAATACTCTTCAGGATCCTGGGGAACGCTCGTGATCCTCTTCTGGTCACCTGAAAAAGAATAAACACTACGGTCGGGGGTGCCAGAATTAGCACTCCGACGGGCAAGTTGGTATCTACACTTGAGGAAGCTTGTATTCTAAGTTAAGCACAGTAATTCTCACATACCTCTTTAGAACTGAAGATCTTGTATTTATAGTACTCTCTTGGGGCCTGGCCCACTCCTAGTCCTTGCCATGTACTTCTACACAGCCCTTGTTTCACTGGCAGGAATGCCGGCTCTTTTATTCGGCCCCTCAATTGGATAAGGTCAATGCCGAATAGAAGTTATGTTCTGGACCTGATTGGTCCGCTCCTGTTGATGCAAAATTATTCGGCTCCCACAAGTTATTAGCATGATGAGCCTTGGTTTTAGCTTTTGTTTTGAGAATAATAGTGGTAGCATTTATTTGGGAACAATTTTTTATGATTTTGGTTATCTTTTAGATGGTTTCTCAGTTTTGGATGTGGATGATTCTAGTTTTAATAAAAATGTCAATGGCTATGTTTCTTATATTGCATCTATTTGTGATAACGATTCTAGGAGATGACATGCTAGATTAGGCCACATAGGGAAAGACAGGATGACTAGATTTGCTAGAGAAGGCCTTTTAGGCCCACTTGCTAGAGTCACTTTGCCTACTTGTGAGCACTGTCTTGCTAGAAAGACAACATGGAAACCATTTGGGAAAGCCAAAACGACATCTATCCCATTATAGCTTATTCATTCTAATATATATCTGGACCAATGAATGTGAGGGCAAGGCATGGAGTCCCTTATTTTATCATATTTATAGATGACTGCACGCGTTTTGGCCATGTCTAATTGATTTCTCAGAAGTTAGAAGTGTTGGATTTCTTTAGATGGTATGTTAATGAGGTTGAGAATCAATTAGACAAGAGCATTAAGGCTCTAAGGACTGACTGGGGATGCGAGTATCTATCTGAGTAATTTAAAGTGCTCTGTGAGGAAAAAAGAATTATCAGGCAATTGACACTTCCTGGGACTTCGCAGCAAAATGGTGTAGCGAAGAGAAGGAATTGCACATTGCTTGACATGGTTAGATGTATGATGGCGCAAGCTAATCTTCCCATTTCGTATTGGGGAGATGCTTTGTTGACTGCTGCCTACATTCTTAACTGTGTGTCCTCAAAATTAGTTCCTTCCACCCTATATGAGATATGGACTGGCAAAAAGCCCAATATGGGCAATTTGCGGCCTTGGGGTTTGGTAGTTTATATATACAACGCTTCTCATAAGTTTGGAAAGTTGGGCCCTAGAGAAAAGAAGTGTATCTTCATTCACTATAATGAGCATTCTAAGGGCTATGTGTTTATTGGGTAGCATCTGGACGGAAGTGTGACTGAAATTGAGTCACGTGACGTGGATTTCCTAGAGGAGGATTTCCTTAGCAGAGGTGAGGTAACTAGAGACGTAGAGCTCTATGAGATGGAGGATCTACTTGAAGGCACACCTAGTAGCCTAGTAGAGAATAAGGAAATAATCCCTCAAGCTGCTAGGGACAGCGGGAGCGATTTACCTGCCCATGGATTAGATCCAATAGATGAGGATTCTCAGGACTCTCAACTGCGTAGAAGCAAACGTGGAGCTATACCCCGTTGTCATTTTGAGATTGATGGGGAAGCATTCATGATTGCTCCAAGTGATGAGATGGAGCCTAAGAATCTCAAAGAGGCTCTCTTATCCCCTGCTAGTAAAGAATGGAGTGTTGCCATGGATGAAGAAATAGAGTCTATGAAGAAAAAGCATGTCTGGGACTTGGTTGATTTGCCACCAGGGCGCAAGACTATTGAGAACAAATGGGTTCTTAAAATCAAGCGCAAGACGGATGGTTCCATAGAAAGGTATAAGGCTTGCCTAGCAGCGAAAGACTACACCTAATTAGAGGTTGAGGAACCCTTTTCACCAGTTGTGAGGTTTGCCTCTATTCGCCTAATTCTGGCCAAAGTAGCTCAGTTGGACTTAGAGCTATATCAAATGGACGTTAAGACTGCATTTTGCAATGGAAAATTGGATGAAGAGATCTATATGGATCTACCAGAAGTCTTTGTGGCAGTAGGTCAGGATCGCAAAGTTTGCAAGCCTTAACAATCTATTTATGGCTTAAAGCAATCATCCAGACAGTGGAATCTGAGATTTCATCGAGCCATTGTTTCTAATGGGTTTACGATGATCGATGAAGATCACTATGTGTACGTTAAGCGGTCCAAGGACATTTTTCTGATATTGTCATTATATGTGGATGACATATTATTGGCTGGAAATGACAAGGAGATGATTGTCGCCACTAAAAAGTAGTTGTTCTCTATATTTGAGATGAAAGACATGGGTGAAGCGAGCTATGTGCTCAATGTTAAGATCCTTAGGGATTGCACTGGGAGACTTCTTGGTTTGTCTCAAGAGACTTACATTAAGACTATTCTAGAGCGATTCTAGATGTAAAGCTGCAAACCCATTGACACTCCTGTTGCGAGAGGCGAGAGCCTAAGCCTTGATATGGGTCCTAAGACTCTAGAAGAGAATGAAAAGATGGCACGTGTACCCTACGCGAATGTTGTTGGAAGCTTGATGTATGCTATGATATGTATACACCCTGACATTTGTTATGTAGTCAGATTGGTGAGTCATTACCAATCCAACCCAGTACTAGCATATTGGAAAACAGTTAAGAGGATATTACGATATCTTAGAGGGACTGCAGACTACACACTTTGCTACAAAAGTTCAGATCTACGTCTAGTTGGCTATTGTGATGCTAACTAGGGAGGAGACTTAGATGAGCAAAAGTCCACTTCAAGATATGCTTCCATGCTTAGTGATGGTGCAATTTCTTGGAGCAGTAAAAAACAATCTTGTATTGCCTTATCGACAATGGAGGTTGAATTTATGGCTTGTTCATCTTCCATTCAGGAAGCCGTTTGGTTGAGGAGATTCCTGCAGTATTTGGATATTGTCACACACACTTCAGACCCTGTGACTATCCATTGTGGCAGCATGGCTGCACAGTACCACGGGAGAACCAAACATATTAATGTAAGGTTCAACTTTATCAGAGACATTGTGGCGCAGAAAGAAGTGATCCTGGAGTACATCCCTATGAGTCGCATGATTATGGACCCTTTGACTAAGCCCATTGCTAAAGATGTTTATCTTACTCCTATTAGGGCTTTAGGACTGTGTAGGTGGTGATACATGTGTATTCAGTTGAACTCTCATTTTTTTTTGGGGGGGGGGGGGATATTTATTCCATTAGTTTTCATATTTTTTTCTATTACACATTTATGTTTACTACATTTTGCAATGGTTTGTGAATTAGCACACACAGAATAAATAAATTTGATGTTAGCAGGCAAGATTGGCTCACTCACACGAGCAATCACCCTTAGCGCTAGGTAGTGAGCGAGGATGAGACTAGTGGCATATTATATTTGGAGCCAAGAGAGAGGCTAAAATTATCCATTAGCTATGTCTCTTTGGTTGGAGCCAAGATGAGGTCTTGTTAGAGACTGACCATGGATATGAGAGTTCCCATTTTTCCATGATGTACCTGTTATGGATAGCCAGATGCGAGATCCCATTTGATGCATGAGAGGCGAGCAAATAGAGAATTCGAGTCAGACGCTAGGAAGCGACTTGTGCGGTTAACAAATATTGGACTAAGATATGTATGGTGTGTGAGTTTAACATCACTCTTTGGAAGAGTTACTCCACTATAGCATGTATCTGTACTATATGTGCATATCGACCCGTTAGCAAGGTGAGAGAATGGATCTCTGCTTCCTCACCATGTGAGTCCTAAAAGTCATTTTTCCAAAGACTTCACTTTGTGCCCTTCGTGACCTTTGACTATGTCATAAGATAAGGAGTTGATGTTCAGCTACTTTGGTATGCTGCCTGCAGTCAATGTATGATTCGGCTTTAAGGGACATTACCGGGAAATCGATCAATTCCGAGTAAAATGATATGAAGGTGAAGAGAAGATCATCTAGTTCTACATCTTTGCTCTATATTCACTGTCGACAACTAACATCGCTCTATATGGGATGCTGATTGGTGTGAATATAATGCGGGACCTAGGAGGGTCAAACATGCTCTTTGAGGGATTAGAGATGTTTTGGACCGATGTAGCTAGATGGGCCTGGGCACATGAGACACTATTTTTATTCTTTTTGGGTTAATGTCTCTATGCTAGCTCATGTTGAATTTCTGGTATAGAGCTCCCATATGCAGGTGTTCTCAGCGGTTGTACGGTTCATTGGCTAGTATGAGATTGTTCAATATTTGGGGAGATTGAGATTGAGATGTGGTAATGTCATGCTAACTCATGTGCGAGTGGGAGATGTTGGAAATTGGGCTGAGTATTGGACCCGGATTTGGGCTCCCATGTGGTATGACCCATGACCCATTCAGATTACCCATCTTAATTTGAATTTGAATTTGAATTTAATGACTATCCTATTTGGATAACCCACTATCAATATCTATCATATCTTATCAAGAGATATGGATAGATGGTTAGATAGTCAGCCTATATATCTAATACAGTATATGGGATGTAGAATAAATCCAATAACGAATGATTTTTCCCATACTCTCTCCCATTAGAATAACGATCAAGCTTTTGCACTGTGACTAGAGTAGGCGATACTCATGCCATGGTATCACTCCATTGCTAGGTGTTCTTAGTTTGTGGTTTGTGAAGCACGTGATTTACCCACAACGTTCTTCGTTTCGGATTCTATCACTTAAGGTATGGTTTGAATCTTTTTACCCGTTGCGTTATTTGTATCTTACAATGTTAGCAAAGGATTGTACTTGTTTTATGATGTCAACCTAGTTGGGATTGTATTACTATGTTACTTTTTGTACTACACTTGATATTTATGTTAATCATTCTTATCTTTGTACTTCAGATTTTCATCAATAAAGTTCCTCTTTTTGTTGATTAAAAAAAAATTGAACCAATAACAGGCCAAACTAGACTAGTTTTATTTTTTATAAGCATGTAAGGGTGATTACTAAACTGTTCAAACTTGATTTGAAAACTTAGCAACTATTAAAACGTGTAACAATCCAAAATTTTAATTATCTTTTAATTTCGTATTAGTATTATTTAATCACAATTGAGAAAATTTATAATTTATTTTGCAACTTTGTATGTGATTTTATAAAGGGCACTTACGGGCTGGTCCTATTGATATGACTTATTTACCTGTAAGTCTTATTCATATTTTACCTATCAATATTCCAAAATGACCTCCATTAACATTCTTCATCCCAATTATCAACACTTTTATGAATCTCCCTTCGCCCACCTTTGGCCACCACCTTCGGCCGCTGGTGGCCACCTTCGGCCACCATCTCTTACCGCCATTGGACTCTAGTGATATTTTTCGACGAGTATCTCTGGCTGTCGTCTCTTAAAATGTTTGTTCAACAAACACCTCTGGCAATATTTTTTCTACAATTCCTTGACCATTTTTACAACCAACTCTCATCTCCATTACATCACCACTTCCACCACCTTTTCAGATATGATATGATATGACATGAGAAGAGAAATGAGGAATGAGGAGAAAAGTTTAGCAGTGATAAATTTATTAGTGTTTTTCAGACCATTTTAATCAACAATTCTCTCTTATTTTGAGACGCATTCATTTATTCATTCACAAAAACAAATTTACACACTTACATAACAGGAGAAAGTAAAGAAGGGAGGAAAAAAAATTATTAGTGTTAAATTTATCACTGATAAATGGTCTGTTCAAATTTATTACGGATAAATGTTAACCGTGATAAATTTATTACTGATAAATAACCAAACCATTTAATCAATACTCTTTTACATTCTTACACTCATACTCACATACATACAATTTCACTTACATATTCATTCGCATTCACATTCGCAGATTTACACACACAAAAAAAGTATAAGGCTGATAAATTGTCTTGAGACATTTTAAACTAACTTAACAATGTTAATATGGAATTTCTATTCCATATTGGGACCTTTACTACCTTTGAACTCTATGAATCATGTGTTGTCATCTATTTTTGTTTTGTTTTGTTTTTTTTTTCCTAAGTCATTCTCATCCTAAAGTGTATCTCAGGGATGTCGACTTGAGCCTTTTTGTATTGGAACAAGTCTGAGAAGGATGGGAATACTCTAAGATTGATTTTTTCCTAACTTGAAAGTTAAGTCCGCTCGAGCAGTTCTTTGGTCGCTTGAGCTCTCAATCCATCCATCTAGTTTTGTATTCTGAAGTCTATCAGATTCGACCATATCTAAACCAAAATGGTTGTCGGAGTACAATTCTTTCTCTATGTTTGTCTCTTTCCTTCAATCTCTCTATTTTTCTTTTTTTTTTCTTTGCTACGCACTTCTCTTTCCCTGTTTTAATAGAGAAATTTTTTAAATTCTAAACAATTTTTTTTCAAGTTTTAATTATAGGCGGTAAAATTTGTAAAATTTTTTAGTTTCAGTTTTTTAGGTGCTAAAATGAATTATGATTTAAAACTGTAAAATTTGTGTGGTTTCATAACATGTTTTAAAATTATAAAATTTTACAGTTTCATAATATGTTTTTTAGTTTGATTAATAAGAAAAAATGCTTAATAGAATTATGATTTGAAACTGTAAAAAAAATTATAGCTTTAAAGCATTTAAACCCTACAAAAATTGAAAAATAACCTTTGGTTCTTTTTTTTTTCCCCATTATTACTGTTTTTTATTGTTACTTATTTATTTTTATTTTTTTTATTCAGTTGGTTTATATTTAGCACATTTTGCTATATCTTTTTGCTCTCATTTTTTTTATTTACTCTTTTTTTAGTAATATTCTGAACATTCCAGTGAATCTCTGACAATATTCCTGATTTCTAGCGACGTTCTGGATATTTTGGCGACTTTTGGTGATGTTTAGAACACTCTGATAAATTTTTGGCAATACTTTGACCACTATTTGATGGAAGTCTGGCGGTGGTACAAATATTTTGTTTGGAGTGTAAATCACTGTTTGGTTTCAATTTTCTAGATTCAATTTTTTGGAAATTGAGTTTTTTATTTTTCATATTGCTTTGTTTTTAGTGAAAATTTTAAGCATTTTTTATTTTTTATTTTTTTAGGTGCACTTTATTTAGATGTATCCAAAAAGTAAAATATTTGTAAAAAAATATTTTAAAAAATCAATAAAAACAGAAGAATACGAAAATATGCTAAATTCTTGTATTTATTTATTTACTTATTTTTGGTCTTTAGTGAATGATGGGTCGTTTTACACACAAAAAATAAACACTAAATTGTACCAAAATTTCTTAGAATAACGGTAAGTTCAGGTATCGATCCATAGGGACAAACATGAAATTAAACTAATTCAATTGTTAAATTCCTAAATTAATTTTGATAACAAAATAGATGGTTCATACACTAATAAGAATTAAAATGAACTAAGAAATTAAAATTGACAATTAAAAATGAAGTTGGAGATACTGATTTTAGGAAAATCCTAGTGTTATGAATTCTCCACTAGTTACATAAATAAGGTCTCAAATTGGAAATCAATTGTGCTATGATTCAAACCAAATAATACTTCACAAGTAGAAGTTTAAAGCATTGATCAAGAAGATTGTCATGTTTAATGTACATGCATGAACCATTTCAAGTAGCACGAGTCGTTCACTATAAACTAAGATAACAATATGACTGGTCCCTCATAGTACGACTCGTCTCATACCTTGAATATGAAAGAATAGAAAATCATTGCAAGGAAAGCATTCAACAATTATAGACTTGAAGAGAATAATGAAAAATATATTTAAAAACTTCTTAAACACCTGTTGACACCATAAATAGTAATAATATTATTATGTCTATTGTTATTATTACAGGACACATGGTACTTTCTTGATCAATCAGGAGTTAAGAGAAGTTACAAAGTTAGTGGTCTTGCATGGTGGGACATGGAAGACAAGGTGGAAGAAGGTAAAGCATACATGAATAATAAGTGGCATTGTGGGAATGAAGGTGGAAGAGTGGGTGGTTATTGGGTAGTTATTGCTGGAAGTTGGTTACATTTACGGACCCATAACTAGATCCAGAAACTAGTTTATTTACTTTATTTTCTAATTCTTTAAATTCCAGTCTTTGCATTCATGTACTACACTTTAAATTCCTAGGAGTAATTCTAAGTTAGTATGTTGTTGTAATCCCCTTCGAAGCTGTGAAAGTGCGAAGGTACTATTGTAAGCTCTTGTTTATTTAATGAAGTTTGATTTCTGATACTGTTTTTCCCTCTTTCTTACCCTTTGATTAGACTTCTTAATTTTCTCCTAAAAATAAAGCCACCAGTAAAAGTCCTCTTTATTGAGGCCAAAAGAACTTCGAAGCAATCGTCTGACTAATTGGTTGGCATTTATTAATCTTTGTAAAGACTTATTGATCATTACTGGCACACTCGAATTACATTTCTAACCTTCAAAAGCCAAAAAAGCTAACATATATTTTTGACACACCCAGTGGGACTATCATTATAATGGCTAGACAAAGACGACAAGGAGAAAATGAGCGCCTTGAAGAAGGCAAAGAAGAAGAAATGACAAACGAATTGGATTTTGCCATTCAAATTTATCAATATGAAATAAATTTGCGTGTGTAACGTCCCCAAAATAACTAGAATAATCCAACTCCAAACAGTAGTACAATGTGATATAAATAAAATAAGAAGTTTTCATTCATCAGAGTTAACGTACAAAAGATGACACATGCGATATACACTCATAAATTGTTCATCCTGAACCTACAACATGTGTTACAAGATGAAATACAGAACGGAAGCTAAATATGTATTCATATGCCCTGATGGCTTACATCTTTCCAAGACCATGCTTGGTAACAAAAAAAAAAAAGTCATAAGCTCAATACAAATAAAGCTCTAGGCTTGTACAAAAGATAAATACAAAGTAAACAAAAGTGAGTCTTTAGCTCCACAATCCGCCCAAGCCAAGTCCTTAGCAGAGGCATATCACCAATAACTGAAAATGTTTTTCCTAAGTAGGGTGAGCCAAAGCCCAGTAGAAACAATCTAGCATAATATATGGATCTCAACAAAGATATAAGTATGATATGCGTATACAATGCCCATGATAAAATCATTCGTATTCTTACGAGATCATAATATGACAAGTTTCGTATTTCAAGCCATTTTATCTTAATTCATTCATGACAATTCATTTTATCTCAATGCATGACCCAAGTTCATTATTATCTAGACAACCCAAATGAGGCTACAACTCAGTGGTTCTCTAACCAATACAATCATTACACAAACACTTCAAATTTGTCATTTTACGAAAATTTTATCGGCTGGAATCGGCACCCATGTATACGCGCGGTTTTCGGGACTTTCACCCTGGACACACAGGCTAACTTAATTTACTGGAGTCCATCTCCTTTCTCCTCCCAAATATGAAATACATCTTCTTTCTTCTCTCAAACATCATACATATATAATGTATTAAAACATAGTCATGTTCAATGACAACCAATAAGAGATTAGTTTTAATTCATCTAATCCTCATGCAGTTTCTACAACAATCAAAGCTATGCTCCAGTGATAGCCCAAAACAAATATTTCTAAACAGATATACAATCTCTAAGACAGATAAATTATCCAAATTTCTGTAGAAGAGAGATAGCAAGTATCCAACTCCATCGTTTATATAAACATCTATCCAATTTCCCATTCGCCATACCAATTATATTATTTATACAAAATAATTATTCGAAACATTTTAGGGAAAAACTCTATTTTCTCCCAAATCCAATCTATGTGTCAAAATCAACTAATTTAACACAATACATCATCATATCTACACCCACAACCCTTCTCAATACCTTCATTTGAAAACCCGTCTTTGATCTTAAACCAAAACCCTAGGTTTGTTTAAAATCTTTCAAATTTCAACATTTTTACACAATCAATAGATAACTAAGTTAAAAATCATAGGAGAGTGTAGAAAGTCCATACTTCAAAGTTAGAAGACGAGCAAAGCAAGGAGAAAACTTTAAAGACTCCAAAATCGACTTTTGTTCGGATCAAAATGGAGGTCTTGAGATGCTTTACCTTTTTCCCAAAGACACTTGGGTAGAGAAACCAACGGATCTAGGTGAAAATGTAAAGAGAATGGGAGTTTAGTGAGAGAGACTCTAGATCTAGGGTTTTTGGAAAGTAGAGAGAGAGAAATGTGAAAAGGTGATGTAAAATGAGGTTGCTACGAACTAATATACGCATAGTCCACTCGAGCGCAAGAAGTGATGCTCGCGCGTCAGACACAATATGTTGTTCTGCTCCAGCGCAAGAAATGACGCTCGAGCTCAGAATGCACACCCCCAGTAGTTCTGCTGACAATAGACCAACGCTCGAGCGCAAATAGGACCGCTCGAGCATAGAATACACTCTCCCAGTAGTTTTGCTAACCTGCAAAAGTACTGAGAGTTTACAAAGCCCACTCGAGCGGAGGAGCAAAATTCTAGACAACAGGAGTTTGGAAACTAAGCAATCATCCTGTCCTAAACGCAACCACAACAATCCCAAAGCCAAATTTAAGGAGATAAAAGGGAAGCAAGATGTGACTAACAATATGAAACCATTAAACCCGAGTCCGGGATAAAACAAGAGTCATGTCAAAATCAGAATCGCTATAACCTCCTCCCTTAAGGAATTTCGTTCCCGAAATTTCAAATCAAGTTTTAAAGTTGTATTCAAACTAATACCAACATTGATAATCAATCATTTCCATCGCCATGACCCACTCTCCGGTCATCCATTCTCATCAACTCGATACACAAGTTTCAATATTGAAAGTACAATCCACATTTTCCAAAACATATACAATGCTTATATTAGAGCCATGTTTTCAAAACATATACAACATATACAATGTTTCCATATTTCATTGACATAACACAATTTCAATACATGCTCAAACGTCAATAAACGAATTCAGATACTTCTCACGTTCTAACTCACGTTCCCAAGTTAGTTTCTCAACCCTGTGATGTTTCCACAATACTTTAACTAAGGGAATAGTCATGCCTCACAAGACTTGGTCCCAGGTATCCAAGACACTCACCGGTATCTCCTCATACGAGGCATCCTCATCTACCTCTAAGTCGGTCCAATCCAACACGTGCGATAGATCCAACTCATATTTCGGAAGCATACTAATATTAAAGACATCATGAACCTCAGAAAACAGTGGCGACAAGGCCAAACGATAAGCTACCTCTCAGATTCACTCAAGGATCTCAAAAGGCCCAATGAATCGAGGGGACAACTTCCCACTCTTTCCAAACCTCATCAAACCTTTCCTAGGTGATATTTTAAAGCATAAATGGTCTCCTATCTCAAAAGACAAAGGTCTCCTCCTATGGTTGACATAACTTTTCTGACGACTCTGGGTAATAACCAACCTCTTACGAATAAGTGAAACTTTCTCCGTTGTTTCTCGGACTAACTCCGAACCCAACATTGGTGCATCACCCACTTCTGAGCAACACATAGGAGATTTACATAGTCGGCCATACAAGGCCTCAAACGGTGTCATACCAATACTCGATTGGAAACTATTGTTATAGGCAAATTCTACTAAAGGCAAGTGCCTCTCCCACAAACCCATAAAGTCGAGGATTCAAACCCGAAGCATATCCTTCAAATTCTGAATGTTGCACTCTAACTGCTCATCAGTCTGAGGATGATACGTAGTGCTAAAGGTCAATCTCGTGCCGAAGGCACTCTATTGGCTTTGCCACAGCTGAGCTGTGAAACGTGGATCTCTATCCAAAACAATCGACACTGGGACCCGGTGCAACCTCACTATGTCTCTACTATAAAGGTCGGCAAGATAATATACCGAGTCACTCACACATATAGGTATAACGTTCGCTGACTTAGTCAATCGGTCAACTACCACCCAAATGGCATCACTGCCCCGTTGAGTCCTCGAAAGGCCCATAACAAAATCCATCGTGACATGCTCCCACTTCCACTCGACTATAGGCAAGGGTTGCAACAAACCCGCTGGCCTCTGATGTTCGGCCTTCACTTGCTAACAAGTAAGGCACCTCGATACAAATGTGGCCACATGCTTCTTCATTTCCCTCTACCAAAACTGGTGACAAAGGTCGTGATACATCTTTGTGCCTCCCGGATGCACCGCAAGGCATGAATGGTGAAACTTTCGGAGTGCCTCCTTTCAGCAAGACTCCGGCAGGGAGAGACGGTCAAGGTATCTAGCACTCAAGTCGGAGTTCACGTTCAAGCCTCTTTCTACCTTCCCATTGAAGATCTTCTCCCAGAAGGATTCTACCTCAAGATCACTCTTTTATGCTTCTATCACTCGGTTTACAAGTGTAGGTTGTGCAACTATCGAAAAAAAGGTCGCAGACTCAATAGACTCACTAAGACGCAAGTCAAACTCCCCAATAGCACCAAACATCTCCCATTTCCTGATGGTAATACAAGCTACATTACTAATTGATTTCCTACTCAAGGCATCAGCCACAACATTGGCCTTTCCCAGATGATAATGTAGCTCAAAATCATAATCCTCTATAAACTTCTTCCACCTCATTTGCCTCAAATTCAAGTCTTTCTATGTAAACAGATATTTTAGACTCTTGTGATCAGAAAACACCTCAAACTTCTCACTATACAAATAGTGCCTCTAAATCTTCAAGGCAAAGATTACCGCCGCTAACTCTATGTGTGACTAGGGTAGTTTCTTTCATATGTTT
Source organism: Camellia sinensis (assembly GCF_055761805.1). NCBI lineage: Eukaryota > Viridiplantae > Streptophyta > Magnoliopsida > Ericales > Theaceae > Camellia > Camellia sinensis. The sequence continues at coordinate 64,987,770 of NC_138968.1, read as the reverse complement.
TCAACTACCGTGAGCCATAGGTCACTACTTTCCCCTCTTGCATCAAAACACAACCCAAACCTTCCCATGAGTATCACAATACACCGAATAGCCCAAACCCCTCTCAGGAAAAATCAAAACTGGAGTAATGGTAAGTCCAACCTTAAGCTCTTGAAAAGACTTCTCACAAGGCTCACTCCACACAAACTTGATCAATTTCCTCATCAGTCTAGTCAATGGTGAGGCTAGTCTAAAGAAATCCTTCACAAATCTACGATAGTACCCGGCCAACCCCAAGAAACTACAGATCTCAAAAGCATTCTTAGGTGGTTCCCAATCTTGTGTTGCCTCTACCTTGGATGAATCTAAAGTCACCCCTTCTCCAGATACCACATGGCCTAAGAACTTAACCTCTCTCAGCCAGAATTCACATTTCCCAAACTTGGCACATAGTTTGTGGGCTCTAAGTAACTCAAGTACTACCTGCAAGTGTTCCTCGTGCTCTACCTCAGAGGGTGAGTAAATTAGGATGTCGTCTACAAAGATGACCACGAAACGGTCTAGGAACTCATGGAAGATCGGGTTCATCAAATCCATTAACACAGCTAGTGCATGGGTTAGCCTAAAGGACATCAGTAGAAACTCATAATGGCCATACCGCGTATGGAATGCCATCTTCGAGATATCCTCTTCCCTTACTCTCAACTAGTGACAAACTGATCTCAGGTCTATTTTAGAAAAGCAACAAGACCCCTTCAACTGATCAAACAAATCATTTATATGAGGCATTGGGTACTCGTTCTTAATAGTTACCCGATTCAACTTCTGGTAATCTATACAAAGTCGCAACGCACCATCTTTCTTTTTGGCAAAAAGAGCCAGTGCTCCCCAAGGTGAAGTACTAGGGAGAATAAAACCCTTATCTAACAATTCCTGGAGTTAAATCTTCAACTCATTCAACTCGGCAGGTGCAAATCTATATGATGCCATAGAAATCGGTGTCGTACCAGGTACTAAATCAATAGAGAACTCGATCTCACGGTGAGGTGGTAAACTAGTAAGATCATTCGAAAAAACATCCGAGTATTCACAAACTACCCTTGGCAACTTAACTCGAACTTCATGACACTCAATACTCAAGAAGTTAGCAAAAAGGTAACTAAGCTCACTCCGCCCACGCGGATCATACAACAGTGGTAAGACTCTATCAACCCAGTCCCCCAAGAAATAAAAACAATTACCGCTTAGGGTACATACAGTAACCCTCTGATGGTGGTAATTTATAACAGTTCGATATAATGACAACCAATCAATGCCCGATATAACGTCAAAACTAGATATATCAATCAGTACAAATGCAAAAGGAAGTCGGCGATCGGCAATCTCTATGTCACAACCCCGACACCCCTACTTCAAAACAACCTCACCACCAATAGGTGGTTTTACACAGATAGAAGATGCTAATTGAGCCAACTCTAATTCCAAAACTTATGCAAATGCAGACCAGATAAATGAATGGGATGCAACCGTATCAATCAACACATTAGCAACTGAATTGCAAAATAAGAAGGTACCTCTCACTACCGAAGGCGCTTGTGCTAAATCTGGTGCGATAACAACATACACACGCCCTATAGGTCTCTGCTCAACCTGTTCACCCCTTGGAGCATAAGCTTGATGCACTGATTGAGCCGAAAAGGCTCCCTAATTGGCCCTTGAGGCCTGTGTTAACTGTACAGGCTGGTGACTCTATGTTTCTCTCGAACTAGACACACCGGGTGTGCCACCCAACTGAGGGCAAAATCGCTTCATGTGTCCCGTCTGCCTACACTGATAGCAAGTGAACGGCTAGCCTCTCCCCTGACTCTAGCTCTGTACGGGCAAACTGGAGACTTGTGACCCAACTAGCCACACTTGTAACAAGTGAAATCTCCTTGACCACCTCTCCCAGAACCTGAATTCGGCACTGGAAAAGTGGACCTAGATTGAGTTCCTTGGGACTGTTGTGGGGTAGGACCCTTCTGCCTCTTACTGTCCCCCTGAATATCCTAACTCCTCCTAGAGCCCCTCATCCTCTCCACCTCTATATGTATTATGGTCTCAAGATGAGTCGCCGCCTCCACAAGGCATCCATAGTCTCTAATCATTGACCCGACCACTTTGAACATGAGCCCAGTCCTCAATCGCTTCTCGAACTCTAAACAGCGGCGCTCCTCAGTCGCCACGAGTTCTGGTGTAAACCTCGACAGGCTGGTAAATGTGGCCTCAAACTCGACCACTAGAGTGCTTAACTGCTTGAGCTTGTAGAACTGGTCTCTCAACTTCTCCCTAACCGTGGGAGATAGAAACTTGTCTTGGAAGGCGCTGACAAAAGCCTTCCAAGTCACTCTAATGTGCCCACGTGCATACTTCCACCACTGACCTGTATCTTCCTTCAACTAGAAGGATGCTGTGGCTCGCCTTTTTTGCGCCCCCTCTCGGAAGCTCTGAAAGAAAGGCCTCACAGTTCAGACTCCCACAGTTCTGAATCTAATCTCACAAGTGCAATGTGAAACTGATAAACACCAAAGAGTCTAAATCCGACAAATCATTTTGGAAAATCGATTTTAAATCAAATAATGCCAAAATTGGACTACTTTTCCAAATATAGAGTCGCCACCTAAATATTTTATTTTTGGAGAAATTTAGAAAACCTTGACTCGTGCTTAAGGTCACGTGTCCGTCATCACCAAAGTTGCCTCGGCTAGGGAACTTAGGTACGAGAGGGGAAGGTCATGAATTGACCACCCCCGCTTATCCGATCAAAGATTGGTCTCTACTAATCATAATATGATTTTTTTATAAACATTATGTGCTCTTGTTCCGGTTATTAAACTAATGTTTGTTCTGGTTATTAAACTAGCTTTACTCATGTTTGTGATGCGCACAAGCAAGTATAGACTAGTTTGCTCAATTTGGAACAACTCAACTCATGTTTGTTTGTGAAAATGGTTTGAATTTGCCATCTCAAGTGGGCTTAAAGATTGCGAATTTGCCACCAAACATAGTGGGCTTAAAACACAATTTGCCACTCAACAAAGTGGGCTTAAAACATACATTTCTTGAATCGTTCCAATTCAAACAACAAGTCTTCATCCACAGGCATTCATGTAGTTTAGCATTTAAGTACATAGCCTCATGGCAAGTATGCTAATTATGGCATCATTCACACTTATGCAAGTATGTAAAGCATAAAACTCACCTAGTACTCCAAGTTAGGAAAACATGAGTTAGTAAAATATGCATGATTCCTAACTATGTTAAGTGTCTAATGCAACACACGCAATATGCAATTAATAGGTTCGGCTACTAATATGGCATATGAAGCAATTTGATAACATGCGTTTAAACACGTATTCAAAGAATTATTGAAATGACAATGCAGTTAGAATGATGCATTGAGCCTTAGTGCATGCAAGACAAATAAATGGATGCAAGCATAAGGTATGCTAATTTGAAATATGTCCCTAATCTAACCATCAAAAGCGATTAAATAAAAGGGAGAAAGATGTGGGGTTGGAAGACATACACACACGCATGCACACTTATTACAACATTACGCCCTCGCGAAGGAGGGTCCGAATGAATAAGAGCTAACTAGCTACGCTAATTGAGCTAACTAACTATTACAAAACTCGAAACTAATTAACTAGTTAACTAATTATTACAAACCGAAATCGAATAACTAGTTAAACTAACTAATTATCTACAACTCTTAATTAGCTACAACCAATTAATTACAACACATATTTAAGCTAGATACTTAAGAATTAAATAAGCTTGAAAGGCAAGGGAAGCTCATGCACGTGCTCGGTTTCCATCCGAAAAGCCATTGTTTTGCTGCTGCAAGCCTCTGTTTGCACATTTGATCACTAAAAATTTTGCCTATTTCCAGAACACCTTTGCTCCAACTTACCAACACACTGTACAAATTTCATTGGTGGCCGACGGGGGGCCGGTTGGCTACCAATGGTGGCCGGTCGGCTACTGGTGGTGGTCGGTCGGCCACTACTGACATGGACTCCCTTGCTGCAATAGAGAGCAAACAGAGCAAAACAGTGTATTTCTCATGGGTTGTTTGCACACTTTGCCTCTCATTTTCAAGGGGAAATCAAAGGAGGGAAAAAATCTTGGTTCATAAACCATCAATCAAGCAATTTCATTGCATGATGGCTTGTGAAACCAATTGTACAAGTTCAATAAATGCAAAATGAGAGCAAAAAGTCCATCACCCTATCATCCATGATCAAGGGCAATGGAGACCAAGGAAAGTGGCACATTTCATCACTTTTGCGTATGAAATGTCCCATTTTTCTTGTGTTCAAATTATCTTGCTTCTTTTACTTGCCAATTTTGTTTGCTAATTTTAATTGCCAAATCATTCTTTAATCTATTAAGTCCATTGGTGAGTGTCCTCTAATGGAAAGAGGGCTTAAACCAAAGGTTGTTTTAGGCATGAAAGAGACCTCATGCCATTGGTAATGAACCCCAAAAGGGATTAAACCATTAAGCAAAAATACCTCAATTTCATGCTTTAAACAAACAAATGATTTGAACCATTTTCAAAGAAAAATAAAATCAAGAAATGAGAGAGGTTGTAGAGATGATTAAGTGTTGGAAATGAGTGATAAAAGCACTAAAACATACAACCAACTCAAACCAATGGCGGTTAAAGCCCCAAAACATTAAGCTAGTGAAGGAATTTACACTACAACCATGCCATACAAGGCTCAAATGAGCCTACCAGCCCAAAATAGAGCTAAAATAGGTTATTTCAGAGAGTAAAACATGCTGGACTTGAGCCACAAAAATCTAAAACATTAAGCTAATACATAGGGCTAACTAGGCATGCAAACAAGACACAAAGAGGGGAGGCTAACCCCTCCAATTTTGGACTTCAAAATGAGTTTTTTACCACTGAAAAACCTCTAAAATTTAGTGGTCAAAAAGCACAAAAAAGTTGGTTTGAAAGTGATGAATAAAGGCACAAAAACTTTACAAACTAAGAAGCAAGAAGGGTGAACCACCCCCTAACTAAAAAGGGCTCAAACTACCACTTTTAAGCCACAAAAACAGAACTTTTTACAGTTTAAAACCAGCCCAAAAAAAGTAAGAAAAGATGGTAAAACAAGTATATTCAAACAAAGTAATCAAGGCAAGTGTTATACCTTTGAAGCAAAGCTCAAGTTTAGGCACCAAACCAAGCTAAAACCACTTGCTAGAGCTCAAAGAGGGTCTCAAATATCCTCATCCCAAAGAGAAGCAACTTTGATAAGGTAGTGTATGTAAAAGTGTAGAGAAAACAAGCAATTAAGCACAAAATTGCAAGCGAGAGAGAAATCTAGGGAGAGATTTTTTGTTCCAAAATTTCTAACCCTCAACAATGGGGGAGGAACCCTCATATATATAGAAAAACATGCATTGAGCTTAGAAACATCCTACCACACATGTGTAGGAAGATGCAGCTCAGTGTGCTAACAGCTGTCACAACTATCAACAAATATCTGAAAAAAGACACTAGTGGCCGTCGGCTACCACTGGTGGCCGGCCGGCCACACCAATGGCCGACAACCATGAGCCATGCCGACAGCCTACGGTTGTGGCTGACAGGTCACCAAAAGGTCCAGATACCAGGTTTTGGTCCAAAACAAGGCATAAAAAATGACAAGGTTTAAAGGCTTAAAGACAGGGAGCTCTGCTGAGGACTTCGAGCACTCAAAACGAACACACACAATAACAATCACCAAATGCACAAGTGATGACGTCCAAGTCTTGAGGATGGTCAAAAATGGGGTGTCTACCGTTGCCCCGCTTTGACAGAACAAGGAAGTCATGAAGTGATGGGTGTGAATGTCAAAGCCCAAAGACGACCCATTTTGACAAGGCCAAAGACTTGGAGAAACAAACAAGCAAGACAAAAACAGTTTCGCCCGTAGGCTGCCTACGTATCCTTTTGCAAGGAATCAAACTAGGGTAGTTCTAGGGCAAGATGCAAGTGGTATGCATGATGCAGGAACATAACTTATGATCATACAATGAGGCCATAATGAAACATTTTGATGCAAATGCTATGCAACGAAAATGCCACATTCAAACAAATCGAAACAAGGTATAACAACCTCAAACACAAAAGTAAGTAAATAAACACACCACACGTGGGAATCACGAACCAAACCATATTTCATACAGAAAGGATGTAAAAAAATTATGCAAACTTAACTACGCAACACGCAAGAAAGGCGAAGAGCGACTGCCGGGCACACCTGAGGTCTCAACCGAAATCCTAATGTGTTGCTCACATGAGGAAAATGGTGGTTTGAACACCGAGACACACCCGAATGTGTTAAACCAAAACAAACAACCCCAACACGTCTCACGCGCGAGAGGAAAACGTGATGTAAACACCGGGACGCACCCAAATGTTTTTAACCAAAAGGAACAATCCTAACGCGTCTCACGCGCATGGGGAAAACGTGGAGTAAACACCGGGATGCACTGGAATGTTTTTAACTAAAAGGAACAATCCCAACGCATCTCACGCGTGAGGGGAAAATGTGGTGTAAACACCAGGATGCACCCGAATGTTTTTAACCAAAAGGAGTGGTGTAAACACCGAGACGCACCAAATGTTTTTAACCAAAATGAGTGATGAAAACACCGGGACGCACCCGAATGTCTTTAACCAAAAGAAGTAGTACCGGGATGCACCCAGATGTTTTTAACCAAAAGGAGTGATCCTAATGCGTCTCACGCGTGAGGAAAGGGAGCAAAAGGATGTGATTCGAAGGGCACGAATGATTTTACCTGAAACTCCTATGAATGAGCCATACCTACAATATCGTTTGACTGTGTTGGCTCCGCTGAATGAACCATACATACAATATCGTACCTGCGTAAGAAAAAAAAAACTGAACAAGTACCACATATCGAGGGTGCATGTTCTACGCACAATTGCAAGAATGTTAAGGCATGTTCTATGCAAATGTACTAGCAGTGTGTTCCATGTAAGATAAATTGGAAGCATGTTCTATACATGAAGGGAGAAATGCATATTTTATACAAGACCATATGTGTAAAATGTACGTTCTATGCATGCGCACAATGTATATTCTATGCAAGGATGAAAGCGCATTCTCAACACAACAAATTGAGTAGCAACTTCCGATTTACCTCTCGAAAGAGTTGCGATATACAAAAAGGATACACCTCGTTTAATAGGTGACGAACAATGAACATCATGCACTGAAGACATAGTTTGGAGCTTCCGCAAAGGAAATTTGAACTCAACAATGACATTCCATGTATTTCGGACCAAAATGGTCTTTTCACACATGGGTCTTTAAATATAAAGCTTGGGGCTTCATTTCCACGCACCAAGACATCCAAAATTTCACCGTCTCTCTCTCTAGACCTTCCTTCTCTTTAGATCCGCGCTTTCTACGTGTTTTCCAACGCCCCACGCACATTTTCTTCTCTAAACCCTCTTAGCTTACTCCGTTTTGAACCAATTGAAATTTGATTTCGGTGCTTTTTCTTGAAGTTTCACCACTTAAGGCTTGTTTCCCTCGAATTCTTCTTGGGTTTGGTGCCTTTTTTCAGGCTTTGACTTTTTCTTTCCTTTTCTCTCTCTTAGGGTTGACTTTTGGCATTTTCCATCTATTTTCCTTCACTTTTCGCGGACTTTCCGTCTTCTTTCCACATGGCGGATGCTCTACCCCATGACAGAGCTTCTCCGGAGATCCCACCCCAATTGTCTCCAGAGATAGAGGCAGAGCCTGAGCCAGTGCTATTACCACCCAAGATTCGACCTTTTGATCCGACGACATATCATCCTCAGACACATGTGCTACCACCTGAGAGCATCCGACATTTCAGGAGGTTTACGCGAGGTGCACTAGAGAACCTCTTGCTATGAGAGCCGGACTCTTATCTGTCATACGACACCACCGAGGTATGCACTGTATTCTCATGTTTTCTTCAATATACATCGCATTTCTTGCCCTAATTGTGTTCCTTGCTTCAACTATATTGTTTACACAGCATTTCTTGCCCTAATCACACTGTTGCACTATATTTCTTACACTGCCTTTTCATCTGCTTGTTTTTATACCACTTTATATCACTGTTCTGATCACATGAGGACTCTTGTGTTATTAGAGGCTATGGAGCCACGTCTGCGAGGGAGTGGTACATGGAGCTCCCTGTTGGTGTCCTCCACATTATTGACGAGGCCAGCTTTGGTCTATTCTGCACGGGGTTATTGCGCCTCATCACGAGTCGGCCCTTACTTGGAGCATTGGTAGAGAGATGGTGGGATACCACCAACTCTTTCCACTTCTCTACCGCCAGGGAGATGACGATGACTCGCTATGACTTCTCCATGCTCACCGGCATAGGAGTAGGGGGTCACTCTATCCCTTATGATATGGATATGGGCAAGTGGGAGGTCGTCTGGATCTTCTTGCTGGGGACACGCCCTCCTCACTTCTGACCAGGGATGGTACGATACAGTTGGTTCACAGAGCAGTTCCGGGGGACCAAGCCAGAGACCCTAGAAGAGACTGAGCATTATGCTTGAGGCTTCTTGATGTTCTTCTTCAGCACCACCTTGTTCGCCAACAGGGCAAACACTGTGTGATTGTATCTTCTGAGCACCTTGGTAGATTTACCTCAGGTTGGACTCTACAATTGGAGCGGTGTTAGCCTAGCCATCTTGTACGGCTATATGAGCTCGACATCCCGTGGGTGTGGAGATAGAGTTGGAGGCTATTGGCGAGCCTGGGAGCTACGCTTTACATTTCTGTTTTGCATTTTCTGCTTTCTGTTTCTATGCTTTCTGCTTTGCACTTTCTGTACACTGCATACTGCATTGTTTACACCCATATACTACGCTTTCTGCAGCGTACACTTTGCGTTCTCTGTATCCATACTCTCTATACGATGTACATACCTTCTGTACACATTCTGTTTTCTGCATCTGTGCTTGTACTTCCCGTATACTATACATTGTTTACTAACTATTGCCCCTTCCCTTGCAACTTTGGGTATACGCATATTTCCTGACTCTCGCTCCGGAGCTAGAGGTGGAGATGCCTCTCGTTGTGCCGTACTCTCATTGGTACGATGACAGATGCTTACGGAGGACTAGAGAGACCTTTCCGTTCTTCCGTCAGTACTTCGACACCGTGATTGTGGTAGAGGTAACCCAAAATTCACAGTTATTTTCATTTTACTTGGGCTTTGATTGATGCTTCGATATCTGATGACCACTAACAACCAGTGCATTTTCTATTTACAGATCACTTGGTAGCCCTGGGCAACGATGCCGGCCGGAGTCAGGGATCAGTTCACTGGAGCTTGGGGAGCCTCCCATTATCGGCTTTTGTTCGAGGGCTCGGTTTGTCAAGCCTGGTTTCTAGGCCAGTGGTTCTTGCGAAAGACGATGGGCTTGCCTGAGCCGGTAGTTCCCATGGCGCCTCCATCATCTATGATAGCCACAGAAAGACTCACCTTCCAGGAGATGATTCAGTTTATGGAGGGCTTGGAGGCCGACTACTTTCGCGGGGAGGGGGGACTATTCGGCATTCATCTGGACACACCTCATGCCTCCTTTGACCAGTATTCATAGAGGTGAAGGAGCAGGGGCTCCAGCTGCGAGAGAGAGAGCTAGAGCGCCCAAGACTGCTAGAGTGACCAGGGCGCATGGTAGAGGAGCTACCTAGGCAAGGCAGAGGACCAGCTAGCCAGAGCTGCCTACTGCACTCACATGTTGGAGGTATACTGGGAAGGCATACTAGATTCCGATTGAGCCTGTCGCAGCGAGGCATAGATATGTTAGAGCTCATGATGTACTCTCGGTATGTACCACATTTCTTTAGTTTTGCCATCTCTTCATGATATTCGTTCTTTTTGGACACTGATCATTCCCAATGCATTTGTAGGCACCCCCAAGATACACCGAGGATCTGCTGGAGCTATTAGCCTTATTGAAGGATATGATATTGAGGAGGGAGGCACTGCTCGGCTTCCACGGCATTCAGGTCATTTCTTTAGTTCTCTTACATTCTAGTCATCACATTTCCACTGACACACTGAAACTAACATTTCAACTGAAAATTTCCCCACACTGCACTGATACACTGCATCTGAGACACTGCACTTCCATACTGTATTCATGCACTATACCTGACTTCTGCATATACTCATTTTGCACACCATACTTACATCTGATACGCATACTATGGCTGACATATGACAACTGTCTTTCCAGGTCTGACTCTTACCGACAGCACCGGCGGAAGCCGCAGCACCTACACCAGTGATGCCTCCTCCAGTAGTAGGGAGAAGAGAGAGACAAGCTCCAACACGTAGCCGAGGCAGAGCCAGAGGTACCTAAGATGAGAGTGGTCCTTCAATGCCCCAGAGTCCCTTTCCTCTGAGAAAGAGAATGAAGAGGGCATCACGAGCCTGAGGCAACTGGCGCTGATTTTCTTATATATATATATATATTTTCTCCGCTTCTTTTTGTTAGTAGCGTTAGCATATGTACAGCTTCAGACAGGTTTTATGTGTTTTAAAAACTTGAACTATAGTTTGGTAAAGGAAACCACGATCGGAATGAAAACCGATTTTCATTTGAAAAAGTGTTGTATTTTGCATCATGAGCACCGTATTGCATGAAAACGAGATTGAATTTGATAATGACATTTGAAAATGGTATTGGCACAACAATCTTAATCAGGTAATGAACCAACCAACACTAACAAACAAAATAATACAACTCGGTAATCAAAATAACGACAATTCAATAAACAAAACAAAACAACTTGATAAACAAAATAACTCAATAAACAAAACAACTCGATAAACAAAATAACTCAACAAACTTGCTAAAACTAAAAGGACTCAAAACAAGACCTTAAACTGCATAAAGAACAGGACAAAACACATGCTTTCAGAATTCTCAGCACACTTAGCATTCCCAGCACACAGGTGGACAACAGAGTAGACTAGAAGGTTGTCGGCCATGAATAAAGGTTGTTGGCCACCAGTGGTGGCCGGTCGGCTACCAAGGTGGCCTGTCGGCCATCACTAATGGCCAGTCGACCATCAATGTGAGGAACCTCCAGATTGTTACCATCTGGCTTCCACTCACTGCCTTATCTTCTACAAAAGGCTGAGCTTCGTAGTTTCTCCATTTCAACTGCAAATTCTTCACAAACTAAGCCATTCTTTGCCGAAAAACTCTCGAATTGGATTGCATTTTTAAATGGCTCGAAAAAGCTGAATTTTTTAGGTTTTGGCATAAATGCACTATTCCCAATGAGCTGTTCTCCACTTTGTTTTCCGTTCCTTCATGTCGCGGCTTGATGTTGGAACCCGATTACATGTTTTTAGCTTCGGGGGTTAAGAGGTATGCCCGAAAATCGAAGAATTTCAAGTGCTATTGGAGTCCCGGCGCAATGAGAAAATCTTGCCTCTGTCCCGTTTTGGTCACATCCAAGCTTTGGGACGGATGCGCGGGCTTACTCTACACAAGGCCCGTTCCTTGGTTCACAACGAAGAGCTGGACATTCCCAGTTTGATCCATTGACTTTCTAGCTCTGGCAACCGCGGTGACCTTCTTTGGCGGGGTTTTCGACGACACACCCTTTGTTTGTGCATGCTAGCACATTTCCTCCTTGCCCCTAGTTTCGGGGGGTCTAGCATTCAACTAATTGAAGTGGCGTAAGGCTTGAAAGAGGGATAGAGTTGCATTGGTTTGGCGCTGGCCGAGACTTTGATGGGCTTAGATGCCTTTCATCAGCGAGAGACAAGCAAATTTGCAGGAAGTCCACTACTTCTTCAGGTAATGTTTCCCACCCTTCTAATATGTGTTTCTCACATCTCTCGGCACTCATGCTCTATTTTTCCTCTCAAAGCCCTTTTCTCACTTTTTCTCTCAACGTAGACCTCTCTATTCTTTAATCTCTCTTTTCTTTCATTCCTTCCCAGATAGGGCTTATGGACAAGCTGAAGGTAGTGGACTCTTGCCCTGTATACTCAGCCCGAGCATACTTTTTTCGTCAATAACTAGTTGATTTTCCAAATAAAAGAAGGTGGTGCCACTGGATGTGCAACAGGTCTGTTGTTGACATTGCTTGGCGCTGTCCCTAGCTTAATCTGATCGAAATGAGCTACAGCATGGCTCGGCTCGGCAGCCTAGCATTGAGCTGATTGGCCTGACTCATTGTGTATTCTACTTTCCGTTCTGGTTCAGGCGTCAATTTGGACATGATCAAACTTGCCTAGAGGAGGGGTAGAATACCCGATTTTATTCTTAATCCGAGGTTTGCATTTGGGTAGGTACCTTACTGCCGGGAGGACAAGAGAGCTTCTGGCCCCTGCCCTTAGTTTCAACTGCGCACTTTCTGGCGAGTACCTGACTTGGCTTGAAGATGAGGCGTAATCTAGGCCCACTTTAGCATTTGAAGCTTCCACGAGCACAGGGAGGGGATGCAGGAACACCTGACTCAGCTATGCCCCAAATTTATTGCTTTGATCCTTACTTTTCAAGTTTTATGAATGTAATAAAAGTAGCTTTGATTTGTATTGAGAGTTGGAGAACTTTGTATTGAAATCAATGAAATTGAAGTTGTGAACACTAAAAGTTTTCCTTTTGGTCCAAAAATGGTCTAAGTTGTAAAAGGATTAATTTGAACAAAAATCAACCTTTATCAAAACTTTTCAAAACCATTTTCGATAAGGATCACAACTTGACACACATAGAATCTATCCTTGAGATGTACAACCCCAAATCCGAAGATAACAAATTGCCCCTTGACTGAATAGTACTGCTCAGCACTGTAGCTATTTCTCAGAAAGGATCACAACCGAACACTCAGATAAAGAAAAGACAAAGATGGCCTGATCAAACACATGGACAGGATAGTTGAGTTGGAGGTGTTTACGACCGAACTTCAGGATGAAGTTACCTACATATCCCGAAGATGGGAATCAGGTCTTACGTAGTTCGGTTCGGGTTCACTCGAGTATTAACGCTCTCCTTTTGGGCTCTAACTTTTGCCAAGGCCGCCCTTTAGGATTTTCAACCTTGCGAGCTCAGTTTTTCTTTTTTCCAATTTCTTGTGCTCTAACTTTTGCCGAGGTCGCCCTTCCGGGTTTTCGGCCTAGCGAGCCTGTAGACACCCCATTTTTTACTGTCCTCAAGACTTAGACGTCATCGTTTGTGCACTCAATGATTGTGCTTGTTTGTGTTTGTTTTGAGCGCCCGAAATCCTCGGCGGAACGCCTGGTCTTTAAGCCTCTAAACCTTCTCTATTTTGTGCATGTTTTTGGACCAAGAGCCTGTTGCCTCTTGTCTGGAGGAGTGCATGACCTGTCGGCCAGCCCCCTGGATTGTTGGCCTTGGTTTGTGCCTGTCGGCTACCAGTGGTGGCCGACGGCCACTGGTCCCCTTTTTTCAGATATTTGTTTGCCAGTTGTGCCAGCTCTTGCTCACTGAGCTTCATCTTCATACACGCGTATGGTAGCATGTATACAAGCTCAAGCTTTGATTTTCTATATATATGGGGTGTCCTCCCCCATTTTGTAGGGTTAGACATTTTGGACCAAATTTTTTTCTCTCTCTAGCTTTCTCTCTTTCACTTGATATTTTGTGCTTTGTAGTTAGTTTTCTCTACACTATTGCACACCAAACCTTAACCAAACTTGACCACCATTGAGCTGAGGTCCCTTGGAGTTGTGCTTGAGCTTTGGAAGGGGGTTTGAGCTTGAATTTGTGGCTGAATTGTGCTTTGCTTCAAAGGTATAGAACTTAACTCATTTAAGCTTATTGTGCATGCGTGATATGCCATCCTTTTATACTGTTTTAAGGATATTTTTTAAGTATAAAAAATTTTGTTTTTCATGCATAAAAGTGGTGGTTTGAGCCTTTGTGAGTTGAGGGGTTTTCCCCTTTTTCTTCCTTAACTTGTAAAGCTTTTTGTGCTAGTTTTCATCACATTCAAAACAACTTTTTTTGGTCTTTTAACCACTGAAATTCAGAGGTTTTTCAGTGACAAAAACCTTCTTTTGAAGTCCAAAATTGGAGGGGTTAGCCTCCCCTCCTTGTTGTCTTACTTGCATGCCTAGTTGCCTTACATGTTAGCATGTTTTTATAGCTTAACCTAGATTTGGTCCAAGATGTTTTTGCTACTGTTTTGACTTGTTTTAGCTTTGTTTTGGGCTGGTTAAGTCCTTTGAGCCTTGTATGGCATGGTTGTAGTGTTAATTCCTTCATTAGCTTGGTGTTTTAACGTTTTGATCATCATTCTTTTGAATTGCAAGCATGTTTTAGTGTTATTTTGCACTCCATTTTAGCACTAAAATCTCTGCAATCTCCCTCTATTCTTCAGTTTTTTGTTTGCTTTGAAAGTAATTTTAAACCACTTGTTGGCTTAAGTGTGAAATTGAGACATTCATGCTTAATGGTTTAATCCCTTCGGGGGTTCATTATCAACGGCATGAGGTCTCTTTCATGCCCAAGGCACTTGTGGTTTAATCCCTCTTCCCATTAGAGGACACTCACTTTTGGACTTAACCGATTAAAGAATGGATTGGTAATCTAAAATTAGTAAACAAAACATGGCAAGTAAAAGAGGTAAGATAAGCATCTTTCATGTTGCATTGCATGTGTTCGGATCAGACGTTAATTCGAACACGAGGAAAATGGGACATTTCATACTCAAAGTGATGAAATGTGCCACTTTCCTTGGTCACCATCACCCTTTATCATGCATGATACGGTGGTGGTCTTCTTGAGTCTTGTTTTGCACTCATTAAGCTTGTACAAGCTTGGCTCCTTAGCCATCATGCATGGAAAATGCTTGGTTAATGGTTTGAGGGCCAAGAGTTACACTCCTTTGAGCTTGTGTAATGATAAGGAGGGTAACAGTACAGACAACCTTTGAGAATACACTGTTTTACCTCTGTTTGCTCTCTGTTGCAACAAAAAAGGAAGTTCAGAGAAAGGGTAGCCGACCGGCCACCAGCAGTGGCCAACGGCCACCAGCAGTCGCCGACCGACCACCAATGGTAGCCGACCGACCATCAACGAAGAAAGTTGCTCAGTGTGTTCTTGAGGTGGAACAAAGGCGTTCTGGAAGTTGGTGCAATTTTCAGTGATCAAAAATGTGCAAACAAAGACTGCAATGGCAAGGTGATGGCATTTTCGGGTGGAGAAGCCAAGCATGCATGCATCCCTCGCCCCTCGAGGCCATTTACTTGTTTTGCTTAATTAGTAAGTTGTAGCTAATTCATTCATACGAGTGTTGTAACTATTTAGTTAATTAATTCGTTTTGTAATTAATTAGCTTAATTCGGTTTGTAATAATTAGTTAACTAGAATAGTTAATTAGTTTCAAGTTTTGAAATAATTAGCTTAGCTTAAATTAGCATAGCTAGTTAGCCTATTCATTCAGGCCCACCTTTGCGAGGGCATAATGTTGTAATAAGTGTGCATGTGTGTGTATGTCTTCCAACCCCACGTCTTTCTCCCTTTTATTTAATCACTTTTGATGGTTAGATTAGGGACATTTTCGATTAGCATACCTTATGCTTGCATCCATTCATTCGTATTGTATGCACCGAGGCTCAACGCATCATCCAAACTGCATTGTCATTTCAATACTTATTTGCATACGTGTTTAATCACATGTTTTTCAAATTGATTCGTATGCCATATTAGTAGCCGAGCCTATTAATTGCATATTGCATGTGTTGCATTAGGCATCTTGTATAGTTAGGATCATGTATTTTTCTAGCTAGCTTTCATTTTGGCTTGGAGTACTAGGTAAGTTTTATGCTTTAGCATACTAGCATGAGTGTGATTGCCATATTACCATGTTTCGCATGCTTTCCATGAGGCTATGTGCTTACTTGCTAAACTGATTGAATGCCTGTGGATAAAGGCTTGATTGTTTGACCTAGAATGATTCAACGAATGTGCATTTCAAAGCCCACTTTGTTGTGGAAAATCATGTTTTAAGCCCACTATGTTTGGTGGCAAATCTGTATCTTTAAGCCCACTTAAGGGTGGCAAACTCAAACCATTTTCGCAAAACAAACGTGACTTGAAATTTTTCAATTCTTGCGATTTAGTCTATATTTACTTGTGTACGTCACATAGTAAAGCTAGTTTAATAATTGGAATAGCAACTGTGAGACCATGAAATATCCTCTCACGTGGATGTTGTAGAGATCCAACGAAAAGATGAACTTTGTCCCTGTGTCTGCAAAGATGAGCATGATCGGCGCCACCCAACCGGGGTTGCCGGCCGGAGACACTCCGATGCTAAAGTTGGTCCTTTTATTGGAAGAATGAATGTATAGAAATCAAGAGTGTTTGTGTGCTGTGTGGGGGAAAGAGATTACCTGCCTCCTCCTTTGGGGTGCCTCCCTCTTTATATAGATAGGGGGGATCTGATATTTGTTTGGGTTAGACCCCTTGTAGGCCTTGTTTGGTTTAGTCTAAAAAAGCTAATATATTATTTTCTGGCTCCCACAATTGCCCCAAAACTTTCACTGTCTATGGTAGAAGGAATGAGAGTTTTTCTTGCCGAGTTACTCTATTCAAATAAATGTTAGGTCTCTTGACAAAGAATACAGTTGAAGAATGAATAACATAAATGAATGAATGAATGAATGATTGGATGAATGTATGTATGTATGAATGTATGTACAAATATATGTATATAGAGGAGAGAGGTGAGCTAAAGCCCAGTGAGTAATACTATCTCTATAAAGATCGGCCACGATATTATAACCCCCGGGTAAGGGTGTAGGCCACGGTATTATAACCCCGGGCAAGGGTGTAGGCCGCGGTATTATAACCCCGGGTAAGGGTGTAGTATACTGTTGAGCGCAAAGATTGCTTGGACTTTCATGCCGAGCTAGAAATATTTCTACATGCCGAGCATGGAAATGATTGCATGAACCAAATAAGACAGATTAAATAAGGTAGATATATCAGCCAAAAAATGGACCACGGTATTATTACTCCCGGGTAAGGGTGTAGACCTGCGGTATTATAACCCCCGGGTAGGGGTGTAGACCTGCGGTATTATAACCCTCGAGCAAGGGTGTAGACCTGCGGTATTATGACCCCCGGGTAAGGGTGTAGACCTGCGGTATTATGACCCCCGGGTAAGGGTGTAGGCTTTTACTAACAGCACTCTGTGCCGACTGCGAAGATTGCACTGTACTTGAAGACTTTTGCTGATTTTAAGTGGCAACCAAGTGCCAATACGGAAAGGACTTTGAATAATGTATCCTGTACTGAATAAGGTGGCCGTGTTAATCACCAATAATATTGCTCCGCTTGTATGGAATTGCCAAGTAGATATTGGGCCAACTATTTAATTGCCGAGTTGCTCAGTTTGCATTTAATCCAAGGTAGACTTGCCCCATTGCTTCCGAATGACAGGTGTTAGTCGGAAGGAATGCAGATTCCCATTGCCCTATGTTACAGGGAAGATTCGGCGTTGGTAAAATGATGGCACACAACAATGTGCGAACTGCTGACTACCAAATGCGAATTGCCGATTGCCAAGTGTGTAATGTATTGCCCCAAAATTGGCGCTTGCTTGGAGCGGTGTGAAAAGGAGCAGGAGTGTGTAACTCAAGTAAATGTCATTGTAATGTTTGTACCAAGTTGGCCGAGTATGCATGCATATCAAAGGTGCCGAGATGATGATCGGCTGATGTGCCCATGGAAAGCGGAAAATTGGCTGATGTCTCAGTGGGCAAATGTTTTGCCAAATAATGTTGTTAGGCGAATAAAGTTTATGCACGGCCGAATAATGATCATGCATAATGTTGAATTAATGATGGTCGAATAATCTTGTCGGGTAAAGTTGATGCACTGCAGAGTAACTAGTGTCAAAACATCAGTGTTCGTTTACACTTGGGTCGGCGATTATTCTTAGCTTCGCGGTGTGTCGGCATTCCTTCGGAGTTAGATTTGCTAAGAACTTGGTTGGCAATGGTTGCCAATTTAGTGGAGTTGAGCTTCTTGTCCAACATATATTTGCCCCATTGCTTTTGAATAAGATTTGTTATTCGGAAGGAATAAAATTGACTTGGGCCAAAATTGCCAAGTGACAGATAATGATTTGAAACAGATGTCGTGCCCCTGTTCGGTGCCGTGGCGAAATCAGAATGAAGCCGAGACAGAGTAGGGTGCTTGATGATATCGGAATCAAATCTGCAATTTATTTGTATTTTTATTTATTTACTTATTTATTTATTTATTTAATATATATATATATATATATTTTGAGATGAATTTGCAAATTCTGACTGTACAGATGGTCCCGAAATGTGTCAGATAGCTGGAAAGGACTATTGGATCGCTGTGATCAGACTCCTGATGGCGTAATTATAGCCAAAATGGATCTAACGGCTCAAATCAACAGGGTGTAATGCAACCGCGAAGCATATGATCATTTCTTTATATCTTGCTGGGTCGTCTTCCTCAGAGAAAGAACTCATTTTCTTGGCAAACTTTGAGCGGCCCGTACGGCTTCGTTTGAGCTCCGATTTTGACGCGGTTTGTTGCGTTGGACTCGTCTCAATGAGTACTACACGTTGGTATGATCAAAACTTGATTTTGAAAACTTTGAAAATTTTAATGTTCGGAAAATGTGGTCCGTTTCGCAGTTTCCAGTGAACTTTGGTTACTTCTTGGCTGCTCAGGTTGGTGGGTTTGGACTCCTTGATTTGACGCGAATCCTCTTGTATATTCAAATGTTGATTTCGGCAAGCCGAGATGCTAGTTCTATGCCGAGATAATAAGCATGGGATTTTTGTCGAAGAGGTAGGCAAGTTAATAACAGTTAATAAGTGTAGTTTTGTGCCGAGGATGTCCAATGCTATGGAGCATGTTATCGTGTGTGGCCGAGTAGTCTTGACGAGTAATCAATGAGCAAATAATGTTAGCCGAGTTTCCCAGATGTTTGTGCCAATTAAGTTGTGAATTTGTAGTTGTTGATATGCCGAATATATAAGCCGAATAAATGACCAAAGTAGCTTTGGAGCTTTGCCGAGCAATTGCCTGAGTTCTCAGTATTGCCGAGTGCCAAAATAATGTGCCGAATAAGAAATGCTATAGTGTAATTTTTTCCGAATAACTTACCGAGGAATGTTGTCAATCCGTGTAGCAGTGGGTTAATTTAAACACTTGTGTTGGCAATACCTTGATTTCCACGGCCATCCTCTTGGTGCTTGTCGAGCTTGACCTAATTGTTGGTGCCGATCAATATTTCTCTTGGCTTGCCGAGGTGCTGGTGCTATACTAAGGAGCAGCGCCAAGCTTTGTGGTCAATTTAGGAAGTGCCGAACGTGCTGTTTATGAGGCCAATAATAGAGCTTTCAAACCTTTAAATACAAACTCCAAAAATTAGTTGGGCAAAAAGGAATGTCGAAGAGAGTGAATCAGTCAAATGCAACATGTTCTCATAATCTCAAGAAGTAAATTACTTAAAGTAAATTGAACCAAGGAGAAGGAAAGCAATTACTATGCCAACACACTAGCCGAATAGTCCGAATGTATATTAATAGCTGTAACCTTAACCAAGAACACATCTTACAAGTGGAATTCCTAATTAGCTTCATATATAGCCAGTCGAAAGACAACCATAAATTACCATAATAACTCATGAAATTTTTCTAGAGAAAGAGAATGAAGACCCAGCCAGGATTTAATGACAATATGCAGCTCTGGAGCCAAACAAGTCCGGGAAGCTATGGATGATATCTTTTACATACACATATCAATGCAAGTCAATATTAATATTTATGAAAATAGTTATTATCTCACAACAAATATTATTTTCATGCACATGATCAACAAGTTTTGAACAACATTTGTGCGAGTTTAAGAAGTTGGTATCTATTCGGCATGAATTGGACCAATGGCGACGCCGAATATGGAATATTGCCGAATAATATGAGGCGTATAGATGGCCTCAGTGTGACCAATTTTTATTCTTATATTATTATTATATTTATACATATATAAGTATATATATATTTATATTTTTATGGCATTAACCTGAGCCGTATAGATTGGCTCGTATTCTCGCAGTCTATGGAATAAAAAATATTAAATTACCTGTGAGTGCGAAGATTACGCTAACAGCCGGGATGATTACCGAAGCAACATAAAAATATATAAAGCTTCCAATAAAGAAACAATTCCTAAATAAAGAAACAATTACAGGCGTGGATTTGGTAGAGCCACCCTTTGTACAATGCCGAAATGAAACTCCCATAAACAAAAGTCTGAAACCCAGTTTTAGAGAGAGAAAGTGAAAATGCTCTGCTTTGATTTTGTTCTTGTTGCTTTTAGTAGGCAAAAATTGACATTCAAAAAACAAACCACCAATATACGCTTACTTACATCACAGATATATATAATATTACATGTATGTAGATCTACATATTGCAAATCCAGTTGAATCAAAATGAAAATGAGACCCAGCTGTGGGCCATATTACTTGGGATTGATTTTGCTTTTGTAGAAAGTGCACTAGCCTCAAAGCAACCCATATATGTTTACTTACAGCAGTATATTTGTTGTGTTCTTCGTTGATCCCATTCAGTCGTTTCCACAGACGGCGCCAATTGTGAGACCATGCAATATCCTCTCACATGGATGTTGTAGAGATCCAACAAAGAGATGAACTTTGTCCCTATGTCTGCAAAGATGAGCATGATCGGTGCCACCCAACCGGGGTTGCCGGCCGGAGACACTCCGATGCTAAAGTTGGTCCTTTTATTGGAAGAATGAATGCATAGAAATCAAGAGTGTTTGTGTGATGTGTGGGGAAGATAGATTACCTGCCTCCTCCTTTGGGGTGCCTCCTTCTTTATATAGATAGGGGGTCTGATATTTGTTTGGGTTAGACCCTTATAGGCCTTGTTTGGTTTAGTCCCAATAAGCTAATATATTATTTTCTGGCTCCCATAGTAACACATAATGTTTATAAAATGACATATCATGGTTAGTAGAGGCCGATCTTTGATCGGTCGAGCGGGGGTGCTCAATTCATGACCTTCTCCCCTCGTACCCAAGTTCCTGAGCCGAGGCAACTTTGGTAATGACGGACACGTGGCCTTGGCATGAGTCAGGGTTTCCTAAATTTTCCCAAAACAAAATATTTAGGTGGCGAATCTGTAATTTGGCAAAGCAGTCCAATTTTGGCATTATTTAATTTAAAATTGATTTTCCAAAAAGATTTGCCAGATTGGACTCTTTGGTGTTTATCAGTTTCACATTGCACTTGTGAGACTAGATTCAGAACCGCAGGATTCCGAACTATGAGGCCTTCTTTTCAAACTCTTTCCAAAAGGCGGGGCGCGAAAAAGATTAGTCCACAGTTTCTGGCGACTCCACTACGGATTTAGAGAACTTGACTCGAACTCATGATATGTTTTTTTATTTACACTTATGTGTTTCTATGCATTTGCATTTGCATTTGCATCGGTGCGCCTAAGTCACAGTGTTTGCTATCAGCTATTCCTGAGCGGTTTGACGGAGGCTTGCTTGAAAAAGCTTGCCAAAAGGCTGACCGATTGCAGGCTCTGCCACGATGGGAACACAACCCTTGGATCTGGACTACTGCTGTACCGTTTGATCCTCCTTTCACTTCTCAATGTTAGGTGTGAGAAGTATATTAGGTGGTCTTGCTGAGGTACCCCTTTTGACCAATTGACCTAGTTGCATATCGGAAGTCGTAGAGACTGTTCCAAACTAGGATAGGTTGCTCACCAGAATGCAAGATTGCTTGAAACTGCTTGTTCGCGTAGTGAACCCTTAGCTCCTAACGAAATTAGGACAGGGTAACCCTACCCTATCATAGGGTGTTTTGGCTCTCACTTGCTTGATACGTGCTTTAGAGTGAAACTCTATAGGAATGTATGTATCAGTTGCAAGTCTGGGTATCAATTTGAGGGTATCAAGTTTGGGGCAGAAATCAGTGTTTGAGTGCAGTTCTCCAGCTTGTGATTGCAACTGCATGTTGTTTCTGTCTGAGCCGATATGCTATGTGGTCTCTGATTTTTTGTTTCTTTTTGTTTTATTTTCTTTTTGCAAGGTAGTCTTGCACCATTGCTTCAGACAAGTCTGTCACCCCCCAAGTGCTCTGTACCTGAGTAAGGCGACTTTACCGATCCGGGGATCTTGTAAGAGGATAGCCAGTGTTTGCTTCACTACCCCCGGTTACAAGACGGAGGAGAGTCAGGCATAATTCACTGGTTCGATAGTTACCTTCATTCAGCGAAGTCCAGTCATCTGCTTCTACTTCGGAAAGAGAGTATACACCAGTTTTGGTAGCTCAGCATCCCTTATTCAGCATGGAAGAAATGCTCCGCCATCTCCAACAGACTATTGAACATATGCAGCTAGATGCTGCCCGACAAGCTGAGACCACAGCTCGCCAAGCAGAGGAAATAAAGAGGCTTCAACAACAGCAGCCACAACCTGCAGTAGCCTTAGCATCCCATGCACCCTCAGTGGGAATCCCGACACTCGGGGTCACAATCAATGTCCAGGAAAATGCGGGCATCTAGGCGGATTCTATTCCACCTCAGACCTCCAAGGCACCGGTTTAACCAATAGAGGCGCCGTTTGAATTTGAGGTTGACCCTATTGCACTGAAAGTGAGCAAGCTTGAGAAGCTCTTCAAACGGACACAAGGCGTAAATTCGATCCCTAATATTGAGGACGGCTACACTGATTCTGCAATGACGCTGCTAGATAGATTCAAAATGTCATATATGGACCGCTTTGATGGCTCGGGTGATCCCATGGTCCCCTTGCAACTATTCTTAGACATTCTGCGGCCAATGGGCCTATCTAGACTGCAGAAGTTATCCATCTTCGGCGGACCCTATCGGGTATCGCGGCCATTTGGTATGCCAAACTTGAAGACTTTGTAAAGAGGAACTGGGAAGAGATGGTTGAGGCCTTTATTGCTCAATACTCCCACAACACACAGATCAAGGTCACAACTTGTGATCTCGAAGTAACTTGCTAGGAGCCGAAAGAGGGCTTCTCAGATTTTGTAACTCGGTGGAGGGCCAAGGCCTCCATGATGTCCATCCGACTGGCTGAAAAGGACCAGATCCGAATGGTGGTCCGTAACCTACAACCGAGGCTATTACAGAAGATGAAAGTCTTACCTCTGTCTACTTTTGTTGACCTCCACGAAATAGGGGTGCAGATAGAGGATGCAATGAAACAGGGTCTGATAGACCACAAGAAAGAGCAACCCAAGAGGGCTTTCACGAGCAGTTCCAATGCGACTACGAGTGGTAGTGCAGTTGTAAGGCCTTCCCATGTGGGTATGGTCACCACCACACTGAAAACTGCCAATCCCTTTGCTGGTACAGCCAATACAACCCCCCAAACTTCCAGCCATCAAGCCCGATGCCAGAGGGTTTTCACCCCACGCTACATGTCCCTATCTGCGACCTTGAGGGTCCTAATCAGAAAAGGGCATTTGAAATTGTTAGAACAATGCCCATTGCCCTATCCTCCCCCTTCTAAACACAACCCGGCAAAATACTATGCCTTTCACCAACAACATGGTCATGATACCGACCAGTGCTTCAAATTGTGTCATGAGATTCAAGATATCATTGACAACAAAGTGATAGAACCCCCTGAGAAACCCAATGTCACTACAAATCCTCTCTCACCACACAACCAAGCCCCTCCACCCGGGCAAATAAACCTCATACAAACACTGGTCGTCCCTTACGACCCCAGTATATACATCAGCCCCTCCTATCTACCTAAGCCGACACTGTTCATCCTGGAAAGCACAGATTTGTGCATGATGAATGCGTCCACATCCCGACCTGAACTTGTGGCGGTGACCGTGGTAGATGAAGGCAGGGTGGCCTTGTTGGAGAATGGGGATGTCAGTTCAATGCCTGAGGACTCTATGGACTTATCTGAAGAAGAATACAACCCATGCCGCTACATTGTGCCAACTAATCATACCAGACCAGATGTAGAGTTGCCAATAGGGATGAAGGTCAGTGTAGTCCGGGAGGATGGCCCAAGCCAGGGGTTAGATGATCTAGCTGATCTCGAGAAAGATATCGATAATCTGTAGTTTTTCGATGAGCAAGATTTGGGAGATGTGCACATTAACTATTTTGATCTGAACGGGTCAACAGATAATTCGGGGTGGCTCAGTGATGAACCTGATGTGGATAAGGGACTTCAACCAAACTTGGAAGAGATAGAAGCAGGAACTGCAACAAGGGCCGGAACGGTCGTGCACAAGGGAAAGTTGCTGCAGAGCATCGGCATTAAGAATTTTGCTCAGGAATTGAGTATTGTTAGTACAGCTGATACAGAGCAAGAAGCCGCACCAAAGCGGTTTGAACAGGAAAGCGATGAGAATGATCAGAAGGCTAGAAAAGCCAAAGGCCCTATGGGGAATAATTGTGATATCAACGTCGGAGTACTTACAGCGGAACCAGACAATTACCTGTCAGTTGCCGGAGGAGTCTGGTGGGAAGATGATGATCTGAATCTTGCCTACACAGACGAGGATTGGGGCCAAAACCTGCCAGACGACACTTGGCATTCTGCGGAAGTGGATCACATGACTAGAAACGGGTGGTACTTCAAGCCCCCACACTTGGACCAACCAGAAGCATCCGAAAAGGATAAGGAGGCTAAAAAATAGAGGGACAAGCAGTGGGAAGAAGAAGCTGTACTGAAACAGCTAAAAAAGATTCAAGAAGACATATCCTTCTGGGGGTTGCTCATGGCTTCGCGAGTACACAAGCAAGCCGTCCTATCAGCAATGGATAAGGCTAAGCTGTCTATCGACACAACTCTCGAACAACTAGTGTGACTTGTCTTTCGGGGAGGGGCTTCGCCTACTTTGACTTCTCAGATAAGGAATTGCCGCCTGAGGGCTCTGCGCATAACAAACCACTATACATCTCAGTTAAGTGTAGAGTGAAGTGGGTGTCGGCTGTATTGGTGGACACTAGGTCTGCAATTAATGTTTGTCCGTCTCGCACAGCCGATGTTATTGGCTTGAAGCGAGCAAATTTTGTACCAACGGCCCAGGTGATCCGGGCTTACGACAACACAAGTCAAGAGGTGATGGGGACAGTTCAGATCAGAACATGGGTTGGCCCGGCACAACAGGATATTGAGTTTCACGTCCTGGATGCTCCGGCCACTTTTAACTTGCTCCTTGGACGGCCGTGGCTGCACCAAATAAAAGTTGTCTCTTCCACTCTTCATCAGATGCTGAAGTACCCTCTTGGAAAGGGGGTAGCCATTGTGTTTGGAAATTCATCTATACATCCTCCGCCGGAGGTTACCACACCAGCACTAGAGATTGTACACGGCGATGAGGATGTTTTCCTGTCTAGATTTACCTTGGCTAAGCCCGGGTGGTGTAAGATATCTTGGCTATTGATGAGGGGTTGTACGTCAGTGCTCAATTTGTCTACCACATGAATAAGCTACAATATATACCTGGGATGGGATTAGGAAAGAGTGGCCGGAAGGGCGTTACTACACTGGCCGAAGTACCGCATAACCCTCATACCTTTGGTCTCGGTTACACGCCTACCAAAGAGGACTAGGTGAGAAAAAGGAAGGAAATGGCAGGAAGAGCAAAAGCTAAGCAAAGTGGGAAGTATTATGAGCTTGTGCATAGACCAATTCAGGGAACTCTGAACAGTCGCTTTGTCGGGGAGGGGGAAGACTTCCCATTTTACGGCTTTCTTGAGCCATGGTTGAACTTTGAGAAGCGACGTCTGCCCGGCTTTGAGATTTTCTTCGACCTACAGCTGCAAGAGGATGAGACCACAGAGGAATAGACAGAATTAATTCCTGAGGCTGAACAGAGTATAGAGGATGAGTCCAACAGTATTGAACTTGAGATGGGAGCAGCGCTGACGTGTCTCCTTTCGGATCCTCAGATCAAACCGGAGAGCTTGGTGGATGACTTCACCGTTTCCATGATCGGAGATCGATCAGGTGCGGACCCTTCCAATGGTATTCTGGATGCATCTAACGCACCTACTCTCATTTGGCAGCTAGAGGAGGGCTTTTTGTCCAGTAGTTCTGAATCAGGTAGTGAGTCGGAATCTGATTCCACAGAGTCTGTGGAGTCGGAATCAGATTCCAGTTCTTCTGAGTCGGAGTCCGTTATTTTGTCCAGGTCGTCTTTTTCCTTTTCTTTTGAGTCGGCTGTAACCAAGGAATTGGATGAGCTGGAAGCTTTGAATGAGAATGATATCACTACAGTTTCTAAGTACTTCTCTGTGCCACTTGTATATTGCATTGATCATGACTTTCAAAATTTTGATAAAAACGATGAGGAAGGAATTCCTCTGGTTTTGAAACATTTGATTGATCGAAATGAGAAGAGGTTTGTAAAACCCTTTGTTGATGAAATTATTGCAATTAATGTGGGTACTAAGAAGGATCCACGTCTGCTCCAGATCGAGTCCACATTGTCTTTGGAGGAACGCAATTGCTTAGTCGCTTTATTAAAAGATTTCAGAGATGTTTTCACATGGTCCTACGAAGACATGCCTTGAATCAACCTTGAGATTGTACAGCACCGGATCCCTCTTGACCCTGAGGCCCGACCCATCAAGCAGAAGCTTCGGAGAATACGCCCAGATTGGGCTTTAAAAATTAAGGAAGAGGTCACCAAGCAGATAGATGCAGGGTTTTTGCTAGTATCTGAGTATCTGATTTGGTTGGCCAACATTGTTCCGATGCCAAAGAAAGATGGCAGAATTCGGGTGTGTGTGGAATTCAAAGATCTGAACAAAGCCAATCCGAAGGATGACTTTCCTTTACCGTACATCGATGAATTGGTGGACTTCACTGTAGGCCATGCATTGCTCTCCTTTATGGATGGGTTTTCCGGGTACAACCAGATTTTGATGGCACCTGAGGACGGGGAGAAGACTGCCTTCATCACACCGTGGAGAACCTTCTACTATAGGGTGATGCCGTTCGGTCTGAAAAAATGCTGGGGCTACTTATCAACGGGCTACAACCACTATCTTACATGATATGATCCACAAAGAGGTTGAGGTGTACATGGATGACATGATTGTCATGTCCAAGAAAAGAAAAGGCCACTACACCGCCTTGAAGAAATTTTTTCAACAGATTAGGGAATATCTGTTGAGGTTGAATCCACAGAAATGCACTTTTGGTGTCACAGCAGAGAAAATGTTGGGTTTCTTGATCACACAGAGGGGCATCGAGGTTGATCCTTCCAAAATCAAGGCCATACTAGAAATGCCACCACCGAGGACTGAAAATGAGGTGCAAGGCTTTCCGGGTAGAGTGCAATTCATAAGACGATTTATTGAAAAATTAACCTTGAGTTGTGAACCACTATTTGGTCTCCTGAAGAAAGGAAAGAAATTCCAATGGGATGACCGATGCTAGTTTGCTTTTGAGCAGATCAAACAGTATCTCCAGAACCCACCCGTGTTGTCTCCGCCAGAGCTAGTGAAGCTGTTGATTCTGTACTTGTCAGTTACTGACACGACTATGGGTTGTATGCGCAGGAATCTAAGGATAGAGTGGAGAAAACCATTTATTACCTGAGCAAAAAGATGCTGGAATATGAGACCCGTTACACCCCACTGGAAAAGGCTTGCTTAGCCTTGGTATGGGCTACCAGGAAGTTGAGGCACTACCTGTTAGCTTACTCTGTAATTTTGGTTTCAAGAGTAGATCCCATCAAATATCTCTTCGAGAAACCAACATTTACGGGTAGGCTAGCCCGTTAGTTGCTTCTTCTCTCTGAATTTGATTTGAAATATGCTACGCGCAAGTCTGTTAGAGGGAGAGTGGTAGCTGAGTTCCTGGCAGATCACCCAGTGGAAGGGGGCGAAGTAGTAGAATACCTATTCCCAGATGAGGCCATTTTGCTAGTTGAGGAAGAGATTTGGGCCATGTACTTTGACGGGGCGTCTAACTAGTACGGTTATGGGATAGGGGTGTTGCTGATAGCACTCAACAATTCCCATATACCTTTACCCTTCAAACTCCAATTCAAGCTATCCAACAACGATGCAGAATACGAAGCGTGTATCGCTGGTTTGGAAGCTGCCCTGGAACTAGGGGCAAAAAGGTTGGACGTTATTGGGGACTCGAACCAAGTTGTGTCTCAAGAAAAAGGAGACTGGAAGGTTAAGGAAGAAATGATGAAAATCTATCACCAAACCCTGGATGTTCTGATTCCTAGGTTTGAGAAGCTAACCTTCACGCATTTGTTAAGAGAGAACAACATGTTCGCTGACGCTTTATCAACTCTATCTTCTATGATAGACATCCCTTTGGGAGTCCAGATGCATCCAATCATTATTGAACAGAGGTATGTGCCGGCCTATGAGTTGATTGCCGCAACAGATAAAGTACAAGATCAGAACCCCTGGTATTATGATATCTGGAACTTGTTGGAAAATGAGGCTTATCCACCAGGGGCAAATGCCAAAGATAAAAGGGCAATACGGCGAATGGCTGCTCAGTTTATCATCTGCAGGGGTAAGTTGTACAAACGAGGCCATCTGGGAATGCACAAACTGTGTGTTGATGCAGAAGAGTCGAAGCGCCTAATAGAGGTTATCCATGGAGGGGAGTGTGGATCGCACATGAGCGAAGTAATGCTAGCCCGGAAGATTCTCAGGCAGGGCTACCACTAGTCAACCATGGAGGAGGATTGTATTAGTTTTGTTCGGCGATGCCACAAAAGCCAAATTCATGCAAATCACATGAATATCCCGCCGTCGAAACTGTACAACATGACTTCACCATGGCCTTTTTCAGTCTTTGAATATGATGTTATTGGGGTAGTTACACCGAAATGGTCAAATGGACATGAGTACATCCTGGTGGCAATAGACTATTTTACAAAGTGGGTCGAGGCCCAATCCTGTGCAGTACTGAAAGCGTCGCATGTAGCCAAGTTCATCAGAAATAATATTATTTGTCGTTATGGGGTACCGAATGAGATCATTTCAAACAATGGCCCGCATTTCAAGAGAGAAGTGATCGACTTGTTGGAAAAATACAACGTGGATTTTCATAAGTCATCCGCATATCGGCAGCAAACTAATAGAGCTGTTGAGGCCGCCAACAAGAACATCAAGCACATTTTGCAGAAAATGGTTGAGACTTACAGGGACTGGCCGGACAAATTGCCATTTGCTCTGTGGGGCTAAAGGACTTCAATTCGAACATTTACTGGGGCAACTCCGTATTCTCTGGTTTATGGGATAGAGGCTGTTCTGCCGATCGAAATAGAGGTTTCGTCGCTGCAGGTTATGGCTGAGTGCCAGATAGTAAAAGTGGATTGGCAGTAGAGCAGGTTCGAGGAACTGATGTTGTTCGACGAGAGGAGGCTAAAAGCACTGTACCATGTCTAAGGATATCAACGCAGAATTCCAGGGCTTTTAACAAGAAAGTTAAGTCCAGGAATCTTAAGGAAGGGGATTTGGTACTGAAAGACAACCGAGCTCCCATCCACGACCCTAGGGGCAAGTTCAGACCTAATTGGACTGGTCCTTATATCATCAAATCAAACTGGGCAGGTGGAGCTGTCATTCTTATGGACCTAGATGGCCTTAAATTCTCCCAGCCAATCAACATGGACAAGTTGAAGAAATACTATCCTTGAGTGGCTCGTTAGGCCAAAAACCCGGAAAGGCAACCTAGGCAAAATTTAGAGCACAAAAAATTAGAAAAAAGAAAAACTGAGCTCACAAGGTTGAAAACCCAGAAAGGGCAGCCTTGGCAAAAGTTAGAGCGCAAAAGGAGAGTGTTAATACCCGAGTGAACCCGAACCAAACTACGTAAGGCTTGATTCCCATCTTTGGGATACGTAGGCAACTTCTTTCTGAAGCTCAGCCGTAAACACTTCAAACTCAACTGTGTCCATGTGTTTGATCAACGCATCTTTGTCCACTCATTATCTGAAAGGTCGGTTGTGATCCTTACCCTGAGAGAAGAGCTAATTACAATGCTGAGCAGTGCTATTCAGTCTAAGGGCAACTTTCCATTTGCTGGATTCAGGGTTGTACATCTCGAAGATAGATTCCAAGTGTGTCAAGTTGTGATCCTTATCGAAAATAGTTTTGAAAAGTTTTAATAAAAGTTGATTGTGCTCGAATTAATCTTTTTACAACTTAGATCATTTTTGGACCAAAAGGAAAATTTTCAGTACCCACAACTCTAATTTCATTGATTTCAATACAAAGTTCTCAAACTCTCGATACACATCAAAGTTGCTTTTTATTACATTCAAAAGGAAAACTTGAAAGTACAGATCCAAGCAATAAACTCGGGGCATAGATAAATCAAGTGTTCCTACATCCCCTCCCAGAGCTTGTGGAAGCTTCAGATGCTAAAGTAGGCCCGATTTACGCCTCATCTTTAAGCCAAGCTATGCATTCGCCAAATAAGGCGTAATTGAAATTGGGAGCGAGAGCCAGAAGTTCTCTTGTCCTCCATGCAATGGGATATCGAGCTAGTTGTAAACCTTGGATTGGAAATGAAGTCGGGTACTCTACTCCTTCTTCTGGGCAAAGCTGGTTGTGTCCGAACTGATGCCTAAACCGGAATGGAAAGTAGAATACGCAGTGTATCAAGCCAACCAGTTGAATACCGGGTTGCCGAGCCATGTTGTAGCTCATCTCGGGTAGATCAAACCAGAGGCAACGCCAAGCAACGTCAGCAGCAGACCTATTACACATCCAATGGCACCACCACCCCTCGTTTGGGAAATCGACTAGCTGTTGGCGAAAGAAATAGCTTCATGCTAAATATGCAGGGCAAGATCCACTACCTTTAACTTGTCCATGAGCCATATCTGGGGGAGGGGGGGATAAAAGAAAAGAGAGATTAAAGAATAGAGAGGTGTATGCGGAGAGAAAAAGTGAGAACGGGTTTTGAGAGAAAAACAAAGCATGAGTGCCGAGTGATGTGAGAAACACATGTGACAAGGGTGGGAAACATTACCTAAAGAAGTAGTGGACTTCCTGCGAATTTGGTCTTCTTCCGCCGATGGAAGGCATCCATGCCCATCAGAGTCTCGGCTAGTGTTCAGCCAATGCAACTTTTGCCCTCTTTTAAGCCTTGAGCTACTTCAACCAAGCGAATTCTAGACCTTCCGAAACTTGGGGCAAGTAGAAAATGAGTCAACATACATAAACAAAGGGCATGTTGCCGAAAACTCTGCCAAAGACGGCAGCCGCGGTCACTGGCGTCAGAAAATCGATGAATAAGACTGGGAATATTCAACTCTCCATTGTGAACCAATGATCGAGCTTCATGTAAAGTGAGCCCGCACACCCTTCCTAAAGCTTGGATCTAACTGAAACGGGACTGGGGCAGGATTTCCTCGTCACGCCGAGATTCCATCAAAACTTGGAATTCTTTAATTGTAGGGCATATCTCCTGTCCCCTGAAGTTGAAAACATGTGTAACCAGGTTCCAACATCTAGCCGCGGCATGTAGAAACGAAAAACACTGTGAGGTACGACTTAGCGGGAATAGTCCATTCATCCCGAAACCCCGAAAATTTACTTTTTTCGAGCCATCTAAAGTTGCAATCCAATTTGAGAGTGTTTCAGTGAAGCATGGCTCCATTTGTACAAAAACAGAGCTGGAATGAAGAAACTATGAAGTCCCAATATTTGTAGAAGACAAGGCACTGAGTGGAAGACAAGTGATAGCAATCTGGAGGCCTCTTGCACTGATGGCCGACCGGCCAGTGCTGATAGTTGACCGGCCACATTTTGTAGCCGACTGGCCTCCATTGGTGGCCAACAGCTGCCACTGGTGGTCGACAGCCTCTATTCATGGCCGATGGCCTCCTGGTTTGTCCTCTGGTCAATTTGCATATCGAGAGTGCTGAGAAACTGTGTTTTGTTCTGCTCTTGGTGCATTCTGCTATTTTGTTTTAGTAGTCTTGTCGAGTGATTTTTAAGTTTTTTCGATTTGTTTATCGCATTGTTGTGTTGCTTATTGAGTTGTATTTGTTTTGTTTCTATTTATCGAGTTATTGTTTTGATTATCGAGTTGTTATTATTACTTGTTCATCGAGTTGTTTTACTCTGTTTGTTATGTGTTGGTCGATTCATTACCTGATTAAGAGAATGCCAATACAATGTGCGATGTTCAATTTCCATTAATCTTGTTTTTATGCATTGCGATGTTATGTGGTGCTCAGAATGTAAAATACATCACTTTTTCATCAAAAAGCTGTTTTCATTCCGATCATGGTTACCTTTTTACAAAAGAGTACAAGTTTGAAAAGAAAATAAGCCTGTCTAAGCTGTACAATGTGCTAACACTACTAGCAAAAAAGAAACCAAGCAAAAACATATAAATCAGCGCCAGATATCTCAGTCTCGAAAGGCCCTCTTCGTCCTCTTTTTGGGCATGGACTCAGAGCTGTCTCCGTCAGCGCTGCTGTCTGTATCTCCCTTTGAACCAGAACTAGAGTCATCACCACTCTCTACCTCAAAGCATGACTCAGCATCTTCTCCACTAGCAGAACCCGAGCCGGCATCAACGTCTCCGCTCTCAGATGACTCGGCGTGCTAACCCACAACCTCCTCAGTCTCGCTGGTCTCGTCGTCGTCGTCACTCGTGATAGGCTTTGAAAGGCTCCTCTGATCTCGACCGCGACGTCTCCCTCGGCCACGTGTCGGAGCCTCTCTCTCTCTCTCTCTCTCTCTCTCTCCCTACTGCTGGAGGGGGTGCTGACGGTCCAGCTACTGCTGCTGCCGGTGCTGTCAGTAAAGGTGGGACCTGAAAAAGACAGTTGGTAAATGTCAGTCACAGTATGTGTATCAGGTGCAAGTATGGTGTGTAGAATGAGTACATACAGAAGTCACGTACAAAGTATGAATACAGTACGAAAATGCGGTTTCAGATGCAGTGTATCAGTGCAATGTGGGGAAGTGTTTAGTTGAAATGTCTGTTTCAGTGTATCAGTGGAAATGTGATGACCAAAATGCAAGAAAATTGAAGAAATTACCTGAATGCCATGGAAGCCAAGCAGTGCCTCCCTCCTTAAGATCATGCCCTCAAATGCGGCCAACATCTCGAGCAATCCCTCGATGTACCATGCGGGTGCCTGCAAATTCAATTTGAAATGATCAGTGTTTGGAAGGAATGAATTTCTGAGTATTTGAGCAAGAATGGAAAAAAATTTGAGAAAATGAAAGTTGTAGTGCATACCGGAGGTGAATTAGGCTCTTTGACATATCTGTGACCAGCCACCGGAGGCTCAATCGGAACCCGATAAGCCTCTCCGGTATACCGCCAACTTGTCAACTCGATCAGAAGCTTTGGCCAACTGAAGCTCTGCCTTGTGGGGGGCACCCCTCTGGCTCTGCCCCTCGACCCTCGAGCCCTGCTCGTCAAAGGGGCGTCCGCTGCTCTCCCTGTATGAGCGTGAATACCCATCAAGGTAGGCATGAGGTGCGTTTGGATATATGCCGCATAACCCCCCTCTCCAAGAAAGTAGTCGGCCTCCACACCTCATGTAAAGTCGAGCACCTCCTAGGAGGAGAGACTCTCTGTGGCCCGCATGGATGGCGAAAGCGTCAAGGGAACTGTCTGCAATGGCAAACCCAATGTCTGGCGCAGGAAGCAATCGCCTAAAAACCAAGCTCGGCCTACTGGTCCCTCAAGTACAAGCCGGTAACGGGAAGCACCCCAAGCGCCAGCAAACTGGTATCTGACATCCTCAGGCATCGTCGCCCAAGGCTGCCACGTGATCTGCAGACAGTAAATTCACAAATTGTTAGTAGCCAATAGATATGCAATATGAATCAGAGCTGAAGTAAAGTAGCAGTAACTGTGAGTTTTGAGTTACCTCCGCTGCGGTCACCGTGTCAAAATATCGGCGGAAGAATAAGAAGGTCTCCTTGGTTCTCCTCACGCACCTACCGTCGTACCGGTGAGAGTAAGGTACAACAAGAGGCATATCCACCTCCGGCTTTCGGGCGAGGGTTGGAAAATATGCATATACCCATAGCTGCAAAAAGCAAAAGGGCGACAGTTAGTATGCAACAGATAAACACAGGTGATGCGAAAACAGAATATGTGTGCAGTATGCAGATAATATAGTGTGCAGTATGCAGATAATATAGAATGCAGAGTGCAGAAAGCATAGTGTGTAATGCAGTGTACATAAAGTACAAATGCAAAGCAGAGGTCAGACTATGTGTGTGCGATGTATGTGGGTGCAGTGTACAGAAACTGCAAAGCAGAAAGCACGGCAGGAAATGTAAAGTAGAAAAGTAAAGCATACTTCCCAGGCTCTCCAGTAGTCGCCCGCTTTGTTCCCGCTCCTGCGGGACGTCGAGCTCATGTAGCAGAACAAGGTAGTGAGGCCAGCGCCGCCATAGTCATAATGTCGAACCTGAGACAAGTCCACCAAGGCACTCAGGAAATAAAGCCCGATAGTGTTCGCCTTGTCAGCGAACAAGGTGGTGCCAAAGAGGAACATCAGGAAGCTTCGCGCGTGCTGCTCGATCTCCTCTCGGGTCTCTAGCTGTGTCCCTTTGAAATGATCCACAAACCAGGGATACTGAACCATCCCTGATCAAAAGAGAGGTGGGCATGTCCCCAGCAGGTAGATCCAGGCGGCCTCTCACTCGCCCATGTCTGTATCATATGGGATTGGCCGACCTCCTACCTCGATGTCGGTGAGCATAGCAAAGTCGTATAGGGTCATCGTCATGTCGCCTGCGGTAGAGAAATGGAAAGAGTTGGTGGTGTCCCACCACCTCTCTACCAGCGCGCCAAGCAGGGGCCTACTCGCGATGAGGCGCGATAGCCCTGTGCAAAATAAGCTGAATCCGACCTCGTTGACAATTTGACGAATGCCAGCGGGAACGTCCATATCCTTCGCAGATGTGGCTCCGTATCCTTGGATGGAGTGTGACTCCCCCTGTAATTAGAACGAGAAGATAAAAGGAAGTGTAAGAAATACAGTACAAGAATGCATCTAAGACAAACAGATGGAAGGCAGTGTAAGAAATATAGTGCAAGAATGTGTCTAAGACAAGCAGATGAAAGACAGTGCAAGAGTGTGATTTATGCAAGAAATGCACGGTACATTGTGGAAAATGTAAGAAGACAGTGTATACCTCAGTGGCGCCATAGGATAAATGAGACTCCGGCTCTCACAGCAAGAGATCTGTTGGCGCGCCTTGCACAAATCCTCTGAAATGACGAATGGTATCGGGCGGTAGTACGTGCACCTCAGGGTGGTATGTCTCCGGGTCTAAAGGATGAACACTGTGTGGTAACGGTACATGCTTGGGATCTCCCTCCATCCCTGGAGAACCTCCGTTATGGGGAATGTCATCTGCCATCTGGAAAGGAAATGAGAAAGTGGGCGAAAATGAGCAAAATGGGTGGAGAATGCCAACAGTCAACAAAAGTCAACTCTAAGAGAGAGAGAATGAAGAAAAAGTCAAAGCCCAGTAGAAGGCACAAAACCCAAGAGAAACTCGAGGGGAACAAGCCTCAAGTAGTGGAAATGAAGAAAAAAGCACCGAAATCAAATTACAATCGGTTACGCGCCTTGCACCGTACCTTGTTTTGGTTTAAATGTAGCATTTCTTTTCATAACATTTGCATCTAGATGTTTCATTACGATCTTATTGCATGATCATCAGTTATGTTTTGTATCGTGCATATCACTTGAATTTTGCCCCGGAACTACGTTGGTGATTCCTTGCAAATGGATACGTAGGCAGCTTACGGGCACAACCATTCTTCGTTTTGCTTGTTTGTTTGTCCCAGTCTTCGACCTTGTCAAAAATGGGTCGTCTCTGGGCTTTGACATTCACTCCCGTCATTTTATGACTTCCAAGTTATGTCACAGAGGGGCAACTGTAGACACCCCAATTTTGACCGTCCTCAAGACTTAGACGTCACTGTTTGTGCATTTGATGATTGTGCTTGTTTGTGTTCGTTTTGAGCGCCCGAAGTCCTCGATGGAACGCCTGGTCTTTGAGCCTCTAAACCTTATCTGTTTTGTGCATGTTTTTGGACCAAGAGCTTGTTGCCTCTTGTCTGGAGGAGTGCATGACCTGTCGGCCAACCCCCTGGATTGTCGGCCATGGTTTGTGCTTGTCGGCTACCAGTCGTGGCCAACAGCCATTGGTCCCCTTTTTCAGATATTTGTTTGCCAGCTGTTGCTCACTGAGCGGCATCTTCATACATGTGTATGGTAGGATGTATACAAGCTCAAGCTTTGATTTTCTATATATGGGGGGTGTCCTCCCCCATTTTGGAGGGTTTGACATTTTGGACCAAAAATTTCTCTCTCTAGCTTTCTCTCTCTCACTTGATATTTTGTGCTTTGTAGTTAGTTTTCTCTACACTTTTGCACACCAAACCTTAACCAAACTTGACCACCATTAAGTTGAGGTCCCTTGGAGTTTGTGTTTGAGCTTTGGAAGGGGGTTTGAGCTTGAATTTGTGGCTGAATTGTGCTTTGCTTCAAAGGTATAGAACTTACCTCATTTAAGCTTATTGTGCATGCGTGCTTTGCTATTTTTCTACTGTTTTAAGGCTATTTTTGAAGTATAAAAACTCTATTTTTGAGCCATAAAAGTGGTGGTTTGAGCCTTTATGAGTTGACGGGTTGTCCCCCTTTTTCTTCCTTAGCTTGTGAAGCTTTCTATGCTAGTTTTCATCACATTCAAAACAACTTTTTTGGGCCTTTTAACCACTGAAATTCAGAGGTTTTTCAGTGACAAAAACCTTATTTTGAAGTCCAAAAATTGGAAGGGTTAGCCTTCCCTTCTTATTGTTTTGCTTGCATGCCTAGTTGCCTTACATGTTAGCATGTTTTTATAGCTTAACCTAGCTTTGGTCCAGCATGTTTTTGCTACTGTTTTGACTTGTTTTAGCTCTATTTTTGGCTAGTTAAGTCCTTTGAGCCTTGTATGGCATGGTTGTAGTGTTAATTCTTTCATTAGCTTGGTGTTTTAATGTTTTGATCATCATTCTTTTGAATTGAAAGCATGTTTTAGTGTTATTTTGCACTCCATTCCAGCACTGAAATCTCTGCATTCTCCCTCTATTCTTCACTTTTTCGTTTTCTTTGAAAGTGGTTTTTAACCACTTGTTGGCTTAAGTGTGAAATTGAGACATTCATGCTTATTAGTTTAATCCCTTCGGGGGTTCATTATCGACGGCATGAGGTCTCTTTCATGCCCAAGGCACTTGTGATTTAAGCCCTCTTCCCATTAGAGGACACTCACTTTTGGACTTAACCGATTAAAGAATGGATTGGTAATCTAAAATGAGTAAACAAAACATGGCAAGTAAAAGAGGCAAGATAAGCATCTTTCATGTTGCATTGCATGTGTTCGGATCGGTCGTTAATTCGAACACGAGGAAAATGGGACATTTCATACTCAAAGTGATGAAATGTGCCACTTTTCTTGGTCACCATCACCCTTGATCATGCATGATAGGGTGGTGGTTTTGTTGAGTCTTGTTTTGCACTCATTAAGCTTGTACAAGCTTGGCTCCTTAGCCATCATGCGTGGAAAATGTTTGGTTGATGGTTTGAGGGCCAAGAGTTGCACTCCTTTGAGCTTGTGTAATGATAACGAGGGTAACAGTACAGACAAACCTTAAGAATACACTGCTTTGCCTCTGTTTGCTCTCTGTTGTAGCAAAAAAGGAAGTTCAGCGAAGAGGTAGCCTACCGGCCACCAGCAGTGGCCGATGGCCACCATTGGTAGTCGACCTGCCATCAATGAAGAAAGTTGCTCAGTGTGTTCCTGTGGTGGAGCAGAGGTGTTCTGGAAGTTGGTGCAATTTTCAGTGATAAAAAATGTGCAAACAGAGGCTGCAATGGTAAGGCGGTGGCATTTTCGACTGGAGAAGCCGAGCATGCATGCATCCCTCGCCGCTTGAGGCCATTTACTTGCTTTGCTTAATTAGTTAGTTGCAGCTAATTCATTCATACCAGTGTTGTAACTATTTAGTTAATTAATCTGTTTTGTAATTAATTAGCTTAATTCGGTTTGTAATAATTAGTTAACTAGAATAGTTAATTAGTTTCGAGTTTTGAAATAATTAGCTTAGCTTAAATTAGCCTAGCTAGTTAGCTTATTCATTCGGGCCCTCCTTTGCGAGGGCATAATGTTGTAATAAGTGTGCGTGCATTTGTGTATGTCTTCCAACCCCACGTCTTTCTCCCTTTTATTTAATCGCTTTTGATGGTTAGATTAGGGACATTTTTTATTAGAATACCTTATGCTTGCATCCATTCATTCACATTGCATGCACCAAGGCTCGACGCATCTTCTAAACTATATTTTCATTTCAGTATTTATTTGCATACGTGTTTAATCGCATGTTGTTCAAATTGATTCGTATGCCATATTAGTAGCCGAGCTTATTAATTGCATATTGCATGTGTTGCATTAGACATCTTGTATAGTTAGGATCATGTATTTTTCGAGCTAGTTTTTGTTTTGGCTTGTAGTACTAGGTAAGTTTTATGCTTTAGCATACTTGCATGAGTGTGATTGTCATATTACCATGTTTTGCATGCTTGCCGTGAGGCTATGTGCTTACTTGCTAAATTGATTGAATGCCTGTGGATGAAAGCTTGATTGTTTGAATTGGAACAATTCAACGAATGCGCATTTTAAAGCCCACTTTGTTGTGGCAAATCATGTTTTAAGCCCACTATGTTTGGTGGAAAATCCGCATCTTTAAGCCCACTTGAGGGTGGAAAACTCAAACCATTTTCGCAAAACAAACATGACTTGAAATGTTTCAATTCTTGCGATTTAGTCTATACTTGCTTGTGTGCGTCACATAGTAAAGCTAGTTTAATAACTGGAATAGGAACACATAATGTTCATAAAATGACATATCATGGTTAGTAGAGACCGATCTTTGATCGGGCGAGCGGGGGTGCTCAATTCATGACCTTCCCCCCTCGTACCCAAGTTCCCGAGCCGAGGAAACTTTGGTAATGACGGACACGTGGCCTTTGGCACGAGTCAGGGTTTCCTAAATTTTTTCAAAACAAAATATTTAGGTGGCGACTTTGTAATCTGGAAAAGTAGTCCAATTTTGGCATTATTTGATTTAAAATCAATTTTCCGAAAAGATTTTCCGAATTGGACTCTTTGGTGTTTATCAAGTTCACATTGCACTTGTGAGACTAGATTCAGAACCGCGGGAGTCCGAACTGTGAGGCCTTCTTTTCAAACCCTTTCTGAAAGGCGGGGAGCGAAAAAGGTGAGTCCATAGAGCCTCTCAGGGGTAATATTTCTTCAACTTGTCCATGTTGATCGGTTGGGAAAATTTTAGGCCATCTAAGTCCATAAAAATCACAGCTCCACCCGACCAAGTAGTTTTGATGATGTAAGGACCAGTCCAATTGGGGCTGAACTTGCCCCCAGGGCCATGGATGGGAGCTCGGTTGTCTTTCAGCACCAAATCCCCTTCTTTGATATTTCGGGACTCTGTTGAAAGTCCTGGCAATCCTGCGTTGATAACCCTGAACATGGTACAGTGCTTTTAGCCTTCTCTCATCGAACAACATCAGTTCTTCGAACTTGCTCTATTGCCAATCCGCCTTTGCTATCTAACACTCAGCCATAACCCGTAACAACGGAACTTCTATTTCGATCGGCAGAATAGCTTCCATTCCATAAACAAGAGAGTACGGAGTTTCCCAGTAAACGTCCGAATTGAAGTCCTATAACCCTAGAGTGTAAATAGCGATTTTTCTGGCCAATCCCTGTAGGTCTCAACCATTTTCTGCAAAATATGCTTGATGTTCTTGTTGGAAACCTCAACAGCTCCGTTGGCTTGTGGCCGGTATGTAGATGACTTATAAAAAACCACGTTGTATTTCTCCAACAAGTCAATCACTTCTTTCTTGAAATAGAAGCCATTATCTGAAATGATTTCATTCGGGACTCCATAACGGCAAATGATGTTATTTCGAATGAACTTAACTACATGTGCTGCCTTCAACACTGCATATGACTGAACTTCCACCCACTTTGTGAAGTAATCAATTGCCACCTGAATGTATTCATGCCCATTTGACCCTTTCGGTGTGACTGCGCCAACGACATCGATTCCGGAAACTGAGAAAGGCCATGGTGAAGTGATGTTGTATAGCTTCGACGGTAGGATATTCATGCGACTGGCATGAATTTGGCATTTGTGGCATCGCCGAACAAAACCAATACAATCCTCCTCTATGGTAGACCAATAGTAACCTTGCCTGAGAATCTTCTGGGCTAACATTACACCGTTCATGTGCGCTCGACACTCTCTCCTATGGATAGCCTCCATTAGGCGCTTTGATTCCTCTACGTTGATGTGGAGAAGTGGTTTTAGAAATACTCTTCAGATCCTAGGAGACGCTAGTGACCCTCAGCTAGTCACCTGAAAAGACACAAACGCTCCGGTTGGGGGTGCCAAAATTAGCACTCCGACGGACTTGTCAGTTCCTGTACTCAAAATAGCTTGTCTTCTAAGTTAAGCAAAAAGTGATTGTTACATACCTTTCTCAATCCATTGTTCCTGTATTTATACCTGTTCCTTTTGATCCTCAGGGCCAAGGCCTATTTTTTAATCATTGTCTTTTCTCTTATTCGGCTCTAAGGATCTACACTTGTTCGGCACATATATTATATTCGGCTTCCCATTCTCGTAGGATACAACCGGTTAATATCAGTCTTCTAAGGTACGCTCCTCCTGATTTCGCCATTATCAGTCTTCTAACGTGTTTGGTCTTGAATTGGAAAAGTCAAAATAGGTCAGGCGACTTCGCGTACCCCAATACAGATGTCAGAATGCGCACACCGTTTCGGTCATCATTACACTTTCCCGCCTCATTCGTGCGTCTTGCATTTATTGCGATTTGAAATTTCAGTCCTTTCGAGTGCACATTTCGTCAAGTATTCAAGACTCTTGGACCGCCAGCGGGTATCCTTTCACTGACTCGCATTTTCTGTAACTCTTCTCCGTCTATCCTTGCCCCGTTTACTCCTCGTAAGTCTTCATCTCTCTTCTTTGCAATCCTATTTTCTGTTTGTCATTTTGATTTCGGCGGAACCTTGAATCCTCGCGAAAATGGCTAAACACTTGAAAGACCTCCTTTTTGAGGGTCGTATTTCTGGATTCCGGCGACACTTTTCCATTCCCGACAGTGTCCACTTATCTCTTGTAATGGACAGTACCCTTGATATGGAGAGGGAGGATCAAAATACGATCGTCTTCCCTCTCTTATCCATAGCGGAGGGCGGAGTCCATTTTTCCCTAGATCCATTGCTTAGGGTCGTCCTTCGCTATTGGAGTCTAATTCCTTCTCAACCCAACGTAAATTTCTTTCGAATCATCATGGGAGTGATAGAGTTGAACCGACGCCTTAGGATCAACCTTGGCATTCCGGCGATTTGACACTGCTACACTTTGGCCAAATCTTCCGGTCGGCTGGGGCGATACTTTCTCAGGGCCAAGGACACTGACCATCACTTGATAACCATGCTTGTCAGTTCTGGTAAGAGAGTTGACGACGTAATGGTCAATGTCCGAGGTAATTGGGAGTTCGGTGAAGGCGAAGACCGCCTAGACCCTATTCCCAGACGGAAGGGTGATCCAGGTTGCCATGTAACGTCTCGTGTTTGTTGATTTGCCTTTTATTCGGCTTTTTTTCCTTTAATCACCCCTTGTTCTTTGCAGGTAACAGATTGAAGAAGATTCTTCCCTCAACCGACGACGCAGTCCTTGAGGAAATTAAGTCTGTACTCAAATACTTCGGTCGTCCAAACGTACAAAAGCAAGGGAGAGCTGCTCACATACTCCTTCGATACGAACCTACTTATACTACATTCTAGACCGCGGACGGCATTCCAATTCCATCCGGCGATCAACACCTTTCGGCTCTTCTCTTTCCCAGCTTCAAGAGCCTTAGGCAAATTGGCCTCGAAGATTCGGACTCGGGGGAAGACGTGGAGCCGGTGGTAGAGGTAATTGCCGAACCAACCAAAGAGGTCGCTGAGGAGGCCGAACAGGTTGATGAGGCAATACGCTCGGCGTTCGAGGCTACCAGACTTAACCAGCCTTCACCGTCCACTTCAGGTCGGGCAGAGTTTTCTTCTGGGGATATTTTTACGAATTTGGGAGACCTACCCAGCGATTTTTTCGAAGGCATGGCTGGGGAAAACCTTACGCAGATGACGCGAAAGAAAAATGCCGTGCGAATGGCTGCTCAAAAAAAGGTCGAGGCCGCCCATTCTGAACCCACCTTGATTAAAACATTCATACCCGTTATTGAAGAGACGGCTCAGGTTGCTGCGGCCGAAGCAAGGAAAGAGGTTGAACAACAGGTCATTGACGAACGGCTGATTCCAAAGGAGCGGGACAAAAAGCGTAGTGCCGAGGGAGAGGCTGTGTCGGAGATTAGCCCTGCTTCCAAATGGCCTCGTTTAGAATAGTCGGACGTGGTTGCTCCTTTTATTGTTCGGCCAAAGATCAAAGATACGCCGATCTCTTCTGACGCTTCAGTCATTGAGGATCCAGCCATGGCGTTGAGCCTGGCGGCTTCAATTTCCTTGCCGGCTGACAATGCTGCCTTTCGTGTCATGCCGGATGTTATGGCCGTAGCCCTATCTGCGCAGTCAGCACTCCTGGTATGTGACCATCTCAAATTCTCTTGCATTTGTTGTCATTAAGGTATCTGACGATCCCAACTTGTTTTGCAGATGGTTAGCAGGATCGCGGACCTAAGCCGTCGACTACATGATGCCCTTGGCAGGATTGATCGTTTGCAAACGGAGGCAGAAGGTCAAAAGAGTAGGGCCAAGTTTGAAGTGATGAGAGCCACAATGGAGAGTGTGCGAGATGAAGCAGAAGAGGAGAGGGCTCACTCAGCTGAACAGCTCCGCTCTGACGTTGAGAGTAGGACAAATGCGAGCGAAGAATCACTCAAGTTAGCCAAGGAGGCGCTTGCCGAGGTGGAGGTTCAGTTAGAGGAGCTCAAGGCGGCCAAGGAAAAAGCCGATTCTGAGGCTTCAGCGGCATTTGAGGCAGGAAAAAGCGTTGCCTTCAAGGAATATGTAGATGAAGTCCCCAAATTTGAGAATCGAGGGTTCAAACATGGGTGGCTCAAAGCCCTTGCTGCCGCTGGAGTTACATTGGCCTTGCCAATTCCCTACGAGCAAGTGGACGTTGAGCCACTTGAATCTGACCCCGAGGATTGATGTGGGAGACATTTCAATTTTATTAAGTATTTTTAATTTCGATGTAAGTTTTTGTTCGGTAGACTTTTGTTAGTTCAGGGTAGTTTTCATGTATAAATTGGTTACTATTTGCGCTCAATTTATTAATGAAAATTTCCTAGTTATTTCACCACCACTTGTACACAGTTTGTGAAGTTATGTTAATGAAAAATGTTTTACCTTTCACTACTTTGGATAAAATCATTGCTGTGCTTGAGCTTTCAGAGATTGAATATCTTATGACAATATTGATTTATCATTCATATGCCGAGTATTGTGGGCATTCAAGCCGAATAGGTTGGTGAAATTGCCCTGGCCCCAGGCGGTGCATGATCATTCGAGCGCCGGATGAGACGACCTTAAGAATTTTGAAGAATCGATTCATGAGCCGACTGGGACA
This sequence comes from Camellia sinensis, assembly GCF_055761805.1. NCBI lineage: Eukaryota > Viridiplantae > Streptophyta > Magnoliopsida > Ericales > Theaceae > Camellia > Camellia sinensis. Next base: position 64,943,993 of record NC_138968.1, on the reverse strand, counting down.
GTTGAGCCGAATATATTGATGAATCTACCCTTGCCCCAGGCGGTGCATGATCATTCGGGCGCCGGATGAGACGACCTTAAGAATTTTAGAGAATCGATTCATGAGTTGTCTGGGCAGTTGAGCCGAATACAATGATGAATCTGCCCTTGCCCCAGGCAGTGCATGATCATTCGGGCGCCGGATGAGACGACCTTACGAATTTTGGAGAATCGATTCATGAGTCGTCTGGGGCAGTTGAGCCGAATAGGTTGGTGAAATTGCCCTGGACCCAGGCGGTGCATGATCATTCGAGCGCCGGATGAGACGACCATAAGAATTTTGTAGAATCGATTCATGAGCCGGCTGGGGCAGTTGTGCTGAATAGATTGATGAATCTGCCCTTGCCCCAAGTGGTGCATGATCATTCGGCCGCCGGATGAGACGACCTTAAGAATTTTGCAGAATCGATTCATGAGCCGGCTGGGGCAGTTGAGCCGAATAGATTGGTGAATCTGCCCTTGCCCCAGGCAGTGCATGATCATTCAAGCGCCAGATGAGACGACCTTAAGAATTTTGCAGAATCGATTCATGAGCCGGCTAGGGCATTTGAGCTGAATAGATTGATGAATCTGCCATTGCCCTAGGCGGTGCATGATCATTCGGGCGCCGGATGAGACGACCTTAAGAATTTTGCAGAATCGATTCATGAGCCGGCTGGGGCAGTTGAGCCGAATAGATTGATGAATCTGCCATTGCCCCAAGCGGTGCATGATCATTCGGGCGCCGGATGAGACGACCTTAAGAATTTTACAGAATCGATTCATGAGCCGGCTGGGGCAGTTGAGCCAAATAGATTGATGAATCTGCCCTTGCCCCAGGCGGTGCATGATCATTCGGGCGCCGGATGAGACGACCTTAACAATTTTGCAGAATCGATTCATGAGCCGGCTGGGGCAGTTGAGCCAAATAGATTGATGAATCTGCCCTTGCCCCAGGCGGTGCATGATCAATCGGGCGCCGGATGAGACGACCTTAAGAATTTTACAGAATCGATTCATGAGCCGGCTGGGGCAGTTGAGCTGAATAGATTGATGAATTTGCCCTTGCCCCAGGCTGTGCATGATCATTCGGGCACCAAATGAGACGACCTCAAGAATTTTGGAGAATTGATTCATGAGTCGTCTAGGGCAGTTAAGCCGATTAGATTGATGAATCTGCCCTTGCCCCAGGTGGTGCATGATCATTCGGGCGCCGAATGAGACAACCTTAAGAATTTTGCAGAATCGATTCATGAGCCGACTGGGGCAGCTGAGCCGAATAGATTGATGAATCTGCCATTGCCTCAGGCGGTGCATGATCATTCAAGCGCCGGAGGATTGAGGTTTTCTCAATTAATGAGATTGCCTCGAGGGCGCTACCTCTGTAAAGGATAAATGAACAAAGGTACAACCTTTATGAGCTTAGTAAACAGCTGACTCCAGCTCTTGGAGGAAGATTTATCATGTGAATGTCGAACAAACTCTTCTTTAACAGCAGAGGGGAAGCGAGGACGCTAGCTGAGCTGGGCGGAGACGTGAATTGAGGTGGTGAACCTTTGCGCACAGGAAGTAGGAGTTCTAGGGATCGAGAGAGGCGTCAGTCTCCTCGATGTCGAAACAGGTCACCCAGGCGGGACAAGCAATCGCAGGGCAGATCTCCGCAACCCCGAGTCGAGAGGGGATCTGACGCGAATCCATGCCCATTAAGGTTTGCAGTATTTGTGGGGAATAGACCCATGACAGAGGCGGACTCGATCGTTCGAGACCCAAATGTAGCGGTCGAGTTTGCTCGACAAATTTTTCCTCCTGAGGTTCAGCAGTCAATGGTAGGTCGACAGGACTATGACGTATTTCGCGAAGGCATTCACGGGGTGGTGAAGGGGCTTTACACTGCCTATGAAATTGGCATGCGGCTGGGTGATGCCCGTCGAGAATTGGAGAAGAAGGAGGAACGTATTCGAAGTTTGGAGGCTCGCGCGGAGGCGGCTGAGCGTGAGTTAAAGAAGACCAGGGTGGCTCAGGCACAACCCGCCGGGCAGGGAAACCCAATTGTGGAGGAAAGGGTTACCAGTCGGCTCATCAGTACCGCGCTCGCCGATCGTGAGACGGCGAGTATGTTTGCAATGGAGTCTACGAAAGGGAGGGCCTATGAAAAAGGTTTTCATTAAGGTCAAAAAGTTGGAATCGAAAAGACCAAGGAGAAGCTTGCCGAAGAGGTTTGCCAATGTGAGAATCGTGGATTTAGGCACGGTTGGATCAAGGCATCTCAAGCCGCGGAAGCTCTTCGAGCGTCGGGCATTGATTCGGCATCGCCACTCTACCATAGTAAACATTTTCCGTTTTCTGCTTTTGAAGTCGAGAAAAGTGAGGATGAGGGTGACGCCGTATAAGAATACGCATTGTAAGGTTGAAACACAATAAAAACTATGTAATTTATTGTTGGATTGAATAAAAACGTTCTATTATAAATATTTTGTCGTAGTTCGTATTCGGCACATACGTGTTTCATTTTATTACATGGATGTTTGAATGAATGTACAAACATTGATCGTATAGTGATACACCGGCTTATACGCGGGGTCGGCCCAATCGTGATGGCCGTTTATTCTTGAATGTGGCCACTCTAATTTCAAGAGGCCAAAAGCCAGTACTTGGAGTGGCTGTGGCAAATTCCAGTCAGTGCGAGGTCTAAATGCTTGGCTGGTTGGACTAATAACGCTACCCCTGTCCCAGTCAGTGCATGTGTTCCAAAAAGCCGTTTGGGTACCTAGGCCGTGGTGAATGTCAATCGACGTTTGTCTCTTGGGTTTTTGGCGTTAATGAAATTGCCTCGGGGTCACTGCTAGCATTTAAAAATAAATGGAATGGACTCTTTGTGCCAGTGACCTCATTAATATAACGCCATTTGTAGCGTGGGGTTAAATAATATTGTGGATGTAAAACAGAGTTTCTTTAATCAACCAAACTCGAAATTTGGCCGAGCTTGATGCCGCAATGGATCACAGCGGAGAATTCTCCGGTATGGGAGGTAGGTCATTAAAAAAGAAACGGGAGACGCGTCAGCCTCCAAGTCGTCGAAGCAGATCGCCCCGAAAGAAGACACAACGACTGTTGCCCTTAACCTTCCTTGTCTTGGATCTTGGCCTTGACATTGTCGATGGTGTCAGAGGGAGGTCCAGAGATACGCTAATTCGGGCACGGTTGGATCAAGGCATTTTGAGCCGCGGAGGCTTTCCAAATGACGTGCATTGATTCGGGGCCTCCGCTGTATCAACGTGATTAATTCCCCTTTTCGCCTTAGAAGTTAAAGATAGATATTGTAATGTTCGAATGCGGATTGCGTCTATGTAACAACTGTTTGATCAAATAAAAATTTTTATTTCAAACATTTGCGTCTTACTCTGGATTTTTTATATGCTTAGCTAAGCACCTTATTTCGAATATTGGCATGTTTTGTTTTGTTTTGTTTTGTTCGTGCCGAAGGGTGCTCCGAATTCGAAGGTATGATTTGCCCTAGGGTGTTACACGTCAGAGGCACTGCGAATTCGGAGTCTTAATCGGCCCAAAGACATCTTGCGCCGATGGGGCTCCGTAACCAGTGTTTCGATGCGGAGACTTTAATCGGCCCTAAGGTGTCATGCACCAAAAGGGTCTCCGAATCCAGAGACTTAATTTGGCCAATCGTGATATCCACGAAGGGCGCTCCGAATCCGAAGTCTTAGTCGGCCCTAAGGTGTCATGCACCAAAGGGGGCTCCGAATCCGGAGACTTATTCGGCCCTAAGGTGTCATGCACCGAAGGGGGCTCCAAATCCGGAGACTTAATGTGGCCAATCGTGATATCCACGAAGGGGCTCCGAATCCGAAGGCTTAGTCGGCCCTAAGGTGTCATGCACCAAAGGGGGCTCTAAATCCGGAGACTTATTCGGCCCTAAGGTGTCATGCACCGAAGGGGGCTCCGAATCCGGAGACTTAATGTGGCCAATCGTGATATCCACGAAGGGCGCTCTGAATCCGGAGGCTTAATCGGCCCTAAGGTGTCATGCACCAAAGAGGGCTCCGAATCCAGAGACTTAATCGGCCCTAAGGTGTCATACACCAAAGGGGGCTCTGAATCCGGAGACTTATTCGGCCCTAAGGTGTCATGCACCAAAGGGGGCTCCGAATCCAGAGACTTAATGTGGCCAATCGTGATATCCACGAAGGGCGCTCCGAATCCAGAGGCTTAGTCGGCCCTAAGGTGTCATGCACCAAAGGGGGCTCTGAATCCGGAGACTTATTCGGCCCTAAGGTGTCATGCACCGAAGGGGGCTCCGAATCTGGAGACTTAATGTGGCCAATCGTGATATCCACGAAGGGCGCTCCGAATCCGGAGGCTTAATCGGCCCTAAGGTGTCATGCACCAAAGGGAGGCTTTGAATCATCGACATGACGAGCGTTACAATAGGGTTTGAGAAATGAATTGAGCGACAAAGTAAAATGGTTTGCATTGCAGAAGTGATATATATACAAGTATCAAAGCCCACTGGTCAGGTCAGTGATAGGGTTTTCATAAAATCTCTGCTTGTGCCGATTGCGGGGAGCCACGAATTTCTTCAATGCCATGGGCTGTCGGGAAGCGCACAAGCTGATGGTATGTGCTTGGAACGGCCTTCATAATAGGTAGCCAGGTTCGCCCCATGATGACATTATACTGCGAAGGGAGCTTTACGACCAGGAATTCTACTTCGACCGTTCTGGAGCCCGCTCGAACAGGTAGTATGGTCTTTCCTAACGGGTACTCAGGATTCGTATTAAAGCCGAACAATGGGTGAGGCGCCGAAGGCAGATCTAACTCGTTGAAGCCGAGTTCGATGAAAGTTTTGTAATACATAACCTCCGAAGTACTCCCTGGGTCTATGAGCATCCGTTCAATGGTGAACCGATTTACGCGTAATTTGATGACCAACAGATCAATGTGGGAGGCTGTTGTGCCGCTAAGATCGGAGTCATTGAAAGTAATTGTCGGAGTTTCTCTGGGCCATTCGGTCGGAATATGTTACTTTGGGGGAATTGGATGCGATTGCATTGCATGCACGGTTGGGGGCACTGGCAGGCTGTAGATTATATGGATCACGCCAAGTGGGGGTGAGTCCTGCCTCAAGGCTAGTGCCTTGATTGGCTTGTCGTTTCTCACGTACTGCTGTAGTCGGCCGTCTTGCACCAGTTCTTCTAGGTGATCCTTTAATGCGTAACAATTCTCAGTCTCGTGGGCGTGATCTTTGTGATACTCGCACCGCCTATCTCTTCTTCTCGTGTCGGGAGGTCCCACCATCTTCGACGGCCATTTGAAGAATGGAAGGTGTTGGACCTTGGTCATTATCACAGTGACTGGTTTGGACAATTTTGTGTACTTCTTGTCGGCACGCCTCAAGCGCCTGCTGTCGACTTGCAGTTGTTCGTTCGTCCGGTGGGAGCATTGATTGCTTGATCAGCGAGAGTCCCGCCTTTTGTCTCTTTTAGCACGTTGTTGTGGCTCAAGGCTCGGAGGTGGCACGGAACTTATTGGTTGAGCAATTTCAGGGAGTGCTGTTTTGTTGGACATTTGTCCGGCTTTAATTCTCAAGGCATCGTCTTCGACTTTGCAATACTCCTCAACTTTCTTCATCAGCGCCCAGACTGTTTTGGGGGGGTCTTCTGGTTAGAGAACTGCGAAGAGCGTTGTCAGGGTGTAGTCCCATTTTGAAGGCGGTGATGGCCATGAAGTCATTGCAAGCGTCGTCAACGAGATTGAAGCACTCTCAATAGCGCGCCGAGTACGCTCTAAGCGTTTCTCCTAGCTGGATCTGCATAGCCCAGAGAGAGTCGGCCTGTTTCAGTTGTACCTCGTTGGTGATGAACCTAGCCCTGAAGGATTTCTGTAATTGATAGAAGCTTTTGATCGAAGCCAGCTCCAGCTTATAATACCACCTGACAGCTAATGGCCCCAGGCTGCTGGGGAATATTCGGCACATGAGGGCCTCGTTGTCTGCATGCAATGTCATGTCCTGCTTGTAGTGACGGATATGATCAGTGGGGTCTGATTTTCCGTCGTAGAGAGTGAATGACGAAGCTTTGAACTTCTTGGGTAGGGCCGCCCTTGCAATCCGTCAGACAAAGGGATCATGCTGGTCGTCTTCGTCTGAACTGCTTTTTCTGCGCTTGTTCCTTGTACGAAGACTCTTTTTGGAGGAGTTGGAAATTTCTGATCGTCCCCTCTTGTTGAGCTCTGTGGACAATGAGTTGGAGTCACTATCGGTATCCCTTGGTAGGGCTCGAGGTCGTTGTCCACCTGCCTTTGAAGGGTGTTCGGGATCTTGGCGCACGGCTTCTCTGGATTTTGCCACTTCCAGGGCCAAGTCTTGACGGAGACGTTCATTTTCACCGATCATGTTCTCCAGCCTTTGTTCATTCTGCTTTGCTTGTTCCATGATCGCTTGCATTGTCTCTTGCGCTGAAGTCGTTGGCAAATCGAAGTTCAAGGCGCGTCTTGCAGCGATGGTTTCCTTTCCGAGCATATTTGCTGGAGTGAGGTCATCTCTCTGTGTGGTCTCGTCGGTGGCTATCGGAGGATCTTCAGTCACGCTTGCCATGGATATATTTGAGTATTCCCACAGATAGCGCTAGTTGTGGAGAAGTGGTTTTGGAAATACTCTTCAGATCCTGGGAGACGCTAGTGATCCTCAGCTAGTCACCTGAAAGGACACAAACGCTCCAGTCCGGGGTGCCGGAATTAGCACTCCGACGGACTAGTCAGTTCTTGTACTCAAAATGGCTTGTCTTCTAAGTTAAGCAAAAAGTGATTATTGCATACCTTTCTCAATCCATTGTTCCTATATTTATACCTGTTCCTTTTGATCTTCGGGGCCAGGGCCTACTTTTTAATCATTGTCCTTTCTCTTATTCAGCTCTAAGGATCTACACTTATTCGGCACATATATTATATTCGGCTTCCCATTCTCGTAGGATACAACTGGTTAATATCAGTCTTCTAAGGTACGCTCCTCTTGATTTCACCATTATTCGGCTCCCACAGTTGACACACAGCTTGTGCATTCCCAAATGGCCGCATTTGAACAGTTTACCTCTGCAAATGATAAATTAAACGGGCATCCGCTGTATTGCCCTCTTATTTTTGGCATTTGCCCCTGGTGGATAAACCTCATTTTCCAAGAAGTTCCAGATATCATAAAACCAAAGGTTTTGATCTTGCACTTCATCTATTGCGGCAATAGACTCGTAGGCTGGCGTATATCTTTGCTCAATAATAATCAGACGCATTTGGACTTCAAAAGGGATGTCTATCATAGAAGATAGAGTTGATAAGGCGTCAGTGAACCTGTTGTTCTCTCTTAGTAGATGCGTAAAGGTCAGCTTCTCAAACCTAGGAATCAAAGCGTCCTGGGTTTGGTAATAGATCTTCATCTTTTCTTCTTTGACCTTCCAGTCTCCTTTTGCTTGAGACATAACCAGGTTCGAGTCCCCAATGACGTCCAACCTTTTTTCCCCTAGTTCTAAGGCGGCTTCCAAAGCAGCGATACACGCCTCGTATTCTGCTTCGTTATTGGATACTTTGAACCAGAGTTTGAAGGCTAAGGGTATATGGGAATTGTCGAGTGCTATCAGCAACACCCATATCCCATAACCGTACTGGTTAGACGCTCCGCCAAAGTACATTGTCCAAATCTCTTCGTCGACTTACAAAATAGCTTCATCTGGGAATAGGTATTCTACCTCTTCATCCCCTTCTACTGGGTGATCTACTAGGAACTCTGCTACCGCTCTTCCCTTAACAGACTTGCGAGTAACAATGCTTCAAATCAAATTCAGAGAGAAGGAGTAACCAACGAGCTCGCCTACCGGTAAGCACTGGTTTCTCGAAAAGATATTTGATGGGATCTAATCTCAAAACCAGAATTACGGAATGAGCTAACAGGTAGTGCCTCAATTTCCTGGTAGCCCATACCAAGGCTAAGCAAGCTTTCTCCAATGGAGTGTAGCGGGTCTTGTAATCTAGCATTTTCTTACTCAGGTAATAGATGGCTTTCTCAACTTTATCCTCAGATTCCTAAGTGAGCATGCATCCCATTGTTGTGCCTGTTACTGACAGATACAAAATCAAGGGCTTCCCAGCTCTGGCAGCAACAACACGGGTGGATTCTGAAGGTACTGCTTGGTCTACTCAAAAGTGAATTGACATCGGTCATCCCATCAGAATTTCTTTCCTTTCTTCAAGAGACCAAATAGTGGTTCACAAGTCAAGGTTAATTTAGAAATAAACCGTCTTATGAATTGCACTTTACCCAGAAAGTCTCGCATCTCCTTTTCAGTCCTTGCTAGTGGCATTTCTAAGATGGCCTCGATTTTGGAAGGATCTACCTCGATGCCCCTCTGTGTGATCAAGAAACCCAAAAATTTTCCTGTTGTTACACCGAAAGTGCATATCTGCGGATTCAACCTCAACCGATATTCTCTGATCCGTTGAAAGAATTTATTCAAGGCGGTGTAGTGGCCCTCTCTTTCCTTGGACTTGATAATCATGTCGTCCACGTACACCTTGACCTTTTTATGGATCATATCATGAAGAATTGTGGTTGTAGCCCGTTGATAGGTAGCCCTGGCATTCTTTAGCCCAAACGGGATCACCCTATAGCAGCAGGTTCCCCACGGCGTAGTGAAAGCGTTTTTCTCTCTCTCCTCGGGTGCCATCAGAATCTGGTTATACCTGGAAAATCCATCCAAGATGGAGAGCAACGTATGGCCTGCGGTGAAGTCCACCAATTCATCAATGTGCGGTAGAGGAAAGTCGTCATTCGGACTAGCTCTGTTCAGATCTCTGAAATTCACACACACCCGAATTATGTCATCTTTCTTTGGCATTGGAACAATGTTGGCCAATCAACTTGGATACTCAGATACTAGCAAAAACCCTACGTCTATCTGCTTAGTGACCTCTTCCTTAATCTTCAAAGCCCAATCCGGGCGTATCCTCCGCAGCTTCTGTTTGATGGGTTGGGCCTCGGGGTCAAGAGGGATCCAATGCTGTACAATCTCAGGATCGATTCCAGGCATGTCTTCGTAGCACCATGCAAAAACATCTTTGAAACCTTTTAATAAAGAGACTAAGCGCTCGCGCTCTTCCAAGGACAACGTGGACCCGATCTGGACCAGACGTGAATTCTTCTTAGTACCCACATTAATTGGAATGATTTCATCAACAAGGGGTTTTACAAACCTCTCCTCCTTTCGATTAATCAAATGTTTCAACACCAAAAGAATTCCTTCCTCATCGTTTTCATCAAAATTTTGAAAATCATGATCTATGCAATAAACAAGAGGCACAGAGAAATACTCAGAATCTACAGTGGTATTCACCTTCAAAAGGTCCAGCTCATCCAATACCTCGGTTACAACCGACTCAAAAGAAAAGAAAAAAGACGACCTGGACAAAACCTTGGCATCCGGGTTATCAACTCCAAGAATGCCAGACCCAGACTCAGAAAAATCGAAATTTGATTCCAACTCCACAGACTCTATGGAATCAGATTCTGGTTCACTACCTGACTCAAAACTGCTACACATGTAGCCCTCTTCTGGCTGTCAAATGAGGGATGGTGCGTCAGATGCATCCAAGATACCGCTAGAAGGGTTCGCACCTGGTTGGTCTCCGATCATGGAAACGGTCAAGTTATCCCCCAAGCTCTCTGAGTTGATCTAAGGATCCAAAAAGAGACATGCCAGTGCTGCTCCTATTTCAAGTTCATTGCTGTCGAAATCAATTCATGTATTCTTCACAGCTTCAGCAGTTGGTCCAGCTATTTCTTCCGTATCACTGTCTTGCAGCTGCAAGTCAAAGAAAATCTCAAAGTTGGGAACCCGCTACTTCTCAGAGTTGAACCAGGGCTCGGGGAAACCATTAAATGGGAAGTCTTCACCCTCCCGAACAAAATGGCCATTCAGGGTTCCCCGAATTGGTTGGTGCACAAGTTTGTAGCGCTTCCCGGTCTGCTTTGTTCTGGCTTTTCTAGCCATTTCTTTCACTTTCCTCACCCAGTCATCTTTGGTAGGTGTATAGCCTAGACCAAAGGCATGTGGGTTATGTGACACATTGACCAATGCAGTGACGCCTTTCCGGCCGCTTCTCCCTAGTCCCATTCCTGGCATGTGTTGGAGTTTGTTCATGAAGTACACAGATTGGGTGCTAACATGCAAGCCCTCATCAATAGCCAGGATATTCTGCACTACCTAGGCCTTAGCCAAGGTAAACCCTAAAAGGAAGACATCCTCTTCACCATGCACAATCTCCAGCACGGGTGTAGTGACCTCTAGCAGAGGATTTATAGATGAATTCCCGAAGACTATAGCTACCACTTTCCCATGGGGGTACTTTACCATTTAGTGGAGAGTGGAAGAGATAGCTCTTACTTGGTGTAGCTAGGGTCACCCAAGTAGTAAGTTGAAAATGGCCGGGACATCTAGGATATGGAACTCGATGTCCTGTTGAGCTGGGCCAACCTGTACTCTAATCTACACTGTCCCCATCACCTCTCTGCTTGTATTGTCATACGCCCGGATCACCTGGACTGTAGGTACAAAATCGGCCAGCTTCAGGCCAATAGCATAAACTGTACGACAAGGACAGATGTTGATTGCTGATCCGGTGTTGACCAATACCACTAGTATCCACTTTTCTCGGCATTCTACAGATATATATAGAGGCTTGTTATGCGTAGAGCCTTCTGACGGCAATTCCTTGTCTGAAAAGGTCAAAGTTGGCACAATGCCTCCCGAGAAGACTAATCCCACCAGTTGTTCTGGGGTGGTGTCGATGGATAACTTAGCTTTATCCATCGCCGTCAGTACAGCTTGTCTATGCACTCGCGAAGCCACAAGCAGACCCCAGATATATATGTTAGCTTGAATCTTGTTCAACTATTTCAGCACAACCTCTTCCTGTAACTGCTTTTCTTTCTGTTTCTCAACTTCTTTATCTTTCCCTAATGCCTCGGGTTGGTCCAGATGTGGTGGTTTGAAATATCGGCCACTTCTTGTCATGTGGTCGACTTCTTCCACATACCAGGTATTGTCAGGAAGGCCTTCACCCCAATCCTCCTCGATATGGGCCAAGTGTAGGTCGTTGTCATCCCACTAGATTTCTTCGACAGCTGACAAGCACTCGTTCGGCTCCGTTCGGATCATTCTACTATCACAAACATTCCCCACAGGGTGTTGAGCTTTTCTAGCTATCAGATTGTTTTCACTCATTTCTTGCCCAAACTACTCCAGTGCGGCTTCTTGTTTTGTATGTACAGTACTAACAATGCCCAGTTCCTGAGCCAATTGTTCTACATTGGTGTTTTCCGGCAGTTTACCCTTTCCATCGACCAGTCCAGCCATTGCAGTAGTTCCTGCTTTCTGTTCTTCAAGCTTTGATTCAGTTCCCTCATCTATATCGGGTTCATCACTTAGCCACCCAGAATTGTTTGTTGACCCGTTCAAATCAAACCAATGAATATGCATGTCTCCTTGATCTTGCTCATCAAAGAAATGCAAATTGTCAATATCCTCCTCTAGGTTGGCAAGATCATCTAATCCCTGACTGGGCCCATCTTCTCGAACTACACTAACCTCCATTCCAGTCAGCAACACCACTTCCAACTTTGCTTGATTGATTGGCACAATATAACAACTCGGGTTGTACATCCCTTCAGATAAGTCCTCAAAGCCCTCGGGCAACGAACTGATATTCTCCACCAAGGCTGACTTTTCTTTACCTTCCATTATCACCACCACTGGTTCGGGTTGGAGTGAAGACGTGCTCATCATGTATAAGTCTGTGCTCTCATGGATGAACAACGCAGGTTTAGGTAGGTGAGAAAAGGTGATGTATACTCTGGGATCATAAAGGACGACCAGTGTGTGGATGAGATTTATATGCCAGGGTGGAGGGACTTGGTTATGTGGTGGGAGAGGATTTGTAGTGACGTTGAGTTTTTGAGGAGGTGCTATCACTTTGTTGTCAATGAGATATTGAATCTCATGACGTAGCCTATCATGGCCACGCTGTTGATGAAAAGCACAGTATTTGGCCGGGTTGTGTTTCGGAGGGAGAGGATCGGGTAGTGGGCGTTGTTCTAACAGCTTAAGATGCCCCTTTTTGATTAGGATCCCTAAGGCTTTGGACAAAGTCATGTAGAGCAGGGTGAAGACCCTTTGGTTTTGGGCTTGATGGCTTGAGGTTTGTAAAGTTGTATTGGATATACTGGCAAAAGAGGTGGCAGTTTTGGCTGTGGTGGTGACCATGCTCACATCCAAGGGCCGTGCAGAAGTGCCAACAACCGTGGCTACATTGGAGTTGCATGTAAAGGGCCTTTTTGGCTATTCTTTCTCATAGTCTATCAGCCCCTGCTTCATTGTATCCTCAATTTGAACCCCTATTTCATAGAGCTTAACAAATGTAAACAAAGGCAAGACTATCATCTTCTGTAATAATCTCGCCTGCAAGTTACGGACCACCATTCTGATTTTGTCCTTTTCAGACGGCTGGATAGTAATCATAGAGGCCTTAGCCCTCCACCGAGTCACAAAGTCCGAGAAGCCTTCCTCCGGCTCCTGACGGGTCGCTTCAAGATAACGGGTACTGACCTCAATCTGGGTATTATAGACGTACTACGCGATGAAGGCCTCGGCCATTTCCTCTCAGTTTCTCTTCATAGAGTCTTGCAACTTTGCATACCAAATGGCTGCTATACCCGACAGGGTCTGGCCAAATAGCAACAGCTTCTGTAGTCTGGTGAGACCCATTGGTCGTAGGATATCAGAGAATAGTCGTAGATGGAACATAGGATCCCCGGAGCTGTCGAACCGGTCTATATGCAGCATCTTGAACCTGTCTGGCAGAGTCACTGCCGAGTCAGTGTACCCATCCTCAATGTCAGGGATTGAATTCACGTCCTATGCTCGTTTGAAGAGCTTTTCTATCTTGTTGACCTTCAATGCAAGGGGGTCAACCTCGAATTCAAACGCGTCTCCATTTGGTAAACTGGTGCCTTGGAGGTCTGAGGTGGGATCAGATCTGCCGAAATGCCCATATTCTCTTGGACATTGATTGTGACCTTGGGTGCTGGAATTCCCGCTGGGGGTGCATGGAATGTAGAGGCTACTATCGATTGTGGTTGCTGTTGTTGAAGCCTTTCTATCACTTCTGCTTGGCGGGCTATCGGCTTGACGAGCTGTGGTCTCAGCTTGGCAGGCAGCATCTAGCTGTATAGTCTCAATAGTCTGCTGAAGTTGACGAAGCATGTCTTCCATGCTGATTGGGGGATGTTGAGCTATCAGAACTGGCGAATACTCTCTTTCTGGAGTAGAAGTAGAAGACTGGGCCTGACTGGGCGTAGGCGAGGTAAATGGTGACTGCTGGATTGGTGAATTCTACCTGATCCTCCTCCGTCTGGTAACCGGTGGGAGTGAAACAAACACTGGGTGTCCCTTGACAAGATCCCCGGATCTGCAAATCCTTCTTACTCGGGTCCAGAGTGCTTGGAGAGTAACAGAATCGTTTAAAGCAATGGTGAAACACTACCTTGCAAAAGGAAATAAAGCAAAAAGAAAAACAAAAATTAGAAACCGCACAACACCTCAGCTCAGATTCTAATCAATACACTGATGTAATGAAAGCTGTAGAACCATACTCAAAACTGAATTCTGCCTCCCAAAAAACTGATACCGAGACTTGCGACTGATACATACATTCCTGCAGAGTTTCACTCTAAAAGCACATATCAAGCAAGTAAGAGCCAAAACACTCCTACGATGGGGTGGGGTTACCCTGTCCTAATTTCGTCAGGAACTAGGGTTTTCACTATTCAAACAAAGCATTTTCACGCAATCCTGCATTCAGGTAAGCAACATGTCCTAGTTTGGAACAGTCTTTATGGTTTCCGATATGCAATTAGATTGATTGGTCAAAGAGGGGACCTCTGCAAGACTACCTAATATACCTCTCACACTTAACACCGAGAAGTGAAAGGAGGATCAAACGGTACAGCGGTAGTCCAGATCCAAGGGTTGTGTTCCCATCATAGCAGAGCCCGCAACCGGTCAGCCTTTTGGCAAGATTTTCCAAGCGAGCCTTCGGCAAACCGTTTAGGAATAGCATATGGCAAACACTGTGACTTAGGCACACCAATACAAATGCAAATGCAAAGAAATACATAAGTGTAGATAAAAAAAGTCATAGCATGAGTTCGAGTCAAGTTCTCTAAATCCCCACCAGAGTCGCCAGAAACTGTGGCTTGCCTTTTTCGTGCCCCCTCTTAGAAGGTTTGAAAGAAAGGCCTCACAGTTCGGACTCCCGTGGTTTTGAATCTAATCTCACAAGTGCAATGTGAAACTGATAAGCATCAAATAGTCCAAATTTGGAAAATCGTTTTGGAAAATCGATTTTAAATCAAATAATGCCAAAATTTGACTGCTTGCCAGATACAGAGTCGCCACCTAAATATTTTATTTTTGGAGAAATTTAAGAAATCCTGACTCATGCCGAAGGCCACGTTTCCGTCATCACCAAAGTTGCCTCGGCTCGGGAACTTAGGTACGAGAGGGGAAGGTCATGAATTGAGCACCCCCACTCGCCCGATCAAAGATCGGCCTCTACTAATCATGATATGATTTTTTTTTTTATAATCATTATGTGCTCTTGTTCCGATTATTGTACTAGCTTTACTATGTGATGCGCACAAGCAAGTATAGACTAGTTTGCTCCATTTGGAACAACTCAACTCATGTTTGTTTGTGAAAATGGTTTGAATTTGCCACCTCAAGTGGGCTTAAAGATTGCGGATTTGCCACCAAACATAGTGGGCTTAAAACAAAATTTGCCACTCAACAAAGTGGGCTTAAAACATACATTTGTTGAATCATTCCAATTCAAACAACAAGCTTTCATCCACAGGCATTCATGCAGTTTAGCATTTAAGCACATAGCCTCATGGCAAGCATGCTAATCATGGCATCATTCACACTTATGCAAGTATGCTAAAGCATAAAACTCACCTAGTACTCCAAGCTAGGAAAACATGAGTTAGTAAAATATGCATGATTCCTAACTCTGTTAAGTGTCTAATGCTACACACGCAATATGCAATTAATAAGCTCGGCTACTAATATGGCATATGAAGCAATTTGATAACATGCGTTTAAACACGTATTCAAAGAAGTATTGAAATGACAATGCAGTTAGAATGATGCGCCGAGCCTTGGTGCATGCAAGACAAATGAATGGATGCAAGCATAACGTATGCTAAATTGAAATATGTCCCTAATCTAACCATTGAAAGCAATTAAATAAAAGGGAGAAAGATGTGGGGTTGGAAGACATACACACACGCGCGCGCACACACACTTATTACAACATTACGCCCTCGTGAAGGAGGGTCTGAATGAATAAGAGCTAACTAACTACGCTAATTAGGCCAGCTTATTATTACAAAACTCGAAACTAATTAACTATTCTAGTTAACTAATTATTACAAACCGAAATCGAATAACTAGTTAAACTAACTAATTATTTACAACTCTTAATTAGATACAACTAATTAATTACAACACGTATTTAAGCTATATACTTAAGCGTTAAATAAGCTTGAAAGGCAAGGGACGCTCATGCACATGTTCGGTTTCCACCCAAAAAGCCACTGTTTTGCTGCTGCAAGCCTTTGTTTGCACATTTGATCACTAAAAATTCTGCCCATTTCCAAAACACCTCTGCTCTATCTTACCAACACATTGTACAAATTTCATTGGTGGCTGACAGGGGGCCGGTTGGCTACCAATGGTGGCCGGTCGGCTACTGGTGGTGGTCGGTCGACCACTGTTGACATGGACTCCCTTGCTGTAATAGAGAGCAAATAGAGCAAAATAGTGTATTTCTCAAGAGTTGTTTGCACACTTTGCCTCTCCTTTTCAAGGGGAAATCAAAGGAGGGACAAAATTTGGTTCATAAACTATCAATCAAGCAATTTCCTTGCATGATGGCTTGTGAAACCAATTGTTCAAGTTCAATAAATGCAAAATGAGACCAAAAAGTCCATCACCCTATCATGCATGATCAAGGACAATGGAGACCAAGGAAAGTGGCACATTTCATCACTTTTGAGCATGAAATGTCCCATTTTCCTTGTGTTCAAATTAACGTCCGATTTGAACACATGCAATGCAACACAAAGAGATGTTTGTCTTGCCTCTTTTACTTGCCAATTTTGTTTACTCATTTTAATTACGAAATCATTCCTTAATCCATTAAGTCCATTGGTGAGTGTCTTCTAATGGAAAGAGAGCTTAAACCAAAGGTTGTTTTAGGTATGAAAAATACCTTATGTCATTGGTAATGAACCCCAAAAGAGATTAAATCATTAAGCACAAATACCTCAATTTCATGCTTTAAACAACCAAATGGTTTGAACCACTTTCAAAACAAAATAAAATCAAGAAAGGAAGGAGGTTGCAGAGATGATTAAGTGCTAGAAATGAGTGATAAAAGCACTAAAACATACAACCAACTCAAACCAATGGTGGTTAAAGCCTCAAAACATTAAGCTAGTGAAGGAATTTACACTACAACCATGCCATACAAGGCTCAAATGAGCCTACCAGCCCAAAACAGAGCTAAAACAGGTTATTTCAGAGACTAAAACATGCTCAAAAACCACTTTTAAGCCACAAAAATAGAACCTTTTACAGTTTAAAACCAGCCCCAAAAAGTAAGAAAAGATGGTAAAACAAGTATATTGAAGCAAAGTAAACAAGGAAAGTGTTATACCTTTGAAGTAAAGCTCCTGTTTAGGCACCAAACCAAGCTAAAACCACTTGCTAGAGATCAAAGAGGGTCTAAAATATCCTCAGCCCAAAGAGAAGAAACTTTGATTAAGGTAGTGTATGTAAAAGTGTAGAGAAAACAAGCAATTAAGCACAAAATTACAAGAGAGAGAGAGAAATCTAGAGAGAGAGCTTTTTGTTCCAAAATTTCTAACCCTCAACAATGGGGGAGGAACCCTCATATGTATAGAAAAACATGCATTGAGCTTAGAAACATCCTATCATACACGTGTAGGAAGATGCAGCTTAGTGTGCTAATAGCTGTCACAGCTGTCAACAAATATCTAAAAAAAGGCACTAGTGGCCATCGGCCACCACTAGTTGCCTACCGGCCACACCAATGGCCGACAACCATGAGCCATGGTTGACAGCCTATGGTGGTGGCCGACAGGTCACCAAAAGGTCCAGACACCAAGTTTTGGTCCAAAACAAGGCATAAAAAAAGACAAGGTTTATAGGCTCAAAGACAGGGCGCTCCGCCGAGGACTTTGAGCACTCAAAAAGAACATATGCAATCACAATCACCAAATGCACAAGTGATGATGTCCAAGTCTTGAGGATGGTCAAAAATGGGGTGTCTACAGATGCTAAGGTCACGCGTAATTGGTCGTCCTTGATGCCAAACATCTCGAACATTTTCACTATTTGCTCTAGCTACTCATCTACCTTCAGTGGCTCGTTGGGATCACCCACAAGCTCATCCAGATTTGACCAAAAACACTCTCGCTTCAAGAATGATGGCCCTGCCTCAGCTGCTTGGGCATGTACTTGATTCTCTGCTCTGAGAATGTCCATTGACTCCCGCAATGCTCCGGCCATTTCGCGAGCCAAGGCACCTATGGCCTGTTGACCAACTGGTTCGGCCACATTGGCCTGACCAACTCCTTCTTTCTGTGCCAGAATTTCATTCGGTAAAGGCACCATATGCCTTATAGGCCTACCACGCCTACCACCACCACGTCCACGTCTTGACATCCTAATGAAGGTAACAAAAGAGATTAGCACATTTACAAATGTGCTGAAGCTAATTCACTCATGTCCTAATATGATGGACAACCGTAATTCACTCCACATAAGCACATAGTCACGTAAACATATGAATTTTTCTCCTAGATAACGACCGCCGCGCGGCGTTGCCATGGTTCCTATTAGAAACAACAATGATCGAGTGCTCTTCTAACATGACTTACCTGTAGACCCAATCAATATCCTAAGAGCTAAATCTCATACCCATATAATCATATAAGCTTGTTATCACATAGCATACCATGCATACTAATGTCTCTATCAAGCGAGACAAACCCCATTGTGGTAATAACCACTTCCTACGCACCCAAAGTATTCAAACCCCGTACGCTCTGATACCAAGTTGTTATGCTCCCAAAATAACTACAATAATCCAACTCCAAACACTAGTACAATGTGATATAAATAAAATAAGAAGCTTTCATTCATTAGAGTTAATGTACAAAAGATGATACATGCGATATACATTCATAAATCGTTCATCTTGAATCTACAACATGCGTTACAAGACGAAATAAAGAATGGAAGCTAAACAGGTATTCATATGCCCTAATGACTTACATTTTTCCAAAACCGTGCTTAGTTATAACAAAATGAGTCATAAGCTCAATACAAATATAGCCCTAGGCTTGTACAAAAGATAAATACAAAGTAAACAAAAGTGAGGCTTCAGCTCCATAATTCTCCCAAGCTAAGTCCTTGGCGGAGGCATATATCCAACACCCGAAAATGTTTTTCCCAAGTAGGGTGAGCCAAAACCCAGTAGAAACAATCTAGCACAATATATGAATCTTAAAAAAGATATAAATATGATATGCATATACAATGCCAATGATAAAATCATTTGTATTCTTACAAGATCATAATATGCTAAGTTTCATATTTCAAGCCATTTTATCTTAATTCATTTTATAACAATTCATTTCATCTTAATCCATGAGCCAAGTTCATTGTTATCTAGATAACCCAACTGAGGTTACAACTTAGTGGTTCTATAACCAATACAATCATTACACAAACACCTCAAATTTGCTATTTTACGAAAATTTCGTCCCCGAGAATCGACACCCATGTATACACGCAGTTTTCGGGACTTTCACTCTAGACACACAGGCCAACTTAATTTATTGAAATCCATCCCTTTTCTCCTCCCAAACATCATACATATACAATGTATTAAAACACAGTCATGTTCAATGACAACCAATAAGAGATTAGTTTTAATTCACCTAATCGTCATACAGTTTCTAGAACAATCATAGCTATCCTTTACCGATAGCCCAAAACAGATAAACTAAACAGATATACAATCTTCAAGACAGATAAACTATCCAAATTTCCATAGGCGAGAGATAACAAGTATCCAACTCCATCCTTTATATAAACATCTATCCAATTTCCCATTCCACATACCAATTCTATTATTTATACAAAATAATTATTCGAAACATTTTAGGGCAAAACTCTATTTTCTCCCAAATCCAATCTATGTGTCAAAATCAACTAATTTAACACAATACATCCTCATATCTACACCCACAACCCTTCTCAATACCTTCATTTGAAAACCCCTCTTTTGATTTTAAATTAAAACCCTAGGTTTGTCTAAAATCCTCCAAATTTAAACATTTTTTACACAATCAACAGATAACTAAGTTAAAAATTATAAGAAAGCGTAGAAAGTCCCTACCTCAAAGTTAGAAGACGAGCAAAGTAAGGAGAAAACTTCAAAGACGCCGAAATCGACTTTTGTTCAGATCAAAATGGAGCTCTTGAGATGCTCTACCTTTTTCCTAAAGATGATAGGGTAGAGAAACCAACGGATCTAGGTGAAAATGTAGAGAGAATGGGAGTTTTAGAGAGACAGACTCTAGATTTAGGGTTTTTGGAAAGTAGAGAGAGACAAAGAAATGTAAAAAAGTGATGTAAAATGAGGCTGCTGTGAACTGATATACGCACAGTCCATTCGAGGGCAAGAAGTGGGGCTCGAGTGCATGAAATGACGCTCGAGCGCAAAATGCACACCCCTAGTAGTTCTGCAGACAACAGACCAATACTCGAGCGCAAGAATGGTCGTTTGAGCTAAGCCTGCTCGAGTGTAGAAAGGATTGTTCGAGTGCAAAATACACTCTCCCAGTAGTTTTACAGACCTGCAAAAGTACTGAGAGTTTACAAAGCCTACTCGAGAGCAATAAGTGCCGCTCAAGCGGATGAGCAAAATTCTGGGCAACAAGAGTTTGGAAACAAAGCAACCAACCTATTCCAAACGCAACCACAACAATCCCAAAGCCAAATTTAAGGAGATACAAGGGAAGCAAGATGTGACCAACAATAGAAACCATTAAACCCTAGTCTGGGATACAACAAGAGTCGGGTCAAAACCGGAATTGCTATGGCGTGAAAGAAAAATTTTGGATCTTCAAGAAGGGTTCCATTTTTTTTTCATAAAGATAATTTTCAAGTTGTTACTTCATTATCATATTATTTGGTAGAAGAAAAAAATAGACTATTTAGTTGGAGTAATTCATCAACTTGATATGGAAATTTGCTAATGGAGACACAAGTTATCTACCTTTCTTTTCAAGTCTTTAATGATTGAATTTTGTGGGGTTTTACAAAATGTTTTCAAGTTTTTTTTGACTGAAATTGGTGAAAAAAATAACTTCAACAATGGATGGGGGAGTTCAAGAGCCCATTTTAAAGAGTCAAATTATGAAATTAACACAACGAAAGAGCATGTTCTTGAGTCAAACATGGCTTAGAATGATGTTCCATATATGGCTTGGAGGGTTCATACATCCATTTGTAGAGAGCCAAGTCGTGAAAAGCTTATTAGGAAGCATGTTTTTCAAAACCGAGTTTGGTTAAAAATGATGAGCAACCCAAGGTTAGTGGATTTAAATTTTTTTATGATGTGGAAAATCTCAAAATATTTGAATTTCCAAAACCATCATATACCACTATCTTCGTTGTTCAAAATCCATTTTTGATTTGTGGTTCACATCAAAATTTAATTTTGATGAAATGGTTAACAAAATATCGAAGTTTAGAAAATATATTTGTTGAGTTTTTTTCCTACACTTTCACAATGGGAAGCATGGAAATGACCAATAATAATGGTCTTAGCTATTTTCATGGTTATATGTGAAATAGTAGCCAATATACAATTGGCCAAGGAAGAAGAAACTCTATAGAAAACACAATGAGTTCACACGTTTGTTGTTTTCTAACATGCAATGTGGAAACCAGCATTCTTGACCAAAAGATGGTCTTTGCTATGTATTAGACATGACGTTTTTATACTCCAGATTGTCTTCGAAGTGGATATGTAAACAACTATCATTTTGGCTTTGTTGTTGGTCAATGTGTGTGCTTCGAAAGCCCTTTTTGCCATAATTTTTATCTTCGAAGCACTCCATCTTGCATCAACAACAGCTTCGAAGAAAAAAAATAATAATAATGGTGGTTGTGAACCTTCGAAACTTTGCCGAGTATTTCCAAGGGTGTAATTAGTCCTTTGTCGGCACCTTTAACCTTTGATAGATCATTTTGGCCCTCTAGTAATACCTTTAGAGGATGGCTTTCATCATTTGAATTACAACTCTTCAAGAATTCGAGACGTCTCATAATTTTTTTCCATGATATTGGCTATTGTCAAGTAAGACATTTGCTACTTTTACATGGCGGTAAACTTCGAATTTTTTCAGAGTGGCCTCTAAGGATTCTGAATTAGCTTCGAAGTAGCTCCAAGGAGACTTTAATATGTCCTTCTTTATAATGAACCTTCTAGTAAGCTTCGAAGGGTGCCAGAGAAGCTTTGAAGGATTCTGAAAGAGTTTCAAAGAGGTTTTTTTATAATGAACATAGTAGTGTTGCCATGTCATTAAAGTATTAGCCATGATTTTTAGGCACTATACATAGTGAGTGCATGCATTCATTGATTACAAATTGATGTCTCATGTTGAAATTTTGAACTTGCCATCTAAGAAAGGACAAAGCTTCTACTCATGACTCATACCAAACATGATTGGTATGTATTGTGTCCAAATCAAATTGGTGCTTCTTGATTCAAATTGATCACTTTAAAGCACTCATATTGAATTTGAAGCATATGCCTTTAGTGTAGTGTCCCTTCGAAGAACTTCGTTGGTGCTATTGTGGTATTCAAAACACTTTATTACTCATATCAGTTCTATGCTTGGTTTGACTCTTCAAAAATTCAAACAACCATCATTTTTAAAGAGTCACAGGGGGTAATTTTGACACCATAAATAGTAATAATATTATTATTACTATTATTATTATTGCAGTACACGTGGCACTTTCTTAATCAATCATGAGTTAAGAGAAATTACAAAATTAGTGGTCTTTCATGGCGGAACATTGAAGACAAGGTGGAAGTTAAAGCACATGTGAAGAATATGATGGACAAAGTGACTTAGTGGAAGACATGGATGGATATGTGGCATTGTGGGAATAAAGGTGGAAGAGTGGGTAGTTTTAGGTGGTTATTGGGTAGTTATTACTAGAAATTTTTTCCTATAAATAGCCATTGATGGTTACATTTATGGACCCAGAACCAGATCTAGAAATTAGTTCATTTAGTTTATTTTCCAGTTCTTTAAATTCCAGTCTTTACATTCCTGTACTGCACTTTAAATTCCTAGGAGTAATTCTAAGTTAGTCTGTTGCTGTAATCCCCTTCGAAGCTGTGAAAGTGCAAAGGTACTATTGTAAGCTTTTGTTTACTTAACGAAGTTTGATTTTTGATACTATTTTTCCTATTTTCTTACCCTTTGATTAGTCTTCTTAATTTTCTCCTAAAAATCAAGCCACCAAGAAAAGTCCTCTTCATTGAGGCTAAAAGAATTCTGAAACAATCGTCTGACTAATTGGTTCGCATTTATTAATCTTTGTAAGGACTTATTAATCCTTATTGGCATGTTCAAATTACATTTCTAACCTTCGAAAGCCAAAAAAGCCAACAACACCAGACAACTTTTTCAAACCATTACAACAATGAAAACCAAAGGGAAACCCTATTTACTTGGTTAGGGTTTCATCAAACCCCTAGAAAGAGAAGAACTAGCCACTCACGAAGGAGTGAGAAGAGGTAGAGGAGAAAGAAGCCACCATGGATGATAGTCTTGAAGCTTGAAAAACTTTCTCTCCAAACCCTAGCCTCTCCTCACTTTTGAAAATTTTCAAAACCCTAATTTCTCATCTTTTTCTCCCTTTTATTCTTAGCCAAACAAAGTAAAAACTTTCACACATGTTTTCCTAGGCTAACCACTTAAGTGGTGGAAGGCCGCACGTGCGCTGATGGTTGGCTGGATATGCGGTAGGATGGCAAGCCACGAGATTTCATTGCTTGAGGGGAAGATCTGCTTTTGTGCCACTTTTTGCCTGAAATTGCGTGCTGTTTGCCAAACCTGCACAAGTACACGAAACGCATCATCTCTACCAAATAACCATAATTCGAAGGTTATAAATGTAACTTAAGTGGTGTTAATGTGGTACCTTTCGTCCTACATCAGTGAATATTTAAAAAACAAATCACAAATATTACATTTTTATGTATATTTATATTAGGTGTATCTAAAAATTTAAAAAAAAATACTTAAAATATTAAAAAAATTCAATGAAAACAAAAAAAAAATACAAAAAAAGCAAAAAAATTTAATTTTTTGAAAAGTGAATCCTGAATCCTGAAACTGAACAAGCTGAATGAGTTTTGAACTTTGTATATGGGACCTATGGTGGTGCTACGCGCACTAATTGATATACTAATTAATGTACTAACATATGTGTTATGATATTGTCATTTTAAAAGTATGATCTTATCTATTATACAAATTAGCATAATTACCCATGCTATGACGGATATAAATAAATAATGAAAAATTAATTTTTAAAATTAAATAATAATCTAAAAAATTTATCTAAAATATTTAGCAAAAATGATTTAGAATCAATTAAATTTTATTCATTTTTATCACAGTTACATATAAGAGAATTTTTTTTATTCTTATGTCATTAATTGTGTGCTCTAAGTTCTTAACAACAAATATATGTTATAATTTAAGTGTTAAAAATTAAAAAATAAATCACAAAATTTATATTTATGATAAAATATAAATACATTTTGTCTTATGAGTTTCGTAAATTTAATTTATCACATGATAGTGGTAAATTACATTTGTCAATATAGTAATTTTTTCGTGTTTTGTGAAGTCTAAAAATTCTAATTTGTCTTATGTTATAAGATTTATGTAAAAATGAATTAGGATTCACATATTAAGTTTGGGCTTAACATTAGATTTACGTCAACTTGTCCTTCACTGAATCATTAAAAATTATCTTGTGATGTTCTCAACTTATATGAATCATTTGACCTATCTATTTATTAAATTAGTAAATATATATTGTAAAATATTTTTTTATAATAAAAATAAGAAATATGGATTTATTTTATGCATACTTATTAAAATGTTTGAACTATAGTTTTTTTTTATAAAAAAAAAAACTATATATTTATGTTTAAAACAATTAAATGAATAGTTATATGTATTTATGTATAAAAAAATTATTTAAGATAAAGTCACCCTAAATTGTAGGTCATATTCTAGTGCTAATAAATTTAAGTTTTATATTTAAATTATATCATAGTTTATCAGTTCGTGATTGATATGAGTTAATTTGGGGGTTCTAATATTGGATTAAACACTAAAAAGTAGCCAAGAAAATTTAGTTCAAGTCGATTTTTTTGCCAATAATTCTTGATTTAAGCCTAGTCCTTAGAGAATTGTCTAGTTCATGTCCAATCCATGAGTTAGTAGACCTATCTATTTATTTACATTTTAATTAGTAAATAATTTTTTTAAAAAAAAAATTATAACAAAAATAGGAAATATGTACATATTTGTTTGGTATATTTATTAACAATTTCAAAATTAATTAAGAAATCATGTACTTATTCTTAAAAAGATAAATTACATTGGTAATCCCTATATTTTAACTCTTGTGTTACTTTTGTCCTTTCAATTTTGATTTGCTCAATTTTGACCCTAAATTTATTGATTAGGTGAAGGACAAGAAATTTCTAAGCACATAATTTCTTAATTGGCATTATCAATTAGACCAAATTAATACAAAATCTGAAATTAGGGGTAAAAATCAAACTAATTGAAATTATAGAGACCAAATTGACACAAGAGACAAAATGCGGGGACTATCGATATAATTTACCCTTCTTAAAATATGTCTAATATTGATTAAGATATATTTATATCTGAAAAACTATTTAAGACCAGATCAGGCTAGAACCTGAATAAAAAATTAATGGCTTACTAAAAAAAATTTAATAATTATAAATTCAAATTTGATCAATTTTTCATTTAAATTCTTTCATAGAATTAGGTTGTTTGGTAATTTTAATTTATAGTTCCAATTTCTCCTTGTATTTTTTTTAAAATATTTTAAAATTATATATAATTATAATTTCTTTTGAAATTTCCTTTTCAATCTCAAATTAGTTATAACTTGAATTTGGTTAAAATTTATTTTTGACTTCTCATCTACAAAAACTAACAAAAAATTAAATTAATTTTTTGAACATTGTAAAAACGTAAATAAAGAAATATATTATCAATAATAATAATAATAACAAAACATATTTTTATTTATCATGTGACGTCTCATCAGTACATTGATAATAGACATTAATAATAAAATTCATTACGATAATACAACAATAATATATCAAATGATAAGTAACATGTGATCATAATAATTTTTGATAGTTATACAATAGGATTTTGGTACTAGATTTATGTTTTAGAGAGCAATGTCAAGTTAGGAAGGATGGTGGGTGTTGTAGGACGAGATGGTGGGACCTAAAAGGGGATAAACTAGAAATATTTAAGAATAGAATGGATAAAGAAGATACTTGGGATTTAGAAGATGATCATAATACTATGTGGAACTTGATGGCCAATTGTATGAGGAGAATCTCAAGGGAAGTGCTTGGAGAGTCGAAAGGAACGAGACCCAGCTCTAGGGAAACTCGGTGATGAAGGGAAGAGGTTCAAGCAGTAGTTAAGGCAAAAAAAAGAGTGCTTTAAAAAGTGACCGAAGAATAAAACTGAGAAAAACCTTAAGAGCTATAGATTGGCTAATAAGGAGGTCAAGAAAGTCGTGAGAGAGGCTAAAATGAAAGCTTATGATGACCTATACACTAGACTAGATAGTAAGGAGGGAGAGAAGAGGGTATACAAACTTGCTAGGATACGGTAGAGGAAAACAAGAGATTTTAATCAAGTTAAATGCATCAAGAGTGAGAATTCTAAGGTATTGGTGAAGGATGAAGAGATTAAAGAAAGATGAAAGAATTATTTTGAGAAACTATTAAATGAGGAACATGGAGGTACGGCAATAGGGAAGAAATAGCCAGTAATACGATAAACAAAGACTATAGGTTCTATCGCAGGATTAGGAACTTTGAAGTAGAGATTGCATTTAAGAAGATGAAATCAAATAAGGCCTTGGGACCCGATGATATCCCAATTGAAGCTTGGAAGTGTTTGGGTAAAAAGGGGGTTGCTTAGTTGACTAGCTTGTTTAACAAAATTTTGTTGACTAGGAACATGCCAGATGAGTGACGGAGAGTATTTTAGTGCCAATCTATAAGAATAAAGGAGATGTTCAAAATTGCAACAACTATAGAGGAATCAAGCTAATATGTCATATAATGAAAGTGTGGGAAAGGGTGATGGAACGCCGATTGCGAGATATAACAGATGTGACAGAGAATCAATTTGGGTTTATAATTGGCAGATCAACAATGAAAGTGATCTATCTTTTGAGGAGAGTAATAGAAAAGCATAGAGAAAAGAAAAGAGACATTCATATGGTGTTTACCGACCTTGAGAAAGCATATCATAGAGTGTCCCGGGATATAATATAGTGGGTGTTAGAGAAGAAATGGGTGACAAAAGGTTATACTGATGTGATTAGGGACATGTATGAAGGGGTGGTGACCATTATTAGATTGCCTGCTGGAGAGACAAATGAATTTCCTATCACTGTAGAGTTACACTAAGGATTTACCTTAAGTCCTTATCTTTTTGCTTTAGTTATGGATGAGTTGACGAGAAATATTTTGGATGACGTGCCATGGTGTATGCTTTTTGCAGACGATATCGTGCTAGTGGATGAGACTAGAGAAGGAGTTAACACAAAGTTGGAAATTTGGAGAAAAGCTCTTGAATCTAAAGGATTTCGGAGAAGCAAAACTAAGACAAAGTACATAGAGTGTAAATTTAGTAACAGGAATAATGAAAGTAGAGGAGAAGTGAAGATTGAGAACCAAGAACTGTCTAAGAGTAAACATTTTCGTTATTTAGGGTCGATTATTACAACAGTGGGGAGAGATTGATGTGGATGTGACCCATAGGATTAAGACGGGATGGTGTAACTAGAGAAGTGCGTCTAGGGTACTATGTGATAAACGAATATCCACTAGACTAAAAGGTAAGTTCTATAGAACGACTATTAGACCAGCGATATTGTATAGGATGGAGTGTTGGGCAATCGAGAAACAACATGTAGATGTGATGAGTGTGGCTGAGATGAGGATGCTAAAGTGGATGTATGGTAAGACTAGACAAGACAAAACAAAATTAGGAATGAGTGTATTCGGGAATGGGTAGGAGTAGCACCGATAGAAGATAAGTTGAGAGAGAATCGATTGAGATGGTTTGGTCATATTCAACGAAGACCAACAAAGGCAGTATTGAAGAAATGTGATATAGTAACTATAGATAGAAGTGTTAGGGGACGGGGTAGGCCTAGAGTAACGTTGGCTAGCATTGTAAATAGAGATAGGATCTACTTAATTTGACTAATGGAATGGCCTTTGATAGGGCTGCTTGGAGAAGAAGGATTCATGTAGCCGACCCCATTTGATAGGACTTAAAGCTTTGTTTGGTTTGGTTTATACAAAAGTACCCAAAATATATATAAAAAACAATATATGATCTATATTCAATTTTTATACGGTAAAATTCACATTTAATCTCAACCACACATTAGTTTTTTTAATCAATTCATCACCCAAACTACCTACTATTCTTTTAATATTCACCTTTTCAAAATCCACTCAAACAACGTTCTAGTCGAGCTTATCATCACCCGTGTTGTTGCCATGCTCACCATCTCCACTAACTATAACAACCCTTAGTCTTGTCTTAATCATGCTCATATGCATTTACATGATTTTGTCTTGTTAAGCTTACATTTGTAGAGCTTGATTTGATTTGTCTAAGTAAGGTTTCTATTTTGCTTTGTTTTGTGCTATTGTGTTTTGCCTAAGTGTTGTATGCATGCTTCGTTCCTTGCTTTGTGTTTTGAACTTAGGCTACATATCTTTGCTATCTCACGCCTAGGTCAAGCCTTTGAACCTCTTATACCTAGGCCGTTGTGTGTCAACACCTAAAATCATCTTGGAACCACCTTGGTTGACCTCCACCTTCACCCTGGCATCTTGGGCGAGATGTGCATCATCTGGGCCAAGGTGTGCAACACCTAGGCCGAGACGTGTATCATCTAGGCCGAGACGTTTATTCTCTAGGCATCCAACATTTTTTATCCTTGAACCTAGCAATCTTGTTCCAAGTCTAGTACAACCTAGGCTGGGGTGTGGTATATCTAGGCTAAGTTTTATCCTTCCTAACCGAGATGAGGGAAACCTTACCTGCCCGAAGCTTTGTTTTGATCCGGGATCATTACCTTGTCAGAGTGCCCATGCCACCTTACTTGCTATACACACTTTGACTTACTCTTGTCTTTTCATTCTGGCACCTTTTTGAGAATATTTGACCAAATAGTGCCGCGTGTCCCAGAAATGGGTATTAGTCAGGTTAGCAATGAGAAACCCATATCATTTGTCACATCTTTGCCTTGTAGAAAGAGAAGCTCTAGGAAGAAGAAGAAGAAGTTCTTAAAGTGAGAACTGGATTCTGAAGCTTGATTTTCATATCTTGAACCGTTGGATCTGTGTTTTGAGGTTAGATTCTTGATCTATTCTTGTTGTTCTTTATGTTAATCTGATCACATTGCATGATCTAGCATGATTCATGAGATATGCATTGATTTAAAGTTTTGTTTTAGAAAGAGAAAGTGATGTTCTTCTGTTCTTGAAAGAAAACCATGCTTTGATCCGAAAGTTGGTATCAAGTTTCATGTTTTTGTGTCTGTTTTCTTGAAATCTTCAAGTATGGGTACCCAGGTCCATGTTTTTGAACTCATATCGTTAAATCTTAGATTTTGAATAAAGAGTTATGATTTTAGCATTCATGTTCTTCATGTTCATATTCTTCATGTTTTTCAAGAGGAAACCTAGGGTTCCAAACTTCATTTCCCTAAGTGTGGTCATCGAGACCCACTCTTGTCCAGACCTCACACCTAGGCCAAGCATTGTATCTCATCTTGGCCTACCTTATATGATCACTTGCACCTTAATCTATCTTGCATACACACCTAGCCCGATCTCAGTCCACCTTGCCGGCACCTGGTAACATCTCGGCAGGCAGCCCTACACCTAGGCCAAGGAAACCACACCTCGACCAAGACCTCCTGAGTTCACCCAGCTAGGCCATTTCAGCCCAGCTCATCTTTGTGTACCCATTCCGAGATCTAGTTTGTACCCAACATGCTTTTCCAAGAAGAAACACATTGATTTACCTTCTAGCACATGTTTTGCTTTGTCTTGACTTGGTTTTGGAAAGAATTGCCGGAATCTTTCTTACTCATTTGAAACTTGTTTTAAGAGTGCATTACATACCCATCTTTGAGCATCTATTCTTGTCTTCTTAAAATGCATTCAGTGGACTTTGCCATGTATTTGTAGGTCTTGGATTCTTGCCCTAATTCCCTACATCCGAAGAGCTATTGTGAATGGTATTTTTAATAAAGTTATGTTATAAAGTTTTAATAAAGACTTTACTTTGTTTCGGAAAAGTATTTGATCACATATGAATGATTATCCTATAGTTTTTGTATCAAGTTTTATGTTTGTTTTGATGACATTCTTAAAAGGTCCTTACTACTAAGGGACTTTAATGCAACTAGCACCCTTGTTTGAGACATCTCCCTTGCCACCGACGGCTTCGGCAAGTGGGCTTGTCTAATCGATTTCGGGTCAGTTATTTCCTTGTTTTGTCAATGAATGTCATCCATTTGTATTATGTAGATGTTAGTAAACATCTCAAGAAGCTTTGAAAGACTTTGATTGATAGACTTGGTTCATCCCTTGTTTTGTTGCAAGTTATGATATGTATGGTTTTGACAAAGATCTTGGATATCATTCATTCAAACCTTTATTACTTATATCATTCACTGAGTTTTCAGCTCACATCTTTCTCTTATATATATGTAGGTGATGAGTAAGAAGGCGGTGTCGCCTAAGCTTTATTTGGAAGATGTTTTGGTTCATTCTTTTTGTATCATCTTGAAGATTATGTTTCTTGACTTTATAGGTTATTTCTTTTGTATGTTTTGGTTTGAGAAGCCTTTTGATCAAAATGTATTATTCGTTTTACCTTGGTTTTGTATTCAAGTTTTAAAACCATGATAAGATGTATGCCATTTCATTTGATCTATGCACAGCTCTTATGGACTAATTAAATTTAAATTTACACTTTCGCACATGTAAGCCCCATATGTATACTCTGTTTGTGTGAATCTTTGTAAGTTGGCATTTGGTAATCTCGAATTACTGGCTATCACAGCATCATTCTGTTAAGGGCAGAATGAGGTCGTGACACTAACCATTATGCAATTTCAATCTAGTTTTTATTATTATTATTATTATTATTATTATTATTATTATTATTATTATTATTATTATTATTATTATTATTATTATTATTATTATCTTTGTAAATATAAAAAGACAATATTGTGGAAATAAAAAGGCACCATTAGAGTTTTAAAGAGTTAAAAATGAAAAATAAAAAAATGCGTGATTTAAGGTTTTCTTATTCCGTATATGGGTGTTAATTTTTTTTTTTAAATTCATAAATTATGAAATAGTGTTCATCATTTAAAATTTTATTTATTGATGGACAAGTCAATTAAATGTTTTTAATTTTTACAAATAAAAAATTTGAAAATTTTGTTTAAGAAATTTAAAAAAATGGCCAAATCATAAAGAACAATACAAGACGCCTTATTCTAAAAAAAATATATATATATCTCATAACTGTATTATCAATTCACATATATCAAAAGAAATAATAACAACAATATAAAAAATACACAAACATCCAACAAAAAAAAAAAAACTTCAAATAAAAACTTGAAATAAATTTGGACTATTGGCAAAGAGAGAGAATAACCATTGTATTATTACATTTGGGGAGGAGTTGGTCGGGTTAAAAAAAAGATCAAATATTGAGTATTTTAAAGAGAGAATTATATTGAATTTTTAATTTGATTCAGTTTTTAAAATTTTAAAATTATATTATTTTGAAAAAAAGGTGAGAGTGAGATGAAAGTCGCTTACCATATTATTTTGAATTTTGAAATTCAAAATCATAAATAATGCGTGTTTTTATTTTTTATTTGAATTGTTTTGACCAACATTATTTTTGAAAAGAGTAAGGGTAACTTATCATATTGTTTTGAATTTTAAAATTCAAAATTGTAGATAATTTGAACTTTTTTTTATTTTTGAATTTTTGACTTAAGGAACTAACTAATAGATTTTTTTTTTATTTCTTTACAAATTAACAAATTAACAAAATTAATTTAAGAGTTTAGAACTTCCACAATTATTATTCTTACAAAGACTTTTTTTTCTTATATATAGAGATTATAAAAATTTAAAATTACTAATCAAATATACCAATTAATGTATATGAGTTGTTCAAAGACCTATGGGTTAGTATCCCAGAAATATGCCTCATGCATATAGCGGGTCAATTTTTAATGTAAAAAAATAAATAAATAAATAAATAAAATTCAACCGATATTGTTTCACTGCAGGAAAAAGTGTCAACCTGAGACTCTCATTGTCCGAATTGACTGCTGATGACTTTTAGACTAAGGGCTGGTTTGGGGTGTTCTAAAAAGTGTACTTTTTGTCTTTTTGGACTAAAAAAGTTGAGAAAAAAATATGGAGGTTTGGGTTAACTTTTTGACTTTTTATGAAAAAATGTGTATTAAAAAATTGTATAAAAAAAGTGGGTAAGAGATGATTAGAGAGGGGTGGGCCCCAGCCGTACAATTGGCTGGAGTGAATTGGAGTTGGAAATTATTGGCTAATTTTTGTACAAAGCACTGGACGGTTTTGTTTGGCCCGTGGGGGTCATCACGGGTCCCATTTTAATAATCTGAACCGTTCAGTGTGTGTAACTCGTCGAACACTATGTACCTACAAAAAAATCACGTTAATCGGATATTGATAGCTATCTGATCAGATTTATTTATTTTTCAATCATTAATTATAACAGCATCATTTGTTGTACATAACTGATTTGATCATATAGTTATCGATATCCGATCAATGTGATTTTTTGCAGACATATAGTACTCGATGATTTCTACTCATTGAACGGTTCAGATTATTAAAACGGGACCCGTGATGACCCCCATGAGACGAACAATGGTGTGTGTAAAAACCACACCCAATCATTTCTTTTTTCTCCACTGCCGCACACAGCAGCTGCACACACATCAATTCGGTGAATAGTGATTTTGAAGAAAATTAATTTTTTAAATTTTTTTTTTGGTGAATAGTGATATCTTTTTGGATTTTGGAGTAACTTTTTGACTTTTTGGCTTATATAGGATAAGCCAAACCAGTCCTAAGTTGTGTGATTTAAAAAATTATGACATTCACACGTCAGTTTTAATTTATAAATTTATATTTTATTAAATTTTAATTAACAAATTTAAAATTTTCAAATTTTATTAAATTTTTAATAATTAAAATTATCTTTTAAATAATGATTGTTCATTATTTATGATTATTTATAAAAGAATATGATTATTTGACAGTTATTTTGATTTTCAAAATTTTAAAATATCAACTTTCAAATTGAAAAAATTAAAAATAAATTATGTGCAAATATATATATATATATATATTTTGAAAGATTGAAAAAATTGAATTTATTTTTGTGTAAAATTAAAAATTTTGTGTCTATAAAGAAACATGATGATGGAATATTGATGTGCAAAATTTAAAAAAAAAAATCAGTTTTAAAATTGAAAAGAACTAGTAATGTTCTCGGTTTTGTTGAATAGCTGAATCAATCCAATAGGTAGAAAGGCAAAAACGTTTAATCTTATACTATATTTCTTTATCCGTTAATGAAACAATTATTTAGAACATTACTATATAAAATTGATAATATTTTTAGTTTTAAAAATTGAAAAAAAGTGATAATATTCTCAATTTACTAAATAGGACTTATTGGTTCAAAAAAAATCTTAGATATGACCTGAGTTGTCATAAAATTTATAAATAGAACTTTTAAGTAATTAACTCAAAAATTATATATCGGACCAAATTCATACGTGTTTAGTTTATCTCGTGTTTACATTTTTAGGCACTACTGGGGAATTTGGGGGTACTACTGCGAGACGAAACGACGTCGTTTCATCAAGTATGCACATTCAATTAAAAAATAAAAAATTTTGGTTGTTAGGGGGCTTCAACCCAGACAAACTGGCACTACAAGAAAATACATTTTCGGCGACCAGTTTTGGCTACTAAAACAAATTTAGTCGCCGAAAGTGTGGGAATTGGCTACCAAAATTAATTTTAGTCGGGAAAAGTCAACTTTTTAGCTACTAATTTTTCTTAGTAGGGGAATGCTGATTATTGGCTACTAAAATAAATTTGGTAGCTAAAAATACTACAATTGGCCACTAAAAAAATTTTTAGTAGCTAAACATATCTCCATTAGCGACTAATTATACTTTTAGTAGCTGTAAACGCACCTTTACCCACTAAATTGTTTGGTAGCCGAAGGGAAAGAGAAAATTTTGTTTTTGATCTTCGGCAACCAAACATTTGGTCGCCAAAACTATCTTTTCAGCGACAAAATCCATTTTAGTCGCTGTAGACGCACCTTTGCCTACTAAATTTTTTGGTAGCCGAAGGGAAATAAAAGATTTTACTTTTGATCTTTGGCGACCAAACTTTTGGTCGCCAAAACTATCTTTTCAGCGACAAAATCCATATTAGTGGCTGTAGACGCACCTTTGCCTACTAAATTTTTTGGTAGCCGAAGGGAAATAAAAATTTTTATTTTGATCTTTGGCGACCAAACTTTTGGTCGCCAAAAATTATTAAACAAAATAGTTATTTTATTTTTATTTTTATGCAAAGGTTGTCAAATCTTAACAACAATGACATTTTATCCATGGAATTTGACTTTTTTTTTTTAAATGAGAACAATAAAATTTAAAGAAACTTCTTTTTTAAAAATAAAAATGAAAATGAAACATGCTTATTAAGTAAATAAAAATGAATTCCCATTAGTAGTAGGTATATGAATAAAACAATCAGATTTATTGAATTAAGTGGTAAAAGCCATGATTTATCATCTTCTAAAATTAATTTAAGGTTTACTTTAATATAATAAACTAGTTACAACTGCATAATAAATTAATTAAATCTACTTGACACGTGATTTCTTCATCTGTCTTTATATATGACAAAATATACATATTAAATGTTCTAAATTTCTAAATCAAATTGATTTGTGCCTAGTTAATCATGCAGGAGTCCCCCAAAAAAATTAAGTATATTTTACAATATCTATATAATAAGACAGAACGGTTTTTGAAAAAAAAATTTAGAGACAAATGTCCTACTAAGACATTTCAATGACTATGATTCATTTGTCTATTTAAATAGATGGTTGAGATGACCCCCTTAAATATATATCAATCCCCTTCCAGCACCACTGTTCCGTTTGGGAAGTTCAACCTAATGAAGTAATGATGGTTGGGGATAACCTTAAAGATGATGTGAGTTCTGCTCTATTTCTCTTCCCATCATTTGCACCATATTTGTTAAGAACATTTTTGATTCATTTTGAGGTGCTATTTTTGTATATATGTATTTTTTAATTTCACATTGTTTTATCAAATTTGTTTGAATCAAAACATGCTTTTGTGTAAATTGAAGCTCCTTTACTTGGTGTTCGCAGGTTGCTTGTGGGAAACGAGCGGGAGCATTTACATGCTTGCTTGACGAAACTGGGAGGTATGATTCTCCCGAATACACAGATGTGGAATTTCAGCCAGATTACAACGTGTCTTACCTTGCCTAGTTTGAATTAAAGAATATAATAAGTCAATTTTCTTTAATCTCAAATTTTCTTATATTTGAAGTCACTCCGTCCGTTGCACCACCACATAACTTCGGCATAATGCAGTGTACTGATTACATAAAATATTCAAAATCTGTAACATTAGTGTCTCCCTTCATCGGTAGAAAGAGTTAACTCTTGTGCTGCATGAATTTTCTTATATTTGAAGTCACTCCGTCCGTTGCACCACCACATAAATATTCAAATGCTGCATGAACGTTCATGCAGCATTTCATAAATCCTCTCATAACAAGGGTGGATTTTATCAGCAACATAACAGTTGTGAGTTTCGCTATTAATATATCTCTGCAAATGTGTGTGTATATGTATAAGGAATTTGGGGATCCTGGAGAAGAGAAAAAAGAAGAAAAATGAAACACTGTTTCTCTGGAAATGTGTGTGTATATATATATATATATATGTATATATCAATCGACCTATGTATTGGAAAGAAGTGAATTAGAGAGTTGGGAAGACAAAAGCAAACAAGATTTTGATCGCATTTGACCGTTTCAAATCTGGGACCAACTTGAAGGCTTCCCTGTGTTTGAGTTTGTGTTTGATTTCTTTTATTTTTTTATTAGTCCTGTGGAACAAAAAAAACTTCTCAATCTCATCTCTATTCTAATTCATACCCCCCAAAAAAATATTTAAAATATTGAATTAAATTTTGACAATAATGCAGTAATATGATTATTATAAATAAAATTGTTTTTTATATTAATTTATTTTAAAATAAGAAATTCACAATAAATATTTCTATTTGTATAGTATTAGTCTTTTAAAAAAATATTTACAATATTGAATTATAGGGAAAATTTTGAAATTATGTATTTGCAAAAATTTTGACATTTTGAAATTATGTATTTTGAAAAAAATATTAGGACAAATATTTAAGATAATTAAAAATTTATAATTTATAATTTAGAATTTATAATTTTATTACTTATCTTTTTATTTAAATATAATTTTAATATATTTGTTATGTTACGGTTCGATTTGCTCACCGATTCGATTTTTAAAACATTAATGTTACAAACTTTGTAACATTTACTTCTATTTTCTTTTAAGATAATCAATTAATATTTTTAATTTTATTTTTCTATCACATGAACCATTGGGCAACATCTAAAAAAACACCTATTTTAAAATAATTCATTTTTTCGAGCCGAATCTAACAAATATATATGTTTTAAAAATTCAAAATAAGCAACAAATATTTACTATTTTTTTTGTTATTTTTTATCTTTACTGATTTTTTTTTGAAATTTTAGAACAAAATTATAATTTTTCGATTTGTTTTGTCGAATGAAAACAAGAAATAAAAAAAATTTCACGTTTTTACCTTTCGCGACCAAAATTGTTGGCAGCCAAAAGTGTGTTTTAGAAATAATTTGTTTCGGCGACTAATTGGATTTTCGTCGCCAATTAATGCACTTTCACCGACTATGTTTTTGGTAGCCAAACGTGCCACGAAATTGTGGAGGGAATATTACTTTTTCTTCTATTTGCATTGCAAAAGTATCCCAGTTCCCTCCCTCTCGCACTCCCGCCTCTATCCCTGCTCTGTCTCCATCGCAAGAGTTGGTGTATCATCCCCCCACTCCCTCCCAGGTATCTCCCTCTCTCTCTCTGTATCTCCCTCTCCATTTCGTAAACATCTCGCACGGCCTTTCCGTTTCCGTCTTTCTTTCTCTCTCTCTCTCTGTTTACACACACACACGAATCATAAATTCACAACATTGATTCCATATATACTCGATTATTTTCCCAAATCATATGTACACTCACGCCTCTACCCTCTTCTGTACAGGAATAGTCTCCATTGCCCGAACTCCCCCGAACTGGATCATCCCCCGAACTCCCTCCCAGGTATGTTTGAATTTCGCATCTGTCTCTCCCTCTCTCTGTATCTCCCTCTCGATTTGCCTCAGTTTCTATCCGTCTCTGTTTACACACACACACATACATACATATATATATATATATATGTGTGTGTGTGTGTGTGTGTGTGTCAAAACACACACAATATGACATGTACGAAATGCCCTCAATTAGGGCATTGTTATTGAAATGTGATTCAAATTAAAAATTAGGGCAATGCTTGGGGTGAATCAACCCATTTGCTACATAAACTAGGGCAAAGTCTTGTAGTAGTACATATAAAAGAGGAATTTTTATGGTTTTCAGTAAATATACTAGCGGCTCGTTGCTTTTGGATGCCTTGTAACGATGTTGAGGAATTTTTATGGTTTTTAGCTAGATATACAATTAAATCATACATATGGATATCATTGGCTAGCGTAACTGTTTGCTTCTGTGCTATAAATAAGCATGGTAGTTTGTGGATTGATAGCATTGCCTTGCCTTGACTGGATAGCATTGACTTGTTAAATTCTTGGAAACTACTTGGCACACATGATAATTACATGTGAGTAATTTTTAAACATCATTAC
Source organism: Camellia sinensis (assembly GCF_055761805.1). Taxonomy (NCBI): domain Eukaryota; kingdom Viridiplantae; phylum Streptophyta; class Magnoliopsida; order Ericales; family Theaceae; genus Camellia; species Camellia sinensis. The sequence continues at coordinate 64,906,215 of NC_138968.1, read as the reverse complement.
ATAAAAAAAGTACAAGGAGGTTGCTCTTTGTATGGGAACTTAGGAGAATATAACCTCAATGCTTCCATTTTAGAAGTATCGGAAATTTATGATGCTTGCATCATGGCGGCATATTGCCCATGTTGCCTCCTTAGTAATTTAAGTCCATATTTCCAAAGAAGGAGAAAGCTCGTTTATGCCCAAAGCTTAGGTTGGAAATGTGTGAACATGCATTTGCGGACATGCACAGTTGCCATGTAGAGCCAACTGTTGGAAATGTGTTTCTGTCTTTACTTTTTTTTTTTAATAACATGTCATGTACACACATTGTGAAGAGCATGACATGGTTTTCATTATTTTGATATATCATTCTATCATTGACCATATAGTTTCACTAGTACTAGTGCTCTACTAGTTATGCTATCTAGTGGTCCAAAATTACGGGTCATTTATTAAATTAACTTGTTTTAGAACTAATCGTGTCATAAAGTTCCACCCTAAAATGTCATGACTAATGCAATTTTTGCTAATCCTATAGCATAGGATTGTCATTCAGGTTGGTTTTTTTTTTTTTAAATGGATATTAATTATTAGCTGCTTTAGGTCACATATTATAATATATGTTTGTGGTCACTGTTAGTGCAAGACTAGTAGTACTTAAACTTGCATGGATAGGATTTTGGAGTTTTAACTTCCCACGGTAATTATGCTATTTGTAAAATGGGCTTGTTTTTTTGAATTACTACTTCCATCAATTAAGTCATTAGAATAGTTTTACTTTAGGATTATCAACACTCATTGTTAGTGAAGGCGTAAAGGATAGCATATGATTGAATTGCTTGCTTGGACACAGTATGAACACCCATTTCCAAAATTTTCAGGAACTGGAGTCTGAAATTCATTTTTTTACTTTTCCTTTTCAACTCATTGTATGATAAATTGTGGAAACTAAGAGATTGCATTGACTACTCACAAGAAATGCCACTGTGATCCCAAAAGCAATATTATTAATGCAATTTTTGGTGAACATTCTCATTATTTAGGTTCGATTATTAATAAACATGATTAGGTTGGTTGGAGGTGCTATTAGAAATCCTCAAAGCCCGGTGGAACATCTGTAAATACTTCTTCGTCTAAGTCTTCACAGAGTAACGCATTCGTCATATCTAATTGTTAAAGAGGCTCAATACTTTAATTCTCTAGAATAGGCCACATGAAGAGCTTTCGATCATGGCAATGCTGTGAATTTCAGTTAATTTAAGTGCTTAACTAACTTGCCATGAGACAAAATTACATGCTCATAGCAGCAAGTTTTTCAAGAGTATGTCATATCAGAGAAAATCTACCTTGCAGCAAACTTGCCTCCACATCGTCTGGCTTATTTATTATCATTTCCGCAAAATGTGCTTTAAGCCGTATGAAATGTTCATGAGTACTGTCAATGCTTCTATTCTGGATTTTCACATGACTTTGTAGATACATCTCTCATTGATAACATCTACTATGCTTCTATTCTGAAATGTTCATGTGTGAATATGCATTTGCGGACATGCACAGTTGCCATGTAGAGCCAACTGTTGGAAATGTGTTTCTGTCTTTACTTGTTTTTTTTAATAAATAACATGTCATGCACACACATTGTGAAGAGCATGACATGGTTTTCATTATTTTGATATATCATTCTATCATTGACCATATAGTTTCACTAGTACTAGTGCTCTACTAGTTATGCTATCTAGTGGTCCAAAATTACGGGTCATTTCTTAAATTAACTTGTTTTAGAACTACTCGTGTCATAAAGTGCCACCCTAAAAGAGATTTATGTGACAAGCCAAACAGTGGCTCAACTTGAAATGCGTGTTCTCATGGCTTCCTTGGTTAATGTTTGTGTGAGTTGTAGGTGACAAAATGGACAAGAGTTGGATGACGATAAATAATCGGTTGACAAGTAAAGAGTATCAACAAGGGGTGAAGTCATTCCTTGATTTTGCTACGGCAAATTTAGGCGTAGAGGATGAAATTAGGTGTCCGTGTGTCGATTGCATTAATGGCACAAAATATAGCAGACAAGTTGTGTGGATGCACTTGATCCGAAGAGGCATGGCATCTTCGTATCTAACTTGGGTGCATCACGGGGAACATGTTCCCGTGTCTCGTCCTAGTGTATCAAATGACCAATATGGAGGTAGTGGCGAATGTATGACAGATATCGATGATCCGCCCATTGATGAATTGCCTACTATGTTGGAAGAAATTTATGTGAGTGGTCTTATGGATGATCATACCGACGAGGAACCTAATGGTTTGGAGAGGGAGGATTTGCATAAGTTCACTAGGTTATTCGAAGATGCACAACGCAAAGTTCACCCAACATGTGAAAAGTTTTCTGTGTTATCATTCGTCATTAAGATGCTTCATGTGAAGGTGTACAACAAATGGAGCAACAAGTCATTCGATATGGTTATGCAGGTATTTAAGGACATTCTACCAGAATGTGATCCAACAGTTCCATGGACACTCTATGATGCTAAGAAGTTCTTACGTGACTTGGGTTTGGGATATGAAACAATTCATTCGTGCAAGAATGATTGTGCACTATTTTGGAAGGAGAGTGCTAATTTGGAGAAATGCCCTACATGTGACACGTGTAGATACAAGTTGAACGATGATGGTGGTAAAAAGATTCCACACAAGGTATTGCGGTACTTTCCTTTGACACCGAGGTTGAAAAGACTGTATATGTCCAAAAAAACAGCCGCAGATATGAGATGGCACAATGAGAAGCGTGTGGATGATGACATCTTAAGGCACCCGGCCGATGGTGAAGCATGGAAGGACTTTGATAAGCAACATCCGACGTTTTCTGATGACTGTCGAAATGTAAGGCTAGGGCTGGCAACAGATGGTTTCAATCCATTTGGGAATATGAGCACATCATATAGCATGTGGCCCGTAATCTTAATGCCTTATAATCTCCCACCATGGAAGTGCATGAAAGAGCCATATTGCATGATATCATTGCTTATTCCCGGACGATCGGCACCTGGAAGAGACATTGATGTTTACTTGCAACCACTAATAGAAGAATTGAAGAATTTGTGGGAGCATGGTGTGCAAACATATGATGCATCGAACGGGCAAATTTTTAGAATGCATGCGGCGGTAATGTGGACCATAAATGACTTCCCCGCGTACGGTAACATGTCAGGGTGGAGTACAAAGGGTTACTTGGCTTGCCCTAATTGTAACAATAATGCATCGTCTATGAGGACAGCCACACTTCAAAGATCTGTCTCCCAATCTGCCCAGCAATTTGTTTAAAAATCTGTTCATGGAAATTTGTCTGTTTGGTGCATAAAGTGTCATTGATTTATACATTGATGTGTTAACAGGTAGCAAAAGATGGAGAGTTGGATTTCCCAAAGTTCTATGAGGACAGCCACACTTCAAAGAAAACGAATGACTGGATCCATCCAAAATGCCGTGAGCTGCATGTAAGTATGTGACAACGAAATATATGTATTCAATATTTTCTTGTACTTAGTACCTAATAATACATATATGTTGCGAAAGTTTTTTTCGTCTTATTTATTTGAAATGACAGCAAGAGATGGTCAATGTACAAGCGGCTGCCATCGAGTCGGGAACGCCATTGACACAAGAGGAGATTTCAAGGCAAGTGCTTGGACAGAAGAAAAGGTACTTGCTTGGATTTGGGAGTGGCCCACAACCGTCTACCATATTTGCAACACGAGCGCACGATAAGGACATGGAGGCAATGCGAGCTGAGGTGGAGGCACTTTGTGAGGAGCGGCAAAAGGATCATGACGAGTTAATGAAAGAGCGAGAGGAGCGCGAGAGATGTTACAATGAGCTGTTGAAAGAACGAGAGGAGCGCATTCAATTATCCAATGAGATGTTGAAAGAGCGGGAGGAGGGACAAAAGGCAAGGGACGAGACAAATACAAAGGTCGAGCATCTCAATAGCGTAGTCACCAAACTGTCACAACTCTTGGGAATCTAAGTTGGGCATCCGACGTTTGGTTTTTGGTAAGAACAATTTCATTAATGTCACACTTACTTTGTTTAAATATGTTCGCTTGAAGAGTTGAAAATGTCATCAATTTTTGAGTTATTTGGGGTTAATGATTTCTTGTGTAGTTACTAGAGTTTGGTATTGAGTTTTCTTAACAATGAACTTGTATTTAAAATATGTACTTGATTAAGATTAACTATAGTAGAAACATGTTAAAAAAACATAGCGAATTTCAATCTTCGTTTAGAGTAACATGTAAACTTCAACAGTGGTATTTTGAATAGTAACTCGAATATGTGTTTAAAAGTAATGGTAACCTTCCCGGTGACAAAAGTGACACGTTGGGACAGACGGTACGTAAATAGGACACATACGTTGGGAGTTAGAGTTGAAAAAGTCATAAACTTAGACGAAAAAAGGGGTTCGGGGGGCGAAAATGCGAAATAGCCCCCGAAACACTATTTTCTCATAACGGGAAGCTTCTCGGTGATAAATGTGACATGTAGGGACAGACGGTATGTAAATAGCACGCCTACGTTGGGAATTAGAGTTGAAAATGTTATAAACTTAGTCGAAAAAAGGGGTTCGGGGGGCGAAAATGCAAAGGATCCCCCAAAACACTATTTTCTCATAACAGGAAGCTTCCCGATGACAAAAGTGACACGTTGGGACAGACGGTACGTAAATAGCACGCCTACGTTGGGAATTAGAGTTGAAAATGTCATAAACTTAGTCGAAAATAGGGGTTCGGGGGCCGAAAATGCAAAGCAGCCCCCGAAATTTTATTTTCTGGTAACGGGAAGCTTCCTGGTGATAAATGTGACATGTAGGGACAGACGGTACATAAATAGGACACCTACTTTGGGAATTAGAGTTGAAAATGTCATAAACTTAGTCGAAAAAAGGGGTTCCGGGGGCGAAAATGCAAAGCATCCCCCAAAACACTGTTTTCTCATAACGGGAAGCTTCCCGGTGATAAATGTGACATGTAGGGACAGACGGTACGTAAATAGCACGCCTACGTTGGGAATTAGAGTTGAAAATGTCATAAACTTAGTCGGAAAAAGGGGTTCGGGGGGCGAAAATGCAAAGCATCCCCCAAAACACTGTTTTCCCATAACGGGAAGCTTCCCGGTGATAAATGTGACATGTAGGGACAGACGGTACGTAAATAGCACGCCTACGTTAGGAATTAGAGTTGAAAATGTCATAAACTTAGTCAAAAAAAGGGGTTCGGGGGGCGAAAATGCAAAGTAGCCCCCGAAATTTTATTTTCTTGTAACGAGAAGCTTCCCGGTGATAAATGTGACATCTACGGACAGACGGTACATAAATAGGACACCTACTTTGGGAATTAGAGTTGAAAATGTCATAAACTTTGTCGAAAAAAGGGGTTCGGGGGGCGAAAATGCAAAACAGCCCCCGAGCCACTATTTTTCCGTAATAGGAAGCTTCTCGGTGATAAATGTGACATGTAGGTGTCCACAATACGTAAGTAGGACAAGAACTAAATGTGACGAATGATATATCCTGTTGACCTAGTCCTTTGGAAATTGGAACAAAGGATTTGTAAAGTTCAGCTAAGGTTTAGGCGCAATTGTGTATTTGATAAGTTTAACTATCACCCCTACAAAATGTGCAACAGTTGAACAATAGATAGTTCATATACATAACATGGCCTCAAGATTTGGCTGATGGGAGGATAATTCCTCAGCAACAGAATAGGGAACTTAGGACTAAAGAAGCTAAGTATTGAAGGTACGTATCAAAATTAGATGGTGTAATGGAAGAATAGTTAAGCATAATCTTATATAGCTTGTCCCCATAAGCCTTTAAAGAACCCAAGGCATTACTCATTCACAAACAGAAGCATATATACATCTATAAACCCACTAATTAGTTTATTCTTTAAGGAAAGTGTTTCCAAAATTTCAATGAGTATATCGAGAAAATTAGAATCTTTTACGAAGAAGAAGACCATATTAATTTCCATCCGTGGAGGTCAGAAAAACACTGAACTAACGTAACTGGAAGCTTCGTGGAGGTCACAAAAGCATAACCATAGTGAGTTTTATGGATACCAGACAAACTGTAATGATGGGTTTTCTTACATTTTTATAACAAATAATTTTTGGATGAAATGGTAAGTACACCCAAAATTTTGGTAATTTCATAATACCTACACAATTTACTTTCACATTTAAGTACTAAAATTTACTTCGATAGATTTAGAGATAAAAAAGCTAAAACAAGAACTCATGATGGGTTCATGTTTGGATGTCTTGCATTAGTTAATAGATATCACTGTCCTTGTCTTTTAATGTTTGAAATTATTACGATATATATATGTCGTCCAGAAGTGACATTACACGCACCGAACTAATGATTTTTTCCCCCTTTCTTGCAGATGTTTTTGGACATACAATTGTGGATATGTTTTTGTTGACAAGTACGGGAGGGCATTTTTTTCATATCTCTATCCGTATATATAGTGGTTTGTAAAAAAAAATTTGTTGGTAGCAATTAACATAGCACGTGGTACATAATAGTTTTGTGGCAGTACATAATATAATTTTTGTTGTGGTACAAAAGTTGTAGGTGCACAATGAATTTGGTTATTCCAGTATTATGTATTGAATTAAATTAAATTATTGACATGGGCTTAGACTTGGTTCTTATGAAATTTGTAATATATATATATATATATAATTGGATGTTCAATATTAATTTTTTGGATGGTTAGAACTGAAATGTGTGTAATTGTTGTTGAATGCTTCATAACATATTTACTGTTGATGGATACAGGAATGCTGATTAATAATGGATACAGGTGCACCAAATCTTTTAATTAAAAAAAAAATGTGTAACGTATTTGGCCACCAAATATTTTGGTAGGTAAATATGTAATCAAATGTTTTGGTGACTAAGAATTTAGTAGCAAAAACATAACCCATTAATTTTTTGCGACCAAATAATTAGTAGCTAAAACAATTGAGAAAGAGATAAAGAAAGTATTGGCTACTAAATTTTTTAGTCACGGAAAAAATATGGTATCATTTGGCTGCTAAAATGTTTGGTGGCAAAAAATGAAGATGTGAATGTAAGCAGGCTTTTGGCTACAAAACTTTTAGTGGGCAAAAGTAACAATGACAAAAATTACTTAGTCACTAAAAATATGTATTCTATTGGTGACAAAAATGTTTGGTCTATAATAGTTATTCTTAAATTATGGTAGCACTTTTAGTGACTAATACTTTAGTGGCAGAAACAGACCTTTTGCCGACTAAACTCAAAGTAGTAGCCAAATGTGCACTTTCGGCGACCAATTATTTAGTAGCTAAAAGTGAACCTTCCCCGACCACCACAGATTGGTAGCCAAAAATCCTAATTCCGCGACCAATTATTTAGTGGCAGAAACTATATTTTGCCGACTAAAATCAAAGTCGTAGCCAAATGCTGATTATTGGCGACCAATTATTTTAGTAGGGGAAACGTACCTTTTGCCGACTAAAGCCAATTTAGTAGCCAAATGTCTACACTTTCGGCGACCAAACAGATTTTAGTCGCCAATACTATCGCCGACAGGGTAAAGGCGACGAGCTTAGCGACGAAAAGTTTTCGTCGCTAATTCATTTTGGCGGCTAAATAAGTCACTTTTGGCGACCAATATTTTGGTAGCCAAAAGTGACATTTCTTGTAGTGTGGGAGAGAAAGAAGCATCTTCAACCACTATGCTACTTGGTATTTTGGACATATATTGTATTTATTACAATGTGTATTCCAGCGTAAAAAAAAATTACGATCTGCTTATACTACAATCTGTATTCCAGCATAAAAAAAAAATTACAATCTGCTATTACTCCAATCTATGTTCCAGCATAAAAAAATATTTACAATCTGCTATTACTACAACTTGTATTTTTGCATTAAAAAAATTTTACAATCTACAACCACAATAAAACTTATAAAATATTTTTAAAAAAATCATTTCCGTCTTTTTCAAAAAAAAAAATTTCCAATCTTCACAATTTGCTGTTGTTATGTATCAAACACAAAATAAAATAAAACACAATAACAGTGGAAAAGATTTATTTTGAAGATTGGAATTTTTGATGCTCTATTATGTATCAAACACAAATAAAATAAAATACAATAACAGTGGAAAGGATTTTATTTTGTGTTTGATACATAACAACATCAAATTGTGAAGATTGGAATTTTTTTTTTTTTTTTTTGAAGACAGAAATAATTTTTTTAAAAATATTTTATAAGCTTTATTGTGGTTGTAGATTGTAAATTTTTTTTGTGCAGGAATACAGGTTGTAGTAATAGCAGATTGTAAATATTTTTTTATGCTGGAATATAGATTGGAGTAATAGCATATTGTAAAAAAAAAAAAAATCTGCTGGAATACATATTGTAGTAAAAGCATATTGTAAATTTTTTTTTCTATGCTGAAATACAGATTGTAATAAATATAATATATGTCTAAAATATTATTGAGGAGACCAAGTAGCACAGTTGTTGAAGACGCTCTTCCTTTCCCAGCATATTTGGGTTCAAGCCCCCTAATGGCCAACCTTTTTTTTTAATTTATTTAATTGAATGTGCATACTTGATGAAACGACGTCGTTTCGGTTCACAACAATAACTGTTGTGAGCCCCCTCGCAGCAGTATCCCTGAATCCCTGGGAATTGTTTTTCATAAAATTGTACTTTTTTAATTTTTTACTTTTTTTTATCATATTATTTATATATTTTTTCGTAAAAAATTAAAAATATATTTATTTAAATAATTTCAAACACCCTCTTAATATAAGAGAATATGAGAAGTTTATAGGATTGGGATTTATTGTGGATTTTATTTTAATAATTTGAATTTTTTATTTTGTAAAATTCTCAATATGTATTATCTATAAAACAAAAAAATATTTTGATCAGATAATCGTAATATTTTTATTTTGAAAACATTTAAAACAATAAAATATCTATTTTTTAGAGATAAATACAATAAAATAAAAATGTTATAGTTATCAGATAGATATTATTATTTTTATTGATAGTACATTGAAAATTCTCTAAAAAATAAATAGTTCAAATCATCAAAATGAGACTTAAGATAGGCCTCACGACTCTTTCAAATTCTTTTATATTTTTTCAATGGACCATTTATTTTTTTTAAAGAATAAAAAGGATAAACGTAATTTTTTTTATGAATTATAAATATAAAGAATCTTACTAAGTAAATAATTTAAAGGGGGCATTTACACACAAGTCCTAATCTATAAATTTATCCACTAAGTCCTAACTAAGATTTTTTGGACCTTCAAATCTCATTAAATTTTTAGTAGTTGGAATTGTCCTTTAAATAATTATTGTTCACCATTTATGATTATCTATAAAGAAACATGATGATTTGACATTTATTTTGATTTCTAAAACTTTAAAATATCAACTTGTAAATTGAAAAAAAAAAAATTATGTGCAATTTTTTTTTTTTTTTTTGAAAAAAATGAATTTTTTTTGGTGCAAAACTGAAAATTTTGTGTTTATAAAGGAATATGATAATGGAACATTGATGTACAAATCTAAGAAAAAAAAAAAACTAATAATATTCTCAGTTTTAAAACTGAAAAAAAACTGTTAATATTCTCGATTTTATTCGATAGTTGAATTAAAGCAATAAGTAGAAAGGTAAAAACGTTTAATCTTATACTTTGTTTTTTTTTATCAATTAGTGAAATAATTATCTGAAACATTATTATGTAAAATTAATAATATTTTTAGTTTTAAAAATTAAAAAAAAAAACTGATAATATTTTCAATTTTATTAAATAGAACTTATTGATGTAAAAAATTTTAAATAACATTTATAAATAAAACTTTCAAGTAATTAATTCAAATTTAAATCATAGAAACGTACCAACCCCTCAACCCAAAAAAAATTTGCCTCATGCGTGAATATATGGATCAACTTTCAATTTGGAAAAATAATCAACCAACATATTATTTCACTGAAGAAAAAAGGGTCAACCTGACACTGCCATTGCCTGAATTGACTGCAAATGACTTATTATTTTTAGAAAAATATATATATATATTTTTTTTAACTTGATTTTTAGAAAAATACTCGATAACTCGAATTTATGTGACTGAATAGTTTGAATGTGTCAAAACGATATCGTTTTATCTCCAAAATGATATCGTTTTGAGACATTCAAGTCATTCGGGTTATGAAAATTCGGATTATCAAACATTATTATTATTTTTAGGTCTATTTTGAAAAATAATTTTATTTATTTATTGTAAAAAAAATTTTTAAAAAATATAGAGATGATCTAATCTAAATAAGCCAATAAATTGACTCTTTTTCATCTTTTCAAAAGATTAGACTTGGTGGTGTGAATGAAAAAATTCAGAAAACTTTTATTGACAGTGGAGTCAAAAAATAATAATTATAAAAAAATAATAATAAACTTTTATATGCACATATACTTTTTGAATTTTAAAGGACAAATAGTTTGTTGCTGACTGGTAGATTTCATGAAACATCCTATATTTCCCACATCACTGCATATATAATACGTTTGTGTTTGACAAAACTTGGAGTTGTATCATGGTAAGCATGGCCAACAGTTGTTTTCAACTTGTTCTTTTCCTTCCTTTGTTTTTTATGTTTGTTTCCCTTGAAGCCAGTAGATTCAGTTCCAACTCAAGCAATTCCAAACCCAGTTGCATAGAGATTGAAAGGAAAGCACATGTTGAATTCAAAAAAGGTCTCACAGATCCTTCTGGTCTACTCTCTTCTTCTTGGGTAGGCATTGATTGTTGTACGTGGATGGACGTAGGTTGCAGCAACCAGACTAGCAATGTTGTAGCGCTGGACCTTGGAAACCTCGGTGATTGTTATGACAAAAAAATTGGTTATGCACCTACAACCAACTCATCTTGTTTGGGTGGTGAGGTAAGTTCCTCCTTGCTCAACTTGAAATATTTGAATTATTTGGACCTAAGCATGAATGATTTCCAAGGGATTGCAATCCCTAACTTCTTAGGTTCACTTGAAAAGTTGAGCTACCTCGATCTCTCTAATGCATCTTTTGGTGGAATGATTCCTCCTCATCTTGGAAACCTATCAAATTTGCGCCACCTTGATCTCCTTGGGCTTTCAAGTTGGGTTTCCGATTTAAACTAGCTTGTTGGTCTATGTTCTCTAAAATATCTTAATCTTGGAAATGTGAACCTCACTTTGGCAAGTACTAATTGGCTGCAAGCTCTTAATATGCTTCCTTCTCTGTCGTAATTGAGATTGCAAGGTTGTGAACTTCACAACTTGCCTCACTCTGTACCAAACATCAATTTCACTTCCCTTTCCGTCCTTGATATCTCTGATAACAATTTCAACTCTTCAATACCTCAATGGTTGTTTGGGGTGTCCTAAATAAGTGTACTTTTTGTCTTTTTAGACTAAAAAGTTGAGGTTGAAAATATGAATGTTTGGGTTAACTTTTTGACTTTTTATGGAAAAATGTGTAATAAAAAATTGTAAAAATTGATTTGTAGGGGAAAATTAGAATTGGGAGTTGTGCAGCCGTAATTGTTGACTTTTGGTGAATAGTGATAACTTTTTAACTTTTTGAGTAACTTTTTGACTTTTTGGCTTTTTGGGGTGTTCCCAAACTTGGCCTTAATATAAGTTCCCTTTTGCATCTATATCTTTGTAGTAGTTATATGAAGACCTTTGTTTATGATATCCCATGGGGAAACCTCTGCAACTTGAGAACTTTAGATTTATTCGAAAATCAAATTAACGGAGACATAAGTGAACTTATAGGGGGTTTGGTTGAATGCAACAACAGTAGCTTATGTTAGGTTTTTATTCTTGGCAATCCCGTTTGACAAAACTCCTTTTAGTTGTATTTGTTTTCGTATTTTTTATTTCAGTGAGGCTATGAGTTTTTAGATGCGAATCCAACCCGAATTGTGCCTTGCAGAGAAGTTTGTGATATTAATGCTTTCAAGATTGCCACTTCGCTGATTATGACGAGGGTCGAGCTGCCCGGTCAGCTTGCGGGGTCAAGGGGCAGCGCCCCCGAAGCAAAATGCAAAAATGCATTCAAAGTTGCCTCCCCGCTCGAGCGTCCATTCCCCCGCTCGAGCGGAGAATGCTGAGTTCCAGAAGTTGGGTGAGTTTGCAAAAATACTGTGATCCGTGTTTTCAAGCTCGAGCGTCAAAATCCCCGCTCGAGCGTACATCCTGGTTTGGAACACGTCATATAGTGTCCCCGCTCGAGCGTCAATTCCCACGCTCAAGTGGACCTCGCGATTCCAGATTCTATAAATTCGCAAGTTGCTCCAAATCTAGGAAAACTTCTCCAGATCTTCTTCTTGGGTTTATATCTGGGGATATTTTGCTAGTTTTCTTTGATGTTTTGATTGAGTATTCAACTCACGGTTTAAAAAGTATACATCAGAGGATTATTTGTTTGTTCTATACAAAAAAGATAGTTGTTCTTCGGTGGATTCTGAAGAATTCGAGCCTGAAACTTTGGTGGATTCTGGAGTGGCTCATCGTCAAGACAATTCCGAGGTGAAGACGGGGTTAGAAGAGGCACATAGGGGTTGGTTCAATTCGGGCGTGGATTCGCTAGGTAATTGAGAGTATACCTGTGTAATTCCTTTATATCTTCTTAGTGGATTGTTTTGTGGCTGTTGCCCGTGATTTTTTTTATCACAATTTAAGGTGCTCCAATTGTGATTTTTTCACGTTAAAATTGTTGTGTCGATTTGTCTTGATTGTTTGATTGAGATTGTTTTATTGCTTTAAATTGATACATAATCACAAATCAACATCTAGGGGATTTCTAGATTTTTCAATTGGTATCAGAGCGGGTCACTCTTTTGTTTTTTAAAACTTTTGAGCGAGATCTTGTTTGATTTGTGATAATGGATTCAATTCGTGAGGGAAATTCTATGGTTCGACCACCCCTACTTGACGGATCCAATTATTCGTTTTGGAAAGCTCGGATGAGATCGTTTTTAAAATCTATTGATGAAAAAGTTTGGCAATCTGTTATGTATTGGTGGACTGAACCGACGATTACCGTTGATGGAGTAACCTTTCCCAAACCAATCGATAAGTAAGACACAATTGATTACCAAAATAGTAGCTGGAACAGTAAAGCTGTCAATTCTCTCTTTTGCGCTGTCACACTTGAAGAGTTTAGTCGTATTTGTAATTGTGAAGTCGCAAAAGAGGCTTGGGATATCTTACAAACTATTCATGAGGGCACTCCTTCTGTGAAACGCTCAAAACTTCAAAGGCTCACATCTAGTTTCGAAAACCTTTCAATGAAAGATAGTGAGACCTTTGATGAATTTTATGCGAAGTTGAGTGACATTATAAATTCCAGCTTCAATTTAGGTGAAAAAATACTAGAATCCAAAGTTGTGGGAAAAATTTTGAGATCCTTGCCCGATCGGTTCCAACCAAAAGTTACGGCTATTGAGGAGGCTCAAGATGTTGATAACCTCAAGCTAGATCATTTGGTTGGAAATCTCCAAACTTATGAGGCACATAGGAATTTCAAAAAGAAACAAAAAGATACTATTGCTTATAGTAGTACTCATAGAGTTGAAGAGGATTCTGATGAGAATTGTGCGATAGATTCCAAGATTACAGATGCTTTTATAAAAAAATTTAAAAAATCTTTTCTGAAAAAGAATCCTAAACTTTTGGAATCTACTCATACTCATAAATCTAAAGGCAAAGATAAACTCAAAATTAATTCTATAGCCAAGAAGGAGAAATGAAAGATACAAGGGAGCTCTGAAAGAGTCCAATGCTATGAATGCCAAGGATTTGGCCACTTTGCTTCAGAATGCCCCACTCGTTTGAAGAAGAAGAAAGCCCTCGCCATCACTTGGGATGATAAATCAGAATCTGATGAAGATAAAAGTGACAACAAAGATCAAGGCGAAAAGGCACTACAACAAATTTGGGATTTAAAGACGAAACAAATTTGTCCCAAAATGTATATATTTCGTCACCCAAACTAATTACGACGAACATTTTTCGTCACCCATTTTGTCTCCAAAGGGTTGTCGCTAAAGGGTCTTAGAGACGAAAAAAAAATTCGTCATTGAAAATGATAAATTTGTGACGAATTTTTTTTGTCTCCAATACACTTTGTTGGGAACATACTTGTAAGTAATTAGCGACAAAATATTTTGTCATTAAAGAAGAAATTAGAGACAAAAGTATTTCGTCATAAATATAAGAAATAGAGACGAAATAATTTTGTCACGTTTAATAAAAACAAAGACGAAAATTTTTTGTCAAAGAAGCTACCAATAGAGACAAAAACAAGTTCATCATTAAAAATGATAAATTTGTGACAAATTTTTTTGTTTCCAATACACTCTGTTGGGAACATACTTGCAAGTAATTAGTGACAAAATATTTTGTCATTAAAAAAGAAATTAGAGACAAAAGTATTTTGTCATAAATATAAGAAATAGAGACGAAATAATTTTGTCACGTTTAATATAAACGAAGACAAAAAAATTTTGTCAAAGAAGCTACCAATAGAGACAAAAACAAATTCATCATTAAAAATGATAAATTTGTGACGAATTTTTTTTGTCTCCAATACACTCTGTTGGGAACATACTTATAAGTAATTAGTGACAAAATATTTTGTCATTAAAGGAGAAATTAGAGACAAAAGTATTTTGTCATAAATATAAGAAATGGAGACAAAATAATTTTGTCACGTTTAATATAAACGAAGATGAAAATTTTTTGTCAAAGAAACTACCAATAGAGATAAAAACAAATTCATCATTAAAAATGATGAAATAATGTCAAAAAAAATTCGTCACACATTGAGGGTAATAGTGACAAAATGTGACAATATTTTTTGTCATGACAAATTCATTTAGCGACGAAATAAAGAATTTATGACAAAATTAATCATCCACCTAAGCCAAACAAGAGACAAAAAAACCTTCTTTAGGGATGAAAAATTTTGTCAATAATTTCATAATATTTGTTTCCACATTATATACCTATTTTATCAAAATCTAAATTGTAGTTCAACAAATATGACCCTGTTCATGTTGAAACCTGTTGAATATAACAATTCCATCACAACTTAACCTAACCTGTTATCAATACATTTACGAATTAACAAAATGAAAATATACATTCATCATTACAAATAATTTCATCCTGATATAATAAAATAGTGAAATATCCACAAAATATCCAAAAGTTATAACTTGTTCAATTCCACCAAAAATCCAACAATAACTAGTGTAACTGTATGTGTATCCTTATCAAACAAAAATGAACATTCAAACAAATTACATCATTGTTGCACGTCAAAAATGCCACCCTAATCCAATCTGCAAAAAAATAAATTAAAAGTTTTAGTAATAAATCAATTATACAAAAGATTAAAAACATTAGTAACTCATCAATTTACAATTAAATCAATTATACAATTTATCCCTGTAACAGACTTTTTTTAGATTATGAGAACAAAAAATTAATTTTAAGGCTAATTCACAAATGGTGCATCCCATTAATGTGCCGTAAGTTTATACAACTTATATTGGTCCCTCCTAAGGTGTTTCTATTGGTTCTTGTACAAATCTGTAATTGTGTGATAATTTAGCATTTCAACAGCCTTTTTTCAAGCTTTAAGTATAGAAAAAAAAATATATATTTTTTAGACTAATTCACAATTTATACATCATGTGCACCTATACAAATTGGATGCCATATGCATGTTTCCATTACTTCCTAATTCTTCAAACATGTATTCTTTTATAAAATTTGTTATATTAAAGTTAATATACTTTACCAAGAAGTATGTCCACTTGTGGATGAGTTCCCTCCACTTCCAAAGTGTCCAGTGAATCCTTTGGTCCTCAAAAAGTTGACAACATCAGCCATTATCTCCCCTTGCTTCTTCTTACCCTCTTCAAGATCTTCTATTTTATTATTCTTCATTTGTATTTGTTCCTTTTGTGTCTCTATTTGCATCTCAAGGCGCTTCACGTAATCATTTGTTTCAGCATATATGGTAGTGGCTCTCCTAATAGAGGATGAAGGTCTCATGCCAAGTCCCTTCACATAGCCAGACCTTGGCTTTAGGACTTTGATTGATAGCTCTTCTGCAGTCAAATGGGTTGATCCCGACTGTGAGAGGTGATCAGCCTGTGTCTGTATCATATTTTCCTATCAAATATAAAAAAAAAATTAAATAATTATTAGAAAATTAAATAAGATTACAACAAATAGTATTCTAAAATTTTGTTAATAAAAATTGCAATATATACTCACATAATTACACTGAGCTTGAGATGAGATCCACTCATGTGTTTTCTCATTATAGTGAGTTTGCTTGTACAACTCTGCTAGATCAGGTAGCATCTTCTTTTCTCGTGCCTAATTCGATAGACCAAATATTCAATAAATAAAGATAAGAATCTAATATAATTCTGAAAGTGCAAGGATACGTACCAGTTTTTCTACTCTAACAGGGATTGACCTAGAACCACACCTATGTTTTGTATACATCCTTTCTCTGTTCACGATGTTGGCCTTTGATTGTTCCTAT
This sequence comes from Camellia sinensis, assembly GCF_055761805.1. Lineage (NCBI taxonomy): Eukaryota > Viridiplantae > Streptophyta > Magnoliopsida > Ericales > Theaceae > Camellia > Camellia sinensis. The sequence goes on along the minus strand of NC_138968.1, from coordinate 64,889,571 downwards.
AAGGAAGAATGACCAATATAACAATGAAATGTATCATTAGTAAGACAAATATGTTGGCTTTTGATTGTTCCTGTAAGGAATAATGAACCAATATAACAATGAAATGTATCACTAGTAAAACAAATTTAATGGTTGATAATAAAGAAATTGCATTGTTCCTCTCTATCATTTTCCTATATATCATTTCAACTTAAAAGATATTTCAAATTATTCACTAGTTTCATTCAATTCTGTGAAAAATAGATTAGAGGACTTATTGAGATTTCATCATAAGATGGTTTTTCTGGGTGAAAAAAGAAAAACGAGTAGTTTACACCGTTCACAAATAGGTGGTATATATGCATGGGCAAGATAGATTGTGAAAAAATCCATTTACATTTCACAAGATATGGAACAATTACTGATACCAAACTCATAACCCTTTCTTTCTTCCGCAACTCTATCAAATCTAAAGTTCTGTCTCAATACCCTATATTAGTTACTTAGCTAGTTGCTTACCATTATCATGAAACTTCAGACCAAACCCAAGAACAACCAGAAAATTAATACAATCATAGAAACTGAAATCTTAGTTCTTTATTCTATGATGTGAAAGATGCACTTTAAGGAACCATAAATTAATCTCCTATTATGCGAGCCTTCCAATCCATGTTTAATAGTTTCCTTTTCTCATTTTTCCACTTATTTGGTTTTTATTATGTTCCACTTACATGCCTAGAAGATAAAGGGAAAAGAATACATATGGAATTTCACAGCAAATTGATTGTGTTCTTTCTAGTTGTTTTAGAATCTCTCCCTATTCTAATCAAATTCTTTCTTCGCTAATATAATAAAAAAGATGAAAATGTTACAAGAAATTCTTTAGTGTTCCACTTTTTATCAATAAGATCTATCCACTTGGTAGGATCGACATTCTTCGGTGGGTGGTTTCTTGCGTACTCGTCCCCTTTAGCCTCCTTCAGCTCCATGAATTGTTTGTGCAACCTATAGGTATGGTTACTCAATCTCCGACCAAATTTTGTGTTCATTGCCTTCTCTATATCAACATGGTCTCCTTGTAAATCAAATTGATCCTGCAAAAAATAGATAAGTCATAGATAATTCTTATAAAAAATAAAATAATTACAATAAATAATTAAGATTTCTAACCTATTATAAAAATGAGTAAAATCTCCTATAAGAAGACAACGAACTTACATTCAAGCGTTGAAACATCGCTTCCTTAACGGAGGCATCAACATACTTCCACCTACGAACACTTGGATCTGGTAAACGAGTTCGCACTTCTACACCAATCTTTGAGGCTAGTTTTGAGGCATAGTCCGTTACCGGTGCACGAAATTCTGGAGGGATAGGCACGCTAAGCTTTCCATCTCTATCAACAAGGCCTTGAACCTCTTTGCCTCGAGTCGGGCCACAAGCACGCTTAGCAGCTGATATTGTGAAGCCATAATATTGAAATAGTATGTGAACAAATTTAATTAAGATCTCAAATCAATGTAAATAAAGAGTGTGTCTTACTAATAGTATTACCAGCAGTCACCTCAAGTTGAGGCTCCACATTGAGAGGTGGTGGCGGATTGCTAGTCACCTCAGGACGTGAAGAGGTATCCCCCTCTTCTAATGCGTGGGTCAATGCCTCATGATGAGATTGTGAACGGGCTCTCGATGGTATCTCTAACAGATGAATAACATAATAAAATATGAATATATGTACAAAGATATACATGTCTATGTGTGTATGAATTGAAGGTAACAAGAAAGAATATATTTCACAATGCATAAATGTATTGTACCTCATGCTCAAACGAATCATAGGATTCAGTGTCACTGCCATCTTCAGCCTCTGACGGTCGATAATCATCGTCATTTTCCTCAATTGGTATTTGTTTGTCCTTCCTCAATTTCTTATGTTGAACCGTAGCCTTCAAACAAGTTGTTATATTCTTCACTACTAGAGCATTCATTCTCTCATGGTTTTTATTAATATTCTTCATTCTTTGTTTCTCATAGTTTGTTACCTTCTTAGTTGCGGTACTTGGTTTGGTCAATTGCTTTTTTGTAGCATCCATTTTGCCCAACTATAAAGCATAATTGAACATTTTTTTGGTGGATACGCATAATTGAACATTAGATGTAAAGAAAAGATAATTATATATTTCTATACATAAAGCATAGAGCAACAACAATCTCAACAAGTGGATATGTCATATAGGCTCTAAATCATTGAAATATGGCTAGAGTGATATGGATGATTTTTGTTTTTACCATTTACTTATCATAGAACAAATTAATTACAAAGCCATCAGACACACAATATGACCAATCAATGATAAACCTACATAACAGTCGATGAACCCCACAACTGAAATTCAAATACATTAATTAAGAACAATGTTCATATAGAAAGTGCAAAATAACTACAAATCCTAGTCTACATCAAGATCCATATCGTAATCCACATCAGGTTCGTCACACTCTTCATTTTGTTTGTCAGCTCTATTCTCTATCATTGTTTCATCAGATGACCTAACCCTTGTAACAACTTCTGCTTCAACACCATCTCTATAACATTGAACATTAGGGCCGATGTCAATTGGAACAACATTGGTAATATTTTCTTGTTGGAACACATCATTTTTTTCTGGTTCATGTAATGATTCTCCGTCACCTACCTCTGGTACATCAAAGACACCCTTATGTTGCACTCGTTGAACGACTTGCCAAGGTTGTCCCCATTTGGTATCATTTAGGTAAAAGACTTGCTTAGCCTGGCTAGGCAAGATGAAAGGGTCATGTTGATACCACCGACTTGTGACATCAATACTTGTGCAATAATCATCGGTTCGCAATGTTCTACTTCGACCTGTGTTTCCTGTGTTGTACCATTCACACTGGAACAATACAACTTTGTTATGACACATGTACTCCAATTCCCAAACATTGCACAAGTGACCATAAAATTCATGCGTCACTCCCTCATGATCCCCTTTCGTAAGCACACCACTATTCTGACTCTTACGGCGATTGTCTACTTCTCTTGTACGAAACCGTACGCCATTGATTATGCAACCTGAGTACTCTTTTACTAGCAAATTTGGGCCATTTGCTAATGACCATAAATCATTGGTTGCTTCTGGTGACTTTTCTTCTCTCAATATATTTATCTACATTCACATATAACGTACATTAAGATAGTAAAAATAAATTAATAAATGATCAAATCTTATACAAATTTTTAATCATGTCTTAAATTGAAAATGCCTTACCCGCTCTTTGAACCACTTGGGAAACTTTTGTTGTTGTATACGGGTTATGCCTTGGTCAGATGGAATCCTTAATAGATTTTTGTGTATCCTACTCAAAAGAATGTGATTATTATGCACTGCTAACTACATTAACAAAGCTAAGAATACACATATTTAAATGAAAAACATACTCTAGATACTTCTCTATCTCGGGGCTATTGTTCAACAAGAACCAATGAGCCATATCACGATATTCTTGTGACATATCAGCATCCCTTGTGATTAGGCCAATAGGACGGGCAGTTTCTGTGAATACAGTTAACCTTTTGCGACGTTCGCCACAATCTTGATTTCGTTCGGGTCGATTATTCACTGTTTCGATCCCATCAACATACATTGAACAAAAAGTAATGCACTCTTTGACAATGTAAGCCTCTGCGATTGAACCTTCTGGTCGAGCTCGGTTTGTAACAAACTTTTTTAAAGCTCCGAGAAACCTTGAAAAGAGAATTAGTTAAGAGCAAGGTTACACATGCAACATATAATTACGAACCTTTCTATTTAACAATTACCTTTCAATCCGGTACATCCATCGATATTGCACCGGTCCTCCAAGAATAGCCTCACGCGGCAAGTGAACGGCCAAGTGAACCATCATATCAAAGAAGGCTGGAGGAAAGATCTTTTCAAGCTTGCATAATATGTGTACTATACGTTCCTCTAATTTCTCAAGTTCATTATGACGCAGTGTCCTTGAGCACAAATCCTGGAAAAAGCTACCTAACTCAAATAGTGTTTTACTAATCTCTTTGTCTACGAAACCGCGCATCCCAATTGGAAGAATCCGTTGTATGAGTACATGGCAGTCATGACTTTTCAAGCCTGTTAATTTACCATTTCTCGCATTCACTGATCTTGATATGTTTGCAGCATAGCCATCTGGATACTTCACTGATTTCAAGAATTCAAAGAAACCCTCCCTCTCTTCAGGGGTCAATGAAAAGATTGCCCTAGGTGTGACATAAGTTCCATCAGGACGACGTGTTAACCACAACTCTTTCCTTATACCCATATTTTCCAAGTCCATCTGTGCTTTGTCGGTGTCTTTGTTCTTTCCATCAATGCCTAACATAGTTCCAAAGGTATTTTCACTAAAATTCTTCTCGACGTGCATAACATCAATGTTGTGTCGAACCTTCTGTTTCTTCCAGTATAGTAACTCATACAAGATGCTTACCTTTGTCCAATTTGGTGCCTGACGGAGTCTTTTCTTATTTTTTGGATGCTTCCCATATGTGACACCTGTCACTCTGTCCATTGCTCTAATATCTTTTCCACTGGTAACTTTAAAGATCTCTTTCGCTTCTCATGCTTACCATTGTAAGCCTTACTCTTTCGCCTTTCGGGGTGGTTTTGAGGCAAGTAGCATCGATGGTTAGTGTATGCAGTCTTACCTTTCAAGGATTGAAAATATGGTTCATCATTGCAAGTGTAGCAAGAATAATGACCCTTTGTTCTCCACCCAGATATGTCACCAAATGCGGGCCAATCGTGTATAGTCCACATCAAAGCTGCACGCATCTGGAAAGACTCACCAGTTACGGCATCGTAAGATAATGCACCATTTTTCCACAACTCATTCAACTCATCCACCAGAGGTCTCATGTAGACATCAATATCGATCCCTGGTTGTGATTCTCCAGGAATAAGTAGTGACATCATAAGAAAGGGATCTTTCATAACCAACCAAGGTGGCAAGTTATAAGGAATGAGTACTACAGGCCATAAACTATACGAGTTGCTCATGTTCCCGAAAGGATTGAATCCATCAACAGCCAACCCTAGCCTCACATTTCGAGGCTCCAGGGCAAACTGAGGATGTTGGTAGGATGTCTCAATACTCCGTCATCTATACGTTTCTCCTTGTGCCATCTCATGTCCTCAGCAGTCTTTCTTGACATGTACAATCTTTTCAACCTTGGTGTTAATAGGAAGTACCGCAACACCTTATGGGGAATCTTCTTACCCCTTCCACGATTGATCTTGTATCTGGATGCCTTACATTTTGGACATTTATCTAACCTTGCATTTTCCTTCGAAAAGAGTACACAATCATTTATACAAGCATCAATTAACTCATATGACAAGCCCAAATCACGAAGTATTTTCTTAGCTTCATAAAATGACTTTGGAACCAAATTATCTTTTGGTAAAAGTTTTGTTAAAAACTCCAATAGTGTGTTAACCGACTTATTGCTCCAGTGGTTTGTTACCTTCATATTAAGCAGCTCGATGACAAACTTCAACAGAGTGTAGTTTGTGCAACCTAAGTACACCTCACGTTTGGCATCATTCAATAGTTTATCAAACGTTTGTAGTTCCTCATTCTGGGGTGCATCATTGGGTTCTCCTCTTATTCGATCTTCCACTAAGGCATCAATACCACCTAAAACCTCATCTTCATCAATTGCCATTTCATGATGAGCCTCATTTGATACACGTGGTTTCCCGTGCTCATGCCAAATAGTGTACGTTTGCATAATCCCATATTGAAGCAAATGAATTTGCACATTTCGAAGATTTTGGGAATAATAGTTCACACAGTTCAAACATGGGCACAGAATTTTACCTTCCTGGTCAACAACTGCCATTGCAAATTTGATAAATGATGTCACCCCATCAATAAATGGCTGACTCATCCTTCCATCAGGTGTCTTACCCAATGCAATCCAACTCTTGTTCATGTCTGATCACAAATAAAAGATCAAGTTTTTTTATGTCATAAAACGCATCATGTGTACTATTAACCTATTCCATTTAGGAATGCACAATGTGTATCATAGAAAGAAAATCATATTACGTTGTCTATCTCTAATCTTTCCTTAGTTCTCCAAGTATATAACATATGTGTTGGACTTTTCAAAGAATTTTTTTATGCTTGTTTTTAATGCATTAAAGTGTTATTATGAGGGTAAGACTTGGGAGAAATTAATAAATGCTAAGATTTTTTTTTAAATCAAAAAATCAGAAAATTTAGATTGGGAGATTGGAGCTCCCACAAAGCTTGAGGCTAAAAACCCCCTTTTGCTTAATATATAGTATAGATATAGATAGCATATCACCCGTGCTATGCACGGGTTGTATTTACAATTATCTATATATGTGAATTGTGATTTTTAAATGTCTTTTTTTTTTAAATGTCTTCTTTTTTTATTTTTATATTATATTAAAGTTTAATATTTTGATAACAATCATATGTGCTGGACTTTCCAATGAATTAAATATCTTCTTTTTTATATTATATTAAAGTTTAATATTTTGATAATAATCATATGTGTTGGACTTTCCAAGGAATTAAATATCTTCTTTTTTTATATTATATTAAAGTTTAATATTTTGATAATAATCATATGTGTTGGACTTTTTAAGGAATTTTTTTTATATTTGTTCTTAATGCATTAAAGTGTTATTATGAGGGATAATAATCATATGTGTTGGGACTTTTCAAGGAATTCATATGTGTTGGACTTTTCAAGGAATTTTTTTATGCTTGTTCTTAATGCATTAATGCGTTATTATGAGGGTAAAGCTTGAGGGTTGGGAGAAGTTAATAAATACTAAGGTTTTATTTTTAAAAAAAAATCAAAAAATCAGGAAATTTAGATAAGGATATTGGAGCTCCCACAAAACTTATGGGTTAGAGATAGATATAAATAAATAGATAGATATAGATATAGATATCTATATTTGTTTTAATTTTTTTTTAATATACAAATTATTTGTTTTGGAAAAGATACTGCAGTAATTATGAGAGAAATCAAAAAGTCTTGTGGGTTATAGATAGACATAGATAAAGATATTTATATTTGTTTTAAAATACAAATTATTTGTTTTGGAAAAGGTACTGCAGTAATTATGAGAGAAGTCAAAAAGTCTTATGGGTTAAGAGAAATTAATAAATGCTGAGATAATTTTTTTTTTAAACAAAAAATTAGAAAATTAGGATTGCCATATTGAAGCTCCCACAGGCCTTGGGGTTAAAAACCTCATTTTGCTTAATGTATAGTATAGATATAGATAGATAGATAGATAGATAGATAGATAGATAGATAGATAGATAGATAGATATATCTTTTTATTTTTATTTTTGTGTGATTTCTATTCGGGTATTTTTTTTTCAATTTATTTAAGATGGAGTTGTGGGTATCTTTTTTTTTTGTAATTTAATTTATCTATGGTTTCCTTTTGTTTTTAATTATTATTATTTGGGTAAGTTATGATGTGAGTTAGATATGTGATAGACATGTGAGTTTTATTGATTTAAAGTTTATTTAGATAAACTTTAAAGATTTTTTTTTTTAGTTTTATAGTTTTTTTTTGTTATGTTATAATATAATTAAAATATAGGTAGATATATACAACTTTAATAAAAAATATTATCTGATTTTTTGGGGAAGAGAAAATGAATGTAAGTTTTAATATTTTTTTTTGAAAATTTGTGAGAGAGATTAGAAGGGAGAGATTATGAAATATTTTTGTTATTAAATAAATAAATCAGTCAATAGTTTTTTTTATCTATTTTGTAAATTAAAAATCAATAATTTTGAAAATTTGATTAATTTGTCTCATTAAGTGATTAAAAATTTTGATAGATATACATAAAAAAAATACATAATTATATTATTAAATCATAATTCAAATTTAGATGTTATATGTTTTTGAGATCTATAGCTAAATTCTTATATATATTTTTTTTATTTTTGTGTGTAACCATAGTGTATGGGAGAAATTGAAAAGGGTGTTGCAATAATTATGAGAGAAGCCAAAAGAGATTGTGGGTTGGGAGAAGTCAATAAATGCTGAGGTTGGGTTGGGAGAAGTCAATAAATGCTGAGGTTTTTTTTTTTTAAATCAAAAAATTAGAAAATTAGGATTAGGAGATTGAAGCTCCCACAGGCCTTGGGGGTTAAAAACCCCATTTTGCTTAATATATAGTATAGATATATAGGTACCAAATGTTTGAAAAAATTCCTGAACCAGTATGACATCATGTTCTTATAAGATCAATCTAGGTTGTATGATTTATGTGCTAAATATTTGTCCTGTGTATACTAATAAAAGGGGCACATGTATCTTCTCATTTTATACCATAAACAGAGGACTTCGAAATTTACATTAGATCTCTGTTTGTTTCCTGTGAAAATCTTTCAAAACAATCCCAACCCAGAATTCCTGCACCTCTCAAACTTCCACGAATCAAACTCCTACATTTTCCCAATGCTTTGATGCTAAATTTTGGGTTTTTCTTTGGTTTTGTTGTTATTTTTACCAAAATCAATGGCTTCTTTTAAGCAAGTACCCAAATTATTTTTCTTCTTTATCAAACCGAGCCATAATTTCTACAGGCTTCTTTCATAACTCTAAGTTCAAACCAAGCCATGGAATTATTTATCTTCACTTTGACTTGTACACTAGCAACCACATGTTCTCTACCTTTTGTCGTCTTCCATGGTAATTTTCTAATTTTTCTCTATATTTTGACATCATTTTTTATTATGTAGTCATTAGCTAGCTACTTTGTCCTTTGTTAGTGCTCTGCTCTCACTATGCTCAATTTGGTTCAATTAATTTATTGTTTGATGTTTAAGTGCTTTTACCAAGTTGGTTTGTGGAATGTAACAGTTTAATTGTTTTGGATTGTGGCTTTATGAAATTTTCTATACCCTTATTTGCTGTGCTAAAAGCTTAAATTTTTAGGACTATTAGCATTAATACGAACACGGAAATTACTTTCAAGTCACTACTTAATTCATAACCTGTTTGGTAATATTGTGTGTTTAAGGTTGGTTGGTTGTTCTCAAATTTTGTCTTCCTTAAGTTAGTATTTTTTTTTATTTTTGTCATTCTTTAAAGAAAAAAAGTCACACCCATAATGTGCTTTTTATGAATTTCCTCTATTAAACTTTAAATAAATAACACCTGTTTCTTTTTTCAAGAAGTGTGTATATACAGGCCATTGAATTATGTAGTCTTTTTCTTTTTCAGGTCAGTTTGAATTATGCAGTTTAAATTGTTCTTGATTATGATAGTGGGCGATCTCATCCTGGAACCATGTTCTAAATCGCGGTATCGGGTAACGTAACGGTATCAATCGCGGAGTATCGGTATCGGTAGTATCGACCGGTACGTATCGGGTATCGGGCGTCGCGGCTGTGAAATTTCAAAAATCATTAGCAATCCATCTAAAACTCAATTTTATGCATTTTTTGCCTCTTTTAGCCTTAATTTATCACATTTTAATCAAAATTTTGATATGTAGACTCTAATTTAGTTAGTAATAATAATGATATGCAGACTCTAATTTAGTTAGTAATAACAGTTTTCAATTAATAAATATTGTAATTCTAATTTAGTTAGTAATAATAATGCATTTAAAATAAAAATAAAAAATCTAAAATATTAAACATCTTTACTTAACAATTAAACCTCTTTAAAAAAATCTGACAGATTAAACTTCTATAAAAAAATCTGATATAAAAATAATCTAAAATAAAAAGATTTGACAGATTAAAAAATTTAAAATAATAAAAAAAATCTGAAATAAAAAATTTGACAGATTAAATCTCTTTAAATAATATATATAAATATATATATATATTGAGCATATGTGCATTTAAAATATATATATATAATATTTTTATATATAAAAAATTATATATTCTATACCGATAATATATATATATATATATATAAAATTATGAGAGAATAACTTAAAACAAAACAGAGCATCACATATTATAAACAAAACAAACCAAACCGTTGACTTAAAACAAAACACATGATAATATATATATGCCGATTATATATATGTATATATATAAAAACAAAACAAAAATCATGACTTAAAACAAATCATATATATATATATATATATATATATATATGTATATATATAAAAACAAAACAAACCGCTGGCTTCTCCAGCCAAAAGAAAAACAAAAACAAAGCATCAGACTTATATTAATATCTTGAAATTTTCATTACACATCTTCAATGTGTTTCTATAAATATATAAATTATCATTGCAGAGGGTTCACAAAAATTCACAAAAGCAAAAGTTCAGGTGGTGAACAAGCAGAGGGTTCATCCCTCACTACACTAACACCACGCATATCATCAATGATCAAAGGTGTGACTTCAGGTGGTGAACAAGCAGAATGGTGAACAATGAATATACAAACTCTACAAGCAGAATGAAATAGATATCAAGCAGAATGAAAAAACAAAATTGCAGATTCATTGTACATGTTGATAAACCAAAAAACTCTACAATGAACAATGAACAAGCAGAATGAAAGGGTACCATGAGAGCCTCTTCCAGTCAGATTGTGGAAGAATGCTTCAGCAAAGAGCTGGTCCCTCAGCCGTGGGTTGCAACAGTAAGAACACCAGAGGAAGAGCAGAGGAAGCTTGATGGTCTTGAAGATCACAGCCTTTCAACTTGATGGTCTTGACACAGCCTTTCAACTTCTCAGCCGATCCCTCACAATTGTTTTTTGAGGAATTTTTTTTTGGTCTACAATGGGCCCAACTTCTCAGCCTTTCATCTTCTCAGCTTTCAATTTTATTTGGTTTCATTTTTTGAAAATGATTTGGAGTTATTTGTTTTTTTTAGATACACTTAATTTAAATATACTTAATTATATTTTTTTGAGTCACAACAGATATCTATTTTTCTATACATATTTTTGTAAAAAATAAAAAAGTATAGTTATTTAGCACTTCCGAAACTACCAGTAAGTTGATATTAAAAAAATTTACTTTTTATAATGGCATAAATAATTTATATATGATTTTTTTGAAATTATTTTTAATTTAATAAAATATTAAATAGAATAAAAACAAATTTCTTACAAAATAAAAGTATTTGAATAAAAAAAGGTAAGAAATTTAAAATTTAAATATGGTATTTTCATTTAATCTGAAAATAATTCTAGATGAACAATAAATTATCACCTATAACCCTTTTTTTTTTAAATAAAAAAGTTTAACAAACTAAAAAAAATCAACGTTTCTTTCTAATTTATTTTAGCAAAACTAACTTTTTAACAATTTGAGCCAAAGATATTCTTATTCTTTATTTTAATTTCTTTAATTGACAATTGAAATTAAAAAACAAAAAAACAAAATCCACCATGTTTGGTAAGTACTAAAAAAGTTATGTTTTGTTCTTTTGTGAAAAAAAAAATTATATTAAAAAATATTATTGTTCAAGTCCTTATAGTTTAGAAGGACATAATTTTTTTTATAAAATTTAAAACCAAAAAAAAGAAAAAAATTTAATAGCGATTAATAATTTGAACACGTGTATTTAAAATAACTTATATTTAGACCAATAATATTATGATACATTATTATGACACGTGTGAATATTGATCTCATTCTAATTGTAGTAATATATTTTGAAGAAGAATTTAAATTTAAAATTTTATTTTATAATTTAATAAAGGATGCAAAATTTTATCACAGTTAAATTTTTTATGCAAATTATGAAAACAAAAAAGATTGAAATTTAAAATTTAAGTCTCACAATTTTATCACAATTTATTTATTATTTTTTAATTTATCACAAATTTATTCATCTAACTTTAAACCTCCCTTATTAGAATTGCAAACTTAGGTGAGCTCAACCCAAGTAACTTGAGTCGAGCTTAAAATTTTTTAAAGATTGAATAACATAGTTTTTAATTAAGTGAGAACCTATGCAGAAATTCAAAAATTCAAATTAAATTTGAGTGGATTTGGGCAGAACCACCAAATAACTTGAGCAACCAAAACGAAATTATATATATAAATATATGAATTATTTGCTAATTTATTTTTTAAAATAATAAATTAGATTAATTAAAAATTTAATATTAACGAATAAAAGAAAAAGCAATATACTTGAGATTTCCAATAGAATTTTTATTGAAAATATACCTTTTAGAAAGGGATCATCGAATAAAAGGTTGTTTGGGAAGTGTCATATTAGCTCACTTTTTTTTTTATAATCTTTTTATCTTTTTTTGGTCACATCACATCTCTACTTTTCTACGCAGCATTTCGTAAAAAGTAAAAAAAAATATACTTAATTATCTTTTTGGGTCACATTATATCTCTACTTTTCTATACATATTTTCATAAAAAGTAAAAAAGTATGCTTATTTGACACATCCCAAACTACCACTAAGTTGATGTTAAAAAAATCTACTTTTTATAATGGCATACATAATTTAAATATGATTTTTTAGAAATTCTTTTTAATTTAAAATTACAACAAAATATTAAATAGAATAAAAAAAAATTTCTTACAAAATAAAAGTATTTGAATAAAAAAAAGGTAAGGAGGAAATTTAATAATTTGAACGCATGTATTTAACACAAATTATGTTTAGACCAATAATATTATGACACATGTAAATATTGAACTCATTCTAATCGTAGTAATATAATTTCAAGAAGAATTCACATTTGAAATTTTATTTTATAATTTAATAAAGGATTCAAAATTTAAGGAATGAATATTGATTTCATTCCAATTATAGTAACATAATTTAAGTAAAAATCGAAATTTGAAATTTTATTTTCAGAATATAAAATTAATTTATAAACCAATCATATTGTAACACGTATTAACAAAAAATTAAACAAAATGAAAAAAATGAAAAAAAAAATTACAACTTTCAACCTTAATGAAAATGACAATATTTTGAAATTATAATAGTATATAGATAAATCATGGAATCTATACTATATATTAAGCAAAAAGGGATTTTTAACCCCAAGGCCTGTGGGAACTTCAATCTCCTAATCCTAATTTTCTAATTTTTTGATTAAAAAAAAATCTCAGCATTTATTGACTTCTCCCAGTCCAACCTCAGCATTTATTGACTTTTCCCAACCCACAATCTCTTTTGACTTCTCTCATAATCATTACAACACCATTTTCAATTGCTTCCATACACTATGGTTACACACAAAAAAAAAAAAAAAAAAAAAAAGATATATAGATCTCAAAAAGATATAATATCTAAATTTGAATTATGATTTAATAATATAATTATATATTTTTTTTTATGTATATCTATCAAAATTTTAAATCACTTATGAGATAAGTCAAAAAGTCTTGTGGGTTGAGAGAAATTAATAAATACTGAGGTTATTTTTTTTAAAAAAAACAAAAAATTAGAAAATTAGGATTGGCATATTGGAGCTCCCACAGGCCTTGGGGGTTAGAAACCCCCTTTTGTTTAATATATAGTATAGATATATATAGATTTAATAAGAATTTATATTTGTTTTAGATATTTTTTTTAATATACAAATTATTTTTTAATTTTTTTTATAAAAATAATTTAACAATCCCATCACTAGCCATAGTGTATAGGAGAAGTTGAAAAAGGGTGTAGGAGTAGGTATGAGAGAAGTCAAAAAGTGGCTTGAGAGAAGTCAATAAATGCTGAGGTCTTTTTTTTTTAAATCAAAATTTTAAAAAATTAAGATTGGGATATTGGAGCTCCCACAAGGCTTGTAAGTTAAAAACTCCATTTTTCTTATATAATACTAGCCCATCACCCGTGCTATGCACGAGATAATTATAGATATTTATATTTGTTTTAGATTTTTTTTAATATATAAATTATGTTTTTTAATATTTTTTATAAAAATAATTTAACAATTTGATCACTAACCATAATATACATGAGAAGTTGAAAAGGGTACTGCAGTAACTATACACGAATTGTATCTATAATTATTTGTATAAGTGAATTTTAAATGCTGATCAGGAACTTTAATAAAAAAATACTATCTGATTTTTTGGAGAAGAGAAAAGGAATGCAAGTTTTAATATTTTTTTTAAAAAATTTGGGAGAGAGATTAGGAGGGAGAGATTATGAAATATTTTGGTTATTAAATAAATAAATCAGTCAATAGTTTTTTAATTTATTTTGTAAATTAAAAATAAATAAATCAGTCAATAGTTTTTTTTAATCTATTTTGTAAATTAAAAATCAATAATTTTGGAAAATTGATTAATTTGTCCCATTAAGTGATTTAAAATTTTGATAGATATACATAAAAAAAAATACTTATTCTTAATGCATTAAAGTGTTATTATAAGGGTAAGGCTTGGGAGTTGTGATAAATTAATAGATGCTAAGGTTTATTTTTTTAAATGAAAAAATCAAGAAATTTAGATTGGGATATTGGAACTCCCACAAAACTTGTGGGTTAGAGATAGATATAAATAAAAAGATAGATATAGATATAGATATAGATATTTATATTTGTTTTAAATTTTTTTTAATATACATATTATTTGTTTTGGAAAAGGTATTGCAGTAATTATGAGAGAAGTCAAAAAGTCTTATGGGTTGAGAAAAGTTAATAAATGCTGAGGTTAAATTTTTTTTCAAAAAACAAAAAATTAGAAACTTAAGATTGGCATATTGGAGCTTCCACAAGCCTTGGGCCTTGGGGGTTAAAACCCCCTTTTTGCTTAATATATAGTATAGATATAGATAGATAGATAGATAGATATAGATATAGATATAGATATAGATAATATAATATAGATAGATAGGTAGATGTGTTGAAATTTTCAAGGAATTTTGTTTATGCTAGTTTTTAATGCTTTAAAGTTTAATTATGAGGGGGTTTTGACCAAATCTCCCAAAAGGCATGGGAATTGGGAGAAATTAATAAATGCTAAGGTTTTTTTTTTTTAAAATCAAAAAATTAGAAAATTGGGATTGGGATATTGGAGCTCTCACAAGCCTTGGGGGTTAAAACCCCCTTTTGCTTAATATATAGTATAGACTAGCCCATCACCCATGCTATGCACGAGATAATTATAGATATTTATATTTGTTTTAGATTTTTTTTAATATATAAATTATGTTTTTTAATATTTTTTATAAAAAATAATTTAACAATTTGATCACTAACCATAATATACGTGAGGAGTTAAAAAGGGTACTGCAGTAACTATACACGAATTGTATCTATAATTATTTGTATGAAGGGATTTTAAATGCTGATCAGGAGATTTTAACCAAATCAATAAATGCAGGCATGTGAAAAGACATGTGGATTGAAAAAAGTTAATAAATGCTTATCAGGGAATTTTGACCAAATCAATAAATGCTGAGTTTTTTTTTAAATAAAAAATAAAAAATTTAGAAAATTCAGATTGGAATATTGAAACTCCCACAGGCCTTGGGGGTTAATAAACAAGGTAATGTTTTCTATTAATTTTGAAAATTAAAAAATTATTATTAATTTTTCCTCTGTTTTTTTTTTCTCACAAAAAAAAAGTTTTTTTTTTTTTTTTTTTTTTGTGGAGAGGGGTTTTGACCTGCGATTTTTCTAAAATGAGTGTTCAAGACGGAAAGGGTAGAATTGGTTCAGACAATGAGAAAAAGTGCTTATGCAAGGGGCACCTTCACTATGACAAAGAATAGTCGATTTTGCATAGGGTGCCTTCTTGGATAATAGCTTCAATACTGGCATGCATGAAGGGCTTAAGTGTGAGACATATGAGAGGGGCTTTAGTGCGAAAATAAAAGAAATGGTTTACAGAGTGTCTTCTTGGTTCACGACTTCAATACTTGTGAGAGAGGAGTAGGCTCAAGTGTGAGAGAGAAATGAGGGTTTCTAGGAAGTGTCTTCTTGGGTCACGACTTGAGTGTCCGTGCACATAAAAATGAATGATAAGGGTCAGAGTGTGTCTCTTGGGGTGACGGTTTCAGTGCTCTGAAACACAAAACCATAGCATTTTAATAAAGAGAAATAATTAGTGATAAAATATTTTTGTCACCTTAAATACAAGAACAGAGAATTTATTATTGGTGACGAAATATTTTTGTCTTCCACAACATAACCTTATGAGATGAAAAATATATTCATCGCGCAATTAATCAGAATTTATTAGTGACGAAATATTTTCATCTCCCACAGCTTATTCTTCCAAGACAAAAATATATTTGTCGCCCATTTAATAGAAAGATGAAACGGCATGGTTTGCATGATGGAGTGTTTATTGATGATAAAATATTTTCGTCTTCCATAACTTATCATTCCAAGACAAAAATATATTTGTCACCTAATAAATGGAAATATGCAACGACATTGTTTAATAGGTAGGGAATTTATTGGTGACGAATTACGTTCGTCGCAAAAAATATATATATTTTGGGACAAAATGTTCGTCTCCAATGAGCTAAAATAATTCGCGCCAATGCAAATGAAATTGGCGCCTGAATTTTGCAGACGAAATTTTTTTTCGTCTCCTATACGTTTGAGAAAAATTAAAACAAACGACAAAATTAATATTTTGTCATCTTTGGGTTAAATTTTAAGTCACCAAATTTTGTCACAATAGCCTAGATTTCTTAAATTTTGTTTCCTTGTTTAATTATTGTAACGCCCTCAAAAAAAAAATAACATTAAACCCATCAAATAAGACATGCATTTACATTTAAACTAACCGCATTCCTTTATTCATTTGAATTCCATTACAAAAGTATTACATGTTAACATCATAACAAAATGCCCTACGGGCTTACAGATTTCCAAGTTAACACTTGGTTACAACAAAAGAGTACTAACTCGATTACACATTAAGCCCTGGGCTTGAAGTTACATGTAATACATCAAAAGTTAAGCGACAAAAGTATGTCCGCCACTAGCCTCCCAGCTAAGTCCTTGGAGGTGGCATGCTTCCTGCACCTGAAAATGATATTCCCATATAGGGTGAGCCACAGCCCAGTAGAAATACACTAAACCAACCATGGACAATGACTAAAATATTAGCAATTGATAGATGGTCAACACTGATACAATCACATAAATCACAAATTTATGTCATACAACTTATGAGTCTAAGTTACCTTTCATTTTCCCTTTTTCAACAGATAAGCATGCTAGCTCTATCATCATTTCCACAGATATGTACAAAAACTATATCTCACAGTCAGATAAGCATAAAAGCTATATCCACATTCTCAACAGATATGTATAACAACAATATCTACAGATAAGCATATAAGCTGTATCCACACTTCACAAAGATAAGCATATGAGCTCTATCTTCGCTTCTCTAGACAAGCATATGAGCTGTGTCTACGGAGTTCATCCCCTATCTCCTCCCAATACCTATCCGGTTTAGAGGTACATCCCCTATCTTCCCCTAAACCGCGGAGTACATCCCCTATCTCCTCCTTTACACATAACGTATACAAACACAATGGTTCTATATACGATCACCCAATACATACAAATAATGTATTCTATCAACCGTCAAGTTCCATGACACATTTCATTGATTAGTTTCAGTTTACCTAATCATCATGCATTGTCTACAACAATCACGACTATCCTCCACCGATAGCCCAAAGCAGTTATTTCTAAACAGAAAATAAATGCACAAATGGATATTCAATCAACATTTCATTCCTCATTTCTCACAATTAATTATCTCAATTAATTAAACAATGTAATTAGGCCATTTTCCATAATTACCATTTCAACCCTTAGGTCCCATTTTCATCAATGATTCAACAATCATTCCATTTTTCTATGCCAAACATGCATCTAGGTTTATTATGAATTAAACCCCAACTTTTGTAAAATTACACAAAAGCCCCAAACTTTTACAAAATTACCAAACCAAGCCCAACATCTCAAAAGATCAAAATTTAAAGACAAAACCCATAGAGATGAGTAGGTTATCCCTACCTCAAATTCGGAGTCCCAAAGGAGAAGACGACAAAACCCAACGTGCTCCAAAACCCGAGATTTTCAGATTAAAATGAAGCCCTCGACGATCAACAACTTTTTTGTAAAGGCCAAAGGTGAGTAAATCACTCCTACTAGATCAAAACCTAGAGAGAAGGTAGAGTCTAGAGTGAGAGGCTCAACAATGGTGATTTTGGAAAAGTAAGAGAGAGAAGAGAAAGTGAAAAAGTGATTTGAAGAGTCACAAATTCGGGACTTTAACCCAGGTCTCCGCTCGAGCGTAAAACACCCCGCTCGAGCGGCCACTCACAGACTTCCGCTCGAGCGGCCAACCTCCCGCTCGAGCGCAGAATGCACTCGCCCAGCACTTTTGCAGAACCAGGCCTCCGCTCGAGCTCCCAACCCTACGCTCGAGCGTCCACTCACACAGATCCGCTCGAGCGGCCAACTCCACGCTCGAACGTACAACACTGCACAACAAATACTGGATGGGTGTATTACCCGCTCGAGCGCCAACACCTCTGCTCGAGCGTACAGGCCAAAAATCTGGGCAACTAGTTTTGGTTTCTAAACTCAACCAACCTGAAACAAATCCGCCCAACACATCCTATAACTCAAATACGTAGAAAAAAAAAGATGTAAACAAAATAGTAATCAACTACCAACATCCACGGACACATGTCCGGATCACTATACAACAAGGGTAAACCCGGGATCGCTATAACCTCCCCCCCTTAAAGAATTTCGTCCCCGAAATTAAACACAAGTTTTCAAAAACAAGTTTTCCTCCATTTTAAACAATAATGTTACACCTGAACATTCAACAATTCGACCCATTACCGGTCATCCCATCCCTTTAACAAGAGACATATCACAATATGTAAACAACATATGTATTTTCAACATGCATCAACATTATGCACTATCTTTCCAATTTCAACAATATATTCAACACATATAGTGTCACATTCAACTTCCATATGAGGCAAGTTTCAAACATACTTCCAATAATCAAAACATTTTCAATGTTTCACAACTTAAGACATATATAAAAGTTCTTAAGTTCAACAATAGTTCATAATCTAAATACAAGATTATATATCAACAAACAAGTCCGGATATTTCTCTCGGACTTCCAACTCACGTTCCCAAGTGGCTTCCTCCACTCCGTGATGTTTCCACAAGACTTTCACCAAAGGAATGGCCTTGCCTCGCAGGACCTGATCCCGCCTATCCAAGACCCGAACCGGTCTCTCCTCATACGAGGCATCCTCATCTACCTCTAAATCAGTCCAATCCAACACATGTGATGGATCTGGCTCATACTTCCGAAGCATACTCACATGAAACACGTCATGCACTCCGGACAACTGCGGTGGTAAGGCTAACCGATAAGCAACCTCACCTATCCTCTCAAGGATCTCAAATGGACCAATAAACCGAGGGGATAACTTCCCACTCTTCCCAAACCTCATCAGACCTCGCCTAGGTGATATCTTCAGAAAGACATGATCACCTATCTCAAACGCCAAAGGCCTCCTCCTACGGTCAGCATAAGATTTCTGCCGACTCTGGGCTGTAACAAGCCTCCTACGGATAAGCTCAACTTTCTCCGTCGTCTCCCTAACCAACTCCGGACCCAACAAAGGTGCATCACCCACCTCGGCCCAACAAACTGGAGACCTACACGGTCGGCCATACAAGGCCTCAAACGGTGCCATACCGATGCTAGACTGAAAACTGTTGTTGTAGGCAAACTCTACCAATGGCAAATGCCTCTCCCACGTCCCACTGAAATCCAGGACACAACCCCGAAGCATATCCTCGAGGATCTGAATAGTACGCTCGGACTGCCCGTCAGTCTGAGGATGATAAGCCGTACTAAAGGTCAACTTAGTGCCCAAGGCACTCTGCAAACTCTGCCACAACCTAGCAGTAAAACGAGGATCTCTATCAGAGACGATCGTCACTGGGACCCCGTGCAATTTCACTACGTCCCGAATATACAAGTCGGCAAGATGATCTACCGAATCTCTCACGCGCATAGGAATAAAGTGTGCCGACTTAGTCAACCGGTCTACAACCACCCAAATAGCATCACTACCCCGCTGAGTCCTCGGAAGACCTACAACGAAGTCCATAGTGACATGCTTCCACTTCCACTCGGCAATAGGCAAGGGTTGCAACAAACCCGCTGGCCTCTGATGCTCGGCCTTCACTTGCTGGCAAGTAAGGCACTTTGATACGAAAACAGCCACGTCTCTCTTCATACCCCGCCACCAAAATTGGCGACCCAAATCCTGATACATCTTAGTACCTCCCGGATGCACCGCAAGGCGCGAATGGTGAAACTCTCGGAGTACTTCCTCTCGGCAAGACTCCGGTACAAACAAACGGTCTCGGTATCTCACACTCAGGTCGGGATACACCGTCAAACCCTTCTCAACTTTCCCACTGGAGATCTTCCCTCGAAGGGATTCTACCTCAAGGTCACCTCTCTGTGCCTCTAACACTCTAATCACAAGTGTAGGTTGCGCAACAACAGAAAACAAGGCCGCAGCCTCAACAGATTCGCCCAGTAGCAAATCAAACTCGCCAAGTGTTCCCAACATCTCCCATTCCCGGATGGCTATACTAGCAACATCACTAATGGTCTTCCTACTAAGGGCATCGGCCACAACATTGGCCTTTCCCGGATGATAATGTAACTCAAAATCATAATCCTCGATGAACTCCATCCACCTCCTCTGCCTCAAATTCAAGTCTCTCTGTGTAAACAGATACTTCAAACTCTTATGATCCGAGAATACCTTGAACCTCTCACCATAAAGGTAGTGCCTCCAGATTTTCAAGGCAAAAATCACTGCTGCTAACTCTAGGTCGTGTGTGGGGTAATTCTTCTCGTGTATTTTCAACTGACGTGAGCCATAAGGTACCACTTTCCCCTCTTGCATCAACACACAACCCAAACCCTCTCGTGAGGCATCACAATAAACCGCATAACCCAACCCTCTCTCCGGAATAATCAACACCGGAGCGGTGGTCAATCTAACTTTCAACTCTTTGAACGACTTTTCACAAGTTTCACTCCACACAAACTTGACTCCCTTCCGAGTCAGTCTAGTCAACGGTGACGCTAACCTGGAGAAATCTTTCACAAACCGACGGTAATACCCAGCTAATCCCAGAAAACTGCGGATCTCAAACACACTCTTAGGCTGTGCCCAATCTTGCACTGCCTCAACCTTGGATGTATCAACAGACACCCCTTCCCCGGATACCACGTGGCCTAAGAATTTGACTTCTCTCAGCCAGAACTCACACTTCCCAAACTTGGCATACAGCCTATGCGCTCTAAGTAACTCAAGCACCACTCTCAAGTATTTCTCGTGCTCCTCCTCAGAAGACGAATAGATAAGGATATCGTCCACGAAAACAACCACAAATCGGTCTAAGAACTCCCGGAAAATCCGGTTCATCAAGTCCATAAAGACTGCCGATGCATTGGTAAGCCCAAATGGCATCACCAGAAACTCGTAATGGCCATACCGCGTACGGAATGCCGTCTTCGGAATATCCTCTTCCCTGACCCTCAACTGGTGGTAACCCGATCTCAAGTCTATCTTAGAGAAACAACGGGAACCCTTCAACTGGTCAAACAAATCATCTATACGGGGCATAGGGTACTTATTCTTAACCGTAGCCCGATTCAACTTCCGGTAGTCAATACACAATCTCAAGGCACCATCTTTCTTTTTAACAAAGAGGGTCGGCGCTCCCCACGGTGAAACACTAGGGCGAACAAAGCCCTTATCTAGCAATTCCTGGAGCTGAACTTTCAACTCAACCAACTCTGCTGGAGCAAAACGGTAAGGTGCCATAGAAATCGGCGCCGTACCAGGTACTAAATCAATAGAGAACTCTATCTCTCGGTGAGGTGGCAAACTAACAAGATCTTCGGGAAAGACATCCGAATACTCACAAACCACCCTTGGCAATACAAGCTGGGTCTCACCACTCTCACCACTCTTAAAGCTAGCAAGTAGACTACTAAGCTCACTTCGCCCTCGCGGATCATACCCCGGTGGCAAAACACTACCAACCCGGTCTCCCAAGAAATGGAACCACTCCCCGCTCAAGGTACATAACGTGACCCTCTGGCGGTAGCAATCAATAACAGCCCGGTATGACGATAGCCAGTCCATACCCAAAATAACATCAAAGCCCTTCATGGGCATGACAACAAATGGAAAAGGAAGCCTATAGTCGGCGACCTCTATATCACATCCTCTAACTCCCTGTTTCAGAATCAACTCACCACCCAAAGGCGATACCTCACAAATAGGAGATGCTAACTGTGCTAACTCCAATTCCAAAACAGATGCAAATGCAGCAGATACAAAAGAATGAGATGCACCCGTGTCTATTAACACACTAGCAACCGAGTTGCAAAACAGAAAAGTACCTCTCACTACTGATGGAGCTGGTACTAAATCCTGCGCGGTAACAGCATACACGCGCCCCGTAGGCCCCTGGTCTACCTGCTCACCTCTCGGAGCAAAAGACTGCTGCACAGACTGGGATGACGAAACTCCCGGATTGGCCCTCGAGGCCTGCACAGACTGAGCTGGCTGAAAACCCTGCGTCTGCCTAGAACCAGACGCTCCCGATGTGGCACTCAACTGTGGGCAAAACCTCTTCAGGTGCCCAGGCTGTCCACACTGATAACAAGTCAAGGGCTGCCCCCTGCCCAAACTCTGACTCTGCGGTCTAGCTGAAGAAGAAGCAGCTTTCTGACCCCCACCCTTCTGCGGGCAAACTGAAACCTTGTGACCCACACTTATAACAAGTGAATTCCCCCTGACTGCCTCTCCCCGAGCCTACACTCGGCACTGGAAAGGTCGATCTAGAGACTGCACCCTGAGACTGCTGAGGGTTATGACCCCTCTGTCTCCTGCCGTCACTCTGACTATCCTGGCTCCTCTTGGAGCCTCTCTGACCCTCATCCTCCTCCTGCATCATAAGCTCCATATGAGCTACAGCATCAACTAGGTGTCTATACTCTCGAATGTAAGACCCACCAACTCTCAACTTGAGGCCCCGCCTCAACTTCCGCTCAAACTCATAACAACGGCATTCCTCAGACGCCACCAGTTCCGGTGCAAACCTGGACAGACTGGTAAAAGTAGCCTCAAACTCGGCCACTGACAAGCCCTGCTGATTAAGCCGGCTAAACTGATCCCTCAGCTTCTCCCTAGCTACTGCAGACAAAAACCTCTCCTGAAAAGCATTCAGAAACGCCTCCCAAGTACCACCAACACGAGCTTTCTCGTACTTCCACCATTGACCCGCATCTCCCTTCAGCTGGAAGGATGCCAAGGTCACTTTCAGTGCTCCGTCCTCAATGCCAAGCATCTCGAACGTCTTACTCATTTGCTCTAGCCACTCATCAGCCTTCTGTGGCTCCTTCGGATCCCCGACAAACTCGTCCGGATTAGACCGGAAGAACTCCCTCTTCAAGAAAGAAGGCCCTGCCTCAGCTGCCTGATTCCCAGCTCTAAGAATACCCAAAGCTCCTGCTATCTCTCTGGCCAAGGCATCCATAGCCTGCTGACCCACTGGTTCTATAGCGATCCCGGGTTTACCCTTGTTGTACAGTGATCCGGACATGTGTCCGTGAATGTTGGTAGTTGTTTATTTCCTAGTTTGCATCCTCTTTACTTTGTATTTTGAGTTATGGGATGTGTTGGGCAGGTTTGTTACAGGTTGGTTGTGCTTGGGAGCCTAGTGTTGCTGCCCAGATTTTTGGTCCTTCGCTCGAGCGAGGATGTTGTCGCTCGAGCGAGGTTAGTGTTGCCCCGGTTCTGGACCTGAGAGTTGTAGTTTCTGGCTCGAGCGAGCTTTTCGTGGCTCGAGCGGTCTGGGTTTTTCTTCGCTCGATCGAGAACTTCTTGGCTCGAGCGAGAGTTTTCTGTGTCTGGTCGCTCGAGCGACCAATCCTTCGCTCGAGCGAGAGTGTTTTATATCAGCGGACAGCAGCGTCTAAAACATCACTTTTTCAGTCCTTTTCTTTGATTAAACCCTAAATCCGACACCCTCTCACTCTAAACTTGCACTCTCTCTAAGATTTCATCTCCCTAGGGTGTGAATCTAGCCTAGGGCCTTTGTTAAAAAGATAGAGGGCGTTGAGAGCTTCAATTTAATCTGAAAAAGTTTGGATTTGGAGCAAGTTGATCTTGGAGTCTTCATCTCCTTTTTGGCTTAAACTTCAAGGTAGGGATAACCTACTCCTCTCTATGGGTTTTGTCTTTAAATTTTGGTATTTTGAGATGTTGGGCTTGGTTTGGTAATTTTGTGAAAGTTTGGGGCTTTTGTGCAATTATACAAAAGTTGGGGTTTTATTCATAATAAACCTAGATGCATGTTTAGCATGAAAAAAAATGGAATGATTGCTGAATCATTGAAGAAAATGGGACCTAAGGGTTGAAATGGTAATTATGGAAAATGGCCTAATTACATTGTTTAATTAATTGGGATAATTAATTGGTGAGAAATGAGGAAATGAAATGTTGATTGAATATCCATTTGTGCATTTATTTTCTGTTTAGAAATAACTGCTTTGGGCTATCGGTGGAGGATAGTCGTGATTGTTGTAGACAATGTATGTTGATTAGGCAAACTGAAACTAATCAATGGAATGTGTTATGGAACTTGACAGTTGCTAGAATACATTAATTGTTTGTATTGTGTGATTGTATATAGAACCAATGTGTTTATATACGTTATGTGTAGAGGAGGAGATAGGGGATGTACTCCGCGGTTTAGGGGAAGATAGGGGATGCACCTCTAAACCGGATAGGTATTTGGAGGAGATAGGGGATGTACTCCGTAGACAGAGCTCATATGCTTGTCTAGAGAAGTGAAGATAGAGCTCATATGCTTATCTTTGTGAAGTGAAGTGTGGATACAGCTTGTATGCTTATCTGTGGATATTGTTGATATACATATCTGTTGTAGAGTGTGGATACAGCTTGTATGCTTATCTGTGGATATTGTTGATATACATATCTGTTGAGAATGTGGATATAGCTTTTATGCTTATCTGAATGTGAGATATAGTTTTTATACATATCTGTGGAAATGATGATAGAGCTAGCATGCTTATCTATTGAAAAAGGGAAAATGAAAAGTAAATGGGACTTGTAAGTCGTTAACATAAATATGTAATTTATGTGATTGTATCAGTGTTGACCGACTATCAATTGCTAATGTTTTAGTCATTGTCCATGGTTGGTTTAGTGTATTTCTACTGGGCTGTGGCTCACCCTATATGGGAACATCATTTTCAGGTGCAGGAAGCATGCCACCTCCAAGGACATAGCTGGGAGGCTAGTGGCGGGCATAGTTTTGTCGTTTTACTTTTGATGTATTACATGTAATTTCAAGCCAAGGGCTTAATGTGTAAACGAGTTAGACCTCTTTGTTGTAACCAAGTGTTAACTTGGAAAGCTGTAAGCCCGTAGGGCATTTTGTTATGAGATTAACATGTAATACTTATGTAATGGAATTCTAATGAATGATAGAAGGTGGTTAGTTTATCTATCAACGCTTGTCTTATTTGTTGGGTTTAATGTTATTATTTTGAGGGCGTTACAACTTGGTATCAGAGCGTACCGGGTTCGAATACTTTGGGTACGTGGGAAGTGATTAGTATCACAATGGGTTTGTCTCGCTTGATAGAGACTTAGATGCAGTATCACATGCTATGTGCTTACTTGATAACATGCTTATGTGACTATGTGGGTATGGGATTTAATTTCTGGGATGTTGATTGGATCCTTGAGTTTCTGGGAGTCTTGTTGGAAAAGCACTTGATCAATGCTATTTCTAACCGGAACTCTAGTGACGTCTCGGGACTATCATTATCCGGAAATGAAATTCGTAAGTGCTTATGTGTTTATGTGCTTATGTGGAGTGAATTACACTTGTCCATGCATTAGGACGTGAGTGTTTAGTTTCGGCACACCTATGAATGTGCTAACGTTCTGTGTTGCCTTTATTAGGATGTCAGGACGAGGAAGAGGTGCTAGGCGTGGTAGACCTGCGAGGCAGGAAGTACCGTTACAGGGTGAGATTCCGGCAGTGCAGGAGGGAGTTGGTCAGGCCAATGTGGCTGAGCCAGTGGGTCAGCAGGCTATGGGTGCCTTGGCCAGAGAGTTAGCAGGAGCTTTGGGTATTCTTAGGGCTGAGAATCAGGCAGCTGAGGCAGGGCCTTCCTTCTTGAAGAGGGAGTTCTTTCGGTGTAATCCGGACGAGTTTATTGGGGATCCTAAAGAGCCGCTTAAGGCAAATGAATGGCTCGAACAGACAACGAAGACGTTTGAGATGCTTGGCATCGAGGACGGAGCGCTGAAAGTGACCTTGGCATCCTTCCAGCTGAAGGGAGATGCGGGTCAATGGTGGAAATACGAGAAGGCTCGTGTTGGTGGGACTTGGGAGGCATTTGTGAATGCTTTTCAGGAGAGGTTTTTGTCTGCAGTAGCTAGGGAGAAGCTGAGGGATCAGTTTAGCCGGCTTAATCAGCAGGGCTTGTCAGTGGCCGAGTTTGAGGCTACCTTTACCAGTCTGTCCAGGTTCGCACCTGAACTGGTGGCGTCTGAGGAACGCCGTTGCTATGAGTTTGAGCGGAAGTTGAGGCGGGGCCTCAAGTTGAGAGTTGGTGGGTCCTATATCCGAGAGTATAGACACCTGGTGGATGCTGCAGCTCATATGGAGCTTATGATGCAGGAAGAGGATGAGGGGCAGAGAGGCTCCAAGAGGAGCCAAGATAGTCAGAGTGATGGCAGGAGGCAGAGGGGTTCTAACCCTCAGCAGTCTCAGGGTGCAGTCTCTAGATCGACCTTTCCAGTGCCTAGTGTAGGCTCGGGGAGAGGCAGTCAGGGAGAATTCACTTGTTACAAGTGTGGCCAGCTGGGTCACAAGGTTTCTGTTTGCCCGCAGAAGGGTGGGGGTCAGAAAGCTGCTTCTTCTTCAGCTAGACCGCCGAGTCAGAATTTGGGCAGGGGGCAGCTCTTGACTTGTTATCAGTGTGGACAACCTGGGCACATGAAGAGGTTTTGCCCACAGTTGTGTGCCACTTCGGGAGCGTCTGGTTCTAGGCAGACGCAGGGTTTTCAGCCAGCTCAGTCTGTGCAGGCCTCGAGGGCCAATCCGGGAGTTTCGTCATCCCAGTCTGTGCAGCAGTCTTTTGCTCCGAGAGGTGAGCAGGTAGACCAGGGGCCTACGGGGCGCGTGTATGCTGTTACCGCGCAGGATTTAGTACCAGCTCCATCGGTGGTGAGAGGTACTTTTCTGTTTTGCAACTCGGTTGCTAGTGTGTTGATAGACACGGGTGCATCTCATTCTTTTGTATCTGCTGCATTTGCATCTGTTTTGGAATTGGAGTTAGCACAGTTAGCATCTCCTATTTGTGTGGTATCGCCTTTGGGTGGTGAGTTGATCCTGAAACAGGGTGTTAGAGGATGTGATATTGAGGTCGCCGACTATAGGCTTCCTTTTCCGTTTGTTGTCATGCCCATGAAGGGTTTTGATGTTATTTTGGGTATGGACTGGTTATCGTCATACCGGGCTGTTATTGATTGCTACCGCCAGAGGGTTACATTATGTACCTTGAGCGGGGAGTGGTTCCATTTCTTGGGAGACCGGGTTGGTAGTGTTTTGCCACCGGGGTATGATTCGCGAGGGCGAAGTGAGCTTAGTGGGTTACTTGCTAGCTTTGAGAGTAGCGAGTGTGTTGAGACTCAGATTGTGTTACCGAGGGTGGTTTGTGAGTATTCGGATGTTTTTCCCGAAGAACTTGTTAGTTTGCCACCTCACCGAGAGATAGAGTTCTCTATTGATTTAGTGCCGGGTACGGCGCCGATTTCTATGGCACCTTACCATTTTGCTCTAGCAGAGTTGGTTGAGTTGAAAGTTCAGCTCCAGGAATTGCTCGAGAAGGGCTTTGTTCGCCCTAGTGTTTCACCGTGGGGAGCACCGGCACTCTTTGTTAAAAAGAAAGATGGTGCCTTGAGATTGTGTATTGACTATCGGAAGTTGAATCGGGCTACGGTTAAGAATAAGTATCCTATGCCCCGTATAGATGATTTGTTTGACCAGTTGAAGGGTTCCCGTTGTTTCTCTAAGATAGACTTGAGATCGGGTTACCATCAGTTGAGGGTCAGGGAGGAAGATGTTCCTAAGACGGCATTCCGTACGCGGTATGGCCATTATGAGTTTTTGGTGATGCCATTCGGGCTTACCAATGCACCGGCAGTCTTTATGGACTTGATGAACCGGATTTTCCGGGAGTTCTTAGACCGATTTGTGGTTGTCTTTGTGGACGACATTCTTATCTATTCGTCTTCTGAGGAGGAGCACGAGGCACACTTGAGAGTGGTGCTTGAGTTACTTAGAGCCCATAGGCTGTATGCCAAGTTTGGGAAGTGTGAGTTCTGGCTGGGGGAAGTCAAGTTCTTAGGCCACGTGGTATCCGGGGAAGGGGTGTCTGTTGATACATCCAAGGTTGAGGCAGTGCAAGATTGGGCACAGCCTAAGAGTGTGTTTGAGATCCGCAGTTTTCTGGGATTAGCTGGGTATTACCGTCGGTTTGTGAAAGATTTTTCCAGGTTAGCGTCACCGTTGACTAGACTGACTAGGAAGGGAGTCAAGTTTGAGTGGAGTGAGACTTGTGAAAAGTCGTTCCAAGAGCTGAAAGTTAGATTGACCACCGCACCGGTGTTGATTATTCCGGAGAGAGGGTTGGGTTACTCGGTTTATGGTGATGCCTCACGAGAGGGTTTGGGTTGTGTGTTGATGCAAGAGGGGAAAGTGGTAGCTTATGGCTCACGTCAGTTGAAAATACATGAGAAGAATTACCCCACACACGACCTAGAGTTAGCAGCTGTGATCTTTGCCTTGAAAATCTGGAGGCACTACCTTTATGGTGAGAGGTTCGAGGTATTCTCGGATCATAAGAGTTTGAAATATCTGTTTACACAGAGAGACTTGAATTTGAGGCAGAGGAGATGGATGGAGTTCATCGAGGATTATGATTTTGAGTTGCATTATCATCCGGGAAAGGCCAATGTTGTGGCCGATGCCCTTAGTAGGAAAACCATTAGTGATGTAGCTTGTATAGCCATCCGGGAATGGGTGATGTTGGGAGCACTTGGCGAGTTTGATTTGCTACTGGGCGAATCTGTTGAGGATGCGGCCTTGTTTTCTGTTGTTGCGCAGCCTACACTTGTGGTTAGAGTGTTAGAGGCACAGAGAGGTGACCTTGAGGTAGAATCCCTCCGAGAGAAGATCTCTAGTGGGAAAGTTGAGAAGGGTTTGACGGTGTATCCCGATCTGAGTGTGAGATACCGAGACCGTTTGTTTGTACCGGAGTCTTGCCGAGAGGAAGTACTCCGAGAGTTTCATCATTCGCGCCTTGCGGTGCATCCGGGAGGTACTAAGATGTATCAGGATTTGGGTCGCCAGTTTTGGTGGCGGGGTATGAAAAGAGATGTGGCTGTTTTCGTATCGAAGTGCCTTACTTGCCAGCAAGTGAAGGCCGAGCATCAGAGGCCAGCGGGTTTGTTGCAACCCTTGCCTATTGCCGAGTGGAAATGGGAGCATGTCACTATGGACTTCGTTGTGGGTCTTCCGAGGACTCAGCGGGGTAGTGATGCTATTTGGGTGGTTGTAGACCGGTTGACTAAGTCGGCGCACTTTATTCCTATGCGCGTGAGGGATTCGGTAGATCATCTTGCCGATTTGTATATTCGGGACGTAGTGAGATTGCACGGGGTCCCAGTGACGATCGTCTCAGATAGAGATCCTCGTTTTACTGCTAGGTTGTGGCAGAGTTTGCAGAGTGCCTTGGGCACTAAGTTGACCTTTAGTACGGCTTATCATCCTCAGACTGACGGGCAGTCCGAGCGTACTATTCAGATCCTCGAGGATATGCTTCGGGGTTGTGTCCTGGACTTCTGTGGGACGTGGGAGAGGCACTTGCCATTGGTAGAGTTTGCCTACAACAACAGTTTTCAGTCTAGCATCGGTATGGCACCGTTTGAGGCCTTGTATGGCCGACCGTGTAGGTCTCCAGTTTGTTGGGCCGAGGTGGGTGATGCACCTTTGTTGGGTCCGGAGTTGGTTAGGGAGACGACGGAGAAAGTTGAGCTTATCCGTAGGAGGCTTGTTACAGCCCAGAGTCGGCAGAAATCTTATGCTGACCGTAGGAGGAGACCTTTGGCGTTTGAAGTAGGTGATCATGTCTTTCTGAAGATATCACCTAGGCGAGGTCTGATGAGGTTTGGAAAGAGTGGGAAGTTATCCCCTCGGTTTATTGGTCCTTTTGAGATCCTTGAGAGGATAGGTGAGGTTGCTTATCGGTTAGCCTTACCACCGCAGTTGTCCGGAGTGCATGACGTGTTTCATATGAGTATGCTTCGGAAGTATGAACCAGATCCATCACATGTGCTGGATTGGAGCGATTTAGAGGTAGATGAGGATGCCTCGTATGAGGAGAGACCGGTTCGGGTCTTGGATAGGCGGGATCAGGTCCTGCGTGGCAAGACCATTCCTTTGGTGAAAGTCTTGTGGAAACATCACGGAGTGGAGGAAGCCACTTGGGAACGTGAGTTGGAAGTCCGAGAGAAATATCCGGACTTGTTTGTTGATATGTAATCTTGTATTTAAATTCTGCATGTTGTTGAACCTAAGAGCTTTTATATATGTCTTAAGTTGTGAAACATTGAAAATGTTTTGGTTATTGAAAGTATGTTTGGAACTTGCCTCATATGGAAGTTGAATGTAACATTATAGGTGTTTAGTATATTGTTGACATTGGAAAGTTAGTGCATAATGTTGATGCATGTTAATAATACATATGTTGTTTACATATTGTGATATATCTCTTGTTAAAGGGATGGGATGACCGGTAATGGGTCGAATTGTTGAATGTTAAATTGTAACATTGTTCAAAATGGAGGAAAACTTGTTTTTGAAAACTTGTGCTTAATTTCGGGGGCGAAATTCTTTAAGGGGGGGAGGTTATAGCGATCCCGGGTTTACCCTTGTTGTACAGTGATCCGGACATGTGTCCGTGAATGTTGGTAGTTGTTTATTTCCTAGTTTGCATCCTCTTTACTTTGTATTTTGAGTTATGGGATGTGTTGGGCAGGTTTGTTACAGGTTGGTTGTGCTTGGGAGCCTAGTGTTGCTGCCCAGATTTTTGGTCCTTCGCTCGAGCGAGGATGTTGTCGCTCGAGCGAGGTTAGTGTTGCCCCGGTTCTGGACCTGAGAGTTGTAGTTTCTGGCTCGAGCGAGCTTTTCGTGGCTCGAGCGGTCTGGGTTTTTCTTCGCTCGATCGAGAACTTCTTGGCTCGAGCGAGAGTTTTCTGTGTCTGGTCGCTCGAGCGACCAATCCTTCGCTCGAGCGAGAGTGTTTTATATCAG
This sequence comes from Camellia sinensis, assembly GCF_055761805.1. Lineage (NCBI taxonomy): Eukaryota > Viridiplantae > Streptophyta > Magnoliopsida > Ericales > Theaceae > Camellia > Camellia sinensis. Next base: position 64,858,057 of record NC_138968.1, on the reverse strand, counting down.
CGGACAGCAGCGTCTAAAACATCACTTTTTCAGTCCTTTTCTTTGATTAAACCCTAAATCCGACACCCTCTCACTCTAAACTTGCACTCTCTCTAAGATTTCATCTCCCTAGGGTGTGAATCTAGCCTAGGGCCTTTGTTAAAAAGATAGAGGGCGTTGAGAGCTTCAATTTAATCTGAAAAAGTTTGGATTTGGAGCAAGTTGATCTTGGAGTCTTCATCTCCTTTTTGGCTTAAACTTCAAGGTAGGGATAACCTACTCCTCTCTATGGGTTTTGTCTTTAAATTTTGGTATTTTGAGATGTTGGGCTTGGTTTGGTAATTTTGTGAAAGTTTGGGGCTTTTGTGCAATTATACAAAAGTTGGGGTTTTATTCATAATAAACCTAGATGCATGTTTAGCATGAAAAAAAATGGAATGATTGCTGAATCATTGAAGAAAATGGGACCTAAGGGTTGAAATGGTAATTATGGAAAATGGCCTAATTACATTGTTTAATTAATTGGGATAATTAATTGGTGAGAAATGAGGAAATGAAATGTTGATTGAATATCCATTTGTGCATTTATTTTCTGTTTAGAAATAACTGCTTTGGGCTATCGGTGGAGGATAGTCGTGATTGTTGTAGACAATGTATGTTGATTAGGCAAACTGAAACTAATCAATGGAATGTGTTATGGAACTTGACAGTTGCTAGAATACATTAATTGTTTGTATTGTGTGATTGTATATAGAACCAATGTGTTTATATACGTTATGTGTAGAGGAGGAGATAGGGGATGTACTCCGCGGTTTAGGGGAAGATAGGGGATGTACCTCTAAACCGGATAGGTATTTGGAGGAGATAGGGGATGTACTCCGTAGACAGAGCTCATATGCTTGTCTAGAGAAGTGAAGATAGAGCTCATATGCTTATCTTTGTGAAGTGAAGTGTGGATACAGCTTGTATGCTTATCTGTGGATATTGTTGATATACATATCTGTTGTAGAGTGTGGATACAGCTTGTATGCTTATCTGTGGATATTGTTGATATACATATCTGTTGAGAATGTGGATATAGCTTTTATGCTTATCTGAATGTGAGATATAGTTTTTATACATATCTGTGGAAATGATGATAGAGCTAGCATGCTTATCTATTGAAAAAGGGAAAATGAAAAGTAAATGGGACTTGTAAGTCGTTAACATAAATATGTAATTTATGTGATTGTATCAGTGTTGACCAACTATCAATTGCTAATGTTTTAGTCATTGTCCATGGTTGGTTTAGTGTATTTCTACTGGGCTGTGGCTCACCCTATATGGGAACATCATTTTCAGGTGCAGGAAGCATGCCACCTCCAAGGACATAGCTGGGAGGCTAGTGGCGGGCATAGTTTTGTCGTTTTACTTTTGATGTATTACATGTAATTTCAAGCCAAGGGCTTAATGTGTAAACGAGTTAGACCTCTTTGTTGTAACCAAGTGTTAACTTGGAAAGCTGTAAGCCCGTAGGGCATTTTGTTATGAGATTAACATGTAATACTTATGTAATGGAATTCTAATGAATGATAGAAGGTGGTTAGTTTATCTATCAACGCTTGTCTTATTTGTTGGGTTTAATGTTATTATTTTGAGGGCGTTACAGGTTCGGCCACATTGGCCTGCCCAACTCCCTCCTGCACTGCCGGAATCTCACCTGGTAATGGTACTTCCTGCCTCGCAGGTCTACCACGCCTAGCTCCTCTTCCTCGTCCTGACATCCTAATAAAGGCAACACAGAACGTTAGCACATTCATGGATGTACCGAAACTAAACACTCACGTCCTAATGCATGGACAACTGTAATTCATTCCACATAAGCACATAAACACATAAGCACTTACGAATTTCATTTCCGGATAATAATAGTCCCGAGATGTTACTAGAGTTCCGGTTAGAAACAGCATTGATCAAGTGCTTTTCCAACAAGACTCCCAGAAACTCAAGGATCCAATCAACATCCTAGAAATTAAATCCCATACCCACATAGTCACATAAGCATGTTATCAAATAAGCACATAGCATATGGTACTACATCTAAGTCTCTATCAAGCGAGACAAACCCATTGTGATACTAATCACTTCCCACGTACCCAAAGTATTCGAACTCGGTACGCTCTGATACCAAGTTGTAACGCCCTCAAAAAAAAAATAACATTAAACCCATCAAATAAGACATGCATTTACATTTAAACTAACCGCATTCCTTTATTCATTTGAATTCCATTACAAAAGTATTACATGTTAACATCATAACAAAATGCCTTACGGGCTTACAGATTTCCAAGTTAACACTTGGTTACAACAAAAGAGTACTAACTCGATTACACATTAAGCCCTGGGCTTGAAGTTACATGTAATACATCAAAAGTTAAGCGACAAAAGTATGTCCGCCACTAGCCTCCCAGCTAAGTCCTTGGAGGTGGCATGCTTCCTGCACCTGAAAATGATATTCCCATATAGGGTGAGCCACAGCCCAGTAGAAATACACTAAACCAACCATGGACAATGACTAAAATATTAGCAATTGATAGATGGTCAACACTGATACAATCACATAAATCACAAATTTATGTCATACAACTTATGAGTCTAAGTTACCTTTCATTTTCCCTTTTTCAACAGATAAGCATGCTAGCTCTATCATCATTTCCACAGATATGTACAAAAACTATATCTCACAGTCAGATAAGCATAAAAGCTATATCCACATTCTCAACAGATATGTATAACAACAATATCCACAGATAAGCATATAAGCTGTATCCACACTTCACAAAGATAAGCATATGAGCTCTATCTTCGCTTCTCTAGACAAGCATATGAGCTGTGTCTACGGAGTTCATCCCCTATCTCCTCCCAATACCTATCCGGTTTAGAGGTACATCCCCTATCTTCCCCTAAACCGCGGAGTACATCCCCTATCTCCTCCTTTACACATAACGTATACAAACACAATGGTTCTATATACGATCACCCAATACATACAAATAATGTATTCTATCAACCGTCAAGTTCCATGACACATTTCATTGATTAGTTTCAGTTTACCTAATCATCATGCATTGTCTACAACAATCACGACTATCCTCCACCGATAGCCCAAAGCAGTTATTTCTAAACAGAAAATAAATGCACAAATGGATATTCAATCAACATTTCATTCCTCATTTCTCACAATTAATTATCTCAATTAATTAAACAATGTAATTAGGCCATTTTCCATAATTACCATTTCAACCCTTAGGTCCCATTTTCATCAATGATTCAACAATCATTCCATTTTTCTATGCCAAACATGCATCTAGGTTTATTATGAATTAAACCCCAACTTTTGTAAAATTACACAAAAGCCCCAAACTTTTACAAAATTACCAAACCAAGCCCAACATCTCAAAAGACCAAAATTTAAAGACAAAACCCATAGAGAGGAGTAGGTTATCCCTACCTCAAATTCGGAGTCCCAAAGGAGAAGACGACAAAACCCAACGTGCTCCAAAACCCGAGATTTTTAGATTAAAATGAAGCCCTCGACGATCAACAACCTTTTTGTAAAGGCCAAAGGTGAGTAAATCACTCCTACTAGATCAAAACCTAGAGAGAAGGTAGAGTCTAGAGTGAGAGGCTCAACAATGGTGATTTTGGAAAAGTAAGAGAGAGAAGAGAAAGTGAAAAAGTGATTTGAAGAGTCACAAATTCGGGACTTTAACCCAGGTCTCCGCTCGAGCGTAAAACACCCCGCTCGAGCGGCCACTCACAGACTCCCGCTCGAGCGCAGAATACACTCGCCCAGCACTTTTGCAGAACCAGGCCTCCGCTCGAGCTCCCAACCCTACGCTCGAGCGTCCACTCACACAGATCCGCTCGAGCGGCCAACTCCACGCTCGAGCGTACAACACTGCACAACAAATACTGGATAGGTGTATTACCCGCTCGAGCGCCAACACCTCTGCTCGAGCGTACAGGCCAAAAATCTGGGCAACTAGTTTTGGTTTCTAAACTCAACCAACCTGAAACAAATCCGCCCAACACATCCTATAACTCAAATACGTAGAAAAAAAAAGATGTAAACAAAATAGTAATCAACTACCAACATCCACGGACACATGTCCGGATCACTATACAACAAGGGTAAACCCGGGATCGCTATAATTATTATTATTATTATTATTTTCTTTTTGTGGAGAGGGATTTACTGTGAGAAAGAATAGTAGCTTTGCACAAAATGTCTTCTTGGATAACAATGTTTGCAAGCACAAACGGCTTAAATGTGAGAGAGAATATATAGCGACCCCGGTCTTTTCTCTTTAGATTATTGTATCCGGACTTGGGTTCCGTGGATCCTGTCATTACTTATTGGTTGTTGTTGTCCTTTAATCTCTTAGTATTTGAATTATAGGTTGTGTTGGGCGGGTCTGTTACAGGTTGGTTGATTGTTGATGCCAATAGGTGATACCCAGATTTTGGCCTTCACGCTCGAGCGGAGGTTTTAACGCTCGAGCGGGCCCTTCGTTGTTGCTTCTCCGCTCGAGCGGGAGTTTTAACGCTCGAGCGGGATTTTCCATCTCCCAGTATTTTGCTCTGCAGTTTTTCCGCTCGAGCGGTAGTTTTTACGCTCGAGCGTGATCCCTTGTTTTTGCTCCTCCGCTCGAGCGGGGAGTTTGACGCTCGAGCGGGTGCAGTGCCTGCAAAACTTCTGTGAGGGTGCAATCGACGCTCGAGCGGCTTTCTTCACGCTCGAGCATGATTCTGTGTCTTACGCTCGAGCGGGGCTTTCTACGCTCGAGCGTAGAGTCGACTACATCAGTCCGTGATTTCACTTTTCTGATCACTTTTTGACCTACCTTTTCATCTCTTAACTTTTAAAAACCGCCCCTTGAGAGTCTCTCTCTCTACTCTTACCTTCTCTCCAAGATTTGATCTATTTCCGGTGGTCTTCTACCCTAGTTCCTTTGGAAGAAAGGTAGAGCTTCACGAGATCTTTCTTTTAATCTGAAAAAGAGAGGATTTGGAGCACTTTGGATTTTGGGTCATCATCTCCATCTTCTCTATTTTAGTTGTGATCTTCAAGGTAGGGATTTCCTACTCTATTCTATAAGCTTTGTTCTAAGTTTTGGTATTTTAAGATGTTGAGGTCACTTAGATAATTTTGGGAAAAACCCTAGTTGTATTAATTAATTAATTTGTAAAATTAATTTAAGGGAATTGGGGAATTTGGTTAAATTCATGAAATTGATGAATTCATAGATTAAATGGTGTAGTTGGATGATTTAAATCACTCACCTATTAAATTGTTGACATATTTATTTCCAGTCTAGAAATAACTGTTTTGGGCTATCGGTGGAGGATAGTCGTGATTGTTGTAGACATTGCATGTGGATTAGGAATAACTGAAACTAATCACATTGGTTAAGTCATTAATTTTGACTATTGATTTAATACTGAAAATACGTGTATTGGTTGAGCATTGCATTTGCATATTGTGTGGGAGGAGATAGGGGATGTACTCCACGGTTTAGGGGAAGATAGGGGATGGACCTCTAAACCGAATTTTTGTTTGGGAGGAGATAGGGGATGGACTCCATTAGCACCATTTTTATGTGTGCTTATTATATTGAAGTGTTTTTACATGATTATTGATACAGCACTAAAATGTGTATCAAATGGGAAGTATGAAGTGTTTTGATATGAGCATGAGTCTCATTTGTTTTGTTGATATTGGAAGTAATGCGACTATGATATATAATTCACTGTTGTACGTTTGGCCAGGTTCTGAGCCATGTTGATAATAATGGAAAGTGAAATGTGTCTTAGACATTAGTGTCATGAGACTGTTTAATAATAAAATTGATTATCTTGATTAACCATCTATTGAATGCTATAGCTTTATTCAATGCTTATATTTGGTTTAGTATTTTTCTACTGGGCTGTGGCTCACCCTTTATGGGAACATCATTTTCAGGTTCAGGTGATAAGCTACCTCCACGGACATAGCCTGGAAGGATTTGATGTTTGGGATTTTGAAGACTTGTCTTTAGTTATATGTTTTATTTTGATATTTTTGGGATTTCATGTAAACATTCAAGCCTAGGGCTTAACTTGTAAATGAGTTAGTACTCATCTTTTTTGTGTCCAAGTGTTAGCTTGGAAAGATGTAAGCCCTTAGGGCATTTATTTTGATGTTGCAGGATGTTACAAGTAATGTCTGTCAATAAGAATACTCTGATGACTAACTCAAATGATTCGTTTTCTTTTATAAATGCATGTTGATGTTATGGCTATTATGGGTTTATTTTGAGGGCGTTACAGAATAGAGAAACTTCAGTGCGAAATAGAAGAGATGGTTTATAGAGATTGTTTTCTCGAGTCACAGCTTCAATACTTGTAAGAGAGAAGACTCAAGTGCGAGAGAGAAATGAGGACTTGTAGAGGGTGTCTTTTCGGGTCACGACTTTAGTATTTGTGTGTGTGTGAAAGTAAGTGATTAAGGTAAGAGCGTCTCTTAGTTTTTGACGACATTTTAATAAAGAGAAATAATTAGTGAGAAAATATTTTCGTCTCAAACTCATATGTTCGTTACCTAATCAACAAAAATACAAAAACAATGTTGTGTGGGGATGGAGAATTTATTGGTGATGAAATATTTTCGTCTCCTTCAACTTAACCTTATGAGACGAAAATATATTCGTCGCACAATCAATCAAAATGCAACACGACACATGGAGAATTATTAGTAACGAAATATTTTCGTCTCCCAAAACATATCCTTCCGAGACAAAAATATATTTGTCGCCTAATTAATAGAATGATAAAACGAGCATGAAGGGTTTATTGGTGATGAAATATTTTCGTCTTCCATAACTTATCCTTCCCAGACAAAAAATATATTTGTCACCAAATAAATAAAAAAATGAAACGACATCGTCTAATAAGTTTGGAATTTGTTGGTGACGAATTCCATTTGTCGCAAAAAACTTTAAATTTTGTGACAAAAATATTCGTCTCCAATGAGCTAAAATAATTGGCGCCAACAAGAAAAAAAATTGGTGCCTCTTTTTTTTTCTGACAAATTTATTTTTTCGTCTCCTATAGTTTTGAAAACAATTAAAAGAAACAACAAAAGTAATATTTGGTCATGTTTGGGTTACATTCTAAAACGAAAATAAATTTTATCACCAAATTTTAAAAATTAATTATTGAAAACTCCATACTAAACAAGGTAATGTTTTCTATTAATTTTGAAAATTACAAATTTTTTATTATTTGTTTCTCTGTATTTTTTCTCACAAAAAAAATAGCTACATTAATTATCTTCTTTTTTTTTTTTTTGTTGGAAAGAGGTTTCGACCTTCGATTTTTCTGAAATGGGTGTTCTGGACGGAAAGGGTAGAGTTGGTTCAGACAATGAGAAAAAGTGCTTGCGTGCAGGAGGGGCCTTCACTGTGAGAAAGAATAGTGGGTTTGCATAGGGTGCCTTCTTGGATAATAGCTTCAATGTTGGCATGCACGAAGGGCTTAAGTGTGAGACAGAAGAGATAGGCTTTAGTGCGAAATAGAAGAAATGGTTTACAAAGTGTCTTCTTGAGTCACGACTTCAATACTTGTGAGAGAGGAGTAGACTCAAGTGCGAGAGAGAAATGAGGGTCTGTAGAAAGTGTTTTCTTGGGTCACGACTTCAAGGTCCGTGTACATGAAAATGAGTGATAAGCATCAGAGTCTATCTCTTGGGGTCACAGTTCCAATGCTTTGAAACACAAAACCACGACATTTTAATAAAGAGAAATAATTAGTGATAAAATATTTTTGTATCCTTCAATACCAGAACAAAGAATTTATTATTGGTGATGAAATATTTTTGTCTTCCACAACTTAACCTTATGAGACGAAAAATATATTCGTCACGCAATCAATTAGAATTTATTAGTGACGAAATATTTTCGTCTCCCACAACTTATTCTTCTGAAACAAAAATATATTTGTTGCCTATTTAATAGAAAGATGAAATGACATTGTCTGCATGATGGAGTGTTTATTGGTGACGAAATATTTTCGTCTTCCATAACTTATCCTTCGCAGACAAAAATATATTTGTCACCTAATAAATGGAAATATGCAACGACATCGTTTAATAGGTATGGAATTTATTGGCGACGAATTACGTTCGTCACAAAAAAAAATTATATTTTGTGACAAAAATGTTTGTCTCCAATGAGCTAAAATAATTCGCGCCAATGCAAATGAAATTGGCGCCTCATTTTTGCACACGAAATTTTGTTTTCGTCTCCTATACTTTTGAGAAAAATTAAAACAAACGACAAAAATAATATTTCGTCATCTTTGGGTTAAATTTTAAGACAAAAAAAATTTCGTCACCAAATTTTGTCACAATAGCCCAGATTTCTTGTATTTTTTTATTGATTTTAAGCATTTGTTGACGAAATTTGGTTTTCCTCTCTAAAAATAATACATTTGGAGACGAAATTATTTCCTCTCTAAAATTTTTTACAATGGTGACGACAAATTTCGTCTCCAAAATGGCGCCAAATCTTCCACCAAATCTTCCAAAGGCGGGAAATTGTTTTGTGACGAAAAATAAAATTTAGAGACGAATAAAATTTTCGTCACCTATTGTTTTATTTGATTTTAAGCATTTGGTGATGAAATTTGATTTTCGTCTCTGAAAATAATATAATTGGAGGCGAAATCTTATTTTCATGACTAAAACGTGCATATTTGGAGACTAAATATTTTTTCGTCACGCATTTTCGTCACCATAGACCTTTTTTGTTGTAGTGAGGGACATAAACAATTCCTTGCTTTCATGGTGGCTTCTGAAACTGAAGGACGAACAAAGTATCCGAAGAGCCCGGTTGAGAATGCCACTGATGATGAATCCTCGGGAAGCGATGATGAAGAGCTTGAGCAAGCTTATGAAAAGTTGTATAAGGAATCTGTTAAGTTATCCAAATTGAATGACAAACTCACTATGAAACTCAAAGCATGTGAAAGTGAGAATGTCAAACTAAAGGAAGAGATTTCCGAGGCTAGGAATGATGCCCTTAAAATTTCTAATGATCGAGAAGCTCTTTGTGAAAAACTCTTGACTTGTGAGACAGAGAGGAATGAGCTACAACAAATCTATGCAACATATGAAGAAAAAATTGAAACTCTCGAGATGTCTCAAGTTGCTTTGGAAGAACTAATGATCAAGAAAGAGGAAGAGCTCAAGAGCGCTATGGCAACCATTGGTCTTTGGAACAGAGGATCAAAGACTTTGGACAATATCATTGGGTCACAACAAATTTGTTCTGACAAGAGTGGCATTGGCTTTGGTGATAACAAAGAGCAAAAATAGAGTGCATCTACATCTCATGATACAAGAACTCAAGGAAAGGGAGAACAAAAAATTCAACATAAGGATGGACTTCTCAAACTTCCTACAGTTGGTAAGGTAAAAGAAAAGGAGGTACACCTTGTACACCCTATTTTTATTTGTCATCATTGTGGTATGCATGGTCATATTTGCCCTTATTGTTATAAGCTGTATGGGAGAGTGTCTCATAGAGATGGAAGAAATTCCAACATTCCGTGGGGTAGGAGACACTTCATTGGTAGTAATGAGGTTAAAGGTCATATCAGACCTCGTTATTTTTATTAGCTTGAGACCAAACATGGAGCGAGTTTGTATTTGCCTAGACCTAGATATAGGAAGTTGGAAACCAAGTCGAGATGGGTTCTCATTGAAAGCAAAGGGAACCACAACGTCAAGACACCACTCAAGAACCGCAAGTCTCACAACTTTGTTCATACTACAGCAGTTTGGGTGAGAAAACTTGACTTGTGTTGATTTGTTTAGTCGTTTTAGTTTTTAGGTTTCTGCATGTTTTTTTTGAGTCATTTAGTGTGTGTATGTTCGTTCTCTGACTTGTTGTGTTTAGAAGAAAAAAAAAATGTGTGCATGTTCGTTTTATGTCTTGCTTTGTTTAGAAAAATGAAAAAAAAAAACCAAAAAGATTTTCTTAGTATGGTTTTGCAAGCTTGAAATTTTTGAGTGGTCCTTGGTGCATATTGGAATTGATGAGAATATCCATTACATGTTAATATGTGTGTGCTTTCTGTGGTCATTACTCATTTTGGAGTGTGTGTTTTTTGATTAGTATGTCTCATCTTGTACACACTCTTGGATTAGCAAATATCGGAGTCTTCCGCCTTAGTAATTATTTTCTTTTTATGGACTTCTGGCATGGTATCTTTTGTTTTTCTAAGAGAAATTGACCGATACTAGCATATCTTGGGTGATGTTGAGTCTCTTAACCACCTTCCATCTTTTCGCATCTCTACGGCTTTCCCCTCTATTCTTTTTAGTCCAACCATGAGGAAAAGGCTACCTCAGAGTCACCAACCAGGCCATCCTTATTATATCCATGGTTCTCTGGTTTGGTTTCCATACTCTTGAGCATGTTAGCCGCCAATGAGTGTGCAAAAGAATAAGAAAAAGAAAAAGAAAAAAAACGTGCAAAAGAAAGAAAAGAAAAAAAGATGTGGAAAAAAAAAAGGAAAAAATAAAGGATTCATTGATTGAGGGGGAGTCTCCGCCTTTACTCACCAAATACCCCTTGATTCCTAGTGGTTTGACTTTCTTTTGTTGTGCTTAGATTCTCTTGTCAGAGGTCCAGCTTTCATATCACTACTGGGATTTGAATCTTGAGTTTGTCGAACTCCAAGAGTCACACACACACTTTTCTCATGGGATCTATGCTTTTCACATAATGCATCACTTTCTTTTATGAGGAATCTTCTAGAGGCTGTGCACATTGTGTTTTCTAGTAATTGTACTTCTTGGATAGTCTTGTGTGTTTTAAGGTACTAGTCTGAAATTCCTTGCTTGCTCCAGCATATTATTTTTTGTCTTTTTCTTCTTGTTCACTGTTTTCAGTGCTTGTGGTTGATTTTAGTGAGGGGGAGTTTGGTTCATCTTGATTTGGGTTGGTAAGGGAGTTTGGTTTTTCATTGCAAGAATTGTTTAGCATGAACATTTTGATATGTTTGGTAAGGGAGATTGGCTATATGTTTTGCATGTTGCTATGCACTGTTTGCTTATTATTTCCTTCTTGCATACTCCTGATATTTACATCGTCATATCATTGCTTGTGTGGTTTATGATCTTGCTTTTGTTTTTTTAGTTTCCTTTGTCAATTCATGACAAAAAGGGGTGTGTTTTAGTTTTCATCTATTCATGCTACATGTTTTTAAAATCTCCAAGTCGCATCTATTCATGTTTTCCATCTCATACTTCAAGATAATCTTGTCATATGTTCATGTTTTCCATCTCATACTTCAAGATAATCTTGTCATATGTTTATTGCCTTTTCATATTCTCTTTTGGGACTAATAGTTGTTTTTGGAGATTGTGGCACTAATAGCTGTTTTGCAGATCATAACCTCGAGAAAGAAGTTTGCTTTTGTTGGCTGTAATGGGTTGGGGTGTTTAGGATTTTATTTGTCAGGTGTGTTTTGTCACGGTATTGTCAAAGGGGGAGATTGTTAGGTTTTTATTCTTGGCAATCCCGTTTGACAAAACTCCTTTTAGTTGTATTTGTTTTCGCATTTTTTATTTCAGTGAGGCTATGAGTTTTTAGATGCGAATCCAACCCGAATTGTGCCTTGCAGAGAAGTTTATGATATTAATGCTTTCAAGATTGCCACTTCGCTGATTATGACAGGGGTCGAGCAATGATCCGTGTTTGCTTTTGTTGGCTGTAATGCTGAGTTCCAGAAGTTGGGTGAGATTGCAAAAATACTGTGATCCGTGTTTTCACGCTCGAGCGTCGAAATCCCCGCTCGAGCGTACATCCTGGTTTGGAACACGTCATATAGTGTCCCCACTCGAGCGTCAATTCCCACGCTCGAGCGGAGCTCGCGATTCCAGATTTTATAAATTCGCAAGTTGCTCCAAATCTAGGAGAATTTCTCCAGATCTTCTTCTTGGGTTCTAGGATTTATATCTGGGGATATTTTGCTAGTTTTCTTTGATGTTTTGATTGAGTATTCAACTCATGGTGTAAAGAGTATACATCAAAGAATTATTTGTTTGTTCTATACAAAAGAGAGAGTTGTTCTTCTATCACGACCCCATTCCGCCCCTAGTAGAATGGTGCCATGATGGCCAGTAATTCACAATTACCCAAGGCCAACTTGCAAGGTTTCACACACAACAGAGTATACATATGGGGCTTACAAGTGCAGAAGCAACAAATTTAAAACTAAGTAGTCCATAAGAGCTGTGCATAAGTCAAATGGAATGGCATACATCATTACATAGCTTTAACACAACAAAATGAAGTACAAAAATACATCTTGACCAAAAGGCTTCTCAGCCATCAAATATAAAATACAATGAAATACGACCAAGAAGCATAATCTTCAAGATGCTGCAAAAGTGCAAAATCCAAAAACAAGTGGCAAGTACATCTAGGCATCACCGCCGTCCTGCTCGTCACCTACATATATATAGAGAGGGGTGAGCTTGGATACTCAGTGAATGGTATAAATAATAAAAGGGTTTACATGAATGATATCCGAAGTCTTTATCAAATCAAGGCACATCACATCTTATACAAAATCCAAGGGCAAATCAAGTTTATCTAACAAATCCTTCAAGTTCCAAGTGATAACATTAACAAAGGTTGTGCTACAAATGCTTATAGTCCCCTAGCACGTACGGACTTTCAAAGATTGTGCTACAAATGCTTATAGTCCCCTAGCACGTACGGACCTCCAAAGATTGTGCTACAAATGCTTATAGTCCCCTAGCACGTACGGACTTCCAAAGATTGTGCTAAACCAAGGCTAATACTTGATATACAAAATAGGGATAGTCATTCATGCTTAACAAATACTTTTCCAAAACAAACAAGGCAAAACTTTATCAAAACTTAATAACATAACTTTATTAAAAATACCACTCACATAGTTCTTCAAACGTCGGGGTTAAGGCAAGTCTAAGTCCTACAAACACATGGCAAAGTCTATTGAATGTACTTCTCAAAACAAGTCTTGTATGCATGCAAATGACCTCGGCATTCTTCAAAAACTAAGTCAAATCAAAACAAAACACAGTTTCTTATCTCGGGAAAACACGCTGGGCAACTACCAGGTTTAGGCCGAGGTCCCACACCCCCTTGCCGAGGTGTGGCCTCGATGGCCACATTCAAGGATATGAAGTCGGGAAAATCTGGGTTTCCCTCCCTTGAAGAACATGACGAACATGAAGAACATGAACATAAGGAGGATGAATGCAAGGATCATAATTTGCTATTACAAAATCTGAGATTTCATGCTATGAGTTCAAAAATATGGACCTGGGTACCCATATTCAAGGATCTTGTGAAAACAAACACAAAAACATGAATCTTAATGCAAACTTTCGGATCAAACAAGACCTTTTTCTTCAAGAATACATGAACGCTATTTCCTCTTTCTAAAACCAACTTTAAATCGACGCATGTCATGCAGAACAAGTTCGACCGTGCAATGCAGCTAGATAAACATAAAGAACAACAAGAGTAAATCGAGAATCTAACCTCAATACACAAATCTAACGGTTTGATCTCTAGGAATCAAGCTCGAAGGCCCACTCTCTCACTCTAAAACTTCTTCTTCTTCCTAGAGCTTCTCTCTCTCTACAAGGCAAAGATATAATACAAAATATATATTTTATGGGTCTGTCGGCTGACTTAACCCTCTGCAGGGGTACGTGGCAACGACTGGTTGGTTCTACTCAAAAAGGTGACTGAGTAAAAAGACAAGACTATGACAAAGTGTACTCAACAAGCTAGGCGGCAAGAGCACTCCAACAAGTAACGACATCGGCTAACAACAAGACTTCGGCAAGCAAGGGGCAAAGACATCGGCTAGAAAGGACAACACTTGGCCTAGCTGTGCCACACCTTGGCCTAGATGTGCCACACCTCGGTCTAGGTCGTACCAATCCAGAAACAAGATCACTTGGGTTCAAGGGTAGCATCTCGGCCTAGATAATACACATCTCGGCCTTGGCGATGAACACCTCGGCCTAAATAGTGACATCTCGGCCAACATGCCAAGTGATGGTGAAGGTCAACCAAAGAAATTTCCAAGATATAAGAGGTTCAAAGGTGACCTAGGCTCAGGATGACTTCGGCTAAATCCACACCGAGTAAGGTACAAAGCATGCTGTAACACTTAAGCGAACAAGGACAAGACTTGATATGCAAGCTTAACAAGACAGAATCATATGAATGCATATGAGTATGGTTAGGACAGTGTGAGAGTAATTACATCTTCGGTGGATTCTGAAGAATTCGAGCCTAAAGCTTTGGTGAATTCTGGAGTAGCTCATCGTCAAGACAATTCCGAGGTGAAGACGGGGTTGGAAGAGGCACATAGGGATTGGTTCAATTCGGGTGTGGATTCGCTAGATAATTGAGAGTATACCTGTGTAATTCCTTTATATCTTCTTAGTGGATTGTTTTGTGGTTGTTGCTCGTGATTTTTTTATCACAATTGGAGGTGCTCCAATTTTGGTTTTTCCACGTTAAAATCGTTGTGTTGATTTGTCTTGATTGTTTGATTGAGATTGTTTTATTGCTTTAAATTGATACATAATCACAAATTAATATATAGGGGATTTCTAGATTTTTCAGCTTAGAAGATTTATGGTTAGGAAATAACCAAGTTAGTGGACAGTTGCCAGATTATTCACTAGCACGCCTTCAGAACTTAAGATACCTTCTACTTTTTAATAACTTAATCTCAGGCCCAATCCCAGCATCAATTGGAAGTTTGTCCAAATTGGAGATGTTAGACCTCTCTTTTAATCAAATGAATGGGTCCATACCAGATGGCATCGGAAAACTTGCAAACTTAAACTTCTTGTTACTTGATAACAATTACTGGGAAGGTGCTCTCTCCCAAAATCATTTGCAAGGCCTCACAAAATTGTAAAGTTTCAGAATATCATCGTCGAACAAAAGTTTAATCTTCAATATGAGCCACGAATGGGTTCCTCCATTTAGCCTAACAGAAATCACAGTCTGGAACTGTCGATTGGGTCCCAGATTTCCAGCGTGGCTAAGTAATCAAAAACAACTTTCTTATATAAGGCTCACAAACGTTGCCATTTCAGAAACAATACCTTATTGGCTTTGGGAGTTATCTCCAGAGATTTTTTGGTTAGATCTTTTTGGTAATTGGATACATGGAGTGCTTCCCAATTCATTAGTATTTTCTAAAGCATATCTAGTGGATTTAAGTTTCAATTGCTTAGAGGGTTCACTCCCAGTTTGGCCTAATGTGTCACATCTCCTCTTGGCAAACAATTTATTTTCAGGATCAATTCCCATGAACATCGACCAAATGATGCTGTCATTGGAAGTTCTTGATTTATCTGGGAACTTCCTAAATGGTAGCATCCCATTGTCCGCAGGTAGGATGGAACATCTAGCAATGCTTTATCTATCAAACAACTATTTATCTGGAAAGATCCATAATCAATGAAGGGATTTACCAAGTCTTGGAATCATAGATTTATCCGGAAACAATTTACATGGTGAGATTCCAAGTTCAATTTGCTCACTACCAGCGCTTTTTTGGTTAAAATTAAGCAGCAACAATCTTTCAGGGGAACTCTCTTTTGCATTCCAGAACTGCAAAGGCTTGACGATGCTTGATCTTGGAGAAAATCGATTCTACGGGAACATACCCAAATACATTGGAAAAGACTTCTTATCACTATCAAAACTGCGCATACGAGCTAAAATGTTCAGTGGAAATATTCCTGAACAACTATGCTCTCTTACTCACCTCCACATCCTAGACCTCGCTCTTAATAATTTATCAGGATCCATTCCATCATGCTTGGGAAAATTGGGTGCTCTGAATTCGTTGATATCATATAGCCCATATAAACCCTCTAGGAGTGACCTCTATGGTCCACAAACGCAAATGCAAATGCAAATGCAAATGCAAATGGAAACGGAAATGGAAATGAAAAAGGAAATGGAATTGGTTATGAAAGGAAGACAATTGATATATACCTTGACTCTTGAGTTGGTAAATATCATTGACTTGTAGAGCAACAATCTTTAGGGGGAGATCCCAGAACTAATAACAAATCTCTCAACCTTGGGTACCTTAAATTTATCCCACAACCGACTGACAGGGAAAATACCAGAGAAGATTGGAAGCTTACAACGGTTAGAAACACTTGACCTCTCATGCAACCACCTTTCAGATCCAATTCCTCTAACCATGTCCTCTATGACCTCACTAAACTCATTGAATTTGTCATTTAATAATTTGTCTGGACCAATTCCCTCCGTCAACCAGTTCCTAACCTTCAATGATCCTTCTATTTATGAGGGTAACCCAGAACTTTGTGGGCCTCCATTGTCAACCAAGTGTCTGATGCCCAATGATAGAGATGCTGATGGAAACCAACATGTTAAGACTCACAAAGATGAAGATGAGAACGAAAACCTGGGCTTCTACCTTGGCATGGCATTGGGGTTTGTGGTGGGGTTTTGGGCTGTTTGTGGTAGTTTGGTGTTAAAGAAGTCTTGGAGATGTGCCTATTTTGGGTGTGTTGATAAAATGAAAGATTGGCTTTTCGTTGTTATGAACTTATGATGATGAACTTGAACCGCTTAAGAAGAATGATGGGAGCAGAACATAACTGAAGGCCCATGTGGGTAATTACGTAAGTCTCTTTCTTGCTCTAAAATGCTAATTAGTATAAATACTCTACTATTTTAGTCTTATTTTTCAATTTCTTCACATAGTGACAAAATTCAAGTTTTTTGTTTGTTTGTTTGTTTGTTTGAACATGAGTCTCTTTTAAATCTAATAATAAGGACCACTTTGTTCCTCAAGTAATATGCATCCTTCAACATCTTAGAAAGGGAAATTATAGCCCAGTGAGTTTTAAAAAAAAAAAATTACAGACACATACAAAAGTTTAGAATTTTAATTATTAATATTTATGTAGTTTACAATTGATGTGTAAATTTTTTTTTTTCTAATTTTACACTGAATCATTATTTCCTTGTTTAAAAACCTTTCAAGATTTTTCATCAACAGAAAGCATCAGATAAGTTTTAAAAAAGATGCAACACAACACCACTACATTAGTTTTGTAAGATAAATTGATGTATTATTATTGATTTGTGTATATTACAAGATTGATGTATTGTTTCTGTATTGTATGTTATTATTACAAAGAGAAGGAACTCTCTCTTTATAGAGAGAAGAATGGAACATTGGATACCAAACAAAGACCCACTATCACCGAAAGCAAAAAAAGGAATAAAGCTAAAGCTATACAATTTATATACTAAAGCTAAAGCTATTCAATTAACAATTATAACAATTATATTAACAGCCCCCCTCAAACTCAAGGAGGATAGGTACTAGCCAACTTGAGTTTGGAGAGAGTAACAAAACAGAAAAATAAGCTGACAATTAAAAATGGGATAGGAGACACTGTATGGTCGTGTCGGACCGTTGTAGCAGACAGTTTACGGGGTCATGTCGGACCGTTGTAGCAGACACTGTGTGGTCGTGTCAGACCGATGTAGAAGACAGTTTATGGGGTCATGTCGGACCGTTGGAGAAGACAGTTTATGGGGTCATGTCGGACCGATGTAGAAGCTGACCGGAATCAATGTCGGGACAGTTTATGGGGTCATGTCGGACCGTTGTAGAAGACAGTTTACGGGGTCATGTCGGACCGATGTAGCAGGACAGTTTACGGGGTCATGTCGGACCGTTGTAGAAGATTGTGACACTATATGGTCGTGTCGGACCGTTGTAGCAGACAGTTTACGGGGTCATGTCGGACCGGTGTAGCAGACACTGTGTGGTCGTGTCAGACCGATGTAGAAGACAGTTTATGGGGTCATGTCGGACCGTTGGAGAAGCTTGTGGTGGTGCACCAAGGGGGCGACTTAGGGAGTGCGCCATGAGGTGGCTTGAACATGATACTGTGTATAACCCCCCCCCTCAAACTCAAATAGGTGTGAAGATAGAAACCTATTGGAGGTTGAAAAGGGATTTATAATGCTGACCGGTGGAGAAGACACTGTATGAGTGTGTATATAGGCTGCCCAAAAGATAGACATGGATGTAGATATCGAGCCCTCAAAAGTCGTGCCCTCAAAAGGTGTGCCCGCACCCTCAAAAGGCGTGCCATCAAAAGGCAGGCCCGAATGCATCAAAAGGCGAGCCATGAAAAGGCGTGCCAGTTTGTCGGCGAGAAGAGGCGCGCGATGCGCGTGGCTGCCTCGGCTATTTAACCAAGACAGAGCTGAGGCAGAGGCGAAGACAAACAATTGGCGAAAATCCTCTGAAAAACTCTTCATTTTGCTGAGAAGGTTTTGCTGAGAAGATACTCTGTAACACTCTCTATAACACTCTATTGCCCAGAAAAAAAATGGCTTCGTCTTCCCGCGGGCTGCTTACCCTCTTTCCCGACCTCAACGAGTCCACAGGAGAGAGAACTGGGGCGGTGGCCAGTGAACCTCAACCAAACACCGCTGGGTTTGCTCCTCTGAACTTTCCGATGCGGTCTGTGGAGCAAAAAATGGCGGTGCAGTCGGATGTGGAGGCCAATCAGTATACTCTGAAGGCATGTGTGGAAAGCATGACGGCGGTCACAAATTTGTCGAACCGGCTGCAGAGTAGGACAAATGAGGTGCAGCATGTAAACTCCCAGCTGGCTCTGCTCCAACGCATGTATAAGGATGCGCGAGCAGAGATAAGCGTGCTAAGGGCAGAAAACAAGGAGCTGAAGCGGAAGGCCACCGTGATGTTCCGATTTGGAGGGCCGCCATATGCGGCAGTGGAGGAGCAGGGAGTAAATGTGCTCGGTGGCGTGGGAAATCCGGAGGCAACACCGGCAAGGGCTGGCCAAGACGGAGGCAAGAAGAAGAGACCTGCAGCAGAGTAGAGAAGAAAAATACCACTGTTCCGATGGGTGTTGGTTTTTTTTTTTTTTTTTTTTGTTTTTGTTTTTTTTTTTTTTGGTGTAAAATGGTGCTCGGGGTGAGCCCCGATATAAAGAAAATGAGTTTGGTGTGCAGTTCGTCTTCTGCCTTCGTCTTTTTTTTTTTTTTTTTTTTTGTGTGTTGTTTTTTTTTTTTTTTGTGTTTTTTTTTTTTTTTTTTTTTTTTTGTTTTTTTTTGTTTTTTTTTTTTGTTTTTTTTTTGTTTTTTTTTTTTTGGTTGTGTGCAAAAAATAAAAGAAAATAAAAGAAAATAAAAATAGGAATGTGGCAAAATAAAGTTGGGGGTAGGGAAGGTTGAGGTAAACTGTGGGCTGGTTTGGAAGGGTGGTATATATATAGAATATATATGAAACGTCGAAGAGAGAGGGAGAGGGAATATAGAATGAAAGTGGGTGATGGAAACAATGAAAGTGGAAATATATTGGTGGAAAGATATGATAATAAAAATATATATAGATATTAAAAGAAAAGAAAAGTAGGAAAGAACGTGGGTACGGTGGGTAAGTGGGAAATATGAGTGGAGGGAGGATAGAATATAATAATAATAATAATAATAATAAAAAAGGAAAAAAAAAAAAAGGGAGACCACGTGGGTCATGAACAATGTTCTTTAAACAATCTTTCCAGTCTGTAGAAACCAATGCACCAGCTGCGAAAAGTAGTGGGGTACCAGACCACTTGGCCTGAAGAGCCACGGGCACGGTCTTGGGACGATGACTCGCCACAGAGACTCTCCACAGAAAGCAAGTCACCAGCTGCAGAGGATCGAAACTAGACCGATTCTTCTGCGAAATACTGTCCGTATTTGCATACTTGAGCAACTCCTTCACAACATCAAGATGACCTCGATCGGCCGCGGTAAACAACACGGTCTCTCCCAATTCATTCACGTCAGCCACAACCGAGGCCTGAATTTCTGCAACCTCAGAATCAAAATCTGCTCTAGAGAGTGAATAAATTTCTAGAGAGAGAGAGAGATGGCCATGATTGGCCAGGTTGCTGGACTGCCGTGAGTGGTTGATGCTGGGTGTGTGAGTTGATGGTCTCGGCTAGAGAGAGAGAGAGTGTGAGGGTGTGTTCTAGAGAGAGAGAGAGAGTGTGAGGGTGTGTGTCTTCTCCCCCTCTAACCCGTGTGTCTATGTGTGTTTGTGCTGGGTGTGTTGTGTGCATGGGTCTCTAGAGAGAGAGAGAGATGGCCATGATTGGCCAGGTTGCTGGACTGCCGTGAGTTGTTGATTTCTGCTAACTCGTTCGCGAGCCGAGAAAATGCAGAACCTACATGAATTCTTTTTCGGGGTATAGAGATCGTAGAACCCGGATTGGATTTTGATTGAAGGGTCGTCGTGAAAATGAGCTGGGCGTAAAAAATCTTTCAAGACCTGGATCCATTCGAGGCTGGTGCCGGTGCCACGCCACGCCACCACGATGTCTCGGCGGCCGAGGCGGTGGACCTCGGCATCGTCAGTGGCGACAGCGATGTAGCCCATCCAATTGGCGTGCTGACTCCAAACTCTGCTCATCTTCGATTTCTGGAAGAAATTCGGAAGATTGATGTTTGAGGTTGCGTATAAGTATGGGCTCATGTGGTAGCCTCGATCAGCCATGTCGAGCTTTTCAAAGAAATGGCGTCCGGGGTATTTGCATGTTCCGCAGTACTTTGAGTGAGGATCGAAGTCGAAGGAATCGTAACAGGCTTGAGCGAACTCGCCGTATCGGATGATTTCACGGCGGAGATGAGAATGCATGGGGTCTAAAAGGCCTTCCCAGTTGTTGAGTCCTTGGATTTCTCTCCAAATTTGATGAAGTGGCCTTGGATCTTCTTCCATGGAGATGGAGGTTCTGTGGTGAGGACAGAGATGGAGGTTCTGTGGTGGCGGTGGTGGATGATTTCTTCGATCCTCGATGTGAGTCGGTGAGTGTTGGTAGCTCGGCTGTGTTTGATGGAAGTAAGCTTGGAATTGAGCCATACTCTGTGGAGGTGTTGAAAAACTCCAGCGGGCAGCGAAGGCAAGGTGGCCGGCCGGCTGCCCGCCGGAAAGAAAAGAGTATAGGCCTAAATCTTATAGCTCTGATACCATGTAAGATAAATTGATGTATTATTATTGATTTGTGTATATTACAAGATTGATGTATTGTTTCTGTATTGTATGTTATTATTACAAAGAGAAGGAACTCTCTCTTTATAGAGAGAAGAATGGAACATTGGATACCAAACAAAGACCCACTATCACCGAAAGCAAAAAAAGGAATAAAGCTAAAGCTATACAATTTATATACTAAAGCTAAAGCTATTCAATTAACAATTATAACAATTATATTAACAAGTTTTATACCAAAAGCATTTGATTGTAAATCATATTTCCAAAACTCAAGTGGTTCCAAACTTACTTTCCAAACTAATGTTTTCTAAAGTTGATTTTAAAGTTTAACATGGCGTTTTGAAAACTCGACTTTAAAAGTTTTTTATACTAAAATTATTTAAAAACACGACCTTATTAAAAAGTCATGTTTTAAAAACACAATTTTAAAGTTGAAGTCGTGTAATCAACCCACACTTTCCACACACACAAAAAAAAAAAAACTCTTTGTCAACAAATACATTGAAATGGACTTCGATTAAAAAAGTAAATCACACAAACACATTTAAGGTTTTTTGCATCCTTGGTGTAGACCGATGAAGTAAAAATTCATCCTTTGCTGCACAAATGAAGCAAGATCATAAATCTCCCCCATTCTTTGTGCACATATTGGTAAATCAACATAATGTATCAATCATTTTGATACTTTGCATGAGAAATGGCAACTTTTTAAAAAAAAAAAATCCAAAATTCTGACTTTTTACAGATATGTTGATTCAAAAAGGGAACTTCGAACAAGGACACAAGTGAATAGCTTGGCTTGCCTTCCCACCACGGTCAACATGGCTTAGATTTTTCTTCATGTTTCTCAGGTTTCAAAACTCTGGCTATATTTGTTTTCCATTAATGATGTTTGTAATAAAGACAGTGTTATTTTATTGCTATTAATGATAAGAACAACTAATAAACTTATCCTAGTCAAAAGCCAAGAAAGGTATGTCGTAGTAATGTACAAATAAAAAAATATAGGGAAAAAAATTGAAGTTTGATCCTTGCAACAAAATAAATTCTGAATTTTTTATTTTGTTAATTTAACTCGTAATCTTTTGATTTATTATCAATTTAAATATTTGTTTATTTTCGTTAAGTAAAACTGACAAAAAATAAGTATTTTAGCCATTAAACTCAATGTAAGTATACATAAAATGTTTAAAATATTATTTTCATTGAGTTTGATGATTAAAATAACCATTTTTCTATTGGTTTTCTTTAACGAAAATAGACATGGTTTAAATTGAAAATAAATTGAAATATTAGAATTTAAAATGACAAAATTAAAACTTCAGAATTTATTTTGTTATAAGAATCAAACACTGGTAATTGTTGATGTAGCACTAACGCTATATATAGTGTTGTTTTCTGTAGCAGCCAATTGTACTCTCTTTTCATTCCCTCTAATATAATAAAATTAGTGTGAGCTGTGGACGTAGGCAATCTTGCCGAACCACGTAAATCTCTGTGTTGTTTCTTGTGTGAGATTGTTTTTGTTTTCTTCTTGCTATTATTGTCTATATGTTATTTCCCACAAAAAAAAAAATAAAAAATGATAACACATAAAACAAAACAAAAAATTGTTTTCATCACTAAATATTTATAATTAAATAAATAAATAAAAGAAAACGAATAGAAAGAATGAAAGAAAAATAAGTGTTTTTTATCAACTACTCGTGTAATTAGGATTCACATTGGATCATTGGAACAAAACAAACCTCTTCCAGCTCTAGTGTGTGGAAATTGAGGAGCATATTCCATAAAATCACTTTCATGAGGTAGAACAAATAAAAATACCATGGTCTAACAGATATATTCATATGGCATATTCTTTTCTATGAAGATGAAGTAGTAACAAAGACACAATTAATCATTCGAAAAGTTAAATATTGTGAAGCATGTTGGAGTATGGGAATACAATTTGACAAAGGGATAATAGAACAATTACAACAGCATGAAAATATGATTCTCTCATTATTTGTTAAATATAGTGGGTCCAAAACATATGCATAATTTTTATTATATGAATACACATAGGAAGTAAAACAAAGCTTAGTTCAACAAAACTTGTTTGAGATCAATTTAAAAACTAAACAAGTCAAGTTAAATTTTTCAAGTCAAATTTCAACAACTTACTATCCAGCTCGACTCATTTGCAGTTAACTGACAATTACTAGAGATACCAACACCATTAAGATCATAAAATGATTCCTTTTATGCTATTTTTCTAAGAAAAATACTCTCTCACTCTCTCTCTCTCTCTCTCTTATCAACATAGTAATTAAATTATTCATACTCTCCTGCCATTTTTCTTCATATAAAAATACCTTCCTCTCAACAACAAGAATCAGACCGTTGTTAACACCTACAGTTCATAGAAAATATCACTAATTATAAACTTTAGCGACAATTTTAAAAAATCGTCACAAAAAAAATCACTAATTGTAAGTTTTAGTGACAATTTATAAAAATAATGACAACAAAAAGTCACTAATTATTAATTTTTAGCGACATATGTAAAAAATCATCACAAAAAAATTATTTTTAGCGACGATTTTACCAAAATTTATTTTCCATAGGACTTGATATGAATTAAGTCTAATTATTAGGACCTATTGATAGTTTACCCTTTGGACTATTGGCAAAGAGAGAGAATAACCATTATCTATATTGTATTTTAAAAAGAGATGGGTGGGCTGGAAAAAAGATCAAATATTGTATTTTAAAAAGAGAATTATATTGAATTTTTAATTTGATTGTATTTTTAAAATTTTAGATTTATATTATTTTCAAAAAATGTGAGATTGGGATGAAAGTGGCTTATCATATTATTTTGAATTTTGAGATTCAAAATCATAAATAATTAGTGTTTTTATTTTTTATTTGAATTGTTTTGATCAATATAATTATTGGAAAGAGTGATACTAACTTATCATATTGTTTTGAATTTAAAATTCAAAATTATAGATAATTAAAACTTTTTTATTTTTTAATTTTTGACTTAAGGAACTAACTAATAGATTTTTTTTTATTTCTTTAAAAATTAACAAATTAACAAAATTAATTTAAGAATTTAGAGCTTCCACAATTATTATTCTTAAAAAGATCTTTTTTTTCTTATATATAGAGATTATAAAAATTTAAAATTATTAATCAAATATACCAATTAATGTATATAAGATTGTTCAAAGACCTATGGGTTAGTGGGTCAATTTTTAATGTGAAAAAAAAGAAAGGAAAAAGTGTCAAGCTGACACTCTCATTGTCCGAATTGACTGCTGATGACTTTAGACTACGTTGTGTGATTTAAAAAATTATGACATTTACACGTCAGTTTTAATTTATAAATTTATATTTTATTAAATTTTAATTAAGATTTTTAAAATTTTCAAATCTTATTAAATTTTTAATAATTAAAATTATCTTTTAAATAATGATTGTTCATTATTTATGATTATGTATAAATGAATATAATTATTTGATAGTTATTTTGATTTTCAAAATTTTAAAACATCAACTTTCAAATTAAAAAAACTAAAAATAAATTATGTGCAAAATATATATATATATATATATATATATATATATTTTCGAAAGATTGAAAAAACTGAATTTATTTTTATGTAAAATTAAAAATTTTGTATCTATAAAGGAATATGATGATGAAATATTGATGTGCAAAATAAATAAAAAAAACTTTTAAAATTGAAAAAACTAATAATATTCTCAGTTTTAAAATTGGAAAAACTGGTAATGTTCTCGGTTTTATTGAATAGTTGAATCAATCAAATAGGTAGAAAAGCAAAAACGTTTAATCTCATACTCTATTTCTTTATTCGTTAGTGAAACAATTATCTAAAACATTACTATATAAAATTGATAATATTTTTAGTTTTAAATATTGAAAAAAAAGTGATAATATTCTCAGTTTACTAAATAAGACTTATTGGTTTAAAAAAATCTTAGATAGAACCTCAGTTATCATAAAATTTATAAATAGAACTTTTAAGTAATTAACTCAAAAATTATATATCGGACCAAATTCATATATGTTTAGTTTATCTCGTGTTCACATTTTTAGGCACTATTTGGATTTTTTTTAAAATAAAATTGTACATTTTTTAATTTTTTACTTTTTTTATCATATTATTTTTATATTTTTTCGGAAAAAATTAAAAAATATATTTATTTAAATCA
The DNA here is from genome assembly GCF_055761805.1 of Camellia sinensis. NCBI lineage: Eukaryota > Viridiplantae > Streptophyta > Magnoliopsida > Ericales > Theaceae > Camellia > Camellia sinensis. Next base: position 64,832,668 of record NC_138968.1, on the reverse strand, counting down.
TTTCAAATACCTTGTCAATATAAGAGAATATGAGAAGTTTATAGGAGTGGGATTTATTGTGAATTTTATTTTAATAATTTGAATTTTTTATTTTGTAAAATTCTCAATATATATTATCTATAAAAAAAATTAATTTGATCCGATAATCGTAATATTTTTATTTTGAATACATTTAAAACAATAAAATATATATTTTTTAGAGATAAATACAATAAAATAAAAATATTATAATTATCAGATAGATATTATTATTTTTATTGATAATACGTTGAAAATCCTTTAAAATGAATAGTTCAAATCATCAAAATGAAACTTAAGATAGGCCTCATGACGCTTTCAAATTCTTTTATATTTTTTCAATAGACCATCTATTTTTTAAAAAAATAAAAAAGATAAACATAATTTTTTTTATGAATTATAAATATTAAGAATCTTACTCAATAAATAATTTAAAGGGGCATTTACACATAAGTCCTAATTCATAAAATTATCCATTAAGTCCTAACTAAGATTTTTTGAACCTTCAAGTCTCATTAAATTTTTAATAGTCGGAATTGCTTTTAAACAATGATTATTCATCATTTATGATTATCTATAAAGGAACATGATAATTTGACATTTATTTTGATTTCCAAAACTTTAAAATATCAACTTTTAAATTGAAAAAACTACAAAAAAATTGAAAAAATCGAATTTTTTTTGGGTGCAAAACTGAAAATTGTGTTTATAAAGGAGTATGATGATGGAACATTAATGTACAAATCTAAAAAAAAATAATAATGTTTTCAATTTTAAAATCGAGAAAAACTGTTAATATTCTCGATTTTATTCGATAGTTGAATCAAACCAATAAATAGAATGATAAAAACGTTTAATCTTATACTCTTTTTTTTATCAGTGAAATAATTATCTGAAACATTACTATGCAAAATTGATAATATTTTTAATTTTAGAAATTAAAAAAAATAATAATATTTTTAATTTTATTAAGTAAGACTTATTAATTTAAGAAATTTTAAATAAAATCTAAATTACCATAACATTTATAAATAAAAATTTTAAGTAATTAATTCAAATTTAAATCATAGAAACGTACCAGCCCCTCAACCCAAAAAATAAAAAATAAAAAAAAATTACCTCATGCGTGAATATGACGGGTCAATTTTCAATTTGGAAAAATAATCAACCAACATATTATTTCACTGAAGAAAAAAGGGTCAACCTGACACTGCCATTGCCCCAATTGACCGCGAATAACTTATTATTTTTTTAAAAAAAGTTTGGTAGCTCAAAGTTATATGATATGAATGGTTTGAATATATTAAAATGATATCATTTTATTCTAAAATGAAATCATTTTGAGATATTTGAGCCATTCGGGTTATGGAAATTCATATTACCAAATATTATTATTATTTTTATGTCTATTTTGAAAAGTAATTTTATTTATTTATTGTAAAAAATTTATAAAAAAGAATAAAAAAATGATCTAAAAGGGCATGGCTTCTGTCCAGTTTTTAATCGGATTGGATCGTGTTGTTAGATTTGTGGAGGCCCATTATGGGTCCCATTTTGATAATCTGAATCGTTCAATGTGTAGAACTCGTCGAGTACTATATGCCAATAAAAAATCACGTTAATCGGATATCGATAACTATGTGATCAAATCAGTTTTGTATAAAAAAAATGGACGGTGAATAAATTAACGGTTGACAAAAATCTATTTTGATCACATAGCTATCGATATCCGATCAACGTGATTTTTTACAAACATATAGTACTCGGCGAGTTTTACACATTGAACGGTTCAGATTATCAAAACGGGACCCATAGTGGGCCTCCACGGGTCCAACAGTACGGTCCAGTCCGATTAAGGACTGGACAGAAGCCATTCCCTTTTTAAAAAATGTTCCATAGCTTGAATTTGTATGATAAGAATGGTTTGAATATATTAAAATGATGTCATTTTATTTCAAAATGAGATCATTTTGAGACATTCGAATTATTCGGATTATAAATTTTAGATTACCAAACATTATTATTACTTTTAGGTCTATTTGGAAAAGTAATTTTATTTATTTATTGCAAAAAATTTATAAAAAAAAAATAAAATGGTGATCTAATCTAAATAAGCCAATAACTTGACTTTTTTTCATCTTTTCAAAAGATTAGACTTGGTGGTGTGAATAAAAAAATTCTGAATACTTTTATTGACACTGCAGCAAAAAAAAAAAAAAATATATATATATATATATAAAATAATAAATAATATAAATATTAATAATTATAATTAATTTTTACTACCTCTATTGCATGTGTAGTTGTCCCCAAAAAATTATGTACTAGGCCAAATTTACATATATTTAGACCCGTTTTGGGAACCTTACCAAAACGCAGCGTTCTCAGCCCAAAATCAAAACGCCATGGACATTGAAAAAAGCTGAACCACCATTTGGGAAGAGCTGGAAACGCAACTTTTTGTTTACCAATCTACCCTCATATCTCATAAATTGGGGCCTAGGGCAAAACGAAGCAACATTTGCCTCCTTCAGCTGCTTCATTCTGCGAACTCCTCCTTGAAGCAGCGCCGTGTAACTCCCTCGAACAATCGACCTTGCCGTCCCCCGCCAAAGCTGCCGCCGGATTCATCGTCCACGTCGTTGCCTTCGCCGGATCTGCACCATCAAGTACACCGAAAACCGTCTTCCATTTACTATCGCAAGTAGTGACGGACCCAAAACCATGGATGAACGAGTTCTTCATCTTGTCGACCAACCGATTGCTGATTAGATCTGAAACACCAAGGTGTTCTGTACTTAGAACACCTGTAGATTAGATCAATGACACTTTTAAAAACTAAGAATTCGATTTATTTCCCATTAACTGAAGTGTAGTATATATTTATAAAAAATATATGTAATATAGTGAGAGATATCATGGAGACAGCGAACGAATCCGCTAGAATCTGCTTCCATTGTTTGGATAATTTGGTACAATTTTTTTTTTTTTTTTTTGTTCTGAAATATTTCAATTTGATTATATGAAACTCATTTGATAACTCTTTCAGCACATGGTTCTAATCTTTAGGACGACTTGGTGAATTTTTTTTCTCTGGTTTATGACTCCTGTGTATAGAAAAATCTGTTGTTCTTGTTGTTCTCTCGGAAACGTTTTATCGAACACCTGATATGCAAGTGGAAATGTTAAGCTACTGACCAGAATGGCACAATAAACAGTTTGTAGCATTCTTCAAATCGTTTTAACATGTTATCATTAGTTTTTTTTTCTAATTGAGCAACCCATTGTTGTCAATGTAATAATTATTTATCCATCACACCAAAAACTATACCATTGCAATGAAAATCTAACACAAATTTCATTCAAAGATAAAAATAATTTCGGAATATCAAAGCGCGAAAATATACTTTAAAACATAAAAGATTAGGTCCCAAAATTTATTCTACATATCAATAAAACATAAAAGATGAGGTCCCAAATGAATCATTTACAAGTAAAAATGAACAATTCATTCCATCCTTCAAATTGCTTCTGTAGTGAGTCTGGTCTGTCTTATTCCAAAGCCAAGAAGCCTGTAGAAATAGTTATTAAGCTTTTCATTGTTCAAAGTTGCTTCTCTAGCGAGTTCGGTCCCTCTTGTTCCAAAGTCAACAACTTCAAAAATATTTATTAAATTCCCCAATGAGTAGAAGCATTTACAAGAAAATGGATGAACAATTAAATCATCCATTGATGCAAAAAAAATAAAATAAATAAGCAAGCCATAAACCTAAGAGATTCAATTAAGGTTTTATATGAATTTCATCTACTTATTGGGTTCATATCAAATTGAAGTCATGAATGCCACCAGTTCACTAAATAATACATGGACCATAATTAAAAGAAATATGATTGTTTGTCTTGTATAGAAAAGATCACCACAATTATCTGTTGCTCTGATAGGTTTATTTCAATAAATAATAAATTCAATCACAACTGTTGTTAGTAAATTCACTTATTTCAACCAGTTATTAGAACCATTTTGCTATCAAATAATATTTTACGCTTTTTTTTACTCTTACTAATGAAGGTTATAAGATCAAAGGATTATCTTAGTGGACTATCAGGTGTGATGTTCAGGTCTTACCACTACAGTCAACAGTATAAATGTCACTTATTTAGTATTAACAGTCAGTTCAATTCACAAGAAATCTATAAGAAAGATATTTACACTACTAAAACTAACGATAACTAAGCAAGTATAATCATCATTTTTTTTGTTTTATTGTTGTTTAAACAGAGGTATGTACAAGTCCATCTTAAATAAATAATTAAACAAAATGTTTGAGACTCGTAAACTACCCTTAATAATAAATAATAATATCAAATACATATATACTTAACAGTGTTCATCTAACAAAAAATAACTAACATTTGCCAATTAAAAACAATATATATAGATATTATCTCTTCTCTTTCCCCATGACAGGAGAGTTATAGTGTCATAAATATATTGAGTCAAACCGAGTAGTAGATAGAGAATACAAACAAATCCCTTTTCCATTAGTTCATTACCTAACCATTGTGTCTTTCTTCTGTCAATGATCTTGTAGAGGTTCCATGATCTATCACAGTGCATTCATAAACAAATACAAATTGGTAAATTCAAAGTGAAGGTTGTTCACGTATTAACCTAAATTCAAAATGAACTTGTTTCAGTTACTGTCTTTCATTCCACACAGTAGATTATATTAGTTCAATTTATAACATGAACAAAAAAAACAAATGAGTCTACAGATAGCATCCTCCACGTCAAGTGCCACTTTGTCATGGCCACCAAGGATGTGTGATTGTGGGTTTGGACACTGTGTCGTAAAGATATCACGATCCGCCAAAAACCCTGGTCGTTCGTTCTACGTTTGCCCTAGAACTACGGTGCGTTTGTGTTGCCACTCTCTTATGCACTTTGTCACAAAACTTGGAAATTGTTTGTGGTTGTGTCGTATAGTATGCATGCTAACTATCTATTGCAATTTTGTCCAACAGAGATGTGTGTCGTGGGTTGGTTGGTGTGACGAGTTTCGCTGCACCAGCTTGCATATTGACCAGCCGCATAATGATATCGATCAGGGGTTACAAGTGGACGTTGCATGCATAGATCAGAGCCTACGTATGCTTAGGACCGTCGTCGGTTTTTTGTGCGTCGTTGTTTTGGTGTTGCTGTTTCGGATGTGATGTATTGACATGGATATGAACTGCGTAGTTTCTTTCTGTATCACATATGTATGTTGCTGTCAGTTAGATGTTTTGGTCCTGTTATATAAGATTTCCCCAACGTGTAGTACAAACGGACTTTGTCTTTCGGAAAGTGTTGTACTGATTTGTGCTTATTACTGCAGTAATCGTGTTTATAGTTTTATTTCACTTTTTGGCCATGCACATAATATGTACTGTACTTCATTTCTTTCTGATTTTGCATTGTAAATGTTACAAGCAGGATAGCACTACTCATGGCAACAAACCGAACATCACCCCGTGCCCCTTCAAAGTATCGACGTAACGCTGTCACAGCAACCTAACCCCAGCCAATCCACAAATGCCAATTCGACAACGACAATACAAAGCTGTTTCTTCAACTTGTCATTGCTGAAATGGAAAGTGGTAATCGACAACCGTGCGGATTGTTCATGGCAGGGTCTAAGAACGTAGCAAACACATTTCTAAAGAAAATCGGCCTACTACATTCAGCCAAACAAATGAAAAACAAGTTCGACAACTTGAAGAAAGATTGGGTTGCCTGGAAGAAGTTGGAGAATGCCAGCCACGGCTTGACAGGGCTTGGGTACGACCACGAGACAGGCTTGATCACTGCACCTGACCATTGGTGGGTGAAAATGCAAGCGGTATGTTTTCACTAAACTTTTTTGGTACGAGTTACATAAATTGTTTTCTAATTATATTTCAAGTTGTAGTAAAACATATGTGTTTTCTTCTTCACAGATGAACAACCGATGTGCTGAATTCAGGAGTAAGCCTCTAGAGCATGTGGATCTCATGGAGCGGGTGTACTCTGGCGCAACAGCGACTGGAAAACATGCATGGACTCCAACGGAAGTGCAAGACGATATTGCTGCTGCGACCAATGCCATGGATGTGGATAGCAGGATGGGACCTCTCAGTGCAGGCACACCACCACAGCCGGGCCATGACATTATCGGGGAGAACGTGGTTAATAGTAGCCTATTTGAGGATGCTCCCCCCCAGTCAACCGTGGACGGATCAGCCAATCCAAAACGGCGCAAGCGGGCAACGCCTGGTACTGTTGCTAGCAGCATGGACAATCTCGTGGAAGTAGTGAGCAAACAAAGCAGAGAGCTGAAAATCACACAATATGTTGTCACGGGTAAAGGTGACAACATAGTGGGGGACTGTCTTGCACGGCTTATGAGCACGCCTGGATTGGAGACAGGCGGTAAGTTGTTCTCATTCGCATGCGACATAATGGATTCACCCAATAATCGGGACATCATCATGGCCCTCCCCCAGAATTGCATTGTCAACTAGTTGACAGAGAAGTGTGCCTGCACGCCAGCCAATGTTGGCAGGGATCGTGAAAGGGAGACACGGCTGTTCGGAAGTGGTGGTGCTGTTGACTTGGACTAGGCCTTTGTGGTTGGATTGTCATGTTACTATTTGCTTATCATGAGATTGTAGTATATTATGTGTGTTTGTATGGTGTTTGTTTTTTTTTTTTTTTGGGGATGGTGAAGTCTCGAGACAGTTTGCATTTCTTTTATTTTTGTGTAGACATGTATGTATGCTTCTGCAAGACTTTGCAGACTTATTTCAGTTTGTTGTGCTTCTATTTTATTATGATTTTTACCTTCTTTCTAATCATTATGACTGCAAATTTAGGTTTTCTTTAAAATTTTAACAAGTTTTAAAATATGTTTAAATTTAATTTATTTATCTTTCGATACAAAATAATCGTATACGTCCAAACCGGCCTACTACAATCCTAAAGTTAGATGCTTCTATGCAAGCATGCAATAAATTATTTGTACAAACCTACTGACCAGTAGCATTGACATGGAAGGTGTGGAGTAGTAGGCTTTGGACAATCACATGCCCACAGTAGCCTACGTTGATTTGCTCATTGCTTATGCAAACAGAGTGTTATATATCATGGAGTTGTGCAACTGATTTTATCAATATCAAGTTACAACTGGTAGTTCTTCTTTTATTTATAGTGTAACGTCTATGGATGCACAAGAGGGTACTAGCTCAGGAGTCGTACGCAATGGCCAAATAAATGCTTGGATACGAGAGACGATCGGTGAAATGGAGTCAATGACATCAATGATTTGGATGGAAATTGCGTGCGTTGCCAACGAGTACGCGTATGTTGACAGGACTCCGTTTCACACATCCGCATTGACTGGTAGCATGTGGATGCAGGAGATGCTTGGAGGAAGGAATGAAGCATTTCAGCAAAATTTTCGGATGTCATAGGAGGTGTTCTTGATGTTGTGCAAGACATTAGTTGAGGATTGTGGCCTTCCAGTACCACAGCATCCCCATGGTATAGACGTAGTTGAGAGTGTCGGCATGTTCATATTTGTGTTACGAGGCTTCACGAGTTGGGACATAGAAGACTATTTTCAACACTCGGGGGAAACAGTCTGGCGTCATGTAATGCGAGTTCTTAAAGCGACGAAGTTGTTCACGAGGGCACATTGCCGACCGACAAGGTCACAACACAGTAGACATCCGTACTTGGAGTCCCGACGAAAATATTTCCCATTCAAAGTGAGGGTATTTATTTTTGGCCAATTTCATTATGAGTAGTACCCACTTTCGGAAAATAAGGCAAACTTATTTTGGGTAGTACCATTAAAACATATTTATGATCATGTGTGAAATTTCAGGACTGTATTGGCGTGCTTGACGGTACATATGTCGAGGCACATCTCGCGCTTCAGGAGGCACCGCGATATTTTGGCCGTAAAGGACGGCACACGCAAAACATACTCGCAGCGTGTGATTTCGATTTGTGTTTTACTTTTATCTCTTGCGGATGGGAGGGAAGAATGCATGATAGTACAGTTTTTAACGAAGTAACACAGGACCCAGCCAAACAATTCCCCATGCCAGAGGATGGTAGGATGAACGACACATTTTTTTTTTTTTTGTATTAGTTGTGTGCATTTGGTATTTATAATCGACCACCGTACTAATGCAAAATTATCGACATGCAAACAGGAAAATATTACCTTGTCGACGCGGGGTACAAGAACCAAAAGGGATTTTTGGCGCCATATAAGGGATGCCGGTAACCACCAGGAAGTGTTTCGCGCAACAGGACGGCCAAAAAATGCGAACGAAATTTTCAACACGGTGCACTCCTCCTTACGGAGTGCAATTGAACGTACATTCGGCGTATGGAAAGCGCGATGGGGATTCCTACATAACATGCCGCGATATGATTTCGGGAAAGTGCAGGTGCCATTGGTTGGGGCTTCAATGGCGATACATAATTTTATACACCGCAACTCGAGCGACGATGAAGCATTCAACAAGGTTGCAAATGCAGAGAATTTTATATTCAACGACATGCCAAATGTTGACGGTCTTGGTGACGATGATGATGGTGAACCAGAGGGCGACGATGACGTACATATGAACGAAGTGAGGAAATCAATACGGAATGAATTAGTGCGACATCGGCGTGAACTTGGATTGTAAATCCTGTTCGGTCTGTATGAGGTGATGGCAAATGAAATGAATGTGTAAACAAGTAGAAAGTGTCCAAAAAAATGTATGGTTTTGTTGGTAAGTTGCAGGTTGTGAAGGGCATTTACCAAAACTATGTAATGTGGAAATTAATTAATGTAAGAGCGCAATTTGTTGGGAAAAATGAAGCAAATAAATCCCCCATTCAGTAATAATAATAAAAATAATTAACAAAACTGTCATGATAATTTGAAAAAAGTTGCTACTGGTATTTTGGTCTTTTGCAATAATTGTTTGGATAATTTGGTAATTGTTTGTATTTGAAAAATAATACATTTACTAATAAACTTGTAATAATAATAAAAAAATCGTAAAAAAGAGAATAACAAATTTGTAATAATTAAAAGTATTTGGAAAAATTTGGAAATTGTAGAATATATAAAAAATAATACATTTAGTAATAAACTTGTAATAATTACAAAAAAATCTGAGGGAAAAAGAGAATAATAAATTTGTAATAATTTTAATTATTTGGTAAAATTTGGAAATTGTAGAATATATAAAAAAAGAATACATTTAGTAATAAACTTGTAATAATAAAAAAAATCATAAAAAACAGAATAATAAATTAGTAATAATTAAAAGCATTTGGTAAAATTTGGAAATTGTAGAATATATATATATAAAAAAATACATGTAGTAATAAACTGGTCCATCTTAAAAAAAAAATCGTAAAAAAGAGAATAATAAATTTGTAATAATTTTAATTATTTGGTAAAATTTGGAAATTGTAGAATATATAAAAAAAAGAATACATTTAGTAATAAACTTGTAATAATAAAAAAAACAAAATCGTAAAAAACAGAATAATAAATTTGTAATAATTAAAAGTATTTGGTAAAATTTGGAAATTGTAGAATATATAAAAAAAAGAATACATTTAGTAATAAACTTGTAATAATAAAAAAAACAAAATCGTAAAAAACAGAATAATAAATTTGTAATAATTAAAAGTATTTGGTCAAATTTGGAAATTGTAGAATATATAAAAAATAATACATTTAGTAATAAACTTGTAATAATTAAAAAAATCACAAAAAAGAGAATAGTAAATTTGTAATAATTTTAATAATTTGGTAAAATTTGGAAATTGTAGAATATATAAAAATAAACTTGTAATAATATTCACAAAAAATTCGTAACCAAAAAAAAAAAATTTGTAATAAGTAAAAGTATTAACTGAAATTTGGAAATTGTAGAATATAAAAAAAAAAGGAGTAAAATTTGTTGCAAATTCCTGGTGGCAGTTACGTTGGAACCACTGTTGTAATAACCCGACCCTCATATCTGTTTTTAGTATATTTTCGATCTGTTATTCTGTGTATTTACTTGCTTTCTGTGAAAAGTGATTTATATCTGTGGCATTTTTATTAGTGTATTTGGAACCTCCCTATTTTATTTTGGGGTATTGATTGTGGTGGTAATATGATGGTGAGGTAAGATTGGACCAAAAACTTTAATTCGACCAAATCGCCCATGATCAGCTGTTACTCTTTTGCCCTTTTCTTTTTCCACATTTAGAATTTGGATGTGAGGTTAGAACCATTGGAAAGCTTATTTTCGGGGCTACAATTTGGACACAAGAATGACCTTAAACGGAGTCCGGATGAGAGAGTTACGCCTGTTTGAAGTTTTCATATCTATGCTGGAAGCAGGACTGCACGTGCGGGAAATGCGGCGCACATGCGGCGATGTGCGGGGCAGCAGCTCAAAAACGTGATTTTTGAGTCATTTCTTAGATTTTCTTTTCCTCTCTTCTTCTTCCCTCTTCCATGTCCGAAACCCTAGCTCCCAAAACCTTGATTTCCTCCACTTTTCTCAACAAATCAACCATGGATCTTGGATCAAGGATGGAGAATAAGGGGAGATCACCAATTTCTACCGAATGGAATTTCAAAATTTTTGAGGTATGTTGGGATTCTATTATGGGGTTTAGAGTATGGTTTATGGGTTATGGACCTAGGGTGCCTAATAAATGGGAAGATTTGAAATAAAAAGTAATGGGTTAAGAAGATTTAAAATTTTATTTGAAATTTGTAGATTTCTTAGAAACCCTAGGTTGATTTTTGATGATAATCCATGATTTGGCCCAAATTGATAGTTGAATCATGAAAGTGGTAGGTTGAATTAGATGTGTTCAAATTTAATTGGAATTTGGTTATATTTGAAAATTATGTTTAAACTTTGCGATTGAGCTTTGTTAAATGCATTGTGAATTATGTTTTAATAAAGGGGAAATTTGGGGGAAAAGATTTATTGATAATGTGGATGATATAAATTCGATTATGGAATGTTGAAATGGAATTTAAGAATTCCTTTTGAGATATGTTGAATTGTGATGATTATGTGGGATGGTATTGACTATGTTGATATTAATTTTTGTGACCTAAAATGTGAAGTTTTCAAGAATGGGTTTAATCTCAAATCATTTTACTAAATATTTGTGGGCTTGCTTAATTATTAAATCAAGAGAATGATTTAATAGGATTTCTTATGGGGAAGGGGAAATGTTTGGTTTTTAGTGGAAACACTAGAAATTTAAGGAGTTTTGGGGAACATGGAAATGTTCATAAAAATCCTTTCTTTCTTTGAATAGAAGAGGAATGGGTATAAATTCCATAATGTATGTTGTAAGACTAGTAATCTTTTATAATATATATTGAGTTGGAGAAGTAGGTTTGAAACTTCATGCTGCAAAATATTGTTTGCTCTGTTTTACGTGCTTAACCCTCTAGTATTTCTGGAATTTGTGTTTGATGCCCTTAATGTATAAGTTGTTTACATGTGTAGGGCATAACCTAAGAAGGGCAAGCACTCCGTTATAGCACTGTGAGTAGTAGTACCATTATCTGCTTCATATATATAGCTAATGATTGTCATTAACACCTTGTTTATACACGATATGTAATTACGTTATGTTTTGATGTGTGTATATAAAGAAAGGAGGAAAAATGAAGTGTTTTCATTCTTTAAGATTATGGGCCTTTGGCCATACGATGGAAGTAACTACGTTATGAAACAAAGTGCTACACGGGACTAAGTGCTACATTGTGAGTCACCGCTAGAACCCGTGTGAGACACCTCTTGAGTTCATACAAGAATTTACAAGGGCATTCTTAATGCCAATTTACAAGGGCTTAACGCCAATTTACAAGGGCATTCTTAATGCCAATTTGCAAGGGCTTTATGCCACCTTCCAAGGGCTTTATGCCAATGTTTAAAGGCTTTATGCCACCCTCCAAGGGCTTTATGCCACCTTCCAAGGGCTGTATGCCAATGTTTAAGGGCTTTATGCCACATTTCAAGGGCTTTATGTCACCCTCCAAGGGCTTTATGCCAATGTTTAAGGGCTTATGCCACACCATTCAAGGGCTTTAAGCCAACCATTATGTTCAAGCTGATTGGTTTCAAGAAAGGGCCTATAAAGTGAAACAGACTCAGACAAATCATGTGGACTTCTTAAGTATATGTTTTAAAGTTTGATAAGCATATGTTTTAAAGATTGATAAGTATATCTTTTAAAGTTTGGTAAGCATATGTTTAAAGATTGATAGGTATATGTTCTGAAGCTTAGTAAGTATGTGTTTTGAAGCTTAGTACGTATATGTTTTGAAGCTTGGTAAGTATCTAAGGGCCTTGCGCCACTATGTTAGTGGGCTTCGTGCCACCATGATTAAGGGTTTGTGCCACATTATACAAGGATATTAATCCAAACCATTATATTCAAGCCAATATGTTTCATGATAAGATCTAAGTCTATAATGAATAAGAACAGATTCAGACTCGCATTGTGAATGCTGCATTAGTATACGAAAGTATATGTTTGAAGCTTTGAATACCAGGTTGGAACTTTACTTGGCATTGTAGAATTTCAGAAATTGCATGGTCCGCTCGAGCGGAGACCCATTTTCAGGAACATTTGAAAAGTTGCATTTAGTTCGTATGTCTATCCTCACTTATTTCCAAAGCATATTAGACACAATTTATGGTTCAATAAATATTGAGATGTTACGAATCCATGTTTATTTCTATTATACAATGTTTCAAGTTAAGTAGTATTTTATTTATGTATTACTATTCACTGAGCTTCGCTCACCCTCCGTATGTCTGTTCCTGTAGGTAACCAACCAGGACGTTCGTCCCCTTTTGTCAACCTTTACGAGTCCAGGCTCTAAGCGAGATCACTCAGTTTTGTGAAGCTTTGTTAAGACATTGTCTTGTTTTTTTTATTACTCATTTAAGGTTAAATGTACATGACTTCAATGTTTTTGCATATGCCCAATTTTAGGGCTGGGGCTGTATATGTATATCTATATGACTGATGCTCACAGTATAATTTTGGCCTGTGACTGGTTATTGTAATGTATATGATGCATGTGATCCTGGCATATTAGAGGTAGCTCAATGGAGTTTGTTATTATGTTAAATTTTAGTGCTTCCGCCAAGGCCCCATATATTATGTATAGCAGGTTAAGTGTCCGTTTCTGTATGGGTCATGCCCGAACTTTTAGGGGCGAGTTTGAGGCGTGACAACTGTTCACGTACAAATGGGCATTATCGTAATTTCCAGCAAAAGGTAAGGGTATTTTCGTCATTTTTGTAGTGATTTGACACTTTTAAAAAATATTAAACCAAAAATCTAAAAAGTCAGCTTTTTACCAACTTTCCAAAATAACCCTTAGTTTGTCTCACGTTTACATATTAATATATGAGAATTTGATTATTTGAGTGGTTCTTAGGACCAAAACCTATTGTAGATCTCATTTAGGTTTCATTTGGAGAATGGGTTGGTTTTTTGGTTTTTTATTTTTTTGGCTATTTTAGCCCGGGGCTAAAAAGTCTGGTTTGAGAAGAACTTTTGACTTTTTTAACTTTTTTGTGAAAGAAAAAATGTAATGATTATGGATTAAATGTGATGTTTTGTCTTATTGGATTAAAAAATCTATTTTATTTTTTGTGACTATTTTAGTCAAAAAAACTCAAAAGTTGGCTTCCCAAACGAAGCCCATAATTTGAATTGTGATATTTATTGATAAAAATTGTGGAACTCATACTTTTTGTTAAAATTTTAAAAAATAACTTGAGACGTATAAATATTATTTAAAATCATAAAATATTAGTGTCAATGGTTCATTCCAAGAAAACAGTACATACAAAAAATGCGTATATCATAAAGTTCGTTTGGAAAGTTGGTTGATTTTTTGGGTTTTTGACTTTTTAAATTTTTTATCCTGGGGCTAAAAAGCCTCGTTTGAGAAGGATTTTTGGCCTTTTTTGGCTTTTTTAGATTTTTTGTGAGAGAAAAAATGTAATGATTATGGATTGGATGTGATGTTTTGTTTTATTGGGCTAAAAAATCTTTTTTTTTTTTGTGTTTATTTTAGCCAAAAAAACTTGGCTTTTTTCTTTCCAAACGGAGCCTAGTGTCAGAAAAGTTAATTATAAATTAATAAAAAAATTTAAATTTAAATTATTAATATTTATAATATTTTTCACCTTTTGTAATCACAGTGATTTTTTCTACTAACATCATCAAGTTATTTTCCCAATGTAAATGATGAATAAATGAAGATGAGCCATCCATCGTAAATAAATTTGAATTGTTGATAATATTGGCTTAGTTTAGGACAAATTACACGTCCTTACTGTGAGCTTTCTAACAATTACATGGATTTTTCTTTTAATTTCAATAATTACACTGTTATTTTTTATTTTTGAAACTATTATAAGATTTTTCCACTATTAATTTAACAGAATTTGTTGATGTCATACCAAAAATGATAATTACTTTATCTATTCAAATCAGAAATTTCACTTACTTGCCATAAGATTTTGCATATATATTATCAAAAATCATACATATTTTGCCATTATTTAATAAAATTCTTAAATTTCATGCAATATTCAATAAAATCTTTAAATTGTTAAGACATTATTAAATTATTTAATGCCAAAAAAATTATTGATAAAATACTTAAAAATAAATAATCTCTCTAAAATTAATGTTAGATAACATTTTAATAATTTAATAAAAGATTTATTTCACGTCACATATAACTTAAAATTTATTATTTTACGTAATACATTTATTATTTGATTTGTTTTTTAAAGTTAAAATAAATAGATTTCTTTTTTTTTCTCAACAATTTAAATTACTTATTTATTGATATATAAAAAAATTATTATTTTTATATTTTTTGAATCATGTATTATTATCAAATTTTAATTTTTATCTTTGAGTCATTAAACTTTTAGTCGATGCATATTTAAAAAAAATACAGGTTAATATTTCTTAAATGATTAAAAAATTTTAAAAATTAAAAATAAAAGTAAAAAAAAAATCATCTCACAATAAATTAAAATTAGTTAATAGAGAATGAAAGATTAAGAAATCATTTGTGAATAATGAATAATTCAAATAATTTATCACTTCTTACACCTAAAATTAAAATTAATCTTTACTTGAATGCAGAGATTATTTGAGAATAATAAAATACTCAATTAATTTGTTATGTATGATACTTAAAATCTATTTCTCTATCTTTATTTATTTCATTTAAACTATTTTTATTAAATTAAATCTTAAAATTAATTTCTCAACTTCATCAATGGTTAAATTTTTTACTTTATTTTTTAATTTCTCACTTTTATTTTGTTCTATTATAATTTATAGCGAAGTGTTATTGTTTAAATTATCTAATTTTACTTCTTCCGTATATCTAATACTCATATAATTTTATTAATAAGACTGAGAAATCAGACTTCAATACTAATTTAAACACACAACGAAATAAAACATTTTTCTAAAGGAAAAAATATAAATGTAATTTAATTTACCCTATTAAATATATATGAAATTATTATTTATTTTTCATAATTTTTCTAAAGGAAAAAATATAAATGTAATTTAATTTACTCTAAGGCAGAAACTGCCTTTTAACCTTAAAAAAATAAAAGAGTGATATGTAAATAAAAGCACCCATTTACAGTTGTGCTATACACATCAATTAATATATCAATATATATTATGATATTACCATTTAAAACTACGGACCTAGCCCATTATACAAATTATAAAAATCTATCATCCATTAATATACTAATTGATATAATAATTAATGTGTATAACTTTATTCTAAAAATAATTGAAATGAAAAATACATAACCACATAAATTACATAACCACATAAATTATTTTTTAATGGAAAATCAGAACAAGGGAATTAAGCAAAAGATGTTTCGAAGTTTCAGGGTACAATTAATTGACAGATCACTACAATAAAACTAACTATTCACGGCATCATATTTACGACATGCATTAAATGCATGTCGTAGTTAGTACATTCTACGGCATTTTTTTTTTTACAAGCCGTTAATGTTTTGTCAATAACAGCATACATACCATGTAAGTTGTTGATTCATATATTTATAGCATGCAAAAGCATGCCGTAAAAAACGTATGTTTTTACGACTTACAAAAATATGTCGTAAAATATTTGCACTTAAGACGACATACATTTCATGTTATAAAATATTATAACTTTACACGGCATGCATTAACATGTCGTGAAAACTTTTGTAAAAAAAAAAAAAAAAAATTCAATCCGGAGTTTTTTTATGGCATGCAAAAGCATGCCGTAAAAAATGTATATTTTCACGGCATACAAAAATATGTCATAAAATATTTGTACTTAAGACGACATACATTTCATGTCGTAAAATATTATAACTTTACACGGCAAGCATTAGCATGTCGTGAAAACTTTTATTAAAGAAAATTTCAATTCGATTTTTTTTTTTCGATTTAAAAAAACTAACAATTTCCAACCACGCTTCTCACTTTAAATTTTCCTAATTGAGGAAAATGTAAAAAATAATTTATACATTATTTTATAATTTAGTGTCTCTTTTAAGGGATAATTGCGCCCAGTGGGATTTTGGGAAAAAAATTATATATTCATGAAAAAGTTTATAATTTTCATAATTAATATTTATATGGCTTCTCACTAATTTGTAATTTTTTTTTTAAATTACCTTGATTTGATATTTTCCCTTCTTTTGATAATTTATTTATTTTTTAATTTTTAGATGTGTCTAATCTAAATACAACTAAAAAGTAAAATATTTGTAAAAAAAATATAATAAAATATAATATATATGAAATGTATTAAATTTTATATTTTTTTGAATTCAATGATTTTTTAAAAAGTTAAAAATATTTTCGGTTAAATATATGCTAATTATTTGAATTTAAAAAGTAAAAAAAAAAATTATTTAAAATATTTAAAAACTTACAATAAGTAAAGCAAAAAAAAAAAAAAAAACACTCAAAAACATTATTTTAGCCTCGTTCACCACTCTCCCAGACGACTCTCATTCTATTTGTATATATTTTTGCCCCAAACCCTCTCTGTCTCTCTCTCTCTCTCTATGTGCGAGCTGCCGAGCTCTCTTCGAGCATTGCCTTGATCGATCGCGCGATTTCGCATGGCCTCACAATGTATGTCATTCACTTTCTTTCCCAATCGATCAATTTTTCTCTGTTTCTCGATCATTTTTTCCCAAAAGCTTCGAATTCATCATTTCATTTGAAGTTAGGGTTTGGTGAGAGCCATGGAAATGTAGACTACGAAGCCAAATGCATTCTCAATCAATTGATCTCAAACTCTAACTGGCCTCTATACGCTCTTCTGTATCGAACGATTCAGTGAGTTTGAAACTCGTCATACTTCGTATTTTTTCTTGTGTATGTGTTTACTGGATCAATTGAAGTTTGTATTGATAATTCAGTTTTTTTGAAGGTCTGGCAAATCACTAGACAAGTCGATTTCAACGCTTCAGATGGAGCTGGCTGCTACTCGAAGTTCTGAAGAGATGTGAAGATCTGATGAGTTCACTCACATCTCTGAATTGAATCATGAGGGCTTGCCAAGGAAGAAGGCTTTCATAGATATTGGAATTAATACCGCTTTTAGTAGTAGGAAGAGGCGCGATTCGGTCAGACAAACTTGGATGCCTCAAGGTGATAATTTGATATTGTCCTTGTGTGTATGTCCTACTATATCTTAATTTCATGGCTTTCCCTGACTAGCTTTTTGGGTTTGATTAGGAGAGAGACTTCTTCAATTGGAACAAGAGAAGGGAATTAACGTCCGGTTCGTGATCGGCCATAGGTAAATCTCTTGTCTGCATTTTCTCACAAGTTGGTTAGTTTAGTGTTATTTGAAAACAATAGGAATTCTTCGGGCAATATGATCTCATTATTAATTTTTTGAAGTTGGATCCAATGCTTTTCCTTGATATGGATTTGTCAAAAGTCAGCTCCTCTTTGTGTAACAATAGACATTGTTAAGCAAATAACTGTATCATTATCACATGAATTGCCTTTAAAAATTAAAACAAAATATTGTTATTCAAATAGAGTGTCTGACCATAACTCAAATATTTTCAGGTGACAAACTCAAGAGTAGCTGAACATAGGTGAGCTGCTGATTAACTTTAAATTTTAGCTGAATTTTCTTCAGACTAAATATGACTTATTACAAACTAGCTTTGTGGTCACATTGTCCTGTATATTTAGCATTCGAGTCACTATAAGGAAGAATATGTTTCTCACCATTTTCAAACCATCATCCTGTGACAGAAGTTGATATTGTGGTATTTTCTTTTAAGTCACTATTTCTGTAATATTTTGTAATGCACTGAAAATTATAATAAGGATCATTCACTAAATGTTGCTTTTATGTTGTTTTTGTAGTTTGCTTCTTATCATACTCTTGGTTTTGAATCTTCTCTCTCTCTCTCTCTCTCTCTCTCTCTCTCTCTCTCTCTCTCTCTCTCTCTTCTAATCCTTTTTGTATGAAGTTATTGAGAAACCCAAATACGTGCACCATATGGAAATTGATATAAATGAGTTCTATAAGAACTAGGATCATGATTCTTACTGGCCAACCCCTGGATAGAATAATGAGAAAAGTAAACAGCTCATAGCCTTAAGAAGATGCGTGGGACAAAAGTTGATCAGGTTACTGATATTGCTGGATCTAATACTTCTTTCAAAGAAATGCATAGTGCATTTATTTGTGCTTGTGCTTCTTTGTTAGCATAAAATTATAATCTGGTGATAACATTTTCCATTCTTATCCCTGATTAAATTAGGTTGCACAAATAGAATCTGTAGACGTCCCCGAACGCCCTGGGAGAGAAATCCCGTTTTGTTCATATGGGCTCACTACAGTTCGGGACTCAAATGTCATGGTCCTGTATCTAATCTCGCAGAGTGCAATGCAAGACCGATGAATCATCAAAGAGTCCAAATCTGGCAAATCATTTTGGAGAATAGATTTTTAGAAAGAAGTGCCAAACATGGACTGCTTTGCCAGATACAGAGTCGCCACCTAAATATTTTATTTTGGGAGAATTTAGGAAACCCTGACTCGTGCCGAAGGCCACGTGTCCGTCATCACCAAAGTTGCCTCGGCTCAGGAACTTGGGTACGATTGGGGAAGGTCACTTCGTGAGCACCCCTGCTCGCCCGATCAAAGATCGGCCTCTGCTAACCATGATATCGAGTGTTGAAAACATTATGCATTCTTATTCCGGTTATTAGCCTAGATTTACTACGTGATGTGCACAGCATACAAGTATAGACTGGATCGCCAGAATTGGAACAAAACACCTCATGTTTGTTTTTGAAACGGTTTGCTACTCGCAAGTAGGCTAAAATGCAGATTTTGCCACCCTCGGGTGGGCTTAGAAAATATGATTTTGCCACTCTCAAGTGGGCTTAAAACTCGCATTCAATGAATTGTTCCAATTCAGATAATCCAACCTTCACCCACAGGCATTCAGGCAGTTATATCACATAAGCACATAGCCTCATGGTAAGCATGTTATCATGGCAGTCACTCACACACATGCAAGGATGCTAAAGCATAAACACTTACCGAGTACTCCAAGTCAAAACAGAAGCTCTGTTAGAAATCCACGCATGGTTCTAACTATGCTGAAATGCCTAATGCAACACATGCAGGAATGCAACTACAATAGGCTCGACTATGCTAAAGATGGCATATGAAATGCTACAACTAACAAGTATTCAACTCGGAATTGAAATACAATGCAGTTAGTATGATGCACCGAGCCCGGTGCATGCAATACAGATGAATGATGCAAACATGCAAGCATAAGTATGCTAATTGAAACATGCCCTAATGTAACCATCATAAGCTGGTAAATAAAAGGGAGAAAGACGTGGGGTTGGAAGACATACATCACACACACGCACACTTATTACAATTGTGCCCTCTCTTGGAGGGTCCGAATAAATAATACACAACCGAATGAATCTAGCTAATTAAATATTACGAAACCCTAATTAATTAACAAATTAACTAGGAAAGCGAATAAACTAGCATGCAAGCTATAAAATGGACTGCCTCAGCTCTTGTTCCGAATGATGAAAGATGCATGTATGCTCGCATCACCTTGTCGGGAAATCCCTTGCGATGCCTCGCCTCGCCTTTGTTTGCAACTGATTTCAAAAACTTGCACAAAGCTCCAAGAGACTGAAACTCCACTCTAGGAAGCTGTGGGAGGGTTGCCGACTAGCCCTTGGCTATAGAGACCACCCACCGACCACCTCTTATGGGAGAAACCCAAAAGGGTGGTCGGCCTGCCAGAAAGGCTGGTCGGCCAACCACTTTCTGCCCCTGGATTCTGGTTTTCTGCAACACAAAGCAAGAGAGAGGCATGGCAAGGTATTTTTAACAAATGTGTGCACAACCACTCTCCCCGTCATTGCATGAGCTCTAGGGAGTGTAGTCCTCGATCCTCGTGCCACCAATCACGCATCCCGATGCATGATGGCCGAGAAGTTGAATTGCACTACTTAGTATGGAATAAATGCAAGTATGAACTCATGAAGCCAACAATTCCATCATGGGCGATCAAGAATGTCGGGGACCGAAAATTGAGGCACGTTTCATCACTTGGAGTATGAAACGTCCCTCGTTTTTCGTGTTTGGACTAACTCCTACTCCAAACACAATGCAACAAATGAAGCATGCACAATACGACTAGCATGCAATCCAAAATGCAATGCAACCTAGTTATGCGGACATGTGAAGAATGACATGCAAATATGTAACTAGCATACACAATACTATGAAACAATCAAATGCATACTCAATGCTCATGATGCTCTATGGCATACGCAATGCACATGGACTATATGGCATGCACAATGCAACTAACAACCTAGCATACGCAATGCAAGGAATGACATGGCATACACAGTGCCAACAACAACATAACATGCACAACACATTGTAACATGGCATACACAATACAAGATGGACTTAAACCAATGCGAGTGGACCTCAGCCACACTCTAATCAGTGGCCATATGATGAAAATGAGACAACCGAAATACATGCAAACATGCACGGATGCAAAGGACCGATCCTAAGGCACAACATGCAACTCTAACAAAGCATGGCAAAGGATGAAATATGGCATAGAATGGCACATGATCCAGCTCTGAAATGGCATAAAAGATGATCCCGAAACATGCGAATATGTCACACAATGCATGATAGATTTCCGGGGTACCGAAACTAGTGAAGTGGGTTACACTAGAGGTACACAAAGCAATGCACCAATGGAAAAACCAACCCCAAATAGACCCTAGGCAGGTCTGAAACAGTGGGGAAATGGCCTAAAATGATGGCTCAGAATCCAAAGAAATGGAGCTCATTCAATGGTCAGTAAATGAGTCTACCGAGAAGATCATTGCAGAGTACATATGGATCGGTGGATCTGGTATGGACCTCAGAAGCAAAGCCAGGACCCTGAATGCACCAGTCTCTGATCCTTCAAAGTTACCACAATGGAACTACGATGGTTCCAGCACTGGCCAAGCCCCTGGCGAGGACAGTGAAGTGATTTTATATCCCCAGGCAATTTATAAGGACCCATTCAGGAGAGGCAACAACATTCTTGTAATGTGTGATGCTTACACGCCGGGTGGAGAGCCAATCCCAACAAATAAGAGGTTTGATGCTGCCAAGATATTCAGCCACCCTGCTGTTGTTGCTGAGGAACCTTGGCATGGTATCAGAGCAAGGTTAAGCACTTAGTATTTTTCGCTTCACCGGCGGGCGGCAACCTTGCCTTGGCCGCCCGCCGGACCTCAACCTAATCTGCTAGAATTTTCTACACATACCTTGAAATTTCTTCGAGTCCACCACCACTGCCTCTCCTCTCACTGTTGTCCTCCCATACACCGCCGTCTCGATTGTCTTCATCTACAATGTTGCAGTGAAGGATCTCAAGCGTGGTTTTGTTGCATCCAACTCAAAGGATGATCCAGCCAAGGAAGCTGCAAATTTCACCTCCCAGGTTATTATTATGAATCACCCGGGTCAGATTGGTAATGGGTATGCTCCAGTTCTTGACTGCCACACCTCCCACATTGCTGTCAAGTTTGCTGAGATTGATCGTCGATCTGGCAAGGAGATTGAGAAGGAGCCCAAGTTCTTCCGTGAACATGCTCTCCTTCCTTTTACTCTTAGAGTGAGGCAGATGATTTGCTGCTGTAACAAGATGGATGCTACCACTCCTAAGTACTCAAAAGCAAGGTATGATGAAATTGTGCAGGAAGTCTCTTCCTATCTGAAGAAGGTTGGTTACAACCCTGACAAAATTCCTTTTGTCCCCATCTCTGGTTTTGAGGGTGACAACATTATTGAGAGGTCCACCAACCTCGATATGATTACACAGCCCAAGAGGCCATCAGACAAGCCTCCTCTTCTCCACATTCTTGATAACACCAACAGCAACAGTTTGACGCATTTATTAGAGAAAAGGTCCAAAGGCAGCTCCTGTCAAAGCTGATGCTCAGCAGGCTGTACCACCTATTGAAGTGCCAGCACTATCCTTGCACATGGGGGGCACCCACTCATTTCTTTATTGTTTTCTTTTACTCACCCATGTGACCCACGATGCAACCTATACTTTTTCTTTTCTTTACACTCTTGTTCCCCACTTTCTTTATTATATATATATATATATATATATCTCTCTTTTTATTATATTATATTAAAAAAAAAAAATCTTCATCTCTCCTCCGTTTGATTTCCAACTCCATTATTTTTATTTTTATTTATTTTCTCCAAACCACTTTCCTTATTTCCTCCATCTTTCATTTTTTGATTTCAAATATATTTTTATTATTTTTTCTTTATTTTTCTTTCACATTCTTTTTAATCTTTTTCCAATTCCCTTCATACCATATAGCTTTGCACACCAAATCATATTTTATTCATCTCAGGGATCAACCCCGATCACAATTTTACACAAAAAAAAAAAAAAAAAAACCAACAAACAAACAAACCACCACAACACACCCGCACCCATAGTGGGATTTTTCTTCTCTACTCTGCTGCAGGTCTCTTCTTCTTGCTTTTCTCTTGGGTGTCCCTTACCGGCGCTGCCTCCATACTACCCACTCCACCGAGCACGTTCACTCCACCCTGCTCCTCCACTACAGCATATGGTGGACCTCCAAATCGGAACATCACGGTGGCCTTCCGCTTCAGCTCCTTATTTTCCGCCTTCAGCACACTTATCTCTGCTCGCGCATCCTTATACATGCGCTGGAGCAGAGCCAGTTGGCCGTTTAAATGCTGCACCTCATTTGTCCTACTCTGCAGCCGGTGCGACAAGTTTGTGACTGCCGTCATCGTCTCCACACAGGACTTCAAAGTATACTGATTGGCATCAATGTCAGTTTGCACTGCCATTTTTTGCTCCACAGACCGCATAGGAAAGTTCAACGGAGCAAACCCTGGGGCGCTTGGTTGAGGTTCACTGGCCCCCGCACTAGTTATCTCTCTTGTTGACTCGTTAAGGTCTGGAAAGAGAGTGAGCAGACCACGGGAAGACGAAGCCATTTGCTGGACAACAGAGTGTTACAGAGTGTCTCTCTCAGAAATCTCTCTCAGAAAACAGAGTGTTACCGAGTATCTCTCTCAGAAATCTCTCTCAGAAAACGAAGAGTTTTTTCAGAGTTTTTCTAGCAGGTTTTTGTCTCTGCTTCCAAGCCTCAGCCTCCGCTTCGGTTTATAAAGACCATGACAAAGAGGCCGACACGCGTTCTGTCGATCACGTGCATCGCCGCGTGTCTGACGCACCTTTTGATGGCACGCCTTTTGAAAACATGGGCACGCCTTTTGATGGCACGCCTTTTTATGGATTGGGCACGCCTTTTGATGGCATGCCTTTTGAAAGATTGGGCACACCTTTTGAGGGTGCGACTTTTTAAGGGTCCGACAAGACTCTGTAAACTGTCCCGACATTGATTCCGGTTAGCTCCTTTATGGGTCCGACAAGACTCTGTAAACTGTCCCGACATTAATTCCGGTTAGCTCCTTTATGGGTCCGACAAGACTCTGTAAACTGTCCCGACATTGATTCCAGTTAGTTTCTACAAGGGTCCAGCAAGACTCCGTAAACTGTCACCACAACTGTCACAACATTGTCTGCTACAACGGTCCGACATGACCCCATAAACTGTCTTCTACATCGGTCTGACACCGCCATCCAGTGTCCTCTATACCGTTACGACACCACCATACAGTGTCCTCTACATGGTTGACACCCCCATACAGTGTCCTCTACAACGTTATGACACCACCATCTAGTGTCTTCACCAATGGTCTGACACGACCATACAGTGTCTCTTATCCTCTTTTATTTTTATGTATTTTCTTGTTTTGTTACTCTCTCCAAACTCAAGTTGGTTAGTTCATATCCCCCTTGAGTTTGCGGGGGGGGGGGGGGCTGTTAAAATCAACCTACTCTCCACCTACTTCACCCACTTAAACCTACTCCACTAAACCTAACCCACTACACCACTACCACCTCACCTACTCCACTAAACCTAACCCACTACACCACTACCACCTCCACTTCACCTACTCCTTACCTACTACACACTCACCCTCTTCTATATATAGGAATCATGAATCACTGTAATATATATCTATACATCAATCAATAATACAATTCTCTATTTCTCTTTATACATTAAATTTTCTACATGAGGTATACAAGCCCGACTCTCAAACGCATTTAAAGAGTACAAAACATGGGAATATAGCATTTACATAAGCTCTAAAATATGATGTATAATGGCCCTAAAACAAGAAAACATCTCAGTATATGCGTGTAGTGGACCTCAAAACTCAAAGCTAAGCATGGACATTGAACTACAAGCATGCAAAACAAGTATCATTCGACCATGAGACCCAAAAACAGAGCTAAGGTAATCCAAAATATGCACAAAATCAGTTTAAGGCATGGCCAAAAAGTGCTAAAATCAAGGGTCAACAAAGCATGCAAAGAAAGCTAGTGAACCATGAGTTGTACTACAACTATATGAAGCATATGAGAGCTCACCAAACCAGCCAAAAAAAGAAGTATTTCATGCCAAAATATGCCCAAAAACTCACTGAAACTCAGTCAATGCATGCAAGAATGATAGGCTCCTTTGGAAGGCCACGCAAGGGGTTATTCTACACATGCATGATGGACACACAAAATGGAAAAACTACCTCTGGAAAGAGGTTATGAGGGTCCTAAAACCCACCAAAAAGGTCCTGAAATTAGTCTAGGAAGCATGCAAGTGAAAGCCCCTTTGAAAGGCCTTGAATAGGATTGTTCTACACATGCATAATAGACACTTATTATGGCAAAATGGGCTCTGGACAGAGCCTATGTAGACCTTAAAACTCACCAAATAAGGCCTGAAATATGGTTTTGAAACATGCAAGTAGGAGCCCCTTTGGAAGGCCAACAAAGCTAGTAAACAAATCAAGGGGTGAGAGGGTCACCCCTCTCTGATTTTAGGGCTTAAAAACACATGTTAGCCACTAAAAATCCGCTGGATTTCAGTGGCTAAAAGGCTCTAATGCATAGCCCTAAACATGAGGAAATGAAGCATGCAAAGGGGGAGATGACCCCAAACAGAAAAAATGTCTTAAACAAACATGTTTATAAGCTCAAAACAAAACTTTTTTCAGTTTATGACAAAACTCAGAAATGCTTGCAAATAAGGCTAAAGAATGAAGCAAAATAAAGCTACAAAGAGGGAAATGGTGACTTATCCTTGTAGCAAAGCAATGCAGCAAGTTCTGGACCAAGAAAGTGAGCCCTCAACCTCTGAAAAATAGCTCCAAGGTCCTTAGGATGGTAGTGGAGGTGTTGTGCTTGGAGGTGTAGTGCAAATGGCCAAGAACCATGGAGCTATGGAGCTTGGATGTAGAGATATAGAGGGAGAGTATATGTATGCCTCAGCCAAAAATGTTCAACCCTTGCAAATAGAGAGGAGAGCCTCTCTTATAGAAGAAGAGGTCCAAGGCTTCTTGGAGAAGCCTCAAGCAAAGGGACCAAGCTTCTAAAAGAAGCGAAACCAAAAGGGTCAAGCTTCTTGAGGAAGCTAGACCAAAGGGGTCAAGCTTCCTCAAGAAGCTTGACAAAAGGTCAAGCTTCTCTTAGAAGCTAAGCAAAAAGGGCCAAAGCTTCCTTAAGAAGACAAACAAAAGGGTTAAATCCCGGAGGAAGGGGCAAATGCCTCCCAGCTGGCATAGCTGTATGCAACTCAAGAAGGCCAAAAAGGAGATGGCTGGCCGACCAGTTCAAGTGGTCAGCCGACCACTTTCCCTGGTCGGTCGACCGGGGGTCAAAAGGGTCAACAAGAAAAGGTGGTCGGCCATGCCAAAAAGGTGGCCTCCTAGGTGAATGCAACACAGTAGTGGTATGGGAGACCAGAAAATATGGCTCAAAAGTAAGGGAGACCAAAGGGTCAAAAGGGTCAAGCACCAAAGGTGGTCGGCCATACCAAATAGGTGGCCTCCCAGATGAATGCAACACAATGGTGGTATGGGAGACCAGAAATTATAGCCCAAAAGTGAAGGAGACCACCTCTCTAACAAGAAAATCGGGCGGCGAAAAGAAAAGTGGTCTCCAAGAAGAAAAGGTGGTCTCCCACCATAGTACCACCTTTCTAACAATGAAACTAGGGTCCATGACAAAAATGAACCCTAACCGATGCAAAACGAGGGTTCGGGGGCCAAAACGCGCAGTCGGGCCCCCCGAAAATTGACTGTTAAGGGCCGGAAGTGGCGTGCGACCCCAAAGGTGGTCTCCCAGGCCACAGTGTCCCTCTAGGGAGAGGAAACAAGGTGTGTGCTAAAAATCAGAGCAAACGGAGGTAGTTAAGCGGTCCAGAACCGAGGCGCGCAGCCGACGGCTCCGAAAATCAGAAACTGGTCTCCAAACGGGAAAAGTGACCTACGACCACGAAACGTAGCCTACGGCCATTGAGAGATGGTCTATGAGACCTCTTCCTCCCTTTGGGAAGAGAAAACGGAGAAAACAGGACCTGGTTCGCAAACCGAGGCAAAGCACAAAAGAGCCCCGAAGTCCGGAGGCAAGGCTTTCAGTCGAGACGTCGAAACCTCAGAACGAGCACAACATGCGTCATCACCGAGCGCTCAATCGATGACGTCTGAGTCTTAAGGTCGGTCAAAAATGGGGTGTCTACAAGAATATTCAACTAAAGAATATGTACTTTATCTTCTACTCCTGAACTTTTGTTGGTCAATTGACAACTTAGTCTATGGGGGAGAATTCTTTCAAATAGGTGTTGTAAATGTAATGCAGTATAGGATACTGTTCTTTATGGTGCACTGTTTGTGCCTTATCTATTTTTGGTGTGTATTGAGACTTGCCCGGTTCAGTTTGTGTGTTAGTGGACTATTAGCAATAGGGATGCACTAATGGGACAGTTAGAAGGATGGCAGCTCCTTCATGTTCCTGTGGTATGCTCAGTGGGAGTTTTCTTTTATGTGTTACGCTATAGGATTTAGATTTTTTTCGGTAAGCTTTAAATAATTATTGAAACACGGTTCTTACTGAGTCGGTGATGTCTACAAATATCAATTGAGTGAAGTAAATAAATCTTTGGTAAAGCTTGAAAAATGGAGGAAATTTTTCAATACATTGTCAATGAAATGGCCTTGTAAGTTGAACATGATTGAAACTGGGAAGTAGTATCTCTATAGCTCCCTCAGATTTCTTCGCCATATATTTCAACCCCCATTGCTTTCTTTCACTTGTTGATTCGTGGCATATGGTTGCTTCTATTTCTTCTCCCAACTCCTCTCATACCCAACTAGTAATGATGAAATCTATATCGAAGTAAGGATAGTACAGAGGATTAAGTTAGGTGTAGAGCAGATTTTCTCCACCATGCTAGTGTGCAATAACATCGTGCATAATATATCTTTGAACATAATCTTATGCTGCCACATGACTGCCCAAACAATTTTCAACTGTGAAAG
The DNA here is from genome assembly GCF_055761805.1 of Camellia sinensis. NCBI lineage: Eukaryota > Viridiplantae > Streptophyta > Magnoliopsida > Ericales > Theaceae > Camellia > Camellia sinensis. The sequence continues at coordinate 64,804,472 of NC_138968.1, read as the reverse complement.
TCCCCCTTGTGTCTTGTTACTATCTTCCAGAATTAAAAAATTGCCCAGTTGAAATAGCATTCCAAGATTTCTAATCTGTCAATAGCTTCCCTTGTGAGACAATCTAAGGACCACTAGTGCTTTCATTAAACCATTTGATGATAATCCCGGACTGTCACTTTTGGCCAACGACTGTTGAAATATTGGTATAATTGTATAAGATTATTGAGCCTTTGTTAGGGTTCTCCAAACTCTGCTTTTCCTAAATTTCCAAGGTTAAGTGGTTTTGGAAAAAGGTGAATATATGTTTCTTTCTGAATTCTTGCCGTTCCTCTAATAGCTATTTTGGCTCAGATTTCTTGCTGTAGAAGCATTAAGTTTTCATTTGGTATATTTTTTTCTATGAAGATGAAGTAGTAACAAAGAAACAATTAATCATCCGAAAAGTTAAATATTGTGAAGCATGTTGGAGTATGTGAATACAATTTGACAAGGGATAATAGAACAATTATAACAACATGAAAATATGATTCTCTCATTATTTGTTAAATATAGTGGGTCCAAAACATATGCATAATTTTATTACATGAATACATATAGGAAGTAAAACAAAGCTCAGTTCAATAAAAATTGTTTGAGATCAATTTCAAAAATAAACAAGTCAAGTTAAATTTTCCAAGTCAAATTTCAACAACTTACTACCTAGCTCGACTCATTCGCAGTTAACTGACAATTACTAGAGATACCACCACCATTAAGATCATGAAATGATTCCTCTTATGCTATTTTTCTAAGAAAAGTAGTCTCTCTCTCTCTCTCTCTCTCTCTCTCTCTCTCTTATCGACATAGTAATTAAATTATTCATACTCTCCTGCCATTTTTCTTCCTATAAAAATACCTTCCTCCCAACAACAAGAATTAGACCATTAAGGGGTCTGAAATTATAGCAGAAAATGGCCTGAGAACCGAGAGCTTTCGCTACAAAGACTACAACAATAGAAGGGTGTTCTTGAGAAGCTATCCTCTTCAATGTGGAGGCAAAGATGAAGAAATGTAAAGGAGGTGATGCAAAGAAGCCCATAAAGAAGCTAATTGTATCAATTTTCCACCGGGGAAAAGGAATGGTTCTGGTCTTGACAAGATTCAAGCACAAGATCAAATTATTACTCGTCTTTCTATTGGCTTTAAACCTCCACCTGCCTTAATTTCAACTTAAGACCTTTGTTCATCTGCTTCAACTCGTCTACAACTTACAGTTTTTAACTTGATGTACATCTATAGACTATATATTCATGAGAATATACTACTCTATGGCTACCTCTCCTACCATCAAAGCAAAATGAGTATTGATTGAACAACTAAAACGGTTCTATCATACTGGCTTATTGTACCCTTAATAAAGCAAGCTTTTTTTGAAGAAAAAACAATTTCAAGTAAGGCTCATATTAGATTCGTCATCAATGGTTCAGGGAATCAGGCACATTAGCCCTGAAATATTTTCTAAGAAAGGGGAGGAAAATGCATGACATAATAAAACAAAGTAAACATGTTCACAAAGTACAATTCACATGACTCATAAAGTGTCAACAGAATAAATAAAGTGACTGCATCCATGAGTGTCATATTTCCTATCAAGGCATTTATCTACTAAAATATATCTTTCCATACACCTTGGTGTGTAGGTGGAGATTTTAATGAAATTAAATCTGTGGGTGATAGAGTGGGATGCTCAAGAAGGGAAAGGGGTATGAAGGACTTCAATGAATTCATAGATAGATGCGAGCTGACTGAGTTACAAATGCTGGGGAGGAAATTTACCTGGTGTAATGCATTTTATGGAAATAAATGGAGCAAAATAGATAGATTTCTGCTTAGCCCCGAGTGGATTGAAAGATTCAAGCTTAATCTTTGGGGATTACCTAGACTCATGTTTGATCATTGTCCTCTACTTTTATTGGAAGAGGTAAGGGACTGGGGGCCCAAACCTTTTAAATTCTCAAATGCCTGGTTGTTACATCCTAGTTTTGCTTCCCATCTTGCATCAGTATGGAAAGAGACTCGAATAAAGGGCAGAGCAGGGGCAATATTGCAAAGGAAATTACATGTATTAAAGTCAGCACTAAAACAGTGGAGCAAAGAGGTGTATGGAAATGTGCCAGAAAAACTGAAAGTAGTTGAGAGTGAGTTACACTCCCTGGATGTAGTGGCTGAAGACAGGCCGTTGGTGGAAGCAGAGCTGCAGTTAAAAAGAGAGATTAGAAGTGAAACGTGGAGGCTTAACAGAATGTTAGAATGTTGGAATGGTCATGGCTGCAAAAGTCTAGACTAGAATGGAACCTAAAAGGGGACAGGAACACTAGATTTTTTCATGTGATGGCTAGCAATAGGCAGAATGCTCTAAACTCTATTTTAGTTGATAAGCGAGTGGTAGAGAATCCAACGCATGTGAAGTATGAGGTTTGGGCCCACTTTAACAGGCATTTTTCAGAAGAATGGAGGAGTAGACCTATAATAACTGGTGATTTCAAGAATGTTAGATGCAGTAATTTTTTTCAGCAATTGGAAGTAGAGTTTTCGGAGGAGGAGACATGGGCTGCAGTAAAAGAGTGTGATGGGAATAAAGCACTAGGTCTAGATGGGTTTAACTTAATGCGCTTTCAAAAGAACTGGAAGGTGTTTAAAGAAGAGGTGATGTCTTTTATGAAGGAGTTTCACAGTTTGGGTCGTTTGTCATATGGGATGAATAGCTCTTTTATCACATTAATACCCAAGAAGGCCAACGTTGGTCATCTAAGTGACTATAGGCCTATAAGCTTGATTAGGTCAATGTACAAGATTTTGTCTAAAGTTCTTGCAAGTAGACTTAAATCAGTTATGTCAACGATGGTCAGCTAAGGATTTTGCTTCTTTACTTAATTATAAGATTCAAAGTTTACCTTTCAAATTCCTTGGTCTCCCTTTGGGTACTTCACCAAGTAGAAAGAAGTCTTGGAAAGCTGTTATAGATAAGGTCAAACTCAGGCTTGCTGGCTGGAAAAGGAGGCTCCTCTCTTTTGCTGGCAGATTGACTCTAATCAAATTAGTGTTGTCTAGCTTGCCTGTATATTATTTATCACTCTTTAAGTTGCCGGAAGGAGTTGCTAAGGAAATAGATAAAATACAAGCAGCCTTCTTGTAGGGAGGCACAAACTTGAAGAGAAAAATCCACTTAGTGCAATGGAACGAGGTGACCAAGAGCATCAATCAAGGTGGGTTGGGAATTAGGCGAATCAGGGAGGTTAATGCTTGCTTATTACTGAAGTGGTGGTGGAGATTTGCCAATGAAAAGGAGGCACTATGGAAGAAGGTAGTGTGTAGTAAATATAATATTGCTGTTGATGCTTGGTTTCCAAATCAATCTAATGGCACTAGATGGTCAAAGCTATGGGGTGATATTTTAGCAATGGCAGAGAAAAGAATCAATCTTGTTTAATTTTTTGTTAACAATTTTCAAATTAAAGTAGGAGATGGGAATAGCGTGAGATTTTGGCATGATAAATGGTGTGGTGGAATTTGTCTTAAGGAGGCTTTCCCTAGACTTTACTCCCTTTCCATTGTTAAGTATGGCTCTCTCAAGTTTTTTGTTGATAAAAAGTTTGCTCTGAGTTGTGGGATCTCATTTAGATGAACTCTGTTTCTGTGGGAGGGTGAGGAGGTATCTAGACTCACTGATGTGTTAAGAGCAGCTCCTGCTTTATGTTTGGGTGAAAAAGATAAACCATTGTGGCTAGCATGTCAAACTGGTCAGTCCTTTGTTGCATCTCTTTACAGGCATATTGAATTGGGATTTGGTGTTAGTGTGAGGTCTAGTAGATTGGTGTGGATTAATTATCTTCCACCCAAACTTCAATTTTTTGGGTGGTTAGCTTGAAAACATAAAATTAAAACGTCCGTCTTTCTTCAAAGGATTGGAGTTCTAGGTGAGGAAGCATTCACTGTCTGCGTCTTTTGTAAATCTGAGGCTGAATCTGCTGCTCATGCATTTATTTATTGTCCCCTGGTTTGGAAGGTTTGGACTGGCCTATTGCAGTGGTGGGGATCGATTTGGGTGGTGCCTGGTTCGGTTGAGTGCTTGTTGTATTTGTGGGATGGTTCTTGCTTCATGAAAGCTGAAAGAAGGATTTGGAAAGCTATACATTTAATTGCGCTTCGGTCCATTTGGAAACATCGGAATGATTGCGTGTTTAAAAATGTTCACCCAGATATGGAGGAGCTGCAGGAGTTAATTATTATCCATCTAGCGATTTGGTTGAAGGCCTATTCGAAGCACTATTAGTTTTCTATTAATGACTTCCTGCAAAACATTTGGCAGATCAGAGTTTGTTTAACAGGCAGGGCATGTTGAGGTATTCAGTGTTTCTAGTCAGATTTAGGTGCAACAGCAACCAAGTTCTTTTGTAAATGCACTGGGCTTGACTCTGTTTCCTCCTGCCTGTGCAACAGCAGTGGTTTTGCTCCTTCTGGTTTTGCTCCTTCTGGTTCATATCAGCTTTGTTTGCTAATTGGGTTTTCTGAACAGGTTTTGCTCCATTTGCTCCATTCTGTTTGTTCTGTTTCTGAATCGGGATGCTGTTGTGAAGTTTCTACATCTTGTGTGCTCTCGTGGTTTTGCTGTTGGTTTTGCTCTGTGGTTCTGCTGCTAGGCTGCTATGCTGCTGGTCTGTTTGGTGCTTGGCTTAAAGTTAGCTTCTTGTTACACTATCTTGTTCTTGCTGGTTTGGAGTCCATTTTTAAGAGTCCATTTTTGTGCATTTTTCTGAAGTTGGGTTTTTGAGTTTCATTCTTTTTGTTTCCCTCAGATTCTGGTTTCTCTTCGTTGGTCTCTCACCAACTAGGAGGTTGGAGCTTTTTAGCTCTAAGCTCCTCTTTATTGATGTAATTTTCATACTTTGTATGTGTTTATCATCAATAAAGCCTTTTCTTTTGCAGATAAAAAAAAAAAAAGATACACTAACAAGACAAATGCTTCTATAATTTGTAATTTTCTTTCCATGGGAATGTTGCGCAATGGGTAATTCCCACGAGACCAGCAATATGATTGTAGAAAAACAAAGCCTACCTATTCTAGCTTCCTCCCAAATGAAACCTCGGAACCTACAAGATGCATGTCTCATTAGAATGCAAGTCAATTCACTTACTATCAAAATCAGAATCACATAATTAACTCCTATTGTCAGCACTTCTAAAATCAGAAGCTTTAAAAAGCAAAGATAGAAAGGAAAAAAATCATAGCATATGAGCATAATATGACTAACTCCTATTGTCAGCACTTCTACAAATGAAATCTTACACCACTGTCGTTGATAGCCTCATTTATAAAATTGATCAACTCCAAACATATATATAACAGATAGTTGGAAGACACAAATCACTTGCAAGTCTGGTAAAAGAGAGTTAAATACTGTGCCCTTCAAAAGACCAGGGAAACCCAATTTTATACAAGATAATCAAACATCAAAATAGAACAGATTTACTTAAAGAAGAGCACTTTACGTAGTTTTTTGCTGAAGAAGTGCTAGAAATTTTATCTTCAAATAAGTGCAGGAACAAATCCCTTACATCACTACTATAAGAACTGAATTGAAATTAAAGAGCGCTGACTGGAAATCCAGCCCATAAAATACATATATATATATATATATATGTATATCAGAGCATTTTAAAATGACAAAAGATTAGAAATCAATTCCTCAAATTATCATTGACAATTGCATTACCATATTTGAATGCCCGTGAATTGTTTTTTTTTTCTTTTTCTTTTTTTTTTGTTTTTTTGTTTTTTTTGTTTGTTTTGTTTTCCTTCTTTTTTCCTCCAAACTACCAAAAAATAAAAAAAATAAAAATTATTGCAATAAATTTAAAAGAGGCAAAATGTGAATAATTAAAAAATAAGGAGGTAGGGCATAGGCTGAGGTAGGTACTGTTAAAAATAAAAATAAAAATAAAAATAAAAATAAAAAAACTATTATTTGGTTTTCTCTTATTTTTTAAAAACTAATTTTTTTCGGATTTTTTTTTTGTTTTAATGAATTTTTTAATATATTTTATGCAAATTTTACTTTTTAGATACACCTAATTTATATATAATATAATATTTGTGAACTTTTTTTTAAAAAAAATTACTAAATAACAAAAAAATATGTAAAAATTTAGTACATTTTCATATTTTTGTGTTTTCATTGATTTTGTTAGGATGAAATACTAATAAATTCTAAATGTGATCTTGTGAATTGTTTAATCCTTCCTTTTTTCTTATGAACCCAAATGTCTTATTAAAGTGAAAATTACACAAAAGGGTAGTCACTTACATATTTGAGTTTAATTTTCTTAGGATAAAAGTGCGTTTCCCTAAATGTAAAATTACATATTTGGGCAATTCACATTATAAAGGGTTTAAATTTTCCCTCCTAGAACAAATCCTACATTACGGGAAAAAAAATGTAATACTCCAATAATATAACATTCTAATGTAACATCCAATGTAAAACACTAAAAAACTCCTTGATGCATTTTTTCCAAATGTAACAATGTAATTCTCAAAAAAAAAAAAAAAAAAAAAAACTCATTAGTGTACTTGTTTTTCAAACGTAACATTCCAATCAATGTAATCCCAAACGTAACACTCCAATGTTGTAATGCCCCCAAAATATAATACAACAATCCATTTCATAAGATCTATGGACATAATAAAATGATCTACTTCATTCATCAGAGTTTCGATTACAAAAATGGAATTACTTGCATTTTACATTCATTTTGAACCTACAGCATGTAGTTCAAATTAACGATAACAAAATAAATGCCCTACAGGCTTACATCTTTCCAAGATATCACTTGGTTATAACAAAAGAAAGAGTCCTAAGCTCTATACAAGTTAAGCTCTTGGCTTCAATAAACATTTAAGCACAAATATAACAAAAATGGGGCCTTCAGCTCTGAATCCTCCCAAGCTATGTCCTTGGAGGTGGTATGTCACCAGTACCTGAAAGTGTTTTCCCAAGTAGGATGAGCTAAAGACCAGTAAAGATAAACTAACACAGTATATGAGGTTTAACTAAGATATAAGTGTCAAATATGTTTCATAATCATGATCAACTTACATTCTTTCCCTAACCATTCAATATAGATGACCATATCTAAATCCATTTCCGTTCATTCAGTTTAGGTTAATCCATTAACCAAGTTCGTTATTATCTAATCAACCAAAATGAGATTACAACTCAATGGTTCACAATTCAATACATTCATCACTCCAATACTTCTATTTTGCCATTTTGCGGAACTCCCATCTGAGGGAATTGACACCCATATATATACAAGATTTCTGGACTTTCACCCTAGACACTCCGGCCAAGTTAATTTTAAATGGAGTCCATCCCCTATCGCTTCCCAAACAGTGGAGTACATCCCCTTTCTTCTCCAAACAATTATACATATACAATGTATTAAAATACCGTCATATACAATAACCATCCACAATACATATTAATCATATCGTCATATTCAATGACATAATTTAAATGATAGGTTTCAATTTACCTAATCCTCATGCAATTTCTGCAGCAATCATTGCTATCCTCTACTGATAGCCCAAAATAGATATTTCTAGACAGACGCACAACTTTTAAACAGATAATTTATCAAATTTCCATAGGTGAGTGATTTAACAAATCCAACTACACCATTCATTCACATATCCTTTCAATTTCACATTTCCCATATCAATTTCATTATTTATACAATTTGGTTATCCAACTCAAATTAGGGCAAATTTCTGCCTTTTTCAAATATCAACCCAAAGGCTAAATTTCACCATTTTAGCGCTAGAGAATCTCATATACAAGCCCCATAGTCATTTTGTAAAAACAACATGGAAAACCCCTCTTTCAATTTTGAATTCAAACTCTAACTTTACTCAAACCCTCCCAAATCCCACCATTTATACAAAGTAACAAATACCTAGGTTAAAAACCATATTAAGGTGTAGAATGTCCCTACCTCAAAGAGAGAAGGTGAGCCAAGCGAGAATGGAACTTCAAAAGTGACGAAACCAACTTCTACTCGGATGAAAATGGAGATCTTGAGAAGCTCCACCTTTTTGTCAAAGGGAGTAGGGTGAGAAGATCAAAGGATCTAGGCCAAAATGTAGAGAGAGAAAGAGTGTGTGTTTTAGAGAGAGAGGCTCTCAACTTCAGGGTTTTGGCTGAAAAGAAATGAAAAAGTGATGTAGAAAGTGTTTTTCATGATCTGATATACGCGTAGTCCGCTCGAGTGGAGAGTTTGACGCTCGAGCATCAGACACAAACTTATGTTTCGCTCAAGCGCAAGCAAGGAGCCGCTCGAGAATGGAATACACACCTCTAGTATTTTTTTTGCAGATGATAGACCAGCCGCTTGAGCTCAAAAAAGGACGCTCGAGCACCAACCCGATCGAGCATAGGAAACGCCGCTCGAGCGTAAAAGGCACTCCTCCAGTACTTTTGCAAACGTGCAAAGTATTGAGAGTTTGCAACTCCCGCTCGAGTGCAAGATAGTCCGCTTGAGCGGAGGACCAAAATTTACATATTCCGCTTAAGCAAAAGACCAAAAATCTGGGTAACACAAAGTTTGAAAACTAAGTAACCCACCTGTTCCAATACACCGGCCACAACCACCCAAAGACCAATTTCAAAGGTATACAAGGGAAGAAGGAGATGCACAACAATACAAAGGCACAAAACCCGAGTCCGGAACATTACAAGAGTCAGGTCAAAACTGGGATTGCTATAACCTCCTCCCCTTAAAGAATTTTGTCCTTGAAATTTACAAATAGTTTCAAAATCAAGTATAGCTAATTCCCAGAATGATTACAAATCAATACTCAATGCTATGACCCATCTACCGGTCATTTATTTTCACCGACTCGATAGACAAGCCCCATATTACAATGAAATTTATAATTTCTTCAAAACATCTACAATGTTTAATCAAATCCAAAATTTTCAAGAGATTTAAACAGTATACACAATGCTTCCAAAGGTGATAAAACACCCATTAATATTTCATATGCTCAAGACATATACAATGCTTGCATAGAATTTATGTTTCCAAAATATCCATAACATATACAATGTTCATACACTTTTCATTATCATGATCGAAATCTCAATCCAAAATTAAATATTAACAAACAAGTCCGGATATTTCTCCCGGACTTCCAACTCACGTTCCCAAGTCGCTTCCTCAACTCCACGATGTTTCCACAAAACTTTGACCAAGGGAATTGTCTTGCCTCGCAAGACTTGGTCCCGTCTATCCAAGACTCTCACCGGTCTTTCCTCATACGAGGCATCATCATCTACCTCTAAGTCGGTCCAATCCAACACGTGCATTCGGCTCGTACTTCCGAAGCATACTAATACGAAATACGTCATGCACCCCGGAAAGTTGTGGCGGCAACGCCAAACGATAGGCAACCTCCCCAATCCACTCAAGAATCTCAAAAGGGCTAATAAACCGAGAGGATAAGTTCCCATTCTTCCCAAATCTCATCAAACCCGGCCTAGGTGATATTCTCAAGAAGACATGATCACCCATTTCAAAGGACAAAGGTCTCCTCCTATGATCGGCATAACCCTTCTGGCGACTCTGGGCTGTAGCCAATCTCTTATGGATAAGTGTCATTTTCTCAGTCGTTTCCCGAACTAACTCTGGACCCAACAAAGGTGCATCACCCACCTTGGCCCAACACACTGGAGATCTACAAGGTTGGTTCTACAAGGCCTCAAATGGTGCCATGCCAATACTCAATTAGAAACTGCTATTGTAGGAAAACTCCACCAAGGAAAGTGTCTCTCCCACGACCCCTTGAAATCAATCACACAACCTCGAAGCATATCCTTAAGGATCTGAATAGTACGCTTGGATTGCCCGTCAATCTGAGGATGATACGTGGTGCTAAAGGTCAATCTAGTGCCCAAGGCACTCTGCAAGCTCTGCCACAACTGAGCTGTGAAATGTGGATCTCTATCCGAAACAATCGTCACAGGCACCTCGTACAACCTCACTATGTCCCTAATATATAAGTTAGCAAGATAGTCTACCGAATCACTCATGCGCATAGGAATAAAATGCGCTGATTTGGTCAATCGGTCAACTACCACCAAAATGGCATCACTACCCCGTTGAGTCCTTGGAAGGCCAACAACAAAATCCATCGTGACATGCTCCCATTTCCACTCGGCTCTAGGCAAGGGTTACAACAAACCCACTGGTCTCTAATGTTCGGCCTTTACTTGCTGACAAGTGAGGCACTTCGGCACGCACATGGCTACATCCTTCTTCATACCCCTCCATCAAAACTGACGACTCAGATCATGATACATCTTTGTGCTTCCCGAATGCATCGCAAGGTGTGAATGGTAAAACTCTCGGAGTACATCCTCTCGACAAGACTCCAGTACAAACAAACGATCACGGTATCTCACACACTGATCAGGATACAATGTCAAGCCCTTCTCTACCTTCCCACTGGAGATCTTCCCCCGGAGAGATTCTACCTCAAGGTCACCCCTCAGCGCTTCTAACACTCGATTCACAAGTGTAGGTTGTGCAACTACTGAAAACAAGGCCGTAGACTCAACAAACTCGCCTAGGTGTAAGTCAAACTTCCCAAGAGCACCCAACATCTCCCATTCCTAAATGGCAATACAAGCCACACTACTAATGGATTTCCTACTCAAAGCATCGGCCACGACATTGGCCTTCTCGGGATGGTAATGCAACTCAAAATCATAATCCTCTATGAACTCCATCTACCTCCTCTGTCTCAGATTCAAGTCTTTCTGTGTAAACAGATACTTCAGACTCTTGTGATCGGAAAATACCTCAAATCTCTCACCATACAGACAATGCCTCCAAATCTTTAAGGCAAATATCACTGCTGCCAACTCTAAGTCGTGAGTAGGGTTGTTCCTCTCGTGAGTTTTCAACTGCCGTGAGCCATAAGCTACAACTTTCCCCCCTTCTATCAATACACAACCCAAACCTTCTCCGTGAGACATCACAATACACTGAATAACCCAAGCCCTCTCTGGAATAATCAAGACTGGAGCGGTGGTAAGTCTAACTTTAAATTATTGGAATGACTTTTTACAAGTCTCACTCCACACAAATTTAACTCCCTTCCTCGTCAACTTAATCAAAGGTGAGGCTAATCTCGAGAAGTTTTTCACAAAGCTCCGATAGTACCCGGCCAACTCTAGAAAACTACGGATCTCAAAGGCATTCTTAGGTTATGCCCAATCTTGCACTGCCTCTATTTTGGATGAATCTACAGTCACCCCTTTCTCGGATAACACATGGCCTAAGAACTTAACTGTTCTCAGCCAAAACTCACATTTCCCAAACTTAGCATATAGCTTGTGGGCTCTAAGTAATTCGAACACTACTCGCAAGTGCTCCTTGTGTTCCTTCTCAGAAGGTGAGTAAATCAAGATATCGTCCAGGAAGACGACCGTAAAATGATCTAAGAACTCTCGAAAGATTTGATTCATCAAGTCCATAAACACAGCTGGGGCATTGGTTAGCCCAAAAGGCATCACAAGGAACTCATAGTGGCCATACCGCGTACGGAATGCCGTTTTCAAGATATCCTTCTCCCTTACCCTCAACTGATAATAACCCGATCTTAGGTCTATCTTAGAGAAGCAACTAGACCCTTTTAATTTATCAAACAGGTCATCTATACGCGGCAGTGGATACTTGTTCTTAATCGTAACCTGGTTCAACTTCCGGTAGTCAATACAAAGTCTCAAGGCTCCATTTTTCTTTTTAGCAAAGAGGGTCAGTGCTTCCCAAGGTGAAGTACTAGGGTGAATAAAACCCTTATCTAGTCATTCCTGGAGTTGAGTCTTCAACTCACTCAACTCAGCTGGTGCAAACCGATACGGTGCCATAGAAATTGGTGCCATGCCAAGCACTAAATCGATAGAGAGCTCTATCTCTTGGTGAGGTGGTAAACTAGCAAGATCCTCGGGAAAGACATCTGAGTACTCACAAACCACTCTTGGTAACTCAATCCGGGCCTCATCACACTCACCACCCTGAAAGCTAGCAAGAAGACAACTAAGCTCACTCCGTCCATGCGGATCATATACCGGGGATAAGACTCTATCCACCTGGTCTCCCAAGAAATAAAAACAATCCCCGCTTAAGGTACACACAGTAACCCTCTGATGGTAGCAATCTATAACAGCCTGGTATGACGATAACCAGTTCATACCCAAAATAACATCAAAACCAGTCATATCAAGCAAAACAAATGCAAATGGAAATTGATGACCGGCGACCGCTATGTCACAACCCTGACACCTTTGTTTCAAAATAACCTCTCTACCAATAGGTGACTCTACACAAATAGGAGACGCTAATTGTGCCAACTCCAATCCCAAAACCGATGTAAATGCAAAAGAAATAAAAGAATGGGATACACCCGTATCAATCAACACACTAGCAACTGAATTGCAAAACAAGAAGGTACCTCTCACTACAGAAGGAGCAAGTACAAGATCTGGCACGGTAACAGCATACACGCGCCCAGTTGGCCTCTGATGAACCTACTCACCCCTCGGAGCATAAGACTGCTACACTGACTGAGCAGAAAAGGCTCCCTAATTGGCCCTCGACGCTTGTACTGATTGTGTAGGCTGGTGACTCTGTGTCTGCCTCGAACCAGACGCACCAGGTGTGCCACCCAACTGTGGGCAAAACCCCTTCAAGTGCCCCGCTTGTCTACACTGATAACAAATGAGTGGCTGGTCTCTGCCCTGACCCTGGCCCTGAGAACGAGCCGAAGATAAAGCTGCTTGCTGCCCTCTTCCCCTCTGTGGGCAAGCTGGAGACTTGTGGTCCAACTGACCACATTTGAAACATGTGATATCTCCTTGACCACCTCTCCCAGATCTGAACTCAGCACTGGAAAGGTAGACCTCGAATGTGCTCCCTGGGACTGCTGAGGATTAGAACCCCTTTGTCTCTTATTGTCCTCTTGGTTATCTTGACTCCTCCTGGAGCCCCTCATCCTCTCCTCCTTTGCATGCATAATAGTCTCAAGATGGGCTACAGCCTCCACAAGGCGCCCATAGTCTCTAATCATGGACCCAGCCACTCGAAACATGAGACCGGTCCTCAGTCTCTTCTCAAACTCCAAACATTGGCGCTCCTCAGTCGCCACCAACTCCGGTGCGAACCTCGACAAACTAGTGAAGGTGGCCTCAAACTCAGCCACTGGTGTATTGAGCTGCACCAATTTGGAGAATTGATCCCTCAACTTCTCCCTTACTAAATACTTGTCCTGAAAAGCATTTACAAAGGCTTCCCAAGTCCCTCCAATGTGGCCCCACGCATACTTCCATCACTGACCCGCATCTCCCTTCAACTAGAAGGACGCCAAGGTCACTCTCAAACCTCCATCTTCGATGCCAAGCATCTCAAACGTCTTCGTCATCTGCTCTAGCCACTCATCAGCCTTTAGTGGCTCCTTGGGATCCCCCAAAAGCTCGTTCGGGTTCGACCAGGAGAACTCCCTTTTCAAAAAGGATGGCCCTATTTCTGCTACTTGGGCCTGGACTTGATTCTCAGCCCTGAGAATGTCCATTAATTCCCTCAAAGCTCCAGCCATTTCACAGGCTAAAGCACCCATGGCCCGTTGACCTACTGGCTCGGCCACATTGGCCTGATCAACTCTCTTCTCCTGCGCCGGAATATCATCCGGTATAGGCACCTCATGCCACCTAGGCCTACCATGCCTACCACCACGACCACGTCCTAACATTCTAATAAAGGTAGCAATAAATATTAGCACATTTACAAATGTGTCGAAACTAATTCACTCATGTCCTAATACGATGGACAACTGTAATTCACTCCACATAATCACACAATCACATAAACACATACAAATTTCCTTCCAAGATAGTGACTATCCTACGGCGTTGCTAGAGTTCTAATTAGAAACAGCAGTGATCAAGTGCTCTTCTAATAAGACTTCCAAAAACCCGTAAACCCAGTCAACATCTTAGGAACTAAATCCCATACCCATATAATCACATAAGCATGTTACCATATAAGCATATAACATCCATACTTGAGTCTCTAACAAACGAGACGACTCCATTGTGGTACTGACCACTTCCCACGTACCCAAAGTATTCAAACCCGGTACGCTCTGATACCAAGTTATAACGCCCCCAAAATATAATACAACAATCCATTTCATAAGATCTATGGACATAATAAAATGATCTACTTCATTCATCAGAGTTTCTATTACAAAAAGGGAATTACATGCATTTTACATTCATTCTGAACCTACAGCATGTAGTTTAAATTAACGATAACAAAATAAATGCCCTACGGGCTTACATCTTTCCAAGATATCACTTGGTTACAACAAAAGAAAGAGTCCTAAGCTCTATACAAGTTAAGCCCTTGGCTTGAATAAACATTTAAGCACAAATATAACAAAAATAAGGCCTTCAGCTCTCAATCCTCCTAAGCTATGTCCTTGGAGATAGCATGTCACCAGTACCTGAAAGTGTTTTCCCAAGTAGGGTGAGCCAAAATCCAGTAGAAATAAACTAACACAGTATATGAGGTTTAACTAAGATATAACTATCAAATAAATGTTTCATAATCATGATCAACTTACATTCTTTCCCTAACCATTCAATATAGATGACCATATCTCAATCCATTTCTATTCATTTAGTTCGGGTTAATCCATTAACCAAGTTCATTATTATCTAATCAACCAAAATGAGACTACAACTCAATAATTCACAATTCAAAACATTCATCACTCCAACACTTCTATTTTTCCATTTTAGAGAACTCCCATTCGAGGGAACCGACACTCATATATATACAAGATTTCGGGACTTTCACCCTGGAAACTCCAGCCAACTTAATTTTAAATGGAGTCCTTCCCCTATCTCCTCCCAAACAGTGGAGTACATCCCCTTTCTTCTCCTAAACAGTTATACATATATAATGTATTAAAATATCGTCATATACAATGACCATCCATAACACATATTCAATGTCTCAATCATACCGTCATATTCAATGACACAATTAAATGATAGGTTTCAATTTACCTAATCCTCATGCAATTTCTACAACAATCATAGCTATCCTTCACCGATAGCCCAAAATGGATATTTCTAGACAGACACACAATCTTTTAGACCGATAATTTATCAAATTTCCATAAGTCAGTGATTTAACAAATCCAACTACACCATTCATTCACATATCCTTCCAATTTCACATTTCTCATATCAATTTCATTATTTATACAATTTGGTTATCCAACTCAAATTAGGGCAAATTTCCCCATTTTTCAAATATCAACCTAAAGGCTAAATTTCACCATTTTAACACTAGAGAATCTTATACACAAGCCCCATAGTCATTTTGTAAAAACATCATGGAAAACCCCTCTTTCAATTTAGAATTCAAACTCTAACTTCACTCAAACTCTCCCAAATCCCACCATTTATACAAAACAACAAATACCTAGGTTAAAAACCATATTAAGGTGTAGAATGTCCCTACCTCAAAGAGAGAATGTGAGCCAAGCGAGAATGGAACTTCAAAAGTGACGAAACCAACTTCTACTGGGATGAAAATAGAGATCTTCAGAAGCTTTACCTTTTTATCAAAGGGAGTAGAGTGAGAAGATCAAAGGATCTAGGCCAAAATGTAGAGAGAGAGTGTGTGTTTTAAAGAGAGAGGCTCTCAACTTTAGGGTTTTGGCTGAAAAGATGTGAAAAAATGATGTAAAAAGTGCTTTTCGCGATCTGATATACGCGCCGCTCGAGCGTCAGACACAAACTTATGTTCTGCTCGAGCGCAAGAAAGGACCCGCTCGAGCATGGAATATACACCTCCAGTATTTTTTTGCAGGTGACAGACCAGCCGCTCGAGCTCAAGAAAGGATGCTCGAGCGCCAACCCGCTCAAGTGTAAGAAATGCCACTCGAGCATAAAAGACACTCCTCTAGTACTTTTGCAGACGTGCAAAGTACTGAGAGTTTGTAACTCCCGCTTGAGCGCAAGATAGTCCGCTCGAGCGGAGGACCAAAATTTACATATCCCGCTCGAGAGCAAGAATGACCGCTCGGGCGGAAGACCAAAAATCTGGGTAACACAAAGTTTGAAAACTAAGTAACCCACCTGTTCCAATGCACCCACAACCACCCAAAGACCAATTTCAAAGGTATACAAGGGAAGAAGGAGATGCACAACAATACAAAGGCACTAAACCCGAGTTCGAAACATCACAAGAGTCGAGTCAAAACCGGGATCGCTATAAATGTAACACACACAAAAATACTAAAAAATTCCATAACGTAATTTTTCTAAATGTAACACTCATAATTTGAAATTATACATTTCCTCAAAGCGTACTGAGGAATTCTTGTACTCCTTTTGGAGTTGTTTGAAGAATCCCACATCCCTTTGCAATGGTTTGAAAAATCCCATATCCTTTTTTTGGAGTGTTACATTGGATTGTTATGTTTGAGAAAAGTACACCAAGGAGTTTTTCTTGTGTGTTATATTGGAATGCTACCCTAAGAAATTTTTTTAGAAAGTGTTATATTGGAGTGTTACGTTTAGAAAAAGTGCACTAAAATTATTTTTTTTGAGTGTTATATTTGAATAGTTTGAAATTAAAAATTTGTCCAAAGTTTACTAAGGGATTTTTGTATTCCTTTTGAAATTTTTGAATAATCTCACATCATTTTGGAAAGTTTGAAAGATCCCATATTTTGAGTCATTTTTGTACTCCTTTGAAATGTTTTTCAAATAAAAAAGATTCCTATATAAAAATTGTCACGCCGCAAAAAAAAATATGACAGACCCATCTCATTTGTGGAAATAGAATTAAAGCAACATGCTTTCATTCATCAGAGTTAATATGCAAAAAAGTGACACATGCAATATACATTCATAAATGTCCTATCCTGAATCTACAGCATGTGGTACAGGTAGTAATATGAAATGAAAGTTAAACAAATATTCATATGCCCTAAAGGCTTACATCTTTCCAGGGTCGTGCCTGGTTATAACAAAAGTTGATAAAAATCCAATATAAGTAAAGCCCTTGGCTTAAGTCAAAACGATAACATAATAAACAAAATAAGCCTTTAGCTCAAATTTCTCCCAAGCTATTGTCTTGGTGGAGGTATGTCCCCAACACCTAAAAATGGTTTTCCCAAGTAAGGTGAGCCAAAGCCTAGTAGAGACAATTTAACACAATATATGAATCTTAATTTCCTTTTTTATCTCAGTTCATTTTATCTCAATTCATGAGTTATTTCCATTTTTCACAAACAACCAAACTGAGGGTACAACTCAAAGGTTTTCAAACAATATAGTCATCACATAGACACTTCCATTTGCCATTTTACAGAAATTTCGTTCATGGGAATCGGCACCCATGTATACACAATGTTTCGGGACATTCACCCTGGACGCATAGGCCAGCTTAATTCAATGGAGTCCATCTCCTTTATTTTTGCAAATATGGAGTACATCATTTTTCTCGTCCCAGACATCATACATATACAATGTATTACACACAATCATATTCAATGACAATCAATAAAAGATTAGTTTCAATTCACCTAATCCTCCTGCAATTTCTACAATAATCATGCATATCTTTCACCGATAGCCCAAAACAGATATTTTCTAAACAGATATATAATCTTTACAACAGATAATTTGTCCAAGTTCCATAGGTGCGAGATAATACATATCTAATTCCACCATTTATATAAACAGCCATCCAATTTCATATTCCTAATACCAATTTCATTATTTATATAAAATAATTATTTAAGACATTTTAGGACAAAACCCTACCACTTTTTCCCAATCTCACTCCAAATACCAAAATCAACCATTTTAACACAACGCAAACTCATATCTACTCACATAACCATTTTCAATACGTTAATTCGAAAACTCCTCTTTTGATTTTAACCTAAACCCTAGGTTTGTTCAAAATCACAACTGAAAAATCTAGAAATCCCCTAGATGTTGATTTGTGATTATGTATCAATTTTAAGCAGTATATAACAATCTCAATCAAATAATCAAGACAAATCGACACAACGATTTTACGTGGAAAAATCACAATTGGACACCTCCAATTGTGATAAAAAAAACCACGGGCAAAAGCCACAAAACAATCCACTAAAAGACAAAAAGGAATTACACAGGTATACTCTCAATTACCTAGTGAATCTACGCCCGAATTGAACCAACCCCTATGTGCCTCTTCCAACCTCGTCTTCACCTCGGAATTGTCTTGACGATAAGCCACTCCAGAATCCACCAAAGCTTCAGGCTCGAATTCTTCAGAATCCACCGAAGAACAACTCTCTCTTTTGTGTAGAACAAACAAATAATCCTTTGATGTATATTCTTTAAACCATGAGTTGAATACTCAATCAAAACATCAAAGAAAACTAGCAAAATATCTCCAGATATAAACCCTAGAACCTAAGAAGAAGATCTAGAGAGGTCACTCTAGATTTGGACTGAAACACGTATTTATAGAAAACTGTCCCGCGATCTCCGCTCGAGTGTCAGATTGGCCGCTCGAGTGGACCTACGCTCGAGCGCAGAAAGTTCCGCTCGAGCGGGAAAAAACAACATCCAGTATTTTTGCAGGTGAATAAACTTCTGGAACTCAGCATTATCCGCTCGAGCAGGGGAATGTCCGCTTGAGCGGACAGACAACTTTGAATGCATTTTTGCATTTTGCTTCGGCGGTGCTGCCTCTCGACCCCGCCTGGGCGCTGCCCTGGACCAGCCAAGGGACACTGCCCCCTGGACCCCCGCGAGCTGACTGGGAAGCTCGATCCCCATCATAATCAGTGAAGTGGCAATCTTGAAAGAATTAACATCACAAAACTTCTCTGCAAGGCACGATTCGGGTTGGATTCGCATCTAAAAACTCATACCCTCACTAAAATAAAAAGTGCGAAAATAAGTACAACTGAATGGAGTTTTGTCAAACGGGATTGCCAAGAATAAAAACCTAACAACAACAAGTCTCAACATTTATTACCCATCAACAAATAATTAAGTTAAAACTCATAGAAGAGTGGAGATAGTCCCTACCTCAAAGTTAGAAGACGAGCCAAGCAAAGGGGAAGCTTCAAAGACACCGAAACCCACTTTTGTTCAAATGAAAAGAGAGTCCACGACGTGTTCTACCTTTTTAACAAAGGCACAAGGGTGGAGAAATTACTAGATCTAGATAAAAAAGTAGAGAGAATGTGAGTTTTGGAGAGAATCAAAATCTAGGATTTTGAAATGTTTTAGAGTGAGAAAGAGATGAAAAAGTGATGTAAAAATTGGCTGTTACGAACTGATATGCGCGCAGTCCGCTCGAGCATCAAACATAATAAGTTGTTTCGCTCGAGCGCAAGAAGTGATGCTTCAAGCGCAAAATACACACATCTAGTAGTTTTGCAGACGAAAGAACATCGCTCGAGCACGAGAATGGCCGCTTAAGCGCAGACCAGCTCGAGCGTAAGAAATGCCGCTCAAGTGTAGAATACACTCTCCCAGTAGTTTTGCAGACCTGCAAAAGTACTGAGAGTTTGCAAAGCCTACTCGAGTGTAAGAAATGTCGCTCGAGCAGAGGAGAAAAAATCTGGGTGACAAATGTTTAGAAACTAAGCAACCAACCTGTCCCAAACGTAACCACAACAACCCAATAGCTAAATTTAAGGAGATACAAGGGAAATAAGATATATACAACAACATGGAACCAAGAAACAACAACATGGAACCAAGAAACCCGAGTCCAAGATGCAAAAAGAGTTGGGTTAAAACCAGAATCGCTATAAAAATTTATCCCAAATTTGATTATCATAGATTACGTACATTACCTTTCTAGCACAAAAGAAAAAAAAAGAAGGAAACATAATAGAAATAAGGTATAACTATAAATCTAATTTCTAAATAATATATATGAAATCTACATTTCCAAAATCAACAGGACTAATTGGTCTATAAGAAAATTCTTAGAACTAAATGGGTCATCATTCCTTAAAATGAGATTTATAGGTAAATTTTTTATTTTTTTTTATAAATTTTTTCACAAATATTTTACTTTTTAAGTGCATCTAGGTATAAGTGCATCTAATTTTTTTTTTAAAAAAAATTCATTAAAAATAAAAAATATTACAGTGCTTAATTTCCATCCCTAATTTCTTCTTTTCCCACATTTAGGATTGGTTAATATTCAATAATCCAAATACAATTTTTTTTTTTTTTTTTTTTTTTTTTTTTTTGGTTTCATCTTTTAGCTTCATTTCAAAATAGTGAACCTCAAAGAATAATTTGTTTTAAAATTTTGGCCCTATTTGGGAAGGATTATTTGGGCTAAAATAATCAATAAAGATAAAATAGGTTCAAATAGCTAATAAGATAAAATGTCACATCTAATCCATAATCATTTCAGTTTTTGTCTTGCAACCATCAAATCAACTACAAAACCAAGGGTTCATTTGGTTTGGTTTTAAAAGTAATTTTGGAAGATACGTTTTTGAAAAAAGTTTTTAAAATTTGAAAATTTGTTTAGTTGTATATTTTGAAAATAGTTTTGTAGTTGGATTTTTGTAGTTTGATTTGTAGTTTTTTTTTTTTTTTAGCAGAATAGATAGATGTGAGAGAAAAAGTGAATAACTGATGTGTAGGATGTGAGAAAATGAGAGAGGAGAGGAAAATGTAATTGATTAATGTATAAGATGTAAGAGAATGACAGAGGAAATAAAAATGATTGAAACGGTTTTGAGAAAATTGTAAACCAAACAAATCTTGGGTTTTAAGCTCTCAAAAAGTGATTTGAAAACTAAACCAAAAAAGAACTATCTTTCCAACAACACTTTTTTAGCCAAGCTAAAAAGTAAAAAAGTCAACTAAAATAATCAACTTTTAAGTAAGGCTATTTTTAGTGCTAAAATTTATATATATTTACTAAAAACAAGGGAAAACAAAAATTCACTAAATTCAATTATCTCTGGATCTTCTATAGTGGTTCCTTGTGATAAAATGAAAATATTTTGATTATTGAGTTGACCTGAATTTTTTCATGCATGATATATATTGAGCGCCCTAGAAAACGAGTGGTTTGAATTATCGAAATTAAACCGGTAGTTTTCCCTATAGGTCTGTGATGACCAGGTACGTAACCCATCTCGTTCTTCTTTTATTTGTGATTAGCTTACTCGTATTAGAGTGTCAGGGATTAACTTAAGGCCTTGTCGACTGTGTTGGTTTACTGTTTTGAAACCTTCTTCAAATTCTCATATTTATTTTATTCCTGAGTTGAGTTTCACTTGTTTCGAAAGGCATGAGGTTGGATTCCGGGTGTCTCGGGTACAACTGGAGGAATTTCTAGTTGGGAGGTAGAACTGTACTTACGGGGGCTGGGCCGCATGTGCAAAAGAGGGGCTGAACGTGTGGTGAGGAGGGACTGTCGAAGGTGCAAGACTGCTTTAATTGCGCGTGTAGTCACAAGCGTGTGGAGTGGGCCATGTATGAGGGGAAAGAGGCCACACGTGCAGTGAAGGACGTGCCGCACATGCGGCAGAAGGCGCGTACGTCCAGGAAAGTGCTGAGTCCAATTTTTTTTTTTCTTTTTCTTCTCCTTAGGCTGAGTGTATCTTACCTTTTTACACTTCTCTATCTCTCTCCCTCTCTCTCTCTAAAAATATCTTTCCTCTCCATTCTCTCTACAAAACCTCCACCCACCACTATAAACTCTTGATTTCTTCCAATCCGTTGAAATTTTGACTCAAGTTCCTTCATCAAAGTTGGAGAACTCTTCGAGGGCTACATTGTGTGTGGTGGAGATTGGGTTTTATTTTGGGGGTTTCTTCTCTCTTTCCTTCACGAACTTGAGGTAGGGATTGTCTTGGAGTCATATATACATTTTTGCAAGTTATGTTGATTTTGGAACTTTCTCTTGTTGTATTGAACTTGGTTTTGGCTCATGAGATATGGATCATTTTAAAAAGTGGATTTTTACAATGTTTTCTAGAAACTCTTGAGATTATGAGCCATATTGTTGAAGAAGAGTATTGTCTTGGAAAAGCCCATTCAAAATGAAGAGAAGCCTAGTTTAGTGCAAACCCTAGAAATTTGGGGATTTTTTAGAAAATGTTGAGAAGTTATGAAATTGATACTTGGCAAATATTATGATGAACGTACGATTGAGAAACCCCATCCGATGAAACATGAGAACGGTTGGTTTTGTAGCTTGTTGTTCAATATGTTATTGATTAACCTTAAAATGTCTAAGTTAAAAAGAATGTATGAAATGTTGTTTACTCCTCGATATATATATATATATATCTTGTGAAATTACATTGAGAAGAGAAATGGAAATTATGATCACAATGGAAGATTGTGTAGTGGCATTGAGTAACAGAAATTTTGATCACAATGGAAGATTGTGTAGGGAAAATGAGAATGGAAACATTTTTGTAATGCATTGATACATGTTACATTAGCATTCGATATCATTTGATTATTTTGAATTTTGAATTGAGATTTGAAAACTATTGCATTAAGAAAGATATTATTTGTGAAACAAGATCATTTGGATTGTTTTTGGGATAAATACGTTTGGTAAGTCCGGATAGGAAGTGTAGATTGATATTGTTTAAGTTAGCCTGAGTGTCCAGGATGAAAGATAGAAAACATGCACGGAATAGGTACTACGTGCCTTCCGGTTAGCTACCGGTAAAGTAGGGATTTGGTAGTGCTAGTTATACCTATCTGCAGGCACCAACCTAGGGATTACCTGGGTCATATTTTCCGCCGCTTGTAACTATATTCAAGCTATTAAATTGTTGCATTTTAAAGAATTGCATTGTACATGGAGGTTTTCAAAAGGTAAAGATGCGTTTTGAAACATGGCATGGCATATGCAGTTCATCCCTTGAGAATTGCACAAAATGTATATACTTTGTTAAGAATTTCCTACTGGGCTTTGCGCTCACCCTGTGGGATTTTGTACAGGAAAGGATGTGGTGATTCCGCTGAATTAAAGGCGTGGAATTTATGTTGAGAGCTCAAGGCTCTTGTTTTATTGAAATTATTTTTTTTTGTAAGCCAAGGGCTAGATATGTGTGGGTTCGAACAACCATTTTTGTGTAACCGAACTGTAACGCCCTCAAAATAAACCCATAATAACCATAACATTAACATGCATTTATAAAAGAAAATGAATCATTTGAGTTATTCATCAGAGTATTCTTATTGAAAGGCATCACATGTAACATCCTGCAACATCAAAATAAATGCCCTAAGGGCTTACATCTTTCCAAGCTAACGCTTGAACACAAAAGGATGAGTACTAACTCATTTACAAGTTAAGCCCTAGGCTTGAATGTTTACATGAAATCTCCAAATAACAAAATAAAACATATAACTAAAGACAAGTCTTCAAAATCCCAAACATCAAATCTTTCCAGGCTAAGTCTGTGGAGGTAGCTTATCACCTGAACCTGAAAATGATGTTCCCATAAAGGGTGAGCCACAGCCCAGTAGAAAAACACTAAACCAAATATAAGCATTGAATAAAGCTATAGTATTCAATAGATGGTTAACCAAGATAATCAATTTTATCATTAAACAGTCTCGTGACACTCATGTCTAAGACACATTTCACTTTCCATTATTATCAACATGGCTCAGAACCTGGCCAAACTTACAACAGTGAATTATATAATATATTCACATTATTTCCAATATCAACAAAACAAATGAGACTCATGCTCATATCAAAACACTTCATACTTCCCATTTGATACACATTTTAGTGTTGTATCAATAATCATGTAAAAACACTTCAATATAATAAGCACACATAAAAATGGTGCTAATGGAGTCCATCCCCTATCTCCTCCCAAACAAAAATCCGGTTTAGAGGTCCATCCCCTATCTTCCCCTAAACCGTGGAGTACATCCCCTATCTCCTCCCACACAAAACAATATATGCAAATGCAATGCTCAATCAATACACGTATTTTCTGTATCAATGTAATAGTCAAAATTAATGACTTAACCAATGTGATTAGTTTCAGTTATTCCTAATCCACATGCAATGTCTACAACAAACACGGCTATCCTCCACCGATAGCCCAAAACAGTTATTTCTAGACTGGAAATAAATAGATCAACAATTCAATGAATTCCTCAATTTCATGCTTTTAACCAATTTCCCCAATTTCCTTAAATTAATTATACAAATTAATTTATTAATACAACTAGGGTTTTTCCCAAAATTACCAAAGTACTCCCAACATATCAAAATACCAAAACTTAGGACAAAACTTATAGAATGGAGTAGGAAATCCCTACCTTGAAGATCACAACTAAAATAGAGAAGATGGAGATGATGACCCAAAATCCAAAGTGCTCCAAATCCTCTCTTTTTCAGATTAAAAGAAAGATCTCGAGAAGCTCTACCTTTCTTCCAAAGGAACTAGGGTAGAAGACCACAAGGAATAGATCAAATCTTAGAGAGAAGGTGAGAGTAGAGAGAGAAACTCTCAAATGGCGGTTTTTAAAGGTTAAGAAAGAAAAGGTAGGTCAAAAAGTGATCCAAAAAGTGAAATCACGGACTGATATAATCGACTCTACGCTCGAGCGTAGAAAGCCCCGCTCGAGCGTAAGACACAGAATCATGCTCGAGCGTGAAGAAAGCCGCTCGAGCGTCGATTGCACCCTTTCAGAAGTTTTGCAGGCGCTGGCACCCGCTCGAGCGTCAAACTCCCCGCTCGAGCGGAGGAGCAAAAACAAGGGATCACGCTCGAGCGTAAAAACTACCGCTCGAGCGGAAGAACTGCAGAGCAAAATACTGGGAGATGGAAAATCCCGCTCGAGCGGAGAAGCAACAACGAAGGGCCCGCTCGAGCGTTAAAACCTCCGCTCGAGCGTGAAGGCCAAAATCTGGGCATCACCTATTGGCATCAACAATCAATCAACCAGTAACAGACCCGCCCAACACAACCTATAATTCAAATACTAAGAGATTAAAGGACAACAACAACCAATAAGTAATGACAGGATCCACGGAACCTAAGTCCGGATACAATAATCTAAAGAGAAAAGACCGGGGTCGCTATAACCTCCCCCCCTTAAAAGAATTTCGTCCCCGAAATTAAGCACAAGGTTTTAAAAAAAAACAAGTTTTTCTCAAATTCCAACAATATGATAACTCACTAATAAACAACTTGACCCAACACCGGCCATTCCATCTCTTAACAAAGAGATATGCCACAATATGCAAAACAACCATATATTTCATCCTGCATTAACACTATGCAATTTTCTTTCAATTTCAACAATTTTCAATATATTCAATATATACAATGTTCCATTAAACTTCCATTTCGAGGCAAGTTCCAAAATATTTCCATTAACCAAAACATTCTAAATGTTTTACAGCTTAAGACATATATAAAAAGCTTTAAAGTTTGACAATATTACAAAATCTAACTACAAGATTACAAATCAATAAACATGTCCGGATATTTCTCGCGGACTTCCAACTCACGTTCCCATGTGGCTTCCTCCACCCCGTGATGTTTCCACAAAACTTTCACCAAAGGAATGGTCTTGCCTCGCAAGACTTGATCCCGTTTATCCAAGACTCGAACCGGTCTCTCCTCATACGAGACATTCTCATCAACTACTAAATCGGTCCAATCCAATACATGTGATGGATCCGGCTCATACTTCCGAAGCATACTCACATGAAACACGTCATGTACTCCGGACAACTGCGGTGGCAAAGCTAAACGATAAGCAGTCTCGCCAATCCTCTCAAGGATCTCAAAAGGACCAATGAATCGAGGGGATAACTTCCCGCTCTTCCCAAACCTCATCAATCCCCGTCTTGGTGATATCTTCAAAAAGACATGATCACTCACCTCAAACACCAAAGGTCTCCTCCTACGGTCGGCACAAGATTTCTGACGACTCTGGGCTGTAACAAGCCTCTTACGGATAAGCTCAACCTTCTCCGTCGTTTCCCTCACTAACTCCGGACCCAACAGAGGTGCATCACCCACCTCGGCCCAACAAACAGGAGACCTACACGGTCGGCCGTATAAGGCCTCAAACGGTGCCATACCGATACTAGACTGGAAGCTGTTGTTGTAGGCAAACTCCACTAATGGCAAGTGCTTCTCCCACGACCCGCTAAAGTCAAGAACACAACCCCGAAGCATATCTTCAAGGATCTGAATAGTACGCTCGGACTGCCCATCAGTCTGAGGATGATAGGCTGTGCTAAAGGTCAACTTAGTACCTAAGGCGCTCTGCAAGCTCTGCCATAATCTGGCAGTAAAACGAGGATCTCTATCCGAGACGATCGTCACTGGAACCCCGTGCAATCTCACTATGTCCCGAATATACAAGTCGGCAAGATGATCTACCGTATCTCTCACGCGCATAGGAATAAAATGTGCCGACTTAGTTAACCGGTCTACAACCACCCAAATAGCATCACTACCCCGCTGAGTCCTCGGAAGACCCACAACGAAGTCCATAGTGACGTGCTCCCACTTCCACTCAGCAATAGGCAAGGGTTGCAACAAACCCGCTGGCCTCTGATGTTCAGCCTTCACTTGCTGACAAGTAAGGCACTTAGATACGAAAGCTGCCACATCCCTCTTCATACCCCGCCACCAGAACTGGCGACCCAAATCCCGATACATCTTAGTGCCTCCCGGATGCACCGCAAGGCGTGAATGATGAAAATCTCGGAGTACCTCTTCTCGATGAGACTCCGGCACAAACAGACGGTCTCGGTATCTCACACTCAGGTCGGGATACACCGTCAAACCTTTCTCAACCTTCCCACCAGAAATCTTCTCACGGAGGGATTCTACCTCAAGGTCGCCCCTCTGAGCCTCTAACACTCGAGTCACAAGTGTAGGTTGCGCAACAACAGAAAACAAGGCCGCAGCCTCAACGGATTCGCCCAGAAGCAAATCAAACTCTCCAAGTGCACCTAACATCTCCCACTCTCGGATGGCTATACTAGCTATGTCACCAACAGGTTTCCTGCTAAGGGCGTCGGCCACCACATTGGCCTTTCCCGGATGATAATGCAATTCAAAGTCATAATCCTCAATAAATTCCATCCACCTCCTCTGCCTCAAGTTCAAGTCTTTCTGTGTGAACAGATATTTCAGACTCTTATGATCCGAGAATACCTCGAACCTCTCACCGTAAAGATAATGCCTCCAAATCTTCAAGGCAAATATCACAGCTGCTAACTCTAAATCATGCGTAGGGTAATTCTTCTCGTGAACTTTCAACTGACGTGAGCCATAGGCAACCACTTTCCCCTCTTGCATCAACACACAACCAAGACCCTCTCGTGAGGCGTCACAATAGACTGCATAACCCAACCCTCTCTCCGGAATAATCAAGACTGGAGCAGTGGTCAGTCTAACTTTCAACTCCTGGAACGACTTTTCACAAGTCTCACTCCAAGCAAATTTGACTCCCTTCCGAGTCAATCTAGTCAAAGGCGAAGCTAATCTGGAGAAATCTCTTACAAACCGGCGATAATACCCAGCTAATCCCAGAAAACTGCGGATCTCAAACACACTCTTAGGCTGTACCCAATCTTGCACTGCCTCTGTCTTGGATGTATCAACAGACACCCCTTCCCTAGAAACTACATGGCCTAAGAACTTCACCTCCTCTAGCCAGAACTCACACTTCCCAAACTTAGCATAAAGCTGATGGGCTCTAAGTAAATCAAGTACCACCCTCAAGTGTTCCTCGTGCTCTTCCTCTGAAGGTGAATAGATAAGGATGTCGTCCACGAAGACGACTACAAAACGATCTAGAAATTCCCGGAATATCCGGTTCATCAAATCCATAAATACTGCCGGTGCGTTGGTGAGCCCAAATGGCATCACCAAAAACTCATAGTGGCCATACCGCGTACGGAATGCCGTCTTTGGAATATCCTCCTCCCTGACTCTCAACTGATGATAACCTGATCTCAAGTCTATCTTCGAGAAACAACGGGAACCTTTCAACTGATCGAACAGATCATCTATACGGGGCATAGGGTACTTATTCTTAACCGTAGCCCGATTCAATTTCCGGTAATCTATACAAAGTCTCAAAGCACCACCTTTCTTTTTAACAAAGAGAGCCGGTGCCCCCCACGGTGAAACACTAGGACGTATAAAGCCCTTATCTAGCAACTCCTGGAGCTGAATCTTCAACTCAACTAACTCAGCTGGGGCAAAACGATAAGGTGCCATCGAAATCGGCGCCGTGCCGGGCACTAGGTCAATGGAGAACTCAATCTCCCTATGCGGTGGCAAATCAACAAGGTCCTCGGGAAAGACGTCCGAGTACTCACAAACCACCCTTGGCAACACAATCTGTGTTTCCTCATCCTCGCTAATCGAAAGGTTAGCAAGTAGACCACTAAGCTCACTCCGTCCTCGCGGAACATACCCCGGTGGCAAAACACTACCAACACGGTCCCCCAGAAAATGAAAACACTCACCATTCACGGTACGACAAGTGACTCTCTGGCGGTAGCAATCAATAACTGCCCGGTATGACGATAACCAGTCCATACCCAAAATAACATCGAAACCTCTCATAGGCATAACTACAAAGGAAAATGGGATTCTATGGTAATCAACCTCTATATCACAACCCCTAACACCGTGTTTCAAAATCAATTCACCCCCAAGAGGCGACACTACACAAATAGGAGATGCTAACTGTGCTAACTCCAACTCCAAAATAGATGCAAATGCAGCAGACACAAAGGAATGAGATGCACCCGTATCAATCAAAACATTAGCAACCGAGTTGCAAAACAAGAAAGTACCTCTCACAACAGATGGAGCCGGTACAAGATCCTGCGCGGTAACAGCATACACGCGCCCAGATGACCTCTGATCAACCTGCTCACCCCTAGGAGCATAAGATTGTTGCACCGACTGAGACGATGAAGCCCCCTGATTGGCCCTCGAGGCCTGACCCGACTGAGCTGGCTGTTGACCCTGAATCTGCCTCAAACCAGATGCACCAGGTGTGCCACCCAACTGCGGGCAATACCTCTTCATATGCCCTGGCTGACCACACTGATAACACGAGAGTGGCTGGCCTCTACCCTGACTCTGGCTCTGAGATCGAGCCAAAGATGATGCTGCTCTTTGCACTCCTCCCCTCTGAGGACAAACTGGAGACTTGTGGCCCAGCTGGCCACACTTGAAGCAGGTAATGTCTCCTTGACTGCCTTTCCCCGAACTAGCACTCGGCACAGGAAAAGTCGATCTAGAAAAGCTACTCTGAGATTGTTGGGGATTAATACCCTTCTGTCTCCTACCATTACTCTGACCATCCTGACTCCTCTTGGAGCCCTTCTGTCCTTCCTCCTCCTCCTGCATCATGATTTCCATGTGGGCTGCAGCATCAACCAAACGCCCATAATCCCGAATCATAGTTCCCCCAACTCTCAGCTTGAGGCCACGCCTCAACTTCCTCTCAAACTCAATACAACGGCGTTCCTCAGACGCCACCAATTCAGGTGCAAACCTGGATAAACTAGTAAATGCAGCCTCAAACTCGGCCACTGAAGAACTCGACTGCTTAAGCTGGCAGAACTGGTCTCTCAGCTTCTCCCTAACTGCTGGAGATAAGAACTTCTCCTGGAAAGCATTCACAAAAGCCTCCCACGTACCTCCTATACGCCCCTTAGTGAACTTCCACCACTGACCCGCATCCCCCTTCAACTGGAATGATGCCAAGGTCACCTTCAACCCCTCGTCTTCGATGCCAAGCATCTCAAACGTCTTCGTTGTCTGTTCGAGCCATTCGTCTGCCTTAAGCGGCTCTTTAGGATCACCCACAAATTCATCCGGATTAGACCGGAAGAACTCCCTCTTCAGAAAGGAAGGTCCTGCATCCGCAACAACAACCTGGGCTTGATTCTCAGCCCTAAGAATGCCTACTGACTCCCTGAATGCCCCTGCTATCTCTCGGGCTAAAGCGCCCATAGCCTGCTGGCCTACTGGCTCGGCCACATTGGCCTGGCCAATTCCCTCATGAACTGCCGAAATCTCCTCTGGCACCGGTACCTCCTGCCTACCCGGCCTACCACGCCTACCGCGTCCTCGTCCTCGCCCTGACATCCTAATAAAGGAAACAAACAAAGACGTTAGCACATTAATAAATGTGCCGAAACTAAACACTCGCGTCCTAATGCATTGGACAAAAATAATTCATTCCACGTAAGCACATAATCTCATAAGCACCTACGAATTTCATTCCCGGATAATGATAGTCCCAATGCGTTACTATAGTTCCGGTTGGAAGCAGCAGTGATCAAGTGCCTTTCCAACAAGACTACTAGAACTCAAGGGTCCCATCAACATCCTAGAAACTACATTCCATACCCACATAATCACATAAACATGTTATCACCTAAGCATATAACGTTACACTAAGTCTCTATCAAACGAGACGAACCCATTGTGATACTAATCACTTCCCACGTACCCAAAGTATTCAAACCCGGTACGCTCTGATACCAAGTTGTAACGCCCTCAAAATAAACCCATAATAACCATAACATTAACATGCATTTATAAAAGAAAATGAATCATTTGAGTTATTCATCAGAGTATTCTTATTGAAAGGCATCACATGTAACATCCTGCAACATCAAAATAAATGCCCTAAGGGCTTACATCTTTCCAAGCTAACGCTTGAACACAAAAGGATGAGTACTAACTCATTTACAAGTTAAGCCCTAGGCTTGAATGTTTACATGAAATCTCCAAATAACAAAATAAAACATATAACTAAAGACAAGTCTTCAAAATCCCAAACATCAAATCTTTCCAGGCTAAGTCTGTGGAGGTAGCTTATCACCTGAACCTGAAAATGATGTTCCCATAAAGGGTGAGCCACAGCCCAGTAGAAAAACACTAAACCAAATATAAGCATTGAATAAAGCTATAGTATTCAATAGATGGTTAACCAAGATAATCAATTTTATCATTAAACAGTCTCGTGACACTCATGTCTAAGACACATTTCACTTTCCATTATTATCAACATGGCTCAGAACCTGGCCAAACTTACAACAGTGAATTATATAATATATTCACATTATTTCCAATATCAACAAAACAAATGAGACTCATGCTCATATCAAAACACTTCATACTTCCCATTTGATACACATTTTAGTGCTGTATCAATAATCATGTAAAAACACTTCAATATAATAAGCACACATAAAAATGGTGCTAATGGAGTCCATCCCCTATCTCCTCCCAAACAAAAATCCGGTTTAGAGGTCCATCCCCTATCTTCCCCTAAACCGTGGAGTACATCCCCTATCTCCTCCCACACAAAACAATATATGCAAATGCAATGCTCAATCAATACACGTATTTTCTGTATCAATGTAATAGTCAAAATTAATGACTTAACCAATGTGATTAGTTTCAGTTATTCCTAATCCACATGCAATGTCTACAACAAACACGGCTATCCTCCACCGATAGCCCAAAACAGTTATTTCTAGACTGGAAATAAATAGATCAACAATTCAATGAATTCCTCAATTTCATGCTTTTAACCAATTTCCCCAATTTCCTTAAATTAATTATACAAATTAATTTATTAATACAACTAGGGTTTTTCCCAAAATTACCAAAGTACTCCCAACATATCAAAATACCAAAACTTAGGACAAAACTTATAGAATGGAGTAGGAAATCCCTACCTTGAAGATCACAACTAAAATAGAGAAGATGGAGATGATGACCCAAAATCCAAAGTGCTCCAAATCCTCTCTTTTTCAGATTAAAAGAAAGATCTCGAGAAGCTCTACCTTTCTTCCAAAGGAACTAGGGTAGAAGACCACAAGGAATAGATCAAATCTTAGAGAGAAGGTGAGAGTAGAGAGAGAAACTCTCAAATGGCGGTTTTTAAAGGTTAAGAAAGAAAAGGTAGGTCAAAAAGTGATCCAAAAAGTGAAATCACGGACTGATATAATCGACTCTACGCTCGAGCGTAGAAAGCCCCGCTCGAGCGTAAGACACAGAATCATGCTCGAGCGTGAAGAAAGCCGCTCGAGCGTCGATTGCACCCTTTCAGAAGTTTTGCAGGCGCTGGCACCCGCTCGAGCGTCAAACTCCCCGCTCGAGCGGAGGAGCAAAAACAAGGGATCACGCTCGAGCGTAAAAACTACCGCTCGAGCGGAAGAACTGCAGAGCAAAATACTGGGAGATGGAAAATCCCGCTCGAGCGTCAAAACTCCCGCTCGAGCGGAGAAGCAACAACGAAGGGCCCGCTCGAGCGTTAAAACCTCCGCTCGAGCGTGAAGGCCAAAATCTGGGCATCACCTATTGGCATCAACAATCAATCAACCAGTAACAGACCCGCCCAACACAACCTATAATTCAAATACTAAGAGATTAAAGGACAACAACAACCAATAAGTAATGACAGGATCCACGGAACCTAAGTCCGGATACAATAATCTAAAGAGAAAAGACCGGGGTCGCTATACGAACTTAAGGCTTGGACTTTATAGCCTTTGAGGGCATTTATTTGCACTTGATTTGTTATACCACATGCTATAGATTCATGTGCTAAGGTTGTTGAATGTATGCCCTCATGCGTGGCCTCCTTTTGTAAATCTCTTAGTGATTATGAATGCTAATGTTGGAGATTTGGGGATGACTTTAATATTGGGATTTACTTATGTTTACCATAAGCAATGGTAGTTGGTGTATCATTATTGTGTAAAATTTTTTGGGACGTGACAAGGTCTCTGAAGTTCTCTCATATTGAGATCTCAACATAAGAAGCCCAATCCAAAAAAATGGGCAAATTACCCGCTTGTCCTCTTTGAAAGAGATGTACACTATTTAGTCCCACAACCTTTTGTATAGACCAAATATTCTTGTGCGACTTCTTTCTTCTCTTTCAATTCCTCATATTCGGTGACTGAAGACCATGCCTTTGTTTTTTTCTTTCTTTCTCTAATATACAATCACTGGCAACTAGTGACCACCATCGATTGGGATTCACCGGCAACTACCGACCAAGAACTCCTTATTTCGCCCTCACCGACGGCAAAGGAGATACATTTTTGGCGATGTTCTTCACATAGATCTACTCAAATCTGGCTAAGATTAGAAGGCAAGATTCACAAGAATATTCAGATTTAGAGTAGGTTTGAGTAGATCTATATCAGATTCGACCATATCTAAACCAAAATGGTTGTCGGAGTACAATTCGCTCTCTATGTTTGTCTATTTCCTTCAGTCTCTCTATTTTTCTTCTTTTTCTTTGCTACGCACTTCTCTTTCCCTGTTTTAATAGAGAAATTTTTTTAATTCAAAACAATTTTTTTTTCAAGTTTTAATTACAGGCGGTAAAATTTGTAACATTTTTTATTTTTAGTTTTTTAGGTGCTAAAATGAATTATGCTCTAAAATTGTAAAATTTGTGTAGTTTCATAACATGTTTTAAAATTATAAAATTTGACAGTTTCATAATATGCTTTTACTGAAAAATTTTGTAATTTCATAATACGTTTTTCAGTTTGATTAATAAGAAGAAATGCTTAATAGAATTATGATTTCAAACTGTAAAAAAATTTACAGCTTCAAAGAATTTAAACCCTACAAAAATTGAAAAATAACTTTTGTTTATTTTTTTTCCCATTATTACTGTTTTTTTATTGTTATGTTTTTATTTTTTTATTTTTTATTCAGTTTGTTTATATTTAGCACATTTTGCTATATTTTTTTCGCTCTCATTTCATTTATTTATTCTTTTTTTAGTAATATTCTGAACATTCTAGTGAATCTCTGACAATATTCTTGATATCAAGCGACGTTCTGGATATTCTGGCGACTTTTCGTGATGTTTAGAACACTGATAAATTTTTGGCAATACTTTGACCACTATTTGATGGAAGTCTAGCGGTGGTACAAATATTTTGTTTTGAGTTTAAATCATTGTGTTTGGTTTCAATTTTCTAGAATAAATTTTTTAGAAATAGAGTTTTTTATTTTTCATATTGTTTTGTTTTTAGTGAATTTTTTTTTTAAATTTTAATCAATTTTTTATTTTTATTTTTTTAGATGCACTTTATTTAGATGTATCCGAAAAGTAAAATATTTGTAAAAAAAATATTTTAAAAAATCAATGAAAACACAAGAATACGAAAATATACTAAATTCTCATAAATTTTTTTTTTTGGTTGTATTTTTGGTCTTTAGTGAATGATGGATCATTTTACATACCAAAAATAAACACTAAATTATACCAAAATTTCTTAGAATAACGGAAAGTTCAGGTATCGATCCACAGGGACAAATTTGAAATTAAACTAATTTAATTGTTAAATTCCTAAATTAATTTTGATAACAAGATGGTTCATACACTAATAAGAATTAAAATAAACTAAGAAATTAAATTGACAATTAAAAATGAAGTTGGAGGTATTGATTTTAGGAAAATCCTAGTGTTATGAATTCACCACTAGTTACATAAATAAGGTCTCAAATTGGAAATAATTGTGCTATGATTCAAACCAAATAATACTTCAGAAGTACAAGTTTAAAGCATTGATCAAGAAGATTGTCACGTTTAATGTACATGCATGAATCATTTCAAGTAGCACGAGTCGTTCACTCTAAACTAAGATAGCAACACTACTCGTCCCTCGTAGTATAACTTGTCTCATACCTTGAATATGAAAGAATAGAAAATCATTGCATAGAAAGCATTCAACAATCGCAGACTTGAAGAGAATAATGAAAACTATATTTAAAAACTTCTTAAACACCTGTTGACACCATAAATAGTAATAATATTATTATGACTATTATTATTATTATAGGACACATGGTACTTTCTTGATCAATCAGGAGTTAAGAGAAGTTATAAAGTTAGTGGTCTTGCATAGCGGAACATGGAAGACAAAGTGGAAGAAGTTAAAACATATGTGAAGAATAAGTGGCATTGTGGGAATGAAGGTGGAAGAGCGGGTGGTTATTGGGTAGTTATTGCTAGAAGTTGGTTACATTTACGGACCCAGAACCAGATCCAGAAACCAGTTTATTTACTTTATTTTCTAATTCTTTAAATTCCAGTCTTTACATTTTTGTACTACACTTTAAA
This sequence comes from Camellia sinensis, assembly GCF_055761805.1. Taxonomy (NCBI): domain Eukaryota; kingdom Viridiplantae; phylum Streptophyta; class Magnoliopsida; order Ericales; family Theaceae; genus Camellia; species Camellia sinensis. Next base: position 64,769,172 of record NC_138968.1, on the reverse strand, counting down.
TTCCTAGGAGTAATTCTAAGTTAGTCTGTTGTTGTAATCCCTTTTGAAGCTGTGAAAGTGCGAAGGTAATATTGTAAGCTCTTGTTTATTTAATGAAGTTTGATTTCTGATACTGTTTTTCCCTCTTTCTTACCCTTTGATTAGACTTCTTAATTTTCTCCTAAAAATCAAGCCACCAGTAAAAGTCCTCTTTATTGAGGCCAGAAGAACTTCGAAGCAATCGTCTGACTAATTGGTTGGCATTTATTAATTGTTGTAAGGACTTATTGATCATTGTTGGCACGCACGAATTACATTTTTAACCTTCGAAAGCCAAAAAAGCTAACATATATTTTTGGCACGCCCAGTGGGACTATCATTATAATGGCTAGACAAAGACGACAAGGAGAAAATGAGTGCCTTGAAGAAGGCCTAGAAGAAGAAATGACAAACGAATTGGATTTTTCCATTCAAATTTATCAATATGAAATATATTTGCTTGTGTAACGCCCCCAAAATAACTAGAATAATCCAACTCCAAACACTAGTACAATGTGATATAAATAAAATAAGAAGCTGTCATTAATCAGAGTTAATGTACAAAAGATGACATAAGCGATATACATTCATAAATTGTTTATCCTAAATCTACAGCATGTGTTACAAGACGAAATAAAGAATGGAAGCTAAACAGGTATTCATATGACCTAATAGCTTACATCTTTCCAAGACCATACTTGGTAACAAAAAAAATGAGTTATAAGCTCAATACAAATAAAGCTCTAGGCTTGTACAAAAGATAAATACAAAATAAACAAAAGTGAGTCTTTAGCTCCACAATCCTCCTAAGCTAAGTCCTTGGTGGAGGCATATCACCAACACCTGAAAATGTTTTTTCCAAGTAGGGTGAGCCAAAGCCCAGTAGAAAAAATCTAGCACAATATATGAATCTTAACAAAGATGTAAATATAATATGCATATACAATACCCATGATAAAATCATTCGTATTCTTACAAAATCATAATATGCCAAGTTTCTTATTTCAAGCCATTTTATCTTAATTCATTTCATGACAATTCGTTTTACCTTAATGTATGAACCAAGTTCATTGTTATCCAAACAACCCAACCGAGGCTACAACTCATTGGTTCTCTAACCAATACAATCATTACACAAACACTTCAAATTTGTCATTTTACGGAAATTTCATCCGCCGGAATCAACACCTATGTATACGCGCGGTTTTCAGGACTTTTACCCTAGACACACAGGCTAACTTAATTTACTGGAGTCCGTCCCCTTTCTCCTCCCAAACATGGAATAGATCTCATTTTTCCTCCCAAACATCATACATATACAATGTATTAACATACAGTCATGTTCAATGACAACCAATAAGAAATTAGTTTTAATTCACCTAATCCTCATGCAATTTCTACAACAATCATAGCTATCCTCCATCGATAGCCCAAAACAAATATTTCTGAACAGATATACAATCTCCAAGGCAGATAAATTATCCAAATTTTTGTAGACGAGAAATAACAAGTATCCAACTCTGTCCTTTAAATAAACATCTATCCAATTTCCCATTCCCCATACCAATTCTATTATTTATGCAAAATAATTATTCAAAACATTTTAGGGCAAAACTCTATTTTCTTCCAAATCCAATCTATGTATCAAAATCAACTAATTTAACACAACACATCCTCATATCTATACCCAAAACCCTTTTCAAATACCTTCATGTGAAAACCCCTCTTTTGATTGTAAACCAAAACCCTAGGTTTGTCTAAAATTCTCCAAATTTCAACAGTTTTTACACAATCAATAGATAACTAAGTTTAAAATCATAGAAGAGTGTAGAAAGTCCTTACCTCAAAGTTAGAAGATGAGCAAAGCAAGGAGAAAACTTCAAAGACTCCAAAATCGACTTTTGTTCGGATTAAAATGGAGCTCTTGAGATGCTTTACCTTTTTCCTAAAGACATTAGGGTAGAGAAACCAACGAATCTAGGTGAAAATGTAAAGAGAATGGGAGTTTAGTGAGAGAGACTCTAGATCTAGGGTTTTTGGAAAGTAGAGAGAGAGAAATGTGAAAAAGTGATGTAAAATGAGGTTGCTGCGAACTAATATACGCACAATCCACTCGAGCCAAGAAGTGATGCTCGTGCGTTAGACACAATAAGTTGTTCCGCTCGAGCGCAAGAAATGACGCTCGAGCTCAGAATGTACACCCCTAGTAGTTCTTCAGACAACAGATCAACGCTCGAGCGCAGAATACACTCTCCTAGTAGTTTTGCTGACCTGTAAAAGTACTGAAAATTTACAAAGCCTGCTTAAGCGGAGGAGCAAAATTCTAGGCAACAAGAATTTGGAAACTAAGCAACCATCCTGTCCCGAATGCAACCGCAACAATCCCAAAGCCAAATTTAAGGAGATAAAAAGGAAGCAAGATGTGACCAACAATATGAAACCATTAAACCCGAGTCCGGGATATAATAAGAGTCGGGTCAAAATCGAAATCGCTATAACCTCCCCTCTTAAGGAATTTCGTCCCCGAAATTTCAAATCAAGTTTTAAAGTTATAGTCAAACTAATAACAACACTGATAATCAATCATTTCCGTCACCATGACCCGCTCTCTGATCATCCATTCTCATCAACTCGATACACAAGTTTCAATATTGAAAGTACAATCCACATTTTTCAAAACATATACAATGCTTATATTAGAGCCATGTTTTCAAAACATATACAACATATACAATGTTTCCATATTTCATTAACATAATACAATTTTAATACATGCTCAAACGTCAATAAACAAATCTAGATACTTCTCACGAACTTTCAACTCACGTTCCCAAGTTGCTTCCTCAACCTGTGATGTTTCCACAATACTTTAACTAAGGGAATAGTCTTGCCTCGCAAAACTTGGTCCCAGGTATCCAAGACTTTCGCTGGTCTCTCCCCATACGATGCATCCTCATCTACCTCTAAGTCGGTCCAATCCAACACGTGCGATGGATCCGACTCATATTTCAGAAGCACGCTAATATGAAATACATCATGAACCTCAGAAAGTAGTGGTGGCAAGGCCAAAGATAAGCTACCTTTCCGATCCACTCAAGGATCTTAAAAGGCGCAATGAATCGAGGGGACAACTTCCCACTCTTTCCAAACCTCATCAAACCTTTCCTAGGTGATGTTTTAAAGAATAAATGGTCTTCCATCTCAAAAGACAATGGTCTCCTCCTACGGTCGGCATAATGTTTTTGATGACTCTGGGTAGTAACCAACTTCTTACAAATAAGTTCAACTTTCTCCGTCGTTTCTCAGACTAACTCCGGACCCAACATAGGTGCATCACCCACTTTTGCCCAACACACAGGAGATCTACACAGTCGACCATACAAGGCCTTAAACGGTGCCATACCAATACTCGACTGAAAACTATTGTTATAGGCAAATTCCACTAAGGGCAAGTGCCTCTCTCACAAACCCTTAAAGTCAATGATGCAACCCCGAAGCATATCCTCTAAAATTTGAATGTTGCGCTCTAACTGCCCGTCAGTCTAAGGATGATACGCAGTGCTAAAAGGTCAATCTCTTGCCCAAGGCACTCTACAGGCTCTGCAACAGTCGAGCCGTGAAACGTGGCCCGTCCAACTCCTTTTTGTGCCAGAATTTCATCCGATAAAGGCACCTCATGCCTCCTAGGCCTACCACGCCTACGACCATCATGTCTATGTCCTGACATCCTAATGAAGGTAACAAAAAAGATTAGCACATTTGCAAATGTGCCGAAGGTAATTCACTCATGTTCTAATACGATGGACAACCGTAATTTACTCCACATAAGCACATAGTCATGTAAACACATATGAATTTTCTTCCAAGATAATGACAGTCCCACGGAGTTGCCAGGGTTCCAATTAGAAACAGCAGTGATCAAGTGCTCTTTCAACAGGACTTCTAGAAACCCGTAGACCCAATCAATATCCTAAGAACTAAATCCCATACCCATATAATCATATAAGCATGTTATTACATAGTATACCATGCACACTAATGTCTCTATCAAGCGAGGCAAACCCCATTGTGGTAATAACCACTTCCCACACAACCAAAGTATTCAAACCCCGTACACTCTGATACCAAGTTGTTCCGCCCCCAAAATAACTACTATAATCCAACTCCAAACACTAGTACAATGTGATATAAATAAAATAAGAAACTTTTATTCATCAGAGTTAATAAGAGATGACACATGCAATATACATTCATAAATTGTTCATCCTGAATCTACAACATGTGTTACAAGACGAAATAAAGAATAGAAGCTAAACAGGTATTCATATGCCCTAATGGCTTACATCTTTCCAAGACCGTGCTTGGTTATAACAAAATGAGTCTTGAGCTCAATACAAATACAACCCTAAGCTTGTACAAAAGATAAATACAAAGTAAACAAAATTGAGCCTTCAGCTCCATAATCCTCCTAAGCTAAGTCCGTGATGGAGTCATATCACCAACACCTGAAAATGTTTTTCCCAAGTAGGGTGAGCCAAAGCCCAGTAGAAACATTCTAGTACGATATATGAATCTTAACACATATATAAGTATGATATGCATATACAATGCCAATGATAAAATCATTCGTATTCTTGCATGATCATAATATGCCAAGTTTCATATTTCAAGCCATTTTATCTTAATTCATTTCATGACAATTCATTTCACCTCAATCCATGGGCCAAGTTCATTGTTATCCAAACAACCCAACTGAGGCTACAACTCATTGGTTCTCTAACCAATACAATCATTACACGAACACTTCAAATTTGTTTTTTTACGAAAATTTCGTCCTCGAGAATTGGCACCCATATATACGCGCGGTTTTCGGGACTTTCACTCTAGACACACAAGCCAACTTAATTTACTGGAGTCCATCCCCTTTTTCCTCGCAAACATGGAGTACATTTTGTTTCTTCTCCCAAACATTATACATATACAATGTATTAAAACACAATCATGTTCAATGATAACCAATAAGAGATTAGTTTTAATTCACTTAATCCTCATGCAGTTTCTTCAATAATCATAGCTATCCTCCATCGATAGCCCAAAACAGATATTTCTAAACACATATACAATCTCCAAGACAGATAAATTATCCAAATTTCCAAAGACGGGAGATAACAAGTATCCAACTCCATCATTTATATAAATATCTATCCAATTTCCCATTCTCCATACCAATTCTATTATTTATACAAAATAATTATTTGAAACATTTTAGAGCAAAACTCCATTTTCTCCCAAATCCAATCTATGTGTCAAAATCAACAAATTTAACACAACACATCCTCATATGTACACCCACAATCCTTCTCAATACCTTCATTTGAAAATCCCTCTTTTGATTTTAAACCAAAATCCTAGGTTTGTCTAAAATCCTCCAAATTTCAACATTTTTTACACAATCAACAGATAACTAAGTTAAAAATCATAAGAGAGTGTAGAAAGTCCCTACCTTAAAGTTAGAAGACGAGCGAAGTAAGGAAAAAGCTTCAAAGACACCAAAACCAACTTTTGTTCGCATCAAAATGGAGCTCTTAAGATGCTCTACCTTTTTTTCAAAGACACTAAGGCAGAGAAACCAACGGATCTAAGTGAAAATGTAGAGAGAAAGGGAGTTTTAGAGAGACAAACTCTAGATTTAGGATGTTTGGAAAATAAAGAGAGAGAGAGAGAAATGTGAAAAAGTGATGTAAAATAACGCTGCTGTGAACTGATATACGCACAGTCTGCCTGAGCACAAGAAGTGGCGCTCGAGTTTCAGACACAATAAGTTATTCCACATGAGTGCATGAAATGACGATCGAGCGCAGAATGCACACCCCCAGTAGTTCTGTAGATAACAAACCGACGCTCGAGCGTAAGAAGGGCCATTCAAGCTGAGCCCACTCGAGCGCAGAAGGGACTACTCCAGCGCAGAATACACTCTCCTAGTAGTTTTGCAGACCTACAAAAGTACTGAGTGTTTACAAAGCCTGCTCGAGCGTAAGAAGTGCCGCTCGAGCGGATAAGCAAAATTCTAGGCAACAGGAGTTTGGAAACTAAGCAACCAACTTGTCCTAAACGCAACCACAACAATCCCCAAGCCAAATTTAAGGAGATACATGGGAAGCAAGATGTGGCCAACAATATGAAACCATTAAACCCTAGTCTGGGATACAATAAAAGTTGGGTCAAAACCGGAATCGCTATAGCGTGAAAGAAAAATTTTGGATCTTCAAGAAGAGTTCCATTTTTTTGATGAAGATAATTTGCAAGTTGTTACTTCATTATCATATTATTTTGTAGAAGAAAAAATACACTATTTATTGGAGTGATTCATCAACTTGATATGGAAATTTTCCAATAGAGACATGAGTTATCAACCCTTCTTTTCAAGTCTTTAATGATTGAATTTTGTGGGGTTTTACAAAATGTTTTCAAGTTTTTTATGACTAAAATTAGTGAAAAAATAACTTCAACAATGGATCGGGGAGTTCAAGGGCCCGTTTTTAAAGAGCCAAATAATGAATTAACATAACGAAAGAGCATGTTCTTGAGTAAAAAATGACTTAGAATGATTTTCCATATATGGCTTGGGGGGTTCATACATCCATTTGTAGAGACCCAAGCTGTAGTGACCCTAATTTTTGAAAGTTCATTAAATCCCTAACCTTGAGTTTATTTCAATAAAGCCCTTGAATTTTTGCTTAATTACGTTTTAAACCCTCGAATCGGGAAGCATCACGGATTAATTCAAGTAAACCCTAATTGATCCCAGTAGATTAATAATCACCTTTAAAACCACATTATTAATTATTAGACCCTATCATTATATATTAATCACTCTAAAATCTTAATTCCAGATAACACCGTTTTTGCTCGGTTTCTCGCCCTTCTTTGCGCTTTAATTTAACAGGACCCGAATACATGCTCTTCTCTCAAGTTCTTTTACCACTTGTTTTTCCCCTCCTAATACATGATCTTTGTATATATATGTTGTAGTCTAGGCCTACACTCTTGTATAAAATTGTATTAATCAAGAAATGATATGCTTCTCTTTCTTTCTTAAATTTCTAGTAGCAAATCTTTTCCCTCTCTTGAATTTATTTTCCTATCAAAACTCCATAAACTCGAAATATATTTTTATGGGGAAATATTTGGTATGTCTAGAGTATGTGATAATTTTGGTAGGACCTAAGGATGTATTTTTATAAGCTAAACAAATTTTCTAAGTTTGTTACTCACAGAACCAGAAAAATAGTCAACTTTCTCTATTTTTATAAAATTCCAGAAAAATAATCTTGAGTCCAATTTTATGTCAAAATCTTAATCTTGGTGTTATATTTTAACTAAAATATGTTTGAACTCAAGAGAGTGAGGGGTTCGAGAGAAACACCGATTTGCGTAACGGTCAACAAATTTGGACCAATCTTGGTAATTCTGAATTATCTTAAAATCTAAAATACCTATCCTACTTTCATAAATTGAGTTTGAAACTAGACTTGTTTATCTACAAACTCACATGAGGCCAGGTACTTAGGGCCAATAAAAGTATTTTTTTCATAATTATTTTCAAACTAGTTCAAATCTGGAAATCTGGAAATTTGTGTTAATACGCTCTTATTTGGTTTGCAACTCTTATATTCTATGTTTCTTGAATGTTTTAGTCTCGATATGTAATCTATGATAAATTGTGAATTTGCTTTACCATGAATAAATTACTTATTGTTTAGTTTGGATTCGTAATTACACTGACCATGCTTTGCTATAACTGAGAACATAATGCACTTAATAAAGGAAAAATCAAATGGGATGGTAATGGGTTGCGATCATTGTATTAAATTTTATGAGATAATGAACAATGGATTCAAGAGTATGATATAGTGGAATGTGTTCCATTTTTGCGAAGTCTTGCGCAAGTGTGTTTTCGAACCCTAACATGGCACGGGAGGTATTCCGGTTGCTTAACAGAAATGAGAGGCATAAGGGTGGCAATAAGGGTCTCACACATGGAGAGTATCCCAGGAAGCCCGTTCCTTTGGGGTAGACCGTGATGTCACCACTCGGGTATGTAACCTAGGTGTGTGGGCATCATTGCTAATTGTGCGATAAGCGACGCACTGGTGGTTATGTGGTAAGCGATGCATTGGTATTGTATTAACCAAGGGGGAGTCAGAATTGCCCGTGGCCAGTGTTAGTGGTTGGGTAGGAATGACATTCTACGGGGAGTTGCCTAGAACTAACTAAAATTGGCTATTATTCATGAGAACTGAAATTTAATTATAAGCTTTGCTAAATTATTGCTTTCGTTGTATGTTATGATCATGCCGTTTTGTTACTTGTGTATTTGGAATGGGAAATAGGTCGGGGTGTGTGTGTTTACTGGGCATTCCAAGCTCATGGCGTTTTATGCCAGGTGAAGGCGAGTTTTACACTGAGAACAGAATCCCTAAAAGCTTTGAGGAACCATGGCTACCTTAGAAATTAGATTGAATATTTCCTGTATTTTGGATAATCTTTTTGTATCAAGGAACCGATCTGTATTTAAAGACTTGAAGAATTTTATCTGTAACTATTATTAATATTTTCTTTTAGTATAATTATTTGTAATTTGTGCTTAAAAATGGCGTGTATCCGCAAGTTAAACCCCGGTGTATCGCTGTATTGTCCTATCAAAATTTGAGGCGTCACAGCCAAGTCATGAAAAGCTTGTTAGGGAGCATGTTTTTAAAACCAAGTTTGGTTAAAAATGATGAGCAACCCAAGGTTAGTGGATTTAAAAATTTTTATGATGTGGAAAATCTCAAAATATTTGAATTTCCAAAACCACCATATACCACTATCTTCGTTGTTCAAAATCCATTTTGGATTTGTGCTTCACATCAAAATTTAATTTTGATGAAATGGTTAACAAAATATCGAAGTCTAGAAAATATATTTGTTAAGTTTTTTTCCCCTACATTTTCACAATGGGAAGCATGGAAATGACCAATAATAATGGTCCTAGCTATTTTCATGGTTATATGTGAAATAGTGGCCAATATACAGTTGGCCAAACAAGAAGAAACTTTGTAGAAAACACAATGAGTTCACATGTTTGTTGTTTTCTAACATGCAATGTGGAAACCATCATTCTTGACCAAAAGCTAATCTTTGTTATGTATTAGACATAATGTTTTTATACTCCAGATTGTCTTCAAAGTGGATATGTAAACAACTATCATTTTGGCTTTGTTGTTGGTTAATGTGTGTGCTTTGAAAGCCCTTTTTGCCATAATTTTTTAGCTTTAAAGCACTCAAACTTGCATCAACAACAGATTTGAAGAAAAAAAAAAATAATAATGGTGGTTATGAATGTTCGAAGCTTTGCCGAGTATTTCCAAGGATGTAATTAGTCCTTTGATGGCACTTTCAACCTTTGAAGGATGATTTTGGCCCTCTAGTAATACCTTTAGAGGATGGCTTTCATCATTTGAATTACAACTCTTCAAGAATTCGAGACGTCTCATAATTTTTTTGCCAAGATATTGGCTGCTGTCAAGTGAGACATTTGCTACTTTTACATGGCGATAAACTTCGAATCATTTCGGAGTGGCCTCTAAGCATTCTGAATTAGCTTCGAAGTAGCTCCAAGGAGGCTTTAATATGTCCTTCTTTATAATGAACCTTCTAGTAAGCTTCGAAGGGTGCCAAGGAGGCTTTAATATGTCCTTTTTTATAATGAACCTTCTAGTAAGCTTCGAAGGGTGCCAGGGAAGCTTTGAAGGATTCTAAACGAATTTTGAAGAGGTTTTTTTTATAATGAACATAGTAGTGTTGCCATGTTAGTAAAGTATTAGCCATGATTTTTGGACACCATACATAGTGAGTGCATGCATTCATTGATTACAAATTGGTGTCTCTTGTTGAAATTTTGAACTTGCCACCTAAGAAAGTACAAAGCTTCTACTCATGACTCATACCACACATGATTGGTATGTATTGTGTCCAAATCAAATTGGTGCTTCTTGATTCAAATTGATCACTTTGAAGCACTCATATTGAATTCGAAGCATATGCCTTTAGTGTAGTGTCCCTTCAAAGCACTTCATTGGTGCTGTTGTGGTATTCAAAGCACTTTATTACTCATATCAGTTCTGTGCTTCGTTCGGCTCTTCAAAAATTCAAACAACCACCATTTTTAAAGAGCCGCGGGGGTAATTTTGACACCATAAATAGTAATAATATTATTATTACTATTATTATTATTGTAGGACACGTGGCACTTTCTTGATCAATAAAGAGTTCAGAGAAATTACAAAATTAGTGGTCTTGCATGGTGGAACATTGAAGACAAGGTGGAAGAAGTTAAAGCACATGTGAAGAATATAATGGACAAAGTTACTTAGTAGAAGACATGGAGGGATATGTGGCATTGTGGGAATGATGGTGGAAGAATGGGTAGTTTTAGGTGGTTATTGGATAGTTATTGCTAGAAGTTTTTTCTTATAAATAGCCATTGACGGTCACATTTACGGACCTAGAACCAGATCTAGAAATCAGTTTATTTACTTTATTTTCTAGTCCTTTAAATTCCAGTCTTTACATTCCTGTACTGCACTTTAAATTCCTAGGAGTAATTCTAAGTTAGTCTGTTGCTGTAATCCCCTTCGAAGCTGTGAAAGTGCAAAGGTACTATTGTAAGCTTTTGTTTACTTAATGAAGTTTAATTTCTGATACTGTTTTTCCTACTTTCTTACCCTTTGATTAGTCTTCTTAATTTTCTCCTAAAAATCAAGCCACCAGTAAATGTCCTCTTCATTGAGGCTAAAAGAATTTCGAAATAATCGTCTGACTAATTGGTTGGCATTTATTAATCTTTGTAAGGACTTATTAATCCTTATTGGCACGTTCGAATTACATTTCTAATATTCGAAAGCCAAAAAAGCTAACAACACCATATAACTTTTTCAAACCATTACAACAGTGAAAACCAAAAGGAAACCCTATTTACTTGGTTAGGGTTTCATCAAAACCCTAGAAAGAGAAGAACTAGCCACTCATAGAGGAGTGGGAAGAGGTAGAGGAGAAAGAAGCCACCATGGATGATAGTCTTGAAGCTTGAAAAACTCTCTCCAAACCCTAGCCTCTCCTCACTTTTGAAAATTTTCAGAACTCTAATTTCTCATCTTTTTCTCCCTTTTATTCTCAGCCAAACAAAGTAAAACTTTCACGCATGTTTTCCTAGGTTAGTCACTTAAGCGGTGGTAGGCCGCACATGCGCTACTGGCTGGCTGCATGTGCGGTAGGATGGCAAGCCACGAGATTTCATTGCTTGAGGGGAAAATTTGCTTTTGTGCCACTTTTCGCCTGAAATTGCATGTTGTTTACCAAACCTGCACAAGTACACAATGCATCATCTCTGCCAAATAACCATAATTCAAAGGTTATAAATATAACTTAAGTGGCCTTAATGTGGTACCTTTCGGCCTACATCAATGAATATTCAAAAAAAAAATCACAAATATTATATTTTTTATGTGTATTTATATTAGGTGTATCTAAAAATTAAAAAATATATATACTTAAAATATTAAAAAAATTCAATGAAAACAAAAAAATACAAAAAACAAAAAATTTTAATTTTTTGAAAAGTGAATCCTGAATCCTGAAACTAAACAAGCTGAATGAGTTTTGAACTTTGTATATGGGACCTATGATGGTGCTACACACATTAATTGATATACTAATTAGTGTAATAACATATGTTATGATATTGTCATTTTAAAATTATGATCTTATCTATTATACAAATTAGCATAATTACCCATGCTATGAATAGATATAAATAAATAATAAAAAATTAATTTTTAAAATTAAATAATAATCTAAAAAAATTATCTATAATATTTAGCAAAAATGATTTAGAATCAATTAAATTTTATCATAGTTACATATAAGAGAATTTTTTTTTTTATTCTTATATCATTAATTGTGTGCTCTAAGTTCTTAATAACAAATATATGTCATAATTTAAGTGGTAAAAATTAAAAAATAAATCACAAAAATTATATTTATGGTAAAATATAAATACATTTTGTCTTATGAGTTTTGTAAATTTAATTTATCATATGATAGTGGTAAATTACATTTGTCAATATAGTAAATTTTTCATATTTTGTGAAGTCTAAAAATTATAATTTGTCTTATGTTATAAGATTTATGTAAAAATGAATTACGATTCACTTGTGATATTAAATTTGGGTTTAACATTAGATTTGCGCTAATTTGTCCTTCACTGAATCATTAAAAATTGTCTTGTGCTATTATCAACTTATAGGATTCATTTGACCTATCTATTTATTAAATTAGTAAATATATATTTGTAAATATTTTTTCATAATAAAAATAAGAAATACGGATTTATTTTATGCATACTTATTAAAAAGTTTGAACCATAGTTTAAAAAAAAACTATATATTTATGTTTAAAACAATTAAATGAATAGTTTTATATATATATATATATATTTTTATGTATAAAAAAAATTATTTAAGATAAAAATGGCCTAAATTGTAGGTCATATTCTAGTCCTACAAAATTTAAATTTGATATTTAAATTATATCATAGATTATCATCTTGTGATTGATATGAGTTAATTTGGGGGGCTTTAATATTGGATTAAACACTAAAAAGTAGCCAAGAAAATTTAGTTTAAGTTGATTTTTTTTTGTCAATAATTCTTGATTTAAGCCTAATCCTTAGAGAATCGTCTAGTTCATGTCCAATCCATGAGCTAGTAGACCTACCTATTTATTTACATTTTAATTAGTAAATATATATATATATATATTTTAAAATTTATAACAAAAATAGGAAATATGAACATATTTGTTTGGTGTATTTATTAACAATTTCAGAATTAATTAAGAAATTATGTACTTATTCTTAAAAGGAGAAATTACGTTGGTAATCTCTATATTTTAACTCTTGTGTTATTTTGTCCTTGCAATTTTAATTTGCTCAATTTTGACCCTACATTTAATGATTAGGTGAAGGACAAGAAAATTTTTACGTACATAATTTCTTAACTGGCATTATCAATTGGAATAAATTAATACAAAATCTAAAATTAGGGTTAAAAATCAAACTAATTGAAATTACAGAGACCAAATTGACACAAGAGACAAAATGTAGGGACTATCGATATGATTTATCCTTCTTAAAATATGTCTAATATTGATTAAGATATATTTATATCTGAAAACTTATTTAAGATCAAATCAGGCTAGAACCTGAATAAAAAATTAATGGCTTATTAAAAAAAATTAATAATTATAAATTCAAATTTGATCAATTTTTCATTTAAATTTTTTCAGAGAATTAGGTTGTTTGGTAATTTTAATTTATAGTTCCAATTTCTCCTTGTAATTTTTTTAAAAAATATTTTAAAATTATATATAATTATAATTTCTTTTGAAATTTCCTTTTCAAGCTCAAATTAGTTATAACTTGAGTTTGTTTAAAATTCATTTTTGACTTCTCATCTACAAAAACTAACAATAAATTAAATTAATTTTTTGAACATTGTAGAAATGTAAAATAAAGAAATATATTATCAATAATAACAATAACAAAACATATTTTTATTTATCATGTGACGTCTCATTACTGCATTGATAATAGACATTAATAATAAAATTCATTACAATAATACAACAATAATATATCAAATGATAAGTAACATGTGATCATAATAATTTTTGATAGTTATACAATAGGATTTTGATACTAGATTTATGTTTTAAAGGGCAATACCAAGCTAGGAAGGATGGTGGGCGTCGTAGGATGAGATGGTAGGATCTAAAAGGGGATAAACTAGAAATATTTAAGAATAGAATGGATAAAGAAGGTACTTGGGACTTGGAAGATGATCCTAACATTATGTGGAACTTGATGGCCAATTGTATGAGGAGAATCTTGAGGGAAGTGCTTGGAGAGTCGAAAGGAACGGGACTCAGCTCTAGGGAAACTTGGTGATGGATGAAAGAGGTTCAAGCAGTAGTTAAGGCAAAAAAAAAAAAAAAGTGCTTTAGAAAGTGGCAGAAGGATAGAACTAAGAAAAACCTTAAGAGCTATAGATTGGCTAATAAGGAGGTCAAGAAAGTCGGGAGAGAGGCTAAATTGAAAGCTTATGATGACTTATCTACTAGACTAGATAGTAAGGAGGGAGAGAAGAGGGTATACAAACTTGCTAGGATACGGGAAAGGAAAATAAGAGATTTTAATCAAGTTAAATGCATCAAGAGTGAGGATTCTAAGGTATTGGTGAAAGATAAAGAGATTAAGGAAAGATAGAAGAATTATTTTGAGAAACTGTTAAATGAGGAACATGGAGGTATGGCAATAGGGAAGAAATAACTAGTAATACGATAAATCAAGACTATAGGTTCTATCGCAGGATTAGAAACTTTGAAGTGGAGATTGCACTTAAGAAGATGAAATCAAATAAGGCTTTAGGACCCGATGATATCCCTATTAAAGTTTGGAAGTGTTTGGGTAAAAGGGGGGTTACTTGGTTGACTAGGTTGTTTACCAAAATTTTGTTGACTAGAAACAAGCCAGATGAGTGACGGAAGTATTTAGTGCCAATCTATAAGAATAAAGGAGATGTTCAGAATTGCAACAACTATAGAGAAATCAAGCTAATGTGTCATATAATGAAAGTGTGGGAGAGGGTTATGGAATGTCGATTGTGAGATATAACACTTTGGGTTTATGCTTGGCAGGTTAACAATGAAAGCGATCTATCTTTTGACGAGAGTAATAGAGAAGTATAGAGAAAATAAAAGAGACATTCATATAGTGTTTATCGACTTTGAGAAAACATATGATAGAGTACGCTGAGATATAATATGGTGGGTGTTAGAGAAGAAAGGGGTTACAAAATATTACATTGATGTGATCAGGGACATGTATAAAGAGGTGGCGACCACTATTAGATCGTCTGCTGGAGAGACAAATAAATTTTCTGTCACTGTAAGGTTACACCAAGGATCTACCTTAAGTCCTTATCTTTTTGCTTTAGTTATGGATGAGTTAACGAGAAATATTTAGGATGACGTGCTATGGTGTATGCTTTTTGCAGACGATATCATGCTAGTGGATGAGACTAGAGAAGAAGTTAACACAAAGTTGGAGATTTGGAGAAAAGCTCTTGAATCTAAATGATTCCGAATAAACAAAACTAAGACAGAGTACATGAAATGTAAATTTAGTAACAGTAACAATGAAACTAGAAGAGAAGTGAAGATTGAGAACCAAGAACTACCTAAGAGTGAACATTTTCATTATTTAGGGTTGATTATTACAATAGCGGGAGAGATTGATGCGGATGTGGCCCATAGGATTAAAGCGGGATGGTATAATTGGAGAAGTGCATCTGGGGTATGGTGCAATAAACGAATATCCACTAGACTAAAAGATAAGTTCTATAGAACGACTATTAGACCAGCGATATTGTATGGGACGGAGTGTTGGGCAACTAGGAAACAACATGTAGATGAGATGAGTGTGGCTGAGATGAGGATGCTAAAGTGAATATGTGGCAAGACTAGACAAGACAAAATTAAGAATAAATGTATTCGAGAATGGGTAAGACTAGCACTGATAGAAGATAAGTTAAGGGAGAATCGATTGAGATGGTTTGGTCATATTCAACGAAGACCAACAGAGGCAGTACTGAAGAGATGCGATATTGTAATGGTAGATAGAAGTGTTAGGGCACAGGGTAGGCCAAGAATAACGTTGGCTAGCATTGTAAATGGAGATAAGGATCTACTTAATTTGACTAATGAAATAGCCTTTGATAAGGCTGCTTGGAGAAGAAGGATTCATGTAGCCGACCCTATTTGATGGGAATTAAAGCTTGGTTTGGTTTGGTTTATACAAAAGTACCCAAAATATATATAAAAAATAATAT
Organism: Camellia sinensis; assembly: GCF_055761805.1. Classification (NCBI taxonomy): domain Eukaryota; kingdom Viridiplantae; phylum Streptophyta; class Magnoliopsida; order Ericales; family Theaceae; genus Camellia; species Camellia sinensis. Next base: position 64,753,162 of record NC_138968.1, on the reverse strand, counting down.
ATGATCCATATTCAATTTATATGGTAAAATTCACATTTAATCTCAACCACACATTAGTTTTTTGATTCAATTCATCACCCAAACTATCTACTATTCTTTTAATATTCACCTTTTAAAATCCACTCAAACAATGCTCTAGTCCAGCTTATCATCACCCATGTTGTTGCCATGCTCACCACCTCCACTAACTATAACAACCCTTATTCTTATCTTAATCATGCTCATATGCATTTACATGATTTTGTCTTATTAAGCTTACATTTGCAGAGCTTGATTTGATTTGTCTATGTAGGGTTCTTATTTTGCTTTGTTTTGTGCTATTGTGTTTTGCCTAAGTGTTATATGCATGCTTCGTTCCTTACTTTGTGTGTTGAACTTAGGCTACATATCTTTGCTATCTGTAGACACACCATTTTTGACCGCCCTTAAGACTTGGGCGCTACTGATTATTTACTTGGTGATGAAAGGTGTGCAGTGCAAATGGTCGATTTCTTTGGCAAGAAGAGCGTCAAATCCCAAACCTTACACCCCATTTTTGGGCCAAAACGATTTTGACCAAAAGATTTTAGACCTTAAAACCCTCTCTTTCAAAATAGTTTTTGAAAAAGCTTCCTACGATGTTTCGACGCTCGCATTTTGTTAAATGTCGCGCTTTTCAGTAAACCGAGCAAGGACAAAGTGGGGATGAATGAAAGAGAGGTGAAATCTTTGGAAAATATTTCAAAACACCTTATTTAGGGGTTTGGAGTTGAAGAAAATGAGAGAGGAGAGAAGAAAACTAGTTGGAGAAGAAGTTGGGCATGAATCCGGGTAGGATTGAAACTGAGCAGTCTTCACTCAAATGAGCATATCTTTTTGCACAGTTGAAATTTTGATGTGAGGCTGACACCATTGGAAATAAGACTTCAAGGGCTTCAATCTAGGCTAAAGAATGACCTGTAAAGGAGTCTAGATGAAGGAGATATGTCTGGTTGAAGTCGGGCCCAAAAAGCAGATTTTTCTGGCCAACCAGAGGTGGAAAATGCTGGCCATAAATGGAATGTTTTGGCCATGTGCCGGCCATGAATGGCCTATTCCAGCCCCCTTCCATCCAAGAGTGTCCCATGCCAGCCAACAATGATCAAGTGCCGGCCATCAGTGAAGCAGTGCTAGCCATTGAGCAGAAAAGCAGATTTTTGCAAATATTTGTTCTCCAGCTGTTATAGTTGTCCCTTTTGGAGATATTTCGACCAAAGCTTGTATTTTTCTATATATAGAGAGGCTTATCTATGGTTTGAGGGTTAGAACAATTTAGCAAAGGTTTGGGAGCCTCTCTCTCTCTAAAACCTCTTTCTCTAGATTTCTCTCTCTCTTGAGCATTTGTGCTTAAAGGCTTACATACATCAAACTTTAGCTTATTCATTCTTGATGAAAGTGGGTCAACTTTGGGCTGAGGTTTATTGAAGCTCTCTTGGAGCTTTTTTGGAGTTCTTGAAGGTCATTTGGCTTGGTTTTGTTGCTTAAGTGTTGTCTTCCCTTCAAGAGGTACAAGACTCACCCTTTAAGTTTGTTTTGCACACTTGTTTTGCCACCTTTGTAAACTGTTTTTGAGCTGGTTTTTAACTGTAAAACCTCTATTTTTAAGGTTTAAAAATGTTGGCTTAAGCCTTGTTTGGTTAAAGGGTGGTTCCCCTCCTTTGCTCTTTGGTTTGTAAAGCCTTTTGAGCTATCTTTCAAAGCTTTTGAAACAAACCACTAAATTCCAGAGGAATTTCAGTGGTAGAAAGTTGGTTTTGAGGACCAAAATAGGAGGGGGTGGTCCCTCTTCCTCATATCTTGTTTGCATGTGTTGATGGCCTAGTACTTGAGCATGCTTTTCTACCTTGTTGTAGCCCAGTTCAAGCATATTTTTGGCCTTATTTTAACATGTTATAACTTTGTTTTTGGCTGGTTGGAGCACCTCTTGTTTGCCTCTTACACTTGTAGTGTAATTTTGCTCACTAGCCTAGCATGCCTAATGAGTTAGCCTATCATTTTAGCTTGTGTTAGCTTCATCTCAGCATGCCTTTGCTTATGTTTTGGCATGATTAAGCTCTGTTTTGAGCTAGTTTGATCATATGAGCTTTGCTTAATTTGCTTGTAGTGCAATTGTGCTAAATTGCCTAGCATGTGCTATTGTTTTGGCCTCTTAATATAGCTATTCTTAGCTTATTTCAAGCATGTTTTAGAACTCTATTTAGGGTGTTTTAGGACTGTTTTGGATTGTTGGTCCATTTTGAGCATTGTATTGCATGCCTCTTGAGTAATGCTCTTCACTAGCTTTAATACTTTTGGCTTTTTAACATGTTGTGCATGTGTTGCTTGCATGGTTTGAGGTCTTTAGCATGCCATTTCAGCATTTAAAAGTCTGCAACCTCCCTCATTTCTTCATTTTTCTATTTGTTTTGAGGGTTGGTTACCTTATGCTTTTGTTTAAGCTTGATAGAGTTTGTGCTCAAATGGCTTTAACCCTCTTATGAGGGTTCCTCCTAGCCAAAGGCATGATCTCTCTCATGCCTTAAACCATTCTTTTGGTTGACCCCTCTCCCATTAGAGGACTTTCACATTGGACAAATCAATTAATGAATGGCTTGGTAACTTAAAATGTGTAAACAAGAATTGGATCAAGTAAAACATGCCAAGATAAGCATTGTTGTTTGCATTGCATTGTGTTCAATCGGACGTTATATTGAACACAAGGTGGATTGGTCCATTTCATACTCAAAGTGATAAAAATGAGCCAATCCCCTTTGTCTCCATTGCCTTTTATTATCCATGATAAGGTAGTGGTTCTTGAGTCTTGTTTGTTGTGCATTTATTGAATGTGTATCAAGTTGGGTCTTTGGCCATCATGCATTCAAGGTGCTTGATTGATGGTTTTGGATTCAATGGTGCCTCTCCTTTGATGTTTTGAGATGACAAGGAGTGGCACAGTACATACATACCCTTGGGAGACCCTCCATTTTCCTCCAGTTTGTGTTCTGTTACAGAATGGTGGTGTAGCACACCAGTGGTCAACAGTGCCTCACAGATGGCCGACACTGCTTCATCCTTGGCCGGCAGTGCACATCCTTGGCCGGTAGGTGGCCGACAGCAAGCATCCATGGCCGGCAGGCCACTGGTGCATTTCTCAGTGGTGAATTGGTAAGGCAGAGAAGGAAGTTCTTGGAGACACCTTGCAAACAGAGCCTCTCAAGAGCAAACCAGAAGGCGTTTCGGGGCGGTAATCGAGAGCATGCATTCTTCATTACTCAAGGCAGAACTGAGGCAGCCTAGCTTACATGTTTTTCATGCTTAGTTGGTTTTGTAATTTAATTAGCTAGTTTGTTAATTAGCTGAAGTGTTGTAATAATTAGTAAGTAGTTTGCTAGTTATTCAATTTGGTTTTGTAATAATTAGTCTAATTAGTTTAATTAGATTAGTTAGTTAGCTTAGCTTAGATTAGCTTAGTTCATTTATTCGGACCCTCCGTCGAGAGGGCGCAATGTTGTAATAAGGGTGCGTGTGTGTGCATGTCTTCCAACCCCATTTCTTTCTCCCTTTTACTTAACCGCTTTTAATGGTTACTTTTAGGGTATTTTTCAATTAGCATACCTTATACTTTGCATGTTTGCATCATTCATTTGTCTTGCATGCATCGGGCTCTACGCATCATTCAAACTGCATCGTATTTCAATACTTATTTGAATACGTGTATCAATTGTTGCATTCATATGCCATCTTAGATAGCCGAGCCTATTTAGTTACATTATTGCATGTGTTGCATTAGGCATCTTGTATAGTTAGGATCATGCATTGTTTCTAACTGGTTTTCTGTTTTGGCTTAGAGTACATTGTAAATGTTACGCTTTAGCATACTTGCATGAGTGTGAGTGTTGCCATGATAGTGTGCTTGCCATGAGGCTATTTGCTTAAGTGCTTAACTGCTTGAATGCTTGTGGGTGAAGGCTTTATTGCCTGAATTGGAACAACTCGATGATTGTGAGTTTTAAGCCCACTTTGCGAAGTGGAAAAATCATGTTTTAAGCCCATTTGATGGTGGCAAATCCGCGCTTTAGCCTACTTGCGAGTAGCACTTTTTAACCATTTTTGAAAACAAACATGAGTTGTTTTGTTCAAATTCTTGTGATTGAGTTTATACTTGTATGCTGCGCGCATCACATAGTAAAGCTAGATAATAAACGAATAAGAACACATGTGTTTATAAAATAAAATATCATGCTTAGTAGAGGCTGATCTTTGATCGGGCGAGCGGGGGTGCTCATTTCAGGACTTTTCCCTCTCGTACCCAAGTTCCCGAGCCGAGGCAACTTTGGTGATGACGGACACGTGGCCTTTGGCACGAGTCAAGGTTTTCTAAATTTCCCAAAATAAAATATTTAGGTGGCGACTTTGTAATCTGGCAAAGCAGTCCATGTTTGGCTTTTTTTATTCAAAATCGATTTTCCAAAATGATTTGTCGGATTTGGACTCTTTGGTGTTTATCAGTCTCACATTGCACTTTGTGAAATTAGATTCAGAACCATGACAGGAGTCTGAATTGTAGAAGACCAAATTTGCGCCTTCTCCGAAAGGGGGGCGCGCGGAGAAAGTCGAGTCTACACTATCTCACGCCTAGGTCACAACTTTGAACCTCTTATACATAGGCCATTGTGTGTCAACACCTAGGATCATCTTGGAACCACCTTGGTTGACTTCCACCTTCAGCCTGGCATCTTGGTTGAGGTGTGTAACACCTAGGCCGAGACGTGTATCATCTAGGTTGAGATGTTTATTCTCTAGGCATCTAACATCTTTGATCCTTGAACCTAGCACTCTTGTTCCGGGTCTGGTACAATCTAGGCCGAGGTGTGGCACATCTAGGCCAAGTTTTATCCTTCCTAACCGAGATCAGGGAAACCTTACTTTCCTGAAGCTTTGTTTTGATTCGCGATCATTGCCTTGTCAGAGTGCCCATGCCACCTTACTTGCTATACACACTTTGACCTACTATTGTCTTTTCATTCTGGCACCTTTTTTAGAAGATTTGACCAAATGGTGCCACGTGTCCCAAAAGTGGGTATTAGTCTGGTTAGCAGTGAGAAACCCATATCATTTGTCACATCTTTGCCTTGTAGAGAGAGAAGCTCTAGGAAGAAGAATAATAAGTTCTTAGAGTAAGAACTAGATTTCCAAGCTTGATTTTCATATCTTGAACTGTTGGATTTGTGTTTTGAGGTTAGATTTTTAATCTATTCTTGTTTTTCTTTATGTTAATCTGATCACATTGCATGATCTAGCATGATTCATGAGCCATACATTGATTTAAAGTTTTGTTTTAGAAAGAGAAAGTGATGTTCTTGTGTTCTTGAAAGAAAACCATATTTTGATCCGAAAGTTGGTATCAAGTTCCATATTTTTGTATTTGTTTTCTTGAAATCTTCAAGTATGGGTACCCAGGTCCATGTTTTTGAACTCATATCGTGAAATCTTAGATTTTGAATAAAGAGTTATGATTTTAACATTCATGCTCTTCATGTTCATGTTTTTCATGTTCTTCAAGAGGAAACCTAGAGTTCCAGACTTCATTTCCCTAAGTGTGGTCACCGAGACCCACTCTTGTCCAGACCTCACACCTAGGCCAAGCATTGTATCTCACCTTGGCCTACATTGCATAATCACTTGCACCTTAATCTATCTTGCATGCACACCTAGGCCGACCTCAGTCCACCTTGCCGGCACTTGGTAACATCTAGGTAGGTAACCCTACACCTAGGCCAAGGAAACCACACCTCGGCCAAGACCTCTTGAGTTCACCCAGCTAGGCCATTTCAGCCCAACTTATCTTTGTGCACCCATTCCGAGACCTAGTTTGTACCCAGCATGCTTTTCCAAGAAGAAACACATTGATTTAACTTCCAGCATATGTTTTGCTTTATCTTGACTTGGTTTTGGAAAGAAGTGCTGGGATCTTTCTTGCTCAATTGAAACTTGTTTTAAGAGTGCATTACATACCCATCTTTGAGCATCTATTCTTGTCTTCTTGAAATGCATTCAGTGGACTTTGCCATGTATTTGTAGGTCTTGGATTCTTGTCCTAATTCCTTACATCCGAAGAGCTATTGTGAGTGGTATTTTTAATAAAGTTATGTTATAAAGTTTTGATAAAGGCTTTACTTTGTTTCGGAAAGTATTTGATCAAGCATGAATGATTATCTTATAGTTTTTGCATCAAATATTATGTTTGTTTTGATGACATTCTTGAAAGGTCCTTAGTGCTAGGGGACTTTAATGCAACTAGCATCCTTGTTTGAGACATCTCCCTTGCCACCAACGGCTTCGGCGAGTGGGCTTGTCTAATCGATTCCGGGTTGGTTATTCCCTTGTTTTGTCAATGAATGTCATCCCTTGGTATTATGTAGATGTTAGTAAACATCCCAAGAAGCTTTGAAACACTTTGATTGATGGACTTGGTTCATCCCTTGTTTTGTTGCAAGTTATGATATGCCTGGTTTTGATAAAGATCTTGGATATCATTCATTCAAACATTTATTACTTATATCATTTATTGAGTTTTCAGCTTACCTCTCTCCCTTATATATATGTAGGTGATGAGCAAGAAGGTAGTGTCGCCTAAGTTTTATTTGAAAGATGTTTTGGTTCATACTTTTTGTATCATCTTGAAGATTATGCTTCTTGGCTTTATAGGTTATTTCTTTTGTATGTTTTGGCTTGAGAAGTCTTTTGATTAAGATATATTATTCACTTTACCTTAGTTTTGTATTCAAGTTTTAAAACCATGATAAGATGTATGTCATTTTATTTGATCTATGCACAACTCTTATGGACTAATTAAATTTAAATTTATACTTCTGCACATGTAAGCCCCATACGTATACTATGTTTGTGTGAGTCTTTGTAAGTTGGCCATTAGTAATCTTGGATTATTGGCTATCACGACATCATTCTGTTAAGGGCAAAATGAGGTCGTGACACTAACCATTATGCAACTCCAATCTAGTTTTTTATCTTTGTAAATATAAAAAGACAATGTTGTGAAAATAAAAAAGGTACCATTAGAGTTTTAAAGAGTTAAAAATGAAAAATAAAAAAATGCGTGATTTTAGGTTTTCTTATTCCATATATAGGTGTTAAATTTTTTTTTTTATTTTTAAAATCCATACATTATGAAATAGTATTCATCATTCAAAATTTTATTTATTGATGGGCAAGTCAATTAAATGTTTTTAATTTTTTACAAATAAAAAATTTGAAACTTTTGTTTAAGAAATTTTAAAAAATGGCCAAATCATATAGAATAATATAAGACGCCTTACTCTAACAAAAAAAAAAAAAAAAAAACTCATAACTGTATTATCAATTCACATATATCAAAAGAAATAATAGCAACAATATAAAAAATACACAAACATTCACCAAAAAAAAAAAAAAAAAACCTTCAAATTAACTCCCAAAACAATGATAGTTAACAGATATATGTTTATTAACAATTTAGTTGGAAAAAAATACATCAAAAAAAAAAGAGTCATATAGAGGGGGAAAAAAAATACTCACACGAAAATATAAATTTACAAAAAAAAAAAAAAAAAAAATCTCAAACAAACAAACTTGAAATAAGTTTGGACTAGGGGGATTTACGTGTAGGTCCTAATAAGTGGACTTATTGTTTAATAGGTTCTATGATAATTAATGACAATTTTCATTAAACATTATTAAAAAAATGTCACTAATTATTAATTTTTAGCGACAATATGAAAATTGTCACAGAAAATGTCACTAATTATAAACTTTAGCGACAATTTAAAAAAAGCGTCACAAAAAGTGTCATTAATTCACAACTTTTAGCGACAATTTAAAAAATTTGTCAAAAAAAAAATCACTAATTGTAAGTTTTAGTGACAATTTATAAAAATAATGACAACAAAAAGTTACTAATTGTCAATTTTTAGCGACATATATAAAAAATCATCACAAAAAAATTATTTTTAGCGACGATTTTACCAAAATTCATTTTCCATAACTATTAGGACTTATTGATAGTTTACCCTTTGGACTATTGGCAAAGAGAGAGAATAACCATTATATTATTACATTGGGGAAGGGATAGTTGGGCTGGAAAAAAGATCAAATATTGTATTTTAAAGAGAGAATTATATTGAATTTTTAATTTGATTGGATTTTTAAAATTTTAGATTTATATTATTTTCAAAAAAGGTGAGACTGGGATGAAAGTGGCTTATCATATTATTTTAAATTTTGAAATTCAAAAACATAAATAATTAGAGTTTTTATTTTTTATTTGAATTGTTTTGAATAACATTATTTTTGGAAAGAGTGATGGTAACTTATCATATTGTTTTGAATTTAAGATTCAAAATTGTAGATAATTAAAAAAAATTTATTTTTGAATTTTTGACTTAAGGAACTAACTAATAGATTTTTTTTATTTCTTTAAAAATTAACAAATTAACAAAATTAATTTAAGAATTTAGAGTTTCCACAATTATTATTCTTAAAAAGACCTTTTCTCTTATATATAGAGATTATAAAAATTTAAAATTATTAATCAAAACGACGTCGTTTTGACCATTTTTATGTTGTTCTATACTCAAAACGACGTCGTTTTGGCCATTTAAGCCACTTTTGAGCCACAAAATTTGAGTTACGTAGCATTGTCGGTTGTTCAAAGACCTATGGGTTAGTATCCCAGAAATTTACCTCATGCATATAGCGGGTCAATTTTTAATGTGAAAAAAAAGAAAGAAATTCAACCGATATTATTTCACTGAAGGAAAAATTATCAAGCTGACACTCTCATTGTCCGAATTGACTGCTGATGACTTTTAGACTAGGTTGTGTGATTTAAAAAATTATGACATTTACACGTTAGTTTTAATTTATAAATTTATATTTTATTAAATTTTAATTAAGATTTTTAAAATTTTCAAATCTTATTAAATTTTTAATAATTAAAATTGCCTTTTAAATAATGATTGTTCATTATTTATGATTATGTATAAATGAATATAATTATTTGACAGCTATTTTGATTTTTAAAATTTTAAAACATCAACTTTCAAATTAAAAAAACTAAAAATAAATTATGTGCAAAAAAAAATATTTTTTTTTCAAAAGATTGAAAAAAACTGAATTTATTTTTGTGTAAAATTAAAAATTTTATATCTATAAAGGAATATGATGATGGAATATTGATGTGCAAAATTAAAAAAAAAAAACTTTTAAAATTGAAAAAACTGATAATATTCTCATTTTTAAAACTGGAAAAAAATGGTAATGTTCTCGGTTTTATTGAATAGTTGAATCAATCTAATAGGTAGAAAGGCAAAAATATTTAATCTCATACTCTATTTCTTTATTCGTTAGTGAAATAATTATCTAGAACATTACTATATAAGATTGATATATGTTTATATATCGGACCAAATTCATATATGTTTAGTTTATCTCGTGTTTACATTTTTAGGCACTATTTGGATTTTTTTTATAAATAAAATTGTACTTTTTAATTTTTAATTTTTTTATCATATTATTTTTATATTTTTTAGTAAAAAATTAAAAAATATATTTATTTAAATCATCTCAAATACATTCTCAATATAAGAAAAATATGAGAAGTTTATAGGATTGGGATTTATTGTGAATTTTTATTTAATAATTTGAATTTTTTATTTTGTAAAATTTTCAATATATATTATCTATAAAAAAAAAAGTTAATTTGATCCGATAATCGCAATATTTTTATTTTAAATATATTTAAAACAATAAATATCTACTTTTTAGAGATAAATACAATAAAATAAAAATATTATAATTATCAGATAGATATTATTATTTTTATTGATAGTACATTGAAAATCCTCTAAAATGAATAGTTCAAATCGTGAAAATAAGACTTAAGCCAGGACTCATGACTCTTTCAATTGCTTTTATATTTTTTCAATAGAACATCTATTTTTTTTTTAAATAAAAAATATTAACGTAATTTTTTTTATGAATTATAAATATTAAGAATCTTACTAAATAAATAATTTAAAGGGGCATTTACACATAAGTCCTTATTCATAAACTTATCCATTAAATCCTAACTAAGATTTTTTGGGTCTTCAAGTCTCATTAAATTTTTAATAGTCGGAATTACCATTTAAACAATTATTGTTCATCATTTATGATTATCTATAAACGAACATGATGATTTGGCATTTATTTTGATTTCCAAAACTTTAAAATATCAATTTTTAAATTGAAAAAACTAAAAAAAAATAAAAAATTATGTGCAATGTTTTTTTTTTTTTGAAAAAAAATTTAAAAAATTGATGTTTTTTTGGTGCAAAACTAAAAATTTTGTGTTTATAAAAGAGTATGATGATGGAACATTGAAGTACAAATCTAAAAAAAAAAAAAAGAAACAAAACTAATAATGTTTTCAGTTTTAAAATCGAGAAAAAATGTAAATATTCTCGATTTTATTTGATAGTTGAATCAAACCAATAAGTAGAAGAGCAAAAACGCTTAATCTTATACTTGATTTTTTTATCAGTTAGTGAAATAATTATCTGAAATATTACTATGCAAAATTGATAATATTTTTAGTTCTAAAAATTAAAAAAAAATGGTAATATTTTTAATTTTATTAAATAAGACTTATTAGTTTAAGAAATTTTAAATAAGATCTAAATTATCATAACATTTATAAATAAATCTTTTAAGTAATTAATTCAAATTTAAAGCATAGAAACGTACCAGCCCCTCAACCCCAAAAAAAAAAAAAATTAAATAAAAAAATTACCTCATGCGTGAATATGACGGGTCAATTTTCAATTTGGAAAAACAATCAACCAACTATAAACCCTTTTTACTTTTCTTTCATTGTTAAAAGGATTAAGAAAAAAATTATACTTTCTAAACCCCTTCATAATTATAAAATCTTGCATAAAGGATAAAATTTATTATTTAAATATTTTATCAGACTATTATACCTTCACATATACACAATCCAGATACAAAATTTATCTTCTCTCTCGTCTCTCACTTCTAACCCTAGCTTCCTCCATGGCCGGAGTTGTGTCATTCCTAAGCTCCGACGATCTCTCTCTGCATCTTCTCAACTCTTCTCCTTCAACTCTCCTTCAACTGTTCATCTTCTATCTCGTCTCTCTCTTCTAATCCTAGCTTCCTCCATGGCCGGAGCTGTGGAGAACTTGCAAATCGCGCTGATACATACATATATATATATATATATTACAGATCGGAATATGTATATATATGTGTGTGTGTGTGTGTGTGTGTGTGTTTTGAGTGTTTTGAGATTTGAATTCGAATATATATATATATATCTACATATTCCGATCTATAATATATATATATATATATATGTGTGTGTGTGTGTGTATGTTTGTGTGTTTTGAGATTTGAATTCGAATATATAGATTTTTGAAAGCTCAAAGTTTTAAAAATCTGAAAAATCTGTAAAATCTGAAGAACCGGGGTATGAAAAATTGAGATTTCTCTAAAATTTTCAGATTATAGGCCTGATTCAAGAATTATAGGCATGATTCAATGTGTTTCAAAGTAAACATCGATTGATTCAAGGATTATAGGCCTGATTCAAAGCTCAAAGTTCCATCGATTTTTCAGAGTAAACATCAAATTTCATTTGATAGAACCAGAGTAAAAATTGCTCTGTTTTTTTCATTTGACAGAACCAGAGTTAAATTTTACTTTTATACAGAGTAAAATTTTACTTTTAGTTTCAGAATCTTACAGTTTACTTATTTTTCAGAGTAAAATTTTACTTTTATACAGAGTAAAATTTTACTTTTAGTTTCAGAGTGTAAAATTTTACTCTCATTCATAGTAAAATTTTACTTTCATACAGAGTAAAATTTTACTCTGAAATACATAGTGAAAATGTCTTAATAGGAGAGCTGATAGATATAAGGGTAATATAGTAAAAGAAACAAGTTTTAAAATATTAGGGGGTGTTGAAAGTACTTATATAATTCTTGTCCTTTTGAAAGAGAAATTAGATAGTGAGGGGGCTATGACCAAATCCCCCCATATTATTTCACTGAAGAAAAAAGGGTCAACCTGACACTGCCATTGCCCGAATTGGCCGCGAATAACTTATTATTTTTTAAAAAAATATTTGGTAGCTCAAAATTATATGATATAAATTGTTTGAATATATTAAAATGATATCATTTTATTCCAAAACGAAATCGTTTTGAGACATTTGAGTCATTCGGGTTATGAAAATTCATATTACCAAATATTATTATTATTTTTATGTCTATTTTGAAAAGTAATTTTATTTATTTATTGTAAAAAATTTATAAAAAAAATAAAGAAGTGATCTAATCTAAATAAATCAATAAATTGACTTTTTTCATCTTTTCAAAAGATTAAACTTGGTGGTGTGAATGAAAAAATTCTGAAAACTTTTATTGGCAGTGGAGTCAAAATATATATATATATATATAAATAATAAAAAATATAAATATTAATAATTATAATTAATTTATAATTAATTTTTACTACCTCTATTGGATGTAATTGTCCCCAAAAAAATTATGTACTAGGCCAAATTTACATAGATTTAGTTTATCTCACGTTTACATATTAATATATGAGAAGTTGATTATTTGAGTTAGGGGTGCAATTCGGGTGGGTTCGGTTGGGTTGAGAGGTTGTCCAAGCCCAGCCCAAGTTGTGCTGAGACCTGTCCAAGCCCAACCAAGCTCGAATTGTAACCCGAGGATATCTGCCTAAGCCCGACCCGAGTTAAACCCGAATTACCCGATTTGCCCGAATTGTAAATGAATTTTAGTTTTTTTTTTTTTTTTGCAGCTAGATTATTAAATTATTAAAAATTGACTCTATTTACATTTTATTTTTTATTTTTTATAGAAAATCATTAATACCATCAAAACAAATAATTTATATAATGTAAGAGATATGTTACTATAGTAGTCCTTACAACTTAGGAGTGAAAATAAAAAGAAAAAAAAAGTACGATTTTATATTATTTGTATATATAATATATATTCAATATGATTTAATAATTAAATTACTTAAATATCATGTAATGACCAATAATTAATATGTATATTTAATATTTTTATATATCTATATATGTATAATTCGGGCTTCGAGTTGCTCGGGTTGTTTGACGTCCTTGCCCAAGCCCGCCCAAATTTAATTTCTGCTTCTGAATTTTTGTCCAAGCCCGCACCAAATTTAAAAATATTTTATCCAAGCCCTAAAAAAACTCGGGTTGGGCTCGGGTTGCTCGGGTTGAGTCCGCCCAAGTTGCATCCTTAATTTGAGTGGTTCTTAGGACCAGAACCTATTGTAGATCTTATTTAATAATTTGAATTGTGATATTTATTGATAAAATGTGTGGAACTCATACTTTTTGTTAAAATTTTTAAAAATAACTTGAGACGTATAAATATTATTTTAAAATCATAAAATATTAGTGTCAACGTTTCATTCCAAGAAAATAGTACATACAATAAGTGCGTATATCATAAAGTTCGTTTGGAAAGTAAGTTGACTTTCTAACTTTTTAATTTTTTTAATTTTTTTTAACTTGGGGCTAAAAAGTCTCGTTTGGGAAGGACTTTTGGTCTTTTGGGCTTTTTTAGATTTTTTATGAGAGAAAGAATGTAATGATTATGGGTTGGATGTGATGTTTTTGTTTTATTGGGCTAAAAAACTTTTTTTTTTTTTTGTGTCTATTTTAGCCAAAAAAAACCTAGTTTTTTTCTTCCCAAATGGAGCCCAGTGTCAGGAAAATTAATTATAAATTAATAAAAAAATTTAAATTTAAATTATTAATATTTATAATATTTTTCACCTTTTGTAATCACAGTAATTTTTTCTACTAACATCATCAAGTTATTTTCCCAATCATAAATGATGAATAAATGAATATGAGCCATCATCGTAAATAAATTTGAATTGTTGATAATAATTGGCTTAGTTTAGGACAAATTACACGTACTTACTGTGAGCTTTCTAACAATTACATGGATTTTTCTTTTAATTTCAATAATTACGCTGTCAATTTTTACTTTTGAAACTATTATCAGATTTTTTCACTATTAATTTAATAGAATTTGTTGATGTCATACCAAAAATGATAAAATTGCCCATCAATTACTTTATCTATTCAAATCAGAAATTTCACTTACCTGCCATAAGATTTTGCATATATATTATAAAAAACCATACATATTTTACCATTATTTAATAAAATTCTTAAATTTCATGCAATATTCAATAAAATCTTCAAATTGTTAAGACATTATTAAATTATTTAATGCCAAAAAAAAATGTAGATAAAATACTTAAAAATAAATAATCTATCTAAAATTAATGTTACATAACATTCTAATAATTTAATATAAGACTTATTTCACGCCACATATAATTTAAAATTTATTATTTTACGTACTACATTTATTATTTGATTTGTTTTTTAAAGTTAAAATAAATAGATTTCATTTCTTTTTTTTTCTCAACAATTTACATTACTTATTTATTCATATATAAAAATTTATTATTTTTATCTTTTTTTAATCATATATTATTATCAAATTTTAATTTTTATCTTTGAGTCATTAAATTTCTAGTCGATGCATATTTAAAAAAAAATACAGGTTAATATTTCTTAAATGATTAAAAAAATTAAAATATTAAAAATAGAAGTAAAAAAAAATCATCTCACAATAAATTAAAATTAGTTAATAGGGAATGAAAGATTAAGAAATCATTTGTGAACAATGAATAATTCAAATAATTTTTCACTTCTTACACCTGAAATTAAAATTAATCTTTACTTGAATGCAGGGATTATTTGAGAATAATAAAATACTCAATTAATTTCTTATGTATGATACTTCAAATCTATTTCTCCATCTTTATTTATTTCATTTAACCTATTTTTATTAAATTAAATCTTAAAATTAATTTCTCACTTTCATTAATGGTTAAATTTTTTACTTTATTTTTAAATTTTTCACTTTTATTTTGTTCTATTATTATTTATAGCGAAGTGTTATTATTTAAATTATCTAATTTTACTTCTTCCGTATATCTAATACTCATATGATTTTAATGGCAAGACTGAGAAATTAAACTTTAATATTAATTTAAACACAACGAAATAAAACATTTTTCTAAAGAAAAAAATATAGATGTAATTTAATTTACCATATTAAATATATATGAAATTATTATTTATTTTTCATAATTTTTTTATTTTAACATTTTATGTATTTTGTGCCCTTAATTCTTTTTTTATTGTAAGAGATTCTCTAAGGCAGAAACTGCCTTTTAACCTTAAAAAAATAAAAGAGTGATATGTAAATGAAAACACCCATTTTACAGTGGTGTTATACACATCAATTAGTATATTAATATATGTTATGACATTACCACTTTAAAACTACAGACCTAGCCCATTATACAAATTATAAAAATCTAAACGCTCTAAAATTATGTCATTAATATACTAATTGATATAATAATTAGTGCGTATAACTTTATTCTAAAAATAATTGAATTGAAAAATACATAATCATATAAATTAAAGGTACTAAGTCTCTTTCAAGTTTTTTTTTTTGGAACATGAGTCTCTTTTAAATCTAATAATAAGGACCACTTTGTTCCTCAAGTAACACTACTAGAAAAAACACTTTCCGTGACGAACATGTTTGGTCGCGAAAAGTACCATATTTGGTCGCTAAAACCTTTTCGCGACCAAAATATGTTGGTCGCGAGTTGGTCGCTAAAGCCTCGTCACAGATAGTTTTCTGCGACCAAAAAAGCCTTTGGTCGCTAAAAGTGACCATTTGCGACCAACTTTTTTGGTCGCGAAAAGTCCAATTCATATTAGCCAAAAGTAAACTTTTAGCGATCAAAGATAAGTTGGTCGCCAAAAGTTAGCGCCTTGACCCAAAAAAAATAATTCTTTTGTGCTCCCTGGGACTTGAACTCCTGACCAAGGAGTCACCATGCACCCAATCCACTCTGCCAATAACATTCTTCTTGTTCATATTTGACAAAAAAAATATATAACCCATAAAAATTGGGTTATATATTATTTTATAAAACTTTTAATGCCTAAATAGAAAAATAGCATGTAATTACTGTAGTATCATTTTTTTTTAAAATTTATCCCGTCATAACTTTCCGCGACCAACTTTTTTTTTTGGTCGCCAAAGGGTAATCTTCCACGACAAAAAAAGCCTCTAGTCGCCAATAGTAGGCTTTTCGCGACCAACTTTTTTTTTTGGTCGCCAAAAGGTGATCTTCCGCGACCAAAAAAACCTTTGGTCGCCAATAGCATACTTTCCGCGACCAACTTTTTTTTTTGGTCGCCAAAGGGTAATCTTCCGCGACCAAAAAAGCCTTTGGTCGCCAATAGTATACTTTCCGCGACCAACTTTTTTTTTTGGTCGCCAAAGGGTATACTTTCCGTGACCAACTTTTTTTTTGGTCGCCAAAAGATGATCTTCCGCGACCAAAAACGCCTTTGGTCGCCAATAGTATACTTTCCGCGACCAACTTTTTTTTTTGGTCGCCAAAAGGTGATTTTCCGCGACCAAAAAATTGTGGTCACCAAAAGTTAAATTTTAGTCGCAGAAAGTGGACTATTTGCGACCAAAAAAAATAGGTGGTCGCCAAAAGTGTTTTTTCTTGTAGTGTAATATGCATCCTTCAACATCTTAGAAAGGGAAATTATAGCCCAGTGAGTTTTTAAAAAAAAAAAAATTACAGACACATACAAAAGTTTAGAATTTTAATTATTAATATTTATGTAGTTTACAATTGATGTGTAAATTTTTTTTTTTTCTAATTTTACACTGAATCATTATTTCCTTGTTTAAAAACCTTTCAAGATTTTTCATCAACAAAAAGCATTTGATTGTAAATCATATTTCCAAAACTCAAGTGGTTCCAAACTTACTTTCCAAACTAATGTTTTCTAAAGTTGATTTTAAAGTTTAACATGGTGTTTTGAAAACTCGACTTTAAAAGTTTTTTATAGTAAAATTATTTAAAAACATGACCTTATTAAAAAGTCATGTTTTAAAAACACAATTTTAAAGTTGAAGTCGTGTAATCAACCCACACTTCCCACACAAAAAAAAAAAAAAAAGAACTCTTTGTCAACAAATACATTGAAATGGACTTCGATTAAAAAAGCAAATCACACAAACACATTTTAGGTTTTTTGCATCCTTGGTGTAGACCGATGAAGTAAAAATTCATCCTTTGCTGCACAAATGAAGCAAGATCATAAATCTCCCCCATTCTTTGTGCAAAATATTGGCAAATCAACATAATGTATCAATCACTTTGTTACTTTGCATGAGAAATGGCTACTTATTTTTTTTAAAAAAAATCTAAGATTCTGACTTTTTACAGATATGTTGATTCAAAAAGGGAACTTCGAACAAGGACACAAGTGAACTTCGAAAAAAATTGAAGTTTGATCCTTGCAACAAAATAAATTCTGAATTTTTTATTTTGTTAATTTAACTCGTAATCTTTTGATTTATTATCAATTTAAATCATTTGTTTATTTTCGTTAAGTAAAACTGACAAAAAACAAGTATTTTAGCCATTAAGCTCAATGTAAGTGTATATAAAATGTTTAAAATATTATTTTCATTGAGTTTGATGATTAAAATAACTATTTTTCTATTGGTTTTCTTTAACGAAAATAGATACAGTTTAGATTGAAAATAAATTGAAATATTAGAATTTAAAATGACAAAATTAAAACTTCAAAATTTATTTTGTTATAAGAATCAAACACTGGTATTTGTTGATGTAGCACTAGCGCTATATATAGTGTTGTTTTCTGTAGCAGCCAATTGTACTCTCTTTTCATTCCATCTAATATAATAAAATTAATGTGAGCCGTGGACGTAGGCAATCTTGCCGAACCACGTAAATCTCTGTGTTGTTTCTTGTGTGAGATTGTTTTTGTTTTCTTCTTGCTATTATTGTCTATATGTTATTTCCCACAAAAAAAAATAAAAAATGATAACACATAAAACAAAACAAAAAATTGTTTTCATCACTAAATATTTTATAATTAAATAAATAAATAAAAGAAAACAAAAAGAAAGAATGAAAGAAAAATAAGTGTTTTTTTATCAACTGCTCGTGTAATTAGGATTCACATTGGATCATTGGAACAAAACAAACCTCTTCCAGCTCTAGTGTGTGGAAATTGAGGAGCATATTCCATAAAATCACTTTCATAAGGTAGAACAAATAAAAATACCATGGTCTAACAGATATATTCATATGGGATATTCCTTTCTATGAAGATGAAGTAGTAACAAAGAAACAATTAATCATTCGAGAAGTTAAATATTGTGAAGCATGTTGGAGTATGGGAATACAATTTGACAAAGGGATAATAGAACAATTATAACAGCATGAAAATATGATTCTCTCATTATTTGTTAAATATAGTGGGTTCAAAACATATGCATAATTTTTATTATATGAATACACATAGGAAGTAAAACAAAGCTCAGTTCAATAAAACTTGTTATTCAGATCATAAAATGATTCCTTTTATGCTATTTTTCTAAGAAAAATACTCTCTCTCTCTCTCTCTCTTTCTCTCTCTCTTATCAACATAGTAATTAAATTATTCATACTCTCCTGCCATTTTTCTTCATATAAAAATACCTTCCTCTCAACAACAAGAATCAGACCGTTGTTAACACCTACAGTTCACAGAAAATGTCACTAATTATAAGTTTTAGCGACAATTTTAAAAAATCGTCACAAAAAAAATCACTAATTGTAAGTTTTAGTGACAATTTATAAAAATAATGACAACAAAAAGTTACTAATTGTCAATTTTTAGCGACATATGTAAAAAATCATCACAAAAAATTATTTTTAGCAACGATTTTACCAAAATTTATTTTCCATAGGACTTGATAGAAATTAAGTCTAACTATTAGGACCTATTGATAGTTTACCCTTTGGACTATTGGCAAAGAGGGAGAATAACCATTATATTATTACATTGGGGAAGGGATGGGTGGGCTGGAAAAAAGATCAAATATTGTATTTTAAAAAGAGAATTATATTGAATTTTTAATTTGATTGGATTTTTAAAATTTTAGATTTATATTATTTTCAAAAAATATGAGATTGGGATGAAAGTGGCTTATCATATTATTTTGAATTTTGAGATTCAAAATCATAAATAATTAGTGTTTTTATTTTTTATTTGAATTGTTTTGATCAACATTATTTTTGGAAAGAGTGATACTAACTTATCATATTGTTTTGAATTTAAAATTCAAAATTGTAGATAACTAAAACTTTTTTATTTTTTAATTTTTGACTTAAGGAACTAATGAATAGATTTTTTTTTTATTTCTTTAAAAATTAACAAATTAACAAAATTAATTTAAGAATTTAGAGCTTCCACAATTATTATTTTTAAAAAGACCTTTTTTTCTTATATATAGAGATTATAAAAATTTAAAATTATTAATCAAATATACCAATTAATGTATATAAGATTGTTCAAAGACCTATGGGTTAGTATCCCAGAAATTTACCTCATGCATATAGTGGGTCAATTTTTAATGTGAAAAAAAAGAAAGAAATTCAACCGATATTATTTCACTGAAGGAAAAAGTGTCAAGCTGACACTCTCATTGTCCGAATTGACTGCTGATGACTAGGTTGTGTGATTTAAAAAATTATGACATTTACACGTCAGTTTTAATTTATAAATTTATATTTTATTAAATTTTAATTAAGATTTTTAAAATTTTCAAATCTTATTAAATTTTTAATAATTAAAATTATCTTTTAAATAATGATTGTTCATTATTTATGATTATGTATAAATGAATATAATTATTTGACAGTTATTCTGATTTTTAAAATTTTAAAACATCAACTTTCAAATTAAAAAAACTAAAAATAAATTATGTGCAAATATATATATATATATATATTTTTTCGAAAGATTGAAAAAATTGAATTTATTTTTGTGTAAAATTAAAAATTTTGTATCTATAAATGAATATGATGATGAAATATTGATGTGCAAAATTAAAAAAAAAACTTTTAAAATTGAAAAAACTGATAATATTCTCAGTTTTAAAACTGGAAAAAACTAGTAATGTTCTTGGTTTTATTGAATAGTTGAATCAATCAAATAGGTAGAAAGGCAAAAACGTTTAATCTCATACTCTATTTCTTCATTCGTTAGTGAAACAATTATCTAAAACATTACTATATAAAATTGATAATATTTTTAGTTTTAAAAATTGAAAAAAAAAGTGATAATATTCTCAGTTTACTAAATAGGACTTATTGGTTTAAAAAAAATCTTAGATAGAATCTCAGTTATCATAAAATTTATAAATAGAACTTTTAAGTAATTAACTCAAAAACTATATATCGGACCAAATTTATATATGTTTAGTTTATCTCGTGTTCACATTTTTAGGCACTATTTGGATTTTTTTTAAAATAAAATTGTACATTTTTTAATTTTTTACTTTTTTTATCATATTATTTTTATATTTTTTCAGAAAAAATTAAAAAATATATTTATTTAAATCATTTCAAATACCTTGTCAATATAAGAGAACTAGGGTTTGCCCGTGCTTGAAGGCACGGTGACCATTAATTGAATATAAAATTATTGGGTTAAAATGTAATTTATTTAATTTGTTGGGAAAAAAAATTTGAGGTGAAAATATAAATAGATTATCCGTATGGTTTTGAATTTTTAAATGAATTTTATAATTAGATTTTTGAAAAGAGTTTGGAGTATTGTAGTATGATGACACAAATGCAAACAAAGATCATATCACCAAATATTTACTATTGTAGTATTTTTGTTTATGTAACCCACTTGCAATTTGTAATAGAAAATAAGCATTTTATTATCCTAGCCAATAACAGTACCCAAATAAATTTCTATATCCACATTTTCTTAGATAATGAGTTTTGGTTGAAGTAAAGAAGAGAGATCTCAAAGCTATAATTTTGCATCAATTTTAATGTAATGGTTAAAATCTACCAATTTTTACGATTTGGTGGTCAGTTTATTGTGCAGAAAATTAAATAAATAAAAAATAAATAAATTGTATGCTGCTTGGTGAATAAATCAATTTGAACATAAATTTTCCAAATTTATAGGTAAACGAAATAGTGAAAAGTAAACACATAATTGCTACGTAAAATTCAAGCACAATAAAAACATAAGATTTTAAACAAACAACAAAATGTAAATCCCACAACACTGAAACATCTATATAAAAATCAGACAAAATACGCCAGCCAATGCTATGCAATAGAAAAAAATAAACAACAAATTAAGCACACCAGCCAATGCTCTGCAATACAAAAAAAATGCCAAATAACAAATTAAGCACACCAGCCAATGCTCTGCAATACAAAAAAAAAAAAGCCAAATAACAAATTAAGCACACCAGCCAATGCTCTACAATACAAAAAAAAAAGCCAAATAACAAATTAAGCACACCAGCCAATGTTCTGTAATACAAAGAAAATGCAACACCCTTCCTGATAAAAAGATAACCAAATAAAAATATAATTAGTTTTGTTTAACCTAATTCAAGAGCATATTAGGAAGAAAAAACAAAAAAAAATATATCACCTAGTGTGTTACATTTACAAAAACAAACTCATAGCATAAATCAATAATTCAAACGAAAATGATATAACATACATCTAAACTTAGTTATAAATTCCACATAGATAAAAGGCTTTACAAAACTATTGTAAGTAATAAATTTCACATCGATCGGAAACTTTACAAAATATGGATCGTAGCTAGCATATGTATGCTTTTCACAAAAATAAATATGAGCTTCAAACTTGTTCTTTCTTAGAAATCCTAGGAGCGCCTCATCACTTTCCAAAAAGTCCTGGTATCAACTTGTATGTATCCCCAGTGAGGAGCATGCACGACAATCTATTAATTTATGAAAATAAAAAAAAGTTAGTATATTGGCAAAAGAAAATTTATATATATATCAAAACACTTTCAAATTGAAATTACCTTGTTACATCCCCATCGAAGCAATCTAGTTGTATTTATATTTTTGAGCTCCATATATTTTTTAACCCAATCCTACAAAAGTCGACACATATAGTAAAATATTTTAAAAATAACAATTTGTAATCAATAGAAACAAAGTTATCAAAAAATAAATTGTACCTTTTGACAAAAGTGGTTTGATCCATAAGTAACACTATAACAAAATTTCAGGATAAACAATGTTTGTAGTAGAATCTGGCTCATCATTGGGAAGGAGGACACTTATACGATCAAAGGATGTGCATTTAGATAGGGCCACATACAATTGCCCATGACTAAACACTGGTGTGCGCAAATCAACTCCAACAAATTTCACAGATTGCCCTTGAGATTTATTAATGGTCAGGGCATATGCCAATCGAATTGGAAATTGACGTCTTGTCATTCGAAAAGGCATTTCTAAAGAAGACGGTGTCAAGGATATCCTTGGTATGAATACCAAATTGCCACATTTTTCTCCAGTTAAAATTTGAGCTTCAATTATGCGAGTATTGCATCTAGAAACCATCAATCTTGTGCCATTGCACAGTCCATCTTTTGGTGCAATATTTCTTAACAACATTATAGGACAACCCACTTTCAACTCTACCTTAAAAGTCGGTAGCCCAGGAGGATCTAATGAATTTAAATATTCATTAGGATATCTATTTATTATAGTACGATCAATTTCATCATCTTCAGACATCTTGTCTGCTGCCAAATAAGTATGTGTGTTGCCGGGAAAAATATTCAATGCTGCAGTATTGATAGCACTGACATCATCATTCCGTGCAGAAAGAATTGTACGTTCAGTTAAAAATTTTGCAGTCGATGTCATTGCCACATCCAGTTGCGGATAAACTACTGAGATTATGTCTTTTAGATCTTGGCATTTGTGTATTGTTGATGGAAGTTTAACAATTTCCTGAGGATTGGTCCCAATCTATTTATAAAAATAAATAAATAAAATAGTAAGTAAAATCAATTAAAGTACATAAACGTAAATATATTTCGTCAATTTAAAAGAACCATATAATAGAGAAAAAGTTTGAAGAAATATTACCTCTATCAAGAATTTTGCAAAATTAGCATTTTCAAGATTTGCATGATTCAAGCGCATGTTCAAATTTAAAGACAGAACATGTATATCCTTCCATAGAAAAGAGTGTCTTAATGATGCATTCACAATTTGCTCACGGACTCCTTTGGTTATAACTGGTAAGATTTGTCGAAAATCTCCACCAAGAACAACAGTGATACCCCCAAATGGCTTTTCACTATCACAAGTGTCCCGAAGTGTGCGATCAACTGCCTCAACACAATGTCTATGCTGCATAGGAACTTCATCCCAGATTATAAGTTTTGTTTCTCTAAACAATTCTGCTTGTAATGATTGCTTGCTAAATCCACAAATTGAATTTTCCAATACATCCAACGGAATGGAAAAAGTTGAATGAGCAGTACGACCTCCTACCAACAACAATGGTGCAATTCCAGATGAAGCCACAGTAATAACAATATGGCCAAGGCTGCGACACTTTAATGCAATTGCATTGTACAAAAACGTTTTCCCTGTTCCGGCACCTCCATTCAAAAAGAAAATAGTTCCTTTATTTTCAAAGACTGAGGAAGTGATTGCATCATAAGCTGTTCGTTGATCATTGTTGAGGCGATCAATAATAATTTCTGCATCTGTCTGTTGTGCCTCATTATGCAGTTGTTGATGTTCGAATATCAACCTGTTACCAACTACTGCACTCCAATTTGTAGAAGGTTGTGGCATTGGCGGGAAGTCAATTAAACTTTTTCCTGATTCTTGGAGCATTTGATTCAAAAGATATAGACCATAGTCTTCAATTTGAGCCTCAGTTGGTTCAGAAATGGCAAACAATGTTTGAATCTTATGTGCAAGATCATCACATATATGCATTGAAAATTGATTCCATAACGTATACGGTTGTAGTGGAGAGCACTGAGTAAGAATAATAGTAAACAATCTCCTTAATTGATAACTAGTTTTCATAACTGCAGCCTCTTTAAGGCATTGTATCCATTCTTCATCATCTTCTAAAAGTCCTCTTGCAACACATGCTGATTTAAATGTATCATGCAAAACATTGTTGACCATGCGTAAACATTGAAACGATTTTGGTCCTTTGACAACAGTTAATAGCAAACGCAAATAAAATCTCTCTCCACAATTAGGGCTAGCAAAGTACATTCTACCGATTGCATAGCCCTGCTGCCTTGGTTTCCATCTCTTTTTTGAATTAAGCCAAAAAAAATGTTGTGAAAATTCTTGGTAAGTGAATGGACATTCATCTTCCATAGAAGCGCAACATGCAAAAAAACTAGTAAGAGTTGACATTTGTTGGCCAGCTCTAGAAACAATTGCTTCTAATGATTCATCAGGATTAAAAAGAACGCGGTGCATTCCAGGTAAATGAAGTGCTAAGCGTACAACTGTTGGTGTCTCTGCATGCAATGGATAACCAAATATTCGCCAAGCAGCTTCTGGAGGTCCAATATACCTCGCATCAAGATATTGTTGGATCTCATTTATCAATCCCAACACCACCGTTGTACGATCATAACCCTTATAAATGTACTTGTGTATATACTTGACGCATCTCATTCCGGGGCAAACTTCCACATTTATGTGACAGTTGAAACGTTTAGAAAGATATGCATTGTATGGTACGATGTCTCTGTTATCAACTTCTTTCCCCCTCACAATATGAGCTTGACCATTATTGCGACGACGATAGATAGGATATCCATCTTGATCCATAGTAGTTGTTTCTGCGAATGCTTGAGGGTATCTCTTAGTGCATTTACCATTTTCCATACATGGTGCTTGTGGATTTCGAGCACCACATGGTCCATGTACCATACAACACTTGATAGTTTCAAAAGCATAGGTTCATCTTTTGGATCTGGAAATTCTGCACAAACCAATTTGTCTACTTGAGCACATGTTCGAATTTTGTCTGGACCCTTAAGAAATAGAAGTGCATGCATATGAGGAAGGCCTCGCTTTTGGAATTCAATTGTAAAAACATGCGCAACTTTATTACCAAACACTCGGTTTGTTTCTATCTCCTTCATCAAGCACTTTCTCTTTAACTCAAAAACACGGGCAATTAAATCAAGACGATCAATAGGCTTTTGGTGTAGTAATAATGCCGAAGTAATTTCTGGCCAATTAGGATTTGCAGTCATGGTGAGAAAAATGTCTGGATGTTGGTTGTATCGTGTGATAGCCATTGAGTCTTGAAAGATTTCAAACATGTGTCTAGGACCTCCAGCAAATGAAGATGGCAAAACAAACCTCTGATCAATTTGATTGGGTTGAAGGTCATTTGGATCAATATCTGTCAAATCTTGGTAAAGTTCAGCACGGATCTTCCCTTGATTGAGCTTGTAGTAAGTCAACCTATTTTGTTCAGTTGCGGCCCAAGCATCAACCAAAAACTCTTGGAACAGTTTTCTAGCTCTCAAAATTGTTGAATACTCTGTGGGTCGTTCAAACAAACGATAACTATAAAAATCCATTTGAGTAGGCCGATCAGTTGAAGGCCGATCACGTTCAACATCCCACAGTTTCATCCCAGGTTCCCATCCAAGCTCACCATGTGGAAATAATAAAACATAATGTAATGGCAAATATGCTGGGTGACATTCATTGATTTGCATTAGCTCATTATTTCCATGTAGATGTAAGATAACATCTCTCATTCCACTAACCTTGGTTCCATCACCTGGTATTACAACTGCAATCTCATCTGTAGTTGGTAGGTTATACCGTCGTCGATCTGTCGATGAACTGTAGTGGAGATGAGCAGGCAAATTTCGTCCTGTCAAGGCTAATTGATTCAAAATTGCATGAGCTTGGCGAAATTTAGTAATGAATGCATTAACCTGTAATAAACTATCTTGAATAGTTTTTAGAACATCTCTTCTTAATTGAGGATTTCTACGATTGCGAACTTCTAAAGCTGAATCAGGGTCATAAATGTACAATTGCGCATAAGCTGCATCTTGCCCTAATTGTGGTAGTAGTGATCCTGTTCGATGTCGCAATTCCCCATGGATAGTGAATGATGTAGGGCCTCTTCCAGTAAGTACTCTTGGATCTAATGTAGCACCAAGACTTGTAAAAGCATTGGTTGCATTGTACACTCGAGTATAACGTCGAAACGATTTTGATTTATCATCATTCCCATCATATAATGCTTGAAGAAGTGAAGGGGGTGTAATAAGCAGAGGAAGCTTAACCTTCCCTTTTGAACAACATGTTCCGAATAGAGGACGGTTTGGAGATGATTTTACTAATTTTTCATCCATCCAATGTAATGCTGAACAGAAAGGACATAATACATCCATCTTGCCAAGAGAATGACGACATGAATTTATATGTGCTCGAGTACCAGCCATTGGACCCATAGGCATATCCTCTAATTCCTCATTAGTACATAGATCCTCTTGAAGGGAAGGAGTTGTAAGAGTAGGCCTACAAATATTGGTTCTGTGTAAATTAAAATAGAATGGTAATAGTAGGAGTATGTATTTGAAGAATTAAACACAGTCTTTTACCAATTCCTTTGTGGAGCTAAAGATGTGCTTGGCATTGAGAACGAACATGTGGAAGGATGTGCAACCATTGTTCGTTTTTGCGCCGACTGAGTGTCCTCAGTTGCCTTTGTTCCTAGTTCCAAGCAAGCACGACTACGATGACACGGCATTAAAGAAGTTTGTCTTGGTTGAATACATTCTCTTGATTTCTCCCGTTCTCGCCGTGCACGTTGGGCCAATGTAGCTTTTGATATAACATTGTTATTGTGTGCCTAAAATGTGAATATTATGTCATTGATACCTAAATACAAATATTATCGTATACTATTTTATTTCTTTTTCTTCCGGCCTTGTGATAATTTTAAAAATATTTTTACATTTTCTTTGTCCTACTTCCTTTTCCATTTTGCTTCATTTTCCCTCTTCATGCCTTCTGATATAACAATTTATTTTTTAATTATTGTTTTCTCTTTCTTCTTGCCTCATGATGATTTTAAGAAAATTAAAAATATTTTCTATGCCTATGTTCCTCTGTTCCTTTGCTTAGATGTTATAAAGTTTTTCTTGGAGTTGATAAAGGTTACAATTATTTTTTAGGAAATGTTAAAGAGAGCTAAAAATACTTTGTTTGAGTATACAGAAAACAAAGAGCACACAAAAAAAATTGACAACACAGTTTACATTTTTAAAAATATACATGATCAATGTTCACTTAAACAATATGATTGGCTTTGTTTTACTCGATAAATATTTTTGTAAAGATGTTGAATATATACCATTGGACATGCGTTTTCCTTTCCTTTGTCAAAAGAAGTTGCCTTTTCTTTTCCTTTAGACATTGCCTTGGCCTTTTCCTTTTCCTTTGCCTACAGAATACGAAAAAGAACATGTATTTATAGAATTTATTAAGATTATGAAAAAAGAATATGTTGAACTTGATATTTATACTTACCTTAGAATTGCGGATAATATTAAGATTGCACTCATCACGAATAACAACACCGATATTCCTAGTCTCATGGAGCAATGGGCTTGCATGAGTAGGCCTACAAATATTTGTTGTGTACAAAATAAAATTTATAAAATAAAATCTTAGCAATAAGAATATGTATTTGTAGAATTAAATACAATGTTTTACCAATTCCTTTGTGAAGGTAAAGATGTGCTTGGCGAAGGCAGATGTGTAAACATTACTCCTTTATGAGCCGATGGAGTATTAGTTGTGCTTGGTGGAATCAATTCTCTCGATCTCTCTCGTTCACGTCGCGAACGTTGTCCCAATTGATATGAAGAGCTTGCCTTATCATTTCTTTCGCGTTCTCGCCGTGCACGTTGAGCCAATGCAGCTTTCGATATAACATTATTGTTATGTGCCTAAAACATGAAGATTAATTTCATAAGATGCCTAAATTTTATCATCTATTGTTTTATACTTTACTCTTCATTTGTAAAAAAATTGAAAACTTTTTCATTTTTTATCCCTCCTCCCCTCATTCCTTTTTTTTGTTCTATTCCTTTTTTATTCTCTTGTAGTTGTTCATGTCAATAGCAAAACGCCAAAAAAGAATAATAATAATTTAAAACAAATATAATGTTTTTTGTACAAATGATATTTTAGCATGCTTCAAAAAAAACATTTCACAAATTTATATGAAAATGTTTACTATAAGAACAGTATATGTCACTGTGCAAGTAGTATGTCAATTTTACATTTAAAAATAAATAAATAATCAAGGTTCATGGTCCAAAATAAATATTTCAAAAAAATAACTTTAAATGGAAATGTTGAAGAGCCATATTACTGAACATGCATTTTCCTTTCCCTTGCCCGAAACGGTGGTCTTTTCGTTTTTCTTCAACAATGCCTTGGCAATTTCCTTTTCTTTTGCCTACAAAAAGTAAAAATAAATTTAAAGAATAAAGAAAATATATATATATATATATGTAGAAAGTTTTTAAAAAATATATAAATAAGAATATACGGTGTATACGGTGTTTTGAATGAAAAAAAATCTATATAATTAAATTGGGCCTACCTCTCGAACACGGATGACATTAAGGGCACGCTCATGACGGATAAAAACATTAGCATTTCTTTCTTGAAGAAATTGGACCTAAAAATACAAAAGAATTAGAGGTAAAAAAAATAAAAAAATTATACATGTAAGAACATAAGTAAAAGGAATCAGTATTACAGTTCGACGTAGGTCTCCATCCATCTGTAAATTATAAGAAAAGAGAATTTTGTTATAAGGAATTAGATAAAAAAAATTATGAAAAGAAAAGAAAATTGACTTTTTCTTATAAGAAAAATGTTTTTTTTTTCAAATAAATAAAAAAGAAAACAACTTACATGACCAAAAATAGTAATGTTGTCCATAATTAGCGGTTGAAGGTCAATGGTGTCTCAACCTGAAAGTGCCAGGTTATGTAAATTTGACAAAGATAACTGTATGAAGGCAAAATGAGGTTTAATAATTGCCATAAAGAAAAATTAATCGCTACAAAATTAACAACCTCCTAACATATTTTAGTTAACAACCTAGTTTAAGAAGTTTGTTTGTGCATGAATATCACAGATGGAGAAATTCACCTACTACAGGATAGAAGAAAAATTATAATTTTTTTATGTCTTCAATATACATTAAAAAGGATAGAAGAAAAATTAAATACTCTCATAGAATTCGTCATAATTTTTCTCTATTGACCAAAATGTAGAACTATAGCAATACATGATTTTGTGGTTGATTCTATATAGCAACTTTGCACTGACAAATGTTAATTCTTATGGATTGTATTGCCCATTTTTCCTACTAACAACTAAGTAAATTATAAAAAAAATATAAATTATACTAATGAATAAAATTTTAGCAAAACTTAATTACAGAAATTTAATTACTAAATTTGCATTTTAAAATGTGAAAATGAAAAATAAGTAAAAAACTACAATAAAAATTTATAAAAGGGCTCACCACACTGTAACTGGAAAATTACAAATACCTTTTGTATTATCTGTATAATTGCAAATGCCTTTTTCAAAAAAGTATACTACACAGTAGCTTATTTACTCCAAGGAGTAATACTCTCATAAAAATCATTAAAAAGTTATTAAAACAATTTTTTAAAATAAGTTTAAGTTTTTTCAAAAGTCCTGAAAAACATCTAAAAATTCTTTTTTTTTTGTTTGAAAAATTCCATAAATAAAATTGAAACAGAAAAATAAACTGGACTCTTTTTAAAGAGAGAGAAGCCTAAACATTTTAAAATAGTAGTTCAATTAAAAAACCAAATTAAAAACAATTCACTAAAAGCAAAAAAAATAAGGGTCATCAAATTAACAGTTATATACCAAGATACATAACTATACACACTATATTAGACTTATTTCTAAACCAAATATTACAAGCTTAATGTTTAATCTAATTATTGAAAATTCGAAGACCAAACATGAAAATTCCAAAGCATTAAAGAAATATGAAAGAGTCCATTCATTAATCCAAAACATTTATTAACCCACTGCAATTCAATAAAAAAAGTGAGGAACTAATAAAGAATTGCAAGGGATAGAACACTCATCACAAAAAATGTATACAAATCTATTTTTATATTTGCTGAGTAAAAATATGACCATTGATGATTAAAGA
This sequence comes from Camellia sinensis, assembly GCF_055761805.1. Classification (NCBI taxonomy): domain Eukaryota; kingdom Viridiplantae; phylum Streptophyta; class Magnoliopsida; order Ericales; family Theaceae; genus Camellia; species Camellia sinensis. Next base: position 64,722,790 of record NC_138968.1, on the reverse strand, counting down.
GAGCCTCAACCCATCTGACCAAGATGAAACAAAAATCTATATAACAACAACCTAATTAATGTCAACATTAACTCAGAGTTTTTTTTGGAAGCTCAACCCATTAAGATGAAATAAAAATGATTGTTAATATAAAACCCAATTTTTCTTAACCCTCATTTGAAACACGAAACCTATTTTTCCTTAACCTCTATTTGATAAAGAGAGAAAAGTGGGTGTTAAAATTCCATTGATTATTAAAGGGTACCTCAACCCAATTAATGTTAACATTAACTCAGAGTTTTTTTTGGAAGCTCAACCCATTAAGATGAAATAAAAATGATTGCTAACAAATAACCCAATTTTCCTTAACCCTCATTTGAAACATGAAACCCATTTTTCCTTAACCTCCATTTGATAAAGAGAGAAAAGTGGGTGTTAAAATTCCATTGATTATTAAAGGGTACCTCAACCCAATTAATGTTAACATTAACTCAGAGTTTTTTTTGCAACCTCAACCCATTAAGAACAAAACACAACACATAAATTTTTTTTTTTTGGCTTCAGATTCTTAATGTTAACATTAGCTCTGAATTGAAAAAGAGAAGAAAAAAAAAAAACCCCAGAGCATGATGCATTACTTCACTTCTTTATAGTCCACTTCATCTGAATACCACTTTTTTAACATGATGCATGTCTAGGATATGAAACCCAAAGCTATGAATTGAAAAAGAGAAAAAAAAAAAAAAAAAAAAAGAGCTATGAACTGACCCAAAAAAAAAAAAAAGAGCTATGAACCCATGTCCGGAAACAGAGGTAAAAAAACAGAGCTATGAACTGAGAGGAAAAAAAAAATAGGGGTAAAAAAAATGAATGGAACAACAAAAAAGAAAGTGAGGAGGTAAGAGTGCCTTACCCGGTGATGGTGGAGAAAAAATGAAAGGAATGCGAAGAGCTTTTTGGAGCTTTGTTCTGCCTTCGATGGCGATTCACTTCCTCTCCTTCGATTGTAAGCTTCTTTCACAGTGATAGGTAAAGTCCAGTGGTGGGTTGGTAAGAGTCGATAGGTAAAGATATCTGGACCATTGAATTTTAGACCCTTGAAAATATTTGTGAAAGTACATCTGAGCCATTGTTTTTAATTACTAATTTTGCATTTTAAAATGTGAAAAACAATAAGTAAAAAAACTACAACAAAAATTTATAAAAGGGCTCAACAAAAATTACAAATGCCTTTTGTATTATCTATATAATTACAAATGTCTTTTTCAATACACATCATAAAAATTTATACTACACAGTAGCTTATTTACTCAGTAGCTTATATAAACCCAAGAGTAATACTCTCATAAAAACCATAAAAAAATTATTAAAACAAATTTTTAAAAGAAGTTTAAGTTTTTTCAAAAGACTTGATAAACATTTAAAAAGTCTTCTTTTTTTTTTTTTGAAAAATTCAAAAAATAAAATTTAAAAAGCTAAATAAATTGGACTCTTTTTAGAGAGAGAGAGAAGCCCAAATATTTTAAAATAGCAGTTCAATAAAAAACCAAATTAAAAACAATTTACTAAAAGCCAAAAAAAAAAAAGGTCATCAAATAAAAAGGGTTAACTTTTTAATGTTCCCTTTTCCTTTTCATCAACAAATTCCCTTCAAATCCTAAATCCAAATACAGCCTAAGAGATGGGGGAAAAAAAAAAGAAGACATATCATATTACAAAATTAAACTGTAACAAAATCCTTGTAATTGCATGAATATCACAAATGGGGAAATTGAACTACTATAGGATGGAAGACAAATTATAATTTTTTTGTCTTCAATATACATTAAAAAGGATAGATGAAAAGTTAAATACTGTAGAAATCTTCATCATTTTTTTGTATTGGCCAAAATGTAGAACTATTGCAATACATGATTTTGTGTTTGATTCTACATAGTAATTTTGCATTGACAACAGTTAAATTGTTATGGATTGTACTGCCCACTTTCCGTATTGACAACTAATGTATACCACACCAAAAAAAAAAAAAAAAGTAAATTATAAAAAAATGTAAATTATACTACTTATGAATAAAATTTTAGCAAAACTTCAATATAGAAATTTAATTACTAATTTTTCATTTTAAAATGTGAAAAAAAAATAGGTTAAAACCTACAATAAAAATTTATAAAAGGTCTCACCACACTGTAATTGGATAATTACAAATATCTTTTGTGTTGTCTATATGATTATTTGGGGAGGCAAATAAAGTCTGTCTAGTTATTTTTACAGTCTTTTTTCAATTTAGAAGAGTGTTATCATTACATTATTTTTTTCTTCTTTAGGGTGGTTTTGTTTCCTTACTGCCTTTTGTTGAAACAGTTCATGCTTCAACTACTTTCTTAAACCTACAAACAATTCATGATTCTAACTGATCTTTTTACATCTCTATCAATGCTCATAAGATTTGGAGCATAGGATGAGGAGTCAAATCAACAGTAGACGTGGTAAGAGAAAGGTTTTAGATAGTAATTTCACAATTCAATCCACTCAAATCTTTACCACGTTGATAGAAAGTAACCCATTTCTTAAAAACTGTCATTTACCCCTTACTTGCTCCACTTAAGCATCCTCAAGATACTCTAATGCATTGTATGGGACAACTTTAGAGATAACCCTTTTATAAGGGAAAACAGAACCTTAATATCTTGAAAACTTTTTACAGTCCAAAAGTTTTGTTGTTGAAACTTAAAGCAGAACTATAGGATACTTCAGAAAATTAAAATAGTTCAAATTTAAATTTGTTTAGATGTGATTTTAAGATTGAATTTGAAAATTTTGTCTTGACAAATTTGAAATAACGTAGTAGTTACTTGAAATCCTTAATACTAAGTGTTACAGTTCTACAATGAACCTAATAATAGCTTAAACTACTTGGTTAAAAACTATAGAATCTCTAATTGTTTGAAATAGTAGTATCCAAATGCTTCGTTCTAGTAGTCTATTTGATGCTTTGTGATACAGTGTAGCTTATCTAAATTGGACATAGGTTGCGATGCAAATGGTGTTGGATTTGGATTATGGGTCCCCAATTGGTTATTAAAGAAAAAAACACAATACAAAATTTTATTTTGTTTAACATTTGATACATTATAGGAATTATTAAAGCTCATCCTCAACAGCATACATTTGATACATTGGATTTGGATTATGGGTCCCCAACTAAATGGGCTTCTGATTATGCCTATAATGCAAACAAAATGCTAATGTTTCAAAATCAAACTAAAAAACAGAATGCTAATGTCATCAACACCCATTTTATTCAATAATTTTATGAAATCCTCATAGGATGAAACCCACAAATATGAACCCAAAATCAAAACTCATTTCATAGAAATCCAAAATTGAAATCCAAAATACAAAACCAAAATACAATTTTATAGATATCAAAACCAAAATCAAAACCCATTATAACCATAGGTTAGTTGATAAAACCCATCAATGAAATAGAAATATATAAACCCATCATATTTGCAACTAATTTTAAACCTACAAAAAGAAAATGTAAAGATTTCAAGGTTCTTAAATGTAAAGAAAATGTCATCAGCGCCAAAATGTAAAGAAAATGTAAACCCATCATGGTCATCTAGGCATAGAGTTTTCAATGAATGAATATATGTTCAAAAAATTTTAATACAAAGATTCTTAAATTTTCAACCCATCATGGTCATCTAGTAGAGTTTTCAATGAATGAATATAATATATATTTTAATGAATGAATATATATTCAAAAATACTTTTAATGAATGAATGAATTTTTAATGAATGAATATATATTCAAAAAAATTTCAATCTTAAAGATTCTTAAATTTTTAATGAATGAATATATATTCAAAAATACTAAGATCATATAATATAGAGCCCAAGAAATCAATATAAAAAATTAAGAAGGGTCATGTTCATGACACTTTTTATACCCCAATACACTTTTTATACATATACTAAGAAACGTTTTACACATCTATATGTCACTATTTTGTATAAAAAATCAGTATTTTCCTTAAGGTCACTATTTTGTTATTACAACAGAAAAAAGAAAAAGAAAAAAAGATACCAACTTAATACCTCTTTGTGCCTTTTTCGCTAGGAGTAGTGTTGCCCTGTTCTTGATCAACTGAAGCACTGATATAACTCCCCTGCTTTCCAAATTCACCTAAATCATTTATGAGCTGAAATCTTTCCAGTGATGATATGAAAATACTTTTGGTCACTGAAGAATCAGTGATCGACACTAAGCATCCAATGGCATCCTGATATTAATGTACATGCAAAATAAATTAGAGTAAACTGGAACAACATTTTTTGTTAATAACAATAGATTTTGGCCTTGAAATTTTCCGAAAGCAACAAGCAAATTTTAAAATTTTAATCTTGAGATGTCAGAATTTTTAAATTTTAAATGATATACAGATGAGCACATTTGGAGTAACTGTGTAACTGTGTAATAAGGATTGCAGCATATGGAAAATCATGTTCTTAAAATGTGAATGAATCTATAAACCCACTTCAATGATAGAAATCCATTTCATAAGAGGGAAAAAGCTAAAAAGAATAGAAACCCACTTCAATGATAGAAAGTATGTAAGAAGAATAGGAGGGAAAAAGCTAAAACCAGTTTGTATTTAAGAAGCATTGTTTTAACAATTTCAAAGGTAAAAAAAAAAACAGAAGGTGGTCCGAATGTTTCAATGACCCATAGCCTTAATGTTTCAATTTCAACTTCAGTGACCCATAGCCTTAATGTTTCAATTTCAGAGAGCAAGCATTCAAACTGAGCATTCAAACTCAAGGTGAGCAAAATAAAGTGAGGAGAGGAGGGTGTCTTACCTGGTCATTGGTAGAGAAGAGAGCTTTCACAGAGTTTTCTTCCTTCTTCACAGCTTTCTTCGAAGCTTTCTTCAAAGCTTTGTTCCAGTTCAAAGCTTTGTTCCTAGCCTTCTGCATTGATAGGAATACAAATGATGCCTTACCTGGTAAAATGCAGTGGGTTGGTGAGAGTTGATAGGAATACAAATCTGGACCATTGGATTTTAGCTATGGACAAATCTAAACCATTGAAACTCTTTTCAATCTCAACCATTGTTTTTAAATTAGACAAATCTGAACCATTAAAGATAGTTTGTGAGAGAGACATTTTAAAAAATAAATCTGAGCCATTGCTTTTAAATCTAAACAGATCTGAACCATTGATTTGAAAGACATTTTCAAATTAACCCTTCCATTGTTATATAGATATGAGAAGTTTATAGGATTGGGATTTATTGTGAATTTTATTTTAATAATTTGAATTTTTTATTTTGTAAAATTCTCAATACATATTATCTATAAAAAAAATTAATTTGATCCGATAATCGTAATATTTTTATTTTGAATACATTTAAAACAATAAAATATATATTTTTTAGAGATAAATACAATAAAATAAAAATATTATAATTATCAGATAGATATTATTATTTTTATTGATAATACATTGAAAATCCTCTAAAATGAATAGTTTAAATCATCAAAATGAGACTTAAGATAGGCCTCATGACTCTTTCAAATTCTTTTATATCTTTTCAATAGACCATCTATTTTTTAAAAAAATAAAAAAGATAAACGTAATTTTTTTTATGTATTATAAATATTAAGAATCTTACTAAATAAATAATTTGAAGGGGCATTTACACATAAGTCCTAATTCATAAACTTATCCATTAAGTTTTAACTAAGATTTTTTGGACCTTCAAGTCTCATTAAATTTTTAATAGTCGGAATTGCTTTTAAACAATGATTGTTCATCATTTATGATTATCTATAAAAGAACATGATAATTTGACATTTATTTTGATTTTCAAAACTTTAAAATATCGACTTTTAAATTGAAAAAACTACGGAAAAAAAAAAAATTTATGTGCAATTTTTTTTTTTGGTGCAAAACTGAAAATTTTGTGTTTATAAAGGAGTATGTTGATGGAACATTGATGTACAAATCTAAAAAAAAATAGAAAAAATAATAATGTTTTCAGTTTTAAAACCGAGAAAAACTGTTAATATTCTCGATTTTATTCGATAGTTGAATCAAACCAATAAATAGAAGGATAAAAACGTTTATGTTGGATTTATTTTTCTAGTGTGGCCCAATAGCCTACATATTTTCTACATCTTTTAATTTATTTGGACTCCACAAATAGATAAAGCCAATATTTGAGATCAAGTTCAGTAAATAGAATTTTAATATAATTACTCTTCTAAGATAAGAAGGAAACCTTGATGGATTAGGAATTCTTCTGATAGAGTTTATCTGGCCCTCTTCTCTCCTTTATATAAGGATGGGTGACTCCCCTTTCATATCATGAGTATTTTTCCATCACTTTAAGTTTTATAGTCATCCTAATTAAGAGAGACAGAGAGAAGAAGGTGAGCCAAGAATTAAAGGTTCAACTCTAAGGGGTATTTTCTCAACTTCTCTAATTCAATGGCTGATAAAGGTATATTCGTTTTATTCTTGAGTTGTGTTGAATTCAAGATCCTGTAAAGTTTAATTCCGCATTATTATTATGGTTACATGTATTATTAAATCTTACATGTGGTATCAGAGCTTTAGTTTGTGAATCAATACACCTTGGAATAATAATATATTTATAAATATTGTTATTATATTATAATTATAATTATTCATAACAACATATTTTTTGTTCATAAGGTTTGAACTCTCGGCATGTGTTGGTTATCTGGAATATACGCTGTATGTTCAACCTTGTAAGCTGCATGCCATATTTATTAGGCAGTATCTGAATGGTACATCTAATCTCTTTCATATTCATTATGCATCAAAGAAACTCTTTTGTGTTGTTAAAAGTCAAAGGTTGTGTGAAAGAAGATTTCATTCCTGATTTCTAAATCGTAACTAAGTATGCACATCATGGACTCCCTCACTCACTTTGTTTTGTGATATGTTAGGTGCAAACTTTTATGTAATTCTATATGCTGTTCATATGCATGTTTTGATTTATTATCAATTTTAGTGATAATAATTTTTATAATCATCATAATATGGTATTGAATTGAGTGTATTGCTTGTCGTTATGATAAAGTGCATAGATTAAAAGCAATTTTAGAATTTTGCTAAATCGTTCAGACTATTAAATAAATATATTTATTTGATTGTATCACATTAGAGGATTATGTTTTTGCTTTGTTTAATTATGCACACTTATTGTCTATTATTGTTAAATATTTATATATTTTCATGATTTAAAATTGATATCATGATATAATTTTATGACATTGAATATTAAATATTAAAGTGGTTAATTCATATTAGGTGTAATTCTTATTAACCATTATTTTAGATATTCATGATTGATATAATACATATATAAATATTCATGTTCATCCAGAATTATTATTATTATATTGGTAATAGCAATCACATAAAAGAAATTTTAGAAATCATAAAAATAGTGATCTCATTAAAATTGTGATTGAATTAATGATAATTAAATAACTCAAAATTAATGAATAGAGAATATTGTTGGTTAGTTCCGTATTCATAGGGTTTACTAATTTAGTAGCTGCCAAAGTGGCCTAGATTTGTAAAACTTATGAATATAGAACTACATAAAAGAATTGTTAAAAAGGGTAACGTTAAGGTCGATAATATTCTAAATTGCAGTTATAATTAGGAGATTGAGACTAGCCCAAAGGAGAGTCACTTTCAAATAATTATGAACTGGGTAGGATAATGTAACTTATGTAATTTGACAGATTAGAATTGAATACCCAAAGGTAACATGACTAGCTGAAAAATTGCATAAATTACTTTAGACCTACATAAGTGATTCTTGACGAGTGGACAATAGATATACCTAAGTTTTTCCCAAAGGAAAGACTTATGTGATATCAATAGTTCATCGTAATTCTCAAAGCTTTAATATGTATATTGTTTATGCCTTTTTCCATGTTACTTATGAGATCTTGTGTTAATACCTCTTAAGATCTGTCAAAAAGATAGCATGCTATCTAAGGTGGTTGGACTTAGAAGGGAGGCTATATTGACTCCTCCGACCTTCCTGGGATCTTACTTGGTTATTGACCAAAGGACTCTTTAGTGACGTTACCCTAACGCTTAAAGTAAAATTTGGTTAAAGGCTATTGAAGATCGACAAGCCACTTGCTGGCACTATTATGGCTGAATTAACAACAATGAAATATAATGGCCACCGAGGAGTTTAGGATCACATCCTCAATATGGTGACAAAGCTGCAAAGCTTAAAACTTTAGGAATGCAAGTTGATGAAACTTTCCTCGTGCAGTTTATTCTCAACTCACTTCCATCACAATACAGCGCATTCAAAATTCACTATAACACCAATAAAGATAAGTGGAATTTGAATGAGCTGACTAATATGTGTGTTCAGAAGGAAGTGAGGTTGAGGGAGGAAGGACGTCAAACTGCATTGGCTGTAACTCATGGAGCTATAAAGAAAAAGAAAGGTAAGTTTGTAAAATCAAAGAAAAATCCACCAAAGAAAAAGAATGAACCTGGGGAAGAAAATCAGGCTAAGAATGGTTTCACTGTCAAGTGCTACTTTTGTGGCAAGAAGGGACATGTGAAGAAAGACTGCAGCAAGCGAAAGGCTTGGTTCGAAAAGAAAGGTAAGAAATTTTCTTTTGTTTGTTATGAATCAAATCTTGCTGAAGTACCTTCTAATACGTGGTGGATTGACTCTGGGGCCACGACCCACATTACAAATGACATGCAGGGATACCTCTCAACCAGGAAACCGAAGGAAAGTGAAAGATTTGTCTATATGGGGAACTGTCTCAAAGCTGAAGTCGTAACTGTAGGAACCTATCGACTGATCTTAGAGACGGGTCATCAAATGGATCTAGAAGACACTTTTTATGTTCCTTCAATTTCTAGGAATTTAGTTTCTTTATCCAAATTGGATCGTGTTGGATATTCAGTTTTATTTAATTGTGGAAAACTCAATTTAATGTTTAATTCAAAAGTGATTGGTTCTGGTAATTTATGTGATGGTTTATATAAAATTACCTTAAATCATGAGTTTGCACAATCATTAGTAACTCTGCATTCGAATATTGGTTTAAAACGTGGTCTAATTAATGAAAAATCATCGATCTTGTGGCATAGACGGTTGGGGCATATCTCCAGAAATAGAATTGAAAAATTGGTGAAGAATGGGATTTTGGAAAACCTAGACTTCACTGATTTTCAGATATGTGTGGATTGCATTAAAGGAAAGCAAACCAAACACACCAAGAAAGGTGCCACAAGAAGTAATGAGCTTCTTGAGATAATTCATACAGATATTTGCGGGCCACTCAACATCCCATGTCTTAGTGGTGAAAAAATATTTTATCACATTTATAGATGACTTCTCACGTTATGGATATGTGTATCTAATTCATGAAAAGTCTTAGGCTGTTGACATCCTTGAGGTGTACATAACTGAAGTCAAGAAACAATTAGATAGAAAGGTTAAAATAGTGAGATCAGACAGGGGTGGTGAATATTATGGTAAATATGATGAGTCAGGCCAAAATCCTGGCCCATTTGCCAAATTCTTAGAAAAGAAAGGCATTTGTGCTCAATATACAATGCCTGGTACGCCACAGCAGAATGGAGTTGCTGAAAGGCGTAATCGTACACTTAAAGATATGGTTAGGGGTATGATAAGTTACTCAATTGTACCTATTTCAATGTGGGGTGAAGCTTTAAAAACTGCAATGTATATCTTAAATAGGGTTCCTAGTAAGGCGGTCCCAACAACTCCTTTTGAGTTGTGGACTGGTAGGAAACCTAGTTTGAGACACTTACATATTTGGGGTTGTCCAGCAGAGGCAAGAATCTTCAACCCACAAGAGAAAAAGTTGGACTCAAGAACAATATCTGGATATTTCATTGGTTATCCAGACAAGTCCAAAGGGTACAAATTTTATTGTCCTAATCACAGTACGAGGATAATGGAGACTGGTAATGCTAGATTCCTAGAGAATGGTGAAATCAGTGGGAGTGAGAAAACACGAGTGGTGAATTTCGAGGAAATTAGGGTAGATGTGCCAACATTTGACCCTTATCGAAAAGTTGTTGTTCCTCAGACTATTCCACAGGCTGAGGAAAACGAACAACATGATGAAAATCCTTCACCCCTCATGTTTCACCACTTCATGAAGATACCACCATTGAAAATATTGTAGAACCACCACAACCGGCAGTTTTGAAAAGATCTCAGAGGGAAAGAAAGCCTGCCATTCCAGATGATTACATGGTGTATCTACAGGAATCTGATTTTGATATTGGGATTAACAAAGATGCAGTCTCATTTTCACAAGCCATGAATAGTGATGATTCTTCTAAATGGGTCAATGCTATAAATGAAGAGTTAAAATCCATGGAACAGAATAGTGTTTGGGATCTCGTCGAATTGCCTAATAACTGCAAAAAGGTCAGGTGTAAATGGGTCTTCAAGACCAAGCGTGACACAAAAGGCAATATCGAACGATTTAAAGCCAGACTTGTTGCCAAAGGTTTTACTCAAAAAGAAGGCATAGATTGACCTTCTCTCCAGTATCTAAGAAGGACTCGCTTAGAATCATCCTAGCATTGGTAGCTCATTATGACTCAGAGTTGCATCAAATGGATGTGAAAACTGCTTTTTTAAATGGGAATTTGGATGAAGAAATTTATACGGAGCAGCCCGAAGGATTTGCAAAGAAAGGTAAAGAACATTTAGCTTGCAAATTAAAAAAAAATCCATATATGGCCTTAAACAAGCTTCTAAGCAATGGTATTTAAGGTTTAATGATACCATTATCTCTTTCGGATTTAAGGAAAATACAGTTGATCAGTGTATATATCTGAAGGTTAGTGGGAGCAAGTTCATTATTTTGGTGCTATATGTGGATGACATTTTGTTAGCTAGTAACGACCTTGGCTTATTGCATGAAACCAAGGAATATCTCTTCAAAAAAAAAAAAACTTTAAAATGGTCGATATGGGTGAGGCAAACTATATTTTTGGCATAGAGATCTTTAGGGATCGATCTCGAGGATTGCTAGGACTATCACAGAAAGGATATATTGATCGTGTTTTGGAGAGATTCAATATGCAGTTTTGTTCAGCCGGTGATGCACCCATCATGAAGGGTGATAAATTAAGTGAAAAACAGTGCCCAAGGAATGACTTGAAAAGAAAACAAATGAAGGACATTCCATATGCTTTGAGGCTACAAATCATGCTTTATGGTTGCGAAATTTCATCTCAGGACTTGGTGTTGTTGACTCAATTGCCAGGCCGCTAAAGATATTTTGTGACAATACCGCAGCAGTTTTCTTCTCTAAGAATGGAAAGTACTCCAGTGGTTCCAAACACATGGAAGTAAAGTACTTGGTTGTTAGAGAGAGAGTCCAGAAACAACAAGTGTTAATTGAAAACTTAAGCACCTCTCTTATGATTGCTGATCCATTCACAAAGGGATTGCCACCAAAGACATACAAAGAGCATGTTATTAGGATGGGTCTTTTAAGCAACCCTTGATGTGTATGGTTAATCGTGAGTGCTTATTTTTATTTGACACTATTTGCGCAATAATAATTTTGTTTCTGTTTTTCCTGTTCTAAAAGTGTGTGTACACATTATTTTGAATATTGATAAACAGGAAATGTCTTAACAAGACAAATTACAGGGGCCTTTCAGGCAAATAATTATATATCCCAATAAAGGACTGGGTTGGTGAAGGTTATCAATGGTGTGGTGCATAGAAGGAAATATGACATAAATGTTATATAACCGCTATGACTCACATTGGTGATCTGAAGTAATCATAGTATTATAGTTTCTAATATATCTAAACTTATTGGCTATTTTTTAAAATTCGTGATCACATGTCAAAGTTTTTAGTGTGGAATCCAATGAGTCAAAATTTTTTAAGTTGCATATTTTTGAAAAAACTCATAATTGCATCATAATCGGCTTAATGGGCCAAGTGGGAGAATGTTGGATTTATTTTTCTAGTGTGGCCCAATAGCCTACATATTTTCTACATCTTTTAATTTATTTGGACTCCACAAATAGATAAAGCCAATATTTGAGATCAAGTTCAGTAAATAGAATTTTAATATAATCACTCTTCTAAGATAAGAAGGAAACCTTGATGGATTAGGAATTCTTCTGATATAGTTTATCTGGCCCTCTTCTCTCCTCTATATAAGGATGGGTGACTCCCCTTTCATATCATGAGTATTTTTCCATCACTTTAAGTTTTATAGTCATCCTAATTAAGAGAGACAGAGAGAAGAAGGTGAGCCAAGAATTAAAGGTTCAACTCTAAGGGGTATTTTCTCAACTTCTCTAATTCAATGGCTGATAAAAGTATATTCGTTTTATTCTTGAGTTGTATTGAATTCAAGATCCTGTAAAGTTTAATTCCGCATTATTATTATGGTTACATGTATTATTAAATCTTACAGTTTAATCTTATACTTTTTTTTTATCAGTTAGTGAAATAATTATCTGAAACATTACTATGCAAAATTGATAATATTTTTAATTTTATTAAGTAAGACTTATTAATTTAAGAAATTTTAAATAAGATCTAAATTACCATAACATTTATAGATAAAACTTTTATGTAATTAATTCAAATTTAAATCATAGAAACGTACCAGCCCCTCAACCCAAAAAATAAAAAATTACCTCATGCATGAATATGACGGGTCAATTTTCAATTTGGAAAAATAATCAACCAACATATTATTTCACTGAAGAAAAAAGGGTCAACCAGACACTGCCATTGCCCGAATTGACCACGACTTGTTATTTTTTAAAAAAAATGTTCCATAGCTTGAATTTGTATGATAAGAATGGTTTGAATATATTAAAATGATGTCATTTTATTTTAAAATAAGATCATTTTGAGACATTCGAATTATACGGGTTATAAAATTCAGATTACCAAACATTATTATTACTTTTAGGTCTAGTTTGAAAAGTAATTTTATTTATTTATTGCAAAAAAATTATAAAAATAAAATAAAATGGTGATCTAATCTAAATAAGCCAATAACTTGACTTTTTTCATCTTTTCAAAAGATTAGACTTGGTGGTGTGAATAAAAAAATTCTAAAAACTTTTATTGATACTGCAACAAAAATATATATATATATATATAAAAATAATAAATAATATAAATATTAATAATTATAATTAATTTTTACTACCTCTATTGCATGTGTAGTTGTCCCCAAAAAATTATGTACTAGGCCAAATTTACATATATTTAGACCCGTTTTGGGAACCTTACCAAAACGCAGCGTTCTCAGCCCAAAATCAAAACGCCATGGACGTTGAAAAAAGCTGAACCACCATTTGGGAAGAGCTAGAAACGTAACTTTTTGTTTACCAATCTACCCTCATATCTCATAAATTGGGGCCTAGGGCAAAACGAAGCAACATTTGCCTCCTTCAGTTGCTTCATTCTGCGAACTCCTCCTTGAAGCGGCGCCGTGTAACTCCCTCGAACAACCGACGACCTTGCCGTCCCCAGCTGAAGCTGCCGCCGGATTCGTCGTCCACGTCCTCGCCTTCGCCGGATCTACACCATCAAGTACGCCGAAAACCGTCTTCCATTTACTATCGCAAGTAGTGACGGACCCAAAACCATGGATGAACGAGTTCTTCATCTTGTCGACCAACCGATTGCTGATTAGATCTGAAACACCAAGGTGTTCTGTACTTAGAACACCTGTAGATTAGATCAATGACACTTTTAAAAACTAAGAATTCGATTTATTTCCCATTAACTGAAGTGTAGTAAATATTTATAAAAAATATATGTAATATAGTGAGAGATATCATGGAGACAGCAAACGAATCCGCTAGAATCTGCTTCCATTGTTTGGATAATTTGGTACAATTTTTTTTTTGTTTTGTTTTTGTTCTGAAATATTTCAATTTGATTATATGAAACTCATTTGATAACTCTTTCAGCACATGGTTCTAATCTTTGGGACGACTTGGTGAATTTTTTTTCTCTGGTTTATGACTCCTGTGTATAGAAAAATCTGTTGTTCTTGTTGTTCTCTCGGAGACGTTTTATCGAACACCTGATATGCAAGTGGAAATGTTAAGCTACTGACCAGAATGGCACGATAAACAGTTTGTAGCATTCTTCAAATCGTTTTAACATGTTATCATTAGTTTTTTTTTTCTAATTGAGCAACCCGTTGCTATCAATGTAATAATTATTTATCTATCACACAAAAAACTATACCATTGCAATGAAAATCTAACACAAATTTCATTCAAAGATAAAAATAATTACGGAATATCAAAGCGCAAAAATATACTCTAAAACATAAAAGATTAGGTCCCAAAATTTATTCTACATATCAATAAAACATAAAAGATGAGGTCCCAAATGAATCATTTACAAGTAAAAATGACCAAGTCATTCCATCCTTCAAATTGCTTCTGTAGTGAATCTGGTCCGTCTTATTCTAAAGCCAAGAAGCCTGTAAAAATAGTTATTAAGCTTTTCATTGTTCAAAGTTGCTTCTCTAGCGAGTTCTGTCCCTCTTGTTCCAAAGTCAACAACTTCAAAAATATTTATTAAATTCCCCAATGAGTAGAAGCATTTACAAGAAAATGGATGAACAATTAAATCATCCATTGATGCAAAAAAATAAAATAAATAAGCAAGCCATAAACCTAAGAGATTCAATTAAGGTTTTATATGAATTTCATCTACTTATTGGGTTCATATCAAATTGAAGTCAGGAATGCCACCAGTTCACTAAATAATACATGGACCATAATTAAAAGAAATATGATTGTTTGTCTTGTATAGAAAAGATCACCACAATTATATGTTGCTCTGATAGGTTTATTTCAATAAATATTAAATTCAATCACAACTGTTGTTAGTAAATTCACTTATTTCAACCAGTTATTAGAACCATTTTGCTATCAAATAATATTTTACGCTTTTTTTTACTCTTACTAATGAAGGTTATAAGATCAAAGGATTATCTTAGTGGACTATCAGGTGTGATGTTCTGGTCTTACTACTACAGTCAACAGTATAATGCCACTTATTTAGTATTAACAGTCAGTTCAATTCACAAGAAATCTATAAGAAAGATATTTACACTACTCAAATTAACGATAACTAAGCAAGCATAATTATCATTTTTTTGTTTTATTGTTGTTCAAACAGAGGTATGTACAAGTCCATCTTAAATAAATAATTAAACAAAATGTTTGAGACTCGTAAACTACCCTTAATAATAAATAATAATATCAAATACATATATACTTAATAGTGTTCATCTAACAAAAAATAACTAACATTTGCCAATTAAAACACAATAT
The DNA here is from genome assembly GCF_055761805.1 of Camellia sinensis. NCBI lineage: Eukaryota > Viridiplantae > Streptophyta > Magnoliopsida > Ericales > Theaceae > Camellia > Camellia sinensis. The sequence continues at coordinate 64,707,390 of NC_138968.1, read as the reverse complement.
ATATAGATATTATCTCTTCTCTTTCCCCATGACAGGAGAGTTATAGTGTCATAAATATATTGAGTCAAACCGAGTAGTAGATAGAGAATACAAACAAATCCCTTTCCCATTAGTTCATTACCTAACCATTGTGTCTTTCTTTTGTCAATGATCTTGTGGAGGTTCCATGATCTATCACAGTGCATTCATAAACAAATACAAATTGGTAAATTCAAAGTGCAGGTTGTTCACGTATTAACCTAAATTCAAAATGAACTTGTTTCAGTTACTGTCTTTCCGCACAGTAGATTATATTAGTTCAATTTATAACATGAACAAAAAAAAAACAAATGAGTCTACAGATGGCGTCCTCCACGTCAAGTACCACTTCGTCATGGCCACCAAGGATGTGTGATTGTGGGTTTGGACACTGCGTCGTAAAGATATCACGATCCGCCAAAAACCCTGGTCGTGCGTTCTACGTTTGCCCTAGAACTACGGTGCGTTTGTGTTGCCACTGTCTTATGCACTTAGTCACAAAACTTGGAAATTGTTTGTGGTTGTGTCGTATAGTATGCATGCTAACTATCTATTGCAATTTTGTCCAGCAGAGATGTGCGTCGTGGGTTGGTTGGTGTGATGAGTTTCGCTGCACCAGCTTGCATACTGGCCAGCCACATAATGATGTCGATCAGGGGTTACGAGCGGATGTTGCGCGCATAGATCAAAGCCTACGTATGCTTAGGACCGTCGTCGATTTTTTGTGCGTCGTTGTTTTGGTGTTGTTGTTTCGGATATGATGTATTGACATGGATATGAACTGCGTAGTTTCTTTCTGTATCACATATGTATGCTGCTGTCAGTTAGATATTTTGGTCCTGTTACATAAGATTTCCCCAACGTGTAGTACAAACGGACTTTGTCTTTCGGAAAGTGTTGTACTGTTTTGTGCTTATTACTGCAGTAACCGTGTTTATAGTTTTATTTCACTTTTTGGCCATGCACATAATATGTACTGTACTTCATTTCTTTCTGATTTTGCATTGTAAATGTTACAAGCAGGATAACACTACTCATGGCAACAAACCGAACATCACCCCGTGCCCCTTCAAAGTATCAACGTAACGCTGTCACAGCAACCCAACCCCAGCCAGTCCACAAATGCCAATTCGACAGCGACAATACAAAGTTGTTTCTTCAACTCGTCATTGCTGACATGAAAGGTGGTAATCGACAACCGTGCGGATTGTCCATGGCAGGGTATAAGAACGTAGCAAACACATTTCTAGAGAAAATCGGCCTACTACATTCAGCCAAACAAATAAAAAACAAGTTCGACAACTTGAAGAAAGATTAGGTTGCCTGGAAGAAGTTGGAGAATGCCAGCCACGGCTTGACAGGGCTTCGATACGACCATGAGATAGGCTTGATCACTGCACCTGACCATTGGTGAGCGAAAATGCAAGCGGTATGTTTTCACTAAACTTTTTTGGTACGAGTTACATAAATTGTTTTCTAATTACATTTCAAGCTGTAGTAAAACATATGTGTTTTCTCTTTCACAGATGAACAACCGATGTGGTAAATTCAGGAGTAAGCCTCTAGAGCACGTGGATCTCATGGAGCGGGTGTACTCTAGCGCAGCAACGACTGGGAAACATGCATGGCCTCCAACGGAAGTGCAAGGCGATGTTGCTGCTGCGACCAATGCCATGGACGTGGATAGCGGGATGGGACCTCTCAGTGCAGGCACACCACCACAGCCGGGCCATGACACTGTCGGGGAGAACGTGGTTGATAGTAGCCTATTTGAGGATGCTCTCCCCCAGTCAACCGTGGACGGATCAACCAATCCAAAATGGCGCAAGCGAGCAGTGCCTGGTACTGTTGCTAGCAGCATGGACAATCTCGTGGAAGTACTGAGCAAACAAAGCAGAGAGCTGAAAATCACGCAATATGTTGTCACGGGTAAAGGTGACAACACAGTGGGGGACTGTCATGCACGGCTTATGAGCACGCCTGGATTGGAGACAGGCGGTAAGTTGTTCTCATTCGCATGCGGCATAATGGATTCACCCGATAATCGGGACATCATCATGGCCCTCCCCCAGAATTGCATTGTCAACTGGTTGACAGAGAAGCGTGCCTGCACGCCGGCCAATGTTGGCAGGGATCGTGAAGGGGGGACACGGCTGTTCGGGAGTGGTGGTGCTGTTGACTTGGACTAGGCCTTTGTGGTTGGATTGCCATGTTACTATTTGCTTATCATGAGATTGTAGTATATTATGTGTGTTTGTATGGTGTTTGTTTGTTTTTTTTTTTTTTTGGGATGGTGAAGTCTCGAGACAGTTTGCATTTCTTTTATTTTTGTGTAGACGTGTATGTATGCTTTTGCAAGACTTTGCAGACTTATTTCAGTTTGTTGTGCTTCTATTTTATTATGATTTTTACCTTCTTTCTAATCATTATAAATACTAGGACTGCAAATTTAGGTTTTCTTTAAAATTTTAACAAGTTTTAAAATATGTTTAAATTTAATTTATTTATCTTTCGATACAAAATAGTCGCATACGTCCAAACCGGCCTACTACAATCCTAAAGTTAGATGCTTATATGCAAGCATGCAATAAATTATTTGTACAAACCTACTGACCAGTAGCATTGACATGGAAGGTGTGGGGTAGTAGGCTTTGGACAATCACATGCCCACAGTAGCCTACGTTGATTTGCTCATTGCTTATGCAAGCGGAGTGTTATATATCATGGAGTTGTGCAACTGATTTTACAATATCAAGTTACAACTGGTAGTTCTTCTTTCATTTATAGTGCAACGTCTATGGATAGGGTACTAGCTCGGGAGTCATACGCAATGGCCAAATAAATGCTTGGATACGAGAGACGATCGGAGAAATGGAGTCGACGACATCAATGATTTGGATGGAAATTGCGCGCATTGCCAACGAGTGCGCGCATGTTGACAGGACTCCGTTTCACACATCCACATTGACTGGTAGCATGTGGATGCAGGAGATGCTTGGAGGAAGGAATGAAGCATTTCAGCGAAATTTTCGGATGTCACAGGAGGTGTTCTTGATGTTGTGCAAGACATTAGTTGAGGATTGCAGCCTTCCAATACTACAGCGTCCCCATGGTATAGACGTAGTTGAGAGTGTCGGCATGTTCATATTTGTGTTACGGGGCTTCACGAGTTGGGACATAGAAGACCGTTTTCAACACTCGGAGGAAACAGTCTGGTGTCATGTAATGCGAGTTCTTAAAGCGACGAAGTTGTTCACGAGGGCACATTGCCGACCGACAAGGTCACAACACAGTAGACATCCGTACTTGGAGTCCCGACGAAAATATTTCCCATTCAAAGTGAGGGTATTTATTTTTGGCCAATTTCATTATGAGTAGTACCCACTTTCGGAAAGTAAGGCAAACTTATTTTGGGTAGTACCATTAAAACATATTTATGATCATGTGTGAAATTTCAAGACTGTATTGGCGCGCTTGACGGCACACATGTCGAGGCACATCTCACGCTTCATGAGGCACCGCCATATTTTTGCCGTAAAGGACGACACACGCAAAACATACATGCAACGTGTGATTTCGATTTGTGTTTTACTTTTATATCTTGCGGATGGGAGGGAAGTATGCATGACAGTAGAGTTTTTAACGAAGTAACACAGGACCCAGCCAAACAATTCCCCATGCCAGAGGATGGTAGGATGAACGACACATTTTTTTTTTGTTTGTATTAGTTGTGTGCATTTGATATTTATAATCGACCACCGTACTAATGCGAAATTATCGACATGCAACCAGGAAAATATTACCTTGTCGACGCGGGGTACAAGAACCAAAAAGGATTTTTGGCGCCGTATAAGGGATGTCGGTACCACCGGGAAGTGTTTTGCGCAACAGGACGGCCAAAAAATGCAAACGAAATTTTCAACATGGTGCACTCCTCCTTACAGAGTGCAATTGAACGTACGTTCGGCGTATGGAAAGCGCGATTGGGATTCCTACATAACATGCCGCGATATGATTTTGGGAAAGTGCAGGTGCCATTGGTTAGGGCTCCAATGGCGATACATAATTTTATACGCCGTAACTCGAGCGACGATGAAGCATTCAACAAGGTTGCGAATGCAGAGAATTTTACATTCAACGACATGCCAAATGTTGACGGTCTTGGTGATGATGATGATGGTGAACCAGAGGGCGACGATGACGTACATATGAACGAAGTGAGGAAATCAATACGGAATGAATTAGTGCGACATCAGCGTGAACTTGGATTGTAAATCCTGTTCGGTCTGTACGAGGTGATGGCAAATGAAATGAATGTGTAAACAAGTAGAAAGTGTCCAAAAAAATGTATGGTTCTGTTGGTAAGTTGCAGGTTGTGAAGGGCATTTACCAAAACTATGTAATGTGGAAATTAATTAATGTAAGCGAGCAATTTGTTGGGAAAAATGAAGAAAATAAATCCCCCATTCAGTAATAATAATAAAAATAATTAACAAAATTGTCATGATAATTTGAAAAAAGTTGCTACTGGTATTTTGGTCTTTTGCAATAATTGTTTGGATAATTTGGTAATTGTTTGTATTTGAAAAATAATACATTTACTAATAAACTTGTAATAATAATAAAAAATTTGTAAAAAAGAGAATAACAAATTTGTAATAATTAGAAGTATTTGGTAAAATTTGGAAATTGTAGAATATATAAAAAATAATACATTTAGTAATAAACTTGTAATAATTACAAAAAAATCTGAGGGAAAAAGAGAATAATAAATTTGTAATAATTTTAATTATTTGGTAAAATTTGGAAATTGTAGAATATATAAAAAAAGAATACATTTAGTAATAAACTTGTAATAATAAAAAAAATCGTAAAAAACAGAGTAATAAATTAGTAATAATTAAAAGCATTTGGTAAAATTTCGAAATTGTACCAAATTAGTCAACTTTTTACCAACTTCTCAAATCACATCTAAAAAAGTCAAAAAACTTGGTAAAAAGCTAAAAGTCAACTTTTTACTAACTTCCCAAAACAGCCCCTAGTTTATCTCACGTTTACATATTAATATCTGAGAATTTGATTATTTGAGTGGTTCGTAGGACCAGCACCTACTGTAGATCTCATTTATGTTTCATTTGGAGAGTGGGTTGGTTTTTTGGTTTTTTGATTTTTTTGGCTATTTTAGCCTGGGGCTAAAAAGCTTAGTTTGGAAAGAGCTTTTGACTTTTTTGACTTTTTTGTGAGAGAAAGAATGTAATGATTATGGATTGAATGTGATATTTTGTCTTATTGAATTAAAAAATCTATTTTATTTTTTGTGACTATTTTAGCCAAAAAAACCCAAAAGTTGGCTTCCCAAACGAAGCCCATAATTTGAATTGTGATATTTATTGATAAAAAGTGTGGAACTCATACTTTTTGTTAAAATTTTAAAAAATAACTTGAGACGTATAAATATTATTTAAAATCATAAAATATTAGTGTCAATGCTTCATTCCAAGAAAACAGTACATACAAAAAACAACAATGATAGAGACCACTAATTTTGGAGCTTTAAAAAGATCACTAATGACATGGCACTCAATAAAAAAAAAATACAACACTAAGGCCAAAACATCAAATCATTCAAAGTGGGGCCTACTGCCACATCATTAGTGGTAGCACTAATTAGTGCTCTCACTCATTTTCCTACAAAAAATTCGTATATCATAAAGTTCGTTTGGAAAGTAGATTGATTTTTCAGCTTTTTAACTTTTTTAGTTTTTTTATCCTGGGGCTAAAAAGCCTCGTTTGGGAATGATTTTTGGCTTTTTTAAATTTTTTGTGAGAGAAAAAATATAATGATTATGGGTTAGATGTGATGTTTTGTTTTATTGGGCTAAAAAATCTTTTTTTTTTTGTGTGTGTTTATTTTAGCCAAAAAAACTTGGCTTTTTTCTTCCCAAATGGAGCCTAGTGTCAGAAAAGTTAAAAAAAAATTTAAAATTTTTATAATATTTAAATTATTAATATTTATAATATTTTTCACCTTTTGTAATCACAGTGATTTTTTCTACTAACATGATCAAGTTATTTTCCCAAATGTAAATGATGAATAAATGAAGATGAGCCATCCATCGTAAATAAATTTGAATTGTTGATAATAATTGGCTTAGTTTAGGACAAATTACACGTCCTTACTGTGAGCTTTCTAACAATTACATGGATTTTTCTTTTAATTTCAATAATTACACTGTCATTTTTTACTTTTAAAACTATTATCAGATTTTTCTACTATTAATTTAACATAATTTGTTGATGTCATACCAAAAATTTAATAACAGAATTTGTTGATATCATACCAAAAATGATAATTACTTTATCTATTCAAATCAGAAATTTCACTTACTTGCCATAAGATTTTGCATATATATTATCAAAAACCATACATATTTTACCATTATTTAATAAAATTCTTAAATTTCATGCAATATTCAATAAAATCTTTAAATTGTTAAGACATTATTAAATTATTTAATGCCAAAAAAAATTATTGACAAAATACTTAAAAATAATAATCTCTCTAAAATTAATGTTAGATAACATTCTAATAATTTAATATAAGACTTATTTCACGCCACATATAACTTAAAATTTATTATTTTACGTAATACATTTATTATTTGATTTGTTTTTTAAAGTTAAAATAAATAGATTTTTTTTTTCTCAACAATTTACATTACTTATTTATTGATATATAAAAAAATTATTATTTTTATCTTTTTTGAATCATATATTATTATCAAATTTTAATTTTTATCTTTGAGTCATTAAACTTCTAGTCGATGCATATTTAAAAAAATACAGGTTAATATTTCTTAAATGATTAAAAAAATTAAAAAATTAAAAGTAAAAGTAAAAAAAAAAATCATCTCACAATAAATTAAAATTAGTTAATAGAGAATGAAATATTAAGAAATCATTTGTGAATAATGAATAATTCAAATAATTTATCACTTCTTACACCTAAAATTAAAATTAATCTTTACTTGAATGCAGAGATTATTTGAGAATAATAAAATACTCAATTAATTTGTTATGTATGATACTTAAAATCTATCTCTCTATCTTTATTTATTTCATTTAAACTATTTTTATTAAATTAAATCTTAAAATTAATTTCTCACCTTCATTAATGGTTAAATTTTTTACTTTATTTTTTAATTTCTCACTTTTATTTTGTTCTATTATAATTTGTAGCGAAGTGTTATTGTTTAAATTATCTAATTTTACTTCTTCCGTATATCTAATACTCATATAATTTTATTAATAAGAGAAATTAGACTTCAATACTAATTTAAACACACAACGAAATAAAACATTTTTCTAAGGGAAAAAATATAAATGTAATTTAATTTACCCTATTAAATATATATGAAATTATTATTTATTTTTCATAATTTTTTTTATTTTAACATTTTATGTATTTTTGTGCCCTTAATTCTTTTTTTTTTTATTGTAAGAGATTCTCTAAGGCAGAAACTGCCTTTTAACCTTAAAAAAATAAAAGAGTGATATGTAAATAAAAGCACCCATTTTACAGTTGTGCTATACACATCAATTAATATATCAATATATATTATGACATTATCATTTAAAACTACGGACCTAGCTCATTATACAAATTATAAAAATCTATCATCCATTAATATACTAATTGATATAATAATTAATGTGTATAACTTTATTCTAAAAATGATTGAATTGAAAAATACATAACCATATAAATTAAAGGAAGAAGAGGTTAGTGGTATTTATTTATTTTTTAATGGAAAATCAGAACAAGGGAATCAAGCAAAAGATGTTTCGAAGTTTCATGGTACAATTAATTGCCAGATCACTACAACAAAACTAACTATTCACGGCATCATGTTTATGACATGCATTAAATGCATGTCGTGGTTAGTACATTCTACGGCATTTTTTTTTTGCAAGCCGTTAATGTTTTGTCAATAACAGCATACATACCATGTAAGTCGTTGATTCATATATTTATAGCATGCAAAAGCATGCCGTAAAAAACGTATGTTTTTATGACTTACAAAAATATATCGTAAAATATTTGCACTTAAGACGACATACATTTCATGTTATAAAATATTATAACTTTACATGGCATGCATTAACATGTCGTGAAAACTTTTGTAAAAAAAAAAAAATTCAATCCGAAATTTTTTTATGGCATGCAAAAGCATGCCGTAAAAAATGTATATTTTCACGGCATACAAAAATATGTCATAAAATATTTGTACTTAAGATGACATACATTTCATGTCGTAAAATATTATAACTTTACACGGCATGCATTAGCATGTCGTGAAAACTTTTATTAAAGAAACTTTCAATTCAATTTTTTTTTTATTTAAAAAAACTAACAATTTCCAATCACGCTTCTCACTTTAAATTTTCCTAATTGAGGAAAATGTAAAAAATAATTTATACATTATTTTATAATATAGTGCCTCTTTTAAGGGATAATTGCGCCCAGTGGGATTTTGGGAAAAAAAGTTATATATTCATGAAAAAGTTTATAATTTTCATAATTAATATTTATATAGCTTCTCACTAATTTGTAATATTTTTTTTTAAAATTACCTTGATTTGATATTTTCCCTTCTTTTGATAATTTATTTATTTTTTACTTTTTAGATGTGTCTAATCTAAATACAACTAAAAAGTAAAATATTTGTAAAAAAAAAATTATAAAATATAATATATATGAAATGTATTAAATTTTATATTTTTTTGAATTGAATGATTTTTTTAAAAAGTTAAAAATATTTTCTGTTAAATATATGTTAATTATTTGAATTTAAAAAGTAAAAAAAAAAATTTATTTAAAATATTTAAAAACTTACAATAACTAAAGGGAAAAAAAAAACACTCAAAAACATTAGTTTAGCCTCGTTCACCACTCTCCCAGACGACTCTCATTCTATTTGTATATATTTTTGCCCCAAACCCTCTCTCTCTCTCTCTCTCTCTCTCTCTCTCTCTCTCTCTATGTGCGAGCTCTCGAGCTCTCTTCGAGCATTGCCTTGATCGATCGCGCGATTTCGCATGGCGTCACAATGTATGTCATTCACTTTCTTTCCCAATCGATCAATTTTTCTCTGTTTCTCGATCATTTTTTCCCAAAAGCTTCGAATTCATTATTTCATTTGAAGTTAGGGTTTGGTGAGAGCCATGGAAATGTAGACTACGAAGCCAAATGCATTCTCAATCAATTGATCTCAAACCCTAACTGGCCTCTACACGCTCTTCTGTATCGAACGATTCAGTGAGTTTGAAACTCGTCATACTTCGTATTTTTTCTTGTGTGTGTGTTACTGGATCAATTGAAGTTTGTATTGGTAATTCGATTTTTTTGGAGGTCTGGCAGATCATTAGACAAGTCGATTTCAACGCTTCAGATGGAGTTGGCTACTACTCGAAGTTTTGAAGAGATGTGAAGATCTGATGAGTTCACTCATATCTCTGAATTGACTCATGAGGGCTTGCCAAGGAAGAAGGCTTTCATAGTTATTGAAATTAATACTGGTTTTAGTAGTAGGAAGAGGCGCGATTCGGTCAGACAAACTTGGATGCCTCAAGGTGATAATTTGATATTGTCCTTGTGTGTATGTCCTACTATATCTTAATTTCATGGCTTTCCCTGACTAGCTTTTTGGGTTTGATTAGGAGAGAGACTTCTTCAATTGGAACAAGAGAAGGGAATTAACGTCCGGTTCGTGATCGGCCATAGGTAAATCTCTTGTCTGCATTTTCTCACAAGTTGGTTAGTTTAGTGTTATTTGAAAACAATAAGAATTCTTCGGGCAATATGATCTCATTATTAATTTTTTGAAGTTGGATCCATTGATTTTCCTTGATATGAATTTGTCAAAAGTCAGCTCCTCTTTGTGTAACAATAGACATTGTTAAGCAAATAACTGTATCATTATCACATGAATTGCCTTTAAAAATTAAAACAGAATATTGTTATTCAAATAGAGTGTCTGACCATAACTCAAATATTTTCAGGTGACAAACTCGAGAGTAGTTGAACATAGGTGAGCTGCTGATTAACTTTAAATTTTAGCTGAATTTTCTTCAGACTAAATCTGACTTATTACAAACTAGCTTTGTGGTCACATTGTCTTGTATATTTAGCATTCGAGTCACTATAAGGAAGAATATGTTTCTCACCATTTTCGAACCATCATGCTGTGACAGAAGTTGATATTGTGGTATTTTCTTTTAAGTCACTATTTTTGTAATATTTTGTAATGCACTGAAAATTATAATAAGGATCATTCACTAAATGATGCTTTTTGTTGTTTTTGTAGTTTGCTTCTTATCATACTCTTGGTTTTGAATCTTCTCTCTCTCTCTCTCTCTCTCTCTCTCTCTCTCTCTCTCTCCTGATCCTTTTTGTATGAAGTTATTGAGAAACCCAAATACGTGCACCATATGGAAATTGATATAAATGAGTTCTATAAGAACTAGGATCACGATTCTTACTGGCCAACCCCAGGATAGAATAATGAGAAAAGTAAACAGCTCATAGCCTTAAGAAGATGCGTGGGACAAAAGTTAATCAGGTTACTGATATTGCTGGATCTAATACTTCTTTCAAAGAAATGCATAGTGCATTTATTTGTGCTTGTGTTTCTTTGTTAGCATAAAATTATAATCTGGTGATAACATTTTCCATTCTTATCCCTGATTAAATTAGGTTGCACAAATAGAATATTCAACTAAAGAATATGTACTTTATCTTCTGCTCCTGAACTTTTGTTGGTCAATTGACAACGTAGTCTATGGGGGAGAATTCTTTCAAATAGGTGTTGTAAATGTAATGCAGTATAGGATACTGTTCTTTATGGTGCACTGTTTGTGCCTTATCTATTTTTGGTGTGTATTGAGACTTGCCCGGTTCAATTTGTGTGTTAGTGGACTGTTAGCAATAGGGATGCACTAATGGGACAGTTAGAAGGATGGCAGCTCCTTCATGTTTCTGTGGTATGCTCAGTGGGAGTTTTCTTTTATGTGTTACGCTATAGGATTTAGATTTTCTTCGGTAAGCTTAAATAATTATTGAAACACGGTTCTTACTGAGTCTGTGATGTCTACAAATATCAATTGAGTGAAGTAAATAAATCTTTGGTAAAGCTTGAAAAATTGAGGAAATTTTTCAATACATTGTCAATGAAATGGCCTTGTAAGTTGAACATGATTGAAACTGGGAAGTAGTATCTCTATATCTCCCTCAGATTTCTTCGTCATATATTTCAGCCCCCTTTGCTTTCTTTCACTTGTTGATTCGTGGCATATGGCTGCTTCTATTTCTTCTCCCAACTCCTCTCATACCCAACTAGTAATGATGAAATCTATATCGAAGTAAGGATAGTACAGAGGATTAAGTTAGGTGTATGTAGACACCCCATTTTTGACCGACCTTAAGACTCAGATGTCATCGATTGAGCGCTTGGTGATTGCGCATGCTGTGCTCGTCCTGAGGTCACGAAGTCTCGGCTGAGAGCCTTGCCTCTAGGCGTCGGAACCTTTTCGTGCCTTGCCTCGGTTTACGAATCAGGTCCTGTTTTCTCTATTTTCTCTTCCTGAAGGGAGGGAGAGGTCTCGTAGACCATCTCTCAGTGGCCGTAGGCTACGTTTCGTGGTCGTAGGCCATTTTTCCCGTTTGGAGACCAGTTTCCGGTTTTCGGAGCCATCGGTCGTGTGCCTCGGTTCGGGACCGCTTAACTACCTCCGTTTGCTCCGGTTTTTGGCATGCACCTTGTTTTTTCTCCTTAAAGGGACACTGTGGCCTGGGAGACCACCTTCGTGGTCGCACGCCACTTTCGATGCTTAATAGCCAGTTTTCGGGGCCCCCGGCTGCGCGTTTTGGCCCCTGAACCTTCGTTTCGCATCGGTGTGGGTTCATTTTTGGCATGGATCCTAGTTTCATTGTTAGGAAGGTGGTAGTAGGGTGGGAGACCACCTTTTCTTCTTGGAGACCACCTTTTCCCGGTCGGCCGATTTTCTTGACAGGTAGGTGGTCTCCCTCACTTTTAAGCCACATTTTCTGGTCTCCCATACCACCACTGAGTTGTATTCACCTGGGAGACCACCAATATGGGCTGGCCGACCACCTTTTGAGCTTGACCCTTTTGAACCTGATCGGCCGACCACCTGAACTGGTCGGCCAGCCATCTGTTTTTTCCTCTCTCTGAGTGTGTTCCAGCTGTGCCAGCTGGGGGGCATTTGGTGCATCCTGGCCTAGCTTTTAAGCTTTCTTGAGAAGCTTTAGACCTTCTCCTCTATAAAGGAAGGGACTCCCCTCCTTGGCCTTGGTTCAGAAAAGTGCTGGAGCATACATGCATATATCTCCCTCTTGTATCTCTATATTGCCTCCAAAACTCCATAGTTCTTCGCCTATCACACACCAACCCTTAGCTTAACCTTTCCACCATCAATCCAAGCACCTTGGAGCTATTTCTCAGAGGTTGAAGGGTTGCTACATTGGTCCAGAAGTTGCTGGAGGTCTGCTCTACAAGGGTAACTCTCTATTTCCCTCATTATAGCACTATTTTGCTTCATCTTTTAGCCTAGTTTGAAAGCATATTTAGGCTTTGTCATAAACTGAAAAAAGTCTTATTTTGAGCTCCTCTTGAAGTTTGTTTAAGGTCATTTTTCTGTTGGGGCTCATCTACCCCCTTGCATGCTTGTTTTCATCTTATTTTGAGCCATGCATTAAGGCCTTTGTATTGTGCTTTATTTGGCCTTTTAGCCACTGAAATCTAGTGGATTTTCAGTGGCTAGCATGCTGTTTTGAGCCCCAAAATCAGAGAGGGGTGGCCTTCACACCCCTTGTCTTGTTTGCTAGCATTCTTGGCCTTACAAAAAAGCCGCTATTTGCATGTTTCAAAGCCATGCTCCAGGCCATTTTTGATGAGTTTTGTGACCTGCATGACCTCTGTCCAGAGGTGGTTTTGCCATGTTGACTGTCTATTATGCATGTGTAGAGTAATCCTCTTCAAGGCCTTTCAAAGGGGCCTTTATTTGCATGCTTCCTAGACTCATTTCAGGCCCATTTCAGTGAGTTTTAGGGCCATCATAACCTCTGTGTAGAGGTGGTTTTGCCATGTTGAATGTCTATTATGCATGTGTAGAATAACCCCCTTATTGGCCTTTCAAAGGGACACATCATTCTTGCATGCATTGACTAAGTTTCAGTGGGTTTTTGGTCATATTTTGGCATGACATACTTCTTCTTTTGGTTGGTTTGGTGACCTCTCATGTGCTTCATATAGTTGTAGTGCAAATCATGGTTCACTAGCTTGTTTTGCATGATGTTTTGGCCGCCTTTCCTAGCATATTTTGGCCATGCCTTAAACTGATTTTGTGCATGTTTTGGACTACCTTAGCTCTATTTTTGGGTCTCATGGTCGAATGATGTTTGTTTTGCATGCCTGTAGTTCAATATCCATGCTTAACTTTGAGTTTTGAGGTCCATCGCATGCATATACTGAGGTGTTTTCATGTTTTGGGGCCATATCACATCACATTTCAGAGCCTATATGCATGCCATATTCCCATGATTTTCACTCTTTAAGTGCATTAGAGAGTCGGGCTTGTATGCCTCATTTACCGACCATTGCATGGGCTTCATTTGAATGCATTCCAAGCCATCATTTTAGACCAATTTCCCACTGTCTTGGACCTTCCTAGGGTCTGTTTGGGGTTGGTTTTTCCATTTGTGCATTGTCTTGTATACCTCTAGTGTAACGCACTTCACTAGTTTCGGTATTCGGGCCATTTAGCATGCATCGTGTGAAGTATTTGCATGATTCAGGGCCATTGTGTATCATATTTCAGAGCTGGGAAATGTGTGTTTGTATGCCATGCTTCATCCTTTGCCATGCTTAGTTAGAGTTGCATGTTGTGCCTTAGGATCGGTCCTTTGCATCCGTGCATGTTTGCATGTATTTCGGTTGTCTCATTTCTATCATATGGCCACTGATGTAAGTGTGGCTGAGGTATACTCATATTGGTTTAAGTCCATCTTGCATTGTGTATGCCATTTGGTTCATGTTGTTGCATGATTGACCATCGCATTGTGTATGCTTTGATTATGCCTTTGTGTATGTCCATCTTCGTATGTGTGCATTGTGTATGCCATATAGCTCATGTGCATTGAGTATGCCATTCTAGGTTCATAGCATTGTGTATGCTAGTAGCATGTTTGCATATCACTACTTGCATGTTTGCATCATTTAGTGGCATTGCATTTAGGTTGCATGTTAGAGTTGCATTCATGCATGCCATGTGTGTTGCATTGTGTTTGGAGTAGGATTTAGTCCAAATACGGGAAACGAGGGACGTTTCGTACTCCAAGTGACGAAACGTGCCTCGATTCTCGGTCGTCGACATTCTTGACTGTCCATGATAGAGTTGTTGGCTTTACTTGCTTATATGTGCATTCATTTCACATCGAGTCGCGCGATCTGACTTCTCGGCCATCATGCATCGAGATGCGTGATTGGTGGCACGAGGATCGAGGACTACCCTCCCTTGAGCTTGTGCAAGGACGGGAAGAGTGGTCATGCACACATTTGTTGAAAATACATTGCCTTTTCTCTCTCTTGCCTTTGTTGCAGAAAAACCAAAAAACCAGAGGTGGAAACTGGTCGGCTGACCAGATTTTCTGGCAGGCCGACCACCCTCTTTGGTCTCCACCACAAAGGGTGGTCGGCAGGTGGTCTCCCATGCTAATAACTGGTCGGTGGCCTTCCCAAGGTGGAGTTTCAACCTTCTGGAGCTTTGTGCAAGTTTCTAAGATCAATTGCAAACAAGGGTGAAGCGAGGCATCGCGATGGAATTTACCGACAAGGCGACTCGAGCATGCATACACCTTTCATCATTCAGAACAGAGCTAAGGCAGTCCATTACTTGTAGTATTGCATGCTAGTTTATTCACTTTCCTAGTTAATTTGTTAATTAATTAGGGTTTTGTAATATTTAATTAGCTAGAATAGTTAATTATTTATTCGGACTGTATTATTTATTCGGACCCTCAAAGAGAGGGCAATATTGTAATAAGCGTGCGTGTGTGTGATGTATGTCTTCCAACCCCACGTCTTTCTCCCTTTTATTTACCAGCTTTTGATGGTTAGTTTAGGGCATGTTTCAATTAGCATACTTATGCTAACATGTTTGCATTCATTCATCTATTTTGCATGTACCGGGCTCGGCGCATCATACTAACTGCATCGTATTTCAATTCCAAGTTGAATACGTGTATCAATTGTTGCATTTCACATGCCATTTTTAGAATAGCCGAGCCTATTGTAGTTGCATTCCTACATGTGTTGCATTAGGCATTTCAGCATAGTTAGGATCATGCATGGATTTCTAACATAACTTCTGTTTTGGCTTAAAATACTCGGTAAGTGTTTATGCTTTAGCATCCTTGCATGTGTGTGAGTGACTGCCATGATAGCATGCTTACCATGAGGCTATGTGCTTATGTGATATACCTGCCTGAATGCCTGTGGGTGAAGGTTGGATTTTCTAAATTGGAATAATGCATTGACTGTGAGTTTTAAGCCCACTCGAGAGTGGCAAATCATCTTGTTTTCTAAGCCCACCTGAGGGTGGCAAATCCACATCTTAGCCTACTTGCGGGTAGCACCATCAAACCATTTTCAAAATAAACAAACATGAGATGTGTTGTTCCAATTCAGGCGATCCAGTCTATACTTGTATGTTGTGCGCATCACGTAGTAAATCTAGGCTAATAACCGGAATAAGAATGCATAATGTTTTCAAAACTCGATATCATGGTTAGTAGAGGCCGATCTTTGATCGGGCGAGCGGGGGTGCTCACGAAGTGACCTTCCCCAATCGTACCCAAGTTCCCGAGCCGAGACAACTTTGGTGATGACGGACACGTCGCCTTCGGCACGAGTCAGGGTTTCCTAAATTCCTCCAAAATAAAATATTTAGGTGGCGACTCTATATCTGGCAAAGCAGTCCATGTTTGGCACTTCTTTCTAAAAATCTGTTTTCCAAAACGATTTGCCAGATTTGGACTCTTTGATGATTCATCGGTCTTGCATTGCACTCTGCGAGATTAGATACAGGACCGTGACTTTTGAGTCCGAACTGTAGTGAGCCCAAACGAACAAAACGGGATTTCCCTCCCGAGACGCTCGGGGACGTCTACATGTATAGAGCAGATTTTCTCCACCATGCTAGTGTGCAATAACATCGTGCATAATATATCTTTGAACATAATCTTATACTGCCACATGACTGCCCAAATAATTTTCAACTGTGAAGGTCCCCCTTGTGTCTTGTTACTGTCTTCCAGAATTGAAAAATTGCCCTGTTGAAATAACATTCCAAGATTTCTGATCTGTCAATAGCTTCCCTTGTGAGACAATCTAAGGACCACTAGTGCTTTCATTAAACCATTTGATGATAAACCCGGACTGTCACTTTTGGCCAACGACTGTTGAAATATTTGTATAATTGTATAAGATTATTGAGGCTTTGTTAGGGTTCTCCAAACTCAGCTTTTCCTAAATTTCCAAGGTTAAGTGGTTTTGGAAAAAGGTGAATATATGTTTCTTTCTGAATTCTTGTCGTTCCTCTAATAGCTATTTTGGCTTAGATTTCTTGTTGTAGAAGCATTAAGTTTTCATTTGGTATATTCTTTTCTACGAAGATGAAGTAGTAACAAAGAAACAATTAATCATCCGAAAAGTTAAATATTGTGAAGCATGTTGGAGTATGTGAATACAATTTGACAAGGGATAATAGAACAATTATAACAGCATGAAAATATGATTCTCTCATTATTTGTTAAATATAGTGGGTCCAAAA
The DNA here is from genome assembly GCF_055761805.1 of Camellia sinensis. Classification (NCBI taxonomy): domain Eukaryota; kingdom Viridiplantae; phylum Streptophyta; class Magnoliopsida; order Ericales; family Theaceae; genus Camellia; species Camellia sinensis. Next base: position 64,690,461 of record NC_138968.1, on the reverse strand, counting down.
CATATGCATAGTTTTTATTACATGAATACATATAGGAAGTAAAACAAAGCTCAGTTCAATAAAAATTGTTTGAGATCAATTTCAAAAATAAACAAGTCCAGTTAAATTTTCCAAGTCAAATTTCAACAACTTACTACCTAGCTCGACTCATTTGCAGTTAACTAACAATTACTAGAGATACCACCACCATTAAGATCATGAAATGATTCCTCTTATTCTATTTTTCTAAGAAAAATGGTCTCTCTCTCTCTCTCTCTCTCTCTCTCTCTCTTATCGACATAGTAATTAAATTATTCATACTCTCCTGCCATTTTTCTTCCTATAAAAATACCTTTCTCCCAACAACATGAATTAGACCATTAAGGGGTCTAAAATTATAGCAGAAAATGGCCTGAGAACTGAGAGCTTTTGCTACAAAGACTACAACAATAGAAGGGTGTTCTTGAGAAGCTATCCTCTTCAATGGGGAGGCAAAGATGAAGAAATGTAAAGGAGGTGATGCATAAAAGCCCATAAAGAAGCTAATTGTATCAATTTTCCACCGGGGAAAAGGAATCGTTCTGGTCTTGACAAGATTCAAGCACAAGATCAAATTTTACATTATTGCTTGTCTTCTTATTGGCTTTAAACCTCCACCTGCCTTAATTTCAACTTAAGACCTTTGTTCATCTGCTTCGACTCGTCTACAACTTACAGTTTTTAACTTGATGTACATCTATAGACTATATATTCATGAGCATATACTACTCTATGGCTACCTCTCCTACCATCAAAGCAAAATGAGTATTGATTGAACAGCTAAAACGATTCCATCATACTGGCTTATTGTACCCTTAATAAAGCAAGCTTTTTTGAAGAAAAAACAATTTCAAGTAAGGCTCATATCGGATTCGTCATCAATGGTTCAGGGAATCAGGCACATTAGCCCTGAAATATTTTCTAAGAAAGTGAAGGAAAATGCATGACATAGTAAAACAAAGTAAACATGTTCACAAAGTACAATTCACATGACTCATAAAGTGTCAACAGAATAAATAAAGTGACTGCATCCATGAGTGTTATATTTCCTATCAAGGCATTTATCTACTAAAATATATCTTTCCATACACCTTGGTGTGTAGGTGGAGATTTTAATGAAATTAGATCTGTGGGTGATAGAGTGGGATGCTCAAGAAGGGAAAGGGGTATGAATGACTTCAATGAATTCATAGATAGATGCGAGCTGACTGAGTTACAAATGCTGGGGAGGAAATTTACCTGGTGTAACGCATTTTATGGAAATAAATGAAGCAAAATAGATAGATTTCTGCTTAGCCCCAAGTGGATTGAAAGATTCAAGCTTAATCTTTGGGGATTACCTAAACTCATGTTTGATCATTGTCCTCTACTTTTATTGGAAGAGGTAAGGGACTGGGAGCCCAAACCTTTTAAATTCTCAAATGCTTGGTTGTTACATCCTAGTTTTGCTTCCCATCTTGCATCAGTATGGAAAGAGACTCAAATAAAGGGTAGAGCAGGGGCAATATTGCAAAGGAAATTACATGTATTAAAGTCAGCACTAAAATAGTGGAGCAAAGAGGTATATGGAAATGTGCCAGAAAAATTGAAAGTAGTTGAGAGTGAGTTACACTCCCTGGATGTAGTGGCTGAAGACAGACCGTTGGTGGAAGCATAGCTGTAGCTAAAAAGAGAGATTAGAAGTGAAATGTGGAGGCTTAACAGAATGTTGGAATGTTGGAATGGTCATGGCTGCAAAAGTCTAGACTAGAATGGAACCTAAAAGGGGACAGGAACACTAGATTTTTTCATGTGACGGCTAGCAGTAGACAGAATGCTCTGAACTCTATTTTAGTCGATGAGCGAGTGGTAGAGGATCCAAAGCATGTGAAGCATGAGGTTTAGGCCCACTTTAACAGGCATTTTTCAGAAGAATGGAGGAGTAGACCTATAATAACTGGTGATTTCAAGAATGTTAGATGCAGTAATTTTTTTCAGCAATTGGAAGTAGAGTTTTCGGAGGAGGAGACATGGGCAGCAGTAAAAGTGCGTGATAGGAATAAAGCACCAGGTCAAGATGGGTTTAACTTAATGTGCTTTCAAAAGAACTGGAAGGTGTTTAAAGAAGAGGTGACGTCTTTTATGAAGGAGTTTCACAGTTTGGGTCGTTTGTCACATGTGATGAATAGCTCTTTTATCACATTAATACCCAAGAAGGTCAACGCTGGTCATCTAAGTGACTATAGGCCTATAAGCCTGATTAGGTCAATGTACAAGATTTTGTCTAAAGTTCTTGCAAGTAGACTTAAATCAGTTATGTCAACGCTGGTCAGCTAAGGATTTTGCTTCTTTACTTAATTATAAGATTCAAAGTTTACCTTTCAAATTCCCTGGTCTCCCTTTGGGTACTTCACCAAGCAGAAAGAAGTCTTGGAAAGCTGTTATAGATAAGGTCAAACTCAGGCTTGCTGGCTGGAAAATGAGGCTCCTCTCTTTTGCTGGCAGATTGACTCTAATCAAATTAGTGCTGTCTAGCTTGCCTATATATTATTTATCACTCTTTAAGTTGCCGGAAGGAGTTGCTAAGGAAATAGATAAAATACAAGCAGCCTTCTTGTGGGGAGGCACAGACTTGAAGAGAAAAATCCACTTAGTGCAATGGAACGAGGTGACCAAGAGCATCAATCAAGGTGGGTTGGGAATTAGGTGAATCAGAGAGGTTAATGCTTGCTTATTACTGAAGTGGTGGTGGAGATTTGCCAATGAAGAGGAGGCACTATGGAAGAAGGTGGTGTGTAGTAAATATAATATTGCTGTTGATGCTTGGTTTCCAAATCAATCTAATGGCACTAGATGGTCAAAGCTATGGGGTGATATTTTAGCAGTGGCAGAGAAAAGAATCAATCTTCTTTAATTTTTTGTTAACAATTTTCAAATTAAAGGAGGAGATGGGAATAGCGTGAGATTTTGGCATGATAAATGGTGTGGTGGAATTTGTCTTAAGGAGGCTTTCCCTAGACTCTACTCCCTTTCCATTGTTAAGTATGGTTCTCTCAAGTTTTTTGTTGATAAAAAAGGTTGCTCTGAGTTGTGGGATCTCAGTTTTAGACGAACTCTGTTTCTGTGGAAGGGTGAGGAGGTATCTAGACTCACTGATGTGTTAAGAGCAGCTCCTGCTTTATGTTTGGGTGAAAAAGATAAACCATTGTGGCTAGCATGCCAAACTGGTCAGTCCTTTGTTGCATCTCTTTTACAGGCATATTGAATTGGGATTTGGTGTTAGTGTGAGGTCTAGTAGATTGGTGTGGATTAATTATCTTCCACCCAAACTTCAATTTTTTGGGTGGTTAGCTTGGAAACATAAAATTAAAACGTCCGTCTTTCTTCAAAGGATTGGAGTTCTAGGTGAATAAGCATTCACTGTCTGCGTCTTTTGTAAATCTGAGGCTAAATCTGCTGCTCATGTATTTATTTATTGTCCCCTGGTTTGGAAGGTTTGGACTGGCCTATTGCAGTGGTGGGGATCGATTTGGGTGGTGCCTGGTTCGGTTGAGTGCTTGTTGTATTTGTGGGATGGTTCTTGCTTCATGAAAGCTGAAAGAAGGATTTGGAAAGCTATACCTTTAGTTGCGCTTCGGTCCATTTGGAAACATCGGAATGATTGCGTGTTTAAAAATGTTCAGCCAAATATGGAGGAGCTGCAGGAGTTAATTATTATCCATCTAGCAATTTGGTTGAATGCCTATTCGAAGCACTATCAGTTTTCTATTAATGACTTCCTGCATAACATTTGGCAGATCAGAGTTTGTTTAATAGGCAGGGTTTGTTGAGGTATTCAGTGTTTCTAGTCAGATTTAGGTGCAACAGCAACCAAGTTCTTTTGTAAATGCACTAGGCTTGACTCTGTTTCCTCCTGCCTGTGCAACAGCAGTGGTTTTGCTCCTTCTGGTTTTGCTCCTTCTGGTTCATATCAGCTCTTTTTGCTAATTGGGTTTTCTGAACAGGTTTTGCTCCATTTGCTCCGTTCTGTTTGTTCTGTTTCTGAACCAGGCTGTTGTTGTGAAGTTTCTACATCTTGTGCTCTCTCGTGGTTTTGCTATTGGTTTTGCTCTGTGGCTCTGCTGCTAGGTTGCTATGTTGTTGGTCTGTTTGGTGCTTGGCTTGAAGTTAGCTTGTTGTTACACTATCTTGTTCTTGCTGGTTTGGAGTCCATTTTTAAGAGTCCATTTTTGTGCATTTTTCTGAAGTTGGGTTTTTGAGTTTCATTCTTTTTGTTTCCCTCAAATTCTGGTTTCTCTTCGTTGGTCTCTCACCAACTAGGAGGTTGGAGCTTTTTAGCTCTAAGCTCCTCTTTATTGATGTAATTTTCATACTTTGTATGTGTTTATCATCAATAAAGTCTTTTCTTTTGCAGATCAAAAAAAAAAAGATATACTAACAAGACAAATGCTTCTATAATTTGTAATTTTCTTTCCATGGGAATGTTGCGCAATGGGTAATTCCCACGAGACGAGCAATATTGAAAAATCTAGAAATCCTCTAGATGTTGATTTGTGATTATGTATTAATTTTAAGCAGAATATAACAATCCCAATCAAACAATCAAGACAAAGAGACACAACGATTTTACGTGGAAAAAACCACAATTGGACACCTCCAACTGTGATAAAAAACCACGGGCAACAGCCACAAAACAATCCACTAAGAAGATTTAAAGGAATTACACAGGTATACTCTCAATTACCTAGCAAATCCACGCCTAATTGAACCAACCTCTATGTGCCTCTTCCAACCCGTCTTCACCTTGGAATTGTCTTTACAATGAGCCACCCCAGAATCCACCAAAGCTTCAGGCTCGAATTCTTCAAAATCCACTGAAGAACAACTCTCTCTTTTGTAGAACAAACAAAAACATTTGATGTATACTCTTTAAAACATGAGTTGAATACTCAATCAAAACATCAAAGAAAACTCACAAGGTATCACCAGATATAAACCTTAGAACCCAAAAAGAAGATTTGGAGTAGTCATCCTAAAATCTGGCCTAACACGCGAATTTATAGAATCTGGCCCGCGATCTCCGCTCGAGCGCCCAACAGCCCGCTCGAGCGGCTTCAGCAAAATATGCGCGTGACATAACAGAGGTCCGCTCGAGCGCTAGAGAACCCGCTCGAGCGCGAAATCACATAGCTCAGTACTTTTACAGGCGACCAAATCTTCTGGAACCAAGGATTCTCCGCTCGAGCGGGGGAATGTCCGCTCAAGCGGACAGGCAACTTGGAATGCATTTTTGCATTTTGCTTCGGGGGCGCTACCCCTCGACCCCGCCGTGGCTCGATCCCCGTCATAATCACCCACTTCGCTGCAGCTCGATCCCCGTCATAATCAGCGAAGTGGCAATCTTGAAAGCATTAACATCACAAACTTCTCTGAAAGGCACAATTCGGGTTGGATTCGCATCTAAACACTCATAGCCTCACTGAAATAAAAGTGCGAATAAAATTACAACTCAAAGGAGTTTTGTCAAACGAGATTACCAAGAAATAAAACCAAACAAATATGATTGTAGAAAAACAAAGCCTACCTATTCTAGCTTCCTCCCAAATGAAACCTCAGAACCTACAAGATGCATGTCTCATTAGAATGCAAATCAATTCACTTACTATCAAAATCAAAATCACATAATGAAGCTTTAAAAAGCAAAGATAGAAAGGAAAAAAATCATAGCATATGAGCATAATATGACTAACTCCTATTGTCAGCACTTCTACAAATGAAATCTTACACCACTGTCGTTGATAACCTCATTTATAAAATTGATCAACTCCAAACATATATATAACAGATAGTTGGAAGAGAGTTAAATACTGTGCCCTTCAAAAGACCAGGGAAACCCAATTTTATACAAGATAATCAAACATCAAAATAGAACAGATTTATTTAAAGAAGTGCTAGAAATTTTATCTTCAAATAAGTGCAGGAACAAATCCCTAACATCACTACTATAAGAAATGAATTGAAATTAAAGAGCGCTGACTGGAAATCCAGCCCATAAAATACATATATATATATGTATATCAGAGCATTTTAAAATGACAAAAGATTAGAAATCAATTCCTCAAATTATCATTGACAATTGCATTACCATATTTGAATGCCCGTGAATTGTTTTTTTTTTCTTTTTCTTTTTTTTGTTTGTTTGTTTTGTTTTCCTTCTTTTTTCCATCAAACTACCAAAAAGTAAAAAAATAAAAATTATTGCAATAAATTTAAAAGAGGCAAAATGTGAATAATTAAAAAATACGGAGGTAGGGCATAGGCTGAGGTAGGTACTGTTAAAAATAAAAATAAAAATAAAAAAACTATTATTTGGTTTTCTCTTATTTTTTAAAAACTAATTTTTTTTTTCGGATTTTTTTTTTGTTTTAATGAATTTTTTAAAATATTTTTATGCAAATTTTAGTTTTTAGATACACCTAATTTAGATATAATATAATATTTGTGAACTTTTTAAAAAAAAAAATTACTAAACAACAAAAAATATGTAAAAATTTAGTACATTTTCATATTTTTGTGTTTTCATTGATTTTTTTAGGATGAAATACGAATAAATTTTAAATGTGATCTTGTGAATTGTTTAATCCTTCATTTTTTCTTATGAACCCAAATGTCCTATTAAAGTGAAAATTACACAAAAGGGTAGTCACTTACATGTTTGAGTTTTATTTTCTTAGGATAAAAGTGCGTTTCTCTAAATGTAAAATTACATATTTGGGCAATTCACATTATAAAGGGTTTAAATTTTCCCTCCTAGAACAAATACTACATTACAGGAAAAAAATGTAATACTCCAATAATATAACATTCTAATGTAACATCCAATGTAAAACACTAAAAAACTCCTTGATGCATTTTTTCCAAATGTAACACTCTAATGTATTACATTAAAAAAAAACTCCTTAGTGTACTTGTTTTTCAAGCGTAACATTTCAATCAATGTAATCCCAAACGTAACACTCCAATGTTGTAATGCCCCCAAAATATAATACAACAATCCATTTCATAAGATCTATGGACATAATAAAATGATTTACTTCATTCATCAGAGTTTCTATTACAAAAATGGAATTACATGCATTTTACATTCATTTTGAACCTACATCATGTAGTTCAAATTAACGATAACAAAATAAATGCCCTACAAGCTTACATCTTTCCAAGATATCACTTGGTTATAACAAAAGAAAGAGTCCTAAGCTCTATACAAGTTAAGCCCTTGGCTTTAATAAACATTTAAGCACAAATATAACAAAAATGGGGCCTTCAGCTCTAAATCCTCCCAAGTTATGTCCTTGGAGGTGGTATGTCACCAGCACCTGAAAGTGTTTTCCCAAGTAGGACGAGCCAAAGACCAGTAAAGATAAACTAACACATTATATGAGGTTTAACTGAGATATAAGTGTCAAATATGTTTCATAATCATGATCAACTTACATTCTTTCACTAACCATTCAATATAGATGACCATATCTAAATCCATTTCCATTCATTTAGTTCAGGTTAATCCATTAACCAAGTTCATTATTATCTTATCAACCAAAATGAGATTACAACTCAATGGTTCACAATTCAATACATTCATCACTCCATTACTTCTATTTTGCCATTTTACGGAACTCCCATCTGAGGGAATTGACACCCATATATATACAAGATTTCGGGACTTTCACCCTGGACACTCCGGCCAACTTAATTTTAAATGGAGTCCATTCCCTATCGTCTCCCAAACAGTGGAGTACATCCCCTTTCTTCTCCCAAACATTATACATATACAATGTATTAAAATATCGTCATATACAATAACCATCCACAATACATATTCAATGTCTTAATCATATCGTCATATTCAATGACATAATTTAAATGATAGGTTTCAATTTACCTAATCCTCATGCAATTTCTACAACAATCATTGCTATCCTCCACTGATAGCCCAAAATAGATATTTCTAGACAGACACACAACTTTTAAACAGATAATTTATCAAATTTCCATAGGTGAGTGATTTAACAAATCCAACTACACCATTCATTCACATATCCTTTCAATTTCACATTTCCCATATCAATTTCATTATTTATACAATTTGGTTATCCAACTCAAATTAGGGCAAATTTCTGCCTTTTTCAAATATCAACCCAAAGGCTAAATTTTACCATTTTAGCGCTAGAGAATCTAATATACAAGCCCCATAGTCATTTTGTAAAAACAACATGGAAAACCCCTCTTTCAATTTTGAATTCAAACTCCAACTTTACTCAAACCCTCCAAAATCCCACCATTTATACAAAGCAACAAATACCTAGGTTAAAAACCATATTAAGGTGTAGAATGTCCCTACCTCAAAGAGAGAAGGTGAGCCAAGCGAGGATGGAACTTCAAAAGTAACGAAACCAACTTCTACTAGGATGGAAATGGAGATCTTGAGAAGCTCTACCTTTTTGTCAAAGGGAGTAGGGTGAGAAGATCAAAGGATCTAGGCCAAAATGTAGAGAGAGAAAGAGTGTGTGTTTTAGAGAGAGAGACTCTCAACTTTAGGGTTTTGGCTGAAAAGAAATGAAAAAGTGATGTAAAAAGTGCTTTTCATGATCTGATATACGCGTAGTCCGCTCGAGTGGAGAGTTTGACGCTCGAGCATCAGATACAAACTTATGTTTCGCTCAAGCGTAAGCAAGGAGCCGCTCGAGAATGGAATACATACCTCTAGTATTTTTTTTTGCAGATGATAGACCAGCCGCTCGAGCTCAAAAAAGGATGCTCGAGCACCAACTCGATCGAGCGTAGGAAACCCCGCTCAAGCGTAAAAGACACTCCTCCAGTATTTTTGCAAACGTGCAAAGTATTGAGAGTTTGCAACTCCCGCTCAAGCACAAGATAGTCCGCTTGAGCGGAGGACCAAAATTTACATATTCCGCTTAAGCGAAAGACCAAAAATCTGGGTAACACAAAGTTTGAAAACTAAGTAGCCCACCTGTTCCAATACACCGACACTACAACAAAAAAGTCTTTTGTGACGAAAACACATGATGAAAAAAAAAATTCGTCTCCAAATATACATGTTTTAGAGATAAAAGTAGGATTTCATCTCCAATTGTAGTATTTTTAGAGAGAAAAACCAAATTTTGTCACCAAATGCTTAAAATTAATAAAACAATAGGTGATGAAAATTTTATTAGTCTCTATATTTTATTTTTCGTCGCAAGAAAAATTCCTGCCCTTGGAAAATTTCGCAGGATATTTGGCGCCATTTTAGAGACGAAAATTTTTGTCACCATTGTACAAAATTTTCCGTGAGGAAATAATTTCGTCTCCTATAATTTTATTTTGTAAAACGATGTAGTTACATGCTATAAATGAGAAGCCCTTTTTGTTTGCCCAAATCAGTTCCTATTTTGCAAAGCCCTCTTTTGGTTAGACATGAATACTTATTTAAATGGATTTTTCTACCATCATTGCCACCACTCCAACACCACCACCATTTCTGCCACCACGGATCCATTACCACTGCCGTTACTGCTACCACCACTCCACCACCACCTCTCATCCACTTCCATCGCCATAACCGCTACTACTCCACACCGCCACTACCGTTGTCACTTTACCACTACTATCACTACTACCACCACCTATCTTCCACCACCGCCATTACCACTCTACCACTGTCGCCACTAACTCTCTTCCATCACAACTGCCATCACTGCCACCGCTGCCACTTTACCACCACCACCATCACCTTTACAACACCACCGCTACTACTTCACCACTACCATTACCACTACTGCTGCTACTCCACCACTGCATCACCACCACTACCACCATCAGCTCTCCACTACTTCCACCAACATCACCACCACCACTACCCCAACACTACCATTACCACCGCCGCTATTACCATTTTTCTTCCACCACCACTAACTTACTTTACCATTACCATTGCTGCCACTCCACTTCCACCGCTGTTGCTCCACTACCACCACTAGTCCTCCACCACCACCACTAGCACTTCACCTCCACCAAACCCATTTAAGTCCCTTTATTAAATAGGTGAGTTTGAATCGATTTCGTTTGGTTTCAGCTTTCGAAAACTATTTTTCAAGATTCAATCCTTATTTTTTAATTTTTAGTGAATTTTTTTAATATTTTAATTATTTTTTTAATTGATGAAAATATTAAAAATTTAAATTACTAATTTTTTTTACTTGGGGTATATTGATTATTGGTCACTAAAAAAAATTTAGTCGCTAAAAATGTCACAATTGGCGACTAAAAAAATTTTTAGTCGCCAAAAAATGAGTTTTGGCAACTAAAATTATTTAGTCGTCGAATGAAAAATAAAAATTTACTTATTAACTTTGGCGATCAAAAGTTTGGTCGTCAAAAATTTATTTTTAACTATTAAAAAAATTTATAGTCGCCCAAAAATGAGTTTTAGTGACTAAAATTATTTAGTCGCTGAATAAAAAATAATTTTTTTTTTTATCATCAAAAATTTATTTTCAATTATTAAAAAACTTTTAATTGCCAAAGAACTAAAATATTTAGAGAGAGATATTTTCAATTTCGAAGGAATTCATAAAAGCGTTTGACCCTTTCTTCTCCTTTTCTATCTCTATTTTCTCAACCCCTCTCTCTCTCACTCTCTCTCCATTAGGGTTTCGTTCTACTTCTCAATGGAAAATCTAGAGGAATCGAGCCCCCTTACTCCAAGGCACTCAGCGTAGACGATGATGAGAAGAGAGCCACCAAGCCAATCGCAGCTCCTCCTCTGCCTACTACGGCGGCGGAAAAGCATTCTCCGCCGGCAACTTCCGGCAACCCCTATTGGACGGCCGACGGATTGTCGCTAGGGCACGGCAGCGTCATGGGCGAACCTCTGCGTCGAGCTCAGTAGGACTCCAACCTCTTCGATTGTCTCGGTCGCAACAATGAGTTCTGCAGCAGCGATCTTGAAGTTTGTGAGTTAAAATTTAAAGTTTTGTGAGTTTGATGCTCAATGTTAATGGGTTGTCCTATTTAATTTTCCCAATTTGATCGCTAATTGTTAAGTTGTCCCATTGTGACATTGGCTAATGAAGTCGAATATTACATATGTATGTTTGCATTGGTATGTTTATGTGTGTGTAAATGCATTGATTGTTAACGGATAGAGAGGGAAATTGGTTGGCTGGTGAATTATTTATTTATTTATTTATTTCTAAATAATTATGGAGTCTGATGTAATTGGACCTGGTGATATCATTCTTTATGTAGATTGATATGATTGTTGTGGGATATATGATTGCAGATTCAAATATGAAATATTTATGATACATCAATTGATTATTATCACTATTAGTGTCCAGAGGCGACACCAAAAGGTAATTTCGGCATTTTGATGCTGGTATAATCTTACCAGATTTGGGTTTTTTTATTTTAAAATCTTCATAATTTTTTTTTGTTATTTATGTCAATTATTTTCCTGTGCCTATTTAACTAAAGATACTCTCTCACTGGGAATGGATAGACTTCAGCAAACATTGGCCTAGAGCATTATAGGTGATCCCATCTGTGCAGGAATTTATGGTTCTCCAATGGCTTCTGCAATGGAGAATCTGGATGCGATGGAGAGTTTCGTCAGCCAGGTAATATATCACTTCTCATCATCAAGTAATTTTCCATACAACTGTTCAAATTCCTGCTCATTTTCCTTTGTCTTTATTTTGTTTTATATTTTGGGTGAATTGAGAGGAAATAACTAGAATGAACAACTATTAGGGTCAATATTGTTGTTGCATGATTTCATTATTTTCATTTTTTTTTTATTGTCTTTCCACAGCAGTTCTGTTAGGAACACAAAAATCGATTACAGAACTAGATACAAGCCTTTCACATGGGTGTGGGACCCATAAAAAGGTGAAACTCACCTCATGAGAGGGTTGTGTCCAGTTTTGTGATCAGTTTTACTGTTCCTAGACTTTTTCTTTCCATAATTAAAGAAGGAAATTTTATATAGCAATGGATATTATGATATTGAGAAGTTTCTTATATTTTGTTTCTTGAATGAGAAGTAAATGTGAGTGCTTATAAAATAGATTTCTCCCTGAAGCATTATAAGCCTTCTATATAAAAAAAAAAAAATTCAATTCTTTTCACAAGAAAAACAGAGTGGTAAATTTTGTAGAGATGGAGACAGTGGTTTAACTAACTGTTTCTCTGAACGTATCAATAGTTTATTATAAGTGGGACAATTTGAGTGGTTTGGTTTGGTGGAAATCCCACCTAACAAGGGTGCATCCAAATTTAATCTGTCAATACTGGTTCATTCATTTTCTTCAAAAGAACCATAAACATAACAAAAAAAAAAAAAAAAACAAAAACAAAAAAAAAAAACAAAGAAAGCAATATATGGACTCAAAAGGGAATCTTTATGGTTTGCAAACGATATTAGCAACCCCTCTTGTGAGAGCCTGTCTGTCCTTAAAGTAAACTTTTCCTTGAACTAAGTTTCCTTTCGAGTCAGAATCCATACTATAATGTAACCTGTGGAAAGATTAATTAAATTTCAGTAATCTGACCATCCTATCTAGCCAAGTGGCATTTGCTTGGTGCAATGCCAAAAGCTTGAGGCAGAAAGGTATCACTGGAAATTTTGAGAGTGGGGAAAGTTTAGATTCAGATGGACAAGCTTTTTGGTTAATATATTATGTTTCTATGTTAATTTAGTAGAAACTTTCTTCTTCAACTAGGGTAGAACAAAAAACTACCTTGACATTTAGGCACGAAAGGTCCAGGGAAAATAGTGAAATATACATGTAAAGGCCCGGGAAACATCACAAACACCTTGAGACGGAGCAACATAAGTTGTGCAAACTTACGGAACAAGCATGTGGCTCCCGATTTGAAAACTACTTTCAAATTTGCACTATTTCAATGCTTAGGCACGAAAATAAGTCTTGGGGAGGGGGAAAGCTTCAAATAGGCACAAAAAGGCTCGGGAAACATCATGAACACCTCGAGAGGGACCAATGTAAATTGTGAAAACTTATAGAACATGCACGAGACTCCCGAAAATTTACAATTGTATTCCAAACTTATAGTAACCAATGTAAGTTGTGAAAACTTACGGAATTAGCACGAGACTCCCGGTTTGAAAACTAAGTAGAAAAATACACTTTTTTAACACTTAGGCTTGAGAATAGGCCATCGGGGGGCCAAAATCGGAAAACAACCACGAGAGGGCTCGGGGAATACCCTGAACATCTCAGGAGGGACCAATGTAAATTGTGGAAACTTACGGAACTAGCACAAGACTCTTGATTTGAAAACTAAGTCGAAAAATGCATTTTTTTTCCAACACTTAGGCTTAAAAATAGGCCATTGGGGGCCAAAATCGTGAAACTGCCACGAGAAGGCCCTGGAAACACCCCAAACACCTTGGGAGGAACCAATGTAAGTTGTGGAAACTTATGGAACTAGCACAGGACTCCTGATTTGAAAACTAAGTCGAAAAATGCACTTTTCAAAAAATGTTAAATTGTATATTTTATTGATAAGATAGTAATTGTCTTCCTCTTTTTGTTTTGTTTTGTTTTGTTGCAGATTGGAGATTAGAGATGGATGTGTTTGGTAATCTGGAGAGCAGGAGCTTGTTCATTTTGTGTTTTTGTTAATATTACCTTACATGTATTTTGATTGCGTTGTGAAGTTTATATTTTTTGTATATATTAGGAGACATGTTTGATAATCTGCACTTAATATTATATTTTTGTGGATATTAGGAGACGTGTTTTGTAATCCGCAGTTGATATTGTATTTTTGTGGAAATTATGAGACATATTTTGACTGTGGTATTTATGAAAATGAATAGGTTTTTGTATTGATCTGTAATAAATATTTTATTAAATATGTTATTAAAATGTGCAGGGAATTTTTAGTGAAAAGAAATTGAAAATTGAAAATATTATACTCATTTTTTAAAATGTTAATTATTATTAGCGACGAAATAAAAAACTGTCGTTATTAGTTTTCAAATAACTTTTCTTGGCGAATAATTTTGTCGCATTTGCTAAATATTTCGTCACTAACTTGAAATATTTGGCGACAAAATTGTTTTTTTTATTGAAGAATTTTGTTTTGTGCTCATTTTAGTGATGAATTTTTTTGTCACCTTAATCTATATCATTGGTGAGCATAAATTTCGTCACTAAAATTTCTATCTTAATATTTCGTTGCCAAAACAATTAAAAATAAAATATTATTTAATTATAGTAACAAAATGGATGTTATAGAAGACGAAAAATTCAACATTTAGAGACGAAAAATTTCGTCATCAAAAATGGAGAATAAGCAACGAAACAATTTTTTATCACTAGGTACTTTCTGCGACGACAAATAAACGACGAACATGGTGACATAATTTTTTCGTCACATATCATTTTGGTGACGAAAATTTGATGTTTGGAAACAAAATCAGTCTGTCACCAAAGGCCTTTTTTGTTGTAGTGCCACAACTACCCAAAGACCAATTTCAAAGGTATACAAGGGAAGAAGGAGATGCACAACAATACAAAGGCACAAAACCCGAGTCCGGAACATTACAAGAGTCGGGTCAAAACTGGGATTGCTATAACCTCCTCCCCTTAAAGAATTTTGTCCCTGAAATTTACAAATAGTTTCAAAATCAAGTATAGCTAATTCCCATAATGATTACAAATCAATACTCAATGCTATGACCCATTTACCGGTCATTTATTTTCACCGACTCGATAGACAAGCCCCATATTACAATGAAATTTATAATTTCTTCAAAACATCTACAATGTTTAATCAAATCCAAATTTTTAAAGAGATTTAAACAGTATACACAATGCTTTCAAAGGTGATAAAACACCCATTAATATTCCATATGCTCAAGACATATACAATGCTTGCATAGAATTTATGTTTTCAAAATATCCATAACATATACAATGTTCTTACACTTTTCATTATCATGATCGAAATCTCAATCCAAAATTAAATATTAACAAACAAGTTCGGATGTTTCTCTCGGACTTCCAACTCACGTTCCCAAGTCGCTTCCTCAACTCCACGATGTTTCCACAAAACTTTGACCAAGGGAATTGTCTTGCCTCGCAAGACTTGGTCCCGTCTATCCAAGACTCTCACCGGCCTTTCCTCATACGAGGCATCCTCATCTACCTCTAAGTCGGTCCAATCCAACACGTGCATTCGGCTCGTACTTCCGAAGCATACTAATACGAAATACGTCATGCACCCCGGAAAGTTGTGGCAGCAACGCCAAACGATAGGCAACCTCCCCAATCCACTCAAGGATCTCAAAAGGGCTAATAAACCGAGAGGATAAGTTCCCATTCTTCCCAAATCTCATCAAACCCGGCCTAGGTGATATTCTCAAGAAGACATGATCACCCACTTCAAAGGACAATGGTCTCCTCCTATGGTCGGCATAACCCTTCCGGCGACTCTGGGCAATAGCCAATCTCTTATGGATAAGTGTCATTTTCTCAGTCATTTCCCGAACTAACTCTGGACCCAACAAAGGTGCATCACCCACCTTGGCCCAACACACTGGAGATCTACAAGGTTGGTTCTACAAGGCCTCAAATGGTGCCATGCCAATACTCAATTAGAAACTGCTATTGTAGGAAAACTCCACCAAGGAAAGTGTCTCTCCCACAACCCCTTGAAATCAACCACACAACCTCGAAGCATATCCTTAAGGATCTAAATAGTACGCTCGAACTGCCCATCAGTCTGAGGATGATATGCAGTGCTAAAGGTCAATCTAGTGCCCAAGGCACTCTGCAAGCTCTGCCACAACCGAGCTGTGAAATGAGGATCTCTATCTGAAACAATCGTCACAGGCACCTCGTACAACCTCACTATGTCCCTAATATATAAGTTGGCAAGATAGTCTATCGAATCACTCATGCGCATAGGAATAAAATGCGCTGATTTGGTCAATCGGTCAACTACCACCAAAATGGCATCACTACCCCGTTGAGTCCTTGGAAAGCCAACAACAAAATCCATCGTGACATGCTCCAATTTCCACTCGGCTCTAGGCAAGGCTTGCAACAAACCCACTGGTCTCTAATGTTCAACCTTTACTTGCTGACAAGTGAGGCACTTCGACACGCACATGGCTACATCCTTCTTCATACCCCTCCATCAAAACTGACGACTCAGATCGTGATACATCTTTGTGCTTCCCGGATGCATCGCAAGGCGTGAATGGTAAAACTCTCAGAGTACATCCTCTCGACAAGACTCCAGTACAAACAAACGATCACGGTATCTCACACACTGATCGGGATACAAAGTCAAGCCTTTCTCTACCTTCCCACTGGAGATCTTCTCCCAGAGAGATTCTACCTCAAGGTCACCCCTCTGCGCTTCTAACACTCGGTTGACAAGTGTAGGTTGTGTAACTACTGAAAACAAGGCCGTAGACTCAACAGACTTGCCCAGGTGTAAGTCAAACTTCCCAAGAGCACCCAACATCTCCCATTCCTAAATGGCGATACAAGCCACACTACTAATGGATTTCCTACTCAAAGCATCGGCCACGACATTGGCCTTCTCGGGATGGTGATGCAACTCAAAATCATAATCCTCTATGAACTCCATCTACCTCCTCTGTCTCAGATTCAAGTCTTTCTGTGTAAACAGATACTTCAGACTCTTGTGATCGGAAAATACCTCAAATCGCTCACCATACAGACAATGCCACCAAATCTTTAAGGCAAATATCACTGCTGCCAACTCTAAGTCGTGAGTAGGGTAGTTCCTCTCGTGAGTTTTCAACTGCCGTGAGCCATAAGCTACTACTTTCCCTCTTTCCATCATTACACAACCCAAACCTTCCCCGTGAGACATCACAATACACTGAATAACCCAAGCCCTCTCTGGAATAATCAAGACTGGAGCGGTGGTAAGTCTAACCTTAAATTATTGGAATGACTTTTTACAAGTCTCACTCCACACAAATTTAACTCCCTTCCTCGTCAACTTAATCAAAGGTGAGGCTAATCTCGAGAAGTCTTTCACAAAGCTCCGATAGTACCCGGCCAACTCCAGAAAACTACGGATCTCAAAGGCATTCTTAGGTTATGCCCAATCTTGCATTGCCTCTATTTTGGATGAATCTACAGTCACCCCTTTCTCAGATAACACATGGCCTAAGAACTTAACTGTTCTCAGCCAAAACTCACATTTCCCAAACTTAGTATATAGCTTGTGGGCTCTAAGTAATTCAAACACTACTCGCAAGTGCTCCTTGTGTTCCTTCTCAGAAGGTGAGTAAATCAAGATATCGTCCAGGAAGATGACCGCAAAATGATCTAAGAACTCTCGAAAGATTCGATTCATCAAGTCCATAAACACAGCTGGGGCATTGGTTAGCCCAAAAGGCATCACAAGGAACTCATAGTGGCTATACCGCGTACGGAATGCCGTCTTCAGGATATCCTCCTCCCTTACCCTCAATTGATAATAACCCGATCTTAGGTCTATCTTAGAGAAGCAACTAGACCCTTTCAATTTATCAAACATGTTATCTATACGTGGCAGTGGATACTTGTTCTTAATCGTAACCCGGTTCAACTTCCGGTAGTCAATACAAAGTCTCAAGGCTCCATTTTTCTTTTTAGCAAAGAGGGTCAGTGCTCCCCAAGGTGAAGTACTAGGGTGAATAAAACCCTTATCTAGTAATTCTTGGAGTTGAGTCTTCAACTCACTCAACTCAGCTGGTGCAAACCGATACGGTGCCATAGAAATTGGTGCCATGCCAAGCACTAAATCGATAGAGAGCTCTATCTCTTGGTGAGATGGTAAACTAGCAAGATCCTCGGGAAAGACATCTGAGTACTCACAAACCACTCTTGGCAACTCAATCCGGGCCTCATCACACTCACCACCCTGAAAGCTAGCAATAAGACAACTAAGCTCACTCCGCCCATGCAGATCATATACCGGGGATAAGACTCTATCCACCTGGTCCCCCAAGAAATAAAAACAATCCCCGCTTAAGGTACACACAGTAACCCTCTGATGGTAGCAATCTATAATAGCCTGGTATGACGATAACCAGTCCATACCCAAAATAACATCAAAACCAGTCATATCAAGCAAAACAAATGCAAATGGAAATTGATGACCGGCGACCGCTATGTCACAACCCCGACACCTTTGTTTCAAAATAACCTCTCCACCAATAGGTGACTCTACACAAATAGGAGACGCTAATTGTGCCAACTCCAATCCCAAAACCGATGTAAATGCAAAAGAAATAAAAGAATGGGATACACCCGTATCAATCAACACACTAGCAACTGAATTGCAAAACAATAAGGTACCTCTCACTACAGAAGGAGCAAGTATAAGATCTGGCACGGTAACAGCATACACGCGCCCAGTTGGCCTCTGATCAACCTGCTCACCCCTCGGAGCATAAGACTGCTGCACTGACTGAGTAGAAAAGGCTCCCTAATTAGCCCTCGACGCTTGTGCTGATTGTGCAGGCTGGTGACTCTATGTTTGCCTCAAACCAGACGCACCAGGTGTGCCACCCAACTGTGGGCAAAACCCCTTCAAGTGCCCCGCTTGTCTACACTGATAACAAATGAGTGGTTGGTCTCTGCCCTGACCCTGGCCCTGAGAACAAGCCGAAGATGAAGCTGCTTGCTGCCCTCTTCCCCTCTGTGGGCAAGCTGGAGACTTGTAGCCCAACTGACCACATTTGAAACATGTGATATCTCCTTGACCACCTCTCCCAGATCCGAACTCAGCACTAGAAAGGTAGACCTCGAATGTGCTCCCTGGGACTGCTGAGGATTAGAACCCCTCTTCTCTTATTGTCCTCCTGGTTATCTCGACTCCTCCTGGAGCCCCTCATCCTCTCCTCCTTTGCATGCATAATAGTCTCAAGATGGGCTGCAGCCTCCACAAGGCGCCCATAGTCTCTAATCATGGACCCAGCCACTCGAAACATGAGACCGGTCCTCAGTCTCTTCTCAAACTCCAAACACTGGCGCTCCTCAGTCGCCACCAACTCCGGTGCGAACCTCGACAAACTAGTGAAGGTGGCCTTAAACTCAGCCACTGGTGTATTGAGCTGCACCAATTTGGAGAATTGATCCCTCAACTTCTCCCTTACTAAATACTTGTCCTGAAAAGCATTTACAAAGGCTTCCCAAGTCCCTCCAATGTGGCCCCACGCATACTTCCATCACTGACCCGCGTCTCCCTTCAACTAGAAGGATGCCAAGGTCACTCTCAAACCTCCATCTTCGATGCCAAGCATCTCAAACGTCTTTGTCATCTGCTCTAGCCACTCATCAGCCTTTAGTGGCTCCTTGGGATCCCCCAAAAGCTCGTTCGGGTTCGACCAGAAGAACTCCCTTTTCAAAAAGGATGGCCCTACTTTAGCTACTTGGGCCTGGACTTGATTCTCAGCCCTGAGAATGTCCATGAATTCTCTCAAAGCTCCAGCCATTTCGCAGGCTAAAGCACCCATGGCCCGTTGACCTACTGGCTCAGCCACATTGGCTTGACCAACTCTCTTCTCCTGCGCCGGAATATCATCTGGTATAGGCACCTCATGCCACCTAGGCCTACCATGCCTACCACCACGACCACGTCCTAACATTCTAATAAAGGTAGTAATAAATATTAGCACATTTACAAATGTGTCGAAACTAATTCACTCATGTCCTAATACGATGGACAATTGTAATTCACTCCACATAATCACACAATCACATAAACACATACAAATTTCCTTCCAAGATAGTGACTATCCTGCGGCGTTGCTAGAGTTCTAATTAGAAACAGCAGTGACCAAGTGCTCTTCTAATAGGACTTCCAAAAACCTGTAAACCCAGTCAACATCTTAGGAACTAAATCTCATACCCACATAATCACATAAGCATGTTACCATATAAGCATATAACATCCATACTTGAGTCTCTAACAAACGAGACGACTCCATTGTGGTACTGACCACTTCCCACATACCCAAAGTATTCAAACCCGGTACGCTCTGATACCAAGTTATAACACCCCCAAAATATAATACAACAATCCATTTCATAAGATCTATGGACATAATAAAATGATCTACTTCATTCATCAGAGTTTCTATTACAAAAAGGGAATTACATGCATTTTACATTCATTCTGAACCTACAGCATGTAGTTCAAATTAACGATAACAAAATAAATGCCCTACGGGCTTACATCTTTCCAAGATATCACTTGGTTACAACAAAAGAAAGAGTCCTAAGCTCTATACAAGTTAAGCCCTTGGCTTGAATAAACATTTAAGCACAAATATAACAAAAATAAGGCCTTCAGCTCTCAATCCTCCTAAGCTATGTCCTTGGAGGTAGCATGTCACCAGTACCTGAAAGTGTTTTCCCAAGTAGGGTGAGCCAAAACCCAGTAGAAATAAACTAACACAGTATATGAGATTTAACTAAGATATAACTGTCAAATAAATGTTTCATAATCATGATCAACTTACATTCTTTCCCTAACCATTCAATATAGATGACCATATCTCAATCCATTTCTATTCATTCAGTTCGGGTTAATCCATTAACCAAGTTCATTATTATCTAATCAACCAAAATGAGACTACAACTCAATAATTCACAATTCAATACATTCATCACTCCAACACTTATATTTTGCCATTTTAGAGAACTCTCATCCGAGGGAACCGACACCCATATATATACAAGATTTCGGGACTTTCACCCTGGACACTCCGGCCAACTTAATTTTAAATGGAGTCCTTCCCCTATCTTCTCCCAAACAGTGGAGTACATCCCTTTTCTTCTCCTAAATAGTTATACATATACAATGTATTAAAATATCGTCATATACAATGACCATCCATAACACATATTCAATGTCTCAATCATACCGTCATATTCAATGACACAATTTAAATGATAGGTTTCAATTTACCTAATCCTCATGCAATTTCTACAACAATCATAGCTATCCTCCACCGATAGCCCAAAATGGATATTTCTAGACAGACACACAATCTTTTAAACAGATAATTTATCAAATTTCCATAAGTGAGTGATTTAACAAATCCAACTACACCATTCATTCACATATCCTTCCAATTTCACATTTCTCATATCAATTTCATTATTTATACAATTTGGTTATCTAACTCAAATTAGGGCAAATTTTCCCATTTTTCAAATATCAACCCAAAGGCTAAATTTCACCATTTTAACACTAGAGAATCTTATACACAAGCCCCATAGTCATTTTGTAAAAACATCATGGAAAACCCCTCTTTCAATTTTGAATTCAAACTCTAACTTCACTCAAACTCTCCCAAATCCCACCATTTATACAAAACAACAAATACCTAGGTTAAAAACCATATTAAGGTGTAGAATGTCCCTACCTCAAAGAGAGAATGTGAGCCAAGCAAGAATGGAACTTCAAAAGTGATCAAACCAACTTCTACTGGGATGAAAATAGAGATCTTCAGAAGCTCCACCTTTTTATCAAAGGGAGTAGAGTGAGAAGATTAAAGGATCTAGGCCAAAATGTAGAGAGAGAGTGTGTGTTTTAAAGAGAGAGGCTCTCAACTTTAGGGTTTTGGCTGAAAAGATATGAAAAAGTGATGTAAAAAGTGCTTTCCGCGATCTGATATACGCGCTGCTCAAGTGTCAGACACAAACTCATGTTCTGCTCGAGCGCAAGAAAGGACCCGCTCGAGCATGGAATATACACCTCCAGTATTTTTTTGTAGATGACAGACCAGCCGCTCGAGCTCAAGAAAGGACGCTCAAGCGCCAACATGCTCGAGTGTAAGAAATGCCACTCGAGCGTAAAAGACACTCTAGTACTTTTGCAGACGTGCAAAGTACTGAGAGTTTGCAACTCCCGCTTGAGCGCAAGATAGTTTGCTCGAGCGGAGGACCAAAATTTACATATCCCGCTCGAGCGCAAGAATGACCGCTCGGGCGGAAGACCAAAAATCTGGGTAACACAAAGTTTGAAAACTAAGTAACCCACCTGTTCCAATGCACCCACAACCACCCAAAGACCAATTTTAAAGGTATACAAGGAAAGAAGGAGATGCACAACAATACAAAGGCACTAAACCCGAGTTCGAAACATCCCAAGAGTCGGGTCAAAACCGGGATCGCTATAAATGTAACACACACAAAAATACTAAAAAATTCCATAACGTAATTTTTCTAAATGTAACACTCATAATTTGAAATTATACATTTCCTCAAAGCTTACTGAGGAATTCTTGTACTCCTTTTGGAGTTGTTAGAAGAATCCCACATCCTTTTGCAATGGTTTGAAAAATCCCATATCCTTTTTTTGGAGTGTTACATTGGATTGTTATGTTTGAGAAAAGTACACCAATGAGTTTTTCTTGTGTGTTATATTGGAATGCTACCCTAAGAAATTTTTTTAGAAAGTGTTATATTGGAGTGTTACGTTTAGAAAAAGTACACTAAAATTATTTTTTTTGAGTGTTATATTTGAATAGTTTGAAATTATACATTTGTCCAAAGTTTACTAAGGGATTTTTGTATTCCTTTCGAAATTTTTGAATAATCTCACATCATTTTGGAAAGTTTGAAAAATCCCATATTTCAAGTCATTTTTGTACTCCTTTGAAATGTTTTTCAAATAAAAAAGATTCCTATACAAAAATTGTCACGCCGCAAAAAAAATATGACATACCCATCTCATTTGTTGAAATAGAATTAAAGCAACATGCTTTCATTCATTAGAGTTAATATGCAAAAAAGTGACACATGCGATATACATTCATAAATGTCCTATCCTGAATCTACAGCATGTGTTACAGGTAGTAATATGAAATGAAAGTTAAACAAATATTTATATGCCCTAAAGGCTTACATCTTTCCAGGGCCGTGCCTGGTTATAACAAAAGTTGATAAAAATCCAATATAAGTAAAGCCCTTGGCTTAAGTCAAAACGATAACATAATAAACTGAGGGTACAACTCAAAGGTTTTCAAACAATATAGTCATCACATAGACACTTCCATTTTCCATTTTACAGAAATTTCGTTCATGGGAATCGGCACCCATGTATACACAATGTTTTCGGGACTTTCACCCTGGACGCATAAGCTAGCTTAATTCAATGGAGTCCATCTCCTTTCTTCTCCGAAATATGGAGTACATCCTTTTTCTCCTCCCAAACATCATACATATACAATGTATTACACACAATCATATTCAATGACAATCAATAAAAG
Source organism: Camellia sinensis (assembly GCF_055761805.1). Classification (NCBI taxonomy): domain Eukaryota; kingdom Viridiplantae; phylum Streptophyta; class Magnoliopsida; order Ericales; family Theaceae; genus Camellia; species Camellia sinensis. Next base: position 64,667,120 of record NC_138968.1, on the reverse strand, counting down.
ATTAGTTTCAATTCACCTAATCCTTATGCAATTTCTACAATAATCATGCATATCTTTTACCGATAGCCCAAAATAGATATTTTCTAAACAGATATATAATCTTTACAACAGATAATTTGTCCAAGTTCCATAGGTGCGAGATAATACATATCTAATTCCACCATTTATATAAAAATCCATCCAATTTCATATTCCCAATACCAATTTCATTATTTATATAAAATAATTATTTAAGACATTTTAGGACAAAACCCTACCACTTTTTCCCAATCTCACTCCAAATACCAAAATCAACCATTTTAACACAACACAAACTCATATCTACTCACATAACCATTTTCAATACGTTAATTCGAAAACTCCTCTTTTGATTTTAACCTAAACCCTAGGTTTGTTCAAAATCACAACTGAAAAATCTAGAAATCCCTTAGATGTTGATTTGTGATTATGTATCAATTTTAAGTAGTATACAACAATCCCAATCAAATAATCAAGACAAATCGACACAACGATTTTACGTGGAAAAACCACAATTGGACACCTCCAATTGTGATAAAAAAACCACGGGCAAAAACCATAAAACAATCCCCTAAAAAGACAAAAAGGAATTACACAGGTATACTCTCAATTACCTAGCGAATCTACGCCCAAATTGAACCAACCCCTATGTGCCTCTTCCAACCTTGTCTTCACCTCGGAATTGTCTTGACGATAAGCCACTCCAGAATCCACCAAAGCTTCAGGCTCGAAGTCTTCAGAATCCACCGAAGAACAACTCTCTCTTTTGTGTAGAACAAACAAATAATCCTTTGATGTATATTCTTTAAACCATGAGTTGAATACTTAATCAAAACATCAAAGAAAACTAGCAAAATATCCCCAGATATAAACCCTAGAACCTAAGAAGAAGATCTGGAGAGGTCACCCTAGATTTGGACTGAAACACGTATTTATAGAAAACTGTCCCGCGATCTCCGCTCGAGTGCCAGATTGGTCGCTTGAGTGGACCTACGCTCTAGCGCGGAAAGTTGCGCTCGAGCGGGAAAAAACAACATCCAGTATTTTTGCAGGTGAATAAACATCTGGAACTCAGCATTATCCGCTCGAGCAGGGGAATGTCCGCTTGAGCGGACAAACAACTTTGAATGCATTTTTGCATTTTGCTTCGGCGGTGCTGCCCCTCGACCCTGCCTGGGCGCTTTCCTGGACCAGCCAAGGGGCACTGCCCCCTGGACCCCCGCGAGCTGACTGGGAAGCTCAATCCCCGTCATAATCAGTGAAGCGGCAATCTTGAAAGAATTACCATCACAAAACTTCTCTGCAAGGCACGATTCGGGTTGGATTCGCATCTAAAAACTCATACCCTCACTAAAATAAAAAGTGCAAAAATAAGTACAACTGAATGGAGTTTTGTCAAACGGGATTTATAGCGATCCCGGTTGTCGCTTTACTGTTCTGTTGTATTCCGGGCTCGGTTCCGTGAAGTTGGTAGTGATATCTATCTTGTTGTCGTCCTTTAATTCCACTTGATTGAGTTTTAGGATGTTTTGGAGAGAGTTGTTACAGGTTGGTTAAGCCTTGGTCTCTATCCTTGTTGCCCAGGTTTTTGGTGTTACGCTCGAGCGGAGTTTGGTTTCTAGTCTAGCGCTCGAGCGGGTGTTCTGGCGCTCGAGCGGAGATTGCACACTCCCAGTATTTCGTGTCTCTGCAAAACTTCTGCAGATGTGATTTTTACGCTCGAGCGGGTTTGTTTACGCTCGAGTGGTGGCGCTCGAGCGCATCGGTTGGCGCTCAAGCGGGTAGTACTTCCAGGGTATAAGTTCTGGGAGGGGGAAATCCACGCTCGAGCGGACTGGTTTTCGCGCTCGAGCGGAAGTGCTTTATTCTTGTGTCTTGGCGCTCGAGCGGGCATTATTGCGCTCGAGCATGTCCAGATTTTTGTTCTTGGCACTCGAGCATCGTGTTCTCCGCTCGAGCAGGTCATACGTATATGAGTTATCCGCTGGGTGATTTCAAATCACTTTTTGCTTTTCTTTCTCTCTCCTACTTTTTCTAAAAACCATTTTTGAGAGCCTCTCTCTCTAGAAACTCCCTTCTCTCTAGGGTTAGATCTAGTTAGAGTGTCCTCCTTCTCTTCCGCCTTTGTAAAAGTTGTGTTGATCGTCGAGGGCGTCGTTTTGATCTGAAAATCTCGGTCTTTGGAGCACGTTGGTTTTGGGTCTCTTCTCCATCCGGGCTCTAACTTCGAGGTAGGGATATCGCACTCCTCTTTATGAACTTTGTCTTTAAATTTTAGTATTTTGAGATGTTGGGTTGGTTTGGTAATTTTGTGAAAGTTTGGGGGGCTTTTGTGTAAATTTACAAGAGTTGGGGTTTTACCTATATAAAACCTAGATGCATGTTTGGCATGGAAAAATGTGAAATTAATGTTAAGACATTAATGAAAATGGAGCCTAAGGGTTGTAATGTAAATTATGAAAAATGCCCTAATTACATTGGTTAATTAATTTACATAATCAATTATGGGAAATGAGGAATTGATTTGGGAAGACACGGGATTAAAGGGTGTAGTTGGATTACTTATCACTCACCTAGTTGGAATGTTGATTATATATCCATTGTTGCATTTATTTTCTGTATAGAAATAACTGCTCTGGGCTATCGGTGGAGGATAGTCTTGATTGTTATAGACAATGCATGATGATTAGGCAAACTGAAACTAATCACTGGAATGTGTCATTGAGATTGACGATTGAAAGAATACATTAAATTTATGTATTGTGTGATGATGTGTATAATTGTTGTTTATATGCATTGTGTTGTGTTGGAGGAGATAGGGGATGTACTCCGCGGTTTAGGGGAAGATAGGGGATGGACCTCTAAACCGGATGTTGTTGGGAGGAGATAGGGGATGGACTCCGTAGATAGAGCTCATATGCTTATCTAGTAACGTGTTGACAGAGCTCATATGCTTGTCATTGGAAGTGTGATAGTGCTCATATGCATATCTATGGAAATGATGATATAGCTTGTATGCTTATCTGTTGGTATGTGATATAGCTAGTATTCTTATCTGTTATGTAATGGGAAGTGCTTGATATGAGTTACTGTCTCATATGAGTTGTTTGGCCAGGTTCTGAGCCATGGTTATAAATTGAGAATTTGAAAGGAATTGGAAAATGAATGGTAATATGGACTTGTATGTCATGAAAATGTAAAGTGTGATAAGGGAAAGTATCAGTGTTGGCCATCTATCAACTGCTAATCTTTTAGTCATTGTTCATATTTGGTTTAGTATATTTCTACTGGGCTGTGGCTCACCCTATATGGGAATATCATTTTCAGGTACAGGTAGCATGCCACCTCCAAGGACGTAGCTTGGGAGGCTAGAGGCAGGCGGACTTTTGTTGTTTTATTTCTTGATGTATTACATGTATATTCAAGCCAAGGGCTTAATGTGTAAATGAGTTAGCACTCTTTTGTTGTAACCAAGTGTTAACTTGGAAAGCTGTAAGCCCGTAGGGCATTTGCTTTTGTTGATTAACATGTAATACTTTTGTAAAGATCTACTCTGATGAATAGAAAAATGTTTATCTTTATTACCAATGCATGTCTATATTGATGGGTTTAATGTGTTATTTTGAGGGTGTTATAACTTGGTATCAGAGCGTACCGGGTTCGAATACTTTGGGTACGTGGGAAGTGATTAGGATCACAATGGGTTTGTCTCGCTTGATTGAGACTTAGGTGTAGTGTCATATGTTATGTGCTTAATTGATAACATGCTTATGTGATTATGTGGGTATGGGATTTAGTTTCTACGATGTTGATTGGACCCTTGGGTTTCTGTGAGTCTTGTTGGAAAGGCACTTTATCAATGCTGTTTCTAACCGGAACTCTAGCAACGCCTCAGGACTATCATTATCCGGAAAGGAAATTCGTAGGTGCTTATGTGTTTATGTGCTTACGTGGAGTGAATTACAGTTGTCCATGCATTAGGACGCGAGTGTATAGCTTCGGCACATTTATGAATGTGCTAATAGTCTTGGTTACCTTTATTAGGATATCAGGACGAGGACGCGGTAGGCGTGGCAGGCGTGGTAGGCAGGAGATGCCTTTACCGGAGGAGGTTCCGGCAGTGCAGGAGGGAGTTGGTCAGGCCAATGTGGCCAAGCCAGTAGGTCAACAAGCTATGAGTGCCTTGGCACGAGAGATAGCAGGAGCTTTGGGTGTTCTCAGGGCTGGGAATCAGGCAGCTGAGGCAGGGCCTTCTTTCTTGAAGAGGGAGTTCTTCCGGTCTAACCCGGACGAATTTGTTGGAGATCCAAAGGAGCCACTGAAGGCTGACGAGTGGTTGGAACAAATGAGTAAGACGTTCGAGATGCTTGGCACGAGGACGGGGCACTGAAAGTGACCTTGGCATCCTTCCAACTGAAGGGAGATGCGGGTCAATGGTGGAAGTACGAGAAGGCTCGTGTTGATGGTACGTGGGAGGCGTTTGTAAATGCTTTCCAGGAGAGGTTCTTATCTGCAGTGGCTAGGGAGAAGCTGAGGGATCAGTTTAGCCGGCTTAATCAGCAGGGTATGTCTGTGGCAGAGTTTGAGGCCACTTTCACTAGTTTGTCCAAGTTTGCTCCTGAGTTGGTGGCGTCTGAAGAACGCCGTTGCTATGAGTTTGAGCGGAAGTTGAGGCGGGGCCTTAAGTTGAGAGTTGGTGGGTCTTTCATCCGAGAGTATAGACACTTAGTGGATGCTGCAGCTCATATGGAGCTCATGATGCAGGAGGAGGATGAGGGGCAGAGAGGCTCCAAGAGGAGCCAAGATGGCCAGGGCGATGGCAGGAGACAGAGGGGTTCTAACCCTCAGCAGTCGCAGGGTGGTGTGGCTAGATCGACCTTTCCAGTGCCGAGTGCGAGCTCTGGGAGAGGGAGTCAGGGGGATTTTACCTGTTACAAGTGTGGCCAGCTGGGTCACAAAGTTTCGGTTTGCCCGCAGAAGGGAGGGGGTCAGCGAGCTGCTTCTTCATTAGCTAGACCTCAGGGCCAGAGTCAGGGCAGAGGCCAGCCTTTGTCTTGCTATCAGTGTGGTCAGCCTGGGCACCTGAAGAGGTATTGCCCGCAGTTGAGTGCTACTTCAAGAGCGTCTGGTTCTAGACAGACACAGGGTTTTCAGCCAGCTCAGTTTGTGCAGGCCTCGAGGGCCAATTCGGGAGCTTCGTCATCCCAGTCAGTGCAGCAGTCGTATGCTCCTAGAGGTGAGCAGGTAGACCAGGGGCCTACGGGGCGCGTGTATGCTGTTACCGCGCAGGATCTTGTACCGGCTCCATCAGTAGTGAGAGGTACTTTTCTATTTTGCAACTCGGTTGCTAGTGTGTTGATTGACACGGGTGCATCTCATTCTTTTGTATCTGCTGCATTTGCATCTGTTTTGGAATTGGAGTTGGCACAGTTAGCATCTCCTATTTGTGTGGTATCACCTATTGGTGGTGAGTTGATCCTGAAACAAGGTGTTAGAGGTTGTGATATAGAGGTCGCCGACCATAGGCTTCCTTTTCCATTTGTGGTCATGCCCATGAAGGGCTTTGATGTTATTTTGGGTATGGACTGGCTATCGTCATACCGGGCTATTATCGATTGCTACCGCCAGAGGGTCACGTTATGTACATTGAGCGGGGAGTGGTTCCATTTCTTGGGAGACTGGGTTGGTAGTGTTTTGCCACCGGGGTATGATTCGCGAGGGCGAAGTGAGCTTAGTGGTCTACTTGCCAGCTTTGAGAGTGGTGAGTGTGATGAGACCTAGAATGTATTGCCGAGGGTGGTTTGTGAGTATTCAGATGTCTTTCCCGAGGACCTTGTTAGTTTGCCACCTCATCGAGAGATAGAGTTCTCTATTGATTTAGTGCTCGGCACGGCGCCGATTTCTATGGCACCTTATCGTTTTGCCCCAGCCGAGTTGAGTGAGTTGAAGATTCAGCTCCAGGAATTGCTAGATAAGGGTTTCGTTCGCTCTAGTGTTTCACCGTGGGGAGCACCGGCCCTCTTTGCTAAAAAGAAAGATGGTGCCTTAAGATTGTGTATAGACTACCGGAAGTTGAATCGAGCTACGGTCAAGAATAAGTACCCTATGCCCTGTATAGATGATCTGTTTGACCAGTTGAAGGGTTCCCGTTGTTTCTCTAAGATAGACTTGAGATCGGGTTACCACCAGTTGAGGGTCAGGGAGGAGGATATTCCTAAGACGGCATTCCGTACACGGTATGGCCATTATAAGTTTCTGGTGATGCCATTCGGGCTTACCAATGCACCGGCAGTCTTTATGGACTTGATGAACCGGATCTTCCGGGAATTCTTGGATCGTTTTGTAGTCGTTTTCGTGGATAACATTCTTATCTATTCGCCTTCTGAGGAGGAGCACGAGGCACACTTGAGAGTGGTGCTTGAGTTACTTAGAGCCCATAGGCTGTATGCCAAGTTTGGGAAGTGAGTTCTGGCTAGGAGAGGTGAAATTCTTAGGCCACATGGTATCCAGGGAAGGGGTGTCTGTTGATACATCCAAGGTTGAGGCAGTGCAAGATTGGGCAAAACCTAAGAGTGTGTTCGAGATCCGCAGTTTTCTGGGATTGGCTGGGTATTACCGTTGGTTTGTGAAGGATTTTTCCAGGCTAGCTTCGCCGTTGACTAGGTTGACGCGGAAAGGGGTCAAGTTTGTGTGGAGTGAGACTTGTGAAGAGTTGTTCCAAGAGTTGAAGGTTAGGTTGACCACCGCTCCGGTTTTGATTATTCCGGAGAGAGGGTTGGGTTACGTGGTTTATTGTGATGCCTCACGAGAGGGTTTGGGTTGTGTGTTAATGCAAGAGGGGAAGGTGGTAGCTTATGGCTCACGTCAGTTGAAAATTCACGAGAAGAATTACCCTACACACGACCTAGAGTTAGCAGCAGTGATCTTTGCTTTGAAAATCTGAAGGCACTACCTTTATGGTGAGAGGTTCGAGGTGTTCTCGGACCACAAGAGTTTGAAGTATCTGTTTACACAGAGAGACTTGAATTTGAGGCAGAAGAGATGGATGGAGTTCATTGAGGACTATGATTTTGAGTTGCATTATCATCCGGGGAAGGCCAATGTTGTGGCCGATGCCCTTAGTAGGAAATCCATTAGTGATGTAGCTTGTATAGCCATCCGGGAATGGGGGATGTTGGGTGTGCATGGCGAGTTTGACTTGCATCTGGGCGAATCTATTGAGGCTGCGGCCTTGTTTTCTGTTGTTGCACAGCCCACACTTGTGACTAGAGTGTTAGAGGCACAGAGAGGTGACCTTGAGGTAGAATCCCTCCGAGAGAAAATCTCAAGTGGGAAAATTGAGAAGGGTTTGACGATGTATCCCGACCTGAGTGTGAGATACCGAGACCGTTTGTTTGTGCCGGAGTCTTGCCGAGAGGAAGTACTCCGAGAGTTTCATCATTCACGCCTTGCGGTGCATCTGGGAGGCACTAAGATGTATCAGGATTTGGGTCGCCAGTTTTGGTGGCGGGGTATGAAAAGAGATGTGGCTGTTTTCGTATCAAAGTGCCTTACTTGCCAGCAAGTGAAGGCCGAGCATCAGAGGCCAGCGGGTTTGTTGCAACCCTTGCCTATTGCCGAGTGGAAGTGGGAGCATGTCACTATGGACTTCGTTGTAGGTCTTTCGAGGACTCAGCGGGGTAGTGATGCTATTTGGGTGGTTGTAGACCGGTTGACTAAGTCGGCGCACTTTATTCCTATGCGCGTGAGAGATTCGGTAGATCATCTTGCCGACTTGTATATTCGGGACATAGTGAGATTGCACGGGGTCCCAGTGACGATCGTCTCAGATAGAGACCCTCGTTTTACCGCCAGGTTGTGGCAGAGTTTGCAGAGTGCCTTGGGCACTAAGTTGACCTTTAGTACGGCTTATCATCCCCAGACTAACGGGCAGTCCGAGCGTACTATTCAGATCCTTGAGGATATGCTTCGAGGTTGTGTCCTTGACTTTAGTGGGACGTGGGAGAGGCACTTGCCCTTGGTAGAGTTTGCCTACAACAACAACTTTCAGTCTAGTATCGGTATGGCACCGTTTGAGGCCTTGTACGGCCGACCGTGTAGGTCTCCGATTTTTTGGGCCGAGGTGGGTGATGCACCTTTGTTGGGTCCGGAGTTGGTTAGGGAGACGACGGAGAAAGTTGAGCTTATCCGTAGGAGGCTTGTTACAGCCCAGAGTTGTCAGAAATCTTATGCCGACCGTAGGAGGAGGCCTTTGGCGTTTGAGGTAGGTGATCATGTTTTCTTGAAAATATCACCTAGGCGAGGTTTGATGAGGTTTGGGAAGAGCGGGAAGTTATCCCCTCGGTTTATTGAGCCTTTTGAAATCCTTGAGAGGATTGGCGAGGTTGCTTATCGTTTAGCACTGCCGCCGCAGTTGTCCGGAGTTCATGACGTGTTTCATGTGAGTATGCTTCGGAAGTATGAGCCGGATCCATCGCATGTATTAGATTGGACCGACTTAGAGGTAGATGAGGATGCCTCGTATGAGGAGAGACCGGTTCGGCTCTTGGATAGGCGGGATCAAGTCCTGCGTGGCAAGACCATTCCTTTGGTAAAGGTTTTGTGGAAACATCACGGAGTGGAGGAAGCCACTTGGGAACGTGAGTTGGAGGTCCGCGAGAATTATCCAGACTTGTTTGTTGACGTGTAATCTTATATTTAGATTATGTAATATTGTTGGACTTAAGAGCTGTAAATATGTCTTAAGTTGTAAAACATTGGTAATGTGTTGGTTTAATGAAAGTATGTTGTAGAACTTACCCTGATATGGGAGTTGATTATGATATTGCATATGTTGGCTCTATTGTAGAACTGGAGTTGTATCATGTATATTGATTATGATAAGAACTGTGAACTATGCATGTTAGAAATGGTTGGAAATGGAAGAAAATTGCATGTTGATAATGCACTTGTGATATGCGTTGTGAAATGCCTCTTGAAAAGAGAAGGAATTGACCGGTAATGGGTCGGGTTGTTTAATATTATGTTATAATATTGTTGAGAATGGAGAAAACCTATTTTTGAAAACTTGTGTTTAATTTCGGGGACGAAATTCTTTAAGGGGGGGAGGTTATAGCGATCCCGGTTGTCCCTTTACTGTTCTGTTGTATTCCGGACTCGGTTCCGTGAAGTTGGTAGTGATATCTATCTTGTTGTCGTCCTTTAATTCCACTTGATTGAGTTTTAGGATGTTTTGGGGAGAGTTGTTACAGGTTGGTTAAGCCTTGGTCTCTATCCTTGTTGCCCAAGTTTTTGGTGTTACGCTCGAGCGGGTCATTCTGCGCTCGAGCGGAGTTTGGTTTCTAATCTAGCGCTCGAGCGGAGATTGCACACTCCCAGTATTTCGTGTCTCTACAAAACTTCTGCAGATGTGATTTTTACGCTCGAGCGGGTTTGTTTACGCTCGAGCGGGTCGGTTGGCGCTCGAGCGGGTAGTACTTCCAGAGTATAAGTTCTGGAAGGGGGAAATCCACGCTCGAGCGAACTGGTTTTCACGCTCGAGCGGAAGTGCTTTATTCTTGTGTCTTGGCGCTCGAGCGGGCATTATTGCGCTCGAGCGTGTCCAGATTTTTGTTCTTGGCGCTCGAGCGTCGTGTTCTCCGCTCTAGCGGGTCATACGTATATGAGTTATCCGCTGGGTGATTTCAAATCACTTTTTGCTTTTCTTTCTCTCTCCTACTTTTTCTAAAAACCATTTTTGAGAGCCTCTCTCTCTAGAAATTCCCTTCTCTCTAGGATTAGATCTAGTTAGAGTGTCCTCCTTCTCTTCCGCCTTTGTAAAAGTTGTGTTGATCGTCGAGGGCGTCGTTTTGATATGAAAATCTCGGTCTTTGGAGCACGTTGGTTTTGGGTCTCTTCTCCATCCGGGCTCTAACTTCGAGATAGGGATATCCCACTCCTCTTTATGAGCTTTGTCTTTAAATTTTAGTATTTTGAGATTTTGGGGTTGGTTTGGTAATTTTGTGAAAGTTTGGGGGGCTTTTGTGTAAATTTACAAGAGTTGGGGTTTTAGCTATATAAAATCTAGATGCATGTTTGGCATGGAAAAATGTGAAATTAATGTTAAGACATTAATGAAAATGGAGCGTAAGGGTTGTAATTTAATTATGAAAAATGCCCTAATTACATTGGTTAATTAATTTGCATAATTAATTATGGGAAATGAGGAATTGATTTGGGAAGACACGGGATTAAAGGGTGTAGTTGGATTACTTATCACTCACCTAGTTGGAATGTTGATTATATATCCATTGTTGCATTTATTTTCTGTATAGAAATAACTACTCTGGGCTATCGGTGGAGGATAGTCTTGATTGTTGTAGACAATGCATGATGATTAGGCAAACTGAAACTAATCACTGGAATGTGTCATTGAGATTGACGATTGAAAGAATACATTAAATTTATGTATTGTGTGATGATGTGTATAATTGTTGTTTATATGCATTGTGTTGTGTTGGAGGAGATAGGGGATGTACTCCGCAGTTTAGGGGAAGATAGGGGATGGACCTCTAAACCGGATGTTGTTGGGAGGAGATAGGGGATGGACTCCGTAGATAGAGCTCATATGCTTATCTAGTAATGTGTTGACAGAGCTCATATGCTTGTCATTGGAAGTGTGATAGTGCTCATATGCATATCTGTGGAAATGATGTATAGCTTGTATGCTTATCTGTTGGTATGTGATATAGCTAGTATGCTTATCTATTATGTAATGGGAAGTGCTTGATATGAGTTACTGTCTCATATGAGTTGTTTGGCCAGGTTCTGAGCCATGGTTATAAATTGAGAATTTGAAAGGAATTGGAAAATGAATGGTAATATGGACTTGTATGTCATGAAAATGTAAAGTGTGATAAGGGAAAGTATCAGTGTTGGCCATCTATCAATTGCTAATCTTTTAGTCATTGTTCATATTTGGTTTAGTATATTTCTACTGGGCTGTGGCTCACCCTATATGGGAATATCATTTTCAGGTACAGGTAGCATGCCACCTCCAAGGACGTAGCTTGGGAGGCTAGAGGCAGGCGGACTTTTGTTGTTTTATTTCTTGATGTATTACATGTATATTCAAGCCAAGGGCTTAATGTGTAAATGAGTTAGCACTCTTTTGTTGTAACCAAGTGTTAACTTGGAAAGCTGTAAGCCCGTAGGGCATTTGCTTTTGTTGATTAACATGTAATACTTTTGTAAAGAACTACTCTGATGAATAGAAAAATGTTTATCTTTATTACCAATGCATGTCTATATTGATGGGTTTAATGTGTTATTTTGAGGGTGTTACAGGATTGCCAAGAATAAAAACCTAACAATAACAAGTCTCAACATTTATTACCCATCAACAAATAATTAAGTTAAAACTCATAGAAGAGTGGAGATAGTCCCTACCTCAAAGTTAGAAGACGAGCCAAGCAAAGGGGAAGCTTCAAAGACACCGAAACCCACTTTTGTTCAAATGAAAAGAGAGTCCACGACGTGCTCTACCTTTTTAACAAAGGCACAAGGGTGGAGAAATTACTAGATCTAGATGAAAAAGTAGAAAGAATGTGAGTTTTGGAGAGAACCAAGATCTAGGGTTTTGAAATGTTTTAGAGTGAGAAAGAGATGAAAAAGTGATGTAAAAAGTGGCTGTTACGAACTGATATACGCACAGTCCGCTCGAGCATCAAACACAATAAGTTGTTTCGCTCGAGCGCAAGAAGTGACGCTGCGAGCGCAAAATACACACATCCAGTAGTTTTGCAGATGAAAGAACATCGCTCGAGCACGAGAATGGCCGCTTAAGCGCAGACCAGCTCGAGCGTAAGAAATGCCGCTCGAGTGTAGAATACACTCTCCCAGTAGTTTTGCAGACCTGCAAAAGTACTGAGAGTTTGCAAAGCCTACTCGAGTGTAAGAAATGCCGCTCGAGCAGAGGAGCAAAAATCTGGGTGACAAATGTTTAGAAACTAAGCAACCAACCTGTCCCAAATGTAACCACAACAACCCAATAGCTAAATTTAAGGAGATACAAGGGAAATAAGATATATACAACAACATGGAACCAAGAAACCCGAGTCCAAGATGCAAAAAGAGTTGGGTTAAAACCAGAATCACTATAAAAATTTATCCCAAATTTGATTATCATAGATTACGTACATTACCTTTCTAGCACAAAAGAAAAAAAAAGAAGGAAACATAATAGAAATAAGGTATAACTGTAAATCTAATTTCTAAATAATATATTAAATCTACATTTCCAAAATCAATAGGACTAATTGGTCTATAAGAAAATTCTTAGAACTAAATGGATCATCATTCCTTAAAATGAGGTTTATAGGTAAATTTTTTTTTTTTTTTTTATAAATTTTTTCACAAATATTTTACTTTTTAAGTGCATCTAGGTATAAGTGCATCTAATTTTTTTTAAAAAAAATTCATTAAAAATAAAAAAATATTACAGTGCTTAATTTTCATCCCTAATTTCTTCTTTTCCCACATTTAGGATTGGTTGATATTCAATAATCCAAATACAATTTTTTTTTTTTTTTTTGGGTTTCATCTTTTAGCTTTATTTCAAAATAGTGAACCTCAAAGAATAATTTGTTTTAAAATTTTGGCCCTATTTGGGAAGGATTATTTGGGCTAAAATAATCAATAAAGATAAAATAGGTTCAAATAGCTAATAAGATAAAATGTCACATCTAATTCATAATCATTTCACTATTTGTCTTACAACCATCAAATCAACTACAAAACCAAGGGTTCATTTGGTTTGGTTTTAAAAGTAATTTTGGAAGATACGTTTTTGAAAAAAAGTTTTTAAAATTTGAAAATTTGTTTAGTTGTATATTTTGAAAATAGTTTTGTAGTTGGATTTTTGTAGTTTGTGATGATTTGTAATTTTTTTTTTTTTAGCAGAATAGATAGATGTGAGAGAAAAAGTGAATAACTGATGTGTAGGATGTGAGAAAATGAGAGAGGAGAGGAAAATGTAATTGATTAATGTATAAGATGTAAGAGAATGACAGAGGAAATAAAAATGATTGAAACGGTTTTGAGAAAATTGTAAACCAAACAAATCTTGGGTTTTAAGCTCTCAAAAAGTGATTTGAAAACTAAACCAAAAAAGAACTATCTTTCCAACAACAGTTTTTTAGCCAAGCTAAAAAAGTCAAAAAGTCAACTAAAATAATCAACTTTTAAGTAAGGCTATTTTCAGTGCTAAAATTTAAATATATATATATATATATACTAAAAACAAGGGAAAACAAAAATTCACTAAATTCAATTATCTCTTGATCTTCTATAGTGGTTCCTTGTGATAAAATGAAAATATTTCGATTATTGAGTTGACCTGAATTTTTTCATGCATGATATATATTGAGCGCCCTAGAAAACGAGTGGTTTGAATTATCGAAATTAAACCTGTAGTTTTCCCTATAGGTCTGTGATGACTAGGTACGTAACCCATCTCGTTCTTCTTTTATTTGTGATTAGCTTACTCGTGTTAGAGTGTCGGGGATTAACTTAAGGCCTTGTCGACTGTGTGGGTTTACTGTTTTGAAACCTTCTTCAAATTCTCATATTTATTTTATTCCTAAGTTGAGTTTCACTTGTTTCGAAAGGCATGAGGTTGGATTCGGGGTGTCTCGGGTACAACTGGAGGAATTTCTAGTTGGGAGGTAGAACTGTACTTACGGGGGCTTGGGCTGCATGTGCAAAAGAGGGGCTGCACGTGTGGTGAGGAGGGGTTGTCGAAGGTGCAAGACTGCTTTAATTGCACATGTAGTCACAAGCATGTCGAGTGGGCCATGTATGAGGGGAAGGAGGCCGCACGTTCAGTGAAGGACGTGCCGCATGTGCGGCAGAAGGCGCGTACGTGCAGGAAAGTGCTGAGTCCAAATTTTTTTTCTTTTTCTTCTCCTTAGGCTGAGTGTATCTTACCTTTTTACACTTCTCTATCTCTCTCCCTCTCTCTCTCTAAAAATATCTTTCCTCTCCATTCTCTCTAAAAAACCTCCACCCACCACTATAAACTCTTGATTTCTTCCAATCCGTTGAAATTTTGACTCAAGTTCCTTCATCAAAGTTAGAGAACTCTTCGAGGACTACATTGTGTGTGGTGGAGATTGGGTTTTATTTTGGGGGTTTCTTCTCTCTTTCTTTCAAGAACTTGAGGTAGGGATTGTCTTGGAGTCATATATACATTTTTGCAAGTTATGTTGATTTTGGAACTTTCTCTTGTTGTATTGAACTTGGTTTTGGCTCATGAGATATGGATCATTTTAAAAAGTGGATTTTTACAATGTTTTCTAGAAACTCTTGAGATTATGAGCCATATTGTTGAAGAAGAGTATTGTCTTGGAAAAGCCCTTTCAAAATGAAGAGAAGCCTAGTTTAGTGGAAACCCTAGAAATTTGGGGATTTTTGAGAAAATGTTGAGATGTTATGAAATTGATACTTGGCAAATATTATGATGAATGTACGATTGAGAAACCCCACCCCATGAAACATGAGAACGGTTGGTTTTGTAGCTTGTTGTTCAATATGTTATTGATTAACCTTAAAATGTCTAAGTTAAAAAGAATGTATGAAATGTTGTTTACTTCTCGATATATATATATATATGTCTTGTGAAATTACATTGAGAAGAGAAATGGAAATTATGATCACAATGGAAGATTGTGTAGTGGCATTGAGTAATAGAAATTTTGATCACAATGGAAGATTGTGTAGGGAAAATGAGAATGGAAACATTTTTGTAATGCATTGATACATGTTACATTGGCATTCGATATCATTTGATTATTTTGAATTTTGAATTGAGATTTGAAAACTATTGCATTAAGAAAGATATTATTTGTGAAACAAGATCATTTGGATTGTTTTTGGGATAAATATGTTTGGTAAGTCCAGATAGGAAGTGTAGATTGATATTGTTTAAGTTAGCCTGAGTGTCCAGGATGAAAGATAGAAAACACGCATGGAATAGGTACTACGTGCCTTCCGGTTAGCTACCGGTAAAGTAGGGATTTGGTAGTGCTAGTTATACCTATCCGCAGGCACCAACCTAGGGATTACCTGGGTCGTATTTACCGCTGCTTTCAACTCTATTCAAGCTATTAAATTATTGCATTTTAAAGAATTGCATTGTGCACGGAGGTTTTCAAAAGGTAAAGATGCGTTTTGAAACATGGCATGGCATATGCAGTTCATCCCTTGAGAATTGCACAAAATGTATATACTTTGTTAAGAATTTCCTACTGGGCTTTGCGCTCACCCTGTGGGATTTTGTACAGGAAAGAATGTGGTGATTCCGCTGAATTAAAGGCGTGGAATTTATGTTGAGAGCTCAAGGCTTTTGTTTTGTTGAAATTATTTTTTTTTGTAAGCCAAGGGCTAGATGTGTGTGGGTTCGAACAACCATTTTTTTGTAACCGGACTTAAGCCTTGGACTTTGTAGCCTTTGAGGGCATTTATTTGCACTTGACTTGTTATACCACATGCTATAGATTCATGTGCTAAGGTTGTTGAATGTATACCCGCATGTGTGGCCTCCTTTTGTAAATCTCTTAGTGATTATGAATGCTAATGTTGGAGATTTGGGGATGACTTTAATATTGGGATTTACTTATGTTTACCATAAGCAATGGTAGTTGGTGTATCATTATTGTGTAAAATGTTCTGGGGCGTGACAAGGTCTCTCAAGTTCTCTCATATTGAGATCTCAACATAAGAAGCCCAATCCAAAAAAATGGGCAAATTACCCGCTTGTCCTCTTTGAAAGAGATGTACACTATTTAGTCCCACAACCTTTTGTATAGACCAAATATTCTTGTGCGACTTCTTTCTTGTCTTTCAATTCCTCATATTCGGTGACCGAAGACCATGCCTTTGTTTTTTTCTTTCTTTTTCTAATATACAATCACTGGTGACTAGTGACCACCATCGATTGGGATTCACCGGCAACTACCGACCAAGAACTCCTTATTTCGCCCTCACTGACGGCAAAGGAGATACATTTTCGGCGATGTTCTTCACATAGATCTACTCAAATCTGGCTAAGATTAGAAGACAAGATTCACAAGAATATTCAGATTTAGAGTAGGTTTGAGTAGATCTATATCAGATTCGACCATATCTAAACCAAAATGGTTGTCGGAGTACAATTCGCTCTCTATGTTTGTCTCTTTCCTTCAGTCTCTCTATTTTTCTTCTTTTTCTTTGCTACGCACTTCTCTTTCCCTGTTTTAATAGAGAAATTTTTTAAATTCAAAACAATTTTTTTTCAAGTTTTAGTTACAGGCGGTAAAATTTGTAACATTTTTTAGTTTTAGTTTTTTAGGTGCTAAAATGAATTATGCTTTAAAATTGTAAAATTTGTGTAGTTTCATAACATGTTTTAAAATTATAAAATTTTACAGTTTCATAATATGCTTTTACTGAAAAATTTTGCAATTTCATAATACGTTTTTCAGTTTGATTAATAAGAAGAAATGCTTAATAGAATTATGATTTCAAACTGTAAAAAAATTTATAGCTTCAAAGAATTTAAACCCTACAAAAATTGAAAAATAACTTTTGTTTATTTTTTTCCCCATTATTACTGTTTTTTTATTGTTATGTTTTTATTTTTTATTCAGTTTGTTTATATTTAGCACATTTTGCTATATTTTTTCGCTCTCATTTCATTTATTTATTTTTTTTTAGTAATATTCTGAACATTCTAATGAATCTCTGACAATATTCTTGATATCCAGCGACGTTCTGGATATTCTGGCGACTTTTGGTGATGTTTAGAACACTCTGATAAATTTTTGGCAATACTTTGACCACTATTTGATGGAAGTCTAGCGGTGGTACAAATATTTTGTTTTGAGTTTAAATCATTGTGTTTGGTATCAATTTTCTAGATTAAATTTTTTAGAAATTGAGTTTTTTATTTTTCATATTGTTTTGTTTTTAGTGAATTTTTTTTTAAAATTTTAATCAATTTTTTATTTTTATTTTTTTAGATGCACTTTATTTAGATGTATCCGAAAAGTAAAATATTTGTAAAAAAATATTTTAAAAAATCATTGAAAACACAAGAATACGAAAATATACTAAATTCTCATAATTTTTTTTTGGGTTGTATTTTTGGTCTTTAGTGAATGATGGATCATTTTACATACCAAAAATAAACACTAAATTATACCAAAATTTCTTAGAATAACGGAAAGTTCAGGTATCGATCCACAGGGACAAATTTGAAATTAAACTAATTTAATTGTTAAATTCCTAAATTAATTTTGATAACAAGATGGTTCATACACTAATAAGAATTAAAATAAACTAAGAAATTAAATTGACAATTAAAAATGAAGTTGGAGGTATTGATTTTGGGAAAATCCTAGTGTTATGAATTCACCACTAGTTACATAAATAAGGTCTCAAATTGGAAATCAATTGTGATATGATTCAAACCAAATAATACTTCACAAGTACAAGTTTAAAGCACTGATCAAGAAGATCGTCACGTTTAATGTACAGGCATGAATTATTCCAAGTAGCACGAGTCGTTCACTCTAAACTAAGATAGCAACACTACTCGTCCCTTGTAGTATTACTTGTCTCATACCTTGAATATGAAAGAATAGAAAATCATTGCATAGAAAGCGTTCAACAATCGCAGACTTGAAGAGAATAATGGAAACTATATTTAAAAACTTCTTAAACACCTGTTGACACCATAAATAGTAATAATATTATTATGACTATTATTATTATTGTAGGACACATGGTACTTTCTTGATCAATCAAGAGTTAAGAGAAGTTATAAAGTTAGTGGTCTTGCATAGTGGAACATGGAAGACAAAGTGGAAGAAATTAAAACATATGTGAAGAATAAGTGGCATTCTGGGAATGAAGGTGGAAGAGCGGGTGGTTATTGGGTAGTTATTGCTAGAAGTTGGTTACATTTACGGACCCAGAACCAGATCCAGAACCAGTTTATTTACTTTATTTTCTAATTCTTTAAATTCCAGTCTTTACATTCTTGTACTACACTTTAAATTCCTAGGAGTAATTCTAAGTTAGTCTGTTGTTGTAATCCCTTTTGAAGCTGTGAAAGTGCGAAGGTAATATTGTAAGCTCTTGTTTATTTAATGAAGTTTGATTTCTGATACTGTTTTTCCCTCTTTCTTACCCTTTGATTAGACTTCTTAATTTTCTCCTAAAAATCAAGCCACCAGTAAAAGTCCTCTTTATTGAGGCCAGAAGAACTTCGAAGCAATCGTTTGACTAATTGGTTGGCATTTATTAATTGTTGTAAGGACTTATTGATCATTGTTGGCATGCACGAATTACATTTTTAACCTTCAAAAGCCAAAAAAGCTAACATATATTTTTGGCACGCCCAGTGGGACTATCATTATAATGGCTAGACAAAGACGACAAGGAGAAAATGAGTGCCTTGAAGAAGGCATAGAAGAAGAAATGACAAACGAATTGGATTTTGCCATTCAAATTTATCAATATGAAATATATTTGCTTGTGTAACGCCCCCAAAATAACTAGAATAATCCAACTCCAAACACTAGTACAATGTGATATATATAAAATAAGAAGCTGTCATTAATCAGAGTTAATGTACAAAAGATGACATAAGCGATATACATTCATAAATTGTTTATCCTAAATCTACAGCATGTGTTACAAGACGAAATAAAGAATGGAAGCTAAACAGGTATTCATATGACCTAATAGCTTACATCTTTCCAAGACCATACTTGGTAACAAAAAAAATGAGTTATAAGCTCAATACAAATAAAGCTCTAGGCTTGTACAAAAGATAAATACAAAATAATCAAAAGTGAGTCTTTAGCTCCACAATCCTCCTAAGCTAAGTCCTTGGCGGAGGCATATCACCAACACTTGAAAATGTTTTTTCCAAGTAGGGTGAGCCAAAGGCCAG
Source organism: Camellia sinensis (assembly GCF_055761805.1). NCBI lineage: Eukaryota > Viridiplantae > Streptophyta > Magnoliopsida > Ericales > Theaceae > Camellia > Camellia sinensis. The sequence goes on along the minus strand of NC_138968.1, from coordinate 64,648,126 downwards.
TAGAAAAAATCTAGCACAATATATGAATCTTAACAAAGATATAAATATAATACCCATATACAATACCCATGATAAAATCATTCGTATTCTTACAAGATCATAATATGCCAAGTTTCTTATTTCAAGCCATTTTATCTCAATTCATTTCATGACAATTCGTTTTACCTTAATCCATGAACCAAGTTCATTGTTATCCAAACAACCTAACTGAGGCTACAACTCATTGGTTCTCTAACCAATGCAATCATTACACAAACACTTCAAATTTGTCATTTTACGAAAATTTCATTCGTGGGAATCAACACCTATGTATACGCGCGGTTTTCAGGACTTTTACCCTGGACACATAGGCTAACTTAATTTACCGGAGTCCATCCCCTTTCTCCTCCCAAACATGGAATACATCTCATTTTTCCTCCCAAACATCATACATATACAATGTATTAGCACACAGTCATGTTCAATGACAACCAATAAGAAATTAGTTTTAATTCACCTAATCCTCATGCAATTTCTACAACAATCATAGCTATCCTCCATCGATAGCCCAAAACAAATATTTTTGAACAGATATACAATCTCCAAGGCAGATAAATTATCCAAATTTTTGTAGACGATAAATAACAAGTATCCAACTCCATCCTTTAAATAAACATCTATCCAATTTTCCATTCCCCATACCAATTCTATTATTTATGCAAAATAATTATTCAAAACATTTTAGGGCAAAACTCCATTTTCTTCCAAATCCAATCTATGTATCAAAATCAACTAATTTAACACAACACATCCTCATATCTACACCCAAAACCCTTTTCAAATACCTTCATGTGAAAACCACTCTTTTGATTTTAAACCAAAACCCTAGGTTTGTCTAAAATTCTCCAAATTTCAACATTTTTTACATAATCAATAGATAACTAAGTTAAAAATCATAGAAGAGTGTAGAAAGTCCTTACCTCAAAGTTAGAAGATGAGCAAAGCAAGGAGAAAACTTCAAAGACTCCAAAATCGACTTTTGTTCGGAATAAAATGGAGCTCTTGAGATGCTTTACCTTTTTTCTAAAGACATTAGGGTAGAGAAACCAACGAATCTAGGTGAAAATGTAAAGAGAATGAGAGTCTAGTGAGAGAGACTCTAGATCTAGGGTTTTTGGGAAGTAGAGAGAGAAATGTGAAAAAGTGATGTAAAATGAGGTTACTGCGAACTAATATACGCACAATCCACTCGAGTGCAAGAAGTGATGCTCGCGCGTTAGACACAATAAGTTGTTCCGCTCGAGCGCAAGAAATGACGCTCGAGCTCAGAATGTACACCCCTAGTAGTTCTGCAGACAACAGATCAACGCTCGAGCGCAGAATACACTCTCCCAGTAGTTTTGCTGACCTGTAAAAGTACTGAAAATTTACAAAGCCCGCTTGAGCGGAGGAGCAAAATTCTAGGCAACAGGAATTTGGAAACTAAGCAACCATCCTGTCCCGAATGCAACCACAACAATCCCAAAGACAAATTTAAGGAGATAAAAGGGAAGCAAGATGTGACCAACAATATGAAACCATTAAACCCAAGTCCGGGATATAACAAGAGTCGGGTCAAAATCGGAATCGCTATAACCTCCCCTCTTAAGGAATTTCGTCCCCGAAATTTCAAATCAAGTTTTAAAGTTATAGTCAAACTAATAACAACACTGATAATCAATCATTTCCGTCACCATGACCCACTCTCTGATCATCCATTCTCATCAACTCGATACACAAGTTTCAATATTGAAAGTACAATCCACTTTTTTCAAAACATATACAATGCTTATATTAGAGCCATGTTTTCAAAACATATACAACATATACAATGTTTCCATATTTCATTAACATAATACAATTTCAATACATGCTCAAACGTCAATAAACAAATCTAGATACTTCTCACGAACTTTCAACTCACGTTCCCAAGTTGCTTCCTCAACCTGTGATGTTTCCACAATACTTTAACTAAGGGAATAGTCTTGTCTCGCAAAACTTGGTCCCAGGTATCCAAGACTTTCGCCGGTCTCTCCCCATACGATGCATCCTCATCTACCTCTAAGTCGGTCCAATCCAACACGTGCGATGGATCCGACTCATATTTCAGAAGCACGCTAATATGAAACACATCATGAACCTCGGAAAGCAGTGGCGGCAAAGCCAAACGATAAGCTACCTCTCTGATCCACTCAAGGATCTCAAAAGGAGCAATGAATCGAGGGGACAACTTCCCACTCTTTCCAAACCTCATCAAACCTTTCCTAGGTGATATTTTAAAGAATAAATGGTCTTCCATCTCAAAAGACAATGGTCTCCTCCTACGGTCGGCATAACGTTTTTGATGACTCTGGGTAGTAACCAACTTCTTACGAATAAGTGCAACTTTCTTCGTCGTTTCTCAGACTAACTCCGGACCCAACATTGGTGCATCACCCACTTGTGCCCAACACACAGGAGATCTACACAGTCGACCATACAAGGCCTTAAATGGTGCCATACCAATACTCGACTGAAAACTATTGTTATAGGCAAATTCCCCTAAGGGCAAGTGCCTCTCTCACAAACCCTTAAAGTCAAGGATGCAACCCCGAAACATATCCTCTAAAATTTGAATGTTGCGCTCTAACTGCCCGTCAGTCTAAGGATGATACGCAGTGCTAAAAGGTCAATCTCTTTCCCAAGGCACTCTGTAGGCTCTGCAACAGCCGAGCCGTGAAACGTGGCCCGTCCAACTCCTTTTTGTGCCAGAATTTCATCCGGTAAAGGCACCTCATGCCTCCTAGGCCTACCATGCCTACGACCATCATGTCTATGTCCTAACATCCTAATGAAGGTAACAAAAGAGATTAGCACATTTACAAATGTGCCGAAGGTAATTTACTCATGTTCTAATACGATGGACAACCGTAATTTACTCCACATAAGCACATAGTCATGTAAACACATATGAATTTTCTTCCTAGATAATGACAGTCCCACGGAGTTGCCAGGGTTCCAATTAGAAACAGCAGTGATCAAGTGCTCTTTCAACAGGACTTCTAGAAACCCGTAGACCCAATCAATATCCTAAGAACTAAATCCCATACCCATATAATCATATAAGCATGTTATTACATAGTATACTATGCACACTAATGTCTCTATCAAGCGAGGCAAACCCCATTGTGGTAATAACCACTTCCCACGCACCCAAAGCATTCAAACCTCATACACTCTGATACCAAGTTGTTACGCCCCCAAAATAACTACAATAATCCAACTTCAAACACTAGTACAATGTGATATAAATAAAATAAGAAACTTTCATTCATCAGAGTTAATAAGAGATGACACATGCAATATACATTCATAAATTGTTCATCCTGAATCTACAACATGTGTTACAAGATGAAATAAAGAATAGAAGCTAAATAGGTATTCATATGCCCTAATGGCTTACATCTTTCCAAGACCGTGCTTGGTTATAACAAAATGAGTCTTGAGCTCAATACAAATACAACCCTAAGCTTGTACAAAAGATAAATACAAAGTAAACAAAATTGAGCCTTCAGCTCCATAATCCTCCTAAGCTAAGTCCGTGATGGAGTCATATCACCAACACCTGAAAATGTTTTTCCCAAGTAGGGTGAGCCAAAGCCCAATAGAAACATTCTAGTACGATATATGAATCTTAACAAAGATATAAGTATGATATGCATATACAATGCCAATGATAAAATCATTCGTATTCTTGCATGATCATAATATGCCAAGTTTCATATTTCAAGCCATTTTATCTTAATTCATTTCATGACAATTCATTTCACCTCAATCCATGAGCCAAGTTCATTGTTATCCAGACAACCCAACTAAGGCTACAACTCATTGGTTCTCTAACCAATACAATCATTGCACGAACACTTCAAATTTATTTTTTTACGAAAATTTCATCCTCGAGAATTGACACCCATATATACGCATGGTTTTCGGGACTTTCACTCTAGACACACAAGCCAACTTAATTTACTGAAGTCCATCCCTTTTTTCCTCGCAAACATGGAGTACATTCTGTTTCTTCTCCCAAACATTATACATATACAATGTATTAAAACACAATCATGTTCAATGATAACCAATAAGAGATTAGTTTTAATTTACTTAATCCTCATGCAGTTTCTTCAATAATCATAGCTATCCTCCATCGATAGCCCAAAACAGATATTTCTAAACACATATACAATCTCCAAGACAGATAAATTATCCAAATTTCCAAAGATGAGAGATAACAAGTATCCAACTCCATCCTTTATATAAACATCTATCCAATTTCCCATTCTCCATACCAATTCTATTATTTATACAAAATAATTATTTGAAACATTTTAGAGCAAAACTCCATTTTCTCCCAAATCCAATCTATGTGTCAAAATCAACAAATTTAACACAACACATCCTTATATGTACACCCACAATCCTTCTCAATACCTTCATTTGAAAATCCCTCTTTTGATTTTAAACCAAAATCCTAGGTTTGTCTAAAATCCTCCAAATTTCAACATTTTTTACACAATCAACAGATAACTAAGTTAAAAATCATAAGAGAGTGTAGAAAGTTCCTACCTCAAAGTTAGAAGACGAGTGAAGTAAGGAAAAAGCTTCAAAGACACCAAAACCAACTTTTGTTCGGATCAAAATGAAGCTCTTAAGATGCTCTACCTTTTTTTCAAAGACACTAGAGCAGAGAAACCAACGGATCTAGGTGAAAATGTAGAGAGAATGGGAGTTTTAGAGAGACAAACTCTAGATTTAGGATGTTTGGAAAGTAAAGAGAGAGAGAGAAATGTGAAAAGGTGATATAAAATGAGGCTGCTGTGAACTGATATACGCACAGTCTGCCTGAGCGCAAGAAGTGGCGCTCGAGTTTCAGGCACAATAAGTTATTCCACATGAGCGCATGAAATGACGATCGAGCGCAGAATGCACACCCCCAGTAGTTCTGTAGATAACAAACCAACGCTTGAGTGTAAGAAGGGCCATTCGAGCTGAGCCCACTCGAGCGTAGAAGGGACTGCTCGAGCGCAGAATACACTCTCCTAGTAGTTTTGCAGACCTGCAAAAGTACTAAGTGTTTACAAAGCCTGCTCGAGCGGATGAGCAAAATTCTAGGCAACAGGAGTTTGGAAACTAAGCAACCAACTTGTCCTAAACGCAACCACAACAATCCCAAAGCCAAATTTAAGGAGATACATGGGAAGCAAGATGTGACCAACAATATGAAACCATTAAACCCTAGTCTGGGATACAATAAAAGTCGGGTCAAAACCGGAATCGCTATAACGCGAAAGAAAAATTTTGGATCTTCAAGAAGAGTTCCATTTTTTTGATGAAGATAATTTGGAAGTTGTTACTTCATTATCATATTATTTTGTAGAAGAAAAAATACACTATTTATTGGAGTAATTCATCAACTTGATATGGAAATTTTCCAATAGAGACATGAGTTATCAACCCTTCTTTTCAAGTTTTTAATGATTGAATTTTGTGGGGTTTTACAAAATGTTTTCAAGTTTTTTATGACTAAAATTAGTGAAAAAATAACTTCAACAATGGATCGAGGAGTTCAAGGGCCGGTTTTTAAAGAGCCAAATAATGAATTAACATAACGAAAGAGCATGTTCTTGAGTAAAAAATGACTTAGAATGATTTTCCATATATGGCTTGGGGTGTGAGAACCCGAATATAAAAATTAAGTAAATAATTAGATAATAATAATTTCACAAATCTCAAATATTTTATTATGAATCTTTAAGTGCAAATTAAATATTATTGGAGGATCTTTTAATTAATTTTAAACCTAAAATAAATTTATGGGGAAAGTCATTGATTTAGAAGCAAGATTTATTATTAAAAAAAAAAATAGAGAAGAGGGTGTGACTTGAACTCTAGACCACAAAATTAATAAGTTAGGCTCTTACCATTTGAATTGCACGTAACTTATATATGTATTTTGTATATTTATCTATCTATTTGACCTAAGTGTGCCCACCGCTAGTATAAAATAAAATAAACACAAACCCTAACTCTTGTTATAATTGTTTTCCACAACACTAGCAGCCCTAGCAGCCGTGGGTTTATGAAGGAAAGAAAGGGGTTTTTCAATCATCAAGATTATTGTTGTAGCCAAGAAGGAGAGCTTTGGGTGTGTTGTGCTGTGTGGCCTCCTAGGTTTTCTTCTCTTCTTTCTTTGTTCTTTATCCTAATAATATTGTTATTTAATTCATTGACGCAGAGATTGTAGGTGTATGTATTTTGTGTATATATATATGCTGTTAAGAAATCTGAGGAGTTAAATTGATGTATAAAGAATGAGTGTAATTCTTAGTTCAAAAATTCTGCACAGAATCGCAAACTTTAAAAATCAAGAAACCATATCAAACGGATGAATTTCGAACTGAAATTTTTACAGTAGATTAATTACATATTGAGTTGCATATCTGAATTTTTTTCATAATTTTTGGGAGTCAAAATCCATATAAATTGAGGTATTCAAATCTGTCCAGAAAACCAGTCCGAAACAGTAAATTCGGGAGTGTTGTTCTCTTTGGGTATAAATCCAAAAATTATCAAATTAGTGTCATTAGAACCAGTTACGAGTCTAGTTTCGTACATTTTTGGCCTTGCATTGATTTCTCGTGTATATTAAGAGAACCATCAATTTCTTTAAAGTGCTGCAGAAAACAACCTGTTTGGATATAATAAATTGTAGATACTTATTTTGATAAGCAAATCAAGTGAAACCAATTGGGTTTGAAACTTAGGATATATTAGTTGATATCTGGAGGTTTTTAGAATTTTTTGAATAGCGTGGAGTGGGTTTTGTAATTTTCAAAGTTAGCGAATAGATTGAGAAAACTTGTTTAAAACACTGTTTTATCTTAAAGTTATTTTTAGTTAAGTTTCGATCGGAACCTATGTCTTGGGTGATTTTAGACCTTGAAGAACATGAACTTAGGTAATATTTAAGAGTAACAGTGAGTTGGGTTGAGCCGTGTTACTGCACTTTAGTTTGGGGTTACTTAGTTCGTATTCTTTAGTATTTTTAAATTAGTAGTGACGTGTAGTTTTCATATTGGTTCAGGGCACTAGTTGGACTTTCATACTCTATTCGAGGATTATATTATTTTGTTTCCAGGTGAGTAGTTTCATGCTACGTATTTTTATAAATGTTCCCCTACCCTGAACTGTTGGAAAATTAAATTGTTGTTTCAAGACTAAACTGTTTTGATAAATTATTATATTATCAATTGAATCAAATTATTTCTGAAACATGTGTGAACTTGGCATACTGTAAACTATTTGTTTTGGTCTCATGTTTATAATGATGAACCACCATGTTTTGCGAAACTGATGTGTATTGATTATTGGGACCATGTGTGTATTTAGTCCAGGGAAATTATTCCACCGTGTGTGGTGACTCTGGCCACTAGGGAACAGATCCGGGTTGGGCCGTGATGACTCTAGTGCTCAACGATTGTAAGGAAAAGACCTTTAAAAACAACTAGGTGACCTTCAATCGGATCGTCTTTGAGAAAAGGCCCAGGTGCCACCCTGAGGATGACTCTTAGTTCGGTATTGGATCCAACGAGGCTTATAGCCTTGAGAACTGTGTGGCATATTATTTGTTTTTCTTGGTACCCAGAAAATTATTGGTGTTCATGTTATAATCTGTTTTAAGTAGAAAATGTCGTTTATCATGTTCTTGCGAGACATGAGTATTTTAAGCGTTGAACTATGGAACCTTTTTTTGAAACAGATTGTATTTACCAAACTGTATGCCAATCTAGTTTCTGTGATATATATCTTATTTTGGAATTGAACCATGTTTTCAAAACTATATTTACTATCCTTGTTGCTACTCACTGAGCTATCAGCTGACTTAGTTGTTTACCATTTCCAGGTGTTAGAAGGACTTAGAGTGGACTCATGGCGTAGCGGGGACTCAATTGCATGGACCTCTAGGGCATTTATTTAATTTGTTTTAGGTTGCTTTGTCGAGTTTTGTGCATACATTGTGGTTGGGTTTTATTTAGAGTTATTTTATTTTGTGGGTGGTTTGTGTCCCATTTAGTATATATATATTTTTAGGAAGTTGGTTATGACTTGTTTTTCAATTGTGGCATGTCACTGGATTGAGTTTTGATTTATTTATTTCTGGGCTATCATCACATTTATTCTTTATGGTTTTGGATTCATGTTTAGGCTTACGTGTGCCTTGGGCTAAGTCCCTGTGGGCCACGGCCGGTCATGCCCGGATTTGGGGTGTGACATGGGGGGTTCATATATCCATTTGTAGAGAGCCAAGCTGTAGTGACCCTAATTTTTGAAAGTTCATTAAATCCCTAACCTTGAGTTTATTTCAATAAAGCCCTTGAATTTTTGCTTAATTACGTTTTAAACCCTCGAATCGGGAAGCATCACGGATTAATTCAAGTAAACCCTAATCGATCCCAGTAGATTAATAATCACCTTTAAAACCATATTATTAATTATTAGACCCTATCATTATATATTAATCACTCTAAAATCTTAATTCCAGATAACACCGTTTTTGCTCGGTTTCTCGCCCTTCTTTGCACTTTAATTTAACAGGACCCGAATACATGCTCTTCTCTCAAGTTCTTTTACCACTTGTTTTTCCCCTCCTAATACATGATCTTTGTATATATATGTTGTAGTCTAGGCCTACACTCTTGTATAAAATTGTATTAATCAAGAAATGATATGCTTCTCTTTCTTTCTTAAATTTCCAGCAGCAAATCTTTTCCCTCTCTTGAATTTATTTTCCTATCAAAACTCCATAAACTCGAAATATATTTTTATGGGGCAATATTTGGTATGTCTAGAGTATGTGATAATTTTGGTAGGACCCAAGGATGTATTTTTATAACCTAAACAAATTTTCTAAGTTTGTTACTCACAGAACCAGACAAATAGTCAACTTTCTCTATTTTTATAAAATTCCAGAAAAATAATCTTGAGTCCAATTTTATGTCAAAATCTTAATCTTGGTGTTATATTTTAACTAAAATATGTTTGAACTCAAGAGAGTGAGGGGTTCGAGAGAAACACCGATTTGCGTAACGGTCAACGAATTTGGACCGATCTTGGTAATTCTGAATTATCTTAAAATCTAAAATACCTATCCTACTTTCATAAATTGAGTTTGAAACTAGACTTGTTTATATACAAACTCACATAAGGCCAGATACTTAGGGCCAATAAAAGTATTTTTTTCATAATTATTTTCAAACTAGTTCAAATCTGGAAATCTGGAAATTTGTGTTAATATGCTCTTATTTGGTTTGCAACTCTTATATTCTATGTTTCTTGAATGTTTTAGTCTCGATATGTAATCTATGATAAATTGTGAATTTTCTTTACCATGAATAAATTACTTATTGTTTAGTTTGGATTCGTAATTACACTGACCATGCTTTGCTATAACTGAGAACATAATGCACTTAATAAAGGGGAAATCAAATGGGATGGTAATGGGTTGCGATCATTGTATTAAATTTTATGAAATAATGAACAATGGGTTCAAGAGTATGATATAGTGGAATGTGTTCCATTTTTGCGAAGTCTTGCGCAAGTGTGTTTTCGAACCCTAACATGGCACGGGACGTATTCCGGTTGCTTAATAGAAATGAGAGGCATAAGGGTGGCAATAAGGGTCTTACACATGGAGAGTATCCCAGGAAGCCCGTTCCCTTAGGGTAGACCGTGATGTCACCACTCGGGTATGTAACCTAGGTGTGTGGGCATCATTGCTAATTGTGCGATAAGCGATGCATTGGTGGTTATGTGGTAAGCGATGCATTGGTATTGTATTAACCAAGGGGGAGTCAGAATTGCCCGTGGCCAGTGTTAGTGGTTGGGTAGGAACGACATTCTGCGGGGAGTTGCCTAGAACTAACTAAAATTGACTATTATTCATGAGAACTGAAATTTAATTATAAGCTTTGCTTAATTATTGCTTTCGCTGTATGTTATGATCATGCCGTTTTGTTACTTGTGTATTTGGAATGGGAAAAAGGTCGGGGTGTGTGTGTTTACTGGGCATTCCAAGCTCATGGCGTTTTATGCCAGGTGAATGCGAGTTTTACACTGAGAACAGAATCCCTAAAAGCTTTGAGGAACCATGGATGCCTTAGAAATTAGATTGTATATTTCCTGTATTTTGGATAATCTTTTTGTATCAAGGAACCGATCTGTATTTAAAGACTTGAAGAATTTTATCTGTAACTATTATTAATATTTTCTTTTAGTATAATTATTTGTAATTTGTGCTTAAAAATGACGTGTATCCGCAAGTTAAACCCCGGTGTATCGCTGTATTGTACTATCAAAATTTGAGGCGTCACAGCCATGTCATGAAAAGCTTGTTAGGGAGCATGTTTTTAAAACCAAGTTTGGTTTAAAATGATGAGCAACCCAAGGTTAGTGGATTTAAAAAATTTTATGATGTGGAAAATCTCAAAATATTTGAATTTCCAAAACCACCATATACCACTATCTTCGTTGTTCAAAATCCATTTTGGATTTGTGGATTTGTGGTTCACATCAAAATTTAATTTTGATGAAATGCTTAACAAAATATCGAAGTCTAGAAAATATATTTGTCGAGTTTTTTCCCCCTACATTTTCACAATGGGAAGCATGGAAATGACCAATAATAATGGTCCTAGCTATTTTCATGGTTATATATGAAATAGTGGCCAATATACAGTTGGCCAAACAAAAAGAAACTCTGTAGAAAACACAATGAGTTCACATGCTTGTTGTTTTCTAACATGCAATGTGGAAACCATCATTCTTGACCAAAAGCTGATCTTTGTTATGTATTAAACATAATGTTTTTATACTCCAGATTGTCTTCGAAGTGGATATGTAAACAACTATCATTTTGGCTTTGTTGTTGGTTAATTTGTGTGCTTTGAAAGCCCTTTTTGCCATAATTTTTTAGCTTTAAAGCACTCAAACTTGCATCAACAACAGCTTTGAAGAAAAAAAAATAATAATAATGGTGGTTATGAATGTTCGAAGCTTTGCCGAGTATTTCCAAGGATGTAATTAGTCCTTTGTTGGCACCTTCAACCTTTGAAGGATGATTTTGGTCCTCTAGTAATACCTTTAGAGGATGGCTTTCATCATTTGAATTACAACTCTTCAAGAATTCGAGACATCTCATAATTTTTTTGCCAAGATATTGGCTGCTGTCAAGTGAGACATTTGCTACTTTTACATGGCGATAAACTTTGAATCATTTCGGAGTGGCCTCTAAGCATTCTAAATTAGCTTCGAAGTAGCTCCAAGGAGGCTTTAATATGTCCTTCTTTATAATGAACCCTCTAGTAAGCTTCGAAGGGTGCCTGAGAAGCTTTGAAGGATTCTGAACGAATTTTGAAGAGGTTTTTTTTATAATGAACATAGTAGTGTTGCCATGTCATTAAAGTATTAGCCATGATTTTTGGACACCATACATAGTGAGTGCATGCATTCATTGATTACAAATTGGTGTCTCTTGTTGAAATTTTGAACTTGCCACCTAAGAAAGTACAAAGCTTCTACTCATGACTCATACCACACATGATTGGTATGTATTGTGTCCAAATCAAATTGGTGCTTCTTGATTCAAATTGATCACTTTGAAGCACTCATATTGAATTCGAAGCATATGCCTTTAGTGTAGTGTCCCTTCAAAGCACTTCGTTGGTGCTGTTGTGGTATTCAAAGCACTTTATTACTCATATCAGTTCTGTGCTTCGTTCGGCTCTTCAAAAATTCAAACAACCACCATTTTTAAAGAGCCGCGGGGGGTAATTTTGACACCATAAATAGTAATAATATTATTATTACTATTATTATTATTGTAGGACACGTGGCACTTTCTTGATCAATCAGGAGTTAAGAGAAATTACAAAATTAGTGGTCTTGCATGGTGGAACATTGAAGACAAGGTGGAAGAAGTTAAAGCACATGTGAAGAATATAATGGAAAAAGTTACTTAGTAGAAGACATGGAGGGATATGTGGCATTGTGGGAATGAAGGTGGAAGAATGGGTAGTTTTAGGTGGTTATTGGATAGTTATTGCTAGAAGTTTTTTCTTATAAATAGCCATTGACGGTCACATTCACGGACCTAGAACCAGATCTAGAAATCAGTTTATTTACTTTATTTTCTAGTCCTTTAAATTCCAGTCTTTACATTCCTGTACTGCATTTTAAATTCCTAGGAGTAATTCTAAGTCAGTCTGTTGCTGTAATCCCCTTCGAAGCTGTGAAAGTGCGAAGGTACTATCGTAAGCTTTTGTTTACTTAATGAAGTTTGATTTTTGATACTGTTTTTCCTACTTTCTTACCCTTTGATTAGTCTTCTTAATTTTCTCCTAAAAATCAAGCCACCAGTAAATGTCCTCTTCATTGAGGCTAAAAGAATTTCGAAATAATCGTCTGACTAATTGGTTGGCATTTATTAATCTTTGTAAGGACTTATTAATCCTTATTGGCACGTTCGAATTACATTTCTAACATTTGAAAGCCAAAAAAGCTAACAATACCATATAACTTTTTCAAACCATTACAACAGTGAAAACCAAAAGGAAACCCTATTTACTTGGTTAGGGTTTCATCAAAACCCTAGAAAGAGAAGAACTAGCCACTCATAGAGGAGTGGGAAGAGGTAGAGGAGAAAGAAGCCACCATGGATGATAGTCTTGAAGCTTGAAAAACTCTCTCCAAACCCTAGCCTCTCCTCACTTTTGAAAATTTTCAGAACCCTAATTTCTCATCTTTTTCTCCCTTTTATTCTCAGCCAAACAAAGTAAAACTTTCGCGCATGTTTTCCTAGGTTAGTCACTTAAGCGGTGGTAGGCCGCACGTGCGCTACTGGCTGGCTGCATGTGCGGTAGGATGGCAAGCCACGAGATTTCATTGCTTGAGGGGAAAATTTGCTTTTGTGCCACTTTTCGCCTGAAATTGCATGTTGTTTACCAAACCTGTCCAAGTACACAAAACGCATCTTCTCTGCCAAATAACCATAATTCAAAGGTTATAAATATAACTTAAGTGGCCTTAATGTGGTACCTTTCGGCCTACATCTATGAATATTGAAAAAAAAAAATCACAAATATTATATTTTTTTATGTGTATTTATATTAGGTGTATCTAAAAATTAAAAAATATATATACTTAAAATATTAAAAAAATTCAATGAAAACAAAAAAAATACAAAAAACAAAAAATTTTAATTTTTTGAGAAGTGAATCCTGAATCCTGAAACTAAACAAGCTGAATGAGTTTTGAACTTTGTATATGGGACATATGATGGTGCTACACACATTAATTGATATACTAATTAGTGTAATAACATATGTTATGATATTGTCATTTTAAAATTATGATCTTATCTATTATACAAATTAGCATAATTACCCATGCTATGAGCAGATATAAATAAATAATAAAAAATTAATTTTTAAAATTAAATAATAATCTAAAAAAATTATCTATAATATTTAGCAAAAATGATTTAGAATCAATTAAATTTTATCATAGTTACATATAAGAGAATTTTTTTTTTTATTCTTATGTCATTAATTGTGTGCTCTAAGTTCTTAATAACAAATATATGTCATAATTTAAGTGGTAAAAATTAAAAAATAAATCACAAAAATTATATTTATGGTAAAATATAAATACATTTTGTCTTATGAGTTTTGTAAATTTAATTTATCATAGGATAGTGGTAAATTACATTTGTCAATATAGTAATTTTTTCATATTTGTGAAGTCTAAAAATTATAATTTGTCTTATGTTATAAGATTTATGTAAAAATGAATTACGATTCACTTGTGATATTAAATTTGGGTTTAACATTAGATTTGCGCTAATTTGTCCTTCACCGAATCATTAAAAATTGTCTTGTGCTATTCTCAACTTATAGGAATCATTTGACCTATCTATTTATTAAATTAGTAAATATATATTTGTAAATATTTTTTTATAATAAAAATAAGAAATACGGATTTATTTTGTGCATACTTATTAAAAAGTTTGAACTATAGTTTAAAAAAAAAAACTATATATTTATGTTTAAAACAATTAAATGAATAGTTTTATATATATATATATATTTTTATGTATAAAAAAAATTATTTAAGATAAAGATGGCCTAAATTGTAGGTCATATTCTAGTCCTACGAAATTTAAATTTGATATTTAAATTATATCATAGTTTATCATCTTGTGATTGATATGAGTTAATTTGGGGGGTTTTAATATTGGATTAAACACTAAAAAGTAGCCATGAAAATTTAGTTTAAGTTGATTTTTTTTTTTGCCAATAATTCTTGATTTAAGCCTAATCCTTAGAGAATCGTCTAGTTCATGTTCAATCCATGAGCTAGTAGACCTACCTATTTATTTACATTTTAATTAGTAAATATATATATATATATATATATATATTTTAAAATTTATAACAAAAATAGGAAATATGAACATATTTGTTTGGTGTATTTATTAACAATTTCAGAATTAATTAAGAAATTATGTACTTATTCTTAAAAGGATAAATTACGTTGGTAATCTCTATATTTTAACTCTTGTGTTATTTTGTCCTTGCAATTTTAATTTGCTCAATTTTGACCCTAAATTTAATGATTAGGTGAAGGACAAGAAAATTTTTACGTACATAATTTCTTAACTGGCATTATCAATTAGACTAAATTAATACAAAATCTAAAATTAGGGTTAAAAATCAAACTAATTGAAATTACAGACACCAAATTGACACAAGAGACAAAATGTAAGGACTATCGATATAATTTATCCTTCTTAAAATATTTCTAATATTGATTAAGATATATTTATATCTGAAAACTTATTTAAGATCAGATCAGGCTAGAACCTGAATAAAAAATTAATGGCTTATTAAAAAAAATTAATAATTATAAATTCAAATTTGATCAATTTTTCATTTAAATTTTTTCAGAGAATTAGGTTGTTTGGTAATTTTAATTTATAGTTCCAATTTCTCCTTGTAATTTTTTTAAAAAATATTTTAAAATTATATATAATTATAATTTCTTTTGAAATTTCCTTTTCAAGCTCAAATTAGTTATAACTTGAGTTTGTTTAAAATTTATTTTTGACTTCTCATCTACAAAAACTAACAATAAATTAAATTAATTTTTTGAACATTGTAGAAATGTAAAATAAAGAAATATATTATCAATAATAATAATAACAAAACATATTTTTATTTATCATGTGACGTCTCATTACTGCATTAATAATAGACATTAATAATAAAATTCATTACAATAATACAACAATAATATATCAAATGATTAGTAACATGTGATCATAATAATTTTTGATAGTTATACAATAGGATTTTGATACTAGATTTATGTTTTAAAGGGCAATACCAAGCTAAGAAGGATGGTGGGCGTCGTAGGATGAGATGGTAGGATCTAAAAGGGGATAAACTAGAAATATTTAAGAATAGAATGGATAAAGAAGGTACTTGGGACTTGGAAGATGATCCTAACATTATGTGGAACTTGATGGCCAATTGTATGAGGAGAATCTCAAGGGAAATGCTTGGAGAGTCGAAAGGAACGGGACTCAGCTCTAGGGAAACTTGGTGATGGATGAAAGAGGTTCAAGCAGTAGTTAAGGCAAAAAAAAAAAAGTGCTTTAAAAAGTGGCAGAAGGATAGAACTAAAGAAAACCTTAAGAGCTATAGATTGGCTAATAAGGAGGTCAAGAAAGTCGGGAGAGAGGCTAAATTGAAAGCTTATGATGACTTATCTACTATACTAGATAGTAAGGAGGGAGAGAAGAGGGTATACAAACTTGCTAGGATACAGGAAAGGAAAATAAGAGATTTTAATCAAGTTAAATGCATCAAGAGTGAGGATTCTAAGGTATTGGTGAAAGATGAAGAGATTAAGGAAAGATAGAAGAATTATTTTGAGAAACTGTTAAATGAGGAACATGAAGATATGGCAATAGGGAAGAAATAACCAGTAATACGATAAATCAAGACTATAGGTTCTATCGCCGGATTAGAAACTTTGAAGTGGAGATTGCACTTAAGAAGATGAAATCAAATAAGGCTTTAGGACCCGATGATATCCCTATTAAAGTTTGGAAGTGTTTGGGTAAAAGGATGGTTGCTTGGTTGACTAGGTTGTTTAGCAAAATTTTGTTGACTAGAAACAAGCCAGATGAGTGACGGAAGTATTTAGTGCCAATCTATAAGAATAAAGGAGATGTTCAGAATTGCAACAACTATAGAGAAATCAAGCTAATTTGTCATATAATGAAAGTGTGGGAGAGGGTTATGGAATGTCGATTGTGAGATATAACACTTTGGGTTTATGCCTGGCAGGTCAACAATGAAAGCGATCTATCTTTTGACGAGAGTAATAGAAAAGTATAGAGAAAATAAAAGAGACATGCATATAGTGTTTATCGACTTTGAGAAAGCATATGATAGAGTACGCCAAGATATAATATGGTGGGTGTTAGAGAAGAAAGGGGTGACAAAATATTACATTGATGTGATCAGGGACATGTATAAAGAGGTGATGACCACTATTAGATCGCCTGCTGGAGAGACAAATGAATTTTCTATCACTGTAAGGTTACACCAAGGATCTACCTTAAGTCCTTATTTTTTGCTTTAGTTATGGATGAGTTAACGAGAAATATTTAGGATGATGTGCTATGGTGTATGCTTTTTGCAGACGACATCATGCTAGTGGATGAGACTAGAGAAGAAGTTAACACAAAGTTGGAGATTTGGAGAAAAGCTCTTGAATCTAAAGGATTCCGGATATGCAAAACTAAGACAGAGTACATGGAATGTAAATTTGGTAACAGTAACAATGAAACTTGAAGAGAAGTGAAGATTGAGAACCAAGAACTACCTAAGAGTGAACATTTTCATTATTTAGGGTTGATTATTACAACAGCGGGAGAGATTGATGCGGATATGGCCCATAGGATTAAGGCGGGATAGTGTAACTGGAGAAGTGCATCTAGGGTATGGTGCGATAAACGAATATCCACTAGACTAAAAGATAAGTTCTATAGAACGACTATTAGACCAGCGATATTGTATGGGACGGAGTGTTGGGCAACTAGGAAACAACATGTAGATGAGATGAGTATGGCTGGGATGAGGATGCTAAAGTGGATATGTGGCAAGACTAGACAAGACAAAATTAAGAATAAATGTATTCGAGAATGGGTAGGACTAGCACGGATAGAAAATAAGTTAAGGGAGAATCGATTGAGATGGTTTGGTCATATTCAACGAAGACCAACAGAGGCAGTACTGAAGAGATGCGATATTGTAATGGTAGATAGAAGTGTTAGGGCACGGGGTAGGCCTAGAATAATGTTGGCTAGCGTTGTAAATGGAGATAAGGATCTACTTAATTTGAGTAATGAAATAGCCTTTGATAAGGCTGCTTGGAGAAAAAGGATTCATGTAGCCGACCCTATTTGATTGGAATTAAAGCTTGGTTTGGTTTGGTTTATACAAAAGTACCCAAAATATATATAAAAAATAACATATGATCCATATTCGATTTATATGGTAAAATTCACATTTAATCTCAACCACACATTAGTTTTTTGATTCAATTCATCACCCAAACTATCTACTATTCTTTTAATATTCACCTTTTTAAAATCCACTCAAACAATGCTCTAGTCCAGCTTATCATCACCCATGTTGTTGCCATGCTCACTACATCCACTAACTATAACAACCCTCATTCTTATCTTAATTATGCTCATATGCATTTACATGATTTTGTCTTATTAAGCTTACATTTGCAGAGATTTATTTGATTTGTCTATGTAGGGTTCTTATTTTGCTTTGGTTTGTGCTGTTGTGTTTTGCCTAAGTGTTATATGCATGCTTCGTTCCTTACTTTGTGTGTTGAACTTAGGCTACATATCTTTGCTATCTATGGACACACCATTTGTGACTGCCCTTAAGACTTGGGCGCTACTGATTATTTACTTGGTGATGAAAGGTGTGCAGTGCAAATGATCGATTTCTTTGGCAAGGAGAGCGTCAAATACGAAACCTTACACCCCATTTTTGGGCCAAAATGATTTTGACCAAAAGATTTTAGACCTTAAAACCCTTTCTTTCAAAATAGTTTTGAAAAAGCTTACTACAATGTTTCGACGCTCGCATTTTGTTAAATGTCGCGCTTTTCAGTAAACCGAGCAAGGACAAAGTGGGGATGAATGAAAGAGAGGTGAACTCTTTGGAAAATCTTTCAAAACACCTTATTTAGGGGTTTGGAGTTGAAGAAAATGAGAGAGGAGAGAAGAAAACTAGTTGGAGAAGAAGTTGGGCATGAATTCGGGTATGATCGAAACTGAGCAGTCTTCACTCAAATGAGCATATCTTTTTGTACAGTTGAAATTTTGATGTGAGGCTGCCACCATTGGAAATAAGACTTCAAGGGCTTCAATCTAGGCTGAAAAATGACCTGTAAAGGAGTCTAGATGAAGGAGATATGTCTGGTTGAAGTCAGGCCCAAAAAACAGATTTTTCTAGCCAACCAGAGGTGGAAAATGCTGGCCATGAATGGCCTATTCCAGCCCCCTTCCATCCAAGAGTGTCCCATGCCGGCCAACAATGATCAAGTGCCGGCCATCAGTGAAGCAGTGCTAGCCATTGAGCAGAAAAGCAGATTTTTGCAGATATTTGTTCTCCAGCTGTTATAGTTGTCCCTTTTGGAGATATTTCGACCAAAGCTTGTATTTTTCTATATATAGAGAGGCTTCTCTATGGTTTGAGGGTTAGAACAATTTAGCAAAGGTTTGGGAGCCTCTCTCTCTCTAAAACCTCTTTCTCTAGATTTCTCTCTCTCTTGAGCGTTTGTGCTTAAAGGCTTACATACATCAAACTTTAGCTTATTCATTCTTGATGAAAGTCGTTCAACTTTGGGCTGAGGTTTCTTGAAGTTCTCTGGGAGCTTCTTTGGAGTTCTTGAAGGTCATTGGGCTTGGTTTTGTTGCTTAAGTGTTGTCTTCCCTTCAAGAGGTACAAGACTCACCCATTAAGTTTGTTTTGCACACTTGTTTTGCCACCTTTGTAAACTGTTTTTGAGCTGGTTTTCAACTGTAAAAACCTCTATTTTTAAGGTTTAAAAATGTTGGTTTAAGCCTTGTTTGGTTAAAGGGTGGTTCCCCTCCTTTGCTCTTTGGTTTGTAAAGCTTTTTGAGCTATCTTTCAAAGCTTTTGAAACAAACCATTAAATTCCAGAGGAATTTTAGTGGTGGAAAGTTGGTTTTGAGGACCAAAATAGGAGGGGGTGGTCCCCCTTCCTCATATCTTGTTTGCATGTGTTGATGGCCTAGTACTTGAACATGCTTTTCTACCTTTTTGTAGCCTAGTTCAAGCATGTTTTTGGCCTTATTTTAACATGTTATAACTTTGTTTTTGGCTGGTTGGAGCACCTCTTGTTTGCCTCTTACACTTGTAGTGTAATTTTGCTCACTAGCCTAGCATGCCTAATGTGTTAGCCTATCATTTTAGCTTGTGTTAGCTCTATCTCAGCATGCCTTTGCTCATGTTTTGGCATGATTAAGCTCTGTTTTGAGCTAGTTTGATCACATGAGCTTTGCTTAATTTGCTTGTAGTGCAATTGTGCTAAATTGCCTAGCATGTGCTATTGTTTTGGCCTCTTAATATAGCTATTCTTAGCTTATTTCAAGCATGTTTTAGAACTCTATTTAGGGTGTTTTAGGACTGTTTTGGACTGTTGGTCCCTTTTGAGCATTGTATTGCATGCCTCTTGAGTAATGCTCTTCACTAGCTTTAATACTTTTGGCTTTTTAACATGTTGTGCATGTGTTGCTTGCATGGTTTAAGGTCTTTAGCATGCCATTTCAGCATTTAAAAGTCTGCAACCTCCCTCATTTCTTCATTTTTCTATTTGTTTGGAGGGTTGGTTACCTTATGCTTGTGTTTAAGCTTGATAGAGTTTGTGCTCAAATGGCTTTAACCCTCTTATGAGGGTTCCTCCTAGCCAAAGGCATGATCTCTCTCATGCCTTAAACCATTCTTTTGGTTAACCCCTCTCCCATTAGAGGACTTTCACATTGGACAAATCAATTAATGAATGGCTTGGTAACTTAAAATGTGTAAACAAGAATTGGATCAAGTAAAACATGCCAAGATAAGCATTGTTGTTTGCATTGCATTGTGTTCAATCGGACGTTATATTGAACACAAGGTGGATTGGTCCATTTCATACTCAAAGTGATAAAAATGAGCCAATCCCCTTTGTCTCCATTGCCTTTTATTATCCATGATAAGGTAGTGGTTCTTGAGTCTTGTTTGTTGTGCATTTATTGAATGTGCATCAAGTTGGGTCATTGGCCATCATGCATTCAAGGTGCTTGATTGATGGTTTTGGATTCAATGGTGCCTCTCCTTTGATGTTTTGAGATGACAAGGAGTGGCACAGTACATACATACCCTTGGGAGACCCTTCCTTTTCCTCCAGTTTGTGTTCTGTTACAGAATGGTGGTGTAGCACACCAGTGGCCAGCAGTGCCTCACAGATGGCCAACACTGCTTCATCCTTGGTCGGCAGTGCACATCCTTGGCCGGTAGGTGGCCGACAGCAAGCATCCATGGCCGGCAGGCCACTGGTGCATTTCTCAGTTGTGAGTTGGTAAGGCAGAGCAGGAAGTTCTTGGAGACACCTTGCCATGAGGCTATTTGCTTAAGTGCTTAACTGCTTGAATGCTTGTGGGTGAAGGCTTTATTGCCTGAATTGGAACAACTCGATGATTGTGAGTTTTAAGCCCACTTTGCGAAGTGGAAAAATCATGTTTTAAGCCCATTTGATGGTGGCAAATCCGCGCTTTAGCCTACTTGCGAGTAGCACTTTCAAACCATTTTTGAAAACAAACATGAGTTGTTTTGTTCAAATTCTCGTGATTGAGTCTATACTTGTATGCTGCGCGCATCACATAGTAAAGCTAGATAATAAACAAATAAGAACACATGTGTTTATAAAATAAAATATCATGCTTAGTATAGGCTGATCTTTGATCTGGTGAGCGGGGGTGCTCATTTCAGGACCTTTCCCTCTCGTACCTAAGTTCCCGAGCCGAGGCAACTTTGGTGATGATGGACACGTGGCCTTTGGCACGAGTCAAGGTTTTCTAAATTTCCCAAAATAAAATATTTAGGTGGCGACTTTGTAATCTGGCAAAGCAGTCCATGTTTGGATTTTTTTTTATTCAAAATCGATTTTCCAAAATGATTTGTCGGATTTGGACTCTTTGGTGTTTATCAGTCTCACATTGCACTTTGTGAGATTAGATTCAGAACCATGACAGGAGTCTGAATTGTAGAAGACCAAATTCGCGCCTTCTCCGAAAGGGGGGCGCGCGGAGAAAGTCGAGTCTACACTATCTCACGCCTAGGTCACACCTTTGAACCTCTTATACATAGGCCATTGTGTGTCAACACCTAGGATCATCTTGGAACCACCTTGGTTGACTTCCACCTTCGGCCTGGCATCTTGGTCGAGGTGTGTAACACCTAGGCCGAGACGTGTATCATCTAGGTTGAGATGTTTATTCTCTAGGCATCCAACATCTTTGATCCTTGAACCTAGCAATCTTGTTCCGGGTCTGGTACAATCTAGGCCGAGGTGTGGCACATCTAGGCCAAGTTTTGTCCTTCTTAACTGAGATCAGGGAAACCTTACTTTCCTGAAGCTTTGTTTTGATTTGTGATCATTGCCTTGTCAGAGTGCCCATGCCACCTTACTTGCTATACACACTTTGACCAACTCTTGTCTTTTCATTCTGGCACCTTTTAGAAGATTTGACCAAATAGTGCCACGTGTCCCAAAAGTGGGTATTAGTCCGGTTAGCAGTGAGAAACCCATATCATTTGTCGCATCTTTGCCTTGTAGAGAGAGAAGCTCTAGGAAGAAAAAGAAGAAGTTCTTAGAGTAAGAACTAGATTTCCAAGCTTGATTTTCATATCTTGAACTATTGGATTTGTGTTTTGAGGTTAGATTTTTAATCTATTCTTGTTGTTCTTTATGTTAATCTGATCACATTGCATGATCTAGCATGATTCATGAGCCATGCATTGATTTAAAGTTTTGTTTTAGAAAGAGAAAGTGATGTTCTTGTGTTCTTGAAAGAAAACCATATTTTGATTCGAAAGTTGGTATCAAGTTCCATATTTTTGTATTTGTTTTCTTGAAATCTTCAAGTATGGGTACCCAGGTCCATGTTTTTGAACTCATATCGTGAAATCTTAGATTTTGAATAAAGAGTTATGATTTTAGCATTCATGCTCTTCATGTTCATGTTTTTCATGTTCTTCAAGAGGAAACCTAGAGTTCCAGACTTCATTTCCCTAAGTGTGGTCACCGAGACCCACTCTTGTCCAGACCTCACACCTAGGCCAAGCATTGTATCTCACCTTGGCATACATTGCATAATCACTTGCACCTTAATCTATCTTGCATGCACACCTAGGCCGACCTCAATCCACCTTGCCGGCACTTGGTAACATCTAGGTAGGTAACCCTACACCTAGGCCAAGGAAACCACACCTTGGCCAAGACCTCTTGAGTTCACCCAGCTAGGCCATTTCAGCCCAACTTATCTTTGTGCACCCATTCTGAGACCTAGTTTGTACCCAGCATGCTTTTCCAAGAAGAAACACATTGATTTAACTTCCAGCACATGTTTTGCTTTGTCTTGACTTGGTTTTGGAAAGAAGTGCTGGGATCTTTCTTGCTCAATTGAAACTTGTTTTAAGAGTGCATTACATACCCATCTTTGAGCATCTATTCTTGTCTTCTTGAAATGCATTCAGTGGACTTTGCCATGTATTTGTAGGTCTTGGATTCTTGTCCTAATTCCCTACATCCGAAGAGCTATTGTGAGTGGTTTTTTTAATAAAGTTATGTTATAAAGTTTTGATAAAGGATTTACTTTGTTTCGGAAAAGTATTTGATCAAGCATGAATGATTATCTTATAGTTTTTGTATCAAATATTATGTTTGTTTTGATGACATTCTTGAAAGGTCCTTAGTGCTAGGGGACTTTAATGCAACTAGCATCCTTGTTTGAGACATCTCCCTTGCCACCGACGGCTTCGGCGGGTGGGCTTGTCTAATCGATTTCGGGTTGGTTATTCCCTTGTTTTGTCAGTGAATGTCATCCCTTGGTATTATGTAGATGTTAGTAAACATCCCACGAAGCTTTGAAACACTTTGATTGATGGACTTGGTTCATTCCTTGTTTTGTTGCAAGTTATGATATGTCTGGTTTTGATAAAGATCTTGGATATCATTTATTCAAACATTTATTACTTATATCATTTACTGAGTTTTCAGCTTACCTCTCTCCCTTATATATATGTAGGTGATGAGCAAGAAGATGGTGTCGCCTAAGTTTTATTTGAAAGATGTTTTGGTTCATACTTTTTGTATCTTCTTGAAGATTATGCTTCTTGGCTTTATAGGTTATTTCTTTTGTATGTTTTGGCTTGAGAAGTCTTTTGATTAAGATATATTATTCACCTTACCTTAGTTTTGTATTCAAGTTTTAAAACCATGATAAGATGTATGTCATTTTATTTGATCTATGCACAACTCTTATGGACTAATTAAATTTAAATTTACACTTCTGCACATGTAAGCCCCATATGTATACTATGTTTGTGTGAATCTTTGTAAGTTGGCCATTGGTAATCTTGGATTACTGGCTATCACGACGTCATTCTGTTAGGGGCAAAATGAGGTCGTGACACTAACCATTATGCAACTCCAATCTAGTTTTTTTATCTTTGTAAATATAAAAAGACAATATTGTGGAAATAAAAAGGGTACCATTAGAGTTTTAAAGAGTTAAAAATGAAAAATAAAAAAATGCATGATTTTAGGTTTTCTTATTCCATATCTAGGTGTTAAATTTTTTTTTTTATTTTCAAAATCCATACATTATGAAATAGTATTCATCATTTAAAATTTTATTTATTGATGGGCAAGTCAATTAAATGTTTTTAATTTTTTACAAATAAAAAATTTGAAACTTTAGTTTAAGAAATTTTAAAAAATGGCCAAATCATATAGAACAATATAAGACGCCTTACTCTATAAAAAAATTAAAAAAAAAACTTATAACTGTATTATCAATTCACATATATCAAAAGAACTAATAGCAACAATATAAAAAATACACAAACATTCACCAAAAAAAAAAACTTCAAATTAACTCCCAAAACAATGATAGTTAACAGATATATGTTTATTAACAATTTAGTTGGAAAAAAATACATCGGAAAAAAAAGTCATATAGAGGGAGAAAAAAAATACTCACACGAAAATATAAATTTACAACAAAAAAAAAAAAAAAAAAAAAATCTCAAACAAACAAACTTGAAATAAGTTTGGACTAGGGGGATTTACGTGTAGGTCCTAATAAGTGGACTTATTGTCTAATAGGTCCTATGATAATTAATGACAATTTTCATTAAACATTATTAAAAAAATGTCACTAATTATTAATTTTTAGCGACAATATGAAAATTGTCACAGAAAATGTCACTAATTATAAACTTTAGTGACACTTTGAAAAAAGCGTCACAAAAAGTGTCATTAATTCACAACTTTTAGCGACAATTTAAAAAATTTGTCAAAAAAAAAAATCACTAATTGTAAGTTTTAGTGACAAAAACCCCCCTAATCCCCCTAATTTCCATATCAAGTAAAAAAAAAAAAAAAAAAAGGAAAAAGTTGCCCAAATTGGAAATTAGGGGGATTAGGGGGGATGTTTTTAGGGCTCCAAATCATTTCCCTTTATAAAAATAATGACAACAAAAAGTCACTAATTGTCAATTTTTAGCGACATATATAAAAAATCATCACAAAAAAATTATTTTTAGCGACGATTTTACCAAAATTTATTTTCCATAACTATTAGGACCTATTGATAGTTTACCCTTTGGACTATTGGCAAAGAGAGAGAATAACCATTATATTATTACATTGGGGAAGGGATAGTTGGGCTGGAAAAAAGATCAAATATTGTATTTTAAAGAGAGAATTATATTGAATTTTTAATTTGATTGGATTTTTAAAATTTTAGATTTATATTATTTTCAAAAAATGTGAGACTGGGATGAAAGTGGCTTATCATATTATTTTAAATTTTGAAATTCAAAATCATAAATAATTAGAGTTTTTATTTTTTATTTGAATTGTTTTGAATAACATTATTTTTGGAAAAAGTGATGGTAACTTATCATATTGTTTTGAATTTAAGATTCAAAATTGTAGATAATTAAAAAAAAAATATTTTTGAATTTTTGACTTAAGGAACTAACTAATAGATTTTTTTTATTTCTTTAAAAATTAACAAATTAACAAAATTAATTTAAGAATTTAAAGTTTCCACAATTATTATTCTTAAAAAGACCTTTTCTCTTATATATAGAGATTATAAAAATTTAAAATTATTAATCAAATATACCAATTAATGTATATAAGGTTGTTCAAAGACGTATGGTTTAGTATCCCAGAAATTTACCTCATGCATATAGCGGGTCAATTTTTAATGTGAAAAAAAAGAAAGAAATTCAACCGATATTATTTCACTGAAGGAAAAATTGTCAAGCTGACACTCTCATTGCCCGAATTGACAGCTGATGACTTTTAGACTAGGTTGTGTGATTTAAAAAATTATGACATTTACACGTCAGTTTTAAGTTATAAATTTATATTTTATTAAATTTTAATTAAGATTTTAAAAATTTTCAAATCTTATTAAATTTTCAATAATTAAAATTATCTTTTAAATAAATGACTGTTCATTATTTATGATTATGTATAAATGAATATAATTATTTGACAGCTATTTTGATTTTTAAAATTTTAAAACATCAACTTTCAAATTAAAAAGACTAAAAATAAATTATGTGCAAAAATATATATATTTTTTTTTTCGAAAGATTGAAAAAAACTGAATTTATTTTTGTGTAAAATTAAAAATTTTATACTTATAAAGGAATATGATGATGGAATATTGATGTGCAAAATTAAAAAAAAAATTAAAATTGAAAAAATTCATAATATTATCATTTTTAAAACTGGAAAAAAATGGTAATGTTCTCGGTTTTATTGAATAGTTGAATCAATCCAAAGGTAGAAAGGCAAAAACATTTAATCTCATACTCTATTTCTTTATTCGTTAGTGAAATAATTATCTAGAACATTACTATATATGATTGATATATGTTTATATATCGGACCAAATTCATATATGTTTAGCTTATCTCGTGTTTACATTTTTAGGCATTATTTGGATTTTTTTATAAATAAAATTGTACTTTTTTAATTATTTATTTTTTTATCATATTATTTTTATATTTTTTAGTAAAAAATTAAAAAATATATTTATTTAAATCATCTCAAATACATTCTCAATATAAGAAAATATGAGAAGTTTATAGGATTGGGATTTATTGTGAATTTTTATTTAATAATTTGAATTTTTATTTTGTAAAATTTTCAATATATATTATCTATAAAAAAAATTAATTTGATCCGATAATCGTAATATTTTTATTTTAAATACATTTAAAAAAATAAAGTATCTATTTTTTAGAGATAAATACAATAAAATAAAAATATTATAATTATTAGATAGATATTATTATTTTTATTGATAGTACATTGAAAATCCTCTAAAATAAACAGTTCAAATCGTGAAAATGAGACTTAAGCCAGGACTCATGACTCTTTCAATTTCTTTTATATTTTTTCAATAGAACATATATCAATCTTATATAGTAAGTATCAATCTTATATAGACTTGATTTATACCTTGACTCTTGAGTTGGTAAATATCATTGACTTGTGGGGCAACAATCTTCAGGAGGAGATCCCAGAACTAATAACAAATCTCTCAACCTTGGGTACCTTAAATTTATCCCACAACCGATTTGAAAAATCTAGAAATTCTCTAGATATTGATTTGTGATTATATAACAATTTTAAGTAGTATATAACAATCCCAATCAAACAATCAAGACAAATCAACACAACGATTTTAACGTGGAAAAACCACAATTGGACACCTCCAACTGTGATTAAAAAACCAAGGGCAACAGCCACAAAACAATCCACTAAGAAGATTTAAAAGAATTACACAGGTATACTCTCAATTACCTAGCGAATCCACGCCTAATTGAACCAACCTTTATGTGCCTCTTCCAACCCCGTCTTTACCTCGGAATTGTCTTTACGATGAGCCACTCCAGAATCCACCGAAGCTTCAGGCTCGAATTCTTCAGAATCCACCGAAGAACAACTCTCTTTTTTGTAGAACAAACAAGATCTTTGATGTATACTCTTTAAAACATGAGTTGAATACTCAATCAAAACATCAAAGAAAACTCACAAAGTATCCCCAGATATAAACCTTAAGAACCAAAAAGAAGATCTGGAGGAATTAAATAGTTTTGGGAGAAAACCAACTATTTATAGAAAATGCAAAAGTAATCCTAGTTTTGGAAAAAATCCAATTACTTTTGGATATCCTAGTTTTGGAAGAAAATCAACTTCTTAAAGAAATCCTTGTCAAACGGGATTGCCAATAATAAAACCTAACAATCTTCTCCTTTGGCAATGCCATGACAAAACACACCTAACAAATAAAATCCTAAACACCCAACTCATTACAGCCAACAAAAACAAACTTCTTTCTCAAGGTCATGATCTACAAAACAACTATTAGTGCCACAATCTCCAAAACAACTATTAGTCCCACAAGAGTATAAGAAAAAACAATAAACATAGGACAAGATTATCTTGAAACATGAGGTGGAAAACATGAATAGATGAAAACTAAGACTCATGAAAAACAACTCTCAAACAACAAAAGCAAGATCATAAACCAACAACAAAAGCAAGATCATAAACCAACCCAAGTCAAGATGAACCAAACTCTCCCTTACTGAAAGCAACCACAAACACTAAAAACAATGAACAAGAAGAAAACGACAAAAATAATATGGTGGAGCAATCCAGAAATTTCAGATTAGTACCTTAAAACACACAAGACTATCCAAGAAGCACCATTACAAGAAAACACAATGTGCACAGTCTGTAGAAGATTCCTCATGAAAGAAAGTGATGCATTATGTGAAAAGCATAGATCCCATGATAAACAGTGTGTGTGTGACTCTTGGAGTTCGACAAACACTAGATTCAATCCTAGTAGTGATCTGAAAGTTGGACCTTCGACAAGAGAATCTAAGAACGACAAAGGAAAGTCAAATCACTAGGAATCAAGGGGTATTTGGTGAGTAAAGGCGGAGGCTCCCTCTCAATCAATGAGTTTTTTTTTTTTTCACACACTTTTTCTTACTTTTGCACATTTTTTCTTTCTTTTGCATATTTTTTTCTTTTTCTTTTTCTTTTTCTTTTTCTTTTGCACAATCATTGGCGGCTGACACGCTCAAGAGTATGGAAACTGAACCAGAGAAGCATGGATATAATAAGGATGGCCTGGTTGGTGACTCTGAGGTAGCCTTTTCCTCATGGCTAGACTGCAAAGAATTAAAGGGAAAGCCGTGGAGGTGCAAAAAGATGGAAGGTGGTTAAGAGACTCAACATCACCCATGATATGCTAGTATAGGTCAATTCCTCTAGAAACGCAAAAAATCAATGACAGAAGTCCATAGAGAAAAAAATAATCACTAAGGCGGAAAACTCCAAAATTTGCTAATCCAAGAGTGTGTACAGAATGAGACATACTAATCAAAAACACACACTCCAAAACGAGTAATGACCACAGAAAGCACAAATATATTAATATGTAATGGATATTCTCATCAAATCCAATATGCACCAAGGATCACTCAAAAATTTCAAGCTTGCAAAACCATACTAAGAAAATCTTTTTGGGATTTTTTTTTCTTTTTTTTTTTCAAAAATAAAGCAAGACAAAAAAAATGAAGAAGCACACATTTTTTTTTTCATTAAAAACAACACACAAAAACCCAAAAGCTAAAACAAATAAACAAATTAACACAAGTCAAGTTTTCTCACCCAAACTGCTTTAGTACGAACAAAGTTGTGAGAATTGCAGTTTTTGGGTGGTGTCTTGACGTTGTGGTTCCTTTCCCCTGCAATAGGAACCCGTCTCGACTTGGCTTCCAACTTCCAATTTTTAGGTCTAGGCAAATACACTCTCCCATGCAACTTATAACAATAAAGGCGAATATGACCATGCATACCACAATGATGACAAATAAAAACAGAGTGTACAGGGTGTACATTTTTTTCCTTTACCTTACCAACTCTAGGAAGTTTGAGAAGTCCATCCTTACGTTGAATTTTTTGTTCTCCCTTTCCTTGAGTTCTTGTATCATGAGATGTGGAAGCACTCTGTTTTTGCTCTTTCTTACCACAAAAGCCAATGTCACTCTTGTCAGAACAGATTTATTGAGACCCAATGATATTGTCCAAAGTCTTTGATCCTTTGTTCCAAAGACCAATGGTAACCATGGCACACTTGAGTTCTTCCTCTTTCTTGATCATTAGTTCTTCCAAAGCAACTTGTGATATCTCGAGAGATTCAATCTTTTCTTCATACATGGCATGGGTTTGCAGTAGCTCATTCCTCTCTGTCTCACAAGTCAACAGTTTTGCACAAAGAACTTGTCGATCATCAGCTACCTTGATGGCATTAATCCTGGCCTCGGAAATCTCCTCCTTAAGTTTGACATTCTCACTTTCACATGCTTTGAGTTTCTTTGTGAGTTTGTCATTCAATTTGAATAAGTTAAGAGACTCCTTATACAACTTTTCATAAGCTTGCTCAAGCTCTTCATGATCACTCTCCAAGGATTCATCATCAGTGATATTCTCAATTGACCTCTTTGGAGAATCTGTTTGTCCTTCAGCTTCGGAAGCCGCCATGAAAGCAAGGAATTGTTTATGTCCCTCTTCGCCTTGATCTTCATTGTCACTTTCATCTTCATCAGATTCAGATTCATCATCCCAAGTGATGGCAAGGACTTTCTTCTTCTTCAAACGAGTGGGGCATTCTTGAGCAAAATGGCCAAATCCTTGGCATTCATAGCATTGGAGTCTTTCAGAGTTCCCTTGTATCTTTCCTTTTTCTTCTTGGCTATAGAATTAATTTTGAATTTATCTTTGCCTTTAGATTTATGAGTATGAGTAGATTCCAAAAGATTAGGATTCTTTTTCAAAAAAGATTTTTTAAATTGTTTAACAAAAGCAGCCGTAATCTTGGAATCTATCTCATAATCCTCGTCAGAATCCTCTCTAATTTTATGAGCACTACTAAACGCAATATCTTTTTGTTTCTTTTTGAAATTCCTGTGTGCCTCATAAGTTTGGAGATTTCCAACCAACTGATCCAACTTGAGGTTGTCAACATCTTGAGCCTCCTCAATAGCCGTAACTTTTGGTTGGAACCGATCGGGCAAGGATCTCAAAATGTTTCCCACAACTTTGGATTCTGGAATTTTTTCACCTAAATTGAAGCTGGAATTTACAATGTCACTCAACTTCATATAAAATTCATCAAAGGTCTCACTATCTTTCATTGAAAGGTTTTCGAAACTAGACGTGAGCCTTTGAAGTTTTGAGCATTTAACAGACGGAGTGCCCTCATGAATAGTTTGTAAGATATCTCAAGCATCTTTTGCGACTTCACAATTACAAATATGACTAAATTCTTTAGGTATGACAGCGCAAAAGAGAGAATTGATGGCTTTACTATTCCAGCTACTATTTTGGTAATCAATTGTGCCCACTTATCAATTGGTTTGGGGATTGTAACTCCATCAACGGTAATTGTTGGTTCGGTCCACCCATTCATGACAGATTGCCAAACTTTTTCATCTATAGATTTCAAAAACGATCTCATCCGAGCTTTCCAAAAAGAATAATTGGATCCGTCAAGTACGGGTGGTCGAACCATAGAATTTCCCTCACGAATTGAATCCATTATCACAAATCAAACAAGATCTCGTTCTAAAAGGATTTTTTTTTAAAAAAAATAGAATGACTTGCTCTGATACCAATTGAAAAATCTAGAAATCCTCTAGATATTGATTTGTGATTATGTAACAATTTTAAGTAGTATATAACAATCCCAATCAAACAATCAAGACAAATCAACACAACGATTTTAACGTGGAAAAACCACAATTGGACACCTCCAACTGTGATTAAAAAACCACGGGCAACAGCCACACAACAATCCACTAAAAAGATTTAAAGGAATTACACAGGTATACTCTCAATTACCTAGCGAATCTACGCCTAATTGAACCAACCTTTATGTGCCTCTTCCAACCCCGTCTTCACCTTGGAATTGTCTTTACGATGAGCCACTCCAGAATCCACCGAAGCTTCAGGCTCGAATTCTTCAGAATCCACCGAAGAACAACTCTCTCTTTTGTAGAACAAACAAGACCTTTGATGTATACTCTTTAAAACATGAGTTGAATACTCAATCAAAACATCAAAGAAAACTCACAAAGTATCCCCAGATATAAACCTTAAGAACCAAAAAGAAGATGTGGAGGAATTAAATAGTTTTGGGAGAAAACCAACTATTTATAGAAAATCCAAAAGTAATCCTAGTTTTGGAAGAAATCCAATTACTTTTGGATATCCTAGTTTTTGAAGAAAATCAACTTCTTAAAGAAATCCTTGTCAAACGGAATTGCCAATAATAAAACCTAACAGACAGGGAAAATACCAGCGAAGATTGGAAGCTTACAACGGTTAGAAACACTTGACCTCTCATGCAACCACCTTTCAGATCCAATTCCTCTAACCATGTCCTCTATGACCTCACTAAACTCATTGAATTTGTCATTTAATAATTTGTCTGGACCAATTCCCTCCGTCAACCAGTTCCTAACCTTCAATGATCCTTCTATTTACGAGGGTAACCTAGAACTTTGTGGGCCTCCATTGTCAACCAAGTGTCTGATGCCTAATGATAGAGATGCCGATGGAAACCAACATGTTAAGACTCTCAAAGATGAAGATGAGAACAAAAACCTGGGCTTCTACCTTGGCTTGGAGATGTTTGGTGTTAAAGAAGTCTTGGAGATGTGCCTATTTTGGGTGTCTTGGAGATGTGCCCATGTGGGTAATTACGTAAAGGTACTAAGTCTCTTTCAAGTTTTTTTTTTGGAACATGAGTCTCTTCTAAATCTAATAATAAGGACCACTTTGTTCCTCAAGTAATATGCATCCTTCAACATCTTAGAAAGGGAAATTATAGCCCAGTGAGTTTTTTTTAAAAAAAATTACAGACACATACAAAAGTTTAGAATTTTAATTATTAATATTTATGTAGTTTACAATTGATGTGTAAATTTTTTTTTTTTCTAATTTTACACTGAATCATTATTTCCTTGTTTAAAAACCTTTCAAGATTTTTCATCAACAGAAAGCATTTGATTGTAAATCATATTTCCAAAACTCAAGTGGTTCCAAACTTACTTTCCAAACTAATGTTTTCTAAAGTTGATTTTAAAGTTTAACATGATGTTTTGAAAACTCGACTTTAAAAGTTTTTTATAGTAAAATTACTTAAAAACACGACCTTATTAAAAAGTCATGTTTTAAAAACACAATTTTAAAGTTGAAGTCGCGTAATTAACCCACACTTCCCACAAAAAAAAAAAAAAAAAACTCTTTGTCAACAAATACATTGAAATGGACTTCGATTAAAAAAGCAAATCACACAAACACATTTCAGGTTTTTTGCATCCTTGGTGTAGACCGATGTAGTAAAAATTCATCCTTTGCTGCACAAATGAAGCAAGATTATAAATCTCCCCCATTCTTTGTGCAAAATATTGGTAAATCAACATAATGTATCAATCACTTTGATACTTTGCATGAGAAATGGCTACTTATTTTTTTTTTAAAAAAATCCAAGATTCTGACTTTTTACAGATATGTTGATTCAAAAAGGGAACTTCGAACAAGGACACAAGTGAACTTCGAAAAAAATTGAAGTTTGATCCTTGCAACAAAATAAATTCTGAATTTTTTATTTTGTTAATTTAACTCGTAATCTTTTGATTTATTATCAATTTAAAACATTTGTTTATTTTCGTTAAGTAAAACTGACAAAAAACAAGTATTTTAGCCATTAAACTCAATGTAAGTGTATATAAAATGTTTAAAATATTATTTTCATTGAGTTTGATGATTAAAATAACCATTTTTCTATTGGTTTTCTTTAACGAAAATAGACATGGTTTAGATTGAAAATAAATTGAAATATTAGAATTCAAAATGACAAAATTAAAACTTCAGAGTTTATTTTGTTATAAGAATCAAACACTGGTAATTGTTGATGTAGCACTAGCGCTATATATAGTGTTGTTTTCTGTAGCAGCCAATTGTACTCTCTTTTCATTCCCTCTAATATAATAAAATTAATGTGAGCCGTGGACGTAGGCAATCCTGCCGAACCACGTAAATCACTGTGTTGTTTCTTGTGTGAGATTGTTTTTGTTTTCTTCTTGCTATTATTGTCTATATGTTATTTCCCACAAAAAAAAAAATGATAACACATAAAACAAAACAAAAAATTGTTTTCATCACTAAATATTTTATAATTAAATAAATAAATAAAAGAAAACGAAAAGAAAGAATGAAAGAAAAATAAGTGTTTTTTATCAACTACTCGTGTAATTAGGATTCACATTGGATCATTGGAACAAAACAAACCTCTTCTAGCTCTAGTGTGTGGAAATTGAGGAGCATATTCCATAAAATCACTTTCATAAGGTAGAACAAATAAAAATACCATGGTCTAACAGATATATTATAGCGATCCCGGGTTTACCCTTGTTGTATAGTGATCCGGACATGTGTCCGTGGATGTTGATAGTTGTTTATTATCTTGTTTACATCCTTTCTTACTTTGTATTTGAGTTATAGGATGTGTTGAGCGGGTTTGTTACAGGTTGGTTGAGTT
Source organism: Camellia sinensis (assembly GCF_055761805.1). Lineage (NCBI taxonomy): Eukaryota > Viridiplantae > Streptophyta > Magnoliopsida > Ericales > Theaceae > Camellia > Camellia sinensis. Next base: position 64,613,985 of record NC_138968.1, on the reverse strand, counting down.
TAGAAACCAAAACTAGTTGCCCAGATTTTTGGCCTGTACGCTCGAGCGGAGGTGTTGGCGCTCGAGCGTAGATTACACCCATTCAGTATTTTCCTGTGCAGCGTTGTACACTCGAGCGTGGTATTGGCCGCTCGAGCGGGGTTGTCTGAGTGCCGCTCGAGCGTAGGGTTGGGAGCTCGAGCGGAGGCCTGGTTCTGCAAAAGTGCTGGGCGAGTGCATTCTGCGCTCGAGCGGGAGGTTGGCCGCTCGAGCGGAAGTCTGTGAGTGGCCGCTCGAGCGGGGTGTTTTACGCTCGAGCGGAGACCTGGGTTAAAGTCCCGAATTTGTGACTCTTTAAATCACTTTTTCACTTTCTCTTCTCTCTCTTACTTTTCCAAAATCACCATTGTTGAGCCTCTCACTCTAGACTCTACCTTCTCTCTAGGTTTTGATCTAGTAGGAGTGATTTACTCACCTTTGGCCTTTACAAAAAAGTTGTTGATCGTCGAGGGCTTCATTTTAATCTGAAAATCTCGGGTTTTGGAGCACGTTGGGTTTTGTCGTCTTCTCCTTTGGGACTCCGAATTTGAGGTAGGGATAACCTACTCCTCTCTATGGGTTTTGTCTTTAAATTTCGGTATTTTGAGATGTTGGGCTTGGTTTGGTAATTTTGTGAAAGTTTGGGGCTTTTGTGTAATTTTACAAAAGTTGGGGTTTTATTCATAATAAACCTAGATGCATGTTTGGCATAGAAAATTGGAATGATTGTTGAATCATTGATGAAAATGGGACCTAAGGGTTGAAATGGTAATTATGGAAAATGGCCTAATTACATTGTTTAATTAATTGGGATAATTAATTGGTGAGAAATGAGGAAATGAAATGTTGATTGAATATCCATTTGTGCATTTATTTTCTGTTTTAGAAATAACTGCTTTGGGCTATCGGTGGAGGATAGTCGAGATTGTTGTAGACAATGCATGATGATTAGGTAAACGGAAACTAATCAATGGAATGTGTCATGGAACTTGACGGTTGATAGAATACATTAATTGTGTGTATTGTGTGATTGTATATAGAACCAATGTGTTTATATACGTTATGTGTAGAGGAGGAGATAGGGGATGTACTCCGCGGTTTAGGGGAAGATAGGGGATGTACCTCTAAACCGGATAGGTATTGGGAGGAGATAGGGGATGAACTCCGTAGACAGAGCTCATATGCTTGTCTAGAGAAGTGAAGATAGAGCTCATATGCTTATCTTTGTGAAGTGTGGATACAGCTTGTATGCTTATCTGTGGATACTGTTGATATACATATCTGTTGTAGAGTGTGGATACAGCTTGTATGCTTATCTGTGGATATTGTTGATATACATATCTGTTGAGAATGTGGATATAGCTTTTATGCTTATCTGAATGTGAGATATAGTTTTTATACATATCTGTGGAAATGATGATAGAGCTAGCATGCTTATCTGTTGAAAAAGGGAAAATGAAAAGTAATTGGGACTTGTAAGTCGTTGACATAAATATGTAATTTATGTGATTGTATCAGTGTTGACCAACTATCAATTGCTAATGTTTTAGTCATTGTTCATGGTTGGTTTAGTGTATTTCTACTGGGCTGTGGCTCACCCTATATGGGAATATCATTTTCAGGTGCAGGAAGCATGCCACCTCCAAGGACATAGCTGGGAGGCTAGTGGCGGGCATAGTTTTGTCGTTTTACTTTTGATGTATTACATGTAATTTCAAGCCAAGGGCTTAATGTGTAAACGAGTTAGAACTCTTTGTTGTAACCAAGTGTTAACTTGGAAAGCTGTAAGCCCGTAGGGCATTTTGTTATGAGGTTAACATGTAATACTTATATCTTGGAATTCTAATGAATGAAAGGAATGCAGTTAGTTTAAATGTAAATGCATGTCTTATCTGATGGGTTTATTGTTATTATTTTGAGGGCGTGACATATATTCATATGGGATATTCCTTTCTATGAAGATGAAGTAGTAACAAAGAAACAATTAATCATTTGAGAAGTTAAATATTGTGAAGCATGTTGGAGTATGAGAATACAATTTGACAAAGGGATAATAGAACAATTATAACAGCATGAAAATATGATTCTCTCATTATTTGTTAAATATAGTGGGTCCAAAACATATGCATAATTTTTATTATATGAATACACATAGGAAGTAAAACAAAGCTCAGTTCAATAAAACTTGTTTGAGATCAATTTAAAAACTAAACAAGTCAAGTTAAATTTTTCAAGTCAAATTTCAACAACTTACTATCCAGCTCGACTCATTTGCAGTTAACTGACAATTACTAGAGATACTACCACCATTCAGATCATAAAATGATTCCTTTTATGCTATTTTTCTAAGAAAAATACTCTCTCTCTCTCTCTCTCTCTCTCTCTCTCTCTCTCTTATCAACATAGTAATTAAATTATTCATACTCTCCTGCCATTTTTCTTCATATAAAAATACCTTCCTCTCAACAACAAGAATCAGACCGTTGTTAACACCTACAGTTCACAGAAAATGTCACTAATTATAAGCTTTAGCGACAATTTTAAAAAATCGTCACAAAAAAATCACTAATTGCAAGTTTTAGTGACAATTTATAAAAATAATGACAACAAAAAGTTACTAATTGTCAATTTTTAGCGACATATGTAAAAAATCATCACAAAAAAATTATTTTTAGCGACGATTTTACCAAAATTTATTTTCCATAGGACTTGATAGAAATTAAGTTTAACTATTAGGACCTATTGATAGTTTACCCTTTGCACTAATTATAAGCTTTAGAGACAATTTTAAAAAATCGTCACCAAAAAAATCACTAATTGTAAGTTTTAGTGATAATTTATAAAAATAATGACAACAAAAAGTTACTAATTGTCAATTTTTAGCGACATATGTAAAAAATCATCATAAGAAAATTATTTTTAGCGACGATTTTACCAAAATTTATTTTCCATAGGACTTGATAGAAATTAAGTCTAACTATTAGGACCTATTGATAGTTTACCCTTTGGACTATTGACAAAGAGGGAGAATAACCATTATATTATTACATTGGGGAAGGGATGGGTGGGCTGGAAAAAAGATCAAATATTGTATTTTAAAAAGAGAATTATATTGAATTTTTAATTTGATTGGATTTTTAAAATTTTAGATTTATATTATTTTCAAAAAATGTGAGATTGGGATGAAAGTGGCTTATCATATTATTTTGAATTTTGAGATTCAAAATCATAAATAATTAGTGTTTTTATTTTTTATTTGAATTGTTTTGATCAACATTATTTTTGGAAAGAGTGATACTAACTTATCATATTGTTTTGAATTTAAAATTCAAAATTGTAGATAATTAAAACTTTTTTATTTTTTAATTTTTGACTTAAGGAACTAACTAATAGATTTTTTTTTATTTCTTTAAAAATTAACAAATTAACAAAATTAATTTAATAATTTAGAGCTTCCACAATTATTATTTTTAAAAAGGCCTTTTTTTTCTTATATATAGAGATTATAAAAATTTAAAATTATTAATCAAATATACGAATTAATGTATGAAAAATGAGTTAGACCCCTTTTGTGGAGGACCCCCACAACCCCCTTACTGATCTACACCATTCATGATGTGTGGGGTCCACATCATGAATGGTGTGGATCACAAAGGGGGTTGTGGGGGTCCTCCACAAAGGGGGTCCCTATCATTTCTGTTAATGTATATAAGATTGTTCAAAGACCTATGGGTTAGTATCCCAGAAATTTACAGTGAAAAAAAGAAAGAAAGAAATTCAACCGATATTATTTCACTGAAGGAAAAATTGTCAAGCTGACACTCTCATTGTCCGAATTGACTGCTGATGACTTTTAGAACAGGTTGTGTGATTTAAAAAACAATAATGATTCATCACATTAAAAATATCACCACTAATAGCACTAATGCATTAAAAAAAAAAATATAACTCCAAGACCAAAACATCACATCATTAATGGCGGGACCCACTGCCACCTAATTAGTGGGAGCACTAATTAGTGCTCCCAAGCATTTTTCTTTAAAAAATTATGACATTTACACGTCAGTTTTAAGTTATAAATTTATATTTTATTAAATTTTAATTAAGGTTTTTAAAATTTTCAAATCTTATTAAATTTTTAATAATTAAAATTATCTTTTAAATAATGATTGTTCATTATTTATGATTATGTATAAATGAATATAATTATTTGACTGTTATTCTGATTTTCAAAATTTTAAAACATCAACTTTCAAATTAAAAAATTAAAAATAAATTATGTGCAAAAAAATATATATATATTTTTTTCGAAAGATTGAAAAAACTGAATTTATTTTTGTGTAAAATTAAAAATTTTGTATCTATAAAGGAATATGATGATGAAATATTGATGTGCAAAATTAAAAAAAAAAACTTTTAAAATTGAAAAAATTGATAATATTCTCAGTTTTAAAACTAAAAAAAACTAGTAATGTTCTCGGTTTTATTGAATAGTCGAATCAACCAAATAGGTAGAAAGGCAAAAACGTTTAATCTCATACTCTATTTTTTATTCGTTAGTGAAACAATTATCCAAAACATTACTATATAAAATTGATAATATTTTTAGTTTTAAAAATTGAAAAAAAAAGGTGATAATATTCTCAGTTTACTAAATAGGACTTATTGGTTTAAAAAAATCTTAGAAAGAATCTCAGTTATCATAAAATTTATAAATAGAACTTTTAAGTAATTAACTCAAAAATTATATATCGGACCAAATTTATATATGTTTAGTTTATCTCGTGTTCACATTTTTAGGCACTATTTGGATTTTTTTTAAAAATAAAATTGTACATTTTTTAATTTTTTACTTTTTTTTATCATACTATTTTTATATTTTTTCGGAAAAAATTAAAAAATATATTTATTTAAATCATTTCAAATACCTTGTCAATATAAGAGAATATGAGAAGTTTATAGGATTGGGATTTATTGTGAATTTTATTTTAATAATTTGAATTTTTTATTTTGTAAAATTCTCAATATATATTATCTATAAAAAAAATTAATTTGATCCGATAATCGTAATATTTTTATTTTGAATACATTTAAAACAATAAAATATATATTTTTTAGAGATAAATACAATAAAATAAAAATATTATAATTATCAGATAGATATTATTATTTTTATTGGTAATACATTAAAAATCCTCTAAAATGAATAGTTCAAATCATCAAAATGAGACTTAAGATAGGCCTCATAACTCTTTCAAATTATTTTATATTTTTTCAATAGACCATCTATTTTTTAAAAAAATAAAAAAGATAAACGTAATTTTTTTTATGAATTATAAATATTAAGAATCTTACTAAATAAATAATTTGAAGGGGCATTTACACATAAGTCCTAATTCATAAACTTATCCATTAAGTTTTAACTAAGATTTTTTGGACCTTCAAGTCTCATTAAATTTTTAATAGTCGGAATTGCTTTTAAACAAGGGATTTTTATTGATAAGTCCAATTTAGAAGTGTTTTAACCCAAGAAGTCCATGAAGGAATTTTTTAACCCATTTAGTCCCATCTATATATAGTTTTATTCCATAAAGTTCATTTTCTTGATTTACACTATTTTCTTGGACACTTATGCCTTTATATTTAATTTTGATACCCTTATAAATATTTTTTCAACGATTAGCAATTTAATGATGTGAACATTAATATTTTCAAATTCACATTTGTAGGAATGTAAATTGGCCTGTGGGCAGCCCGAAACCCGCCCGCGAGCCAGGGTGGACCTGGCCCGTTGACAATGTGAATATTCACATTGACATGTTAAAATTCACATTAATAGGAGTGTAAAATTGGCCCCCCTCCCGTGGCGGCGCGAAACCCGCCTGCGGCCCATGGGCGGCCTGGGCGCGGGCCCGGTCCGGCCAGTTGACAATGTGAATATTCACATTGACATGTTAACATTCACATTGATAAGAGTATAAAATTGGGCCGCGGCCCATGGGCAGCCAAAAGCCCGCCCACAGCCCGAGACGGGCCCCGGCCCGGCCCGTTGACAATGTGAATATTCACATTGACATGTTAACATTCACATTGATAGGAGTATAAAATTAGCCTACGCCTCGTAGCTGCCCGAAACCCGCCCCCGGCCCGTGGGCGGGCCCGGTCAGGCCTGTTGACAATGTGAATGTTCACATTGACATGTTAACATTCACATTGATAAAAGTATAAAACTAGACAGCAGCCCAGGTCGGGCCCGACTCGGCCCGGCCGGGCCCGTTGACAATATGAATATTCACATTGACATGTTAACATTCACATTAATAGGAGTGTAAAATTGGCCCCCGTCCCGTGGCGGCGCGAAACCCGCCTGCGGCCCATGGGCGGCCCGGGGCGGACCCGGTCCGGCCCGTTGACAATGTGAATATTCATATTGACATGTTAACATTCACATTGATAAGAGTATAAAATTGACCCGCGGCCCATGGACGGCCAAAAGCCCGCCCGCTGCCCGGGGCGAGCCCGGCCCGGCCCGTTGACAATGTGAATATTCACATTGACATGTTAACATTCACATTGATAAGAGTGTAAAATTGGCCCGCAGCCCGAGGCGGGCTTGGCCCGACCCGTGACAATGTGAATATTCACATTGACATGTTAACATGCACATTGATAGGAGTGTAAAATTAGCCCGCGCCCCGTGGCTGCCCGAAACCCGTCCACAGCCCGTGGGCGGGCCCGGCCCGGCCTGTTGACAATGTGAATATTCACATTGACATGTTAACATTCACATTGATAAGAGTGTACAATTGGCCCGTGACCCGTGGGCAGCCCGAAGCCCGACCTCGGGTCAGGGCGGGCCCAGCTCGTTGGCAATGTGAATATTCACATTGACATGTTAACATTCACATTGATAGGAGTGTAAAATTGGCCCATAGCCCGTGGGCGGCCTGAAGCCCGATCGCAGCCCGAGGCGGGCTTGGCCCAACCCATGACAATGTGAATATTCACATTGACATGTTAACATTAACATTGATAGGAGTGTAAAACTTGTCCGCTGCCCGAAGCTCGCCCGCGACCCGGGGTAGGCCCGGACCCAAACCCGGGCCACCCCGGGCCGTCCACGGGCTTCGGGCCGCCCATGGGACGCGAGTCAATTTTACACTCTTATTAATGTGAATGTTAACATGTCAATGTGAATATTCACATTGTCAGCAGGCCGGGCCGCCCACGAGGCATGGGCGTGTTTCGGGCAGCCACGGGGCACGGGCTAATGTTACACTCTTATCAATGTGAATGTTAACATGTCAATGTGAATATTCACGTTGTTAACGGGCCGGGCCCGCGTCGGCCCGGGGCCGGGCTTCGGGCTGTCCACGGGTCACGGGCTAATTTTACACTCTTATCAATGTTAATGTTAATATGTCAATGCGAATATTCACATTGTCAACGAGTCAGGTCGGGCCCACCCTGGGCAGCGGGCGGGCTTCGGGCCGTCCACGGGCCACGGGCCAATTTTACACTCCTATCAATGCGAATGTTAATATGTCAATGTGAATATTCACATTGTCAACGGGCCGAACCGGGCTCGCCCCGGGCTACCCATGGGACGCGAGTCAATTTTACACTCTTATCAATGTGAATGTTAATATGTCAATGTGAATATTCACATTGTCAACAAGCCGGGTCGAGCCCGCCCCGGGCCGCCCACGGGTCGTGGGCTAGTTTCGGGCAGCCACGGGGTGCGGGCTAATTTTATACTCTTATCAATGTGAATGTTAACATGTCAATGTGAATATTTGCATTATCAACGGGTCGGGCCGGGCCCGCCCAGGCAGCCCACGAGCCGTAGGCGAGTTTCGGGCCGGCCACAGGCCGCGGGCTAATTTTACACTCCTATCAATGTGAATGTTAACATGTCAATGTGAATATTCACATTGTCAACGGGCCGGGCCGGGCTTCGTGTTGCCCATGGGTCATGGGCCAATTTTACACTCTTGTCAATGTTAATGTTAATGTTAATATGTCAATGTGAATATTCATATTGTGAACGGGCCGGCCCGGGCCCGCCCCGGGCGACGGGCTGGTTTCGGGCCGCCCACAGGCTGCAGGCCAATTTTACACTTCTATCAATGTGAATGTTAACTTGTCAATGTGAATATTCATATTATCAACGGGCCAGATCGGGCCTATTTTTTTGGCTTGTGGGCCGCCCGGCCCGACTCGAATTTTTCCGGGCACCCACGAGGATCGACATGAGCCGGGCCCCTACACATTGACGATATAAACATTTATATTGACGGTGTGAACATTCACATTAAGGGTATTTTGGTAATTATGTCACCCATAGGACTTATTAAAACATAAGAAAATAATGTGAACTAAATGGAACATAAGTAGATGAAAAGGGTATTTTGGTCTTCTTATCTCAAATTGGACCTAATGGAATAGTCAAAAAGAATATGGGTTGGATGGAATAAAGCTCTTAGAAAATGGATTTATCAAAAAAACTCCCTTTAAACAATGATTGTTCATCATTTATGATTATCTATAAAAGAACATGATAATTTGACATTTATTTTGATTTCCAAAACTTTAAAATATCAACTTTTAAATTGAAAAAACTACAAAAAAAAAAAAAAAATTATGTGCAATTTTTTTTTTGAAAAAAATTGAAAAAATTGAAATTTTTTTTGGTACAAAACTGAAAATTTTGTGTTTATAAAGTAGTATGTTGATGGAACATTGATGTACAAATCTAAAAAAAAATAAAAAAAAATAATAATGTTTTCAGTTTTAAAACCGAGAAAAACTGTTAATATTCTGGATTTTATTCGATAGTAGAATCAAACCAATAAATAGAAGGATAAAAACATTTAATCTTATACTCTTTTTTTTATCAGTTAGTGAAATAATTATCTGAAACATTACTATGCAAAATTGATAATATTTTTAATTTTAAAAATTGAAAAAAAAATGATAATATTTTTAATTTTATTAAGTAAGACTTATTAATTTAAGAAATTTTAAATAAGATCTAAATTACCATAATATTTATAGATAAAACTTTTATGTAATTAATTCAAATTTAAATCATAGAAACGTACCAGCCCCTCAACCCAAAAAATAAAAAAATTACCTCATGCGTGAATATGACGGGTCAATTTTCAATTTGGAAAATATAATCAACCAACATATTATTTCACGGGCAATGATACATCCCACTAAAAGTGGTGCTCTAAAGCACCACTAATGAGTTGGCAAGCACTTTAACTAAAAAAAAAAAAAAAAACACAAGACACAGTGGGTCTCGTCCACTGCCACATCACTAGTGGTGCTTTTAGAGCACCACTTTTAGTGATCTCAAGCATTATTGTTATTTCACTGAAGAAAAAAGGGTCAACCTGACACTGTCATTGCCCGAATTGACCATGACTTGTTATTTTTTTTAAAAAATGTTCCATAGCTTGAATTTGTATGATAAGAATGGTTTGAATATATTAAAATGATATTATTTTATTTTAAAATAAGATCATTTTGAGACATTCGAATTATTCGAGTTATAAAATTCAGATTACCAAACATTATTATTACTTTTAGGTCTATTTTGAAAAGTAATTTTATTTATTTATTGCAAAAAATTTATAAAAAAAAAATAAAATGGTGATCTAATCTAAATAAGCCCATAACTTGACTTTTTTCATCTTTTCAAAAGATTAGACTTGGTGGTGTGAATAAAAAAATTCAGAAAACTTTTATTGACACTGCAGCAAACAAAAAAAAATATATATATATAAAATAATATAAATATTAATAATTATATTATAATTAATTTTTAGTACCTCTATTGCATGTGTAGTTGTCCCCAAAAAATTATGTACTAGGCCAAATTTACATATATTTAGACCCGTTTTGGGAACCTTACCAAAACGCAGCGTTCTCAGCCCAAAATCAAAACGCCATAGACGTTGAAAAAAGCTGAACCACCATTTGGGAAGAGCTGGAAACACAACTTTTTGTTTACCAATCTACCCTCATATCTCATAAATTGGGGCCTAGGGCAAAACGAAGCAACATTTGCCTCCTTCAGCTGCTTCATTCTGCGAACTCCTCCTTGAAGCGGCGCCGTGTAACTCCCTCGAACAACCGACGACCTTGCCGTTCCCCACCGAAGCTGCCGCCGGATTCGTCGTCCACGTCCTCGCCTTCGCCGGATCTGCACCATCAAGTACGCCGAAAATTGTCTTCCATTTACTATCGCAAGTAGTGACGGACCCAAAACCATGGATGAACGAGTTCTTCATCTTGTCGACCAACCGATTGCTGATTAGATCTGAAACACCAAGGTGTTTTGTACTTAGAACACCTGTAGATTAGATCAATGGCACTTTTAAAAACTAAGAATTCGATTTATTTCCCATTAACTGAAGTGTAGTATATATTTATAAAAAATATATGTAATATAGTGAGAGATATCATGGAGATAGCGAACGAATCCGCTAGAATCTGCTTCCATTGTTTGGATAATTTGGTACAAATTTTTTTGTTTTGTTTTTGTTCTGAAATATTTCAATTTGATTATATGAAACTCATTTGATAACTCTTTCAGCACATAGTTCTAATCTTTGGGACGACTTGGTGAATTTTTTTTCTCTGGTTTATGACTCCTGTGTATAGAAAAATCTATTGTTCTTGTTGTTCTCTTGGAGACGTTTTATCGAACACCTGATATGCAAGTGGAAATGTTAAGCTACTGACCAGAATGGCACGATAAACAGTTTGTAGCATTCTTCAAATCGTTTTAACATGTTATCATTAGTTTTTTTTTTTTTTTCTAATTGAGCAACCCGTTGCTGTCAATGTAATAATTATTTATCTATCACACAAAAAACTATACCATTGCAATGAAAATCTAACACAAATTTCATTCAAAGATAAAAATAATTACGGAATATCAAAGCGCGAAAATATACTCTAAAACATAAAAGATTAGGTCCCAAAATTTATTCTACACATCAATAAAACATAAAAGATGAGGTCCCAAATGAATCATTTACAAGTAAAAATGACCAAGTCATTCCATCCTTCAAATTGCTTCTGTAGTGAGTCTGGTCCGTCTTATTCCAAAGCCAAGAAGCCTGTAAAAATAGTTATTAAGCTTTTCATTGTTCAAAGTTGCTTCTCTAGCGAGTTCTGTCCCTCTTGTTCCAAAGTCAACAACTTCAAAAATATTTATTAAATCCCCCAATGAGTAGAAGCATTTACAAGAAAATGGATGAACAATTAAATCATCCATTGATGCAAAAAAATAAAATAAATAAGCAAGCCATAAACCTAAGAGATTCAATTAAGGTTTTATATGAATTTCATCTACTTATTGGGTTCATATCAAATTGAAGTCAGGAATGCCACCAATTCACTAATTAATACATGGACCATAATTAAAAGAAATATGATTGTTTGTCTTGTATAGAAAAGATCACCATAATTATCTGTTGCTCTGATAGGTTTATTTCAATAAATAATAAATTCAATCACAACTGTTGTTAGTAAATTCACTTATTTCAACCAGTTATTAGAACCATTTTGCTATCAAATAATATTTTACGCTTTTTTTTACTCTTACTAATGAAGGTTATAAGATCAAAGGATTATCTTAGTGGACTATCAGGTGTGATGTTCGGGTCTTACCACTACAGTCAACAGTATAATGCCACTTATTTAGTATTAACAGTCAGTTCAATTCACAAGAAATCTATAAGAAAGATATTTACACTACTAAAATTAACGATAACTAAGCAAGCATAATTATCATTTTTTTTTTGTTTTATTGTTGTTCAAACAAAGGTATGTACAAGTCCATCTTAAATAAATAATTAAACAAAATGTTTGAGACTCGTAAACTACCCTTAATAATAAATAATAATATCAAATACATATATACTTAATAGTGTTCATCTAACAAAAAATAACTAACATTTTCCAATTAAAAACAATATATATAGATATTATCTCTTCTCTTTCCCCATGACAGGAGAGTTATAGTGTCATAAATATATTGAGTCAAACTGAGTAGTAGATAGAGAATACAAACAAACCCCTTTCCCATTAGTTCATTACCTAACCATTGTGTCTTTCTTCTGTCAATGATCTTGTGGAGGTTCCATGATCTATCACAGTGCATTCATAAACAAATACAAATTGGTAAATTCAAAGTGCAGGTTGTTCACGTATTAACCTAAATTCAAAATGAACTTGTTTCAGTTACTGTCTTTCATTCCGCACAGTAGATTATATTAGTTCAATTTATAACATGAACAAAAAAAAAAACAAATGAGTCTAAAGATGGCGTCCTCCACGTCAAGTGCCACTTCGTCATGGCCACCAAGGATGTGTGATTGTGGGTTTGGACACTGCGTCGTAAAGATATCACGATCCGCCAAAAACCTTGGTCGTGCGTTCTACGTTTGCCCTAGAACTACGGTGCGTTTGTGTTGCCACTCTCTTATGCACTTAGTCACAAAACTTGGAAATTGTTTGTGGTTGTGTCGTATAGTATGCATGCTAACTATCTATTGCAATTTTGTCCAACAGAGATGTGCATCGTGGGTTGGTTGGTGTGACGAGTTTCGCTGCACCAGCTTGTATACTGACCAGCCACATAATGATGTCGATCAGGGGTTACGAGCGGACGTTGTGCGCATAGATCAAAGCCTACATATGCTTAGGACAGTCGTCGGTTTTTTGTGTGTCGTTGTTTTGGTGTTGCTGTTTCAGATGTGATGTATTGACATGGATATGAACTGCGTAGTTTCTTTCTGTATCACATATGTATGTTGCTGTCAGTTAGATGTTTTGGTCCTGTTACATAAGATTTCCCCAACGTGTAGTACAAACGGACTTTGTCTTTCGGAAAGTGTTGTACTGTTTTGTGCTTATTACTGCAGTAACCGTGTTTATAGTTTTATTTCACTTTTTGGCCATGCACATAATATGTACTGTACTTCATTTCTTTCTGATTTTGCATTGTAAATGTTACAAGCAGGACAACACTACTCATGGCAACAAACCGAACATCACCCCGTGCCCCTTCGAAGTATCGACGTAACGCTGTCACAATAACCCAACCCCAGCCAATCCACAAATGCCAATTCGACAGCGACAATACAAAGTTGTTTCTTCAACTCGTCATTGCTGAAATGGAAGGTGGTAATCGACAACCGTGCAGATTGTCCATGGCTGGGTATAAGAACGTAGCAAACATATTTCTAGAGAAAATCGGCCTACTACATTCAACAAAACAAATGAAAAACAAGTTCGACAACTTGAAGAAAGATTAGGTTGCCTGGAAGAAGTTGGAGAATGCCACCCACGGCTTGACAGGGCTTCGGTACGACCATGAGACAGGCTTGATCACTGCACCTGACCATTGGTGAGCGAAAATGCAAGCGGTATGTTTTCACTAAACTTTTTTGGTACGAGTTACATAAATTGTTTTCTAATTACATTTCAAGCTGTAGTAAAACATATGTGTTTTCTCCTTCACAGATGAACAACCGATGTGGTAAATTCAGGAGTAAGCCTCTAGAGCACGCGGATCTCATGGAGCGGGTGTACTCTAGCGCAGTAGCGACTGGGAAACATGCATGGACTCCAACGAAAGTGCAAGACGATGTTGCTGCTGCGACCAATGCCATGGACGTGGATAGCGGGATGGGACCTCTCAGTGCAGGCACACCACCACAGCCGGGCCATGACACTGTCGGGGAGAATGTGGTTGATAGTAACCTATTTGAGGATGCTCTCCCCCAGTCAACCGTGGATGGATCAACCAATCCAAAATGGCGCAAGCGAGCAACGCCTGGTACTGTTGCTAGCAACATAGACAATCTCGTGGAAGTAGTGAGCAAACAAAGCAGAGAGCTGAAAATCATGCAATATGTTGTCACGGGTAAAGGTGACAACACAGTAAAGGACTATCTTGCATGGCTTATGAGCACGCCTGGATTGGAGACAGGCGGTAAGTTATTCTCATTCGCATGCGGCATAATGGATTCACCCGATAATCGGGACATCATCATGGCCCTCCCCCAGAATTGCATTGTCAACTAGTTGACAGAGAAGCGTGCCTGCACGCCGGCCAATGTTGGCAGGGATCGTGAAGGGGGGACACGGCTGTTCGGGAGTGGTGGTGCTGTTGACTTAGACTAGGCCTTTGTGGTTGGATTGTCATGTTATTATTTGCGTATCATGAGATTGTAGTATATTATGTGTGTTTGTATGGTGTTTTTTTTTTTTTTTTTTTTGGGATGGTGAAGTCTCGAGACAGTTTGCATTTCTTTTATTTTTGTGTAGACGTGTATGTATGCTTCTGCAGGACTTTGCAAACTTATTTCAGTTTGTTGTGCTTCTATTTTATTATGATTTTTACCTTCTTTCTAATCATTATAAATATTAGGATTGCAAATTTAGGTTTTCTTTAAAATTTTAACAAGTTTTAAAATATGTTTAAATTTAATTTATTTATCTTTCGATACAAAATAGTCGCATACGTCCAAACCGGCCTACTACAATCATAAAGTTAGATGCTTATATGCAAGCATGCAATAAATTATTTGTACAAACCTACTGACCAGTAGCATTGACATGGAAGGTGTGGGGTAGTAGGCTTTCGACAATCACATGCCCACAGTAGCCTACGTTGATTTGCTCATTGCTTATGCAAGCGGAGTGTTATATATCATGGAGTTGTGCAACTGATTTTATCAATATCAAGTTACAACTGGTAGTTCTTCTTTTCATTTATAGTGCAACGTCTATGGATGCACAAGAGGGTACTAGCTCGGGAGTCATACGTAATGGCCAAATAAATGCTTGGATACGAGAGACGATTGGAGAAATGGAGTCGATGACATCAATGATTTGGATGGAAATTGCGCGCGTTGTCAACGAGTACGCGTATGTTGACAGGACTCTGTTTCACACATCCGCATTGATTGGTAGCATGTGGATGCAGGAGATGCTTGGAGGAAGGAATGAAGCATTTCAACGAAATTTTCGGATGTCACAAGAGGTGTTCTTGATGTTGTGCAAGACATTAGTTGAGGATTGCGGCCTTCCAGTACCACAGCGTCCCCATGGTATAGACGTAGTTGAGAGTGTCGGCATGTTCATATTTGTGTTACGGGGCTTCACGAGTTGGGACATAGAAGACCGTTTTCAACACTCAGGGGAAACAGTCTGGCGTCATGTAATGCGAGTTCTTAAAGTGACGAAGTTGTTCACGAGGGCACATTGCCGACCGACAAGGTCACAACACAGTAGACATCCGTACTTGGAGTCCCGACGAAAATATTTCCCATTCAAAGTGAGGGTATTTATTTTTGGCCAATTTCATTATGAGTAGTACCCACTTTCGGAAAGTAAGGCAAACTTATTTTGGGTAGTACCATTAAAACATATTTATGATCATGTGTGAAATTTCAGGACTGTATTGGCGCGCTTGACGGCACACATGTCGAGGCACATCTCGCGCTTCAAGAGGCACCGCCATATTTTGGCTGTAAAGGACGGCACATGCAAAACATACTTGCAGCGCGTGATTTCGATTTGTGTTTTAATTTTATATCTTGCGGATGAGAGGGAAGTATGCATGACAGTAGAGTTTTTAACGAAGTAACACAGGACCCATCCAAACAATTCCCCATGCCAGAGGATGGTAGGATGAACGACACATTTTTTTTCGTTTGTATTAGTTGTGTGCATTTGATATTTATAATCGACCACCGTTCTAATGCGAAATTATCGACATGCAACCAGGAAAATATTACCTTGTCGACGCGGGGTACAAGAACCAAAAAGGATTTTTGGCGTCGTATAAGGGATGCCGGTACCACCGGGAAGTGTTTTGCGCAACAGGACGGCCAAAAAATGCAAATGAAATTTTCAACACGGTGCACTCCTCCTTACGGAGTGCAATTGAACGTACGTTCGGCGTATGGAAAGTGCGATGGGGATTCCTACATAACATGCTGCGATATGATTTTGGAAAAGTGCAGGTGCCACTGGTTGGGGCTCCAATGGTGATACATAATTTTATACGCCGCAACTTGAGCGGCGATGAAGCATTTAACAAGGTTGCTGTAGACACCCCATTTTTGACCGACCTTAAGACTCAGACGTCACCAGTTGAGCACTCGGTGATTTTGTATATTGTGCTTGTTCAGAAGTCTCAGAGTCGCGGCTGCGAGCCCTGCCTCCGGACTTCCGAACCCTCTTCTGTGCCTTGCCTCGGTTTGCGAACCAGACTCGGTTTTCTCTGTTTCTTTTCTTGAGGGGAGGGAGAGGTCCAGTAGACCATCTCTCAGTGGCCGTGGGCTACATTTTGTGGCCGTAGGCCATTTTGCCCATTTCGGAGTCCGATTTCTGGTTTTTCGGGACCGTTGGCCGTGTGCCTCGGTTCGGGACTGCCTAACCGTCTCCGTTTGCTCCAGTTTTTGGCATACATCTTGTTTGCTCCCTTTTGAGGGACACTGGGGTCTCAGAAACCCACTTCGTGGCCGAATGCCACTTTCGGTGCTTAGCAGCCCGTTTTCGGGACCCCGAACTGCGTGTTTTGGCCCCCGAGCATTCGTTTTGCATCGATTTTTGTTCATTTTTGGCAGGAACCTCTGTTTTATCACCAGGAAGACCGTAGGAGGGTGGGAGGCCAGCAATTATCTCAACAACCAGTTTTTACTTCTCCGACGCCCTCCGATGCCCGTTTTTCACACTTCCGGGCTAATGTTGAACACCTTGGAGCCATTTTCTTCAAACCCAAACCACATATTTGTGATGTACACACATGGGAGGACCCTAAAAGTTCATGGCCGGCCACTAATGTTTCTTGACCCTTTTGAACCCCTCATTCCGAGCCAATGTTGAACACCCTTGGGGCCACTTTCTTGAACTTTAAACCACATATTTGTGTTGTACACACATGGGAGGACCCTAAAAGTTTATGGCCGGCCATTAATTCCATTTGAACCTTTTGAACCCCTCCTCAAAATGGCTTGTTCTCTCTCCTGTTTTAGAGTTTCCAAATTCGAACCACAGGGTTGTGATGAGGAGGCATGGGAGGACACCATTATGTGGTGGCCGGCCACTATTTCAAGTTGACCCTTTTGACCCCTAGCCGGCCGGCTAGGGGGGGTGGCCGGCCGGCCACCTGCAACAAAAATACTTGGCCGGCCATGTTCCTCTCTCCTTCCACTTTACAGCTGTACAGCTGTTTCCCCCAGAAAAGATCTATATCCGGGGGATATTTTGTGGGGGAACAAGGGCCTCAATTCCCTCCACTTTGGCCTAGGGTCTTCTCTCCCTCTCTTGCATTTTTTTCTGGCCACCCAACTCAAGAAAAGGGGTTACAAGGATTGGTTGGAGCATATACACACATATCACCCCATTTCCTTCAAGTTTTGGGCTCCATTTCTTCATCATCTTCAAGCTCTACCATCACCACTCCATTTCAGCAGCAAGGGGAGGAACTCCAGCAGCTTAGAATCATCAAAGTTGGTCCAAGAAGCAACAAAAGCATTGGTCTTCAAAGGTGAGTAGGATTTCCTCCTTTTTGGTCCATTTCTTGCACCTTTTGTAAGCCATACATGGTTATTGATTTGAGCTCCGACCAAAACTGAAAAGGTCATTTTTTTGAGCTCATTTTCTTGTTTCATTAAGGGCTCAACCCGGTTTGAGCCCTTCATATTGCACTTGCTTCAATATCCCTCTTTGGTCCCCTTTTCTTGCATGCTTTGGCAGCCTATCATACTTCTGTTTTTGGTCTTTTTACAGGCCTATAAATAGTCTTATTTTGACCTTCTTAACATGTTTCATTAAGGTTCTTTGGCCGTTTGTGGAATATTTTGTATACTTTGTGTTATAGCCTCTTTTGAGCCTCATTTTTGCATTGCATTTCTAGCATGTTTGTATACTGTTTTGGAGTTTTTACAGTTCTGTAAATATGCTTATTTTTGGTCCCTCTTCAATGTTGTAGAAGGGAATTTTTCAGTTTGGGCTTTGCATATACCACCTGCCTCTTTGGCCACCTTTTGGCCCTTTTTCTTGCATGGGAGTGCAGCCATATCTATGTTTGTTTTTGAGGTTTTTACAGTTCTGTAAAGTGGCTTATTTTTGGCTCCTCTTCAATGTTGTTGAAGGGCCCTAACCTATTTGGAGTTAGCAGCTGTGAGTTGCTTCATAACCTCATGATTAGGGCCATTTTTGCATGCCATTGTTGCCCTATCCTTGCTTGCTGTTTGGCCATGATTTGTACTGTAAAAATTCTTATTTTGAGGCTGCCTTGCTTCTGTATTTTCATCTCATGTACCAATTATGCATGCTTTGTAAAGCTGTAGTTCATTCTATGCGCCTAATTTGCATTTCGGGAGAGATTCCATGCATCGGGTGTGTTTTCGCCTCATTTCGGGGCTGTTTTCCCCCACATTTCATTGCTGAAAATCCATTAGCATGTTTGCATGCCATTTCCATGCCATTGCATTGCATATACCATTGCCTCGGTTTGCGTGCCCGTGTGCACGCATTTCGAGGCACTTCATTTTCATCCATCGGCCTCTTATGTGAGTGTGGCTGAGGCTCTCCCATGTTAGTATAAGTCCATGTTGCATTCTATATGCCATTTCCATGCCATTGCATTGCATATACCATTGCCTCGGTTTGCGTGCCCGTGTGCACGCATTTCGAGGCACTCCATTTTATTCACCGGCCTCTTATGTGAGTGTGGCTGAGGCTCTCTCATGTTAGTATAAGTCCATGTTGCATTCTATATGCCATTTCCATGCCATTGCATTGCATATACCATTGCCTCGGTTTGCGTGCCTGTGTGCACGCATTTCGAGGCACTCCATTTTATTCACCGGCCTCTTATGTGAGTGTGGCTGAGGCCCTCTCATGTTAGTATAAGTCCATGTTGCATTCTATATGCCATTTCCATGCCATTGCATTGGATATACCATTGTCTCGGTTTGCGTGCCCGTGTGCACGCATTTCGAGGCACTCCATTTTATTCATCGGCCTCTTATGAGAGTGTGGCTGAGGCTCTCTCATGTTAGTATAAGCCCATATCATATTTCTCTATCATTCGCATTGCGTATGTCATTTTCTCGGTTTGCGTGCTCGTGTGCACGCATTTTGAGGCATCTCATTTTTATAGCATAGTGCATACTAAGTTGTATCTTAGATCGCATTCTGTCATTTTCTCAGTTTGCGTGCCCGTGTGCACGCATTTCGAGGCATGTCATTCCATAGCATTGTGTATGTTAGGATTGTATCTTAGTTGCATTTCATGCATGTCATGCATATTGCATCGTGTTCGGAATAGGAGTTAGCCCGGGCACAGGAAACGAGGTGCATTTCGTACTCCGAGTGACAGAATGTGTCTCAATTCCCCAGTCACCGACACTCCGGATTATCCATGATGGAGTTAGGTTTTAGCTGTGTTTTCATGTGCATTCATCCTATATTGAATTGTGCAATTCGACTCCTCGGCCATCATGCCTCGGTATGCGTGATTGGTGGCACGAGAATCGAGACATGCATATATTTGTGAAAATACATTGCTATGCCCCTTTCCTGCTCTCTGTTGCAGCAAAATGAAGAATCAGCAATTTTTCGGAGCTCGACACGCTTTCCAAGAATAACCGCTAAACAGAGGCTAATTGGGGCATCCCGGTGGATTTCCGCGCAAGACAACCCGGACATGCATCATCCATCAGAAGCAAGGCAGTCCCTGGCTTGCATGCCAGTTTTATTTATTTTCTTAGTTAATTTGATTAATTAATTAGGAATTTGTATATTATTCGGACTGTAATATTTGGACTGTAATATTCTTTCATTTGGGACTGTATATTTATTTGGACCCTCTGCGCGAGGGCATAACTGTAATAAGTGTGCGTGTGTGTGTTGTATGTCTTCCAACCCCACGTCTTTCTTCCCTTTTATTTACCTGCTTATGATGGTTAGATTAGGGCATACTTTAATTAGCATACAGTATGACAGCATGTTTGCATCATTCATCTGTTTTGCATGCACCGGGCTCGGCGCATCATACTAACTGCATTGTATTTTCAATTCCAAATTGAATACATGATAGTTGTAGCATTTCATATGCCATCTTAGAATAGCTGAGCCTGCTATAGTTGCATTTTTGCATGTGTTGCATTAGGCATTTCTGTATACTTAGGATTCATGCATGATTTCTAATGAGTTTCTGTTTTGGCTTGGAGTACCCGATGAGTTTTATGCTTTAGCATCCTTGCATACGTGTGAGTGACTGCCATGATAGCATGCTTACCATGAGGCTAATTGCTTATGTGATATAACTGCCTGAGTGCCTGTGGGTGAAGGTTGGGTTATTTGAATTGGAATAATTCATCAAATGTTTGTTTTAAGCCCACTAGATAGTGGCAAAACCATCTTTTCTAAGCCCACCTGCGGGTGGCAAAATCTGCATTTTAAGCCTACTTGCGAGTAGCGAACCATCTTTCAAATAAACAAGCATGAAATGTTTTGTTCCAATTCGGGTGACCCAGTCTATACTTATATGCTGTGTGCATCACATAGTAACCTAGGCTAATAACCGGAATAAGGACATACAAAGTTTTCAAAAATAGTTATCATGGTTAGTAGAGGCCGATCTTTGATCGGGCGAGCGGGGGTGCTCACGAAGTGACCTTCCCCAATCGTACCCAAGTTCCCGAGCCGAGGTAACTTTGGTGATGACGGACACGTGGCCTTTGGCACCGAGTCAGGGTTTCCTAAATTTCCCATTAAAAAAACATTTAGGTGGCGACTTTGTATCTGGCAAAGCAGTCCATGTTTGGCACTTCTTTCAAAAATCTGTTTTTCTCAAAACGATTTGCCGGATTTGGACTCTTTGGTTCAGACTTAGAACCGTGACAAATTTGAGAGTCCTGAGCTGTAGTGACTCCCAAATGAACGGAACGGGAGCTCGTTCCTCCCGGGGCGTTCGGGGACGTCTACAGTTGCGAATGCAGAGAATTTTACATTCAACGACATGCCAAATGTTGACGGTCTTGGTGATGATAATGATGGTGAACCAGAGGGCGACGATGACGTACATATGAACGAAGTGAGGAAATCAATACGGAATGAATTAGTGCGACATCAGCGTGAACTTGGATTGTAAATCCTGTTCGGTCTGTACGAGGTGATGGCAAATGAAATGAATGTGTAAACAAGTAGAAAGTGTCCAAAAAAATGTACGGTTCTGTTGGTAAGTTGCAGGTTGTGAAGGGCATTTACCAAAACTATGTAATGTGGAAATTAATTAATGTAAGCGCACAATTTGTTGGGAAAAATGAAGAAAATAAATCCCCCATTTAGTAATAATAATAAAAATAATTAACAATACTGTCATGATAATTTGAAAAAAGTTGCTACTGGTATTTTGGTCCTTTGCAATAATTGTTTGGATAATTTGGTAATTGTTTGTATTTGAAAAATAATACATTTACTAATAAACTTGTAATAATAATAAAAAATTCGTAAAAAAGAGAATAACAAATTTGTAATAATTAGAAGTATTTGGTAAAATTTGGAAATTGTAGAATATATAAAAAATAATACATTTAGTAATAAACTTGTAATAATTACAAAAAAATCTGAGGGAAAAAGAGAATAATAAATTTGTAATAATTTTAATTATTTGGTAAAATTTGGAAATTGTAGAATATATAAAAAAAAGAATACATTTAGTAATAAACTTGTAATAATAAAAAAAATTGTAAAAAACAGAATAATAAATTGGTAATAATTAAAAGCATTTGGTAAAATTTGGAAATTGTAGAATATATATAAAAAAAATACATGTAGTAATAAACTGGTCCGTCTTTAAAAAAAATCGTAAAAAAGAGAATAATAAATTTGTAATAATTTTAATTATTTGGTAAAATTTGAAAATTGTAGAATATATAAAAAAAAGAATACATTTAGTAATAAACTTGTAATAATAAAAAAAACAAAATTGTAAAAAACAGAATAATAAATTTGTAATAATTAAAAGTATTTGGTCAAATTTGGAAATTGTAGAATATATAAAAAACAATACATTTAGTAATAAACTTGTAATAATTAAAAAAAAATTGTAAAAAAGCGAATAATAAATTTGTAATAATTTTAATTATTTGGTAAAATTTGGAAATTGTAGAATATATATAAAAATAAACTTGTAATAATATTCACAAAAAATTTTTAACAAAAAAAAAAAATTGTAATAAGTAAAAGTATTAGCTGAGATTTGGAAATTATAGAATATATAAAAAAAGGAGTAAAATTTGTTGCAAATTCCTGGTGGCAGTTACGTTGGAACCACTGTTCACGTACAAAAGGGCATTATCGTAATTTCCAGCAAAAGGTAAGGGTATTTTCGTCATTTTGTAGTGATTTGACACTTTTAAAAAATATTAAACCAAAAATCTAAAAAGTCAGTTTTTTACCAACTTTCCAAATCACATCTAAAAAAGCCAAAAAACTTGGTAAAAAGCCAAAAGCCAACTTTTTATCAACTTCCCAAAACAACCCCTAGTTTATCTCACGTTTACATATTAATATATGAGAATTTGATTATTTGAGTGGTTCTTCGGACTAGCACCTATTGTAGATCTCATTTATGTTTCATTTGGAGGGTGGGTTGGCTTTTTGATTTTTTGATTTTTTTGGTTATTTTAGCCTGGGGCTAAAAAGCTTGGTTTGGAAAGAGCTTTTGACTTTTTTGACTTTTTTGTGAGAGAAAGAATGTAATAATTATGGATTGAATGTGATGTTTTGTTTTATTGGATTAAAAAATCTATTTTATTTTTTGTGACTATTTTAGCCAAAAAAAACCCAAAAGTTGGCTTCCCAAACGAAGCCCATAATTTGAATTGTGATATTTATTGATAAAAAGTGTGGAACTCATACTTTTTGTTAAAATTTTAAAAAATAACTTGAGACGTATAAATATTATTTTAAAATCATAAAATATTAGTGTCAATGTTTCATTCCAAGAAAACAGTACATACAAAAAAACAATAATGATAGAGACCACTAATTTTGGAACTCTAAAAAGATCACTAATGACATGACACTCAATAAAAAAAGAAAAAAAATATAACACCAAGGCCAAAATATCAAATCATTCATGGTGGGGGTCTACTGCCACATCATTAGTGGTAGCACTAATTAGTGCTCTCACTCATTTTCCTACAAAAAATGCGTATATCATATAGTTCGTTTGGAAAGTGGGTTGATTTTTCAGCTTTTTAACTTTTTTAGTTTTTTTATCTTGGGGCTAAAAAGCCTCGTTTGGAAAAGATTTTTGGTTTTTTTGGCTTTTTTAGATTTTTTGTGAGAGAAAAAATGTAATAATTATGGATTGGATGTGATGTTTTGTTTTATTGGGCTAAAAAATCTTTTTTTTTTTTTTGTGTGTGTTTATTTTAGCCAAAAAAACTTGGCTTTTTTCTTCCCAAACGGAGCCTAGTGTCAGAAAAGTTAATTATAAATTAATAAAAAAATTTAAATTTAAATTATTAATATTTATAATATTTTTCACCTTCTGTAATCACAGTGATTTTTTCTACTAACATCATCAAGTTATTTTCCCAAATGTAAATGATGAATAAATGAAGATGAGCCATCCATCGTGAATAAATTTGAATTGTTGATAATAATTGGCTTAGTTTAGGACAAATTACACGTCCTTACTGTGAGCTTTCTAACAATTACATGGATTTTTCTTTTAATCTCAATAATTACACTGTCATTTTTTACTTTTGAAACTATTATCAGATTTTTCTACTATTAATTTAACAGAATTTGTTGATGTCATACCAAAAATTTAATAACAGAATTTGTTAATGTCATACCAAAAATGATAATTACTTTATCTATTCAAATCAGAAATTTCACTTACTTGCCATAAGATTTTGGATATATATTATCAAAAACCATACATATTTTACCATTATTTAATAAAATTCTTAAATTTCATGCAATATTCAATAAAATCTTTAAATTGTTAAGACATTATTAAATTATTTAATGCCAAAAAAAATTATTGATAAAATACTTAAAAATAAATAATCTCTCTAAAATTAATGTTAGATAACATCCTAATAATTTAATATAAGACTTATTTCACGCCACATATAACTTAAAATTTATTATTTTACGTAATACATTTATTATTTGATTTGTTTTTTAAAGTTAAAATAAATAGTTTTCTTTTTTTTTTCTCAACAATTTACATTACTTATTTATTGATATATAAAAAAATTATTATTTTTATCTTTTTTGAATCATATATTATTATCAAATTTTAATTTTTATCTTTGAGTCATTAAACTTCTAGTCGATGCATATTTTAAAAAATACAGGTTAATATTTCTTAAATGATTAAAAAAATTAAAAAATTAAAAATAAAAGTAAAAAAAAAATCATCTCACAATAAATTAAAATTAGTTAATAGAGAATGAAATATTAAGAAATCATTTGTGAATAATGAATAATTCAAATAATTTATCACTTCTTACACCTAAAATTAAAATTAATCTTTACTTGAATGCAGAGATTATTTGAGAATAATAAAATACTCAATTAATTTGTTATGTATGATACTTAAAATCTATTTCTCTATCTTTATTTATTTCATTTAAACTATTTTTATTAAATTAAATCTTAAAATTAATTTCTCACCTTCATTAATGGTTAAATTTTTTACTTTATTTTTTAATTTCTCACTTTTATTTTGTTTTATTATAATTTATAGCAAGTGTTATTGTTTAAATTATCTAATTTTACTTCTTCGGTATATCTAATACTCATATAATTTTATTAATAAGAGAAATTAGACTTCAATACTAATTTAAACACACAACGAAATAAAACATTTTTCTAAAGGAAAAAATATAAATGTAATTTAATTTACCCTATTAAATATATATGAAATTATTATTTATCTTTCATAATTTTTTTTATTTTAACATTTTATGTATTTTTGTGCCCTTAATTCTTTCTTTTTATTGTAAGAGATTCTCTAAGGCAGAAACTGCCCTTTAACCTTAAAAAAATAAAAGAGTGATATGTAAATAAAAGCACCCATATTACAGTTGTGCTATACACATCAATTAATATATCAATATATATTATGATATTATCATTTAAAACTACGGACCTAGCTCATTATACAAATTATAAAAATCTATCATCCATTAATATACTAATTGATATAATAATTAATGTGTATAACTTTATTCTAAAAATAATTGAATTGAAAAATACATAACCATATAAATTAAAGGAAGAAGAGGTTAGTGGTATTTATTTATTTTTTAATGGAAAATCAGAACAAGGGAATTAAGCAAAAGATGTTTCGAAGTTTCAGGGTACAATTAATTGACAGATCATTACAACAAAACTAACTATTCACGGCATCATGTTTACGACATGCATTAAATGCATGTCGTGGTTAGTACATTCTACGGCATTTTTTTTTGTAAGCCGTTAATATTTTGTCAATAACAGCATACATACCATGTACGTCGTTGATTCATATATTTATGTATGTTTTTACGACTTACAAAAATATATCGTAAAATATTTGCACTTAAGATGACATACATTTCATGTTTTAAAATATTATAACTTTACACGGCATGCATTAACATGTCGTGAAAACTTTTGTAAAAAAAAAAAAAATTCAATCCGGAATTTTTTTATGGCATGCAAAAGCATACCGTAAAAAATGTATATTTTCACGGCATACAAAAATATGTCATAAAATATTTGTACTTAAGACGACATACATTTCATGTCGTAAAATATTATAACTTTACACGGCATGCATTAGCATGTCGTGAAAACTTTTATTAAAGAAAATTTCAATTTGATTTTTTTTTTATTTAAAAAAACTAACAATTTCCAACCACGCTTCTCACTTTAAATTTTCCTAATTGAGGAAAATGTAAAAAATAATTTATACATTATTTTATAATATAGTGTCTCTTTTAAGGGATAATTGCGCCCAGTGGGATTTTGGGAAAAAAATTATATATTCATGAAAAAGTTTATAATTTTCATAATTAATATTTATATAGCTTCTCACTAATTTGTAGTTTTTTTTTAAAAAATTACCTTGATTTGATATTTTCCCTTCTTTTGATAATTTATTTATTTTTTACTTTTTAGATGTGTCTAATCTAAATACAACTAAAAAGTAAAATATTTGTAAAAAAAATATAATAAAATATAATATATATGAAATGTATTAAATTTTATATTTTTTTGAATTGAATGATTTTTTTTAAAAAGTTAAAAATATTTTCTGTTAAATATATGTTAATTATTTGAATTTAAAAAGTAAAAAAAAAATTATTTAAAATATTTAAAAACTTACAATAACTAAAGGGGAAAAAAAAAACACTCAAAAACATTAGTTTAGCCTCGTTCACCACTCTCCCAGACGACTCTCATTCTATCTGTATATATTTTTGCCCCAAACCCTCTCTCTCTCTCTCTCTCTCTCTCTCTTTGTGCGAGCTCTCGAGCTCTCTTCGAGCATTGCCTTGATCGATCACGCGATTTCGCATGGCCTCACAATGTATGTCATTCACTTTCTTTCCCAATCGATCAATTTTTCTCTGTTTCTCGATCATTTTTTCCCAAAAGCTTCGAATTCATCATTTCATTTGAAGTTAGGGTTTGGTGAGAGCCATGGAAATGTAGACTACGAAGCCAAATGCATTCTCAATCAATTGATCTCAAACCCTAACTAGCCTCTATACGCTCTTCTGTATCGAACGATTCAGTGAGTTTGAAACTCGTCATACTTCATATTTTTTCTTGTGTGTGTGTTTACTGGATCAATTGAAGTTTGTATTGGTAATTCGATTTTTTTGGAGGTCTGGCAGATCATTAGACAAGTCGATTTCAACGCTTCAGATGGAGCTGGCTGCTACTCAAAGTTCTGAAGAGATGTGAAGATCTGATGAGTTCACTCACATCTCTGAATTGACTCATGAGGGCTTGCCAAGGAAGAAGGCTTTCATAGTTATTGAAATTAAAACTGCTTTTAGTAGTAGGAAGAGGCGCGATTCAGTCAGACAAACTTGGATGCCTCAAGGTGATAATTTGCTATTGTCCTTGTGTGTATGTCCTACTATATCTTAATTTCATGGCTTTCCCTGACTAGCTTTTTGGGTTTGATTAGGAGAGAGACTTCTTCAATTGGAACAAGAGAAGGGAATTAACGTTCGGTTCGTGATCGGCCATAGGTAAATCTCTTGTCTGCATTTTCTCACAAGTTGGTTAGTTTAGTGTTATTTGAAAACAATAGGAATTCTTTGGGCAATATGATCTCATTATTAATTTTTTGAAGTTGGATCCATTGCTTTTCCTTGATATGGATTTGTCAAAAGTCAGCTCCTCTTTGTGTAACAATAGACATTGTTAAGCAAATAACTGTATCATTATCACATGAATTGCCTTTAAAAATTAAAACAGAATATTGTTATTCAAATAGAGTGTCTGACCATAACTCAAATATTTTCAAGTGACAAACTCGAGAGTAGCTGAACATAGGTGAGCTGCTGATTAACTTTAAATTTTAGCTGAATTTTCTTCAGACTAAATCTGACTTATTACAAACTAGCTTTGTGGTCACATTGTCTTGTATATTTAGCATTCGAGTCACTATAAGGAAGAATATGTTTCTCACCATTTTCGAACCATCATGCTGTGACAGAAGTTGATATTGTGGTATTTTCTTTTAAGTCACTATTTCTGTAATATTTTGTAATGCACTGAAAATTATAATAAGGATCATTCACTAAATGATGTTTTTTGTTGTTTTTGTAGTTTGCTTCTTATCATACTCTTGGTTTTGAATCTTCTCTCTCTCTCTCTTTCTCTCTTTCTCTCTCTCTCTCTCTCTCTCTCTCTCTCTCTCTCTCTCTCCTAATCCTTTTTGTATGAAGTTATTGAGAAACCCAAATACGTGCACCATATGGAAATTGATATAAATGAGTTCTATAAGAACTAGGATCACGATTCTTACTGGCCAACCCTACGATAGAATAATGAGAAAAGTAAACAGCTCATAGCCTTAAGAAGATGCGTGGGACAAAAGTTGATCAGGTTACTGATATTGCTGGATCTAATACTTCTTTCAAAGAAATGCATAGTGCATTTATTTGTGCTTGTGTTTCTTTGTTAGCATAAAATTATAATTTGGTGACAACATTTTCCATTCTTATCCCTGATTAAATTAGGTTGCACAAATAGAATATTCAACTAAAGAATATGTACTTTATCTTTTGCTCCTGAACTTTTGTTGGTCAATTGACAACTTAGTCTATGGGGGAGAATTCTTTCAAATAGGTGTTGTAAATGTAATGCAGTATAGGATACTGTTCTTTATGGTGCACTGTTTGTGCCTTATCTATTTTTGGTGTGTATTGAGACTTGCCTGGTTCAATTTGTGTGTTAGTGGACTGTTAGCAATAGGGATGCACTAATGGGACAGTTAGAAGGATGGCAGCTCCTTCATGTTCCTGTGGTATGCTCAGTGGGAGTTTTCTTTTATGTGTTACGCTATAGGATTTAGATTTTCTTCGGTAAGCTTTAAATAATTATTGAAACACGGTTCTTACTGAGTCTGTGATGTCTACAAATATCAATTGAGTGAAGTAAATAAATCTTTGGTAAAGCTTGAAAAATGGAGGAAATTTTTCAATACATTGTCAATGAAATGGCCTTGTAAGTTGAACATGATTGAAACAGGGAAATAGTATCTCTATATCTCCCTCAGATTTCTTCGCCATATATTTCATCCCCCTTTGCTTTCTTTCACTTGTTGATTCGTGGCATATGGCTGCTTCTATTTCTTCTCCCAACTCCTCTCATACCCAACTAGTAATGATGAAATCTATATCAAAGTAAGGATAGTACAGAGGATTAAGTTAGGTGTATGTAGACACCCCATTTTTTACCGACCTTAAGACTCAGATGTCATCGATTGAGCGCTTGGTGATCGCGCACGTTGTGCTCGTCCTGAGGTCACGAAGTCTCGGCTGAGAGCCTTGCCTCCAGGCGTCGGAACCTTTTCGTGCCTTGCCTCGGTTTACGAACCAGGTTCTGTTTTCTCTTCCTGAAGGGAGGGAGAGGTCTCATAGACCATCTCTCAGTGGCCGTAGGCTACGTTTCGTGGTCATAGGCCATTTTTCCCGTTTGGAGACCAGTTTCTGATTTTCGGAGCCATCGGCCGTGTGCCTCGGTTCGGGACCGCTTAACTACCTCCGTTTGCTCCGATTTTTGGCATGCACCTTGTTTCCTCTCCTTAAAGGGACACTGTGGCCTGGGAGACCACCTTCGTGGTCGCACGCCACTTTCGATGCTTAATAGCCAGTTTTCGGGGCCCCCGGCTACGCGTTTTGGCCCCTGAACCTTCGTTTTGCATCGGTGTGGGTTCATTTTTGGCATGGACCCTAGTTTCATTGTTAGGAAGGTGGCAGTAGGGTGGGAGACCACCTTTTCTTCTTGGAGACCACCTTTCCCCAGTGGGCCGATTTTCTTGACAGGTAGGTGGTCTCCCTCACTTTTGAGCCACATTTTCTGGTCTCCCATACCACCACTGAGTTGCATTCACCTGGGAGACCACCAATATGGGCTGGCCAACCACCTTTTGAGCTTGACCCTTTTGAACCTGATCGGCCGACCAGGGGGCATGGTCGGCCGACCACCTGAACTGGTCGGCTAGCCATCTGCTTTTTCCTCTTTCTGAGTGTGTTTCAGCTGTGTCAGCTGGGGGGCATTTGGTGCATCCTCCATACACGTGGATGTTTGGCCTAACTTTTAAGCTTTCTTGAGAAGCTTTAGACCTTCTCCTCTATAAAGGAAGGGCCTCCCCTCCTTGGCCTTGGTTCAGAAAAGTGCTGGAGCATACATGCATATATCTCACTCTTGTATCTCTATATTGCCTCCAAAACTCCATAGTTCTTCGCCTACCACACACCAACCCTTAGCTTAACCTTTCCACCATCCATCCAAGCACCTTGGAGCTGTTTCTCAGAGGTTGAAGGGTTGCTACATTGGTCCAGAAGTTGCTGGAGGTCTGCTCTACAAGGGTAGCTCTCTATTTCCCTCATTGCAGCACTATTTTGCTTCATCTTTTATCCTAGTTTGAAAGCATATTTAGGCTTTGTCATAAACTGAAAAAAGTTTTATTTTGAGCTCCTCTTGAAGTTTGTTTAAGGTCATTTTTCTGTTAGGGGTCATCTACCCCCTTGCATGCTTGTTTTCATCTTGTTTTGAGCCATGCATTAAGGCCTTTGTATTGTGCTTTGTTTGGCCTTTTAGCCACTGAAATCTAGTGGATTTTTAGTGGCTAGCATGCTATTTTGAGCCCCAAAATCAGAGAGGGGTGGCCCTCACACCCCTTGTCTTGTTTGCTAGCATTCTTGGCCTTACAAAGGAGCCGCTATTTACATGTTTCAAAGCCTTGATCCAGGCCATTTTTGATGAGTTTTGTGACCTGCATGACCTCTGTCCAGAGGTGGTTTTGCCATGTTGACTGTCTATTATGCATGTGTAGAGTAATCCTCTTCAAGGCCTTTCAAAGGGACCTTTATTTGCATGCTTCCTAGACTCATTTCAGGCCCATTTCAGTGAGTTTTAGGGCCATCATAACCTCTTTCCAGAGGTGGTTTTTCCATGTTGAATGTCTATTATGCATGTGTAGAATAACCCCCTTATTGGCCTTTCAAAGGGACACACCATTCTTGCATGCATTGACTGAGTTTCAGTGGGTTTTTGGTCATATTTTGATATGAAATACTTCTTCTTTTGGTTGGTTTGGTGACCTCTCATGTGCTTCATATAGTTGTAGTGCAAATCATGGTTCACTAGCTTGTTTTGCATGATGTTTTGGCCGCCTTTCCTAGCATATTTTGGCCATGCCTTAAACTAATTTTGTGCATGTTTTGGACTGCCTTAGCTCTGTTTTTGGGTCTCATGGTCGAATGATGTTTGTTTTGCATGCCTGTAGTTCAATATCCATGCTTAACTTTGAGTTTTGAGGTCCATCGCATGCATATACTGAGGTGTTTTCATGTTTTGGGGCCATTGCACATCACATTTTAGAGCCTATATGCATGCCATATTCCCATGATTTGCACTCTTTAAGTGCATTAGAGAGTCGGGCTTGTATGCCTCATTTACCGACCATTGCATGGGCTTTATTTGAATGCATTCCGAGCCATCATTTTAGACCAATTTCCCACTGTCTTGGACCTTCCTAGGGTCTGTTTGGGGTTGGTTTTTCCATTTGTGCATTGCCTTGTGTACCTCTAGTGTAACGCACTTCACTAGTTTCGGTATTCGGGCCATTTAGCATGCATCGTGTGAAGTATTTGCGTGATTCGGGACCATTGTGTATCATATTTCAGAGCTGGGAAATGTGTGTTTGTATGCCATGCTTCATCCTTTGCCATGCTTAGTTAGAATTGCATGTTGTGCCTTAGGATCGGTCCTTTGCATCCGTGCATGTTTGCATGTATTTCGGTTGTCTTATTTCCATCATATGGCCACTGATGTAAGTGTGGCTGAGGTATACTCATATTGGTTTAAGTCCATCTTGCATTGTGTATGCCATTTGGTTCATGTTGTTGCATGATTGACCATCGCATTGTGTATGCTTTGATTATGCCTTTGTGTATGTCCATCTTCGTATGTGTGCATTGTGTATGCCATATAGCTCATGTGCATTGAGTATGCCATTCTAGGTTCATAGCATTGTGTATGCTAGTAGCATGTTTGCATATCACTACTTGCATAGTTGCATCATTTAGTGGCATTGCATTTAGGTTGCATGTTAGAGTTGCATTCATGCATGCCATGTGTGTTGCATTGTGTTTGGAGTAGGGTTTAGTCCGAACACGGGAAACGAGGGACATTTCGTACTCCAAGTGACGAAACGTGCCTCGATTCTCCGTCGTCGACATTCTTGACTGTCCATGATAGAGTTGTTGGCTTTATTTGCTTATATGTGCATTAATTTCACATCGAGTCGCGCGATCTGACTTCTCGGCCATCATGCATCGAGATGCGTGATTAGTAGCACGAGGATCGATGACTACCCTCCATTGAGCTTGTGCAAGGACGGGAAGAGTGGTCATGCACACATTTGTTGAAAATACATTGCCTTTTCTCTCTCTTGCCTTTGTTGCAGAAAAACCAAAAAACCAGAGGTGGAAACTGGTCGGCCGACAAGATTTTCTGGCAGGCCGACCACCCTCTTTGGTCTCCACCACAAAGGGTGGTCGGCAGGTGGTCTCCCATGCTAATAACTGGTCGGTGGCCTTCCCAAGGTGGAGTTTCAGCCTTCTAGAGCTTTGTGCAAGTTTTTAAGATCAATTGCAAACAAGGGTGAAGCGAGGCATCGCGATGGAATTTACCGACAAGGCGACTCGAGCATGCATGCATACACCTTTCATCATTTAGAATAGAGCTAAGGCAGTCCATTACTTGTAGTATTGCATGCTAGTTTATTCGCTTTCCTAGTTAATTTGTTAATTAATTAGGGTTTTGTAATATTTAATTAGCTAGAATAGTTAATTATTTATTCAGATTGTATTATTTATTAGGACCCTCCGAGAGAGGGCAATATTGTAATAAGCGTGTGTGTGTGTGATGTATGTCTTCCAACCCCACGTCTTTCTCCCTTTTATTTACCAGCTTTTGATGGTTAGTTCAGGGCATGTTTCAATTAGCATACTTATGCTAGCGTGTTTGCATTCATTCATCTATTTTGCATGTACCGGGCTCGGCGCATCATACTAACTGCATCGTATTTCAATTCCAAGTTGAATACGTGTATCAATTGTTGCATTTCACATGCCATTTTTAGAATAGCCAAGCCTATTGTAGTTGCATTCCTACATGTGTTGCATTAGGCATTTCAGCATAGTTAGGATCATGCATGGATTTCTAACATAGCTTTTGTTTTGGCTTAGAGTACTCGGTAAGTATTTATGCTTTAGCATCCTTGCATGTGTGTGAGTGACTGCCATGATAGCATGCTTACCATGAGGCTATGTGCTTATGTGATATACCTGCCTGAATACCTGTGGGTGAAAGTTGGATTATCTGAATTGGAATAATGCATTGACTGTGAGTTTTAAGCCCACTTGAGAGTGGCAAATCATCTTGTTTTCTAAGCCCACCTGAGGGTGGCAAATCCACGTCTTAGCCTACTTGCGGGTAGCACCATCAAACCATTTTCAAAATAAACAAACATGAGATGTGTTGTTCCAATTCAGGCGATCCAGTCTATACTTGTATGCTGTGCGCATCACGTAGTAAATCTAGGCTAATAACCGGAATAAGAATGCATAATGTTTTCAAAACTCGATATCATGGTTAGTAGAGGCCGATCTTTGATCGGGCGAGTGGGGGTGCTCACGAAGTGACCATCCCCAATCATACCCAAGTTCCCGAGCCGAGGCAACTTTGGTGATGACGGACACGTGGACTTTGGCACGAGTCAGGGTTTCCTAAATTCCTCCAAAATAAAATATTTAGGTGGCGACTCTGTATCTGGCAAAGCAGTCCATGTTTGGCACTTCTTTCTACAAATCTGTTTTCCAAAACGATTTGCCAGATTTGGACTCTTTGATGATTCATCGGTCTTGCATTGCACTCTGCGAGATTAGATACAGGATCGTGACTTTTGAGTCCGAACTGTAGTGAGCCCAAACGAACAAAACGGGATTTCCCTCCTAGGACGCTCGGGGACGTCTACAGTATAGAGCAGATTTTCTCCACCATGCTAGTGTGCAATAACATCGTGCATAATATATCTTTGAACATAATCTTATACTGCCACATGACTGCCCAAATAATTTTCAACTGTGAAAGTCCCCCTTGTGTCTTGTTACTGTCTTCCAGAATTGAAAAATTGCCCTGTTGAAATAGCATTCCAAGATTTCTGATCTGTCAATAGCTTCCCTTGTGAGACAATCTAAGGACCACTAGTGCTTTCATTAAACCATTTGATGATAATCCCGGACTGTCACTTTTGGCCAACGACTGTTGAAATATTTGTATAATTGTATAAGATTATTGAGGCTTTGTTAGGGGTCTCCAAACTCTACTTTTCCTAAATTTCCAAGGTTAAGTGGTTTTGGAAAAAGGTGAATATATGTTTTCTTTCTAAATTCTTGTCATTCCTCTAATAGCTATTTTGGCTCAGATTTCTTGTTATAGAAGCATTAAGTTTTCATTTGGTATATTCTTTTCTACGAAGATGAAGTAGTAACAAAGAAACAATTAATCATCCGAAAAGTTAAATATTGTGAAGCATGTTAGGGTATGTGAATACAATTTGACAAGGGATAATAGAACAATTATAACAACATGAAAATATGATTCTCTCATTATTTGTTAAATATAGTGGGTCCAAAACATATGCATAATTTTTATTACATGAATACATATAGGAAGTAAAACAAAGCTCAGTTCAATAAAAATTGTTTGAGATCAATTTCAAAAATCAACAAGTCAAGTTAAATTTTCCAAGTCAAATTTCAACAACTTACTACCTAGCTCGACTCATTTGCAGTTAACTGACAATTACTAGAGATACCACCACCATTAAGATCATGAAATGATTCCTCTTATGCTATTTTTCTATGAAAAATAGTCTCTCTCTCTCTCTCTCTCTCTCTCTCTCTCTTATCGACATAGTAATTAAATTATTCATACTCTCCTGCCATTTTTCTTCCTATAAAAATACCTTTCTCCCAACAACAAGAATTAGACTATTAAGGGGTCTGAAATTATAGCAAAAAATGGCCTGAGAACCGAGAGCTTTTGCTACAAAGACTACAACAATAGAAGGGTGTTCTTGAGAAGCTATCCTCTTCAATGGGGAGGCAAAAATGAAGAAATGTAAAGGAGGTGATGCATAGAAGCCCATAAAGAAGCTAATTGTATCAATTTTCCACCGGGGAAAAGGAATGGTTCTGGTCTTGACAAGATTCAAGCACAAGATCAAATTTTACATTATTACTTGTCTTCTTATTGGCTTTAAACCTCCACCTGCCTTAATTTCAACTTAAGACCTTTGTTCATCTGCTTCGACTCGTCTACAACTTACAGTTTTTAACTTGATGTACATCTATAGACTATATATTCATGAGCATATACTACTCTATGGCTACCTCTCCTACCATCAAAGCAAAATGAGTATTGATTGAATAGCTAAAACGATTCTATCATACTGGCTTATTGTACCCTTAATAAAACAAGCTTTTTTTGAAGAAAAAACAATTTCAAGTAAGGCTCATATCGGATTCGTCATCAATGGTTCAGGGAATCAGGCACATTAGCCCTGAAATATTTTCTAAGAAAGTGGAGGAAAATGCATGACATAGTAAAACAAAGTAAACATGTTCACAAAGTACAATTCACATGACTCATAAAGTGTCAACAGAATAAATAAAGTGACTGCATCCATAAGTGTCATATTTCCTATCAAGGCATTTATCTACTAAAATATATCTTTCCATACACCTTGGTGTGTAGGTGGAGATTTTAATGAAATTAGATCTGTGGGTGATAGAGTGGGATGCTCAAGAAGGGAAAGGGGTATGAACGACTTCAATGAATTCATAGATAGATGCGAGCTGACTGAGTTACAAATGCTGGGGAGGAAATTTACCTGGTGTAACGCATTTTATGGAAATAAATGAAGCAAAATAAATAGATTTCTGCTTAGCCCCGAGTGGATTGAAAGATTCAAGCTTAATCTTTTGGGATTACCTAGACTCATGTCTGATCATTGTCCTCTACTTTTATTGGAAGATGTAAGGGACTGGGGGCCTAAACCTTTTAAATTCTCAAATGCCTGGTTGTTACATCCTAGTTTTGCTTCCCATCTTGCATCAGTATGGAAAGAGACTCAAATAAAGGGCAGAGCAGGGGCAATATTGCAAAGGAAATTACATGTATTAAAGTCAGCACTAAAACAGTGGAGCAAAGAGGTATATGGAAATGTGCCAGAAAAACTGAAAGTAGTTGAGAGTGAGTTACACTCCCTGGATGTAGTGGCTGAAGATAGACTGTTGGTGGAAGCATAGCTGCAGTTAAAAAGAGAGATTAGAAGTGAAATGTGGAGGCTTAACAGAATGTTGGAATGTTGGAATGGTCATGGCTGCAAAAGTCTAGACTAGAATGGAACCTAAAAAGGGACAGGAACACTAGATTTTTTCATGTGATAGCTAGCAGTAGATAGAATGCTCTGAACTCTATTTTAGTTGATGAGCGAGTGGTAGAGGATCCAAAGCATGTGAAGCATGAGGTTTAGGCCCACTTTAACAGGCATTTTTCAGAAGAATGTAGGAGTAGACCTATAATAACTGGTGATTTCAAGAATGTTAGATGCAGTAATTTTTTTCAGCAATTGGAAGTAGAGTTTTCGGAGGAGGAGACATGGGCAGCAGTAAAAGAGTGTGATAGGAATAAAGCACCAGGTCTAGATGGGTTTAACTTAATGTGCTTTCAAAAGAACTGGAAGGTGTTTAAAGAAGAGGTGATGTCTTTTATGGAGTTTCACATTTTGGGTCATTTGTCACATGGGATGAATAGCTCTTTTATCACATTAATACCCAAGAAGGTCAACGCTGGTCATCTAAGTGACTATAGGCCTATAAGCCTGATTAGGTCAATGTACAAGATTTTGTCTAAAGTTCTTGTAAGTAGACTTAAATCAGTTATGTCAACGCTGGTCAGCTAAGGATTTTGCTTCTTTACTTAGTTATAAGATTCGAAGTTTACCTTTCAAATTCCTTGGTCTCCCTTTGGGTACTTCACCAAGCAGAAAGAAGTCTTCGAAAGCTGTTATAGATAAGGTCAAACTCAGGCTTGCTGGCTGGAAAAAGAGGCTCCTCTCTTTTGCTGGCAGATTGACTCTAATCAAATTAGTGCTGTCTAGCTTGCCTATATATTATTTATCACTCTTTAAGTTGCCAGAAGGAGTTGCTAAGGAAATAGATAAAACACAAGCAGCCTTCTTGTGGGGAGGCACAGACTTGAAGAGAAAAATCCACTTAGTGCAATGGAACGAGGTGACCAAGAGCATCAATCAAGGTGGGTTAGGAATTAGGCGAATCAGAGAGGTTAATGCTTGCTTATTACTGAAGTGGTGGTGGAGATTTGCCAATGAAGAGGAGGCACTATGGAAGAAGGTGGTGTGTAGTAAATATAATATTGCTGTTGATGCTTGGTTTCCAAATCAATCTAATGGCACTAGATGGTCAAAGCTATGGGGTGATATTTTAGCAGTGGCAGAGAAAAGAATCAATCTTCTTTAATTTTTTGTTAACAATTTTCAAATTAAAGGAGGAGATGGGAATAGCGTGAGATTTTGGCATGATAAATGGTGATGTGGAATTTGTCTTAAGGAGGCTTTCCCTAGACTCTACTCCCTTTCCATTGTTAAGTATGGTTCTCTCAAGTTTTTTGTTGATAAAAAAGGTTGCTCTGAGTTGTGGGATCTCAGTTTTAGACGAACTTTGTTTCTGTGGAAGGGTGAGGAGGTATCTAGACTCACTGATGTGTTAAGAGCAGCTCCTGCTTTATGTTTGGGTGAAAAAGATAAACCATTGTGGCTAGCATGCCAAACTGGTCAGTCCTTTGTTGCATCTCTTTACAGGCATACTGAATTGGGATTTGGTGTTAGTGTGAGGTCTAGTAGATTGGTGTGGATTAATTATCTTCCACCCAAACTTCAATTTTTTGGGTGGTTAGCTTGAAAACATAAAATTAAAACGTCCGTCTTTCTTCAAAGGATTGGAGTTCTAGGTGAGGAAGCATTCACTGTCTGCGTTTTTTGTAAATCTGAGGCTGAATCTGCTGCTCATGTATTTATTTATTGTCCCCTGGTTTGTAAGGTTTGGACTGGCCTATGGCAGTGGTGGGGATCGATTTGGGTGGTGCCTGGTTCAGTTGAGTGCTTGTTGTATTTGTGGGATGGTTCTTGCTTCATGAAAGCTGAAAGAAGGATTTGGAAAGCTATACCTTTAGTTGCGCTTCGGTCCATTTGGAAACATCGGAATGATTGTGTGTTTAAAAATGTTCAGCTAGATATGGAGGAGCTGCAGGAGTTAATTATTATCCGTCTAGCGATTTGGTTGAAGGCCTATTCGAAGCACTATCAGTTTTATATTAGTGACTTCCTGCATAACATTTGGCAGATCAGAGTTTGTTTAATAGGCAGGCTTTGTTGAGGTATTCAGTGTTTCTAGTTAGATTTAGGTGCAACAGCAACCAAGTTCTTTTGTAAATGCACTGGGCTTGACTCTGTTTCCTCCTGCCTGTGCAACAGCAGTGGTTTTGCTTCTTCTGGTTCATATCAGCTCTGTTTGGTAATTGGGTTTTCTGAACAGGTTTTGCTCCATTTGCTCCATTCTGTTTGTTCTGTTTCTGAACCGGGCTGTTGTTGTGAAGTTTCTACATCTTGTGCTCTCTCGTGGTTTTGCTGTTTGGGAAGCAAGTTCCCAAATTTTTTTCTCATTTTTTCCACTAAAAGACGAAAGTTTTGCAAAATAAAAAAAAACACATCCAAACAAAATATCACATCCAACCCCATAATCATTTCACTTTTTCTCTCATAAACATCACATCCAACCACATAAAAACCCAACTATCTTCCCAAGCACCAAAAATTTTTTATCTCATAAAAACCTACATCTAATAAAATCTACATAAAAACTCACTTCCCAAACACCATCAGAGTGGTTCTGCTGCTAGGTTGCTACGCTGCTGGTCTGTTTGGTGCTTGGCTTGAAGTTAGCTTGCTGTTACACTATCTTGTTCTTGCTGGTTTGGAGTCCATTTTTAAGAGTCCATTTTTGTGCATTTTTCTGAAGTTGGGTTTTTGAGTTTCTTTCTTTTTGTTTCCCTCAGATTCTGGTTTCTCTTCGTTGGTCTCTCACCAACTAGGAGGTTGGAGCTTTTTAGCTCTAAGCTCCTCTTTATTGATGTAATTTTCATACTTTGTATGTGTTTATCATCAATAAAGCCTTTTCTTTTGCAGATGAAAAAAAAAGATATACTAACAAGACAAATGCTTCTATAATTTGTAATTTTCTTTCCATGGGAATGTTGCGCAATGGGTAATTCCCACAAGACCAGCAATATGATTGTAGAAAAACAAAGCCTACCTATTCTAGCTTCCTCCCAAATGAAACCTCAGAACCTACAAGATGCATGTCTCATTAGAATGCAAATCAATTCACTTACTATCAAAATCAAAATCACATAATGAAGCTTTAAAAAGCAAAGATAGAAAGGAAAAAAATCATAGCATATGAGCATAATATGACTAACTCCTATTGTCAGCACTTCTACAAATGAAATCTTACACCACTGTCGTTGATAACCTCATTTATAAAATTGATCAACTCCAAACATATATATAACAGATAGTTGGAAGAGAGTTAAATACTGTGCCCTTCAAAAGACCAGGGAAACCCAATTTTATACAAGATAATCAAACATCAAAATAGAAGAGCACTTTACGTAGTTTTTTGCTGAAGAAGTGCTAGAAATTTTATCTTCAAATAAGTGCAGGAACAAATCCCTTACATATATATATATATATATATATATGTATATCAGAGCATTTTAAAATGACAAAAGATTAGAAATCAATTCCTCAAATTATCATTGACAATTGCATTACCATATTTGAATGCCCGTGAATTGTTTTTTTTTTTCTTTTTCTTTTTTTTTTTTGTTTTTTTTTTGTTTGTTTGTTTTGTTTTCCTTCTTTTTCCCTCCAAACTACCAAAAAATAAAAAAAAATAAAATTATTGCAATAAATTTAAAAGAGGCAAAATGTGAATAATTAAAAAATAAGGAGGTAGGGCATAGGCTGAGGTAGGTACTGTTAAAAATAAAAATAAAAATAAAAAACTATTATTTGGTTTTCTCTTATTTTTTAAAAACTAATTTTTTTCGGATTTTTTTTTGTTTTAATGAATTTTTTAAAATATTTTATGCAAATTTTACTTTTTAGATACACATAATTTAGATATAATATAATATTTGTGAACTTTTTTTTTAAAAAAAAATTACTAAATAACAAAAAATATGTAAAAATTTAGTACATTTTCATATTTTTGTGTTTTCATTGATTTTTTTAGGATGAAATACCTATAAATTCTAAATGTGATCTTGTGAATTGTTTAATCCTTCCTTTTTTCTTATGAATCCAAATGTCCTATTAAAGTGAAAATTACACAAAAGGGTAGTCACTTACATGTTTGAGTTTAATTTTCTTAGGATAAAAGTGCGTTTCTCTAAATGTAAAATTACATATTTGGGCAATTCACATTATAAAGGGTTTAAATTTTCCCTCCTAGAACAAATCCTACATTACGGGAAAAAAATGTAATACTCCAATAATATAACATTCTAATGTAACATCTAATGTAAAACACTAAAAAACTCCTTGATGCATTTTTTTCCAAATGTAACAATGTAATTCTCAAAAAAAAAAAAAAAAAAACTCATTAGTGTACTTTTTCCAAACGTAACACTCTAAAAAAAAAAAAAAAACTCCTTAGTGTACTTTTTTTCAAACGTAACATTTTAATCAATTTAATCCCAAACGTAACACTCCAATGTTGTAATGCCCCCAAAATATAATACAACAATCCATTTCATAAGATCTATGGACATAATAAAATGATCTACTTCATTCATCAGAGTTTCTATTACAAAAATGGAATTACATGCATTTTACATTCATTTTGAACCTACAGCATATAGTTCAAATTAACGATAACAAAATAAATGCCCTATAGGCTTACATCTTTCCAAGATATCACTTGGTTATAACAAAAGAAAGAGTCCTAAGCTCTATACAAGTTAGGCCCTTGGCTTCAATAAACATTTAAGCACAAATATAACAAAAATGGAGCCTTCAGCTCTGAATCCTCCCAAGCTATGTCCTTGGAGGTGGTATGTCACCAGTACCTGAAAGTGTTTTCCCAAGTAGGATAAGCCAAAGACCAGTAAAGATAAACTAACACAGTATATGAGGTTTAACTAAGATATAAGTGTCAAATATGTTTCATAATCATGATCAACTTACATTCTTTCCCTAACCATTCAATATAGATGACCATATCTAAAACCATTTCCATTCATTCAGTTCAGGTTAATCCATTAACCAAGTTCATTATTATCTAATCAACCAAAATGAGATTACTACTCAATGCTTCACAATTCAATACATTCAGCACTCCAATACTTCTATTTTGCCATTTTACGGAACTCCCATCTGAGGGAATTGGCACCCATATATATACAAGATTTCGGGACTTTCACCCTAGACACTCCGGCCAACTTAATTTTAAATGGAGTCCATCCCCTATCGCCTCCCAAACAGTGGAGTACATCCCCTTTCTTCTCCCAAACAATTATACATATACAATGTATTAAAATATCATCATATACAATAACCATCCACAATACATATTCAATGTCTTAATCATATCGTCATATTCAATGACATAATTTAAATGATAGGTTTCAATTTACCTAATCCTCATGCAATTTCTATAACAATCATTGCTATCCTCCACTGATAGTCCAAAATAGATATTTCTAGACAGACACACAACTTTTAAACAGATAATTTATCAAATTTCCATAGGTGAGTGATTTAACAAATCCAACTACACCATTCATTCACATATCCTTTTAATTTCACATTTCCCATATCAATTTCATTATTTATACAATTTGGTTATCCAAATCAAATTAGGGCAAATTTCTACCTTTTTCAAATATCAACCCAAAGGCTAAATTTCACCATTTTAGCGCTAGAGAATCTCATATACAAGCCCCATAGTCATTTTGTAAAAACAACATGGAAAACCCCTCTTTCAATTTTGAATTCAAACGCTAACTTTACTCAAACCCTCCAAAATCCCACCATTTATACAAAGCAACAAATACCTAGGTTAAAAACCATATTAAGGTGTAGAATGTCCCTACCTCAAAAAGAGAATGTGAGCCAAGCGAGGATGGAATTTCAAAAGTGACGAAACCAACTTCTACTCGGATGAAAATAGAGATCTTGAGAAGCTCCACCTTTTTGTCAAAGGGAGTAGGGTGAGAAGATCAAAGGATCTAGGCCAAAATGTAGAGACAGAAAGAGTGTGTGTTTTAGAGAGAGAGGCTCTCAACATTAGGGTTTCGGCTGAAAAGAAATGAAAAAGTGATGTAAAAAGTGCTTTTCATGATCTGATATATGCGTAGTCCGCTCGAGTGGAGAGTTTGACGCTCGAGCATCAGACACAAACTTATGTTTTGCTCAAGCGCAAGTAAGGAGCCGCTCGAGAATGGAACACACGCCTCTAGTATTTTTTTTGCAAATGATAGACCAGTCGCTCGAACTCAAAAAAAGACGCTCGAGCACCAACCCGATCGAGGGTAAGAAACGCCGCTCGAGCGTAAAAGACACTCCTCCAGTACTTTTGCAAACGTACAAAGTATTGAGAGTTTGCAACTCCTGCTCGAGCGCAAGATAGTCCGCTTGAGCGGAGGACCAAAATTTACATATTCTGCTTAAGCGGAAGACCAAAAATCTGGGTAACACAAAGTTTGAAAACTAAGTAGCCCACCTATTCCAATACACCGACATTACAACAAAAAAAGTCTTTTGTGATGAAAACACATGATGAAAAAAAAAAAATTTGTCTCCAAATATACATGTTTTAGAGATAAAAGTAAGATTTCATCTCCAATTGTAGTATTTTTAGAGAGAAAAACCAAATTTTGTCACCAAATTCTTAAAATCAATAAAACAATAGGTGACGAAAATTTTATTAGTCTCTATATTTTATTTTTCGTCGCAAGAAAAATTCCTGCCCTTGGAAAATTTCGCAGGATATTTGGCGCCATTTTAGAGACGACAATTTGCATCACCATTGTACAAAATTTTTCGTGAGGAAATAATTTTGTATCCTATAGTTTTATTTTGTAAAACGACGTAGTTACATGCTATAAATGAGAAGCCCTCTTTGTTTGCCCAAATCAGTTCCTATTTTGCAAAGCCCTCTTTTGGTTAGACATGAGTACCTATTTAAATGGATTTTTCTACCATCATTGCCACCACTCCAACACCACCACCATTTTTGCCACCACGGATCCATTACCACTGCCGCTACTACTACCACCACTCCACCACCACCTCTCATCCACTTCCATCGCCATAACAGCTACTACACCACACCGCCACTACCGTTGTCACTCTACCACTACTATCACTACTACCACCACCTATCTTCCACCACCTCCATCACCACTCTACCACTGTCGCCACTAACTCTTTTCCATCACCACTGCCATCACTGCCACCGCTGCCACTTTACCACCACCACCACCATCACCTTTACAACACCACCGCTACTACTTCACCACTACCATTACCACTACTGCTGCTACTCCACCACTGCATCACCACCACTACCACCATCAGCTCTCCATTACTTCCACCAACATCACCACCACCACTACCCCAACACTACCATTACCACCGCCGCTGTTACCATTTTTCTTCCACCACCACTAACTTACTTTACCACTACCATTGCTGCCACTCCACTTCTACCGCCGCCGGTCCACTACCACCACTACTCCTCCACCACCACCACTAGTACTTCACCTCCACCAAACCCATATAAGTCCCTTTATTAAATAGGTGAGTTTGAATCAATTTTGTTTGGTTTCAGCTTTCAAAAACTATTTTTCAAGTTTCAATCCTTATTTTTTAATTTTTAGTGAATTTTTTAATATTTTAATTATTTTTTTAATTGATGAAAATATTAAAAATTTAAATTACTAATTTTTTTTACTCGGGGTATATTGATTATTGGTCACTAAAAAAAAATTTAGTCGCTTAGTCGCCAAAAAATGAGTTTTGGCAACTAAAATTATTTAGTCGTCGAATGAAAAATAAAAATTTACTTATTATCTTTGGCAATCAAAAGCTTGGTCGTCAAAAATTTATTTTCAACTATTAAAAGAATTTATAATTGCCCAAAAATGAGTTTTGGCGACTAAATAACGAAAAACAATTTTATTTTTTTTTATCATCAAAAATTTATTTTCAGTTATTAAAAAAATTTTAATTGCCAAAAAACTAAAATATTTAGAGAGAGATATTTTCAATTTTGGAGGAATTCATAAAAGCGTTTGACCCTTTCTTCTCCTTTTATATCTCTATTTTCTCAACCTCTCTCTCTCTCTCTCTCTCTCTCTCTCTCTCCATTAGGGTTTCGTTCTACTTCTCAATGGAAAATCTAGAGGAATCGAGCCCTCTTACTCCAAGGCACTCAGCGCAGACGATGATGAGAAGAGAGCCACCAAGCCAATCGCAGCTCCTCCTCCTCCTCCTCTACCTACTACGGCGGCGGAAAAGCATTCTCCGCCGGCATCTTCCGACAACCCCTATTGGACGGCCGACGGATTGTCGCTAGGGCACGGTAGCGTTATGGTCGAACCCCTGCGTCGAGCTCAGTAGGACTCCAACCTCTTCGATTGTCTCGGTCGCAACAATGAGTTCTGCAGCAGCGATCTTGAAGTTTGTGAGTTAAAATTTAAAGTTTTGTGAGTTTGAAGCTCAATGT
Source organism: Camellia sinensis (assembly GCF_055761805.1). Taxonomy (NCBI): domain Eukaryota; kingdom Viridiplantae; phylum Streptophyta; class Magnoliopsida; order Ericales; family Theaceae; genus Camellia; species Camellia sinensis. The sequence continues at coordinate 64,569,217 of NC_138968.1, read as the reverse complement.
TAATGGGTTGTCCTATTTAATTTTCCCAATTTGATCGCTAATTGTTACTTTGTGTAAACTTTTGAGTCAGAATCCATACTATAATATAACCTGTCTGTCCTTAAAGTAAACTTTTCCTTGAACTAAGTTTCCTTTTGAGTCAGAATCCATACTATAATATAACCTGTGGAAAGAATAATTAAATTTCAGAAATCTGACCATCCTATCTAGCCAAGTGGCATTTGCTTGGTGCAATGCCAAAAGCTTGAGGCAGAAAGGTATCACGGGAAATTTTGAGAGTGGGGAAAGTTTAGATTCAGATGGACAAGCTTCTTGGTTAGTATATTATGTTTCTATGTTAATTTAGTAGAAACTTTCTTCTTCAACTAGGGTAGAACAAAAAACTACTTTGACATTTAGGCACGAAAGGTCCAGGGAAAATAGTGAAATATACATGTAAAGGCCAGGGAAACATCATAAATACCTTGAGACGGCGCAACATAAGTTGTGCAAACTTACGGAACAAGCATGTGGCTCCCGATTTGAAAACTGCTTTCAAATTTGCACTATTTCAATGCTTAGGCACGAAAATAAGTCTTGGGGAGGGGGAAAGCTTCAAATAGGCACAAAAAGGCTCAGGAAACATCATGAACATCTCGAGAGAGACCAATGTAAATTGTGAAAACTTATCGAGCATGCACGAGACTCCCGAAAATGTACAATTGTATTCCAAACTTATAGTAACCAATGTAAGTTGTGAAAACTTACGGAATTAGCACGGGACTCCCGGTTTGAAAACTAAGTAGAAAAATACACTTTTTTAACACTTAGGCTTGAGAATAGGCCATCGGGGGGCCAAAATCGGAAAACAACCACGAGAGGGCTCGGGGAATACCTTGAACATCTCGGGAGGGACCAATGTAAATTGTGGAAACTTACGGAACTAGAACAAGACTCTTGATTTGAAAACTAAGTCGAAAAATGCATTTTTTTCCAACACTTAGGCTTAAAAATAGGCCATTGGGGTCCAAAATCATGAAACTGCCACGAGAAGGCCCTGTAAACACCCCAAACACCTCGGGAGGAACCAATGTAAGTTGTGGAAACTTATGAAACTAGCACAGGACTCTTGATTTGAAAACTAAGTCGAAAAATGCACTTTTCAAAAAATGTTAAATTGTATATTTTATTGATAAGATAGTAATTGTCTTCCTCTTTTTGTTTTGTTTTGTTTTGTTGCAGATTGGAGATTAGAGATGGATGTGTTTGGTAATCTGGAGAGCAGGAGCTTGTTCATTTTGTGTTTTTGTTAATATTACCTTACATGTATTTTGATTGCGTTGTAAAGTTTATATTTTTTGTATATATTAGGAGATATGTTTGATAATCTGCACTTAATATTATATTTTTGTGGATATTAGGAGACGTGTTTTGTAATCCACAGTTGATATTGTATTTTTGTGAAAATTATGAGACATATTTTGACTGTGGTATTTATGAAAATGAATAGGTTTTTGTATTGATCTGTAATAGATATTTTATTAAATATGTTATTAAAATGTGCAGGGAATTTTTAATGAAAAAAATTTAAAATTTAAAATATTTCACTCATTTTTTAAAATGTTAATTATTATTAGCGACGAAATAAAAAACTGTCGCTATTAGTTTTCAAATAACTTTTCTTGGCTAATAATTTTGTCGCATTTGCTAAATATTTCGTCACTAACTTGAAATATTTGGCGACAAAATTGTTTTTGTCATTGAAGAATTTTGTTTTGTGCTCATTTTAGTGATGAATTTTTTTGTCACCTTAATCTATATCATTGGTGAGCATAAATTTCGTCATGAAAATTTCTATCTTAATATTTTGTCGCCAAAACAATTAAAAATAAAATATTATTTAATTATAGTGACGAAATGGATGTTATAGAAGACGAAAAATTCAACATTTAGAGACGAAAAATTTCGTCATAAAAAATGAAGAATAAGCGACGAAATAATTTTTCGTCACCAGGTACTTTCTGCGACGACAAATAAACGACGAACATCGTGACATAATTTTTTCGTCACATATCACTTTGGTGACGAAAATTTGATATTTGGAAACAAAATCAATCCGTCACCAAAGGCTTTTTTTGTTGTAGTGCCACAACCACCCAGAGACCAATTTCAAAGGTATACAAGGGAAGAAGGAGATGCACAACAATACAAAGGCACAAAACCCGAGTCCGGAACATTACAAGAGTTGGGTCAGAACTGGAATTGCTATAACCTCCCCCCCTTAAAGAATTTTGTCTCTGAAATTTACAAATAGTTTCAAAATCAAGTATAGCTAATTCCCAGAATGATTACAAATCAATACTCAATGCCATGACCCATCTACCGGTCATTTATTTTCACCGACTCGATAGACAAGCCCCAAATTACAATGAAATTTATAATTTCTTCCAAACATCTACAATGTTTAATCAAATCCAAAATTTTCAAGAGATTTAAACAGTATACACAATGCTTCCAAAGTGATAAAACACCCATTAATATTTCATATGCTCAAGACATATACAATGCTTGCATAGAATTTATGTTTCCAAAATATCCATAACATATACAATGTTCATACACTTTTCATTATCATGATCGAAATCTCAATCCAAAATTAAATATTAACAAACAAGTCCGGATATTTCTCTCGGACTTCCAACTCACGTTCCCAAGTCGCTTCCTCAACTCCACGATGTTTCCACAAAACTTTGACCAAGGGAATTATCTTGCCTCGCAAGACTTGGTCCCGTCTATCCAAGACTCTCACCGGTCTTTCCTCATACGAGGCATCCTCATCTACCTCTAAGTTGGTCCAATCCAACACGTGCATTCGGCTCGTACTTCCGAAGCATACTAACACGAAATACGTCATGCACCCCGGAAAGTTGTGGCGGCAACGCCAAATGATAGGCAACCTCCCCAATCCACTCAAGGATCTCAAAAGGGCTAATAAACCGAGAGGATAAGTTTCCATTCTTCCCAAATCTAATCAAACCCGGCCTAGGTGATATTCTCAAGAGGACATGATCACCCACATCAAAGGACAAAGGTCTTCTCCTATGGTCGGCATAACCCTTCTGGCGACTCTGGGCTGTAGCCAATCTCTTATGGATAAGTGTCACTTTCTCAGTCGTTTCCCGAACTAACTCTGGACCCAACAAAGGTGCATCACCCACCTTGGCCCAACACACTGGAGATCTACAAGGTTGGTTCTACAAGGCCTCAAATGGTGCCATGCCAATACTCAATTAGAAACTGTTATTGTAGGAAAACTCCACCAAGGAAAGTGCCTCTCCCAAGACCCCTTGAAATCAACCACACAACCTCGAAGCATATCCTTAAGGATCTAAATAGTACGTTCGGACTGCCCGTCAGTCTGAGGATGATACGCGGTGCTAAAGGTCAATCTAGTGCCGAAGGCACTCTGCAAGCTCTGCCACAACCGAGCTGTGAAATACGGAACTCTATCCGAAACAATCTTCACAGGCACCTCGTACAACCTCACTATGTCCCTAATATATAAGTTGGCAAGATAGTCTACCGAATCACTCATGCGCATAGGAATAAAATGCGCTGATTTGGTCAATCGGTCAACTACCACCAAAATGGCATCACTACCCCGTTGAGTCCTTGGAAGGCCAACAACAAAATCCATCGTGACATGCTCCCATTTCCACTCGGCTCTAGGCAAGGGTTGCAACAAACCCACTGGTCTCTAATGTTCGGCCTTTACTTGCTGACAAGTGAGGCACTTCGACACGCACATGGCTACATCCTTCTTCATACCCCTCCATCAAAGCCGATGACTCAGATCGTGATACATCTTTGTGCTTCCCGGATGCATTGCAAGGCGTGAATGGTAAAACTCTCGGAGTACATCCTCTCGGCAAGACTCCAGTACAAACAAACGATCACGGTATCTCACACACTGATCGGGATACAAAGTCAAGCCCTTCTCTACCTTTCCACTGGAGATCTTCTCCCGGAGAGATTCTACCTCAAGGTCACCCCTCTGTGCTTCTAACACTCAGTTCACAAGTGTAGGTTGTGCAACTACTGAAAACAAGGCCGTAGACTCAACAGACTCGCCCAGGTGTAAGTCAAACTTCCCAAGAGCACCCAACATCTCCCATTCCTAAATGGCAATACAAGCCACACTACTAATTGATTTCTTACTCAAAGCATCGGCCACGACATTGGCCTTCTCGGGATGGTAATGCAACTCAAAATCATAATCCTCTATGAACTCCATCTACCTCCTCTGTCTCAGATTCAAGTCTTTCTGTGTAAACAGATACTTCAGACTCTTGTGATCGGAAAATACCTCAAATCTCTCACTATACAGACAATGCCTTCAAATCTTTAAGGCAAATATCACTGCTGCCAACTCTAATTCGTGAGTAGGGTAGTTCCTCTCGTGAGTTTTCAACTGCCGTGAGCCATAAGCTACTACTTTCCCCCCTTGCATCAATACACAACCCAAACCTTCCCCGTGAGACATCACAATACACTGAATAACCCAAGCCCTCTCTGGAATAATCAAGACTGGAGTGGTGGTAAGTCTAACCTTAAATTATTGGAATGACTTTTTACAAGTCTCACTCCACACAAAGTTAACTCCCTTCCTCGTCAACTTAGTCAAAGGTGAGGCTAATCTCGAGAAGTCTTTCACAAAGCTCCGATAGTACCCGGCCAACTCCAGAAAACTACGGATCTCAAAGGCATTCTTAGGTTATGTCCAATCTTGCACTGCCTCTATTTTGGATGAATCTACAGTCACCCCTTTCTCGGATAACACATGGCCTAAGAACTTAACTGTTTTCAGCCAAAACTCGCATTTCCCAAACTTAGCATATAGCTTGTGGGCTCTAAGTAATTCAAACACTACTCACAAGTGCTCCTTGTGTTCCTTCTCAGAAGGTGAGTAAATCAAGATATCGTCCAGGAAGACGACCGCAAAACGATATAAGAACTCTCGAAAGATTCGATTCATCAAGTCCATAAACACAGCTAGGGCATTGGTTAGCCCAAAAGACATCACAAGGAACTTATAGTGGCCATACCGCGTACGGAATGCCGTCTTCAGGATATCCTCCTCCCTTACCCTCAACTGATAATAACCTGATCTTAGGTCTATCTTAGAGAAGCAACTAGACCCTATCAATTTATCAAATAGGTCATCTATATGTGGCAGTGGATACTTGTTCTTAATCGTAACCCGGTTCAACTTCCGGTAGTCAATACAAAGTCTCAAGGCTCCATTTTTCTTTTTAGCAAAGAGGGCTAGTGCTCTCCAAGGTGAAGTACTAGGGTGAATAAAACCCTTATCTAGTAATTCCTGGAGTTGAGTCTTCAACTCACTCAACTCAGCTGGTGCAAACCGATACGGTGCCATAGAAATTGGTGCCATGCCAAGCACTAAATCGATAGAGAGCTCTATCTCTTGGTGAGATGGTAAACTAGCAAGATCCTCGGGAAAGACATCTGAGTACTCACAAACCACTCTTGGCAACTCAATCCGGGCCTCATCACACTTACCACCTTGAAAGCTAGCAAGAAGACAACTAAGCTCACTTCGCCCACGCGGATCATATACCGGGGATAAGACTCTATCCACCTGGTCCCCCAAGAAATAAAAACAATCCCCACTTAAGGTACACACAGTAACCCTCTGATGGTAGCAATCTATAACAGCCTGGTATGACGATAACCAGTCCATACCCAAAATAACATCAAAACCAGTCATATCAAGCAAAACAAATGCAAATGGAAATTGATGACCGGTGACCTCTACGTCACAACCCCGACACCTTTGTTTCAAAATAACCTCTCTACCAATAGGTGACTCTACACAAATATGAGACGCTAACTGTGCCAACTCCAATCCCAAAACCGATGCAAATGCAAAAGAAATAAAAGAATGGGATGCACCCGTATCAATCAACACACTAGCAACTGAATTACAAAACAAGAAGGTACCTCTCACTACAGAAGGAGCAAGTACAAGAACTGGCACGGTAACAGCATACACGCGCCTAGTTGGCCTCTGATCAACCTGCTCACCCCTCGGAACATAAGACTGCTGCACTGACTGAGCAGAAGAGGCTCCCTAATTGGCCCTCGACGCTTGTGCTGATTGTGCAGGCTGGTGACTCTATGTCTGCCTTGAACTAGACGCACCAGGTGTGCCACCCAACTGTAGGCAAAACCCCTTCAAGTGCCCCGCTTGTCTACACTGATAACAAATGAGCGGCTGGTCTCTGCCCTGACCCTGGCCCTGAGAACGAGCCGAAAGTAAAGCTGCTTGCTGCCTTCTTCCCTTCTGCGGGCAAGTTGGAGACTTGTGGCCCAACTGACCACATTTGAAACATGTGATATCTCCTTGACCACCTCTCCCAGATCCAAACTCAGCACTGGAAAGGTAGACCTCGAATGCGCTCCCTGGGACTGCTGAGGATTAGAACCCCTCTGTCTCTTATTGTCCTCCTGGTTATCTTGACTCCTCCTGGAGCCCCTCATCCTCTTCTCCTTTGCATGCATAATAGTCTCAAGATAGGCTGCACCCTCCATAAGGCGCCCATAGTCTCTAATCATGGACCCAGCCACTCGAAACATGAGACCAACCCTCAATCTCTTCTCAAACTCCAAACACTGGCGCTCCTCAGTCGCCACCAACTCCGATGTGAACCTCGACAAACTAGTGAAGGTGGCCTCAAACTCAGCCACTGGTGTATTGAGCTGAACCAATTTGGAGAATTGATCTCTCAACTTCTCCCTTACTGTAGCAGGTAAATACTTGTCTTGAAAAACATCTACAAAGGCTTCCCAAGTCCCTCCAATGTGGCCCCACGCATACTTCCATCACTGACCTGCATCTCCCTTCAACTAGAAGGACGCCAAGGTCAATCTCAAACCTCCATCTTCGATGCCAAGCATCTCAAACGTCTTCGTCATCTGCTCTAGCTACTCATCAGCCTTTAGTGGCTCCTTGGGATCCTTCAAAAGCTCGTTCGGGTTCGACCAGGAGAACTCCCTTTTCAAAAAGGATGGCCCTACTTCAGTTACTTGGGCCTAGACTTGATTCTCAGCCCTGAGAATGTCCATGAATTCCCTCAAAGCTCCAACCATTTCGCGAGCTAAAGCACCCATGGCCTGTTGACCTACTGGCTTGGCCACATTGGCCTGACCAACTCTCTTCTCCTGCACCGAAATATCATCCGGTATAGGCACCTCATGCCACGTAGGCCTACCATGCCTACCACCACGACCACGTCCTAACATCCTAATAAAGGTAGCAATAAATATTAGCATATTTACAAATATGTCGAAACTAATTCACTCATGTCCTAATACGATGGACAACTGTAATTCACTCCACATAATCACATAAACACATACAAATTTCCTTCCTAGATAGTGACTATCCTGCGACGTTGCTAGAGTTCTAATTAGAAACAGCAGTGATCAAGTGCTCTTCTAATAGGACTTCCAAAAACCTGTAAACCCAGTCAACATCTTAGGAACTAAATCTCATACCCATATAATCACATAAGCATGTTACCATATGAGCATATAACATCCATACTTGAGTCTCTAACAAACGAGATGACTCCATTGTGGTATTGACCACTTCCCACGTACCCAAAGTATTCAAACCCGGTACGCTCTGATACCAAGTTGTAATGCCCCCAAAATATAATACAACAATCCATTTCATAGGATCTATGGACATAATAAAATGATCTACTTCATTCATCAGAGTTTCTATTACAAAAAGGGAATTACATGCATTTTACATTCATTCTGAACCTACAGCATGTAGTTCAAATTAACGATAACAAAATAAATGCCCTACGGGCTTACATCTTTCCAAGATATCACTTGGTTACAACAAAAGAAAGAGTCCTAAGCTCTATACAAGTTAAGCCCTTGGCTTGAATAAACATTTAAGCACAAATATAACAAAAATGAGGCCTTCAGCTCTGAATCCTCCCAAGCTATGTCCTTGGAGGTGGTATGTCACCAGTACCTGAAAGTGTTTTCCCAAGTAGGGTGAGCCAAAACCCAGTAGAAATAAACTAACACAATATATGAGGTTTAACTATGATATAACTGTCAAATAAATGTTTTATAATCATGATCACCTTACATTCTTTCCCTAACCATTCAATATAGATGATCATATCTCAATCCATTTCTATTCATTCAGTTCGGGTTAATCCATTAACCAAGTTCATTATTATCTAATCAACCAAAATGAGACTACAACTTAATAGTTCACAATTCAATACATTCATCACTCCAACACTTCTATTTTGCCATTTTAGGGAACTCTCATCCGAGGGAACCGACAACCATATATATACAAGATTTCAGGACTTTCACCCTGGACACTCCGGCCAACTTAATTTTAAATGGAGTCCTTCCCCTATCTCCTCCCAAACAGTGGAGTGCATCCCCTTTCTTCTCCTGAACAGTTATACATATACAATGTATTAAAATATCGTCATATACAATGACCATCCATAACACATATTCAATGTCTCAATCATACCGTCATATTCAATGACACAATTTAAATGATAGGTTTCAATTTACCTAATCCTCACGCAATTTCTACAACAATCATAGCTATTCTCCACTGATAGCCCAAAATGGATATTTCTAGACAGACACACAATCTTTTAAACAGTTAATTTATCAAATTTCCATAAGTGAGTGATTTAACAAATCCAACTACACCATTCATTCACATATCCTTCCAATTTCACATTTCTCATATCAATTTCATTATTTATACAATTTGGTTATCCAACTCAAATTAGGGCAAATTTCCCCAATTTTCAAATATCAACCCGAAGGCTAAATTTCACCATTTTAACACTAGAGAATCTTATACACAAGCCCCATAGTCATTTTGTAAAAACATCACGGAAAACCCCTCTTTCAATTTTGAATTCAAACTCTAACTTCACTCAAACCCTCCCAAATCCCACCATTTATACAAAACAACAAATACTTAGGTTAAAAACCATATTAAGGTGTAGAATGTCCCTACCTCAAAGAGAGAATGTGAGCCAAGCGAGAATGGAACTTCAAAAGTGACGAAACCAACTTTTACTGGGATGAAAATAGAGATCTTCAGAAGCTCCACCTTTTTATCAAAGGGAGTAGGGTGAGAAGATCAAAGGATCTAGGCCAAAATATAGAGAGAAAGAGAGTGTTTTAAAGAGAGAGGCTCTCAACTTTAGGGTTTTGGCTGAAAAGATATGAAAAAGTGATGTAAAAAGTGCTTTTCGCGATCTGATATACGCGCCGCTCGAGCGTCATACACAAACTTATGTTTTGCTCGAGCGCAAGAAAGGACCCGTTCGAGCATGGAATATACACCTCCAGTATTTTTTTGCAGATGACAAACCAGCCGCTCGAGCTCAAGAGAGGACGCTTGAGCGCCAACCCGCTCGAGTGTAAGAAACGCCACTCGAGCGTAAAAGACACTCCTCTAGTACTTTTGCAGACGTGCAAAGTACTGAGAGTTTGCAACTCCCGCTTGAGCGCAAGATAGTCCGCTCGAGCGGAGGACCAAAATTTACATATCCCGCTCGAGCGCAAGAATGACCGCTCGGGCGGAAGACCAAAAATCTGGGTAACACAAAGTTTGAAAACTAAGTAACCTACCTGTTCCAATGCACCCACAACCACCCAAAGACCAATTTCAAAGGTATACAAGGGAAGAAGGAGATGCACAACAATATAAAGGCACTAAACCCGTGTTCGAAACATTACAAGAGTCGGGTCAAAACCGGGATCGCTATAAATGTAACATACAAAAATACTAAAAAATTTCATAACATAATTTTTCTAAATGTAACACTCATAATTTGAAATTATACATTTCCTCAAAGCTTACTGAGGAATTCTTGTACTCCTTTTGGAATTGTTTGAAGAATCCCACATCCTTTTGCAATGGTTTGAAAAATCTCATATCCTTTTTTTGGAGTGTTACATTGGATTGTTATGTTTGAGAAAAGTACACCAAGGAGTTTTTCTTGTGTGTTATATTGGAATGCTACCCTAAGAAATTTTTTTAGAGTGTTATATTGGAGTGTTATGTTTAGAAAAAGTACACTAAAATTATTTTTTTTGAGTGTTATATTTGAATAGTTTGAAATTATACATTTGTCCAAAGTTTATTGAGTGATTTTTGTATTCCTTTTGAAATTTTTGAATAATCTCACATCATTTTGGAAAGTTTGAAAGATCAAATATTTCAAGTCATTTTTGTACTCTGTTGAAATGTTTTTCAAATAAAAAAGATTCCTATATAAAAATTGTCACGCCGCAAAAAAAATATGACAGACCCGTCTCATTTGTGGAAGTAGAATTAAAGCAACATGCTTTCATTCATCAGAGTTAATATGCAAAAGAGTGACACATGCGATATACATTCATAAATGTCCTATCTTGAATCTACAGCATGTGCTATAGGTAGTAATATGAAATGAAAGTTAAACAAATATTTATATGCCCTAAAGGCTTACATCTTTCTAGGGCTGTGCCTGGTTATAACAAAAGTTGATAAAAATCCAATATAAGTAAAGCCCTTGGCTTAAGTCAAAACGATAACATAATAAACAAAAGAAGCCTTTAGCTCAAATTTCTCCCAAGCTATTGTCTTGGTGGAGGTATGTCCCCAACACCTAAAAATGGTTTTCCCAAGTAAGGTGAGCCAAAGCCTAGTAGAGACAATCTAACACAATATATGAATCTTAATTTCCTTTTTTATCTCAGTTCATTTTATCTCAATTCATGAGTTATTTCCATTTATCACAAACAACCAAACTGAGGGTACAACTCAAAGGTTTTCAAACAATATAGTCATCACATAGACACTTCCATTTGCCATTTTACAGAAATTTCGTTCACGGGAATCGACACCCATGTATACACACTGTTTTTGGGACTTTCACCCTGGACGCATAGGCCAACTTAATTCAATGGAGTCCATCTCCTTTCTTCTCCTAAATATGGAGTATATCCTTTTTCTCCTCCCAAACATCATACATATACAATGTATTACACACAATCATATTCAATGACAATCAATAAGAGATTAGTTTTAATTCACCTAATCCTCATGCAATTTCTACAATATTCATGCATATCTTCCACCGATAGCCCAAAACAGATATTTTCTAAACAGATAATTTGTCCAAGTTCCATAGGTGTGAGATAATACATATCTAATTCCACCATTTATATAAACATCCATCCAATTTCATATTCCCAATACCAATTTCATTATTTATATAAAATAATTATTTAAGACATTTTAGGACAAAACCCTACCACTTTTTTCCCAATCTCACTCCAAATACCAAAACCAACCATTTTAACACGACACAAACTCATATCTACTCACATAACCATTTTCAATACGTTAATTCGAAAACTCCTCTTTTGCTTTTAACCTAAACCCTAGGTTTGTTCAAAATCACAATTGAAAAATCTAGAAATCCCCTAGATGTTGATTTGTGATTATGTATCAATTTTAAGTAGTACATAACAATCCCAATCAAATAATCAAGACAAATCGACACAACGATTTTACGTGGAAAAACCACAATTGGACACCTCCAATTGTGATAAAAAAATCACGGGCAAAAGCCACAAAAAAATCCATTAAAAAGACAAAAAGGAATTACACAAGTATACTCTCAATTACCTAGCGAATCCACGCCCGAATTGAACTAACCCCTATGTGCCTCTTCCAACCTCGTCTTCACCTCAGAATTGTCTTGACGATGAGCCACTCCAGAATCCACCAAAGCTTCAGGCTCGAATTCTTCAGAATCCACCGAAGAACAACTCTCACTTTTGTGTAGAACAAACAAATAATCCTTTGATGTATACTCTTTAAACCATGAGTTGAATACTCAATCAAAACATCAAAGAAAACTAGCAAAATATCCCCAGATATAAACTTTAGAATCCAAGAAGAAGATCTGGAGAGGTCACCCTAGATTTGGACTGAAACACGTATTTATAGAAAACTGTCCCGCGATCTCCGCTCGAGTGTCAGATTGGCCGCTCGAGTGGACCTACGCTCGAGCGCGGAAAGTTCCGCTCGAGCGGGAAAAAACAACATCCAGTATTTTTGCAGGCGAATAAACTTCTGGAACTCAGCATTATCCGCTCGAGCAGGGGAATGTCCGCTTGAGCGGACAGGCAACTTTGAATGCATTTTTGCATTTTGCTTCGGCGGCGCTGCCCCTTGACCCTGCCTGGGCGCTGCCTTGGACCAGTCAAGGGGTACTGCCCCCTCGACCCCCGCGAGCTGACTGGGAATCTCGATCCCCATCATAATCAGTGAAGTGGCAATTTTGAAAGAATTAACATCACAAAACTTCTTTGCAAGGCACGATTCGGGTTAGATTCGCATCTAAAAACTTATACCCTCACTAAAATAAAAAGTGCGAAAATAAGTACAACTGAATGGAGTTTTGTCAAACGGGATTACCAAGAATAAAAACCTAACAACAACAAGTCTCAACATTTATTACCCATCAACAAATAATTAAGTTAAAACTCATAGAAGAGTGGAGATAGTCCCTACCTCAAAGTTAGAAGACGAGCCAAGCAAAGGGGAAGCTTCAAAGACACCGAAACCCACTTTTGTTCAAATGAAAAGAGAGTCCACGACGTGCTCTACCTTTTTAACAAAGGCACAAGGGCGGAGAAATCACTAGACCTAGATGAAAAAGTAGAGAGAATGTGAGTTTTGGAGAGAATCAAGATCTAGGGTTTTGAAATGTTTTAGAGTGAGAAAGAGATGAAAAAGTGATGTAAAAAGTGGCTGTTACGAACTGATATACGCACAGTCTGCTCGAGCATCAAACACAATAAGTTGTTTCGCTCGAACGCAAGAAGTGACGCTTTGAGCACAAAATACACACATCCAGTAGTTTTGCAGACGAAAGAACATCGCTCGAGCACGAGAATGGCCGCTTAAGCGCAGACCAGCTCGAGCATAAGAAACGCCGCTCGAGCGTAGAATACACTCTCCCAGTAGTTTTGCAGACCTGCAAAAGTATTGAGAGTTTGCAAAGCCTGCTCGAGTGTAAGAAATGCCACTCGAGCAGAGGAGCAAAAATCTGGGTGATAAATGTTTAGAAACTAAGCAACCAACCTATCCCAAACGTAACCACAACAACCCAATAGCTAAATTTAAGGAGATACAAGGGAAATAAGATATATACAACAACATGGAACCAAGAAACCCGAGTCCAAGATGAAAAAAGAGTTGGGTTAAAACCAGAATCGCTATAAAAATTTATCCCAAATTTGATTATCATAGATTACGTACATTACCTTTCTAGCACAAAAGAAAAAAAAGAAGGAAACAAAATAGAAATAAGGTATAACTGTAAGTCTAATTTCTAAATAATATATTAAATTTACATTTCCAAAATCAATAGGACTAATTGGTCTATAAGAAAATTCTTAGAACTAAATGGATCATCATTCCTTAAAATGGGATTTATAGGTAAATTTTTTATTTTTTTTTATAATTTTTTTCACAAATATTTTACTTTTCAAGTGCATCTAGGTATAAGTGCCTCTAATTTTTTTTTAAAAAAAATTCATTAAAAATAAAAAAATAATACAGTGCTTAATTTCCATCCCTAATTTCTTCTTTTCACACATTTAGGATTGGTTAATATTCAATAATCCAAATACAATTTTTTTTTTTTGGGTTTCATCTTTTAGCTTCATTTCAAAATAGTGAACCTCAAAGAATAATTTGTTTTAAAATTTTGGCCCTGTTTGGAAAGAATTATTTGGGCTAAAATAATCAATAAAGATAAAATAGGTTCAAATAGCTAATAAGATAAAATGTCACATCTAATCCATAATCATTTCACTTTTTGTCTTACAACCATCAAATCAACTACAAAAAAAACCATGGGTTCATTTGGTTTGGTTTTAAATGTAATTTTGGAAGATACGTTTTTGAAAAAAGTTTTTAAAATTTGAAAATTTGTTTAGTTGTGTATTTTGAAAATAGTTTTTGTCACGCCCTCAAAATAAACCCATTATACATATCATTGACATGCATTATTTAATGAAAACATTTTATTAATTCATTCATCAGAGTATTACTAAATAAAAGCATTACATGTAACATCGAATAAAATGCCCTACAGGCTTACATCTTTCCAAGCCAACACTTGGATGCAAAAATATAAGTTCTAACTCAATACAAGAAAAGCCCTAGGCTTGAATGTTTACATATATTAATAAATAAAGACAATTAACTAAAGATAGTCTTCTTCAAATCCAGAAGCCAAACCCTCCCAAGCTAAGTCCTTGGAGGTAGTTTATCACCTGAACCTGAAAATGATGTTCCCATGAAGGGTGAGCCACAGTCCAGTAGAAATATACTAAACCACATATAAGCAATGAATAAAACGATAGCATTCAACAGATGGTTAACCAAGATAATCAATTACTTCATTTTACAGTCGCATGACACTATTGTCTAAGACACGTTTTACTTTCCAACTTTATCAACATGGCTCAGAACCTGGCCAAACTTACAACAGTGAATTATATATATCATAATCACATTCTTCCAATATCAACAAACAAATGAGACTCAAGCTCAAATCAGAACATTTCATACTTCCAGATTGATACACATTTTAGTGTTGTATCAATAAAAACACTTCTATATAAATAAGCACACATAAAAGTGATGCTAATGGAGTCCATCCCCTATCTCCTCCCAAACAAAATCCGGTTTAGAGGTCCATCCCCTATCTTCCCCTAAACCGTGGAGTACATCCCCTATCTCCTCCCACACAAAAACAATGTATGCAAATGCAATGCTCAATCAATACACGTATTTTCTGTATCAATGCAATAGTCAAAATTAATGACTTAACCAATGTGATTAGTTTCAATTATTCCTAATCCACATGCAATGTCTACAACAATCATGACTATCCTCCACCGATAGCCCAAAACAGTTATTTCTAGACTGGAAATAAATATATCAATAATTCAATGGGCGAGTGATTTACATTATCCAACTACACCATTTAAGCAATAAATTTCCCAATTTCATGAATTTAACCAAATTCCCCAATCCCCTTAAATTAATTATACAAATTAATTAATTTAAACAACTAGGGTTTTCCCAAAATTATCAAAGTAACCCCAACTTATCAAAATACTAAAACTTAGAACAAAACTTATAAAATGGAGTAGGAAATCCCTACCTCGAAGAAAACAACCCAAAATGGAGAAGACAGAGATGAATACCCAAATACCAAAGTGCTCCAAATCACCAAATGTTCAGATTAAATGGAAGCCCTCGACTCACTCTATCTTTTTAATGAAGGATCTAGGGTAGAAACACACCCTAAGTGGATCAAATCTAAGAGAGAAGGTGAGTATGGAGAGAGAGAAGTCGGACCTAGGGTTTGGGATCAAAAAGAGGATGAAAAAGACTGATCAAAACCCGCTGCTGCGTATATAAACTGGACAGGCTCGCTCGAGCGAAGATTCGCTCGAGCGACCAGACACAGAAAAACTACGCTCGAGCCAAGGGAGCCTTGCTCGAGCCAACAACACAAAAGCTCGCTCGAGCGAAAGAAAACTCGATCGAGCGAAGAACTCAAACCCTCAGGTCTGCAATCAGACACACGCTCGAGCTAAGGAACTATCGCTCGAGCGAAGAACGAACTAACTCGCTCGAGCGAAGAAAATCTCGCTCGAGCCAAGAATGCAAAGCTACAGGTCCAAACCAGACGCAAACTCTCGCTCGAGCAACAAACTCCTCGCTCGAGCGAAGATCCAAAATTCTGGACAGCAACACTTGGTTTCTAAACCCAACCAACCTGAAACAAACCTGCCCAACACATCTTATAATTCCAAATGAGAAAATAAGGGACAACAACAACAACAATTATACAATGACAGAATCTACGGAACCTAAGTCCGGATACAATAACAAATGGGAAAAGACCGGGGTCGCTATAACCTCCCCTCCTTCAAAGAATTTCGTCCCCGAAATTAAGCATAAGTTTTTGAAAACAGATTCCCTTCCCTTTTTTTTACAATTCATTAGTAAACATCTTGACCCAAAATTTGTCATTTCATCTTTTTATCAAGAGGCATCTCACATTATATATATAAAACAACATATACTCAACCTGTATCATTATTATGCATTATTCCTTTCAATGTTAACAATTCCCATATCATATTCAATCGCATGATATATATAACCCATTCAACAATGTACTCAACAGATGCAATGTTACACTAAACTTCTATAATGAAGCAAGTTTCAAGATACATCCCTTTACCAGTACAAACTCAATGTTTTACAACTTAAGATATATGTTAAGCTCTTAAGTTCAACAATAATACACAATCTAAATACAAGATTACAAATCGATAAACATGTCCGGGTATTTTTCGCGGACTTCCAACTCACGTTCCCAAGTGGCTTCCTCCACTCCGTGATGTTTCCACAAAACTTTGACCAAAGGGATGGTTTTGCCTCGCAAAACTTGATCCCGCCTATCCAAGACCTGAACCGGTCTCTCCTTATACGAGACATCCTCATCAACCACTAAATCGGTCCAATCCAACACATGTGACGGATCCGGCTCATACTTCCGAAGCATACTCACATGAAACACGTCATGTACTCCGGACAACTGCGGCGGCAAAGCTAAACGATAAGCAGCTTCGCCAATCCTTTCAAGGATCTCAAACGGACCAATGAACCGAGGGGACAACTTCCCGCTCTTCCCAAGCCTCATCAAACCCCGTCTAGGTGATATCTTCAGAAAGACATGATCACCCACCTCAAACACCAAAGGTCTCCTCCTACGGTCGGCATAAGATTTCTGACGACTCTGTGCTGTAACAAGCCTTTTACGAATAAGCTCAACTTTCTCCGTCGTTTCCCTCACCAACTCCGGACCCAACAGAGGTGCATCACCCACCTCAGCCCAACAAACAGGAGATCTACACGGTCGGCCATACAAGGCCTCAAATGGTGCCATACCGATACTAGACTGGAAACTGTTGTTGTAGGCAAACTCCACCAACGGCAAGTGCTTCTCCCACGACCCACTAAAGTCTAGAACACAACCCCGAAGCATATCCTCAAGGATCTGAATAGTACGCTCGGACTGTCCGTCAGTCTGAGGATGATAAGCCGTGCTAAAGGTCAACTTAGTGCCCAAGGCACTCTGCAAACTCTGCCACAACCTGGCGGTAAAACGAGGATCTCTATCTGAGACGATCGTCACTGGGACCCCGTGCAATCTCACTATGTCCCGAATATACAAGTCGGCAAGATGATCTACCGAATCTCTCACGCGTATAGGAATAAAGTGCGCCGACTTAGTCAACCGGTCTACAACCACCCAAATAGCATCACTACCCCGCTGAGTCCTCGGAAGACCTACAACGAAGTCCATAGTGACATGCTCCCACTTCCACTCGGCAATAGACAAGGGTTGCAACAAACCCGCTGGCCTCTGATGCTCGGCCTTCACTTGCTGGCGAGTAAGGCACTTAGATACGAAAGCTGCCATATCTCTCTTCATATCCCGCCACCAAAACTGGCGACCCAAATCCCGATACATCTTAGTGCCTCCCGGATGCACCGCAAGGCGTGAATGATGAAAATCTCGGAGTACCTCCTCTCAACAAGACTCTGGCACAAACAGACGGTCCCGGTATCTCACACTCAGGTCGGGATACACCGTCAAACCCTTCTCAACCTTCCCACCGGAAATCTTCTCATGAAGCGATTCTACCTCAAGATCACCCCTCTGAGCCTCTAACACTCGAGTCACAAGTGTAGGCTGTACAACAACAGAAAACAAGGCTGCAGCCTCAACGGATTCGCCCAAAAGTAAATCAAACTCCCTGAGTGCACCCAACATCTCCCATTCTCGGAGGGCTATATTAGCTATGACACCAACAGGTTTTCTGCTAAGGGCATCGGCCACCACATTGGCCTTTCCCGGATGATAATGCAATTCAAAGTCATAATCCTCTATGAACTCCATCCACCTCCTCTGCCTCAAGTTCAAGTCTTTCTGTGTAAACAAATATTTCAGACTCTTATGATCCGAGAATACCTCAAATCTCTCACCATAAAGATAATGCCTCCAAATCTTCAAGGCAAATATCACAGCTGCTAACTCTAGATCATGCGTAGGGTAATTATGCTCGTGAATTTTCAACTGACGTGAGCCATAGGCAACTACTTTCCCTTCTTGCATTAACACACAACCCAGACCCTCTCGTGAGGCGTCACAATAGACTGCATAACCCAACCCTCTCTCTGGAATAATCAATACTGGAGCGGTAGTCAGTCTAACTTTCAACTCCTGAAACGACTTTTCACAAGTCTCACTCCATACAAATTTGACTCCCTTCCGAGTCAGTCTAGTCAACGGTGATGCTAACCTGGAGAAATCTTTCACAAACCGACGGTAATACCCAGCTAATCCCAGAAAACTGCGGATCTCAAATACAATCTTAGGCTGTGCCCAATCCTGCACTGCCTCTACCTTGAATGTATCAACAGACACTCCTTCCCCGGATACCACATGGCCTAAGAATTTGACTTCCCTCAGCCAGAACTCACACTTCCCAAACTTGGCATATAGCCTATGGGCTCTAAGTAACTCAAGCACCACCCTCAAGTGTGCCTCGTGCTCCTCCTCAGAAGGCGAATAGATAAGGATGTCGTCCACAAAAACGACTACAAACCGATCCAAGAATTCCCGGAAGATCCGGTTCATCAAGTCCATAAAGACTGCCGGTGCATTGGTGAGTCCGAATGGCATCACCAGAAACTCATAATGGCCATACCGCGTACGGAATGCCGTCTTCGAAATATCCTCTTCCCTGACCCTCAACTGGTGGTAACCCGATCTCAAGTCTATCTTAGAGAAACAACGGGAACCCTTTAACTGGTCAAACAGGTCATCTATACGGGGCATAGGGTACTTATTCTTGACCGTAGCCCGATTCAACTTCCTGTAATCTATACAAAGTTTCAAAGCACCACCTTTCTTTTTAACAAAGAGGGCCGGTGCTCCCCACGGCGAAACACTAGGACGTATAAAGCCCTTATCTAGCAACTCCTGGAGTTGGATCTTCAACTCAATTAACTCGGCTGGGGCAAAACGATAAGGTGCCATGGAAATCGGCGCCGTGCCGGGCACTAGGTCAATAGAGAACTCAATCTCCCGATGCGGTGGCAAACCAACAAGATCCTCGGGAAAGACATCCGAGTACTCACAAACCACCCTTGGCAACACAATCTGAGTCTCATCATCCTCACTAATCGAAAGGTTAGCAAGTAGACCACTAAGCTCACTCCGTCCTCGCGGAACATACCCCGGTGGAAACACATCACCAACCCGGTCCCCCAGAAAATGAAAATACTCTCCACCCACAGTACAACAAGTGACCCTCTGGCGGTAGCAATCAATAACTGCCCGGTATGACGATAACCAGTCCATACCCAAAATAACATCGAAGCCCCTCATAGGCATAACTACAAAGG
Organism: Camellia sinensis; assembly: GCF_055761805.1. NCBI lineage: Eukaryota > Viridiplantae > Streptophyta > Magnoliopsida > Ericales > Theaceae > Camellia > Camellia sinensis. The sequence goes on along the minus strand of NC_138968.1, from coordinate 64,549,584 downwards.
AAAATGGGATTCTATGATAATCAACCTCTATATCACAACCCCTAACACCTTGTTTCAAAATCAATTCACCCCCAAGGGGTGACACTACACAAATAGGAGATGCTAACTGTGCTAACTCCAACTCCAAAATAGATGCAAATGCAGCAGACACAAAGGAATGAGATGCACCCGTATCAATCAAAACATTAGCAACCGAGTTACAAAACAAGAAGGTACCTCTCACAACTGATGGTGCTGGCACAAGATCCTGCGCGGTAACAGCATACACGCGCCCAGACGACCTCTGATCAACCTACTCAACCCTAGGAGCATAAGATTGCTGCACCGACTGGGACGATGAAGCCCCCTGATTGGCCCTCGAGGCCTGACCTAATTGAGCTGGCTGCTGACCCTGAATCGGCCTCAAACCAGATGCACCAGGTGTGCCACCCAACTGCGGGCAATACCTCTTCATATGCCCTGGCTGACCACACTGATAACACGAGAGTGGCTGGCCTCTACCCTGACTCTGGCTCTGAGATCGAGCCGAAGAAGATGCTGCTCTCTAAACTCCTCCCCTCTGAGGACAAACTGGAGACTTGTGGCCCAACTGGCCACACTTGAAGCAGGTAATGTCTCCCTGACTGCCTTTCCCCGAGCTAGCACTCGGCACAGGAAAAGTCGATCTAGAAAAGCTACCCTGAGACTGCTGAGGATTAAAACCCTTCTGTCTCCTACCATCACTCTGACCATACTGACTCCTCTTGAAGCCCTTCTGTCCTTCCTCCTCCTCCTGCATCATGATTTCCATGTGAGCTGCAGCATCAACCATACGCCCATAATCCCGAATCATAGTTCCCCCAACTCTCAGCTTGAGGCCACGCCTCAACTTCTTCTCAAACTCAATACAACGGCGTTCCTCAGACGCCACCAACTCAGGTGCAAACCTGGACAAGCTAGTGAATGCAGCCTCAAACTCGGCCACTGAAGAACTCGACTGCTTAAGCTGACAAAACTGGTCTCGCAGCTTCTCCCTGACTGCTGGAGATAAGAACTTCTCCTGGAAAGCATTCACACAAGCCTCCCACGTACCTCCTATACGACCCTTAGTAAACTTCCACCACTGACCCGCATCCCCCTTCAACTGAAAAGATGCCAAGGTCACTTTCAACCCCTCGTCTTCGATGCCAAGCATCTCAAATGTCTTCGTTGTCTGTTCGAGTCATTCATCTGCCTTAAGCGGCTCTTTAGGATCACCCACAAATTCATCCGGATTAGACCGGAAGAACTCCCTCTTCAGAAAGGCAGGTCCAGTATCCGCTACAACAACCTGAGCTTGATTCTCAGCTCTGAGAATGCCTACTGACTCCCTGAATGCCCCTGCTATCTCTCGGGCTAAAGTGCCCATAGCCTGCTGGCCTACTGGCTCGGCCACATTGGCCTGGCCAATTCCCTCTTGAACTACCGGAATCTCCTCTGGCACAGGCACCTCCTGCCTACTCGGCCTACCACGCCTACCGCGCCCTCGTCCTCGTCCTGACATCCTAATAAAGGAAACAAAGACATTAGCACATTAATAAATGTGCCGAAACTAAACACTCGCGTCCTAATGCATGGGACAGCAATAATTCATTCCACGTAAGCACATAATCACATAAGCACCTACGAATTTCATTCCTGGATAATGATAGTCCCAATGCGTTACTATAGTTCTGGTTGGAAGCAGCAGTGATCAAGTGCCTTTCCAACAAGACTACTAGAAACTCAAGGGTCCAATCAACATCCTAGAAACTACATTCCATACCCACATAATCACATAAACATGTTATCACATAAGCATATAACATTACACTAAGTCTCTATCAAACGAGACGAACCCAATGTGATACTAATCACTTCCCACGTACCCAAAGTATTCAAACCCGGTACGCTCTGATACCAAGTTGTCACGCCCTCAAAATAAACCCATTATACATATCATTGACATGCATTATTTAATGAAAACATTTTATTAATTCATTCATCAGAGTATTACTAAATAAAAGCATTACATGTAACATCGAATAAAATGCCCTACAGGCTTACATCTTTCCAAGCCAACACTTGGATGCAAAAATATGAGTTCTAACTCAATACAAGAAAAGCCCTAGGCTTGAATGTTTACATATATTAATAAATAAAGACAATTAACTAAAGATAGTCTTCTTCAAATCCAGAAGCCAAACCCTCCCAAGCTAAGTCCTTGGAGGTAGTTTATCACCTGAACCTGAAAATGATGTTCGCATGAAGGGTGAGCCACAGCCCAGTAGAAATATACTAAACCACATATAAGCAATGAATAAAGCGATAGCATTCAACAGATGGTTAACCAAGATAATCAATTACTTCATTTTACAGTCTCATGACACTATTGTCTAAGACACGTTTTACTTTCCAACTTTATCAACATGGCTCAGAACCTGGCCAAACTTACAACAGTGAATTATATATATCATAATCACATTCTTCCAATATCAACAAACAAATGAGACTCAAGCTCAAATCAGAACATTTCATACTTCCAGATTGATACACATTTTAGTGTTGTATCAATAAAAACACTTCTATATAAATAAGCACACATAAAAGTGATGCTAATGGAGTCCATCCCCTATCTCATTCTGTCATTGTATAATTGTTGTTGTTGTTGTCCCTTATTTTCTCATTTGGAATTATAGGATGTGTTGGGCAGGTTTGTTTCAGGTTGGTTGGGTTTAGAAACCAAGTGTTGCTGTCCAGAATTTTGGATCTTCGCTCGAGCGAGGAGTTTGTCGCTCGAGCGAGAGTTTGCGTCTGGTTTGGACCTGTAGCTTTGCATTCTTGGCTCGAGCGAGATTTTCTTCGCTCGAGCGAGTTAGTTCGTTCTTCGCTCGAGCGATAGTTCCTTAGCTCGAGCGTGTGTCTGATTGCAGACCTGAGGGTTTGAGTTCTTCGCTCGATCGAGTTTTCTTTCGCTCGAGCGAGCTTTTGTGTTGTTGGCTCGAGCAAGGCTCCCTTGGCTCGAGCGTAGTTTTTCTGTGTCTAGTCGCTCGAGCGACAAAGTCTTCGCTCGAGCGAGCCTGTCCGGTTTATATACGCAGCAGCGGGTTTTGATCAGTCTTTTTCATCCTCTTTTTGATCCCAAACCCTAGGTCCGACTTCTCTCTCTCCATACTCACCTTCTCTCTTAGATTTGATCCACTTAGGGTGTGTTTCTACCCTAGATCCTTCATTAAAAAGATAGAGTGAGTCGAGGGCTTCCATTTAATCTGAACATTTGGTGATTTGGAGCACTTTGGTATTTGGGTATTCATCTCTGTCTTCTCCATTTTGGGTTGTTTTCTTCGAGGTAGGGATTTCCTACTCCATTTTATAAGTTTTGTTCTAAGTTTTATTTTGATAAGTTGGGGTTACTTTGATAATTTTGGGAAAACCCTAGTTGTTTAAATTAATTAATTTGTATAATTAATTTAAGGGGATTGGGGAATTTGGTTAAATTCATGAAATTGGGAAATTTATTGCTTAAATGGTGTAGTTGGATAATGTAAATCACTCGCCCATTGAATTATTGATATATTTATTTCCAGTCTAGAAATAACTGTTTTGGGCTATTGGTGGAGGATAGTCATGATTGTTGTAGACATTGCATGTGGATTAGGAATAATTGAAACTAATCACATTGGTTAAGTCATTAATTTTGACTATTGCATTGATACAGAAAATACGTGTATTGATTGAGCATTGCATTTGCATACATTGTTTTTGTGTGGGAGGAGATAGGGGATGTACTCCACGGTTTAGGGGAAGATAGGGGATGGACCTCTAAACCGGATTTTGTTTGGGAGGAGATAGGGGATGGACTCCATTAGCATCACTTTTATGTGTGCTTATTTATATAGAAGTGTTTTTATTGATACAGCACTAAAATGTGTATCAATCTGGAAGTATGAAGTGTTATGATTTGAGCTTGAGTCTCATTTGTTTGTTGATATTGGAAGAATGTGATTATGATATATATAATTCACTGTTGTAAGTTTGGCCAGGTTCTGAGCCATGTTGATAAAGTTGGAAAGTAAAACGTGTCTTAGACAATAGTGTCATGAGACTGTAAAATGAAGTAATTGATTATCTTGGTTAACCATCTGTTGAATGCTATCGCTTTATTCATTGCTTATATGTGGTTTAGTATATTTCTACTGGGCTGTGGCTCACCCTTCATGGGAACATCATTTTCAGGTTCAGGTGATAAACTACCTCCAAGGACTTAGCTTGGGAGGGTTTGGCTTCTGGATTTGAAGAAGACTATCTTTAGTTAATTGTCTTTATTTATTAATATATGTAAACATTCAAGCCTAGGGCTTTTCTTGTATTGAGTTAGAACTCATATTTTTGCATCCAAGTGTTGGCTTGGAAAGATGTAAGCCTGTAGGGCATTTTATTCGATGTTACATGTAATGCTGTTATTTAGTAATACTCTGATGAATGAATTAATAAAATGTTTTCATTAAATAATGCATGTCAATGATATGTATAATGGGTTTATTTTGAGGGCGTGACAATTTTGTAGTTGGATTTTTGTAGTTTGTGATGATTTGTAGTTTTTTTTTTTTTAGCAGAATAGATAGATGTGAGAGAAAAAGTGAATAACTGATGTGTAGGATGTGAGAAAATGAGAGAGGGGAGGAAAAATGTAATTGATTAATGTACAAGATGTAAGAGAATGACAGAGGAAATAAAAATGATTGAAACAGTTTTGAGAAAATTGTAAACCAAACAAATCTTGGGTTTTAAGCTCTCAAAAAGTGATTTGAAAACTAAACCAAAAAAGAACTATCTTTCCAACAACACTTTTTTAGCCAAGCTAAAAAAGTCAAAAAGTCAACCAAAATAATCAACTTTTAAGTAAGGCTATTTTCACTGCTAAAATTTAAATATATATATATTTACTAAAAACAAGGGAAAACAAAAATTCATCAAATTCAATTATCTCTGGATCTTCTATAGTGGTTCCTTGTGATAAAATGAAAATATTTCGATTATTGAGTTGACCTGAATTTTTTCATGCATGATATATATTGAGCGCCCTAGAAAATGAGTGGTTTGAATTATCGAAATTAAACCGGTAGTTTTCCCTATAGGTCTGTGATGACCAGGCACGTAACCCATCTCGTTCTTCTTTTATTTGTGATTAGCTTACTCGTGTTAGAGTGTCAGGGATTAACTTAAGGCCTTGTCGACTGTGTGGGTTTACTGTTTTGAAACCTTCTTCAAATTCTCATATTTATTTTATTCCTGAGTTGAGTTTCACTTGTTTCAAAAGGCGTGAGGTTGGATTCGGGGTGTCTCGGGTACAACTGGAGGAATTTCTAGTTGGGAGGTAGAACTGTACTTACAAGGGCTTGGACCGCATGTGCAAAAGAGGGGCTGCACGTGTGGTGAGGAGGGGTTGTCGAAGGTGCAAGACTGCTTTAATTGCACGTGTAGTCACAAGCGTGTGGAGTGGGCCATGTATGAGGGGAAGGAGGCCGCACGTGCAGTGAAGGACGTGCCGCACATGCGGCAGAAGGCGCGTACGTGCAGGAAAGTGCTGAGTCCAATTTTTTTTTTCTTTTTCTTCTCCTTAGGCTGAGTGTATCTTACCTTTTTACACTTCTCTATCTCTCTCTCCCTCTCTCTCTAAAAATATATTTCCTCTCCATTCTCTCTACAAAACCTCCACCCACCACTATAAACTCTTGATTTCTTCCAATCCGTTGAAATTTTGACTCGAGTTCCTTTATCAAAGTTGGAGAACTCTTCGAGGGCTACATTGTGTGTGGTGGAGATTGGGTTTTATTTTGGGGGTTTCTTCTCTCTTTCCTTCAAGAACTTGAGGTAGGGATTGTCTTGGAGTCATATATACATTTTTGCAAGTTATGTTGATTTTGGAACTTTCTCTTGTTGTATTGAACTTGGTTTTGGCTCATGAGATATGGATCATTTTAAAAAGTGAATTTTTACAATGTTTTCTAGAAACTCTTGAGATTATGAGCCATATTGTTGAAGAAGAGTATTGTCTTGGAAAAGCCCTTTCAAAATGAAGAGAAGCCTAGTTTAGTGGAAACCCTAGAAATTTGGGGATTTTTGAGAAAATGTTGAGATGTTATGAAATTGATACTTGGCAAATATTATGATGAATGTACGATTGAGAAACCCCACCCCATGAAACATAAGAACGGTTGGTTTTGTAGCTTGTTGTTCAATATGTTATTGATTAACCTTAAAATGTCTAAGTTAAAAAGAATGTATGAAATGTTGTTTACTCCTCTCTTTATATATATATATATATCTTGTGAAATTACATTGAGAAGAGAAATGGAAATTATGATCACAATGGAAGATTGTGTAGTGGCATTGAGTAACAGAAATTTTGATCCCAATGGAAGATTGTGTAGGGAAAATGAGAATGGAAACATTTTTGTAATGCATTGATACATGTTACATTGGCATTCGATATCATTTGATTATTTTGAATTTTGAATTGAGGTTTGAAAACTATTGCATGAAGAAAGTTATTGTTTGTGAAACAAGATCATTTGGATTGTTTTTGGGATAAATACGTTTGGTAAGTCCGGATAGGAAGTGTAGATTGATATTGTTTAAGTTAGCCTGAGTGTCCAGGATGAAAGATCGAAAACACGCACGGAATAGGTACTACGTGCCTTCCGGTTAGCTACCAGTAAAGTAGGGATTTGGTAGTGCTAGTTATACCTATCTGCAGGCACCAACCTAGGGATTACCTGGGTCGTATTTACCGCCGCTTTCAACTATATTCAAGCTATTAAATTGTTGCATTTTAAAGAATTGCATTGTGCATGGAGGTTTTCAAAAGGTAAAGATGCGTTTTGAAACATGGCATGGCATATGCAGTTCATCCTTTGAGAATTGCACAAAATGTATATACTTTGTTAAGAATTTCCTACTGGGCTTTGCGCTCACCCTGTGGGATTTTATACCGGAAAGGATGTGGTGATTCCGTTGAATTAAAGGCGTGGAATTTATATTGAGAGCTCAAGGCTCTTGTTTTGTTGAAATTATTTTTTTTTTGTAAGCCAAGGGCTAGATGTGTGTGGGTTCGAACAACCATTTTTTTGTAACCGGAGTTAAGCCTTGGACTTTGTAGCCTTTGAGGGCATTTATTTGCACTTGACTTGTTATACCACATGCTATAGATTCATGTGCTAAGGTTGTTGAATGTATACCCGCATGTCTGGCCTCCTTTTGTAAATCTCTTAGTGATTATGAATGCTAATGTTGGAGATTTGGGGATGACTTTAATATTGGGATTTACTTATGTTTACCATAAGCAATGGTAGTTGGTGTATCATTATTGTGTAAAAATTTTTGGGGCGTGACAAGGTCTCTCAAGTTCTCTCATATTGAGATCTCAACATAAGAAGCCCAATCCAAAAAAATGGGCAAATTACCCGCTTGTCCTCTTTGAAAGAGATGTACACTATTTAGTCCCACAACCTTTTGTATAGACCAAATATTCTTGTGCGACTTCTTTCTTCTCTTTCAATTCCTCATATTCGGTTACCGAAGACCATGCCTTTGTTTTTTTCTTTCTTTTTCTAATATACAATCACTGGCGACTAGTGGCCACCATCGATTGGGATTCACCGGCAACTACCGACCAAGAACTCCTTATTTCGCCCTCACCGACGGCAAAGGAGATACATTTTCGGCGATGTTCTTCACATAGATCTACTCAAATCTGGCTAAGATTAGAAGACAAGATTCACAGGAATATTCATATTTAGAGTAGGTTTGAGTAGATCTATATCTGATTCGACCATATCTAAACCAAAATGGTTGTCGGAGTACAATTCGCTCTCTATGTTTGTCTCTTTCCTTCAGTCTCTCTATTTTCCTTCTTTTTCTTTGCTACGCAATTCTCTTTCCCTGTTTTAATAGAGAAATTTTTTAAATTCAAAACAATTTTTTTTCAAGTTTTAATTACAGGCGGTAAAATTTGTAACATTTTTTAGTTCAGTTTTTTAGGTGCTAAAATGAATTATGCTTTAAAACTGTAAAATTTGTGTAGTTTCATAACATGTTTTAAAATTATAAAATTTTACAGTTTCATAATATGCTTTTACTGAAAAATTTTGCAATTTCATAATACGTTTTTCAGTTTGATTAATAAGAAGAAATGCTTAATAGAATTATGATTTCAAACTGTAAAAAAATTTACAGCTTCAAAGAATTTAAACCCTACAAAAATTGAAAAATAACTTTTGTTTATTTTTTTCCCATTATTACTGTTTTTTTATTGTTATGTTTTTATTTTTTTATTTTTTATTCAGTTTGTTTATATTTAGCACATTTTGCTATATTTTTTTGCTCTCATTTCATTTATTTATTCTTTTTTTAGTAATATTCTAAACATTCTAGTGAATCTCTGACAATATTCTTGATATCTAGCGACGTTCTAGATATTCTGGCGACTTTTGGTGATGTTTAGAACACTCTGATAAATTTTTGGCAATACTTTGACCATTATTTGATGGAAGTCTAGCGGTGGTACAAATATTTTGTTTTGAGTTTAAATCATTGTGTTTGGTTTCAATTTTCTAGATTAAATTTTTTAGAAATTGAGTTTTTTATTTTTCATATTGTTTTGTTTTTAGTGAATTTTTTTTTAAAATTTTAATCAATTTTTTTTTTATTTTTTTAGATGCACTTTATTTAGATGTATCCAAAAAGTAAAATATTTGTATAAAAAATATTTTAAAAAATCAATGAAAACACAAGAATATGAAAATATACTAAATTCTCATAATTTTTTTTTTCTTGGGTTGTATTTTTGGTCTTTAGTGAATGATGGATCATTTTACATACCAAAAATAAACACTAAATTATACCAAAATTTCTTAGAATAATGGAAAGTACAGGTATTGATCCACAAGGACAAATTTGAAATTAAACTAATTTAATTGTTAAATTCCTAAATTAATTTTGATAACAAGATGGTTCCCGCACTAATAAGAATTAAAATAAACTAAGAAATTAAATTGACAATTAAAAATGATGTTGGAGATATTGATTTTAGGAAAATCCTAGTGTTATGAATTCACCACTAGTTACATAAATAAGGTCTCAAATTGGAAATCAATTGTGCTATGATTCAAACCAAATAATACTTCACAAGTACAAGTTTAAAGCATTGATCAAGAAGATTGTCGAGTTTAATGTACAGGCATGAATCATTTCAAGTAGCACGAATCGTTCACTCTAAACTAAGATAGCAACACTACTCGTCCCTCGTAGTATAACTCGTCTCATACCTTGTGTACGGGGAGCAAATATTCCGGCAAGCCCGTACTCCTTTCTTCCAAGCTCCTGTCTGTCCGATCGACCTGCGAGCACAACAGCGGTGAGCTACCCGGCGGTGTGTGGCCGGAAAACCCCTCCGACGATCAAGTTAGCACACACCTTGGGATAGGGAGAGAGGAGAGAGTTGAGTGTAAGTATTTCTCTTACCAAATGTTCATCCCTTGTATGGGAGGCGCAGACCCGCTTATATACCTTCTACGCCCCAGATCTACTCTCCTTAGTCTCTCGACACCTGGTGCTGCTATCCCATCTGTCAGCACAAATCTCGCTAAACACCACCTAACCCAACTGCCAGCCCACTCTACTGGGAGCTCGGCAGCTGGGCTGCAGCTTCTCGGCTGCCAACAGCCATATTGCACTTCAGGACCAAGTGCTTCCAATAACCGAGCTTCGTTTCAGCCGTGCTCGACCGCATTCCGGCGACGCCGAGCACGGGATTGGTCATTCCGGTCAACCAAAGGCCTTCCTGCCGAGCTTCAGGCACGAATCTTCATGCCGAGCTATGGGTGCGGGCCTTCCGACCGAGCAACGCACGAACCGTGAAGCCCTTCTAGGCCGTGGACGTGTCAGCCGGGCTCTCACTTGACCGGCCTTCATACCAAAGAGCCCAAGTAGCTCAGCTCCGCAGGCCTTTTGCCATTACAGAGTAAAACCACGGCACAATCTTGAAGCCAAATACCTCGGCATAATCTTGTTTGGCCGAAACTATATCATAAATCTCCCTCTCAATTGCCACTTAATTCCGTCCGCGCTAGCGTGACTGGGATTACATTACAAGGCCGGGCTAGGCTTTTTGCTCGGTGATCCACTTTCTTCGGCAAGGAACTCCAAGGAAGGTGAGCAAGGTCCGCTCGGCGACTTCCCTCTTGGCGAGCAAGATCAGCTCCGCCAAGGAACTCCAAAGAAGGGGAGCAAGGTCCGCTCCGCGACTTCCTTCTTGGTGGACAAGATCAGCTCGGCCAAGGAACTCCAAAGAGGGGGAGCAAGGTCCGCTCCGCGACTTCCTTCTTGGCGAACAAGATCAGCTCGGCCAAGGAACTCCAAAGAAGGCGAGCAAGGTCCGTTGCGCCGCTTCTTTCTTGGCGGACAAGATCAGCTCGGCCAAGGAACTCCAAAGAGGGGGAGCAAGGTCCGCTCCGCGACTTCCTTCCTGGCGGACAAGATCAGTTCGGCCAAGGAACTCCAAAGAAGGCGAGCAAGGTCCGCTCCGCCACTTCTTTCTTGGCGGACAAGATCAGCTCGGCCAAGGAACTCCAAAGAGGGGGAGCAAGGTCCGCTCCGCGACTTCCTTCTTGGCGGACAAGATCAGCTCGGCCAAGGAACTCTAAAGAAGGCGAGCAAGGTCCGCTCCGCCATTTCCTTCTTGGCGGACAAGATCAGCTCGGCCAAGGAACTCCAAGGAGGGGGAGCAAGGTCCGCTCCGCGACTTCCTTCTTGGCGGACAAGATCAGCTCGGCCAAGGAACCCCAAAGAGGGCGAGCAAGGTCCGCTCCGCCACTTCTTTCTTGGCGGACAAGATCAGCTCGGTCAAGGAACTCCAAAGAGCGGGAGCAAGGTCCGCTCCGCGACTTCCTTCTTGGCGGACAAGATCAGCTCGGCCAAGGAACCCCAAAGAAGGCGAGCAAGGTCCGCTCCGCCACTTCTTTCTTGGCGGACAAGATCAGCTCGGCCAAGGAACTCCAAAGAGGGGGAGCAAGGTCCGCTCCGCGACTTCCTTCTTGGCGGACAAGACCAGCTCGGCCAAGGAACTCCAAAGAAGGCGAGCAAGGTCCGCTCCGCCATTTACTTCTTGGCGGACAAGATTAGCTCGGCCAAGGAACTCCAAGGAAGGGGAGCAAGGTCCGCTCCGCGACTTCCTTCTTGGCGGACAAGATCAGCTCGGCCAAGGAACTTCAAAGAAGGCGAGCAAGGTCCGCTCCGCCACTTCTTTCTTGGCGGACAAGATCAGCTCGGCCAAGGAACTCCAAAGAGGGGGAGCAAGGTCCGCTCCGCGACTTCCTTCTTGGTGGACAAGATCAGCTCCACCAAGGAACTCCAAAGAAGGCGAGCAATGTCCACTCCGCCACTTCCTTCTTGGCGGACAAGATCAGCTCGGCCAAGGAACTCCAAAGAGGAGGAGCAAGGTCCGCTCCGCGACTTCCTTCTTGGCGGACAAGATCAGCTCTGCCAAGGAACTTCAAAGAAGGCGAGCAAGGTCCGCTCCGCCACTTCTTTCTTGGCGGACAAGATCAGCTCGGCCAAGGAACTCCAAAGAGGGGGAGCAAGGTCCGCTCCGCGACTTTTTTCTTGGCGGACAAGATCAGCTCAGCCAAGGAACTCCAAAGAAGGTGAGCAAGGTCCGCTCCGCCACTTCTTTCTTGGCGGACAAGATCAGCTCAGCCAAGGAACTCCAAAGAAGGCGAGCAAGGTCCGCTCTGCCACTTCTTTCTTGGCGGACAAGATCAGCTCGGCCAAGGAACTCCAAAGAAGGCGAGCAAGGTCCGCTCCGCCACTTCTTTCTTGGCGGACAAGATCAGCTCGGCTAAGGAACTCCAAAGAAGGCGAGCAAGGTCCGCTCCGCGACTTCCTTCTTGGCGGCCAAGAACAGCTCGGCCAAGGAACTCCAAAGAAGGCGAGCAAGGTCCGCTCCGCGACTTCCTTCTTGGTGGACAAGATCAGCTCGGCCAAGGAACTCCAAAGAGGGGGAGCAAGGTCCGCTCCGCGACTTTCTTCATGGCGGACAAGATCGGCTCGGCCAAGGAACTTCAAAGAAGGCGAGCAAGGTCTATTCCGCCACTTCTTTCTTGGCGGACAAGATAAGCTCGGCCAAGGAACTCCAAAGAAGGCGAGCAAGGTCCGCTCCGCCACTTCTTTCTTGGCAGACAAGATCAGCTCGGCCAAGGAACTCCAAAGAGGGGGAGCAAGGTCCGCTCCGCGACTTCCTTCTTGGCGGACAAAATCAGCTCAGCCAAGGAACTCCAAAGAAGGCGAGCAAGGTCCGCTCCGCGACTTCCTTCTTGGCGGACAAGATCAGCTCGGCCAAGGAACTCCAAAGAGGGGGAGCAAGGTCCGCTCTGCGACTTCCTTCTTGGCGGACAAGATCAGCTCGGCCAAGGAACTCCAAAGAAGGCGAGCAAGGTCCGCTCCGCCACTTCTTTCTTGGCGGACAAGATCAGCTCGGCCAAGGAACTCCAAAGAAGGCGAGCAAGGTCCGCTCCGCCACTTCTTTCTTGGCGGACAAGAACAGCTCGACTGGACCCTCGGAGTTGAGCAAATCATCAACTCGCCAGCCTGAGTAAAACATCTCGGCTGGAACCTCGCAGTTGATCAAATCATCAACTCTTCAGCCGGAGTAAAGCATCTCGGCTGGAACTTCGCAGTTGAACAAATCATCAACTCTTCAGCCGGAGTAAATCATCTCGGCTGGAACCTCGCAGTTGAGCAAATCATCAACCCGTCAGCCGGAGTAAATCATCTCGGCTGGAACCTCGCAGTTGAGCAAATCATCAACTCGCCAGCCGGAGTAAAACATCTTGACTGGAACCTCGCAGTTGAGCAAATCATCAACCCATCAGCCGGAGTAAATCATCTCTGCTGGAACCTTGCAGTTGAACAAATCATCAACTCTTCAGCCGGAGTAAATCATCTCGGCTGGAACCTCGCTGTTGAGCAAATCATCAACCCGTTAGCCGGAGTAAATCATCTCAGCTGGAACCTCGCAGTTGAGCAAATCATCAACTCTTCAGTCGGAGTAAAACATCTCGGCTGGAACAGAAGAGTAGGCCCCTCATCCACTATTATTTCGGACACAACAAAGCTCTTCAGCAAAAGTAATTCACTTCTATTACATTGAAAAAAAGAGTATTTGCATTCAGAAGTGTAGGGGAAACAAGTCCCTCAAAAAATTACATAAGGCCGCATTCCATGGCCGGGGTACGCCTTTGCTATCCAAATCTTCTAAGTGGTATGCCCCCTTGCCCGGTTTTCTTGTAAGGCTCTTCCTAGTTTGCCCCTAGCTTGCCTTCACTCGACACTAGTGCGTTGCCCATGACCTTCCTTAAAACCCAGTCGCCCACTTGCCCGTTGCCATCGAGGTTGTCTCCGCGGTGGACGTCGCTGCATCATCTTCTACTCGGATGTGCTCATTGATGCGCTGCATTAGGTGCCACATGGATGTCTGCTGGTTCATTGTAAGCGAATCCCTCAGCCTATGTCCGAGCGGGAAACCACGCTTATATTGCGTGATTGCAAGGTTGACCGGGCAATCCAAGATCTCGTTGAAGGTTTCCCAATACCTCGAGTTGTATGCCTTCAGTGTGTCGCTCGGTTCCATCTTGACACTAAGTAAATGATCGACTTCCTTTGGTGTTTTTGTGTTGGTTTTGAAGCGCGTCACAAAGGCTTCGGCCAACTCATGCCACCGTTGTATGCTCCCTTTCGGCAACCTCTCGAACCACTTCAAGCCCAGCTCGCCTAAACTTGACGGGAAGATCAGGCACATAAGTCCGTCATTTCACCTATGTCCGGCCATAACCTGTCGAAAGTGGCTCACATGCATGTAAGGATCGGTTTTCTCGTCGTAAAGCGCGAACTTTGGCTGGTGGAAGCCTGCCGGAAGCGGTGTAGTTTCTATTTCTAGGGAGAAAGGGGTGGCACTCAACCTGGCCAAATCTGAATCCACTAGGAGTGGCGTTGCATGGCGGGGTGGAGGCATTCCGACCTCCTCGCTGGCGTGAACCCCGTAGGATAGCCGCTGGAACGCCGGTATCCTTTGAGCTTCACGCCGACGAGCCCGCTCCTTTAAGACCGCCCGCAAATCCTCTGAATGAGCGGAGTAAGAGTACCTCGACGTCGTCACTGGACGTGAGGGCCGGTAGGTGCTGTCTTGCGCACTAGACTTCTCTGCATGCACGTCGGAATCACCAACCTGGTAACTTCTGGTAATAGAAATGGATGGAGTGCGTCGCTGACTCTGAGCGCCTGAACGGCGAGATGGGGTGCGCTCACTGTGGTCACCCACTCCTGCTACACCTTTCCCTTTGACATGCCGTTTGAGCTCCTCCATCTTCACTGCCATTCGCCGGATGACAGCGTCTTGGTCCCTCAACCTGTGTTCCAGACGTTGGGCATGTGATTCTCTCCGTCGCCGATGACCGTCCGGACTTCGTGAATGACCATAACTTCTTCCGCGCTTATCCCGCGCGTCTCCTGACTGTCCTCCGGTGGGCGTCTCCACGTCCGCCATTGGATGGATGGCGGGAGGTCCCTCTCTCCTTCGGGTATACTCTGGGGTGGCTCCGTCTATGGCAGACAACGGAAACTCATCGTTGTTCGCCATGGACGGCGATCAGACGAGCCTGGAAGACAAGGTTTTGTCTGTCAAGGTTCCCACAGACGGCGCCAATTGTACGGGGAGCAAATATTCCGGCAAGCCCGTACTCCTTTCTTCCAAGCTCCTGTCTGTCCGATCGACCTGCGAGCATAACAGCGGTGAGCTACCCGGCGGTGTGTGGCCGGAAAACCCCTCCGACGATCAAGTTAGCACACACCTTGGGATAGGGAGAGAGGAGAGAGTTGAGTGTAAGTATTTCTCTTACCAAATGTTCATCCCTTGTATGGGAGGCGCAGACCCGCTTATATACCTTCTGCGCCCCAGATCTACTCTCCTTAGTCTCTCGACACCTGGTGCTGCTATCCCATCTGTCAGCACAAATCTCGCTGAACACCACCTAACCCAACTGCCAGCCCACTCTACTGGGAGCTCGGCAGCCGGGCTGCAGCTTCTCGACTGCCAACAGCCATACTGCACTTCAAGACCAAGTGCTTCCAATAACCGAGTTTCGTTTCAGCCGTGCTCGACCGCATTCCGGCGACGCCGAGCACGGGATTGGTCATTCCGGTCAACCAAAGGCCTTCCTGCCGAGCTTCAGGCACGAATCTTCATGCCGAGCTATGGGTGCGCACCTTCCGACCGAGCAACGCACGAACCGTGAAGCCCTTCTAGGCCGCGGACGTCTCAGCCGAGCTCTCACTTGACCGGCCTTCATACCAAAGAGCCCAAGTAGCTCGGCTCCGCAGGCCCTTTGCCATTATGGAGTAAAACCACAGCACAATCTTGAAGCCAAATACCTCGGCCTAATCTTGTTTGGCCGAAACTATATCATAAATCTCCCTCTCACCTTGAATATGAAAGAATAGAAAATCATTGCATAGAAAGCATTCAACAATCGCAGACTTGAAGAGAATAATGAAAACTATATTTAAAAACTTCTTAAACACCTGTTGACACCATAAATAGGAATAATATTATTATGACTATTATTATTATTGTAGGACACATGGTACTTTCTTGATCAATTAGGAGTTAAGAGAAGTTATAAAGTTAGTGGTCTTGCATAGTGGAACATGGAAGACAAGGTGGAAGAAATTAAAAATATACGAAGAATAAGTGGCATTGTGGGAATGAAGGTGGAAGAGTGGGTGGTTATTGGGTAGTTATTGCTAGAAGTTGGTTACATTTACGGACCCAGAACCAGATCCAGAAGCCAGTTTATTTACTTTATTTTCTAATTCTTTAAATTCCAGTCTTTACATTCTTGTACTACACTTTAAATTCCTAGGAGTATTCTAAGTTAGTCTGTTATTGTAATCCCTTTTGAAGTTGTGAAAGTGTGAAGGTAATATTGTAAGCTCTTGTTTATTTAATGAAGTTTGATTTCTAATACTGTTTTTCCCTCTTTCTTACCCTTTGATTAGACTTCTTAATTTTCTCCTAAAAATCAAGCCACCAGTAAAAGTCCTCTTTATTGAGGCCAGAGGAACTTCGAAGCAATCGTCTGACTAATTGGTTGGCATTTATTAATTGTTGTAAGGACTTATTGATCATTGTTGGCACGCACGAATTACATTTTTAACCTTCGAAAGCCAAAAAAGCTAACATATATTTTTGGCACGCCCAGTGGGACTATCATTATAATGGCTAGACAAAGACGACAAGGAGAAAATGAGTGCCTTGAAGAAGGCATAGAAGAAGAAATGACAAACAATCTGGATTTTGCCATTCAAATTTATCAATATGAAATATATTTGCTTGTGTAACGCCCCCAAAATAACTAGAATAATCCAACTCCAAACACTAGTACAATGTGATATAAATAAAATAAGAAGCTGTCATTAATCAGAGTTAATGTACAAAAGATGACATAAGCGATATACATTCATAAATTGTTCATCCTAAATCTACAGCATGTGTTACAAGACGAAATAAAGAATGGAAGCTAAACAGGTATTCATATGACCTAATAGCTTACATCTTTCCAAGACCATACTTGGTAACAAAAAAATGAGTTATAGGCTCAATACAAATAAAGCTCTAGGCTTGTACAAAAGATAAATACAAAGTAAACAAAAGTGAGTCTTTAGCTCCACAATCCTCCTAAGCTAAGTCCTTAGAGGAGGCATATCACCAACACCTGAAAATGTTTTTTCCAAGTAGGGTGAGCCAAAGCCCAGTAGAAAAAATCTAGCACAATATATGAATCTTAACAAGGATATAAATATAATATGCGTATACAATACGCATGATAAATCCATTCGTATTCTTACAAGATCATAATATCCCAAGTTTCTTATTTCAAACCATTTTATCTTAATTCATTTCATGACAATTTGTTTTACCTTAATCCATGAGCCAAGTTCATTGTTATCCAAACAACCCAACTGAGGCTACAGCTCATTGGTTCTCTAACCAATACAATCATTACACAAACACTTCAAATTTGTCATTTTACGAAAATTTCATCCGCGAGAATCAGCACCTATGTATATGCGCGGTTTTCAGGACTTTTACCCTGAACACACAGGCTAACTTAATTTACTGGAGTCCATCCCTTTTCTCCTCCCAAACATGGAATACATCTCATTTTTCCTCCCAAACATCATACATATACAATGTATTAAAACACAATCATGTTCAATGACAACCAATAAGAAATTAGTTTTAATTCACTTAATCCTCATGCAATTTCTACAACAATCATAGCTATCCTCTATCGATAGCCCAAAACAAATATTTCTGAACAGATATACAATCTCCAAGGCAGATAAATTATCCAAATTTTTGTAGACGAGAGATAACAAGTATCCAACTCCATCATTTAAATAAACATCTATCCAATTTCCCATTCCCCATACCAATTCTATTATTTATGCAAAATAATTATTCAAAACATTTTAGGGCAAAACTCCATTTTCTTCCAAATCCAATCTATGTATCAAAATCAACTAATTTAACACAACACATCCTCATAGCTACACCCAAAACCCTTTTCAAATACCTTCATGTGAAAACCCCTCTTTTGATTTTAAACCAAAACCCTTGGTTTGTCTAAAATTCTCCAAATTTCAACATTTTTTACACAATCAACAGATAACTATGTTAAAAATCATAGGAGAGTGTAGAAAGTCCTTACCTCAAAGTTAGAAGATGAGCAAAGCAAGGAGAAAACTTCAAAGACTCCAAAATCGACTTTTGTTCGGATTAAAATCGAGCTCTTAAGATGCTTTACCTTTTTCCTAAAGACATTAGGGTAGAGAAACCAACGAATCTAGGTGAAAATGTAAAGAGAATGAGAGTTTAGTGAGAGAGACTCTAGATCTAGGGTTTTTGGAAAGTAGAGAGAGAGAAATGTGGAAAAGTGATGTAAAATGAGGTTACTGCGAACTAATATACGCACAATCCACTCGAGCGCAAGAAGTGATGCTCGTGCGTTAGACACAATAAGTTGTTCCGCTCGAGCGTAAGAAATGGCCCTCGAGCTCAGAATGTACACCCCTAGTAGTTCTGCAGACAACAGATCAACGCTCGAGTGTAGAATACACTCTCCTAGTAGTTTTGCTGACCTGTAAAAGTACTGAAAATTTACAAAGCCCGCTTGAGCGGAGGAGCAAAATTCTAGGCAACAGGAATTTGGAAACTAAGCAACCATCCTGTCCCGAACGCAACCACAACAATCCCAAAGCCAAATTTAAGGAGATAAAAGGGAAGCAAGATGTGACCAACAATATGAAACCATTAAACCTGAGTCCGGGATATAACAAGAGTCGGGTCAAAACCGGAATCGCTATAACCTCCCCTCTTAAGGAATTCCGTCCCCGAAATTTCAAATCAAGTTTTAAAGTTATAGTCAAACTAATAACAACACTGATAATCAATCATTTCCGTCACCATGACCCACTCTCTGATTATCCATTCTCATCAACTCGATACACAAGTTTCAATATTTAAAGTACAATCCACATTTTTCAAAATATATACAATGCTTATATTAGAGCCATGTTTTCACAACATATACAACATATACAATGTTTCCATATTTCATTAACATAATACAATTTCAATACATGCTCAAACGTCAATAAACAAATCTAGATACTTCTCACGAACTTTGAACTCACGTTCCCAAGTTGCTTCCTCAACCTGTGATGTTTCCATAATACTTTAACTAAGGGAATAGTCTTGCCTCGCAAAACTTGGTCCCAGGTATCCAAGACTTTCACCGGTCTCTACCCATACGATGCATCCTTATCTACCTCTAAGTCGATCAAATCCAACACGTGCGATGGATCTGACTCATATTTCAGAAGCACGCTAATATGAAACACATCATGAACCTCGAAAAGTAGTGGCGGCAAAGCCAAGCGATAAGCTACCTCTCCGATCCACTCAAGGATCTCAAATGGCGCAATGAATCGAGGGGACAACTTCCCACTCTTTCCAAACCTCATCAAACCTTTCCTAGGTGATATTTTAAAGAATAAATGGTCTTCCATCTCAAAAGACAATGGTCTCCTCCTACGGTCGGCATAACGTTTTTGATGACTCTGGGTAGTAACCAACTTCTTACAAATAAGTGCAACTTTCTCCGTCGTTTCTCAGACTAACTCCAAACCCAACATTGGTGCATCACCCACTTCTGCCCAACACATAGGAGATCTACACAGTCGACCATGCAAGGCCTTAAACGGTGCCATACCAATACTCGACTGAAAACTATTGTTATAGGCAAATTCCACTAAGGGCAAGTGCCTCTCTCACAAACCCTTAAAGTCAAGGATGTAACCCCGAAGCATATCCTCTAAAATTTGAATGTTGCGCTCTAACTGCCCGTCAGTCTAAGGATGATACGCAGTGCTAAAAGGTCAATCTCTTGCCCAAGGCACTTTGTAGGCTCTGCAACAGCCGAGTCGTGAAACGTGGCCCGTCCAACTCCTTTTTGTGCCAGAATTTCATCCGGTAAAGGCACCTCATGCCTCCTAGGCCTACCACACCTACCACCACCATGTCCACGTCCTGACATCCTAATGAAGGTAACAAAAGAGATTAGCACATTTACAAATGTGCCGAAGGTAATTCACTCATGTTCTAATACGATGGACAACCGTAATTTACTCCACATAAGCACATAGTCATGTAAACACATATGAATTTTCTTCCTAGATAATGACGGTCCCATGGAGTTGCCAGGGTTCCAATTAGAAACAGCAGTGATCAAGTGCTCTTTCAACAGGACTTCTAGAAACCCGTAGACCCAATCAATATCCTAAGAACTAAATCCCATACCCATATAATCATATAAGCATGTTATTACATAGTATACCATGCACACTAATGTCTCTATCAAGCGAGGCAAACCCTATTGTGGTAATAACCACTTCTCACGCACCCAAAGTATTCAAACCCCGTACGCTCTGATACCAAGTTGTTACGCCCCCAAAATAACTACAATAATCCAACTCCAAACACTAGTACAATGTGATATAAATAAAATAAGAAACTTTTATTCATTAGAGTTAATAAGAGATGACACATGCAATATACATTCATAAATTGTTCATCCTGAATCTACAACATGTGTTACAAGACGAAATAAAGAATAGAAGCTAAACAGGTATTCATATGCCCTAATGGCTTACATCTTTCCAAGACCGTGCTTGGTTATAACAAAATGAGTCTTGAGCTCAATACAAATACAACCCTAGGCTTGTACAAAAGATAAATACAAAGTAAACAAAATTGAGCCTTCAGCTCCATAATCCTCCTAAGCTAAGTCCGTGATGGAGTCATATCACCAACACCTGAAAATGTTTTTCCCAAGTAGGGTGAGCCAAAGCCCAGTAGAAACATTCTATTACGATATATGAATCTTAACAAAGATATAAGTATGATATGCATATACAATGCCAATGATAAAATCATTCGTATTCTTGCATGATCATAATATGCCAAGTTTCATATTTCAAGCCATTTTATCTTAATTCATTTCATGATAATTCATTTCACCTCAATCCATGAGCCAAGTTCATTGTTATCTAGACAACCCAACTGAGGCTACAACTCATTGGTTCTCTAACCGATACAATCATTACACGAACACTTCAAATTTGTTTTTTTACGAAAATTTCGTCCTTGAGAATTGGCACCCATATATACGCGCGGTTTTCGGGACTTTCAATCTAGACACACAAGCCAACTTAATTTACTGGAGTCCATCTATTTTTTCCTCACAAACATGGAGTACATTCTCTTTCTTCTCCCAAACATTATACATATACAATGTATTAAAACACAATCATGTTCAATGATAACCAATAAGAGATTAGTTTTAATTCACTTAATCCTCATGCAGTTTCTACAATAATCATAGCCATCCTCCATCAATAGCCCAAAACAGATATTTCTAAACACATATACAATCTCCAAGACAGATAAATTATCCAAATTTCCAAAGACGAGAGATAACAAGTATCCAACTCCATCATTTATATAAACATCTATCCAATTTCCCATTCTCCATACCAATTCTATTATTTATAAAAAATAATTATTTGAAACATTTTAGAGCAAAACTCCATTTTCTCCCAAATCCAATCTATGTGTCAAAATCAACAAATTTAACACAACACATCCTCATATGTACACCCATAATCCTTTTTAATACCTTCATTTGAAAATCCCTCTTTTGATTTTAAACCAAAATCCTAGGTTTGTCTAAAATCCTCCAAATTTTAACATTTTTTACACAATCAACAGATAACTAAGTTAAAAATCATAAGAGAGTGTAGAAAGTCCCTACCTTAAAGTTAAAAGACAAGTGAAGTAAGGAAAAAGCTTCCAAGATGCCAAAACCAACTTTTGTTCGAATCAAAATAGAGCTCTTAAGATGCTCTACCTTTTTTTCAAAGACACTGGGGCAAAGAAACCAACGGATCTAGGTGAAAATGTAGAGAGAATGAGAGTTTTAGAGAGACAGACTCTAGATTTAGGATGTTTGGAAAGTAAAGAGAGAGAGAGAGAGAGAGAGAGAGAGAGAGAGAGAGAGAGAGAGAGAAATGTGAAAAAGTGATGTAAAATGAGGCTGCTGTGAACTGATATGGTGTTTTATGCCAGGTGAAGGCGAGTTTTACACTAAGAACAGAATCCCTAAAAGCTTTGAGAAACCATGGCTGCCTTAGAAATTAGATTGTATATTTCCTGTATTTTGGATAATCTTTTTGTATCAAGGAACCGATCTGTATTTAAAGACTTGAAGAATTTTATCTGTAACTATTATTAATATTTTCTTTTGGCATAATTATTTGTAATTTGTGCTTAAAAATGACGTGTATCCGCAAGTTAAACCCTGATGTATCGCTGTATTGTACTATCAAAATTTGAGGCATCACAGCCAAGTCATGAAAAGCTTGTTAGGGAGCATGTTTTTAAAACCAAGTTTGGTTAAAAATGATGAGCAACCCAAGGTTAGTGGATTTAAAATTTTTTATGATGTGGAAAATCTCAAAATATTTGAATTTCCAAAACCACTATATACCACTATCTTCGTTGTTCAAAATCCATTTTGGATTTGTGGTTCACATCAAAATTTAATTTTGATGAAATGGTTAACAAAATATCGAAGTCTAGAAAATATATTTGTTGAGTTTTTTTCCCCTACATTTTCACATTGGGAAGCATGGAAATGACCAATAATAATGGTCCTAGCTATTTTCATGGTTATATGTGAAATAGTGGCCAATATACAGTTGGCCAAACAAGAAGAAACTCTGTAGAAAACACAATGAGTTCACATGTTTGTTGTTTTCTAACATGCAATGTGGAAACCATCATTCTTGACCAAAAGCTGATCTTTGTTATGTATTAGACATAATGTTTTTATACTCCAGATTGTCTTCGAAGTGGATATATAAACAACTATCATTTTGGTTTTGCTGTTGGTTAATGTGTGTGCTTTGAAAGCCCTTTTTGCCATAATTTTTTTAGCTTTAAAGCACTCAAACTTGCATCAACAACAGCTTTGAAGAAATAATAATAATAATAATGGTGGTTATGAATGTTCAAAGCTTTGCCGAGTATTTTCAAGGATGTAATTAGTCCTTTGTTGGCACTTTCAACCTTTGAAGGATGATTTTGGCCCTCTAGTAATACCTTTAGAGGATGGCTTTCATCATTTGAATTACAACTTTTCAAGAATTTGAGACGTCTCATAATTTTTTTGCCAAGATATTGGCTACTGTTAAGTGAGACATTTGCTACTTTTACATGGCGATAAACTTCGAATCATTTCGGAGTGGCCTCTAAGCATTTTGAATTAGCTTCGAAGTAGCTCCAAGGAGGCTTTAATATGTTCTTCTTTATAATGAACCTTCTAATAAGCCTCGAAGGGTGCCAGAGAAGCTTTGAAGGATTCTGAACGAATTTTGAAGAGGTTTTTTTTATAATGAACATAGTAGTGTTGCCATGTCATTAAAGTATTAGCCATGATTTTTGGACACCATACATAGTGAGTGCATGCATTCATTGATTACAAATTGGTGTCTCTTGTTGAAATTTTGAACTTGCCACCTAAGAAAGTACAAAGCTTCTACTCATGACTCATACCACACATGATTGGTATGTATTGTGTCCAAATCAAATTGGTGCTTCTTGATTCAAATTGATCACTTTGAAGCACTCATATTGAATTTGAAGCATATGCCTTTAGTGTAGTGTCCCTTCAAAGCACTTCGTTGGTGCTGTTATGGTATTCAAAGCACTTTATCACTCATATCAGTTTTGTGTTTCGTTCGGCTCTTCAAAAATTCAAACAACCACCATTTTTAAAGAGCCGCGGGGGGTAATTTTGACACCATAAATAGTAAAAATATTATTATTACTATTATTATTATTGTAGGACACGTGGCACTTTCTTGATCAATCAGGAGTTAAGAGAAATTACAAAATTAGTGGTCTTGCATGGTGGAACATTGAAGACAAGGTGGAAGAAATTAAAGCACATGTGAAGAATATAATGGACAAAGTTACTTAGTGGAAGACATGGAGAGATATGTGGCATTGTGGGAATGAAGGTGGAAGAATGGGTAGTTTTAGGTGGTTATTGAATAGTTATTGCTAGAAGTTTTTTCTTATAAATAGCCATTGACGGTCACATTTACGGACCTAGAACCAGATCTAGAAATCAGTTTATTTACTTTATTTTCTAGTCCTTTAAATTCCAGTCTTTACATTCCTGTACTGCACTTTAAATTCCTAGGAATAATTCTAAGTCAGTCTGTTGCTGTAATCCCCTTCGAAGCTGTGAAAGTGTGAAGGTACTATTGTAAGCTTTTGTTTACTTAATGAAGTTTGATTTCTGATACTATTTTTCCTACTTTCTTACCCTTTGATTAGTCTTCTTAATTTTCTCCTAAAAATCAAGCCACCAGTAAAAGTCTTTTTCATTGAGGCTAAAAGAATTTCGAAATAATCGTCTGACTAATTGGTTGGCATTTATTAATCTTTGTAAGGACTTATTAATCCTTATTGGCACGTTCGAATTACATTTCTAACATTCGAAAGCCAAAAAAGCTAACAACACCATACAACTTTTTCAAACCATTACAACAGTGAAAACCAAAAGGAAACCCTATTTACTTGGTTAGGGTTTCATCAAAACCCTAGAAAGAGAAGAACTAGCCACTCATAGAGGAGTGGGAAGAGGTAGAAGAGAAAGAAGCCACAATGGATGATAGTCTTGAAGCTTGAAAAACTCTCTCCAAACCCTAGCCTCTCCTCACTTTTCAGAACCCTAATTTCTCATCTTTTTCTCCCTTTTATTCTCAGCCAAACAAAGTAAAACTTTCGTGCATGTTTTCCTAGGTTAGTCACTTAAGCGGTGGTAGGTCGCACGTGCGCTACTGGCTAGCTGCATGTGCGGTAGGATGGCAAGCCATGAGATTTCATTGCTTGAGGGGAAAATTTGCTTTTGTGCCACTTTTCGCCTGAAATTGCATGTTGTTTACCAAACCTGCACAAGTACACAAAATGCACCATCTCTGCCAAATAACCATAATTCAAAGGTTATAAATATAACTTAAGTGGCCTTAATGTGGTACCTTTCAGCCTACATCAATGAATATTGAAAAAAAAAATCGCAAATATTATGGGTGTGTTTGGTTTGTGTTTGTAGAGTAGTTTTTGAGATAAAAAGTATGAAAACTTGTTTGGTTTGCCTTTTTTCAAAAATGATTTTGGAAAATTGTTTTGGGGAGAGATTTTTAAAAAAAGTGATTGATTTGATGTGTATGAGAGAGAGAGTGATTTTGGAAAGTAGGTAACCAAACAAAATTTTGAGATTTTTTTTGAAAAAATTTGTTTGGTTTGATTATTCTTGAAAATTTGTTTGTAGAAAATTTTTCCTAAAATTTTTTCTGAAAAACAAACCAAACAAGGCCTATATTTTTTTTATGTGTATTTATATTAGGTGTATCTAAAAATTAAAAAATATATATACTTAAAATATTTAAAAAATTCAATGAAAACAAAAAAATACAAAAAACAAAAAATTTTAATTTTTTGAAAAGTGAATCCTGAATCCTGAAACTAAACAAGCTGAATGAGTTTTGAACTTTGTATATGGGACCTATGATGGTGCTACGCACATTAATTGATATACTAATTAGTGTAATAACATATGTTATGATATTGTCATTTTAAAATTATGATCTTATCTATTATACAAATTAGCATAATTACCCATGCTATGAACAGATATAAATAAATAATAAAAAATTAATTTTTAAAACTAAATAATAATCTAAAACAATTATCTATAATATTTAGCAAAAATGATTTAGAATCAATTAAATTTTATCATAGTTACATATAAGAGAATTTTTTTTTATTCTTATGTCATTAATTGTGTGCTCTAAGTTCTTAATAACAAATATATGTCATAATTTAAGTGATAAAAATTAAAAAATAAATCACAAAAATTATATTTATGGTAAAATATAAATACATTTTGTCTTATGAGTTTTGTAAATTTAATTTATCATATGATAGTGGTAAATTACATTTGTCAATATAGTAATTTTTTCATATTTTGTGAAGTCTAAAAATTATAATTTGTCTTATGTTATAAGATTTATGTAAAAATGAATTACGATTCACTTGTGATATTAAATTTGGGTTTAACATTAGATTTGCGCTAATTTGTCTTTCACCGAATCATTAAAAATTGTCTTGTGCTATTCTCAACTTATAGGAATCGTTTGACCTATCTATTTATTAAATTAGTAAATATATATTTGTAAATATTTTTTATAATAAAAATAAGAAATATGGATTTATTTTATGCATACTTATTAAAAAGTTTGAACTATAGTTTTTTTTTAAAAAAAAAAACTATATATTTATGTTTAAAAAAATTAAATGAATAGTTATATATATATTTTTATGTATAAAAAAAATTATTTAAGATAAAGGCGGCCTAAATTGTAGGTCATATTCTAGTCCTACTAAATTTAAATTTGATATTTAAATTATATCATAGTTTATCATCTTGTGATTGATATGAGTTAATTTGAGGGGTTTTAATATTGGATTAAACACTAAAAAGTAGCTAAGAAAATTTAGTTCAAGTTGGTTTTTTTTTGCCAATAATTCTTGATTTAAGCCTAATCCTTAGAGAATCGTCTAGTTCATGTCCAATCCATGAGCTAGTAGACCTACCTATTTATTTACATTTTAATTAGTAAATATATAAATATATATATATATATATTTTAAAATTTATAACAAAAATAGGAAATATGAACATATTTGTTTGGTGTATTTATTAACAATTTTAGAATTAATTAAGAAATTATGTACTTATTCTTAAAAGGATAAATTACGTTGGTAATCTCTATATTTTAACTTTTGTGTTATTTTTGTCCTTACAATTTTAATTTGCTCAATTTTGACACTAAATTTAATGATTAGGTGAAGGACAAGAAAATTTTTAAGTACATAATTTCTTAACTGGCATTATCAATTGGACTAAATTAATACAAAATCTAAAATTAGGGCTAAAAATCAAACTAATTGAAATTACAGAGACCAAATTGACACAAGAGACAAAATGTAGGGACTATCGATATAATTTATCCTTATTAAAATATGTCTAATATTGATTAAGACATATTTATATCTGAAAACTTATTTAAGATCAGATCAGGCTAGAACCTGAATAAAAAATTAATGGCTTATTAAAAAAAATTAATAATTATAAATTCAAATTTGATCAATTTTTCATTTAAATTTTTTCAGAGAATTAGGTTGTTTGGTAATTTTAATTTATAGTTCCAATTTCTCCTTGTAATTTTTTTAAAAAATATTTTAAAATTATATATAATTATAATTTCTTTTGAAATTTCCTTTTCAAGCTCAAATTAGTTATAACTTGAGTTTGTTTAAAATTTATTTTTGACTTCTCATCTACAAAAACTAACAATAAATTAAATTAATTTTTTGGACATTGTAGAAATGTAAAATAAAGAAATATATTATCAATAATAGTAATAACAAAACATATTTTTATTTATCATGTGACGTCTCATTACTGCATTGATAATGGACATTAATAACAAAATTCATTACAATAATACAACAATAATATATCAAATGATAAGTAACATGTGATCATAATAATTTTTGATAGTTATACAATAGGATTTTGATACTAGATTTATGTTTTAGAGGGCAATACCAAGCTAGGAAGGATGGTGGGCGTCGTAGGATGAGATGGTAGGACCTAAAAGGGGATAAACTAGAAATATTTAAGAATAGAATGGATAAAGAATGTACTTGGGACTTGGAAGATGATCCTAACATTATGTAGAACTTGATAGCCAATTGTATGAGAAGAATCTCAAGGGAAGTGCTTGGAGAGTCGAAAGGAACGGGACTCAGCTCTAGGGAAACTTGGTGATGGATAAAAGAGGTTCAAGCAATAGTTAAGGCAAAAAAAAAAAAAAAAGTGCTTTAGAAAGTGGCAGAATGATAAAACTAAGGAAAACCTTAAGAGCTATAGATTGGCTAATACGGAGGTCAAGAAAGTCGGGAGAGAGGCTAAATTGAAAGCTTGTGATGACTTATCTACTAGACTAGATAATAAGGAGGGAGAGAAGAGGGTATACAAACTTGCTAGGATACGAGAAAGGAAAATAAGAGATTTTAATCAAGTTAAATGCATCAAGAGTGAGGATTCTAAGGTATTAGTGAAAGATGAAGAGATTAAGGAAAGATAGAAGAATTATTTTGAGAAACTGTTAAATGAGGAACATGGAGGTACGGCAATAGGGAAGAAATAACTAGTAAAACGATAAATCAAGACTATAGGTTCTATCGCAGGATTAGAAACTTTGAAGTGGAGATTGCACTTAAGAAGATGAAATCAAATAAGGCTTTAGGACCCGATGATATCCCTATTAAAGCTTGGAAGTGTTTGGGTAAAAGGGGGGTTGCTTGGTTGACTAGGTTGTTTAGCAAAATTTTGTTGACTAGGAACAAGCCAGATGAGTGACAGAAGAGTATTTAGTGCCAATCTATAAGAATAAAGGAGATGTTCAGAATTGCAACAACTATAGAGAAATCAAGCTAATGTGTCATATAATAAAAGTGTGGGAGAGGGTTATAGAATGCCGATTGTGAGACATAACAGAGGTGTTAGAGAATCAATTTGGGTTTATGCCTGGCAGGTCAACAATGAAAGCGATCTATCTTTTGACGAGAGTAATAGAAAAGTATAGAGAAAATAAAAGAGACATTCATATATTGTTTATCGACTTTGAGAAAGCATATGATAGAGTACGCCGAGATATAATATGGTGGGTGTTAGAGAAGAAAGGGGTGACAGAATGTTACATTGATGTGATCAGGGACATGTATAAAGAGGTGGTGACCACTATTAGATCGCCTGCTGGAGAGACAAATGAATTTTCTATCACTGTAAGGTTACACCAAGGATCTATCTTAAGTCCTTATCTTTTTGCTTTAGTTATGGATGAGTTAACGAGAAATATTTAGGATGACGTGCCATAGTGTATGCTTTTTGCAGACGATATCATGCTAGTGGACGAGATTAGAGAAGAAGTTAACACAAAGTTGGAGATTTGGAGAAAAGCTCTTGAATCTAAAGGATTCCGGATAAGCAAAACTAAGACAGAGTACATGCAATGTAAATTTAGTAACAGTAACAATGAAACTAGAAGAGAAGTGAAGATTGAGAACCAAGAACTACCTAAGAGTGAACATTTTCATTATTTAGGGTTGATTATTACAACAGCGGGAGAGATTGATGCGGATGTGGCCCATAGGATTAAGGCGGGATGGTGTAACTGGAGAAGTGCGTCTGGGGTATGGTGCGATAAACGAATATCCACTAGACTAAAAGATAAGTTCTATAGAACGACTATTAGACTAGCGATATTGTATGGGACGGAGTGTTAGGTAACTAGGAAACAACATGTAGATGAGATAAGTGTGGCTGAGATGAGGATGCTAAAGTGGATATGTGGCAAGACTAGACAAGACAAAATTAGGAATAAGTGTATTCGAGAATGGGTAGGACTACCACTGATAGAAGATAAGTTAAGGGAGAATCGATTGAGATGGTTTGGTCATATTCAACGAAGACCAACAGAGGCAGTACTAAAGAGATGCGATATTGTAGTGGTAGATAGAAGTGTTAGGGCACGGGGTAGGCCTAGAATAACGTTGGCTAGCGTTGTAAATGGAGATAAGGATCTACTTAATTTGACTAATGAAATAGCCTTTGATAAGGCTGCTTGGAGAAGAAGGATTTATGTAGCTAACCCTATTTGATGGGAATTAAAGCTTGGTTTGGTTTGGTTTATACAAAAGTACCCAAAATATATATAAAAAATAATATATGATCCATATTCAATTTTATATGGTAAAATTCACATTTAATCTCAACCACACATTAGTTTTTTGATTCAATTCATCAACCAAACTATCTACTATTCTTTTAATATTCACCTTTTTAAAATCCATTCAAACAATGCTCTAGTCCAGCTTATCATCACCCATGTTGTTGCCATGCTCACCACCTCCACTAACTATAACAACCCTCATTCTTATCTTAATCATGCTCATATGCATTTACATGATTTTGTCTTGTTAAGCTTACATTTGCAGAGCTTGATTTGATTTGTCTATGTAGGGTTCTTATTTTGCTTTGTTTTGTGCTATTGTGTTTTGCCTAAGTGTTATATGCATACTCCGTTCCTTGCTTTGTGTGTTGAACTTAGGCTACATATCTTTGTTATCTGTAGACACACCATTTTTGACCGCCCTTAAGACTTGGGCGCTATTGATCATTTACTTGGTGATGAAAGGTGTGCAGTGCAAATGGTCGATTTCTTTGGCAAGGAGAGCGTCAAATCCCAAACCTTACACTCCATTTTTGGGCCAAAACGATTTTGACCAAAATATTTTAGACCTTAAAACCCTTTCTTTCAAAATAGTTTTTGAAAAAGCTTCCTACGATATTTCGACGCTCGCATTTTGTTAAATGTCGCGCTTTTCGGTAAACCGAGCAAGGACAAAGTGGGGATGAATGAAAGAGAGGTGAACTCTTTGGAAAATCTTTCAAAACACCTTATTTATGGGTTTGGAGTTGAAGAAAATGAGAGAGGAGAGAAGAAAACTAGTTGGAGAAGAAGTTGGGCATGAATCCAGGTAGGATTGAAACTGAGCAGTCTTCACTCAAATGAGCATATCTTTTTGCACAGTTGGAATTTTGATGTGAGGCTGCCACCATTGGAAATAAGACTTCAAGGGCTTCAATCTAGGCTGAAGAATGACATGCAAAGGAGTCCAAATGAAGGAGATATGCCTGGTTGAAGTCGGGCCCAAAAAGCAGATTTTTCTGGCCAACCAGAGGTGGAGAATGCTTGCCATAAATGGGATTTTTTGGCCATGTGCCGGCCATGAATGGCCTATTCCAGCCCCCTTCCATCCAAGAGTGTCCCATGCCAGCCAACAATGATCAAGTGCCGGCCATCAGTGAAGTAGTGCTAGCCATTGAGCAGAAAAGTAGATTTTTGCAGATATTTGTTCTCCAGCTGTTATAGTTGTCCCTTTTGGAGATATTTCAACCAAAGCTTGTATTTTTCTATATATAGAGAGGCTTCTCTATGGTTTGAGGGTTAGAACAATTTAGCAAAGGTTTGGGAGCCTCTCTCTCTCTAAAACCTCTTTCTCTAGATTTCTCTCTCTCTTGAGCATTTGTGCTTAAAGGTTTACATACATCAAACTTTAGCTTATTCATTCTTGATGAAAGTGGTTCAACTTTGGGCTGAGGTTTCTTGAAGCTCTCTTGGAGCTTCTTTGGATTTCTTGAAGGTCATTTGGCCTGGTTTTGTTGCTTAAGTGCTGTCTTCCCTTCAAGAGGTACAAGACTCACCCTTTAAGTTTGTTTTGCACACTTGTTTTGCCACCTTTGTAAACTACTTTTGAGCTGGTTTTCAACTGTAAAAACCTCTATTTTTAAGGTTTAAAAATGTTGGTTTAAGCCTTGTTTGGTTAAGGGGTGGTTCCCCTCCTTTGATCTTTGGTTTGTAAAGCCTTTTGAGCTATCTTTCAAAGCTTTTGAAACAAACCACTGAATTCCAGAGGAATTTCAGTGGTAGAAAGTTGGTTTTGAGGACCAAAATAGGAGGGGGTGGTCCCGCTTTCTCATATCTTGTTTGCATGTGTTGATGGCCTAGTACTTTAGCAAGCTTTTCTACCTTTTTGTAGCCTAGTTCAAGCATGTTTTTGGCCTTATTTTAACATGTTATAACTTTGTTTTTTTGGCTGGTTGGAGCACCTCTTGTTTGCCTCTTACACTTGTAGTGTAATTTTGCTCACTAGCCTTGCATGCCTAATAAGTTAGCCTATCATTTTAGCTTGTGTTAGCTCCATCTCAGCATGCCTTTGCTCATGTTTTGGCATGATTAAGCTCTGTTTTGAGCTAGTTTGATCACATGAGCTATGCTTAATTTGCTTGTAGTGCAATTGTGCTAAATTGCCTAGCATGTGCTATTGTTTTGGCCTCTTAATATAGCTATTCATAGCTTATTCAAGCATGTTTTAGAACTCTATTTAGGGTGTTTTAGGACTGTTTTGGACTGTTGGTCCCTTTTGAGCATTGTATTGCATGCCTCTTGAGTAATGCTCTTCACTAGCTTTAATACTTTTGGCTTTTTAACATGTTGTGCATGTGTTGTTTGCATGGTTTAAGGTCTTTAGCATGGCATTTCAGCATTTAAAAGTCTGCAACCTCCCTCATTTCTTCATTTTTCTATTTGTTTTGAGGGTTGGTTACCTTGTGCTTGTGTTTAAACTTGATAGAATTTGTGCTCAAATGGCTTTAATCCTCTTATGAGGGTTCCTCCTAGCCAAAGGCATGATCTCTCTCATGCCTTAAACCATTCTTTTGGTTGACCCCTCTCCCATTAGAGGACTTTCACATTGGACAAATCAATTAATGAATGGCTTGGTGACTTAAAATGTGTAAACAAGAATTGGATCAAGTAAAACATGCCAAGATAAGCATTGTTGTTTGCATTGCAATGTGTTCAATCGGACGTTATATTGAACACAAGGTGGATTAGTCCATTTCATACTCAAAGTGATAAAAATGAGCCAATCCCCTTTGTCTCCATTGCCTTTTATTATCCATGATAAGGTAGTGGTTTTTGAGTCTTGTTTGTTGTGCATTTATTGAATGTGTATCAAGTTGGGTCTTTGGCCATCATGCATTCAAGGTGCTTGATTGATGGTTTTGGATTCAATGGTGCCTCTCCTTTGATGTTTTGAGATGACAAGGAGTGGCATAGTACATACATATCCTTGGGAGACCCTTCCTTTTCCTCTAGTTTGTGTTCTGTTGCAGAATGGTGGCGTAGCACACCAGTGGCCATCAGTGCCTCACAGATGGCTGACACTGCTTCATCCTTGGCCGGCAGTGCACATCCTTGGCCGGTAGGTGGCCGACAACAAGCATCCATGGCCGGCAGGCCACTAGTGCATTTCTTAGTTGTGAGTTGGTAAGGCAGAGTAGGAAGTTCTTGGAGACACCTTGCAAACAGAGCCTCTCAAGAGCAAACCAGAAGGCGTTTCGGGGCGGTAATCGAGAGCATGCATTCTTCATTACTCAAGGCAGAGTTGAGGCAGCCTAGCTTACATGTTTTGCATGCTTAGTTGGTTTTGTAATTTAATTAGCTAGTTTGTTAATTAGCTGAAGTGTTGTAATAGTTAGTAAGTAGTTTGCTAGTTATTCAATTTGGTTTTGTAATAATTAGTCTAATTAGTTTAATTAAATTAGTTAGTTAGCTTAGCTTAGATTAGCTTAGTTCATTTATTCGGACCCTCCGTTGAGAGGGCGCAATGTTGTAATAAGGGTGCGTGTGTGTGTGCATGTCTTCCAACCCCATTTCTTTCTCCCTTTTACTTAACCGCTTTTGATGGTTAGTTTTAGGGTATTTTTCAATTAGCATACCTTATACTTTGCATGTTTGCATCATTCATTTGTCTTGCATGCACCAGGCTCGACGCATCATTCAAACTGCATCGTATTTCAATACTTATTTGAATACGTGTATCAATTGTTGCATTCATATGCCATCTTAGATAGCCGAGCCTATTTAGTTACATTATTGCGTGTGTTGCATTAGGCATCTTGTAAAGTTAGGATCATGCATTGTTTCTAATTGGTTTTCTGTTTTGGCTTAGAGTACATTGTAAATGTTACGCTTTAGCATACTTGTATGAGTGTGAGTGTTGCCATGATAGCGTGCTTGCCATGAGGCTATTTGCTTAAGTGCTTAACTGCTTGAATGCTTGTGGGTGAAGGCTTTATTGCCTGAATTGGAACAACTCGATGATTGTGAGTTTTAAGCCCACTTTGCAAAGTGGAAAAATCATGTTTTAAGCCCATTTGATGGTGACAAATCCGCGCTTTAGCCTACTTGCAAGTAGCACTTTCAAACCATTTTCGAAAACAAACATAAGTTGTTTTGTTCAAATTCTCGTGATTGAGTCTATACTTGCATGCTGCGCGCATCACATAGTAAAGCTAGACAATAATCGAATAAGAACACATGTGTTTATAAAATAAAATATCATGCTTAGTAGAGGCCGATCTTTGATCGGGCGAGCGGGGGTGCTCATTTCAGGACCTTTCTCTCTCGTACCCAAGTTCCCAAGCCGAGGCAACTTTGGTGATGACGGACACGTGGCCTTTGGCACGAGTCAAGGTTTTCTAAATTTTCCAAAATAAAATATTTAGGTGGCGACTCTGTAATTTGGAAAAGCAGTCCATGTTTGGCTTTTTTTATTCAAAATCGATTTTCCAAAACGATTTGACGGATTTGGACTCTTTGGTGTTTATCAGTCTCACATTGCACTTTGTGAGATTAAATTCAGAACCATGATAGGAGTCTGAACTGTAGAAGACCAAATTCGCGCCCTCTCCGAAAGGGGGGCTCGCGGAGAAAGTCGAGTCTACACTATCTCACGCCTAGGTCACACCTTTGAACCTTTTATACATAGGCCATTGTGTGTCAACACCTAGGATCATCTTGGAACCACCTTGGTTGACTTCCACCTTCAGCTTGGCATCTTGGTTGAGGTGTGTAACACCTAGGCCGAGACGTGTATCATCTAGGTTGAGATGTTTATTCTCTAGGCATCCAACATCTTTGATCCTTGAACCTAGCAATCTTGTTCCGGGTCTGGTACAATCTAGGCCGAGGTGTGGCACATCTAGGCCAAGTTTTATCCTTCCTAACCGAGATCAGGGAAACCTTATTTTCCTGAAGCTTTGTTTTGATTCGTGATCATTGCCTTGTCAGTGTGCCCATGCCACCTTACTTGCTATACACACTTTGACCTACTCTTGTCTTTTCATTCTGGCACATTTTTTAGAAGATTTGACCAAATAGTGCCACGTGTCCCAAAAGTGGGTATTAGTCCGATTAGCAGTGAGAAACCCATATCATTTGTCACATCTTTGCGTTGTAGAGAGAGAAGCTCTAGGAAGAAGAAGAAGAAGTTCTTAGAGTAAGAACTAGATTTCCAAGCTTGATTCTCATATCTTGAACTGTTGGATTTGTGTTTTGAGGTTAGATTTTTGATCTATTCTTGTTGTTCTTTATGTTAATATGATCACATTGCATGATCTAGCATGATTCATGAGCCATGCATTGATTTAAAGTTTTGTTTTAGAAAGAGAAAGTGATGTTTGTGTTCTTGAAAGAAAACCGTATTTTGATCCGAAAGTTGGTATCAAGTTCCATATTTTTGTATTTGTTTTTTTGAAATCTTCAAGTATGGGTACCCAGGTCCATGTTTTTGAACTCATATCGTGAAATCTTAGATTTTGAGCAAAGAGTTATGATTTTAGCATTCATGCTCTTCATGTTCATGTTTTTCATGTTCTTCAAGAGAAAACCTAGAGTTCTAGACTTCATTTCCCTAAGTGTGGTCACCGAGACCCACTCTTGTCCAGACCTCACACCTAGGCCAAGCATTGTATCTCACCTTGGCCTACATTGCATAATCACTTGCACCTTAATCTATCTTGCATGCACACCTAGGCCTACCTCAGTCCACCTTGCCGGCACCTGGTAACATCTAGGTAGGTAACCCTACACCTAGGCCAAGGAAACCACACCTCAGCCAAGACCTCTTGAGTTCACCCAGCTAGGCCATTTCAGCCCAACTTATCTTTGTGCACCCATTCTGAGACCTAGTTTGTACCCAGCATGCTTTTCTAAGAAGAAACACATTGATTTAACTTCCAGCACATGTTTTTCTTTGTCTTGACTTGGTTTTGGAAAGAAGTGCTGGGATCTTTCTTGCTCAATTGAAACTTGTTTTAAGAGTGCATTACATAACCATCTTTGAGCATCTATTTTTGTCTTCTTGAAATGCATTCAGTGGACTTTGCCATGTATTTGTAGGTCTTGGATTCTTGTCCTAATTCCCTACATCCGAAGAGCTATTGTGAGTGGTATTTTTAATAAAGTTATGTTATAAAGTTTTGATAAAGGCTTTACTTTGTTTCGGAAAAGTATTTGATCAAGCATGAATGATTATCTTATAGTTTTTGTATCAAATATTATGTTTGTTTTGATGACATTCTTGAAAGGTCCTTAGTGCTAGGGGACTTTAATGCAACTAGGATCCTTGTTTGAGACATCTCCCTTGCCACCGACGGCTTCGGCGGGTGGGCTTGTCTAATCGATTCCGGGTTGGTTATTCCCTTGTTTTGTCAATGAATGTCATCCCTTGGTATTATGTAGATGTTAATAAACATCCCAAGAAGCTTTGAAACACTTTGATTGATGGACTTGGTTCATCCCTTGTTTTGTTGCAAGTTATGATATGTATGGTTTTGATAAAGATCTTGGATATCATTCATTCAAACATTTATTACTTATATCATTCACTGAGTTTTCAGCTTACCTCTCTCCCTTATATATATGTAGGTGATGAGCAAGAAGGTAGTGTCGCCTAAGTTTTATTTGAAAGATGTTTTGGTTCATACTTTTTGTATCATCTTGAAGATTATACTTCTTGGCTTTATAGGTTATTTCTTTTGTATGTTTTGGCTTGAGAAGTCTTTTGATCAAGATGTATTATTCACTTTACCTTAGTTTTGTACTCAAGTTTTAAAACCATGATAAAATGTATGTCATTTCATTTGATCTATGCACAACTCTTATGGACTAATTAAATTTAAATTTACACTTCTGCACATGTAAGCCCCATATGTATACTATGTTTGTGTGAATCTTTGTAAGTTGGCCTTTGGTAATCTTGGATTACTGGCTATCACGACATCATTCTGTTAGGGGCAGAATGAGGTCATGACACTAACCATTATGCAACTCCAATCTAGCTTTTTTATCTTTGTAAATATAAAAAGACAATGTTGTGGAAATAAAAAAGGTACCATTAGAGTTTTAAAGAGTTAAAAATGAAAAATAAAAAAATGCGTGATTTTAGGTTTTCTTATTCCATATATAGGTGTTAAATTTTTTTTTTTAATTTTCAAAATCCATACATTATGAAATAGTATTCATCATTTAAAATTTTATTTATTGATGGGCAAGTCAATTAAATGTTTTTAATTTTTTACAAATAACAAATTTGAAACTTTTGTTTAAGAAATTTAAAAAAATGGCCAAATCATATACAACAATATAAGACGCCTTACTCTATAAATAAATAAATAAATGAATAAATAAATAAAAAACTCATAACTGTATTATCAATTCACATATATCAAAAGAAATAATACCAACAATATAAAAAATACACAAACATTCACCCAAAAAAAAAAAAAAACTTCAAATCAACTCCCAAAACAATGATAGTTAACAGATATATGTTTATTAACAATTTAGTTGGAAAAAAATACATCAGAAAAAAAAGAGTCATATAAAGGGAGAAAAAAAATACTCACATGAAAATATAAATTTACAAAAAAAAAAACATCTCAAACAAACAAACTTGAAATAAGTTTGGACTAGGGGGATTTACGTGTAGGTCCTAATAAGTGGACTTATTATCTAATAGGTCCTATGATAATTAATGACAATTTTCATTAAACATTATTAAAAAAATGTCACTAATTGTTAATTTTTAGCGACAATATGAAAATTGTCACAGAAAATGTCACTAATTATAAACTTTAGCGATAATTTAAAAAAAGCGTCACAAAAAGTGTCATTAATTCACAACTTTTAGCGACAATTTAAAAAATTTGTTAAAAAAAAATCACTAATTGTAAGTTTTAGTGACAATTTATAAAAATAATGACAACAAAAAGTCACTAATTGTCAATTTTTAGCGACATATATAAAAAATCATCACAAAAAAATTATTTTTAGCGACAATTTTACCAAAATTTATTTTCCATAACTATTAGGACCTATTGATAGTTTACCCTTTGGACTATTGGCAAAGAGAGAGAATAACCATTATATTATTACATTGGGGAAGGGATGGTTGGGCCCGAAAAAAGATTAAATATTGTATTTTAAAGAGAGAATTATATTGAATTTTTAATTTGATTGGATTTTTAAAATTTTAGATTTATATTATTTTCAAAAAAGGTGAGACTGGGATGAAAGTGCTTATCATATTATTTTAAATTTTGAAATTCAAAATCATAAATAATTAGAGTTTTTATTTTTTATTTGAATTGTTTTGAATAACATTATTTTTGGAAAGAGTGATGGTAACTTATCATATTGTTTTGAATTTAAAATTCAAAATTGTAGATAATTAATTTTTTTTTTTTATTTTTGAATTTTTGACTTAAGAAACTAACTAATAGATTTTTTTTATTTCTTTAAAAATTAACAAATTAACAAAATTAATTTAATAATTTAGAGTTTCCACAATTATTATTCTTAAAAAAATCTTTTCTCTTATATATAGAGATTATAAAAATTTAAAATTATTAATCAAATATACCAATTAATGTATATAAGGTTGTTCAAAGACGTATGGGTTAGTATCCCAGAAATTTACCTCATGCATATAGTGGGTCAATTTTTAATGTGAAAAAAAAGAAAGAAATTCAACCGATATTATTTCACTGAAGGAAAAATTGTCAAGCTGACACTCTCATTGTCCGAATTGACTGCTGATGACTTTTAGACTAGGTTGTGTGATTTAAAAAATTATGACATTTACACGTTAGTTTTAATTTATAAATTTATATTTTATTAAATTTTAATTAAGATTTTTTAAATTTTCAAATTTTATTAAATTTTTAATAATTAAAATTGTCTTTTAAATAATGATTGTTCATTATTTATGATTATGTATAACTGAATATAATTATTTGACAGCTATTTTGATTTTTAAAATTTTAAAACATGAACTTTCAAATTAAAAAAAACTAAAAATAAATTATGTCCAAAAATATACATTTTTTTTTTTCGAAAGATTGAAAAAAACTTAATTTATTTTTGTGTAAAATTAAAAATTTTATATCTATAAAGGAATATGATGATGGAATATTGATGTGCAAAATTTAAAAAAAAAACTTTTAAAATTGAAAAAACTGATAATATTCTCATTTTTAAAACTGGAAAAAAATGGTAATGTTCTCGGTTTTATTGAATAGTTGAATCAATCTAATAGGTAGAAAGGCAAAAATATTTAATCTCATACTCTATTTCTTTATTCGTTAGTGAAATAATTATCTAGAACATTACTATATAAGATTGATATATGTTTATATATCGGACCAAATTCATATATGTTTAGTTTATCTCGTGTTTACATTTTTAGGCACTATTTGGATTTTTTTTATAAATAAAATTGTACTTTTTAATTTTTAATTTTTTTATCACATTATTTTTATATTTTTTAGTAAAAAATTAAAAAATATATTTATTTAAATCATCTCAAATACATTCTCAATATAAGAAAATATGAGAAGTTTATAGGATTGGGATTTATTGTGAATTTTTATTTAATAATTTGAATTTTTTATTTTGTAAAATTTTCAATATGTATTATCTATAAAAAAAGTTAATTTGATCCGATAATCGTAATATTTTTATTTTAAATACATTTAAAACAATAAAATATCTATTTTTTAGAGATAAATATAATAAAATAAAAATATTATAATTATCAGATAGATATTATTATTTTTAGTGATAGCACATTGAAAATCCTCTAAAATGAATAGTTCAAATCCTGAAAATGAGACTTAAGCTAGGACTCATGACTCTTTCAATTTCTTTTATATTTTTTCAATAGAACATCTATTTTTTAAAAAAATAAAAAAGATAAACGTAATTTTTTTTATGAATTATAAATATTAAGAATCTTACTAAATAAATAATTTAAAGGGGCAATTACACATAAGTCCTAATTCATAAACTTATCTATTAAATCCTAACTAAGATTTTTTGGATCTTCAAGTCTCATTAAATTTTTAATAGTCGGAATTACCCTTTAAACAATTATTGTTCATCATTTATGATTATCTATAAACGAACATGATGATTTGACATTTATTTTGATTTCCAAAACTTTAAAATATCAATTTTTAAATTGAAAAAACTAAAAAAAATAAAATATTATGTGCAATGTTTTTTTTTTTTTTCAAAAAAATTAAAAAAATTGATGTTTTTTTGGTGCAAAACTAAAAATTTTGTGTTTATAAAAGAGTATGATGATGGAACATTGATGTACAAATCTAAAAAAAAGAAAGAAACAAAACTAATAATGTTTTCAGTTTTAAAATCGAGAAAAAATGTAAATATTCTCGATTTTATTTGATAGTCGAATCAAACCAATAAGTAGAAGGGTAAAAATGTTTAATCTTATACTTGATTTTTTTTATCAGTTAGTGAAATAATTATCTGAAACATTACTATACAAAATTGATAATATTTTTAGTTTTAAAAATTAAAAAAAAATGATAATATTTTTAATTTTATTAAATAAGACTTATTAGTTTAAGAAATTTTAAATAAGATCTAAATTATCATAACATTTATAAATAAATCTTTTAAGTAATTAATTCAAATTTAAATCATAGAAACGTACCAGCCCCTCAACCCAAAACAAAAAAATAAAATAAAATAAAATAAAAAAATAAAATAAAATAAATTACCTCATGCGTGAATATGACGGGTCAATTTTCAATTTGGAAAAATTATCAACCAACATATTATTTCACTGAAGAAAAAAGGGTCAACCTGACACTGCCATTGCCCGAATTGACCGCGAATAACT
This sequence comes from Camellia sinensis, assembly GCF_055761805.1. Classification (NCBI taxonomy): domain Eukaryota; kingdom Viridiplantae; phylum Streptophyta; class Magnoliopsida; order Ericales; family Theaceae; genus Camellia; species Camellia sinensis. The sequence goes on along the minus strand of NC_138968.1, from coordinate 64,509,089 downwards.
TATTATTTTTTTTAAAAAAGTTTGATAGCTCAAAGTTATATGATAGGAATTGTTTGAATATATTAAAATGATATCATCTTATTTCAAAATGAAATTGTTTTGAGATATTTGAGTCATTCGGGTTATGGAAATTCATATTACCAAATATTATTATTATTTTTATGTCTATTTTGAAAAGTAATTTTATTTATTTATTATAAAAAATTTATAAAAAAAATAAAGAAGTGATCTAATCTAAATAAATCAATAAATTGGCTGTTTTCATCTTTTCAAAAGATTAGACTTGGTGGTGTGAATGAAAAAATTCTGAAAACTTTTATTGGCAGTGGAGTCAAAAAATATATATATATATAAATAATAAATAATATAAATATTAATAATTATAATTAATTTTTACTACCTCTATTGGATGTAATTGTCCCCAAAAAAATTATGTACTAGGCCAAATTTACATAGATTTAGTTTATCTCACGTTTACATATTAATATATGAGAACTTGATTATTTGAGTGGTTCTTAGGACCAGAACCTATTGTAGATCTTATTTAATAATTTGAATCGTGATATTTATTGATAAAATGTGTGGAACTCATACTTTTCGTTAAAATTTTAAAAAATAACTTGAGACGTATAAATATTATTTTAAAATCATAAAATATTAGTGTCAACGTTTCATTCCAAGAAAACAGTACATACAATAAGTGCGTATATCATAAAGTTCGTTTGGAAAGTAAGTTGATTTTTTAACTTTTTAGTTTTTTTTAACCTGGGGCTAAAAAGTCTCGTTTGGGAAGGGCTTTTGGTCTTTTTGACTTTTTTGGATTTTTTATGAGAGAAAGAATGTAATGATTACGGGTTGGATGTGATATTTTTGTCTTATTAGGCTAAAAAACTTATTTTTTTTTGTGTCTATTTTAGCCAAAAAAAACCTAGCTTTTTTCTTCCCAAACGGAGCCTAGTGTCAGGAAAATTAATTATAAATTAATAAAAAAATTTAAATTTAAATTATTAATATTTATAATATTTTTCACCTTTTGTAATCACAGTAATTTTTTCTACTAACATCATCAAGTTATTTTCCCAATCATAAATGATGAATAAATGAATATGAGCCATCATCGTAAATAAAATTTGAATTGTTGATAATAATTGGCTTAGTTTAGGACAAATTACACGTACTTACTGTGAGCTTTCTAACAATTACATGGACTTTTCTTTTAATTTCAATAATTACGCTGCCATTTTTTACTTTTGAAACAATTATCAGATTTTTCCACTATTAATTTAACAGAATTTGTTGATGTCATACCAAAAATGATAAAATTGCCCATTAATTACTTTATCTATTCAAATCAGAAATTTCACTTACCTGCCATAAGATTTTGCATATATATTATAAAAAACCATACATATTTTACCATTATTTAATAAAATTCTTAAATTTCATGCAATATTCAATAAAATCTTTAAATTGTTAAGACATTATTAAATTATTTAATGCCAAAAAAAATGTTGATAAAATACTTTAAAATAAATAATCTATCTAAAATTAATGTTACGTAACATTCTAATAATTTAATATAAGACTTATTTCACGCCACATATAATTTAAAATTTATTATTTTACGTAATACATTTATTATTTGATTTGTTTTTTAAAGTTAAAATAAATAGATTTCATTTCTTTTTTTTTTTCTCAACAATTTACATTACTTATTTATTCATATATAAAAATTTATTATTTTTATCTTTTTTGAATCATATATTATTATCAAATTTTAATTTTTATCTTTGAGTCGTTAAATTTCTAGTCGATGCATATTTAAAAAAATACAGGTTAATATTTCTTAAATGATTAAAAAAATTAAAAAATTAAAAATAGAAGTAAAAAAAAAAATCATCTCACAATAAATTAAAATTAGTTAATAGGGAATGAAAGATTAAGAAATCATTTGTGAACAATGAATAATTCAAATAATTTTTCACTTCTTACACCTAAAATTAAAATTAATCTTTACTTGAATGCAGGGATTATTTGAGAATAATAAAATACTCAATTAATTTCTTATGTATGATACTTAAAATCTATTTCTCCATCTTTATTTATTTCATTTAACCTATTTTTATTAAATTAAATCTTAAAATTAATTTCTCACTTTCATTAATGGTTAAATTTTTTACTTTATTTTTTAATTTTTCACTTTTATTTTGTTCTATTATTATTTATAGCGAAGTGTTATTATTTAAATTATCTAATTTTACTTCTTCCGTATATCTAATACTCATATGATTTTAATGGCAAGACTGAGAAATTAAACTTTAATATTAATTTAAACACAACGAAATAAAACATTTTTCTAAAGAAAAAAATGTAAATGTAATTTAATTTACCATATTAAATATATATGAAATTATTATTTATTTTTCATAATTTATTTTATTTTAACATTTTATGTATTTTGTGCCCTTAATTCTTTTTTTATTGTAAGAGATTCTCTAAGGCAGAAACTGCCTTTTAACCTTAAAAAAATAAAAGAGTGATATGTAAATAAAAACACCCATTTTACAGTGGTGTTATACACATCAATTAGTATATTAATATATGTTATGATATTACCACTTTAAAACTACAGACCTAGCCAATTATACAAATTATAAAAATTTAAACGCTCTAAAATTATGTCATTAATATACTAATTGATATAATAATTAGTGCGTATAACTTTATTCTAAAAATAATTGAATTGAAAAATACATAATCATATAAATTAAAGGAAGAAGAGGTTAGTGGTACTTTTTTTTTTTTAAAATGGAAAATCAGAACAAGGGAATTAAGCAAAAGATGTTTCGAAGTTTCAGGGTACAATTAATTGACAGATGCCAGTCAAAATTCTCAGCTATGAAGACAGAAAGTCCATATACGTGCTGTAGACACCCCATTTTTGACCGTCCTCAAGACTTGGACGTCACCATTAGAACACATGGTGATTACCCTTATTTGTGTTCGTCTTGAGTTCCCGGAGGTCTCGGTTGCGCGCCTTGCCTCAGGACCTTTCGACTCGACCGTGTTGTGTCTGGTTTTGCACCAAACACTTGTGTGTTGCCTTGGAGGGGCAGGGAATGCCTTGTGAGGCATCCCCACACATCACCGGCCATGGCTTGAGGCCACCGGCCATTGATTTTATGCCATCGACAATGTATATTGCCGGTCGGCACTCTTTGTTGCCGGTCGGCCATTTATTTTGCCAAAATGGTAATTTTGAATGGCCGATCACTGTTCATCTACTTTTAGTAGATATTTTGTGCCAGCTGTGATAGCTGGCACCCACTCTGTTCCCCTCTATACACGTGTATGGAGGGATTTCCCTCAAAGCAAGCTTGTTTGGTAAGCTTTGCAAGAGGAAAACTTCTATAAGAAGAGAGCTCTCCTCCTTCTTCTAGGTTAGAGTTTTTGAACACAAAAACCAGAGCTTACACATATACATACACACTCTCTCTCTATATTTCTCTCTCTCTCCTCCCTTGTGTGTGTTTTCTTGGGCTAAAAGTGCATTTTGACCTTACTTTTGCACTAACACACACACACCATTACACCTTGCTCCGAGATTGAGAGGCATTGAGGGTTGTTTGTTGAGGTTTTGGACTGATTTTGGTCTGTAGAGGGTGGCTGGACCAACTGTTCTTCAAGGGTTCTTCAAGGGTAATCACTTTACTTTAGTTTCCCCAATCTTGCATTGGCTTTTGACCTATCTTGCTTTCTGTTTTAGACTTTGTGTATAACTGAAAAAAGCTTTGTATTTTCATGCCTAAGACATCTCATTGAGGTCATTTTGGCATTGGGGGTCGAACTCTCCCTCTTAGGCCTCTTTTGGTGCCTTTTCTTTAAGCCTTGTTGACTTTGTTGTATTGCTCTTTTCACCACTGAAATCCAGTGGATTCTCAGTGGTGAAGAAGATGGTTTGAGGTCTTGCATAGGGGAGGGACACCCCTCTCCCTTTTGTCTCTCTTTTATCCTTGTTTTGGCTTAAAGGGCAACATGCATGCTTGACTGATTTTGGCCCTATTTCAGAGGTTTTTAGGTGTCTTTTGATCATAATATATCTCTATCTTTGGTCGGGATTGTGGTCTTTTGCATGCATAATACCTTTGTTTTGTATCCCTCCCTTTCGCATAGAAATGCATCTTCTATTTGGGCTTCCATGCTTGCATGATTTAGCTTAGCTTGTTGAAGCTTTCGGTCATGATTTGTCATGCTTAAGGTCTGTTGGCCATTGTTTTGGTCATGTTTGACATGCTTGATGGAGGTAACAAGTCCGTCTACCATAGAACGATCAACAGAACTATGAGTAATGTAGACGGACACAAGAACAAGTATTGGGGGAAGATGACAAAGGTGGGGAAACGACTCGCTGGGGAAAGGACTACGATCCTAATGCTAGATGCAAAAATTACACTACAATGTAATATATAATGAAAATGCTGGGGAAATGGCAATGGATATGGCACGCGGGCCAAACCAAATCTTGCCTAGGAAAGGCATGTACACATACAAGTCGCGTCTAACATAGAACGGTCCACTGAACTATGCTTCGACACGAGAAGTATGGGCACATACCGGACCAAGCTCAACATGGAAAGGCGCAAGCCATAGGCGGGGGTGATGCAGTGAATGCATGCAAGCTACAATGCAATATCTACAAATATGCAATGGATATAATGGATATAGCCTGCGGGCCAAACCAAATCTTGCCTAGGAAAGGCATGTACACATACAAGCCGTGTCTAACATAGAACGGTCTACTGAACTATGTTTCGACGTAAAAAGTATGGGCACATACCAGACCAAGCTCAACATGGAAAAGTGCGAGCCATAGGCGAAGGTGATGCAGTGAATGCATGCAAGCTACAATGCAATATCTACAAATATGCAATGGAATGGAAATGGATACGATGGATATGGCCTGCGGGCCAAACCAAATCTTGCCTAGGAAGGGCATGTACACATACAAGCCGTGTCTAACATAGAACGGTCTACTGAACTATGTTTCGACGTGAAAAGTATGGGCACATACCGGACCAAGCTCAATCATGGAAAGGCGCAAGCCCTATATGAATGTGATGCAATGAATGCATGCAAGCTACCATGCAATATACACTATATTACAATGATGCATGACAATGCAACTATTTACGATGGTGCATGACAATGCAACTACTTACGATGGTGCATGACAATGCAACTATATATTTTTTTGTTTGTTTTTTGAAATGCAAATGATGTATGAAATGCATGTTGCATGGAATGCGCGACAACACGCGGCTTTTGAGATGCACGTGAACTTGAATATGCGACAACGCGAGTCGCTTGAAATACATGTATAATGCAACTTGTCAAAAGTCGTTCGGGCACGACAAACACCGAAGGACTTGCACCTTCAGAGGATTTAGGGTCTCCTAGACCGTGTATATTGCACAAGAAATGCATAACAATGCAAGTGAACTTGAAATGCGCAACAACGTGCGGCTTAAGACATGCATGACAATGCAAACGAACTGTGCACATCAATGCGCCAAAGGTCTTGCACCTTCCAAGGATTTAAGGTCTCCTAGACCGTGTATATTGCACAAGAAGTGCATAACAATGCAAGTGAACTTGAAATGCGCAACAACGTGCGGCTTAAAACATGCATGACAATGCAAACGAACTGTGCACATCAATGCGCCAAAGGTCTTGCACCTTCCAAGGATTTAAGGTCTCCTAGACCGTGTATATTGCACAAGAAATGCATAACAATGCATGTGAACTTGAAATGCGCAACAACGTGCGGCTTAAGACATGCATGACAATGCAAACGAACTGCGCACATCAATGCGCCAAAGGTCTTGCACCTTCCAAGGATTTAAGGTCTCCTAGACCGTGTATATTGCACAAGAAATGCATAACAATGCAAGTGAACTTGAAATGCGCAACAACGTGCGGCTTAAGACATGCATGACAATGCAAACGAACTGTGCACATCAATGCGCCAAAGGTCTTACACCTTCCAAGGATTTAAGGTCTCTTAGACCGTGTATATTCTCGATATGTCTCACTCAGAGGATACAATACCTGTGCGGCTCGTCTGGTTGCACCAGCCTTAAATGAACCGTACATATAATATCGCGCCTGCAAAGAAAACAAACTTAACAGGTACAATGTGATTAACAACATGCATATTAATGTACTTGAAAATGCGTGACAACGCAAAGCAAGTGGGAAGCATAACAATGCTGTGAAGGTACAGATATGTAAGTGGAGCACGCAGTCTACGCAGGCAACGAAATTGATCATAAGCATGCGGTCTACGCAAGCAACGAAATTGAACATAAGCATGCGGTCTACGCAAGCAAAAAATTGTTTTCAGGCGTGCGGTCTACGCAAGTAACGAATTTGAACACAAGAATGCGGTCCACGCAAGCAGAACATGCGGTCTACGCAAGTAATGAAATTGAACATAAGAATGCGGTCCACGCAAGCAGAACATGCGGTCTACGCAAGCAATGAAATTCATTATAAACATGCGGTCTACGCAAGGAAAACATGTGGTCTACGCAAGCAAAAACATGCGGTTTACGCAAGTAATAGAATTGATTATAAACATGCGGTCTACACAAGTAAAGCATTGCGATCTACGCAAGTAAAACATGCGGTCTACGCAAGCAATGAAATTCATTATAAACATGCGGTCTACGCAAGGAAAACATGCGGTCTACGCAAGCAAAACATGCGGTCTACGCAAGTAATAGAATTGATTATAAACATGCGGTCTACGTAAGGAAAGCATTGCGGTTTATGCAAGTAAAACATGCAGTCTACGTAAGGAAAACATGCGGTCTACGCAGGGAAAACATGCGGTCTACACAAGCAAAACATGCGGTCTACACAAACAAAACATGCGGTTTACGCAAGCAACGAAATTAATCACAAACAAGCGGTCTACGCAAGTAGCGTAATTAATTATAAACATGCGGTCTACGCAAGCAAAACATGCGGTCTACGCAAGTAATGAAATTGATTACAAACATGCGGTCTACGCAAGTAAAACATGCGGTCTACGCAAGTAATGAAATTGATTACAAACATGCGGTCTACGCAAGGAAAGCATTGCGGTCTACGCAAGTAATGAAATTGATTACAAACATGCGGTCTACGCAAGGATAGCATTGCGGTCTACGCAAGTAACGAAATTGAATGCATGCAAAATGCAATGAGATGCGCAAAACTGCGCGATGCGTTTAGACAACGCGAGTGCACAAGACAGTGCGATTGATTTGAAATGCACAAGACAGTGCAATTGACATGCGATGCGCATGGGGCAACTTTTGAGTTTTGTAAAAGCCAAAAGGATACGAAAAGGATACACCTTGCGCGAATTCGAGTGCCACGCACAGAAGACACGATCCGAGGTCAAAACAGAGGCCGGTTGAGCGCCGGAAATGCACTGTCTTGCACTGTTTTGAACACTAAAGGCCCTGGACCCCACACATAACTCAAACAAAGGTGTAGGAGGCTCCAAAACCACTGTGGGAGACCGCCGGATTTCCACCGGCCATCAAAATGCATCACCGGCCATCCATCGGCCATCATACAATTTCCATCGGCACAATATTTTGCCGACCAGCAAAGAGTGTGGCCGACCGGCAAAAAGTTCCTGTATCGGGGCAGTTTCGGCATTTCGCTACGGGTCTTTTAAAATAGGGCTTCTAGCCCTATTTTCTTCACTTTCCCTTGCTCGAAATTTCTCCCCCTCTCTCTAGATCATTGTCCTCCTTTGATTCTTCGCTTTCTTGCGTTTCTAGCCTCCATTTCGTCGTTCGATTCGCGTTCACCCTTGCATTTCGAACGTTTTGAACCAATTGAAATTTCATTTCGGTGTTGTTTTTTTCGATTTCCGCCACTCGGGGCTTGTTTCCCTTGAGTTTTTCTTGATATCCGTGCCTTTTCCGCACTTCGAATTTTTTGGCCTTTTCTGGCCCTCTCGGGGTTGACTTTTTTGTTGACTCTTCACATTCTCGCCCGGTTTTTCATCTTCCGGCCATTTTCGCATTCTCTTCGAGATGGCGGACGATCTTCCACAGGGCGGGACCCCTCCCGAGCTTGAGATGGATCCCGAGGCCGACCCCTTGCCACTTTATATCCGACCGTTCGATCCAGAGACCTACAGGCCCGCGTTTCATGTGATGCTCCCCGATGGACTACGCCAGTTCCGGAGCTTCTAGAGGAGCGTGGCACCCGAGCTTCTCCTGCGTGAGCCTACCTCCCATCTGTCCTTCGGCGCTTCCGAGGTAACATTCTTTCTTCTGTTTTATTATTTCCCGCAATGTAGAACATAACTGCCATTAGTTGATTCTGTTCTCTAACTGCTTAGCCCGGATTCACCGATACACTGTACACTGTAGTTGATTGCAAACAAACTTACAACCGATATCTGTTTGAAACTTACACGTGCACACACACTGCACTGACCCTGAATCACCCAAACACACGGCGCACACTGTATTTCACTGCATACACACTAGTACCCGATATCTGCTTGAGTCTGAAAACATGCACACATGTTGTATTTGCCCTGAACCACTCAAACACGCTAACACATCACATGTTGTAGTTCACCGTAAGTACACCGGCACCTGATGTCTGTTCGAATTTGAAAACATGCACACATGCTGTATACCTGTATGCTTCTTAAAACTGCGTTTTGAATATTGCCTTGCAATTGTTGTTTTTTATTACAGGGGGATTCCCATACCATCCGCGGGTATGGGAATATCGTCGCTCGGGATTGGTACCTAGAGCTTCCAGACGCGGTTCGTCATATCGTCGACGAGGCCGGTTTCGACATCTTCTGTAGGGGGCTCTCCCGGCTCACGACCTGCAGGCCCTTGCTCGCCGCTTTAGTGGAGAGGTGGTGGGATACCACAAACTCCTTCCACTTCTCCGCTGCGGGGGACATGACGATGACCCCTTACGATTTCTCGATGCTCACCGGCATCGGGGTAGGGGGTGATCCGATCCCCTTCGACACCGATATGGATGAGTGGGACGCCGCCCAGCTGTACTTGCTCGGCACTCAGCCTCCCCTCGCTCGGGTAGGGTTTGTCAGGTACTCTTGGTTTGAGAGCCATTTTCGGATCCAGCCAGCCTTGGCGGAGGAGGCGCAGATGACCCCAGAGGAGATGGATCAGCATGCGCGGGGCTTCATCATGTTTCTGCTCAGGACGACCCTTTTCGCCGACCGGGCGAACACCGTGCCTCTATGTCTGTTGAGCGCACTGGTGGATGTCAGGCAGATCCGCCGTTATGACTGGGGTGGCGCAAGCTTGGCCACTTTGTATGGTTACATGAGCTCTTCTTCCCGCCTTAGCGGACAGCTTCTCGGCGGCTACTGGCGAGCTTGGGAGGTACATCTTCTTCCCCTTTTACATTTCTGCTTCACGTTTTCTGTATTCTGTACACTGCACACACCACGATCTGCCTCTCACTGACTATATACTGCACACGCGGCACACATATACTCTGCTTTACTTTGATTGTATACTGCACACACTGTATACTCTGTACAATACACTGCACAACACATGGCTCTGCCACTTCTGCTTTATTCTGTATTTTGCTTTATCTGATAGTCATACTTATATCTGTTCTGCAGTTGTGGGTGTATGCCTACTTTCCCAGGCTTACCCCAGTACCTGATGTGGAGACCCCACTCGGCGTCCCTTTTTCTCCTCGCTTTGACGTGCGATGCGTGCGGAGACCACGGGAGTCTTTTATTTTCTTCCGCCGCTACTTCGACACTATCACCGCCGCGGAGGTATGTTCATCTTTAGAATTTGCTTAGGCTTCGCTTAGCACTGTATGTTTTCAATAACAGATAGATAACAAACTGCATATTATTTTCAGATCACCTGGCAGCCCTGGGCTCCGTTGCCGGCCGTGGTGAGGGATCACTATGAGGGCGCAGGGGAGACTGCCCGTTGTCGGATTCTGTTGGAGGGCCCGGTCTATCGGGCTTGGTACCTGGGCGAGCGTTTCTTGCGTCAGACCCTGGGTTTACCGGAGCAGATAGTCCCGGGTCCACCTCCTGCCCATATGAGAGATACTGAGAGGTTCGTCGCCCAGGAGATGAGGGACTACATCGTCGGCTGGGGTGCAGAGCATCACAGAGGCGAGGGCGACTACGCAGAGTACGTCCGGACCTACATTATGCGACCCTTGAGCGGTGGCTGTCGAGTTGAGGGAGAGAGGCCAGTGGCGCCGGCAGCTGGAGCGGGAGCGGGAGCGGGGGCTGGAGCAAGAGCGTCGAGGAGAGCTCGAGTCCGCGATAGGGGTGGAGTTCAGAGAGGGCGGGGGACCAGCTGGCCTGTTTTGCCCACTTTACTGACATACAGAGGGCAGGATGGGGCGACCTACCAGATCCCCTTTGCTCCTCCCCTGGCTAATCATGAGTTAGCCGGTATCCCCGACTTGCCTCCGGTATGTATTACTTCATTTTGCATCTTGCATTGGCATTTCATTTCAGTTTATTTGATATTCCGCGGAATATTGATATATATTGTACTCTTGCAGGCGTCCTCCGAGTACACCCGACAGTCCGTGGAGTTGAATGCCTCTATGATGGGGATGCTACAGCGGACCTTCGACCTCCTGGCCCTCTATAGTATTCCGGTATGTCCTTCTGACAATGGTCTCAAACCATTCATAAGCTGATTCACGTAATCTGATGCACGACACAACACCTGACACACTGATCTCACAGCATCTGATATACTGCATACACTGTATTTATGCACTGCACTCTGCACTGATAAACTGCCCATGGCATTCACACACTGTGCTCATACACCGCATTCTGCACTAATAAACTGCTCACGGCACACACACACTGTACACTGCATTCTGCACTGATACACTGCTCACAGTATTCTGATGTATTTGCCTTTTGTGCTTTTCAGCCTCCCTTCCAGATTCCTTCGGTGGGTGGTGCTCCGGCTAGGCCCTCTATTCCTGCTCGAGGAGGGCGTGGAGACACTGTGCATCCCCGTATCAGGGGAGGGCGTGTTCATGTCGGGAGTAGCTCTCGGGCGCCGACCCCCGATGATGACGATGATGATGATGACGAGTCCGAGGCAGAGGCAGAGGCAGAGGTCGGGTCATCTGAGGAGGTTGGAGACGACTCAGACTCAGGCTCAGATGGCGATGTTGATGACGATGCCCCTGGACCTTCGTCCAGGAAGAGGGTGAGGACAGATTCCCGGGCCCGAGACTACTGATGATGATCCAGATTGCTGCTTTTCTTCTTTTTTGTACCCTTTTTTTTTCTCTCTTTTTCTTTGCTGGTAGTTAGATTACCCTGTACTGCCGCAGGCAGATTTTTGTTTTCAAAGCTATGTACTTGAAAAATATAATGAAATGAACAAACTTTTCACTTAAAAAGTGTTACATTTACATATCTCATGTATTGCATCGTATCACACCATGTTACACCTCAATGTGAATGGAATTGACCTGTTGTCTGAAAATTGAATACTTGCATTGTAATAATCAGATAATGTACCAGTCAACAGCAAAAACAGACCATACCGACCACTGCACATTCTGAACATCCGGCTGATATTCTACAAGGGATTAATCTGCATACAACCCATAACACAGTGCTTGGCTCATTTCTGCACACAACAAATCTTGAACAAACGGCCCAATCTGACAAGACGGAACACAAAGACGGGACCAGTTGAAGTTGAAACACGCTCAGATGCCCCAAATTTTTTCTTCTTCTTTTGCTTCGCACAGATGTAGAGAATGGCACAACACTCTGAGCATAAACGATTTTCGAAATAAAAAAGATTTTCAACCGGGGTATCGAGCCTACAACTGAACACAGCAGGGAGGACTCAAACCAAAGGGTACACGACCTAAATACAACGAGACACGCTCGGAAAAGACCTAAAACAAAAGTTGAGGTGATCAAAATGAAAGACACGACGCGCGGACATGTTCAACGAAAGACCTCAAATTTCGAGGAGCCAGTTCCTCCGGGTACATTTCCCACCCTTTCTGATTTGTGATTCTCACATCACTCGGCCCTCAGGCTCGGTTTTTTTCTCTCAAAACCCTTTTTCTTACTTTTCTCTCAACTTACACCTCTCTATTCTTTATTCTCTCATTTTTCGTCCCTCCCCGAGGTGATTGATGAATGAATAGGAAGTTGCGGGTTCATGCCCAATGCTGTTAGCTCACAGCTATTTCTTCTGGTGGGTAGAGTGCCCTCCTGGCAAGTATGTTGACGACGGGGGAAAGACAGAACGCCTGACTCAACTGTGCCCCTAGTTCATCATTTTGACCATTTTTTTGTTTTGGTTTTCTACTAAAACAGTTTTGATCAAGATGAGAGTCGGATTAACGTACTTGTTCGATTTTTTATTTGAAAACCATGCAAATCAGACTATAAGCACTGAAAATTTTCCTTTTTGCGTCCAAGAAAATGGTCCAGTTTTGGAAAATGAAATAATTTTTGAGAAAATGGTCAACCTCAGTAAAAATTCTCAAAAACTATTTTTGTAAATGGCCGCCGCCCAACGAGCGCGGAACTCATTCTCGAGATGCACAACCTCGGATCGGAGGCAATGGAAAATTGCCCCTGGCTTGGAAGGGGTGGATGGCAACGGAAAGTTGCCCCTGGTTTGAACGGCGACATCATGGCAACGGAAAGTTGCCCCTTGTTTGGATGATGCCGCAGCAGTCCGCAAACAGTCTTCATTGGTGGTGGTCGAACTCTTGGACACGGAGATGACGAAGACGGTCATAACCAATATATGGACACAATCACTTTGAAGGTGTTGAGGGCTGGACTTCAGGACGAAGTTGCCTATGTATCCGGTTGTCACAACCGAACTATCGGATTTGGAGAAGGCAAGGATGATCAAAACCATTACATGGACTGAGGCGCTATGAAAGCGTTGAGGGCTGGACTTCAGGATAAAGTTACCTACGTATCCCAAACATGGGAATCAAGCCTTACGTAGTTCCGGTTAAGGTACACTCGGGTATTTTAACCTTCACTTTTTAGGCTCTAACTTTTGCCAAGGTGCCCGATGCGGGCTTTCGACCTTGCGAGCTTCTTTTCATTTTCTTTTTTTTTTGGTATCTTTTCATTCTTTTTTTTTTCTTTTCTTCTTCTTTTTTCTTTTCTTTTGCATTTTTTGCTTCTTCTTTTTTGTATTTTTCTCTTGCTCTAACTTTTGCCGGGGTCGCTCTTCCAGGTTTTCGGCCCAGCGAGCCTCTCAAAGGGTAAAAGTGTAACAAGTCCATGCGAAACGGTTTTTGAAGTTGAAGCCTCTCTGTATCTAGGAGAACGGCCGTTGCAACGATTTGCAGAAGGATCCTTGTGAGGCATCTCCACACATCACCGGCCATGGCTTGAGGCCACCGGTCAGTGATTTTATGCCATCGGCAATGTATATTGCCGGTCGGCCATTTATTTTGCCAAAATGGTAATTTTGAATGGCCGATCACTATTCATCTACTTTTAGTAGATATTTTGTGCCAGCTGTGATAGCTGGCACCCACTCTGTTCCCCTCTATACACGTGTATGGAGGGATTTCCCTCAAAGCAAGCTTGTTTGGTAAGCTTTGCAAGAGGAAAACTTCTATAAGAAGAGAGCTCTCCTCCTTCTTCTAGGTTAGAGTTTTTGAACACAAAAACTAGAGCTTACACATATACATACACACTCTCTCTCTATATTTCTCTCTCTCTCCTCCCTTGTGTGTGTTTTCTTGGCCTAAAAGTGCATTTTGACCTTACTTTTGCACTAACACACACACCATTACACCTTGCTCCGAGATTGAGAGGCATTGAGGGTTGTTTGTTGAGGTTTTGGACTAATTTTGGTCAGTAGAGGGTGGCTGGACCAACTGTTCTTCAAGGGTTCTTCAAGGGTAATCACTTTACTTTAGTTTCCCCAATCTTGCATTGGCTTTTGAGCTATCTTGCTTTCTGTTTTAGACTTTGTGTATAACTGAAAAAAGCTTTGTATTTTCATGCTTAAGACATCTCATTAGGTCATTTTGGCATTGGGGGTCGAACTCTCCCTCTTAGGCCTCTTTTGGTGCCTTTTCTTTAAACCTTGTTGACTTTGTTGTATTGCTCTTTTCACCACTGAAATCCAGTGGATTTTCAGTGGTGAAGAAGATGGTTTGAGGTCTTGCATAGGGGAGGGACACCCCTCTCCCTTTTGTCTCTCTTTTATCCTTGTTTTGGCTTAAAGGGCAACATGCATGCTTGACTGATTTTGGCCCTATTTCAGAGGTTTTTAGGTGTCTTTTGATCATAATATATCTCTATCTTTGGTCGGGATTGTGGCCTTTTGCATGCATAATACCTTTGTTTTGTATCCCTCCCTTTTGCATAGAAATGCATCTTCTATTTGGGCTTCCATGCTTGCATGATTTAGCTTAGCTTGTTGAAGCTTTCGGTCATGATTTGTCATGCTTAAGGTCTGTTGGCACTGTTTTGGTCATGTTTGACATGCTTGATGTAGTTGCTTTGCATTTTGGCTTGTAGGCCTTGAGTATTTTGGCTTCTAGCATGCTTAACTTAGACTATCCTCATGATTTGGCATTATTTAAGATCATATTTCAGTCCATGTAAGGTGGTCTTATATTGTCATTTGTGTCCCTTCCCATGCATTAAGGTGTTGTAGTTTTGTGCCTTGAAATGGGCATTGTGCATGCTTGTATGTTTAAGACATTTTGGGGCTGCCATATCAGCGGGTTTTTTGGGTGTATTTTGCTGCATTGAACATCTGTTTTTGGTCGCTTAGTCCATGCCATGAGTGGTCATGATGATTGTAGTAGAATGCCCCTTGTTTGTGCCTTAGCTTTGGACCCCTTTGGCTTGCATGTTGGCATGAGTGCTTGTTCATCATTTTGGACACTTTTTGGTCACTGTTTTGGGATGGACTGAGGTTTTCCCTTCATGATTTAGCACCACCATTGCATGATCATGTTGCATTGTTTTGGTCCTCATGCTTACATTGTATCATACTTGCATGTTGGCATGGCATTTATCTAGTTGCATCATATACAATGTACCATACTTGGCACATTTAGAATGCACTAACTTAGTTTGCATGTTTAGGTTGCATTACATTTGGCATGTTTTGCATTTTAACCTCATGTTGTGCATTTGAGCTAAGTTTGTATATATGCATTGCATTGCTTGGTTTGGGGTGTCAAACCGGGCATGAGAATTGAGGAGTGTTTGTACTTCAAGTGACAAAACGCGCCTCAACCCTCGGTCGCCAATCCCCTTGACTCCAATATGATAGGGTATTGGTATTCATGTGTTTTGTTTGCATGCATTTTACATTGAATTGCAACCTCGGCCTCTTAGGCCATCATGCATCAAAAATGCACAATTGATGGCCCGATGGTCGAGGGTCACGCTCCCTTGAGTCTCTTGCATGATTGGGAGTGTGACCAAGCTCACATTTGCTCAAAATTCCATGCCATGTACTGCTTTGCCCTCTGCTGCTGTCAACTGCAGGTCCCAGCAGGAATTTGTGGCCGATCGGCAGTGTTTAGTGCCGACTAGCAAAGAATATGTGGCCGATAGACTTGAACGAAGCCAATGGAAATTTCCCATGGCCGGTGGTTATTTCTCTTAGCCGATGATGTTCTACAGCGTGCAGAGAACATATTCCAAGACTTTGGCAATTTTCAGAGGAGCAGGGCAGCATTAACAGAGGCAGCAGTGACATGGTACGGGTTTCCGAGCAAGATGGATCGAGCATGCATCATTCTCGTATCCCGAGGCAGGACTGCGGCCATCCCTATTCTGTATTTAATTTGTTAAATTAGAGGGTCTGTAATAAATTAATTAGCTAGGATAGGTAATTCATTACTCGAATTGTATTATTCTTTTGGTCCCTCCGAGCGAGGGCAAATTTGTAATAAGTGTGGGTGCGTGTGTGCATGTCTTCCAATCCCACATCTTTCTTCCCTTTTATTTACTTACTTATGATGGTAGACTAGGGCATATTTAAATTAGCATAACAGCATGACAGCATGTTTGCATTCATTCATCTGTTTCGCATGCACCGGGCTCGGCGCATCATACTAACTGCATCGTATTTTCAATCCCAAATTGAGTACATGTTATTTGCAGCATTTCACATGCCATGTTTAGGATAGCCGAGCCTGTTTGGATTGCATCTTTGCATGTGTTGCATTAGCCATTTCAAAACATGAACTAGGATCATGCATGTGATTACTAACTGGTTTCTGTTTCGGCTTGGAGTACTAGGTGAGCTTTTATGCTTTAGCATGCCGCATGCGTGTGAGTATTGCCATAATTGCATGATTACCATGAGGCTAGCTGCTTATATGATATAACTGCTTGAATGCCTGTGGATGGAGGTCGAATTGCTTAAATTGGAATAACGCATTAACACTGTGAATTTTAAGCCCACTAGATAGTGGCAAAACCATTTCTTCTAAAAGCCCACTTGAGGGCGGCAAAACCTGTATTTTATCCTACTTGCGAGTAGCAAACCATTTTCAAAACAAACATGCTATGTTTTGTTCCAATTTAGGTGATTTGGTCTATACTTGTTTGCTGTGTGCATAACATAGTAATTCTAGGCTAATAACCGGAATAAGAACACATAACGTTTTCAAAATCGGATATCATGGTTAGTAGAGGCCGATCTTCGGATCGGGCGAGAGGGGGTGCTCATAGCTGACCTTCCCCAATCGTACCCAAGCTCCCGAGCCGAGGCAACTTTGGTGATGACGGACACGTGGCCTTTGGCACCGAGTCAGGGTTTCCTAAATTTCCCCCAAAATAAAATATTTAGGTGGCGACTCTGTATCTGGCAAAGCAGTCCATGTTTGACACTTCTTTTCAAAAATCTGTTTCTCAAAACGATTTACCGGATTTGGGACTCTTTTGGTTCAGATTAAGAACCGTGACACAAATCGAGTTCGAACTGTAGTGAGGCCCACGGGCGCGTCTACACGTGCCTAAATACATTGAATTTACCTCATGAACCATCTCTTTTGTGTGAAATTTTGTGTTTTATAATAAGTATATATACTTTTTTTATTTTAAAGGACAAACAGTTTGTTGCTGACTGGTAGATTCCATGAAACATCCTATATTTCCTACATTTCTGCATATATAATACGTTTTGTGTTGGACAAAACTTGGAGTTGTATCATGGCCAACAGTTGTTTTCAACTTGTTCTTTTCCTTCCTTTGTTTTTGATGTTTGTTTCCCTTGAAGCCAGTAGATTCAGTTCCAACTCTAGCAATTCCAAACCCAGTTGCATAGAGATTGAAAGGAAAGAACTTGTTGAATTCAAAAAAGGTCTCACAGATCCTTTTGGTCTACTTTCTTCTTCTTGGGTAGGCATTGATTGTTGTACGTGGATGGGCGTAGGTTGCAGCAACCAGATTGGCCATGTTGTAGCGCTGGACCTTGGAAACCTCAGTGACTGTTATGACAAAAAAATTGGTTATGCACCTACAACCAACTCATCTTGTTTGGGTGGTGAGGTAAGTTCCTCCTTGCTCAACTTGAAATATTTGAAGTATTTGGACCTAAGCATGAATGATTTCCAAGGGATTGCAATCCCTAACTTCTTAGGTTCACTTGAAAAGTTGAGCTACCTCGATCTCTCTAATGCATCCGTTGGTGGAATGATTCCTCCTCATCTTGGAAACCTATCAAATTTGCTTGTTGGTCTGTCTTCTCTAAAATATCAATTTTTCCGATTTAAACTGGCTTGTTGGTCTGTCTTCTCTAAAATATCTTAATCTTGGAAATGTGAACCTCACTTTGGCAAGTACTAATTGACTGCAAGCTCTTAATATGCTTCCTTCTCTGTCGGAATTGAGATTGCGAGGTTGTGAGCTTCACAACTTGCCTCACTCTATACCAAACATAAATTTCACTTCCCTTTCCGTCCTTGATATCTCTGATAACAATTTCAACTCTTCAATACCTCAATGGTTGTTAAATAGAAGTTCCCTTTTGCAAATATATCTTTCTAGTAGTTATATGAAGACCTCTGTTTCTGATATCCCATGGGGAAACCTCTGTAACTTGAGAACTTTAGATTTATTCGAAAATCAAATTAACGGAGACATAAGTGAACTTATAGGGTGTTTGGTTGAATGCAGCAACAGTAGCTTAGAAGATTTATGGTTTGGAAATAACCAAGTTAGTGGACAGTTGCCAGATTATTCACTAGCACGCCTTCAGAACTTAAGATACCTTCTACTTTTTATTAACTTAATCTTAGGCCCAATCCCAGCATCAATTGGAAGGTTGTCCAAATTGGAGATGTTAGACCTCTCTTTTAATCAAATGAATGGGTCCATACCAGATGGCATCGGAAAACTTGCAAACTTAAACTTCTTGTTACTTGATAACAATTACTGGGAAGGTGCTCTCTCCCAAAATCAATTGCAAGGTCTCACAAAATTGCAGAGTTTCAGAATATCATCGTCGAACAAAAGTTTAATCTTCAATATGAGCCGCGAATGGGTTCCTCCTTTTAGCCTAACAGAAATCACAGTCCGGAACTGTCGATTGGGTCCCAGATTTCCAGCATGGCTAAGTGATCAAAAACGACTTTCTTATATAAGGCTCACAAACGTTGCCATTTCAGAAACAATACCTTATTGGCTTTGGGAGTTATCTCCGCAGATTTTTTGGTTAGATCTTTCTTGTAATTGGATACATGGAGTGCTTCCTAATTCATTAGTATTTTCTAGAGCGTATCTAGTGGATTTAAGTTTCAATTGCTTAGAGGGTTCACTCCCAGTTTGGCCTAATGTGTCACATCTCCTCTTGGCAAACAATTTATTTTCAGGATCAATTCCCATGAACATCGACCAAATGATGCTGTCATTGGAAGTTCTTGATTTATTTGGGAACTTTCTAAATGGTAGCATCCCATTGTCCGTAGGTAGGATGGAACATCTAGCAATGCTTTATCTATCAAACAACTATTTATCTGGAAAAATCCATGATTAATGGAGGGATTCACCAAGTTTTGGAATCATAGGTTTATCCGGAAACAATTTATATGGTGAGATTCCAAGTTCAATTTGCTCACTACCAGTGCTTTTTTGGTTAAAATTAAGCAGCAACAATCTTTCTGGGGAACTCTCTTTTGCATTCCAGAACTGCAAAGGCTTGACGATGCTTGATCTTGGAGAAAATCGATTCTACGGGAACATACCCAAATACATTGGAAAAGACTTCTTATCACTATCAGAACTGCGCATACGAGCTAACATGTTCAGTGGAAATATTCCTGAACAACTATGTGTTGCAGATCGGGGGCACACCAGGGAACTCAAACAAGCAATAACACACAAGATTTAATGTGGTTCGGCAAGTCGCCTACGTCCACGGGCAGCGGATTCACTATATTGAACAAAATGGTAAGAATTACAACACTCTCTGTAATTCTCTCTCTCTCTTTGCTCTCTAAGCTCACACCTCTCTGTTATCTCAGTTGTACATCTCAACTCTCCTTAGCTTCTCTATATATAGAGATTACAAATGCAAGAGCTGGCTGCCAGCCCATTGTTGTGCTTTCGGTGACTTTCCAGATTGATGCATCACATAGCTTCTCATGGCCTCATGGCCAACTCACATGGCCTCATGGCTTCCCCACCATGTAGCTGGCTGCCACTTTCCATCACATGGCCAGAATCTGTAGCCAATATTCAACAAATCTCCACCTTGGCGAGGATTCTCTTATCCAACATAGTGATCGATCAACACTGCCATGCACCCGAAGGTGCTCAGTTCCGAGAGATGTTGACCAAGTCCAAACAATGTTGGAACTTGATCCCAGAAACTACCTTTGTGAGCATATCGGCCGGATTATCTGCAGTACCAATCTTTTGAAGCAGAATATCCCCTTCATGCACAATTTCTCAGATGAAATGGAAACGGACATCAATGTGCTTGGTGCGGGCATGATGAACCTGGTTCTTTGCCAAACAAATGTCACTCTGACTGTCACAAAACACCTCAACGTGCTTCTGAACAACTCCCAAGTCTTCAATCAACCCATGTAGCCAAATAGCTTCCTTAAAGGCTTCCGTCACTGCCATGTACTCTGCCTCTGTAGTAGACAAAGCCACCGTTGACTGAAGCGTTGACCTCTAACTTACCGGCCCTTTAGCAAGCGTAAATAAATACCCTATTGTTGACCGGCGTTTGTCTAAGTCACCAGCATAATCTGAGTCCACATATCCTTCCAAATTCTGCCCGAGTCGATTATCTCTCTCGAACTTCAATCCCAGATTGACCGTGCCATGTATGTACCTTAGGATCCATTTCACTGCCTGCCAGTGATCTTTTCCTGGATCATGCATATACCTGCTTACCATACTCACAGCATGCGAGATGTCAGGCCGTGTACAAACCATAGCATACATTAATGCACCAACTGCATTTGCATATGGAACCTGTGCCATATGCTTCCGTTCTTCTTCTGTGCGTGGAGACAACGAAGCACTAAGCTTGAAATGAGGGGCCAATGGTGTACTTAAAGCTTTGGTTTTCTCATTGATGCCAAATCTGTCTAACACCTTTTTCGGATACTGGGTTTGTGTCAGACAAACCGTGCCCTTCTTCCTGTCTCTCTTGATCTCCATGCCAAGAACTTTCTTTGCTTCTCACAAATCCTTCATTTCAAACTCCTTTGCTAACTGTGCCTTGAGTTTGTCAATCTCTACCTTGCTCGTAGATGCAATCAGCATATCATCTACATATAAGAGCAAATAGATGAAGGAACCGTCGGGAAGCTTACGGAAATATACACAATGATCAAATTGACTTCTTGTGTATTCTGTCTCCATCATGAACCAATCAAATCGCTTGTACCACTGTCTCGGGGATTGCTTCAATCCGTACAACGATTTGTTCAGCTTACAGGCCCAATTCTCTTTTCCAGCAATTTTGAAACCATCTGGCTGGGACATGTATATCTCCTCTTCAAGATCTCCATGTAAGAAGGCAGTTTTGACGTCGAGTTGGGCGAGCTCAAGATCAAATTGTGCAACCAAAGCTAACAAGATGCGAATAGACATGTACTTCACAACAGGTGAGAATACCTCATTGTAGTCTATTCCTTCCTTCTGAGCATAGCCTTTAGCTACCAATCTAGCTTTGAATCTGATGTTGTCTCTGCCTGGAATGCCTTCCTTCTTGGTGTAAACCCACTTACACCCAATTGCTTTCTTGCCTTTTGGAAGTTGCACCAACTCCCAAGTCTGGTTCTTGTGAAGTGACCCGGTCTCTTCATCCATAGCCTCCTTCCATTTGACACTTTCTGCATTATGCACGGCTTCTTTGAAAGTGCAAGGAACATTGTCTTCAATGATTGGAAGTGCATAGGCTACCATATCGGTCATCCAACTGGGTTGCTTAGTAACCCTTTTTCCTTTCCTGATTGCAATGAGTTCTGATTGTTGCGGAGCCTCTGGATCTTCATTTTCATCTGAACTCTCTTTAGAGCTATCCTCTGAGACTTCTTCAGGATGGTTGATTGGCTGACTAGTCTTTGCTGGAGTCTCAAACTCCACCTGCACTGACTTCTTCAATGCTTCCTCATTCTGTTGAGGATCTGGTTGCTTCAGCATTGCAGACTCATCAAAGGTAACGTCTCTTCTGATGAGAACTTTCTTTGATTCAGGGCACCACAGTCTGTATCCCTTGACACCGTCACTGAAGCCCAAGAAGATGGCTTTCTTGGCTCTTGGATCCAACTTAGATTCTGTAACATGAAAATATGCTGGACATCCAAAGATACGTAACTGATCATAATCAGTAACTGGGACTCCTGACCATACCTCCATGGGAGTCCTCCCATCTAATGCTGCAGTAGGTAGTCTATTGACAAGATGACGAGCATAGTTTAATGCCTCGCCCCAAAATGCCTTGCTCAATCCAGACTGTGACAGAATACACCGGACTTTCTCCACCAAAGTGCGGTTCATGCGTTCTGCAACTCCATTCTGCTGCGGTGTTCCAGGAACTGTGAAATGTCTCACTATCCCTGCAATCTGGCAAACCTCAAAGAAGGGATCTGATGTATATTCTCCACCATTGTCAGATCTGAGCTTCTTGATCAGTCTGCCTGTCTGGGTCTCAATCATCTTCTTCCACGTAAGAAAGATGTCTAAGACTTCATCTTTGTGTTTCATTGTATAAATCCAAACTCTTCTAGAGAAATCATCAATGAACGACACAAAGTAGTGTTTACCTCCCAACGAAGCAATCTTGGAAGGACCCCATACGTCGGTGTGGACGTAGGCTAGAATCCCTTTGGTACGGTGAATTGCAGTACCAAACTTGATTCTTGTTTGCTTGCCCAATACACAATGCTTGCAGAACTCAAGCTTCCCCGTCTTGGCGCCTTTCAACAGGCCTTGCTTTACCAACCCTTGTAAAGCCTTCTCACCGACATGCCCTAGGCGCATGTGCCAAAGTTTGGAAGTGTCTGATGCATCATCTTCTGAGCTGGAACTGGTGGAGACAGCCACTCTCCCTGTGACTGTAGAGCCATCTAGGAAATATAAATTTCCCCGTCGAGTACCCTTCATTGCAACCAATGCTCCTCGAACAACTTTAAGGACTCCACCTTCCATGGTTACTCTGTAACCTTTGGAGTCTAAAACTCCCACTGAGATGAGATTCTTGGTTAGATCTGGTAAATACCGTACATCTTCAAGAATTCTGATTGTTCCATCATGGATCTTCAGTTTAATTGTTCCAATCCCCTTTGTCTGGCAAGCTTGGTCGTTGCCCATCAGCACAACTCCTCCATCGAACTCTCGTAAGCTCGAGAACCACTGCTTGTTAGGACACATATGGAATGAACATCCGGAATCTATTATCCATTCATCAGACTGGCCATATGATGAAACTGTGAAGGCTCCTCCTTCATCATTATCTCCATCTTGTGCAATATTCACTTTCTCTTCTGTCTTGTCTTTATTTGGACAATCTTTTGCCCAATGCCCCTTCTGGCGACAAGCTGCACACTCGTCTTTTGCAAGACGTCTTTTGTCTGAAGGTTTCCCCCTGGATTTTGAGCGAGACTTTCCTCGCCCTGTATTTCTTCTGTTATTTGTTCTGCCTCTGACTGTTAATGCCTCTGATGTTGAGTCCCTGTTTGCAGACTTATCTTTCCTTCTGAACTCATTGTTCACCAAGGCGTTTGCAACATCAATATACTTGATCTTCTCTTTACCGTACAGTAAAGTAGTAGTGAGATGATCATACGAGTCAGGTAAGGAATTTAACAATAACAGTGCTTTGTCATCATCACCAACTTGATCATCCAAATTCTTCAAATCCGTAATAATTTTGTTGAAGTTATTTAGGTGTTCGTTCATCGAAATACCTTTAATGTAGTCGAAACGAAACAACCTCTTCCTCAGGTAGAGCCGGTTCTCAATGCTCTTTGTCATGAACTTATCTTCCAGCGCCTTCCAAAGCTTCTTCGCAATATCATATTCTGTAAAGGCATACTTCTCCTCTTTTGCAAGGCAAAGTCGGATGGAACTGCAGGCCAGGAGATTCACCCTTTCCCATTCTATCTCGTCTAGGTCATCTGGTTTGTCTCCTAGAGTGAAGTTCAGGTTCATTTGGACAAGCATATCCTTAACTTCGCATCTCCACATGTCGAAGTTGTTGCTTCCATCGAACTTCTCTACCTCGAACTTGGCATGGGACACCGGGGTCCAATGCCTAGAAGTGCTTGTACTGGCTGAATTATTTACGGACTCGGTTGATCTAGATTCTGCCATTTTTTAGAAACTTCAATTCAAAAAAACTGACCGTACAGATGTGTCCGGAATACTCCAAATAGTTGGGAAACACTATTGGATCGTCAAAAACGGAATCCGAATGGCTCCGATCTGGCAAAAACACTTTGGACGGGTCAGATCTGCAGAATCTGGTGCGCTGAGATGCACCGGATAATTTCTCCGGTCAACGACTGGTCAACGGCTCGGTCAACGGCGCAGGCGGTGCGGTCAACGGAGGATCGGCGGCGCGGTCAACGCGGCTTGACGGCTGGTCAACTCGGCTTGACGGTTGGTCAACGCGGCTTGACGGCTGGTCAACGCAGCTTGGTCAGCGGCTCAGGCTGACTGGGCTGACACGTGGCTGACACGTGGCTGACTGGATCGTCTTCTTCACTGAGCGGCGCGTGGAGCGCGTGTGGCGCGTGGGTTGCACGCGCAATCTTCTCCTGGCGCGTGACGGCGCATCGAGGCTCCTCTGGGCTCTGTTTTTGCTGTTCTGGACTCCTCTCGGGGAGTTCTTCCTCCTAGTATGGTCAAAAGTGGATTTTGAGCACTTCGAAATCTGGGCACTTTCGGGAAAAATTCGATTTTTCGCAACCCGAGCTCTGATACCAATTGTTACGGATCGGGGGCACACCAGGGAACTCAAACAAGCAATAACACACAAGATTTAACGTGGTTCGGCAAGTCGCCTACGTCCACGGGCAGCGGATTCACTATATTGAACAAAATGGTAAGAATTACAACACTCTCTGTAATTCTCTCTCTCTCTCTTTGCTCTCTAAGCTCACACCTCTCTGTTATCTCAGCTGTACATCTCAACTCTCCTTAGCTTCTCTATATATAGAGATTACAAATGCAAGAGCTGGCTGCCAGCCCATTGTTGTGCTTTCGGTGACTTTCCAGATTGATGCTTCACATGGCTTCTCATGGCCTCATGGTCAACTCACATGGCCTCATGGCTTCCCCACCATGTAGCTGGCTGCCACTTTCCATCACATGGCCAGAATCTGTAGCCAATATTCAACACTATGCTCTCTTACTCACCTCCACATCCTAGACCTCGCTCTTAATAATTTATCAGGATCCATTCCATCATGCTTGGGAAAATTGGGTGCTCTGAATTCATTGATATCATATAGCCCATATAAACCCTCTAGGAGTGACCTGTATGGTCCACAAACGAAAATGCAAATGCAAATGCAAATGGAAACGGAAATGGAATTGGAAATGGAAATGAAAAAGGAAATGGAATTGGTTATGAAAGGAAGACAATTGATATATACCTTGACTCTTGAGTTGGTAAATATCATTGACTTGTCAAGCAACAATCTTCAGGGAGAGATCCCAGAACTAATAACAAATCTCTCAACCTTGGGTACCTTAAATTTATCCCACAACCAACTGATAGGGAAAATACCAGAGAAGATTGGAAGCTTACAACGGTTAGAAACACTTGATCTCTTATGCAACCACCTTTCAGATCCAATTCCTCCAACCATGTCCTCTATGACCTCACTAAACTCATTGAATTTGTCATTTAATAATTTGTCTGGACCAATTCCCTCCGTCAACCAGTTCCTAACCTTCAATGATCCTTCTATTTACGAGGGTAACCCAGAACTTTGTGGGCCTCCATTGTCAACCAAGTGTGATGCCTAATGATAGAGATGCTGATGGAAACCAACATGTTAAGACTCGCAAAGATGAAGATGAGAACGAAAACTTGCAATTCTACCTTGGCATGGCATTGGGGTTTGTGGTGGGGTTTTGGGTTGTTTGTGGTAGTTTGGTGTTAAAAAGTCTTGGAGATGTGCCTATTTTGGGTGTGTTGATAAAATGAAAGATTGGCTTTTCGTTGTTATGATGATGAACTTGAACCGCTTAAGAAGAATGATGGGAGCAGAACATAACTGAAGGTCCATGTGGGTAATTACGTAAAGGTACTATTATGGAGTCTCTTTCTTGCTCTAAAATGCTAATTAGTATAAATACTCAACTATGTTAGTCTTATTTTTCAATTTCTTCACAGAGTGACAAAATTCAAGCGTTTTTTTTTTTTTTTTTTTTTTGAACATGAGTCTCTTTTAAATCTAATAATAAGGACCACTTTGTTCCTCAAGTACTATGCATCCTTCAACATCTTAGAAAGGGGAATTATAGCCCAGTGAGTTTAAAAAAAATAAAATAAAATAAAATAATTACAGACACATAAAAAAGTTTAGAATTTTAATTATTAATATTTATGTAGTTTACAATTGATGTGTAAATTATTATTTTTTTTTCTGATTTTACACTGAATTATTATTTCCATGTTTAAAAACCTTTCAAGATTTTTCACCAAGAGAAAGTACTATATAAGTTTTAAAAAAAATTGCAACACAACACCACTACATTAGTTTTATACCAAAAGCATTTGATTGTAAATCATATTTCCAAAACTCAAGTGGCTCCAAACTTTTTTTTCAAACCAATGTTTTCTAAAGTTGATTTTAAAGTTTAACATGGTGTTTTGAAAACTCGACTTTAAATGTTTTTACAGTAAAATTATTTAAAAAACGACCTTATTAAAAAGTCATGTTTTAAAAACACAATTTTAAAGTTGAAATCATGTAATCAACCCACACTTGCACAAAAAAAAAAAAAAAAAAAAAATGCTTTGTCAACAAATACATTGAAATGGACTTCGATTAAAAAAACAAATCACACAAATACATTTCAGGATTTTTGCATCCTTGGTGTAGACCGATGAAGTAAAAATTCATCCTTTGCTGTACAAATGCAGTACGATCATAAATCTCCCCCATTCTTTGTGCAAAATATTGGTAAATTAACATAATGTTTGGTCTGCTGCTGGATACATAGGGCAGCAGGATTGGTTTGGTCTGCTTGTGCTTGCTGAAGTATTTTTTCTTTTTGTTTCTCTTTTTTTGGATTGGTTTCTCGCCAATCTGCGGGTTTAGTGCTAGCAGATGATTGTGCTTCCTCCTTGGTGCCAACCTAGTTATTGTGGAGTGTTAGGTATGATGCTTTTTGCACTTCCCTCATTTATTGATGTATTTTGTTGTTTTTTTTTTTGCGCATCTCATCAATAAAGTTTCTTTTTTCTTTGCTGATCAAAAAAAAAATTTACATAATGTATCAATCACGTTGATACTTTGCATGAGAAATGGCGACTTATTTTTTTTAAAAAAGCCAAAATTTTGACTTTTTACAGATATGTTGATTCGGAAAGGGAACTTCGAACAAGAAGGACATCAAATGAATAACTTTGCTTGCCCTCCCACCACGGTCAACGTGGCTTAGATTGTTCTTCATGTTTCTCAGGTTTCAAAACTCTGGCTATATTTGTTTCCATTAATGATGTTTGTAATAAAGACTCTGTTATTTTATTGCTATTAATGATAAGAGCAACTAATAAACTTATCATAGCCAAAAGCCAACAAAGGAATGTCGTAGTAATATTATACAAATAAAAAAATATTGGGAAAAAAATTAAAGTTTGATCCTTACAATAAAATAAATTCTGAATTTTTTATTTTGTTAATTTAACTCATAATCTTTTGATTTATTATCAATCTAAATCATTTGTTTATTTTCGTTAAGTAAAATTGATGAAAAACGAGTATTTTAGCCATTAAACTCAATGTAAGTGTACATAAAATGTTTAAAATATTATTTTCATTGAGTTTAATGATTAAAAGAACCATTTTTCTATCGGTTTTCTTTAACGAAAATAGACATGGTTTAGATTGAAAATAAATTGAAATATTAGAATTTAAAATGACAAAAGAATTTATTTTGTTATAAGAATCAAACCTTGGTAATTGTTGATGTAGCACTAGTGCTCTATATCGTGTTGTTTTCTATGGCAGCCAATTGTACTCTCTTTTCATTCCCTCTAATATAATAAAATTAGGGTGATCCGTGGACGTAGGCAATCTTGCCAAACCACGTAAATCTCTGTGTTGTTTCTTGTGTGAGATTGTTTTTATTTTCTTCTTGCAATTGTCTATATGTTTAGTTATTCCCCCCTCCCCAAAAAAAAAAAAAAACCGATAACACATAAAACAAAACAAAAAATTGTTTTCTTAATTAAATATTTATAAATAAATAAATAAAAGAAAAAGAAAAGAAAGAAACAAAAAAAAAAATTAAGCGTTTTTTATCAACTACTCGTGTAATTAGGATTCACATTGGATCCTTGGAACAAAACAAACCTCTTACAGCTTTAGTGTGTGGAAATTGAGGAGCCACTACAACAAAAATCACCTTTGGCGACTAAATTTTTAGTCGCCAAAAGTCACTTTTATACCTTCCCCGACTGATTTTTTTTGTCGCCAGTGTTGTCGCGAATAAATGGTCGCCCAAGGTTTTGGCGACTAAAAACGTTTTAGTCAGCAAAAAGTCAGGTCTCCAGCGACAAAACTTTTGGTCGCCAATACTCAATTCCACTTTTTCAAATTATCCATTTAGCGACAACTATTTTAGTCGCCAATAGGTCATGAATCGCCGACTAAACTCATTAGTCGCCCAAAACAACACATTTGGCGACGAAACAGTTTAGTCGCTGAAAGCATTTTTCCGAAAAAAAAAAATTCAGCCTTTGCTACTCCCAGGTTTCGAACCACTAACGTCCCAACCTCTGTAAACCTTTACCAACACTCTCCTCACTACGCCACAAGAACATCACATGAATATAAATGCAACATATATTATTTATATAATATATTGACCGATATTAATAGAAAACAATATATATATATATATAAATAATTATTTTTATTTAATATATTTTACGAAAAAAATAAAGTATTTACTAAAAAAAAATAGGGGAGCACTTTTGGCGACTAAATATGAATTTTAGTCGCCAATTCTATGCTTTTTGGCTACTAATTGCTGTTTTGTCGCTAAATACATTAATTTCCGCCCAAAAAAAACAACTTTCGGCGACTAAACTGATTTTTAGTCGCCAAAAGCTCCACTTTTGCCGACTAAACTCAGTTTTAGTCGCCATTTGTCCACTTTTAGCTACAAAATTTTTTTTAGTAGCCAAAAATCTTTACTTTTGGCTACAAAAAATTTGTTTGTCAGTAAAACACCTATATTCGGCGACTAAAGTATTTTTTAGTGGCTACTAAATGCTTTTAGTCGCCAAAAACCGTGCCTTTTAGCTACTAAAATTTTTTCAGTCGCTAAAACTCCTATATTCGGCGACTAAACTGACTTTTAGTCGCGAAAAGCCCTATATTCGGCGACTAAAGTGCTTTAGTCGGCAAAAGTGCTCAAGTTTGGCGACTAAACTGATTTTAGTCGCCATTTGTACTACTTTCAGCGACGAAAATACTTATTTTAGTCACCAATTCTGCATTTTCTTGTAGTGAGCATATTCCATAAAATCACTTTCATGCGGTAGAACAAATAAAAATACTATGGTCTAACAGATATGTTCATATGGTATATTCTTTTCTACGAAGATGAAGTAGTAACAAAGAAACAATTAATCATTCGAAAAGTTAAATATTGTGAAGCACGTTGGAGTATGGGAATACAATTTGACAAGGGATAATAGAACAATTATAACAGTATGAAAATATGATTCTCTCATTATTTGTTAAATATAGTGGGTCCAAAACATATGCATAATTTTTATTACATGAATACACATAGGAAGTAAAACAAAGCTCAGTTCAATAACACTTGTTTGAGATCAATTTCAAAAATAAACAAGTCAAGCAAAATTTTCCAAGTCAAATTTCAACAACTTACTACCCAGCTCGATTCATTTGTAGTTAACTGACAATTACTAGAGATGCCACCACCATTTAGATCATGAAATGATTCCTCTTATGCTATTTTTCTAAAAAAATAGTCTCTCTCTCTCTCTCTCTCTCTCTCTCTCTCTCTCTTATCAACATAGTACTTAAATTATTTATACTCTCCTGCCATTTTTCTTCCTATAAAAATACCTTTCTCCCAACAACAAGAATCAGACCATTGTTAACACCTATAGTTCAAATGGGGTTTGAAATTATAGCAGAAAATGGTCTAAGAACCGAGATCTTTCGCTTCAAAAACTACAACAATAGAAGGGTGTTCTTGAGAAGCTATCCTCTTCAATGGGGAGGCAAAGATGAAGAAATGTAAAGGAGGTGATGCAAAGAACCCATAAGGAAGCTAATTGTATCAATTTTCCACCGGGGAGAAGGAAGGGTTCTGGTCTTGACAAGATTCAAGCACAAGATCAAATTTTACATTATTGCTCGTCATCCTATTGGCTTTAAACCTTCACCTGCCTTAATTTCAACTTAAGACCTTTGTTCATCTGCTTCGACTCGTCTACAACTTACAGTTTTTAACTTGATGTACATCTATAGACTATATATTCATGAGCATATACTACTCTATGGCTACCTCTCCTACCATCAAAGCAAAATGAGTATTGATTGAACAACTAAAAGGGTTCTATCATACTGGCTTATTGTACCCTTAATAAAGCAAGCTTTTTTTGAAGAAAAAACAATTTCAAGTAAGGCTCATATCGGATTCGTCATCAATGGTTCAGGGAATCAGGCACGTTAGCACTGAAATATGTTCTAAGAAAGTGGAGGAAAATGCATGACATAATAAAACAAAGAAAACATGTTCACAAAGTACAATTCACATGACTCATAAAGTGTCAACAGAATAAATAAAGTGACTACATCCATGAGTGTCATATTTCCTATCAAGGCATTTATCTACTAAAATATATCTTTCCATCAGATGGTGGATTTGCAAAATTCTTCATAGTGTAATAATTGAGTTACATATGCATTAGATATATTAACAAGACAAATGCTTCTACAATTTGTAATTTTTTTTCCTTGGGATTGTTGCGCAATGGGCAATTCCCACGAGACCAGCAATATGATTGTAGAAAAACAAAGCCTACCTATTCTAGCTACCTCCCAAATGAAACCTCGGAACCTACAAGATGCATGTCTCATTAGAATGCAAATCAATTCACTTACTATCAAAATCAAAATCACATAATTAATTATTTATCAAATGAAGCTTTAAAAAGCAAAGATAGATAGGGAAAAAAAATCATAGCATATGAGCATAATATGACTAACTTCCATTGTCAGCACTTCTACAAATGAAATCATACACCACTGTCATTGATAACCTCATTTATAAAATTGTTCAGCTCCAAACATAGATATAACAGATAGTTGGAAGACATAGATCACTTGCAAGTCTGGTAAACGAGAGTTAAATACTGTGCCCTTCAAAAGACCAGGGAAACCCAATTTTATACAACACAATCAAGCATCAAAATAGAACAGATTTATTTAAAGAAGAGCACTTTGCATAGTTTTTTGCTCAAGAAGTGCCAAAAATTTTATCTTCAAATAAGTGCAAGAACAAATCCCTAACAGCACTACTATAAGAAATGAATTGAAATTGAAGAGCGCTGACTGGTAATCCAACCCATAAAATATATATATATATATATATCAGAGCATTTAAAATGAAAAAGATTAGAAATCAATTCCTCAAATTATCATTGACAATTGCATTACCATATTTGAATGTTTTTGAATTGTTGTTTTCCCTCTTCCTTTTTTTTAATTTTTTAAATTTTTTTTAATTAAAAGTATGTTATAAGCTTTTTGGGTTTATCACATTTGTTTGGGCAACCCACATTTTGGTTTGATCCAAACATAGCCACCCCCAACTTTAAAGGAAGACAACCCATATTTAGATTAGAGTCCAATGTATCTTTCACCCAAAAAAAAAAAAAAAAAAAAAAAACAAGCAAACAAACTAGGCAACTCACATTTGGTGTCCAACCCAAGCATGTCCACCACAAAAACAGATCAACATCCCAGATTTGGTGTATCGGTTATTTAGGGTTTCATTGTAGCAACGTTCCATCATTCTTAGTTGGGTGTTCCATACTTGTTTGGACCAGCGATTCGCCAATTCTGGTTAGGGATTCCATGTTCAAAACTCCATCCGAAATGTGGCTACCACTGAATGTGAACTCAACGTCAACCATGACGGTAACGTTGTTGGTCTCGTACGAACACAATAACATGTTGTCCCCATTCCTACACCAAAGTAGAACAAAATGAAAGACAATGTGACATACACGTTCGTCAAGGCCGCATTGCATGTACATTATTAAACGATATGTATGTGCGATGTGGCTGTTGTTAAAATTGTGTGATCAAATAAAACAAATAGATTCATAATTACCAATTTAAATATCAGAGGAAAACAAAAACATGATGAATATTACAAGTTTGACAAGAATACATATTAAAATAAAATAGCAAAAAGGAAGCAAATCGAAGCCTGCACTAGACACTCTCCTTAAAACAGATTTGCAACCTCACCGGTTGGGTGCTGGAGGTTGTTCGACGTCTGTCTCCTAGGATACGATGGTTGGACTAGCTACAGCCAAGCACCTACGGTGTAGTTTCGGCGAACAAAACTTAGGCAGCACTCTCTCACTAGGAAGAATATAAAACTGGAGAAAACTATATAGCAAGAATACCAAGAATTTCTAGAGATGAAAAACTGAAGAAGAAGGGCCTCATTTTATACACATGGAGGAAGAGAGGAAGAGACTTCCCTGGAACAAATGCAGGATTTAGTTTCTACAAAACTGATAAACATAATGCTGCAAAATTGATGGATTTAATCCATCACCATTATAGAGGAGTTACATACATTTTATACACATCTGTAATGTATATAATTCTGCTGCCAATAAATTTGGCTTGGCCCAAAAAGATTAAGATGGGTGGGCCAAGTCCTACCCTCGCACTTAATCCTCGCCTCAAGCCTCAAGTCCCAAGATCCACAATCCACGAGCCACGACCCACGAATCTGGCCCAATCATGTGTATAATTCTATTGCCCATAAATCTAGGTTCGCCCAAAAAGATTAAGATGGGCAGGCCAAGCCCAATCCCCACACTTAATCCTCGCCTCAAGCCTTAAGTTCCAAGTCCCAAGATCCACAATCCATGACCCACAGCCCATGGACTAAGACCTAGTTCGGTCCGGTCGCTGTAGACACCCCATTTTTGACCGACCTTAAGACTCAGATGTCACCAGTTGAGCGCTCGGTGATATTGCATATTGTGTTTATTTTGAAGTTTCAGAGTCTCGGCTGCGAGCCTTGCCTCCGGACTTCTGGACCCTTTCGTGCCTTGCCTCGGTTTGCGAACCAGGCTCTGTTTTCTCTGTTTTCTCTTCCCAAAGGGAGGGAGAGGTCTCGTAGATCATCTCTCAGCAGCTGTAGGCTACGTTTCGTGATCGTAGGCCATTTTTCCCGTTTGGAGCCCGGTTTTCGGTTTTTCAGAGCCGACGGCCGTGTGCCTCGGTTCGGGACCGCCTAACCATCTCCGTTTGCTCCGGTTTTTGGTATACACCTTATTTCCTCCCTTTTGAGGAACACTATGGCCCGAGAGACCAACTTCGTGGTCGAACGCCACCTCCGGTGCTTAACAGCCCATTTTCGGGGCCCCGGGCCGCGCGTTTCGGTCCCCGAACCTCCGCTTTGCATCCGTTTTGGTTCATTTTTGGTGAAGAGCTTATTTTCATTGTTAGGAAGCTTGCAGGAGGGTGGGAGGCCAGCCATTGTTCTGAAAAGCCAGCTTTATTTCTTCATCGCTCTCCGACGCCCGTTTTCCTCACTTGAAAGCCAATGTTGACCAACCCGGGGCCACTTTCTTGAACCCTAAACCCCATATTTGTGTTGTACACACCTGGGAGGCCACCAATATTTGGTGGCCGACCAGTAATTGTGCCTGACCCTTTTGACCCCCTCTAAAAAATGGTCTTTTCTCTCTCCTGGTTCACTTTTTCTGGGTTTCAATCACATAGTTGTGTTGTGCACACATGAGAGGCCACCTTTTTGAGGTGGCCGACCAGTAATTGTGCTTGACCTATTTGACCCTTGGTCGGCCGGCCATGGGAGGTGGTCGGCCGACCACCTGAACCCTCAAAACCTGGCCAGCCATGACCCCCTCACCTGGTTCCTTAGAAATGTGACCTCTTTTTCCCCCTCAGATCCTGTATCCGAGGGGGGTCTTTTGGGGGGGAAACTTGAATTTGATTTTCCCCCCCTTTTCGTCCCTTCCTTTGCCTATATAACCAGCCCCTCTGCTGCATTTTGAAGGGTTACAAAAATTGTTTTGGAGCCTTGGCATTAAACCTCTCTCTCTCTCTCTACTCCAAGCCTCAAAACCACCTTGCTCCTACACCATTTCTACATCAACCCATAGCATAAGGCCTCCATCCTCCATTCCAGCAACTTGAGGCTATTTTCCAGAGGTGAAGAGCTCCCAAACTTGGTACAAGAGCTGCTGGTCCATTGGTCTACAAGGGTGTGTCCTATTTTCCCTCTTTTGTGCCTCATTTTGCTTTGTATCTAAGCCATGGTTTCTTGCATTTTTGGGCTCCAACCCAAACTATAAATAGTCATATTTTGAGCCCCTTTCCATGTTTGATTAAGGGTCTTTCTCTGTTTGAGAACAGCAGCTGTCACTTGCTTCTTTATCTATCTTTTAGGCCAATTTTTGCATAGTATTTTAGGCCTATTTGTGAGTTATTTTGGACTTTGCTATAAACTGTAAAATAACTTGTTTTGAGCCCCTATTCAACATTGTTGAAGGTTTCTCCTCTGTTTGAGAACAGCAGCTGTCACTTGCTTCTTTATCTCTTTTTTAGGCCAATTTTTGCATAGTATTTTAGGCCTATTTATGAGCTGTTTTGGACCTTTCCATAAACTGTGAAATATCTTTTTTTGAGCCCCTATTCAACATTGTTGAAGGGCTCTCCTCTGTTTGAGAACAGAAGCCACCACTTGTCTCTTTACCCCTCTTTTAGGCCTTTTCTTGCATGATAGTTTGGCCTTATTTGTGATTATTTTCGTGGCTTGATGTAAACTGTAAAGTGCCTTGTTTTAAGACCCTCTTCAACTTTGTTGAAGGGCCCTTTTCCATTTGGGGCTAGCTTCTGTCCCTTTGTGTTTAATCTCTCTTTTAGGGCCATTTTTACATGATAGATTAGCCCTATTTGTGTTCATTTTTGAGACTTGTTATAAACTTGAAATATGCATGTTTTGGGACTGTATTGCATCTTTATTCATGCTTCATGATCAAATAATGCATGCTTTGTATAGCTGTAAGTCATTCCGTGTGCCTGGTTTCGAATTTCGGGGTTCATTCCATGCATCGGGTGCCATGTTTCCATGGTTCGGGGCTGTTTTGTATCATATTTCAGCGCTGAAATTCACATGTTTGCATATCATGTTCCATGCCTTGCCATGCTTTGGGTAGAGTGGCATTTGATGCCTTAGGCTCGGTCCTCAGTTTGCGTGTATGCATGCACGTATTTCGAGAGTCTCATTTTTTTTTCATCTGATGGCTACTGATGTGAGTGTGGCTGAGGTCCACTCATGTTGGTGTAAGTCTATTGTGCATTGTGTATGCCATTTCATTTCATAACATTGTGTATGCTAGGTTGTATGTGTAGCGTATTGTGTATGCCATGTTACCTCGTGCATCGTGTATGCCATTTCATAGCATTCTGCATGCTAGGTTGTATATTAGTTACATTCATGCATGTCATGCACATTTCATTGTGTTTGGGATAGGAGTTAGCCTGAGCACGGGAAATGAGGGACGTTTCGTACTTCGAGTGATGGAACGTGTCTCAATTCCCGGTCACCGACACTCCGGATTATCCATGATAAAGTTTAGGTCTTGTTGTGTTTATATGTGCATTCATTTCGTATTGAGTCATGCAATTCGACTCCTCAGCCATCATGCATCGATATGCGTGATTGGTGGCATGAGGATCGAGGACTACACTCCCTGAAGAGTAGTCATGCATACATATGTGAAAATACTTTGCCATGCCCCTTTGTTGCTCTCTGTTGCAGCAAATCAGAAATTGACAGCCTTCCGGAGCTTGACACGCATTCCAAGAACAATTACAAACAGAGGCAAACCGGGGCATCGCGAGGAATTCTCCGCACAAGGCAACCCGAGCATGCATCATTCATCATCCGGAGCAGATTTGAGGCAGTCCCTGGCTTGTATGCCAATTTATTGCTTTCCTAATTTAATTTGTTAATTAATTAGGGTTTTGTACATATTTGGATTGTAATTATTCATTTGGGACTGTATATTATTTATTCGGACCCTCTGCGCGAGGGCAATGTTGTAATAAGTGTGCGTGTGTGTGATGTATGTCTTCCAACCCCACGTCTTTCTCACTTTTATTTACCCGCTTATGACGGTTAGATTAGGGCATGTTTCAATTAGCATACAGCATGATAGCATGTTTGCATTCATTTCATCGGTCTTGCATGCACTGGGCTCGGTGCATCATACTAACTGCATTGTATTTTTAATTCTAAGTTGAATACATGTTAGCTGTAGCATTTCATATGCCATGTCTAGAATAGCCAAGCCTGCTATAGTTGCACTTTTGCATGCGTTGCATTAGGCATTTCTGTATAATTAGGATCATGCATGGATTTCTAATTAGCTTCTGTTTTGGCTTGGAGTATTCAGTAAGTTTTATGCTTTAGCATCCTTCCATGCGTGTGAGTGGCTGCCATGATAGCATGCTTACCATGAGGCTAATTGCTTATGTGATATATCTGCCTGAATGTCTGTGAGTGAAGGTTAGGTTATTTGGATTGGAACAATTCATCAAATGTGAGTTTTAAGCCCACTAGATAGTGGCAAATCATCTTGTTTTCTAAGCCCACCTGAGGGTGGCAAATCCACATTTTAGCCTACTTGCGAGTAGCAAACCGTTTTCAAAACAAACATGAGATGTTTCGTTCCAATTCAGGCGATCCAGTCTATACTTATATGCTGTGCGCATCACATAGTAAATCTAAGCTAATAACCGGAATAAGAACGCATAATGTTTTCAAAACTTGATATCATGGTTAGTAGAGGCCGATCTTTGATCGGGCGAGCGGGGGTGCTCACGAAGTGACCTTCCCCAATCGTACCCAAGTTCCCGAGCCGAGGCAACTTTGGTGATGACGGACACGTGGCCTTAGGCAACGAGTCAGGGTTTCCTAAATTTCCCCAAAATAAAATATTTAGGTGGCGATTCTGTATCTGGTAAAGTAGTCCATGTTTGGCACTTCTTTCAAAAATCTGTTTTCTTAAAACGATTTGCCGAATTTGGACTCTTTGGTTCAGATTTAGAACCATGACAATTTGAGAGTCCGAGCTGTAGTGACCCCAATACGAACAGAACGGGACTCACCCTCCCGGGGCGTTCGAGGACGTTTACAGTTTCTGGTGACTCCGCTGGGGATTTAGAGAACTTGACTCAAACTCATGATATCTTGTTTTGACTACACTTGTGTGTTTCTTTGCATTGCATGTGCATTGGTGCGCCTAGGACACCGTGCTTGCCATCTGCTATTCCTGAACGGTTTACCGGAGGCTTGTCTTGTCAAGGCATGACCATAAGGCTGACCGGTTATCGGCTCTGCCAGTATGGGAACACAAACCCCGGTTTTACCGGGGCACTCTTTTTTTCACCATTCGACCTAGTGCATATTCGGATCCATAGTGACCATTCCAAACTAGGACAGGTTGCTTACCCGTTTATAGGTTGTTTGAAACCGCTGCGTGCGTAGTGAAACCCTAGCTCCTGACAAAATAGGACAGGGAAAACCCTACCCCAACATAGGGGTGTTTTGGCTCTTGCTTATCTATTATGTGCTATCAGAGTGTGTCTCTACAAGGGTTGCATGTATTAGTTTGCGAGTTTGGGGCATCAGGCCTGCGGGCATCAGTCTGTGTTTGAGAATCAGTTATCTGCGGGTATCAGATTCAGTCTTTGGAGACAATGATTCAGGGATAATGATCAGTGATTGAGGACAATATGTATCCAGCTTATCGAGCATGTGTTGTTATGCCCAGCTGTGTGTTGTGTATTTACTTTAAGCTGTATGCTGTCCGTGTATCTGTTTAGTTATTTCCTTATTGCTTTATTTACCTTTTTACTAGGGAAGTTTTAGCACAATTGCTTTCGACCCAGTAGATATTCCCCAAGCACTTTGGACAAGAGGTCGTCGGCTCAATCGATCCGAGGATCTGGTTGACGGACAGCCAGTGTTTCATTCTCTACCCCCAGTTGTCAGAAGAAGGCCAAGAAAATGCAGTGTGTCTGAGCAGAGGTTACCAGAACAGTGGTCTACCCTAGCAGTGAACAGTCGGGCTGAGGTTTTAGTTTCTGCCATAGAAATACACATACCAGTTAGTCAATAGGATCAGCAGAGTGTAGCCGTTATGGAGGAAATGATGCGTTAGTTCCAAGAGAGCATGAAGCAAATGCAGGAGGACGCTGTCCGCCAAGCAGAATTCTCTAAACAGCAGGCCACAATCATGGCCCAACAGGCGGAGCTAATTACCCGGCTCCAACAGCAAGCCGGAGCGTCAGCCTCACATCCAGTTCCTCCCCCACCAGGGATCCCGTTACCAGAGTAGACACCAACTGTCCAGAATGTCCTGCCAAATGCCCGGAACACCTTGCCAAATGTCCAGAACGTCCAGGAGGACATAGACCTTCCAACGGGGCCGGCTCCGCCCCCAATTTTGCCTCAACTGTCCAAAGCACCTACGCCTATCAACCAACCAGACTCTCCCTTCGAGTTCGAAATAAACCCAACAGCACTGAAACTGAGCAAGCTCGAGAAGCTTTTTAAAAAATCACAAGGGGTAAAGGCTATTCCGGATATCGAAGACGGATATACCGATGTGGCCGTGACGCTATTGGATAGATTTAAAATGCAGCAGATCGATCGCTTCGACGGGTCTGGGGATCCCATGGTCCACCTCTGGCTATTCTCAGATATACTGCCGCCAATGAGCCTGACTAGACCCCAGAAGCTTTCACTATTTGGTCGGACCCTGTCGGGTGTAGCCGCCATCTGGTATGCCAAATTGGAGGATGATGTCAAGAGGAGTTGGGATGAAATGGCTGAAGCCTTTGTTGCACAATACTCTTACAACACCCGAATTGAGATTACAACTCGTGATCTCGAAACAACAAGGCAGGAGCCCAAGGAGAGTTTCTCGGATTTCGTAACCCGGTGGAGGGTGAAGGGCTCGATGATGACTTTAAGGCCCACCGATAAAGACCAAATCAGGATGATTGTGCGCAATCTCCAGCCAAAATTGATGCAAAAGATGATTGTACTTCCCTTCCCCACTTTTTCAGATCTGCACGAGATGGGGGTGCAGATTGAAGATGCAATGAAACAGGGTCTGATCGACCAAGATAGGGAGCAACCAAGGAGGACTTTCAACCGTAACAACAATGCAGGCCCGAGTGGCGCTATAGCTGCAAGAGCTTCAGAGGTGAGCATAGTCACCACCATTCCCCCTCCCCTTCCAAGACCATGGCAGCCACGCCCTTCTCCGGTGCATCCGGAAGTAACACCCAAACCACCAAATACCAACCCAGAGGCCAAAGAACCTTCACACCCTTATACATGCCCCTGTCCAAAGCTCTAGGGGTATTAATCAGGAAAAAGCATTTGAAACCCCTGGAGTCGAGGCCACTACCAAATCCACTCCCTCCTTCTCATGACCCAACAAAATACTGCGCGTATCACCAACACCACGGTCACGACACCGACCGTTGTTTTAGATTGCGTCATGAGATCCAAGATCTCATTGACAAGCAGGTGATTGCGCCTCCCAACAAACCCAATGTCACAACCAATCCTCTCCCACCACATAACCAAGCTCCCCCTCCCAATAGAATCAATTTTATCCAAACTTGGGTCGCATCTTATGATCCTAGTATCTATATCACCCCATCCCACCTACCCAAGCTGGAGGTGCTCTTTCCTGACTGCACCGACTCTTTGTGCATGATGGACATCTCCACAACCCAACCAGAGCCGACGGTGGTGACCATCGAAGATGGGGCAGTACAGACTTCAGAAAAGAATGGAATTGTTGAGGCTGGGATTGAACAGTCTGAGAGTTTTGCTGGGGAGGTCTATGATCCGAGTAAGTACATCTTGTTAACAGGCCAGATTGGGCTGGGTATAGAATTGCCAGAGAAGGAAGAGCTGTGTGTGATCCAGGAGGATGGATTTAAGCAAGGGGCAAATGATTTGATGGTTGTGGAGGAGGACTTTACCAACCTATAGTTTTTTGATGACCAAGAATCAGGGGGTGCGGTAGTTAACTGGTTTGATTATGAGGAATCAACAGAGGCCACTAGATGGCTGGATGATCAACCGGATGCGGTGGAAAAGTCTCAACCAGAATAGAGCCCAGCAGGGGCGAGAGTATCAACTGTGGCCGGAAGGGCCGGAAGTCAGATTACATTGCCGGAGAGCGCCGGTATGAAGAATTTTGCTCGGGACTTGAGCATTGTGGATGCACAGAAAGTTGAACAACAAACTACACCGACACAGGCAGAGCAAGAAAAGATTTGGGATTTCGAGAGAATCAGGAAGGCAAAAGCCCATGAAGGGGCCGAGGGTGCTGTGGGCACAAGAACAAAAGATGCTGCGGGCATGCGGGCTGAAGGTACTGCGAATACGATCATACCGGGGCCGGACAGGTGTCTGTTGACCGCTGACGGAATGTGGTGGGAAGACGATGATTTATGTCTTGCCCACACAGATGAAGATTGGGGAAACCATCAGCCAGACGACACCTGGTATGTCAGAGAAGTCGACCATATGACGAGAAGCGGGCGGTATTTCAAGCCCCCGCACCTGGACCAGCCAGAGGCATCTGGGAAGGATAAAGAAGCTGAGAAACAGAAGGAGAAACAGCTTGAAGAGGAGGCTGTACTCAAACAGTTAAAGAAGATACAAGCAAACATCTCCATCTGGGGACTGCTTATGGCTTCACGAGTGCACAGACAGGCTGTCCTATCTGCTATGGACAAGGCCAAACTCTCTATAGATACCACGCCAGAGCAGCTGGTTGGACTGGTCTTTCC
Organism: Camellia sinensis; assembly: GCF_055761805.1. NCBI lineage: Eukaryota > Viridiplantae > Streptophyta > Magnoliopsida > Ericales > Theaceae > Camellia > Camellia sinensis. Next base: position 64,468,196 of record NC_138968.1, on the reverse strand, counting down.
GGGAGGAGGTTCCTCGACACTAACCTTTTCAGATAAAGAACTACCGCCTGAGGGCGCAAATCATAACAAACCCCTTTACATCTTCATAGAATGTAGGGGCAAGTAGGTGCCAGTGGTTCTTATCGACACGGGATCCGCCATTAATGTATGCCCGTCAAGGACGGCATATGCGATCGGGTTGAAGCCCGCGAACTTCGTGCCGACTACTCAAGTGATCAGAGCCTATGATAATACAAGTAGAGAGGTGATGGGGACTGTCAAAATTCAGACCCAGGTTGGTCCAGGACAACACAACATTGAATTCCATGTCTTGGACGTTCCCGCAACCTTTAACCTACTTTTGGGGCGACTGTGGTTGCACCAGGTCAAGGTAGTCTCTTCCACCTTGCATCAAATGTTGAAGTACCCTCACGGGAAAGGGGTAGCTATTGTTTTTGGGAATTCATCAATCCATCCACCGCTAGAAGTGTCTACACCAGTCTTGGAAATTGAGCACGGCATGGAAGATATGTTCTTATCAGGGTTTACTCTGGCTGAGGCCCGGGTTGTGCAGAATATCATGGCTGTTAATGAGGGAGTATATGTCAGCGCTCAATCTGTATACCTCATGAACAAGCTACAACACATCCTCGGGATGGGATTGGGAAAGAGCGGCCGGAAGGGCACCGCAGCATTGGCCGAAGTGCCGCACAATCCACATACCTTTGGCTTGGGTTATCTGCCCACCAAAGAGAACTGGGTGAGGAAGGGTAAAGAGATGGCTGGGAGAGCCAAAGCAAAGAAGGCTGGGAAGCCTTTTGAGTTAATGCATCGACCCATTCAGGGTACCCTGAACGGACGCTTCGTCCAGGAAGGGGAGGACTTCCCATTTTGTGGCTTTCCAGAGCCGTAGCTGAATGCGGAGAGGAAGCGCGTGCCTGGTTTTGAAATCTTTTTTGACCTGCAACTATCCGGGGATGACGTTGTCGAAGAGCATACTGACCCATCAGCTGAGGTTGAACAGAGTAAGGAAGAGCAGTCTGAGGATGCCAAACTTGAAATGGGGGTAGCACTGGCGTGTCTACTTTCAGATCCTCCGATTGACCAGGAGTGCTTGGGGGATAACTTCTCGGTATGCATGATCAAGAATGGAAAGGCTGCGGGCCCGCCAGTAACTATTTTGAATGCATCTATCGCACCCTCTCTCACTTGGCAGTATGAAGAGGGATTTTTGTCCAGTAGTACCGAGTCAGATAGTGAGCCGGAATCTGATTCCACCGAGCCTTGTGAGTCGGAATCAGGTTCCAGCTAGTCGGAATCAGGTTCCAGCTCGACTAAGTCTGAGTCTGGTAATCCTGGGGATGATAACCCGGATGCCACAGTCTTGTCCAGGTCGTCTTTTTCTTTCTCTTTTGTGTCTGTTGTAACCGAGGAATCAGACGATTTGGATGTGCTTAATGAGAATCAAGTAACTGTGGTTTCTGAGTACTTTTTTGTGCCCTTGATTTATTGCATTAACTCAGACTTTCAAAATTTTGATGAAAACGACGAGGACGAAGTTCCTCCGGTTTTGCAACGCTTAATTGAACAAGAGCAGGAAAGATTTGTTAAACCCCTGGTAGATGAAATCACTACAGTAAATATTGGTACTGAGAAGGACCCGCGGCTGGTCCAGATCGGTTCAGAGGAACGCGAGCGCTTAGTCGCTTTATTAAAAGATTTCAAAGATGTTTTCGCGTGGTCCTACGAAGACATGCTTGGAATCGATCCTGAGATTGTACAGCACTGGATCCCCCTTGACCTTGAGGCCCGACCCGTTAAGCAGAAACTCAGGAGGATCCGCCCCGACTGGGCTCTCAAGATTAAGGAAGAGGTCACCAAGCAAATCGACGCAGGCTTCCTGCTGGTATCCGAATACCCGACTTGGTTGGCCAACATCGTCCCAGTGCCGAAGAAGGATGGTAGGATCCGAGTGTGTGTAGACTTCAGGGATTTGAACAGAGCTAGTCCGAAGGATGACTTTCCCTTGCAGCATATTGATGAGTTGGTGGATTTCACAGTGGGGCATGCTTTGCTTTCGTTCATGGATGGCTTCTCAGGTTACAATCAGATAGTGATGGCACCAGAAGACAGAGAAAAGACTGCTTTCACCACCCCATGGGGGACTTACTACTACAGAGTGATGTCGTTTGGGTTAAAGAATGCTGGAGCTACATATCAACGGGCAGCGACTACAATATTGCATGATATGATCCACAAAGAGGTTGAGGTGTACGTGGACGACATGATTGTCAAGTCCAAGGAAAGAGAGGGCCACTACACCGCCTTGTAAAAGTTCTTTCAAAGGATCAGAGAATTTCGGTTGCGACTAAATCCTCAGAAGTGTACGTTCGGTGTTACAGCGGGAAAAATGCTGGGATTTCTGATTACACAAAGGGGCATCGAGGTTGACCCTTCAAAGATCAAGGCCATCTTAGAAATGCCACCACCAAGGACTAAAAAGGAGGTGCGAGGCTTTCTGGGTAAAGTGCAATTCATAAGACGGTTTATCTCAAAATTAACCTTGACTTGTGAACCACTTTTTGGTCTCCTGAAGAAAGGCAAGAAATTCCAATGGGACGGCCGATGCCAAGCTGCTTTTGAACAGATCAAGGAATATCTGCAGAACCCGCCCATGTTGTCACCGCCAGAGCCGGGGAAACCGTTGATATTATACCTTTCAGTGACCGAGACCACAGTGGGCTGTATGCTCGCGCAAGAATCAGAGGACAAGGTGGAGAGAGCCATCTACTATCTGAGTAAGAAGATGCTAGAGTATGAGACTCGCTATACGCCATTGGAGAAGGCTTGCTTAGCTTTGGTATGGGCTACCAGGAAGCTGCGGCACTACCTGTTAGCTCACTCCGTAATGTTGGTTTCACGACTCGATCCCATCAAATATCTTTTCGAGAAACCGGCACTTACGGGTAGGCTAGCTCGTTGGTTGTTATTGCTCTCTGAATTCGACCTGAAATATGTAACACGCAAGTCAGTCAAGGGAAGAACAGTAGCAGAGTTCTTAGCCGATCATCCAGTAGAAGGAGGTGAAGCAGTTGAATACTTATTCCCAGATGAAGCCATTTTGCACATCGACGACGAGTATTGGATGATGTACTTTGACGGAGCGTCAAATCAGTACGGGTATGGGATAGGAGTGTTGCTGATAGCACCCGACAGTTCCCGTATCCCTCTAGCCTTCAAACTCTGGTTCAAAGTCTCGAACAACGAAGCAGAATATGAGGCATGCATTGCCGGTCTAGAAGCAGCCCTGGAACTAGGATCAAGACGGTTGGACGTCATCAGGGATTCAAACCTTGTTGTGTCTCAAGCAAAAGGAGACTGGAAGGTCAAAGAAGAAAAGATGATGATGTATCACCAGACCTTGGACCTGTTAATTCCTCGGTTTGAAAAGCTAAACTTTGCTTATCTTCCAAGAGAGAACAACAGGTTCACAGATTCTTTAGCAACTCTATCTTCCATGATAGACTTCTCGTTCGAAATCCGGATGCGTCCAGTCGTCATTGACCAGAAATTTGCATCAGCTTATGAGTCGATCGCTGCTATAGATGAGGTTCAGGACGAAAACCCTTGGTATTATGACATTTGGAATTTCTTGGAAAAGGAAGCATACCCGCCAGGGGTAAATGCCAAGGATAAAAGGGCGATCAGAAGAATGGCCGTTCAGTTCATCATCTGTAGGGGTAAGCTGTATAAGAGGGGTCATCTGGGAATGCATAAGCTGTGTGTTGCAGCCGAGGAATCGAAGCACCTGATGGAGGCCATCCATGGAGGAGAATACGGTGCGCATATGAACGGAGTAATGCTAGCAAGGAAGATCCTCAGACAGGGTTACTACTGGTCCACCATGGAGGAGGATTGTATCGGTTTTGTTCGGCGATGCCACAAGTGTCAGATTCATGCAAACCGCATGAATATCTCGTCGTCGAAGCTGTACAACATGACTTCACCATGGCCATTTTCAGTTTGGGGAATCGATGTGATCGGGGTTGTCACTCTGAAGGGGTCGAATGGGCATGAGTTCATCTTGGTCGCGATAGATTATTTCACAAAGTAGGTCGAGGCCCAATCATATGCGGTGTTGAAGGCATCGCACGTTGCAAAATTTATCAAAAACAACATCATCTGCCGTTATGGGGTCCCAAACGAGGTCATTTCAGATAATGGTTCCCACTTCAAGAAGGAAGTGATTGGCTTGTTGGAAAAATACAACGTGGCTTTCCATAAGTCATCCACATACCGGCCGCAAACCAACGGAGCGGTTGAGGCCGCCAACAAGAATATCAAACACATACTGTAGAAGATGGTGGAAACCTACCGGGATTGGCCAGATAAGCTGCCATTTGCTCTGTGGGGCTACAGGACTTCAATTAGAACTTCTACTAGAGCAACGCCGTATTCATTGGTTTATGGGATGGAGGCCGTTCTACCTATCGAGATTGAGGTTCCGTCATTGCGAGTATTGGTTGAGTGTCAAATAGCCGAAGCAGATTGGCAGCAGAGCAGGTTTGAGGAACTCATGCTCTTTGATGAAAGAAGACAGAAAACACTATACCATGTTCAAGGTTATCAGCGCAGAATTGCCCGGGCTTTCAACAAGAAAGTTAAGTCCAGGAATCTAAAGGAAGGAGATTTGGTGCTCAAGGACAACCGAGCTCCCATCCACGACCCAAGGGGCAAGTTCAGACCCAATTGGACTGGTCCCTACATCATTAAAGCTATTTGGTCAGGTGGAGCTGTGGTTCTGATGGATCTAGATGGCCTAGAGTTTTCACAACCGATCAACATGGACAAGTTGAAGAAATATTACCCCTGAGAGGCTCGCTAGGCCGAAAACCCGGAAGGGCGACCTAGGCAAAAGTTAGAGCATCGAAAAATTGGAAAATATAAAAATTGAGCTCGCAAGGTTGAAAACCCGCAAAGGGCGACCTTGACAAAAGTTAGAGCGTAAAAGGAGAGTGAAAATACTCGAGTGAACCTAAGCCTGAACTACGTAAGGCTTGATTCCCATCTTCAGGATACGTAGGCAACTTCATCCTGAAGTTCAGCCATAAACTTTTCCCCGATCAACTCTGTCCATTTGATCATCTCAGTCATCTTTGTCTATCGGCATTTGAGGGCTTCCATTAGAATCTCCGATGCAGTGCTATTCAGACTAGGGGCAACTTTCTGTTGCCATGCAGTGCCGCGGTACTTTTCAGACTAGGGGCAACTTTCCAGTTGCAGGGATCCGGGGTTGTACATCTTAGTGACAGATCTCAAGCGTGTCCAGTTCTGATCCATATCAAAAACGACTTTGAAAAGTTTTAATAAAAATTGACTTTGTTAAAATTAATCTTTCTACAACTAAGACCATTTTTGGACCAAAGCAGAAAATTTTCAGTATCACAACCTTCAATTTCATTGATTTTCAAAACAGAGTTCTCCTGCTCTTGCATACAATCGAAGTTGCTTTTTTATTACATTCATAAAGAAAACTTGAAAGTACTAATAAAGCGATAAGTCCGGGGCATAGTTAAGTCAGGTGTCCCTGCGCCCCCTCCCAGAGCTGGTCGAAGCTTCTGATACCGAGCTAGGCCCAATCTGTGCCTCTTCATTGAGCCAATCCAAGCACTCGTCAGACAAAGTGTAACTGAAAGTGGGAGCGGGGGCCAGGAGTTCTCTCGTCCTCCATGCTGTGGCATATCGGGCAAGCTGTGCACCTCAAACTGGGAAGGCAGCCGGATACTCTATCCCCTCTGGCGGGCAAGTCTGATCATGGCCGAACTGGCGCTGGAACCGGAATGGAAAATAGAATACACAGTGAGTCAAGCCAATCAACTGAATCCCAGTCTGTCGGGACATATTATAGCTCATTGCCGGGAGATTGAGCCAAGGGCAGCGCCAGGCGATGCGATCTACAGACAAATTGCACATCCAGTCGAACCACCATCCCTCATCAAAGGCATCGACTAGGCATTGTCGAAAGAAGTAGCCGCGAGCTGAGTAGGCTGGGCAAGAGTCCACAACTTGCAATTTATCCATCAACCATACCTGGGGAGGGATGAAAAATGAGAGAATAAAGAATAGAGAGATGTACGATGAGAGAAAAGTAAGACAAGAGTTTTGTGAAAAAAAACCGAGCCTGAGGGCCGAGTGATGTGAGCATTACATATGTAAGATTGGATGGGAAACATTACCTGTAGCAGTAGTGGACTCCCCGCAAATCTGGTCGTCTCCCGGCGATGGAAAACATCTAAGCCCATCAGCGTCTCAGCCAGTGTCATCGCAATACAACTCTTTCCATCCTTCAAGCCTTGAGCAACTTCAATCAGGCGAATGCTAGATCCACCAAAGCCCGACACAAGCAAAAAGTGAGATAGCATACACAAGCAAAGGGCATGTTGTCGGAAACCTTGCCAATGGTGGTCGCCACGATCACCGGCATCAGAAAAGCGATAAATCAATCCGAGGATGTCCAGTTTCCCATTACAGGTCAGAGACCGAGCGTCATGCGTGGTGAGTCCACACATCCGCCCTAAAGCTTGGGTGTGGCCAAAGCGAAACTGAGGCAAGATCTCTTCACAACTTTCGGATTCCATCAAAGCTTGAAAATCTTCGAAAGTTGAACATACATCTTGCCCACCGAAGCTAAAGACATGCGTCACCGGGTTCCAAAACCTTGCTACGGCATGAAGGAAAGGAAGGTGTAGCGGAGTGCAGCTCAGCGTGAATAGTGCGTTCAAGCCAAAGCCCCGGAAGTTCAACTTTTCCGAGCCGTCTAAAGAAGCAACCCAAGCTGTGAGATTTTCGACGAGAAACGCCTCCATTTTAGTGCAAAGCTGAGATGAAATGAATAAGCCACGGAGCTAGGACTTTTAAAGAGGATAAGGCACTATTCAGGGAGGGGACACGTGTCAAAAATTTGGTGGTAGCTAGGCTGAGTGGCCGGCCGGCCACCTTTTCTAGCAGGCCGGCCACCTCCCCCTCCCTCAAATGTAAAAAGCTGGTCGGCCAGCTCCCAAAAGTGGCTGGCCATGCTGCAATCTGCGTATTTGGCCTTGTTTTACTCTCTAGAAGAAAGTTCCTAGCATTTCAATGTATCGGGAGTGTCAAAAGCCTCCATTTCTCTCTGTTTCGGATGCGTTTCGTCGCCCAAATCATCCGAAATACACTTTGTTTATAGAGTTGTTGTTAAATCTTTGCTTATCGAGTTATTGTTTTGCTTATCGAGTTGTTGTTTTTGTTGGTCGAGCTGTTTCGTTTACCGAGTCTTGTTTAATTGAGTCGCCGAGTTTTGTGCACTTGAGTTGTTCCTCTTTGTTTGTCAATTTTGTTGTGTTTTGCTTATCGAGTTGTAAACTTGCTGAAGTTCAGTAAGATTAGGTTGTTTAGTTTGTCATGTCGGTTCGCTACCTGACTTGGCACATACACAATGCACATTTACCGTTCAATCTCTTTACTTACAAAATGATGCGATGCGATGCTGAGAACATAAAATACAACACCTTTTGAAAAAAAAAAGCTGTTTCATTCTATCATTTTTCCTTTGTTACAACATTTTACAGCAAAGGTACAAGTTTTACAGAAAATAAAACTGCCTAATAATGTACAATGTGCTACATCTACTAGTAAAAAAAAGATAAATAAAGCGGGGAACAGCTGTGCCAATGCTCTCAAGAGCAGGAATAAGAGGCCCTCTTCATCCTCTTCTGCGGAACAAGCTCTGCACCGCCGGCACCATCTAAGTCGGAACTGTCATCCTCAGGATCCTCCTCTCCACTCTCGGAGCCAGGGTCGAAACCCTCCTCTCTATCAGCAGAGGTCTCTGACTGACGATCTGTGGCCTCCTCCTTCTCCTCGTCCTCATCGGGCTCCTCCTCTACGATGTGTACCCTGCGTCTGTGGGACGACTCCCCTTTCCCGGCCCAGCGAGAATGCCGAGATAGCCTGGCTCCCCAAGAAGGTCGAGATGGCCGGGTCTGTGGTGGATATACTGGAGGCATCTGAAAGTAAAAAGTGCAACTTGAATACATCAGCTCAAAATGTGTGTATCAGATACAGATGCAAGCCAACTACATGAAGTGAGCGCACATGCAGATACAGTATGTGAATGTGGTGTGTCAGATGTGCTCTACACATACAATTAAAATGTTCAAGGTCAACATGTCGCCAGAAGTACGATAAATGTGAGAAAACTAATGAGTACTTGGAAACCCATAATGGACAACTGCGCCTCTCTCCGCATGACCATGCCCTCGAGTGAGGCCACCAATCCGATCACTCCCTCCATGTACTCTCTGGGTGGCTGCAGATACAAGCTCAAATCATCAATGAATAAAGGAATGTCTAAGTATTTGAATGATAGATAAAGAGCAGTGGGGCATACCGGCGTTGAGTCGGGATCAATGACATATCAATGATCAGGCATGGGAGGCTCTATCGAAATCGGGTAGGAGGTCCCGTATCGCCATCCTGTCAACTCGGTCGGCATGTCTGGCCATCCGGCATGATGATGAGTCGGAGGAATCGGGGGGGCCAGTCCAACCCCTCCTCTCGATATGCTAGCCTTGCTGGTAGAAAGGGCGCTTGCAGCCCGAGCTCGACTCAAAGATGGCATGTCAATAGACCTCCTCGAGGGAGTACAGACACCTGTCAACGGAGGAATCAAGTAGGTGTGATGGTAGGTCGCGTACTCCCCGTCCTCTATATGCAGCAGTGCATCAGTGCCCAACCTGGCGTCAATGACACCCTGGGGAGTAAGCCTATCAACGAGCCGCATATCGTCCGGAGGTGCTGAGGGAACACTCGGCTCAGGAAAGCCCATAGTCTGACGAAGGAAGCGTTCCCCCAGGAACCAGGCCCTACCAATTGGCCCCTCGAACAAGATCCTATACCGGGAAGAGCCCCATCCTCCGGCAAACTGAAATCGAAGGTCCCCACCCAAAGGCAACCAGGGCTGCCAGGCAATCTACGGGTAACCAATGCATAGGCTGATCAGAAATCATAGATGTATGGAATAAATCAAAGATGAAAACATTGGGAATTAGGAGTTTTGGATTACCTCTGACGGCCGCACCGTGTCGAAGTACTGTCGTAGGTAGAGAAGAGTCTCCTGAGGCCGCGGCCGGTACTGGCCCTCGAAAACAAGTGAGTAAGGGGTCACAAGGGGAGCCTCCAGCTCTGGTGCTAGTGTGGGAAAATATGCGAAAACCCATAACTGCAGAAAACGGGGCAAAAGCCCTCAGAATACAGAATGCTGAGTGCAGGATGTCAAGACAGAGTATAAAGTGTGCCGTGTGTGCAATATACATACATTGAAAAGCAGAAATGTAAAATCAAGAGGGTAGAAGGTACCTCCCAGGCTCTCCAGTAGCCGCCAACTATGTTCCCCCGTCCGCGGGAGGTCGCGCTCATATAGCAATAAAGCGTAGCCAAGCTGGCGCCACCCCAATCATACCGACTAACCTGTGTGAGGTCTGCCAGGGCACCCAACAGATATAGCCCAACGGTGTTCCCCCTGTCGGCGAACAGAGTGGTCCCGAAGAGGAACATCAGAAACCCGCGGGCGTACTGTGTAATCTCCTCCAGAGTCTCGGGCTCAGTATGCCTAAAATGTGAAGAAAACCAAGTATACCAAACTTGGCCCGAGGATCGGTCGACCGGTGGACGAGCTCCCAGTAAGTAGATCTAAGCGGCCTCCCACTGACCCATATCCTCGTCATATGGGATCGCCCAACCTCCCACGTCAAGGCCGGTCAATACGGAAAAATCAAATGGGGTCATGGTCATATCCCCGGCAGATGAGAAATGAAAGGAGTTGGTGGTGTCCCACCACCTGCTAGCTGGATAACGAGATATCCCGGCACAAAAAGGGCCCAAATCCTGTTAGATCAACCCAATCGCGGACGGCCTCTGGGAACTCCGCGTACCAGTCTCTCGCAACAATGGAGCCATACCCTTGTGTAACACGGGAGGACACCTGCATTCATGATAAATACATATATTCAGTTTCAGAATGAAACAAGCTGAGATATACAAGCTACGTGCAAACGAAATGTATAAGCTATATGCAAAATCAAATCAGAAATTCAGAGTTTAGGCTGTGTGTTCTACTCTCAACAAGTGTGTGCTGTGTGTTCACCTCAACAATGGACTGCGTGTTCAGAAATTCAGAGTTTGGGTTGTGTGTTCTACTCTCAACAAGTGTGTGCTCTGTGTTCACCTTCAACTTGGGCTGCATGTTCAGAAATTCAGAGTTTGGGCTGTGTGTTCAACTGTCAACAAGTGTGTGCTGTGTGTTCACCTCAACAATAGGCTGCGTGTTCAGAAATTCAGAGTTTGGGTTGTGTGTTCTACTCTCAACAAGTGTGTGCTGTGTGTTCACCTTTAACTTGGGCTGCGTGTTCAGAAATTCAGAGTTTGGGCTGTGTGTTCAACTGTCAATGAGTGTGTGCTGTGTGTTCACCTCAACAATGGGCGGCGTGTTCAGAAATTCAGAGTTTGGGTTGTGTGTTCTACTCTTAACAAGTGTGTGTTGTGTGTTCACCTTCGACTTGGGCTGCATGTTCAGCAATTTAGAGTTTGGGTTGTGTGTTCAACTGTCAACATATATCTGTGCTGTGTGTTCACTATCAGGTTGTGGGCTACGTGATCAGAAATTCAAGCGTTCAAAACGCAAACAGAATACTGTATCATGGGCTAAGCATCAGAACAAGCTACATGCTAAAAGGAGCAGATATGCATAGCAAGAGGCATGAAACGTACAAAAATGCGGAATACGTTGCACAAATGTAAAGAGGGCGAAATAAATACCTCTCGTGCCTCATGAGAGAGGTGAGACTCCGGCTTTCGCAGAAGCAGATCCCCAGGCGCTCGATCATTAAAATCAGTGAAGTGATAAAAAATAGCCCGCGGGAGCACATGTGTCGGAGGGTTGTATCTCTCAGGTATGAAGGGCCGAACCCTCGGAGGTAGAACCATAATATCGGGATCATCCCTGGCACCCGAAGGACCTCCACCGTGAGGAAAATGACCGGCAATTTCAGAGAATCTGCAAAAATGAGCAAAATGAGCCAAAATTAGAAAAAGTCAACAAAAGTCAACTCTCGGGAATGGAAAAAGTCAACAAAAGTCAACCCCCGAGAAAATCTTCCAAATGTTGAGACAAACTTACCTTAAGTGGTGAAAATGAGAAAAGAAGCACCGAAATCAAAATTTAATCGGTCCAAAGTGATGAAAACTGAAAGATTTCGCGAAAACAACTTGCGTGGGGCGTTGGAAAACGCGTATAGAGCTCAGATCTGAAGGGGAAAATGGTCTAGGAAGGTAGAGAAGGTGTTTTCGGAGCTGAAGTTGTGAGGAATGAGGATTTGGCCGAGTATATTTAAAGAAATGAGAGCAAAATGACCGAACTGCCCCGGATTTGGGCTAAGTGGTCGGCCGACCATCTTTTGTGGCAGGCCGACCACCCCCTTTGCAAAAAGCTGGTCGGTGGCCTTTCCCTGGGACGAGACCTGGTCGGTGGCATTCCCCAAGTGCCCACCAAGCTCTCTGTAAATTTTGGGAAGGATTGGAGTCCCCGAGACCTGAAAAAGTACAAAAGGAGTGCACTTTCCGTCGCGAAATCGCTCTACCGGAACTTCAACTCCAACTTTCGATGCATTTTTCATTGTTACTCGTCAAAAGTGAGGTGTATCCTTTTCAAACATGTTGTGACCCCTCCGGGGGTTAAACCAGAGGTCGCAATTGAGTCACCCTCATCGAAAACTCGCATTTCTTTGCTCGTCGTTTTACGACGAATTCGTATTCGAATTCACGTTTATTCTGCATTGTTATGCACATCACTTGCATTCTCATGCACACCACTCATACTATTGTGCACATTTCACAGGTGTAGTCAAATCCTCGTGCTTAACCCGCGTTGTCACGCGCGTTACTCCTCGCATTACGATGCACTTTTCTATCGACGCCGCGATTGTCTGCATTCAATATCGCTTTTAACATGTGTTGCTAATCATGTTGTGCTTGTCGAGTTTCTTTCTTTTGCAGGCACGATATTGTATGTACGGTTCATTTGAGGCTGGTGTGACCAGACGAACCGTGCAGGTATTGTATCTTCTCCGTGTGAGACGTGGCGAGAATTGAATAATTCTCTGCATTCTTAAACTGCATGAAATGTAGTTGTTGCTTTGCATTCTTGCTTAAAACTGCTGCATCTATTGTGAATATGTGCTTCATTACAGCTTGCTGCATTTGCATGATCATTGAGATACCTTCGGCTTTTTGCATTGTCGATTGCATTTTGCCCCTGCCTGCGGGCACATCTCTGTTTGTCTTGCCTGTTTGTCTAAGTCTTCGGCCTTGTCAAAAATGGGTCGTCTCTGGGCTTTGACATTCACTCCCGTCACTTATGACTTCCGAGTTCTGTCAAAGAGGGGCAACTGTAGACACCCCATTTTTGACCGACCTTAAGACTCAGACGTCACCAGTTGAGCGCTCGGTGATATTGCATATTGTGCTCATTCTGCAGTTTTAGAGTCTCGGTTGCGACCCTTGCCTCCGGACTTCCGGACCCTTTCGTGCCTTACCTCGGTTTGTGAACCAGGCTCTGTTTTCTCTGTTTTCTCTTCCCGAAGGGAGGGAGAGGTCTCGTAGATCATCTCTCAGTGGCTATAGGCTACGTTTCGTGGTCGTAGGCCATTTTTCCCGTTTGGAGCCCGGTTTTCGGTTTTTCAGAGCCGACGGCCATGTGCCTCGGTTCGGGACCGCCTAACCATCTCCGTTTGCTCCGGTTTTTGGTATACACCTTATTTCCTCCCTTTTGAGGAACATTGTGACCCGAGAGACCAACTTCGTGGTCAAACGCCACCTCCGGTGCTTAACAGCCCATTTTCGGGGCCCCGGGCCGCGTGTTTCGGTCCCCGAACCTTCGCTTTGCATCCGTTTTGGTTCATTTTTGGTGGAGAGCTTATTTTCATAGTTAGGAAGCTTGTAGAAGGGTGGGAGGCCAGCCATTGTTCTGAAAAGCCAGCTTTATTTCTTCATCGCTCTCCGACGCCCGTTTTCCTCACTTGAAAGCCAATGTTGACCACCCCGGGGCCACTTTCTTGAACCCTAAACCCCATATTTGTGTTGTACACACCTTGGAGGCCACCAATATTTGGTGGCCGACCAGTAATTGTGCCTGACCCTTTTGACCCCCTCTAAAAAATGGTCTTTTCTCTCTCCTGGTTCACTTTTTCTGGGTTTCAATCACATAGTTGTGTTGTGCACACATGGGAGGCCACCTTTTTGAGGTGGCCGACCAGTAATTGTGCTTGACCTTTTTGACCCTTGGTCGGCCGGCCATGGGAGGTGGTCGGCCGACCACCTGAACCCTCAAAACCTGGCCGGCCATGACCCCCTCACCTGGTTCCTTACAAATGTGACCTCTTTTCCCCCCCAGATCCTGTATCCGAGGGGGGATCTTTTGGGGGGAAACTTGAATTTGAATTTCCCCCCCTTTTCCTCCCTTCCTTTGCCTATATAACCAGCCCCTCAGCTGCATTTTGAAGGGTTACAAAAATTGTTTTGGAGCCTTGGCATTAAACCTCTCTCTCTCTCTACTCCAAGCCTCAATACCACCTTGCTCCTACACCATTTCTACATCAACCCATAGCATAAGGCCTCTATCCTCCATTCCAGAAACTTGAGGCTATTTTCCAAAGGTGAAGAGCTCCCAAACTTGGTCCAAGAGCTGCTTGTCCATTGGTCTACAAGGGTGAGTCCTATTTCCCGTCTTTTGTGCCTCATTTTTCTTTGTATCTAAGCCATGGTTGCTTGCATTTTTGGGCTCTGACCCAAACTATAAATAGTCATATTTTGAGCCCCTTTCCATGTTTGATGAAGGGTCTTTCTCTGTTTGAGAACAGCAGCTGTCACTTGCTTCTTTATCTATCTTTTAGGCCAATTTTTGCATAGTATTTTAGGCCTATTTGTGAGTTATTTTGGACTTTGCTATAAACTGTAAAATAACTTTTTTTGAGCCCCTATTCAACATTGTTGAAGGTCTCTCCTCTGTTTGAGAACAGCAGCTATCACTTGCTTCTTTATCTCTTTTTTAGGCCAATTTTTGCATAGTATTTTAGGCCTATTTATGAGCTGTTTTGGACCTTTCCATAAACTATGAAATATCTTGTTTTGATCCCCTCTTCAACATTGTTGAAGGACTCTCCTCTCTTTGAGAACAGAAGCCACCACTTGTCTCTTTACCCCTCTTTTTGGCCTTTTCTTGCATGATAGTTTGGCCTTATTTGTGATTATTTTCGTGGCTTGATGTAAACTGTAAAGTACCTTGTTTTAAGCCCCTCTTCAACTTTGTTGAATGGCTCTTTGCCATTTGGGGCCAGCTGCTGTCCCTTTGTGTTTAATCTCTTTTTTAGGGCCATTTTTGCATGATAGATTAGACCTATTTGTGTTCATTTTTGAGACTTGTTATAAACTGGAAATATGCATGTTTTGGGACTGTCTTGCATCTTTATTCATTCTTCATGACCAAATAATGCATGCTTTGTATAGCTGTAAGTCATTCCGTGTGCCTAGTTTTGAATTTCGGGGTTCATTCCATGCATCGGGTGCCATGTTTCCATGTTTCGGGGCTGTTTTGTATCATATTTCAGCGCTGAAATTCACATGTTTGCATATCATGTTCCATGCCTTGCCATGCTTTGGGTAGAGTGGCATTTGATGCCTTAGGCTTGGTCCTCGGTTTGTGTGTATGCGTGCACGTATTTCGAGAGTCTCATTTTTTCATCTGATGGCTACTGATGTAAGTGTGGCTGAGGTCCACTCATGTTGGTGTAAGTTCATTGTGCATTGTGTATGCCATTTCATTTCATAGCATTGTGTATACTAGGTTGTATGTTAGCGTATTGTGTATGCCATGTTACCTCGTGCATCGTGTATGCCATTTCATAGAATTCTGCATGCTAGGTTGTATATTAGTTATATTCATGCATGTCATGCACATTGCATTGTGTTTGGGATAGGAGTTAGTCCGAGCACGGGAAACAAGGGACATTTCGTACTTCGAGTGACGGAACGTGTCTCAATTCCCGGTCACCGACACTCCGGATCATCCATGATAAAGTTTAGGTCTTGTTGTGTTTATATGTGCATTCATTTCGTATTGAGTCATGCAATTCGACTCCTCAGCCATCATGCATCGATATGCGTGATTGGTGGCATGAGGATCGAGGACTACACTCCCTGAAGAGTAGTCATGCATACATATGTGAAAATACTTTGCCATGCCCCTTTGTTGCTCTCTGTTGCAGCAAATCAGAAATCGGCAGCCTTCCGGAGCTTGACACGTATTCCAAGAACAATTGCAAACAGAGGCAAACCGGGGCATCGCGAGGGATTCTCTACACAAGGCAACCCGAGCATGGATCATTCCTCATCCGGAGCAGATTTGAGGCAGTCCCTGGCTTGTATGCCAATTTATTGCTTTCCTAATTTAATTTGTTAATTAATTAGGGTTTTGTACATATTTGGACTGTAATTATTCATTTGGGTCTGTATATTATTTATTCAGACCCTCTGCGCGAGGGCAATGTTGTAATAAGTGTGCGTGTGTGTGATTTATGTCTTCCAACCCCACGTCTTTCTCTCTTTTATTTACCCGCTTATGACGGTTAGATTAGGGCATGTTTCAATTAGCATACAGCATGATAGCATGTTTGCATTCATTTCATCTGTCTTGCATGCACCGGGCTCGGCGCATCAGACTAACTGCATTGTATTTTCAATTCCAAGTTGAATACATGTTAGCTGTAGCATTTCATATGCCATGTCTAGAATAGCCGAGCCTGCTATAGTTGCACTTTTGCATGTGTTGCATTAGGCATTTCTGTATAATTAGGATCATGCATGGATTTCTAATTAGTTTCTGTTTTGGCTTGGAGTACTCGGTAAGTTTTATGCTTTAGCATCCTTGCATGCATGTGAGTGACTGCCATGATAGTATGCTTACCATGAGGCTAATTGCTTATGTGATATATTTGCCTGAATGCTTGTGGGTGAAGGTTAGGTTATTTGGATTGGAACAATTCATCAAATGTGAGTTTTAAGCCCACTAGATGGTGGCAAATCATCTTGTTTTCTAAGCCCACCTGAGGGTGGCAAATCCACATTTCAGCCTACTTGCGAGTAGCGAACCGTTTTCAAAACAAACATGAGATGTTTCGTTCCAATTCAGGCGATCCAGTCTATACTTGTATGATGTGCGCATCACATAGTAAATCTAGGCTAATAACCGGAATAAGAACGCATAATGTTTTCAAAACTAGATATCATGGTTAGTAGATGCCGATCTTTGATCCGGCGAGCGGAGGTGCTCACAAAGTGACCTTCCCCAATCGTACCCAAGTTCCTGAGCCGAGGCAACTTTGGTGATGACGGACACGTGGCCTTAGGCAACGAGTCAGGGTTTCCTAAATTTTCCCAAAATAAAATATTTAGGTGGCGACTCTGTATCTGGCAAAGTAGTCCATGTTTGGCACTTCTTTCAAAAATCTGTTTTCTCAAAACGATTTGCCGGATTTGGACTCTTTGGTTCAGATTTAGAACCATGACAATTTGAGAGTCCGAGCTGTAGTGACCCCAATACGAACAGAACGGGACTCACCCTCCCGAGGTGTTCGGGGACGTCTAAAGTCGCGGGGGGCCGCCAAGGGAGGAGGGGGAGGTGGGTGGCGCTCGCGTGTGTGGTAATTTTTGCATAACCAACTTGGACCATAGTCTTGGCCCAAGTCCATCCTTGACGCATCCATCCTCCCTTCCTTCAGAAAACTTAGATGTGAGACCCCTAACTTTTGTAAACCCTATTAGGTCCCTTTTAAATTATTTCTTTAAAATCGCTCAACTTCTTAATTAATTACAATTTTAACCCTAGGATCAAAATACATGCACCAACTGAAAACTTGCAAACCCTAATCGATTTCAAAAAACTTGGAAATAATTTCAAATACTCTAATTGACTCCCTAAATATGAAATTACCACTTGAAAACCCTAGGTTTTTTCTGATTTTTATCACGCTTGTCGGTTGATAGCCTTTTTATTTGAAACAAGAAATTCAAACCGAATTAGATTCTCTAACCCTAACTTAGTTAAATTCTACTCTAAAATAAATGTTCCGATTCATAAATTAAGACCATAGCCCTCATATTTTACTTAAATCACAAATTGATCCCAAGTTAGTACCATTATATATATATATTCGTACCTCTTATTCATCAAATCTTTTTGTACACAATATCTATGGAATTTGTACACATAATAAATAGGAAAATCTTCCCAAATCTTGAGCACATGGCTAGCCATCGTACCTCCTAGGCCATAATCATTGTACTTTAGTACAAACAAATCCCTTGAAATCTTGGAGCAATGACGACCTTAGTACTTATAAAGATTTGCTATGAGTGTAATTCTAACTAGAAGGTATTTAATTTAGCCCTAAACCTAACTAGATCATAATTAAATACACAAATAAGGTTCCAATACATGAGTTTAATTCCAAGCCCTCACTTCTTTTATTAATTTCAAGATTTGCCCCAAACTAGTACATGTACTTTTTATACTATAGTACCATCAAATCAATTTGTGGATCTATATATATACATTGGGAAATGTGTCCATAGCACCTATATATTGAATAAAAAATTCCCCATTTCCTTTCCCCATGGTCGGCCAACCTAGGAGAATGTGAGGGACCAATTTTCAAGACTTGTAATTATGATATTCTAGAAGCTCTAGTACCTAGTACCCTTAAATCTAGGGTTGTGTTCCAAACAATTAGTTCCATTCCAACTAGAGGCCAACTAAATATTGTCTAATCACATGATTAAGTTCCCTAATCACTCCCTATTCCATTAGACTCCAAGCAAATCCAAACTTTTCAGTCCAATTCCAACTAGTGGGCCTTTATGTCTTTTTACACCAAAATTGCCTATAAATACAACCACCCCCCTAGCATGGCACACGCAAACAACACACACTCACATACATTCGGCCTAGAGGAGAGAAAGGAGAGCAAGAGAGAAGTCTTGAGAGGGAGAGGAAGGAAGAGGAGAGCAATCTTGTTCAAGCCTAGCAAGTAAGCCACAACACAACTCTCTCTTGTATTTGCCTTTTTCAAATACATGTTCTTAAGGGATCACCCATTGTTTTCAGATGTGTTATTAATGATTTCCTTGTGTTAAAAATGATAAGAGATGAGCCATGATTCTACCACTCTTGTAGTTCCCCTCATTTCGATACAAAACTATCTTTTTCATACCAATCTCTCAAACTTTCCAAAGGCACACCCTCAAACTAATTTTTTGAGTTTAATATATATTATTTATCATGTTTTCATCACAAAAGAAATGAAAAATTTCCCTTAGTGGATCCTTTTCTCACAAATCTTCTTGTTTTGGGTACCGTGCCTTAAAAATCTGTTTTCACAGTCAACTTTCAAAATTTTTAGAAAAACGTAGAAAACCATTCTAGACCTCCATTTTATGTCAAAATCTTCCTTAAGAAGTTTTCTTTCAACTAAAATTGGTTTCATTGAAAACGAGTGAGCGATTTGTGAGAAACTCCAATTTTCATAATGATCGACGAATCTGAACAGCGCTGGAGCATTTCTTAAATAACTAAAAATCTAGAAAAGCTATCACATTTCCGGAACATGTTCTGAAAACTAGATTGAAATCTCTATGAACCATACGAAGGCTAGGTTTGGGAAATATCTGAAATAGCCCTTTTGATTTTAATCTTTAAATGGTATTGAATCTGGAAATTTAGTTTTGCATGGGTGTTTTATGCTCTTGTGTTCATGAATATGTTTGTTAGTTTATGATCATGTCTTGGTATGATGTTTCATGTGTTATGGTTAAGTTCCTTATCTTCTTCATTTTAATGATGCTCATGCTTATGTGGATATTACTATCTTGTTGAGTTTGCTCTAACTTGACTTAAAATATTGATCCAAACGGAAAACTTAATTGGGATGGTATTGGGTTTTCGATCACTTGAATATTGAAGAGATGATAATGTGTTATGTATGGATTGATGGGATGTGCTCCCTAATTGAAGGTTAAGTCTTGCGCAATCGGTTGTCGCGTAAACCTTGGAATGGAACAGACGTATTTGGACTCTTTGCGATGGTTTGATTGGTGAGATAAGGTTGGGTCCGGATGGGACATTCAGGAAGATAAAACGTTTTTGAAAGGATAAGGCTGGATTCAGGAGATAAAACCTTTTTCTTTTCGCTGTCCTTTTTGAGGCCCTATGGTTGGCGCTACGCGGTATATAACCGTTGATAGGCATTCGAGGTTAATTCTGCAACAAAGCAGCAAAAGGGCGAGTTCCGAATAGTCCGGTGTCTAATTCTTGTGGTTGGGAGGATGAAATCTCTTTGGGAGATTTCTAGAATACTAACCACTAACATTATAACTTTGTTATCTATTTGAATGACATGCTCATTTTCTCTATTATTGAAATTACTGTTATTGACTTGAATATCATGCTTCACTACTTGTTTGCCATAAATGTGATGGTGTATTGGATTGGGAAAAAAGGACAGGGTGTGTGTGCGTTTACTGGGCATTCAAAGCTCACGGCGTTTCATGCCAGGTATTGAAGACTATTAGGCTGGTCGAAGGCAAAGCTGAAGTATTTGAGGACGTATGGCTATCCTATGAGAGTTAGGAACTAGTTATGTTAAACGTGTTTTGAAATTGTAAGTGATAGAAGTATTTAAGACCTGATTTGTAATTTGTATATATGTAACATTTGTAACCTATCCTTGTACTCCGTCAACTCATGTAGGCCTTGTGTTAAAACCTTGTCAAGATCAGTCAAAAAGGTAGTTTTGCTATCTAAGGTGGTTGGACTTAGAAGGGAGGCCATTTTGACTCCTCCGACCCTCCGGGGATCTTGCTTGGTTATTAGCCAAATGACTCATTGGTGACGTTTCCTACTCTTGTAACCTTAGATAAACCCTGTATTCAATGGTTAATTTATTATCTGATATTCTCAATTTTTGGGGCGTCACATTAGATGCCCTGAAGGGCTCACTATAGCGATCCCGGTTATCTCTTTACTGTTCTGTTTTATTCCGAACTCAGTTCCGTGATGTTGGTGGTGGTATACCTTGTTGTCATCCTTTAATTCCACTTGATTGAGTTTTAGGATGTATTGGGCAGAGTTGTTACAGGTTGGTTAGGCTTTGGTTTCAATTCTTTGTTGCCCAGCTTTTAGGAGGTCCGCTCGAGCGGAGATTGCACGCATCCAGTATTTTGGTGCTCTGTAGAACTTCTGCAGGTATGTTTTTCACGCTCGAACGGGTTTCTTTGCGCTTGAGCGGTGGCGCTCGAGCGGGTATTCTGGCGCTTGAGCGGGTAGTACCTTTGGGTGTAAGTTCTGGGAGGGGGAAATCTATGCTCGAGCAGACTGGTTTTCGCGCTCGAGCGGATGTAATTTATTCTTGTGTCTTGGCGCTCGAGTAGGCCTTATTGTGCTCGAGCGGACCTAGTTTTTTGTTCTTGACGCTCGAGCGTTGTGTTCTCCGCTCGAGCGGGAATGTCGTATATCAGTTGGCAGCTAGGCATTTTAAAATCACTTTTCACATTCTCTCTCTCTCTCTCCTACATTCTAAAAAGCCATTTTGAGAGTTCCTCTCTCTAGAAACTCCCTTCTCTCTAGGGTTTGATCTAGTTAGAATGTTTCCTTTTCCTTCGGCCTTTGTAAAAGTTGGGTTAATCGTCGAGGGCTACACATTGATCTGAGAATATTGAGTTTTAGAGCACGTTGAGTTTCTTCACCTTCTTCCCTTGAGCTCCGAATTTGAGGTATGGATTCCTACTCACTCTTATAGGTTTTAACCTAGATTTTGAGCTTATTGTTTAAATGGTTGATTTTGGGACTTAGGGTTTTGAAAATGTGTTAAAGAGGGTTTTGTGATTTTGGGCTCATAATATGTATTTTTGGGTTTCAAAATGGTGTTATTGTTGTTGGTTGTTGATATTTAGACCATTTGGTCAATATTTGGGAATCGGGTGTAAAACCCTAATTTTGGGAAAATTGTGACTTTATGGAATTGAGTTGGAAATAATGAAGTTGGTTCATTATATGGTTGAATAGTGGAGTTAGATTTATTAATCACTCACTTTTGAAAACATTGATATTTTATCTGTTGGAGCTTTTATTTTCTGTTTAGAAATAATTGCTTGGGCTACCGGTAGAGGGTAGTTTTGATTGCTGTAGACAATACATGGTGATTAGGCAAACTAAAACTAATCAATTGAATATGTCATAGAGTATGACGGTTGATAGAATACATTTACGTTATGTATTGATTGATTGTGTATATGACCTTTGTGTATATACGTTGTGTGTGTGGGAGGAGATAGGGGATGTACTCTACGGTTTAGGGGAAGATAGGGGATGGACCTCTAAACCGGATGTTGTTTGGGAGGAGATAGGGGATGGACTCCACTGATACAGCTCATATGCTTGTCAGATAAAGTGTTGATACAGCTCATATGCTTATCATTGAAAGTGTTGATATAGCTAATATGCATATCTGTTGAAATGTGGATACAGCTTGTATGCTTATCTGTTGGGATGTTGATACAACTAGTATGTTTATCTATTGTAAAATGGGAAATGTTTAATATGAGTCACTGTCTCATATAAGTGGCTGGAGGTTCTGAGCCGTTGATGTAAATTGTAAAATTGATAAGAAATGGAAACTGAATTGAAACATGAACATAGTGGTCATGAAATGGAAATGGGTTATGAATTGATTTATGGAAATTGAACATTTATCAATTGCTAATGTCTTAGTTATTGCTCATACTGTGTTTAGCATATCTCTACTGGGCATTGGCTCACCTTTTACGGGACATTATTTTCAGGTACAGGTAGTATGCCACCTCCAAGGACATAGCTTGGATGATGATGAGAGTTGAAGACTCCTTTTGTTTATTTTTTTTGTATTACATGTATACCAAGCTAAGGGCTTATTTTGTATAGAGTTAGTACTATTGTTTTGTGTAACCAAGTGTTGACTTGGAAAGATGTAAGTCCATAGGGCATTTACTTTTGTTGTTTACATGTAATACAGTGTAAGAATTACTCTGATGAATAGAAATTGTTGGTTTCTTTTATATCTATGCATGTCTAAAGTGATGGGTTTTATGTATTTTTTTTGAGGGCGTTACACTCACACCATTAGGCAAAAAATGGGATTTAAATATCCATCAGCGCTTTCCTCTACAATCAATGTGGGATAGAAGGTTTTGCACCTTTCCCAACACCTCTTTCATAAGGCCAACTTAATACGTCAATTTCTCATTCAAATCTTAATGGTTTTTGGTCATTCTTTTTGTGGTGTAAAGATTTCTCTACAAAGAATCCAAACCAACTTCAATCCACCTCAATTGAGGATTGACACCCACTTTAATATTGCATTGAAGTCACCAAAAAATTATTCAGTGTGTTTGGCTTGAGTTTTTTGAATTAAGTTTTTTGAAAATTGAGTTTTTTTATTTTTCATGTTTTTTTGTTGTTAGAGAATATTTTTAAAATTTTAAGCATTTTTTTTTTACTTTTTTAGATGCATCTTACTTAGATGTGTTTAAAAAGTAAAATATTTGTGAAAATATATTTTAAAAAATTAATAAGTACACAAAAATACGAAAAATGTACTGAATTTTTTTTTTGGTGGCATTTAGTGAATTTTTTAAAGATTTTTTTTCACAAAAATTATACTTTTTAAGTGTATTTATGTTAGGTGTCTCTAAAAATTAAAAAAATTAATTCAAATATTAAAAAAATTCAGTAAAAAAAATACGAAAAACAAAAAAGTCGAATTTTTTGGAAAGTGTTTTTAGAAAACTCAAACCAAGCAAAGTATATTTTCCAACAATCCCTCACATGAATAAAAATTGACCGAATAACTACAAACGGACAACGCTTAACAACAATGACTCAGAGAGAGAGTGAAACGGGATAACCCCTGCATTAGAAATGTTAGCTTTTGGCTTTAAACCTCTCATAGTGAAGTCTATCAGATTTACTGGCTACCTAGTGAACACGAAGTCTGGAACTATTCTGCTGTTTATGTAAACCAAAACAACATACCTCACATAAGAATTACTCTAACCATTGTTCCGTTCTCACTATTGTATCCGGTTGAAACACTAGCTTGGTTCAGTGAGTGGTTTAAAGAATTCGGCCTTTTCAATTCTTATAGAAGCGGCCCTACTTCACACTCACATAGATGACTCTACTTGAGTATCCTGCTATACTCAGCTCAACAGCTCAATACACTAGAGTCATTTACAGCTCAGCTTAACCTCCACACTTGTAGGTATCACTGATATAAGGAATGATTAGAGGTTTAACCTCCTCAGTGACATACCACCGTTACACACAATTAGGTTGTCCCATTGAACCTAGATCTTGGGATCTCCAGTCAACTAGGTTGGGTTTCCATTCTGGTAACACCTCACACTAAAGGCCTTAAACCCATTCCTTCTGACAACTTCTCTACTAACAATCGATTTAACTCTTTAGTTAGCAGATCCGCAATGTTGTCCATAGACTTCACACAGTCTAAAGTGACAGCTTCGTTAGAGAGTAGTTGTTGTATGGAATTATGTCTAAACTTTCTATTATACATATTACTCTGTGCCTATCCAATAGTCGATTGGCTGTCACAATGAATACAAATGGCTGGCATAGGTTTCAACCGACGTGAAATATATTCAACAAATTGGTGAAGCCATTCCACCTCTTCTGTTGCTTTATCCAATGCTATAAAACTCCGATTCTATCGTTGATCATGAGATACACGTTTGCTTGAAAGATTTCCATGACACGGTTGCCCCTCAAAGGGTGAACACATAACCACTAGTGGATTTCAAATCCCTAACATCAGATATCCAATTTGCATCGTGATTGCCTTCTATTACTGCTAGATATCTGATGTAATACAGCTCATTATCCTGGGTGAAACGGAGATAACTGAGTAGGCTATATCAGGCCTTGTACAACAAATTAAATATTGCTCGTGTATCTACTAAGCTTGCTAACTGAGTAAGGTATATTAGGCATTGTACAACAAATTAAATACATCAACTCCTAATGACTCGAGAATATTTTAGTTGAGAGACACTCTCTCCATTATTCTTGGTCAAGTGTAGACTCAAGTCTAGTGGTGTCCTAGACACACTTGTATCTGATTTACCAAATTTCTCAAGTATTTTCTCAATATAGTGAGATTGAGAAAGTACAATACCATCAAATGTTTTGGTAATCTTAACACCTAGAATTACATCTGTAAGGCTCATAACTTTTATGTAAAACTTAGAGTTTAACAATCTCTTGGTAGTTCTAATCATCTCACCATCACTACCAACAATGATTATGTCATCAACATATAGACACAAAATGACATAATCTCTGTCAATGTCTTTGATATATAAGCACTTGTCACACTCATTGATTTTGAACCCATTCGACAATATAGCATTGTCAAACTTCTCATACCATTGTTTAGAAGTTTGCTTCAAACCATACAATGATTTGACAACACTACTACAAAAATAGTTAAAGATCACACTTTGACAAAAAAAAAAAGATCTCGCTTTTATTGGAAATGTGATAAAAAAAATTAGATTGATATTTTAATCACACTTAATTTGATTGAGTGTGATAATATTTATTTTTTATGTCACTTTTCAATTAAGTGTGATTATATATATATTTTTTTAATCACACATTCTAATTAAAAGTGTGATTATATATACACTACTACTTTTTAATCACACTTTTTAAACAAGTGTGGTTATATATATATTTTTTAATCACACATTCTAATTAAAGTGTGATTGTTTATATATTTTTTAATCACACATTTTAATTAAAGTGTGATTATATATACATTACTACTTTTTAATCACACTTTTTAAGTAAGTGTGATTATATATATATATTTTAATAACACATTCTAATTAAAGTGTGATTATTTATATATTTTTTAATCACACCTTTTTAATTAAAGTGTGATTATATATACACTACTACTTTTTAATAACACTTTTTAAGTAAGTGTGATTATATATATATTTTTTAATTACACATTCTAATTAAAGTGTGATTATTTATATATTTTTTAATCACACCTTTTTAATTCTCTCACTGTAAATCTCCTCATATTATTAATCTCATCCACTCTAATGCTAAAAACAAATGGCACCTTAGATTTAGGGTTTACAATCGTTCCTAGTAATCGGTTATAAATACATCTTACTTTGACCTAGTTCACACAAACCCTAAACTCTTCTTATTTCTGCAACTAGGTCCGCTGTCACTCCACACCTTCTTCGCCCTTTCGACAACTTAGGGTATGTCCTCTTTCTTTCTCACATCTTAAATGATCAGTTTCTAAAGCTGAAACTCAGAACGGCGATGTCTTTCATACAAAGATTTCAACTTTATAATTTCACTATATTATGAATTAATTTAGTGAAAGATATTATTTTTTATGTTTCCTACTTTAATTGATACAACTGTTTGTTTGTTTTATAATAGATTTTGGATGAGGGAAATCTGATGTTGGCATGAGAATGAGATGATGATCATGATTTTATTTCCTTATTGGTTTGATCGCCTATATGATGGCATTTGTATTAGCTCTATCTGATCATTCTCTTTAAATCCAACCATCTTGTTTGTTTATCTTTACATTGTTCTATTTATTCTTAAATGCTCTGTCTTTTAGAATATTATGCAATATTTCTGGCTTTTGCATCATGGACGGATCATGGATTAGGGTGCGAAAGTATGTTTGGGGCCTTATAATTTTAAATTATTTTAAAATTTTCAGTATAATATTTGATATTTTTCAAATTTTTGGAGATGTGGATCCATCCTTGTTTCGCATCATGACTAATTGTATGAAAAACACCAAACGATTACTTTGTGCATTTTAATATTTGTGAGACGTGCAAAGATTTTATTCTTAAGAAAGTTGCTCGAGAGAATCAGATGATGATTAGATTTGTTTCCCTATTGGTTTGATCACCAGGATGATGGTTTTGTTTCTGGGTGGGTAAATTTGATCATCAAATCTTGGGCAGGTTATGCAGATTGAAATCTTTTCTCAGCTTATTAGTATTCGTTTTACTATAAGTAAAGGTTTATATTATTTGATGGATTGGTGGTTTCTAGGGGCATCATTACATAATTAACCCTTTTAGCAGCCCTTCATGGGAATTGCAAATGCAAAGTCAAATGAAGTATATTTAAGCTTCATGCTTCTTTAATCTGTTACGAAAGTTTTAGATAGTGACTTCATTTGCCCGATTTTATGTGGCTGCCCTATAATAATCCGACTATATTTGACATTTGTTGGGATCTCTTTGTCATTGTAAGTCAATCATTAATTTAATTTAATTTATTTAATTTAGTTTGGTGTGGCTTTTCATCCGAGTTGTTGAATTAATTTGTGTTTTTATTTTTCAGGTTAGAAATTTCTTGGAGAGATGCAAAATATGATCAAAGAATTCAAGGACTTAATTTTTCAAGTTTTTTTTATTTTTATTTTTTAATATATGTAAGCACAGTTTAAATTTTTTTATTTAATTCCTTTGTATATACTTTTGAACATATTTAACTTTCATTTATGAAATATATGGCGCGATTCCATTGAATATATGGTTATGATTCAAAGTATCATATATAGTGTGTATTACATTCTTGAAATGCGCGTACAAAAATAATATTGATTATTCTTCAATTATGTCGAATCTTTTTAGTAATTAATCACACTTAAAAGATGTGATCTAAAGTTTATTATCATAGGTTTTATTAGTTTTTAATCACACTTAAAAGATGTGATCTAAATGTTTTTAATCACACTTAAAAGATGTGATCTAAAGTTTATTATCACAGGTTTTATTAGTTTTTAATCACACTTAAAAGATGTGATCTAAATGTTATTAATCACACTTAAAAGGTGTGATCTAAAGTTTATTATCACAGGTTTTATTAGTTTTTAATCACACTTAAAAGGTGTGATCTAAATGTTTTTAATCACACTTAAAAGGTGTGATTAAAAATGACCATTTTTAATCACACTCCCAAAGATCACACTTCAATAAAACTTAAAAGGTGTGATTAAATAACAAACATCACACAAAAAAGTGTGGTCTTTATCTGTTTTTGTAGTAGTGCAAGCTTACAGACTTTCTTATTTTGTCCTGGAGTTGAAAACCCCTCGGGTCACTTTATGTAGATTTATTCATCTAAATCTCCATTTAAGAAAGCTGACGTTACATCCGTCTGATGTATTTCCAGATCACATAAAGCTACTATCACAATCACCATGCGAATAGATGTAATCCTTGTCACAAGTGAATACATATCAAAGTAATCTAAGCCTTCTCGCTGCTTGTATTCTTTGATAACTAGTCTAGCTTTATAATTATCAATTGATCCATCAACTTTCATCTTTCTTCTAAAGATCCACTTACTCTCCAAGGCCTTATTGTCTGGGGGCAGATCAACCAACTTCTAAGTATGGTTCTGTAAGATGGAGTCAATCTCACTCTTAATTGCTTCTTTCCATAAAGGACTTTTAGGTGAAGTCACAGCTTCATAGAAAGTTTGAGGTTCTCCTTCTAACATATAAGTTAAAAAGTCTAGACCAAAGGACTTTGCGGTCCTAGCCCTTTAAATCAATTTATTGCTTTTATAGGTTTTTCGATTATTTGGTTTGTATTTTCTTGTGTTTTTCTGTTAACTTTCTTTACAGGAATACCTATGCGAAAGGTATTGCAAAAAAAAAAAAAAAAAAGTACTAAATCAAATGAATAGTATTTGGGATATAAAAAAAAAAAATTTTATAGTTGCCATTTCTGAAAAATACAACAGAATTCATCATTCTGTGTTTCCAGAAATCAAACTTAACACTAGAAAATCCCGGAGTCGGAAATTTAATTCACAACTAGTCTCACCACTTAACCTAGAATCGAACATGATTAGGAATGTTTATAGGAAGACTGGGGGGGGTCACACTGGTGCTTTTTAAAACCCAGCTAACCTTAGACAAAACTTTCAAGAGCATGTTGATTCCTGATTCATAGAAAACAATTTTGAGAATTAAATTTTCCAGGAGATAAACTAGATTAAAACCAAACCAAATTACAAACTTGCATGCAATTTAAAACAATTGCTACAACAATTACAAGAAAATAAAACTTGCTTTTATATATTGGTAAAAAACCACTACTAAAGTCCAAGCAAAAAATTGCTTCAATTATAAAGAAAGTAACCAATCCATAAGGATTTTATTTGGTCCAAAATCTTTTTCACGCTTAAGTATTTCTGTCCAACAAAAAATGTTAGTAGTCTAAATTTTTTTTATTGCAAGCCCAAATTTCTATTCATTTGGATTTGTATTTTTTCTCATTTCCTTTTGCATAGGTATTCTTGTAAAGAAAGTTAGCAAAAAACTACAACAAAATACAAAGCAAATAATTGAGAAAAACCGTAAAAGCAATAAACCGATTTAAACCTTCCAGCAGACTAGGTAATAGAAAAATTAACTATTGAATTAAAATGCTAGATGAGTTACAACAACAAACCTATAACCCTAAAAATTAAATTAAAAGTTAATAGCTATCAGTTATATATATTATTACACAATAAACATGCAAATAAATATAAATACGTTACAAAAATTTTATAACTCCAAATACTTAAATTAAAAATTTAATAGGCTAGAGTTACATTAAATTTTTACAAAACAATAATCATATACTGAACTTGTTTCTAGTAAATAACATGTAAATTCTTTTAGCAATAAGATCATACATATAAATCTAGAAAAATTAGAACATGCAAATTACTTTACGAAACTATAAAATAAAGGAGCATTCAAATCATGGCAGTAGACTAGGAATAATGTTTATAACATCAAAATTATACTAGAACCAAATAGCATGCAACTGTATTAACATCTCATGAAAAATAATATTGATTTCCTAACACTAGAACATGCAATTTCTATATACAAATCAAACAGTGTTATCTTGAAATATCAACGTGGCTTACACTAAAGTGTACAAACATGAATATGTTTTGATGGCACACAAAATATATTAATTTTCTAATGAACCTGTGCAAGAGGCATGAAAATATTTCTATGTGCAAGCATATAAGCAGAAGCATGAATTTGCAATTAATTGAAATAAAATGGAACAATAGCCTATCCATAAAAATCAATTCAATCTCTAAACATGCCCTTTCATATCATTGAAACGGAAGCTATAAAGTAGTCCCAGAAATAAAACAGTAACATACATATAAATATATATTGTGTTGTATTATTACGAAATATTCACACATGCAACAACCTGAAGTGAATTAATAAGGATACGTTTTATTCATAGACCTCTAATATAATATAAAATATATTTCTTTACAGGCTGCTACTGTTTTCGAAAAAATATAATTGTATGTTGATGGCTATAGAGTTCAAGTCCATGTGTAGTATTTCCTATTACATGATAGCAATTCAAATTTATTGCCATACAGTGCTGTTTTTTTTAAGTTTCAGTTTTAGACATTTAATTTATATAAAAGGGCCTCTGTTTTAAGATTGTTGTTAATATTGTGTACTAAAATAAAATAAATAGATTCATAATTACCAATCTACATTTCAAGGAGGAAAACCGCATGCTTAAAATTACAAGATTGATAGGAATACAAAATAAAATAAAATGGCATAAAAGAAGTAAACTGAATCCTGCAATAGACAGTGTCCTTCAAACAAATTCGCCGCCTTACTGATTAGGGTGCTGGAGGTTGGTCGACGTCTGTCTCCCAAAATATGACGATTGGACCAGCTACAGCGAAGCACCTACGGTGTAGTTTTGGCGAACAGAACTCAGGCATCACTCTCTCACTAGGAAGAATATTAAAACTGGAGGAAAAATTATGGAACACAAAGAGAGCAAACTTTTTGGTGGTGAAACTGAAGGAGAAAGGTATCCTTTTATACACAAGGAGAGAGAGATAAAGAGGCTCCCCTACAACAAATGCAAGTTTTAATTTCTACAAACTGATGGATTAAAATCCATCATGAATAAAGGAGTTACCAACTCTATTATACACATGTGTTTTGTGTGTATATTCCTGTAGCCCACAGATTAAGATAACCCCCACACTCAATCTAGTCCAACAAGCCTCAAGCCCATGATACAAGATCTGTGACCGTCGGATCCCAGACTCGGCCTAGGCGGGAGGGCAGCGCGCGCGTGTGTGGCAATTTTTGCATAACCAACTTGCTCTATAGTCTTGGCCCAAGTCCATCCTTGAAGCATCCATAACTCTATTCCTTCAAAAAATTTGGATGCCCCAAAGGGCTCACACCATTAGGGAAAAAGTGGGATTTAAATACCCATCAATGCTCTCCTCTACAATCAATGTGGGATAGAAGGTTTAACACATTTCCCAACACCTCTTTCATGAGGCCAACTTAATGAGTCAATTTCTTATTCAAATCTTTTGGTCATTCTTTTTGTGGTGTAAAGATTTCACTACACAGAATTTAAACCCACTTTAATATTGCATTAAAGTCACCAAAAAACTATTATTTTCCAATAGTGGTAGCCATTTGTTGTGAGTGTACGAACGTATCATTCATGGTATAAAATACAAATCCAACAAAATAACACAATGATTGCTGCTAAACCGCAGTAACACAATGGTTGTTTGTAAGTGTTGACACTGCAATGCGAAATATGTGATTGGTTCCAACATAATCAATGGAATTTAAATATTCCTGTCTAAAACATTACACACCACGAAGAAAGGGTAAAAAAGTCACTATCCATTTCACACTTAGCAAATGGGATCTTATGGATCATATTGCCAAAAAATAGGACTTACAAGTGTATTAGAAAACAAGTAGGACTCCTTAGATTAAAACTTTCCCAAATGGAATTTTCCAATAATTTTCCCAAAAAGAAAATTGATTGCGATAAATTTAAGGGTGAATCACTAATAAATCCTAAAATGTGATATTGTGAACGGTTTAATCTTCTCTTTTTTCTTATGAACCCAAAAATCCTATTAAAGTGAAAATTACACAAAAAGGTAATCACTTACATGTTTGGATTTAATTTTCTTAGGATAAAAGTGGGTTTTTCTAAATGTAACATTACACATTTGAGCAATTTGTATTATAGAAGTTTCAGATTTTTCCTAATAGACAAATCCCACATTACAAAAAAAAAAAAAAAAAATGTAATGCTCTAATAACGTAACACTCTAATGTAATACTAACGTAACATCCAATGTAAAACACTAAAAAAAATTTTGGTGCACTTTTCCCAAACATAACAATGTGACACTCCAAAAAAACTCATTAGTGTACTTTTTCCAAATGTAACGCTCCAATATAACACACACAAAACTCCTTGTTATACTTTTTCCGACCTTAACACTCCAATCAATGTAATCCCAAACGTAATACTCCAATGTAACACACAAAAGTACTAAAAAATTTCTTAATGTAATTTTTCTAAATGTAACAGTCATCATTTGAAATTACACATTTGCTCAAAGCTTACTAAGAAATTTTTGTACTCCTTTTGGAATGGTTTGAAGAATCCCATATCCTTTTTTTTTTTTTTTTGGAATGTTAGATTGGAGTGCTACGTTTAGGAAAAGTACACCAAGGAGTTTTTTTGCATGTTACATTAGAATGCTACACTAAGGAATTTTTTTAGAGTGTTATATTGGAGTGTTGTGATTGTAAGGTGATTCCTGGAAAGAGTCTAGCCTCTCAACATACGTTTTTGGTACTAGATTTATGTTTCAAAGGGAAATACCAAGCTAGGAAAGATGGTGGGCATCGTAGGACGAGATGGTGAGACCTAAATGGGGATAAATTAGAAATATTTATGAATAGAATGGATAAGAAAGGTACTTGAGACTTGGAAGATGATGCTAACAGTATATGGAACTCGATGTCCAATTATATGAGAAGAATCTCAAGGGAAGTGCTTGAAGAGTCAAAAGGAACGGGACCCAACTCTAGGGAAACTTGGTGGTAGAGGGAAGAGGCTCAAGCGGTAGTTAACGCAAAAAAAAAAAAAAAAGAAAAAAAAAGAGTGTTTTAAAAAGTGGTAGAAGGATAGAATTGAGGAAAACCTTAAGAGTTATAAATTCGCTAATAAGGAGGTCAAGAAAGTAGCGAAAGAGGCTAAGTTGAAAGCTTATGATGACCTATACACTAGACTAGATAGTAAGAAGAGAGGGAAGATGGTATAGAAACTTGCTAAGATACAGGAGAGGAAAACAAGAGATTTTAATAAAGTTAAATGCATCAAGAGTGAGGATTCTAAGGTATTGGTGAAAGATGAAGAGAATAAGGAGAGCTAGAAGAACTATTTTGAGAAACTATTAAATGAGGAATATGGAGGTACGTCAATAAGGGAAAGAAATAGCTAGCAATACAATAAACCAAGTCTATAGGTTCTATCACAGGATTAGGAACTTTGAAGTGGATATTACACTTAAGAAGATGAAATCAAATAAGGCTTCAGAACCTGATGATATCCCTATTGAAGCTTGGAACTGCTTGGGTAAAAAGGGGGTTTCTTGCTAGAGTAGGTTGTTTAGCAAAATTTTATTGACTAGGAACATGCCAGATGAGTGGAGGAAGAGTATTTTAGTGCCAATCTATAAGAATAAATGAGATGTCAAAAATTGCAACAACTATAGGGGAATCAAGCTAATGTGTCATATAATGAAAGTGTGGGAGAGGGTGATGGAACGCCGATTGCGAGATATAATAGAGGTGTCAGAGAATCAATTTGGGTTTATGCCTGGCAAGTCAACAATGGAAGAAATCTATCTTTGGAGGAGAGTAAAAGAAAAGTATAGAGAAAAGAAAAGAGACATTCATATGGTGTTTATCGACCTTGAGAAAGCATATGATAGAGTGCCTCGGGGATATAATATGGTAGGTGTTAGAGAAGAAATGAGTGACAAAATGTAACATTGATGTGATTAGGGACATGTATGAAGGGGTGGTGACCGCTATTAGATCGCCTACTAGAGAGACAAATGAATTTCCTATCACTGTAGAGTTACACCAAGGATCTACCTTAAGTCCTTATCTTTTTGCTTTAGTTATGGATGAGTTGACGAGAAATATTCAGGATGACGTGCCATGGTGTATGCTTTTTGCAAATGATATTGTGTTAATGGATGAGACTAGAGAAGGAGTTAATACAAAGTTGGAAATTTGGAGAAAAACACTTGAATCTAAAGGATTCCAGATAAGAAGAACAAAGAAAAAGTACATGGAGTGTAAATTTAGTAACAGCAACAACGAAAGCAGAGGAGAAGTGAAGATTAAGAATAAAGAACTGCCTAAGAGTGAATATTTTCGTTATTTAAGATCGATTATCACAACGGCGGGGGAGATTGATGCAGATGTGGCCCATAGGATTAAGGGGGGATGGCTTAAATAGAGAAGTGCGTATGGGGTATTGTGTGATAAACGAATACCTGTAGACACCCTATTTTGACCGCCCTTAAGACTTGGGAGCCTTAAGTTGATCGCTCGATGATGAATTGTTACGCTATGCAAACCGTTTAATTTCTTCAGCAAAAGGCTTTGGTTTCAAACTTTAGAACTTGAGTTTCTTTATTGTCTTATATAACCTATTTTCACATTTTTAATACATAATACCCCATATGGTTCAAATAAAATAAAATCACCAATTTTCTCCTCTTTCTCATAACCCATAAACAATTAATTAGGGCTTTTTACTCCAATCCTTTTAAATATGTTCCTCAAACATTACAATCTCATATATTCATAACAAAACACAAGATTTAACTCCAGATCATAGAATCCTAACCCTCATCACATGCTTTTCCAAAATACCCAACAAATCAAGTTTTTAATGCAATAAAAACTACCACACATATATCTATATGAGGTATTGAAAAGGAGCAAAGCAATCCCTATCTCAAAGAGAGAAGAGAAAAAAACTCTAAAAATCAACTTCACCAGAATTTGATCTCCACCAGTCAAAACCTAGGCCTCGAGACGCTCGTCATTTTTGTATAAGGAACTAGGATCAAAATCTCGTTTGATCTTTGTAGATCGAAGAAAATATGAAATTTGGTGAGAGTTTAACGAGAAGGGAGAGAAAAGAGAAGTTAGAGAGAGAGAGAGAAAAAGAGAGAGAGTGTGTGATGAGAAATGGTCAAAAAGAGAGAAGGATCTGATTTGAGTAAAAAAACAAATAAATTGATGTCTGGATGCGCAAAATCCGCTTGTGTGGATTTTAAAACTGCTTGTGCAAATCAACTTAGGGAAAAAATGGCTTTCTTGCGAAATCTGCTTGTGTAGAATTCAAATTTCTGCTTGTACGGATTTGACCAGACAACTTTTGTTGGGTGACTTCAAACAAGCGTATCTCTCTCATTTGGAAATGGAATATGGTCAATTTGTGTCTAAATTGAAACCTCGGAAATAAGTTTTCCAACAATGTAAGCCTCATATCAAGCTTCAAAATGTAGAGAAAGAAAAAGGCAAAAAAGTGAACACTATTCAAAACAAATATTTGAATCTAGCATTCTTGGTCTAATCTTATCCAACTAACAAGTTAACTCATCAATCAAGGCTCCAAACAATGAGGAGGAGGCCTCAATTATATTAACTAAAAAGTCAAATGCAACCCATAACTTTTCAAAAATCTCGAAAAAAAAATGTAAGTATAGAGTGACGGTTACCACTTAACATAAACAAGTTGGGATTAAGACCCGAGACACTACAACCTCCCTCTCTTAGGAAATTTCGCCCCTGAAATTGAAGTCACTCTAAGATTCAAACAAAATCTGAAAATAAAGGATGACAAGTGCCAACTCAAGTTGTAAGCCAACATACAAAATAGCCTCCTGAAGCCCATCTCGATGCTCCAAAGGCACTTGACTACCAAGGGTAACGTGAACAAGATATAATAAATCGTCATCGACTCCTCCACTATGATCCAAGAGAGTTTGGTTAAATAGAATGAAAAGGTTTAGTCATGAACTTTTCGACAACCCACAAGACTTGTCAGGTTTTTACGAGACAAAATTCGATCACAAAAACTCACACACCCCATTTACAATCTTTCCTCTGTTACACACATCATGAAAAGACTATTGGTAAGTCAATAACTCAACTTAAGGATGATCTCACACTCACGCCACTAAGGCTGTCAATTAGTTCTCACAAATATATATATATATATATATATATGAGTTACACTCACGAAAAGAGGCCCATGAGGATGACTCCCCAGCACAACAAGCTTTAACGATAACAATCTACCTTGAACTAGATACACAAAACGAAACAAGTATCCGACATTCACATCATTACTTGACCAAGAACAAGTGCACAACTACAAACTACTTGTTCAAGCTTAGTTCATTATGCAACATTACAAATAAAGGAATTGATCACACGTCTTATGTTAAAAAAAAAAATTTTTTTGCCTCATTTCCTTTGAAAATTTTCTTTTCTCACATACTAAATTTTCTCAAAAGGGAGCCCAAACTCACACTGAGTACAATAAAATGATTTTTCTCCATTTTTTAGTACAATTCATTAGTTTTGTATGTGTTTTCCAAAAAAAAACAAGTGTGTTTACAATAACGATATTTTCAATCTCAACATTGCCATTTAAGACTATAATACCAAGAAACTCTTTTCCTTAACATGATAACCGGTGAACCTCACTGTCACCCAACAATACCCATCACTACTATGGTGATGTCACAACTCAATCATTATATATATATATATATATTTTATAATAACAATTCATAGAATTAACAACCATGCTAATAAAAGATTGTGCACATACAACTAAAAAAAAAATGGGAGTTTCATCGCTCCACAACCACCATCACAATTTATCAATCATACAATTGAGCAAGTGCGCTAACAAAATCACAGTTCCACCATATTACCTCAACTCAAGGGATTTTCACACAAATAAAACAACACATAGTATGTCACACTCACATAAGCGAGACTCAACGTTCTCAAGTGTAACCCAAGGCACTCCTCACCTTTATGACCTCTTACTCAAACTAAGGCAACTCCCGAGATGACTACATCTCCATCAATTTCGGATACCAACCAACCAACTCAACAATCCTCAACGTCTGGCGTCTAACACCGATATTCACCTGACACTGCTCATCTGTACTTAGGTTTCAACACACCTTCTTGCACCTCCTTTGAGTATGAGGAAGACTCTTCGAGACCAAGCACACTATGGTAGCACTCTCCTAACATTCCTCTTAGAGACTTATTACACAATTCTCATTCCTAAGACAACTCATTATATGTTCATGCTTATAAGGCAATTAAACACCTCGCATCACCCACAAGAAGACCGACAAGGTTAACAACGAGCTTGCTAAACACACGCACCGAGCATACAAAGATATCTAGAATAAACATCACACTCACCAAAGAACATTGCTAGCACTTTATCAATAAGTCCCTAATACTCATGGGAAATGAATCATGTCACCCTAATCACACTTACCTAAAGATAAAATAGTACCGCTCCCGAGATACCCCAAAGCTAGTCACAACTACACATAATTATCTCACTCCCAAGAAACAACTTTAAATCAAAAGAGGCTCACAGGCCCATGCATAGTCAACTCATGAGACGATAGCCAATTATACAACAATATTAGGATCATCCATTCTAACAATGGCTTCTCAAGTAAAAGTAATACATAATTCATTACATGCCCAAATCGTTGGAATTTATAAACAAACAGGCTAACAATAAGTAGGTATGATGCCCTCATATCCAACAACACATCTGTCACATAACAAGGAAACAAATTCGCTAAATACTCCACTACTCTCCTATGCATTTATTTGCCCTTGCCTGGGCTACTAAAACTGGCTTTGTCCTCGTTAAGGACAACAACGCCTAATATGGCCCAACAGATTACACCTAGAGCAAGTAGGTGGCCTCTTATTATGTGACTGATTCGAAGAAATCTGGGTCTGATTGGACCTCCTAAAGGACGAGTTCAAAGAAAAAAATGTAGTTTGAGGTGAAAACTGTGCCTGTGACAGAGACCTCAACCGTCTCCAACTCTTACTAACCTTATTGCGCTTTTGAACAACATGGACCGCCAATATGGCCTCCTCCCTATCCCGACTGTAGACACCCCATTTTTGACCGACCTTAAGACTCAGACGTCACCGATTGAGCGCTTGGTGATGTTGCATATCGTGCTTGTTCAGAAGTCTCAGAGTCGCGGCCGTGAGCCCTGCCTCCAGACTTCCGAACCCTCTTCTGTGCCTTGTCTCGGTTTGCGAACCAAACTCGATTTTCTCTATTTCTTTTCCTGAGGGGAGAGAGAGGTCCCGTAGACCGTCTCTCAATGTCCGTAGGCTACATTTGGTGGCCGTAGGCCATTTTGCCCATTTCGGAGTCCGGTTCCCGGTTTTCGGGACCGTTGGCCGTGTGCCTCGGTTCGGGACCACTTAACCATCTCCTATTGCTCTGATTTTTGGCATACATCTTATTTGCTCCCTTTTGAGGGACACTGGGGTCTGAGAAACCCACTTCGTGGCCGAATGCCACTTTCGGTGCTTAACAGCCCATTTTCGGGATCCCGAACTGCGTGTTTTGGCTCCCGAACATTCGTTTTGCAACGATTTTCGTTCATTTTTGGGCAGGTACCTCTATTTTATCACAGGGAAGGTCACTGAAGGGTGGGAGGCCATCAATTGTTGCAGCAACCAGTTATCTCTCCTCCGGAGCCTCCCGGCGCCCATTTTTCAAACTTCCGGGCTAATGTTGAACACCTTGGAGTTAGTGTTGCCAACTTTCAACCACATATCTGTGATCTACACACATGAGAGGCCCCTAAAAGTTCATGGCCGGCCATTAAGGTTACCTGACCCTTTTGGCCCCTTTCTTCCGGGCTAATGTTGAACCCTTTGGACCTTTTTTCTTGAACTTTCAACCACATATCTGTGATCTACACGCATGGGAGGCTCCTAAAAGTTCATGGCCGGCCAGTAATTCAACTTGACCCTTTTGACCCCCTCTTTCCGAGCCAATGTTGAACCCCTTGGACCCACTTTCTTGGAATTTCAACCACATGGTTGTGTTGTACACACATAGGAGTACCTCCCCAGTAGCTGGCCGGCCAGAAAATCTCATTGAACCTTTTGACCCCTAGCCGGCCGGCTAGGGGGTGTGGCCGGCCGGCCACCTCCAACAAAAGTGATAGGCCGGCCGTGTTCCTTGCACTGTGCACTTTACAGCTGTGGGGCAATATCCCCCAGATATTATCTGTATCCGGGGGATATTTTGTGGGGGAGTTTTGCTCTCCTTCTCCCCCACCTTTACACCCCCTTTTGAACCCTTATAACCAGCTGGTGGCCTCACTTACAAGGGTTAGAAAAACTCTCCTTCAAGCATCCATACTCAACTCCATCTTCATCCTTCTCAATTCTTTAAAAAACCCTAAGCCCCTAACCATCATTCCTTCTACACCACCAAGCTCTACCACCACCATCTCATTTCCAGCAAAAAGGAAAGATTCTTGAAGGCTAAAGAAGCTGCAAATTCATCCAAGAAGCAACAAAAGTTTGAGTCTTCAAGGGTGAGTAACACTTTTACCCTTTTGACCCTTTTTCTTGATTTATTTGTAAGCCCCACTTCCTTTTTATTTCAAGCTCCGGCCCCAACTGAAAAGGGCCCTATTTTGAGTTCATCTTCACTTTTCATTGAGGGCTCAACCCTGTTTGAGCCCTCCATGACACACTTGCTTCATTGACCCTCTTGTATGTCACAATCTTGCATGCTATTTTTGACCCATGAGTAATTTATTTTCGAGCATGTGGTAAACTGATATGAGGCTTATTTTGAGCCCCTCTTAAACATTTAAGAAGGGCTCAACACCATTTGGGATTTCCATGTTATACCTACCTTTATACTCCTCTTTTCTTCCCCATTCTTGCATGCAATGGCAGCCTACCATGCTTTTGTTTTTGGCCATTTTACAGTTCTGAAAAAGTTCTTATTTTGGTCCATACTTCATGTTTCATTTAGGTCCTTTCATAGTTTGGGGTCTCCATAGGTCACTTCATGTTATATCCCCCTTTTATTCCCCATTCTTGCATGTTTAATTAGCCTACCATGCTTTTGTTTTTGGCCATTTTACAGTTCTGGAAAAGTGTCTATTTTGGTCCATTCTACATATTTTGTTAAGGGTCTTTGGCTGTTTGGTGATTATTTTGCATACCTCATGTTATAGCCACTTTTGAGCCTAATTTTGCATCATATTTCTATCATGTTTGTATACTGATTTTGAGGCTGCCATATACTGTAAATATTCATATTTTTGGTCCCTCTTCAGTGTTGTAGAAGGAAATTTTTCAGTTTGAATTTTGCTTATATCACTTGCTTCATTACCCCTCCTTTGGCCCCTATTCTTGCATGCTATTTTTACCATACCTATGCTTGCTGTTTGGCCATGTTTATAACTGTGAAAGTGCATCTTTTGGGACTGTCTAGCTTCTGTCTTTGCATTGCATGTCCATGTTGTGCATGTTTAGCATAGCTATAGGCCATTTCGGGTGCCTAAATTCGCATTTCGGGACTTTTTCATGCATCGGGTGTGTTTTCGCCTCATTTCGGGGCTGTTTTCCCCCACATTTCAGTGCTGAAATTTCATTAGCATGTTTGCATGTCATTTCCATGTCATTTGCATTGCGTATGCATCGCCTCGGTTTGCGTGCCCGTGTACACGCATTTCGAGGCACTCCTTTTTTATCCGCCGGCATCCTATGTGAGTGTGGCTGAGGCTCACTCATGTTGGTATAATCCCATTTGTCATTTCTATGCCATTTCATCATATTTTGTCATCGCCTCGATTTGCGTGCCCGTGTGCACGCATTTCGAGGCACTCCTTTTTTATCCGTCGGCATCCTATGTGAGTGTGGCTGAGGCTCACTCATGTTGGTATAAGCCCATATCATGTTTCCATGCCATTTCATCGCATTCCGTCATTGCCTCGGTTTGCGTGCCCGTGTGCACGCATTTTGAGGCACCTCTTTTTCATCCGCCGGCATCCTATGTGAGTGTGGCTGAGGCTCACTCATGTTGGTATAAGTCCATTTATCATTTCCATGCCATTTCATCGCATTCCGTCATTGCCTCGGTTTGCGTGCCCGTGTGCACGCATTTCGAGGCACCTCTTTTTCATCCGCCGGCATCCTATGTGAGTGCGGCTGAGGCTCACTCATGTTGGTATAAGCCCATATCATGTTTTCATGTCATTTCATCACATTCAGTCATCGCCTCGGTTTGCGTACCCGTGTGCACGCATTTCGAGGCACCTCTTTTTCATCCGCCGGCATCCTACGTGAGTGCGGCTGAGGCTCACTCATGTTGGTATAAGCCCATATCATGTTTCCGTATCATTTCATCACATTCCGTCATCGCCTCGTTTTACGTGCCTGCGTGCACCTATTTCGAGACACATACCATTGCCTCGGTTTGCGTGCCCGTGTGCACGCATTTCGAGGCATCTCATTTTCATTGCACATATCATCGCCTTGGTTTGCGTGCCTGCGTGCACGCATTTCGAGACACATATCATCGCCTCAGTTTACGTGCCTGCGTGCACGCATTTCGAGACACATATCATCGCCTCGGTTTGCGTGCCCGTGTGCACGCATTTCGAGGCATCTCATTTTCATCATATTCTGCATTTTCTCGGTTTACGTGCCTGTGTGCACGCATTTTGAGGCATCTCGGTTTGCGTGCCCGTGTGCACGCATTTTGAGGCATCTCATTTTCATAGCATAGTGCATACTAGGTTGTATCTTAGATCGCATTCTGTCATTTTCTCGGTTTGCGCGCCCGTGTGCACGTATTTCGAGGCATGTCATTTCCATAGCATTGTGTATGTTAGGATTGTATCTTAGTTGCATTTCATGCATGTCATGCATATCGCATCGTATCCGGGATAGGAGTTAGCCCGGGCACGGGAAACGAGGTACATTTCGTACTCCGAGTGACGGAATGTGTCTCAATTCCCCAGTCGCCGACACTCCGGATTATCCATGATGGAGTTAGGTTTTAGCTGTAGTTTCATATGCATTCATCCTATATTGAGTTGTGCATTTCGACTCCTCGACCATCATGCCTCGGTATGCGTGATTGGTGGCACGAGGATCGAGACATGCATATATCTGTGCAAATACATTGCTATGCCCCTTTCCTGCTCTCTGTTGCAGCAAAACGAAGAATCAGCAACCTTTTGGGGCTTGGCACGCATTTCAAGAACAGGTGTAAACAGAGGCTAATTGGGGCATTCCGGTGGATTTCCGCGCAAGGCAGTCCGGACATGCATCATCTACCAGAAGCAAGACAGTCCCTGGCTTGCACGCCAGTTTTACTTGCTTTCTTAGTTAATTCATTAATTAATTAGAATTCTGTAATATTTTGGACCTTAATATTCTTTTATTTGGGGACTGTAATATTTGGACTGTATATTTATTCGGACCCTCTGCGCGAGGGCATAACTGTAATAAGTGTGCGTGAGTGTGATGTATGTCTTCCAACCCCACGTCTTTCTTCCCTTTTATTTATCCGCTTATGATGGTTAGATTAGGGCATATTTAAATTAACATACAGTATGACAGCATGCTTGCATCATTCATCTGTATTACATGCACCGGGCTCGGCGCATCATACTAACTGCATTGTACCTTCAATTTCAAAGTTGAATACATGATAGTTGTAACATTTCATATGCCATCTTAGAATAGCCGAGCCTGTTATAATCGCATTTTGCATGTGTTGCATTAGGCATTTCCGTATAGTTAGGATCATGCATGATTTCTAATGAAGTTTCTATTTTAGCTTGGAGTACTCGGTAAGCTTTATGCTTTAGCATCCTTGCATGCGTGTGAGTGACTGCCATGAATAGCATGCTTACCATGAGGCTATGTGCTTATCTGA
Organism: Camellia sinensis; assembly: GCF_055761805.1. Taxonomy (NCBI): domain Eukaryota; kingdom Viridiplantae; phylum Streptophyta; class Magnoliopsida; order Ericales; family Theaceae; genus Camellia; species Camellia sinensis. The sequence continues at coordinate 64,426,046 of NC_138968.1, read as the reverse complement.
TATAACTGCCTGAATGCCTGTGGGTGAAGGTTGGGTTATCTGAATTGGAATAGATCATCAAATGTTTCAAGCCTACCTGCGGGTAGCAAAAACTCTTTCAAAAATAAACATGAAATGTTTTGTTCCAATTCAGGCGATTCAGTCTATACTTATATGCTGTGCGCATCACATAGTAACCTAGGCTAATAACCGGAATAAGAACTCACAATGTTTTCAAAAATAGATATCATGGTTAGTAGAGGCCGGTCTATGACCGGGCGAGCGGGGGTGCTCACGAAGTGACCTTCCCCAATCGTACCCAAGTTCCCGAGCCGAGGCAATTTTGGTGATGACGGACACGTGGCCTTTTGGCACCGAGTCAGGGTTTCCTAAATTTCCCAAAATAAAATATTTAGGTGGCGACTCTGTATCTGGCAAAGCAGTCCATGTTTGGCACTACTTTTTCAAAAATCTGTTTCTCAAAACGATTTGCCGGATTTGGACTCTTTGGTTCAGATTAGGAACCGTGACATTTTAAGAGTCCGAGCTGTAGTGACCCCAAAATGAACAGAACGGGAGCTAACCCTCCCGGGGCGTTCGGGGGACGTCTACAGTTTCTGGTGACTCCGCTGGGGAATTAGAGAACTTGACTTGAACTCATGATATCTGTTTTTGACTACACTTGTGTGTTTCTTTGCATTGCATTTGCATTGGTGCGCCTAGGACACCGTGTTTGCCATCTGCTATTCCTGAACGGTTTGCCGGAGGCTTGTCTTGTCAAGGCATGACCATAAGGCTGACCGGTTGTAGGCTCTGCCAGTATGGGAACACAAACCCCGGTTTTACCGGGGCACCCTCTTTGACCATTCGACCTAGTGCATATTCGGATCCATAGTGACCATTCCAAACTAGGACAGGTTGCTTACCCGTTTATAGGTTGTTTGAAACCGTTGTGTGCGTAATGAAACCCTAGCTCCTGACACAATAAGACAGGGAAACCCTACCCCAACATAGGGGTGTTTTGGTTCTCACTTATCTGTTATGTGCTTTAGAGTGCGTCTCTACAGGAATGCATGTATCAGTATACGAGTTTGGGTATCAAGCCTGCGGGCATCAGTTCAGTATTGTCAGTATCAGGCCTGCGGGCATCAGATCAGTATATGAGTCCAAGTATCAGGCCTGCGGGCATCAGTTTAGTACATGAGTTTCAACATTAGGCCTGCGGGCATCAGTTCAGTATTATGGGTATCAGGCCTGCGGGCATCAGCCAGTATTTGCGAACGAGTTATCTGCAGATATCAGATTCTGTTTCGGGGAACAGTGATACAGGGATAATAATCAGTGTTTGAGGCCAGTGTGTATTTCAGCTTATTGACTGTGTGTTGATTATGTCCGACTGTGTGTCTTGCATTTTATTTTAAGCTGTTGTACTGTCCGTTTATCTGTTTATTTATTTCCTTTTCGCTTTATTTATCTTTTGCTAGGTCAGTTTTAGCACGATTGCTTCCAACCCAATAGGCATTCCCCAAGCACCGTGGACACGAGGTCGTCGACTCCACCGATCTGAGGATCTAATCGACGGACAGCCAGTGTTCCATTCTCTACCCCCTGTTACCAGAAGGAAGCCGAAAAGGTGCAGTGTGTCAGAACAAAGGTTGTCAGAACAGTGGGTTACCCCGTCAGAGGACAACAGAGGTGAAGTCTTGATTAGTGCTATAAGAGTAGACATACCAGTCAGTCAGATGGATCAACCGAATACATCAGGGATGGAGGCTCTAATGCGCCAGATGCAGGAGAGCATGAGACAGATGCATGATGATGCCACCCGTCAAACGGAGTTTTCCAAACAGCAGGCCGCGATCATGGCCCAACAGGCCGAACTAATCACCAGGCTGCAACAACAGAATACAGCGTCTGCTTCACAACAAATTCCTCCTCCGGCAGGGGCTCCGTTACCTGAGCAGGCACCCACTGTTCAGAACGCCCCACCAAATGCCCAGAATACCCTGCCGCATGTCCAAAATGTACAAGAGGACACGAATCTTCCAACGGGGCCAGCTCCGCCCCCGCTTCCCCCACAACTGTCCAAGGTCCATACATACAATCACCCGGACTCTCCATTCGAGGTCGAGGTTGATCACACAGCTCTGAAGTTGAGCAAACTGGAGAAGCTTTTTAAGAAATCCCAAGGGGTCAAGGCCATGCCGGATATCGGAGATGGATATACCGAGGAGGCCGTAACACTCCCCGATAGGTTCAAAATGCCACAAATCGACCGTTTTGACGGGACCGGCGACCCCATGGTCCACATCCGATTGTTTGCAGATGTCTTGCGGCCAATGGGCCTAACACGACCACAGAAGCTCTCACTATTCGGCCGAACCCTGTCGGGTGTGGCCTCTCATTGGTACGCAAGATTACAAGATGAAGTGAAAAAGAATTGGGATGAAATGGCTGAGGCCTTTGTCACGCAATATTCGTACAACACTCAGATCGAGATCACAACCCGCGATCTTGAAACGACAAGGCAAGAGCCCAAGGAATCTTTCTCGGACTTTGTGATCCGATGGAGGGCAAAGGCGTCAACAATGACTTTAAGGCCCACAGACAAAGATCAAATCTGGATGATTGTGCGCAATCTCCACCCAAAACTGATGCTGAGAATGATTGTGGTCCCCTTCCCTACTTTCGCAGATTTACATGATATGGGGGTGCAAATCGAAGGCGCAATGAAACAAGGTCTGTTTGACCATGATAGAGAACAACCGAGGAGGACGTTTAACCGTAACAACAATGCGGGCCCGAGCGGCGCTGCAAATACGAGAGCCTCGGAAGTTAGTATGGTCACCACCACTCCCCATCCCCCTCCAAGGCCCATGACTGCCACACCCTTCTCCGGCGCGTCCGGAAGCAACACACAAAACAACAGATTCCAACCACGAGGCCAAAGAACCTTCACCCCACTATATATGCCTCTGACCAAGGTTCTGGGAATAGTGATCAGAAAGAATCATTTAAAACCCCTGGAGCCAAAGCCATTACCGAATCCACTCCCCCCCCTCGTACGACCCGTCAAAATACTGTGCGTACCACCAACAACACGGTCATGACACCGACCGTTGTTACAGATTGCGTCATGAGATCCAAGATCTTATTGACAAACAGGTGATCGCACCTCCTGATCAACCCAATGTCACAACCAACCCTCTCCCATCACATAACCAAGCTCCTCCTCCCAAAAGAATTAACTTTATCCAGACTGGGGTCGCATCTTACGATCCTAGCATCTATATTACGCCCACCCACCTACCCAAGCCGGAGGTGTTCCTCCCCGATTGCACCGATTTCTTGTGCATGGTGGACATCTCCAAAATCCAACCAGAACCGGTGGTGGTGACCGTCGAAGACAAGGCAGGGCAGATTTTGGGAGAGACTGAGATTGCTGAATCAGGGACTGGGCAGAGTTTTACTGGGGGAGCCTATGATCCGAGCAAGTACATCCTAACAACGAGCCGAATTGGGCTAAGTGTAGAATTGCCAGAGACAGGAGAACTATGCATGATCCGGGGGGATAGATCTGGGCTATAGGCAGATGAGCTGACAGCCGTAGAGGAGGACTTTGCTAACTTGCAATTTCTCGAGGACCAGGAACTGGGAGATGCGTCGATTAACTAGTATGATTATGAGGGATCAGAGGAGGCCACGGGCTGGCTCGAAGATCAACCGGATGCAGTGGGGGAAGCCCAACCAGAACAGAGCCCGGCAGGGGCAGAAATATCAGTTGTGGCCGGAACGGCCGAAAGTCAAGTTGTACCACCGGAGAGCGCCGGTGTTAAGAATTCTGCTCAGGACATGGGCATTACGGATATGGGAACTGTTGAACAAACAGCTGTACTGACGCAGCTAGAACCAGAAAAGTTTGAGGAGGCTGAGAGAATCAGAAAAGCTAAAGGCCCTGAGGGGACCGAAAGTGCTGTGTGCACGAAGACAGACAATGCTGCGAGCATATGGACAGAGAGCACTGAGAGTGCGAGTGGACCGGAGCCAGACAGGTGTCTGTTGGCTGCCAGTGGAATGTGGTGGGAAGATGACGACTTGTGTCTTGCCCACACCGATGAAGACTGGGGAAGTGGCCAGCCGGATGATACTTGGTACCTCGATGAGGTTGACCATATGACAAGAAGTGGGCGGTACTTCAAACCCCCACACCTGGACCAACCCGAGGCATCCGGGAAAGATAGAGAAGCGGAGAGACAGAAGGAGAAGCAGATTGAGGATGAAGCTGTGCTGAAACAATTAAAGAAGATACAAGCAGACATCTCCATCTGGGGACTGCTAATGGCATCACGAGTACACAGAGAAGCTGTCCTATCTGCTATGGACAAGTCCAAACTCTCCATAGACACCACGCCTGAACAGCTGGTTGGGCTGGTTTTTCCGGGAGGAGGTTCCCCGGCATTAACCTTTTCGGACAAGGAGCTACTGCCTGAGGGCATAAGTCATAACAAACCTCTCTATATTTCTGTGGAATGTAGAGATAAGTGGATACCGGTGGTACTTGTTGATACCGGGTCTGCGATTAATGTCTGACCGACCAGAACGGCATATGCAATCGGGTTGAAGCCCGTGGACTTCGTCCCAACCACCCAAGTGATTAGAGCATACGACAATACCAGCAGAGAAGTGATGGGGACTGTTAAAATTCAAACCAAGGTTGGTCCAGGGCAACACAGCATTGAATTTCATATCTTGGACGTTCCCGCAACCTTTAACCTACTTTTGGGGCGACCGTGGTTGCACCAGGTCAAAGCAGTCTCTTCCACTCTACATCAAATGCTAAAGTACCCCCACGGGAAAGGGGTAGCGATCGTTTTTGGAAATTCATCAATCCATCCGCCGCCGGAGGTGTCTACACCCGTCTTGGAGATCGAGCACGGCACGGAGGATGTGTTTTTGTCGGGGTTCACTTTGGCCGAGGCTCAAGTGGTGCAGAATGTCATGGCTGCGAATGAGGGCATGTATGTTAGTGCACAATCCATATACCTCATGAACAAGCTAAAGCATACCCCCGGGATGGGATTAGGGAGAAGCGGCCGGAAGGGCGTCTCAGTGTTGGCCGAAGTGCCACACAACCCTCACGCCTTTGGACTGGGTTATCTGCCCATCAAGGAGGATTGGATGAGGAAAGGAAAAGAAATGGCCGGAAGGGCCAGGGCGAAGAAGGCTGGGAAGCCATTTGAGTTAATGCACAGGCCCATCTGGGGTACCCTAAATGGACGTTTCGTCCGGGAGGGGGAAGATTTTCCATTCTGCGGCTTCCCGGAGCCATGGCTAAACGCGGAGGGGACGCGCGTGCCTGGTTTTGAAATCTTCTTCGACATACAATTATCTGGGGATGACGTTGCCGAAGCGCAGACAGACCCACCAACTGAGGTTGAGCAATGTGAAACAGTGGATCCTGAGAGCACAGAGCTTGAAATGGGGGTAGCACTAGCGAGTCTACTATCAGATCCTCCGATCGGCCAAGAGTGCTTGGGGGATAACTCTTCGGTTTCTGTGATTGGAGATGAAATAGCTGCAGGCTTTCCAGCGCCGATCTTGGATGCATCTATCGCACATTCTCTCATCTGGCAATATGAAGAAGGCTTTTTATCTAGCAGTTCCGGGTCAGGTAGTGAGCCGGAATCTGATTCTACCGAATTTTGTACGTCGGAATCAGATTCCAGCTCGACTGAGTCTGAGTCCGGTATTCCTGGGAGTGATAACCCGGATGCCACAGTCCTGTCTAGGTCGTCTTTTTCATTTTCTTTTGAGTCTGTTGTAACAGAGGAATCTGACGACTTGGAAATATTTAATGAGAATGATGTGGATGTGGTTTCCGAGTATTTTTTCGTGCCTTTGATTTATTGCTTAAATCAGGATTTTCAAAATTTTGATGAAAACAGCGAGGAAGAAATTCCCCCAGTTTTGCAACGATTAATTGATCAAGAGCAGGAAAGATTTGTTAAACCTTTAATGGATGAAATCACTACTGTGAATGTTGGTACTGAGAAGGACCCGAGGCTGGTCCAGATCGGGTCCACGTTGTCTTCAGAGGAGCGCGAGCGCTTAGTCGCTTTATTAAAAGATTTCAAAGATGTTTTCGCGTGGTCCTATGAAGACATGCCTGGAATCGATCCTGAGATTGTACAGCACCGGATCCCTCTTGATCCCGAGGCCCGCCCTGTCAAACAGAAACTCAGAAGGATTCGCCCGGACTGGGCTCTCAAAATCAAGGAAGAGGTCACCAAGCAAATTGACGCAGGGTTCCTGCTGGTATCTGAATATCCAACTTGGTTGGCCAACATAGTTCCGGTGCCAAAGAAGGACGGCAGAATTCGGGTCTGTGTAGACTTCAGAGATTTGAACAAGGCCAGTCCGAAAGATGACTTCCCTTTGCCGCACATCGATGAATTGGTGGACTTCACGGCAGGACATGCCTTGCTTTCGTTTATGGATGGTTTCTCAGGCTATAATCAGATAGTGATGGCACCCGAAGACCGGGAGAAGACTACGTTTACTACCCCGTGGGGTACATATTGTTATCGAGTGATGCCATTTGGGTTGAAAAATGCTGGGGCCACGTATCAACGGGCAGCAACTACAATATTGCATGATATGATCCATAAAGAGGTCGAGGTGTATGTGGACGACATGATTGTCAAGTCCAAAGATAGAGAGGGCCACTACACCGCCTTACAAAAATTCTTTCAAAGGATCAAAGAGTTTCGGCTGCGACTGAATCCCCAGAAATGCACGTTTGGTGTTACAGCGGGGAAGATGCTAGGGTTTCTGATCACACAAAGGGGCATCGAGGTCGACCCTTCCAAAATTAAGGCCATCTTAGAAATGCCACCACCAAGGACTGAAAAGGAGGTGCGAGGCTTTCTGGGTAAAGTGCAATTCATAAGACGGTTTATTTCTAAATTAACCTTGACTTGTGAACCACTTTTTGGTCTCCTGAAGAAAGGAAAGAAATTCCAGTGGGACGGCCGATGTCAAGCAGCTTTTGAGCAGATCAAAGAGTATCTACAGAACCCACCCGTGTTGTCGCCACCAGAGCCGGGGAGACCGTTGATACTGTACCTTTCAGTAACTGAGACTACCGTGGGCTGCATGCTCGCGCAGGAGTCAGAAGACAAAGTGGAAAGGGCCATATACTATCTGAGCAAAAAGATGCTGGATTACGAGACCCGCTATACACCGCTGGAGAAGGCTTGTTTGGCCTTGGTATGGGCAACCAGGAAGCTGCGGCACTACCTGTTAGCCCACTCTGTAATGTTGGTTTCGCGTTTGGATCCCATCAAATATCTTTTCGAGAAACCAGCACTTACGGGTAGGCTGGCTCGTTGGCTGCTGTTGCTCTCCGAATTTGATTTGAAGTATGTAACGCGCAAGTCAGTAAAAGGCAGAGCGGTAGCGGAGTTCCTTGCCGACCACCCGGTTGAGGGGGATGAAGCGGTTGAGTATCTATTCCCAGATGAAGCCATTCTGCACGTCGAAGATGAAACTTGGACGATGTACTTTGACGGAGCGTCAAACCAGTATGGGTATGGGATAGGGGTGTTGCTGATAGCGCCTGACGATTCTCGTATCCCTTTAGCATTCAAGCTCCGGTTCAAAGTTTCCAACAACGAAGCAGAGTATGAGGCATGTATTGCTGGCCTGGAAGCAGCCCTAGAACTAGGGGCAAGACGGTTGGACGTCATTGGGGACTCGAACCTCGTTGTGTCTCAAGCAAAAGGAGATTGGAAAGTCAAGGAGGAAAGGATGATAATCTACCACCAAACCTTGGATCTGCTAATTCCTCAGTTTGAGAAGCTGAATTTCACCCACCTCGTAAGAGAGAACAACAGGTTTGCAGATTCATTAGCAACTCTATCTTCTATGATAGACATCCCGTCCGGAGTCCGGATGCGTCCAGTCATTATTGATCAGAAGTTCGTGCCGGCATACGAGTCGATTTCCGCCATAGATGAGGTTCAAGACGGCAACCCCTGGTATTACGACATCTGGAACTTCTTGGAAAAGGAGACATATCCACTAGGGGCAAATGCCAAAGATAAGAGGGCTGTCAGAAGAATGGCTGCTCAATTTATCATCTGCGGGGGAAAGCTGTACAAAATGGGGCATCTGGGAATGCATAAGCTCTGTGTAGAAGCTGAAGAGTCGAAACGCCTGATGGAAGCCATCCATGGGGGAGAGTGCGGTGCACACATGAATGGAGTAATGCTGGCCAGAAAGATCCTCAGACAGGGCTACTACTGGTCAACCATGGAGGAGGATTGCATTAGTTTTGTTCGGCGATGCCACAAGTGTCAAATCCATGCAAATCGCATGAACATCCCACCGTCAAAACTGTACAACATGACTTCGCCGTGGCCGTTTTCAGTCTGGGGAATTGATGTGATCGGACCTGTTACCCCGAAGGGGTCCAACGGGCATGAGTTTATCCTAGTAGCGATAGATTATTTCACAAAGTGGGTCGAGGCCCAATCTTACGCGGTGTTGAAGGCGTCGCATGTCGCAAAGTTCATCAAGAACAACATCATCTGTCGCTACGGGGTGCCAAACGAAATAATTTCAGATAATGGTTCCCATTTCAAGAAAGAAGTGGTAGACTTGTTGGAGAAATACAATGTGGCTTTCCATAAGTCATCTACATACAGGCCGTAGACCAACGGAGCGGTTGAGGCCGCCAACAAGAATATCAAGCATATACTGCAGAAGATGGTGGAAACCTATCGGGATTGGCCAGACAAGCTGCCATTTGCTCTGTGGGGCTACAGGACTTCAATCAGAACTTCTACTGGAGCAACTCCATATTCGTTGGTCTATGGAATGAAGGCTGTTCTACCCATTGAGATTGAGGTTCCGTCGTTACGAGTGTTGGCTGAATGCCAGATAGCCGAAGCAGATTGGCAGCAAAGCAGATTCGAAGAACTCATGCTCTTTGATGAAAGAAGACTGAAAGCACTGTACCACATCCAAGGCTATCAACGCAGAATTGCCCGGGCTTTCAACAAGAAGGTTAAGTCCAGGAATCTGAAAGAAGGAGATTTGGTGCTCAAAGACAACCGAGCTCCCATCCACGACCCAAGGGGCAAGTTCAAACCCAATTGGATTGGCCCTTACATCATCAAAGCTATCTGGTCAGGTAGAGCTGTGGTTCTGATGGATCTAGATGGCTTGGAGTTCTCACAACCGATCAATATGGACAAGTTGAAGAAATACTATCCTTGAGAGGCTCGCTAGGCCGAAAACCCGAAAGGGCGACCTAGGCAAAAGTCAGAGCACAAAAAAATTAGAAAATATAAAAACTGAGCTCGCAAGGTTGAAAACCCGCAAAGGGCGGCCTTGGCAAAAGTTAGAGCGTAAAAGGAGAGTGAAAATACTCGAGTGAACCTTAGCCTGAACTACGTAAGGCTTGATTCCCATCTTTGGGATACGTAGGCAACTTCACCTTGAAGTTCAGCCATAAACATTTCCCCGATCAACTCTGTCCATTTTGATCATCTCAGTCATCTTTATTCATCAGCATTTATCGTGATCTCCGGTACAGTGCTGTTCAAACTAGGGGCAACTTTCCGTTGCCGCGACGGTACAAAGTTACTCAGACTAGGGGCAACTTTCCGTTGCTATGCAGTGCCGCATTGTTCTTCAGACTAGGGGCAACTTTCCAGTTGCAGAGATCTGGGGTTGTGCATCTCAGTGACAGATTTTCGGCGTGTCCAATTCTGATCCACATCGAAAATAGTTTTGAAAAGTTTTAATAAAAGTTGAATTTGTTCAAATCAATCTTTTTACGACTAAGACCATTTTTGGACCAAAAACAGAAAATTTTCAGTACCACAACTTTCAATTTCATTGATTTCAAAATAGAGTTCTCCTGCTCTTGCATTACAATCGAGGTTGCTTTTTTAGTACATTCATAAAGAAAACTTGAAAATGCTAAATAAGCAATAAATTTGGGGCATAGTTGAATCAAGTATCTCTGCGTCCCCTCCCAGAGCTGGATGGAACATCTGATGCCAAGCTAGGCCCAACCTGTGCCTCTTCATTGAGCCAATCCAAGCACTCATCGGATAAAGCACAACTGAAAGTTGAAGCAGGGGCCAGGAGCTCTCTAGTCCTCCATGCTGTGACATATCGGGCAAGCTGTGCACCCCGGACCGGGAAAGCGGCTGGGTACTCAATCCCCTCCGGTGGACAGGTCTGATCATGACCAAACTGACGCAGGAACCGGAACGGAAAGTAAAATACGCAGTGGGTTAGACCAACTAGTTGGATCCCAATCAGTCGAGACATACTATAGCTCATTGCCGGGAGGTTGAGCCAAGGGCAACGCCAAGCAATGCCGTCTGCGGACAAATTGCACATCCAATCGAACCACCACCTTTCGTCAAGAGCATTGACTAGGCGCTGCCGAAAGAAGTAGCCTCGAGCTGAGTAAACGGGGCAAGAGTCCACAACCTGCAACTTGTCCATTAACCATACCTAGGGGAGGGATGGAAAATGAGAGAATAAAGAACAGAGAGATGTACGATGAGAGAAAAGTAAGACAAGGATTTTGTGAGAAAAATCGAGCTTGAGGGTCGAGTGATGTGAGCAAATATATATGTGAGGTCGGGTGGGAAACATTACCTACAGCAACAGTGGACTCCCGGCGAACCTAGTCACCTCCCGGCGATAGACAAAATCTAAGCCCATCAGTGTCTCGGCCAAGGTCATGGCAATACAGCTCTTTCCTTCTCTCAAACCTTGGGCGACTTCAATCAGGCGAATGCTAGCTCCGCCAAAGCCCGAAGAAAGCAGAAAGTGAGACAACAAACATAAGCAGAGGGCGTGTTGCCGGAAACCCTGCCAATAATGGTTGCTGCGGTCACCGGCGCCGGAAAAACGATGGATCAAGCCGAGGATGTCCAGCTCCCCACTGCAGATCAGAGATCGAGCATCATGCGCCGTGAGCCCACACATCTGCCCTAAAGCCTGAGCATGGCCAAAACGGAGCTGGGGCAAGATCACTTCAGAGCTTTCAGACTCCATCAAAACCTGAAAATCTTCGAAAGTGGGGCACACCTCTTGGCCGCCGAAGCTAAAAACATGCGTCACTGGATTCCAAAACCTTGCCGCGGCATGGAGAAAAGGAAGATGTAGCGGAGTACGGCTCAACGTGAATAGTGCATTCAAGCCGAAACCCCGGAAGTTCAGCTTTTCCGAGCCATCCAAAGAAGAGATCCAAGATATGACATTTTCTGCGAGATACGCCTCCATCTTTGTCTAAAACTAAGATGAAATGAATGTTCCCGAAGTTGAGGCTTTTATAGAAGGAAAGACACTATTCACGGGGACACGTGTCAAAAATCTGGTGGCTGCAGGACTGAATGGCCGGCCAGCCACTTTTTCTGGCTGGCCAGCCATTTACTTTTTCAGAAATGGCCGGCCAGCTGTCTCTCTCCACAAAAAATGGCCGGCCGGCTCCCAGGGATGGCTGACAATGCTGCAGTGTATCTCCTTGGCCCTGTTTTACCCTTTGAGGGAGATTTCCAAGCGTTTCCATGCAACGGGAGAGTCAAAGGCCTTCATTCCGGATGCGTTCCGATGCCCAGATCGTCAGAAGTACACTTTGTTATTGTTAAGTTTTGCTTATCGAGTTGTTGTTTTGCTTATCGAGTTGTTTGTCGAGCGGACGTGTTTTGTGTTTTTGAGTCATTGCTCTCTGTTTAAGCAATTGTTGTTAAAGTCTTGTTTATTTACGTTGTTGCATTTTGCTTATCGAGTTGTAAACTTGCTAAAGATTCTGTTATATCTTAGTAAGTTGAGTTGCTTAGTTTGTTGCGTCGGTTCACTACCTGACTTGGTGATTACACAATGCGCATTTCCATTCAATTTCATTTTTGTGCGAAATAAATGATGCGATACGATGCTAAAAGTTAAAGTACAAACACTTTTTTCAAAAGCTATTTCATTTCATCATGCTTTACAACAAACAAAGGTACAAGTTTTACAAAAAATGAAACTGCCTAACAATATGCAAAGTGCTACAAACTACTAGCGAAAAGAAAAATAAAGCAGGAAATAATAACATCAAAGTCCTCGGGAGCGGGAACGAGAAGCAAGCCTCATCCTCTTTTGCGGGACAATCTCCACAGCATCATCATCATCATCTGAGTCAGTGCCGTCATCCTCAGGATTCCCCTCAGCCTCCTCCTCCTCCTCCCCGGCGAACGTCTCGGACTGACGATCTGTGGCCTCCTCCTCCTCCTCCTCATCAGGCTCCACATCCACAACGTGAGCCCTGCGTCTGCGGACAGGCCCTCCTCGAGCTCCCCGAAAAGGCCTAGAAGGCCCGGCTCCTCGGGAAGGCCGAGACGGCCCCGCTCCATGAAAAGACCCAGATGGCCCAGCTCCCCAATGAGGCCCAGGTGGCCTAGTCTGCGGCTGACCGGACCATGAAGGCATCTGAAAACAAAGAGTTCAATTCAAATACATCAGTCCAGATATATACGTCAGATGCGGATGCAAGCAGATGCAGATGGAAACAAAGGCTACGTGAAGTGGGTGCACGTAAATACAGTGTACAAGTGGGGTGTGTGTCAGATGTGCTCTACACAAGTGGTCTATCGATGCAGTAGAAATCAGCATGTCATCAGAAGTATGATAAATGCCAGAAAACTGAAGGGTACCTGGATGCCCGCGACAGACAACTGTGCCTCCCTCCGCAGGACCATGCCCTCGAGTGTGGCCACCAGTCCAACCACCTCCTCCATGTATCCTCACGATGGCTGCAAAAATGAGCTCATAATCATCAGTGAACAGAAGAGTATCTAAACATCTGAATGATGAATGAAAAGAAGTGGAGCATACCGGCGGTGAGTCCGGATCAATGGCGTATCGATCACTGGGCATCGGAGGCTATAGTGGAATCGGAGTCGGAAAGCTAGCCCCATACTGCCATGCCATCAACTCAGTAGGCATATCTGGCCATCCGGGATGAGGATGAACCGACGGAGCCGGAGGAACCGGTCTACTCCCACCTCTAGACGTACCGGCCCTGCTAGTAGAAGGGGCGTCTGCAGCCCGAGCCCGAGCCTGGTCCGAGGATGACATACCGGCAGGCCTCATCATCGGGATACGAGCTTCCGTCAATGGAGGCATCAAGTATATGTGACGGTAAGTGGCGTAGTCCCCCTCCTCAACATGCAGTAAAGCATCAGTGCCCAGTATGGCGCCGACTACCTCTGAGTAAGAGAGTCTGTCAGCGTTCCGCATACTGGCTGGAGGTACTGCGGGAATATCCTGAGAAAGATACCCCCATACCTGGCACAGAAAGCGCTCTCCCAGGAACCATGCCCTGCCAACCGGCCCTTCAAGCAGGACCCTATACTGGGAGATGTCCGATGCCCCGGTGTACTGAAGACGGAGGCCGTCACCTAGGGACACCCAGGGCTGCCATGTAATCTGCGGATGATGAATGCATAAACCAATCAGAAATCGAGAATATACAGAGCAAATCAAAGATGAAAATGAAAGGAACTGAAAGTTCTGAGGTACCTCTGAATGTCGCACCGTGTCGAAGTACTGTCGCAGGCGAAGGAGGGTCTCTCGAGGTCTCGGCCGGTGCGGGCCCTCGAATATCAATGAATATGGGGTCACGGGAATCCCTACCACCTCCAGCTCTGGGGCTAATGATGGGAAGTATACATAGACCCATAACTGAGAAAAGCAATGCAGAATGTAAGTATGAAATGCTGAGAGCAAAATACAGACTGTAAAAGTGCGCTGTGTGTGCAATGTACAAGTAATGAGAAGCAGAAATGTAAATCAAGGGGACAGAAAAGTACCTCCCAGGCTCTCCAGTAGCCGCCAAGTAAGTCGCCCCGCCCGCGGGAGGTCGCGCTCATATAAAAGTAAAGGGTAGCCAGGCCGGTGCCACCCCAGTCATAACGATGGACCTGTGATAGGTCAACCAGAGCGCTCAGCAGGTATAGCCCAATGGTGTTCCCTCTGTCGGCAAACAGGGTAGTCCCGAAGAGGAACATCAAGAAACCACGGGCATACTGCTCCGTCTCGTCGGAAGTCTCAGGCACCATCTCCGCCCGCCGGAAATGGAAAGAGAACCAAGTGTATCGGACTCTCCCAGAGACCTTGTCAACAGGTGGGTGAGCCCCCAACAGATACATCCAGGCGGCCTCCCACTCGCCCATATCCTCATCGTAGGGGATGGACCAACCTCCGACGTCTAAACCGGTCAATACAGCAAAGTCAAAAGGGGTCATGGTCATATCCCCGGTAGCAGAGAAATGAAAGGAATTGGTGGTGTCCCACCATCTCTCTACCAGAGCTGCCATCAGCGTCCTCCTGGCAGGACAACGTGACAACCCGACGCAGAAGGGCCCGAACCCTGCCAAGTCGACTAAGTCTCGAACACCCTTCGGGAGCTCAGCGTACCAATCCCTCGCGGCAGTGGAACCATACCCCCGCACACTGCGGGAGCAAACCTGCATTCAGAATGAATACATGTGTCAATAATGAGATGAAATGGGCTGTGTGCCAATGAAATGGATAGGCTGTGTGCCAATGAGATGAAATGGGCTGTGTGCTAATGAAATGAATGGGTTGTGTGCCGATGAAGTGAAATAAGCTACATGCAAACTCTATCAATCTGGGCTACGTGTTCAGAAAATTTGAAGTTTGGGCTGCGTGTTCAACTTTCAGTTAAATTGTGGGCTGCGTGTTCACTATCAATCTGGGCTGCGTGTTCAGAAAATTTGAAGTTTGGGCTGCGTGTTCAACTTTCAGTAAATTGTGGGCTGCGTGTTCACTATCAATCTGGGCTGCGTGTTCAGAAAATTTGAAGTTTGGGCTACGTGTTCAACTTTCAGTTAAATTGTGGGCTGCGTGTTCACTATCAACCTGGGCTGCATGTTCAGAAAATTTGAAGTTTGGGCTGCGTGTTCAACTTTCAGTTAAATTGTGGGCTGCGTGTTCACTATCAATCTGGGCTGCGTGTTCAGAAAATTTGAAATTTGGGCTGCGTGTTCAACTTTCAGTTAAATTGTGGGCTGCGTGTTCACTATCTACCTGGGCTGCGTGTTCAGAAAATTTGAAGTTTGGGCTGCGTGTTCAACTTTCAGTTAAATTGTGGGCTGCGTGTTCACTATCTACCTGGGCTGCGTGTTCAGAAAATTTGAAATTTGGGCTGCGTGTTCAACTTTCAGTTAAATTGTGGGCTGCGTGTTCACTATCTACCTGGGCTGCGTGTTCAGAAAATTTGAAATTTGGGCTGCGTGTTCAACTTTCAGTTAAATTGTGGGCTGCGTGTTCACTATCTACCTGGGCTGCGTGTTCCGAAAATTTGAAGTTTGGGCTGCGTGTTCAACTTTCAGTTAAATTGTGGGCTGCGTGTTCACTATCAATCTGGGCTGCGTGTTCAGAAAATTTGAAGTTTGGGCTGCGTGTTCAACTTTCAGTTAAATTGTGGGCTGCGTGTTCACTATCAATCTGGGCTGCGTGTTCAGAAAATTTGAAGTTTGGGCTGCGTGTTCAACTTTCAGTTAAATTGTGGGCTGCGTGTTCACTATCTATCTGGGCTGCGTGTTCAGAAAATTTGAAATTTGGGCTGCGTGTTCAACTTTCAGTTAAATTGTGGGCTGCGTGTTCACTATCTACCTGGGCTGCGTGTTCAGAAAATTTGAAATTTGGGCTGCGTGTTCAACTTTCAGTTAAATTGTGGGCTGCGTGTTCACTATCTACCTGGGCTGCGTGTTCAGAAAATTTGAAGTTTGGGCTGCGTGTTCAACTTTCAGTAAATTGTGGGCTGCGTGTTCACTATCAATCTGGGTTGCGTGTTCAGAAAATTTGAAGTTTGGGCTGCGTGTTCAACTTTCAGTTAAATTGTGGGCTGCGTGTTCACTATCTACCTGGGCTGCGTGTTCAGAAAATTTGAAGTGTGGGCTATGTGTTCACTTTCAAATTCGGGCTGTGTGTTCGACAAATCGGTGTTTGAGCTGTGTGTTCTAATGTGGGCTGTGTGTTCACAAGCAATTAATGAGCCGAGTGTTCAGAAATTCAAATGTTGAAACTACATGTTCAAGATGTAAGCAAAGTACTATGTCATAAGCTAAACTGCATGTTCGAGCATGGCAAAGGTGCGAAATGCAAAATACGGAAGATGAGATAAATACCTCTCGGGCCTCGTGAGAGAGATGCTGCTCCGGCTCTCTGAGAAGCAGATCCCCGGGTGCTCGCTCGTCAAAACTGGTAAAGTGACGGAAGACAGCGCGCGGAAGAACATGTGCTGGCGGACGGTACCTCCCGGGAATTAAAGGTCGGGTCCTCGGAGGTAGAGTCATGGGATCGAAATCATCTCCGGCACCTGGAAAACCTCCGCCGTGGGAATAATTACCCGCCATTTCCAAAGAATCTGTAAAAGGGAGTAAAAATGAGCAAAATGAGCAAAAATTGAAAAAAGTCAACAAAAGTCAACTCTCGGGAAATGAAAAGTCAACAAAAGTCAACTCCCGGGAAAATATTCCAAATATTGAGACAAACCTACCTCAAGTGGCAAAAATGCAAAAAGAAGCTCCGAAACCGGAATTTAATAGCTTCAAAGTGCTTGAAACTGAGTATTTTTGCGGAAACAATTTGCGCGGGGCGTTGGAAAACGCGCGTGAAACTCAGATCTGGAGAGAAAAGTGTTGTAGAATGCAAGAAAAGAAGAGGGACTCGGCTGCCTTTTATAGGCCTCAAGCCTTGATTGAAGAAGCATGCAAAAAGGAGGGAAAAAGACCAAAATAGCCCCGGAAAAAGCACATGGCCGGCCGGCCCCTATTCCTAGCCGGCCAGCTATCTGCTTTTTGCAGAAATGGCCGGCCAGCCATTTGCTTTATTGGAAAACGGTTGGCCACCTCCCCTTGGGAAGATAAATGGCCGGCCATGCTCCCCACATGCTCACCTAGCTCTCTGCAAATTTTGAGGAAGATCGGAGTTCCCGGGACCTGAAAAAGTTCAAGAAAAGTACACTTCCGGTCGCGAAATGATCCGCCGGGACTTCGGCTTCAAGTTCTGACATGTGTCTCATCATCATTCATCGAAATCAAAGTGTGTCCTTTTTGAATGAGTTGTAACCTTTCAGGGAAGCAGATCGGAGGCCATGGTCGAGTCGCCTTCGCCGAAACGCGCATTTCCGTACTCGTTGTTTCATAACAAATGAACACCTCAATTTATGCTCGTTTTGTACTATCGTGCGCATAACTTGCATTCTCATGAGCATACTTGCCTTGTCATGTACATTTCTTGATATTGGCATACCTCCATGTTTGAGCATGCGTTGTCACGCATGTTCCATTCTTGCATTACGATGCATTCACTCACCGGCACTGCGTGTGTCGAACTTTCGAAATTACATTAAATATATGTTGTTAGCATGTTGTGCTCGTTGAGTTTCTCTATTTTACAGGCACGATATTGTATGTACGGTTCAATTCAAGCTGGTGCGACCAGACGAATCACGCAGGTATCGTATCTTCTCCGTGTGAGACGTGGCGGGGATTGAATAGTCCTCCGCATTCTTAACTGCATGAAATGTAGTTGTTGCTTTGCATTCTTGTTTAAAACTGTTGCATCTATTTGCGAATACTTGTTTCATTACAGCTTGCTGGATTTGCATGATCATTGGGTTACCTTCGGCTTTCTACATATCATTTGCATTTTGCCCCCCTGCCTGCGGGCATGCCTGCGGGCGCATCTCTGTTTATCCTGTCTGTTTGTCTAAGTCTTCGGCCTTGTCAAAAATGGGTCGTCTCTGGGCTTTGACATTCACTCTCGTCACTTGTGACTTCCGAGTTCTGTCAAAGAAGGGCAACTGTAGACACCCCATTTTTGACCGACCTTAAGACTCAGACGTCACCGATTGAGCGCTTGGTGATGTTGCATATCGTGCTTGTTCAGAAGTCTCAGAGTCGCGGCCGTGAGCCCTGCCTCCAGACTTCCGAACCCTCTTCTGTGCCTTGTCTCGGTTCGCGAACCAGACTCGGTTTTCTCTATTTCTTTTCCTGAGGGGAGAGAGAGGTCCCGTAGACCGTCTCTCAATGTCCGTAGGCTACATTTGGTGGCCGTAGGCCATTTTGCCCATTTCGGAGTCCGG
This sequence comes from Camellia sinensis, assembly GCF_055761805.1. Lineage (NCBI taxonomy): Eukaryota > Viridiplantae > Streptophyta > Magnoliopsida > Ericales > Theaceae > Camellia > Camellia sinensis. The sequence goes on along the minus strand of NC_138968.1, from coordinate 64,407,880 downwards.
TTCCCGGTTTTCGGGACCGTTGGCCGTGTGCCTCGGTTCGGGACCACTTAACCATCTCCTATTGCTCTGATTTTTGGCATACATCTTATTTGCTCGCTTTTGAGGGACACTGGGGTCTGAGAAACCCACTTCGTGGCCGAATGCCACTTTCGGTGCTTAACAGCCCATTTTCGGGATCCCGAACTGCTTGTTTTGGCTCCCGAACATTCGTTTTGCAACGGTTTTCGTTCATTTTTGGGCAGGTACCTCTGTTTTATCACAGGGAAGGTCACTGAAGGGTGGGAGGCCATCAATTGTTGCAGCAACCAGTTATCTCTCCTCCGGAGCCTCCCGGCGCCCGTTTTTCAAACTTCCGGGCTAATGTTGAACACCTTGGAGTTAGTGTTGCCAACTTTCAACCACATATCTGTGATCTACACACATGAGAGGCCCCTAAAAGTTCATGGCCGGCCATTAAGGTTACCTGACCCTTTTGACCCCTTTCTTCCGGGCTAATGTTGAACCCCTTGGACCTTTTTTCTTGAACTTTCAACCACATATCTGTGATCTACACGCATCGGAGGCTCCTAAAAGTTCATGGCCGGCCAGTAATTCAACTTGACCCTTTTGACCCCCTCTTTCCGAGCCAATGTTGAACCCCTTGGACCCACTTTCTTGGAATTTCAACCACATGGTTGTGTTGTACACACATAGGAGTACCTCCCCAGTAGCTGGCCGGCCAGAAAATCTCATTGAACCTTTTGACCCCTAGCCGGCCGGCTAAGGGGTGTGGCCGGCCGGCCACCTCCAACAAAAGTGATAGGCCGGCCGTGTTCCTTGCACTGTGCACTTTACAGCTGTGGGGCAATATCCCCCAGATATTATCTGTATCCGGGGGATATTTTGTGGGGGAGTTTTGCTCTCCTTCTCCCCCACCTTTACACCCCCTTTTGAACCCTTATAACCAGCTAGTGGCCTCACTTACAAGGGTTAGAAAAACTCTCCTTCAAGCATCCATACTCAACTCCATCTTCATCCTTCTCAATTCTTCAAAAAACCCTAAGCCCCTAACCATCATTCCTTCTACACCACCAAGCTCTACCACCACCATCTCATTTCCAGCAACAAGGAAAGATTCTTGAAGGCTAAAGAAGCTGCAAATTCATCCAAGAAGCAACAAAAGTTTGAGTCTTCAAGGGTGAGTAACACTTTTACCCTTTTGACCCTTTTTCTTGATTTATTTGTAAGCCCCACTTCCTTTTTATTTCAAGCTCCGGCCCCAACTGAAAAGGGCCCTATTTTGAGCTCATCTTCACTTTTCATTAAGGGCTCAACCCTGTTTGAGCCCTCCATGATACACTTGCTTCATTGACCCTCTTGTATGTCACAATCTTGCATGCTATTTTTGACCCATGAGTAATTTATTTTCGAGCATGTGGTAAACTGATATGAGGCTTATTTTGAGCCTCTCTTCAACATTGAAGAAGGGCTCAACACCATTTGGGATTTCCATGTTATACCTACCTTTATACTCCTCTTTTCTTCCCCATTCTTGCATGCAATGGCAGCCTACCATGCTTTTGTTTTTGGCCATTTTACAGTTCTGAAAAAGTTCTTATTTTGGTCCATACTTCATGTTTCATTGAGGTCCTTTCACGGTTTGGGGTCTCCATAGGTCACTTCATGTTATATCCCCCTTTTATTCCCCATTCTTGCATGTTTAATTAGCCTACCATGCTTTTGTTTTTGGCCATTTTACAGTTCTGGAAAAGTGTCTATTTTGGTCCATTCTACATATTTTGTTAAGGGTCTTTGGCTGTTTGGTGATTATTTTGCATACCTCATGTTATAGCCACTTTTGAGCCTAATTTTGCATCATATTTCTATCATGTTTGTATACTGATTTTGAGGCTGCCATATACTGTAAATATTCATATTTTTGGTCCCTCTTCAGTGTTGTAGAAGGAAATTTTTCAGTTTGAATTTTGCTTATATCACTTGCTTCATTACCCCTCTTTTGGCCCCTATTCTTGCATGCTATTTTTACCATACCTATGCTTGCTGTTTGGCCATGTTTATAACTGTGAAAGTGCATCTTTTGGGACTGTCTAGCTTCTGTCTTTGCATTGCATGTCCATGTTGTGCATGTTTAGCATAGCTATAGGCCATTTCGGGTGCCTAAATTCGCATTTCGGGACTTTTTCATGCATCGGGTGTGTTTTCGCCTCATTTCGGGGCTGTTTTCCCCCACATTTCAGTGCTGAAATTTCATTATCATGTTTGCATGTCATTTCCATGTCGTTTGCATTGCGTATGCATCGCCTCGGTTTGCGTGCCCGTGTACACGCATTTCGAGGCACTCCTTTTTTATCCGCCGGCATCCTATGTGAGTGTGGCTGAGGCTCACTCATGTTGGTATAAGCCCATTTGTCATTTCTATGCCATTTCATCATATTTTGTCATCGCCTCGGTTAGCGTGCCCGTGTGCACGCATTTCGAGGCACTCCTTTTTTATCCGCTGGCATCCTATGTGAGTGTGGCTGAGGCTCACTCATGTTGGTATAAGCCCATATCATGTTTCCATGCCATTTCATCGCATTCCGTCATTGCCTCGGTTTGCGTGCCCGTGTGCACGCATTTCGAGGCACCTCTTTTTCATCCGCCGGCATCCTATGTGAGTGTGGCTGAGGCTCACTCATGTTGGTATAAGTCCATTTATCATTTCCATGCCATTTCATCGCATTCCGTCATTGCCTCGGTTTGCGTGCCCGTGTGCACGCATTTCGAGGCACCTCTTTTTCATCCGCCGGCATCCTATGTGAGTGCGGCTGAGGCTCACTCATGTTGGTATAAGCCCATATCATGTTTTTATGTCATTTCATCACATTCAGTCATCACCTCGGTTTGCGTGCCCGTGTGCACGCATTTCGAGGCACCTCTTTTTCATCCGCCGGCATCCTACGTGAGTGCGGCTGAGGCTCACTCATGTTGGTATAAGCCCATATCATGTTTCTGTATCATTTCATCACATTCCGTCATCGCCTCGGTTTGCGTGCCTGCGTGCACGTATTTCGAGACACATACCATTGCCTCGGTTTGCGTGCCTGTGCGCACGCATTTCGAGGCATCTCATTTTCATTACACATATCATCGCCTCGGTTTGCGTGCCCGCGTGCACGTATTTCGAGACACATACCATTGCCTCGGTTTGCGTGCCCGTGTGCACGCATTTCGAGACATCTCATTTTCATTGCACATATCATCGCCTCGGTTTGCATGCCCGCGTGCACGCATTTCGAGACACATATCATCACCTCGGTTTGCGTGCCCGCGTGCACGCATTTCGAGACATATCATCACCTCGGTTTGCGTGCCCGCGTGCACGTATTTCGAGACACATATCATTGCCTCGGTTTGCGTGCCCGTGTGCATGCATTTCGAGGCATCTCATTTTCATTGCACATATCATCGCCTCGGTTTGCATGCCCGCGTGCACGCATTTCGAGACACATATCATCACCTCGGTTTGCGTGCCCGCGTGCACGTATTTCGAGACACATATCATCGCCTCGTTTTGCATGCCCGCGTGCACGTATTTCGAGACACATATCATCGCCTCGGTTTGCGTGTCCGCATGCATATATTTCGAGACACATATTATTGCCTCGGTTTGCGTGCCCGCGTGCACGTATTTTGAGACACATATCATCGCCTCGGTTTGCGTGCCCGTGTACACGCATTTCAAGGCATCTCATTTTCATCATATTTTGCATTTTCTCGGTTTGCGTGCCTGTGTGCACGCATTTTGAGGCATCTCGGTTTGCGTGCCCGTGTGCACGTATTTCGAGGCATCTCATTTTCATAGCATGGTGCATACTAGGTTGTATCTTAGATCGCATTCTGTCATTTTCTCGGTTTGCGCGCCCGTGTGCACGTATTTCGAGGCATGTCATTTCCATAGCATTGTGTATGTTAGGATTGTATCTTAGTTGCATTTCATGCATGTCATGCATATCGCATCGTATCCGGGATAGGAGTTATCCCGGGCACGGGAAACGAGGTACATTTCGTACTCCGAGTGACGGAATGTGTCTCAATTCCCAGTCGCTGACACTCCGGATTATCCATGATGGAGTTAGGTTTTAGCTGTAGTTTCATATGCATTCATCCTATATTGAGTTGTGCATTTCGACTCCTCGACCATCATGCCTCGGTATGCGTGATTGGTGGCACGAGGATCGAGACATGCATATATCTGTGCAAATACATTGCTATGCCCCTTTCCTGCTCTCTGTTGCAGCAAAACGAAGAATCAGCAACCTTTTGGGGCTTGGCACGCATTTCAAGAACAGGTGTAAACAGAGGCTAATTGGGGCATTCCGGTGGATTTCCGCGCAAGGCAGTCCGGACATGCATCATCTACCAGAAGCAAGACAGTCCTTGGCTTGCACGCCAGTTTTACTTGCTTTCTTAGTTAATTCATTAATTAATTAGAATTCTGTAATATTTTGGACTGTAATATTCTTTTATTTGGGGACTGTAATATTTGGACTGTATATTTATTCGGACCCTCTGCGCGAGGGCATAACTGTAATAAGTGTGCGTGAGTGTGATGTATGTCTTCCAACCCCACGTCTTTCTTCCCTTTTATTTATCCGCTTATGATGGTTAGATTAGGGCATATTTAAATTAGCATACAGTATGACAGCATGCTTGCATCATTCATCTGTATTACATGCACCGGGCTCGGCGCATCATACTAACTGCATTGTACCTTCAATTTCAAAGTTGAATACATGATAGTTGTAACATTTCATATGCCATCTTAGAATAGCCGAGCCTGTTATAATCGCATTTTGCATGTGTTGCATTAGGCATTTCCGTATAGTTAGGATCATGCATGATTTCTAATGAAGTTTCTATTTTGGCTTGGAGTACTCGGTAAGCTTTATGCTTTAGCATCCTTGCATGCGTGTGAGTGACTGCCATGAATAGCATGCTTACCATGAGGCTATGTGCTTATCTGATATAACTGCCTGAATGCCTGTGGGTGAAGGTTGGGTTATCTGAATTGGAATAGATCATCAAATGTTTCAAGCCTACCTGCGGGTAGCAAAAACTCTTTCAAAAATAAACATGAAATGTTTTGTTCCAATTCAGGCGATTCAGTCTATACTTATATGCTGTGCGCATCACATAGTAACCTAGGCTAATAACCGGAATAAGAACTCACAATGTTTTCAAAAATAGATATCATGGTTAGTAGAGGCCGGTCTATGACCGGGCGAGCGGGGGTGCTCACGAAGTGACCTTCCCCAATCGTACCCAAGTTCCCGAGCCGAGGCAACTTTGGTGATGACGGACACGTGGCCTTTTGGCACCGAGTCAGGGTTTCCTAAATTTCCCAAAATAAAATATTTAGGTGGCGACTCTGTATCTGGCAAAGTAGTCCATGTTTGGCACTACTTTTTCAAAAATCTGTTTCTCAAAACGATTTGCCGGATTTGGACTCTTTGGTTCAGATTAGGAACCGTGACATTTTAAGAGTCCGAGCTGTAGTGACCCCAAAATGAACAGAACGGGAGCTAACCCTCCCGGGGCGTTCGGGGGACGTCTACACCGACCAACACCTAAAATTGTGGCCTTAACATGGGTCGCCGCCTCCACGAGTGTGTAATAGTTCCTGTACATGCTCGTAACAACCATATCCCAAATATCATCACACAACCTTTTCTTGAATTCAATATAGCGGCGCTCCTCTGCTGTCACCAACTCTGGAGTGAATCTAGACAAACTAGTGGACAGCACCTCAAACTACACTAAAGGAGTTGTGCCTTGGCATAACTCAACAAATTGTGTCCTCAATCTTTCACGTGCAGAGGGAGGAAAATACTTGGCTAAAAAGACCTTGGTGAAAGCAACCCAGGTGGTGCCTATAGTGGTCTTAGCATACTTCCACCAATACCTGGCGTCTCTTCTCAATTGGAAACTCGCTAGTGTAATCCTCAACCCGTCATCTTCGACTCTGAGCATATCAAAAGTCTTAGTGATCTGCTCCAACCAATCATTTGCCTTCCACGACTCAAGTCCTCCTATAAACTCAGGTGGGTTAAAATGGAAAAACTTCTTAGTAAGTTTGGGGGTATGAGTATCATCTCTCTCATTGCGAGTTAGGGCCTCCCTTACTGCCATTGCAATCTCATGTGCAAACTCCTCACCCACAGTATATGTTGCCGATGCGGTTACTACTAAAATTATTGTACATCTACCAGCATTCTGACTCCAAACACGTCTTTTATTCCCCAGCCTAGATATCCTATCAAAAGGAAAAACCTAGTTAGTAAACAATTATAGCCTCATCCAAGGCGCTCACTCACCACCGTTAAGCCACAAGACACACTTAGCACATAAGCTATAAACACATAAACAAGTTAAACACTCAATTACATAATTGAGCCAAGTCCACAGGGATAGCTACCTGTCCCAGAACTCTCAGAGATTTTCCACCAGAAACCATGTTGATCAGGCGTGTTTCTAATGAGACCTCAAAGCAAGTTAACTGGCTACAAATACTATCCATGATACTTAACTCCATGCTCACATAAATGCATAATACAAAGTCCTAACACTTAATCTTTCGACATGCAAACATCTTCACCAAGTGTAACAAAAATCCATTGCGGTAAAAACTACTTCCCACGAGCCCAAGTATTCAAACCCGAATCGCTCTAATACCTAGTTGCAACGCCTAACTTCTATTACTCAGATAATGTTACCTTTTTACCTTTAAATTAGTCAATTTCAATAATAATAAGCATCAAAGGTATTTAGGAACGAATAAATTACAATGTCTTCTCTCGTGTACATGTAATGAAATACAATACACGCCTATAGGCATTACGTCATCAATTAAAAAATAACGAAATATATAAAAGGGATTAACCTTTTTTTTACAACACATTGGCATTCCACCTGCATTTAAAAGGCCTCGTGGACAACAATTAACAAACTTCAAGTCACAAGCAACTCTTTACTCCATACTTGAAAAATGATTAGCAATATGTGATGAACATAAAGGTCTAGTAGGAATCCCAGTAGTCCTAAACAATACTAACATATAGATAACTATGATCATAAATGCTCCACATATATATACATAGGAAATGTGACATTTCATACTTCAAAATATACTTACATAAATACAATTTTCCAAAAAATCCTTTTTAACATAACAAGAAACAAAGACCGGTTCTTACATTTCAAAACTTTTCATTTGCATTTAAAGAAATCTCAACTATTCATTACATTACCACGATCTCCTAAGATTGATCTAAACAATATACTCGTCTTACATTCCAACTCATTATGGCTACAAGGACAATTACTATATGTTATGGCCTTAAGCACAAGTGTAAAATGAACGTTCACAAACACATGTATATGTAAGCAACAATAGACGTGTCAACACACATTAACATATTTTACCGATCACAAGCATGGAAAACCAATAACGCATCCCTTCTCATCATGACATAAGTATGAAGATACACTATGCGTAATTAACACATAATGGATCCCGACTTCATGCAGCCATAACCACCACAACCCACTTCATCAGGATCGAATTAGAGGGGGGGGGGGAACTCATTTCAAAGCGCCAAACTTTACTGATCCTCAAGCCAAAAGGGAGATGAACCCGTTTACACTTTTGGTTGATAGCTGGCCAAATTATGAGAAGGAGAAGTGGCTGGCCAATAGAAAAGTTGGCTTGCCAGCAGAAAAAGTTTGTCGGCCATCTGGATAGGTAGTGTCATATAGCTGGAGACAGCTATCTTGCACTTCCAAGCCACCATCTTCTATAAAGAGTGATCCTCACATGTATTGCCATAGAAATGAGAAAATAAATATTTTGCTCTTGAAAATGGAGAATTCCCTTATTATGCTCAATGAGTGGATGGCCAGCCTAGATGGCGTGGATAAAGTGAATATCGCCAGATTTGGCCTAAATGCACTTTTCTCCTTATATAGTGCCCCACCTCAACTTCCATTTCTTCGTGCAGCTGCTCGTTGTTGGAATCTGATCACTCATGTATTCCACTTTGGGACACAAGAGTTATGTCCGACTATTGAAGAATTCTAAGTGCTAATGGAGCTTTCTCGAGCTGAGGAAATTTTATCTTGATTAAATTTTTTCTATGTATAGGCCCTTGCTCAAATGTGTGGTCTGGAATTAAATGAAGCCCAGTCTCTAGCTTATGCCAGCAAAGTGGATGTTTTTGCCTTGATTCACCAATTTTTAAAAGTTGCCGATAGAAATGATCCTCTTTGGCATGGGCAGTGGCAACACGCTCTCTGTCTATGTTTTCTAGCACATTTCTTACTTGTTCCTGGTGGCCTTGAAGCTAGTATCAAATTGGTTGACGTAACTCAACGCATTAGAGAAGGTCAGAGTTGTATTGGCTTGGCACTAGCCGAGACTTTGATGGGCATGGACACATTCCATCAACAGGAAACCTTCTGCTTTGCAGGAAGTCCACTGTTTCTGTAGGTACTGTTTCTTACCCTTTTTTCATTTTCTAGTGCTCACATCACTCTGGCACTCAACATTCGTTTTCACATTGTATCACCTTTCTGCTCGCTTTTCTCTTCATATACTCCTACCCTTTCTTTAATATCCCAGTCTTTTAATCCCTCCCTAGATATGGTTGATGTACAAGTTGGAAGTAGTGGCACCTTGTACCCAGTATTCAGCCAGAGGCTACTCTTCATGCTCCTAGCTAGTGAGTTTTCCCTCAGAGGAAGTGTGGTACGACTGAATGCGTCACAGGTCTGCAACTGACATTGCTTGGCGATGCCCCTGGCTTAACTTGCCCCAGATGTCTTATAGTATGTTTCTTCAGCCAGGTGTGTAGCTAATCGGCTTGACCTGCTGAGTCTTTTATTTCCTATTTAGGTTCAGACGGCAGTTCGAACATAATCAAACTTGTCATGTTAGTGAAGGTAAGTACCCTACCTTATTTCCATTCTGGGCCGCACATCTCTCTCGATATACACCCGCTTAGAGGATGAGAGAACTTTTGGTTTCTGCTGACACCTTCACTCATGCCCTATCCGATGAATACCTGCTCTGGGTAGAGAAAGAGTCACAAGCTGGCATTATCCCAATGGTGAAGACCTTCAACAATATAAGGAAGAGATAGGAGGCCTCTAGGAGTGCAAATAAGAGATAGAAGACCTGACTCGACTATGCTCCGAGTTCATTGCTTTGACGTTTTTCGGTTGTCTAAAACAAGGTTGTAATCAAAATGGGAGATAGATTAGTGTACTTATTCCACCTTCTGTTTTGAAATCATGTAATAAAAGTTGTGAATACTGAAAATTTTCCTTTTATGGTCCAAAGAATGGTATGAGTTTTGCAAAAATAGGGTAATTTTGCAAGAAATTAGTTAATTCCATTAAAATTCAACAAACATTATTTTCGTGAATTACCTGACAAATATGAAATCAGTCCTCAAGATGTATAATTTCGAATCAAATGATCCCATGAAGAAGGAACAAGATAATTGGAATGGATGGAGATAAACCGATCAAACATGAACAAGATCAATCAGACGATTCAAGGCTACGACTGAACTTCATAATGAAGTTGCCTACAGATCCAAAAGATGAGAATTAGGCCTTACGTAGTTTATGGTTAAGGTTCACTCAAGTATTGACGCTCTCCTTTTGTGTTCTAATTTTTGCCAAAGTCGCCCTTACGGGTTTTCAGCCTTGCCAACTTTTTTTCATTTTTTTTCCTATTTTTTCAAGGGTAGTACTTCTTCAATTTGTCCATGCTAATTGGTTGAGAAAACTCTAATACAATCAAATCCATCAGAACAACCGTTTCTCTTGACCAGATTGACGTAATGATGTTAGGACCTATCCAATTGGGTCTAAACTTGCCCCTAGGATCATGGATAAGGGCTCAATTGTCCTTCAATGCTAAGTCTCCTTCTCTCAAATTCCTGGATTTGACTATCTTGTTGAATGCTTTCTCAATCCTACGTTGATATCCCTAGATGTGGTATAACGCCTTCAATCTCTACGCATCAAACACATCAACCCCTCAAATTGGTTCTATTGCCAGTCAGCTTTGGCTATCTGACATTCTGCCATAATCCTTAACAAGGGCACTTCGCTCTCAATTGGCAAAACAACCTCTATTCCATATACCAAAGAGTAGGGGGTTGCCCCTGTAGACATTCAGATGGATATCCTGTATCCCCAAAGTACATAAGGCAGTTTATCTGGTCAATCTCTGTAGGTCTTTATCATCATACACAGACTGGTTTTGATGTTCTTATTTGTAGCTTCAATGACTCCATTGGTTTATGGCTTGTATGTTGATGATTTGTGACGAGCCACAATATATTTCTCAAGTAAATCTGCTACTTCTCCTTTGAAGTGAGAACCATTGTTTGAAACTATTTTGTTTGGCACCCCATATCTGTAGATGATATTGGTTCGGATGAATTTGGCTACATGTGATGCTTCTAATACTGAATACGACTACACTTCAATCTACTTGGTAAAATAGTCAATGGCAACTAGGATAAATTCATGCCCATTTGAACCCTTCGATGTGATCACTTTAATGACATCTATGCCCCACACTGAGAAAGGCCATGGTGAAGTCATATTCTAGAGTTTTGATGGCGGGATATTCATACGGTTAGCATGAATTTGACGCTTGTGGCATTACTGAACAAAACTAATACAATCACTTTCCATAGTTAGCCAATAGTATCCTTACCTAAGGATCCTTCTGGCCAGCATTATACCATTCATGCATACCCCACATTCTCCCCCATGGGCAGTTTTCATAATGCATCTTCTCTCTTCCTCTTCTACATACAACTTGTGCATTCCTAGATGCCCTCTCTTGTACAGTTTGTCTCCACAGATAATGAACTGAACGTCCAGATGCTGTATTCCCCTTTTGTCCTTGGTATTTGCCCATTACGGATATGTGTTGCTTTCCTGAAAGTTCCAAATGTCAAAATACTATAGATTTTCATCTTGCACTTCTTCCTCTATCTTGGCTATCCACTTGTATGTTGGTGTATACCTCTCTTCTATAAGGATTGGGCGCATCTTGATCCCAACTGGTATATCTATTATTGAGGCTAGGGTTGCCAATGCATCATCAAATCGATTGTTCTCTCTCACTAGATGTGTAAATGTCAGCCTTTCAAACCTCGGGATCAACATGTCCAAGGTTTGATGATAGACTTTCATTTTCTTCTCTTTAACTTTCCAATCTCTATTAGCATGAGAGACGACCAAGTTCGAATCCCTGATCACATCCAATCTTATTGCCCTTAGTACTAGGGCTGCTTCCAATCCAGTGATACAAGCTTCATACTTGGCTTGATTATTGGACACTTTGAATCGGAGCTTGAAGGCAAAAGGGATATGGGAATCATCTTGCATTATGAGTAACACACCTATCCCATAGCCGACTTGATTGCACGCTCCATCAAAGTACAACTCCTAAGTGTCCTCTTCCAATTGCATGACTTCTTTATCTGGGAACGAGTACTCCACGTCCTCCTCTACTTCAATTGGGTGATCAGCCAAAAATTCTGCTACGGCCTTTCTTTTAATAGATTTGCGAGTGACATACTTGAGGTCAAATTCAGAAAGCAAATGAAACCAATGAGCAAGCTTACCGGTAAGCGCTGGTTTCTCAAATAGATATTTGATGGGGTCTAATCTTGAAACTAGAATTACTAAGTGTGCTAACAGATAATGCCTCAATTTCCTAGTAGCCCAATCCAAGGCTAGACAAGCCTTTTCCAAGGGAGTGTGATGGGTCTCGTATTCCAGCATCTTCTTGCTCAAGTAGTAAATGACATTCTTTGCTTTTTGGTCTGATTCTTGTGCAAGCATACACCCCATAGTTGATTCAGTCATAGATAAGTATAGGATCAATGGTTTTCCCGGCTTAAGTGGCGATAACATATGTGGATTCTGGAGATACTGCTTGACTTGCTCAAACACAAACTAACATTGATCATCCCATCAGAACTTCTTTTCTTTCTTTAGGGGACCAGACAGTGGTTCACAAGTCAAGGTTAGTTTTGAAATAAACCTTCTTATGAATTGCACTTTTCCTAGAAAACCCCACACCTTTTTTTCAGTCATTGGTGGCGGCATTTCTAAGATGACCTTGATTTTTGACGGATCAACTTCAATTCCCCGTTGGGTATTCAGAAACCCCAGTATCTTGTCAGCAGTCACCCTAAATGTATATTTTTGTGGATTCAACCTCAACTTATACTCACTGATCCTTTCGAAGATCCTCTTTAGTGCAACATAGTGGCCTTTTCGGTCTTTGGACTTGATGATCATATCATCCACATAGACCTCGACCTCTTTATGGATCATATCATGCAATATTGTGGTTGCTGCTCTCTAATACATAGCCCCAACATTCTTTAGTCCAAACGGCATAGCCCTATAACAGTATGTCCCCCACGGATTGGTAAACACAGTCTTTTCTTTGTCCTTGGGAGCCATAAAAATCGTATTGTACCCAAAGAAACCATCCATGAATGATAGCAAGGCATGCCCCGTCGTGAAGTCCACCAGTTCGTTAATATGCGGCAATGGAAAATCATCATTTGGACTAGCTTTATTCAAATCCCAAAAGTCAACCCAGACCTTAATTCTGCCATCTTTCTTCGAAACTGGTACAATGTTAGCTAACCAAGTCGGATACTCTAATACCAACAAGAATCCGACATTTATTTGTTTGGTAACCTCCTCTTTGATTTTTAGTGCCCAATCCAAACAAACTCTACTAAGCTTCTGTTTAACTGGTTGGGCCTTTGGATTCAGAGGGATCCTATGCTGCACAATCTTAGGATTGATTCTAGGCATATCTTTGTAGGACCACGCAAAAACATCTTTGAATTCTTTTAATAAAGCAACTAATTGCTCGGGCTCCTACGAAGATAAAGTGGAACCAATCTAGACCAAGCGAGGTTCTTTCTCAGTTCCCACATTTTCTAAAATAATCCCATCTATTACTGACTTAGCACGCCTCTCCTCCTCCTATTCAATTAGATTTTTCAAAGCCAAAGGAATTTCTTCCTCTTCGTTTTCAACAAAATTTTGAAAATTCCAGTCAATGTTATGAACTATAGGCACAAAGAAGTAAGTGGAAATCACATCATCTTCATTCACAGCCTCAGGCTCAATGGTTACAATATACTCGAATGAAAAACAAATAGAAGACCCGGATGTGATAGTGGTGTTCGGGTTATTACCCCTATAATCACCGAAGTTTGGCATTCCAGACAGACCTGATTCTACAGAATTAGACTCAACAACCGACTCAAAACTTAAAAAACTTTTTTCAAAACTCCAGTTTGTATGCAGGCCATCCACTGCATCCATGATATAGCTTAAGCAATCAGGGAGTGATCCCTCATTGATCACATAAATAGTTATATCCCCTCCTCGATCACAGAAACAGTTATATCTCCCAAGTTCGTTGGTTCCCTTTTGGTATTTGACCCTTTCAGTAGTTCAACCAGTGTTAGACCCAAGACATCATCCGCGCTACTTTCGGAACTAACATCACTGTCTTGGCTGTTGTCAATGCTAGGATCTTCTCAATCCTCATCACTATCAGAGAGCTAATGATCAAAGGAGATCTCAAACCCAAGACACCTCTTATTTTCCACTTGGTCAATCCATGGCTTGGGAAACCCACAGAAAAGGAAATCCTCTCCTTTATGGACAAAGTGCTTGTTTAAGGTTCTGCGAATTAGCCTATGGACCAACTCAAACCGTTTCCCGACTTTTTTTGCCTTGATCCTTTCTTTGATCTATTCGCCCTTTCTTTTTCCAGTCTTCTTTTGTAGGTGCATACCCCAATCCAAATCTATGCGGGTTATGGGGCACTTCATTTGCTGTGGTGATGACATTTTTGTTGCTTTTCCTCAATCCCATTCCAAGAATATGCCCAATCCTACTCATGAGGTAGATTGACTGGGCACTGATGTACATCCCTTCGCCCTCTAGCATGATTGTTTGAACCAGCTGGGCTTTCGCTAATGTAAAGCCTGAGAGAAACAAATCCTCCTCTCCATGCTATATTTCTAGTAACGGCGTTATGACTTTTGAAAGAGATTGAATGGATGAATTCGCAAAAACGGTGGCAATTCCCCTATCATATAGGTATTTTACCAGTTCGTGCATCGTGGAGGATACAACTTTCATCTGATGGAGCTAGGGCCTTCCCAATAGCAAGTTAAATGTTGCAGGAACATCCATGACATGAAATTTAGCTTCATGCTCAAATGGACCCACTATTACTTGCACTTTGACTGTCCCCATAACCTCTCAACTAGTATTATCACAAGCCTAGATCAACTGAGTAGTGTGCGTGAAATCTACCGAATTTAGCCCTATCGCATAAGCAGTGCGCAAAGGGCAGACCTTGATGGCTGATCTAGTGTCAATCAGAATGAGCAGGATCTATTTCTTTCCGCACTCCAGCGACACATATAAAGGCTTATTGTGTCCTGATCCTTTCGATGGTAGCTCTCTGTTAGAGAAAGCCATTACGAGAACTGTTTCTCTCGGGGTGATTAAGGACACCAGTTGTTCTCAGAGAAGCCATGAGAAGCCCTCAAATGGAGATATTCGCCTGGAACTTTTTCAGCTACTTTAGAACCATGCCTTCTTCTGCCTCTTTCTTTTTTCTTTCGCATTTTCTTTGTCTTTGCCCGATGACTCTCCTTGGTCCAGATATGGAGGCTTGAAGTAGCGCCACTCCTAGTAAGATGATTAATTTCTTTCAAGTACCAAGTCTCATCAAGCACATTGTTTCCCCATTTATCGTTAGTGTGGGCAAGCTGCAGGTCGTTATCATTCCACCATTCGCCTTCGTTGACCAAAAGGCAATTGTCAGGCTCTTCTCGAATCATCCCTATATTATACTTTGGTCGGCTCTCTGATTCCTTCGTTTCCTTTCCGAAACCCTTTCCTTCACTAATATTTTCAACTTTTTCAATGTCAATTTTTGGTTCACTGTTTTTTCTTTCAGTTTTCCAATTAGACACTTCTCCACTATTTGACTAACCATGACCAGCATTAGAATTTCTCAGATCCAAGCATCCTATCTACACATTTCCAAGGTTTAATTCTTCAAAGAACTAGAAATTGGCCAAGTCCTCCTCTGGGTCGCTCAAGTCATCTAACCCCTATTTAGGTTTATCTTCTCTGACAACATTGATAGAGAATGAGTTAAGTAGAACAACCTCATGCTTTGGCTGACCAATGGGTGTGATATACTTGCTAGGATCATATCCTTCATCTGGTAACTTTCCAGTCTTAATCACAGGCGCTTCGGTTATTTCCTTTTTAATTTTTACCACGACCACCATAGGCTTTCAGGTTTTGGCTAGTTTGGAGGTGCATCCATCATGCACAAATTAGTGCTCTCAGGAATGTATACCTCAGGTTTGGGTAGATGGGAAGGCGTGATGTATTTGTTGGTGTTAATGGCAGGCGGTAGTGTATGTATGAGGTTAAGGTGAGGGAGTGGCTGGATTTTTTCGTAGGATGGTAATAGGTTAATGGTGACATTGGGTTTTGGTAGTTGTGGGGGAGTTATGACTTTACTATCCATGAGATCTTAAATCTTATGACGAAGACGATAACAATGACTGGTGTCATGTCTGGGTTGTTGGTGGAAGGCACAGTATTTGGCAAGGTGTGTTTGGCTATGAGAGGATCGGAAATAGGCCGAAGGTCAAGAAGCTTGAGATGCCCCTTTTCTATCAAGACCTTCATAACTCTAGAGAAGAACAAATAGAGAGAGGTGAATGTTCTGCTTGGGTTCGGGCTGGGTTTGCTATCTGTGGACCGGTATAAGTAGATCAGCTATTTTGGGGGTAGCAGTGACCGAGTTGACTTTAGAGAGCTTTACAGCGATGCTACTACTAGTGGTAGCATTGAAACTGCTCTCAAAAGTTTTTCGTACTTGTTCTTTGACAATGATTCCTTGCTTGATGACATCTTCTATCTAGATCCCCAATTTATGTAGTTCTTTAAAAGTGAATAGTGGAAGGACTATCATCTATTGCAGTATCTTGCTATGCAAATTCCTTACCACCATGTGAATTTGATCTTTCTTAAGTGGCCTATTGGTTATCATTGCCACATTTGCTCTGCACCTGGTGATGAAGGCTACAAAACTTTCATTTGACTCTTGGCGGGCTGCTTCTAAATCTAGGGTGGTCACTTTAATCTGAGCGTTATAGGCATACTGGGTGATAAAGGCCTCGACTAATTCTTCCCAACTTTGTTTCACTGAGTCCTCTAACTTGGCATACCAGATGATAGCTACACCTGAAAAAGTCCGTCCGAATAGGGAGATTTTTTGCAAACGAGTCAAACCCATAGGGTTCAAAACATTAGAGAATAGGTTGATGTGCACCATTGGGTCACTAGATCCATCGAATCTATCAATATGTGGCATCTTGAATCGTTCGGGCAACTTCACAACTGTTTCAATATATCCGTCTTCAATGTCTTGGATTGAGTTGATTCCTTGTGACCTTTTGAACAATTTTTCCAACTTGGTTAGTTTCAACATAGTCGGATCGAACTCAGTTGTTTCTAGGGGGAAAAAGCCCTTCTGTTGGTTGTGAAGGGGAAATGGCCTTCCGGACGATTGCACAAGAACCCTTAGGTCTTTTGGTAAGATGGGCTTAGGAAACTCCTCAGCTGGTGGAGGTGAAGTTGGGATTGCATGAGTCACCGGAGGTAGCTGGGTACTGGCCGCCCCAGATGGGTGTCGCAGTTTAGAGAGAACATCACCGTGGATGGCAACTGTAGTGGTAATAGTATCCATGCCTCGTTGAAGAGCCAAGAACATGTCTACTGTATTTTTAAGGATATGAGCCATTGTTGATTCTGGTGAAGAAGGGGTGCTTTGGACAGTTGATGAAGCTTTCGCTCTTTTTATGTGTATAATCGGTGACAAAGAAACTAACACTGGTTGACTCGCAACCAAATTTGTGATTTTGCAGAGTCTACCAACACGAGTCCAAAGAACTTGTGGGATATCAGGCCGTTCTGAATCTATAGTGCACGACTACTTAGCAAAAACAACGAAACCCTCAATCAGAATTTCAGCAGCATTCTGGCTCAATTGATCATTATACAACATGTTGAAACAATGAATTCAATCCCTCAAAATGAAATGCTTGAATCACTTATCAGAATTTAAGAACCTCAAATCCCATACATCGCACATAGCAGGAAAGACAACAAACACCCCTACGAAGTGTAGGGTGGTCTTGTCCTATCTTTGACATGATTTATGGTTTCATTATTCAAATAAGTGGCATCATATATCTTAGCATGGGGTAGCATCTTGTCCTAATTTGGAAGTTGCTAAAGCTTACTATATGTACTAAGTCAGTCTTGGTCAAAAAGGGTATCTTAGCGAGACACCGATATACCTACCCAATTCGAAGGATCAAGTGGTACGTGGTGATCCTGATTCCAAGGTTTGTGCTCCCACCATATTAGAGCCCATGTCAGTTTATCTGCCCGAAGCCGAATAGCCATCCTGAATAACAGGTGACGAGCACAGGACTTAGGCGCACCAATGCATGCAATGCAATGAACTTATAATTGAAAATAAAAAAAGCATATCATGGAGTTCGAGTCAAGATTTCTTAATATCACCAGTGGAGTCGCCAGAAACTAAAACATGTCCGGGAGGTACCCGTGCACGTTAACAGTTTGGACATGAGTGTAATGTGAAACGTAAATGAGAGTCCAGATTTGACAACTTTTATAGAAATTTATTTAATTGCAAAAATTTTTGCCAAAAACATACTACATCACTAGATCTTAGAATTGCCACCTAATATTTTTGAGAAATTAGGAAACCTGTGACTTGTGTTAAGGCCACTATTCGTCATAACTGAAGTTGCTTGGAATAATTCGATTTCATGTATTTTTGAAAGCATTTTAAACAACTTGACGGAAACTTGAGTTTGCGACACGAAAATCAATTTTGTTCCAAATTAAACAACACAACCTCCATCCATAGGCAGTCATAGAGATATATCAAATAAGCACATAGCTGCACGGTAGGATGCTAAACATAGTAAGAAAAACGCACACAAATGAGATACTGAAGCATAAAAGCTTACATATTTACTAGCGTCCCGCAAGCAATTACAAATTAAAGTTAGTAAAACATATATGATCCTATATACAAAATTCTAATGCAATTCATTCACTATATGCAACTAGTGATTCGGCTTCTAAAACCTGACATATGATATCATGAACATGAAGTTGCGCACAAAATCATGTAATGATCGATTAAACTCACAAATGCAAATTTAGTCGAATCACAATGCATCAAACATGGATGTAAACCAAGGATATGATGATAAACAAAATATACAACAAATGTATAGACAAAGAAAGCAAGTAAAGAATGGGGTAAAAAGAAACGGGGTGGGGAAGTATTATAACATTTGAATATTACAAATCCGAATAGGGGGAAAGAAAGAAAATATTACAACAAAATATCCTTACAAATATCTCTGAAATTAAAAGAAAAGCAAAAAAAAAAAAAACAAAACAAAAACAAAAACAAAAACAAACGAACAAACAAACAAACAAAACAAAAGCTTCAGGGTGGCCTCAGAGACCATCAAAGGCTATTTTTCTCAACGCGGGGAGGTTGTTGGATTATGTCCAGAAGAGGTTGGCTGGCCAGCCAGCCAAAAGAAGAGCTGTTGGCCGGCGGACCAATCAGACCAGGCCAAAACTCTGTTTTCTACTTTTCAAGCACCAAAGACAGAAACAAGCAGGGAATATGTGGGTGCTTAGCTAACCACTTTCAGTTAGAGTATAGCAAGCTTACAATATGAAATGAAATGAAATGAAATCAAAAAGCTCAAAATAAGAAAGATAGTAAAAGAGAAGAAAGTGTGCATGTTCACCTTCCAAGGAAAGGATTTGATTTTCAAACTTTCTTTTGATCACCCTCAAGTTTTAGAAGTATATTTCTTAGTTCTCAGTTTGAAAATTTAAAATTCTTATGTGAACGGTATTTTTGGGTGTTTAACAGAATGTGTGGGGAAACTCCCTGTTTTCCTCTATTTTCCTCTCTTTTTAAAATGCTCACTCTTTTTTGATTAAGACTACTGGCTATATCAGAGTTTTTGGGATGGTTTTGGTGTCTCAAGGATGGTATATCAATGTGTGGTAATGTATATTTGAAAATGAAAGTTTTTGGTTCAAAGCTTAAACTTCTCTTTTTCTCTCTAACTTTCGTTTTTTGAAATCAATCCTTCTCTCCTAATAATCTGATTACCTTCATATAGGCAATACAAGAATGCATAGTGGAAAAGGTGGTGGGAGACAAGGTTGAAAACAAAGGCCATAAAATGACAAAGGCCAAGGACTTTGTTGAAGAGGCCAACTCTCTTGACAATGAGAGATGGGTAGATATACATACGCAAGGCTCAATCAAGCAGGTAGGAGGGCACAAGGTAGAAGGCAAGGATGATGGAGTGACAAGGATGGTTGCATTGGATACTCCTTTTGGGGTAAGAGACAAATCCTCTTTTGACAATGGAGGCTAAAGGAAGATAGTGTAAGGTCAAGAGATGTGCATCTCGTGTATGCATGTATCAAGAAATATCTGAAATAGCATGTTCCACACACTTCTAGCAAGAATTTTGTTAAAACTACTCTGTTTTTCTTGGCTGGCTGACCAATTACTTGGCTGGCCGGCCATTTAATTTAGTCGACCTGCCAATTACTTTGCTGGCCGGCCGACCAAAACGTTGGTTGTGGCTGACTGTTTTGCATGAAACTGGTTTTTTTCGACATAATTCTCATCCTTTCCTCTTATTTCCACATTGTTCTTTGCTCAATTTCCTGAGAAAATGTTTCATTTTGAAGTTTAAAAATGAGTCTCGGAACACTACGAAAATATTCGAAACAAAGCGCGGAACGAAAGTTTCGAAAGAGAGTTTTGAATGGGACATAATCATTTGGCCAAAATAGGCTTAGGCTTAGAAATGAAGCAAAAATTTTGTCTATCTTACTAAGGATGTTGTGAGAAATGCCTTCATATTTTCATTAGCGAGTAATCAAAAGAAAACGTCTAAATCTTAGGGCTGATCAAAATGGGATCTACAATCACAACTCTCATAAATGAGATTAACCAATCCACAAATCTTTCAATACACATAACATTAACCAATACCCTTTTTATTTCTCTGAAGTTTTGATTTTTTGAGAATTATTATTACTTAACAATTATAAAACCATAAATAACAATGAACACAAATTGAACTCTGAGTTTCTTTATTGTCTTATATACCAATTTTCACATTTTTAATATACAACACCCCATATGGGTCAAATAAAATAAAATCATCAATTTTCTCCACTTTCTCATAACCTATAAACAATTAATTAGGGCTTTTTACTCTAATCCGTTTAAACATCAAACATTACAATCTCATATATTCATAACAAAACACAAGATTTAACTCTTGATCATAAAATCCTAACCCTCATCACATGGTTTTCGAAAATACCCAACAAATCAAGTTTTTAATGCAATAAAAACTACCACAGTTATCTATAATGAGGTATTGAAAAGGAGTAAAGCAATCCCTATCTCAAAGAGAGAAGAGGAGAAAACTCTAAAAATCAACTTCACCAGAAGTTGATCTCCACCGGTTAAAACGTAGCCCTCGAGACGCTTGTCATTTTTGTATAAGGAATTAGTATCAAAATCTCGCTTGATCTTTGTAGATTGAAGAAAATGTGAAAATTTAGTGAGAGTTTAGAGAGAAGGGAGAGAAAAGAGATGTTAGCGAGAGAGAGAGAGAGAGAGAGAGAGAGAGTGTGTGTGTGTGTGATGAGAAATGGTCAAAAAGAGAGAAAAGGATCTAATTTCAGTGAAAAGAGCACAGAAATCGACATTTGGACTTGCAAAATCCGCTTATGTAGATTTTAAAATCGTTCGTGCGGATCAACTCAGGGAAAAAATGGTTTTCTTGCCAAATCTGCTTCTGTGGAATTTAAATTTCCACTCACGTGGATTTGACCAGACAATTTTTGTTGGGTGACTTCAAACAAGCGTTGTTTGGAAACGGAATATGGTCAATTTTGTGTCTAAATTGAAGCTCTAGAAATAAACTTTTCAATGGCTCTAGCCTCACATCAAGATTCAAAATGTGGAGGAAGAAAAGGCAAAGAGTGAATACTATTCAAAACAAATATTTGATTCTAGAAATTTTGGTCTAATCTTGCCCAACCAACAAGTTAACTCATCAATCAAAGGCTCCAAACAATGATGAGGATGTTTCAATTATAATAACTAACAAGTCCAACTACAACCTGTAACTTTTCAAAAGTAAAAAAAAAAGAAAAAGAAAACGTAAATATAAAATAACGATTACCACTTAACATAAACAACTCAGAATTAAAATCCGGGACACTGCAATATCTTTACTAAAATCCCTTCCCATTACACATTTTATTATTTGAAAGCCAAACTAATGGTTTCTGACGTACCCATTAGTTTGAGGGGAAGTAAAGCAAAATAATGTGTTGGATTTGCTTTAGAGTGAGTATAGTTAATGATAGTTAGTTTGATGAGAGTTAGGTCTCGTTTGGGAACATGTTAATTTAGTAATTTTTTGGTTATTTGGTTAAAATATGAGCTAAAAAAAACTAGTATGTTTGGGATGACTTTTTGACTTTTTACGAAAAGATGTATAAAAAATAGAGAGAAAAAAGAATCTTTAACTTTTTGGTATGGGTTGTTGCCTTTTTAGCTTTTTTTAGTAACTTTTTTTACTTTTTAGCTAAATCAGTCGCTTCTCAAACGAGGCCTTAGTTATGGTATGGTTAAGAGTTGGCTTGACTGTTGATATATAAAAATGCTTGGAAATAATTTTACTTTGTAGGAGTTTTTCCATTCATTTACTAAATTTTTCATTTAATTTGATTCAAAATTTAAGTTAAAAGTTTGATTTGATATGTATTATTTCAATCATCTCATCAAATTTTTATCAACTTTTTAAAAAATTTTCTCTCTTAATCCAAATTTCACTTTTTATCAAATTTGATGAAAAAAAAAAAAAAATTATTTCAAGCATTTCATCTTTTTCAATTTTCATAAAATTCAAATTTGATAAGAAATTTAATAAGTTCTTAATTTGATTTAAGAAATACAACCCAAGTATCACCATTATCAACTATAAAAAAATACAATCCAAGTATCACCATTATCAACTGTAAAAAATAGGAAAAACCTCAATCTTTAATTTATATCCACTAAGAACTTGTGAAAGTATGACATGGATTGCAAATATTTGTTTTAACAAATACAATCCAAGTATCACCATTATCAACTATAAAAAATAGAAAAAACCTCAATCTTTAATTTATATTCACTAAGAACTTGTGAAAGTATGACATAGATTGCAAATATTTGTTTTAACAAATACAATCCAAGTATCACCATTATCAACTATAAAAAATAGGGAAAACCTCAATCTTTAATTTATATCCATCCACTAATTCACTAACCTTATACCCAATTTTTGGCCATAATTGAAACTTCTTTTTAACATACCTTGTGTCCCGTAGTCATTTATGACTTTTGAGATGTTAAACTAAATATTAAAATTATGTTTGAATTATGAATTTAAATAAGAATTTGGAAAAAAAGAAAAGAAAACGTAATATGAAATATAAGTTAAATATGACCTTAATTTCTTTAATTAACATTAAAAAGTCAATTTAATTTTTTCAATTTTTTTAAAAATCGTCTGAGTCAAAATTTGAGTCAATATTTTTATTTTTTTAAGTCGGTATCTACTGGACAATTTAATATATATATATATATATAGGGATGATTTTTTATTAGTGAAATAGAGCAAAAAAGTTACACTACACATGAGAATTTTTTAGGTGAAAATCTGACACATGAAAAACTTGCACATCATAGGGGAAAAGATTTGCACTAAACACAAGATAGGCTTGCACCCAATGAAAATAAGATTTTTTTTCACTGTCCAAAATCTAAGTCAATTTTTAAATAAGTTTACTAAAGTTGAAAATAATATGACAAATTTAATCAAAAGAGCTTACAAAAATTGGCTTATGTTTTCTTTCTCGTTAAAAAATAAATAAATAAAATAAAAAAATAAATTAAATGTTTTTAATTTTTAAAAACATCTAATTGAAACGAACTTAAAAATAAAAATATTTGACATAATTTTCAAATTTTTTATTAAAGATAAAAAAAAAAAACCGATTTTATTTTTTATTTTTTTAGTGCTTAAAAGGATGCCTCTGCCTTATTATTTGGAGTCTTCAACAATATGAATTTTTTTTAGATTTTTTGGATGTGTGGTGTTACATGCACCAATTAGTATATTAACTAGTGTACTAACACTAGTTATGACATTATTATTGACCCCATTCATTATACAAATTACATATATCAAAAACATCTTAAGTTATGTCACATCATCAATTGATACACTAATTAGTGCACTAATTAGTACATATAACATTAATTTTTTTTTGGATAGCCCTTAGGTGAATAAGCGATTTAATTGTTGAATCACCTCTATCTACATGAAATAATTTATCCCAAATGTGTCTATTCTTTGACTCAAAATACTTATAATTTTATTTTTTATTTTAAAACACTCATAACCATTAAATTATATTTCAAGATTTTATATTTTGATATTTTCACATAATTTAATAATTATAATTGATTTAAATAAAATAAAATAAATTAAAAAAATTTAAAAAAACAGATTTAGGGGAAAGATATCTAGTCTATTGACTCGACTCCCAACTAGAAAAATCTAATCATGAGAGGCATTCATCAAGTCTCTAGAAACAATAATTCCTTAAAGAGAAAATTATTAATAAACTCTATAGTTGTTGCAATCCAATTATTAATCGAATCAAGTTTTAATATGAATAATTAAATTATATTTGTCATAAAATGTACCTAAAAAGTTTATTGTTCCACAATGATGTATTTCATCTCAATTTTATCCTTTTGATTTAATATAAACAATAATTTTATAAACAATTTGAACTTAATTAAAATTAAAATTCCTATTCTTATTCGGAAACTCTGAGGGAAACACTGGGAAGTTATCTGTTCAAATTCTGAAACCTTACGATCCCAGAAACACTGAGGGATGTATTTTTCATAAAAAATCTCTTTGAACTGGTTCCAGGTCATAGCCCTATTACTGTCTCATATCAACATCCCCCAACGCCGGGTTTCATCTTTTAGACTGTAAGTGGCCAACAAGAGAATAGGGACTTTGGAACATTGAAAGACTTTAAACAATTTTTCGGTTTCTAGCATCCATGTCTCGGCTTTCAATGGCTCAATTCCACCCAGAAAAGTTGGTAACTTCATCTTGTTAAATTTCTGAGTCAACCCAATAATGTCATTATTCATCAGTTCAAATTGTACTGGAAGGGGGGGGGAGGAGGCAATGGTTGTTGTCTTTGTAACGCCCTAAATTTCTAGCTGAAATGATAATACAACAATCAAGATTCAATCAAAACTATTTATAGTGATTTGATCCATGGTGGACAATTGTAAATATTATATATATTAGTATAAAAGCAGATACATAAAATAATAAAGAGTAGCTGTTTTTTGTTCTTCAAGCGTCATCAATATACAAAATAGGGCGACAGGTTTATTTTATTTTATTTTATAAGAAGAAAAACGATTTATTTATATTTATATATGACTCTTGGAAACAATATATCGTTCTTAAATGCTTAACTCAAAAAATAAAGGAATAGTTAATTAATTAGGGCTCTTCATGACTTTTAAAAAACTATAATAAATTTAAGAAAATAAAATTAAAAATTTTAAAAAAATAAAATATCATGACTGACTCTTCACACTCTTATAATAATAATAGATATATTAAGGCCTCGTTGGACAAGTAACTTTTTTAGCCAAAAAGTTAAAAAGTTACTAAAAAAGTAAAAAAGTCAACAACTTATGCCAAAAAGTCAAAGTTTACTTATTGCACATTTTTTTGTACAAAATCAAAAAATCTTTCCAAACATATTAATTTTTTTTATATTATATTTTAATTAAAAAATAAAAAATTACTAAAAAAAAGCCTGTTCCAACCGAGCTAACACTACATAGATTTGTGTTAGCACCACCGCCCCATAATTTTTCGCTGCATCCAAAAGCTAAAAGCCAAGCAACTCTACATGGGACTTCCAAACCAAATGATCCTCTACTCATCCGTCCTCCTTAGTCAGCAACAATGGTGTATGATACTTCAAATTCGGTCGAAATTGCCACTAGTTTTGATTTTTGATGAAACTGGTTTTCACTGGACAAGTCCAATCAGTACACACACACACACATATAGAGTGGAGACGTGTGAAATTGAGATAATTTCTATTCATTAAGCCAACCCTTAAATATAACCTTAGGTATGTCGCTGTTATTGCCCATAAGCACTTCACATTTCACAAAAGAGAGCAAGAGAGAGAGAGAGAGAGAGAGAGAGCAATATGTCAATGGAGGTGTATAAGAGAGCAAAGCCATACTTGGCAATGATTTTGTTGCAGTTTGGGTATGCGGGTTTGGGTATTATATCCAAGTTTGGTCTAAACAAAGGGATGAGCCTTTACACCTTCTCTGTCTACCGGAATGCTGTCGCCGCTCTTGTCTTTGCTCCCTTTGCTCTCCTCTTTGAAAGGTATTTCTCTCTCCCCCTCTCTCTCTCTCTCTCTCTCTGTTCTTTGCTCCATGAGAGAAGATTTTAAACTAATCATACTATGTTATTGACTATAACAAATGTACAGGAAAGTAAGGCCAAGGATGACCACTTCTATCTTCTTGAAGATAATGTTACTGGGCTTGTTGGAGTAATTAATTTATCTTTCCACCTCAAAAAGCAAATACTTATAAATTAATTTAATTATGCTTTTAACGTGAATCTAATGCATGTGTCTAATGTTTTTACTCTTATTGTTATGTAATTGTAATCAGGCCTGTGATAGACCAGAACTTGTTCTATACTGGGATGAAGTACACAACAGCTACTTTTGCCACTGCCATGTGTAACATTGTTCCTGCCATAACTTTTCTAATGGCTTGGATACTCAGGTAAATTACCTATGGATTTTGTTATCATCTGGAATTTTGTTATGCATTAAATAAGGTAAAATAACAATAATAATATTCATCTGAAATCTGTTATGCATTAAATAAGGTAAACTAATAATAATAATAATAATAATAATAGTTCACTATATATTTCACATATTTTTTATATATGTTAATATAATTTTTACACATATATATGAACATTAATCACCGTCCAATGGATATGGTTAGTATTTCCTATTAAGTATTCTATTATGACAACCCAAGTTCACACATGTGCATGGAATATATATATATATATATATATTTTATAGAAATATAGGCAAACAAATTCAATATGTGATAGATTCATTAAGGGTGACCTAAATGAATGTCACTTAGAATGAATTTAGATCAAACAATTCTATATATATATTGGAAGTTGGAGGTCATAGTCCAGGAAGGAGAAATCTTCCTTGTGGCGAGATTTGAATCTATGACTCTTAACAAGGCACAAAATTTTGATCAGCCCCAATTAGATCCACTTGGTTCACAAAATTAATTTTTTTATTCTTCTTTTTTTACCTTATATATGCGTAACTTTTTTAAATCACATATAGTAGGTTTGCACATAAAACCATGCATATGTACGTTGTGCACACATATATCCATGTGTTTATTAGTAAGTCTGAGAACTTATAAAATGGGTCTAAATTTTTGCCCAGAATTCAAGTTATTGATTGAATTGGTATATTATAGGGATTTCATATATAGAATTAATTTGAATTACATATTGAAAATTTTGGATAAAATTTTTAGATATATGCTATTACTGTGTATTTATAGGGAAAAGTTAGGCATCATGAAAATTTTTTCATGAAAATGATCATGAAAAATTTATGATCATTAGATTCCCTTGATTAGTGTGTGGTGTTTTATTCTAAGTGTAATCCAAGGATTACAAAACTTTCATGATTATTTTCATGAAATTTTTTTCATGATACCTAACATTGCTGGTATTTATAGGCATGCCGTGTTATTAATGTTGATAGGGGATCAATGTCCAAGTGATACAACTTAATGGTGTGATTTATAGGCTTGAAAAGGTTAATCTGAGGAGCTCACATAGCCAGGCTAAGGTGGTGGGGACATTTGTAACTGTTGGAGGAGCAATGATTATGACATTAATCAAAGGAGCACTAATTGGATTGCCATGGACCAAAATGAAAAGCCATGGTCCAATAACTAATACTTCAACTTCTGCAAACCAACAAGACCTCATCAAGGGTTCTCTCATGATCACTGCAAGTTGTTTCTGCCGGGCTGCTTTCTTCATTCTGCAAGTAAGGGATTTTTCTGCCCTAACCCAAAGAAAAAAGAAAGAAAGAATGTGAATGATTATCCAAAATCAATCCTAACTGCTGGATTTGAATAAAGAAAAAAAATTCAACCTTTGATTGGTAATAATTAAAGCCTAAACAAAATATATTTTGCACTCACAACTCACACAACATATAAATCTTTCTAATGTTAAAATATTAATTTCATCAACAGCCATATACAAAATTAACAAAATCAACAATCAAACCATCAACTGTCATCAACAACCCAGCAGAAAGATCAATTTCAATTTCATTAACAAAAGCCCTTGTTGCTGGATTTTGACCTTCAACTGGCTGGATTTTGTTGCTTTGTTGCTCTGTAGAAGACTTTGTTGTTGATTGGTTAGGGAGATGCTATGTAATAGTTTTAGGTGCTTTGTTGGTCTCTTGCCAACTTTACCCATTCTTTTTTATTCTTTTCTTGTGATTATGTGTTTGCTTAGGATGCATGCCAACTTCTTGGGATGTTCCTTTTTCCATGAAGCTTTCTCCTTCCTCATCATTAACTCGAAATGTGATAATAAAATTTCTCTTTTGTTAATAAAAAATTAATTTAAATTAAAAAATTCAACAAAACATCAATTTCGTTAGCAAAATTAAAAAATAACCTAAAATTACAGAGGGAGAGGGAGATAGATAAGGGGGTTTTGCAAGGAGAGGTGTAGGAAAAATAAGAAATAACACATAGCGGAAATAAACGGATTCAACATACCTTTTATGCTCAAATCAAATCCATGGATAATCCTCGGATTTTCTTTAGGATAAGTAGATCACGTATATTCCTTGATCTTTTGTTGCGGGAGCTTGAAGTACCTTATGTGTTCGTATTTGGCATGATAAGTATTATCTTTTATAAATGGTTAACTTAGTAGTTTGGACATTGACCTTACTCATTAGACAGTGGATATGATGCTCTACTAGTAGTATATAAATTTGCTACATGTAAGATTCAATGCACTAGTTAGGCGCATCTTGAATGAACGCAAATTGGTCATCAAAATATCTTTAGAGAGGTAATTGTGCAAAAGGTAGTGATCTTGAACCATTTCATGTGAGGCGCATATGGTGGATTCCGTTGTATATCCTTATCGCAAGAGATGCTGATAGGGCTTATGCTTGGAATCTAGAATTGCGCAAATTATAGTTGTGATTTTTCAATCGATCACTTATTTTGTGAGATTATGAGAAATTGATGCTATTATGATTTGTTTCATAATGATTAGCAGATGATGATGCCAGCATGCAAGATTGGCTCACTCGCATGAGCAATCTCCATTTTTTGATTGAGAGCGAGCCAATCTTACATGCTGGCATCATTATGAAACAAACCATAATAGCATCAATTTCGCATAATCTCACAAAAACAAGTGATCGATTGAAAAATCACAACTATAATTTGTGCAATTCTAGATTCCAAGCATAAGCCCTATCAGCACCTCTTGCGATAAGGATATACAACAGAATCCACCATGCACGCCTCACATGAAATGGTTCAAGATCACTACCTCTTGTGCAATTACCTCTCTACAGATATTTTGGTGACCAATTTGCGTTCATTCAAGATACGCCTAACTAGTGCATTGAATCTTACATATAGCAAATTTATATACTACTAATAGAGTATCCTATCCACTGTCTAATAAGTCAGGTCAATGTCCAAACTACTAAGTTAACCATTTATAAAAGATAATACTCATCATGCCAAATACGAACGCATAAGGTACTTCAAGCTCCTGCAACAAAAGATCAAGGAATATACGTGATTTGTTTATCCTAAAGGCAATCTGAGGATTTATTCAATAGCTAAGGATCTAGCTTTTACCGATATGTAAGTCAATGGGTTTGTAATTTCGTATTTAGAATCATTTTAGGATATTCCTTGTGAGTCATCAAAGAAAAATCAAGAATTTTCCTAGAAAAATCCCTAAGGATCGTACATCCGAGCATATAAATTACATCACCCGTGTCTATCATGTCTAAAATAGCGGACTACCAACCCTAGGTGGCGATAACCCTATAAATTCCTGGTTTATAATGACTAAGTAAGGAAAAACTTCTTTTGGGACATTGATCATGCCTCAGTGATCTTCATTGATCATCATTGGCACATCATGGCTCGATAAAATCTAAGAACAACTATTTGGATAACAGTTTTAGGCCATAAAAGATTTATTAGAACTAGCAATCTTTTGCACTCCTATCTTTTTGCCATAAAACCAGAAAGTAAATCCTTACGGATCTACTTATCCAATTTTTCAATGAGAAGTTGGGTCACAATGTGTACAAAGTAAAGTTCTGAACTTGTGTCAATCGTAGCCTAAGTCAAAGTAAGCCTCATTCCCGAGGAGGAAGTCTTCTCATGGTATGCACCTTCTTTAATGGTGCGACTTTTTGGTATCTAGCGAGCCATTTGAATTAAAAAATGACTATCCAAAACACGTATAACTTTAGAACAATTTCGCGTTATAGCGGAAAGTCAACCAAATCCTAGAAATGGTTAATCTTCAAAGATTTTGTCTTAAAATGCCCAACATTAATTCACTTTCTAAAAGCAGGGGATTAGAGAGCCTTTGGCATTATGCTAGACTCTTTATCATAGGAAATTTTCACCTAATGATAACGTGAAAAATCTTCATATTCACCACTGAGTAGCTAAGAATGTAGAGTATTCTTCTCTAATGGAGTAATCCACTAGTAGGCACGTTGCTTCCATTGTCCCTAGGATGTTGGAAGTTTTTTTTTTTTTTTTTTCATTTCCAGCTAGGCTATATAAAGTGCTATACTTAGAATTATCTATCTTAAAAAGTTTCAAAACTCTATCCATGTCACATTTACTAAGAAAACTTTATGTAACTTAGTTACACTCTCACAAAACTGCTTACCTATAAGCACGTGACCAGGAGGGTTTACATGTCATCATATAACAATAGGCCACATGACCCTAAGCATTTACAAGACATCATACAATAATACGCCATAGAACTCTAGGTCATGACTTTGCAACCTTATGAGAAGTAAAATAAAGTTATGCTACTTGATGATTACCAATCGCCCAAAAATGGCTCTCTGCTAACCCATTACTCAAATGGAGTGTAAAATTTGATATAAAGGCTACTTAGTTAGGGACATAGGCAACAAACTAAAGTGCAATTCCCAATTGAGAAACATATTTTGCCATCATTCACCTAACATAAACAATACTTAATTCCTTATCTCTACTATACCATTGTGTTGCTAAATATTATGAATAATCAATTTTCTAAGCATCATTTGCTCTTCATAGAGCTTTTTAAAAAACACTCAAATAGATACTCGCCACCTCGGTCAAAACTCAAATAGAGTAAAAATGGATCATAGAAGGGGTGCTAATGAAAAACATGTAATCAAAATCACAATAAAAAAAATTAAATTCATGTTGTTGAAACATATTAAGAGAGAGAGAGAGAGAGAGAGAGAGAGGAGAGGAGAGGAGAGGAGAGGAGAAAGGGAAGACCTAGACATTATCGGGTTGTCTCCCTATTAGTAGCAGTGCTTAAGTGAAGGTGCAAGGCGGAGCTTTTGTAATGGTAGTCGTGCTCTAGTGGTAAAGGTACAAGAAAAGCCAAAACAAATGTGTGATAGAGAGTTGAGAGAGATGGTGGAGAGGAGTAGCAGGATGGTGGAGAGAGATGGTAGAGGGAAGTAGAATGGTGGCAGTGAACACTAATGGTGGCAGGAGAGAGAGAGAGAGAGAGAGAGAGAGAGAGAGAGAGGAATAAGAGGTTAGACTTGGGAACTAAATAGACAAATTACCATTATTTGCGATGGTAGTATTGTTTTTCATTATTTGCGATAAAAATGGTTGTAGACACAAGAAAAATAATGGACTTTTTATGACTAATAATTGCAACGGAGCTGTTGCAGAGCTCTAATTAGAGCTGCTGAAGTACAGCTCTAATGAGCTGTCCGTGAATAAAAAAAAAAAAAAAAAAAACAACAGTGAAGTAAAAGATAAAAAAGGAGGAAAAAGACAAATTAGAGCTCTATTAAAGCTCTTTTTTTAGAGGTCTAAATCATTTTTCTAATTGCAATGGAACAATTGTTATCACAAGCAAATATGTTGTTTTTTGTGATCGTTTTATTTATGATGGTGTTTTCTATTACAAAAAGTGCAATTAACAATGGAAATTTATCTGGTCTCAAAAAAGAAAAAAAAAAAGTTTATTTACAATATTAAATTTGTGGTCACAAATAAAACTGTCTCAAAAAAATCTAATATTTGCTAGTGGCTTGACAGGTTTTACGCATGTACTAACCAATATGGCACCGTCATATGTCACTCGTTTGGTAACTAACGTCATTTTTACATGGTTTACAAAATGGAACAAATGGGACAACATATCTCCAACCTAGTCATTCGATAAGCTCTACCATCTCATGTTTCTAGTTTGAGAGTAGTACTATGTCAATGTGTTGAGTTAATATTTCGAAACAAGTAAATTTTTACATTGGTCAGATCAGATCATAAAGTCATTCATTTGGAGCTAGTGAACAAGAATTTCGTTTCACAAGCGTTGCATCTCTTTACTATTGAAAATGCAACCAATTCAAGAAAAAATATTATAGAAAATAAAGTGTAAAATATTAATTTAAAGGTGGCGAAGGTGGAGCACAACCAAAATAAATCTACTCTACATATTTCATTTTCTGTAGTTTTTTTTTTTATAAAACCATTATTACTTTACTAATGACCAATGATATAATGACAAGTAAGATATAAAGTGGTTTTTTATGTCTGTAAGGCAATCACATTGAAGTCATACCCAGCAGAACTCTCTCTCACCACTCTGATATGTATGTTGGGTTCGTTGCAAGGAACTATATTGACCCTCCTTGTCGAAAGGGGCAACAAGGCCATATGGTCCTTGAGTTGGGATACTAAACTCATATGTGCACTTTATGGTGTAAGCAATTCTTATTCCAAACACAATATAAATAGTACTTGTTTCAGATTTTACAGTTGAACTCATAGATGATGTCTGGATGCAGGGAATAATCTGTTCCGGAGTTGGTTATTGTATTTTTGGAGTAGTAATGAAGGAGAAAGGACCCGTTTTTGTAACTGCATTCAGTCCTCTAAGCATGGTTATTATTGCCATCATTGGCTCTTTTGTTTTAGCTGAGCAAACACATGTGGGAAGGTAAGAATATTGCAATCCTCACGAAGTCATCGTGGGCTCCTTCAAGAGTAAATGAGGCTTTACCAACACAACATTTCTGACACTTTCTAAAAGATTAAAAATAAAAAAAAAAAAAAAATTTAAGTCTATATCATTTTTATTTCATCGATTTATGTATTCCATCCAACCTGTTTAATTTTATTCGTTTATTACAAATATTCAGAATAATACGGGTTAATGAAAGAAAATGGAAGAACTAAAATGGTTAACTAAAGTTATTGACTAATTTTTTTATATTTTTTTTACAGTGTTGTTGGAGCAATTGTCATAGTGATCGGCTTATATCTTGTAATATGGGGAAAAAGCAAAGAAGAACATTCATCTAAATCAGACAATGACCAAAGAGTGTCATTTGATCAACATGATTGCATGAATCATAACACAGAGACTGAGACTTCAGATCCTGAATTTGTTAAGGGTATTACCAGAGTGGTGCCTAAGGATGAAGTTGTTTGAAGAGCCAAACAAAACAAATAAAATGTATGTATGTAATTTGATTTTGTTTTTTTAAACGAGGTACAAGTTCTATATATGCAACCTTAATTTTCATATGGTTTCTTACCTTTTCGTTCCCTTTTTGAGTAACTCCCTCCAAAGTTTGTGTCAATGAACCTTAGCAAGTTGGAGAGTTTTAATTTTTGAGGTAGGATTGTAAATGATTCAATTGAGCCAAATAGCAGGTTGTTTAAGTTTGGCTTCAAAGTTTATTAAGTTTCGAAATATGTGTTCAAGTTTCACTTATTTATCTTTTAAATCGACCTGGAATAATATTCTCTTGTTCTACCCAATGATTTGAGAGGTTGGGTTAGAATTATTAAATTAGTGGGAATCACAGTGGGCAATTCCTGGTTCTATTAAAGGATAGCGTCAGTGGTGGTCAGGAGTCAAATTCAAAAAGCTGGAGATGCAAATTTGGAAATTTGTTCCTTTTCTTTGATGTGGTCTATTTGGAAACTAAGGAATGATTTCTTGTTCAATGAATGTCAGCCAGATTTCACTAAACTTGGTGAGACTGTTAAGTTAGAGTTGCTCTATGTATCAAGTATAACACAAAAGTGTTGCCTTACTCAGTTCATGATCTGGTTTCAAACTTAAAGCATATCAGATTTTGCAAGAGTAATGGCTAGTAGCAAGTCAGGACCTTCTGCAAGGCAGAGATGTATCCCTGCTAATGTTTTGCCAATGGAATGGCCAAATGTAGACCAGGATAGTTTTTCTCATCAGGCGGCTACATTTTGTGGATCTCTATGGCTATTTGGTCTGCGTTCCGGAGATTGATTTATTCTGTTGTGTGTCTCTTGTTTTTTTCTTTGATTTGGGTTTTGTTTTCTTCCTTGGTTGACTCTTCATCAACTCTTGGTATCATGTTTGTCAGAAATTGGGCCGGGTATTGGACCTGGATTTTGGCGTCCATGTGGCATGACCCATGACCCATTCGGGTTACCCATCTTAATTTGAATTTGAATTTGAATTTAATCACTATCCTATTTGAATAGCTCACTATCAATATCTATATCTATCATATCTTATCAAGAGATATGGATAGATGGTTAGATAGTCAGCCTATATATCTGATATGGTATATGGGATGTGAAATGAATCCAATAATGAATGATTTTTCCCATACTCTCTCTCTAACTCTCTCCCATTAGATTAACGATCAAGCTTTTGCACTGTGACTAGAGTGGGTGATACTCGTACAGTGGTATCACTCAATTGCTGAGTGTTCTTAGTTCGTGATTTATGAGGTACGTGATTTACCCACAAGATTTTTCGTTTCAGATTCTATCACCTAAGGTATAGTTTGAATATTTGTACCTGCTGCGTTATCTGTATCTTACATTGGTATCAGAGCCTTAAATGGATATTTTGGTGCATTAAAATATGTATATAATTATATGTATACATGATATATGCATTAAAATTTAACATTTTTCGAACTTTCTCCGATCAACTTGAAATTTACATATGTTGTAGTACATTTCATGTAGAACATATCAGCAAAGTTTCATGAAAATCCAATGGTTAGATTGCACGAAAAATGAAAACCCATTTTACATTCTCGAAACTTTGTTTGCATGATGGTTTTACATGCTTTAATTTCAGTCTACAAATCTTATATATTTAGAATTCTTGTTTCGAGACCTTCAAAACCATATATTATTTGTTAAATTTGGACTTACAGTTGATGAGAAAAGTCAAATCCTAATTTGGGTTCGTTTTGATTTTTTGTTGGCTTAAAGAAGAAGATGAAGTGCAGAGTTTCTGCACTTCCACTCTCATTAGAGAGAGATTGTAATATATCCCATTATTTGTGTTTGTTAAATGTCATTTTTTAGACTACCAATGTTTTTATTTTGGAAAATGGAGCTCGACACTACCAAAATTGGACCAGAAAACACCCCGAAAGGCGGCGCGTGAGCAGCACATGCCAGATAACGCTGTTAGTGCCACCCCACGCGTCACCGCCAGGCCGCACGTGCCAGGCGCACTTCCCACGCTCATGCCTAGTGCCCTGCCCATATGCGCGCCGAGCCATCCCGTGTCGTTTTTCGCACCGGCATGGCTGGCTTGGTTGTTGGATGTAAGGCTTTGTTTGTTTGTTTGTTTTTTTTAAAAAATTCAGAATTACTTTAAATGGTCATAAGTAATTCATTATAGCTTTGTTTTAAGCGTGGTTGGTACTGTTAGACTCAAAATTAAATTTTTTTATTTACTGTAAAATTTTCAAAATTTTATGAAAATAAAAGTTGTTTTTCCTGAAATAATAATTCATTATTTTTGCTTTAAAATGCTTCTGGTGTTGTATGACTAAGTTTCTGAGGCCGAAATTTTTACTGTAGACTACTGTAATCGTTTACTAGTTATTGGTATAATTGTTGGTTTTTCTCAGATTTTGAAATATTTATTTTTGATTTTATGTGTATTTATTAATTATTTAAAATTCTAGAAAATACTAGAAAATTCAAGAAAAATTTCAGAGGTGATGTACTTTCTGTTATGGCATGATCTGAACATTAAACACATCATATTGTTATTTTTTTGCCTAGAGTTTGTAATATGTTGTGATTAGAGAAGCATAATTAGTTTTTTTTTTAATTATTTAATTCCATTATTAAATGAATATAGCATGAGTTAATTGTAAATTTACATTAAGATGCTAATGTATGGAATTAGACTAATTATCATGCTTTTTTTTTCGCGCATGGAATTAAATTAAATTTGGTAATTGTCACTAGAGGCCCAAGAGATGATTATGAGCATAGCAAATTTTCGATCTTGAGACATGTGTAATGTTATCATTATTTAATTTAGATTATTTTGCTACAAAAATAATTTTGTGTCAAAAATAATTTTTTGTTACTGTCATTAATAACCCCACGCACATTTATTCTTTCTTCACTTTGTATGTAGAAATGGCAGCTAAAACAGTGTTGGCAAACTTAACTAAATGAGAGAAATTGAATGGTGATAGCTATAATATATGGCTCCGTAAGATCCAAATACCTCTTCAATGGGCAAGATGTTTTGAACACACTTGAACAATTGATGGTTGAACCTAAATAGGGCAATACAGCTCAACATCATCGCGATCTTGAATTCTATCAGACTTGGAGTAATAAAGATCGGTGTGCGCGCTTTACCATGTTGAGCAGCATGCACAACGGCTTGATTAGTAAGTTTGAGCATTGCCCGACTACATTTCAGAAAAAGGCGCATCACTCGATAAAGCAGCATTTGAGGGTCATGTCAGCCATGATATATGAGCTTGAGGCTACTGGGCACAATTTGACTTAAGAGTAACAAATACAAGCTGTTATTCGCTCTCTGCCAAATTCTGGGAAGCAGATGAAGCAGAACATGATGCATATGAGAGTGTGAAAACATTTGAGGACATATCGCATCTTTTGGAGCTAGAGGTTGAGCGCCTAGATGCGGCTAAGTTTGATGATTCTGCTATGGTGGTTGAGTCAAGCTCACGTAGGACTTTTCAGTTCAAGCGTGGAAAAGCAAAAGGTGCTCCTGAGAAGCAAGCAGCAGCTGAGCTAAAGCCTAACGGCGCTAGAAATTTCAAGCGTAGGGGCAAGAAAGGTGGCAAGAAGGTAAAGGCTAAACT
This sequence comes from Camellia sinensis, assembly GCF_055761805.1. Lineage (NCBI taxonomy): Eukaryota > Viridiplantae > Streptophyta > Magnoliopsida > Ericales > Theaceae > Camellia > Camellia sinensis. Next base: position 64,370,956 of record NC_138968.1, on the reverse strand, counting down.
GACATGCTTTAACAAAGGACACTTCGCTCGAGATTTCCTTGAGCAGGAGAAGGCACTCCCTTACTTAATTTCTTTCACTCAATGCTTTGTTTCTAGTCAAGCATTAATTGCTCATTCTCCTCATTTTTGGGTTGTAGACTCAGGAGCAGCAGACCACATCATAAGGAATAGAGTAGGGTTCGTTGAGTATTGCCGAGTACCTGCTGGGAGCAGAAAAGTTTGCATGGGGAACGAGTCCAGTGTGAAGGTGCTTGGCATTGGCACATACAAGCTGGAAATGCAACAAGGGTGCACCTTGTATCTTCATGACGTTCTTTATGCTCCGGATATTCGGCGAAACATAGTTTTAGTTATTAGCATGATGAGCCTTGGTTTTAGCTTTTGTTTTGGGAATAATGGTGTTAGCATTAATTTGGGAACAATTTTTTATGGTTTTGGTTATCTTTTAGATGGTTTCTTAGTTTTGGATGTGGATGATTCAAGTTTTAATAAAAATGCCAATGGCTATGTTTTTTATATTGCATTTATTTGTAATAACGATTCTGTGAGATGGCATGCTAGATTAGGCCACATAGGGCAAGACAGAATGACTAGATTGGCTAGAGAAGGCCTTTAGGCCTACTTGCTAGAGTCATTTTGCCTACTTGTGAGCACTGTCTTGCTAGAAAGACAACAAGGAAACCATTTGGAAAAGCCAAAAGGGCATCTATCCCATTATAACTTATTCATTCTGATATATATGTGGACCAATGAATGTGAGGGCAAGGCATGGAGCCCTTTATTTTATCATATTTATAGATGACTGCATGCGTTTTGACCATGTCTATATGATTTCTCACAAGTTAGAAGCATTGGATTGCTTTAGATGGTATGTTAATGAGGTTGAGAATCAATTAGACAAGAGCATTGAGGCTCTAAGGACTGACTGGGGACGCGAGTATCTATCTGAGCAATTTAAAGTGCTCTATGAAGAAAAAAGAATTATCAGGCAATTGATAATTCCTGGGACTCCGCAGCAAAATAGTGTAGCGGAGATAAGGAATCGCACATTGCTTGACATGGTTAGATCTATGATGGCACAAGCTAATCTTTCCATTTTGTATTGAAGAGATGTTTTGTTGATTGCTGCCTACATCCTTAACCGTGTGCCCTCAAAATCAATTCCTTCCACCCCATATGAGATGTGGACTGGCGAAAAGCCCAATATGGGCAATTTGTAGCCTCAGGGTTCGGCAGCTTACATACACAACGCTTCTCATAAGTTTGGAAAGTTGGGCCCCAGAGGAAAGAAGTGTATCTTCATTCGCTATAGTGAGCATTCTAAGGGCTATGTGTTTATTGAGAAGCATTCGGATGGAAGTGTGACTGAAATTGAGTCACGTGACGTGGATTTCCTAGAGGAGGATTTCCCTATCAGATGTGAGGTAACTTGAGACGTAGAGCTCTGTGAGATGGAGAGTCTACTTGAAGGCGCACCTAGTAGCCTAGTAGAGAATAAGGAAATAATCCCTCAAGCTCCTAGGGATAATGGGAACGATTTACTTGCCTATGGATTAGATCCAATGGATAAGGATTCTCAACTGCATAGAAGCAATTGTGGAGCTATATCCCGTCATCATTTTGAGATTGAGGGGGAAGCATTTATGATTGCTCCAAGTGATGAGATGGAGGCTAAAAATCTCAAAGAGGCTCTATTATCCCCTGCTAGTAAAGAATGGAGTGCTGCAATGGATGAAGAAATAGAGTCGATGAAGAAAAATCGTATTTGGGACTTGGTTGATTTGTCGCCAGGGCGCATGACTATTGAGAACAAATGGGTTCTCAAAATCAAGCACAAGGCGGATGGTTCCATAGAAAGGCATAAGGCTGGCCTAGTGGGGAAAGGCTACACCCAATTAGAGGGTGTGGATTATGAGGAAACCTTTTCACCAGTTGTGAGGTTTGCCTTTATTTGTCTAATTCTGGCCATAGTAGCTCAGTTGAACTAACAGCTATATCAGATGGACGTTAAGACTGCATTTTGCAATGGAGAATTGGATGAAAAGATCTATATGGATCAACCAGAAGGCATTGTGGCAGTAGGTCAGGAGTGCAAAGTTTGCAAGCTTCAACGATCTATTTATGGCTTAAAGCAATCATCCAGACAGTGGAATCTGAGATTTCATCGAGCCATTGTTTCTAATGGGTTTACGATGATCAATGAAGATCACTGTCCAAGGACATTTTTATGATATTGTCATTATATGTGGATGACATATTATTGGCTGGAAATGACAAGGAGATGATTGTTGCCAATAAAAAGTGGTTGTTCTCTACATTTAAGATGAAAGACATGGGTGAAGTGAGCTATATGCTCAGTGTTAAGATCCTTAGGGATCGCTCTAGGAGACTTCTCGGTTGGTCTCAAGAGACTTACATTAAGACTATCCTAGAGCGATTCCAGATGTAAAGCTGCAAACCCATTGACACTCCTGTTGCGAGAGGCGAGAGCCTAAGCCTTGATATGGGTCCTAAGACTCCAGAAGAGAATGAAAAGATGGCCCATGTACCCTACGTGAATATTGTTGGAAGCTTGATGTATGCTATGATATGTACACGCCCTGACATTTGTTATGTAGTCAGTTTGGTGAGTCGTTTCCAATCCAACCTAGAACCAGCAAATTGGAAAGCAATTAAGAGAATATTACGATATCTTAGAGGGATTGTAGACTACACACTTTGCTACGAAAGTTCAGATCTACGTCTAGTTGGCTATTGTGATCTTGACTGGGGAGGAGACTTAGATGAGTGTAAGTCCACCTCAGGATATGCTTTCATGCTTGGTGATGGTGTTATTTCTTGGAGCAGTAAAAAGCAATCTTGTATCGCCTTATAGACAATGGAGGCTGAGTTTGTGGCTTGTTCATCTGCCATTCAGGAAGCCGTTTGGTTGAGGAGATTTCTTTAGCATTTGGATATTGTCACAGGTACTTCAGACCCTGTGACTATCCATTGTGACAGTATGGCTGCACTCGTTTACGCTAAGGATCCTAAGTACCACGGGAGAACCAAACACATTGATGTGAGCTTCAACTTTATCAGAGACATTAAGGCGCAGAAAGAAGTAATCTTAGAGTACATCCCTACGAGTCGCATGATTGTGTACCCTTTGACTAAGCCCATTGCTAGAGATGTTTATCTTACTCCTGTTAGGGCTTTAGAATTTCGTAGGTGGTGATATATGTGTATTCAGTTGAACTCTCTTTTTTTGGGGGGGATATTTGTTCCATTAGTATTCATATTTGTTTCTATTACACATTTATGTTTACTTCATTTTGCAATGGTTTGTGAATTAGCACACACCGAATAAATAAATTTGATGTTAGCAGGTGTGGGAGCCGAATAAATGGCAGAATCAGAAGCACACTCTGCAAGACAGATACTACTCGGCTTCATCCTACACGATCAAGAGGCCGAATGCATTAGATAGGCCGAGTATTTATTGAACTATGAAGCCAAGTAAATAAGAGAATAATGAGTGAAAAATGGGCCAGGCCCCGAGGCTCAGGAAACGAGTATAAATAAAGGAGCAACAGACGAAGAAAGGTATGTGAGAACTATTACACTTAACTTAAAATACAAGTAATCCAGAGAGTAGAGACTGACTTGCTCGTCGGAGTGCTAATTCCGGCACTCCCAACTGGAGTGTTGATTCCTTTTCAGGTGGCTAGTTGAGGATCACGAGCGTCCCCTAGGACCAGAAGAGTATTTCCAAACCACTTCCCCATAATTGGCGCCGTCTGTGGGAATACTCAAATACATCCATGGTGGGCGTAACAGAAGACCCTCCGATAGTCACTGATGAAACCACGTAGAGAGATGACCTCACTCCAACAACCATGCTTGGACCGAAGACTATCGCCACAATACGTGCCTTAAACTTCGCCTCACCCTCAACTTTGGAGCATGAGACAATGCAGGCGATCATGGAACAAGCAAAGCAAAATGAACAGAGGTTAGAGAACATGATCACTGAGAACGAGCATCTCCGTCAAGATCTGGCCTTGGAGGTGGCGAAGTCCAAACAAGTTGTATGCCTAGATCCTAAATAACCTCCGAGGACAGGTGGTCGATGACCTTGAGCCCGACAAGTCGACACTGATAGTGACTCCGACTCATTATCCCCGGAGTCTAAGAAGAAGGGGCGACTTGAGACTACCAGTTCTTCTGAAGAGAGTCCCTGTATAAGGCATAAGCGAAGAAGAAACAATTCAGATGAAGAAGACCAGCACGATCGCTTTGTACGACGGATTGCAAAGGTAGTGCTACCCAAGAAATTCAAAGCACTGTCATTCACCTTATACGACCGTAAATTAGACCCCACCGATCACATCAGCCACTATAAGCAAGCCATGACGCTACATGCAGACGATGAGGCTCTCATGTGTAGAATATTCCTGAGTAGTTTGGGACCACTAGCTGTTAGATGGTATTATAAATTGGAGTCGGCTTCGATTAAAAGCTTCCACCAACTCCAAAAGTCCTTCAGGGCAAGGTTTATCACTAATGTGGTCCAGCCAAAGCAAGCCGACTCCCTCTGGACAATGTTTTAATTTGGTAGACGATGCTTGCAATGACTCCATGGCCATCACCGCCTTCAAGATGGGGCTGCATCCCGACAGTGCCCTCCGCAGCTCTTTGACCAGACGGCCCCCCAAGACAGTTTGGTCGTTGAGGAAGAAAGTTGAAGAATATTGTAAAGTGGAAGATGATGCCTCGCGGGTTAAAGCCGGAAACATTATCAACAAGACGGCTCCTGCTGAAATTGCTCAGCCGTTAAATTCTGTAGCACCTCAAAGCCCTGAACCATGGCATTGGGCAAAATGAGATAAGAGACGGGATTCTCGCCGATCAAGCGACCAATGCTCCCACTGAGCAAATGAACAGCTGCAAGTCGATAGCAGGCGCACAAGGCGCGCCGACAAGAAATATACTGAGTTGTCAGAGCCGATCAGCATGGTCATGTCCAAAATCTAACATCTTCCGTTCTTCAAATGGCCGAAAAAAATGATGGGACCTGCCGACACGTGAAGACGGGATAGGCGGTGCAAGTACCACAAGGATCATGGCCATGATACTGAGAGTTGTTATTCTTTGAAGGTTCACCTGGAGGAACTCGTACAGGATGGTCGGCTGCAACAGTACGTCCGAAAGGGCAGCTCAACCAAAGCAATAGCCTTAAGACAGGATTCTCCTCCATTCGGTGTGATCCACATGATATACAGCCTGCCAATTTCATCTGCGGTGCATATGATTCAGTCGAATCCTGATCCTCAAAATCAACTCACTCCGGCTAAACGGCCCCATGAAGCTGCAAGCATTACTTTTGATGATTCGGATTTGGCCGGAGTGACACTTCCCCACACTGATTGCTTGGTAATTGGCTTACGCGTAAACCGATTCACAGTTGAGCGCGTACTCATTGATCCGGGGAGCACATCGGAGGTTATGTACTACAAGACATTTACCAAACTCGGCTTCTCCGAATCGGATCTCTCCTCGGCTCCTTATCCACTATTCAGCTTCAACGCCAATCTAGAGTACCCATTGGGGAAAATCACACTACCCGTTCGAGCGGGCTCCAGAACAGTGGATGTGGAGTTCTTGGTCGTGAAGCTGCCATCGCCGTATAATCTCATCATGGGGTGGACTTGGTTGCATACTATGCAGGCAGTACCAAGCACCTATCATCAGTTGTTTTGCTTCCCGACAGCACACGGCATTGAGCAAATCTATGGTTTACAGAAGTTGGCACAAGCATGCTATATCCTTGCTGAAAAAACGCTGAAAGAGTTGCAAGTGAATTCCATTGAGGTACCGGATCGGGAGAGCCTCAATGATGTTGGACGGCTCCCGAGTGAAAAGGCCACAGAAGCCCTAGATCGAGTCGAAATCGACGGAAACCCAGACAGGTTCTTCATGGTCAGCGCCCCCCTGAATCAAGCCGACAGACTGCAGCTAGTTTCCTTTCTACTCAGCAACCTTGACATCTCTGCATGGACTCCTTACGAAATGCTAGGCATAGATCCAACCGTTTCACAACACCGTTTGAATGTTGACCCTAAGTGCAAGCCGATCATTCAGAAAAGCCGACGGTCAGCCGCAGAGCATACTGTCGCCGTTGTTGGGGAGGTTGTCAAGCTGCTTGACGCCGGCGCAATCAGAGAAGTGACCTACCCTACATGGCTCTCTAATACAGTGGTTGTGAAGAAGAAAAATGGGACTTGGCGAGTGTGCGTCGATTTCATGGACCTAAACAAAGCCTGCCCCAAGGAATGTTTTCCCCTATCCAAAATTGACCAACTTGTAGACACGACGACACGCCATCAACGTATGAGCTTTCTCGATGCTTATAGAGGCTACCATCAAATCGCCATGTCTCTAGAGGACGAAGAGAAAACTACATTCCTCACCCCAAGAGGAACCTACTGCTACAAGGTGATGCCTTTTGCGCTGAAGAATGCAGGGGTAACCTACCAAAGATTGGTCACTGCCATGTTCAAAGAGCAACTCGGCCACACTGTGGAAGTGTACATTGACGATATGGTGGTCAAGTCCAAGGAAGAGCAGAATCACATAGCCGATCTGAAAAAGACATTCGGCATTCTACGTAAATATGGAATGAAGCTGAACGCTTCCAAATGTGCGTTTGGGATCGGCTCTGGCAAATTCTTGGGTTACATTGTCAACCACCGAGGAATCGAAGCCAACCCAAGGAAAATCACAGCAATCCTAGAACTCGGCTCCCCTCGATCGGTCAAGGAAGTACAGAAGTTAATGGGGATGACAGCCGCACTCAACAGGTTCATCAGTCGCTCCACGAACCGCTGCCAACAATTCTTCCATACACTTCGGTAGGGCAAGGCTTTCGAATGGTCCGCGGAGTGCGAAGATGCTTTCAACGGTCTGAAAACCTACCTTCGATCAGTTCCTCTCCTGACAACACCTTCGGCAGGCGACCCACTCATCTTGTATCTAGCAGTTTCCGACCAGGCCGTTAGCGCCGTACTGATAAAGGAAGAGCTGGGGGAGCAGCGGCCAGTGTATTATGTAAGCAAGGGAATGGTCGACGCCGAAACACGCTACCTGTCGCTGGAAAAACTCATTCTGGCCCTGGTCATGGCGGCAAGAAAACTGATACATTACTTCCAGGGGCACAACATCGGGGTTCTAACAGATTACCCCCTCCGATCAGTACTGCATAGTACCGAAGCATCCGGACGCGTTTCAAAGTGGGCTCTCGAACTCAGCCTGTACGACATTCAGTTTCTACCTAGAACCTTAATCAAGGGGCAGGTGATTGCCGACTTTGTGGCTGAATTTACCAGGGGTCTTGCCGACTTCAAGTCTGATGAAATTCGACCTAACCCGAACTGGAGAATTTATGTTGAGGACATTTTGCAGCTATACTGTGATGGGTCATCCAATCAACGGGGTAGTGGAGCCGGAGTAGTAACCATGGCTCCTGATGGCGCCGTAATTGAGCAGGCCGTCAAACTCGGCTTTGAAGCATCAAATAATGAAGCCGAATACGAAGCCCTTCTGGCCGGCTTGCGGAATGCACATCTTCTGGGTGCTCGGCGTTTGCTTGTATTTTACGATTCCAAACTGGTGATTAATCAGCTCAAGGGGGAGTACGCGGCAAGAAATGGCCGTATGGCGGCTTACATGAAAACGGCTAACTCTTTGCTGGCAAAATTTGACCATCATGAATTGAATCAGATAACGCGTGATCAAAACACGCATGCAGATGCCCTTGCTTGCCTAGCCTCCGCCATTAACTCAGAGATCAAACGGACCATCGAAGTGGGTTTCATCCCGGAGCTAAGCATTGGTCCTTCAGAAGAAGTCCAGGTCAATGTCATAGAATATGGACCGAGTTGGATGGATCCCATTGCCGCATTCCTATCTTCCGAACAGCTCCCAGAGGACAAGAAAAAAGTGCACAAGCTACGAAACAAAGCCCTACGTTACTACTTGGATCCGCAAGGAAAGCTTTATAAAAAGTCCTTTTCTGGTCCATACCTAGAATGCGTGCATCCAGACAAAGTCGAAGAGCTTCTGACTGAAATACATGAAGGCAGTTGTGGCACACACTCTGGCGGGCGCTCCTTGGCCCATCGAGCTATAACATAGGGGTATTATTGGCTGACAATGAGATCCGACGCCGAATGCTATGTGAAAAAATATAAGCAGTGCTAGAAGTTCTCCCCGTTAACCCATCTGCCTGCTGAAGAGTTAAGCTCTATCACCAGTCCCTGGCCGTTTGCCTAGTGAGGGCTTGATATTGTAGGACCATTGCCGAGGGCCCAGGGAACAAGCGATACTTGATTATCGCCACAGATTACTTCACGAAATGGGTTGAAGCGATGGCATTAACGCACATTCGAGATGCCGATGTCAAGCACTTTGTATGGAGAAATATCATTACACGATTCGGCATTCCAAGAGCTCTCATCTCAGACAACGGCACCCAGTTTGATTATGGCGTCTACTGAGAGCTGTGCAGCAAGTATGGTGTCCGACCCTACTTTTCCACGGCGGCTTACCCCCAAAGCAATGGTTAAGCTAAAGCCTCTAACAAATCCATCTTGGACGGCATCAAGAAGAGGCTGGAGAAAGCTAAAGGCAAATGGGTCGAAAAATTACTGAGTGTGGTGTGGGCTCATCGAACTACGCTGAGGAGATCCACTGGGGAAACGTCGTTTGCTTTATGCTTTGGAACCCAGGCAATCATACCCCTGGAAATCGGCCTCCCAACCTTGAAATTGAAGGTTTTTGATATGGGCTGAAACGACATGATGCTTTCCTTGGATTTAGTTCTGATTGAAGAACTAAGAGACTGTGCCCTTGCATCCGTGGCGTGGTATTAGCAGCAGCTTGCTAAGTCGTATTATCAACGTATTCAACTGCACCGCTACACACTAGGAGAGTTGGTCCTGAAGATGGTACTTCCCGCTGCCAGAAAATCGGCCGATGGAAAGTTGGGTCCTAACTGGGATGGCCCCTATCAGGTTGACTCGATCGCGGGAGTAGGGGCATATCGGTTAAAAGACATGTCTGGACAGAGTCTTCCACGACCTTGGAATTCAATGCACTTATGAAAATTCGATCATTAAACCCGACTGGTGGGGAATGATTCTAGTTCTGAATGGTTTAATGTGTACACGCTCCACTTTTGTAATGCAAAGATCCTTGTTTATTCATTGCGCCATCCAGTTCAAAAGTATTCCGATAAAACACAAGTCTCCAGATTCGGAGCGCCCTTCATGGATGTCACGATTGGCCAAGGCAAGTCTCCAGATTCGGAGCCCCATCGGTGCATGACACCTTTGGGCCGATTAAGACTCTGGATTCGGAGCGCCCTTCGTGGATGTCACGATTGGCCAAGGCAAGTCTGCGGATTCAGAGCCCCATTGGTGCATGACACCTTTGGGCCGACTAAGACTTCGGATTCGGAGCACAAAGTCTCCAGATTCGGATTTCCCTTCGTGGATGTCACGATTGGCCAAGGCAAGTCTCCGGATTCGGAGCCCCATCGGTGCATGACACCTTTGGGCCGATTAAAACTCCGGATTCGGAGCGCCCTTCGTGGATGTCATGATTGGCCAAGGCAAGTCTCCGGATTCGGAGCCCCATCGGTGCATGACACCTTTGGGCCAATTAAGACTCTGGATTCGGAGCGCCCATCATGCATGTCACGATTGGCCAAGGCAAGTCTCCGGATTCAGAGCCCCATTGGTGCATGACACCTTTGGGCCGACTAAGACTTCGGATTCGGAGCACAAAGTCTCCAGATTCGGAGCACCCTTCGTGGATGTCACGATTGGCCAAGGCAAGTGTAGATGTCCCCGAACGCCCCAGGAGGATGAGTCCCGTTCTGTTCATTTGGGGTTACTACAGTTCGGACTCGACTTGTGTCACGGTTCTTAATCTGAACCAAAGAGTCCAAATCTGGCAAATCGTTTTGAGAAACAGATTTTTGAAAAAGTAGTGCCAAACATGGACTGCTTTGCCAGATACAGAGTCGCCACCTAAATATTTTTTAAAATGGGGAAATTTAGGAAACCCTGACTCGGTGCCGAAGGCCACATGTCCGTCATCACCGGAGTTGTCTCGGCTCGGGAGCTTGGGTACGATCGGGGAAGGTCAGCTATGAGCACCCCCTTTCGCCCGGTCCGAAGACCGGCCTCTACTAACCATGATATCCGATTTTGAAAACGCTATGTGTTCTTAAACCATTTATTAGCCTAGAATTACTATGTTATGCGCGCAGCAAACAAGTATAGACTAGATTGCCTAATTTGGAAACAAACATTGCATATCCGTTCGGTTTGAAAATGCTTTGGAATTTGCTACTCGTAAGTAGGCTAAAATACGGATTTCAACGAGTTTTTCCAACTCAAACAATCCAACCTCCACCCACAGGCATTCAAAACAGTTTAACACATAAGCATCTAGCCACATGTTAAGCATACTGTCATGGCAACACTCACACGCATGCGGGATGCTAAAGCATAAACACTTACATAGTACTCCATGCCAAAACAAAGAACTTATTAGCAAACATGCATGATCCAAGTCCATGTTAAGTGCCTAATGTATTGCATACAGAATGTTGCTAGAATAGGCTCGGCTATCCGAAACATGTCATGTGAAAATGCACAATTATCACATACTCAATTTTTTGAATTGAAGTACGAATGCAGTTAGCGTGATGTACCGAGCCTAATGCATGTAATACAAAATGCATGAATGCACGCATGCATAGCATAAGTTATGCTAAATTAAACGTGCCCTAATACTAACCATTAAAGCAGGTAAATAAAAGGGAAGAAAGACGTGAGGTTGGAAGACATACACACACTCACGCACACTTATTACAGATTTGCCCTCGCTCGGAGGGACCGAATAAATATTAAAAATTAATTAACTACGCAAGCTAATTAATATTACAAATTGCCTAATTTAATTAACAAATTAAATAGGCTAAGGAAAACAGTAAAACGCCTCGAGAAGCGCGCCGCCATGCACAAGCTGCCTCTGTTTTCCTTCCTTCACTTCTCTGGAGGCTGCCAAAACCTCAAGGTTACATCCCTGGGCACTGGGGAGTACCACCGGCTGAGTGGGATCATCACCGGCACTGGTATGTGTCCATCGGCACAAAATTGAAGCTGTCGGCAGAGAAAAGGTTGCCGGCCGGCACCTTACACTGCCGGTCGGCAAAGAAAGTCTGCAAGACCTGCAACTCACAGCAACAGAGGGCAAAACAAGGCATGGCAGCACAATTCAAGGCATGTATGCACCAACCATGTCTCTTATCATTGTAATGACTCAACGGGACATGTGCCTCGGTTCTCGGACCACCAATCACGCATTTCCATGCATGATGGCCCAAAGAACCAAGTATGCAACTTTGATTTCAAATGCATGCAAACCAATCAAACAAATTAGGCCCAATTCCCATCACCAATTCAAGGAACAAGGCATGCATGCAAGATGCAATGCAACCTAGGCATACAAGCTAAGGATGCAACATGGCATGGCAAGGCACTTATGCAAGCATACAAGCATACATATGGCAATGCAAATAGATGGAAAGATGGTCTTATACACGAATTAGGCAGCTCTAATAAGGCCTAAAACAGTGGCCATTAATGCCTAAAATGGATGCTAAGCACACATACACACACACACACATGTTAAGACCCAACACTTAGGCACAAAGCAAGCAACATTCAAGCACACTTGAAAGAGACATTCATGGACTAAAAGCATGCAACATAAGCTCTGAAAATCATGCTAAAACAAACCTCAAGAATCATTTAAATGGCATTCAAATGACTCAAAACAAAAGCATGAATAAGCACCAAAACATGGAGCATTGCTACACAAGCTTATGAGGCATTAAAGAGACATGCAAGGCAATCCAACAAGCATGGAAATGGGACTGAAATGGCGTATAGGATGATCCCAAATCACCAAAACAATGCAAAGATGGCATGCTACACATGCACATACTCAAGGCTAACAAGCCCAAATACAAAGGAGCTATATCAAGCATGCCAAAATCGACCCAAACACTTATGGATAGACCTAAAACATGGCAAAATAAGCACATAATCTTCACGAGACTAAGCCTAAAACATGCTCCAACAAAGGCTAACAACCTAAGACATGTTAAGGCATAAACAAGGCATTACATGGCAACTATGCTAAGCATGCATGGAGTTCCAAAACCAACTTAAAGTCATGTTATATTATGGATATATAAGCATGAAAACAAACCAAACATGCTCAACACACACTTAAGCATAGGCTTCCTTAAGAGGCCAAAATGTGTCCTTTTCAAGGACAACAAGGAGAGGGGGTGGCCCTCTCCTTCTTGGGACTTCAAGGCATCATCTTCACCACTGAAATCCCTCAAGATTTCAGTGGTGAAGAGACCCCAACACCAAAATCCCGGAGCTAGCACAAAATGGCTCAAAATGAGGCCTTTTAAGGCCTAAGGGTGGTCAACTACCCTCAAACAACAAAACACTCTTAATAAACAATAAAGAGGGCCTAAAAACAGAACTTTTTTTATGTTATACAATAAGCACAAAAACAGCTCTAAGACAGGTGGAAAATCAATGCAAAAATGGGGAATAAAGGTGTAAGTTTCTTACCCTTGTAGTCCTCTTCGACAATGGTGCTCCAATGGCCTCCTTTAGCTTGAGTCTAACACCAAAACTTCAAAACAAACCCTTTAGAACCTCAGCTCCAAGAGGAAGGTGAAACACTAGGTGTTTGTGTGCAATAGTAAGACACAAAGCACCTAGTGAACAAATGAGAGGGAAAGAGAGATAGAGAATGTATCTAACTCAAACCCTAGAACCAGAGCTTCTCTCTGTGTTTTTCCCTCTCTAAAAATGTCTAAAGTCTCTCTGCTTAGCCCCAAGAGAGAGCCTCTATCTATCCTTGTCACCAAACTTGCAAAACTTACAAGTTAAGCAAAACTAGAGGGCCATCCCTCCATACACGTGTATGGAGGGAAAGTCACTGCAATACAGCTGCCTAAAAATATCTCAAAAAGCAACTGCACAGTAAAAGGCCGGCCAAAAATGCCATCTTGGCCAAATAAAGTGCCGACCGGCACAAAATAGTGCTGACCGGCAACAAAAGGTGCCGGCCGGCAAACTATATTGCCGGCGGCAGCAAAAACCAGCCGGTGGCCTCTAGCCAATGCCGGTGGTGGGTGGGGATGGTCTACAAGCCCCACCCTGCCTCTCAAGGGCAAGATGCAAGTGTTTGGTGCAAAACCAGACACTAAACGGTCGAGTTCGGAGATCCTGAGGCAAGGCACGCGAGCCGAGGCCTCCCGGAACTCCAAACGAACACAAACATGGAAGATCACCGTGTGTTCAAACGGTGACGTCCAAGTCTTGAGGACGGTCAAAAATGGGGTGTCTACAGCAAGTCTACGGATTCGGAGCCCCATCGGTGCATGACACCTTTGGGCCGATTAAGACTCCGGATTCGGAGCGCCCTTTGTGGATGTCACAATTGGCCAAGGCAAGTCTCTGGATTCGGAGCCCCATCGGTGCATAACACCTTTGGGCCGATTAAGACTCCGGATTCGAAGCACAAAGTGTCCAGATTCGGAGCACCCTTTGTAGATGTCACGATTGGCCAAGGCAAGTCTCCGGATTCGGAACCCCATCAGTGCATGACACCTTTGGGCCGATTAAGACTTCGGATTCGGAGCGCCCTTTGTGGATGTCATGATTGGCCAAGGCAAGTCTCTGGATTCGGAGCCCCATCGGTGCATAACACCTTTGGGCCGGTTAAGACTTCGGATTCGAAGCACAAAGTCTCCGGATTCGGAGCGCCGTTCGTGGATGTCACGATTGGCCATGGCAAGTCTCCAGATTCGGAGCCCCATCGGTGCATGACACCTTTGGGTCGATTAAGACTCCGGATTCGGAGCGCCCTTCGTGGATGTCACGATTGGCCAAGGCAAGTCTCCGGATTCAGAGCCCCATCGGTGTATGACACCTTTGGGCCGACTAAGACTCCAGATTCAGAGCACAAAGTCTCCAGATTCGGAGCGCCCTTCGTGGATGTCACGATTGGCGAAGGCAAGTCTCCGGATTCGGAGCCCCATCGGTGCATGACACCTTTGGGCCGACTAAGACTCCAGATTCAGAGCACAAAGTCTCCGGATTCGGAGCGCCCTTCGTGGATGTCACGATTGGCCAAGGCAAGTCTCCGGATTCGGAGCCCCATCGGTGCATGACACCTTTGGGCCGACTAAGACTCCAGATTCAGAGCACAAAGTCTCCGGATTCGGAGCGCCCTTCGTGGATGTCACGATTGGCCAAGCCAAGTCTCCGGATTCGGAGCCCCATCGGTGTTTGGGCCGATTAAGACTCCGGATTCGGAGCGCCCTTCGTAGATGTCACGATTGGCCAAGGCAAGTCTCCGGATTCGGAGCCCCATCAGTGCATGACACCTTAAGGCCGACTAAAACTCTGGATTCAGAGCGTCCTTCGTGGATGTCACGATTGGCCAAGGCTAAAACTCCGGATTCGGAGCACAAGTCTCCGGATTCGGAGCCCCATCGGTGCATGACACCTTTGGGCAGACTAAAACTCTGGATTCGGAGCCCCATTGGTGCATAACACCTTTAGGCCGACTAAAACTCTGGATTCAGAGCACAAGTCTCCGGATTAGGAGCCTCATTCGTGCATGACAACGTCGAGCCTGGGCCGAATGAGGTGCTGAATTCCGAGAGTCGTGTCTAGATAATTGGGCTGAATTTGCGGCACCTTGCACAATTTATGTTTCGGCCAACTATGTATATTTTCATGGTCATGGTCATTTTATCAACAAGTATAATTTCATACTATCATAGTTGGAATAAAAAGATCGTAATATCATAATTAAATCCACTCATAAAACAGTTGGTACAACAACAAAAACACTCTGAAAAATATATGTCCTCATTAAATTGCTTTCGAATACATTATTAATTGAACAATAAATAAATACAAAATGTATTTATTTTTGCATAAAAGTTTATGCGGCACCACGTTCATCGTCACTCTTCTCTATCTCGTACGCGTCAAAGGGAAGATTGCGGCGATGATATAACGGTGAAGCCAACTGAACACCTGTTGCACGGAGGGTATCCGCGGCCTTTAGTGCCTCAATCCACCCATGCCTAAATCCCCGATTCTCGCATCGGCAGACCTCCTTGGCGAGTTTTTCCCTGGTTTTTTCTATTTCGACCTTCCGGCCATCAAGGAAGCCTTTTTCGTAAGCCCTAGTCTTGGTAGACTCAATCGCAAACATGCTAACCGTATCCCGATCGGCGATCGCATGGCTTATTAACCATTGTGTCACCCTTTCTTCCACAATCGGGTTAGACTTTCAGCCGACTGCTCCCCACCAGCCTCGACCTTTCTGAACTCACGCCCGGCCTTCTCCACGTGAGCTTCTAGGCTTTGAATGCGTTCGTCCGTCTGCTCTATCTCCCGTCGAGCAGCACGAAGGCGCATACCGATTTCGTAAGAGGTGTACAGCCCCTTCACCGCCCCATGAATGCCCTTTCGAAACACTTCGAAGTCTTGTCGACCAACCATCAACTGCTGAACTTCTGGCAGAAAAATCTGTCGTGCAAATTCTACTGCCACATTTGGATCTCGGATGATTGAATCCGCCTTCGTCATCGGTTTGTTATCGACAAAAATTACAAAGCTCAATGGACATGGTGGCCAACTGGCTTCGCTGTGGGGATGAGGGGAACTGCCCCGTTGGCGTTTCTTCCTTCTGGGTGACCTGGTTCGTCGACGAGGAGAATTACGCCTCTCATGCTTAGCAGATGCTCTAGCCCCCGTTCGGGGAAGTTCGCCACCTCGATTCATCGAGTCCAGCTCCGCTAATGTCTTGTCTTCCCATTTGCTATTCACTCTTCGCTGCAAGGTTAAGTTTTGTTTAGTACCTCATACAGGGTTGAGTTTTGTTTGGACACAACCCCCTCTATAAATAATTCATGGGCGCACCGCGTTCCCGAGGCGACCCCATTAATGCACGCATTCCGTAAGCTGCCGAATTTTGGCTTTCTAGCTTCACCCAAGACCAGGGCAAATCCCTTAATACAAATGGTCAATGGCTCTCCACTCGAGTCGGCCAAATCCCTTGACCTTAAGCTGAAAGGATCGTGCCACAACCATTCTATGAACGAGCCCTATTCGGCTTATGAAGCTAATGCACTGGCCGGGGCAAGGGCAGATTTAATAATCTAATCGGCCAAGGATTTAAACCCAATGCCGATTGATTTATGACACAGCCATTCCATGAACGAGTCCTATTTGGTTTATGAAGCTAATGCACTGGCTGGGGCAAGGGCAGATTTATTAATCTAATCGGCCATGTATTTAAACCCAATGCCGATCGATTTATGCCACAATCATTCCATGAACGAGTCCTATTTGGTTTATGAAGCTCATGCACTGGCTGGGGCAAGGGAAAATTTATTAATCTAATCGGCCATGTATTTAAACCCAATGCCGATCGATTTATGCCACAGCCATTCCATGAACGAGTCCTATTCGGCTTATGACGCTAATGCACTGGCTGGGGCAAGGACATATTTATTAATCTAATCGGCCAAGGATTTAAACCCAATGCTGATCGATTTATGCCACAGCCATTCCATGAACGAGTCTTATTCGGTTTATGAAGCTAATGCACTGGCTGGGATAAGGGCAGATTTATTAACCTAATCGGCCATGTATTTAAACCCAATGCCGATCGATTTATGCCACAACCATTCCATGAACAAGTCCTATTCGGTTTATGAAGCTCAGGCACTGGCTGGGGCAAGGACAGATTTATTAATCTAATCGGCCATGTATTTAAACCCAATACCGATCGATTATGCCACAGTCATTCATGAACGAGTCCTATTCAGCTTATGAAGCTCATGCACTGGCTGAGCAAGGGCAGATTTATCAGTCTAATCGGCCAGGTATTTAAACCCAATGCCGATCGAGTTATGCCACAGCCATTCCATGAACGAGTCCTATTCGGCTTATAAAGCTAATGCACTGGCTGGGGCAAGGGCAGATTTATTAATCTAATCGACCATGTATATAAACCCAATGCCAATCGATTTATGCCACAGTCATTCCATGAACGAGTCCTATTCGGCTTATGAAGCTCATGTATTGGCTGGGAAAGGGCTGATTTATTAATCTAATCGGCCAAGTATTTAAACCCAATGCCGATCGATTTATGCCACAGCCATTCCATGAACGAGTCCTATTCGGCTTATGAAGCTAATGCACTGGCTGGGGCAAGGGCAGATTTAATAATTCAATCGGCCAAGGATTTAAACCCAATGCCGATCGATTTATGCCACAGCCATTCCATGAACGAGTCCTATTCGGTTTATGAAGCTAATGCACTGGCTGGGGCAAGGGCAGATTTATTAATCTAATCGGCCATGTATTTAAACCCAATGCCGATCGATTTATGCCACAGTCATTCCATGAACGAGTCCTATTTGGTTTATGAAGCTCATGCACTGGCTGGGGCAAGGGAAAATTTATTAATCTAATCGGCCATGTATTTAAACCTAATGCCGATCGTTTTATGCCACAGCCATTCCATGAACGAGTCCTATTCGGCTTATGAAGCTAATGCACTGGCTGGGGCAAGGACAAATTTATTAATCTAATCGGCCAAGGATTTAAACCCAATGCCGATCAATTTATGCCACAGCGATTCCATGAACGAGTCTTATTCGGTTTATGAAGCTAATGCACTAGTTGGGGTAAGGGCAGATTTATTAATCTAATCGGCCAAGTATTTAAACCCAATGCCGATCGATTTATACCACAGCCATTCCATGAACGAGTCCTATTCGGTTTATGAAGCTCATGCACTGGCTGGGGCAAGGACAGATTTATTAATCTAATCGGCCATGCATTTAAACCCAATGCCGATCGATTTATGCGACAGTCATTCATGAACGAGTCCTATTCATCTTATGAAGCTCATGCACTGGCTGAGCAAGGGCAGATTTATTAATCTAATCGGCCAAGTATTTAAACCTAATGCCGATCGAGTTATGCCATAGCCATTCCATGAACGAGTCCTATTCGGCTTATGAAGCTAATGCACTGGCTGGGGCAAGGGAAGATTTATTAATCTAATCGGCCATGTATTTAAACCTAATGCCAATCGATTTATGCCACAGTTAGTCCATGAACGAGTCCTATTCGGCTTATGAAGCTCTTGCGTTGGCTGGGAAAGGGCTGATTTATTAATCTAATCGGCAAAGTATTTAAACCCAATGCCGATCGGTTTATGCCACAGCCATTCCATGAACGAGTCCTATTCGGCTTATGATGCTAATGCACTGGCTGGGGCAAGGGCAGATATATTAATCTAATCGGCCAAGGATTTAAACCCAATGCCGATCGATTTATGCCCCAACCATTCCAGGAACGAGTCCTATTTGGCTTATGAAGCTCACACACTGGCTGGGCAAAGGTTGATTTATGCCGAAAGGATTGTACCTCAGCCATTTCACGAACCGGATTCATTCGGCGGACAAGTTCATATCTAAGGCAAGGGCAGATTCCTTAAATCTGAATCATGAATATCTCCCAACTTTTGAATCATCCATCTTTTTAATAGAGTAATTGTCTATTCATTCAACTAAGTACAGGAATAACACAAAACAAGGAAAAATTTCATTGAATAACACAAAACAAGGGAAAATTTCATTGATAAACTGAATACAGACAGAGTATCACTTTATACATGAAGATCACCCTAAGTAAAAATAAAATAAAAGAAAATAAATTGAAATCCCTAGGCAAAAACAACTAGTGTGGCATCCTAAGGGTCCTCGGGGTCAGACTCCAGCGGCTCGATGTCCACTTGCTCATATGGAATTGGCATTGCCAATGTCACATTTGCAGCAGCAAGGGCTTTGAGCCAGCCATGCTTGAATCCCCAGTTTTGAAATTTAGGAGCTTCCTCCACGTAGCTCTCAAGGGCGGCGTCTTGTTCGGTCTCGTACGCCTTGGAAGTCTCAGAGTCGGCTTTTTCTTTTATCTTTTTCAATTCTTCCAATTCGTTCTCCAGCCTGGCAACCACCTCTTGGGCTGACTTGAACGCTTCATCGCTCACGCTTGCCCTCTGCTCGGTGACCAATCTCTACTCTTCAGCATTTTTCGATCTCTCCATTGTCGCCCTTGTCGCCTCAAAGTTGGCCCTACTCCTTTCGCCCTTCACCTCCGATCTTAAACAGCCTATTTCTTCGACGGCTTCGTGCTGACGCCGCCCTATCTTGGCCATCCTGCCGACTGTCTGTAAAACAGAATGTTAAAACCAAAACAAATATACGCAGAAACACAAAATATAAGATCAAGATACGTACCAGAAGAGCTATCTGAGCAGCTAATGTAATTGCTAACACGTTCGGCTCCGAGCGGAAAGTCGCCTTCTCAGCCGGCAATGAGATCGACGAAGCCAGGCTCAACGCCACGGCTGGGTCTTTCACAGCTGATGCGTCAGAGGAGATCGGCACGTTTTTTATCTTCGGCTGAACCACAAAAGGAACAACCACGTTCGATTCCTCTAAGCGCGGCCTTTTTTCGACTAGAATTTATTCAGAAACAGCCTCAAAATCGGCGGGTCGCTTTTCCCTACCCTTATCGGCCTCTGGAGTCAGACATTCAACTGACCATTCCGTCTCAACAGAAACAATTTGAGCCGTTTCAACAACGACAACCTTCTCAGACGATTCAGGGAGGACAGCTTTGGAAGTATTGGCCTCGGCCTTCAGACGGGCGGCCAAACGCTCTGTATTCTTTTTTCGTGCCAACTGAGAAAGAGATTCCTTCGCCATACCCTAGGAATAGAAGCCGGGCAGATCTTCTAAGCTAGTAAAAATATCTCCAAAGGAAAATTCCCCCCGACCCGATGTGGACGGCGAGTTAGGCTGATTAAGACCGATCGCTTCAAACACTGATTTTAGAGCCTCGTCGACCTCCTCGGCCTCCGCAGCGAACCCTCCCGTTCGTTCGGCAACTACCTCGACCACCGGCTCTACCTCTCGCTCCGAATCAGATGCTTCAAAACCAATTTGCCTAAGGGTCTTGAAGCTGGGGAAGACAAGAGCCATAAGATGTTGTTCGTCGGTCGGGATCGGAATGTCGTCCGCCACCGAGAACGTAGTATAAGTAGGCTCGTAGCGTAGGAGTATATGGGCAGCTCTCCCTTGCTTCTATACGTTTGGACGGCCAAAATACTTGAGTGCAGTCTTAATTTTAGCCAGAACCACCTCGTCAGCCAAAGTCAAAATCTTCTTCAACTTATTGCCTGCATAAACAAAGGATTAGACTGGTAGAAAAGGCTGAGTAAAAGAATGATCAATAAAAACAAGGATTTACACGGTAACCTGGTTCACCCGTCCATCTGGGTATAGGGTCTAGGCGATCTTCGCCTTCGTCAAATTCCCAGTTGCCTCGGACATTGACCATCACATCATCAACTCGTTTTCCAGAGTTGGCAAGCATGGTTACCAGGTGGTGGTCAGTGTCCTTGGTCCTGAGAAAGTTGCGCCCGTGCCGACCATAGGATTTGGCTAAAGCATAGCAGTGCCGAATGGCTGGAATGCCAAGGTTGATCCTAAGGTGCCGGTTCAACTCTACGATTCCTATGATGATTTGAAAAAAATTCACATTGGGTTGGGAAGGAATCAGACCCCAATGGTGGAGGACGGCCCTAAGGAATGGGTGTAGGGGAAAACGGACTCCGCCCTCCGCTATGGATAGGAGAGGAAAGACGATTGTATTTTGATCTTCCCTCTCCATATCAAGAGTATTGTCCGTCACTAGAGATAGGTGGACATCGTCATGGATAGAAAAATGTCGTCAGAACCCCAAAATACGACCCTCAAAAAGGAGGTCTTTCAAGTGCTTAGCCATTCTAGTGAGGACTCAAGGTATAAGAAATTTAAAATAAACATGGAAAATAGGATTACAAAGAGAAGAGAAGAAAACTTACAAGAGGCAAATGAGACAAGGAGAGACGGGGAGAAGTTGCAGAAGAAGCGAATCAGAGAAGGGATACCGACTGGCAATCTAGAAGGCTCAAATATTTGAAAAAGCATGCATTCGAAGGGACTGGATGTAACGACCCAATCTTGGCAAGGCAAAACCCCGCCAAGAGGGTGCACCTCAAACGCTATAGCACCTTTACACCACAATTCCTATATAATTCTTACATCACATCACCACATCACCAAAAGTGCATAAGAACCTTCAATTGCCCAACATATATAAGATGATCTACTCAAAGAAAAAAAGTATTATCATGCTACAAGATAGTTCCCAAGCATTTCCTCCCAAAAATAATACATACTAATCACGAATCCATCAATACATTCAACTTCATAAGCAATATTTACAATCAACCTCCTTCATAAAAAAATAAAAGGTAAACTTACATCCTAGAATGACCCTAAGCAAAACCTCAACCACAAGATGCGCACCTTTGATCCTTCCAAAAAATTTCTTGTCTTCTAAGTTGAGGCGAGCCACACAAAAGTCTATGAATCTGAAAAAAAAAAATTATTTAAAAGAATGAGCTAAAGCCCAATGAGTGTACCAATACCATAGAGTTATAAAACTTGCTCCTTCCAATTGGGTTCAAAATAAGGATAATAAACATAAGAGCTTAATTGGACTGAAATTTATACAAAATAAAAATAAAAATAATGAAAGTAAACAAAAATACAACTTTTCAATACGTTAAGATTTCATGTCCATCATACGAACCACTACATAGCCTTAGGGTCGCGTTACCTCGCGACTTAGGTGGTGACGGTACCGTTACCCAAAACATAACCATAGGAACATAACTCATGTCAACGTAGCACTTCAATTCTCATTTCAATATTTCGGTCCCCGGGACCCCTTATATATACAACGACCCTTATGGTCCTTAAAACATTTCGGTCCCCAGGACCCCAAAGCATTTTGGCCCTTGTGGCCCCAAAGGCTATATTTGGTTATATGATCAAACAAAAAAAATACCCTTGTACAATGTTTCATTGTCATTCAATCATCATCATCATAAAAAATTAGTGCTTCATTATACAAATGAAATCATATATTTATTTAAACCCAACCATTGGCCTCAATAGATTTATAGATTTTTCTTTTTATACATATACCATGATGAAATGTATCATTCACTTCCTTTAATTCAAAATTATCTTCAAACTTTATAATAAAGATAGAGGTAAAGTAATTTCCATGGTAAGTATACTCACCTCCAAAAATAGCAAAAGCGTAGATTGAGGCTCTACAAATTAATTCCCAAGAGGTGTAGAGACGCCTTCCTCCAATCCTAACAATTAATAAATAGGATCTAAAATTAGGAAAAGCTTTCAATGAAAACTACAACATCTACAAAAATGATTCTAAATAAAATTATGCTAAGGAATGCCAAGCTGAAGAACTCCTCCAACTTCAAGTCACCCAAACAAATAACTTATCCAATCTCCACAACACCCATCATTTGTACATCTTTGAGTTGGTAACTTTTTAAATATCCAATCAATTTATATGCACAATACCACCATCAATTAACTACAAAAGTCAAAAATCAACATTTTTGTATAAACTCAACAACTTAAGTAAAAATCTCTTCAATCACTTATAAAATTCCTCCATAGAACATAGAGATGCCCAATCCACCATTTATCAAATCAATTTCAACATATAAATTTCCTAACACCAAAATTCCCAATTTTTACATCACATTCAAACCCTAGATTAACCCAATATCTTAATCTCCAAAACAACCATCAAATTGATCATTTTTTTTAACATGTAAAACATTCATAAAAACTAATTGAGAGTATAAAATTCAACAATCAAACCCCAAATCATAATAGATCTAAAATACAAAAATTTCATCATCTCTAACTCAAAATATGTAAAACCTTAAACTAAACTTTTAGAGAAAGATTCTTACCAATTACAAGCCTCTAATCCATCAAGAAAATAAACCCCATGCTTTGATTCTTCAAAAGATTAAGAAAAATCTAGAGTTGGTACTTCTATTATGCTATTTTCGGATGGGTTTAAGGAGTGGCCGATCGGACCCTTTTTCCGGCAAGATAAGGTGGCCGGCGGTGGTGAAGATGGTGGGTTAAGGTGGTGGTGTAACGGTGGAGCAAAGGTGTGGTGTTTGGCCACCAAGAAAGTAAAGGAAAATGAGAGAGAATGTAGAGAGAAGTTAGAGAGGGAAGAATGAAGACAATGAAGAAAAAAAAATCTGCACTTCCTTTTTTTTTTTTTGTGTGTTGAAATGGGGTGTTTGGTCACACCTACTATCAAGTTTGGAGTTGGGTTTAGATATCCTAAATGGAGTTTAACATAGGAGTGTGTTTGGCTCTAGATGAAATGTTGGGAATATTATACTGGAGTTTCAAATCGTAATGGGAAAATATAATGATGACCGAAAGGCATGTGTGTTTTGACATTCACATTGGGATAGGTGAAGCCGCCTAACTTTTGGTTTTCTTGACTCTTCAAAATTTGAAACCAAACACACCCAATAACTACCGTCAATGGGGAGTTTGGAGGGTAATTGTGGGAGCTGAATAAATGGCAGAATCAGAAACGCACTCTGCAAGACAGATACTACTCGGCTCCATTCTACACGATCAGGAGGCCGAATGCATTAGATAGGCTGAGTATCTATTGAACTATGAAGCCGAGTAAATAAGAGAATAATGAGTGAAAAATGGGCCAGGCCCCGAGGCCCAGGAAATGAGTATAAATAAAAGAGCAACAGATGAAGAAAGGTATGTGAGACCTATTACACTTAACTTAAAATACAAGTAATCTAGAGAGTAGAGACTGACTTGCCCGTTGGAGTGCTAATTCCGGCACCCCCGACCGGAGAGTTGATTCATTTTCAGGTGGCTAGCTGAGGATCACGAGCGTCCCCCAGGACCAAAAGAGTATTTCCAAACCACTTCCCCACAGCAAGCAAGATTGGTTTACTCATACGAGCAATCGCCCTTAGCGCTAGGTAGCGAGCAAGGATGAGACTAGTGGCTTATTGTATTTAGAGCCAAGAGAGAGGCTAAAATTATCCACTAGCTATGTCGCCTTGTGTAGACACCCCATTTTTGACTGTTCTCAAGACTTGGACGTCATCGTTTGAACACTCGATGATCATCCATGCTCGTGTTCATTTTGAGTTCCTGAAGGTCTCGACTATGTGCCTTGCCTTGGAGCCTCTCAATTTGTCTGTTTTGTGCTTGGTTATGGACCAAGAGCTTGTGGCTTTGTTTCTGAGGGAAGGGAGTGGCTTGCTGGCCAGCCCTACAACCCATCGGTCAGGCCCTGTGCCCATCGGCCATGCCTTTTTTCCATCGGCCATAAGTGTTGGCCGGTCGGCCTCACTGACGGCCAACACTTATGGCCGGTCGGCCATATTTTTTGGCCGAGGCCCTTTTCTTTGCTTTTGCAGATATTTTGTTGCCAACTGTGCCAGCTGGTGAGCACAGAATGCATCCTCCATACACGTGTATGGAGGGATTGCACCAAGTTTCTAGCTTGTCCAACAAGCTTGAGACTTGGATTTCTATAAGAGGGGAGGCTCCTCTCCCCTTTCAGAGGTTGAGAATTTTGGATTAGGGCTAAACATATCCCTCTCTCTCTATAGTTCTCTCTCTCTCTCTCTCTCTATATATATATATATATATATATATTTGTAGTAGTTTGTGCCTTAAAGTGTATTTTCTCTTCACTTTTGCACTACAACACCTAGTTAAACACCTTCACTCTTGAGTTGAGGTTCTTGGACGTTGTATTTGAGTGGTTTTTGCTTGGTTTTGCCTCAAAAACTTGCTGTTATTGCTGTGCTTCAAGAGTGAGTCTCATATCCTCTTTAAAGCTTTATTTTCATTACTTATTTGGCCATCCTTGCATATTGTTTTAGGCCTTGCTTTCAACTACAAAAAGCTTTGTTTTCAAGTGTTTAAGATGGTTGTTTGAGGCCTCTTTGGTGCTGAGGGTGTTCTACCCTCTTGTGTGCCTCATTGGCTTGAGCTAGGTGTCATCTTTTAAGGCCTTTGAGGCATCCTTTATTTGGCCTTTTAACCACTAAAATTTAGTGGCTTTTCAGTGGTAGAAATGTTGTTTTGAGGTCCAAGAGGGGAGGGGGTGGTCCCCTCTCCTCTTGTCTTGTTTGCTTGCCTTGTTGGCCTAATTATTGAGCATGTGTTTCTAGCGTGTTGGCTTGTTCTCAGCCTATTCTTGGCCTTATTTCAGCATGGTATAACTTTGTTTTGTCTTGGTTAAGTCACCTCATGCATGCTTGTTACACTTGTAGTGTAATCTTACCATTTAGCCTTGTGTGTTCAATACTTTGATCCATCATGCTAGCCTATTTTGGTTCTATCTCAGCATGTTTTTAGTGTTATTTGGGCACGTTGTAACTCTAATTTTGGTTGGTAGAGCCACCTCTTGCATGCTTCCTACACTTGTAGTGTAAACCTTACTCACTAGCCTAGTATACTTGGTGTTTTGGCCCATTATTCTAGCATGTTTTGACTCCACTCCAGCAAGTTTTTACTTATGTTTTAACATGCTTTAGCTCTGTTTTGAGGCTTCTTGGTCGTATGATGCTTGTTATGCATGCTTGTAGTGCAATAGCCTTGAATAGCTTTGAGTTTTGAGGTATCTTGCATGCTTGGCTTGAGGTATTTGCATGTTTTGGCATAATTTGGCATGTTATTTCAGAGCATATAGTGTTGCCGCACTTCCATGTTTTTCACTCTTTAGGTGCTCTTGAGAGTTTCACCTTCATGCCTTGTTTGTGTGCCAATGCATGAGCATCATTCCCTTGCCATTCATGCTATCATTTCAGATCATTTTGGCCACTGTTTTGGCATGCATGAGGTCTGTTTGGTGTTGGTTTAGTCCATTGAGCATTGTGTTGCATGGTTCTAGTGTTGTATCCTTCACTAGTGTTTAATGCTTAAGTGTTCTAGTATGTTGTGCATGAGTATTTGCATGTTAGAGTCTTGTGCATAGAACCTTAACATGTCAAGATTAGCATGTTGTTTGCATAGCATGTTGTTTGCATGTGTGTTGCATTGCATTGTGTTTGGATCGGAATTTGATCCAAGCACGAGAAACGAGGGGCGCTTCATACTTGAAGTGATGAAATGCGCCTTATTTCTTTGTCGTCGTCCCCCTTGATTGTGCATGATAGGGTGGAAGCCTCTCGAGTCCTATGTGTTATTTGTGCATTCATCGACCTTGTGCAAGCTTGACTCTTTGGCCATCATGCATCGAGATGCGTGATTGGTGGCTTGAGAGCTGAGTACTACACTCCTTTGAGCTTGAGACATGATAAGGAGTGTGGTTGCACACACATTCCCTTGCAAATACACTGCCATGCCTCTGTTTGTGCTCTGTTGCAGCAAAAGGAGAAATTACAAGAAGCAGTGGCTGACTGGCCATCAAAGCTGCCGACTGGCCACCAAGGCTGCCGATTGGCTATCAAAAGTGGCCGATGGCCATCCCTCTTGGCCGACCATCCCTTAGCATGTTCCTAAGGTGGGTCAGAAGCATTCTAGAAGTTGGCATAATTTTCAGAAGTACAAAAGTGTGCAAACAGAGGCATCTTGAGGCAATGCGGTGGATTTCCGAGTGAGGCGATCGAGCATGCATGCATCCCTCATCCCGAGGCCTTCTAACTGTTTTGCTTAGCTAAGTTAGCTTAGTTGTTGTTGTAATTGATTAGTTAATGTGTTTAATTAATTCAGGTTGTAACTAATTAGCTTAGATTAGCTAGTTGTTCTAATTTTGTAATATTTAGTTAACTAGGAATAGTTAATTAGTTTTGTTTTGTAATAACTAGTCTAATTAGTTTAATTAGATTAGTTGGTTAGCTTAGCTCATTATTCGGACCCTCCGTCAAGAGGGCAAATGTTGTAATAAGTGTGCGTGTGTGTGTGAATGTCTTTCAACCCCACGTCTTTCTCCCTTTTATTTACCAACTTTTGATGGTTAGTTTTAGGGCATGTTTCAATTAGCATACTTATGTTTACACGCGTGCATCATTTATTCGTATTGCATACACCAGGCTTGGCGCATCATTCAAACTATATTGTATTTCAATTCCTATTTGAATACATGTATCAAATTGTAGCATTCATATGCCATCTTAGAATAATCGAACCTATTTAGCTGCATTTTGCATGTGTTGCATTGGGCATTTTAACATAGCTAGGATCATGCATGATTACTAACTAGCTTCTGTTTTGGCTCGGAGTACACTGTGAGTGTTTACGCTTTAGCATCCTTGTATGTGTATAAGTGACTGCCATGATAGCATGCTTGCCATGAGGCTATTTGTTTAATTGATATAACTGCATGAATGCCTGTGGATGAAGGCTTCATTGTTTGAATTGGAACAATTCATCAGAATGTGAGTTTTAAGCCCACTTGAAGTGGCAAATCATCATGTTTTAAGCCCACTTGAGGGTGGCAAATCCGCGCTTTAGCCTGCTTGCGAGTAGCATTTTCAAACCATTTTCAAAAACAAACATGAGATATTTTGTTCCAACTTAAGCGATTTAGTCTATACTTATGTGTTGTGCGTATCATATAGTAATTCTAGATTAATAACCAGAATAAGAACACATGTGTTTTCAAAACAACATATCATGATTAGTAGAGGCCGATCCTTTGATTAGGCAAGCAGGGGTGCTCATTTCATGACCTTCCCTCCTCGTACCCAAGTTCCCGAGCTGAGGCAACTTTGGTGATGACGGACACGTGGCCTTTGGCACGAGTTAGGGTTTCCTAAATTTTCCAAACACAAAATATTTAGGTGGCGACTTTGTAATCTGGCAAAGCAGTCCATGTTTGGCACGTTTTGATTAAAATCAATTTTCCAAAATGATTTGCCGGATTTGGACTCTTTGGTGATTTATCAGTCTTAGATTGGACTTTGTTAGATTAGATTCAGAACCGTGACAGGAGTCCGAATTGTAGTAGCTAAGAACACAATTCGTGCCCTCTCTGAAAGGGAGGCGCGCGGAGCGAGTTCGGGCAGTCTACACCTTGGTTGAAGCCAAGATGAGGTCATGTTAGAGACTGACCATGGATATGAGAGTACCCACTTTTCCATGATGTGCCTGTTATGGATAGCCAGATGCGAGATCTCATTTGATGCTTGAGAGGCGAGCAAATAGAGAATTTGAGTTAGACACTAGGAAAAGACTTGTGCACTTAAGAGCTACTGGACTAAGATCTGTATGGTGTGTGAGTTTAATATCACTCTTTAGAAGAGTTACTCCACTATAGCATGCATTCGTAATGCATGTGCTTATCGACCTGTTAACAAGGTGAGAAAATGGGTCCCTGGTTCCTCACCGAGTGAGTCCTAAAAGTCATTTTTCCAATGACTTCACTTTGTGCGCTTTGTGACCTTTGACTATGTCATAAGATGAGGAGTTGATGTTCGACTACTTTGGTATGTTGTCTGCAGTCATGTATGATTCGGCTTTAAGGGACATTACTGGGAAAGCGGTCAATTCCGAGTTAAATGATATGAGGGGGGAAGAGAAGATCATCTAGTTCTATATCTCTACTCCATATTCACTATCAATAACTCATATCGCTTTGTATGGGATACTGATTGGGTGTGAATATAATGCGGGACCTAGGAGGGTCAAACATGCTATTTGAGAGATTAGAGATGTTTTAGACTGATGTAGCTAGATGGGTCTGGGCACATGAGACACTATTTCTATTCTTTTTGGGTTGATGTCTCTATACTGGCTTATGTTGAATTTCTAGTATAGAGCTTCCACATGCAGGTGTTCTCAACGGTCGCACGGTTTATTGGCTAGTATGAGATTGTTCAATATTTGGAGAGATTAAGATAGAGATGTGGCAGTGTCATGCCAACTCATGTGCGAGTGGGAGATATTGGAAATTGGGCTAGGTGTTGAACCTGGATTTGGACGTCCATGTGGTATGACCCATGACCCATTCAGATTACCCATCTTAATTTGAATTTAATCACTATCCTATTTGGATAACCCACTGTCAATATCTATATCTATCATATCTTATCAAGAGATATGGATAGATGGTTAGATAGTCAGCCTATATATCTGATACGGTATATGGGATGTAGAATGAATCCAATAACGAATGATTTTTCCCATACTCTCTCTCTAACTCTCTCCCATTAGAATAACGATCAAGCTTTTGCACTGTGACTAGAGTGGGTGATACTCATGCTGTGGTATCACTCTATTGCTGGTGTTCTTAGTTCGTGGTTTGTGAAGCATATGATTTACCCTCAAGGTTCTTTATTTCGGATTTTATCACTTGAGGTATGGTTTGAATCTTTTTACCCGTTGCATTATTTGTATCTTATAATGTTAGCAAAGGATTGTATTTGTTTTACGATGTCAACCTAGTTGGGATTGTTCAGTTTTACTATGTTACTTTTTGTACTACACTTGATATTTATGTTAATCGTTCTTATCTTTGTACGTCAGATTTTCATCAATAAAGCTCCTCTTTTTGTTGATTAAAAAAAAATTGAACCAATAACAGGCCAAACTAGACTAGTTTTTATTTTTTATAAGCATGTAAGGGCGATTACTAAATTGTTCAAACTTGATTTGAAAACTTAGCAACTATTAAAACGTGTAAAAATCCAAAATTTTAATTATCTTTTAATTTCATATTAGTGTTATTTAATCACAATTGAGAAAATTTAGAATTTATTTTGTAACTTTGTATGTGATTTTATGAAGGGCACTTACGGGCTAGTCCAATTGATAGGACTTATTTACCTGTAAGCCTTATTCATTTTTTACCTATCAATATTCCAAAATGACCTCCATTAACATTCTCCATCCTAATTATCAACACTTATATGAATCTCCCTTCGCCCACCTTCGACTACCACCTCCGGCCGCCAGTGACCACCTCTGGCCAACATCTCTGACCGCCATTGGACTCTAGTGATATTTTTCAATGAGTATCTCTGGCTGTCGTCTCTTGAAATGCTTTTTCAGCAAACACCTCTGGCAATATTTTTTTCCTGCAATTCCTTGACCATTTTTACAGCAACTCTCATCTATATTACATCATCACTTCCACCACCTTTTCAGATATGATATGATATGATATGAGAAGAGAAATGAGGAATGATGAGAAAAGTTTAGTAGTGATAAATTTATCAGTATTTTTTAGACCATTTTAATCAACAATTCTCTCTTATTTTGAGACACATTCATTTATTCATTCACAAAAACAAATTTACACACTTACACAACAGGAGAAAGTAAAGAAGGGAGGTAAAAAAATTATTAGTGTTAAATTTATCACTGATAAATGGTCAGGTTAAATTTATTACAGATAAATGTTAACCGTGATAAATTTATTACTAATAAATAACCAAACCATTTAATCAATACTCTTTTACACTCTCACACTCGTACTCACATACATACAATTTCACTTACATATTCACTTACAATCACATTTGCACATTTACACAAAAAAAAAAAAGTTTAAGGCTAATAAATTGTTTTGAGACATTTTAAACTGACTGAACAATTTTAATCTGGAATTTTATTCCATATTGGGACCTTGACTACCTTCGAACTCTATGAATCATGTGTGTGTCGTCTATTTTTGTTTTGTTTTTTTTTTTTTTTTCCCAATTCATTCTCATCCCAAAGTGTATCTCAGGGATGTCGACTTGAGCCATTTTTGTATTGGAACGAGTCCGAGAAGGTTGGGAATACTCTAAGATTGATTTTTTCCTAACTTGAAAGTTAAGTCTGCTTGAGCGGTTCTTTAGTCGCTTGAACTCTCAATCCGTCCATCTAGTTTTGTATTCTGAAGTCTGAAAATATTGGGAGTGTGATTTCACTTTCTCTCTCTCTCTCTCTCTGTCTTCACTTTTTTCATTTCACCCTCTCTCTACATTGCACTATACTTTCTTTCTCTCATCTCTCTCTAGAAAACACTCACTAACCCTCATAATTTCATCTCCCCACCAAAATCCATAGAGTTCTCGACCCTTGTTCTTGACACATTTTTGGAAAACACATCGAGAGCTTTATTTTGTGTAGTGGCGATTGCGTTTTGACACCGTCAATTTTGGAGCTTTTCTTCCATCTTCCTTCTGGAGCTTGAAGTAGGGATATTCTTTGAGTTATATATACATTTTTGCAAGTCTATGGCTATTTTGATGATATATGTTTATACTTTATGTATATTGGGTTAGGGTTAAAATTTTACGAGATTGTGCATTGTTCAAGAAGGGTTTTTCTCAAAAGTTTTCTGAAAATCTTTAAGGATATGAAATGCATTGATAATTGAGGGTTTTATGTGGGAACAATCTTTTCAAAGATGTGAAACCCTAATTTTTATGAAAATCGTAGGTTTTTGAAAAATTTGAAAAAGGTTAAAATATTGTGATATCATGTGTTATAGAGATTCATTGTTGAGAGATGATAAAAACAAAAAATAAAATAAAATAAAATTGGCATTTTCATTGTTAATGTTGAATATCCATGAAATTGAATGTTGTTGTTGAGAAATTGATGAGATTAACATGTTGATATACTAGTGTTGAGAGAATGGAAATAGTGATGTGTTATTGCTAATCCACGACATGCAAATATATAGTGTATATATATATATTTATTGAATATAAAGGCTATGTTTATGCACATTTGAGAATTGTGTTATTAAGATTGGAAATTATTGAGTAATTGTGAGCAATGTTAACGATGTGTTGATAAATTGCATTGGTACTTCATTCCGTCCTCATTACTTTTCATATTGGCATGATTGAGGTTACACTTTGGGAAAAAAGGCTTATTTGCGAATAAAATTACCATTTTGAGTTGTTTGGGATAAATATGTTGGTAAGTCCGAATAGGGGGTGTAGAGTTGAGAATTAAGTCGGCTTGAGATCCATGGTGAAAGTCCGAAAACACGAGCGGAGTAGGTACCAAGTTCCTTCTGATTAGGAGCCGATAAAGTGGTTTTGGTAGTGTTTGCGAGCCTACTTGCAGACACCAACTTAGGAATTACCTGAGTCGTATTTACCACCCCTTGATTATACATTGACATCATTGAATCGATTATGTTTTCGAACGAGCATCTTGCATGAGATTTTTCAAGGAGAAAAACTTAAATTTTTTGAGCATGGCATGGCATATGCATTCATCTCATGAGATTATATAAAATGTATATACTTTGTTTAGATTTCTCTACTGGGCTTAATACTCATCCCCAGTGGATTTGTTGTAGGAAAAGATGTCATGATCTCGCCGAAGTAGAGGCGTAGAGAGTTGTTTTAGGAGTACGAGGCTTTTTTTCTTTTGTTGTTTCATTTGACAAGTCAATGGCTTTACATGTATGGGTTTGATAATCATTTTTTGTAACCGGGCATAAGCCTTGGAGCATGTAGCTCTTGGGACATTATTTTATGTTTAATTCTTAGCATCGCATGTTGTAGATTCACGTTCTAGGAAAAGTTGAATGTAAGTTGCATGTGGAATACTTTTGATAACCGTTTGAGTACAATGAATACAAATATAGAGATTTGATAATGATGTTAATGATTGAGCATTATATCCAATTTCTATATAACAAATGTGGTTAATTGGAAACTAGATCATATTGATAGATAAATGTGGGATTTCCAAATGTTAATTATTTGGGAGCGTTACAAATTTATCACTGTAGATTTATCCAGGTTTTACAAACAATATATTTAGTTTATGTAGATCTTCACCAACAAATTCATAGAGATATATCATGTAGTATAGAGAGAGAGGGAGAGGATGAAGGGAGAAAGAGAGAGAGAGAGAGAGAGAGAGAGAGAGATAAAGAGGCCCAATCTCATTAGAAAGAGCTCCGACGACAATGTAATGACTTCATCTTGATGGTGAAGATCGCTACAGTACTAGATCGACATTGCAAATGGCCAAATCTAAATAATGACGGTGTAGATTGGTGGCGGTAGAGACAGTTGGTGAACAGTAGTAGTGGATTGGTAATGGTAACGTGAAGATCAAAGGTTGTATAGTATAGATCGGCGATGGTGAAGTATAAATCAATGACGGTGGAGATAAAAAAAATTGTGAAAATTGTTTGTGAATGATGACAAAGATCAAAGAACGAAATGGTGGCAACATTTGCGAGTAGATGACGGCAGCAACAGTGGTTTTAGGTAGTCAGCAGCAATGGCGTAAACCATTGGAATAGTGGCCAGTAGTAGATAGTGATGGTAGCGATGTATGGTGGTGATATGAAATTTCAAAAATGGTAAAAAGATGAGAGAGAGAGAGAGAGAGAGAGAGTTCTTTGCAAAAATATTAGAGAGAAGAGAAGAGAAGATATTTAATAAGGGCATTAAAGGCATTTAAGGATAGTGGTGCATATGAAAAGTCTCTAGGACTTATTAGTATTTAAGTCCATATAATAGGACTGGATAATAATTAAACCTTTTATAAATGGGATCAAAATGCAATTTTATAAGATGATGTAGTTATCATAAAACATTCAAGGTCAAAGAGTAATTAATAAAAATAAAATTGTCATCTTAATTGTAACATTTGTGCTCTATAAGTCATTGGGAATGCATTTAATTATATTATTGTCATTGTAATCATTTGGTTGATGTATCATTGTATCGGTTGTGTGAGGTTTGATCTAAACTTGGATTTGGATATTCATTTCTTGTATAGCTTTTATTCTTTTGACTATTTATCTCCCCTCATTTGAATTTTGGTGGGCTTCATTTTAGACTCTTGATTTACCCAAAAAGGTGTTCGAACGAGAGAGTCATGCCCATTTGAAACTTAGTACCTGGACTGATTTGCATAGTTCACTCGAGCGCAAGTTTGAGCATTCAAGCGATCTTTTGACCCTTCCAAATCTGAATTTCAAAGCTTGAGATATTAACGGCCTTCATTTTTTGCTCGACTACATGATTGTTCGCTCGAGTAGTCTACTTTGTGAGAAATACCCGGAGCCTTCATTCTCTGCAAAAGTGCAGCATTGTTTGTGTCATGACCCGAACCCGCCCCTATAGGTTAAGGTCATAACCGGCTAGTAATCATAAGATTACCTATGGCCTCAGATGAAATCAAATGTATCTAGTAATAGTAAAGGGGCCAAAATGGAAGCATACTTAAAAATTTTGTCCATTGAGCTGTAATTACATGGCATACCAGAACAACGTCATAATAACTCACACCATAACCAAAATAAACATCTCGTTCATCCATCCAGGATCATACAGATACATAGCCAGTCGAACAAAAGGAATATATACATAGGTAGTCCAATACCAAAATAGCAAAAGGGGGTAGACAAAAGAACAAAAACAAAGTCTCGTGCGTGAGACGTTTGGGCTGACTTTACAAAAACTTGGATTTCTCTCACATCCTCCACTGAGGTTCACTGAGGCTAGGTTTGGACATCTCTTTACTCACCTACATACATATAGATGAGAGTGAGCGAAAGCCCAGTGAATACCAAGGTAAAGAGGTTATATAAATGAAATTCTCTAATAAGTAATATTCTTGTTAAACACATCAATCGGCCTTAGGCTTATTCATACTCTTATCAAATATGTCAAACGGCCTCAAGCCTGGGTATATCAAACGGCCTCTGGCCCAATTCATTCATATCAACTGGCCTCGGGCCCAATTCATTCTTGTCAAAGGGTCTCTGACCTAATTCATTGATGTCAAACAGCC
This sequence comes from Camellia sinensis, assembly GCF_055761805.1. Taxonomy (NCBI): domain Eukaryota; kingdom Viridiplantae; phylum Streptophyta; class Magnoliopsida; order Ericales; family Theaceae; genus Camellia; species Camellia sinensis. The sequence continues at coordinate 64,336,065 of NC_138968.1, read as the reverse complement.
TCGGGCCTAATTCATTCATGTTAAATGGCCTGTGGCCCAATTCATTGATGTCAAATGGCCTCGGGCCCAATTCATTGATGTCAAACGGCCTTTGGCCCAATTCACTCATGTTAAACGGCTTATGGCCCAATCATATCGAACGGCCTCGGGCCCATTAATGCACATTTCATATTTGCAATCATAATCATATTTGTAGTCAAACAGCCTTAGGCCCAATGCATTTGTATTCAAACGTATCAAACATATTAAATGACCTTGGGCCCAATTCAAACATATCAAACAGCCTTGGGCCCAATTCATATTCTTCACAGAGCCATATACAAAAATTAGGCATATAGAATTCTCATTCATACTTTAAGTCAATAGATCCATGAAGCTTATACAGAAATAGCATTTGAAAAGTAACATACTTGAAAATATCTTTACGAAGATATTACTCACAGTGTTCCGTTGATGGACTTGCAATTGCTCTTGACCTTACACATTTCATAACATATTAGGTCACAAGCGATTCAATTCGTTCTTAATTTGTTTATTTCTCTTAGGCCACATTCTTATCCCTTTAGTTCATTTACAATGTTCAATGCATGCCTAAGATTTCTTAGAAATGAAAGAGAACGGAAAATGGAACATAAAAAACTTTTCAAAATTTCTGAAACAGGGCTCTTCGCTCGAGCGGCCTGCAAAACTCTGTAAAAGTACTAGTTGCATGAATTTTACACTCGAGCAAAGAGTCTTGCAAAACAGGGTTCGCTCGAGCGCAAGGTTTGCCACTCGAGCTACCGTGCAATCTCTGTAAAACTTCTGGGAGCTTGACTTTCACGCTCGAGTGACACTTTCCTTGCTCGAGCAGACAGGTCAAATTATGGGTTTTCCAGCAAGCTATTTGTAGACCCGACTTTCTTCGCGCACCCCCCTTTAGGAGAGGGTGCGAATTTGGTTTTACTACCGTTCGGACTCCTGTCACGATTCTAAATCTAATCTCACAAAGTGCAATGTGAGACTGATAAACACCAAAGAGTCCAAATCTGGCAATTGGTTTTGGAAAATCAACTTTGAATGAAAAAGCGCCAAACATGGACTGCTTTACCAGATTACAAAGTCGCCACCTAAATATTTTATTTTGGGAAATTTAGGAAACTCTGACTCATGCCTAAGGCCACGTGTCCGTCATCACCAAAGTTGCTTCGGCTCGGGAACTTGGGTACGAGAGGGGAAGGTCCTGAAATGAGCACCCCCGCTCGCCCGATCAAAGGATCGGCCTCTACTAAGCATGATTTGTTGTTTTATAAACCATGTATTCTTATTCCGGTTATTTAGCCTAACTTACTATGTGATGCGCACAGTATACAAGTATAAACTCAATCACGAGAATTAGAACAAAACAACTCATATTTGTTTTTGAAAATGGTTTAAAAGTGCTACTCGCAAGTAGGCTAAAGCGCGGATTTGCCACCCTCAAGTGGGCTTGAAAACGTGATTTTGCCACTTCGCAAAGTGGGCTTAAAACTCACAATCATCGAATTGTTCCAATTCAGGCAATCAAGCCTCCACCCACAGGCATTCAAGCAGTTAAGCATATAAGCACATAGCCTCATGGCAAGCATGCTATCATGACAACACTCACATTCATGCAAGTATGCTAAAGTGTAAACACTTACAGTGTACTCCGAGCCAAAACAGAAAACTAGTTAGAAACAATGCATGATCCTAGCTATGTTAACAATGCCTAATGCAACACATGCAACATGACATTAATAGGCTCGGCTACCTAAGATGGCATCATTACAAGGAAACACACTTTTGGCGACTAAAATATTAATCGCCAAAAGGACTAATTTTAGTCGCCAAAAGGATTTGCCGACCAAATACTTTGGTCGCTGGCTTTGTCGTGGATACATCATCGTCGAAGGTTTTAGTGACTAAAGAACATTTAGTCGCCAAAAGTACTTCAAAATTACCGACTAACACGTTAGTAGCCAAAACTAACAGCTATTAGCGACGAAAAGAGTATTAGTCGCCGATGACTGCCATTAGCAACTAACAAATTAGTTGCCGAAAGGGTCTATTAATTTTTTTTACTCACTTCTTTAGCTACTAAATATTTTGTCGCGAAAACTGAAAATCTCTACGGCGACGAAATCTTTTGTCGGCAATACTGTTATTTCAGCTACTAAATCTGTAGTCGCTGAAAGGTTCACCGTTGTTTGGCTACTAAACATGTTAGTCGGCTATGCTTTTTTGTTATGTTTTGGCGACCAAAAATGTTGTCGCCAAAAGTGTTTTTCATTTGTTTTGGCGACTAAAATTGTTGTCGCCAAAAACGATTTGACTTTTAGCTACTAAATAGTTAGTTGCCAAAAGTGTTTCGAGTTGTTTTAGCTACTAAATATTTAGTCGCCAAAAGTGTTTCGATTTGTTTTAGCTACTAAATATTTAGTCGCCAAAAGATTAATTTCTTTTTTGGCTACTAATTGTTTTGTCACCAAAAACATCATCTTATATTTTTATTTTGCTTGTTTCATTTTAATAAATTTTATTAGAACCTGTATCCACCGCAACCTGTAATAGGTATACAACCTATATATATTATCACCTATTCCGTAATGCATGTTTCACTTACAACCATCAAACAAAAAAGAACACCTGCTAATGTAAACTTATATAGAAGCCAACTATATATATTTCAATTACAAATAATAACGTCATACATTCCAAATACGTTACCAAAACAATGTCCTCCTTACACAACATTTTTACTATACTACACATTGTAATGACCATTTGCCAAGGTACAAATTACCATGGTAATATGTACCACGACAAAAGGTAATCTATGTATATACCACCAGAGCAATTAATACATGTGAAGCAACAGCAAATGTGAATGATCTATGTACCCCGTCATTGATTCTATACGACTAGAGCAATTAATAGGAGCTCCAAAAATACTATGTACCCCGTCAAAAATTATATGTATGATTGGTCCACAGTCAACACATAAAGTATAGGACGACAAAAAGTTTCCGAAATTTGCAAAACTGTGAATGATCTTCCGGACAAAAAAATAGAAGATCCACATGTCAATGCCAAAAGCCATCTACACAACAAAAATTACACCCATTAGTTCCATTGTAAACAAAAAGTTATAGCCATCTACAAAACACAAATTGCAAGGATGTCAATTGTAATTGAAATTGTATTAACTATAGTTTGAATTGAGGAATTTCAATATACTTTCTTTACACTTTAAATTGTATTGAAAGTGTACATTTAAAGTGCAAAGAAACTTCCCAAGTCAATCATGAGCCCGAAGTCAAGTTTAGTCTAATGTGTAAATATATATGTATTTTATTCATAAATGTACATATATAGAGATGCTTACAGAACATATATTTTTTTAAGCTTTAATACATGCCATCACAACTTCATGAAAAAGTGGTAGAAAAGAGAGGTTCAAAGCAAATGCTAACAATAGAAACAATTTAAATATTGCAATAGAAACTAGTCAACACTTGTGGTAAATGTTAAGTTTCTTATCTTTCAACTTCGGAAGTCAATATAAGCTTTAATATATTTTTTGTGTAGCTTCATAGCGTTTCTCACGCCAACACCCAATGTACGCATGCTAATTACGTCCTGTTTGACCCCACAGGTCCTATTTCACATGATGAAGCTACTCGTGCCATCCCTACAGTGGTTGGGGGGCTGTTTTTTATTTTCGGCACTCGAACGCCTTTTTCGGCTAAGTTTATGGCGTTTTCCACACCAACTCCCTACGTACACGTGCTAATTACGTCCCGTCTGTCCCCACAGGTCCTATTTGACACAACTATGCTACCCGTGCCACCCTACACTGGTTCGGGGGCTGCTTTCATTTTTCGGCCCTCCAAGGCCTTTTTTCGGCTAAGTTTATGGCATTTTCCACGACAACTCCCAACGTACACGTGCTAATTACGTCCCATCTTTCCCCACAGGTCCTATTTGACACAAGGAAGCTACCCATGCCATCCCTACAGTGGTTCGGGGGCTGCTTTCATTTTTCGGCCCTCCAAGGACTTTTTCGGGTAAGTTTATGGCCTTTTCCACGACAACTCACAACATACCCGTGCTAATTACGTCCCGTCTATCCCCACAGGTCCTATTTGACACAACTATGCTACCCGTGCCATCCCTACATTGGTTCGGGGCCTGCTTTCTTTTTTTGGCCCTCCAAGGCCTTTTTTGGCTAAGTTTATAGCCTTTTCCACGACAACTCCCAACGTACCCGTGCTAATTACAAACATTGCAAATGAACTTCGAAAAAAAAGATGCTGGTTGTGGGTCCTGTTAGTTTTTTTCCTTTGTTTCTTTTTGTCTTTATGGGGTTTTCATTGCCTTACTTGATGAGTTATGCACCCAAATAAAATAGAAAAAATATATAATTTTTAGTTTACTACTAAGTTCAATGCTCTTACCCACTCCACCTCGCTGCGTCTCGTCCACCACTATTTGTGTATCATCTTGTGGTTGGGTCTCATCAGAGAACGTCGGCAGGGTGCCAATCTCCTGTGGACATGCTGCAGAGGCTGATAATACGTTGCCACTTGTTGCTCTCTTCCGCCGCCCTGTCTTGATTCCAGGAACCATGGTACCTACATGAGTTAACAGTTAAGAGGAGCAACCAGAAACACTTATTACACTCTCTTACAGATTCCATGACAAGCACAAAAGATAAGAGTTAACAGTTAAGAGTCCACTTCAAAGTCCTGGACTAATATGGGTGGCTCAATCTGTGATGCGTTGAAAAAAAAAAAAAAAAAACTACTAAAATTTTTAGGGACATTTTTTCTCCATCATTTATTACTTAAATGATGCTACAGTTTGGTTAGCATACATGTTGACTTGTTAAGATTTAGCCATGATCACCTAAATTAGTTTGAACATTGCTTGTTTCAAACTATTTTCAACTACGAAGTGTACACAACAAAATATAGTGAATTCTAGATCAATTTTGTGATATAATAAGTGCTCATGCCCTAGACTAATGCAGTATGTCTATGAAAATCTTTAACCTTGAACATGTAGTCATACCCTCAACTTATACACCTAACCTTAGAAGGCTTGTATTTTTTTCAAAAATAATTTAGAACATATATTTTGAAATTAAAATAAAACAGAGTGAAAAATACTTTGTGAATAGAATGAATGCCTTTGCCTTAAATAGAGTGAAAAGTACTTTGTGATTTTTTCAATTCTTTAGAGCCTTAATCCGTGAATTGAACCGTAATCAACCATTCTTCAATAGAGTATTACAAAATTGCCTTTGCCTTAAATAGTTAAAATGAATGGTTGATTTTTTCAAATCTCAGATCTACAAGATTTGCCTTACAGAATGAAGCAGCTCGCTTTTTGTTAATTTGCTGACCTGGAGATTAGGTTTTGGTTTTTTCAAATTTCAAGAAAGTTGGACAGATTTACCTATAAGGTGCTGCACCCACTCTGTGTGCTGATCAGAAGTGTTTGATCACAATGACAGATTTACCTGTTGGAACACAATGACACCAGAAAGATATATCAATGAATATTGGACCAACTCATGGACAATGAGACACATTGACGACTCAACAAATTGGCACAAAGCATTATGTAATGGGCATTGAGCACAGATTAGAACCTTTGCAGCTTTTATGATAATAAGAGAAAAACAACAGAAACCACATGGAAGCACAAATGTTTTAAAATTTTTACTATAACATGTAAACACCTGCATTAGAACCCAAAACTGCTATATTCCAAAAACTCCATAGGGTAAATTACCAAATTCTCCAATTTAAAAGTAAAAATAAAGTAGCCTTCATAGGGTAAATCATTAAAAAAAAGTTAGGTAGTCTTCCTTATTATAGACATAAATACAAAAACAAGATGAAAGACAAGTCAAGTATTGCCACAACGCAACATAGTTATGGTAATAGAAAAGATTGCCTCAAAAGGGTAACATACCCTCAAAAGATTCTTTTGTAAGTACAAATACAGCAATCTTAAATTTGAATATCTAAGCCTAGATTATTGTAGATAGAGAGAGAATTTGTTTCCTAAGGTTTGGGTCTTTGAAAATAAATAGGTAGATAGAAAGACAAATGATGGAATATAATAAGCCTGTTTGTTTGAACCCTTTTTCTAGCAAAAAATATCAAAAATCAAATTCAGCGAATCAAAGCAATTCAATTCTACGATTCACCAATTCATCTACTATTCACAATTATTTCGAATTCAAGCAACTTGTTTGTATAGATTCGAATTGTGAATTGTGCAATTCTAATAACAGAGACAGTAGCAATTTTGAGAAAAGTAATTTAATTGACTTTTTATTTTGTAAGACCATATGCTTGTAAGTCATGCACTGAACAGACTATACATTTCAACATATTTTGAGAAAATATCTTTTGACAAAATCACACATCTTCTTCACACACACACACACACCTAAACAAACCCACACAACACAAGCTCTTCTAAAAACATAAAAACCATAAACAGAGACAGTGTGGACAAAAACAGTCAAGCATAGCAGTCCAACCATGGCAGTCATGAACAGTCTAGCACCTAAGCATAGCATTCTTGCATCAAGCAGACAAAGTTCGACAAAAACAGCAGCAAACTGTCAAATTCAGCAAACAGAGACAGAGCAGATGAGGAAATCTGCCACAGATTGTTGAAAATTCAGATCTGCCACAGATCTGCCACAGTCTACTCACCATATTCTTAATTGCCCCCATTACATGCTCAAAACAAGCCGGACAAAGAAACAAACTGAGTTAAAACTCTAGGTCCGTATCTATATCAAAATCATTTTCTATCTCATCTTCTTCTTCGTCATCACCCGCGATGGATAGTTCATCATCGTCATCACAGATGAAAGCATCATCCATAACTTGTACACGCTTATTGAACTGAGAAACTTCCATTGAAATAATTTCAGGTTCAATGTCATCCCAGCGCAAAACAACATCATCATCAATAGGCTCAGTTGGTACAACAGTACTGGCTTCATCATCTTGCAACACTTCATCAAATTCTGGCACATCCAGCTCTGGCACATCCCAAATTCGTCGATGTTGAAACTTTTCCATGACTCGCCAATTCAGCCCTAACTTCGTATCATAAACATAGAAAACTTGTTGAACTTGGCTTGGGAACACAAACGAGTCATCTTTATACCATCGACTTCTTACGTCAACAGTTGTCACATGTGGTTCGACCCGCAAAGTTCGACTACTACCGGTGTTATACCATTCACATTCGAACAGAACAAGCCGATGTCCAAACAAATATGTCAGTTCCCACACTTTACAAAGGTAGCCGTAGAACTTTATCAATTGGCCTTGGTGGTCGCCTTCCACTACCAACCCACTATTTTGACATTTACGACGGTTGTCACGGTCGATAGTATGGAACCGGACGCCATTACAAATGCATCCCGAATATGTGTTCACTAAGGCATTAGGTCCATTGGCTAATGACCACATCTCATCAGTTGCTTCGGGTGACTTTTGATTTCGCAATTGGTTAATCTATACAAGAAAGTACGTCATGTCAATTCAAACTTAGAATAAATAAACGTTATCTGCAAACTACACACTGACGCGTTTTAGCTTACGCGATGTTTGAACCATTTAGGAAACTCTTTGCATTGTCGCGTTGCAATGTTGCATGAACTTCCATATTTTTTTTTGCAACACGAGCTTGTGTTCCCTAGTTAATACAATGTAAGTCACAAGTAATTGGAATTATGAAGACTTTCAAAAATATACACCATGTAGAAAATGTATGTTGCATATATGATGAGGAATCGTACTCTAGATATTTGTCCACTTCCAAACTATTGTGTAGGACAAACCAATGCGCCAATTCGCGGTCAGCTACGGACACATCAATTGCCCTTGGGAGGTGACCAAAAGGTCGGACATTTTGAGTGAAAATCGCCAACCCCGGGCCATTGTCACCTCCATCGTAGTTCCTTTCTTCCCGGTTAAACACCGTTTCAACTCCATGCAAATACAACGAACAAAACGTCGTACACTCTTTCGATATGTAGCCCTCTGCAATGGAACCTTCTGTGCGAGCTTTATTGCCCGCAAATCCTTTAAGAAGTCCGAGCATCCTACATGTACACATTGGCCTGATCGTTAGTGTGGTCATATTGAACTATAATTACATGAAAAAAGTTAAGAAACTCGTAGTTCTACCTCTCAATAGGATACATCCATCGATATTGCACAGGCCCTCCAAGCCTAGGCTCGTAAGGCAAATGAATTGCCAAGTGGACCATCACATCGAGAAAAGTAGGAGGGAAAATCTTTTCAAGCTTACACAGTATAAGTACGATTTGTTCTTGTAATTTCTTAAAATCAGTCACCCTCAAGGTCTTTGAGCACAACTGTTTGAAAAAAGTTCCCAACTCAAACAATGTGGTCCCAATCTCGGTAGGAATGTATCCTCGCATCCCAATGGAAAGAAATCGTTGTAGAATGACATGACAGTCATGACTCTTCAGGCCAACTAGCTTACCACCATTCGCGGTGACACAATTGGATATATTTGCTGCATAGCCATCAGGATACTTAATCGATTTCAAGAAATCAGAAAACCCTATTCGTTCTGCCGAGGACAATGTGTACAATGCCGGAGGCTTCTCAAAAGAGCCATTTGCATGCCTTATCAAGTGTAACTCCTTTCGTATTCGCATGTCCTCCAGATCCAAACGTGCTTTGTCCGTGTCGTTGTTCTTCCCATCTATGCTCAATAGTGGCCAAAGTAGATTGTCACATATATTCTTCTCTATGTGCATGACATCAAGGTTATGTCGAAGCTTAAGCGTTTTCCAATAAGGTAGGTTGAACAAAATGCTTCTTTTTGTCCAGTTCGGAGTTGGATTTTCAGTCCGTTGTCTTTTTTGGTTGGTTGGATGCTTTCCATACGACCTGTACGTCCCCAAATTAATTTGGTCCAGTATTTGTTCTCCCGATAACTCCACAGGTTTGGACTGATTCTCAATTTCATCATTGAATAGCTTACTTCTTCGCCAATTATGGTTATCAGGTAAGTACCGCCGAGCATCCATATACCCTACCTTACTTCGCAACCCCTGAGATGATGCATCGATGTTACAATTAGGGCAGGCTAGGTAACCTTTTGTTCTCCAACCAGATAAAGAACCATATGCAGGAAAGTCGTTGATGGTCCATACGACTGCTGCATGCATTGTAAATATTTGGTCGTTTGAGGCATCATATGTTTGCACACCATGCTCCCACAGACTAGTTAACTCTTCTACTAATGGTTGCAAGTAAACATCGATGTCTCTTCCAGGTGCAGATCGTCTGGGAATAAGTAATGACATCATGAAGAATGGATCTTTCATACACTTCCATGGAGGTAGATTGTAAGGCATTAAGATTACGGGCCACATGTTATACGATGTACTCATATTTTCGAATGGATTGAAACCATCCGTGGCAAGCCCAAGCCTTACATTCCGAGGATCTGCAGAGAACGTAGGATGCAGCCTATCAAAGTCCTTCCATCATCCACATGCTTATCTTTGTGCCATCTCATATGTGCGGCTGTTTTTTTCGACATGTACAATCTCTTCAACCTCGGTGTCAAAGGAAAGTACCTCAGTATTTTGTGTGGAATTTTCTTACCCGTCTTGTCGTTCAACTTGTATCTAGACTCCGTACATGTAGGGCAATTCTCCAACGTGGCGTTGTCCTTCCAAAATAAACTACAATCATTCTTGCATGCATGAATGGCCTCATATCCCAAACCCAATTCACGTAAGAACTTTTTCGCTTCGTAAAGGGTCCATGGAACATTTTCATCACACTTTGGTAGAATGTCTTTGAAAACTTGCATAACCATATCGAAAGATTTGTTGCTCCATTTATTGTACACCTTCACGTGAAGCATCTTAATTACGATGGACAAGATGGAGAACTTTTCACACTCTGGATATACTTTGCGTTGAGCATCATCAAATAACTTCATGAACTTCAACAAATTGTGCCTCTCTGAACTAATATGTTCATCGTCGATATGATCATCCATGAGACCACTCATGTAAATCTCTTCTAACATGGTTGGAAGTTCATCCACATGTTTGTGATTGGTTGTCATTCCAGCTCGGTGGCTTTCAGTATCATCGTTTCACATAGTAGGATAAGCACGAAACATGGGAACGTGTTCCCCGTGGTGGACCCAAGTTCGATAAGAACATGCGATTTCTCTTCGAATCAAGTGCAACCGTACAACGTGTGGACTAAATTTTGTGCCGTTCAAGCAATCAACACAAGGACAACGGATTTCATCCTGCGACCCTAAATTCTTCGTAGTGAACTCAATAAATGACTGAACACCTATAAGGTACTCTTTACTTTTTAGCCTATCGGTGATTATCATCCAACTCTTGTCCATTATTGGAACAGTACACATCAAGCGAAGATGAACCTGGGAATGGACGGCAACTTGGAAAAACATGCTGTACTGGAAAAGAGCTTAAGTAAGTTTACGGGTTCGATTAGCATTGCAATAATGAAGTGAACGAAATAGTAATAACCATTTCAACTCATACATGAACAATTGTGACATACATGAACAATTATATGTGAAGTCATCTTACAGGGAGACATATAATTGTATCTTGATGAACAATTATACGTACTTTTTAAAATCATTTCTTGTTTCATAGGGTTAATTTAGTACTTCAGTTGCCCATACCCTTTAAATCCATTGCTCTCTTTAACTATTTAGTTAATTTTGTCACATGTTCACTGATTTTGTTGTCAGTATGTATAAGAAAATTTTGAAAATCACTTTGGTTTCTATTCCGTAGGATCCACATAAAGGTTTTCCATTCACATGTTCATGATATTATTTTACATATTAGTCAAATAAAAAGAGATTCATCATTCATCCTACATTGAATTCCATTAAACAGATTCAATATTAAACAGATTCAGATTAATAAAATATTAAATAGATTCACTATTAACAGATTCAATATTAAACAGATTCAGATTCAATATTAAACAGATTCAATAATAAAATATTAATATAATATAAAATATAGTCACAGATTCAATTAAACAAATTGAATGTAAACAGATTCAGTTTGAATATAAACAGAATTAGACAGATCCTACTTCTTCTACAGATTCAGTTTGAATGTAAATAGACACATATTCAATTTCAATTGAATTCAGAATTAAACAGATCCTACTTCTTCTTGAACTATAAGTGGTTCATGGTCTAAGCTTAAGAATCTTGAAGTAGTTTAATGTCTTCTGTTCATATTACAACATTTTTATCTAATATTTACACTATTTTCATGAAATTAATCTATTATCTGACTGTGTTCTTCTATTGGTGTATCAAATAACTAGATTGAGGTCAATGATGTGAGCAAGGAAATGAACTTGGACATCATCAAGCTAAATAGTCAGGTTTTGTTGTTGATTCTATTTGATGGTCATCTTTTGCCTTCTGTCTCTCTTGGTTTGAGGATTCTGTAATCTGTTCTACTAATGCATGCTCAGGTGGACAGAATAATTGTTTAGCCTTCATTTTCTATAATCTGTAATCTGATATTATTTAGCCTTCATTTTCTGTAATGATGAATAAGTTTTATGAATATCTTTATCCTTCCTCACATTTGAGAAACAAACAAGAGAGTAAATTCAAAACCCCAGGTAATCAAGCAATGGAACACCCAAGAAAATTTCAACCAAATCATAACTAGTGAAGAAAATGTTCATCACAGTGATTTTAAAAATAAAAAAAGTAGAGGAAGAAGAAGCAAGTAGTCAAAATGGAGAGCCTCCATTGGAAGTATTAAATTTCTGCACCTACCCACCAACTAAAATAGAATTTTATCCACTAAACGAACGAAGATTTTATCAAGTACAAGCAAGAAGTTAACTCCATTCACACCTTCTCCATCCCCGCCAATACATGCATATATATATATATATATATATATTGGGTTAGTTTCAAATATTCCTAAAACAGAGGAACATTGCTCATATAGTTCAACAATCCACAATGGAGAATCAGAAATCGGCAATCCAAAATTTTAACGAAACCCAATGACGAAATCAGAAAAAATGCCCTAAAATTTGTTTGCGAAATCAATGGAAACTGAAAAGAAAAAACATTTAAAAACCCTACAGTAGAATGGGAGACACAGCGAGGAAGAGACCCAGAGCGACAGAGAGGGAGAGAGACGAGAGACAAATACCTGATAGATTGTCGTGGGGCCGATTTGCAGTGGTCATGGTGGCCAATGCCGGTGGCCAGTGATGGTGATGATCGGCGGTCAGGTTTGCTATCAACTGCTGGTGTGTGAGGTAATATGTGTGAGAGAAAACAGGTCCGAAAATGTGTCCCTGAAATATATATATATATATATATATTCGGCGCGAATATTTAATCGATTTCCCTCTAAATTTTTTTTCGAAGATTTAGCGACTAAATCATCATTTGTCGCCAAAAATGATTCACAGCGACTAAACATTTGTCGCCAAAAGCACCCTATTTGGCTACTAATTCTAATTTTTCGTCGGCAATGAGAGTAAATACAGCGACTAACTTAGTTTTGGTCGCCACAAATCCAATAAAAATACGCCATCTTTTGGCAACAAAATGTTTTGGTCGCAAAATGGTGGAAAACAACAACGAAAACTAAGTTTAGTCGCCAATAATTACATACGGCGACTAAATTAATTTAGTAGCTAAAATTATTAGACGAATACCGACTAAATCAGGTTGTTTGTCGCCCAACATGGTGCTTTTGGCGACTAAAATTGGTTTTGGTTGCCAAGTTTGGTCGCCAATTGTGCATTTTGTTGTAGTGCATATGAATGCAACAATTGATACATGTATTCAAATAAGTATTGAAATACAATGCAGTTTGAATGATGGGCCGAGCCTGGTGCATGCAATACAAATGAATGATGCAAACATGCAAAGCATAAGGTATGCTAATCAAAACATGTCCTTATAACTAACCATCAAAAGCGGTTAAATAAAAGGGAGAAAGACGTGGGGTTAGAAGACATGCACACACACACACAAGCTTATTACAACATTGCGCCCTCTCGAAGAAGGGTTCGAATAAATAAGCTAACTAGCTACGCCAAGCTAAGCTAATTATGACAAACCACCTAATTAACTAACTTAGTTAATTAATTATTACAAATCGAATTGAAACTAGCTATGCTAAGCTAATTAGAATATTACAGAGATGAATTAAATTAGCTAAGCACACTAACTAATTAATTATAAAACTGACAAATTAACTAGCTGAGTAAAGTAGTAAAAAGGCCTTGAGGGGAGGGAGACATGCATGCTCGGTGTGCTTCGCCCAAAAATGCATTGCCTTGCCATGAATTGCCTCTGTTTGCACTCGCAGTGATCTCAGAACATCATATGAACTTCCAGATTGCATCTGCCCCAACACAAGAACACTTTGGACAATTTTCCCTATAGGTGGCCGGCCGGCCACCTCAACTGGTCGGTAGGCTACCTCAACTGGCCCGCCGGCCAGTGCAAGTGGTCGCTAGGCTAGTGCAAGTGGCCGGCTGACCACCTCTCCTTCCAGAATTCTATATTTGCTGCAACAGAGAGCAACAGAGCCAATACAATGTATTTGACAAGAAATGTGTGTACTACCACCCTCCTCATCATGTCTCAAGCTTAAAGGAGTGTGGTACTTAGCTCTCAAGCCACCAATCAAGCATCTCAATGCATGATGGCCCAAAAACCAAGCTTGTACAAGCTTAGTGAATGCACAAACAATACACAAAGAGCCTCCACCCTATCATGCATGATCAAGGGTGTTGGCGACTAAGAAATGCGACACATTTCATCACTTTGAGTATGAAACGTCTCGCATTTCTTGTGTTTGGATTAACGTCCGATCCAAACACAATGCAATGCAAACAACGTGCTTATCTTGCATGTTTTACTTTGTCCATTTCTTGTTTACTCATTTTAACTTACCAATTAGTCCATTAACCGGTTAAGTTCAATGTGATTGTCCACTAATGGGAAAGATGGCCTAAGCCACAAGCACCTTAAGCATGGAAGAAGCCTCATGCTTTTGGTTAGTAGAAACGCTCAAGAGAGGGCTAAAACCATTAGGCATGAGAGCCTCGATTCCATGCTTAAGCCAACAAGGGGCTTAAGACCACTTTCGAAATCAAATTCAAAAGTGAAGCATGGAGGAAGATTGTAGAAATTCAGTGCTGAAATGGCATGCACAAAACTCTATCATGTAAGCAATGCATACAAGACATGTTAAGGGTCAAAAGCACTAAAGCTAGTGAAGAGCATTACACAAGAGGCATGCACTATCAAGCTTAAATGACTAAACTAGCCATGAATAGAGCTTAATCATGCCAAAAGAATGGCCTAAACATGCTGGAATTGAAGCTCAAAAGACTAGACAAACAAGCATACGTGTTGGCTCACGAACAAGACATAAGGCACAACTCTCAAAAGCAATGAAAGAGTGGAATATGTGAGTGTGAAAAATATATATGCTCTGAAATTACATACAAAATGATGTTGTGGCATGCAAACAACCCAAGCAAAGCATGCTAGAAGCCTCAAAACACAAAGCTAGTCAAGGCCATTTACACTATAGCTATACAAAGCGGAGCACATGTGACCAAGACCACTTGAAACAGAGTTAAAGCATGCTAAAGCAAGGCCAAAAACTTGCTAGAGTGGAGCCAAAACATGCTAGAATAATAGGCTAAACCACCAACCACACTAGGCTACTGAGCAAGATTGCACTACAAGTGTAAGAAGCAAACAACAAGTGACTAAACCAGCCAAAAAAAGAGTTTAAACATGTTAAAACATAGCCAAAAAAATGCTTGAACTAAGCTAACATAAGCCATAAAAACATGCTACTTTGTAATGCTAACAAGGCATGGCATAGAGAGACAAGGATGGGAGGCCATCCCCGCCCATTTTGGACCTCAAAACAAGCTTTCCACCATTAAAATTCCTCTGAAATTCAGTGGTTTTAAGGTCAAAAAGAGATTGTTTGAAAAGCTTGAAAGATAGCTCAAAAGGCTTTACAAGCCAAAGAGCAAAAGGGAGGAAACACCCCCTAACCAAACAAGGCTTAAACCACCATTTTTGGGGCTGAAAAATAGAGGTTTTGGTAGTTGAAAATCAGGCCAAAAATAGTTTGCAAATGTGGCAAAACAAGTGTGCAAAAATAAGCTCAAAAGAGGTAAGAGGTTACCTTTGAAGCACAACAGCAAAAACAGCCCCAATTCTGAGTGAAAACCACACTTTGGAGCTCAAACAAAGTCCCAAGCTACCTCAACCCAAAGATGATCAACTTTGGTTAAGGAAGTGTATGCAAATATGTAGGGAAGAATTTGCTCACAAATCTTCTAGAGAGAGAGGCTCCCAAAATTGCTCACCTCCTCAAATGAGAGATATGGCTTCAATATATAGCAAAAACATGAGCCTTGGTCGAAATATCTGATTACAGGACAGCTGGAGCTTGTGTAGAACAGCTGGAGGGAAAAGATTTGCAAAATATCTGAGTTTTGGACATAAGTGGCCGGCCGGCTACTTCAAGTGGCCGGTAGGCTACCTCAACTGGCCGGCCGGCCACCCCTAGTGGCCGACAGCAAAAATTTGCTCTGCAGGTCAAACTTCAAATGGGCATAGCTCCTTTATATGGACTCCTTTTCAGGTCGTTCTTATGTCCAAATTGAAGCCCCAGAAGTAAGCTTTCCAATGGTAAAAGCCTCACATCAAAATGCCAACTGTGCTGAGAGATATCCCTATTTTAGTGAAGATTGCTCAGTTTTGGTCCTCTCGGATTCATGCCTAACTGCTCCTCAGCTAGTTTTCCTCCCTCCTCTCCTCTTTTATTCAATTCAAAACCTCTAACTAAGGTGTTTTGAAAGATTTTTCAATGAGCTCACCTCTCTTTCATTCATTTCCACTTTTTCCTTGCTCGGTTTACCGAAAAGCACAACATTTAATAAATTGCGAGCCTCGGAATATCGTAGGAACTTTCTTTCAAAAATGTTTTGAAAGAGAGGGTTTTAAGATCTAAAATCTTTTGGTCAAAATCATTTTGGTCCAAAAATGGGGTGTGAGGTTGGATTTGACGCTCCTCTTACTGAAGAAATCGAATCTTTGCATTGCACACCTTTCATCACCAAGTAAACCATCAGTAGCGCTCAAGTCTTATGGGTGGTTCAAAATGGGGTGTCTACACTGTTTTAGCTTCAAAACATAACCCCAAAGGCTTCAGAGTTTGCAAATTGATGCCAAAAATATAGAAAAACATTGTGTAACATAAAAACTTAGATAATTTGCAACCAATTGTCCTAAAATCATGGTCCATTTCCTAATTCATTTCAAGTTTTTCAAAACTCATGCAATCAAGTTACATACCTTCATGAATCATGCATGCATGTAACTCATGGACTCTAATTTCCTTTCAAATAGTACAAATGTGCTTATAATCATGAAACTCAATAAAACTATGATTGCACGTATGATTTGGTATTCAATTCTTCATGTTTCATGCTTAAATGAACATAATCATGGTGAATGCAAACATGCATGTATATACAACTCCAATTTCAATACATTCAACTCGATTCTTGTTCTTAGTCACATATCATGCTTGGATTCACTTAGTTATAAATTTAAACTCATGAGTTTGAGCTCAATTACTCACTTAAGAGCTTCAACTCTTCTAATTATAGCCAATTCTTGAGCAAATCCTCCTAGTTTCTTGAATTTATTTGCAAATCCCCAAGGTTGAGCTCTCTCTCTCTCTAATTTGGCTCACTCTCTTCCTCTAGAGTGTATTTTCAGATTCTTGAGGTCAAAATGAGGAGCTTAAGTGTGTTTAACCCATATATATACTAAATGATTAACTTAGACTAATCCATCTCAATTAAGGTTAACTAATTGCACTTAATTTAATTGATTTAATCCAATTATTTTGATCCGAATTGATTTTTAATTAAATTTCACCGTAGCCTCTAAAAATCATGCTATGTGCAAAAATACAGTCAAATTTTAGTTTTTGTCGCCTCTACGGCCTTTAATTAGATTTTATAGCAGAAAATCAAACAGATTTTTTTGTGGTGAATAGATAGAAATTCAAAAACACATATAATCATATAAATGACACTCAAAATCATATCAAGCACATAATCACAATCATAAATAAGATTAATTAACATAACACAGGACAGGGTTATCACAGTTTGCTAAAGCAATTCATTGTAATGCCTTACTGCTCTAGCGCATGTTTGAGCACTCGAGCAGTCTATTCAAAATCTGCATGTTTAAACTAGATTTTTGGTCAGATTTGTAGGTCCACAACCCACTTTTTGCCCTTGCACTATAAATAGACACATTTCTCTCTCTCTCTCTCTCTCTCTCTCTCTCTCTCTCTCTCTCAAACCTATTCTAAACTTCACAAATCCTTTTATTCACCTCACTTCGGATCATCTCCTCGCCTTAGTCCTAGGAGATAGCTTGTAGAGCGCATCGAGGGCTTCATTTTGATCTGAGCACATCATCTTTTCATCACCTTCGACTTTTGGGGCTTTTCTCTTCTTGTTCTTTATTTGAGGTAAGGATCTCTATTACTCAAGTTTGTTTGTATTACCAATGTTATGTGATACTTTGTAGCTATGGATTTCAGAATTTATTAGGGTTTTGATGTAATTAATTATATGGTGTAGAAAAACTAGGGCTTGTTCTACTTGGTTCAAAACATTGAAGTTTATATCCCTAATTGTCAAATGAGAAATTGGGAGTTTTGATAATGTATTGAGATTTGATTTGAGGAATGAGGATTAGTATTGGAAATGGAGGGTTTTATTGGAAATGGAATATTGTTGAACTTATTGGTATTATTTGGAATTCATGAAATGTTAGGACTCGGTGATATATATATATATATATCGATGAAACTAGTTTAGTTAATACTCTTGTATTGTCGTATATGGAATACTTTGATAGAGATAATTATATTGGCAATCGGTGGAGGATTACATGATTGTTATAGAAATGAAACATTTTCAACTCATACATCGCATTTGCATTGAATACTTTACCCATCAATATTATGTTAATTTCCACATGTATGAATTGATCGGATATCTAATAAAAGGACGATAATGGATTTTATTAGTGTTAATCGAAATTATAGAAATTGGGGCGTTACATTAGTGTATAAAAGACATCTAGCTTTGTCAGATATCTATCAACATGAAATCTATCATTTCTCTATTAGGACTATTTACTATATATAGCGCAAATTACACTTTTTCCCTTTATGTTTGGCCACTATCTTTGGGCTTTTAAGTTTTTTTTTTCTACTTTGGCCTTTCATGTTTCAAGTTTTAAGTTTTTTTTTTTTTAGTTTACTCCTAAAACTAACTTTTGTTTAAAATTAGACAGAAAATACCACATTAATTGTCACATAACATAAAATATATAATATTATATTAGAGTTTGGGTTTGTGTAAGATGTGTGAGTTATACATAATAAATAATTTTATGTCACATGACTGTCAATGTGTCATTTTTTGTCTAATTTTTGACATAAGTTAGATTTTGAAGTAAATTGAGAAAATCTTGAAACATGAAGGGTCGAAGTGGAAAAAAAAAATGACAAACAAACTTAAAGGACCAAAGTAGGACAATGATGAAACATAAAGGGGGCAAAGTATAATTTACCTGTATATATATGTAATGAGTTCAAACTTGTATGGAGGAAAAAAAGGTAGAGAATGAGCAAGTGAGAGATTATAGGTGAGGCAGACGATTGGTTGAAATTCTAAGTAGACTACTGGCTAGAGGTCCAAGCAGATGACCAAAGTAGGATAATGGTGAAACATAAAGGGGGCAAAGTATAATTTACCCGTATATATATGGAATGATTTCAAACTTGTATGGAGGAAAAAAAGTAGAGAATGAGTAAGTGAGAGATTGAAGGTGAGGCAGACGATTGGTTGAAAGTCTAAGCAAACTATTGGCTGGAGGTCCAACCAGATCACCAGGAGGCCGATTGGTCTAATTTCTACTCGACTTTCATGAGTTATCGGAAGGGGTTCAAGTTTTGAAAAGAAGAATAGTAATTTGATAAAAGGTGAGCTATATTATTCTTCGAGCTACCTTAAACTATTTTTAGTTAAAACATGTTTTACAAATTTTGTTAACGTTTCAAATGTATTACTTGATTATGAAACCTATTTGTGTAAAAAAAGAAACTCATGGATATAGTTATTTGTTAAATATGTCTTTGACAATGATTTGATAAATAATAATATGAACAATATTTCTATAAGTAAAACCACGGAAGTATGAAGGCTCCATGCATTTGAGGACCATAATATCAATTAGAAATCACTTTGGTGGCTCTTTGTTCATCACTTAGGTGACCCTTTGATTTAGGAACAAATTGTTGTGTAGAATTAAGCCTACACTACCATAGGAGTCATTTCTATAGCCCGTACAAGCTACCTCTTAAGTCCATTAAGTATTTAGTTCTGGATCCATTGACTTTTTGCTTTGATTATCATATCAGTGACCTCTGTTTTGTTATGTTCTACACTGTTATTATCATTATATGTTTTTGTATGATATTGTATGCATATAATTTTCACAATTAATTTTTGTTATCTGAAATTAACTTGAGCAACTTATTTGTTTGGGAAAATTACACTATTAGTCCATATATTTTGGCCATTGTTTTATTTTGGCTCCTATAAATTCAATTCGATTGGTTTCGACCTTGAATTTTTGACTTTATCCTAAATTGGTATAAATTATTCCAATTTTTAGCATTTTTTTTTTATCACAAAGGCACACCATGTGTCATAATTTTATGAGTAAAAATTGTAAATTTAATCAATTCAGTGATTTAATCTCAACTAATTCAGTGAAAATTTATGTCAAAAACCTTAACAACATTATCAATTGGACCAAATTGACGCAAAATCAAAAAATAAAAGTCCAAATTGAGTCAATTGAAATTGTAAGGACTAAAATGACACAAACAACAAAATGTAGAAACTACCATTATAATTTGCCCTATTTGTGTTGATTGAAATACTTATGATTGAATTACATTGGTCTAAATGTTAATCCATGGTAATTTTATAACCTTTATGCTCTCGGTACAATACTCCTCATTCTGCAATATGCTTACATTTGATTTATCCCATTTCAGGAGATAATGATTAGAGGAAGAAGTGTACAGTTCATAAATAGCTTGTGGAGAGTTTCGAGAATGGTGTTATGGAGTAGACACACTGTACTTTTATAATATTTGTAAATCAATTTTGTACAAATTTAATCCCTTATTTTGTTAAAATCGGTCTATTTGATTAATGACCCTTTTACTACAAATGAATAGAATTTATGATATATATTTTGATACCTTTTTGTTTTTTGTTTTTTTTTTAAATACATATATACTTTAGCTTGCATTTGTTAACTCGTTAATTCCTAAAATCAACTTCAAGTAACCACAATTACTGGTCGATCGTGATTCGCGATGCCTACCAAGAACAGGACGTTTAGTGTTTGAATTTGATTCATTTATATAACGAGTTTAAACAATTTTTTTAGTGAGCCACATAAAACTTGAGTTTATGTACCTTAGTTGAAAAGCACAAAGCACCATCGTGTTTAGACTCTTAAATTGTCCTCTTTTGATGGAGAGAGATAGCGTTGTGCACACTAAACAATGAAAAAACCATTAAGTGTCAAATGGGGACACAAAAAATGAAGCCATGAAGTCAAAACGTAAAAATAAGTGGTTTATATTGTTATTTTTAGGCTAAATTGCATTTATAAACAAAATAAGACGGAGTATCAGTGTACCTCTTTAGTAAATTATCCAGTGAATAACTTTGCTTGATTACGAGCCTTTACACCAGCGTAAAATCAATCTGTTAAAATATATATTACTATAGCCTTTTTGAAACCTAAATTCTAAGGAACAAAAATGGTGGCCTTAACAGAAAGACCAAGAGAAAGAGTAAGAAGAACCTCATGCACTTGGCATAATTCTAGTACTAATACTTTTCTTTTCATGAAAATTGCACCTCATGAGGCAATGAAGATCCATACATGAGCCTACAACTCAACATGAACTCAAGCATAATAAGACAATACTATGCAAGCTAATGATGCAAATAGTTTGACATGAAAAAAACTTTCATATGAGATTGAGTGTGGAAGTCACCAAAAGATGATATGATGCAATAGTTGTCGGAAAAAGAATAGAAAACACAGTTTAATTAAGCAGATTGATTTTGGCAAAATCAAAACCTAAAAGTCAACCTCAAAACTTGTATAGTATCCGAAACATAAATTAGAAATATTAGAAACACAGAATTAGAACACTACAATCAAAACTTACAGTACAAAAACATTAAGAATTCAGAAATGATCGAGACTAGTGTTGAACACAATCTCCTTAAGAGATGATACGGTGCTATGAGATTAATGAATGTTTAACTATTGTCCACCGAAAAATTGAAATCAATCCTTCACTTTCTATTCTTGTAAACCACTAAATCCCAAACCCTAAACATTATAAACTTTCTAAATTCATTATAAAAATTGTCACTAAAATAAAATGAAAATGTTCCAAATGCTAAACCATTTATCTTTTGTAAATATAGTCATGAAGGTAGTAAATCCCTTTTGTAGGACTTGTTTCTCAATAAGTCTTACATATATTCTTATATTGCATTTAGTCCTTATATTTGGGAAGATTTGACCTACCAAATCTCATATTTTCCTACTTTTTATGGACATTAATGTCTGTTACAATTATGGTATGTATTATATTTCTATTTTGCAATATATATTATATGATATATATATATATATAGGTTACTGTCAACATTGTTTCCACAACACTACAAAGATTTCAAATTCATAATGTCAATGACGATTTCATTTTGCACGTATATTTGATATATATTCACTTGGATTCCTCATATCAAGAACAATGGTACATTGCATGTGTTTATATATATGTGTATATGTATATATTATCAGCAAGCATATGTAAAGGCTTTATGAAAGTTGACATAAATTTGAAGGTACAATTCTATGCGATTAAGTCCTGTTTTCCCCAACGTTGATGAATAGTGGTTTGTTGGTAAAATTCCAAAGTATTGTCATTGTAGTCCTGCTTTTATTATATACAAAGTTTTTATTTGAAGGTTTGGTAGTTGAATCATCTCAAAGAATGTGATTATTTAAAGTGAATCTGAACCTTCACTATTAGGATTACATTTGCAAATAAGCTTAATAAATAAAGACAATCAATGTGAACTTTCACAAGACTAAACAAAACAAAATTGGATTTGATTTGATTTGAATTTTTTATTTTTTTTAATTTTTAGAACTTTGAATAGTATCATTAATTAATAAAATTGTTTACGCATCTGTCCAGATCATGTGTAGATTTGATTACAGATCTATAAACTTTTGCAATAGCTAAGAAATTAAATAAAAGCTTATAATATGTAATATCCGAAAACACAGTTGTTGTTAACCATTTCGACTGATATTTTCCTTGTAATGTTTTCACCAAAACTTGACTGTCTGTGAAGATCGAGACACATTGCAATCTTCTGCTTGTAGCCAGTTGAGTGGCATCCAAGCATGCTCGTGCTTCTACTAGTAATAGAGAATGCAAGAAAAGTTGCCTTACTGTTTGATCAACCTGCTATAGTTCTTTATCAAAGCATATACAGGATATCCTAGCTATGTGAGTTATTTGCCTCCAAGAGCCATCTATGATTACAGTCCTAACCAGAAAAATTGAGTGATTGAATAGCGAGTTACTCAAAATACAACAATTATTATTCTAATTGTTTTGTTTTTCCATAGTAGCCTCATGCAAGTTAAATGTGACAACAATTATTAGCAAGATCAATCGTGGTGTGAGTGTGATGTTGTAAAAATTATGTGAACAACTAAAACAAATAGATTCATATTAAAATTTCAGAACCAGAAACATGCTGGAATTTACAAAAATTCATAATAAAATAAAACTAGTAAAAAGAAGTAAACTGAAGCCTGTGTGATACCACAATGTCTTTAAAACAAATTCACCGCCTCCTGATGGATGCTGGAGGTACACCGGCGCCTGTCTCCCTAGATACGATGGTCGAAAGCAGCTAATACAGAAGCGCCTTCTGAATAGCTTCGGCGAACTTGACAATGGATGTACTCTCTCTAACAAGAACCAAAGAAGAGGCTAACAAAAGAAGATATGAGAAATTTTCTTTGGTGTAAAAAACCATCTCCAGCTTTTTATCTCAAAACACTCTCTCATTTTCCATCACAAAACCTCTCTAAAAACAACCTATTAAGTTGGACGAAAAAGGCCTCTACTTATACTAGTAGGGGAGAGTCTTAGCCATGAAGGCTAACATCAATGGGGTCATCAAATGTTTTAAACTCTAGTCATTAGGGCTAGAGTTACAAAGGTTCAAAACTCCAAAAGCATTATATAAATCATAATGTGTATAAGTTTTGAGAATTAAACTAGATGGGTTGCAAAATGGATATGGGGCGTTGGGTCACAACCTGATCCAAGCCCAATCTCAAACACATGCACAAACTAAGCCCAGCACAGTTTAGCCCAAAACTCAAGACTAGGTTCAAGTCTAAGTCTAAGACCAAACCCAGTACATGCACAAGTACAA
This sequence comes from Camellia sinensis, assembly GCF_055761805.1. Classification (NCBI taxonomy): domain Eukaryota; kingdom Viridiplantae; phylum Streptophyta; class Magnoliopsida; order Ericales; family Theaceae; genus Camellia; species Camellia sinensis. Next base: position 64,312,282 of record NC_138968.1, on the reverse strand, counting down.
GACTAGGCCCAGTTCAAACCAAGACTAAGTCCAAATCTAAACGCAACTTTATTGATGCCCACTTTATGAGACAATTCTCATTTACAACTCAGTGGTTTCGGCCCATTATTTTTGTATTGCAATCTTCTCACTTAAGATAATACAAAATCACTCAGACCAACCTCGACTGGTAGTTAGGTCCCACTTTAATTTCGAATTAAAATTGCTAAAAAACCATTATTTTCCAACAATCCCCCACATGAATAAAATTGGCCGAATAAAGAAAAACAAGCAACGCTTGACAACAAAGACTCTGAGAGAGAGAGCACACAGAATAACCCTGCATCAGAAAAGGTAGCTATTGGCCTTGAACCTTTCGTAGTGAAAGCCTATCGGATTTACTGGCTGACCAGTGAACGTAATGTCTTGAACTATTCTTCTATTTGTGTAAACCGAGACAATAGGCCTTCCACATGAGTTACACCAACCATTATTCTTGTTCTCACTGGTGTGTCCGGTTTGGCCCTGGAACACTAGCCTGGTTCAGTGAGTGTTTTTAAAGAATTTAGCCTTGTCAATTCTTAAATAAACGGCCCCACTTGGCATTCACATAGGTGACATACAAAAGGTATCTCTCTATACCACGGTTGACTATTCGCAACACTTAGGTCATTAAAAGCATGAGCTTAACCTCCTACCCCATAGGGTATCACTGTATAAAGGAATGGGCAGGAGGATTTACCTCTACAGTGACTCATCTGTTACACGCAATTATGTTGTCCCTTTGAACCTAGATCTTGGGATCTCCAGTCAACTAGGTTGGGTTTTCCTTTTCTGTAACATTCGCTAAAGGCCTTAACCCCATTCCTTTTGATGACTTTTTACTAACTCTCAATTTAACCCTTAGGTTAACGGATCCGTAATATTGTCCTTAGACTGTATGTAGTCTATAGTAACAACACACAAGAGTAGTCATCGTATGGAACTATGTCTTCGACGAAAATGTCTAGACCTTTCCATCTGTGCTCTACCAATACTTGATTGGTTGTTGCAAAATATAAAAAATTGCTAGTACAAGTTTTGATCAACATGGAATATCCTCAAGAAAATGGCAAAGCCATTCAGTTACTTTAGTAGCTTTATCTAAAGCATTGAATTCTGATTCCATCATCGATCTCGTGATACACATTTGCTTGGAAGATCTCCAAGACACAATTGCAGCTCCAATTGGAGAAAACATATCCACTAATGGATTCGTAGTCTTTGTATCAGATATCCAGGAGGTGCCTTCGTATCCTTCTAGTATAACTAGATATCAAGTGTTATGCAACCCATAATCCTGGGTGTAGTGTAAATAATCCAACACCCACATAATGTCCTTTCAATGAGTAGCATTAGGATTACTCGTATATCTACTAAGCCTACTACCTGAGTAGGCTATACCTGGCCTTGTACAACTCATCAGATACTTTAAACTTCCAACGACCGAGAATATACTAGTTGAAATACACTTTCAGTATTCTTCTCGACCAAATGTAGACAAAAGTCTACCAGTGTCCTCGACACACTTGTATCTGATTTACTAAATTTCTCAAGTATTTTATCAACATAATGAGACTGAGAAAGTATAATACTTCCAAATGTTCTAGTAATTTTAATACCTAGAATCACATTTGCAAGGCCCATATATTTCATATCAAACTTAGAATACAACATCCATTTGGTAGTATTGAATATCTTCTCAATTATTCAAACCTTAAAGATTTATTCAACTAAATCTTCATGTAGAAAAGCTATCTGAACATCCATCTTGATGTATTTTCAGATGTTGCACAATTGCAATCACACTCACTATAACTGGTGATCACGTATCAAAGTAATCCAGGCCTTCTCTTTACCGATATCCTTTGATAACAAGCCTATCTCATCGACTTTCATTTCACTTGCATCCCAAGGCTTACTACCTATGAAAGATAAAGTTAAACTAATAACTTATTTCTAGAGAAATCACAACTTCAAAGAAGCTTTTAGCCATACTGGCCACCATATAGGTTTAAGAAGATTGGACAGAAGAACTTCAAAGTAATAGTCTATTTACATCTTCTAGGCTTATCTCTTTCTTCTAAAGATCCACTTGCTCCCCAAGGCCTTACTGCCTGGGGGTAGATCAACCAAGTATGTTTCTGTAAGATAGAGTCAATCTCACTCTTAATTACTTCTTTCCACAAAGGACTTTCAGATGAAGTCACAGCTTCATGGAATATAGCGACCCTGGTCTTTTCCCATTTAATTATTGTATCCGGACTGTTCCGTAGATTTTGTCATTGTATAATGGTTGTTGTTGTTTTTCCTTATTTTCTCTTTTGGTATTTTGATGTGTTGGGTTACTTTGGTAATTTTCGGGAAAACCCTAGTTGTTGTAATGAATTAATTTATATAATCAATTCAGGGAAAATTGGGGAATTTAGTTGAATTCATGGAATTAATGAATTTATTGATTAAATGGTGTAGTTGGTTAGTTTAATCACTCACCTATGAAAGTGTTGGAATTATGTTAGTTGATACATTTATTTCCTGTTTAGAAATAACTGTTTTGGGCTATCGGTGGAGGATAGTCGTGATTGTTGTAGACATTGCATGTGGATTAGGAATAACTGAAACTAATCACATTGGTTAAGTCATTTACTTTGACTATTGCATTGATACAGAAAATACGTGTATTGATTGAACATTGCATTTGCATACATTGTTTTGTGTGGGAGGAGATAGGGGATGTACTCCACGGTTTAGGGGAAGATAGGGGATGGACCTCTAAACCGGATTTTGTTTGGGAGGAGATAGGGGATGGACTCCATTAGCATCACTTTTATGTGTGCTTATTTATATAGAAGTGTTTTATTGATACAGCACTAAAATGTGTATCAATCTGGAAGTATGAAGTGTTGTGAATTGAGCTTGAGTCTCATTTGTTTGTTGATATTGGAAGGATGTGAATATGGTATATGTAATTCACTGTTGTAGGTTGGCCAGGTTCTGAGCCATGTTGATAAAATTGGAGAGTAAATTGTATCTTAGACAATAGTGTCATGAGACTGTAAAATGAAGTGGTTGATTATCTTGGTTAACCATCTGTCAAATACTATTGCTTTATTCATTGCTTATATGTGGTTTAGTATATTTCTACTGGGCTGTGGCTCACCCTTTATGGGAACATCATTTTCAGGTTCAGGTGATAAGCAACCTCCCAGGGCTTAGTTTGGAAGGATGCGGATTTTGAAGACTTGTCTTTAGTTATTTATTTTAAATAAGGTTACATGTAAACATTCAAGCCAAGGGCTTAACTTGTAAATGGGTTAATACTCATTCTTTTGTGCCCAAGTGTTAGCTTGGAAAGATGTAAGCCCTTAGGGCATTTATTTTGATGTTCCATGTAATGACTTTTAATAAAAGTACTCTGATGAATGATTCAAAAGATTCATTTTCTTTTAATAATGCACGTTAATGTTATGTACATTATGGGTTTAATTTGAGGGCGTTACAACTTGGTATCAGAGCGTACCGGGTTTGAATACTTTGGGTACGTGGGAAGTGATTAGTATCACAATGGGTTCGTCTCGTTTGATAGAGACTTAGTGTAATGTTATATGCTTATGTGATAACATGTTTATGTGATTATGTGGGTATGGAATGTAGTTTCTAGGATGCTGATTGGACCCTTGAGTTTCTAGTAGTCTTGTTGGAAAGGCACTTGATCACTGCTGCTTCCAACTGGAACTATAGTAACGCATTGGGACTATCATTATCCGGGAATGAAATTCGTAGGTGCTTATGTGATTATGTGCTTATGTGGAATGAATTATTGTTGTCCATTGCATTAGGACGCGAGTGTTTAGCTTCGGCACATTTATTAATGTGCTAATGTTTTTGTTTCCTTTATTAGGATGTCAGGACGAGGACGAGGACGCGGTAGGCGTGGTAGGCCGGGTAGGCAGGAGGTGCCTGTGCCAGAGGAGATTCCGGCAGTTCAGGAGGGAGTTGGCCAGGCCAATGTGGCCGAGCCAGTAGGCCAGCAGGCTATGGGCGCTCTTGCCCGAGAGATAGCAGGGGCATTCAGGGAGTCAGTAGGCATTCTTAGAGCTGAGAATCAAGCTCAGGTTGTTGCTGCAGATGCAGGACCTTCCTTTCTGAAGAGGGAGTTCTTCCGGTCTAATCCGGATGAATTTGTGGGTGATCGTAAAGAGCCGCTTAAGGCAGATGAGTGGCTCGAACAGACAACGAAGACGTTTGAGATGCTTGGCATCGAAGACGAGGGGTTGAAAGTGACCTTGGCATCTTTCCAGTTGAAGGGGGATGCAGGTCAGTGGTGGAAATTTACTAAGGGGCGTATAGGAGGTACATGGGAGGCTTTTGTGAATGCATTCCAGGAGAAGTTTTTATCTCCGGCAGTCAGGGAGAAGCTACGAGACCAGTTTTGTCAGCTTAAGCAGGCGAGTTCTTCAGTGGCCGAATTTGAGGCTGCATTTACTAGTTTGTCCAGGTTTGCACCTGAGTTGGTGGCGTCTGAGGAACGCCGTTGTATTGAGTTTGAGAAGAAGTTGAGGCGTGGCCTCAAGCTGAGAGTTGGGAGAACTATGATTCGAGATTATGGGCGTATGGTTGATGCTGCAGCCCATATGGAGATCATGATGCAGGAGGAGGAGGAAGGGCAGAAGGGCTCCAAGAGGAGTCAGGATGGTCAGAATGATGGTAGGAGACAGAAGGGTTATAATTCCCAGCAGTCTCAGGGTAGTTTTTTTCGATCGACTTTTCCTGTACCGAGTGTTAGTTCGGGGAAAGGCAGCCAGGGAGACATTACCTGTTTCAAGTGTGGCCAACTAGGCCACAAGTCTCCAGTTTGTCCTCAGAGGGGAGGAGTTCAGAGAGCAGCATCATCTTCGGCTCGATCTCAGAGCCAGAGTCAGGGTAGAGGCCAGCCACTCTCGTGTTATCAGTGTGGTCAGCCAGGGCATATGAAGAGGTATTGCCCGCAGTTGGGTGGCACACCTGGTGCATCCGGTATGAGGCCGATTCAGGGACAGCAGCCAGCTCCGTCAGGTCAGGCCTCGAGGGCCAATCAGGGGGCTTCATCGTCCCAGTCAGTACAGCAATCTTATGCTCCTAGGGTTGAGCAGGTTGATCAGAGGTCGACTGGGCGAGTGTATGCTGTTACCGCACAGGATCTTGTGCCAGCACCATCAGTTGTGAGAGGTACCTTCTTGTTTTGCAACTCGGTTGCTAATGTTTTGATTGATACGGGTGCATCTCATTCCTTTGTGTCTGCTGCATTTGCATCTGTTTTGGAGTTGGAGTTAGCACAGTTAGCATCTCCTATTTGTGTAGTGTCACCTCTTGGAGGTGAATTGATTTTGAAACAAGGTGTTAGGGGTTGTGATATAGAGGTTGATTATCATAGAATCCCATTTTCCTTTGTAGTTATGCCTATGAGGGGTTTCGATGTTATTTTGGGTATGGACTGGTTATCGTCATACCGGGCAGTTATTGATTGCTACCGCCAGAGGGTCACTTGTTGTACCGTGAGCGGAGAGTATTTTCATTTTCTGGGGGACCGGGTTGGTGATGTGTTGCCACCGGGGTACATTCCGCGAGGACAGAGTGAGCTTAGTAGTCTACTTGCTAACTTTTTGATTAGTGAGGATGATGAGACTCAGATTGTGTTGCCAAGGGTGGTTTGTGAGTACTCGGATGTCTTTCCCGAGGATCTTATTGGTTTGCCACCGCATCGGGAGATTGAGTTCTCTATTGACTTAGTGCCCGGCACGGCGCCGATTTCCATGGCACCTTATCGTTTTGCCCCAGCCGAGCTAGTTGAGTTGAAGACTCAGCTCCAGGAGTTGCTAGACAAGGGTTTTATTCGTCCTAGTGTTTCGCCGTGGGGAGCACCAGCTCTCTTCGTTAAAAAGAAAGGTGGTGCTTTGAGACTTTGTATAGATTACCGGAAGTTGAATCGGGCTACGGTCAAGAATAAGTACCCTATGCCCCGTATAGATGACCTGTTTGACCAGTTGAAAGGTTCCCGTTGTTTCTCTAAGATAGATTTGAGATCGGGTTACCACCAGTTGAGGGTCAGGGAAGAGGATATTCCGAAGACGGCATTCCGTACGCGGTATGGCCATTATGAGTTTTTGGTGATGCCATTCGGGCTCACCAATGCACCGGCAGTTTTTATGGATTTGATGAACCGGATCTTCCGAGAATTCTTGGATCGGTTTGTAGTCGTTTTTGTGGACGACATCCTTATTTATTCACCTTCTGAGGAGAAGCACAAGGAACACTTGAGAGTGGTGCTTGAGTTACTTAGAGCCCATAAGCTTTATGCTAAGTTTGGGAAGTGTGAGTTCTGGCTAGAAGAGGTCAAGTTTTTAGGCCATGTTGTTTCTGGGGAAGGAGTGTCTGTTGATACATCCAAGGTAGAGGCAGTGCAGGATTGGGCACAGCCTAAGAACGTTTTTGAGATCCGTAGTTTTCTGGGATTAGCTGGTTATTACCGTCGGTTTGTAAAAGATTTCTCCAGATTAGCTTCGCCTTTGACTAGGTTGACTCGGAAGGAAGTCAAATTTGTATGGAGTGAGACTTGTGAAAAGTCGTTCCAGGAGTTGAAACTTAGACTGACCACCGCTCCGGTCTTGATTATTCCAGAGAGAGGGTTGGGTTATGCAGTCTATTGTGACGCCTCACGAGAGGGTCTGGGTTGTGTGTTAATGCAAGAAGGGAAAGTAGTTGCCTATGGCTCTCGTCAGTTGAAAATTCACGAGCAGAATTACCCTACGCATGATCTAGAGTTAGCAGCTGTGATATTTGCCTTGAAGATTTGGAGGCATTATCTTTATGGTGAGAGATTTGAGGTATTCTCGGATCATAAGAGTCTGAAATATTTGTTTACACAGAAAGACTTAAACTTGAGGCAGAGGAGGTGGATGGAATTTATAGAGGATTATGACTTTGAGTTGCATTATCATCCGGGAAAGGCCAATGTGGTGGCCGATGCCCTTAGCAGGAAACCTATTGGTGATATGGCTGGTATAGCCATCCGAGAATGGGAGATGTTGGGTGCACTTGGGGAGTTTGACTTACTTCTGGGCGAATCCGTTGAGGCTGCGGCCTTATTTTCTGTTGTTGCACAGCCCACACTTGTGACTCGAGTGTTAGAGGCTCAGAGAGGTGACCTTGAGGTAGAATCTCTCCGTGAGAAGATTTCCGGTGGGAAGGTAGAGAAGGGTTTGACGGTGTATTCCGACCAGAGTGTGAGATATCGAGACCGTCTGTTTGTGCCGAAGTCTTGCCGAGAGGAAGTACTCCGAGAGTTCCACCATTCACGCCTTGCGGTGCATCCGGGAGGCACTAAGATGTATCGGGATTTGGGTCGCCAGTTCTGGTGGCGGGGTATGAAGAGAGATGTGGCAGCTTTCGTATCTAAGTGCCTTACTTGTCAACAAGTGAAGGCCGAACATCAGAGGCCAGCGGGTTTATTGCAACCCTTGCCTATTGCCGAGTGGAAGTGGGAGCATGTCACTATGGACTTCGTTGTGGGTCTTCCGAGGGCTCAGCGGGGTAGTGATGCTATTTGGGTAGTTGTGGACCGGTTGACTAAGTCGGCGCATTTTATTCCTATGCGTGTTAGAGATTCAGTAGATCATCTTGCTGACTTGTATATTCGGGACATAGTGAGATTGCACGGGGTCCCAGTGACGATCGTCTCAGATAGAGATCCTCGTTTTACTGCTAGGTTGTGGCAGAGTTTGCAGAGTGCCTTAGGCACTAAGTTGACCTTTAGCACGGCTTACCATCCTCAGACTGACGGACAGTCCGAGCGTACTATTCAGATACTTGAGGATATGCTTCGGGGTTGTGTTCTAGACTTTAGTGGGTCGTGGGAGAGGCACTTGCCGTTGGTAGAGTTTGCCTACAACAACAGTTTCCAGTCTAGTATCGGTATGGCACCATTTGAGGCCTTGTATGGCCGACCGTGTAGATCTCCTGTGTGTTGGGCCGAGGTGGGTGATGCACCTCTGTTGGGTCCAGAGTTGGTGAGGGAAACGACGGAGAAAGTTGAGCTTATCCGTAAGAGACTTGTTACAGCACAGAGTCGTCAGAAATCGTATGCCGACCGTAGGAGGAGACCTTTGGTGTTTGAGGTGGGTGATCATGTCTTTCTGAAGATATCACCTAGACGGGGTTTGATGAGGTTTGGGAAGAGTGGGAAGTTGTCCCCTCGGTTCATTGGTCCGTTTGAGATCCTTGAGAGGATTGGCGAGGCTGCTTATCGTTTAGCTTTGCCGCCGCAGTTGTCCGGCGTACATGACGTGTTTCATGTGAGTATGCTTCGGAAGTATGAGCCGGATCCATCACATGTGTTGGATTGGACCGATTTAGTAGTTGATGAGGTTGTTTCATATGAGGAGAGACCGATTCGAGTCTTGGATAGGCGGGATCAAGTTTTGCGAGGCAAGACCATCCCTTTGGTCAAAGTTTTGTGGAAACACCATGGAGTGGAGGAAGCCACTTGGGAACGTGAATTGGAAGTCCGCGAGAAATATCCGGACATGTTTGTTGATTTGTAATCTTACAACTAGATTCTGTTATATTGTTGAACTTAAGAGCTTTATATATGTCTTAAGTTGTAAAACATTGAGTATGTTTTGGTAATTGATTGTATCTTGAAACTTGTTTCATTATAGAAGATTAGTTTAACATTGTATATGTTGGTTACATTGTTGGATGTGTTATATATATCATGCAATTGAATATGATATGGAAATTGTTAACATTGAAGGGAATAATGCATAATAGTGGTGCAGGTTGAAATATATGTTATTTTATATATATTGTGGGATACCTCTTGATAAAAAGATGAAGTGACCAGTATTGGGTCAAGTTGTTTATTATGGTTATATTATATCATTGGGAAATTGAGAAAAAATCTGTTTTCAAAAAAAAAAATTCATGCTTAATTTCGGGGACGAAATTCTTTGAAGGAGGGGAGGTTATAGCGACCCTGGTCTTTTCCCATTTAATTATTGTATCCGGACTGTTCCGTAGATTTTGTCATTGTATAATGGTTGTTGTTGTTTTTCCTTATTTTCTCTTTTGGTATTTTGATGTGTTGGGTTACTTTGGTAATTTTCGGGAAAACCCTAGTTGTTGTAATGAATTAATTTATATAATCAATTCAGGGAAAATTGGGGAATTTAGTTGAATTCATGGAATTAATGAATTTATTGATTAAATGGTGTAGTTGGTTAGTTTAATCACTCACCTATGAAAGTGTTGGAATTATGTTAGTTGATACATTTATTTCCTGTTTAGAAATAACTGTTTTGGGCTATCGGTGGAGGATAGTCGTGATTGTTGTAGACATTGCATGTGGATTAGGAATAACTGAAACTAATCACATTGGTTAAGTCATTTACTTTGACTATTGCATTGATACAGAAAATACGTGTATTGATTGAACATTGCATTTGCATACATTGTTTTGTGTGGGAGGAGATAGGGGATGTACTCCACGGTTTAGGGGAAGATAGGGGATGGACCTCTAAACCGGATTTTGTTTGGGAGGAGATGGGGGATGGACTCCATTAGCATCACTTTTATGTGTGCTTATTTATATAGAAGTGTTTTATTGATACAGCACTAAAATGTGTATCAATCTGGAAGTATGAAGTGTTGTGAATTGAGCTTGAGTCTCATTTGTTTGTTGATATTGGAAGGATGTGAATATGGTATATGTAATTCACTGTTGTAGGTTGGCCAGGTTCTGAGCCATGTTGATAAAATCGGAGAGTAAATTGTATCTTAGACAATAGTGTCATGAGACTGTAAAATGAAGTGGTTGATTATCTTGGTTAACCATCTGTCAAATACTATTGCTTTATTCATTGCTTATATGTGGTTTAGTATATTTCTACTGGGCTGTGGCTCACCCTTTATGGGAACATCATTTTCAGGTTCAGGTGATAAGCAACCTCCCAGGGCTTAGTTTGGAAGGATGCGGATTTTGAAGACTTGTCTTTAGTTATTTATTTTAAATAAGGTTACATGTAAACATTCAAGCCAAGGGCTTAACTTGTAAATGGGTTAATACTCATTCTTTTGTGCCCAAGTGTTAGCTTGGAAAGATGTAAGCCCTTAGGGCATTTATTTTGATGTTCCATGTAATGACTTTTAATAAAAGTACTCTGATGAATGATTCAAAAGATTCATTTTCTTTTAATAATGCACGTTAATGTTATGTACATTATGGGTTTAATTTGAGGGCGTTACATGGAAAGTTCTAGGTTCTCCTTCTAACTTATAAGTCAAGAATTTCAGACCAAAGGACTTTGCAGTCCTAGCCCTCTTACTCCTTCTTGGCTCATCTACATCCTCAACTTGATCATCTAGTTGATTATCTATGCGATCATTGTCACCTTCAGCCTTTTTCATGGAACTCGGAATCTCTCCTTGGAGACGACAAGGAAATACATCTTCAAAGAAAGATGCATTTCTTGATTCCATGATAGTATTCTTGTGTATATCTAGAAATGCAGACCTATACACTAGAAATCGATATACACTGCTATTTTGTATATGACCGTTGAATACAAAGTCAACAAATTTTTAGGCCTATCCTAACCCTCTTGGGTTTAGGAATTACCACCTTTTGCATGACACCCCGACATTTGTAGAATTTATACAAAAGCTCTTGGCCTTTTCCAAAAATTCATACGGGGTCTTTAAACAATTCCTTGTGTCACAATGATTATGAAACTCTCAAAATCATATCACAATATATACATTCCCAGACTGTCATCAACCAAATTAGGCACCCAAACATATTCGGTCCAACCTATCACTCTGAAGCCAATACTCTTATAATTAGGAAACATAAATCCAGTGTTCAATGGTCTACTATTTGGAATTTCATAACATGGCCAGTAATCTTATCACTAGAAATCACTAATTTCTTAGCATGTGGTCAATAGACTTTCCACTACTAGAAATCACAATGTTTTGACATGTGATCAGTAGTCACTCTACTACTAGGAATCACAAGTTCCTCACATAGGATCAATAGGCTCTTTTATTACTAGGAATCATCATGTCTTGACATATGATTAGTAGCCTCTCCACTACTAGGAACAATCATGTCTTGACACGTGATCAGTAATCTGTTTACTACTAGGAACCACAATCTCATACTGTGTAGCCAATGGTCTAACACCTCCTAGGAACAACCAGTTTTCTATCTCTGTGATCAGTGGTCTTGTACTCACTAGAAGCCACCAATTTAAGAATATATTTGGAATTTAAAAATTCAAAAATATATTCACACACCCGAACAAGTTGTCTCATCTTTGCTTTCAAGCAAAGTCACATAGCAATCATATATGCTATAATTGGCACAAGGATAACATACTAGCTGCCTCTGATTAATTTAGAGATATTATCATGCAATCTTATGATTTCTTTAATCATGCTTGATCTCTCTAGATCTTCCTTTAAGAACCTCGCAAGACTTAAGATTGTCAGGTGGAACAACATTTTTGTTGTCACCTCTTGAAGCCAATTCTGAAAAGTCACAATAGAATTTCATTATTCTGTCTTTCCAGAAACTAAACTTAACACTAGAAAATCCGCAGTTTGAAATTTAATTCAAAATTGATCTCACCACTTGCCTTAGAATCGAACATGGTCAGTAAAGTTTCTAGGAAGACTAGAGGGGTCACGCTAGTCCCACTTAAGACCTAGTTAACCTTAGACAAAAATTTTGAAGAGCATATTGACTCCTAATCCATGGGAAACAAATTTAAAATTAAGTTTTCTAGGGGATAAACCGGGTTATAACAAACCAATTGCCAAGCAAATAAAATTTGCTACCAGAATTATACCACTCATAAAAGTTAACCCATACTCCCGGAACTGAGCCCATTATTTTTGAATAAAATTAGAAATATTTTAGCTAATACTAAAATTTGGTTTCTTTTCTCAAAACCAAAACACTTTGAAAATAATCAGATTATAAACCAAAACTCTTTGGAAATAATTAGATTATAAACAAAGACTTTCTCCAAACTTGGTTTTCCAACACTTTGGGAATAGAATGATTAAACCCAAAGACTTTCTCAAAGCCTAAAGGTTTGAAACCAAATTCGTCTTAGTTATCATTTTTGAACGAATAAGAACTAGTCTTTAGCCAAGGCTAAACACTTTTGTTTCTATTACAGAAAACCAAACCAAATTCCAAACTTACAAGCAATTTAAAAATTACTAACCAAATTACAAGCAATATAAGAAATTGCTACAATAATGATTAAGCAAATAAAGTGCTTTCAACAATACAAGCAAATAAAACTTGCTTTTACACAATTGGTAAAACTCAACTTAACCCAAGCAAAAATTGCTTTAATTAATCCATAAGGATTCTATTTAGTCCAAAAGCCTTTCCATGCTTAGGTATTCCTATTCAACACAAAGGCTAGTAGTCCAAACATTTTTGTTTTGACATCCCAAATACTATTCATTTAGTTTTGTATTTGCTTTCTCAAATATCTTTTGCATAGATATTCCTGTAAAGAAAATTAGTAAAAAACCAAGGAAAAAATACAAATCAAATAATCTAAAGAAACTGTAAAATAATAAATTGATTTAGTAGAAAAATTAAGGAAAATTAAAATGCTAGACAAGTTATACAATTAAACTTATAACTCTAAAAATTAAATAAAATTAATTGACAAGAGTTATATGAAATTATAACACCATAATCATGTAAGTGCATATACAATTAATAAGCATGTAACCAATCAAAATGCATAATTTAAAATCATGAATTTCCAAGAAACACAAACAACGGACTTAATGCAAATTGATATGTAACCAAAAATTTCACATTGACTTCTGGGCATAAAAACCTGATTGAATTTATATAAAGCAACATCATGCATATATGGATTTAAATATATAGAAACAACCTATTCATACAAATAATTTGAGATCTAATTAACACTGCTCACGCATCTAAATTTTCATGCATTAAACTAAGCCAAAGCTCTATGCTACAACTGGTTGATTGTTGGGAATAAATAGTAGCATGCAAAGCTATATATATATTATGCAACAGGCACACAAGCATATCTATATATTACTTAATGTAATTTTCTGATCATGACTTCCATAAACAAACAAAGGTGTAGACACATTCTGCAAAGATGCTACGGAAACCAAGACAACATTTCTTGGCAAATTATTATGAAACAAAGTAAAATTAGTGATGAAGCTATTTGTTTAATTTGATTAAAAAATACATTTAATCTATTTTAAGTTTGTTGTACAAATTATGTGATCAACTAAAACAAATAGACTCATATTAAAATTTTAGAACTAGAAACATGCTGGAATTTACAAAAATTCATAATAAAATAAAACTAATAAAAGGAAACAAACCGAAGCCTGTGTGATACCACAGTGTCTTTAAAACAGATTCACCGTCTCTCGATGGATGCTGGAGGTATGCCAGCATCTGTCTCCCACGATATGACGGTCAAAATCAGCTAATACAGAAGCACCTTCTAAATAGCTTTGGCGAACTTGACAATGGATGCACTCTCTCTAACAAGAACCAAAGAAGAGGCTAACAAAAGAAGATATGAAATTTTTTCTTTTGTACAAAAAACCGTCGCCTACTTTTTATCTCAAAACACTATCTCATTTTCCATCACAAAACCTCTCTAAAAACAACTTACTAAGTTGGAGGAGAAAGGCCTCTATTTATACTAGTAGGGGAGAGTCTTAGCCATGAAGGCTAACATCAATGGGGTCATCAAATGTCATCAACTCTAGCTATTAGGGCTAGAGTTACAAAGGTTCAAAACTCCAAAACCATTATATAAATCATAATGTGTATATAATGTATAAGTTTTGAGAATTAAACTAGATGTGTTGCAAAATGGATACGAGTGTTGGGTCACAACCCGATCCAAGCCCAATCTCAAACACATGCACAAACTAAGCCTAGCACAGCTTAGCCCAAAACTCAGGACTAGGTCTAAGTCCAAGTCTTAAACCAAACCCAATACATGCACAAGTACAAGTCTAGGCCCAGTCCAAACCAAGACTAAGTCCAAATCTAAACCCCAACTTTATTGATGCCCACTTTATGAGACAATTCTCATTCACAACTCAATAGTTTCGACTCATTATTTTTGTATTGCATTCTTCTCACTTAAGATAATACAAAACCACTCAGACCCACCTCAACTGGTGGTTGGGTCCCACTTTAATTTCGAATTAAAGTTGCCAAAAAATCATTATTTGCCAACATGTGAGGACTTCCATTTTGAAATGCTGAGTGGGTTTTGCATTTAAGGGATCCATTAGTCCTTTAAAGGGTTTATAGTTTTGCCATGCCCAACTACCCATTTTAATCTTGATCTCAAAAGATCTCATCCCCCAAGAATGCTTTTCTAGTCCGAAGAAGAGGTTAAGGATGCATTGGTTAATAGAAATGATTTTTGTTGACAATATTTACCTACTAACAACTTAGCTAATAGAGAGTTTGGAAAATGTAGAATTCTCCACATAATTTGCCTAATAAAGCCCAGTTGAAAGAAAACAAATTACACATCCCCAACTCTCCTTATGACTTAGATAAGCAAATATGACTCAGTTTCTTCCAGAAAATGCCTGTCTTTGTCGGAATGCCACAAAAAATTTCAAATAATGGATTGGAGCTTATGAATAAAATTCTGGGGAATCTTGAACATAGAAAAGAGAGAAATAGGTACTGCCTTAACGGCATGTCTGACTAACATAGACACCCTATTTTGACCGACCTTAAAACTTGGGTGCTTTATTCTGAACACCCAATGATGAAAATTGGGATGTGCTACTTTACAAATTTCTTAACAGAAAAGCCGAGTTTATGCTTTAATTCCAACCTTAAAACTGTTTTGGCCGAATTATTTTAGACCTATTCAAAAATATTTTTCTGAATTTGTTTTTGTCTAAAAAATTTAGTAGTTTTGGAAAAAAGTTGGCTCTCACACCACATGGCAAGCCACATGGTTTTGGAAATACCACATAGCTAGCCATGTGTTTTGAGTGTTTTGGAATTCTATAAATATGCGCTAATTTTGTTGTTTAGAGAGGAGAGAAAAAATTTTAGAAAAAGAAAATTTTGTTTCAAAAGTCTTGAGAAGAGAAAATTTTGGTTAGGAAAATTTTTGTTTCAAAAAAATCTTGAGAGAGAGAGAGAGAGAGAGAGAGAGAGAGAGAGATTGATTGATTGATTTTCAAAATCCTTGAGTTATTTTGAAAGTGAGAGACCCTTTTCAACCAAAGCTTTCAATCAACCTTTCTATCCACTGCAATATACCACCCAAAATTCCATAAAAGCTTAAATTTGAAATTTCTTGTTGAGATTCCAAAGCATACACCATAACCATTATAGTGTAAAGAAGAAAGTTTGATAATTAGAAAATTCATGCTTTCCTCCAAAGGTGAATTTTTTGCATTCTTTTCATTTATTTTCTTGTATTTTCTTTACTATTTTAAAAATGTGATATTTAGGTTGTGTAAGTGGAAGTGGAAGACTGAGCCCCTGTACCCTAGATTTTGTTTTAGAATATGTGCTTTAAATATGTGATATAAATATGTAATGAAAGTTATAAAGGCATCCTCATTAAAAGTGTTAAAAACTCTCTTCCCAGCCAATTTTGAACATGAAATTGGATTTTACATCCATATTCCATGAGTAAGAACATGAGTCTTTAACTACTTTTGATAAGTTATATGTATTTCTCCCCATTTCTTCCCTATTTTCTTAGAAGTCCTATAAAGCTTTCACAAGCTTTTGTAAGATTTCCCTTTTGAAATGAAGGCAATCTACTCTCTCTAATTAATAGCATGGATTTGGATATTAATTTACTCTTATTCACAAAGAGATGAATGTAGGTTTCCATCTATTTCTTTGGTTTAGTGTTTCCTAGATTCAATTCTCATACTTGTTAGATTTTCCATGTGATAGCTTTTTGTACATATGTGTCTCTTGGAAAGGTTTTGTTTGCTTTGTCTTGGTTTTGCTGGATGAAAAATAGGAATTCCCAAATAAATAAAACAGAGTAGTTCCCAACAAATAAACAAGGCGATTTTCGGCGGATGATTGTAGTTTCCAATTGAATATTTTTTGTATATTCTTATAATTTTGCTATAATAATTTCCATCCCCATGTCTTATATTTTTCTTTTATTCGATGTTGTAATAATTCTCAACCCTTGCTTCTTTCTACCCCTTTCTATGTATGTCTTCAATCCCACTTCTTTCTATCCTCTTTATTTACTCACTTTCCATATTTGTAAATATCATCATATTTTCTTTTTATCATATCCATGCTTTGCATCCATATTTCATGCATTTAGATTCGGCTGATTTACATATGTGGATTTAATCAATTATTATGTGAATATGTACACTACCTCATGCCTTTGAGATGATTCACATGTCATGTGTTAGTAGCTAAATCTCTTGTCGCATTCTTGTGTATGTATTGCATTAGGATTTTGCCTATATGATCATGCATATTTTTCTAACTTTCTTTTGCAGCCTTTTGTGGGACGTCAAAAATACAAGGTAAGTGCTTATGCTTTAGCATTTTGTCTGTGTGTGTTTTTCTTATTATGTATAGCATCTTATTATGTGACTACTTAATTGATATGACTTTATGATTGCCAGTGGATGGAAGTTGTATAGCATAATTTGGAATAATATTGATTTCATGGTTGTGAGCTTGTTTTCTTTTGAGTTGCACATTTTCAAAAACTCTTTTTCATTACATAGTATGCCTACAACACACAAAATCGATGTGACTACCCGAGAATTGGAAGCAACCCGCCAAGAGCCTAATGAGAGCTTTGTAGCATTCATCACTAGATGGAGGGAAAATATGGCTATGATAACAAATAGACCTCCTAAGAAGGACCAAATCCACATGGTAGTGAGAAATTTGCAAGGGAAGACGTTGCACAAAGTGATAGTCCTTCCATTTTTCACCTTTAAAAAGCTGCATGAAATAGGGATTGAGGATGCCATTAAGCAAGGGATCATAATAGACGACAAAGAGCCAGTGAGAAAAAGCTTTAGTTGCAATCCCAATGCTATTACTAGTATTAGAATAGCATAGAAGCCCTCAGAAGTCAACTCAGTCACCACCACCACTTCCAAAATAGCTGATCCCGTCACCAATGCTGGCCTACAAATGACCAATTCAGCCCAAACCCCAAATAGAACCTTCAATCCTCTCCATATGTCTCTTATCCATGCCACGAAAATCTTAGTGGAAAAAGGATGTCTCAAACTCCTTGACCCCCAACCTCTTCTCAATCGTCTTCTAGCCAAGCATGACCCCACTAAATATTGTGTTTTTCATCAATAGCACGATCAAGAAACCAATCGTTGCTTTCGCCTACATCATGAGATTCAAGATCTCATTGACAAAAAGACTATAACTCCACTACAACCACCAAGACCTAATGTTACCACTTATTTACTACCACCCCATGGCAAAATCCAACCACTTTCCCATCTCAACCTCATCCATACACTACCACCTACCTTTAACTCCAGCATATACATCACGCCTTCCCATCTACCCAAACCCAAGGTATACATTCCAGAGAGCATTGATCAGTGCATGATGGACACACTTCCAACCCAGCTAGAGCCCCAAAACCCTATGGTGGTAACGATACGGCAACCTGAGGATGCAAAGACAATTTCAGAGGAAGGACCTAAAAAAGAAACAACTAGAGTACCAGTGATTGAAATCGAGAAATTGCTAGGAGGAGGATATGATCCCAAAAAACACATAGTACCCATTGGTCAGCTGAAGTTAGAGGTTATTTTACTTGACTCATTTACTATCAATGTCATCAGGGAAGATGTACTTAAACAGGGGTTGGATAATTTGGTCAACTTAGAAGAAGACTTGGACAATTTCCATTTCTTTGAATAGCAAGACTCGGGAAATGTACAAATAATATAGTGGGATCCGAGCAATTCAGAAGCCAATCATGGTTGGATGAGCGATGAAGAAAACCCTATAACAAAAGGAAATGAGAAAATTTAGGTAAAAGCAAGAATAAATGAACTGAAAAGGGATACCAAAATTTGGTCAATGTCGCCCTATCAGCCAAAGTGTGATAACCATGATGTAGGTATGATCCATGTTGAACCGGATAATTGTCTGTCAATTAATGACGGTGAATGATGGGATGATAATGATCTGCATCTCGCTCACACTAATGAAGGGTAGGGTACCAATGCCCCTAATTAGTCTTAGTATACCGAGGAGGTTGACCATTTAACTAAGAGCGGGCATTACTTCAAGCCCCCACACCTAGATCAAGGAGAGCCATCGAGAAAAGATTCCAAGAAAGATAAGGAGAAAAAGAAAGAAGAGGAAGGGAATCTGATCTTGAAATAATTGAAAAAAATTCAGGCTAATATCTCAATTTTGGGGTTACTCAAAGCTGCACGATAACATCGACAAGCAATGATCACAGCTCTGAGCAAAGCAAAGTTGTCGATCGACACTATGCTCGATCAATTGGTGTCGCTAATCACGCCAGCAAAGCCAATCCCAATAGTGACTTTTTAAGACAAAGAGCTGCCACCAGTAGGAGCATGACACGACAAGCCTTTGTATGTATCACTTGAATATAGAAAGAATTGGACTTTGATCGTTTTGATTGACACCGGGTCTGCTATCAGTGGATGCCTTTCGCGCATTGCATACGCAACAAGGCTAAAGCCAGAAAACTTTGTGCCCACCAATCAGTTAATTTAAGCTTATGACAACACTAGCAGAGAAGTTATGGGGACTGTTAGGGTACAAATAATGGTGGGCCCCTCTGAATACGAAGTTGAGTTACATATCATGGACATCCGTACAACATTCAACTAGTTGTTGCGAAGGCCATGACTGCATCAGATGAAAGCAGTGTCTTCTACGGTCCATCAATCGGTGAAATATCCATATGATGGAGGAGTTGCCACCATTTTCAGGTGTTCATCCATTCACCTTTCTCCAGGAGTTACAACACCGGTTCTAGAGATTAACCATAGGGAAAAAGATGTTTTTCTTTCTGGATTCACTCAGTAGAAGCTCAGTTTGTTCAAACGATCATGGTGGAAAATGAAGGGATGTATATTAGCACCCAGTCGATTTACTTTATGAGTAAACTGGTGCACATTCCTGGGATGGGATTGGCAAAGAGTGACATGAAGGGCATTGATGTAGTAAGTGAATTAACTCATAACCCACATGTCTTTGGGCTGGGATATGAACCTATAGTAGAAGACTGGGAGAGGAAAGGAAAGGAAATGGGAGAGAGAATTAATGCAAAGAAGATTGGAAAGAAGTATGAGCTAGTTTGCAGGCCGATCTGTGGAACCTTGAATGGACACTTTGTTCACCAAGGAGAAGACTTCCCTTTATGTGGTTTTCCTTAGCCATGGATTGATCAAGTGGAGAAGAAGAGATACCTTGGTTTTGAGATCTTTTTCAGTCATCAGCTCTCTCTGAATAGTGGGTGGGTCCTAGTGTTGATCTTGGTCAAGACAGGGATAGCAGCTTGGAGGACAACACCGAAGAAGCCCTGGGTCTGACACTGGTTGACTTTCTAATAGATTTTGATACCAGCGTTGAACCGGTGAACTTGGGGGATAACATAACTATTTCTATGATCGGCGAAGGACTGTTTGTTGATTGCACCCATTTTATTTTGGACACCATGGATGACATATACTTGACTTGGCAATTTGAGAAGGGTTGTATTGTGAATTATGAGTCGGATGGTGAGTTTGGGTTTGATTCCACCATGCCTGTGGAGTCGGAATTAGGCCCAAGTTAGTATAGTAAGTCAGAGTCTGGTTTTTTGGGAGTGTTAACCCGGAGGCCACTATTTTATCCAGGTCATCTTTTTCTTTTTCTTTTGAGTCCACTGAAATCGCTGAACTAGAAATTTTGAATAAAAATACAGTAGTTTTTGCTTACTTCTCTATGCCATTGATTTATTGCATAGACCAAAAGTTTCAAAATTTGGATGAAAACGAAGAGGAAGAAATTTCTTGGGCTTTGAAAAACTTAATTAATTGGAAGGAAGAGAGGGGTGCTAAGCCCTTGCTGGATGAGATTCTTTCAGTCAATGTGGGTACTAAGAAGGATCCTTGCCTGGTCCAAATTGGTTCCACGTTGTCTTCAGAAGAACGCGAGTGATTAGTGACTTTTTAAAAAGATTTCAAAGATGTTTTCGCGTGGTCCTACGAAGACATGCTTGGAATTGAACCTGAGATTGTACAACATAGGATCCCTCTTGACCCCGAGGCCCGTCATGTCAAACACAAGCTCCGTAGAATCCGTCCAGACTAGGCATTGAAAATCAAAGAGGAAATCACCAAGCAGATCAATCGAGGGTTTTTTTTTATAGTATCAGTGTATCTGACTTGGTTGGCCAACATTTTTCTGATTCCAAAAAAAGATGGCAGAATTAGAGTTTGTGTCGACTTTCGGGATTTGAACAAAGCCAATTCAAAGGATCACTTTCCATTGCCACACATTGACGAGCTACTAGACTTACAATAAGGCATTCCTTGCTATCATTCATGGATGGTTTCCCTGGGTACAATCAAATTTTTATGGCTCTGGAGGACAAGGTCAAGAGTACATTTACTACTCTATGGGGGACATACTATTATAGGGTCATGCCATTTTGTTTGAAGAATGCTGAGGCTATATATCAGAGAGCAGCAACTACAATATTACATGACATGATCCATAAGGAATGGATGATATGATTGTCAAGTCTAGAGAGTGAGAGGGCCACTATGTTGCACTGAAGAGGTTCTTCGAAAGGATCAGGGAGTACATGTTGATGTTGAATCCATAGAAATGTACATTTGGGTTGACTGTGCGTAAGATGCTAGGGTTTCTGATTACCAAACGAGGAATTGAAGTTGATTCATCAAAAATCAAGGTCATCTTAGAGATGTTGCCACCAATGACTGGAAAGGAGGTACGGGGCTTTTTGGGAAAAGTACAATTCATAAGGAGATTTATTTCAAAGCTAACATTGACTTGTGAACTACTGTTTGGTCTTCTGAAGAAAGGAAAGAAGTTATGATAGGATGATTGATGTGAGTTTGTGTTTGAATAGGTCAAGCAGTATTTGCAAAATCCACCTGTGTCATCACCGCCTAAGCTGGGGAAACCGTTGATCCTATATTTATCAGTGATCGAATCAACTATGGGATGTATGCTTGCGCAAGAGTCAGATAAGAAAGTGGAGAAGACCATCTACTACTTGAGTAAGAAAATGCTGGAATATGAGACTCACTACACTCCCTTGGAAAAAGTTTGTTTAGCCTTGGTTTGGGCTACCAGGAAATTGAGGCACTACTTGTTAGCACACTCGATAATCAAATTTTTTTTTAAGAAACCAGCGCTTACCGGTAGGCTAGCTCGATGGTTTCTTTTGTTTTCCGAGTTCGACGTTAGATATGTCACTCACAAGTTGCAGACACCCCATTTTTGACCATCCTCAAGACTTGGATGTCCTTGTAGGTACGTCTAGTGACAAGTGTGATTGCTCGTCGAGCACTCGAGATCCACGGCGGAATGCCACAGGTTTGAGTTTTCCAAACCCTGCATCCATTCTTTCTCATTTTTGGACCATGTCTTGGTCCTTCCATATTATGGTTTATGGTGCACTGCCGGCCATGATTGGGCTCTGCCAGCCATGCATCTTTTCCTGCCGGCCATCAATGAGGCACTGCCGGCCACCACTGATGGTCGGCCGGCCACCAATGCTTTAGTAGATATTTTTGCAGATATTTTGACAGTTGTTTGCACAGATGAGCTCATCTGCACCCACGTGGATGGCTGGATCTCTTCAAGAAGCTTTTGTATGTTCTATTTATGGAGCTCATCTTCTTGCATGCAAAGGGTTACAAAAATTGAGCTGAGCTAGAATCCTCTCTCTCTCTCTCTCTCTCTCTCTCTCTCTGGAATCCTCTCTCTCTATATATTTTGTGCTTGAAAGTGTGCTTTCTATGCACATTTGCACTAGCACCCTTAGCCAAACACCTTCACCTTAGAGTTGAGGATCTTGGGGGCCTTGTTTGAGCTCCTTGAAGTGGTTTTGGCTAAGAAGTTTGGCTATTTGCTTGTTGTTTTATTGATGTGCTTCAAGGGTAAGGGTTTACTCCTTTTAAACTTTGTCTTAGTTCATTGCTTTTTCACCTTTGTATGCTACTTTGAAGCTCGTTTTAGCCTCTACAAAATTCTATTTTTAGGGTTTAAAAATGTTGGTTTGAGCCTTGTGTGGTTAGGGGATGGTTCCCCCCCTTTGCTCTTTGGCTTGTAAAGCCTCTTGAGCCACCCTTCTAAGCTTTTGCAACATCTTTTGTTTGGCCTTTCTACCACTGAAACTCAGAGGTTTTTCAGTGGTAGAAAGTTGGTTTTGAGGACCAAAATAGGAGGGGGTGGTCCCCCCTCATTGTATCTTGTTTGCAAGTGTTGATGGCTTAATAGTTCAACATGTTTTTCTATCATTTCATGGCTTGATCTCAGCATGTTTTTGTGACTTTTATGACCTGCTTGAGCTCCATTTTTGGCTAGTTGAGTCACTTCTTGCTTGCTTCTTACGCTTGTAGTGCAATCATGCTTGCTAGCCTAGCTTACTTGATGTTTTAGCCTATCATTCTAGCATGTGTTGGGTCTACTCCAGCATGTTTTTGGCCTTTTTTTGACATGCTTAAACTTTGTTTTGAGTGGTCTCGGTCATATGTGCTTTGCTTTGTATAGCTGTAGTGTAAATGACCTTAACTAGCGATAAGTTTCAAGGTCCTTAGCATGCTTTGCTTGAGTTGTTTGCATGACATGGCCTCATTTCACACATGATTTCAGTGCATTTAGCCTTGTCACACTCTCACATATTCCACTCTTTCATCACTTTTGAGAGGTGTGCTTTGTGCCTTGTTTATGAGCCAATACATGAGCATGATTTTCTTGCTTTTCATGCTACCATCTCAGCACAATTTAGCCACTGTTTTGGCATGTTTGAGGTCTGTCCATAGTTGATTTGGCCATTTGGGATTGATGTTGCATGGTTCTAGTGTAAAACTCTTCACTAGTTTTAATGTTTAAGTCTTCTAACATGTTGTACATGAGTTGTTTGCATGTCAGAGTCTTGTTTTTCATGCCATATCAGCACTGAAATTTCTGCCACCTCCCCCATTTCTTCATTCTTCTATTTGTTTTGAGGGTTGGTTGGTCTTAAAGTTGTACTTAAGCTTGGGATTGAGGCTTATGCTTAAATGGCTTTAACCCTCTTTTGAGGGTTCCTCCTAGTCAAAGTCATGGTCTCTCTCATGTCTTAAGTCATCTTTGGATTGACCTCTTTCTCATTAGAGGACTTTCACATTGGACAAATTGGTTAATGAATGGCTTGGTAACTTAAAATGTGTAAACAAGAATTGAATCATGTAAAATGTGCCAAGATAAGCATGTTATGTGTGCATTGCATTGTGTTCAATCGGACATTATATTGAACACAAGGTATATTGGTCCATTTCATACTCAAAGTGATGAAAATGAGCCAATCCCCTTTGTCTCCATTGCCTTTGATCATCCATGATAAGGTAGTGGTCCTAGAGTCTTGTTTGTTGTGCATTTATTAAATGTGTATAAGTTGGATCTTTGGCCATCATGCATTGTGAATGCTTGATTGATGGTTTTGGATCCAATAGTGCAACTCCTTTGACGTTTTAAGATGACAAGGAGTGGCATAGTACATACATATCCTTGGGAGACCCTCCATTTTCCCCTAGTTTGTGCTTTGTTGTAGAATGGTGATGCAGCACACCAGTGGCCGGCAGTGCCTCACTGATGACCGGCACTGCTTCATCCTTGGCCGGTAAATGGTCGGCAGCAAGCTCTCATGGCCGGCAGGCCACTGGTGCACTCCCCAGCTGTGAGTTGGTAAGTTGGAGCAGGAAGTTCTTGGAGACACCCTGCAAACAGAGCCTCTCAAGAACAAACCGGAAGGCTTTTCGAGGCGAGAAACCGAATGCATGCATGCATCTCCTTCAAACTGAGCTGAGGCAGCATTGTTTAAAGCTTTATTTGTTAGTTAGCTTGAATTTGTAATTAATTAATTTGTTGATTAGTTAAAGTGTTGGAATAATTAGTAAGTAGTTTGCTAGTTATTCATTTAGTTTGTAATAATTAGTCTAATTAGTGTAATTAGATTATTTGATTAGCTTAGCTTAGATTAGCTTAGCTTATTTATTCGGACCCTCTTGCAAGAGGGCACAATGTTTTAATAAGCGTGCGTGCGTGTGTGTGTGCATGTCTTCCAACCCCACTTCTTTCTCCCTTTTACTTAACCGCTTTCGATGGTTAGTTTTAGAGCACGTTTTGATTAACATACCTTATGCTTGCATGTTTGCATCATTCATTTGTCTTGCATGCACCGGGCTCGGCGTATCATTCAAACCGCATCATATTTCAATACCTATTTGAATATGTGTATCAATTGTTGCATTCATATGCCATCTTAGATAGCCGAGCCTATTTAGTTGCACTATTACATGTGTTGCATTAGGCATTCTGTATAGTTAGGATCATGCATAATTTCTAACTAGCTTTTGTTTTGGCTTGGAGTACACTGTGAGTGTTTACGCTTTAGCATACTTGCATGAGTGTGAGTGCTGCCATGATAAACATGTTTGCCATGAGGCTATTTGCTTAAGTGATTAACTGCATGAATGCCTGTGGGCAAAGGCTTGATTGCCTGAATTGGAACAGCTCGATGATTGTGAGTTTTAAGCCCACTTTGCGAAGTGGCAAAATCATCATGTTTTAAGCCCACTTGAGGGTGACAAATCTGCCCTTTAGCCTACTTGCGAGTAGCACTTTCAAACCATTTTTGAAAACAAACATGAGTTGTTTTGTTCCAATTCTCGTGAATGAGTCTATTCTTGTATGTTGTGCACATCACATAGTAAAGCTAGATTAATAAATCGGAATAAGAACACATGAGGTTTATAAAACAACATATCATGCTTAGTAGAGGCCGATCCTTTGATCAGTCGAGCGGGGTGCTCATTTTAGGACCTTCCCCTCTCGTACCCAAGTTCCCGAGTCGAGGCAACTTTGGTGATGACGGACACGTGGCCTTTGGCACGAGTCAGGGTTTCCTAAATTTTTCAAAAACAAAATATTTAGGTGGCGACTATACAATCTGGCAAAGTAGTCCATGTTTGGCGCTTTTTATTCAAAATTGATTTTCCAAAACCAGTTGCCAGATTTGGACTCTTTGGTGTTTATTAGTCTCACATTGCACTTTGTGAGATTAGATTCAGAACCGTGACAGGAGTCCAAACTGTAGTAAGACCAATTCGCGCCTCTCCGAAAGGGGGGCGCGCGAAGAAAGCCGGGTCTAAACAAGTTTGTCAAATGAAGGGTCATAGTGAAATTTTTGGCCGATCAGTCAATTGAAGAATGAGAAGATGTAGAGTATGTGTTCCTTGATGAAGAGATCTTGTAACTAGAAGAAGATACATGGAGATTGTATTTTGATGGAGCAGCTAATCAAGTTGGCTATGGGATAGGGGTGTTGCTTATAGCACCGGATGATTCCCACATACCCCTAGCTTTCAAACTCCGATTCAAAGTATCCAATAATCAAGCCGAGTATGAGGCAAGTATAGCCAGATTGGAAGTAGCCTTAGAACTGGGGATAATAAAGTTGGATGTGATTATAGATTCAAACTTAGTCGTTTCTCATGCCAATGAGGACTAGAAGGTCAAGGAAACGAAGATGAAAGTTTACTACCAAACCTTAGATATTCTAATCTTGAGGTCTGAAAGACTGACATTTACACACTTGCTGACAGAGAACAACAAGTTTGTTGATGCTTTGGCAACCTTACCCTCAACGATGGACATACCAATTGGGGTCATGATGCGTCCAATCCTTATAGAGCAGAGGTATGCGCCAGCATACAAGATGATAGCCGCGATAGAAGAAGTGAAAGATGAAAATCCCTGGTACTTTGATATTTGGAACTTTATGGAGAGTAACACATACCTGCAAGGGGAAAATGCCAAGGACAAAAGGGGGATATAGCATATGGCTACTCAGTTCATCATCTGAGAAGATAAGTTGTACAAGAGGGGACATTTGGGATGCAAAAGTTGTGCGTAGAAGAGGGATGAGGTGAAGCACATCATGGAGGCCATCCATAGAGAAGAGTGTGGAACCCATATGAATGATATTATGCTGGCTATAAAAATCCTTAGACATGGATACTTCTGGTTAACCATGGAGAGTGATTGTATCAACTTTGTTAGGTGATGCCACAAATGTCAAATCTATGCCAATTGCATTAATATCTTGCCGTCAAAACTCTATAACATGACCTCGCTATGGCCTTTCTCAGTTTGGGGTATAGATTTCATCGGGGAAATCACACCAAAGAGTTCAAATAGGCATCAATTCATCCTAGTTGCCATTGACTATTTTACCAAGTGGGTTGAAGTGCACTCATATTCAGTTTTAAAAGCATCACATGTGGCCAAGTTCATTAGGAACAACATCATCCGCAGATATGGGGTGCCAAACGAAGTAATTTCAGACAATGGCTCACATTTCAAAGGAGAAGTGGTAGTTTTACTTGAGAAATATAATGTAGCTTTTCACAAATCATCAGCATATAGGCCACAAACCAATGGAGCCATTAAAACTGCCAATAAGAACAACGAAGCCATTATCCATAAGACGGTGGAAACCTACAGAGATTGGCTGGACAAACTGCCTTTTGCACTTTGGGGATACAGGACATCAATTCGAACATCTGCAGGGGTAACCCCCTACTCTTTGGTATATGGAATGGAAGCTGTTTTGCTAATTAAGATAGAAGTACCCTTGTTGAGGATTATGGCTAAAATTCAGATTATAGAAGCTGAATGGAAACAGAACCGATTTAAGGAGTTGATGTTGTTTGATGAGCGAAGATTGAAGGCGTTATACCACATTCAAGGGTATTAATGCAAGATTGCCAGAGCATTAAACTAAAAGGCCAGATCTAGGAATTTAAAAGAAGGGGACTTAGTGCTGAAGGATAATCAAGCTCCTATCCACGACCCTAGGGACAAGTTCAAACCCAATTGGATAGGTCCCTACATCATCAAGTCTATCTAATCAAGAGGAGCAATCATTCTCATGGATTTGGATGGTTTGGAATTCTCACAACTGATCAACATGGATAAACTAAAACAATACTATCCTTGAGAGGCTCGTTGGTTGAAAACCCGAAAGGGCGACCCAAGCAAAAGTAAAAGCATAAAAAAATTGAAGTGAAAAAAAAAAAGAAATTTTTTTTTTTAAAAAAAGAAAGAGTTTCCAAAAGGGCAGCTTTGGCAAAAGTTAGAGTATAAAAAGAGAGTGTTAATACCCGAGGGTGTCTTACCCAGTGAACTATGTAAGGCCCGATTCCTATCTCGGGGATATGTAGGTAGCTTCATCATGAACTTCAGCCCCAGCTATTTTTAAGTTACTTGTCTCATCCATGTTTGATTGGCTTATCTTTATTCAACTCAACTATCCTATATATATTCAATTGGATTATCTTCATTCAGTTTGATTGTCCTATCTCTTCTTCATGGAAGGTTTAGTTGCAAAAAAAATCAAGTGGTAATGTAGTGTATCAAGTTTAGGTTATTTGATTTGAGGTTGCATCTCAAGGGTAGATTTCATGTTGGTTAAGTAGTGTCCATTTACGAATATAGGTTTTGATGATTTTTAATGAGGGTGACTGATTTTCTCAAAAAATATTTAATTTTTGCAAAACTTAGACCATTCATTGGACTTAAAGAAGGAAAATTTTTAGTACTCACAACTTGACTTACATGATTTCAAAACAGAGAGTGGAATAAACATGCTAATCTAACTCTCATGTTGATCAAAACCTTTTTATAAGAAAACCAAAAAGAAAAGTCAAACCAATGAACTAGAGACACAGTTGAGTCAGGTTTTCTATCTTTCCCCCGCACTCTTGAAAGTCTCCATTCATATTAACTTGTGCCTTTTCTTTAAGTCAAGCACTCATCGGAAACTGCGTAGTAGTTGTCTCTGGCAATGTAGCTAAATTCTTCAATCGGCTGAGCAGTTGTCCGAGTGATCGACTAGCAGTGGTTTTGTTTTGTGTGCAGAGTGGTGTTCACCGACAATGTAACAGAACCCTTCAATCGGCCGGTTGGCCGAGTGGTTGACCAGGAGGTCGATTGGGCAGTTGTCTAGGCAGCCGATCAACGTTGTTTTGTTTCCTCCTCCATTTCGAAAAATGTCAATAGGTGTGTTTAGGTTGTTTTTGCTTTGTTTTTATTTCATTAAGTTGTATTATGTGTTTTGGTCAGTTGTAGGCGCAACATCTGGTTCAGAACTCATTTAAATACAACCATTCTCAATTTCAATTTCAAAACAAAATGGTTTCATGCCCAGGTGTTGTGTCATTCATGCCATGATGTGAAAAACAAAATTCTTTTTATTAACTTTAAGGATCAAACCCCGATCAAAAAAAAAAATTAGAGTGAAATACAAAAAAAAATACAACAAATACAAAAAAATATGAAAAAAAAAGAGGGAGCGATTTTCTTAGATTTCGATGGTAGCTCAGCGACGAAGGTTACAGACCAACCTCACTTACAAACATCTTCCCCGCTCGACTCTACCACCGATTACTTTGCCTTAAGATTCATTCTAGGGAGGCCCTTGAAGACCATGCCACAGCATTCATAGGGCTTCTGAAGGAAATCATCCCCCGTTGGCCATCGAACAAAGAGCAATAAGGCACTAGTGCTCTCTCCACATTTGTTGCCCGAAACTTCAACTTGTTGTTCTACCTCTTTAGCTGGCTTATCCCTCTTAGAACGTCTTGATACATCTGCAACTAGTCTGACAAATTAGATACTACAGTCATAGTCTCCACACATGATTTCAATGTGTGGGAGTTGCCATCAATGTTAGACTGTGTTGCCATCACTAACATTGCAGGAAAGTTGAAAATAGGGACAGGAGTACTCTGAGGGGCAGGAGCACTCTGCGAAGGCTCTAAAAAGCCAATGTGAGTTCTCTATATTGGTGTATCGTTAAGGTCAGTGACGAGAGTAAGAGGATGGAATGAGCCATGTTAGAGAGCAACTCTAAATGCTACAAAATGACTTTGCAGCTTTTTGTTTTGTGACTTCTTCACAGGCCTCACAGTTAAGAAGATGATAAAGGAGACAAAGAAGATAAAATGATGGGTCGGGACAAAATGATGGAAGGACCGAGGCGCTGTCAGCATCACATGCCGCAGTTGTTAAAATTGAGAGAGCCAGACACAACGCTCGATAGAGAAGAAGAAGAAGAAGAAAGAAAAAAGAGAGATGCTTGATGCCTTAACAGTGGAACATGGGAGAAGGAAAAAAAAAAACAAAAAAATAAATTATTGTGTACATTTGTGTTAGGATTTAACCCATTTCAATTGCAATCTTAGAACTCAAATTAGATTAGTTTTGGAATCTGGCAAAATCTTTTTCAAACTTGGTGTTTGAAAGAATATCACCCTTTTATATAATGATCACACCGCTCTTGTGCATCTATTGCACAATCTAACAGCTTTTGTCCATCTATTGCACGATCGTACCGTTTTTGTGCATCTATTGCACAATCCAACCGCTTTTGTTCATCTATCGCACAGCCACACCGCTCTTATGCATATATCGTACGATCGCACCACTCTCGTGCATCTATGGAACGAATACACCCTGTAGACACCCAATTTTGACCAACTCTTTAACTCAGGTGTTTTCTTTTGATTACCTGATGATGAAAACAAGAAGATATTTCTCATAACATCCTCAGTAACAAGGATAGAATTTTTTCTTCGTTTCCAACCCTATGCCTATTTTGGCCAAGTGTTCAAGCCCTGTTAAAAACTCTCATTCGAACTTTGTTTTCGGGCTTTGTTTTGAATATTTTCGTAGTGTTCCAAGAATCGCTTTTAAACTTCAAAATAAGACTTTTTCTGAGGAAATCGAGCAAAGAACAGTGTAGAAATAGAAGGAAAAGATGATAATTTTGTCGAAAAATCCTGTTTCATGCAAAATAGTCAACTACGGCCAACTTTGTTGGCCGGACAGCCAATGAATTGGCCAACCAGCCATTTTTTTGGCCAACCAGTCAAGGTTTTTTGATCGGCCAGCCAATAAATTAGCCGGCCGACCAGCCATTTTTTTGGCCAACCAGTCAAGGTTTTTTGATCGGCCAGCCAATAAATTAGCCGGCCGACCAGCCATTTTTTTGGCCAACCAGTCAAGGTTTTTTGACCGGCCAGCCAATAAATTAGCCAGCCAACTAATTTTCCCCAAAACAAGGCAGTTTCGGCAGAATTCTTGTTAGAAGTGAGTGGAACATCCTATTCTAGATATTTCTTGATACATGCATGCATGAGATACATACCTCCCAGCCCTTCACTATCTTCCTTTAGCCTCCATTGTCAAAAGAGCATTTGTCTCTTACCCTAAAAGGAGCACCCAATGCAACCATCCATGTCACTCAATCATCTTTGCCTTTCACTTTGTCCTTTCCCACCTGGTTGATTGAGCCTTGCAGGGTGTGTATTTACTCATCTCTCATTGTCAAGAGAGTTGTCCTCTTCAGCAAAGTCCTTGGCCTTTGTCATTTTATGGCCTTTGTTTTCAACCTTTTCCCCTACCACCTTCTCCACTAAGCATTCTTGCATTGCCTATATGAAAGTGATTAGATTGTTAGGAGAAGAGGATTGAAAACCAAGAGAAGAAATTTAGAGAGAAAAAAGAAAGACTTAAGCTTTGAACTAAAAATGCCCATTTTCGAATATACACCATCATACACTGATATTCCATCCTTGATACACCAAAACCATCCCAAAACCTTTGATATAGCCAACCCTTAGTAGCCTTGATAAAAAAAGAGTGACTGTTCACACTCTGTTAAACATCCAAAAACCTCGTTCACACAAAAATTTTGAATTTTCAAACTGAGAACTAAGAAATACACTTCCTAAACTTGAGGGTGATCAATAGGAAGTTTGGAAATCAAATCCTTTCCTTGGAACGTAAATTTTGCACACATTTCTTTTCTTGTACTTTCTTCCTTATTTTGAGCTTTTTGCTTTAATTTCATTTGCACTTTAACTGGGAGTGGTTAGTTAAGCCACCACGTATTCCCTACTTATTTTTGTCTTTGGTGCTTGAAAAGTAGAAAATAGAGTTCTGGCCTAATTTGATTAGCTGGCCGGCCAACTTTTTAGTCGACTAGCTCATCTACCAACCTCTTTTGGACAGTACCCAACAGCGTCCCGGCGTTGAGCAGAATAGTCTCCAATGGTCTCTGAGACCCCCTAAAGCTTCTAATTTTTCTTGTTTTTCTTTTAATTTAGGAGAGATCTGTGAGGATATATCTTGTTGTAATATTTTCTTTCTTTTCTCCCCCTATTCGGATTTGTAATATTCAAATGTTCTAATAATTCCCCGCCCCGCTTCTCTCTACCCCATCCTTTACTTGATTTCCATATCTGTATATATGTAGTATATTTTGTTTATCATCATATCGATGCTTTGCAACCATGTTTCATGCATCTTGATTCGTCTAAATTTGTATTTGTGGGTTTAATCGATTATTACGTGATTTTGTGTACAACTTCATGTTCTTGATATAAATCACATATCATATTTTAAAATCCGAATCACTAGTTGCATATCGTGAATGAATTGCATTAGAACCTTGTATATAGGATCATGCATGTTTTACTAACTTTATTTTGTAATTGTTTGCGGGACGCCGACAAATATGTAAGCTTTTATGCTTTAGTATACTGTTTTTGTGAGTTTTTCTTACTATGTTTAGCATCCTACCATGCGCTATGTGCTTATTTGATATATCTTTATGAATGCCTGTGGATGGAGGTTGTGTTGATCAATTTAGAACAAAATTGATTTTCATGACGCAAACTCAAGTTTCATCGAATTGTTTAAAATGCTTTCAAAAATACATGAAATTTAATTGTTCCAAAATAAACGACGCAATCTATACTTGTTTGCTTCACATAGTAATTTTAGCATCTATTAAATAACCAGAATATGAGCATATAAAGCAAATAAAATTCATATCATGGTTTAGTAGAGACAGATCTTTGATCTGGTGAGCGGAGGTGCTCAATTAATGACCTTCTCCTCTCATAACTAAGGTTCTAAGCCAAGCAACTTTGGTTATGATGAACAGTGGCCTTAGCAGGAGTCCCGAGTTTCCTAATCTCCCAAAAATATTAGGTGGTGATTTTGAAATCTGGTGATGTAGTTCATTTCTAGCAAAGATTTTTGCAATAAAATAAATTTCAATAAAAATTGTCAAATCTGGTCTCTTATCTACGTTTCACATTGCACTCATGAAACTAGATTGAAGATACCAAGAATTCGCACTGTTAATGCGCGTGGGTACCTCCCGGGCATGTTACAGTTTCTGGCGACTCCACTAAGGATATTAAGAAACCTCGACTTGAACTCCATGATATGACTTTTATTTTCAATTATATATTCATTACATTGCATGCATTGGTGCGCCTAAGTCCCGTGTTCGTCACCTGTTATCCTTGACAACTATTTGACTTCAGGCGGATAGACGGACATGGGCTCTAATATGGTTGTTGCACAAGCCTTGGAATCAGGATCACTACGTACCGCTTGATCTACCAGATTGGGTAGGTATATCAGTGTCTTGCTAAGGTTCCCTTTTTGACTAAGACTGACCTAGTGTATATAGTAAGCTTTAGCAACTTCCAAATTAGGACAGGGTTCTAGCTCGTGCGAATAATGAAACCCTAGATCATGTCAAAGCTAAGACAAGACAACCCTACCCTTCATAGTGGTGTTTGTTCTCTTTCCTGCTATGTGCGATGTATGGGATCTGAGGTTCTCAAAATTCTGAGCAGTGGTTCAGGCATTTCATTTTGAGGGGTTAAATATAGTGTTTCAGCATGTTGTATACTGATCAATTGAGTCGGAGTATTGTTGAAATTGCTAAGTAGTTGTGCACTATAACTTCAAAACGACATGATATCCCTTAAGTTCTTTGGACTTGCCTTGTAGACTCTATAAAACCACAGATTTGGTTGAGGGTCAGCCAGTGTTAGTTTCTTTACCACCGGTCACATGCAGAAGAAAAGTGAAAGCTTCGCCAACTATCTAGAGTACCCCTTCTTCACCAACTAGATCACCCACACTCAATTGGCCAGAATCAGCAATGGCTCAGATCTTAGAAAATATAGTAGACATGCTTCTGGCTCTTCAACGGAGCATGGATACTATTGCCAACCAAGGTGATACTCTCACTGAATTGCGATGCCCATGTGCGAAGTCTAGTACCCAACTACCTCCTATGACTCGAACAATTCCAACTCCACCAGCTAAGGAGCATCTTGAGCTCAACTTACTAGAGGACCTGAGGGTTCCATTGCAATCATTGGGAGGACCATTTTCCTTTCCAATACCAATGGGAGGGCTCTTTCTCCTGGAAACAAATGAGTTCGATCCAACTATGTTAAAACTGGCCAAGTTAGAAAAAATGATCAAAAGGTCACAAGGAATCAACTCAATCCCAAACATTGAAGACATGTATACTAAAACAACTGTGAAGTTGCCTGAATGATCCTAGATGCCACACATTGGTAGATTCGATGGATCTGGCGACCTAATGGTGCATATCTGCCTATTCTCTGATGTTTTGAAGCCTACGGGCTTCACTCATCCGCAAAAGCTCTCTTTATTCGGACGGACTTTGTCAAGAGTGGCTGCAATCTGGTATGCCAAATTATAAGACTCAGCGAAACAAAGTTGGGAAGAATTAGCCGAGGCCTTTATTACCTAGTATGCCTACAACACTCAAATCGAGGTGACCACCCGGGAGTTAAAAGTAACCCACCAAGAGCCGAATAAAAGTTTTGTAGCCTTCACCACCAGATAGAGGGTCATGGCATCAATAATGACCAATAGACCACCTGAGAAAGATCAAATTCGCATGGTGGTAAGAAATTTGTATGGAAAAATGCTGCAAAATATGATAGTCCTTCCACTGTTCACTTTTAAAGAACTACACAAAATGGGGGTCCAGATAGAAGATGCCATTAAGTAGGGAATCATTGTTGATGACAAAGAACCTATACGAAAAACCTTTGAGCGCAGTTGCAATACTACTAGCAGTAGTAGCACAACTGTAGAGCCCTTTGAAGTCAACTCGGTTACTGCCACCACCAAAATAACTGATCCTTTTGCCTATACCGGTATGCAAACAGTAAACCCGGACCGAACCTCAACTAGAACATTTAACCCTCTCTATATGTCCCTCACCAGAGCTATGAAGGTCTTGATAGAAAAGGGGCATCTCAAGCTTCTTCACCCTGGACCTTTTCCCGATCCTCTTCTAGCCAAGCACAACCTTGCCAAACACTGTGCCTTTCACCAGCAACTCAGACATGACACCGATCGTTGCTATCATCTTCGATATGAGATTCGAGGTCTCCTTAACAATAAAATCATAGCTCCCCCACAATCGGCAAGACCTAGTGTCACCACTAACCCACTACCACCCCATGAAAAAATCTAACCACTCCTTAACCTGAACCTCATATATACACTACCACCTGCCTTTAACCCCCAGCATATACATCATGCCTCCCCATCTACCCAAACCTAAGGTATACATTCCTGAGAGCATTGATCTGTGCATGATGGATGCACCTCTAACCCAGCCAAAACCTGAAAGCCCTATGGTAGTAGTTGCAGAAATTGAAAAAGAAATAGTCGATATGCCTATGATTGAGATTGGGAAGCTACCAAAGGAAGGATATGATCCTAGCAAATATATCATACCCATTGGGCGACTGAAGGCTAAGGTTGTTCTACCTGACTCATTTTCCATCAATGTTGTTAGAGAAGATGAACCTAAACAGGGGTTGGATGACTTGACTGATCTAGAGGAAGACTTGGCCAATTTCCAGTTCTTTGAAAAATTAGACCTTGGGAATGTGTAGATAGGATGGTGGGATCTGAGAAATTCCAATGCCAATCATGGTTGGTCAAGTAGTGGTAAAGTTTCTGATTAGGAAACTAAGAGAAAATTGGATGAACCAAAAATCAACACCGAAAACTTTGAAGATAGTGGTAAAGAAAAGGGTTTTGGAGAGAGACAAAAAGAGCAAGAAAGCCAACCAGAGTATAATGTACGGATGATTCGAGCAGAGCCTGACAATTGCCTTTTTGTCAACGAAGGAGAATGGTGGAATGATGACGACCTACATCTCGCTCACACTAACAATGAATGGGAAAACAATGTGCTTGACGAGACTTGGTACTTGGAAGAAATTGATCATCTTACTAGGAGTGGGTGCTACTTCAAGCCTCCACATCTAGACCAAAGAGAGTCATTAGGGAGAGACAATGAAGATAAGAAAGAGAAAGAGGCAGAATAAGACCTAGTTCTAAAGTAGCTAAAAAGATCCAGGCGAACATGTCCATCTAGGGTTTTCTTATGGCTTCCCGAGAACACCGGCAAACAATGTTGTCAGCCTTAAGCAAGGCTAAGTTGTCAATCAGCATAACTCTGGAACAACTAGTGTCACTAATCACTCCGAGAGAAATAATCCCCGTGATGGCTTTCTCTGACAAAGAGCTACCACCAGAAGGGTCAGGACACAATAAGCCTTTATATGTTTCACTGGAATTTAGAATGAAATGGATCCCGATCGTTCTGATTGACACCAGATCAGCCATCAATGTTTGCCCTTCATGTACTACTTATGTGATATAGCTAAAATCGATGGATTTCATACCCACTGCTCAGCTGATTTAGGCTTATGATAATATTAATCGGGAGGTTATGGGGATAGTCAAAGTGCAAATAACAATGGATCCATCTGAGCACAAAGCTGAATTTCATGTCATGGATGTTCCTGCAACATTCAACTTGCTATTGGGAAGGCCATGGCTCCATCAGATGAAAGTTATGTCATCCACAATGCATCAACTAGTAAAATACTCATATGACGGAGGAATTGCCACTATTTTTGGGAATCATCCATTCAACCTCCTCCGGAAGTCACAACGCTGTTACTAGAAATACAACACGGAGAGGAGGATTTATTCCTCTCAGGCTTTACATTGGCGGAAGCCCAGCTAGTTTAGACAATCATGGTAGAGGACGAAGGGATGTATATCAGTGCCCAGTGGATCTATTTCATGAGTAGGCTGGGGCATATTCCTGGAATGGGATTGGAGAAAAGTGGAAGAAAACTCATCACCACAGCAAATGAAGTTCCCCATAACCTGCATGCATTTGGATTGGGGTATGCACCTACAAAAGAAGACTAGAAAAGGAAGGGTGAAGAGATCAAAGAAAGGATCAAGGCAGAGAGAGCCAGGCGATGGTTTGAATTGGTCCATAAGCCAATTCGCGAAACTTGAACGAGCACTTTGTCCATGAAGGAGAGTATTTCCTTTTCTGTGGGTTTCCCGAGCCATGGATTAACCAAGTGTAAAAGAAGAGATGTCCCGGGTTTGAAATCTTCTTTAATCATCAACTCTCTAATAGTGACGAAGAGCGAGCAGATCCAACCATCTACATCGGTCAAGATAGTGATGTTGATTCAAATAGCAGCATAGAGAATGTCCTGGCTCTAACATTGGTTATTCTACTAAAAGGGTTAGATACCAAAGGTAAACCAACGAACTTGGGAGATATAATCGTTTTTTGTGATCGGGGAGGGATCACGCGCTGATTGCTCAAGCTTCATCATGGATGCAATGGATGGCCGGCATGCAAACTGGAGTTTTGAAAAAAGTTTTAAGTTCTGAGTTGATTATTGAGTCTCATTCTGTGGAGTCAGGTCTGTCTGGAATGCCAAACTTCGGTGAGTAATGGGGTTAATAACCCAAACACCATTATCCCATCTAGGTCTTTTATTTGTTTATCTTTTGAGTCTATTGTAACCATTGAGCCTGAGGCAGTGAATGAAGATGTGATTTTTGCTTACTTCTCTGTGCCTATAATTCATCACATTGACCAAAATTTTCAAAATTTTGATGAAAACGAAAAGAAAATTCCTCGAACTTTGAAAAATCTAATTGAATGGGAGGAAGAGAGGCATGCTAAGCCATTTATAGATGAGATTATTTTAGTAAATGTGGAAATTGAGAAAGATCCTCGCTTGGTCTAGATTGGTTCCACTTTATCTCTGGAGGAAAGCGGGCAATAAGTTGCTTTATTAAAAAAATTTAAAGATGTTTTTGCGTGGTCCTACAAAGATATGCCTGGAATCGATCTTGAGATTGTACAGCATAAGATCCCTTTTAATCTTAAGGCCGACTCATCAAACAGAAGCTTCGTAGAGTATGTCCGAATTGGGTACTGAATCAAAGAGGAGGTTACAAAACAAATCAATGTCAGATTCTTATTATTATCAGAGTATCCAACTTGGTTAGCTAACATCGTGCTAGTTTTGAAGAAAAATGGCAGAATCAGGGTTTGAGTTGACTTCCGAGACTTGAACAAAGCCAGCCTAGAGGATGATTTTCTATTGCCAAATATTGACAAACTGGTAGATTTCATGGCAGGGCATGCATTACTATCATTCATGGACGATTTCTCCCGGTATAATCAGATTTTTATGGCTCCAGAGGACAGGGAGAAGACTGCCTTTACCACTCCATGAGGATATATTGCTATAGGGTTACGCCGTTCAAACTGAAGAATGTTGGGGCTACATATCAGAGGGTAGTAACCAAAATATTGCATGACATGATCCATAAGGAGGTCGAGGTATATGTGGATGATATGATCGTTAAATCCAAAGAGCGGGAGGGCCACTATGTTGCACTGATTCTTCGAAAGGATTAGGGAGTATAAGCTAAGGTTAAATTCACAAAAATGCACATTTGGGGTGACTGCTGGCAAGATGCTGGGGTTTCTGATTACCCAACGGGGAATTGAAATTGATCCGTTAAAAATCAAGGCCATCTTAGAAATGCCACCACTAATGATTGAAAAGGAGGTGGGGGGCTTTCTGGAAAAAGTGAAATTCGTAAGAAGGTTTGAAGGAACGAAGTTCCGATGCGATGATCGATGCCAATTTGCATTCGAGTAGGTCAAGCAATATCTCTAGAATCCGCCTATGTTATCGCCACTCGAGCCAGGAAAACCATTGATCCTGTACTTATTAGTGACTGAATCAACTATGGGGTGTATGCTTGCACAAGAATCAGACTAGAAAGCAAATGAGGCCATTTACTACTTGAGTAAGGAGATGATGGAATACGAGACCTATTACACTCCCTTGGAAAAGGCTTGTCTAGCCTTGGTTTGGGCTACTAGGAAGTTGAGGCACTACCTATTAGCGCACTCGGTAATTTTGGTTTCAAGATTAGACCCCAACAAATATCTCTTTGAGAAACCAATGCTTACCAGTAAGCTAGCTCGTTGGTTGTTTTTGCTTTTTGAATTCGACCTCAAGTATGTCACTCGCAAATATCAAAAGAAGGGCTATAGCAGAATTTTTGGCTGATCACCTAATTAAAGGAGAGAAGGATGTGGATTACTTGCTCTCAGATAAAGAAGTCATGCAATTGGAAGAGGACACTTGGAAGTTACATTTTGATGGAGCATCCAATTCATTTAGCTATAGGATATGCTTGTTGCTATAGTGCCAGATGATTCCCTTATCCCTTTAGCCTTCAAGCTCCGATTCAAAGTGTCCAATAGTCAAGTCGAGTATGAAGCATGTATCACCGGATTGGAAGCAGGCCTAGAACTAGAGGCAATAAGGTTAGATGTGATCGGGGATTCAAATTTGGTCGTCTCCCAAGCCAATGGAGATTGGAAAGTTAAAGAGGAGAAAATGAAAGTCTATTGTCAGACCTTGGACATGTTGATCCTGAGGTTCGAAAGACTGACATTTGCACACCTGGTGAGAGAGAACAACCGATTTGTTGATGCATCATCAACCCTGGCCTCAATGATAGATATACCAGTTGGAGTCAAGATGCGTCCTATACTTATGGAACAGAGGTATATACCGGCACACAGGGTTGATAGCCGCGATAGAGGAATAAGTGCAAGATGAAAATCCCTGGTATTTTTGATAGTTCAAACTTTTTGGAAAGCAGCATGTAATGCCAAGGACAAAAGGGGAATATAGCATCTGGCCACTCAGTTCATCATCTGCAGAGATACTGTACAAGAGAGGAAATCTGGAAATGCACAAGTTATGTGTAGAAGAGGAAGAGGCGAAGCGCGTCGTATAAGTTATCCAGGGGGGAGAATGTGGGGCATACATGAATGGTATAAATGCTTGGCAGAGACATCCTTAGACAAGGATACTATTAGCTAACTATGGAAAGTGATCGTATTAGTTTTGTTCGACGTTGCCACAATTGTCAAATTCATGCTAACCGTATGAATATCCTGCCATCAAAACTCTACAATATGAACTCACCATGGCATTTCTTAGTTTGGGGCATAGATGTCATCCAAGCAATCACACCGAAGGGTTCAAACAGGTATGAATTTATCCTAGTTGTCATTGATTATTTTACCAAGTAGGTTGAAACACACTCATATTTAGTATTAAAAGCATCATATGTGGCCAAATTCATTTGGAACGACATCATCTACAAATATGGGGTGCCTAATGAAGTATTTTCAGACAATGGTTCTCACTTCAAAGGAGAAGTGGCAGATTTACTTGAGAAATATAATGTGGCTCTTCACAAATCATCAACATACAGGCCAAAAACCAATCGAGCAGTTGAAGCTACAAATAAGAACATCAAAACCATTCTACGTAAGATGGTCTGACCCACAGAGATTGGCTCGATAGACTGCCTTTTGCACTTTGGAGATACAGGACATCCTTAGGCCTTGTTTGTCATAACCTAAAAAATCCAAAAAGTTAAAAAGTCACTACCCTATTTAAGTTGCATCATCTTATTTAAGTCACATCACCTCTCTACCACATCACTTCAAACCCAATCCATACCCAACCCATATTTCATAAAAAGTCAAAAAGTGCACTTATTTAGATCATCCCAAACCACCCCTAAATGTCAACAGGGGCAACCCTCTACTCTTTGGAATATAGAATGGAGGTCGTTTTGCCAATTGAGATAGAAGTGCCCTCGCTGAGGATTATGGAAGAATTTCAAATAGTCGAAGCTAGCTGGCAACAGAATCGATTTGAGAAGTTGATGATGTTTGATACGCAATGATTGAAGGTGTTATACCACATCTAGGGATATCAATCCAGAATTGCCAAAGCATTCAACAAGAAGGTCAAATCTAGGAAGTTGAGGGAAAAAGACTTAGTGTTCAAGGACAATCGGGCCCCCATCTATGATCCTAGGGGCAAGTTTAGACCTAATTGGATAGGTCCTTCCATCGTTATCGCAATCTGGTCAGGAGGAGAGGTTATTCTGGTGGATTTGGATAGATTGGAGTTTTCACAACCAATTAAGATGGACAAATTGAAGAAGAACTACCCTTGAGAGGCTCGCTAGGTCGAAAACCCGGAAAGGTGACCTAAGCAAAAGTTAGATAAAAAAAAAAATAGAAAAATGAAAAATGAAAAATAAAAAAATAAAAAATTTGAAGGGAGCTTGCAAGGTTAAAAACCCAGAAGGGCGGCTTCGGTAAAAATTATAGCACAAAATGAGAGCGTTAATACCTGAGTAAACTTTAAACATGAACTACGTAAGGCCTAATTCCCATCTTTGGGATACGTAGGAAACTTTATTCTGAAGTTCGGCCGTAACCTTGAATCACCTTATTGCTCTTGTCCATGTTTGATGGGTTTATCTTCGTCTAATCCAATTATCTTGTTCTTTCTTCATAGGATCATTTGATTCGAAATTATACATCTCAAGGACTGATTTCATGTTTTTCAGGTAAGGACCAGTCGCGAAAATAGTTTTTGTCTAATTTAATGGAATTGATTGATTTCCTCAAAAATTACCCTATACAAAACTCAGACCATTATTTGGACCATAAAAGGAAAATTTTCAGTACTCATAACTTTTATTACATGGTTTCAAAACAGAGGATGGAATAATTACACTAATCTATCGCCGATTTTGTTTACAACCTTGTTTTAGACAAGTAAAAAAGTCAAGCAATGAACTAGGGGCACAGTCGAATCAAGTCTTCTGTCTCTTATTTGCAATCTCAGAGGCCTCCTGTCTCTTCCTTATATTATCAGCAATCTTCACCATCAGAACAATGCCAGCTTGTGCTCTTCCTCTAGCTAGAACAGATATTCATCAGATAGGGCAAGAGTCAAGGTGTCAGCAAAAGCCAAAAGTTCTCTCATCCTCGAAACGAGTGTATATCGGGAGAGATGTGTGGCCCGTAATGGAAATGAGATAGGGTACTTAACTTCACCAATAGGACAAGTTTGTTCATGTCCGAATTATCGTCTAAACCTCAATGTAAAGTAAAAGACGTGGGTTAAGCCGATTAGCTACACACCCAGCCGAAGAAATCTACTATAAGACATCTGGGGCAAGTTAAGCTAGGGGCATCGCCAAGCAATGTCAACCGCAGACCTGTGATGCATCCAGTCGTACCACACTTCCTCTGAGGGAAAGCTCACTAGCTGCGAGCGAGAATAGTAGCCTCTAGATGAATACTGGGTACAAAGAAGTCACTACTTCCGAGGGATTAAAAGATAGAGAGATTAAAGAAAAGAGAGGAGCCTATTGAGACAAAAGTGAGCAAAAGGGGATAGAAGTGTGAAAAACAGTTTTAAATGCCAGAGTGATGTGAGCACCAGAAACTAAGAAAATGATGGGAACCAGAACCTACAGAAGTAGTGTACTTTCTGCAAAGCGAAAGGTTTCCTATTGATGAAATGTGTCCAAGTCCATCAAAGTCTTGGCTAGTGCCAAGCCAATATAGCTCTAACCTTCCTTAATGCGTTGAGTTATGTCAACGAATTTGATGCTAGCTTCAAGGACACCAGGAACAAGTAAAAATGGTTCCAGAAGACATAGACAGAGAGCATGCTATCGCTGCCTACGCCAAAGAGGATCATTTCTATTGCCAACTTTTGAAAATTAGTGAATCAAGGCAAAAACATCCACTTTGCGGACATAAGCTAGAAACTGAGCTTTATTTAATGCCAAACCACACATTTGAGCAAGGGCCTATTTATAGCTAAAATTTAATTGGGGCGAAATTTCCTTATCTCGAGAAAGCTCCATTAGCGCTCAAAATTCTTCAATAGTTGGACATAACTCTTGTGTCCCAAAGAGAAATACATGAGTGAGTAGATTCCAACAATGAGCAGCTGCACGAAGAAACGAAAGTTGAAGTAGGGCATGATTTAAGAAGAATAGTGCGTTTAGGCCAAATTTGGTGAAATTCACTTTATCTGCGTCGTCTAGGATGGTCATCTAATCATTGAGCATAATGAGGGAATTCTTCATTTTCAAGAGCAAAATATTTATCTTCTCACTTCTGTGGCGTTATAGCATGTGAGGATCACTCTTTACAGAAGATGGTGGCTTGGAAGTGCATGATAGTTGTCTCCAACTGTGTCACACTACCTGTCCAGCTGGCCGGCCAACTTTTTCTGCAAGTCGGCCAACTTTTTTGCCAGTCAGCCAAGTTTTTTGGCGACTGCCACTTCTCTTTATGATAATTTGGCTAGCTATCAACCAAATCAGTTGGCCAGCCAATTGCAAGAAGAGGGAAAGCTTAACGGTTTGTCTGTTAAGGTCTTGTTTTGAGTCATTTCTGTTCCAACAAGTGTATTTTGGCATGTTTACAATGTTTATGCTTTCTTTTTCTGTTATCGAGTTGTATTTTGAATTTTGGACAGTTAAAAGCTCAATGATCAATCTAGAACTTATTGAAAATCAATCATTCTGAGCTTCAAATTCACAAACAAAATGTTTTACTGCTCATGTGCCATGCCATTCACACCACGATGTCCAGAATGAAAATTTTCTTTATTCAAATTGGAGGTCTAAACTTTCCGATTACATCCTTGAAAACAAAAGAAAACATAAGAAGAAAAGAAAATCTGAAGCTTTAGTGCTCAATTCCTAAGCAAAATACAAGGAAGAAAAGAAATGAAACAAAGAGGGAAAAAAAGAAGAGGAAAGAGCAAACTAGAGGGATAAAAAAATAATAAAAAAAAGATTGCAGGTATGTATAGCTCAACTTTTTTGCGCCCCTTTTTGGAAGTTTGAAAGAAGCACTACAGTTCGGACTCCCGCGGTTCTGACTCTAATCTCACAAGTGCAATGTGAAATTCATAATCACCAAAGAGTCAAAATCCGGTAAATCTTTTGGAAAATCGATTTTGAATCAAAAATGCCAAAATTGGACTGTTTTGCCAGATACAAAGTCGCCACCTAAATATTTTTGTTTTGGGAAATTTAAGGAAACCCATGACTCGTGCCAAAGGCCACATGTCCGTCATCACCAAAGTTGCCTCGACTCGGGAACTTAGGTACAAGAGGGAAAGGCAATGAATTGAGCACCCCCGCTCGCCCAATCAAAGATCCGCCTCTACTAATCATGATATGATTTTTTTATCAACATTATGTGTTCTTATTCTGGTTATTAGGCTAGCTTTACTATGTGATGTGCACAAGCAAGTATAGACTAGTTTGCTCAATTTGGAACAATTCAATTTCATGTTTGTTTTGTGAAAAGGGCTTGAGTTTGCCACCTCAAGTGGGCTTAAAGTTTACGAATTTGCCACTCAACAAAGTGGGCTTAAAGCAGTGAATTTGCCACGAGACATAGTGGGCTTAAACGTACATTCGTTGAATCGTTCCAATTCAAACAACAATCCTTCATCTGCAGGCATTCAAGCAGTTTAGCAATTAAGCACTTAGCCTCATGGTAAGCATGCTAGATATGGCAATCACTTACACTCATGCAAGTATGCTAAAGCACTAAAAACTGACCTAGAACTCCAAACTAGAAAGACATGAGTTAGAAAAATATGCATAATTCCTAACTATGCCAAATGACTAATGCGACACATACAAAGAATGCAATTACTAGGCCCGGCTACTAATATGGCATATAGATCGATTTTGATAACATGCGGTCTAAGCACATATTCAACGAAGTAATTGAAATAACAATGCAATTAGAATGATGTGACAAGCCTCAGTGCATGCAATATGAATGAATGGATGCAAGAATAATGTATGCTAATTGAAACATGCCCCTTATCTAACCATCAAAAGCGGGTAAATAAAAGAAAGAAAGACATGGGGTTAGAAGATATACATATTATTACATTACAATCTCACGAATGAGAGTCTGAATGAATAAACTGGCTAACCATGCTAAGCTAAGCTAAGCTA
The DNA here is from genome assembly GCF_055761805.1 of Camellia sinensis. NCBI lineage: Eukaryota > Viridiplantae > Streptophyta > Magnoliopsida > Ericales > Theaceae > Camellia > Camellia sinensis. The sequence goes on along the minus strand of NC_138968.1, from coordinate 64,267,758 downwards.
ATTAAGCTAATTATTACAAAACATGAATAAACAGCTAAACTAATTAACTAATTTATTACAACACTTGAAATGAATAATTAACTAACTATCTAAGCTAATTAATTAAGAAAACTAGGCTAAGCTAATCGAATATTACAACACCAACTAATTAGCTACAACTAATTAGGCTAATTAAATATTACAACAAAATTTATTCGCAACTATGACAATAATACTAATGAAATAATTAATTGCATTTGATAAGAACATAACGGAATATGGATGAAGATTGCATGCACATCGCTTGAAAGCTACTCTGCCTGTCCAGGCCATCTCTGTTTCACCTTCAGCCACTGCCTTTGTTTCTGCAAAATTGCACTACTAGCCACACACCAAGGGTCAACCGTGCATCACTGACAGCCGGTCCGGTATACAGATGGCCGGTCGTGCATCAATTTGTTGCAAAGCTCTGTTTCTGTGCTCTGAGGTGAAATCAGTGTAGATAGAGCATTTTCAAGCTCTGTTTGTCCTTCATTCCTTCTTTGTCATGGGAAATCCTCGAGAATGGGTTGGAATTGATTCCAAAACCATCAATGAGCAATATGATTGCTTGATGATCTCGGATTCAATTTTGGACAAAAGTTGACAAAAATGCAAAGAATAGGACCACCCCTCCCTCTTGTCATAGTATGAACTCAAAAAGGAAGGTTGCAATGCTTCAAAAATCATCAAAATGCTATGAATTAACATGTGACGACTCTTGACACAAGTAACTTGGCATAATGTCCAGCCAAGTTGAAGCGCTTTTAAGCATTTTTCTTTAAGTGTGTTGATCCAAGCTTTAAACCAATTTTATTAGGCCTTGCCATTCTTTAGTCCATTTGTCCATGGTAATGTTAAAGTCCTCTAAACAAGAAGTAATGTCAAACAAGAGGTTCTTCTAAAGCATGAGAGAAAGGCCACACCGTTGGCAATGAATCTTTGTAAAGATTAAGACATTAAGTGCGAACCTTTCTTACATGATTCGAACAACCTCAATTGGTTGAAATCATTCTCAAGTATGAAAGAAATGAATGATGGATTGATTATTGAACTTAGACTCTCAAACATGGAAATGAATAAAAGAAAGCCATATAACAAACAAGAAGTAACATATGCTTACTTATGAGATCACAAATGTATTAAACAATACATGAACCAATTGAAAAGGCTTGGACAACCTCAAAATAGCCCTTAATACATGAAAAGTAGAGGTAGAACGTGCATGGAAAGAGCTTGAAAAGCTAGACAATAAAGAAGAGAATTAATGCTAATAAGAAAACCCCTCCACTTTTGAAGCTTCAAAACATGATTTTTAGCCTTTCTAAACCACTGAAAATTAGTGTAAATATCAAAGGAAAAGAGTGGACAAGGGAAGGTTTAAGTTATAAGTAAAGGTATAGAAAGAGCAAGTTCTCTCTTCCCTTTTGGTAACTCTTCAAACCCAACCCCAAACACTTCAAATAAGCTTAAAACAATTCAAAACAACAAGGACTATGAAGCAAGTAATAGAAATGAAGGTAAGAGAGAAGAAAACAAACTTATACCTTTCAAGGGGCAAGCTTGTTGTTGATGATTCAAACTTGGCTTCAACTCACTCTCAATCTTGAATTATGCTTCTCCAATATCAACCAAGGCTCTAGGGTGATCAAACAAAGTTATGTATGGAGGATAGAGATGGTATAGACAAGCCAGGTTAGCTCAAAGCTTGCTTGCCATGGAAGAAGGAGGAGACAAGAGCTCTCAAGGTGTATATATGGTTTTTAGATTTTTTGTTCAACCCTCAAAACAATCCCAAAGCTTTGTTTTCATAGAATTCGAGCTCAAAAGGTGATTAATATCTTCAAAAATGGACAGCTGGCGGCCTCCCGCCTAGAACAACATTTATCGCCATCGAGGGCTGGTCGGCCATTCATAGCCACGGCCGGCCATCACTAATGCACGGCCGGGCCTTGATGGCCTCCCCTATTTTTTTGGTTCAAACTCAGCACAAGGTGGGAAAATGTCCAAAAATGAAACTCACGGGTTCAAACAAGGTATAAATGTTAAAGATTTGAGGTTGTTTTGGGAGCTTAATTGAATCTGAATGACTGCAAATTCACAATTCAACTTTCATCATCAAGTGTATTGAACCAAGCGCCTAAGCCTTGCGGGTGGTCAAAAATGGGGTGTCTACATGGTTCTTAGTTTCTGTCAACTTATGGCTGACACCTCAACTTCACCACCTGCTTCCATTACCGGCTGTCTCACTTCATCATCACTTTCGGGAAGCCCTTGAAGACTGTTTCTCAACATTTACAGAGTTTCCAAAGGAGATTACTCCCTGCCGACTGTCAAATGAGGAGTACGAAGGAACTTCAAATCGAGCCACGGATGTGGCCTGTCGTTTTAGCTCTTTATTCTACTTTTTTAGTGTGCTAATCCTTTCTCGAGCATCATTGTACATGCGTTAGAGCAGAGAGAGTTGTGTGTTTAACCGATGCACCTCACTTGTCCTATTTTGCAGTCGGTGGGACAAATTGGAAATCGCGGTCACCGTCTCCACACAAAACTTCAATGTATAGTGATTGGCATCAATGTCAGACCATGCTACCATTGTTTTTCTCGAATGACATCACAGGGAAGCTGAGAACAGGAGCAAGGGCAAGGGAACTCTATTGAGGCTTAGAGGAGCCAGTGTTGGCATTCTTAATCAGGAAAGTGTTACGGTTTGGGAAAAGGAAAAGAGAATTGCAAGGAGGAGCCATGTCGAAAATGAAGGGCTTTGGGCTATAGCAGATGGTGAGTTTTATAGTTTTTCATCTCTACTCTGTCTCCCTCACAAGTTGTATTTAAAAAGAAGAATGAAGGAGAAGAATAAGCCAAGAGAAGAGGGATTGCTGAGGCAATCTTTGACAGACGACGCCAATCCGGCTGCTGTCAGTTAGGCACGTCGTGATTATTGAAACCGCGCGCCAAATACGGTGCTCAATGAAGACGAATGAGGGGGGGAGAGAGAGAGAGAGAGAGAGAGAAACATGGGGGAGTGTATATGTATATGTATACCGTATGTATATAATGTGTATATATATGTATATGTATAGGTATATAGGTTGTCTGCGTGTATATATAATATGTATATGTATCCTTATTTTGTATATCATCCGTACGTATATATATATATATATATATATTTATCTACCGTATATGTAACATGTATTTTGTATATAGTTCGTATAAATATACGTGCAGTAGGTATATGGGTTGTATAACTGTTACGTCATTAGTGTGTGTTTATATAAATATAATCCATTTTATGTATATGTATATGTTATATTGTATATTTTATAATACCATTCAGGATTTGAGATAGGTATATATACATACATCGTGTAATTTGCTCATTCATATACATAAAAGAAAGGGATAATATATATCATCATAAGTTTTATGTCATCCTTTTACAAAAAAAAAAAACACAAAAACACACACAAAAAAAAAAAAAGGAATAAAAGGAATAAAAGGAAAGGGAAAAAGAAAAGTACATCAAAAAGAAGGAAAAAAAAGGCAAAAAGAAAAAATACATCATTCAAAGAAAGAAGAAATAAGCTTGAATCTCTCTTCGTCCTCATTCGTAGTGTGTTATCGGAAGTCTCGACATTGGCACCAGCATTTCCGCCACTATCACTCTCCTTTCTGCTCTCTCCGGAGTCCTTAAAGTGCTCATCAAAAGCCTATGGCTCTAGCTTGGGGATCTCAACAGATACTCTTCTCCCTCTCCTGCCACAGTCATCTCTACCTCAACCTCCTCTCATTTGTGATGGAGCTCGTCCTCCTCTCTCCCTCATGGCTGGAGGGGCTGCTACCTAAAAAAGATAGAGATCATAATATTAGATCAGGTGGCATAAAATAAGCAATATATCGAAAGTGAATGGAGCAAAAGGAACTTCATAGAAGATAAGGCAAGAAAGAAAATGATACCTCAATCCCAAGGGAGACTAGAGATGCCTCCCTCCTCTTGACTATGACCATTAGTGTGTCGATGAGCTTTAGGCACTGATCCATACAACCCATCTCGGGGTACTACAGATATAAAAAAAAAAAGGTCAATACTGGTATTGAAATAATGAAAAATACATAGAAAGCATTAAGGGAAAGGGTATACCAATCAGGTCTCTAGAGCGAGGATGAGCGATCATCGTCTGAGAGGCTCCAAGGGTAGCTCATCCAAAATGCCATTCGAGTGCTAAAATGTAACTGCTGTGGAAAGTAACGGATACTCGAGAGGAAATGTAGCATTGTCAGCAGGAGATGTGAGACCTCTAGCTGGAGGAGCAGCACCAGCAAAAGCATCACTAGCAGTTGGGGCATCAACGATTTCGATAATGCGAGCCACGCCCTCAGTCAGAGGTGGCATGATGTGAGACCACAGGAATGCAATAGTCTCCGAGAAAGTAGAAGGCATCAATATGCTACCTTAATGCCATGTGATTGATGAGGGCCTCATCAGTGATATCATCAACAATTCTCACGAGTGGAGAAAGAAGAGACGAAATACGAAGATTGACATGGCGCAAGGTCTGGCAAGTGAATCACTTCCCCAAGTACTAGACTCTGCAAAAGGGCCCCTCTAGTGCACCATTATCTAGGAAGTCTCCTAGGTGACAACATACCTCTCCCTCGTTGCGTTGGGCATGGCCGCCCAAGAGTTCAATGAATGATTACCATGTCGACGGTCACCGTGTTGAAGAAACAACGAAAGGCGATAAAGTTGCGAATGTGCTGGCTGTAAAGGCAGAGCCTTCCGCCATAGGACAATGAGTGAGGCACTGCCAGAGTTATCTCTAATCTTGGGATCAGGGTGATAGAGGAAAAGTAAGTGTAAAGCCATATCTACATGGGAAAGCATGTCAGGAAATCAACAGGCAAAAATGGAAATAAAACAAGCAATGAAATATAAATGAATTGAAAGAGAGTGCAAAATGTACCTCCCTTGCCCTCTATTAACCTCCCAGCAGCTCCGCCTTTTAGCGGGGCACACAGCTCATGTAGCCATAAAATGTGGCAAGGTTAGCTCCACCTAGTCGTACTCCCTCACCCGTTAGAGCTCCACCATGCCGCTCAAAAAGTAGAGTCCTATGGTATTCTCCTTGTTCCCACACAAGGTAGTACCGAGGACATAAAGAAGAACTAGCCAGCATACTGGGCAGCCTCCTCTAGTGTCACTAGCTCTAACCCGTAGAAGTGCTGCTAGAGCCAGTTGTAGCGAATTATCTCATGGCGAGTGAGGGGTGGGACAACCCTAAGAAAGAACATCTGAGCAATGGGTCACTAGATGAGGTCGAGGTCAAACGGGATTAGCTCATCCCCCACTGAGAGACTGGTGATCATGAAGAAGTCATACGGGGTCATCGTCATATCCCTGGCAGAAGAGAAATGGAAGGAGTTGGTGGTGTCCCACCACCTCTCTACCAAGGCACCGAAAATCGACCGGTCTGCTTGCAGCGATGTGATGCCCAAGCAAAATGGGCCAAATCCAACCCCGTCCACCAAGATACGGACCTCGGTGGGAAGATTTTTGTACCACTAGCAAGGGCCGTAGACGCTCTCATACCCACTCATCAGTCGATCGAGGACCTGTAATAAGCAAGTTGTTAGCATGCAAGAGATTGGAGGTATCGAGAGTTCAAAGCATGGCACACTGAATAAAAAAAGGAAAGAGAGAAATGAATACCATGGTGGAATCATAGGAGAGGTGCCTTGAGCGCTCCCAAATCAATACGTCCTCTATGACCCATTGTGAGAATTTATTACAGCGCAACATCTCCCTCGGGACCATTGTTTTAGTATACGGCTTATAAGCCGCAGGGTCAAATAGCCTCATCCTCAGAGGAAGCGGCTCTGGCCCTGCCTCAGTGTCCTCAGCCATGAGGTCCTCGTCATGGCCCTCCATATCCGCAACAAGTGCGGGGATGTCGACCTCAGGCACCGGTGACGTTACATCACCCTCTAAGACAATGACCGGGGGGGAGATGTCAGTATGTGGAGCATCATCACTATCCATAACAATCTATGGAATCAAAAGAAGAGTACGAGAAATCCAACCCAAGTTGTGGGCAATAAAATAAAAAAAAAGAATCAAAATGAAGAAATGTGGAAAAGTGTTGAAATATTCTAACATTGTTCAAATTTTGGAAGAAAAATGCAAAATCAATGGCAAATTGATAGGGAAAAAATCCCAAGTAGTTCAATTTCAACAATGTCAAACTAGGGGCAATGTGTATGTAAAAAATAAAAAATAAAAAGCAACAACAACAATAACAACAAGAAGCCTAGCAATGTGAATTCAAAATTTGTGTTAAGCCATGGAATTTTCATTCAATATACAAATCAAGTTAAATTTTATGCTCTAAGTTTTTTTTTTTTTTTTTTTTTTGTGTGTAAGTCATTAATTAAAAACAAAGAATTACACATTTACAAGGGGGCATACCCCAAGTAATACAACATATCTAACTTGACCACCCTAGCAAGGGAGAAAAGTAAATAAATAAATCTTACTATAAGAAAAAACATAAAAACCCATCTTTGCCCATATATCCTTTTTGCCCCCCAAGTGACCCCTACCATCAGAGATGATAGAAGGAGACTTAGGGAAGATATATGGGCAATTACAACAATTGAAACACGCACAGGCAAACATTGCCCAGATTCAACATACTAAATAAACACACTGAGCCATTATACATTGGCCCAAACATATTACACCAAGAATTGGGTCCCAAAAAATGAGCCCAACGATGAGCCCAATTAAACAAACCCAATCTCACATCCCATTCTGCTGAAAAGAGGCTGCACCAAAAAAAAAACATGTGGCCCAAAAAATGGAGCTCACGTGTTGCAAAATCAGCCCAATAGAACCTTTTAAGGTAAGGCCATGGTCATCCATCAACTTGGAAAACCGTGGACCAAAACCAGCCGTAATAAACATCCACACGTGGGCCACTATGATTTTTTCTAATAGATTTTGGATATGAATTTGAATCCACATGTGGCCCACCTACTACGTCACCAAGTTCCACTCTGGGTGGGCAAAGCACAAATCAAACCAAATATATATAAAGCTGATATATCTTTTACTCACGTGGTCCAAAAATCTCCACTTGTCACAACATCTAGTCAACCTCTTCAGGAAAAGATTAACTTTTCCCTCCTAAAGCTGGAGCCAAAACTCAAACTATCACACGGGCCCACTTTGCACCCATGTGCATCCAGCTATACTCCTGCACATCAGGCTATATTTGCTGAGAAGACGTGCAAGCATAAAAAACGCAGGTGACATCAGCTCTGCACCAACTTTTGGACACACGCATATGTAGCAGGCCGTGAGGCACACGCCCAGCTACAGTAATCTCAAACTCCATAACAATAACGCCTGCAAAGATTGGAAACTGTCACCGGCGTGAACCATAGATAAATACACAACAAAACAAAAAATAGACGATGCCTCAGAACGCAGCGAAACACCCAGAAACGAGCGGCGCACGCCGAATCCAACAACACGCGGCCTTTATGCCAATATAGTAGCAGCGGTGCTAGTAGACCAAAAACCAGCCCGGCGCCGGAAAACCCTTCACCTGTCTGGGCATGAACACGACCACCATGAACAAAAACTAGAACAAACTGGAACCAAACTAGAGCAAAACATCTCTTTCCCAACCAATGCTAAAGTGGATAGGCTCCCAAATCGTAAAACACATCCATCCAGGATATAACCCCGCAGAGTAGTGCTAGAACACCTACTCATGTGAGACTACTGAAGTAGACCAAGGCAGCAACACACCGCACAGTCACGCCGACGAAATCAAATCGGAGGAGAAAATAACCTGAGCAGAGAAGTATCACGGAGGATCCCTTTTCACTCCAAGCACTTCACGCCGAGAAAGAGGCAACTCTGGCCAGAGATCAACCAGCAACACCAGTACTATATACTCACTCGCCCACAGCTTTTAGGTAGAGAGCTTAAACAAACTGGCCGGGGAGACAAAACGGCCATGGCGCCACCCACAACCAGAGCTCCTTAGTGCAGATAACACACCCATTCACACCACCCATCTCCCTCTAGAACAAAAGAGAGAGGCTAACAACACAGTAAAGCCCAAAACAGCCCCACTTCGAAACAACAAAATACCTGTGTAGAACAACATAACCAGCTGGACAAAACTCTATCCATCACCGGAGCAAACCTTCAAACCCTCATAAATCTGGACAACAATAAGCCCAGATTCAGTAACAACACAGTCCCACCAAAACCAGACCAAGAATCTGATAAGGAACCCTAAAAAACTCCATGGGTAACAACCGAAGGAGCTTTCTCTCTCTAGATTCTAGAGAGAGAAGCTCTCAACCTAATCCCCTTTCCACTTTTCCCTTATCATATTTTTTGTTCCAAGTTTCATTTGGTAAAGGGAAGGCATATGATGTACTTGTGAGTAATCTATGTCAAATTCTAAGGAAAATTGTCCAAATTCATGAGTAATCGACCAAGCAATCAGTATGGTATGAAATCAATGGCTAATCAGTAAGTGACTACCCACAATTCAAGCAATTCAAGGCAAATTCAAGCACAATTCAAGGCAAATTCAAGCAATTCAAGGCACATTCAAGAAATTCAAGGGACATCAAGAAGCAAATCAGGGAAATTGCTCACTTTCATGAGCAAATTAATCAAGGTTGTTTTGAGAAATTACCTTAGCCTTTAAGAATCACCAAGAATCAGTCCAATTTGTGAAGATTCAAGACCAAAACCGTGCAGAACAAAGAACAACCTGCAAAATCAAGAGAAATAATGAGGAAGTGGCTCTAATCGTGAGGAATCACCAAGAGCAAGCCAAAATGTTGAAGAAATATCTCTAAATCGTGGGTAATCCAGTCAATATCAAGCACAATCACCAAACTCCACCATTTGAGAAATCAATCAGCTCAAAATGCGGAGGGGTGTCAAAAATCAAGGGGAATGGTGAGGGTTTGTGAAATTCTTGTGTTAAATCAAGCCCAAATCATAGTTTGAACTTCCAAATCGCGTAAAATCAAACAAAAGACCAAGAAATTTACCAATTTTGGAAACCAAAGGTACAAAGGGCTGAAAATCGAGGCAAATTCAAGGGGAAATCAACTTCGGGTCTTGGGTAATACAAAAATGAAGAGAGAATCTAGAGAGAGAGTTTCGGAGGGAGGGAAGATGTGTATTAGATGTGAGTTTGTGAGGAAAATGAGCCCTAACTTCTTTTGAAGCCAATCGGGTTGTCTAACCCATTTTTTGCCCCGATGTCGCAGAAATTTGCTGGCCAACTCTTTTTTTGGCCAGCCGGCTAAGTTTTGTGCTATGTGGAAATTTTGTTGACCAATCGGCACTTCTTTTGGCTAGGTGGATCATTTGTTGGCCGAGTGGCTCATCTTTTGTCCAAGTCAGCCATATGTTGGTCGGGTAGGTCACATTTTAGCCGGTTAGCTCATAATTTGGCCGAATTGCTCTAATTTTGTACAGGAATTTTGAAAATTGGCCGGGTCACTTCTATTTTTGTACGGTTGGTTTCATGCGATGAGGTCAGGTGTGCTTGTTTTCATTAAGTGATGATCAAGTGGCATGCCCAAATCATCTCCGTTCTCAGAAACTCAAAAGTAGCATTCATAATATATGCCTTAGTGATTTCGACATTGATTCAAATTACTCGGTTAGAACCTTCCCCCTCTCCGTATGAAATACGGTTAGGTACGCCTGTTGGTTGCACCACCTTGCCTCCTCCTATGTGAAACATGTTAGGATTTCAGATTACCGGTTAAAACATTTTCCCTCTCCGTGTGAAATACGGTTAGGTACACCTGTTGATTACGCTACCATTTCCTCCTCTCGTGTGAGACGCATTTGGATCTCAAGTTGGATCACAAGTTCACACTTTCTCCTCTCACGTGAGACGTATACTATTATCGGCTGTGTGGAAGCACGTAAGTCCAACTTTTAATCGGTTGTGCGGTAGCGCGTAAGTCCAGCTATCATCGGTTGCGTGGAAGCACATAAGTCCAACTTTCATTGGTTGTACGAAAGCGTGTATATCCAACTCTGAACCGACTATGCGAAAACGTGTAAGTCCAACTTTGAATCAGCTGTGCAGAAGCACGTAAGTCCAATTTTTAATTTCATTTTGAGCACATTATTTGCACGAGGTTTGCCTCGCATGTTGCCATCTTTGCAGCTTTATCATCATTGCATTGTATTGCATCAATAATGAATTTTTGAAACAAAAATTGGTTTCGCAAAGCGTGTAAGTCCAACTTTCAATTGCCTTTTGAGCATATCATTTGCATTCTGCCCCAGCACTACGCTAATTTGATTCTTTGCAAAGGGATACATAGGCAACCCTCCGATTCAACCAACTATATTTGTATCTTCTTTTTTGCCCGGGCCTTATTGCCTTGTCAAAAAGGTCATGTTTGGGCTTTGACATTCACTCATGTCATGAAATGACTCTGAGTTCTGTCAAAGAAGGACAACTGTAGACACCCCATTTTGACTGGCCCTAAGACTCAGGCGTTTGCATTTAATTACCTGGTGATGAAAACAACAAGATATTTCTCACAATATCCTCAGTAAGAAAGATGGAATGTTTGCTTCATTTCCAACCGTAAGCCTATTTTGGCCAAGTGTTCAAGCCCCATTCAAAACTCTCTTTCAAAAGTTTCTTTTCGCGCTTTGTTTCAAATATTTTTGTAGTGTTCCAAGGCTCACTTTTAAGCTTCAAAATAAGACTTTTTCTGAGGAAATCGAGCAAAGAACAACGTGGAAATAAGAGGAAAATATGATAATTTTGTCAAAAAAATCCTATTTCGTGCAAAATGGTCAGCTACGACCAACTTTGTCGGCCATCCAGCCAATTAATTGTCCAGTTAGCCAAGGTTTTTTGATCGGCCGGCTAATTTTCCCCAAAATAGGGTAGTTTTGGCAGAATTTTCGTTAGAAGTGTGTGGAACATGCTATTCCAAATATTTCTTGATACATGCATGCACGAGATACACACCTCCTGGCCTTCCACTATCTTCCTTTGACCTCCATTATCAAAAGAGCATTTGTCTCTTACCCCAAAAAGAGCATCAAATGCAACCATCCTTGTCACTCCATCATCCTTGCCTTCTACCTTGTCCACTCCCACCTACTTGATCACCTTCTCCACTAAGCATTCTTTCATTGGCTATATGAAGGTGATCAGATTGTTAGGAGAAGAGGATTAAAAACCAAGAGAAGAAAGTTAGAGAGACAAAAAAAAGCTTAAGCTTTGAACCCAAAACTCCCATTTTCGAATATACACCATCATACACTAATATTCCATCCTTAATACACCAAAACCATCCCGAAACGTCTGATATACCCCATTTCAAAAACCTTAAATAAAAGAGTAAGTGTTTTTGAAGGAGAGGAAAACTGAGAACTCTCCCACACACTCTATTAAACATCCAAAAACCTCATTCACACAAAAATTTCAAATTTTCTAACTGAGAACTAAGAAATACACTTCCTCAACTTGAGGGTGATCAAAAGGAAGTTTGGAAATCAAATCCTTTCCTTGGATGGTGAATTTTGCACATTTTTCTTTTCTTGTACTTTCTTCCTTATTTTGAGCCTTTTGTGAAAAATCTAGAAACCTCCTAGATGTTAATTTGTGATTATGTATCTATTTAAAGCAGAATATAACAATCCCAATCAAACAATCAAGACAAAGAGACACAAGCGATTTTACGTGGAAAAACCACAATTGGACACCTCCAATTGTGATCAAAAAACCACGGGCAACAGCCACAAGAACAATCCACTAAGAAGATTTAAAGGAATTACACAGGTATACTCTCAATTACCTAGCGAATCCACAACGCCTAATTGAACCAACCTCTATGTGCAACATCACCCAAGATATGCTAGTATAGGTCAATTCCTCTAGAAAAGCAAAAGATACAATGCCAGAAGTCCATAGAAAAAAAATAATCACTAAGGCGGAAGACTCCAAAATTTGCTAATCCAAGAGTGTGTACAGAATGAGACATACTAATAAAAAACACACACTCCAAAACGAGTAATGACCACAGAAAGCACACACATATTAACATGTAATAGATATTCTCATCAACTCCTTAACAAATCTGGAAATTTGGGATCGCGCGGTCCGCTCGAGCGTGGGTCTTCCCGCTCGAGCGGAGACTTCAAATTCTGTGATTTCATACAGGCTCCACGCTCGAGCGTCGGTTTTGACGCTCGAGCATCGAATCACACCATCCAGTACTTTTTCAGGCATAGCAGATATACTGTGAGCTTGTAAACCCCGCTCGAGCGCCCTTTTCCCCACTCAAGCGGGAAGGCCAAAACTAGAAAAACTGGAAAAATATAACATGATCGGACAGGCAACTTTGAATGTATTTTTGCATTTTGCTTCGGGCCGCGAGCTGACTGGGCAGCTCGACCCCCGTAATAATCAGCGAAGTGGCAAACTTGTATACATTGACATCACAAACTTCTCTGCAAAGCACGATTCGGGTTGGATTCGCCTCTAACAACTCATAGCCTCACTGAAATATAAATGCGAATAAAATTACAACTCAAAGGAGTTTTGTCAAACGAGATTGCCAAGAAATAAAACCTAACATTTTGCTTTAATTTCATTTCATATTGTAAGCTTGTTATACTCTAACTAGGAGCGGTTAGTTAAGCCACCCTCGTATTCCTTAATTTTTTTTTTATCTTTGGTGCTTGAAAAGTAGAAAATAGAGTTTCTGGCCTAGCTTGATTGGCCAGCCGACATTTTGTGTATAGCAAAACAGTCTCCGACGGTCTCCGAGACCACACCTGAAGGTTTTATTTATTTTTATTTTTTTCTATTTTTCTTTTAATTTAAGAGAGATCTGTGAGGATATATCTTGTTGTAATATTTTCTTTCTTTTCTCCCCTTATTCAAATTTGCAATATTCAAATGTTGTAATAATTCCCCACCCACCCCATTCTTTACTTGCTTTCCATATCTATACATATGTAGTATATTTTGTTTATTGTCATATCTATGCTTTACAACCATGTTTAATGCATCTTAATTCGGCTAAATTTTGCATTTGTGGGTTTAATCGATTATTACATGATTTATGCACAACTTCATGTTCTTGATATGAATCACATGTCATATTTTAGAAGCCAAATCACTAGTTACATATCATGAATGAATTGCATTAGAACCTTGTATATAGGATCATGCATGCTTTACTAACTTTATTTTGTAATTGTTGGTGGGACGTTGGTAAATATGGAAGCTTTTCTGCTTTAGTATCCCATTTGTGTAAGTTTTTCTTACTACATTTAGCATCCTACCACGCGCTATGTGCTTATTTGATATATCTCTATGAATGCTTGTGAATGGAGGTTATGTTGTTCAATTTGAAACAAAATTGATTTTCATGTTGCAAACTCAAGTTTCCATCAAGTTGTTTAAAATGCTTTCAAAAATACATGAAATTGAATTGTTCCAAAATAAATGACACAATCTATACATGTTTGCTTCACATAGTAATTTTAGTATTTATTAAATAACCAGAATACGAACATATAAAGCAAATAAAATTCATATCATGGCTTAGTAGAGACAGATCTTTGATCTAGTGAGCGAGGACTAGATCGGGGATGCTCAATTAATGACCTTCCCTTCTCATACCTAATGTTCCGAGTCAAGCAACTTTGGTTATGACGAACAGTGGCCTTAGCACGTGTCACGGGTTTTCTAATCCCCCAAAAATAGTAGGTGACTACTCTAAGATTTGGTGATGTATTCCATTTCTGATAAAGATTTTTGCAAAAAAATAAATTTTTATAAAAGTTGCAAAATCTGGACTCTCATCTACGTTTCACATTGCACTCATGAGACTAGATCAAAGATACTGCGGGTCTGAACTATTAACACACGCAGTATCCCCTAGGCATGTTACACACCTCTCCTGTGCATCTATTGTGCAATTACAGAGCTCTCGTGAATCTACCACGCAATTGCACTCCTTTTGTACATCAATCGCATAATCCAACCACTTTTGTGCATCTAGTGCACAACTGCACCGCTTTCGTGCATCTATCGTACGATCGCATCACTTTTGTGCATCTATCGCACGATAACACACCTTTTGTGCATTTATCGCACAATCCCACTACTCTTGTGCATCTATTGCACAATCGCACTGTTCTTGTGCATCTGTCGCACAATCAAACCGCTCTTATGCATCTATCACACGATCACACTGTTCTTATGCATTTATTGCATAACCCAATAGCTCTCGTGCATCAATCGCACCATCGTACCGCTCTTGTGCATCTATCGCACAATCGCACTGTTCTCATACATCTATCGTACTATGTATTGCATCTATCGCATCACATTCTTTATCTTATACCATTCCTCCTTTTGCGTAAAGTGCATTTGGATCTCAGGTTCACTTCGTTATACCTTCTCCTATTCCATTCAAGGCACGTTTAGTCTTGCTTGTTGGTCAGGCTTGCATTCACTCAAGTGAGGCATGTTTGTTTGCATCGCACCTTAATTTGTTTCATATCATTTGCACAAGACTTGCCTCACATATTGTCATCTTCACATCTTTGTCACCGTTACATTGCATTGCACAAATCATAAATTTTCAAAACAACAAGCTACATGAAGGGTGTAAGTCCAACCCTCAATTGCGTTTCTAGCATATCATTTGCATCCTGCCCCCAAACTACACTAGTTTGATTCCTTATAAAGGGATACATAGGCAACCTTCGGGTTCAACCAACTACATCTGCCTTTTTTTTATTAGCCCAAGTCTTACATCCTTGACGACTATAAACTACCTGCAGTAGTTTGAAAATAACGTATAGTTTAAATTTCAAGGACAAAATTTATTTAAGGCGGATAGATTGTGAAATCTCGTATTTTGAGGTATTAATATTTTAGTATGAGATATTGAGGATTGATTATAATAATTTGATGGAGAGATTTTTGGATAAGAACCTAATTTATTTCTTTGTATCTCCTTTATATCTAAATCATTATTGTTCATCTCTTTTTGAAAATAAATTGTTTCAATTTCTCATCCTTTCCAATCATTCTTTCGATAAAAATAAAAAGAGAAAGAAAAGAAAAGAAAAGAAATATATATATATATATATATAACGTGGCCGATATGGTACTACACCATCTTTTCAATTCCGTTATTTATTTATTTTACTTATTTTACTTTTACCTCATCTTTCTCCATATTTTCAATTTTAAAAAAAAAAAATGGCCGACAAGCCAATGAGGCTGCCAACCACTCCTCCTTTCCCTTTAATTATTTAGTTATTTTATCCATTTATTTACCTTATCCCTCCAGACAAACTCATGTCCCCACCAATTCCTATATTTGCTTTCCTCCTTTTCACTTTTGACTCCACTATCTCCAATAATTTCATATAATGCCATACATATTTTATTTTATCTTTTCTCCTATAAATCAGGAGAATGAAGGACTCCTTTCCCATTCTTGCATTCATTCCTTCATTCTTTGCTTCGTCTCTCTTTCCCTCTAGTAGATTACTGTAACATAATTTTGAGTCTAGTTTGGGAGTGTTTAGAGTGAAAGTTAGCATTTTTTTTTTCAATTACAAAAGAAGAGAATCAGAAGAGTGAATCAGGGAAAAAGAAATTGGAAGCTAGCAAGGTAAACCTCCATCACCTCTTCTCTCAAGTTCTTTCGATACTTGTTTTTCCCCTCCTAATACATATTATCTATACATACATATATATATATATATATAATGTACTCAAGGCCTACACTCTTGTATAAAAGTGTATTAATCAAGAAATAGTGTGCTTCTCTTTCATTCTTAAATTTTCAGCAGCCATTTCATCTCCCTCGTTGAATTTATTTTCTTGTCAAAACTCCATAAACTAAAAATTGGTTTCTATGGGACATTATTTGGTATGTCTAGAGTATGTGATAATTTTGTTAGGACCTAAGGATGTATTTTTCTAACCTAAATAATTTTTCTAAGTTTGTTGCTCACAGCACCAGAGAAGTAGTCAACTTTCTCTATTTTTAGAAAATTCTAGAAATATAATCTTGTGTCCATTTTTACGTCCAAAGTTTAATTTGGAAGTTAATTACCGATTAAAATTTGTTTGAACCCGATTGAGTTAGTGGTTTGAGAGACACACTAATTTTTGTAACAGCCAACAAATCTGGACATATTTTGGTAATTCAAAATTATCTTAAAATCTAAAATACCTATCCTACTTTGGTAATTTGGCTTTGAAACTAGACTCATTTATCTACAAACTCACATGAGGCCAGATATTTTGGATTAATAAAAGTTTGTTTGATAATTATTTCAAACGGATTCAAATATGGAAATCTAGAACTTTGTGTTAAGTGCACTCATATTTGGTTGCAACTCTTGTATGCTATATTTCTTGACTGTAAAAGTTTTCACATATAGTCTATGAAAAATTGTGGATTTTTCTTACCATGCATATTTAGTTTGGATTTGTATTTTTCTTAACCATGATATGCTCTAACCGAGAACATAATGCCCTTAATACATGGGAAACTTAATTGGGGTGGTAATTAGGTTTTAATCACTTGGATGATATTATGAGAAACTAATATGTTTGAATTGAAATGGTTGGTGGGACGTGTTCCCAAAATTTGAAGGATAAGTTTTGCACAAGTGGTTGTTTTGGAACCCTTGAATGGATTGGTTGTATTCAGACCCTAAGTGTTTATGATGGATAAGGTTGGAGGAAATTATGGGCAAGGCCCTTATTTTTACCATCTCTTTTGAGGTTCTTGGTTGGCGCTAGGCATCCGAGGTAAGGTCTGCAAAGCAGCAAAAGAGGGATCATACTGAATAATCCGAGTCCAATTCTTGTGGTTGCAAGGATGAAATCTCTTTGTGGGACTTCTAGATTCTAACATCTAACCTTATGGATCTTTAATTTATTAGGCATTCCAAGCTCATGGCGTTTCATGCCAAGTATTGAAGAAACCTTTGTAGTCAACGAAAAACCGAAGACATTCAAAGATTCCTAGCTGTCATAAACAAATTTTGAATTCACTTTGTTATAAATTGATCCGTATTTTCCTTTTCTATTGGGATTATAATAATGATGGAACCTTGTTTTGTAATAAAAATATGTAACTCTATAATATTATTTGCTTATATACGTATGAATATTTTTGTGATCCTATACCTATCCCGTGTTACTTATGAGACCTTGTGTTAATACCTCTTAAGATCTGTCAAAAAGATAACTTACTATCTAAGGTTGTTAGACTTAGAATGGAGGTTATATTGACTCGTTCGACTTCTAGGGATCTTACTTGGTTATTCGCCAAATGACTCATTAGTGACGTGTCCTAAGCTTATACCTATACCCAAAAATAAATAAATAAATAAATAATAAAAAACCTATAATTATTTGTTAATATATCATTGATGTTCCCGATTATTTCGGGCGTCACATATTGAGGATTTATTACAATAATTTGTTCGTAAGATTTTTGGATGAGAATTTAATTTTTTTTCTTTGTATCTTCTTTATATCTACCTCATTATTGTTCATCTCTTTTTGAAAATAAATTGCTTCCATTTCTTGTCCTTTACAATCATTCTTGCCGCGCAAATAAAAAGAGAAAGAAAAGGAAAGAAATATATATATATATATATAGAAGACATGGTCGATACGGTACTGCACCATCTTTTCAATTCTTTTATTTTACTTTTACCTCACCTTTTTCCATATCTTTAATTTTTTTTTTTCGAAAAGAAAAAAAAATGGCCGACAGGTCTATGAAGCTGCCAAACACTCCTCATTTCCCTTTAATTATTTAGTATTTAATCTGTTTATTTACCTGATCCCTCCAGACAAACCCGTGTCCTCACCAATTCCTATCTTTACTTTCCCTCTTTTCACTTTTGACTCCACTATCTCCAATAATTTTATATAATACTATACATATTTTACTTTATCTTTTCTCCTATAAATCAGCAAAATGAAGGACTCCTCTCCCATTCTTGCATTCATTCCTCCATTCTTTGCTTCATCTCTATTTCCCTCCACTAGATTATTGTAACATAATTTTGAGTCTAGTTTGGGAGTGTTTGGAGTGAAAATTAGCATTTTCTTTTTTTTTAACAAAAGAAGAGAAGTAGAATAGCAAATCAAGGAAAAAGAAATTGCAAGCTAGCAAGGTAAACCTCCATCACCTCTTCTCTCAAATTCTTTCGGCACTTGTTTTTCCCCTCCTAATACATATTATCTATATATATATGTATATATATAATGTACTCAAGGCCTACACTCTTGTATAAAATTGTATTAATCAAGAAATAGTGTGGTTCTCTTTCATTCTTAAATTTTTAGCAGCCACTTCATTTCCCTTCTTTAATTTATTTTCTTGTCAAAACTCCATAAACTAAAATTTTATTTCTATGGGACACAATTTGATATGTCTAGAATATGTGATAATTCTCAAAGGACCTACGGATGTATTTTTATAACCTAAATAATTTTTCTAAGTTTGTTGCTCACAGCACCCAAAAAACAGTCAACTTTCTCTATTTTTAGAAAATTCTAGAAAAATAATCTTGTGTCCATTTTTATGTTACCGATTAAAATTTTTTTGAACTCGATTAAGTTAGTGGTTTGAGAGAAATGTCAATTTTTGTAATAGCCAACAAATCTAGACAGATTTTGGTAATTCTAAACTATCTTAAAATCTAAAATACCTATCCTACTTTGGTAATTTGGTTTTGAAACTACACTCATTTATCTATAAACTCATATGAGGCCAAGTATTTAGGATCAATAAAAGTTTTTCTAATAATTATTTCAAACCGATTCAAATCTAGAAATCTGGAACTTAGTGTTAAGTGCACTCATATTTGGTTGCGACTCTTACATGCTATATTTCTTGAATGTTTAAGTTTTGATATATAGTCTATGACAAGTGTGGATTTGTCTTACCAAGCATATTTAGTTTGGATTTGTATTTTTATTAACCATGCTATGCTCTAGCCAAGAACATAATGCACTTAATAAATAGGCAACTTAATTAGGGTAGTAATTAGGTTTCGATCACTTGGATGATATTATGAGAAATTGATGTGTTTGAATTGAAATGGTTGGTGGGACTTGTTCCCAAAATTTGAAGGATATGTCTTGCCAAGTGGTTGTTTTGGAACCCTTCAATGGATCGGTTGTATACGGACCCTAGGTGTTTATGATGGGTAAAGTTGAAGGAGGTTATGGGCAAGGCCCTTACTTTTACCATCTCTTTTGAGGTTCTCAGTTGGTGCTATACGATATATAACCGTTGTAGATGTCCAAGGTAAGGTCTGTAAAGCAACAAAAGATGGGGCATATCGAATAATCCGAGTCCAATTCTTGTGGTTAGGAGGATTAAATATCTTTAGGGGATTTCTATATTCTAACATCTAACCATATGGATCTCTAATTAGTTACCTACTTATTGTTCATCAAGTTTAATTATGCAGTTGTATTTTTAGAAGTGTATTGGATTGGGAAAAAGGGACGGGGTGTGTGTGTGTTTACTAGGCATTCCAAGTTCATGGCATTTCTTGCTAGGTATTGAAGAAACATTCATAGCCATCGAGAAATTTGAGACATTCGAAGATTTTTGGCTATTATAGACAAAATCAAAATTCGCTTTGCTATGAGTCCATCCGTATTTTCATTTTCTATCGGGATTGTAATATTGATAGAACTATGTTTTGTAATAAAAATTTGTAACTCTGTAAAATTATTTGCTTATATACATATGAATATTTTTGTGATCGTATACCTATCTCGCGTTACTTATGAGACCTTGTGCTAATACCTCTTAAAATCTGTCAAAAAGATAACTTGTTATCTAAGGTTGTTGAACTTAGAAGGGAGGCTATATTAACTCCTCTGACTATCTGGGATCTTACTTGGTTATTGACTAAAGGACTCGTTAATGACGTTTCCTACGCTTATAACTTGAAAAAAAAAAAAAAAAAAAAAAAGAAAGAAAGAAACATGTAATTATTTGTTAATATATCATTGATGTTCCCGATTATTTGGGGCATTACAACTTTTCACCTTCTGTCAGATACGCAGCTAAATGCAATTAGGGCTTTGCTAGCACAATTAGTCAAAGGAATTACTAAGGCGAATTGCTTTAATCAAAATATAATCCAAATAACAATAAACCTATAATGTAGATGAGAGTCCAGGTCCAGCAACTTTTGTAGAAAATCCATTTTATTGCAAAATCTTTCCTAGAAATAGATTACATCATTAGATCTTAAAGTCGCCACCTAGTCTTTTGGGAAAACTAGGAAACCCATGACTCGTGTCATGGCCACTATTCATCATAACCAAAGATGTCTTTGTTCGGAAGCATAGGTATGAGGGGGAAATATCATTAATTGAACACCCCCGCTTACCGGATCAAAAGATTAGCCTCTACTAAACCATGATATGAGTTTTATTGACTTCATATGCTCATATTCCAATTATTTAATAAATGCTACAATTATTATGTGAAGCAATCAAGTATAGACTGCGTCACTTATTTTGGAATGTTATGATCTAATTCATTTTGAAGAAGGTTTTTGAAAATGTGCAGCTCGAAAGAAATCGAGCTCACAAGCATGAAATCAATATTATTCCAAATTAAGTGATACAACTTTCGTCTACCAGCAATCATAGAGTAATATCAATTAAGCAAGTAGCCGCATAATAAGATGCTAGACATAATAAGAAAAACACACACAAGCAAGATGCTAAAGCACAAATACTTCAGTTGTATTTTCTGATGTCTAGCAAAAGACTGCAAAAGAAAGTTAGAAAAAAACGTATGATCTTATATGCAAAATCCTAATGCAATACATACACAAGATTGCGACGAGAGATTCGGCTACTAACACATGACATGTGAATCATGTCAAAGGCATAAGGCAATGCACATATTCACTTAATAATTAATTAAATCAACCTATGCAAATGAGCCTAATTTAAATGCATGAAATATGGATGCAAAGCATGAATACGATAAAAAGAAAATATGATAATATTTACAAATATTGAAAGCAAGTAAATAAAAAAGATAGAAAGAAATGGGGTTGGAAGACATATATAGAAAGGGATAGAAAGAAGAAGGGGTTGGGCATTATTACAACACCGAATAAATGAAAAATAAATCATGCGAGGTTGGAAATTATTACAGCAAAAATATAAGAACATACATAAAAGATTTAACTGGAAACTATAATCATCAATTGGAAATCACCTTGTTTATTGCTTGGGAACTACTATGTTTTAGATATTTCGGAATTCCTATTTTTCATGCAGCAAAACCAGGACAAAGCAAACAAAACCTTTCCAAGAGATACATGTGTACAAAAAGCTATCAAATGGAAAATCTAACAAGTATGAGAATTGAAGTAGGAAACACCAAACCAAAGAAATAGATGGAAACCTACATTCATCTCTTTGTGAATAAGAGTAAATTAATACCTAAATCCATGATATTAATTGAAAATAGTAGATTGTCATCATTTCAAAGGAGAAGGCTTATAAAGCTTGTGAAAGCTCTATAGGACTTCTAAGGAAATAGGGAAGAAAGGGGGAGAAATACATATAACTCTTCAAAAGTAGTTAAAGACTCATCTTCTTACTCATAGAATATCGATATAAAATCCATTTTCATGTTCAAAATTGGTTGAGAATAGGGTTTTTAACACTTTAATGAGGAAGTCTTTATAATTTTGATTATATATTTATATCACATATTTGAAACACATATTCTAAAACAAAATCTAAGGAATAAAGGCTCAGTCTTCCACATCTACAACCTAAATATCACATATTTAAAACAGTAAAGAAAATACAAGAAAATAAATGAAAAGATTGCAAAAATTCAACTTTGGAGGAAATGGTGAATTTTCTTATTATCAAACTTTATTCTTTATACTCTCACGGTTATGGTGTATGCTTTGAAATCTCAACGAGAAATTTCAAATTTAAGTTTTTATGGAATTTTGGCTGCTATATAGCAGTGGATAGAAAGGTGATTGAAAGCTTTGATTGAAAAAGGCTCTCTCGCTTTCAAAATAACTCAAGGTTTTTGAAAATCAATCTCCCTCCGTCAAGATTTTTTTGAAACGAGAATTTTCTTAACCAAAATTTTCTTTTTCTAAAATTCTCTCTCTCTCTCTCTCTCTCTCTCTCCCCCCCCCCCTCTTTAACCAACAAAAGAAAAAGGGTATTTATAGAATTCTAGAACACCCAAAACACATTGCTAGCCATGTGGTACTTCCAAAAACATATGGCTTGCCATGCGGTATCTCAAAACCATGTGGCTTGCAATGTGGTGTGAGAGCCGATGTTTTTTCCAAAACTACTAAATTTTTTGGACAAAAAAAAAATTAATTTTTTTTTTGATAGGTCTAAAATAATTTGACCAAAACAGTTGTAAGGTTGGAATTAAAGCTTAAACCCGGCTTTTCTACTGAGAAATTCATAAATTAGCACATTCCAATTTTCACATCGACTGTTCGGAAGGAAACGCCCAAGCCTTACGGCCGGTCAACATGGGTGTCTACAGTTTCCCTTCTTTGAGAGAGCTCGATATGTCATTTCATGACGTGAGTGAATGTCAAAGCCCGAAGATGACCCATTTGACAAGGTCATAAGACTTGGGCAAATAAACAAAATGCAAATGTAGTTAGTTGAACCTGAAGGTTGCCTACGTATCCCTTTATAAGGAATCAAACCAACATAGTTCGAGGACATGATGCAAATGATATGCTAGGAATGCAATTAAAGGTTTGACTTAGCATTAAAGGACAATTGAGCTCCTATCCACGACCCTAGAGGCAAGTTCAGACCCAATTGGACAAGTCCCTGCATCATCAAGTCTATTTGATCAGGAGAACCAATCGTTCTCATGGATTTTGATGGTTTTGAGTTCTCAGGCACGCTAAATAGTTCAAAGCCTCAATTTCTTTGATCTAGTCTCATGAGTTCAATGTCAAAGATAGACAAGAGTCTAGATCTGACAACTGTTGTAGAAAATCCATTTTATTGCAAAACCTTTGCCAGAAATAGACTACATCACCAGATCTAAGAGTCGCCACCTAATCTTTTAAGAAAACTAGGAAACCCATGACTCGTGACAAGGCCACTGTTCATCATAACCAAAGATGTCTTGGCTTGGAATCTTAGGTGTGAGAAAAGAAGGTCATTAATTGAGCACCCCGTTCACTCGATCAAAAGATCGGCCTCTACTAAACCATGATATGAGTTTTATTGACTTTATATGTTCATATTCCAATTATTTAACAAATGCCAAAATTACTTTGTGAAGTAATCAAGTATAGACTGCGTCACTTATTTTGGAATGTTACGATCTCATGCATTTTGAAAAAGGGTTTTCAAAAATGTGCAACTTGAAAAAAATCGAGCTCACAAGCATGAAATTAATATTATTCCAAATTAAGTGATACAACCTCCATCCACCGGCAATCATACATTGAGGTGGTGGATACAACCTTAGACTCGGAAAAGGAAATTGTCGATGTGAAAAGGATTTGGAAAAACAGGAAGGGAGGACAATCATCTATGGGACCACAAAAGAGTCACAAAGGAAATATGGCACAAAATCCCAACTTCAGGCCGTAACCACAACAACAATGGCAACAATAATAGAATCAGAAAGGAATTTTTCAGCAAAAATTGGCAAGGCAAATTCAGTGCTTCCATTGCCAACAATTTGGACATAGAACGAATGAATGCCCACAATTCCTTCCATCGGGGTACCAAGGAGGAGGTTTTGGAGCCAACACCGAAGCAGTAGGTGGGCAGAAATTGTGGATAAACAAGACAGGGATGACTAGTTGGCAATACTAGAAGAGTGAGAGAAGTCAAAATGCTAGGACCAATAACAACCAAAAAGCAACTGGCAAGGTCTTTGCACTGTTAGAAGAGAGAAGGATCCGTCTGTGATAAAAGGTAATTTGGTACTCCATAACTCCTGGGTGCTTGTTTTATTTGATAGTAGAGCATTATATTCTTTTATATCTTCAGCTTGTGTTGAATCTTTGAAACTTGAATGTAAACCCTTAGAGGTTGCCTTAAGTGTAATGTCGCCAGTGGGAGGAAGTGTCCGAGTATGAATGATATGCAAAAATTGTGAACTAGGAATCTCAGACTTGCACCTAGCCTTCAACCTTCGGGTTATGGAAATGTCCAATTTTGAAATTATTCTCGGTATGGATTGGTTATCCACCCACCAAGAAATTATTGACGGCCGTTAGAAGAAAGTAGTGGCTTATGTGCCCAATAGAACATGTTTCCAATTTAAGGGGGATAGGCAAGATTCCCTAACAAAAGGTAGGACACAGTAGCACAATCAACTTGGGGGATGGATGGCAAGTTTGATTCTTAATGAGAAAGATCGAGTCAGATTGGAACTCCCTTGAATAGTTTGTGAATACACACCCAAATAATCGGGAACATCAATGATATATTAACAAATAATTACATGTTTTTTTTTAATAAAAAAGTTATAAGTGTAAGAAATGTCACTAACGAGTCCTTTGTTCAATAACCAAGTAAGATGCCAAAAAGTCAGAGGAGTCAATATAACCTCCCTTCTAAATCCAACAACCATAGATAGCAAGTTATCTTTCTGACAGATCTTAAGAGGTATTAACACAAGGTCTCATAAGTAACGTGAGATAGGTATAGGATCACAAAAATATTTATATATATATATATATATAAGCAAATAATATTACAGAGTTACAAATTTTTATTACAAAACAAGGTTTCATCATTATTACAATACAAACAGAAAATGAAAATACAAATCGAGGTTTTCCTTTGCTAGCTTCCAATTTCTTCTTCCTTGGTTCACTTTCCTACTTCTCTTCTTTTATATATATATATATATATATATTACAATAAAAAAAATGATAACTTTCACCCAAAACACTCCTGAACTAGACTCAAAGGAATGAATGCAAGAATGGGAGAGGAGTCCTTCGTTCTGCTAATTTATAGAAGAATAGATAAAATAAAATATAGGAGTATTATATGAAATTATTGGAGAGAGTGGAGTCAAAAGTGAAAAGAGGGAAAGCAAAGATAGAAATTGGTTAGGATGTGGGTTTGTTTGGAGGAATAAGGTAAATAAATAGATAAAATAACTAAATAATTAAAGTAAAAGTTGAAGAACCCTATAGGCAAGATAGTCCATTTAATAAAGGTACCTTGGCAACATCGAGGAGTCAGAGAATCTATCTGGGAGCTCGAGGACTTCATGAAGGTAAACTACCTGCAATTGTTTGAAAACAAGGTATAGTTTAAATTTCAAGAACAAAATTTATTTAAGGGGTATAGATTGTGAAACCCCCTATTTTGAGGTATTAATATTTAGTGAGAGATATTGAGGATTTATTGTAATAATTTGGTGGTGAGATTTTCGAATGAGAACCTAATTTTATCTTTGTATCTTCTATATATCTACCTCATTATTGTTTATCTCTTTTTGAAAATAAATTGCTTCCTTTTCTCATCCTTTCCAATCATTCTTTCAATGCAAATAAAAAGAGAAAGAAGAGAAAAGAAAAATATATTTATAAAAGATATGGCCGATATGGTACTGCACCATATTTCCAATTCTTTTATTTATTTATTTATTGTACTTATTTTACTTTACCTCATCTTTTTCCATATCTTCAATTTAAAAATATTAAAAAAAAAGGACTGACAAGCCAATGAGGCTACCAACCACTCCTCATTTCCCTTTAATTATTTCGTTATTTTATCTATTTATTTACCTTATCCCTCCAGACAAACCCATGTCTTCACCAATTCCTATCTTTGATTTCCTTCTTTTCACTTTTGACTCCACAATCTCCAATAATTTCATATAATACTACACATATTGTATTTTATCTTTTCTCTTATAAATCAATAGAAGGAAGGACTCCTCTCCCATTCTTGCATTCATTCTTGAATTCTTCGTTTCATCTCTCTTTCGCTCTAGTAGATTATTATAACATAATTTTGAGTCTAGTTTGGGAGTGTTTAGAGTGAAAGTTAGCAAAAAAAAAATTATTATTATTTTTTTTTAACAAAAGAAGAGAAGTAGAAGAGTAGTGAATCAATGAAAAATAAATTGGAAGCTAGCAAGGTAAACCTCCATCACCTCTTCTCTCAAGTTCTTTCGGCACTTGTTTTTTCCCTCCTAGTACATATTATCTATGTATATACATATAAATATATATAATGTACTCAAGGTCTACAGTCTTGTATAAAAGTGTATTAATCAAGAAATAGTGTGCTTTTCTTTCATTCTTAAATTTTTAGCAACCATTTCATTTCCCTTCTTGAATTTATTTTCTTGTCAAAACTCCATAAACTGAAAATCTATTGCTATGGGAAACTATTTGGTATGTCTAGGGTATGTCATAATTCTGCTAGGACGTAACGATGTATTTTTATAACCTAAATAATTTTTCTAAGTTTGTTTTTCACAACTTTGATTCGACCACTATTAAGTACAAGATTAGTGGTTTCCTCAGCATAGGCAGTGATAACACAGATTGATTCTACAGATACTGCTTGACCTGTTCGAACGCAAACTGACTTCGATCATTCCATCGAAACTTCTTACCTTTCTTTAGGATACCAAACAGTGGTTCACAAGTCATGGTTAGCTTTGAAATCAACCTACTTATGAATTGTACTTTTCCCAGAAAGCCTCGCACCTCTTTTTTTGTTATTGGTGTCGACATTTCTAAAATGGCCTTGATTTTTTATGGATCAACTTCAAGTCCTCGTTGGGAAATTAGAAACCCCAACATATTACCCACAATCACCCCAAATGTACATTTATGTGGATTCAACCTCAGCCTGTATTCCCTACATTTATTTAATAATTTGAATATGAACATATAAAGTCAATAAAACTCAAATCACGGTTTAGTAGAGGTCGAAGGGTACTCAATTAATGACCTTATGCCCTCATACCTAAGGTTCCGAACCAAGACATATTTGGTTATGACAAACATTGGTCTTGGCACGAGTCATGGGTTTCCTAGTTTTTTCAAAATATTAGGTGGGGACTCTAAGATCTGTTGATGTAATGGTAGTATGACTTATGTTTACTTTTATGTAATCTTCCTAGTTTTGGGATATGGAGGGCTTAGCCATTCATCCATAGAATGGTAATGTAATTTCTCTTTACTTTTATGTAATTTTCCTAGCTTTGGGATGTGGAGGGCTTTGCCACCCGTCCATAGAATTGTAGTGTAACCTCTCTTTACTCTCATACAAGTTTCGTATTTGTCTTTCATCATCCAGGTGTTTTGGTTCATGTGATTCAACCCATACTCAATCCTAATGGGTATTTGTGATTGTTTCATGGAATCCCTTTGATGATCCGTTGCTATATTTCTCTTTCTCTCTATTTTCTTTGAAGTCTAGTGAAAGATTCTTTATCAAAAGTGTTGGAAACTCTCTTCTCGATCAACTTTGAGCATGGAAATTGATGTTGAATTCATATTCCATTAGTAAGAGGATAAGTTTCCAATTACTCTTGATGATGTAATCCCTTACTTAAGCTTCTACCTTAGAAATGGTGGCAATATACTCTCTCCAATTAATAGCATGGATTTGTGTATTAATTTACTCTTATCCACAAAGATCTGAATACAGGATTCCATCTAATTCTTTGGCTTGACTTCTGTTTAGCTTTAATTCCTAAACATATTAATTTTTTTTCCATTTAACAGTATTTGTACGTATCATATAGCATATTTTGTTGTGATATGACAGATAAAGCCAATTTACATCTTCCTTCAGCATCTCCATGATATTAAGGAGTAGAAAAAATGAGCATCCTTTGGAAGTGCTTTGTTTGTTTTTTGTTTGCTCTGTTTTGGTTTTGATACACAAAATAAGGATTCCCAACTTTTTAGTCTGGCTAACTAAATAAAGTGTATGGCTTCCAATCTTCATTTCTTTCTATCCCTTTTATTTCCATGTTTTTCATATCTGTTGATAGGATCATGTTTTATTTTTCATCATATCTATGCTTTGCATTCACCTTTCACGCATTAAGACTCGGCTCATCATATTTAAAGCTTATTGTTTTCAAAACGTGTTTTGTGCGCTACCTCATGCTTTGAAATGATCCACATGTCATGTGTTAGTAGCCGAGTCCATAGCGGCATTCTTTTGTATGTATTGCATTAATATTTTACATATAGGATCGTGCATATTTGGCTAACTTTTTTTTTTCATCTTTTTGCTAGATGCGAGTAAATACTAGGTATATCCCGCCTATGCATGATTTTCTTATTATGTCAAGCATTTTACCATGCGGCTACTTGCTTAATTGATCTATCTTTATGATTGCCAGTGGATGGAAGTTGCGTTGCTTGAATTGGAATGATGTTGATTCTTATGCTTCTAGGCTCATTTTCCCTTGAGTTGTACATGTTTCAAAACTTTTTTAAAAATGCATGAGATCAAAGCATCCAAAAATGAGTTACACAGTCTATACTTGATTGCTTCACATAGTAATTTTAGGATCAATAATAATCAAAACATGAGTATATAATGTCTATAAAACTTGTATCATGGTTTAGTACAAGTCGATCCTTTGATTGGGTGAGCAGGGGTGCTCAATTAATGAGATCTTTGGTTGTGACGAACAGTGGCCTTTGGCATGCGCCATGGGTTTTCTAGTTTTCCCAAAAGATTAGGTGGTGACTCTGAGATCTAGTGATACAATCCATTTCTGGAAAATGTTGCGATTAATGGATTTTCTATAGATTTGTCGAATCTGGACTCTCATTTGTGTTTCACATTACACTCGTGAGACTAGATCGAGTATCGAGAGTCTGAACTGTCGAGCGCGCTCATGTACCCCTAGGGCATTCCACACCAGTTTGCATGAATTTTCTTCTTAGGTCATGCACTAGAGCTTGGTTCCCTTTAAGCACTAGATCCCCATCTTTCAAATTTATCGCCTTCACTTTCTTGTTAACTGCCTGAGCAATTCTTCATTGATATCCTTGGACATGGCACAATGCCTGTAGCCTTCTCTCGTCAAAGAGCATCAGTTCGTCAAACCTACTCTTCTGTCATTCAGCCTCTTCAATTTGACATTCAACCAACACTCATAGTAAAGGGATCTCAATCTCAATATGTAGGACAACTTCCATTCCATAGGCTAAGGAATAAGGAGTTATCCCAGTTGAAGTTCTGAGCAATGTCTGATATCCCCATAATGTGAATGATAGTTTGTCTGGTCGATCCTTGTATCTATCGACTGTCTTTCATAGAATGGTCTTGACGCTGTTGTTCATAGCTTCAATGCCGTCATTGGTTTGTGGTCGGTATGGCAATGACTAGATAGAAGTCACGCCATATTTTTCAAGCAAATCAACCACCTCTCTTTTGAAGTGAAAACCATGATATGACACTTTCTCATTTGGAACCCCATATCTATAGATGATGTTGTTTTTGATGAATTTGGCCACGTGCAAGGCTTTAAGTAATGAGAACGATGCTGCTTCGAGCCACTTGGTCAAATAGTCAATGGCCACTAGTATGTGCTCCTGTCCATTCGATCCATTTGGCATGACTGCCCCAATTACATCAATACCCCAAACCGAGAAAGTCCAAGGTCAAGTCAAATTGTTCAACTGTGAAAGTGGTACATTTGTGAGGTTAGCATGAACTTGGCATTTATGACCTCTTCTGACAAACTGTACATAGTCGCTTTCTATGGTTGACCAGTAGTAACCTTGCTGAAGAATCTTTCTTGCTAGCATAACCCCATTCACGTGAGTGCCACACTCTCCTCTATGTACTGATTCCATGATCCTCTCCCCTTCTTCTTCATCAACGCACATTTTGTGCATTCCCAAACGTCTCCTTCCTATACAGCTTTCCTCTATATAAGATATATTGATTGGCTAGGTATCACGACCCCATCCTGCCACAGATAGAATAGCAATTACGATGGGCCAATAGTATCTAACTGCCAGAGGCCTAGCACGACAAAACAAGATTGGACTAACAACATTGGGGCTTATGCAAAATCATTTGTCCATTAATTACCAAGTGTCCATTCAAAGCATGTGCATAAGTCATATGAAAACAAAATAAGCATGCTTGTCATTTCATTATCTTGACATTTACAAGTCAAAATAAGCATGTGATAAAATAAGCATGCTTGCCATTTCTTTATCTTGACATTTACAAGTCCAAACAACAAAAGAAAAGTGCAACATTCACAAAGCATACTCTTAACAAAAACCAAAAACATATGTACAAAGCTATCATCTCTGAGTTGCAGCTCCCAAAAGTAAAAAAGAAAAGAAAAAGATTTCTAACTTGACTTTTCATCCTAACCGTTCTCTTTTAATAAACCAAGCACAAGATCATATTTCAAACGTAGTATAATTTTATTAGGACAAAACAAAGTTTAACGTGCAAGCATGTACATAGCGATGATGAACATTCCAAGATTTTCGAGAACATCAAGAGTCCACAACATGTGGCAAAAGGAGCTCAGTTTGCTAGAGGTTATTGGTATGATTTCCAAATAACAAACAAGATCCAAGATGTCATCTTGATACATGACACAAGAATATAGGATGTTCATTCATAACAAAACAATATCTTAGCTTTCATAAAGATAGCATAGGCATGCATTTCAAATCGTATGTTAAACAAAACTTTACTAAGCTGCTACTCACAAATGGCTCCATGAACGAGGGTATATCTTCTTCAAAGATTGACCTACACAAAGTAAAAACAAAACATTGAAACTCCTAACATACACACACAAACATAACAAACTGTTCATCTAAACTTAGTTAAACATTTTCTTAAATTCTCTTAAGTCTAATTTAAGTCTCAAACAAGTGCCTAATAAGTGTTAAACACATGCAAGAACTGTTCTAGGGGAAAGAAGCTTACAGAACTAACAAAAATACAAAACAGGGCATTTATGCACATGCAGGGCTCAGGTCACACGTGCAAGAGGGGTAGGGCCTTTTTTCAGAACTAAAAATCACTTTTGGGGACCTGTTCGCATGTGCAAAAGTGGCTATTTTGCTCATTTAAAAAATCCTCCCTTATTATAAGCTTTCTTCTTCCACGTTCTAAGCTAGGGCTCATGCAAATTCAACCTAAATCATGCAAATTTAATGAAAAAAATGAAAGTATGATCATTTTCCAAATCATTAACAACAAAACTTAGTTTGGTTTCAAGATTAAAGGTTCAAATTACAAGATTTGTTAAGAATTTGATGAATTCAATATTTGTTTTCAAAACCTTTCTTTTCATTTCCTTCAAAACATGAATTTAAATTACAAAACTCTTGGAAATCAAAGGAACATGTGAAGATGAAGACTCATATGCATCAAGAACATCAAAACTCAATCAAAGTGATGAAATTCTAAGTCACCTACCTAATTCTTCAACCTAATCCAACCTTCTTTATTATTTGCCTCATTTCTTCCTTATTAATTTAAATTGATCTTAATTTTTTCTCAATCTTAGATGCTAGGAGGGTTTACTACAAGATTTGGGATTGAAATCTTACCTTAGTTTGATTAAAGGATGAGTTTTTGTTGAGTTTCTTCAAGTTTTTTTTTCCTCCTTTCCCTCTTCTTTCTCCTTCTTTCTCACCTTTTCTCCTTTCCTCTAGTTCCTTCTCTTTTTCTCCTGGAAATTTTCTTTTCTTCTTGAACTAGCTCAGCTTTTATGAGGTAAAAGTGGGACAAAACTAATTTGAGACAAAAAAAGAGGGGTGAATGTATCACCTATGTATAGGTTTCAACTAATTACCTAATCTTGCTTACTTAGCTTAACTAACCAAGGCATGTACTAATTAATCAAGGTTTAACTTAATTATGATTAACTTAATTAATCATAATTAAAGCTCATTAATCCTATTTAATTACCACTAATCCCGATTAGCAAAATAACACTTAGCATGAAATGGACAAGCACATTAGTCTAAGATCTTTAAGCTCCTCAATTAGTGCATAGGCACATCCTAGCATTGTCAAATTCTAACTTAAAGTATCCCCTAACTCAAAACATGGAAAAAATAATTTCCTAACTGTAATGTCTCCACTTAATTTCTCCTTCCATTCTGGTCCTTTACAAGTCCTAGTTCCAGCAAGCATATAACACAATGTTTAAATGCTAGAGTGACATGATATGCATTATGCATGAATGGTTAGTTGTCACACTTGATGTAGGATGGCCCTCTTGTCTTTCTTTGTTGCCCCTTGCGGATAGGTCTCATTTTCTATGGCATTCCAGATGTCGTAGTACCAAGGGTGTCTATCTTGGGCTTTCTACACTGCAGCAATTAACTCGTAAGTGGGTGCATACCTCTGCTCTATGATGATTGGTCTTATTTTGATGCCTTCAGGAATGTCAACCATAGAAGCTAAGGTAGCCAAGGCATCGACGAACCGGTTATTTTCTCTCAACGTGTGGGTGAATGTGACTTTCTCGAATCTAGGTAGCAAACAATCTAGAGTCTAGTGATATACTTTCATCATTTTGTCTTTGACTTTCCAATCTCCTCTGGCTTGTGAGATTACCAGGTTTAAGTCACCGAAAACATCCAACCGTCTTGCCCCTAGTTCAAAGGCCGCTTCTAGTCCAATAATGTATGCTTCATACTCTGCATGGTTGTTTGAAACTTTGGAACGAAGCTTGAAGGACAAAGCACATGGGATTCATCAAGGGCAATGAGAAGGACCCCTATCCCATAGCCAATTTGGTTTGAAGCTCCATCGAAGTATAGCTTCCAGGTTTCTTTTGTAACTTACATGATTTCCTCATTTTGGAATAGGAATTCTAAGCCACTTTCTCCACTGGCTGGTTGATCTGCTAGGAATTATGCCACTGCTCTGCCTTTCACTGATTTTTTATTTATTTGTTTCAAGTCAAACTCAACAAGAAGTAATAACCAACGTGCTAACCTTCCAATTAATGCTGGTTTCTCGAAGAGATATGTAATGGTGTCCAATCTCGAAAAAAACCACTGAATGGACAAGCAAGTAATGTTGTAACTTCTGAGTGGCCCATACCAATGTAAGGTAGGTCTTCTCTAATGGTGCGTAGTAGGCTTCATAGTGTAACATCTTCTTGCTGAGGTAGTAGATAACCTTTTTTGCCTTTGTTTTTGACTCTTGTGCTAACATACACCCCATGGTTGAATCAGTCACCGATAGGTACAAGATCAAAGGTTTCCTAGGTTCTGGCAGTGACAATACTGGCAAAGTTTGAAGATAATACTTGATCTGCTCAAAGACAAATTGACACCTCTCATCCTATTGGAACTTGTTCCCTTTGTTTAAAAGCTTGAATAGTGGTTCACAAGTCAATGTCAATTTTGCAATGAAACAACTAATGAATTGCACTTTTCCTAGAAAACTTCTCACCTCCTTTTCAGTTCTTGGTGAAGACATTTCTAGGATAGCTTTGATTTTGGAAGGATCTACTTTAATCCCCTTTTTGCGTGATCTAGAACCATACTCTAATTCTACCATATTTCTTAGAGACTAGAACTATGTTTGCTAACCATGTTGGATATTCTGACACCATTAAGAATATGGCATTGATTTGCTTAGTTATTTCCTTTTTGATTTTAAGTGACTGTTCTCAATTTTTACTTGATAGGTTTAGCTTCGAGGTCTAAGAAGATATTATGTTGTACAATTTCAAGATCGATTCCAGGCATGTCTTCATAGGACCATGCCAAAACGTCTTTCAATTCTTTCAAAAGAGCGACTAAGCATTCACATTCCTCTAGAGACAGTGCAGATTCGATCTGGACCATGCGAGGGTTTCATATTATCTTATCCATTACAGATTTAGCTTGTCTTTCCTCTTCCCATTCAATTAGTTCTTTATGTTTTGAGAAATTTCTTCCCTAAAATCATTTCATTGTCTTTTTCAAAATCAGTGGAATTGATACTATTAACTATTGGCACCATAAAGTACTCAGAACCACTCATTATTTCATAAATTGAAGTTAGGGGCCTTACATCTGACTTAAACTCAAAATAAATAGAATACTTAGACTCGATTCCTATTCCCGGATTTATAAGCTCCGGGCCACCTGAATTTGACGACACGTCAAAATCCGATAGGTCAGATTCTAATTTACTTGATTCACTACCAGACTCACTGTCAGATTTATATACAAGACATTTTTCAATGGATTAATGTTGCAGCTGGACTTTCATTGCATCCACTATGTACCTAGTGTCATCTTCTTCCAATGCTCCATTTTCCAACATCATTATAGAATTGAAGTTTCCCAAGCCAATGTGGTTAGTCTCAATACTCATGTCAGTCTCAAAGTTAGCCTATGTGTAGACACCCCATTTTTGACCGCCCTTAAGACTTGGGAGTTACTGATGGTTTACTTGGTGGAGACAGGTGTGCAGGGGAAATGTTCAGTTTCTTTGGCAAGGAGAGAGGCAAATCCTTCAAAACACTTTGTTTAGGAGTTTGGAGTTGAAGAAGAGAGGAAAGGAGAGGAGAAAACTAATTTGGGAGAAGTTCGGCATGAATCCGGGTAGAAGCGAGTCGAGCAGCCCTCGCTGAATCGGGCTTATCTGTCTGTACGCTTGGAGTTTAGCTATGGGGCCACCACCGTCGGAAAGCTTACTTCCGGGGCTTCATTTT
The DNA here is from genome assembly GCF_055761805.1 of Camellia sinensis. Taxonomy (NCBI): domain Eukaryota; kingdom Viridiplantae; phylum Streptophyta; class Magnoliopsida; order Ericales; family Theaceae; genus Camellia; species Camellia sinensis. The sequence goes on along the minus strand of NC_138968.1, from coordinate 64,232,934 downwards.
GCACTCAAGAATCTCCTAGAGCCAAAGTCCGGGTGGGGGAGATATGATCAGTTGAAGTCGGGCATCATCCCGGTTGGATCGAATCTGCGCGGCTTCACAAAAAAGGGCATAACTTTTTGCACAGAACGAATTTTAATGCAAGGTTTGCTCCATTGGAAAGCTAACTTCCGGGGCTTCAATTTGGACACCCACCGGCCATTTTTTGACCTTGGAAGCATCTATCGGCAATCTATTTATCCGGCCGGCAATTTATTGTGCCGACCGGCACTTTATTGTGCTGACCGGCAAATTTTGCTGGCCGACGACCTTCCGGAGCATTCTGCAGATTGAGTGTATGCCAGCTGTGCCAGCTGGAGGGCACAGAATGGATCCTCCATACACGTGTATGGAGGATATGCACCCTTGTTTAGCTTCCTCAAGAAGCTTTACACTTTGTTTTGCCTATAAAGGAAGCTCTCCTCTTCCTTATACTAGGTTAGAAGAAAAACCAGCTGGGATTGATATATACATCCCTCCATATATCTCCCTCCATCTCTCTCTTTCAAGCTCAAGCATCCAAGTCCCTTGCATCATTCCTTCATCACTACCTAGCTCTACCATCACCACTCCATTCCAACAGCAAAGGAAGGGATTCCAGCAGCTTAGAGTCATCAAATCTGGTCCAAGAAGCAACAAAAGTGTTGGTCTTCAAGGGTAAGTAGACTTTCCCCCTTTTGTAGCTCTTTTTTGTGCCAATTTCTTAGCCATGCTGCTTATTGTTTTAGGCTCCGACCTTAACTGAAACTATGTCTATTTTGAGCCATTCTACATGTTTGTTGAAGGGCTCAACCCTCTTTGAGAACCCTATCTCACACTTGTTTCAATATCTCTTTATATGTCAATATTCTTGCATGCTTCACTAGCCTATCATTTTTCTATTTTTGGACCATGATCAGAACTGAAAGTGGCCTTATTTTGACCTTCTTAACATGTTTTATTAAGGGTCTTAGCTTGTTTGGTGAATGCTTTGTATACCTCATGTTATAGCCACTTTTGAGCCTCATTTTGCATTGCATTTCTAGCATGTTTTTATACTGATTTCAGGGCTGCCATGAACTGTAAATGTGCATATTTTTGGTCACTCTTCAATGTTGTAGAAGGGAATTTTTCATTTTGGGCTTTGCATATACCACTTGCTTCTTTGGCCACCTTTTGGCCCATTTTCTTGCATCAGAGCTTAGCCATATCTATGTTTGTTTTTGGGGTTTTTACAGTTCTGTAAAATGTCTTATTTTGGGCCCCTCTTCAATGTTGTTGAAGGGCCCTAACATGTTTGGGGTCAGCAGCTGTGAGTTGCTTCATAATCTCATGTTTAGGGCCGTTTTTGTATGCCATTTTAGCCCTATCTTTGCTTGCTGTTTGGCCATGTCATAAACTGTAAAAATGCTTGTCTCAGAGCTGTCTTGCTTCTGTCTTCATGCTCCATGTCCATATTGTGCATGCTTTGTATAGCTGTAAGCCATTTCATGTGCCTAATCTTGCACTTCGGGATTTATTCCATGCGTTGAGTGTCGTTTCGTTATGTTTCGGGGCTGTTTTGCATCACCTATCGCCTCTGAAATTTGCATGCAAATTGTCCATGTTTGTGCCTTTCAAATGCGTCGAAAAGTTGCTTCATTACGCTTAAGTCTTGGACCATGTATCTATGCATGTTTGCATGTCATTTGCCTCCATGCACTTAGCATTTTGGCCACTGTTTTGGGCCTAACTAGAGCTGCCTAATTCATGTTTAAGACCATCCTTTGCTTATTTGCATGCTCACCTTGCATGTTTGCTTGTATCGGCATGTTGCATCCTTAGCTCGTATGCCTAAGTTGCATTGCATCTTGCATGCATCACCTTGCCTCTTGAGATGAGTATGACAGAGGTTAGGCCCCCTTGTGTGTTTATTTGGTTTGCATGCATTTTGAAATTGAAGTTGCACACTTGATTCTTTGGGCCATCATGCATGGAAATGCGTGATTGGTGGTCCGAGAATCGAGGCACATCCTCCTTTGAGTCATTAACATGATAAGGAATGTGATAGGTGCATAAATTGCTTGAATTGCATTGCCATGCAAGATTTTGCCCTCTGCTGCTGTGAGTTGCAGGTTCTGCAGGAATTTATTGCCGGTCGGCATTATTTAGTGCCGACCGGCAGTCAATCGATGGCCGGTGGATCTATTTTGTGCCGGTGAGTAAATGCTACTGCCGGTGGAAATTCTGCTCAGCCGATGATATCCCCCAGTGTCCTGAGAGGCATCCCTGAGACTTTGGCAGTTTTCAGAGGAGCAGAGCAGGGAAAACAGAGGCAAACTATGCATGGCAGTGCGATTCCGAGCCAGTCCCGAGCATGTGTTGCATCTGGCCCTCGCCCCGAGGCGGTTTACTGTTTTTCTTTAGTTTAGTTAATTTGTTAATTAATTAAGCAATTTGTAATATTTAATTAGCTTGCGTAGTTAATTAATTTGTATTATTATTTTGGTCCCTCCGAGAGATGGCAAATCTATAATAAGTGTGTGTGGGTGGTGTGTATGTCTTCCAATCCCCACTTCTTTCTTCCCTTTTATTTACCTGCTTATGATGGTAGATTAGGGCATCTTTAAAATTAGCATACCTTATGCTATGCATGTGTGCATCCATGCATTTGTATTGCATGCATTAGGCTCGGTACATCACGCTAACTGCATCTGTACTTCAATTCACAAATTGAATATGTGGTAGTTGACCGCATTTCACATGCCATGCTTAGGTTAGCCGAGCCTATCTAATTGCATCCTGTATGTGTTGCATTAGGCAATTTAACATGAACTAGGACATGCATGTTTGCTGACTAGTTTACTGTTTTGGCACGGAGTACGATGTAAGTATTTATGCTTTAGCATCCCACATGTGTGTGAGTGTTGCCATGACAGTATGCCTGCCATGCGGCTAAGTGCTTATATGAGATAAATTGTTTTGAATGCCTGTGGGTGAAGGTTGGATTGTTTGAGTTGGAAAAACTCATTGAAATCCGTGTTTTAGCCTACTTGCGAGTAGCAAATTCCAAAGCATTTTCAAAACGAACGGATATGCAATGTTTCTTTCCAAATTAGGCAATCTAGTCTATACTTGTTTGCTGCGCGCATAACATAGTAATTCTAGGCTAACAATTGGTTTAAGAACACATAAAGTTTTCAAAAACGGATATCACGGTTAGTAGAGGCCGGTCTTCGGACCGGGCGAAAGGGGGTGCTCATAGCTGCCCTTCCCCGATCGTACCCAAGCTCCCGAGCCAAGACAACTCCGGTGATGACGGACATGTGGCCTTCGGCACCGAGTCAGGGTTTCCTAAATTCTCCCATAAAAAATATTTAGGTGGCGACTCTGTATCTGGCAAAGCAGTCCATGTTTGGCACTACTTTTTCAAAAATCTGTTTCTCAAAACGATTTGCCAGATTTGGACTCTTTGGTTCAGATTAAGAACCGTGACACAAATTGAGTTCGAACTGTAGCGAGGCCTACGGGCGCGTCTACACTATGTCAGTCAGTATTGCCCATTTTTTTGATTCAGTTGGACTTGGTTTTCATTTGAATTGGATCAGACTTTTTTTGGACTAGATGGGTTGGGCTTTCTCTGGGTTGGGTGGACTCTCTCTCTCTCTCTCTCTCTTTGATTGGATGGACTAGTTTTTATTTTTTTTTTGGCAGGACTTTCTGAACTGTTTGGGCTTTTTCTAGGTTAGATGGACTGTTTAGATAGGCTTGGGCTACTGCTTGTGGATCTTCTTCTTTGGTGACTTGAATAAGACTAACACGAGCTTTTTGTTGTCTATATCTTAAGTACGAGACAATCGGTTGAGTCTATCCCACTTAACTTAGAAACTTCATTTCTATGAGCAATGGTTGCAAACAAACCTAATAATAGACAAATGGACCTAATAAAATTCTGTTTGAAACTTATCGCAGGATTTCAAAACCATCATAAGCACCACTTAGATGATAGTTTCCCAACCAAGGAGTTTTGAGGAATTTTCATAATTTATACCAAAGTGATCAATCAAATAATTGACTTTCTATTCATTATTATTGACCAAAGGAAATCCCCATTTTATTCAAAAGTTCATGATCAAATTATAGCTTCCATTTTTCTTTCAAATCCTTTCAAAATATAATTTTTTTTTTTTTCAAAATATTTTTGTGTTCAGATTTTATTCCAAGGAATCAATCAAATAATCATCTCTTAACCAAATATCTCATAGGGGAATCAAAATTTTATTCAAAATGATAGACTTGGTCACCACTTCCTTGTCTAACATTTTTTCAATAAAATTGAGGTTCCTCCAAAGTCAATGGCCTAAAGATTTTTATTCAAGAAAACACTTTCCATAATTTCCATAACTCTAACTTTTCCTTAAAATTTTTCAAGGAGTTTCGGATTTTATTCCAACAAATAAACTAAACAATCATCTCATAGTCAAATACCTTTTAGGAGAATTGAATTCTTTTTTTCAAAATAGAAGACTTAGTCATCACTTCCTCATCTACCGTTTTTCCATAAAATCGAAATTCCCCCAAAGTCAATAACTTATAGATTTTCATTCAATCAAACATTTTCCATAATTTTCAAAATTCTACTTAAGATAGTTTTTTTTTTTTAGAAGATTGGAAGTCGTACCTTGATCATATAGTTTTTTTTAGAATAGGGATTCTACTTAAATTTCATGTTTGAAAAGGAAATTATTCCTCAGTTGATCATTAAGGTATGAATTCAAATTTAAATTCAAAACTCAAATCCTTTAAATTGGGAAATCATCCCCTAATTCACCACTAATAGTTATAATCATAATCAAGATCGAATTACTGCCTAATTGGACCCCCATATTTTGGAATTAAATCATTGCACAAAATAGTCTCAGATTTCCCAGCCTATTAAACCCCAGATTTCCGAAATCAAATCGCTGCCTTTCTTATCACTAATCTTGGAATCTAATCACACCATTTCAATTCAAGAAAAGATATTACATAAGCACATAATTTGCATTCATACCTATTTGGGATAAGGTTGCCCTATCCTAACTTGGAAAGTTCTATGGATTCACTAAATCATGCCAAAAAGGTAACAATGCAATCTTGAAAAGTTAGTTTGCTTTCCTAATTTGAATGGTGCTAAGACTTTCCATATGCAAAGGTAGGTTTAGCTAAGAGGTAAATCAACTATGCATATCAATATGCCTCTCATTCCACCTTGGAATGCAAGGGGATGATCAAATGGTACTACTAGCAAATTCTGATGCTTGCTTGTTCACATTAACATAGCCCACAAGTGGCAAAGCCATCCAGCATATTAAGCAATGAAGCAGTTTTTCTGAGCCCACAATGATGCAATGCAATTTTAATAATTAACACACTAATCTCACAAAACAGAAATTTTCAAGTCAAGCTAACTTAAGTCCCAAGTGAAGTCACAAACTATGGACATTAAGCTTTTTTTGGGTATTAGGCACGTTTCCACCCAAATATTGTGCTAACTTGCTTTAACCAACATAGAGTCACCACTTAATTTTTATGGGAAATTAAGACACATTTAACGATGAAAACTAAGCTAAGGACCTAATCTGTCATAACCAGAGAATTTCATGTTCGGGAGTTATGGTACAAACGAGAAAGGTCATTGAATGAAAGCACCCCTTTTGCCCAATCCGAAGATTGGCCTCTTCGAATTCTCTATTTTTTTTTTTTAGTGGATAATTCGTACAAATTAGTTTAAGACTAAACCATTACTATCCTAAAACTAGATGATTCAATAAAATAAATATCATTCATTTTGGATTTAAAGAATATAGCCATATCTTTCTAAAAATAATTGTTTTTTGAATAAAGAGGATTTTTGATGATTCACGGCTATAGAATCAACCCAAGATAAATAATATTCATGAAAATCATTCAAAACAACCAATTGTGCAAGGAACACATTTACCTTGGATTATTTGAAGAACAATGCACAAAACAAGCATAATGCTATGAAGATAAGAGAATCTTACTCGGATGCCCACTCAAGCACTTTTCAAGCAAGACTTAAATTAAATATGGCCTAATATGCAACTAATCATACAAGTAATGATCCTAAGCTCGGTTTGAGCTACTAAAATGATGCTTATGCATAAAAAGGAAAATAACAAGTAAAAAGCAAAAAATATCCTAAAACTACATGATGATCAAACTAGGCTTATACATGCTAATTATATGATTAAATAAATCCTAAAACATGTTGGTTAATAAGAAACAAAGAAAACCTGCAGGAAGAGGTGAAAAAGCTAATGAAATTAGCAAGCTACATGATGGAATGATGAACTAGTACTCTAGCATGAATGAACATTGAAAAATAAAGCAAAGAGGTATTGAAATATGATAAATAGAGGAGCTTTACCCGCCAGTTTGAATAAACTGAAGGCACGCAAAGAAAATATGCAAATAAACTCAAGTTTTTTACTTGCAAGCCTCCCTCAAGCAAAGGTTCTGAGTTAGGGTCCAAGTTCTTTAGTCCTCAGAATGTTTTTAAGTGTTTTTAGTCATTGTGGTTAGGGAAATTTTGGAGCCAAGGCAAAGGAGGAGAAGAAATAGGGTGTTTTGCTCTCAAAAATTAATAAAAACTCTAAAGTTGCTAACCCCTTGAAGGGAGGGGGAGGGGTCCTTTTTATAGGTAGAGAGGAAGCTTCTGGAGCACTCTAGGTTCCCATCGTTTCCCCTCACCGCCTCCCTCCAAAAATGCGCCAATATTGAGTTTCCAAAACAAGCTTTACCATGCTTGAATGTGCACGCACAATGTACATGCATGCGCACCACTCTCCTCAATACACGTGCCATCCATATATGCACAAGTGTGGGGTCCCATACCCTTGGCTTGTTTGTGGCCCAAGAAAGCCCAAATTGCCTTCCGATCAATGTTTTTAATAAAATGGCCACTAATTTTGGAAAATATCTTTGATCAAAGCGCAACCAAGCTTCCCTCTATTCCTTGGGGTTAGAAAATTGGGGTTTTTTTTTTTTTTTTGGCTAAAACGGGTCCAAGGATAAAATGACCACTTTTGCAAAAAGTTAATTTTTGGCCAAAATAGGTTTAAATAGTAACTCCAAACAAATATTCTAAAGATGAAATAATTATTATTTCATAATTGGAAGGCTTGCAAGCGCCCGAAATTTTAGGGTCAATCAAGATGGGGTGTGCACAACAATATATAAAAGTTACTGAAATAAGGTTTGAATTCTCTTGAATTGAGTCCAAAACAATATGAGCTACTATTTCAAATCTTTTTGCCTATTAATGTAATTAGTAATAAGTACTTGCTATCACAACAACTTCTTTAGATTAAGACATGTATCTATTTATCTGTTCTATATGTATAAGAAAATGTAGTGTGTGTTCTTAGATCTCGAAATCTCCATCCATCCCTAATTTTCTATAAAGTTTAAAAATTTGAAAAATTATGTGACACTTGTTTCTAAGTCAATTTTCCAATCCACTCCTCTCTCCTCACTTCCATTTAAAGTAATAAAAAAAAATCCTTGTATAATATAATTGAATAATAATATGCACTTAGGATAATAGTTATCCAAATACAAACTTATCAAAAAGAAGAAGGGAAAAAAAAAAAAAAAAAAAAACAACAACAACAACAACAAAAGAAAGAAAGAAAGAAAGAAAGAAGAAGAAAAAAAAGTTATCAAAAAAATTTTTTAAAAAAAAATATTTAAATTCGGAATCTATATAAAGATAAACTATATCTATCAAGAAAACTCAAAATAAAGAAGATTTAAATTTGGATTTGAATATATAAAGATTATCTATATCTATGTATCCAAACTTATATATATATATATATATATATATATATATCTCCCTCTCTCTCCCTCCTATATAAACAATACATTTCAATTCATTGTAATGCAAAACTATTGACAAAATTAAACAAGGCCATTTGAATTCAAGTCTAGAGATTTGCCTACCAACATGAGTACTAAATTTTGATTCTTCATTACTTCTTGAGTTTAGACCTAATGGTCTTGGTCTCCTGAGGTTAGCCCATGTTACTCTTTTTTATGTATATACATATATTATTGGGTGCTTGCACACCCAACCGGTGTGTTGTTAAATCTATAAAATATATTTTTTGATTAAAATCATGTAGTGTTTATTGTTCAAGTTGTAAAAATGTTGTTTACCAAACCAATGTTGTTTTGGATTTTCTTTGGTTGTTGGAGGTGATTATAGACTTGTATAGTGGGTTTTAGTCCCACCCTTTGTTTTGTTTTGGTAATTACTTTAGTTTCTTTCATTTTCTCTTATTCTCTCTTGTTTTCTCTTCCATTTTCTTAGAAGCCAAACATGTGCTTCTTTTTCAAAAGAGTTGGAAGCTCTCTTCTTAAACCCCTTGAACATGAATGGATGCTTACATTCATCTTCCATATCTTCCATGAGTAAGAAGATGAACTAATTATTTTTGATGAGTTTCATGTATAATAGTAGTTGTTTACCATTTCCTAGTATTTTTTTTCTCATATTATTTTCACTTTGTTTTGTATTTTCTTGGAAGCCAAACATGGTTTCCTCCTGGAAATAGTTTGCAATATGCTCTCTCCACTTATGTTCACATGGAGTTGAGCATCTACTTGCTCTTTTCCATGAGTAGAGATGTAGATTCTTACTTATTTCTTTGATTTATTTCCGTTCCATTATTTGAGTTGTTTCCATAATCATCATATGATTATTCATGTTATTTTGATAATCAAGGAAGCTTATCTATCTTTTCATGTTTACTTTGTGGTGAGTATGGTGGATTTGATCTTGTTTTGATTAATGTTATTTCCTCTCTCATTTTTAGGATGATGAGGAAGAAATTCTCCATTGTCATTGTTGGTGCTTCTATGATTTGTGTGGGTTTTATTCTCTCATCATCTAAGATGAATAGTATGAACAGAATTAGTGTTTCCCTCTTCTTTTTCTATGATAGAGGAAGCACATTAGCTTCAATTTTTTTATTTATTTATTTATTTTTATTTTTTTTGTATTAGTTGCTTCCATTGTTTCATTTTATTAACTTTACTAGATTAATTTGTTCATTCATCTTAGATTATATTTTGTTATGTAGTTTGCTTCCATCATTCTAGTTAGATTGCTTCTTTTATTCTTTAGCCTAGATGTATACATGCTTGTTTCTCTCTCTTCTCTCCTTTATCTATCCCTTTTATTTAATGCTTTACATACTTGTTTTGGCTTCATATTTTCTTTTATCTATCATTTTCTATGATTTACATCACATTTTTCATGCATAAGACTTGGCCAATTATATTTAATGCTTTCTTCATTTCTTATGTGATTTTGTATGCAATCACATGTCTTGAGATGGTTCATGTGCCATATGCTAGTAGCCAAGTTGTTGGTTGCATTCTTATGTATGTATTACATTAGTTTCTTGCATCAACGATCATACTTGTTTTCTAACAGTTTACATTTGGTGGGTGCAGAGAAGTACTAGGGGTGCCTCTTTCATCTTGACATCTCGTTTGTGTGTGTTTCTTTTCTTTATTTCATCTAGCATTCTACCATATAGCTATGCTCTTATTTGAGATACCTCTTTGATTGCTGGTGGCTGGAGGATTTTTTGCTTGATTTTGGATGATCTTGATCTTTATGCCTGTGATCTCTTATTTTCTTTAGAGTTATACATTTCAAACCCTTTTCGAAATGCCTGAGACCAAATCGTTCCAACACAAGTGATTTAGTCAATATTTGTTTGCTCCATTTAGTAAAGTAGCATTAATAATTGGAACATGAGCATATCTTGGTAATGAATCTCATATTGTAAATTAGTAAAGGCCGATCTTTAATCGAGTGAGCATGGGTACTCAATTCATGATCTTCCCTCCTCTTACTTAAGTTCTTGAGCAAAGACACTTTGGTTGTAATGGACAGTGGCCTTTGGCATGAGTCATAGGTTTCTTAGTTTTCTCAAAAGATTACGTAACGATCCAAGTCCGATGGTGTAGTCCATGTTTGGTATTTCTTGTGATTAGTAGATTTTTTTATTAATTTGCCAGATTTAGACTCTCATTTACTTCACATTGCACACTTGTGAACCAAACATGGGTGAACTATCAGGCATGCTCAGATACCCTTCGGGAGATCCCACATATATATGATCCAATGGCTAGAAGAAGGTGGCTGCAACTATTGCTTCTGCAAATTAGTAATTTCAGCAAATGCAGGAGAGTTTAGCATAAGCAAGAGATAGTTAAGCAAAACTGAAGATATTTGGGCCTCACATATTGTTTATAGGACACTTGGCACTTGAAGAGCTAACCTAGCATCCTACTAACAAAAGTGGTTGACAAAAATTCAGGAGGTCGTTCGTAATACTCATGAGGCTCCAACAACTATAAAAGGCCATTCAAAGATGAAAAAAGAGATTTCTATCTAATCCAACTAAAATGAAGTACTTAGCTCAAGAGCTCCATGTCAAACCTAGATTAGTTTAAGACATCCATTCTAAAATGATATTCGTGTCAATTTTAATTGTAGTTTGGCTATCCCTAGCTATCAATTGTCTAGCTTTTTGTATTTTCAATCTATTGAGATATTAAAAAAAAATCAATTTCTCGTTTGTTCTTTGCCTACCTTGTGCACTTATTTACTTTCAAACCCTTGGGAAACTTGAAATCTTCGTCATTGAGGCAATAAAAGAATTAGAAGGTTTTTGACCCCTTGAACCACATACAATTCTCTTGATCAGAAGTTGAAGGTTTCACACGTGAACGACACTTATCCTAGCACGCCTACAAACCAATCCTTCCTAATTTTCCAATTTTTGAATAATCAAGATGATAAAATAACAAAACTAACGGTCTTGCTTTCTACACACACTCAACACGCACGTGAGTATGCATGTAAAATAATATGTAGAAAATGAGTGTAGACGAGCCCCGAGGGCCTCATGCTTCTACAGTTCGGACACAAATGTCACGGTTCTAAATCTAATCTCACAAAGTGCAATGCGAGACTGATAAATCACCAAAGAGTCCAAATCCGGCAAATTGTTTTGGAAAACTGATTTTTAAGAAAGAAGTGCCAAACATGGACTGCTTTGCCAGATACAGAGTCGCCACCTAAATGTTTTGTTTTGGGGGAATTCAGGAAACCCTGACTCATTGCCTAAGGCCACGTGTCCATCATCACCAAAGTTGCCTCGGCTCGGGAGCTTGGGTACGATTGGGGAAGGTCATCTATGAGCACCCCCACTTGCCCGATCCGAAGATCGGCCTGTACTAAGCATGATATCTTGTTTTTGAAAACACATGTGTTCTTATTCTGGTTATTAGCTAGCTTACTAAGTGATGCACACAGCATACAAGTATAGACTAGATCGCCTAAATTAGAACAAAACATCTCATGTTTGTTTGGAAATGGTTTGAAGTTTGCTACTCGCAAGTAGGCTAAAAATGTGGATTTCAATGAATTGTCCCAATTCAAGCAATCCAACCTTCACCCACAAGCATTCAGGCAGTTATATCACATAAGCAATTAGCCTCATGGCAAGCATGCTGTCATGTTGACACTCACATACATGCGAGATGCTAAAGCATAAACACTCACAGTGTACTCCGAGCCAAAACAAAGAACATGTTAGTAATCAATGTATGATCCAAGTCCATGTTAAGATGGCTAATGCATCACATACAAAATGCAACTAGAATAGGCTCGGCTAGTCTAAAATGGCATGTGAGATGCGACAATTCAATACATGTATTCAACTTAGAATTGAAATACAATGCAGTTAGTATGATGCACCGAGCCCGGTGCATGCAACACAGATGGATGATGCAAACATGCATAGCATAAGGATGCTAATTGAAACGTGCCCTAGAACTAACCATCATAAGCGGTTAAGTAAAAGGGAGAAAGAAGTAAAGGTTGGAAGACATGCATCACACACACGTATGATTATTACACAATTGCACCCTCTCGACGGAGGGACCGAAAGAATAATACAAATTACATAATTAACTAACTAACAAGCTAATTAATTATTACACAACACTTAACTAATTAAGCAAATCAATTAAGCTATGAAAACAGTAAAAACAGCCTTGGGAAGAGGGATGCATGCGTGCTCGGACGGCTACGCTCGGAAATCCATCGCCATGTCACATGTTGCCTCTGTTTACACTACTCTGTACCTCTGAAATCTGTGCCAACTTCTGTGACACTTTTGAACCAGCTTGGGGACTTTCTAAGAGTCCATCGGCCATGGAAAATTGGTCATCGACCAAATGTAAAGCTCTCGGCCAACAATGTTTAGCCGACCGGCACTGAAGATGGCCGACCGGCACTGAAGATGGCCAACCGGCCATATCTTCTTGCAGAATGCCGTGTTGCTGTAGCAGAGGACAAACAGCGCATGGCAATACATTTACAAGGCAATGTTTGCACGACCACCCTCCTTATCATGTTTGAGGCTCAAAGGAGTGTAGTCATCGACCCTCGAACCACCAATCACACATTTCGATGCATGATGGCCAAAGGAGCAGAATATGCAATTCAATATGGAATGAAATGCACAAAAAAACACATAAGGGACCCCAACCTCTATCATGCTTGATTAAGAGGCAAGGGATGCAAACATGCAAGCAAAACTAATGTAACATGAAGCATGTCAAGCACAATGTCATACAAGGCTAATGGTAATAAGCATGCCAAATGCAATGCAACCTAAACAAGCATGCAAACATTCAAGGCATGTGGCAACATTCAAGGATAGGCAAGCATGTAACAACATGTGGGGCAAGCATGCAACAACATGCAAGGGATAATACATGCAAACATGCAAAGTGTAGACGTCCCCGAACGCCCCGGGAGGAACGAGGTCCCGTTCTGTCCATTTGGGGTCACTACAGCTCAGGACTCTCAAATGTCACGGTTCTAAATCTGAACCAAAGAGTCCAAATCCGGCAAATCGTTTTGAGAAAACAGATTTTGAAAGAAGTGCCAAACATGGACTGCTTTGCCAGATACAGAGTCGCCACCTAAATATTTTATTTTTGGGAAATTTAGGAAACCCTGACTCGTTTGCCTAAGGCCACGTGTCCGTCATCACCAAAGTTGCCTCGGCTCGGGAACTTGGGTACGATTGGGGAAGGTCACTTCGTGAGCACCCCCGCTCGCCCGATCAAAGATCGGCCTCTACTAACCATGATATCTATTTTTGAAAACATTGTATGTTCTTATTCCGGTTATTAGCCTAGGTTACTATGTGATGCGCACAGCATACAAGTATAGACTGAGTCGCCTGAATTGGAACAAAACATTCCATGTTTGTTTTTTTTGAAAGATGGTTTGCTACTCGCAAGTAAGCTTAAAATGCAGATTTTGCCACCCTCGGGTAGGCTTAGAAAAGATGGTTTTGCCACTATCTAGTGGGCTTAAAACAAACATTTTGATGCATTGTCCCAATCCAACTAACCCAACCTTCACCCACAGGCATTCAGGCAGTTATATCACATAAGCATATAGCCTCATGGTAAGCATGCTATCATGGCAGTCACTCACACGCATGCAAGGATGCTAAAGCATAAAACTTACCGAGTACTCCGAGCCAAAACAGAAACTACTTTAGAAATCATGCATGATCCTAAGTATGCAGAAATGCCTAATGCAACACATGCAAAAATGCAAACTATAGCAGGCTCGGCTATTCTAAATATGGCATATGGAATGCTACAGCTAACATGTATTCAATTTGGAATTGTAAGTACAATGCAGTTAGTATGATGCGCCGAGCCCGGTTCATGCAAAACAGATGAATGATGCAAACATGCTGTCATACTGTACGCTAATTGAAACATGCCCTAATCTAACCATCATAAGCTGGTAAATAAAAGGGAGAAAGACGTGGGGTTGAAAGACATACATCACACGCACGCACACTTATTACAATTATGCCCTCGCACAGAGGGTCCGAATAAATAATACTGTCCCAAATAAATAATTACAGTCCCGAATAAAAGAATAGTACAGTCCAAATATTACAGTCCAATTAATGTACAAATTCCTAATTAATTAACGAATTAACTAAGAAAACTGTAAAACTGGCGTGCAAGCCAGGGACTGCCTTGCTTCTGATGAATGATGTGTGTTTAGGCTGCCTTGCGCGGAAATCCACTGGGATGCCCCAATTAGCCTCTATTTGCACCTGTTCTTGAAATGCGTGCCAAGCCTCGGAAGACCGCTGATTCTTGATTTGCTGTAACAGAGAGCAGGAAAGGGGCATAGCAATGTATTTTCACAAATATATGCATGCCTCGATCCTCGTGCCACCAATCACGCATCTCGATGCATGATGGCCGAGGAGTCGAATTGCACAATTTAATATGAAATGGATGCACATGAAGACACAACTAAAACCTAACTCCATCATGGATAATCCGGAGCGTCGGTGACTGGGGAATTGAGGCACGTTCCGTCACTCGGAGTACGAAATGCACCTCGTTTCCCGTGCCCGGGCTAACTCCTATTCCGAACGTGATGCAATATGCATGACATGTATGAAATGCATCTAAGATACAATCCTAACATACACAATGTTATGGAATGGCATACACGCTACACGAGGTAATATACAACCAAGCATACACAATGCTATGGATGAAATGGCATACGCAATGCAATAATGGGCTTACACCAACATGAGAGAGCCTCAGCCACTCTCACATAGGAGGCCATCAGATGAAAACAAGACAACTCGAAATGCGTGCACGAAGGCACCGAAATGCCACTCTAATGAGACATGGCAAAGCATGGAATATGGCACACTATAATGCAAAAATCAGAAGTAAAATGAGATGCAAAACAGCCCCGAAACAAGGCGAAATGACACCCGATGCATGGAATTTCTCCCGAAATGCAAAGCTAGGTACATGAAATGGCTTACAGCTATACAAAGCACGCATAATTGGTACATGGAATGAAAAGACAGAAGCAAGGCAGCCCCAAAATAAGAATTTTTACAGTTTAAAGCCTGGCCAAACAGGGAACAGAAATAGGGCAAAACTAGCGTGCAAAAATGGCCCTAAATGTGAGATAAAGAAGCAACTCACAGCTGCTGTCCCCAAACAGATTAGGCCCTTTCAATAAAGTTGAAGAGGGGCCAAAACATGATCTTTTACAGTTTATGGAAAACCACAAAAACCAGCACAGGTATGGCTAAACTCTCATGCAAGAAATGGGCCAAAAGGTGGATAAAGAAGCAAGTGAAGGTTGCTGGACTTAAACACAAAGATGCCCTTCAACAACATTGAAGAGGGGCCAAAAATAAGCCTATTTACAGTTTACATCATGCTCCAAAACAGATTATACATAGGCCAAAAATACTATGCAAGATTATGGCATACAAGAGGAATAATGAAGCAAGTGCAAGATGAGGACCTCAAACAGTGAGAGGCCCTTAAGCAAAAGTGAAAATGAGCTCAAAATAATGCCACTTTCAGTTAGGGCCGGAGCTCAAAACAGCAAGCATGTATGGCTTATAAATGATACAAAAATAAGCTCAAAAGAGGGGAAATACTACTCACCCTTGAAGACCAACTCTTGGATGCTTCTTGGCTTGAGAAATGATGCCTCTTAGCTGCTGGAAAGCTCCCCAAGCTGCTGGAAATGGAGTAGTGGTGGTGATGCTAGGTGGTGATGAAGAAAAGGTGGTAGAACTTGGTTGTTTTAGCTTGAAAAAGATAGATGGAGGGAGATATGTATATGCAAGCTTGAAGGAAAAATTTTCCCAACCCTTGGACCAAAGCTGGAGGCCAGTTATATGGACCAAGGAGAGGGAGAGAATGGAGGGAAAGAGTGGGGGAAAAGGAACCAAGTTTTTCCCCCAAAAGCTGTCCCCCGAATACAGATATTTTTGTGGGAAAACAGATATACAGCTGTAATGTACTCACCCTGAGGAGAGAGGCCGACTAGTTTTTGGAGCTGCAGGTTGCCGGCCGGCCACCCCCCATGGTCGGCCGGCCAGGGGTCAAAAGGGTCAAGGTGATTTAATGGCCGGCCACCACAGATAGGTGTCCTCCCAGGTGCCCTCAACACAACCCTGTGGTTCAAAATTGCCAACTGTAAAACAGGAGAGATAACAAGCCATTTTTAAGAAGGGTTCAAAAGGGTCAGGTGCAATTACTGGCCGGCCACCAACTTTTGGTGTCCTCCCATGTGTGTACAACACAAATATGTGGTTAAAAGTTCAAGAAAATGGCCCAAGGTTGTTCAACATTGGCTCGGAAGTGAGAAAAAACGGGCGTCGGAGGGCGCCGGAGGAATATAACTGGTTGCTGAAACAATTGCTGGCCTCCCACCCTTCTACGGCCTTCCTGGTGATAAAACAGAGGTACCTGCCAAAAATGAACGAAAACCGATGCAAAACGAATGTTTGGGGGCCAAAACGCGCAGTTCGGGGACCCGAAAACTGCCTGTTAAACACCGAAAGTGGCATTCAACCACGAAGTGGGTTTCTCAGACATCAGTGTCCCTCAAAAGGGAGTAAATAAGATGCATGCCAAAAACCAGAGCAAACGGAGATGGTTAAGCGGTCCCGAACCGAGGCACACGGCCAACGGTCCCGAAAAACAGGAAACCGGGCTCCGAAATGGGCAAAATGGCCTACAGCCACAAAATGTAGCCCACGGCCACTGAGAGATGGTCTACGGGACCTCTCCCTCCCCTCAGGAAAAGAAACAGAGAAAATTGAGTCTGGTTCGCAAACCGAGGCAAGGTACAGAAGAGGGTTCGGAAATCCGGGGGCAGGGCTCACGGCCGCGACTCTGAGACTTCTGAACGAGCACGATATGCAACATCACCAAGCGCTCAATCGGTGACGTCTGAGTCTTAAGGTCGGTCAAAAATGGGGTGTCTACACAAAGCAACTTAACAAAAGGGGCATGCCAAATGCGATATAACTCAAGCATGCAACAACATGCAATAGGCCAAGTATGCAACAACATGCAAGGCAAGCATGCAACAACATGCGATAAGGGTCTTAAACCAAAATGGACAGCTCTCAAATAGGTCCAAATCAGTGGCCAAAGTGATGAAACAAAGGCATGAAATACACATATAAACACACATGCTAATGGTTCATTACCTTAAGCATTGTAGAGCAACTTTTAAGAACGCTTAAAGGGAGACAAACATGGATATTAGGCAAACATGTTAAGCTCTGAAATCATGTTAGGAGAGGTGCCAAACCGACCAAAGTACACAAGCAAAGCATGCAAGAAAGCTTAAAGCTTGAAACTAGCCTAAGGGTTCAAACCATAGCTATACAAAGCAAGCCCCAAAGGGCCAAGAGGACCTAAAACAGTCCTAAGGCAGGTCCAAACAAGACTGAAAGCAAGCTCGAAACTAGCCAACACAAGCTAGAACATAATACCAAAACATGAGGCATGCAAGGCTACCAAAGAGGGTGTTACACTACACCTATCAAAACCAAACATGGCATGATTTAAGCAATGAAAAACAGAGTTATGGCATGTCAAAATAAGCCCAAAAAAACTCACTTAGATGGTATCCCAAAGACCTAAGCATGGTGGCATACACAATGACACATTCATGAGGCATAAAA
This sequence comes from Camellia sinensis, assembly GCF_055761805.1. Taxonomy (NCBI): domain Eukaryota; kingdom Viridiplantae; phylum Streptophyta; class Magnoliopsida; order Ericales; family Theaceae; genus Camellia; species Camellia sinensis. The sequence goes on along the minus strand of NC_138968.1, from coordinate 64,215,274 downwards.
CACAAACCCTTTAAAGCATTAAAGGAGTGACAAATGCAAGTACATAAGCATACTATATGGACTGAAATAATATTACAAGTGATGCCAAACCACTAAAATGATCCGAATAGAACATGCTAGTGACTCAAACACCCAAAGCTAACAAGCTAGATTGCATGGTAGCTATACAAAACAATGTAAGCATGACAAAAACAATGAAAAATAGAGCTCAAGCATGTTAAAACAAGGCTAGAAGCTTCGTGGAGTTAAGCCAAAACATGCAAGCATGGTAGTCTAAATGCTACATACATGTTAAGGCAAATGAGGGGATTGCAAAGTAAGTATATGGTGCATGCAAAAGGCCACTAAACCAACTTTAAACAGATGTAAATCATGGCAAAACAACACCAAATACTTGCTGAAATGAAGCTAAAACAAGCTAGGCATACAAGCCACCAACATAAGCCACTTATGCTAGCATTCAAGATGACAAGGAGAGGGGATGACCCTCTCCTATTTAGCACACCAAAACCACCTCTCCGCCACTGAAAATCCTCTAGATTTGAATGGTAGAGAGGCCATGCAAAGCTCAAAGAAAGGGCTAAAAGGGATGGCGTAAAACAAGGCCTAACAAGGCCTTGGAGGGGGTAAACAACCTCAAACCTCAAAATGACCTTAAACAAAGTTCAAAAGCAAGTAAAAACAGAACTTTTATCAGTTAATAGCTAAGCTTAAAAAAATAAGCAAGAAGGGCTAAAAGCCTAAGCAAGAAAGGGGTATATAAAGCAAGAATGCTCACCCTTGAAGAAGACCTTCAGGAACACAACACCAACACCTTTCTCTAATCAAAACCACTCCAAGAACCCTAACAACAACTCCTTAGAACCTCAGCAACCAAGGATGGTGTAATGCTAGGTGCTTGTGTGCAATAGTGTGAACAAAAATCACTTTAGGTCACAAATACACACACAAATGATAGAGATAGGGAGATATAGAGATAGAGAGAGATACAACTTTTCTAACCCGAATTTCAGAACCTCTCAGAAGGGAGGAGGGCCTCCTCTCTTATAGAAATCTAGTTTGCAAAGCTTCTTGGAGAAGCTAAGCAAAGGGCAAATCCCTCCATACACGTGTATGGAGGGGGTAAATTGTGGATGCCAGCTGTGCCAGCTGGCAAAAAATATCTGCATAAAGCAGATGAACAGGGTTCGGCCACCAAAAAAGGCCGATCGACCAACATAAGTGTCGGCCGACAAAATATAGTGTTGATCGGCCAATACTTTTGGTCAATAGAAAGAAAACAGGGCCGATGGCTTCAAGCCTTGGCCGGTGGGTTGAGGGTCTGGCAAACAAGCCACCCTCTTCCCTTAGAAGCAAAAACACAAGTGTTTGGTCTACAACTATGCACAAAATAGACAAGTTGAGAGATCTTGAGGCAAGGCGCATAGCCAAGACCTCCGAGAACTCAAAACGAACACGAGCATGGATGATCATCAAATGTTCAAATGATGACGTCCAAGTCTTGAGGACGGTCTAAAATGGGGTGTCTATAGTTGCCCCTCTTTGACAGAACTCGAAAGTCATAAAGATGACAGGAGTGAATGTCAAAGCCCAGACACGACCCCTTTTTGACAAGGCTGAAGACTTAGACAAGCATGCAAGATAGCAAGATATGTGCCCGAAGGCAGGGGCAAGATGCAAGTGACATGCAGGGTGCCGAACATAACTTATGATCATGCAATGAAAGCTGTAACGAAGCAAAACATGCAACAGTTTTAAGCAGGCAAATACAAATCTAACTATATTACATGCAGAAAGGATGTAAGAGAATTATACAATTCTCGCTACGTCTCACACGGAGTACGCGATACCTGTCTGGTTCGTCTGGTCGCGTCAGCTTCAAATGAACCGTACATACAATATCGTGCCTACAAAAGAAAGAAACTTAATAGGTACAATATTGTTAGAAACATGCATAACAATGCAATTTAAAACTGCGTGACAACGCGAGTAAAGTGTGCATAACAATGCAGGTAAAACATACGAAACAACGCGAGTTAAAGACGTACATAACAATGTAAATAACGAACGTAACAACACAAGTTAAGGGTATGCGAAACAACGCAAGTTAGAGAAGTTTGCAAAACAATGCAAGTTAGATGAGTTTGCAAAACAATGCAAGTTAGATAAGTTTGCAAAACAATGCAGGTTAGATAAGTTTGCAAGACAATGCAGGTTAGATAAGTTTGCAAGACAATGCAGGTTAGATAAGTTTGCAAAACAATGCACATAACGAGCAAGACAATGCCGGTTATAGGGAATGTAAGACTACGCAAATAACGAGCAAGACAATGCTGGTTATAGGGAATGCAGGACTACGCAAATAACGAGCAAGACAATGCTGGTTATAGGAAATGCAGGACTACGCAAATAACGAGCAAGACAATGCCGGTTATAGGGAATGCAAGACTATGCAAATAACGAGCAAGACAATGCCGGTTATAGAGAATACAGGACTACGCAAATAACGAGCAAGACAATGCCAGTTATAGAGAATATAGGACTACGCAAATAACGAGCAAGACAATGCCGGTTATAGGGAATGCATGACTACGCAAATAACGAGCAAGACAATGCTGGTTATAGGGAATGCAGAACAATGCGAATGAAATATGCAACAATGCGAGAGATTGAAATGCATGACAATGCAAATGAAAGATGCATGACAATGCAAATGAAAGATGCATGACAATGCGAGTTGTTGAAATGCATGACAATGCAAATGAATGATGCATGACAATGCGAGTGGTTCAAATACGTGACAATGCAAATGAAAGATGCATGACAATGCGAGAGATTGAAATGCATGATAATGAAAATGAAAGATACATGACAATGCGAGTTGTTGAAATGCATGACAATGCAAATGAGACACGCATGACAATGCACGAACTGAAATGCATGACAATGCAAATGAAAGATGCATGACAATGCGAGTTGTTGAAATGCATGACAATGCGAGTTGTTGAAATGCATAACAATGCAAATGAGACACACATGACAATGCATGAACTGAAATGCATGGCAATACACGTACTAAAATGCATGACAATGCAAATTAGACGTGCATGACAATGCATGTGAACTGAAATGCATGACAATGCACGTAATTTGATAAGGTGCATGATGATGCGAATGAAACACGTGAAACAACAAGAAGGGGGGTGCAAGACAATGCGACCTAAGGGATGTGCATGACAATGCAAGCATGGTGTGCGTGACAACACATATAAAAGCGCATAACAATGCAAGAGATGGTGTGCGCTACAACACATATAGACGTGCATAACAATGCAAGAGATGGTACGCTTATTACGAACATGACAAAGTATTGCAATGCAACGTATTTAAAGCAATTTCTGAATCTCGCAAGATACAAAAGGATACGAAAAAAGATACACCTTGCGCGTACCGAGCATCGCATACAGAAGACATGGTTCGAGGTCAACACGGAAGCTGGTTAAACTTCAAAAGTCCACTTCCTTGCACTGTTTTGAGGAATGAAGCTCCCAAACCGCATAAATGACCCAGGCAAGGGTGTGGGAGGTGCATCGACCACAAGGGAAGGCCACCGGCCACCCATCGGCCACAAAAAAATCTCATCGGCCAAATATTTAGCCGATCGGCTAACAATTTGGCCGATCGGCCAAAAATGGCAGTTTCGGGGGCAGTTTTATCCTTTGGCCACGGGTCTTTAAATATGGGGTTCCAAACCCCATATCCTTACTTCTCCAAGCTCGAAAAACATTTCCCTTTCTCCTTAGGTGATTTCCCGACCTTCGATCCGTGTTTTTCTCTTGTTTTCGACTCTTTTTCGTTGTTCGATTCGCGAAACCTTCCCGTTTCGCACACTTTAAATCGAACAAAACTCGATTTTCGGTGTTTCTTTCTAGATTTCCACTACTTGGGGTTTGTTTCTCCCCGAGTTTACTTGGTTTTCGTGCCTTTTCCACACTCTGACCTTTTCTTCCTTTTTTTCATCCTCTCGGGGTTGACTTTTGGGTTGACCTTTCGCATTCTTGCCCGATTTTCACATTCTTGGCCATTTTCATGCTCCTTTTGAGATGGCAGACGACATTCCACGTGGTGGGACTCCCCCGGAGATGGACGTGGATCCCGTGGTTGAGCTCCTACCTCTTCACATCTGGCTGTTCGATCCAACGACTTACAGGCCGGCAATACACGTGTTGCCTCCTGATGGCATCTGCCACTTCAAGAGCTATGTGCGGGGCGTGCCACTGGAGCTTTTGTTGCACGAGCCAGAGTCACATATGTCTTACGGCGCCGCTGAGGTATATTCTTCCTCTGTTTTATTTTCTGCAATGTAGAACATATAACTGCGATAGTCGATTCTGTTCTTTAACTGCTTAACTCGGACACACTGATACATCACATGCTGTAGTTCACTATGAGGACACCCACACCCAATATATGTTTAAATCTGAACACATGCGCACACACTGCATTGTCAACTGAACAATTCAAACATACTGATACATCATATGCTGTAGTTCACTGTGAGCACGCCCGCACCCAATATCTATGTAGACTCAGACACATGCACACACACTGCATTTTCATCAATTCTGAGCACATTCAACACTGTATTTTTAACACTGCTTCGCAACTGTTTGTTTTGAACACAGGGAGATTCCCATGCCTTCCGGGGGTATGGAAACGCTGTCGCCCAAGGTTGGTATATGGAGCTGCTCGACGCGGTCCGTCATATTGTCGACCGGGCCGGCTTTGGGACTTTCTGCATGGGACTCTCACACCTCACTACGAGCAGGCCCCTTCTTGCTGCTTTGGTGGAGAGGTGGTGGGACACCACCAACTCCTTCCACCTTTCTGCCACCGGGGAGATGATGATGACTCTTTTTGACTTCTCCATGCTTACAAGCATCGGAGTAGGGAGTGATCCGATCCCCTTTGATATAGATATGGATGAGTGGGACGCCGCTCAGCTATACTTGTTCGGCACTCAGCCACCTCTTGCCCGGGCAGGATTTGTGAGGTACTCATGGTTCGAGGATCACTTACGGATCCAGGCGCCTACTACTCGAGAGGAGGAGGGGCAGTATGCTCGCAGTTTTATCATGTTTCTACTAGGGACCATGCTCTTCGCCAACCGGGCAAACACCGTCGCCCTCTACCTGCTGAGTGCGCTTGTGGACGTGACGCGGATTCGCGGCTACGACTGGGGTGGCGCGGGCTTGGCCACTCTTTATGGGTATATGAGTTCATCCTCCCGCTGCAGCGAACAGTTGCTTGGAGGCTACTGGCAAGCCTAGGAGGTACATGTTCCCTTTTCTATCTTTTCAATTTTGCTTTTCATTATCTGTACATCACACACACTACACAGACGCAATCTGCTTTACACTGGCTATACAATGCACACACTGCACAATACCCTGCGCATACTGCACTTTGCTTTATCTGTATACTGCTTTATCTAATAAGCATATTCATATCTGCTCTGTTACACTATACAGTTGTGAGTGTATGCCTACTTCCCTAGGCTTGCCCCAGTGCCAGATGAGGAGATCCCTCTCTGTGTTTCATTTTCTCACCGCTTTGATGTGAGATGCGAGCAGAGGTCACGGGAGTCCTTCATGTTCTTTCACAACTACTTTGACACCATCACCGCAGCCGAGGTTTGTCAAACATTATAGTTTATTTAAGCTTCGCTTTATATTGGACTCCCAATAACAATAGATAACAAACTGTGTTTTATTTGCAGATTACCTGGCAGCCTTGGGCCCTGTTGCCTGACGCAGTTCGAGAGCGGTATGCCAGTGCTCGAGAGACTGTCCGGTTTAGGGTTCTACTGGAGGGTCCAGTCTGCCGAGCGTGGTACTTGGTGAGCGCTTCTTGCGGCAGACCCTCGGCTTGCCAGAGCAGGTAGTCCCGAGGCTGCCTTCCATCCATATGAGGCATACAGAGTTGTACACCCCGAAGGAGATGATTGATTACACGATCGGTTGGGACTACGAGTCCTTTAGAGACGAGGGTGACTACGCCGAGTTCATTCAGACCTTTCTGATGCGGCCTTTGGCCGGCGCTCGCCGAGTCGAAAGAGAGAGACCTGTGGCGCTAGTGGCAGAAGCAGGAGCATCGAGGGCACCTCGGGCCTGAGGCAGGAGTGGGTCCTGAAGAGGGCAGGGAGCTGGATGGCCAGAGCTACCTATGACGATGACATGCCGAGGACAGGGTGGGAAGACTTACCAGATACCCATTGCTCTTCCTCCGGCTGATCATAAGCTTGTCAGAGTCTATGGCTCGACCCCAGTATGTACTACCACACTTTGCATTCTGTACAACCATTTCATTTCCTTTCTCTTGATATTCCATAGAATACTGATGCTCTTAACCCTTTTGTAGGCTTCCGTCGAGTACACTCGCCAGTCTCTCGAGCTGACTGCCTCTGTGATGGGGATGCTACAGTAGAGCATCGACCTGTTGACCATCTATGGCATCCCGGTAAGTTCTTTCAACCGCAGTCTCAAACTCTACATAATATGTTTCATACATAATATGATGCAGCACACTATCAACACGGCACTTGATACACAGCACTCACGGCACTGATACACTGTACCCCACACACTGCTCACAGCGTTGCTCACGGCATTCATACACTGCACTCATACACTGCATTCTGTACTGATACACTACTTACAGCATTCATACATTGTATTCATACACTGTATTTGGTATTCATACTCCGCTTTACGTAGCATAGCTGATGCGTTTGCCATTTGTCCTTTTCAGGCCCCATTTCAGATTCCGGCCGTGAGAGGTGCTCCAGTTGGGCCATCTGTTCCTGCTCGAGGAGGAAGGGGAGCCAGGCAGGGGATGACATTCCATAGCCAGGGCAGACATAGGCATGCTCATGTTGAGAGCAGTTCACGAGAGCCCTCCCCCGATGATTCTGACGATGAGGCAGCGGCGTCCCATGGCAAGGCCGAAGACAGCTTAGATTCTGACTATGGAGATGGCGGTGGTGACCCTAGACCCTCATCCAGGAAGAGGACCAGGACCAAGACCAGGACCAACTCCTGCACTTGAGGCCATCAATATTGATCCAGACATTCTGCTGCTTTTTCTTTTCTTTGCTCTGTTCAGACATTTGGTTGTTTTTCCCCTCTTTTTTGCTTTACTTTTCTTTTTACTGGTAGTTTGAGCACATTGTACTGCCTCAGGCAGGTTTTACTTTCCTCAAAATTATGTACTTTTTGCAAAAGACATGATAAAAATGAAACAGCTATTTTGCTCAAAAAGTGTTGCATTTGTACATTTTATGCATCGCATCGTATCGCATTACATAACAATGTAAATGAGATTTGAACTTTTGTTTTGAAAATTAAGCACTCGCAATGTAATAATTAGGTAATGAACCAACTAACGAAAAAAATAACTCGATAATTAAAACAAAGAACTCAATAAGCTAACCAAGTATAAATACAACTCGATAACCAAAGCAAAGACTTAAAGAATGTGAAACACAACTCGATAAGCAAATGTACAACAACTCGATAAACAAATCGAAGTAACTCAGGCGTGACTTTGCAAAATCATCACCAGAAGGCATTGGAAGTGGTGCCAGTCACAAATTCTCAGCATGTTCAATACATAAACAGCTCAGGGAACAAGAAGGAAGGCCATCGGCTGAAAGGAAAGGCCACCGGCCACAAGAAATGGCCATCGGCCAAAAGGGATGGTTGGTCGGCACTATACTTGGTCGATCGGCCAAAAATGGCAAGTACCTCCAGAATGTTGACACATGTCTTCCACTCAACACCTTATCTTCTACAAAAGCCTCAGCTTCGTAGTTTTTCTCATTTCAACACTGATTTGCACCAAATGGAAGAGTTTCTTGTCAAAAATCTCACAAATTGGATAGCCAACTTGGATGACTCGGAAAAGCTGAATTTTCGGGGCTTCGATATAAATGCACTATTCACTTTGGGTCGCTCCCTGTTGCGTTTTCCGTTCCTCTATGCCACGGCAAGATTTTGGAACCTGGTAACACACGTCTTTAGCTTTGGTGGTCAAGAGGTGTGTCCCACTTTCGAGGATTTCCAAGCTTTAATGGAATCCGAGCGCGATGAAGAAATCTTGCCTCAACTCCGATTTGGCCACGTTCAAGCCTTAGGAAGGATGTGTGGCCTTACTTTGCATGACGCTCGGTCATTAATTCGTGACGGAGAGCTAGACATTCCGAGCTTGGTTTGTCAGTTTTCTGATATCGGTGACCGCGGCAACCATCATTGGCAGGGTTATCGACGACATGCGCTCTGCTTATGCATGCTATCTTATTTCTTACTAGCCCCTGACTCCGGCGGGTTTAGCACTCGTTTGATTGAGGTCACCGAGGGCTTGAAAGAGGGCAAAAGCTGTATCGCCATGATGCTAGCCGAAACGTTGATGGGATTGAATGCTTTTCATCGCCGGGAGACGGCTAGGTTTGCAGGGAGTCCACTATTATTGCAGGTAATGTTTCCCACCACATCTCACATATATATTGCTCACATCACTCAGCCCTCAGGCTCGGTTTTTCTCTCAAAACCTTCTGCTCACTTTTCTCTCAACGTACATCTCTTTATTCTTTATTCTCTCATTTTTCATCCCTCCCCAGGTGTGGTTGATGGACAAGTTGAGAGTTGTGGACTCGTGTCCGGCATATTCAGCTCGCAACTATTTCTCCCGACGACGTCTAGTCGATGCTCCGGATGAAGGATGGTGGTACAGCTGGATGTGCAATTTGTCCATCGACCACATTGCTTGGCGCTGCCCTTGGCTTAACCTGTCGGCAATGAGTTACAACATGACCCGTCAGCCCGGGATTCAGTTGATTGGCATGACACACTGTGTCTTCTATTTTTCATTTCGGTTCTAGCGCCAGTTCAGACATGATCAGATTTGCTCAAAGAAGGGGATAGAGTACCCTGCTACGTTTCCGGTCCGAGGTGCGCAACTAGCTCGGTATGCCGCAGTGTGGAGGACGATGGAGCTTCTGGCCCCCCGCTCCCACTTTCAATTGCATCCTCTCTGATGAGCGCTTGGATTGGCTCAATGAAGAGGCACAGATCAGGCCTAGCTTGGCATCAGAGGCTTCGACCAACTCTAGGAGAGGATGCAGGAACACCTGACTATGCCCCGGATTTATTTTCTTTTAATCAGAACTTTCAATTTTTCTTTATGAATGTAATGAAAAGCAACTTCAATTTTGTATTCAAGAGAAGGAGGACTCTGTATTGAAATCAATAAAATTGAAGGTTGTGGGTACTGAAAATTTTCCATTTGGTCCAAAAATGGCCTAACTTGTAAAAAGATTAATTTGAGCAAAATCAACTTTTATTAAAACTTTTCAAAACCATTTTTAATATGGATCAGTACTGGACACACCTGAGATCTGTCACTGAGATGCACAATCCTGGATCCCAGCAACTGGAAAAGTTGCCCCTAGTCTGAATAGCACTACACCGGAGATCACAACCGAACTCTTGAATGCTGAATAGACAAAGATGACCAAGGCGATCACATGGACAAAGTTGATCGGGGAAGTGTTTATGGCTGGATTTCAAGATGAAGTTGCCTACGTATCCCAAACATGGGAATCAAGCCTTACGTAGTTCGGCTTAGGTTCACTCGTGTATTAACCCTCACCTTTTGCGCTCTAACTTTTGCCAAGGCCACCCTTTGCGGGTTTTCAACCTTGCGAGCTTAATTTTTATAATTTCAAATTTTCTATGCTCTAACTTTTGCCTAGGTCTCCCTTTCGGATTTTCGGCCTAGCAAGCCTCTCAGGGAAAATATTTCTTCAACTTGTCCATGTTGATCGGTTGAGAGAACTCTAGGCCATCTAAGTCCATCAGAACGACGGCTCCACCCGACCAGATAGACTTGATGATATAAGGACCAGTCCAATTGGGTCTGAACTTGCCCCTAGGGTCGTGGATGGGAGCTCAGTTGTCTTTGAGCACCAAATCTCCTTCTTTCAAATTTTTGGACTTAACTTTCTTGTTGAAAGCCCTGGAAATTCGTCGTTGATAACCCTGAACATGGTACAGTGCTTTCAGCCTTCGCTCATCAAACAGCATGAGTTCTTCGAACCTGTTCTGCTGCCAATCTGCCTCAGCTATCTGACACTCAACCAGTACTTACAAAGACGGAACCTCAATTTCGAAAGGCAGAACGGCTTCCATCCCATAGACCAAGGAATACGGAGTCGCCCCAGTAGAAGTTCTAATTGAAGTCCAATAGCCCCACAGAGCAAACGGCAACTTATTTGGCCAATCCCGGTAGGTTTCCACCATCTTCTGCAAAATGTGTTTGATATTCTTGTTGGCGGCCTCAACTGCTGCGTTGGTCTACGGCCGATATGTGGATGACTTGTGAAAAGCCACGTTGTATTTGTTCAACAAGTAGATCACTTCCTTCTTGAAGTGGGAACCATTATCTGAAATAATCTCGTTCGGGACCCTATAGCGACAAATTATGTTGTTTTTGATGAACTTTGCAACATGCGAAGCCTTCAACACTGCATAAGATTGGGCCTCAACCCATTTTTTGAAATAGTCTATCCCGACCAGAATGAACTCATGCCCATTAGACCCCTTCGGAGTGACAGCCCCGATCACATCAATCCCCTAGACTGAAAATGGCCATGGTGAAGTCATGTTGTACAGCTTCGACGGCGAAATGTTCATGCGGTTTGCATGGATTTGGCATTTGTGGCATCGCCAGACAAAGCCAATACAATCCTCCTCCATGGTGGACCAGTAGTGACCCTGTCTAAGGATTTTCCGGTCTAGCATCACCCCGTTCATGTGTGCTCCACACTCTCATCCGTGGATGGCCTCCATCAAGCGCTTCGATTCTTCAACATCAACACACAGCTTATGCATCCCGAGATGACCTCTCTTGTATAGTTTACCCCCGCAAATGATGAGCTGAGCAGCCATTCTTCTAATTGCCCTCTTATCTTTGGCATTTGCCACTGGTGGATACGCCTCTTTCTCCAAGAAGTTCCAAACATCGTAATACTAGGGGTTTTCATCTTGAACCTCTTCTATGACAACAATCAGCTCATAGGCCAGCACAAACTTCTGGTCTATAATGATCGGACGCATCCGAACTCCAAAAAGAATGTCTATCATAGAGGATAGAGTTGCTAGTGAATCTGCGAACCTGTTGTTCTCTCTTAACAAATGAGCAAAGTTCAGCTTCTCAAACCGAGGAATCAACAAGTCCAAGGTCTGGTGGTATATTCTCATCTTTTCTTCTTTGACTTTCCAATCTCCTTTAGCTTGAGATACAACAAGGTTTGAGTCCCTGATGATGTCCAACCGTTTTGCCCCTAGTTCTAGGGCAGCCTCTAAACCAGCAATACATGCCTCATATTCTGCTTCGTTGTTCGATACTTTGAACCGGAGTTTGAATGCTAGAGAGATACGGGAATTGTCAAGTGCTATTAGCAACACCCCTATCCCATACCCGTATTGGTTTGATGCTCCGCCAAAGTACATTGTCCAAAACTCGTCTTCGACATGTAAAATGGCCACGTCTGGGAATAGGTACTCAACTACTTCATCCCCTTCAACTGGGTGATCGGCTAGGAACTCTGCTACTGCCCTCCCTTTTACTGACTTGCGCGTCACATACTTCAAATCGAATTCGAAAAGCAAAAGCAACCAACGAGCTAGCCTACCCATAAGTGCTGGTTTCTCGAAGAGATATTTGATGGGATCCAATCTGGAAACCAGTATTACGGAGTGAGCTAACAGGTAGTGCCGCAGCTTCCTGATAGCCCATACTAAGGCCAAACAAGCTTTCTCCAGCGGAGTGTAGCGGGCCTCGTAAGCTAGCATCTTCTTGCTCAGGTAGTAGATAGCTTTCTCTACCTTGTCCTCAGACTCTTGTGCAAGCATGCAGCGCATTGTAGTTTCAGGCACTGAAAGGTACAAAATCAATGGTTTTCCCAGCTCAGGCAGTGATAACAGAGGTGGGTTCTATAAATATTATTTGATTTGTTCAAAAGCAGCTTGGCATCGGCCGTCCCATTGGAACTTCGTCCCTTTCTTCAGGAGACCAAAGAGTGGTTCACAAGTTAAGGTTAATTTTGAAATAAACCGTCTTATGAATTGCACTTTACCCAGAAAGCCTTGTACCTCCTTTTCAGTCCTTGGTGGTGGCATTTCTAAGATGGCCTTGATTTTGGAAGGGTCGACTTCGATACCTCTCTGTGTAATCATGAACCCCAGCATTTTTCCTATTGTAACACCAAACGTACATTTCTAAGGATTCAGCCGCAACTGAAACTCTCTGATCCTTTGAAAGAACTTTTGCAAGGCGGTGTAGTGGCCCTCTCTTTCTTTGGACTTGACAATCATGTTGTCCACGTACACCTCAACCTCTTTGTGGATCATGTCATGCAATATTGTGGTCGCAGCCCGTTGATATGTAGCTCCAGCATTCTTCAGCTCAAACTGCATCACCCTATAACAATAGGTCCCCCACGGGGTGGTAAAAACAGTCTTCTCTCGGTCCTCGGGTGCCATTACAATCTGGTTGTAGCGTGAAAAGCCATCCATGAATGAGAGCAATGCATGCCCCGCAGTAAAGTCCATTAACTCGTCGATATGCGGCAGAGGAAAGTCGTCCTTTGGACTGGTTTTGTTCAAATCTCTGAAATCCACACATACCTGGATTATGCCATCCTTCTTCGGCACTGGAACGATGTTGGCCAACCAAGTTGGGTATTCAGATACCAGCAGGAACCCCGCGTCAATTTGCTTGGTGACCTCTTCTTTGATCTTGATAGCCCAGTCTGGACGGATCCTTCGGAATTTCTGCTTAACAGGTCGGGCCCCTGGGTCAAGAGGGATCCGGTGCTGTACAATCTCAAGATCGATTCCAGGCATGTCTTCGTAGGACCACGCAAAAACATTTTTGAAATCTTTTAATAAAGCGACTAAGCACTCGCGCTCCTCCAAAGACAACGTGGACCCGATCTGGACCAGCCACAGGTCCTTCTCAGTACCAACATTAATTTGGGTGATTTCATCAACCAGCGGTTTTACAAACCTCTCCTGCTCTTGTTCTAGCAAATATTTCAAAACCAAAGGAATTTCTTCCTCGTCGTTTTCATTGAAGTTTTGAAAGTCTGAATTAATGCAATAAATCAAGGGTACAGAAAAGTAATCAAAGGCCACAGCCGCACAATTCTCATTAAGCGCTTCATCCAACCCATTCGATTCTTCTGTTACAACAGACTCAAAAAAGAGAGAAAAAGACGACCTAGACAGGACTATGGCATCCGGGTTATCACCCCCAAGAATACCGGACTCGGACTCAGACGAGCTGGAACCTGATTCCAACTCAAAAAACTCAATGGAATAAGATTCCGGCTCACTACCTGACCCAGTGCAGCTCAATAAGAATCCCTCTTCGTACCGCCAGACGAGGGAGGGTGCGGTGGATGCATCCAAAATGTTTGAAGGTGGGCGCGCAGCTATTTCATTCCCAATCATAGACACTGAGAGATCATCCCATAAGCACTCATATACGATCAGAGGATCTGATAGTAGACAAGCCAGTGCTACCCCCATTTCAAACTCGGTGCTCTCGGAATCCATTTCCTTACACTGTTCAACCTCAGCTGATGGGTTTGTCTGCTCCTCGGCGACATTATCCGCGGATAACTGCAAGTCGAAGAAGATCTCAAATCCCGGCAAGCGCCTTTTCTTTGCATCCAACCATGGCTCTAGGAAGCCGCAGAATGGAAAGTCTTCCCCCTTCGGGACGAAGCGTCCGTTCAGGGTGCCCTGAATAGGCCGATGCGTCAAATCAAAATACCTCCCGGTCTGCTTGGCTCTAGCTCTCCCAGCCATCTATTTTCCTGTTCTCACCCAGTCCTCTTTGGTGGGCAAATAACCCAAACCAAAGGTATGCGGGTTATGCAGCACTTCGGCCAATACTGCAATACCTTTCCAGCCACTTCTTCCTAGTCCCATCCTAGGGATGTGCTGAAGCTTATTCATGAGGTATACTGACTGTGCACTGACATACAAACCTTCATCAGCAGTCAAAATGCTCTGTACGACCCAGGCCACGGCTAGGGTAAATCCTTATAGGAACACATCCCCCGCGCCATGCTCGATTTCCAAAACTTATGTAGACACCTCTGGCGGTGGATGAATTGACGAATTCCCGAAAACTATAGCCACCCCTTTCCCATGGGGGTATTTTAACATTTGATGCAGGGTGGAAGAGACTGCCTTCACCTGGTGCAGCCACGGCCGCCCCAAGAGTAGATTAAAGGTCGTAGGAACGTCCAAAACATGAAAATCAATCCCGTGTTGTCCCGGACCAACCTTAGTGTGAATCCTCACGGTCCCCATCACTTCTCTGCTAGTATTGTCATATGCCCGTATCACCTGGGCAGTTGGCTCAAAGTTTGCGGGCTTCAACCCGATTACATATGTTGTCCTTGATGGGCACACATTAATGGCAGATCTTGTGTCGACAAGGACCACTGGTACCTACTTGTCTCTACATTCTACAGAGATGTAGAGAGGTTTATTATGATTTGCACCCTCAGGCGGTAATTCCTTGTCAGAAAAGGTCAACGTCGGGAAAGCTCCTCCCAGAAAAACCAGCCCTACCAGCTGCTCAGGCGTGGTGTCTATTGAAAGCTTGGCTTTGTCCATTGCTGAAAGGACAGCTTGTCTATGAACTCTTGAAGCCATAAGCAGTCCCCAGATAGATATGTCTGCTTGTATCTTCTTGAGCTGTTTCAGCATAGCCTCTTTTTCGAGCAGTTTTTCTTTCTGCTTTTCTGCCTCCTTGTCCTTTTCGGACGCCTCTGGTTGATCTAAGTACGGGGGCTTGAAGTACCGCCCGCTCCTAGTCATGTGGTCAACTTCGCCAATGTACCAGGTATCATCTAGCTGGTTGTTCCCCCAGTCCTCATCTATGTGAGCAAGACATAGATCATCATCTTCCCACCACATGCCCTCGGCAGCCGACAGACACCGGTCCGGTTTCGTTACAACTATTCCTGTGCCCACAGCACCTTCCGTTCCTGTGCCCGCAGCACATTCTGTCCCCACAGGGGCTTTAGCTTTTCTAGTCCTCTCAGAATCTTTGATCCTTTCCCGCTCAAACTGCTTTAGTACAACCTGCTGTTCAGTTTCCGTTATTTCCAAAATGCCCATATCTTAAGCAAAATTCTTAACACCGGTGCTCTCCGGCGATGCGCTCTGCTCTTCGGCCCTTCCGACCACAGTTGATGTCCCTGTCCCTGACGAATTTCGTTCTAACTGAGGTTGTTCAATAATATACGGCTGGTCATCAAGCCACCCAGTAGATTCTGCTGACTCATCAAACCAATTGACTGCCATGTCTGCTGAGTCTCGCTCATCGAAAAACTGAAGGTTAGCAATGTCCTCTGCTAGTTCTGCCAGGTTATCCGGCCCCTGATTAAGTCCATCTTCTCGTGCTACACAAATCTCTGCCCCCACTGGCATTTCCACTCTCGGCCTAGCCTAGCCTAATGATACAATGTAACCACTCAGGTCATTCATGAAATTCGCAGATCTCTTAGGGCCTGTATCATCAATCTGATCTGCCCCCATAATCGACCCACTTCCATCTTCGATAGATACCACCACTGTCTCAGGCTGGGTTTGGGAGATGTCCAGCATACACAAGTCAGTGCTATCTGGAATGAACATCTCCGGCTTGGGTAAGTGAAAAGGGGTGATATATATGGTAGGGTCGTATGACACAACCCCAGTTTGGATATGATTGATGCGTTTGCGAGGTGGAGCTTGGTTATGTGGTGGGAGAGGGTTGGTTGTGACATTCGGTTTCTCCGGAGGCACGATCACCCTATTGTCAATGAGATCCTGAATCTCATGACGTAATCGAAAGCATTGGTCAGTGTCATGACCATGTTGTTGATGAAAGGCACAATACTTGGCCGGGTTATGGGAAGCGGGAAGTTTATCTGGTAGTAGTCGCAGCTCTAGGGGCTTCAAGTTCCCTTTCTTGATCAAAACCCCCAGAGCTTTGGACAGGGGCATATATAATGGAGTGAAGGTTCTTTGGCCTCGGGAAGAGTACTTGATTATTTGTGAGCTACTTCCGGACGCACTAGTGAATGGTATAGTTACAAGGGTTCTCGGGGTGGTGGTGGTAACCATTCCCACATCTGAAGATCTGCTAGCTGCAGCACTGCTTGTGCCTGCATTTGTACTGCGATTGAATTCCCTCTTTGGTTGCTCTCTATCCTGGTCAATCATACCCTGTTTCATTGCATCCTCAATTTGCACCCCAATCTCATGAAGATCCGCAAATGTGGAGAGGGAGAGGACGATCATCTTCTGCATAAGCTTGGGCTGGAGGTTGCGCATAACCATTCGAATCTGATCTTTGTCAACAGGCCTGATGGTCATCATCGAGGCCTTGGCCCTCCACCGGGTCACAAAATCGGAGAAACTCTCCTTAGGCTCCTGCCTAGTTGTCTCAAGATCACAGGTTGTGACCTCGATCTGTGTGTTGTAGGAGCATTGAGCTATGAAGGCCTCAGCCATCTCCTCCCAGTTCCTCTTGACGAAATCCTCTAGTTTTGCATACCAAATGGCCCCTACACCCGACAGGGTCTGACCAAACAAAGAAAGCTTCTGCAATCTTGAACGGTCTATTAGCCTCAGTATATCCGAGAACAGCCGCAAATACACCATAGGATCTCCAGACCTGTCAAAGCGATCGATGTGCGGCATCTTAAATCGGTCCGGCAGCGTCACAGCCGAGTCGGTATACCCATCCTCTATATCTGGAATGGACTTCACACCCTGGGATTTCTTGAACAGCTTTTCAAGCTTGCTCACTTTTAACGCTGTGGGATCCACCTCGAACTCAAAGAGAGAATCCGGTAGGTTGATAGGTGTGGGTGCCTTGGACAGCTGGGGTAGGATTGGAGGTGGGGCCGGCCCTGTTGGAATGTCTGTATCTTCCTGGACATTTGTTGTCTCCTTAGGTATTGGAACTCTTGGTGGGGGACGAGCTGGGTGTGAAGCAGATGCTCCAGTTTGCTGTTGTAGCCTGGCAATTAACTCTGCTTGTTGGTAGGGGTGAGCATGGACCGGATTGGGATAAAATCAAGACCAATCCGTTATTTACGGTTTCTGAAAAATTAGAACCAAGCCAATCTGTTTAAATCATGGAACCAATCCGAACCAATCCATTTAAACACGGATTGGATCGGTTTAGGACCACGGATTCACATAATTAAATAACAAAAAATATATTTATAATACTTTAATTTCATAAAAATATAAACATAGCGCTATATTTGTTCCACAATAGCAACATGTCTTCTATAATAGCGACATACTGTTCTAGAATTTAAACAATCATAAAAAAATTGGTTTCACCGTAAGGATTTAGACCATTACAAATTAAAACTAAAAACTAACAAACAAAAGTAATAAAAGAAGATATTATGCGGGTTTAGATTTGAGTTTAGGTTTTATATAGAATAAGAGAAGATACTATGGGGGAGGATGTATAATAAAAATATAGACTATTTGTATACGGTCCGGATCGGTTCCAATCCAGAACCGTGGGGTTCAATCCGGAACCAATCCGTGGACTACGGATTTTTAATTCTTCAATCCGGAACCGAACCACGGATTCAAAAAACCAATCCAAACCTACCGGATTGGACTAGACTGGATTGAATTACAGATTTCACGGATTCCTTGCTCAGCCCTACCTGTTGGGCCATAACCTCGGCCTATTGTTTGGCAAATTCTGTCTGACGGGTAGCGTCCTGCTGCATAGTTCTCATGCTTTCCTGGAGCTGACGCATCATCTCCTCCATTCCTGCCATATTGTGTTGTTCAAGCTGAATACCCAGTATATCTGTCCCTATAATAGAAACTGAGACCTCAGCATGACTGTTCGCTAATGAGGTAAACCACTGATCTGGCGACCGCTATACTGATACACTGTGTCCTCTTGACCTCCGCCTAGTAACCGACGGTAAAGAAAGGAACACTGCTTGTCCGTCTATCAGATCCCTAGATCGATTAAGTCTACGACCTCTGACCCAAAGTGCTCGAGGGATATCTAACTGGTCGGATGCAATGGTGCTAAACTACCTTGCAAAAAGATAAATAAAGCATAATAAGGAAATAAAATGACTAGAAAAACAGACAGCATATCAGCTTAAATAAAGACAGCACACAGTTGGCAAACACACGCTAAATGAACTCTTCTCAACCACTGATCACTGTTCCCCAAATTACTGCCCCAAAACTGAATCTGATACCCGCAGATATAACTGATTCTCAAAATACTGATGCCCGCAGGCCTGATACTCAAACTTGCAAACTAATACGTGCATTCCTGTAGAGGCACACTCTAAAAGCACATAACAAGCAAATGAGAGTCAAAACACCCCTATGTTGGGGTAGGGTTTCTCTGTCCTATTTTGTTAGGAACTAGGGTTTCACTACGCACACAGCGGTTTCAAACAACCTATAATCAAGTAGCGACTTGTCCTAGTTTGGAATGGTCACTGCGGATTCCGAATATGCACTAGGTTGAATGGTCAAAAGGGGTGCCCCAATAAAAACTGGGGTTTGTGTTCCTGTCGTGGCAGAGTCCGCAAGTGGTCAGCCTTATGGCATGCTTCTCAAAGCAAGCCTTCGGCAAACCGTTCAAGAATAGCATACGACAAACACGGTGTCCTAGGCGCACCAATGCAAATGCAATGCAAAGAGACACATAAGTGTAGTCAAAACAAGATAACATGAGTTCGAGTCAAATTCTCTAAGTCCCTAGCAGAGTTGCCAGAAACTGTAGACGTGCCCCGAGGGCCTCATGCTTCTGCAGTTCGGACTCAAATGTCACGGTTCTGAATCTAATCCCGCAAAGTGCAATGCGAGACTGATAAATCACCAAAGAGTCCAAATCCGGCAAATCGTTTTGGAAAACTGATTTTTAAGAAAGAAGTGCCAAACATGGACTGCTTTGCCAGATACAGAGTCACCACCTAAGAAACCCTGACTCGTTGCCTAAGGCCACGTGTCCGTCATCACTAAAGTTGCCTCGGCTCGGGAACTTGGGTACGATTGGGGAAGGTCATCTATGAGCACCCCCGCTCGCCCAATCCAAAGATCGACCTGTACTAAGCATGATATCTTGTTTTTGAAAACACATGTGTTCTTATTCCGGTTATTAGCTAGCTTACTACGTAATGCGCACAACATACAAGTATAGACTAGATCGCCTAAGTTGGAACAAAACATCTCATGTTTGTTTGGAAATTGTTTGAAGTTTGCTACTCGCAAGTAGGCTAAAAATGCGGATTTCAATGAATTGTCCCAATTCAAGCAATCCAACCTCCACCCACAGGCATTCAGGCAGTTATATCACATAAGCAATTAGCCTCATGGCAAGCATGTTGTCATGTTGACACTCACATACATGCGAGATGCTAAAACATAAACACTCATAGTGTACTCCGAGCCAAAACAAAGAACATGTTAGTAATCAATGTATGATCCAAGTCCATGTTAAGATGGCTAATGCATCACATACAAAATACAACTAGAATTGGCTTGGCTAGTCTAAAATGGCATGTGAGATGTGACAATTCGATACATGTATTCAACTTAGAATTGAAATACAATGCAGTTAGTATGATGCGTCGAGCCCAGTTCATGCAATACAGATGGATGATGCAAACATGCATAGCATAAGGATGCTAATTGAAACGTGCCCTATATAGCGATCCCGGTTTTCCCTTCATTGTTTAATTGTATTTCAGACTCGGTTCCGTGGATGTATTGTCGTCTTTTTCCTGTTTCCATCCTTTACTCTTTGTATATGAGTCTTTAGTCGTGTTGGGTAGGTTTAAAACAGGTTAGTTGTGTTTGGAAACCAAGGGTTGATGTCCATTTAATTCCAACAAGTGTCTATTAAATTTTCATAATGGTTCATTCAATTCCAATTAGTGATCCATTCATATTCCATTAGTGGGATTTTATGACAAATTTGTCCATTCATATTTCTAACTAGTGTTCATTTAATTCTAGTTAGTGTTCATTTAATGCTAGTTAGTGTTCATTTAATTTCAATTAGTGTTCATTTAATTCTAACTTGTCCTTTCATTTTCCAATTAATGGGCTTTAATAACAACCTTTCAATATCACTTGTTCATCTCCCTTTTGATTTCAAAACCCTAGAACCATCTTCTCTCTCTCCCTACACACCTTCTCTCTAGGTTTTCATCTCCCTCTAGTGTAAATCTATACTAAGTCCTTTGTAAGAAAGGTAGAGTGGGTTGAGGGCTTCATTTTTAATCTGAAAGTTTGGCGATTTGGAGCACTTTGGTTTTTGGCCTTCATCTTCTCCATTTGGTCTCTCCATTTGAGGTAGGGATTTCTTTGTTCCTTTTCAATACTCCGTCTATAGATAGACATGTGGTAGTTTTGTATTGCATGAAAATCATATCCGTGTTGGATTTGTTTGAAAATCATGAGGGGAACTTAGGGTTGATTATTTAAGAATGGTTTTGTTATCACTGACTGTGGTTTGGACTAATTAGAGAGTAAAATTAGTATGTTATTGTTGAAAGAAGAGAAAGCCCTAAATTATATTTTGATTTGGTAAAATAAAAAGGATTTACGAATTTTGATTTGGTAAAATAAAAAGGATTTACGGTTGAACAATGTTGGTAAATTTCTATTGTTAGTATGAGTTGTGTAGAAGGTGTTAACAGTTAAGGGATTAATTATGGTATTGGGGTTATTTTGAAATGAACGTATTGAATCAAGTTGGGTTATGGCTTATTATCCATGGAATTGATTTTGTAAAATAAAGAGAATGTAATTGGTTTTGTGAAAAGGGAAAAGTGTTTTTGGAATAAGTGATGGAACATGTTGACTTAAGAAAATTATGAAGTTGATCTTGAAAATGGTAAATGAAATGTTAACTCTATGCGAGTCTCGGAAAATAAATTTGAGAATTAAACTATTGTATCATGAGTGTCAAATACACACATTTGGGGGTTTTATTCTTACCTATCGTACTAGTGTCGTTGTTGGGTTTAAGGTTTGCTTGAGAGTTGAGTCTCTTTTATTAGGTGTACTGAATACATGCATCTAGAGGTTTTGTCCTTGGTCATCGGTGGAGGATGACATTGTTGTGTTGAATTGTGATGTATGCGTTACACTTGTGTTGGTTAAACATTATTGAATAGTTTATGTGTATGTATTACACTTGTTAGTGATGCTTTGTTGTATTGAGGAATTTGTATATGATAATTGTTTATATACATTGTGTTGTGTGGGAGGAGATAGGGGATGTACTCCACGGTTTAGGGGAAGATAGGGGATGGACCTTTAAACCGAAAACTGTTTGACATTGATACAGCACTACAATGTGTATCATTTGTGAAGTATAGAAGTGTTTTTGTTTGATATTGATACAACACCAAAATGTGTATCATTTGTGAAGTATAGAAGTGTTTTTGTCTGAGATTGATACAGGACTAAAATGTGTATCTATTATGAGGTATGAAATGTTTAAAATGAGTTATTATCTCGATTATCGCTTTGGCATATCCTTAGCTACTGTGCATATAGCCGGTAGAGCAGAGTTTTAATTGTTATCGTCAGTGTATCTGAATATGTTATGGGTTGCGATGGTTACAGTTTTGAAAGGCCGAGCTGCCTCATTTGTGGATTATATACATGTTGATGATTTGTTATTTCTCTTTTATTTAAGGCATGCATGTATTGATATGAATGTATTAGGAACAAACCAAAATGCCATTTTGAGATTTTGGAAAGTGTGAAGGAAAAAGGGGTATTTGTGAACATGTTTTCAAAAAATGTCATTTTGTTGTAAGTACGGAAAATGGGGGAAGAGTAATGGGCTTGGTGAAATTGTTTTTTTTTTTTAAACTGTTATAGTAATGAAAGTTTGGAAAAATGGGTAATTAAAAGGAAAGAAGGTGTACCGCTTATAGCGTTGAATGAAATGGTTGTTTTCGAGAAAAGCTCATACTTATATATATTTTGTATAAACTGCCACATTACTATTCTAGTATGAGATTGAACATTCATGATCATAGCTATCTGTAAGTTGCTATTGTTGAGGATCATGTTGAGAGCTCTACTGGACTATATGTTCATCCCACGTTGTTGAGTCTTTTTCAGGTGATAGCCAGGATGTGCTACAAGGTTTTGGATCTTCTTATTTGTTGGCCATGGGGCCTCTTTTGTGTTGGCAGGATGCCATTTATGTAAAAGGGTTATACCCTTCTTCTTGACTTTTTAATGATGTAAGCCCAAGGGCAATTTATTTAGTGTTCTCATGTTGTATTTACTTGCATACGAATGAGAGCAATGTTATTCACTTGTACAAGTTGAATATAAGAGTTTATTTCCGCATGTTATCTCTGAAATGGAATTAAGTAAATGAAATTGGTAATACTACGTGTAATAAAAAGTGGGGCGTGACACCCTAGAACTAACCATCGTAAGCGGTTAAGTAAAAAGGAGAAAGAAGTGGAGGTTGGAAGACATGCATCACACACATGCACGCTTATTACACAATTGTGCCCTCTCGACGGAGGGACCAAAAGAATAATACAAATTACATAATTAACTAACTAACAAGCTAATTAATTATTACACAACACTTAACTAATTAAGCAAATCAATTAAGCTATGAAAATAGTAAAAACAGCCTCGGGAAGGGGGATGCATGCGTGCTTGGACGACTTCGCTCGGAAATCCATCGCCATGTCACATGTTGCCTCTGTTTACATTGCTCTGTACCTCTGAAAATCGTGCCAACTTCTATGACACTTCTGAACCAGCTTGGGGACTTTTTGAGAGTCCATCGGCCAAGAGATAGGGCCATAGGCCATGGGAAATTGGTCATCGACCAAATGTAAAGCTCTCGGCCAACAATGTTTAGCCGACCAGCACTGAAGATGGCCAACCGGCCATATCTTCCTGCAGAATGCTGTGTTGCTGCAGCAGAGGACAAACAGAGCATGGCAATACATTTACAAGGCAACGTTTGCACGACCACCCTCCTTATCATGTTTGAGACTCAAAAGAGTGTAGTTCTCGACCCTCGGACCACCAATCACGCATTTTGATGCATGATGGCCAAAGGAGTCGAATGTGTAATTCAATATGGAATGAAATGCACAAAAAAACACATAAGGGACCCCAACCTCTATCATGCTTGATTAAGAGGCAAGGGATGCAAACATGCAAGCAAAACTAATGCAACATGAAGCATGTCAAGCACAATGTCATACAAGGCTAATGGTAATAAGCATGCCAAATGCAATGCAACCAAAACAAGCATGCAAACATTGAAGGCATGTGGCAACATTCAAGGATAGGCAAGCATGTAACAACATGTGGGGCAAGCATGCAACAACATGCAACAACATGCAAGGGATAATACATGCAAACATGCAAAGCAACTTAACAAAAGGGGCATGCCAAATGCGATATAACTCAAGCATGCAACAACATGCAATAGGCCAAGTATGCAACAACATGCAAGGCAAGCATGCAACAACATGCGATAAGGGTCTTAAACCAAAATGGACAGCTCTCAAATAGGTCCAAATCAGTGGCCAAAGTGATGAAACAAAGGCATGAAATACACATATAAACATGCATGCTAATGGTCCATTACCTTAAGCATTGTAGAGCAACTTTTAAGAACGCTTAAAGGGATACAAACATGGATATAAGGCAAACCTGTTAAGCTCTGAAATCATGTTAGGAGAGGTGACAAACCGACCAAAGTGCACAAGCAAAGCATGCAAGAAAGCTTAAAGCTTGAAACTAGCCTAAGGGTTCAAACCATAGCTATACAAAGCAAGCCCCAAAGGGCCAAGAGGACCTAAAACAGTCCTAAGGCAGGTCCAAACAAGACTGAAAGCAAGCTCGAAACTAGCCAACACAAGCTAGAACATAATGCCAAAACATGAGACATGCAAGGCTACCAAAGAGGGTGTTACACTACACCTATCAAAACCAAACATGGCATGATTTAAGCAATGAAAAACAGAGTTATGGTATGTCAAAGTAAGCCCAAAAAAACTCACTTAGATGGCATCCCAAAGACCTAAGCATGGTGGCATACACAATGACACATTCATGAGGCATAAAACACAAACCCTTTAAAGCATTAAAGGAGTGACAAATGCAAGTACATGAGCATACCATATGGACTGAAATAATATTACAAGTGATGCCAAACCACTGAAATGATCCGAATAGAGCATGCTAGTGACTCAAACACCCAAAGCTAACAAGCTAGATTGCATGGTAGCCATACAAAACAATGTAAGCATGACCAAAACAATGAAAAACAGGGCTCAAGCATGGTAAAAACAAGGCTAGAAGCTTCATGGAGTTGAACCAAAACATGCAAGCATGGTAGTCTAAATGCTAGATACATGTTAAGGCAAATGAAGGAATTGCAGGGTAAGTATATGGTGCATGAAAGAGACCACTAAACCAACTTTAAACAGAGGTAAATCATGGCAAAACAACACCAAATACTTGCTGAAATGAAGCTAAAACAAGCTAGGCATACAAGCCACCAACATAAGCCACTTATGCTAGTATTCAAGATGACAAGGAGAGGGGATGACCCTCTCCTATTTAGGACACCAAAACCACCTCTCCACCACTAAAAATCCTCTGGGTTTCAGTGGTAGAGAGGCCATGCAAAGTTCAAAGCAAGGGCCAAAAGGGATGGCCTAAAACAAGGCCTAACAAGGCCTTGGAGGGGGTAAACAACCCCAAACCTCAAAATGACCTTAAACAAAGTTCAAAAGCAAGTAAAAACAGAAATTTTATCAGTTAATAGCTAAGCTTAAAACAATAAGCAAGAAGGGCTAAAAGCCTAAGAAAGAAAGGGGTATATAAAGGAAGAATGCTCACCCTTGAAGAACACCTTTAAGAACACAACACCAACACCTTTCTCTGATCAAAACCACTCCAAGAACCCTAACAACAACTTCTTAGAACCTCAGCAACCAAGGATGGTGTAATGCTAGGTGTTTGTGTGCAATAGTGTGAACAAAAATCACTTTAGGTCACAAATACACACACAAATGATAGAGATAGGGAGATATAGAGATAGAGAGAGATACAAATTTTTCTAACCCTAATTTCAGAACCTCTAAGAAGGGAGGAGGGCCTCCCCTCTTATAGAAATCCAATTTGCAAAGCTTCTTGGAGAAGCTAAGCAAAGGGCAAATCCCTTCATACACGTGTATAGAGAGGGTTAATTGTGGATGCCAGCTATGCCAGCTAACACAAAATATCTGTATAAAGCAGATGAACAGGGTTCGGCCACCAAAAAAGGACGATCGACCAACAGAAGTACCGGCCGACCAAGTATAGTGCCGATCGGCGAATACTTTTGGCCGATGGAAAGAAAATAAGGCCGATGGCTTCAAGCCTTGGCTGGTGGGTTGAGGGTATAGCAAACAAGCCACCCTCTTCCCTTAGAAGAAAAACACAAATGTTTGGTCCACAACTAAGTACAAAATAGACAAGTTGAGAGATCTTGAGGCAAGGCGCGTAGCCGAGACCTTCGAGAACTCAAAACGAACACAAGCATGGATGATCATCGATTGTTCAAACGATGATATCCAAGTCTTGAGGACGGTCAAAAATTAGGTATCTACAATGAGGTATAAATATATTTTTTTAATACTAAAATAATCAGATATTAAATTGTTGGTTAAATGTAGGGATGTAGTTAACTTGGTGGGGAGAGAGAGAGAGAGAGTTCTACCGCATATAGAAAAGAAAGGATAAAATGATAGGAGAAAGGAGGGGCTGACACAAGATTTTTTGGAGAGAGAGAGAGAGAGAGATTTGGGAGTTCTACCGCATGTAAAAGAAAGAGGATGAAAGGCTAGGAGAAAGGAGGGGCTGACGCAAGATTTTTTGAGAAGAGAGATAGAGACTTGGGAGTTCTACCACATGTAAAAGAGAGAGAATGAAAAAATAGGAGAAAGGAGGGAGCTAACACAAGATTTTTTAAATTTTTTTATTCTTAACACATATTTTAATACAAAATTTAACATTTGCATTGCAACAATCCTCATTCACTCTCTAAATTAAAAAATACTTACCACATAAAATTTAAGTCTTATTTTTATCATTTTTTGCCAGTTAATGCACACTGGTACATACAATTTCGACATTTTCATTGGAGATCCTTTCAACTGCTTATTTTGGGGATAGGTGCAACATTAATTTTTAATTTTTTTATTCCTATGAATAAAAATATTTTGTTTGCTAATTTTAAATATCTTATTCACTCATTTAAAAGAGAAAAAAAGAAAATGGTTATTGTAAAAATAATGGATCACCAGGCAGGCACTGAGCCCAGTGTTACAGTCAAAGTAGTCTGCCCCACAAAAAGGAAAAACCGACTGAGCTACCTCTCCTAGACTACAGATCCAAATTATAATGGACTGGGCTATCTACGCCTACCAAAACTAAAGATTAACTCTTAGAATGGGCTCTAAACAATAGTCAATACAACTAAACCAAACTTGGGTAATTTCTTATAGGTGATGTTATAAGGAACTGTGCACGATCAATTCCCGTTAGTATTTGTATAGATCAAAAAGTCTTATAAGTGTTGGTATTTTTTTTTTTTTCTATGATAATATTTTAAATATGTCGCTAAAAATAATAATTAGTGACGTTTTTCTGTGACGAATTTTTCAACTATCGGCTAAAAAATTAACAATTAGTGACATTTTTCTATAAATATTTTTAATTGTTGGTAAAAACTAAAAATTAGTGACACTTTGTTATGAAAACGCTGCTAAAATAAAAAATTAAATTTTATGGTAACAATTAAAGTAAACAAGACTTTTTAATGCACTAAAAGTCAAAGAAGACATATTGGTGCACACATCTTCCTAATATAAATTTTCAATTAGTGCTCCATAAAATTTTGAACTTGAACATTGAACAAAAACAAAATCTGGGCATTCATTAAATTGACCAAATCAAACAGCAATGCTATGAATCAAAAATATATATATATATTTAAAAAATACCCAAAAAAAATTAGTATAGGTTTCACTATATAATAATTGAATTTAGACCATCCATTTCTTTTTCGGATAAACTTCTTGACAATTTTTTTATGATTCTTCTTATCTTCTCTGTTCATCAAACTATTGAAATCATTTGATGGTTTTGATTACATACAAAGCCAGATTTTTTTGGTCTAGTTCTGATTTTTTAGGCACCGTTTGGGAAGAAGGTTTTCAGGCTTTTTTTTTGGCTATTTTAGCCACAAAAAATAAAATAGGCTATTTTAGTCACAACAAACAAAACATCACATCCAATCCATAATCATTACACTCTTCTCTCACAAAAGAAGTCAAAAAAGTCAAAAAGTCCTTCCCAAACCAAACTTCTTAGCTCAGGCTAAAATACCTAAAAAAATCAAAAAGCCAACTCATTTCCCAAGTTTATTGACATCAGTAGATCATATGTCATCCTTTCATATGATGATTTATTATTAGTTTCATATATATATATATATATATATATTGTTTTTATATATATACTGTTTTGCTTAACTCTTTATAGTTTGCTTACAGGCACCGTTTTTTTACAATCAATAAAAGGGAGATGAGGAAAATTACACTCGTAAATAGTTTGTGAACCCAAACCTCAAATCTCATAAGAAGGTGTCTATTTTGGTTTAGTTTTGATCATTTTAAAGAATAAGTTTATTAACATATTGTCATCACTAGATCATAATACATCATCATATATTTACCATCTCATATAATGATTTATTATTAAAAGATAATATTTTATTTTAATCTTTTTTTATATCACTGTTTTCTTAAATTGTTTTTAGCTGGACTCCATTTACCTTGCACCATTTTTTAACAATGAATAAGAGAGATAATAAAAATTGCACTCACAATACTTCACGAACCCAAATATCACGTCTTACAAAAATGTCTCATTCACTAAATTCCTGTATCTTGTGTCATCAACTCATTTTTCAGTTGAAAGAAGACTTCATTGGCAGTATTTCTCCTTCAAATTATTATAACGTTTTCTATACGGTAGAATAAAAGAGGCTATTGGATACCTCACACGCAAGGTATTAGGATAGTCATCAAATTATAAATGAATCTTAATTATTTACTTCTCAGGACTTGTATCAAAAATAAAAAATAAAAAATAAAATAAAAAAATAACAGTTGAGATTATTTTAAAGTAGTGCACTATAAGTGATGGAGCTAGGATTTTAGCCATGAGAGGATCAAATACTAAGCCAAATCATTGAGTTGACTCAGTCTGGAACAAAAACGTTTGGTTTTGTAAAAATTTTAAAAACTTAAAAAATAAAAAATAAAAAAATAATGGGTAAATTACACTAACACCCCCATGAACTTTCTATTTAATGCAGATTCCTCTCACATTTGAAAAATTACACTTACTTCCTGTCAGATTAAAATGACATATTTGCCCCTAGCCTTTATACATATAAAATAATAAAAGTATAAATAAAATTTTCCTTCCCAAAATATGTTATTTGTATTATTGTGATTTTTAATATTTAATATTAATTTAATACATAAAGGTATATAAAAGGTATTAATTTAATATTTTAAATTAAAGGGATTAATTTAATTTAAACTTAAAATATTAATTTAATATTTTTCAATTAATATATAAAAGTATTAAAAATTTTCAATTAACATTTTCGAAAAACATCAATCGACACAAAAATATACATTAGTGGCTTTTCAAACTCACATATTAATACATACTAACTAATTGGATTTTCCTGCAAAATAATTAATTTCTGCTTTATGTAAGTTAAATGTTTTAAGAAAATAAGTTCAGTCATTTTATTGGTTGATGCATGTTCATTCTTCTTAGTTGAAATTAGTATTTTTAAGGTATTTGTATTCTTTTTTGAAAAATGGGGTATGGTCAATTAATTTAAAATTTTCCTAATCTTATATAATGGTATATTATTGTTTCTATTTCTATATTTACAGTTTTATACAATAAGAAAATTAACAAATATTTTATGTGCATTTGCAATCAAAAAAACAATTGAAAGCAAGCTAGGTACACCATTATGGGCAACAAATAAGCAAAGTTCCGAACAAGTGAAGATAGAAGATTTGATTGATCGTTAATTACTTGATTTTCAGGTACATAATTTATCATCCAAATAATAATTAAAATTTTCAAATATCAAGATTTTTCTTTTACTTCACTAAATTAATATTAATATTAATACACCATGAATAAAAAAATCCATATAGACAATCTAGACCGACGTTGGTATATTACTTGCAAAGTGTGCAATTATAAAGTTTATCAAACTGAATAAGGAATAGAATGCAGTAAAAGTAAGAACGCAAATTCAGGGCATCATCTAAAGTGTATGATAGTTCTACATAACAACACAAATTAATGCTTAGCATTTGTTAAATATCAAAATTACAATCTCGTAATTTACTTATATTTGCCACATCAAATATTAAATATTTGATGAAACTTACAGTGGGAGATGGAGAAAGACAATTGTATATCATATTATTTGAAGCGACTGAGAAAATTATTGAACATCCAGCAACTAAATTCATAGCATCCAAAGAAAATGCAAGTTTACCAAATGCATAAGCAGTTTCACATTAGTAACATGCATGCATAGCAAAGGAAATAATTTAATTTAAAACTATACTATTGTTATTCTAATTGCAGGATGGTAAATATAGTAAATTTTACAATTTAATTAAACTTGCTTCTGGAAATACATACATAATTTTCACAAGGCTGGACAAGATGAATGACAATGATCACACATCTGAGAAGATTGTAGCAGAACAAATACAAAATGATGAAAATTAATTTGAAATGAAAAATAGCAATATAACAAATTCTTAAAGTTTAACCGCAAATATGATTAAAGTGGACAAGTAATGAATTTTATAAAAATACTTTACGGTTTAATTTTCTTTACTTATTTTATTTCAATAAAAGAGTTACCAACGTTAAAAAAATCATTAAAAATTGATTGAAAAAGGTCCCCGATAAGCTCGCAGTGGTAGTGAGTGTTGGAAATGGTAGAAAAATTTTGGGTAAAATCAGAATTTTTTCTCAAGTTTGGTCTATTTTTTAGGTGGACCCCGAGCGTCGATTTATTCGGGTCAAAGTGGTAACGCGTTCTATGATACGTTGTGATTCACGTGGTATATTTGGTTGCTCAAAACCATTACCGTGTGAATAGGAAATTGAAGCCAAAGTGTGCTCCATGGAAATGGAGTTTTGGTGAAAATTCCTTAAGGTTATAAAATGGTTTGTCCCACATTGATTTGGTGGGAAGTTTTGAAAGGGTTTATAAGGCATGGGTTTGGTACTTGGGGTGTGCCCCAAGGGGTACCCAAGTGTTTTAGAGGGAGAGGTTATGGGCAAAATGGGCTAGACCCATTGGACCAAAAAATCACGACACGCGCGCCACCATCCGTTTGGGCGGGCTTGGGTGCGTGGTGTGTGGTTGGGCTTGTTCGGCCCAATACTAATCTTTTTGGGCCAAAAACATTTGAATTTATTTTTATTTTTTGGTAAAATAAAATCCATAATTCAAATTAACCGGAAATAATCTGGTTCGATTTTTCCTGTACATCCAAACAGGGCCCTTCCGTTTTTTGAACCCAACAACTCTAAATCTGTTTGAATTTCAAACCAAACAGTGCCTAAACAGTTTTGTATCTGTTTAATTCAAATTGAACAGGTACAGTACCTGTTTAATTCAAAATGAAAAGCCACCAATCCATCTATAAATAGACTAAGCCCCCCCATTTGGAAAATACTCCAATTTTCGTACTCCATCTTCTGCTATAAATTTATTCTTCATTTTGTATTAAGTTCTTGTTACAGAGAGTATAAACACTTAGTGTGTTCGACGAACGAATAAATTGTAGTGCTACTTTTATTCGTTGATAGATTATTTTATCTTGGGAGATAGACGTCCAGATTCTGAAAGTACCGTGGAGAGGACGAATCTGTCTTAAGGACACAGTGTCAAACACTGGACTTGATCAGATTATAATTCGAAGAAATTAAATCAAGTAATTTATTTAATTAATTTTTGTGTTATTGTTATTTATTTAAATCAGATTTTAATTTTGTTTTTGTAACAAAATAAAATCTGTTTTTATTTATTTATTTATTATTTCGAGTTTGATTTTTGTAATCAAACAAATTCTCTCATTTTCTTTATTTCTTTAAATTCTAGTTGTTGTTTTGTACACAATAGAATTAAATCTTTTAAATACAGTGAAGATTGTCCAACAATCTTAAGACAGACTCCTTTTTGGTATCTTCATTGTATTTAATTTTCTGTGTTTTCAAACTAATATTCTGGTTGGAAAAACAAATAGTGATTTATGCTATTTGACAGATAGTAGTAATATACTGTCTCTTTTCTTTGACAACTAGTAGTAATATACTGGTGTCATTAACAATTGCAGAATATTATTTGGTGTTACAGAAAATTATTTTGGTATTTTATTTTTCTAGTTTTAGTAACAAGGAAAATAAAATTATATTATTTTCTAGTTTTAGTAACAAAGAAAATAAAATTATTTTGTGTTTTAATTTATTTTCTGATTTTGGTAACTAGAAAATTATTTTGTGTTTGTTCTGATTTTTGTAATCAGATAGTTTTGTGGTATTTTATTTTCTAGTTTCAGTAACAAGGAAAATAAAATTACAGTATTTTCTAGTTTTAGTAACAAGAAAAATAAAATGATTTTGTGTTATAATTTATTTTCTGATTTAAGTAACTAGAAAATTAATTTGTGGTTTGATTTTCTGATTTTTGTAATCAGATATTATTTCGGTATTTTATTTTAGCAGTTTTAGTAACAAGGAAAACAAAATTATTTTGTATTGTAATTCATTTTCTGGTTTTAGTAACTAGAAAATTAATTTTGTTAATCAATCATGTAACTTTGTGACTCGGTCACAATCTGTTAATTTTGTATGTAATTTATGGTTTCGTTTGGTTGACCACTTATTTTTGAACCCTTTGTAAAAAGGTGTTAATTATTTTGATTTTATCATAGTTCATCGTGAGTATACATGGAAGAATTTGTTTCTAGAGTAAAATATTAGTTTTACAAACTAATTTTATTTTTATTACAATGTGGATTCATAGTCTTGAATTGTTTCTGCACTTGAGTCAGAAAATATATATATATATACATATATATATTCACAAGAACATTTTAATGCATATTAAATTTGTTTATTTATGTACAAATCAAACTTATTAAATGAAGGTATGTTTTGTCATTTTGAAGTTTAAAGTTTAAATGCGTTGGATTTTATTTATGAGTTGAGAATCATTTTATTTCATGATGCAAGTGATGGGATCGTGCATGATTAATTTATTTTGTTAATTCATTATTTTTAGTTGATGCGTTTGATATGCATGTATGATATCAACTCAAGTTATTTCTTAACGATAATTTCAAGTGATTTGGAATGATAAATTGTTATGTCGACTTTGGACATAAGCAAGTTAATTTGAATATTTCTAATCAATTTTGAATGGGTGTTTAAACACTAGAGAAATTTAAACATGAAGATGTATGTAATTATATCGGTCCATTTAATTGGGAAGTAATTTAAGAAATCTTTTATGTTGATTATTGAATTATGTGACATGAGATGTCATTAATAATTATTTTACTTGCGTAGTAGAATTTGTTAAACCATGAACCATTTTATTAATATAAGGGTGTATCTCTTGCATTAGTTGAGATAATTTAATTTTCTTCTGTCACAAATATTTTTATGACAGTGACATTTATTTGTTATTGAGTTGCAAGAATGTATACAATCAAATGGGTTTTTGAATTGCTTGATTCTTAGGCAAAATTTTTTATGAGGATATGATTTTGTCAAAATATTAATTCTGACTTGAGTAGTCATAATTATTTTGGTTTTTTCTTGAATTTGTTTTAAAATTCATTGATTTGTATTAGAAGTGATAGGAGTGGTGAATATGATGCACGATTAAATGTATTTTGTGCACAACATGGTATTATTCACCAAACTACAACACCCATGTTACTAAGTTCAGGCTTACCACAGAACTTGTGGGGGGAAACAAATTTTGTCTGCTAATTATGTTCTTAATAGAATACCCTACAAGAAAACCAACAGCACTCCATATGAATTATGGAAAGGTCGACCACCTTCCTACAAATACTTAAAAGTGTGGGGGTGTTTGGCAAAAGTTGAAGTTCCTATTCTTAAAAAGACTAAGATTGAACCAAAAATAGCAGACTGTGTGTTTATTTGTTATGCTCAGAATAGTAGTGCATATCAGTTTTTGACTTATAAATCATAAATACCTGATATAAATGTGAACACTATTATAGAGTCAAGGAATGCTGTGGTTTTTGAACATGTCTTTCCTTACAAGAAAGGACAGGAATTAAGTTCACGGAAAAGAACTTATAATTGTACACAAAGTCAAGAGACTAATGACAATCAAACACAAGAGACTATTAATAGTCTCGACCAACAAGATTTAACTGATGATGAACCAAGATGAAGTATGAGAGCGAGAACTTCAAAATCCTTTGGTCCAAATTTTCTGACATACCTGTTAGAAAATGAACCTCAAAGCTTTAAGGCAGCAATGACAGGTCCTGAAGCACCTTTGTGGAAAGAGGCTGTTAATAATGAAATTGAATTCATTATGCAAAATCATACTTGGGAATTGGTGGATCTTCCACCAGGTTCTAAACCTCTTGGATATAAATGGATATTCAAGAGAAAAATGAAAGCAGATGGTTCAATTGACAAGTATAAAGCACGACTTGTAGTTAAAAGTTACAGACAAAAGAAAGGTCTGGACTTTTTTTTGACACATATTCCCTTGTGACAAGAATAACATCCATTCACATGCTTATTTCTATAGCAGCGTTGTTTAATTTAGAAATACATCAAATGGATGTTAAGACAGCTTTCTTAAACGGTGATCTAAATGCAGTGATCTATATGGAGCAACTCGAAGGGTTTGTAGTGTTAGGCCAAGAAAAGAAAGTTTGTCGACTTGTAAAATCCTTTTATGGATTAAAACAAGCACCTAAGCAATGGCATGAAAAATTTGATCATGCAATGCTTACTAATGGGTTTAAGATAAACGAATGTGACAAATGCGTCTATGTTAAAAACACTGACCAAGGATATGTCATAGTTTATCTTTATGTGGATGACATGCTTATCATTGGAAGCAGTCAAAATATGATCAAATCAACTAAGCAAATGCTTAACAAAAGATTTGATATGAAAGATATGGGGGTCGCAAATGTTATATTAGGAATGAAAATTACTAAAATATCTGACGGATATGCATTATCTTAATCTCATTATATTGAGAAAATTCTTGATAAATTTATCAAGGATTATTTTAATTTAACAAGAACACCTGTCGACATCAGTCTTTATTTATCGAAAAATAAAGGTGATGCAGTGTCTCAGTTAAAATACTCCCAAATCATTGGAAACCTAATGTACCTAATGAATTGTACTCGTCCTGATATAGCTTATGCTATCAGTAAATTAAGTAGGTACACTAATAACCCTAGAGAAGACCATTGGAAAGCGATCATTCGGGTTCTCAGATATCTAAGATTTACTCGTGATCATGGTTTGAACTTTACTCGATATCCAGCAGTACTCGAAGGTTATTGTGATGCCAATTGGATATCGGATACTAAAGATTCAAAATCCACTAGTAGATATGTCTTTACTCTAGGAGGCCCTGCTATTTCTTGGAAGTCCACGAAACAAACTTGCATCGCACGATCCACAATGGAATCTGAGTTCATTGCTTTAGACAAAGCAGGTGAAGAAGAAGAATGGCTTCATCACTTCTTAGAAGACATTCCAATGTGGCCAAAACCTGTGCCAGCTATTTGCATTCATTGTGATAGTCAATCTGCAATAGGCAGGGCACAAAATCATATGTATAACGGTAAGTCACGACATATTCGTCGTCGACATAATACTGTAAGGCAATTGTTGTCAAACGGAATAATCTCAATAGATTATATAAAATCTAAAGAGAATATTGCGGATCCGTTAACAAAAGGTTTGACAAAAGAGCTAGTGTATAGTTCATCAAAGGGGATGTGATTAAAGCCTATTACATAAGAGTCGTCATAATTGTAACCCTACTTATATGACTGGAGATCCCAAGAACTAAGTTCAAAGGGACAACTAAGTTATGTATGGCTCGCCAGAAATCACCAAGGGATTGAAATTCCTACCCATTCCTATGGTGAGAGTGATATCTGCAACATATGTTGTCTGCAGGAGTATAAGGATAAGCTTTGCTTTTAATGATTACTTATATCTTGATTAAGGCATAAAATCAAGACGAGTATAAGGAGATACTCACAATAAGAATCACCTATATGAGTGTTGAACTGGGGCCGGTTCTATGAGAATGAAAAAGGCTACATTCTCTAGAAATACTCATGAAAACCAGGTGCGTTCAAGGCCAAAATGAACACAACAGTGAGAACCACGATGTGTCAGAAGATATTTTGTGTGAAATCTATTGTCTTGGCTTACAAAAACGGCTGAACAATTCAAGGCTTCACGTCTATTGATTAGCCAGTAAGTCCGATAGGTTATCACTAGGGAAGGTTCAAGGCCGAAAACTACCTATTCTGATGCGAGATATTTTCGACTTATACTCTTTTGTTAAAGTCTGCATATTGTTGCATTTCCGTTGTCATCAAATTCCATTCATGTGGGGGATTGTTGGAAATGGTAGAAAAATTCTAGGTAAAACCAGAATTTTTTCTCAAGTTTGGTCTATTTTTTAGGTGGGCTCCGAGCGTCGATTTACTCGGGTCAAAGTGGTAACGCGTTCTATGCCGCGTTGTGATTCACGTGGTATATTTGGTTGCTCAAAACCATTATCGAGTGAATGGGAGATTGAAGCCAACGTGTGCTCCATGGAAATGGAGTTTTGGTGGAAATTCCTTAAGGTTGTAAAATGGCTTGTCCCATATTGATTTGGTGGGAAGTTTTGAAAGGATTTATAAGGCATGAGTTTGGTACTTGGGGTGTGCCCCAAGGGGTATCCAAGTGTTTTAGAGTGAGAGGTTATGGGCAAAATGGGCTAGACCCATTGGACCCAAAAATCACCACACATGCGCGCGCCGCCGCCGTCCGTCCGGTCGGTCGGGCGAGCTGGGCTGGGCTTGGGCCTGGGCGCGGGTGCGTGGTGTGTGGTTGGGTTGGGTTGGGCTTACTCAGCCCAATACTAATCTTTTTGGGCCAAAAATATTTGAATTTATTTTTATTTTTTGGTAAAATAAAATCCATAATTCAAATTAACCGAAAATAATCTGGTTCGATTTTTCCTGTACATCCAAACAGGGCCCTTCCGTTTTTTGAACCCAACAGCTCTAAACCTGTTTGAATTTCAAACCAAACAGTGCCTAAACAGTTTTGTATCTGTTTAATTCAAATTGAACAGGTACAGTACCTGTTTAATTCAAAATGGAAATCCACCAATCCATCTATAAATAGACTAAGCCCCCCATTTGGAAAATACTCCAATTTTCGTACTCCATCTTCTGCTATAAATTTATTTTTCATTTTGCATTAAGTTCTTGTTACAGAGAGTATAAACACTTAGTGTGTTCGACGAACGAATAAATTGTAGTGCTATTTTTATTCGTTGATAGATCATTTTATCATGGGAGATAGACGTCCAGATTCTGAAAGTACCGTGAAGATGACGAATCTGTCTTAAGGACACAGTGTCAAACACTGGACTTGATCAGATTATAATTCGAAGAAATTAAATCAAGTAAGTTATTTAATTAATTTTTGTGTTATTTTTATTTATTTAAATCAGATTTTAATTTTATTTTTGTAACAAAATAAAATCTGTTTTTATTTATTTATTTATTATTTCGAGTTTGATTTTTGTAATCAGACAAATTCTCTCATTTTCTTTATTTCTTTAAATTCTAATTGTTGTTTTGTACACAATAGAATTAAATCTTTTAAATACAGTGAAAATTGTCCAACAGTGAGTTGGTCAGATACGTTATATTGATAGATCAGTGAATAGATAGGTACATATATAAATATTGAGATTTTTTAATAGATAGTTGTACATATATACTATACGTGTACATATAGTAGAATATTTGAGCATATAAGTGACATTTAAATATATAGACAAGATAAGTTTTGAATAGATAGATATCCTTTTGCACAAAAAATGTTCTTTATTTAGTCCAAAAAGATTTTAAAACCCAAGGGTTTCTGAAATAAATCTCTAGCCTGAGCATTTCTTTTTTTTTTTTTTTTTTTTTTTTAAGGTTATATTACAATGTTAGTTGGACATTTTATTTCTGCACATTTAATAATAATAATAATATTACAATATTAATTGGGTGTTTTATTTTTTCACCTTTTAATTACCAAGTGATTTCTACATACATACACATAACAAAAGTCAAACAACCTGATAAATTATATATTTAATAGTAATAAGTCCAACCATATGATATGAACTATAATTATATTACGTGATTGGTTTCGATCTACTTTCAAAATTTAATCCTTAAACATTAATATAAAAATATAGGATAAAATGTGAAATTTACCACGTGCAATGTATGTGCACCTCTACTAGTCTATTCACATGTCTAAACATCTGTTTAGATGTCTTACTATCTATACATGTGTCATGTATCTATTCACTTATATGTTCAATATCATCTAATGCTGTTGGTGATTTTTTGACGATTTTTCTGACGACTTTTCAATGTGCATCCTTATCATCAAAAAATATAAAACTTTAAACTAAATATCATATGATCTCATATGAATTAATTTTTCACCAATTAATCCTTTAAACATATTGGGGAAATTACACTCCAGTAGAATTTTAAAAAATATTTATAAATTAATGAGAAAGTTCATAAATTTAATTATAAATATGTATAAAGTTTTTTGTTCATTTCAATTTTTTTTTTTTTAAAAAAAAAAAAAACCTGATGAGTAATTTTTCCTTAAACATCAGGGATCAAAATAATACAAATCTCATACTTTGGGTACAAAAAAATATAATTAACCCCAACCATCTCTTCTCCTGTTAAATGGGTACAAACCTTATTTGGTTGGATAGCTGTCACGTTTTATTTCTTTCCTTTTTTTTAAAAAAATTTATTTTACAAATCAAGAATGCCTTCAACATTATAACTACTGAATCTTTTTTTTTTTTCATTTATCAAACTGTCTAAAATTATTAAATGTATTATTGTGTTTGCACCTAGTGCTAGTCCTCAAAAAATTAAACAAATATTTGATTGATGAGTAGAAAAGGCATGAGAAAAAGAAATGTTTTATATATTTTAAGAGTATCATTATTAAGCTCATTAAAACTTTTTCTTGGCTATTTTATAATGCAAAATCATATAAACACACTTTATCAAACTCAATTCTTGGCTAACTACTTTAATTGAATATCAAACCATTAGCTATATGTAGCTAAGGAAAGATCACTGAACAAATGAAATAAATAATAGAGAGTTTGTCGGAGAATGTATTTGAAAGAAAGATTAGCTAAAATAAAAAAAATATGCTTTTTGTAAAAATTTAACTATTTTAATAAAAATGCTCTAATAAATTACTATATCATTAGGTTTGAAAAATGAAACTAATTTTTAAGATAGAATGCATAATTCACATGTAAAGTGTACAAATAATTAAGAGTAGTGCTCTGGTACGAGCATAGAAAGAATGCATAATTTACATGTAAAGTGTACAAATAATTAAGATTAGTGCTCTGGTACGAGCATAAAAAAAATCATATCAAATTTTAATTTTATTATTCTAAACAAAAGACACATGCAGATGGCTTGTACTTTTTAAAATATCACTGTAAAATTATTATTGTCATAAATTTTGTATATTATCATTTGGAAATTGATTTTTTTAGTACTTTTTAATTTTTTAGGAAAAGATGTATAAAAAAATAAAAAATAAAAAAATTTATTTATTATTTTTTTAAAACTTTTTAGTTAATTCAACCCTGTCATTTTTCAAAAAGTAATTATCTTAACATTACTTTAATTTAATGTAGTTGGTACAGTTTTTGTCCAAATTATTATGCTTTCATCTCGATTGTGGAATGTATCGGAATGACATGTTTTTGAAGCCGGTGGTGTTACATGCCCCAACTAGTATACACACTAATATATCAACTAGTATTATGATATTATTATTTACCACATTTATTATACAAGTTACAAATATCCGAAACTATACAAATGATGTCACATGCATCATCTGCTAATACGCTAGTGTGTACATTAATTGGTATATATAGTATTATTCTTTTGAAGCCCAGGGAAGTTGAATAATAATAATATTTATTATTATTATTATTATTATTATTATTTTGACATCATGTTTGACTCATGATAATGTATGAAACCATTTCTAGTGTATACTACAAGTATAGTGTTTTACAAGTATAAAAATCAAACAAAGAAACATTTAGATGTCTTCAGATTCATATTACTTATAAACAAATATATGAATCTAAATCTAAATCTAAATAGAAGATCACACCAAAAAAGAAA
Organism: Camellia sinensis; assembly: GCF_055761805.1. Lineage (NCBI taxonomy): Eukaryota > Viridiplantae > Streptophyta > Magnoliopsida > Ericales > Theaceae > Camellia > Camellia sinensis. The sequence continues at coordinate 64,175,451 of NC_138968.1, read as the reverse complement.
AATAAAATAAAATAAAACCTTCTCAATCACAAATTTAAATAGGTTTTGGTATTGACGATAAAGGTATATATCAGCCAATACTATCAGTGGACTGATATAGAACATTATCGACCTATATACGGTATAATATCAGTATGACAAATCCAAAATCTCAATACATGTTGAATATTTAAAACCCTACCCTCAATAATGGCTTAGATATCAGCACGGGAAGAAGCTGAAAATCAAAATCATTTTCCACAGGAGCCAAGTTCAAATCCAAACATAAAATCCTCCTACTATTCGCCTTCTTCACAACCGGTGCTTCTTGTTGTGATTGTGACGGAGATAGAGTTAACTCCGGTGGCTGATTGTTTTCATCCACGGGGGTGGCAGCCGCTCTGTGCCGCCTCATATGACCTCCCAAAGCCTGGCCTAATGGGAATTCTTGGCCACAAATGGAGCACTCGTGGGTTTTGGGCTTAGAGCGCTGTGGCGACTGACCGGCAGCCGCTTGGTGGTGATTCAAGCCCCCTCCTCCCACCAACCGCAACCTCTTGTGACTGGCGCGGTGGCCTCCGAGCGCTTGGAATGATGGAAACTGGCGGTTACATGTCTTACACTCGAAGACACGGCTCGGTGAGTTGGCCCGTGATTTAAACCCTCCTGCGGCATGAGAGAGTAGCATCAAGCAGTTGGCCATGGTGGTGGTGTCAAACTCTTCTTCTCTGCCTCTCTTCATGCCTAAATATACCATGAAATTAAATATAATAGTGAAACTTCTTTACAACTCTAATATCAGGGCTTTGCTTGGAGGAGAAGAGTACTGTTTGTTTTGTGTGAAAAAGGATGCGTGTTTGTTTTGAAGGAACAGACAACAGAGTACTGCAAGGTAATGAAAATTGAGACTTGCTTAGTTCTCTATATATAGTCGGGGTAATTAGCGTACTAGAAAAGAAAGGAAAGTACTACCTAAATAAAAAATTAAAAAAAAAAAAAAAATTAGACCACTGTCATATATGGAAAATGGGGGAGACCTCGCTGGGAGATCCCAGCACCCCCACATGGTGCTGATTGGCTCAAATTTTTTATTTATTTATTTATTTTTTTTCATCCTCTCCCTACCCCCACGCGTAGGGGGGTGATGGGGTCACCCTCAATTGGAGGTCTGTAGCATTGCTAGTCATATATTAAGCAGTTTATAATAATTATATTTTTATGGGAAGAGGCTGCTCTCCTGTCCTTAAACGGATTGGAGAGAATTGTTCGTTTCTACATAGGATAATTTGGAAAATTAGTTAAAAGCTAACTTTTAGGTTTTAACTTATTTTAGGTATATCATATCTCACATTTTTTACATATAAAAGAATAAAAAAGTAAAAAAAAAAAATCAAAAAGTTAGTTTTTTATCAACTTTTCAAATCACCCCAAAGCCTATTATAGGTCTCGTTTCAATAATTTAACCATTTCATTTTCTCACATTTATATTAAAAAAAAATGAATGGTATGCTTTTAAAACACATTGACCATTAATTTTTTTTCTTGAGACATTCTATAAAATGAAAAGGTTACGAATATCAGATTAACTTAATTTTTTTTTTTTTTTTTTTTACAGATGATATACACACAAGGCCTAATAAAATGAACGATTCAAATCATCAAAATTGGCCCTTCATAAACCCGAACAATCATCTCCAATTCAGATTTGTATTGAAGAAAAGAGAATCCCTATTTTTATATATTTTTTATGTGACTTGATAGTTTTAATATTTTAAAATTTTTGAGACTTTATATACGTAATTTTTATTGCATTAATAGACTCAAACATATAAATAAATAAATAAATAAAAAGAAAATAAATAAATAAATAAATTGTATAAAGAATAATATTTTTAAACCCTTCTAATGGGTTTGGAGGACTGTGAGACTCTCTGCTACATATTTATAATAGGGAGGTACCATTACAATATTTAACCGCAAGTGTAACATTATTCTCTTATTTAAAATAATTATAAATTTATGTAATGAATATTTTCTATTACAAACGAACAATGCTAATATAGTAATTTTTTTACAAAAAGCATATGTATCCAAATATCACTGGATTTCAAGTATTATAAATTTTTTTAGAACTAATTATATTTACCTCTTCTACTTTTAGTAAAATTTTTAACAAGAGCATTTAGTATCACAAAACTATTCATTACAAATCCAATTAAGGGTTAGTTTCTTAGTCAGAGTGTAAGACCATGGCCCCGTTTGGTGTAGCTGTTAAAACAGCTTATAGATTATAACTTAACAGATTATAGATTATGACTTTAATCAGAAGTTGTTAATCTGTTTGGTGTAAATGTTGGATTATAGATTTAAGTTGCTGAGTAGTGTTTGTTAAATAAGCTGTGAAAAAGCTTTTTCAATTAATTTTTATTTTTTGTTTGCCTACATTTCTCATAAATAATAATAATAATAATCTATAGTCCATTTGAGTCTTTTTCTATTTTTAAAAAAAATAAAAAATAAAAAATAAAAATATATAAGAATATAACCATAAATTAACATGTCCACAGTAGAAGCTGATAATCACAAGCAAGGGGTGAGCAGCTTCTCAGAATCAGCTTTTTTGAGTTAAAATAAGCTGTTAGAATCAGAAGCTGTTTGAAATAAGTTTAACTAAACAGTCCAAAATAACTTTTTCAAAACTAAAAGTCATAAGTTAACTTTGAAAAGCTAAAACAAACACCCCGTATGGCTCAAGAGTGTATCAAGTGTCTTAGTCAGACATGAGGTGTATAGCTGTGTGTTAGGTGTTAGGTGGGGGCCCAAGAGTGTGTTCTATTTTACTCTATTCCTTTTCTTTTTCTTTTTTTCTCTAGTTGCTTTTTAAAATTTAAAACCATGAGACTAAGAGATTGGTTGTAAGAACGCGAGTAGCAATAATAGGAGAGTGAATTTTTACTCTTCGAATCTCTCTTAATGCGTTTTATCTCCTTGTACCTTCAAATTTCATATTTAATGGAATTTTTCTTTGCCGATAAAAAAAAAAGGGTTGGTTTCTTTTTTTTATAGTAATTTCTTAACCTTTTGACTTTTTTCAATAAAAAGTTAATATTTTTGTAAACTTATTAAAAAAATTAATTTTTGTGAATAAAAAAAAGATGACGTGAGTTTAACTTTTTTTTAAGCTAATAACAGCTTTTAAATTCTTTAAAAATATTATTCTTTTATCATTACCTGAAATAATAAGTAAATATTAGATATGATGGTACTATATGATGGTATTATTATCTAATGAGTAATTTTAATTTGAGTTAAAGACTACAATAATATTGAAATAATACTATATCTACTTAAACTCTGAATAATAATATCACTTAAAATATACATGTCTGAATATCATTGAATGTTTAAACATCATACTTTTTTAACAACCAATTACATTTAACTTCTTATATTTTTAATAGATTTTGAGTAAGTTTGTTAATATATATAAAATTATTCATATTATTGAGTTAATAAAAGACAAGGCTAGTCACTAATCTTAGAAGATGTTGGGGAAAATTTTAGTAATTATTTAACTTTTTACAAAAAGATATGTAAAAAAATAGAAGAATAATATAAAAATTTATAATAATTTTTTAATTTTTTAACTAAAATATTTAGGCCAAGTTTGGCATATTGTAAAAAAGTCAAAAAGTCAAAAAGTTACTCAAAAAGTTAAAAAGTTAACACTATTCATCAAAAGTCAACAATTATGACTGCACAACTCTCAATCTTAATTTTTCTCTACAAATCAATTTTTACAATTTTTTATTTCACATTTTTTCATAAAAAGTCAAAAAGTTAACCCAAACATCTATATTTTCTTCCTTAATTTTTTAGTTAAAAAAGACAAAAAATATACTTATTTAAGACATCCCAAACAACCCCTAATCTGCAAACGAGGCCTTATTTGCAACTCTTTTTTAGTCAATAACCACATGTGCTGCATCATTGGAGAGGGGTTGGCGTGTGTTCTTTTTCTTTTTCGTTGTTTGTTTTGTATGTATACTTTGTTGGAACCTCTCCAACAATTGCCTGAAGTAGTTGAAAATGATTTCGCAAATCCAGTCTCTTTACCAATCAAATTCGAGTGGTGTGGTGACATGAAGCACCAAATAACTTTTCAAGTCGGTGAGATGGGAATGGACCCCGCAAGGCAACCGTGACCGCGTAGCTTGACCGACACACAGACAACGAACGAGTCAGGAGCCTGAGTGAGTCTTTCTTAGAATGTTTCAACTTCTCTCGAAGATTCACACCACTTGCGGTTGTCTATTTGCGGACATGGGTTTCCACTTCGATGCTGAACATAATTTTATATAGTAATCTTTTAAACAAATTTATTTGTTATTAATTCACGGGTTCATATTAATAAATGGAGAATGATTCCCTTCATTCCAAAATTTGAATTGGACAAGACTATTTGAGCCCGTGAGGCCGCTAAAAATTTCGTTTTAGTGATTCGAATTATTTATTTTATTAGGCATTTCGTATATTTCATCCGATAATTGTAACTTATTTAATTTATTGTGTTTTTTACTAAAAAAATAAGCGATAATTATGTTTTTAAAAAATAAATCAAACATTTTTTTGATAATAAAAATAAATGAAAAGTTCAAATCACCAAAACTACACCCGTGATGGGCCTCACGGACCCAAACAGCCTCCTTCAATTCAAATTTTAGACTAGAGGAAATCCTCCTCCTTAATAAATAATCATGTGACCTATGTTCTTATATTTAATGATAAAAAAATGGTTTATGTATAATATTTTTCAATTTGAAATGTAGGTAATAATTTATTTTGAATGTAGTGTACCTTATACTAAGGACTCGTTTGGGAATAAATTATTTTAGTAATATTTTGATTTTTTGGCCAAAATGTGAGGTTGTTTTTAAATGATTAGCCTTATGAGCACTGATTCATTTTTGTTAATATACATTACACTTACCTCTCCTAAAGTTTAGAAAAAATATAATTACTCTCACACTTTTAACATAATTACATTAGCCACTCTTGAAGTTTTAATTTACATAAAAATTAGGTCATTTTTCATCAATAATTTGTTAATCTTACAAATAAAAAAATGACATCGTCATCTATTTTCAACTAAAATGTATATTTATTTCTATTCTATTTATTATATGTATTAGTTTCATTCACTTTAGTCATATTAAAATTAAGGTCAATGTAATCATATTAAAAGTATGGAACTTTTTTTAAATCTCAAACAAAAGTGAGTATAATTTACCCTTTTTGTTAAGTAATTGCTAGACAAAAAATAATCCTTTGATATGCTTTAAAATTTCTTATTTTCCAAAATATAACGTAAGCAATATTACATAATCCTCCCTTAAACTACAAAATACTTGGGACCAACTCCTCAGCAGTAATTGGAGTGGACTATTCAGTGCTTGTGAGTCTTGATTTGGGTCCATATCGATAATTAAAACTGTTTAATGTGTAAAACCCATCAAGTAAATCATTTCTACAAAAAATTACGTTAATCGAATATCGATAATTACTTGATCAGATCATATTTTGGTCACAATTTATTTTGAAAATATGATCTGATCAAGTAGTTATCGATGTATAATCAATGTAATTTTTTACAAGAATGATATATTTGATGAGATTCACATGATAAACGATTTAGATTATCGATATGAATCCAAATCAAAGCCCACCAACGGTGAACAACTCCCTCCAATTACTGGAGAGGAGCTGGGTACATAATTATTTTCTCACGCTTGCTTTAAAAGAATCTTAACGGAAGCTTCCTAGAATGATTCTTTTTTAAAAAGGAGTCAAAATGATGAGCATAAAAATAAATAAATAAATTACGCAATGACTTAATTAAAAGAAAAAGGTCTAACCACATGGGTGGTGATTTTAAGAACTGGAACTTAAGAATGAGGCCTCGTTTGGAAGCAGGCTAATTTAATAATTTTTTGGTTATTTGGCTAAAAAGGTAGGTAAAAAAAATTTGTATGTTTAGGATGACTTTTTGACTAATTACGAAAAGATGTGCAAAAAGTAGAGAAAAAAGAGAATCTTTGACTTTTTGGTATGAGTTGTTGGCTTTTTGACTAATTTAGTAATTTTTTTACTAATTAGCTAAAATAGCCTCTTACCAAACGAGGCCTGAGACCCAGAAATTAATAAAAAGAAGAGGACTCAGCTAGTCATATTGTGGTTATTTTGGCAACGTGGCATTTTATCATTGCGCAACTGATGTGTACACATCATATTTTATTTTATTTTATTTTTGACGAATTGTATATATTATTTCTAGTGAGTTTCCAGAAGATAGATAAGTAGTCAAGGAGGTAGGTACGTTAGCACTGCGTAAGTTTGGGTTGGAGTGTGTGTGTGTGTGTGTGTGTGTGTGTGTGAACAGTGAAGTAGAAAGTGAAGAAGGAAGGCTAACACGAGACGTGAACGTTGAATGAAACACTAGTAGTAGGTCTTTTGCCTTGCATTGTATCTATAGTTGCATTGTGTTGTATTCTATTCTGTTGTTGTCTTGGCTCACATTGGGTAGCTAGCAAAAAAATTAGCTTTTAATTTTTTTAGTTAAAAAAATGAATTTTTTTATCCAAGTCACTACCTAAAAAGCTAATTTTTTTGGTTAAAAAAAAATCAAAAATTAACTTTTTACTAACTTCTCAAAACACCACTAATAACTTTCTCGATTCGCCAACGAGTTGCGTGGTAAAAGTATTTACATGCCTCGACAACCAACACTAACCTTCCTATTTTCACACACAAACGACTCTTAAAAGAGTTTTTGCAATCCTAGTTAAAATTTTTGACTTATTTTTTAAGTTCAATAATCAACTAATCAATTACTTTTATGTGTTATTTTACGTTTTTATATTTTTTTTAATTATCAATCAATCATTTCATTTATATAATATTAGATTTTAAAAATAGATCTAAAAATTGAGTTTGTGCATCATTTTCCCTCTTAAAAATGAGTTTCTTGATCTTTTAAAGTATTTTTCTCTTTTATTTTGTTTAAAGAAAATGTTATATATAATTTTATTTTTTGTGTCATTTTTTCACTAATACTGTGATTGGCTAAAAGATTTGAAAAGAGATTTAGAAAAGAAAAATGAAAAGGTGTGTAAAATTATGTAAAATGTAAGTATATTTTTTTCCACATCTCACATACATTTTTCCTTTTCCTTTCTAAATTACTTCTCAAATTTCTCAACTAAATACAACATAAAAAAACATAAGTAAGTGAATTCTATATACATTTATGAATATGACCCCCACTATTTTATTTCTAGAAGTGAGAAAATAAAGTAACAAATGTGATTATGTATGTCAGTGCTCTTTTTCTACAATGATTTAAGAATTATTTTTTTTTATGACTGTTGTACTTTCAACTTCTTTTTTTTTTAGGTACTTTCAGAACGGGTTGTACTTTCAACTTTTGATTATTGTACTTTAAACTTTTGTAAAATTAATAAATGGAAAATGAGCCGTAACGCGAATATATTGGCTCGAATTGGCTCGAAAGTCCTCGCCTCTCTCGCCTCTCTCGCCTTTTTCTTTCTTCTTTTTTTCTCTTTTCCTTTTCTTGTTTTCAATACAGACAGAGGAGAAAGAGGGAGAGAAGAGAGTAAGAAGAGAGAAGAAGAGAAAGAGGAGGGGAAGAGGGAATGGAGAGAAGAGAGGGCCCCTGCGCTTCCGCCGTCGGTAGAGCCCCTCCACTTCCGCCGTCGGCCGATCGTCGCAGCTCGTCGCTCGTCCCTCATTGCAGCTCGTCCGCCGTCGCCTCCGCCTCCTCTGCCTCTGTCTCTTTCTTCTTCTTCTTCTTCTGGTTGATGTTGGCCCCTCCGCTTCTGGTTCTGTTTCACCTTCATCTTCAAAAAAACGAAAACAAATCTCCAAAACGGCGTGGTTTTGGATTCGAGCCAATTTCGAGCTCGACAATTTCAAGCAACGTAGCAATTCCGTTAATAAATTTCAATTATCTAAGGTTACTTTAAAAAATTATTTTCAAGGATCTCAACTCAGAATGAGCAATAAAAAGGCACTATATATGTGGATGTTTTATCATATACAAATTTATTCGCACATATCAACAATACACACCATATCATTCGTCCATTTGCTTTTAGTGGGATCAACGCATTAGTTTAACCAATGAAATGGTGTGTATTATTCACATTAGGTGAATAAATTTTCTCACATTTTACATTATAGATAGAAGGTGGAGGGAGAGGATTTTGAAGAATCCACTGTTATATAAGAATTCATTTGAATGAATGTGAATTTTAAATTAATAATTTTAAAATTATAAATATTAGAGAATTAACTATTAGACTTAGGGGTCTTGCTACTAAGATATTTATGATGTTGATTGTCACAAATATCATAACTAAAAAAATAAGTTATAATCAAATACTATATAAGATATAATAATAATAAATAAAAAATTTGATCATAATCAAAATAATAATTACAGTAGATCAACCAAATACCAAAATTCACTACAACAAAAAGCGCTTTTGGCGACCAAAACTGCATTTTTCGTCGCTGAAAGTAGTAGAATTGGCGACTAAAATGGAATTAGTCGCCAAAATTGATCACTATTGCCAACTAAAAGAGTTTAGTCGGCAAATATAAGGGTATTAGCGACTAAAAGGCAGTTTAGTCGCCGAATGTAGGGGTTTTAGCGACTAAAGGTTGTTTAGTAGCCAAAAGTCACGATTTTTGGCGACTAAAAATGATTTAGTAGCCAAAAGTGATGGTTTTTAGTCGCCGATTATAGGTGTTTTGCCGACTAAAAACAGTTTAGTCGCTGAAAGTGAAGCTTTTTGGCTACAAAAAAAAAATTAGTAGCTAAAGGTCAAGAATTGCCGACTAAAATGCAGTTTAGTCGCCCAAAGTAGAGGTTTTGGCGACTAAAATTCAGTTTAGTCGCCAAAAGTTCTATCCTTAGGCGGGATTTAATTCTTTTAGCGACAGAAAACAAATTAGTAGCCAAAAATTGGAGAATTAGCGACTAAAATTTAGATTTAATCGCCAAAAGTGCTATCCTATTTTTTTTAGTAAATAATTTATTTTTTACATAAAATATATTAAATAAAAATAATTATTTATATATATATAATTTTGTATTAATACCAGTCAATATAGTATATAAATAATAAATGTTGCATTAATATTCATGTGATGTTGTAGTGGCGTAGTGGGGAGAAAATGTTGGTAAAGGTTGACAATATTGGGACGTTGCGGGTTTGAAACTTGGGACTAGCAGAGGCAAATTTTTTTTTTTTTTCCTGAAAAATGGTTTTGGCGACTAAAGTCTATGGTCGCCGAAAGCTATACTTTTTGGCGATGAAAATTTAGTCGGCAAATGTTTAAATAATTAAAAAAAAAATCAGTATTGGCGACTAAAAGTTTAGTCGCGAAATGTATAATTTCCAAAAATGGAATTGCATTTGGCAACAAATTCTTTCGTCGCTGAAGACCAGTATATTGCCGACTAATAGTTTTTTAGTCGCCAAAGGTATTCGCGACCATGTATTCGCGACAAAATCGGCGACTAAAAGTTTTTGTCGAGGAAAGTAAAAATTCGACATTTGGCGACTAAAAAAGGACTTTCGGCGACTAAAATTTAGTCGCCAAATGTGTTTTTTCTTGTAGTGATTGTCATAACTGGGCATATGATATACACCCCAAAAGGTGGTCTATATTGTAGAATTACCCTATAGGACTTAGAGAGAAAAACTATAAAAGAAGATATAAGTTTAGATAGAAGAGATGTAGTCATGTTTAAAAATTAAATACTAAAATTTGAATCTGAAATTTTTTTTAGTTAAAAAATTGTTTGATAAAAATTTAAATGTAAAACGAAAGAAGTTATTTGATATATATAACGTTAATTTTAAAATTTATTATTTTAAAATTACATTATTTTAATTTTATATTATAATAGTGAATTGATGGTGCTGGTTATGATAAGGCAACAATGGTGCCTATAGTATCAATGATAATGGTGGTGGAAATAAAGAGATTGTGGTTACTGTGATGGCGGAGGGTAATATAGTAGAGATAAAATGGGGTGGCAATAGTGGTGTAATGATAGTGGTTATGGGTTGAAGTTCTGAAGTGTGTCTGCTGTTGTGGCATATATGCATCTAATCTGTAGTTTTTGCTAGTTTTGTCCTGAAGTGAAATTGTGGCTTGTTCTGCAGTTCTGCTGATATGAATTGCTGAAGTGAATTCCTGCAGTGTTGCTCTCAACTCTAGTGTTGGTTTAGCTTGGTTCTGCTCAGATTTTGGTGTTGAGGTATGGTGGTGGATTTTGATCTGATGATGCTGATGTTAGTCTGTTTTGATTTGTGTAAGGTGTTACCTTCTTAGTGCATGATGTTGGGCAAATTTGAAGCATATATGCAATGGTGTGTAAGCTGCAGGAAAATGTGCTGCCGAGGCAGAGGTATAGTCATATGGAACCAGGGGAGATGTGTCATATGATGTGTCGACTGGGCTTCTTCTAGTCATGAAGTGAAATTTGTGGCTGCCTACTGAAGAAATTTAATGTATAAAGAGAAATAGAGAAATTGTATTATTGATTGATGTATTACAAGATTAATTAAATTACAATTCCTATACAATCTATATATAGAAGAAAATGTGGTAGTAGGTGTAGTGGAGGTGATAGTGGGTTAGGTGAAGTGGAGTGTGTGGTGAAGTGGAGGTAGGTGAAGTGGAGTGTGTAGTGGAGTAGGTGAAGATAAAGATGGGAAATTCTAACAGCCCCCCGCAAACTCAAGGAGGAGAGAAACTAACCAACTTGAGTTTGGAGAGAGTAACAAAACAAGAAAATACATAAAAATAAAAAAGGATAGGAGACACTGTATGGTCGTGTCAGACCGATGTAGAAGACAGTTTATGGGGTCATGTCGGACCGTTGTAGAAGACAGTTTATGGGGTCATGTCGGACCGTTTGTAGAAGACAGTTTATGGGGTCATGTCGGACCGTTGTAGAAGACAAAGTTGTGACAGTTTACGGAGTCTTGCTGGACCCTTGTAGAAACTAACCGGAATCAATGTCGGGACAGTTTACAGAGTCTTGTCGGACCCTTGTAGAACCTAACCGGAATCTATGTCGGGACAGTTTACAGAGTCTTGTCGGACCCATAAAGGAGCTAACCGGAATCAATGTCGGGACAGTTTACAGAGTCTTGTCGGACCCTTGAAAAAGCTAACCGGTATCAAATGTCGGGACAGTTTATAGAGTCTTGTCGGACCCTTGTAGAAACTAACCGGAATCTATGTCGGGACAGTTTACAGAGTCTTGTCGGACCCATAAAAAATCGCATCCTCAAAAGGTGCGCTCAATTTTTCAAAAGGCATGCCATCAAAAGGCGTGCCCAATCCATAAAAAGGCGTGCCATCAAAAGGCGTGCCCAATTCATCAAAAGGTGTGCCGGACATGATGGCGAGGCACGTGGGCGCCTTGGCTTGCGTGCCCGTTTGTCGGCTGGTGGCAAGAGGCGCGCGATGCGCGTGGCTGCCTTGGCTATAAGACAGAGGCTGAGGCTGAGGCAGAGAAAAGCTGCGAAAAACCTCTGAAAAAAACAAAAAACTCTTCTTCGTTTTGCTGAGAGAGATAGTCCGTAACACTCTGTTGTCTGAGAGAGATTTCTGAGAGAGATACTCTGTAATACTCTGTGGCCCAGAAAAATGGCCTCGTCCTCGTCTTCCCGTGGACTGCTCACCCTCTTTCCCGACCTCAACGAGTCAACGAGAGAGAGAACTGGTGCGGTGGCACTGGAACCTCAACCAAACACCGCTGGGTATACTCCGTTGAACTTTCCGATGCGGTCTGTGGAGCAAAGAATGGCAGTGCTGTCGGATGTGGAGGCCAATCAGTATACTTTGAAGGTATGTGTGGAAAGCATGACGGCGGTCACAAACCTGTCGAACCGGCTGCAGAGTAGGACAAATGAGGTGCAGCAGTTAAACTCCCAACTGGCTCTGCTCCAACGCATGTATAAGGATGCGCGAGCAGAGATAAGTGTGCTGAAGGCGGAAAATAAGGAACTGAAGCGGAAGGCCACCGTGATGTTCCGATTTGGAGGACCGCCAGATGCTGCAGTGGAGGAGCAGACTGGAGGAAAAAAGAAGAGGCCGGCGGAATAGGCGAAGAAGTGAGATCGGTTGGTGGCCGGCTGCAGAAAAGAAAACAAAGCTGTTGTTGTTGTTGTTTTTTTTTTTTTTTTTTTTTTTGTGTAAAATTATGATCGGGGTTAATCCCGGAGATGAATAAAATATGGGTGTTGTGCAAATTTGTAAATTGTTTGATTTTTTTTTTTTTTTTTTTTTTTTTAAGATAAAATAAAAATAAATAAAGGTAAAGTGGGGTGCAAAAGGTGTTGGGGGCGGTGGTGTAATGTGATGAGGATAAAAGAAAATAAAAATCATGAAGAGACATGCCAGGTGAGGTGAAGAATAAAAAATAAAAAAAAAAAGGAAAAGGCTGAAATATTTAAAAAAAAAGATGGTGGGTTTGAAAGTGGAAATATGAGAGAGATAGAGTCAGGTCGGCAGCCTTTTTCTCATCTTTATAGAGGTGGAGTGCTGGCACATAGGGAATATTTAATTCGCTTAATTTGCTTCCAAGCTCCTCCTGAGCAATATCAATCTTATATATGGTGACATGAGGGGTCGAGTGTGCCAACCCAGCAAGAGACAACTCCCAAATCGCACCTCTGCAATTCGTACTATGTCTCTCTACGACGAGAGCTTCGAGGTCAAGGAACTTCAGAGGCTCGAAGGCCACACCGACAGGGTTGGGGGTCTCTCCTGGAACCCTACCATCGGCGTCGATGGAGTTCCGGTGGTGCTCGCTTCTTGCAGCGGCGACAAGACAGGCCGAATCTGGCAGCAGAGTTCCCCCTCTGGTTCCTTCGAATGCAAGGTAGTTTTAGAAGAGACACCCACTGTCCCATCCCCATCTGCAAACAGAGCCAACAACATGCTCGCCTGCCTGAACGCGTTGGACCCCAGGTGAGCCGGATCAAACCCCGCCGAACTCATCCGATTCCTCCATTGACTCAGCGACTCGTGTCTCTCCTCTCTCTCTCTCTTAAATCCATCTTACCTCTTTGTAGAAAGAAGGAATAGGATGCGCTTTTTCAAGGGATGCTGTTCTATCTTGATGAATCGAATAAACCAGTGGTTTACAGTCCTGGTGTCTGTAATCTTGTTCGGTATATTTGACTGGGTTTTGCATGCAACAAAAAAAAAAAAAAAAAAAAAAAAAGTTGAAGTATGTGTATCTTTGTTTTCAATCAAACTGCCGAGAGAGAGAAGATTTGGGCAATGATGGAAAGGTATGTGTAGAAAATAAACGGAATAGGTTGAGGTCCGGCGGGCGGCTAAGGTGAGGTTGCCGCCCGCCGGGGAAGTGAAAATATTAGGTTCTAAACCTGCTCTGATACCATGAAGAAATTTAATGTATAAAGAGAAATAGAGAAATTGTATTATTGATTGATGTATTACAAGATTAATTAAATTACAATTCCTATACAATCTATATATAGAAGAAAATGTGGTAGTAGGTGTAGTGGAGGTGATAGTGGGTTAGGTGAAGTGGAGTGTGTGGTGAAGTGGAGGTAGGTGAAGTGGAGTGTGTAGTGGAGTAGGTGAAGATAAAGATGGGAAATTCTAACACCTACTCTTGGAGACTTCCTTCAGGTGGGGTGATCTGCAGACTGCTCTGCTTTCTCCTGATTGAGCTGATCTGTTAGTCTTACTTTCTGCTCAACTTTGCAACATGGGTGGAGTTAGGTTTGGTCTGCTATGTTTTGTCAGTTGTGGATGCACTTTGTGGTTGCTTTCCTAGCTATTTCTTGCTTTTCTTGTTTTGTTTGTTGGTTTCTCACCAACTGGAGCTTGGAGCTTCAGTTAGCTCCAAGCTCCTCTTTATTGATGTTCTGTATCTTTTTGCATGCTTTCATCAATAAAGATTTTCTTTGTCAATCAAAAAAATTGTGGTGGTGGAATGATGGTAGTGGTTATGGCAATGGTAACAATGATTGTAAAGGTAAGCGGTTGTGGTAGTTGTTACAGTGGTAGTGGTAATAGTAGTGGCGATTGTGGTGATGACAATAAAATGATGACGGTGCTTATGTTAACAATGACAATGGTGATAAAGGTGATGGTTCTGGAAGGGTGGTCGATCGTGGTGGTGGTAGTAGCGGTGGTGACAGAGATGGTGCAGTGGTGGCAATATTGATGGTGATAGTGGTGTTGGTTTTGTGGTTATAACAGTGTATGTTGATACTTATATATAATTATTTATAAATTCAGTTAAAATTAAGTGAGTTTAAATTTTTAAGTGATATCATTTGTAGTTATCAAACATGCTTAATTGATCTTCACTTAATACATTCAGTTTTAGGTGTTGAATTAGGTGGTGTTTGATAAAGTTGAAAATTTAAAATTGAAGACAAAAAATTAAGTATTGAAAACTAAATGCTGAATTTTTTAAGCTGAAAAGTTGTTTGATAAAAATTTAAGTGCTGAATTAAAAACAAATTGATTGATATGTATAAAATCAAATTTGAAAATTATTATTTTCAAATTTTGTATTTCAATTTTTATTTGGTGATTGTGGTGGTAGTGGTGGTGGTGGTGATGGTATGATGGTGATGGTGGAGGTGGTAGTGGCGGTGGCATATTGGTGGTATTGGTAGCGTTGATGGTGGTGGTAGCAGCAATGAGTAGTAAAATAATGATAGTGCTTACGACAAGAATGACAATGGTGATGAATGTAATGGTAGTAGTGGCGGTGGCATGATGGTGGTAGTGGTAGTGGTGGTGGTGGTGGTGGCGATAGCGATGGTGGTGCTGAGAATGATGGTAGTGGCATGATGGTAGTGGTGGTGACATGATAATGGTATCGGTAGCGGTAGCCGTAGTTGTAGTGATGGTGGTGGTGGTGGTACCGTAGCAATGGCAGCGGTGATAGTAGTGATAGGAGTGAGTTTATAACAATGTATATCGATACTTATGTTAATATTTATAAATTCAGCCAAAATTAAGTAAGTTTGTATGATTTAAAATTTTCTTAGGTTTTAGCCTACATTTTAAGAGACAATTTTTTAAGTGATATCAATTGTGATTATTAAACGAGCTTAATTAATTATCACTTAATATATTCAATTTTAAGTGTTGAATTATATTATTAAACAACTCCTTGCGTTGTGTTTGGTTAGGGGATTTGAGAAGAGATTTAGAAAGGAAAATAGAAAAGGTATGTGAAATTAGGTAAAATGTAAGTATATTTTATTCACATTTTACATATCTTTTCATTTTTCCTTTTCAAATCTCTTCCCAAATTTCCCAACCAAATACAGCGTTAGTGTTTGATAAAACTAAAAGCTAAAAGTTGAAAAGGTACTAAAAACTTATATTTAATTTTTTAAGTTAAAAAGTTATTAGATAAAAATTAAGCGTCCAATTAAAACAGAATGTTTAATATATATATATATATGCAAATTTTTAATTTGTAACTTTCAATTTTCATATTGTAATGGCAGCGGCGGTGCAAATGGCAATGGTTGTAGAGGAAAACAGATAGTGATTGTAGTGATGGTGAAGGGATAATGCAGTGGAGGTAAAGAGGAGTGGTAGCAGTGGTGATTATAATAGTGGTTATGGTAACCATGACAATAGTTATAGAGGTGAAAGGTAATGGTAATGGAGATATGGTCCTAATGGTAGTAGCGACTGTGGTAGTTGTGTGGTGGTAGTAATTAAATGATGGTAGTACTTATGCAATGATGACAATGACAATGGAGTTTGTGGTAGTGATAGTGATAGTGGTGATGATGATGGTGGTGGTGGTGGTGGTTGCTATAGTGGATGGGTGATGACAGTAGCTGTAGTGATGGTATGGTGGTAGTGGCAACCATAGTGATGGTAAGAGTAGAGGTGGTAGTGATGGTGGTGACAGTAGTTGTAGTGGTGGCATGATGGCAAAAGTGGTGATGGTAAGAGTAGTGGTTGTAGATACCACGCCTTTTCAGTACACCTACACATCAAATTTGATCCTTTCAAATATGTGAATTACCGAGGCCTCAATTGACAATAGATCTTAATATTCCCACAAATAGATTTAGCCTACAAATTGCCAAATAAAGATCGATTTCAAAAAATTAAGTTTTTTCATTTTCTGGGTTATTAATTTTTAATAATTTTTTTAATATTTAATGCAATTTTTTTTATTTTTTAGATACATTTAATCTAAATGCGCTGAAAAAGTCTAATATTTGTGAATAAAAATTAAGAAATTCACCAAATACTAAAAAAAAAAAAAAAAAAAAAAAATTCAATAAATTTTAATGTTTTATTATATTCAATGATTTTTTGAAAAAAAAAAATTATACAAATTTTTTATTTTTTAAATATATTAAGATTAAGTGAATTTAAAAATTCAAAAAAAAATTATGAAAATATTTTTAAAAAATTATTAAAAATATGAATTGAAAACTCAGAAAATTATTTTTAAAAACTGAAAACGAAACATAGTGATGATTTGAAATTACTCTACTTCTATATAGTTATTTTTAATTAATAAATACAAAACTATTTAATTCAATTTTAAAATTAATAGTTAAATTGTCAAATTTAAATTTAAGTTGTTTACATAGAATAATAATTATTAGTGTCAAAACTATACATTTTAAATTCAAACAAACTTATCTTCTTTTCAACCCGTAATGGAAGAATCCTAGCTCCATCTTGCGTGTCAATCAAATCATATGCGGTCTTACAATTCCACTTACATAACACACACAAAGACAAGGAATGAATGAGGTGTATGAATGACAGGTTGGTATGAATGGAAGAATCGATGCAAGTTTTATCCCCGAAAAGAATGGAGTTGTTGTGAGTTGTTAAACAACTTGGGTTTTTCTTTAGGTTGGGTTTGATAATGAAGAAATAAATTATGAAAAGTGAAAATGATAGAAAAGTAAAGTAAAAGAAAATATATATATATATATATATATTTCTCTCGTATGAATTTGATTATAAATTTTAATTATAAATAACTATTTTTATAACAATTTTTTTTAATATATATATATATATATTTATAAGAAACTGAAAGCTTAGTCACTATACCATTATATGAGTTGCACAAGAAAATTAATTTTCTTATAACTTCTATCATTTTCATACTGAATAAGCTTAGAATTTTTTTTTTGGGTTCACTTTCTATCATTTTTATCCTCATCAAACTGAGCCTTAGGAAAGAAAAGAGGATGGTTTTGATTTGTGAAAAGGGTTTTTATTTTATTTTATTTATTTATTGGTATTGTAAGCTAGTTTTAACAGGTCTAACACATCTAACGCGTCCGCTAGTCATCTACCCTTCCCGATTTGAAGTTTCCTACTGCGTGCTTAAATCTATATGTATTTTCTAACATGTTGCATTTTATAGGATTGATTAATAATATATATAAACGAAAAATTATAAACTTTTATATAAAATGATGTGGGTTAAGTAACGCCATAGAATAATATTATATGCATTAATTAGTGTACTAATTAATGTATCAATTGATGATATAACATAATTTAAAAGGTTTTTGATATTTGTAATTTATATAATGGGTGAGATCAATAATAATCTCATAACTAATGTCGGTATTCTAGTTCGTGCACTAATTGGTGCATGTAGTACCTCCGAACACCATAAGTAAACTGTTTATTGACTTTTTAATTTATTGGCATCTCTTTTGGGATCTCTTGAAAAAAACTAGTTTATTTGTTTATTGACTTATTTAGGCCTCATTTGGAAATATGCTATTTTAGTAATTTTTTTAAATTTTTACAAAAAGATATGTAGAAAAATAGAAAGAATAATGTGATAACTTATAGTGATTTTTTTGACTAAAATAGCTAATAATAGCTACTCCCCAAACAAAGCCTTATGCCATATCATCTCTCTATTTTTCTACATGTCTTTTCGTAATAAGTAAAAAAATAAATTTATATGTCATTTTCAAAACAACCTACTCCTTCACTTTAAAACAAAATAACCATAAAAGATAAGTTTATTTACAACATCTTATTCTATATCCTTTTCGAGTGTCCACATGAAACTCATATTCTACTTTTCATTAAAAAAATTATTGCTTAGGCCTCGTTTGGGAATAGGTTAATTTAGTAATTTTTTGGCTATTTGGCTAAAATATGAGCTAAAAAAAACTAGTATGTTTGGGATGACTTTTTGACTTTTTACGAAAATATGTGCAAAAAGTAGAGAGAAAAGAGAATCTTTGACTTTTTGGTATGGGTTGTTGGCTTTTTGGCTAATTTAATAACTTTTTGACTTTTTAACTAAAAGTTCAGTTGCCAAACGAGGCCTTAGTCGAACTTTTAAAAATTAATTACCTATTGATGGAAAATTTTATAAATTTATACTTTAATGTTTGTAAATCATTAATTTGTAAATATTTTTTTCAAACATACACTGACATATGTAATTTTCCCCCCCCCAAAAAAAATCCTCCCCACCATTTTCAAGTTAGACCAATTAAACACAACTCCAAGAACAAGAGGTAAATTTGTTACAGAATGAAACTGTGTAAACTAAATTGACAAGAGTTAATGACAGTGTAAACTAAAATCCTTCCCACCATTTGCCCATACAACAATATGGGTACGTGAAGAACAAGTGACAGTTTTTCATCAAGTTTGATTGACATTATCAATTGAAGATTTTTTTTTTTTTTTTTTTAGCAATGAAAATACCAATATATATATATAGCCTGCTCCTAAGGGTATGAGGGATAGGTGAAATAGATACAAGTTAAAAAATCCTTTGCACACACTAACCTCACTAGAGCCGATATTTGAACCTCCAACCTCTTATATGTAATGCCATTGAGCTAGAAGTGTTTGGCTATCAACTGGATTAATTGCACACAAAATGCAAAATTAACTAGTGAATATAAGAGTTAAACTACATAAACTATTGCTACAATTTGTTATAACAAAAAAGCCTGAGAAAGTTTTGAAAAATCTAAAAACCCTCGAGATATTTATTCGTGATTATGCTTAAATTTAAAAACAGTGAATATCAATCTCAATCAAACAATCAACGACTAATTGACACAATGATTTAATGTGGAAAAAAAAACACAATTAGAGTACCTTCAATTGTGATTAAAAAAAAATCACGGGCTAAAGTCACAAAACAGTCTACTAAGAAAACATAAAGGAATTACACATGAGTGCTCTTAATTACCTATCAAATCCACACCCAAATTGAATCAAACCCGATGTGCCTCTTCTATCACCGTTGTCACCTTGGAATTGTTTTGCCCAACGTTGAATCCATAACGCCGATATCGAATCCACAATAATGGCCCTGTTTGGTAGAGCTGTGGGAAAGTGCTTATAGCTTATGCCTCAACAGCTTATAGCTTATAACTTTCAGCTTAAGTTGATTTTCAGCTTATTCTTAAAGCATCTCCTGCCCCACTCAAAGAATAAGTTGATTTCTGACTTTCAAAAAGCTATAAGCTATAAGCTAAACTAAACACATCAAAATAACTTAAATTAAGCTGAAAGCTGAAATAAGCTGTAATTAAACTCTGCCAAGCAGGCACAATGAACCACTCCAAAAATCCACCAAATCTTCAAGCCCAAGTTTCTTGGATTCCACCAATAAACACCTCTTTCTTTTTGTGAATAAAATAATGAAAACAACCTTTGATGTTTGACACTATGTAATTCGTTGATCAATCGATTACCTTCTACACATCAAGGAAACTCATATAAAACACCCTCCAATGTAGAACACTTCGTATTTTACTCTTCTCTGAGAATTTGGACGAGTTAAACCCTTAAAACAGTAAACAACGCACTTTGTAGAAAACAGAGTTGCGCTGAACCCTCGAGCCACCACTTGACCGCTTGAATGGTGTGAGTAAAAGCTATGCAAAACATTAGGCCAACCGCTCGACACTTCACCACTCGAGTGGTAAAATAAGTTTTTCAAAAGTTCTGAATGCAGGTTGAAATACTAGAAGCTCCATTTCATTGCTCGAGTGCACATAGTCAGCGAAGTGGCAAATAAGTAAGTGTCGAGATACAAAATATTAGTACAAACTCCTCTACACAAACACAAGTCGAGTTGGATTCGTATCTAAACACTCACAGTCTCACTGAAACAGAAGAGCGAATAAAATTACAACTGAAAGGAATTTTGTTAAACATGATTGTTAATTTCAAAAACCTAATAAGATTGAACATTATTTTTAATCGATCTAGTAACATGATGTAGTAGTAAACTAGTGTTATCTTATATATTAAAGATCATTCATGTAAACTTTTGATATAAGATAGAGTCGTTATTGAAACAATATTTGATCAGATGTGAGATGGGGTAATTCCAAGAGCAATACTTCTTCTAATCTTGTAGGAGGGAAAAGTTATTTATTACTCATGGGATATTGGCCTGTTTGAGAAGTTGGTTATTTTAGTAGGCTATTTTAATAATTTGTTATTTTATCCTAGCTAAAATAGTTGTGTTTGAGAAAATAGTTGTGTTATAATTGATTTTTTGTGTAATTAAATATAATGTTCATGAGAAATAAAATTAAAATGATTATGCATTTGATATGACATTTTATTATATTAATTATTGTAATTTATTTTGTTTTTAGTGCTATTTTAACTCAAAAAGTCAAAAAAAAATCTCTTCCCAAACATACCCATTGTCCCTACACTTCAGGAAAGATCTAATACTAGTTTGTGTTTCTTCCTTCAATCTACATAAACTGTATGAAACCCACAGTTAGGTTGTACTTCTTTCAATCTAGGGTAAATTACAGTTTGCCCCTCTTAATTTTATTGATTTCTCACTTTGATTCTTAAAGGATTTTTCTCTTACTTTGACCTTAATATTTATAATTTTTCTCAAATTGCTTTAAAAGTTAACTTCCATTAACTTTTGAACGAAAAATGCCACGTGACAGCGACGTGGTGCCACAAGGCCCAAAAAAAAATAAATTACACTTTGTTCCCTTAAGTTTCACAATTTCACACTTTTGCCGTAAAAGTAATTTTTTTTCTCACTTTAACCCTAATATGTGTAATTTTTCTTAATTTATTGCAAAAATCAATATTTAACCAATTTTAAGACTCAGAACCCAAACCCATCCAAACCCAAATCCAACTCTTCTATCTTCTCCTTCTTATTTTTATTTTGATTTTTGTTATTATTTTTATTTTCCAAATCCACCTTCAAACTTCCACTACTCTTTTACTATGTGTGCCCCCTACTACATTCATTTTCATTGCCCTCCTTCTATTCCCTTTCTTCATCGTTCCACCCCTCATATATAAAAATTCTTTTGATGAAAAAAAAAAAAATTAAACAAAAATTATTTCATCTTTTTTTTTGGGGGGGGGGGCGTAGGAATATTTTTTAAAAATTAAAAAATATATATTTTTGTCTTTATTTTTGTCAAAGTTGTTTCTAATAATAATAAATCAAAAAAAAAATCAAAAAACAAGTTAGGAAAATTCAACCAAAATTTAATATAATATAATTTATTTTGGGTGAATTATATTAGCTGTAGTTTGGGATTTGTGTTATTTTGGTCCCGGACCTTGTAATTATGATATATTTGATCATGAATTTTGAATCTCGTTCTAAGTAAGGACAATTGAAGATGTCATTTTATTTACAAGTAGAAAATGCTCAATTTCAAAGTCAAAGTCAACAATTTGATAAAATATAAATTATTTTGACAAAATAAATGTCAAAAAGATATGTTTGAATTTTTTAAAATTATTTCTACCCACTAAAGATAAAATTATATAAAAATGATAAATCTTTATTATTTTTTATCAAATTAATTTTTAGTACATGTTTAAATGATGATCATGTAATGGGTGGTTATTTTTGTTGATGTTTTTAGATGGTTATTGTAGACACCCCATTTTTGACCGACCTTAAGACTCAGACGTCATCGATTGAACGCTCGGTGATGACACATGTTGTGCTCGTTCTGAGGTTACAGAATCTCGGCTGAGAGCCTTGCCTCCGGACCTCGGGACTCTTTTGTGCTTTACCTCGGTTTGCGAACCAAGTTCTGCTTTCTCTTCCCGAAGGGAGGAAGAGGTCTCGTAGACCATCTCTCAGTGACCGTAGGCTACTTTTCGTGGTCGTAGACCACTGTTCCCGTTTGGAGACCAGTTTTCGATTTTCAGAGCTGTCGGCCGTGCGCCTCGGTTCGGGACCGCTTAACTTTCTCCGTTTGGCACGATTTTTGGAGAGTTGAACATTTTGAACCTTCGTTTTAGTTTCTTGAGGAAGTTTGAACTTTTTGAACCTTCTGAACCTTTATTTTAGCTTCTTGAGGAAGCTTGAACCTTTTTTTAGCTTCTCCAAGAAGGTTGAACCTTTTTTAGCTTCTCTAAGAAGCTTGAACCCTCATGTTTTTCTATAAGAGAAGCCCTCCCTCTCCTTTAGAGAGGTTCAAAAAAAAATTTGGTTAAGGCATATACATACACCCCTCTCTATCTCTCTATTTCAAGCTCCAAAGTCCCTTGTTCTTGGCCCATTGCATACCACCTCTTATCCTAACCCCTCCACCATCACTCTAAGCATCTTGGAGGCCATTTTCAGAGGTTGAAGGTTTGCATTTTTTGTCCAGAAGCTGCTGGTGTTCTTGGCTTCAAGGGTAACACTTCTTTTCCTCTTTTAAGCATTGTTTTGCTTCATCTTTTAGCTATATTTGCAAGCATATTTGGGATTTGTCATAAATTGAAAAAAATCTTATTTTGAGGTCCTTAACATGTTTGTTTAAAATCATTTTTCTGTTGGTGGTCATCTACCTCCTTGCATGCTTCATTTCACCTTGTTTTGAGCCATGCATTAGGGCCTTTGTGTTGAGCCTTGTTGGCCCTTTTGACCACTGAAATCTAGCGGATTTTCAGTGGTTATTATGTGTTTTTGAGAGCCAAAATCAGAAAGGGGTGACCCTCTCACCCCTTGTCTTGTTTCATAGCATATTTGGCCTAACAAGGGAGCCCATGTGTGCATGTTTCCAAGCCATGTTTCAGGCCATTTTTGGTGAGTTTTAGGGCTTGCATAACCTCTGTCCAGAGGTGATTTTGTCATATTGGGTGTCCATCTTGCATGTGTAGAACAACCCTCTTCATGGCTTATCAAAGGAGCATCTCATTCTTGCATGCATAGACCATGTTTCAGTGAGTTTTTGGACTTTATTTGGCATGTCATACCTCTTAATTTCGCTGGTTTAGTGGCCTCTTGAATGCTTAATATACTTGTAGTGTAAACCCTCATCACTAGCTTGTATTGCATGTTGTTTTGGCCCTTGATTCTTGCACTTTTTGGCCATGCCTTAAACAAATTTTGTGCATGTTTTGGACTGCCTTAGCTCTGTTTTTGTGCCTCATGGTCGAATGATGCATGCTATGCATGGTTGTAGTTCAATATCCATGCCTAGCCTTGAGTTTTGTAGCCTCTTCCATGTTTGAATAGAGGTGTTTGCATGTCTTGGCATCATTGTGTATGTTATTTTAGACCTCATACTTGTGTCATGTTCCTATGTTTTCCACTCCTTAAGTGCATTTGAGAGTTGTGCTTGTTTGTCTCATTTTTGGACCATGGCATGAGTTTCATTTCCATGCCTTTTGGGCCACCATTTTAGTCCATATTTGCTACTGCTTTGGTCTGCATAGGGGCTATTTGGGGGTGGTTTGGTCATTTGAGCATCGCTTTACATACCTCTAGTGTAATCCACTTCACTAATTTCGGTATTTGGGCCACCTAGCATGCATTGTGTGAGGTGTTTGCATGATTCGGGACCCTTTAGTATGTCATTTTAGAGCTGGAAAATGTGTTGTTGTATGTTATATTACATGCTTGCCATGCCTTGGTAGAGTTGCACTTGGTGCCTTAGTTTTGGTCCCTTGCATTTGGGCATGTTTGCATGAGTGTTGTTGCTTCATTTCATCATGTTTGGCCACTGATTTGAGTGTGGCTGAGGTCCACTCATATTAGTTTAAGTCCATATTGCATTGTGCATGCCATCTTATGTCATGTGCATTAAGTATGCCATTGATAGTTCATAGCATTGCGCATGCTAGTTGCATCTTTGCATATCACTCCTTGCATGTTTGCGTGTCTTAGTTGCATTTCGTTTAGGATTGCGTGCTAGTTGTTGCATTGTGTTTGCATGCCATGCCATTCTAGTTGTTGCATAGTGTTTGGAGTAGGGTTTAGCTCAAATACGGGAAACGAGGGACGTTTCGTACTCAAAGTGACGAAACGTGCTTCAATTCCCGGTCGCCGACACTCTTGACTATCCATGATAGAGTTGTTGGCTTTAGGTGTCCATTTGTGCATTCATTTCACATTGAGTTGTGCAATTCGACTCCTCGGCCACTATGCATCGAGATACGTGATTGATGGCACGAGGATCGAGGACTACACTCCCTAGAGCTAGTGCAATGACAGAGAGAGTGGTTGTGCATACATATGTTGAAAATACTTTGCCATGCCCTTTTCTTGCTCTCTGTTGCAGCAAACCGGAAGCCAGCAGCAAAAACTGGTCAGCAGTATCTCTACAAGTTCCCATGGAGTTGTGTATAGTGTTCCAGTGTCAATTGTAAACGGAGGTAAATCGGGGCATCGCGATGGATTTCCCGACAAGGCGACTCGAGCATGCATGCATCTTTTATCATTCCGAACAGAGCTGAGGCAGTCTACTTCATGTAGCATTGCATGCTAGTTTACTCGCTTTCTTAGTTAATTTGTTAATTAGCTAGTGTTGTGTAATAATTAGTTATTCATTTTGGTTGTGTAATATTTATTCGGACCGTCCGAGGAGGGCAATGTTGTAATAAGTGTGCGTGTGTGTGATGTATGTCTTCCAACCCCACGTCTTTCTCTCTTTTATTTACCAGGTTATGATGGTTAGTTTTAGGGCATGTTTCAATTAACATCTATATGCTCACATGTTTGCATCCATTCATCTGTCTTGTATACACCGGGCTCGGCGCATCATACTAACTGTATTGTATTTTAATTCTAAGTTGAATACATGTTATCTGTTGCATTTCATATGCCATGTTTAGAATAGCCGAGCCTATCTGAGTTGCATTTTGCATGTGTTGCATTAGCCATCTTAACATGAACTAGGATCATACATTGATTACTAACTAGTTTCTGTTTTGGCTTGGGGTACTCGGTGAGTGTTTATACTTTAACATCCTTGCATGCGTGTGAGTGACTGCCATGATAGCATGCTTACCATGAGGCTATTTGCTTATGTGATATAACTGCCTGAATGCCTGTGGGTGGAGGTTGGGTTATTTGAATCGGAACAATGCATTGAATGAGAGTTTTAAACCCACTTGAAAGTGGCAAAATCATGTTTTCTTAAGCCCACTTGAGGGTGGCAAATCCACGTCTTAGCCTACTTGCGAGTAGCACCATCCAACCATATTTCAAATAAACAAACATGAAATATTTTGTTCCAACTCAAACGTTCCAGTCTATACTTATATGTTGTGTGCATCACATAGTAATTCTAGGCTAATAACCGGAATAAGAGCATATAATGTTTTCAAAACTCGATATCATGGTTAGTAGAGGCCGATCTTTGATCGATCGAGCGAGGGGTGCTCATGAAATGACTTTCCCCAATCGTACCCAAGTTCCCGAGTCGAGGCAACTTTGGTGATGACGGACACGTGGCCTTAGGCACGAGTCAGGGTTTCCTAAATTCCCCACAAAATAAAATATTTAGGTGGCGACTCTGTATCTGGCAAAACAGTCCATGTTTGGCACTTCTTTCTAAAAATTAATTTTTCAAAACGATTTGTCGAATTTGGACTCTTTGATGATTCATCGGTCTTGCATTGCACTCTGCGAGATTAGATACAGGACCGTGACATTGAGTCCGAACTGTAGTAGGCCCAATGAACAAAACGGGATTCCCTCCCGGGACGTTCGGGGACATCTATAGTTATCATGTAATATATGATTGTTTTTGTTGTTAATAGATATTTTTGGATGGTTATCGTATAATAGATACTTATCAGACATTTAATGTGTAACCAATATGTTTAATATATGAAATATTTTTAGTTTTGAGTTTTTTAATTTAATGGATTGATTTAACAATGACATCAAAGTTGTCGCCATATTTGACTTGAATTTTTTAGACTATTTTTAGATTTTTTTTAAACAAATAAACTAATTTAACAAAAATAAATAAAAATAATTTAATTTTAAAAAATTATTTCTACCCTCCCAAAATATAAAGAACTTTGTTTCAGACCCCTAGTGGGAAGCACCCCCAGTGACCCCTAGTGCCACGTGTCGGCCTGGGGGTGGCGAAAAAAAAAAAAAAGTTTTTGCTAGCCAATCACAACCGACCCCAGCACCCTCACCGGGGGTCGGAAGCTTTATTCAAATATAAAATTATATAAAAATAATCATTGTGTTTCGTTTCAATTTTCTAAAAATTGAGTTTTTATTTATTATATATATATATATATATATTAATATTTTTAAATTTTTAACCAATTTTTTTACTTTTTTAGATGCACCTTACTTAGATGTATTTAAAAAATAAAAAATTTGTAAAAAAATGTTTTTAAAATTCAATAAATACACAAAAATACAAAAAATATGCTGAATTTTTGTATTTTTGGTATTTATTGAATTTTTTAATGATGTTTTTTTTTACAAATATTATACTTTTTAAGTGTATTTATGTCAGGTATATTTAAAAATTAAAAAAAATTACTTAAAATATTAAAAGAATTCAGTAAAAATAAAAAAATTACAGAAAACAAAAAAATAAGTGAATCATGAATTATGATACCAAACAAACTGTTTTTAATTTTTTTCACCAATTTAATATTTAGTTTCTTAGAAAAAAAATTGAAAATAAATTCTGAAAATCAAACTAAGCAGAACTTTATAGCTAAGCAAGTGTCAATTTTATTTATTAAAAAAAATGCTATTACATTTCAAGCAACATACAACTTAACTAACACAAAATAAGTTGTATGACAATTTTACCATTCAAATAGAGAATTTTATGTTTACAAATAAAACAACATATTTGGTTGTCTTTATTTGGAACAAAATTTAAAATTGATCAGGATCAAATGTATCACAATTGAAAGGTAAGTAAGTAAAGGAACACAAGCCCTAAATTATAAGGGTTATTAGTTTAATTTGTCCATTCATTTTTGTAACATGGCTCCCAAAATGACATTTTTCATTCAAAATTTGACCATATTTTGTTTTGGGAGTAAATTGAGAAAATTACAAACATTGGGATGGCTTGGGAATATATTATTTTAGTAACTTTTAATTTTTTGGCTAAAATATGAAGTGAAAAAAATAATATATATGTGATAATTTTTTGACTTTTTTTATAGAAAAAATATGCAAAAAGTAAAAGAGAAAAGACAATTTTTAATTTTTTTGTTTTGTTCTTTGGTTTTGTAGCATTTTTAGTGCCTTTTTTAAGATATTCGACCAAAGTAGGAAAGAAATACTTTAAAGGCCAAAGTAAAAATTTTTGTAAAACTTAAGGCGGGCAAAATATAATTTATCAATTTTTATGTCACGTAGTTACCAATGTGGCATTTTCCATCCAAAATTAGATGGAAGTTTTGTTTGATGAATAAATTGGGAAAAAGTTCAAACTTAAGAGCCAAAGTGAGAAAAATAATAATAATAATAATAATAATAATAATAATAATTAGAGGCAAAAAAAAAAAAAAGATAAAATTTAACCTCTGACCTTTAGAATTGCAATGGGCAACTACATCACTACAACATATAAGAGTTTTAGTAATCAATTTTTTTGGTCTTTGAAAGTGAAAGTTTTGTTGCAAAAGACATTTAGGGATCAATTTTTATCATCGTGGAGATAGTCGCTAAAAGATCTTCCCGAAAGGTCAAAAATAAGGCTTTTAACAACAAAATTTTGAAAATGTCACTAATAAATACACTTTTAGGGACAAAATAATTTGGTCTCAAAATATTTTATTTTTTGAGATAAAAAATTTGGTCCCAAAAAGATAAGAATTCACCACTAATATTCAATTTCTGTTGCTAAAAATATAATAATGATACTTTTCGTAACAAAAATATTTGATCCTTAAAAAATAATTTTATCTCTAAATTTTGATTTCTAAAATCTTAATTTTTTGTAGTGTATGACGACTTTCAATTTAATATAACTCCATTCTTTGTTAATAAAAAAATTAATAATAATAATAAAAAGTATGGAGCATATTTTCCTAGGGTTATGGTTCTAGAAGAAAACAGGACGTAATCAATTCAAAAAGAATAATGTTTGAGAGCCACAATTTGTGTGGCTCAAATGGCTCAAAACTGTCAAAACGACGTCGTTTTGGCATGTTTTGTGCTCAAAACGACGTCGTTTTGACAGTTTTGAGCCATTTGAGCCATAAAAATTGTGGCCCTCTACCATTGCCCATTCAAAAATGATTGTAATTTAGTTCATGTTCATAAATTTGAGTAGTGATTTGATAAGGGAAAAGAAAAAAAAAAAACTATGAACCACACACAGAGTTCAAATCTTGTCTCAGGGAAGATAAGGGTTGGTATAGGGTTGGTATCTATCTATATTTAAAAGTCTATTTTGGCACTTGTTCCTGTCTTCGAACTCGGCTTAAATGTTTATTAGCAAGGGCACGCAACGGTAACTGGTGAACTTGATCAGTTTTGTATAGTGTTGACTGTTGATCAAATGAAATGAAAAAATTACCCTCTCAAGTGTTCAAAGATGATAATGTCAAAAAAACAAAAAAAAAATAAAATAAAATATGATTCTCTTTCCCTAAAACTAGAATAGAATAAAAAGTCAAAGCAAAATTGTATTTTTCAAATTAAGCTTTAAAACATTCAAAGCAACTTGAAGTTATCTCCCACATAAGTAGGGGTGAGCATGGTCCGGATTGGACTGGATTAGGATAAAATCAGGACCAATCCGCTATCTATGGTTCCTCAAAAATCGGAACCAATCCAATCCGTTTAAATCATGGAACCAATCCGAACCAATCCATTTAAACACGGATTGGATCGGTTTAGGACCACGGATTTACATAATTAAATAATAAAAATATATATATATAACACCTTAATTTCATAAAAATATAAATATAGCGCTATATTTGTTCCATAATAACAACATGTTTTTCTATAATAGTGACATAATGTTCTAGAATTTAGACAATCATAAGAAAACTGGTTTCACCATAAATATTTAGACCATTACAAATTAAAACTAAAAACAAACAGACAAAAGTAATAAAAGAAGATATTACACGGGGTTTAGGTTTGAGTTTAGGTTTTATATAGAATAAGAGAAGATACTATGGGGGAGGATGTATAATAAAAATATAGACTATTTGTATACGGTCCGGATCGGTTCCAATCCGGAACCGTGGGGTTCAATCCGGAACCAATCCGTGGACTACGGATTTTTAATTCTTCAATCCGAAACTGAACCACGAATTCAAAAAATCAATCCAAACCAATCGGATTGGACTGGACTAGATTGGATTACGGATTTTACGGATTCCTTACTCAGCCCTACACATAAGCAAGCAGTGAGCAATCTATATCGAAATCTTACACAAATTCATGTGGCCTTATTGTGTTTGACTGTCTTTTCGATTTCCCTTTTCTCCTTTTGTGTGAGAAAAAAATAAAAAAATAAAAAATAATTTTTTTGTGAACGGTTTCTATAATTGTTTTGAGAAATTTTTTCTAGAAGCAGATTTTTTTTTTTTTGAGATAAAATACTAAGAATTGTTTTTGAATTTAAAAAAAAAAGTTTTTGTACAAAAAAAAAAAAGAAAAAAAAAAGAGATATTTTACAAGTTTCTATTCTATTTGTTTCTAAAAACAGAAAAAATAAAATAAAAATAAGGGTGATGCACCAATAAATCCTAAGATGATAACTTGTGAACTATTTAGTCTTGCGTTTTTCTTTGTAGACCAAGAAGTCCTATTGTAGTGTGATTGACAGAAAAGGACACTAATAAGTATGGGGAGGTGCAATGTTAAAGGGTAAATGTGGTAATTCGCGCATGGGAAAATTACAAATTTGGGGTTTCTTTTGTGTTGTGGAAGATTCTGTAGATTGGTGTAACATTGATCAACACCGGCGTGGGTTTAGGTGCAATGTAAATGGGAATCATAGATTATCCAGATTTGATTTAGCAGCTCCACATTACACGCATTTGTGAATCAAAAACCCTACACTGACCAAACCCTAAGAACATTTGTCAGACGTAACATCGGTTCACAACGGTGCAGAAATTGGGGCAAACAATGATCTACAACGTTGAAAATTGAGTCTATTAACATCTTTAGCCGTAAGAAGGTCAAGCAATCGTGAAGTTGGTGTTGAGGACGAATGACAATGAGAAATGAAGGTATGTATTATCGTGGTTGCGTATACATTGAAATATAATTTGGGGTTTGTGTTCATTGGTGATGTTTGGTGTGTAATTTGTGCTCGTTTTTTATGTTTGTTTTGTTAGTGTTTGTGTCGGGACTCTGTGTGTGGGTCTGTTATGTCTGTGTTGGCGATGTGTACATCACACGATGTTTGTGGGTCATATGTTGAGTGTGAAGTGTCGGTTTTTTGGTGTAGGTTTTGTCAATGTTTAGAGACCGTAATGGGGGATTTTTGTGGGCTAACAGTGGTGTAGATTATGGTTGTCGGTTTGGTAGTTTGGGAATGGTGTCAATGTAAGCTCGGGTCAATGTTAACATGAGCTGTGAGTTGTTGATTTCAGTTATGTGTGTGTACATTGCTCTGTTGTTGTTCGTAATGCGTATGTTAATGGGAATATTCGATGTGTTTGGGATGATGCTGTTGACATGGGCCTTTTGTTTTTGGGGCACATCATCTATTGTGTTGATGGTATATACTGAATGCGGTGTCAATGTCACCTAATGTAGGTGTTAAAGCACTTAATAATGTGATGTTTACACATGTTTAGTCAATGTAATGATGCATGTGTAATTTGGTTATTCCATATTAATAGTTTATGATATGGAAGCATGACGAGCATATTTTGATCGCGAACATGAGAACCCAGCACGAGATTGGTAGAGTTCGACAATGTTGAAGAGTATGTTTTTGTTCTAGGGGTTTGAATTACATATTTGACGTGTGGCATATGTGACATATACAAATTGGAAGCATGTGTCCGTCCATGTGTTATTGCGTGAGTGGATGATGTTTGCTTTTGAGGGGGTTCGGTTATTGTGTTTTTGTGACATTTTGTCTGGATCATTAATTTTTATGGACAGTGTGATTGTCATTTTGCAGCTGTTGTTGCACGTAGCGAGCGGAGGCAATCACCACGGAAGAAAGCCACCAATATAGAATGTGGTGTAATAGGTGCTGATTTTTTGTCCACAGAATTGGCAGTTAAGAGAAAAGCGAAGATACCATTTAAGAACAAAAAGGGTACTGTTGCGATGGTTAAAAAATTGATGGTTGAGGCAGGAAGATTGATGTATCGCTTGAACATAACCGGGATCATTAAAACTATTAGTGAGGTTGAATTGGGTGAATGACACGTACGACACTTGAAGAGACCACCTTTTTGAATGATGATTGACACAATTCGTAAGCACAATTTAGAGTCAAACTCATTCAAAAAGTGCAATGACATGGTGTCTCACATTATACAAACATATAACTATTTGGACGAGAAGTTCTACATTGTTGGGGAAGGTGCGACTTAGAAATAGCGATATGCGTCTTATTTTCGGTATTGAATGTGGCACGGGCCAACTAGATTTGGCGCATGGGTCGAGACCCCCTTCTGATTTCATTCAACGACGCTATAGTATCGTTGGCCGAATTTCCTGCAAGGAAATAGAACTGATGGAGGAATCGTTGCAAGGCAAGCAAATGGGACGAAGAATTTAATCGAAATAAAATTAAAGGCCAAAATTACAATAGACTACTAACATGTTACAACCCAACCCATTGCGATAAAGACACCCATATCCAGATCCCAATTGAAAGTATAATAACATCACTGCCAAACGCAATATGATAACACTGTCATATCTGGGACCAATTCAAAATAACATAGAAACACCCATTGTACAATTTCGATGTTACATGAAAATATAATCGGGATAAACTTGAAGGCCAAAATTAGAACACACCAGCAACATGTTACATACCCTTAAAAAAAGAAGCTGAAACTATCCTACCCAACCTATTGCGATAACGACAGCGTATCCGGATCCCAATTGAAAAATAAAATAACAGTACCCATATTTCGTTTATGATGTTACGTATCATATAATTCAGAAAAAATTGAACGGACCACCAGTTTGATATTGGCACTCTGTATATAATGGTCATCTCACCATATCATGCTAAATCAGCGGTGCCATTACAACCACACACAAAATAGACACCAATAACACAACACCTCAAACAACCTAGTTACCATGACCCATAACATTTGCAACAAAAACAAACCCGCACAAACAAACTCAGATAAATGTAACAGACACGTAAACAACCAAACAACATATGACGCACTTGTTATAGAATTGATCGGAACAACACTCCAAAGATCACACCACTCAAGAGCAAAAAACTCATCACTCTTTGCCCACAAAACATCCAACGATTTGACCCAATAACCATGAGACACGTCAATGTTCCATATCCATTCCAACCTAATTCGAAAAAAAAAAGGACTATTGAATCACAAAATTGATCATAAAAGGGTATTTGTGTCAACTCAAATGACACTAAAATCACTCAAATGTAACTTTATAAAAAAACAGGATTAATTGGTTCATAAGAAAACTTCTGGACTAAATAGATCAACTTTCCACAATATGGGATTTATAAGTAAATTTTCCTAAAAAGAATACCAATAAGAATAACACATATGGTTTGTTGGTGTACTTTGTTTATTTGTATAGAGAAAAATTACATACAAGAAATGATTACTTCTGTTAGTGTCTTTTTTTAGAAGAATAAGAGATGAAAAGTATCGGACAATCTTCACTGTGTTTGAAGAATGGATTAAAGAGAGGAGAAAGACTGTTTGATTACAAAAATCAAAACAGTATATAAAAATAAATAAATAAAAATAGATTCTTATTTTGTTACTAAAACAAAATCAAAATCTGAAAAAAAGGAAAAAATAATTAAAATTGAAATTAAATTAATTACTTACCTTATTAATTTCTCGAACAAATTTTTTGATCAAGTCCAGTGTTTAACACTGTGTACTTAAGACAACTTTGTCCTCTCCACGGTGCTTTCAGATTATGGACATCTATCTTCTAGGATAAAATGATCAACAGTGAATAGTAGCAGCACTGCAAACTATTCACACAACGAACACACTTAATATTTACACATTTTCTCACAAGGAAAATAATACCGCAAGAATGCAGAGAGCAATAGCAGACTTAGGATGAAATTTCTGAATGAAAAATTAATTGAGGGACTGCCTATTTATAGATGAAAATAGTGGCTATTCGGTTTGAATCCACTAGGTATGGTACCTATTCAGATAGATATAGGTTTGAATTTCAAACAGATAAGGAACTGTTTTGGGTTTGAATTTGAACAGATTCGGATCTGTTTGGACAGATATGAAACCTTTACAAATTTGAATTTTATTTCCAACCAGAATTTGAAATAAAAACAGAAACAAAAATAAAATAAAATTCAAATGCAATGTTTTTGGCCCAAAAAGATAAATATTGGGCCGGACAAGCCTAACCCAACCTCACACCACGCATCTGCGCCCAAGCCCAGGCCTAGCCCAGCCTGCCCGACCGACCGGATGGACAGCAACAGTAGCGGCGTGTGTGTTTATTTTTGGGTCCAATAGGTCTAGCCCACTTTTCCCATAACCTTTCCCTTCTACAAACTTGGGGTGCCCCTTGGCGCCCTCAAAAAATTGCAAACTCAAGCCTTATAAACCCACAAAATATTTCCCATCAAACCAATGTAGGACAAACTTTTAGTTCAAACCTTTAAGGAAACTTTCACCACTATACCATTTTCATAGAGCTCTCTTTGGCTTCAATTTCCTATTCACCCGATACTGGTTTTGAACAACCAAATATACTACGTGAATCACAGCGCGGCATAAAACGCATTACCACTTAAATCCGCCAATTTTGGTGCATGGGTTCCACCTAAAAATTAGACCAAAGTTTTGGAAAAATTAGATTTTTCCAAAACCATTTCTATCAATTCCCCACATGAATAGAATTTGATGACAACGGAAATGTAAAAATATGCAGAATTTGTCAAAAGAGTATAAATCGAAAATATCTTGCATCAGGATAGGTAGTTTTTGGCCTTGAACCTTCCCTACTGATAACCTGTCGAACTTACTGGCTAACCAATGGATGCGATGCCTTGAATTGTTCAACCGTTTGTGTACTCAAGACAATAGATTTCACACAAAATATTTTCTGACACATCGTGGTTTTTACGATTGTGTTCATTTTGACCTTGAACGCTCCTGGTTGTTCATGAATGCTTCTAGAGAATTTAGCCTCTTCATTCTCATAGAACCAGCCCCAATTTGACACTCATATATGTAAAAACATATTTACTAGTAGATTTTGAATCTTTAATAACTGATATCCAATTGGCGTCACAATAACCTTCTAGTACTACAGGATATCTAGTAAAGTTCAAACTATGATCACGGGTAAATCTTAGATATCTAAGAACCTAAATGATCGTTTTCCAATGGTCTTCTCCGGGGTTACTACTGTACCTACTCAATTTACTGACAGCATAAGCTATATCAGGACGAGTACAATTCATTAGGTACATAGGCTTCCAATGATTTGAGAGTATTTTAACTGAGACACCGCATCACCTTTATCTTTCGATAAATAAATACTGATGTTTACAGGTGTTCTAGCTCAATTCATATCATCCTTGATAAATTTACCAAGAATTTTCTCAATATAATGAGATTGAGATAATGAATACTCATTAGATGTTTTAGTAATTTTCATTTCTAATATAACATCTGTGACCCCCATATCTTTCATATCAAATCTTTTGTTCAGCATTTGCTTGGCTGATTTGATTATGTTTAGACTACTTCCAATGATAAACATGTCATTTACATAAAGACAAACAATGATATAACCTTTGTTAGTGTTTTTAACATAGACGCACTTGTCACATTTGTTTATCTTAAACCCATTAGTAAGCATAGCATGATCAAAATTTTCATGCCATTGCTTAGCAGCTTGTTTCAATCCATAAAGAAATTTTACAAGCCGACAAATTTTCTTTTTTTGCCCCGGCACTACAACCCCTTCGGGTTACTCCATATAGATCTCTTTATTTGGATCACCATTTAAGATAGTTGTCTTAACATCCATTTAATATATTTCTAAAATATACAACGTTTGCTATGGCAATAAGTATGTAGATGGATATTATTCTTGTCATAGAGGAATATGTGTCAAAAATAGTCTAGACCTTCGTTTTGTCCATAACCTTTTACTACAAGTCTTGCTTTATACTTATCTATTGAACCATCAACTTTCATTTTTCTCTTGAATATCCATTTATATCCAAGAGGTTTATAATCAAGTAGAAGATCCATCAATTCCCAAGTATGATTTTGCATAATGGATTCAATTTCATTATTAATAGCCTTTTTCCATAAAGGTGTTTCAGGACCTATCATTGTTTCCTTAAAGCTTTGAGGTTCATTTTCTAACAGGTATGTCAGAAAATCTGAATCAAAGGATTTTGATATTCTTACTCTCTTACTTCGTCTTGGTTCATCATCAGTTAAATCCTGCTGGTCGAGACCATTACTAGTCTCTTGTGTTTGATTGTCATTAGTCTCTTGACTTTGTGAACCATCATAAGTTCTTTTCTGTGAACTTAATTTTTGTTCTTTCTTGTAAGGAAAAACATGTTTAAAAAATACAGCATTTCTTGACTCTATAATAATGTTCACATTTATATCAGGTATTTCTAATTTATAAGTCAGAAACCGATATGCACTATTGTTATGAGCATAACCAATAAATACACAATCCACTGTTTTTGGTTCTATCTTAATCTTTTTCGGAACATGAACTTCTACCTTTGCCAAACACCTCTACACTTTTAAGTATTTATAAGAAGGTGGACGACCTTTCCACAATTCATAAGGAGTGTTGTTAGTTTTCTTGTGGGGTATTCTGTTAAGAATATAATTAGCAGACAATATTGCTTCCCCCCACAAGTTTTGCGGTAAGCCTAAACTTAGTAACATAGCATTCATCATTTCTTTAAGAGTTCTATTCTTCCTTTCAGCAATTCCATTTTGCTGTGAAGAATAAGGTGCTGTAGTTTGGTGAATAATGTCATGTTGTGCACAAAATTCATTTAAAAGTACATCATATTTATCACCCCTATCACTTCTAATCATTTTAATGATTTTACCAAATTGATTTCAATTTCAGTTTTGTAGAGTTTAAATATTTCTAAGGTTTCATCTTTACTTTTAAGTAAATATACATAACAATATCTTGTGCAATCGTCGATAAATGTTATGAAATACTTTTTGCCTCCTCTAGTTTGAACGAATTTAAGATTATATACATCAGTATGAAATAATTTTAGAGGTTTGGTTTTTCTTTCAACCAATTTAAATGGAGCCTTAATTAGTTTCGTTTCTACACAAATCTCACATTTGTGATTAGGATCAATTTCAAACTTTGGTATATAATCCAAACCAATTAGTCTATGCAAAGCATCAAAAGTTACATGTTCTAATCTACTATGCTATAAATTTGACTTAAGAATATAAGCAAAATATGTGTTATTCTTATTAATAGAAAGTTTTGGTACAACCGTCATTACATTTAACTTAAAGAGACCATCGCTCATGTATCTTTTACCAACATACATACTACTATTTGTTAATACAAATTTATCAAACTCAAAAACAAGCCTAAAACCATTTTTTCTTAATAAAGAACCAGAAACTAAATTCTTTCGAATGTCTGGTACATGCAGTACGTTGTTGAGGGTTAGTTGTTTCCCCGATGCCATCTTCAAGACTACTTTCCCTTGTCCAGTCACAGCAGAAATAGATGAATTTCTCATGAATAGTTGCTCACCATTTGCAAACTCATTATAAGTAGTAAACATCTTCTTGTCTGCGCAAATGTGTCAAGTTGCCCATGTGTCAACCCACCATTCATTAAGATTTCCAACCAAATTAGCCTCAGACACCACAACAGAGAGATTGATTTCACTTACCCCGTCGGAGATGTAATCAAGTTTTGTCACATTGGCTTGATTGGTAGTCTTCTTGCTTATACTTCCGCGATTCTTCTTTGGACGGCAACAATCAGAAGTACGATGTCTAGTCTTGCCACAGTTATAGTAATTTCCTTTGAACTTCTTATTGCCATTGTTGTCGCCTTGTTTAAGACCATCTCCAACAAACTTTCTCTTTTTGTTATGTGGTTTGGGTACATTTTTAACCCCATTAGCCTTGGACTCATTGAGATTTTTACCATTCCTCTTTTCAGCCCTCTGTTATCTTCCTCAATTCTTAGTTTTACAATAAGTTCATCTATGGTCATTTATTTGCGTTTATGTTTTAAATATTTTTTGAAATCTTTCTAAGCCGATGGTAATTTTTCCACTAACGCAACGACTTGGAAAGACTCGCAAAGAGACATACCTTCAGTATGAATATAATGCAAAATTAATTGAAAATTTTGAACTTGAGAAATTATCGTTTGGGAGTTTACCATAACAAAGTCTAAAAATTTACCGACAACAAATTTCTTTGTGTCGGCATCTTCTGTCTTGTATTTTTTCTCTAAAGAATCCCACAATTCTTTTGCTATTTTCAAATGGCTGTAAACTTTATACAACATGTTGTCAAGGCTATTAAGGATGTAGTTTCCGCACAGAAAATTAGAATTTTTCCAAGCTTCTACAGCGGTAACAACTTACCGATCACTTTCATCCTCTTAAAGTACTGGAGTCTCTTCATGGAGAAACCAGGCCAGATTTAGAGTTGTAAGATAAAACAACATTTTCTG
Organism: Camellia sinensis; assembly: GCF_055761805.1. Classification (NCBI taxonomy): domain Eukaryota; kingdom Viridiplantae; phylum Streptophyta; class Magnoliopsida; order Ericales; family Theaceae; genus Camellia; species Camellia sinensis. The sequence goes on along the minus strand of NC_138968.1, from coordinate 64,137,248 downwards.
CTGCCTTCTCTTAAACTCAGTGCCATTAAATTTTTTCGATTTTTCTCCATGATTTATTGGAATTTGAATATAATTTTGGATATGAACCGGAGTCGTTGTAACAATTGTAATACCACTTTCAATTGTAGTAGCCATAATATTTGATTACAAAAATCAGAAAAAACCAAAACACAAATTAATTTTCTAGTTATTAAAACCAGAAAATAAATTATAATACAAAATAATTTTACTTTTCTAGTTACTAAAACCAGAAAAATAAAATACTGCACAATAATTTTCTGTATCACTACTACACAAATTAATATTTTGAAATTATTAATGACATCAGTATATTACTATTAGTTGTCAAAGAAAATAAAAAGTATATTACTACTATTTGTTAAACAGTATATTACTACTATTTATATTTTTCAACCAGAATATTACATTGTGAAAGTACAGAAAAATAAATACAATGAAGACACCAAAATTAATATGTCTTAAGATTGTTGGTCAATCTTCACTGTATTCAAAAAATGAATTAAAGAGAGGAGAGAGATTGTTTGATTACAAAAATCAAAACAGTATATACAAATCAATAAATAAAATCAGATTCTTATTTTGTTACTAAAATAAAATCAAAATTTGAAACAAAGGAAAAAATAATTAAAACTGAAATTAAATTAATTACTTACCTTATTAATTTCTCGAACAAGTTTTTTGATCAAGTCCAGTAGTTAACACTGTGTCCTTAAGACAAATTTGTTCTCTCCAAGGTGCTTTCAGATTATGGACGTCTATCTCTCAGGATAACATAATCAACAGTGAATAGTAGTAGCACTATAAACTATTCACACAACAAACACACTTAGTGTTTACACTCTTTTTCACAAGGAAAATAATGCAGCAATAATTCAAACAGATAAGGAACTGTTTTGGGTTTGAATTTGAACAGATTCGGATTTGTTTGGATAGATATGGAACCTGTAAAGAAATTCTGAAGAGGTGCAAACCAAACTTTGAATTTTATTTTTTCACAAGGAAAATAATGCAGCAATAATTCAAACAGATAAGGAAATTTGAACAGATTCGGATTTGTTTGGATAGATATGGAACCTGTAAAGAAATTCTGAAGAGGTGCAAACCAAACTTTGAATTTTATTTCCAACCAGACAAGCCCAACCCAACCTTACACCAGTGCCAAAGCCCAGGCCCATGCCAATATGCCCGGACGGACAGCGGCGTGCGCGGATGTTTATTTTTAGGTCTAATGGGTCTAGCCCACTTTGCCCACAACCTTTCCTTTCTACAAACTTGGAGTGCCCCTTGGGGCCCTCCCCAAGTTGCAAACTCAAGCCTTATAAACCTACAAAAGTTTGTCTCCCAAACCAATGTGGGACAAACTTTTAGTTCAAACCTTTAAGGAAACTTTCACTATGGAACTCTTTTTGGCTTCAATTTCTCATTCAGCCGATAATAGTTTTGAGCAACTAAATATACTACGCGAATCACAATACGGTATAGAATACGTTACCACTTAGATCCGCCAACTTTAACGCATAAGTCCTACTTAAAAATTAGACCAAAATTAAAGAAAAATCTAGGGTGTGTTTGGTTTGTGTTTGTAGAGTAGTTTTTGAGATAAAAAGTGCGAAAACTTGTTTGGTTTGTCCTTTTTCAGAAATAGTTTTGAAAAATTATTTTGGGAAGAGAGTTTTAAAAAAGTGATTGATTTGATGTGTATGTGAGAGAGAGAGAGAGATTTTGAAAAGTAGGTAACCAAACAAAATTTTAAATTTTTTTTTAAAAAAAATTTGTTTAATTTAATTACTCTTAAAAATTTATTTATAAATAATTTTTTTAAAATTTTTTTAAAAAACAAACCAAGACCCTAATGTTTCTAAAACCATTTCTAACAAAAAGTTGCATAATGCAGTCATAAAATTCAAACTCCATTATCACCTCTCATAAATATAGTGTCCCATCCACCAACTAATTCTTTGGGGAGGAGGACACGTACACTATGTTTCGCAACTAAGAAGGGAACAGAAAAGAAGACAAAAAGATTGTGATTTTTCTTGCTTTTATTTGGATAAATATAAAAAATAATGATTTCTCATCTATTTTGCTCGGTCAAACTATATATATATATAAGAAATTATTTCATATTATATTATCAAAATAATTTTTTATGTGTTATTTTTTTTTATTTCTTCAATATCTAAGGGCAATTTTGATATTATAAAAAAAATAATAATTGTTTTTTTTTGTCTCTCTCAATCTTTCAACTTTCGGAGAAATTGAAAAATTTTCATTCTATTTCTATCCTCTTTACTTATTCAAATAAATAATAAACAAAAAGTATTTCTTTTCTTTTTAATAATCACCCAGTCCAAACGACGTGTAAGATTTTCTATTTGTGAAAGAGAGAGCCTTTGTTGCTGTCACATCATTTTCACATTAAGGAATAAGCCATTTTTTTCAAAAATTTAGAAAATGACTATTCTTGCCTGATAGAATTCTATGCAACAAAAGTCTAAGCTGAGCTTACTTGAAATCTAAGGTATAATTAATAACATTTACACTTGGCCACTATAGACAGAGTCTCTTTCTCTTCCCCACGCATCACCATCCTGGTCTCAATCATCATTATTATTAATTAATTGTAATTCTTCTTTTATACAATAATGAATTTTATAATTTTTTCATATTCACAAATATGATATGTAGTAATAAAATGGTAGCCTTATATTTATGTTTAATTCCATCTATCTAATTTCATCTTAGTCTGGGCCCATAACAGGCCCATTAAGATGATTTGAACAGTTTGTATTTGATTTATGTGTATTTCATAAAAAAAAATTAGATTAATCGAATAAGTACATGTACATGGAGGTAAAACATGATCAACTTGAATTATCTTAATAAACCCTGTTACACGTCTGAAAAAACAAATCGAGTTAAAATAGAAACATGAGACAAGCTGCTTTTTAATAAAATTTACAAAACGGTAAGCATAACTTAACTGTCACGTACATGAGTACGAAAATTTTGTTATTTTGTACAACATTATCAAAGTCACCCTTATTTATAATTGTAAAAGTTTCAATTCAGACCTGTTGGAATGGTTGGCTGAGAGTCTGGCTAAACCCAATGTGTAGAGGATAGGGATGTAAGAAAAATATGTTAAAAAAAAAACTAATCAAACTGATTGAACCGGATTAAATCGGTTATATTTGGTTTGTTTTTTAACAAGAATCGGTCTGTGCAGTTTTCGATTTGATTTTTTTTCAATTTTCGGTTCAGAATCGGTTCAAACACGTTATGCACCAAACTAAATCGAAACTGGCCGTTTCAACATATATTGTATTTATAATATATATAACATAATAATATAATGATATTAACAAGTATAATAAATTATTAATCTTAGTTAATTAAATTTATCATCTCTATAACCTAAATTTATAAACTCTTATTATATATAATCTTAAAGCCTCAGTATTTTATACCTTTTTTTTTTTTTTGTATTTTTGTTAATCTAAAAATTGAAAAGTATTTATTAAATGGATGGATTGGATATATTTGAAGTAGTAGACAAATAACTAATTCAATGTTTTTATTTACATTAGTGACTATACTAAAAAGTGGCTCAAGTTTGAAAGGTTATAGACTAATAAAACCGCACCGAATTTAATTGTTTCAATTGGTCGGTTCGGTGCGGTTTGATGAGAGACGCGGTCTGTATCAATATTTAAAATAATAAAACTGATATTATCGATTTGGTGAAAAATTTTACCTAAATACCAACCCTATCGAACCGATTATATCCCTAATAGAGGAATTCTAAGCTAAAATGGTTTGTTCAACCCAAGCCCAAGTCTGAATTCAATAGGAAAAAAAAAAAATTCATTGATTAAGCATTTACTTGTCCTAAACTAATATATTGCACTTTTTTTAAAAAATATATATATATATATATATATTTCAAAAATTATGAACATGCAACATAATAAGAAACTGATTTGAGTTATGTGTACAAAATAGTAGAATTTCTATCATTTTGCTAGCTTATGCTGGTTTGGAATAAATGATCGAAACATCGGAAAAAAAAAAAAAAAAAAAACCCTTGCTCATGCATCAATTTAGCAAAATCACGTCTGCGATACATCGGTGGTAAAATAATCAATATGTATTTTCTTTAGATGGGGAAAATAATCAATGCTTTACATGTATATTTTGTGTTTATTATATATAATATGTATTTATTAACAATATAATTTGAGTTACTCAAGTTGACTGTGAGACAATTTTCTCCAGTCCTCACCAAACTTAATTTGAGTTGGAAAATTTGACTAAATTTTAAATTATATATGTAGTCCTCCAAACTTAAAAATTTTCAGATCAATATCAAGTTGCTCAAAGTGAACAAGCCAAAGTTCAAGACTGGAGAGGGCGTTTGTAAGGTCACTGACTGAAATTAGTTTTATTTATTTATTTAATTTTTAGCTAAAATAAACTAACGTAGGGAGTACATCACCATATTTCAATTTCATACCGTAGCTTATCAAGTAGCTCTACTCATCTTATAAATTAAGAGTAGTGCTATTCCAAATTCCAATTATTAAATTCAATATTATGGCAGAGTATTAGAATATTTAAAATAACTCTACGTCTCTCATGTTTTCACTAATCATCAATTAATAATTTATTTTACGCATCATTGAATCTTAAAACTGGATTTAGAAAGTTTGCTTCTATATCTCTTTCCATAAATTAACTCCACCTCCAACTCGACTTTGATTTTACCATAAAAAGTAATATTATACAAATTAACAAAATTAAAGTTGTTCTTATTTATTAAGATGATATCTATCACATTATTATAGTGGATCCTATTTTAATACCGAAACTTTATTATTTTATGACACATTAGTAATTAAGAAAAATAAATAAACTTTGTTAGTTTGTATAGTATTTTCTAACCTAAAAATGAATAAACTAAGTTATTAGTCACATCATATAATATCACGTATAAGTAAAGTAGAGATTTTTCTTAAAAAGCCCCAAGGAGCCACCACATGTTACTTCTAATCTCTTCAAAACTTACCAAATGTCCTTATAAGAATTAAAGAATCATTGTATCTTTAAATATTTTACTCTTCCTTTTGTATTTTTTTTCAAATTTTTTTTATCTCATCTCTTTCATTTTTTCTATGACTTTTCTTATTTTCTTTATAAATGCGTTATTTTAAATTTATGTTTCTAGATTATTCATTACTTTTAATAGTATGTAGGAGAAAGTTATGATTTTAAAACGCTCTTATAAAAGTACGATAAATAAAATATAAAGGTAATGAAAGGGGGAAAAGATGACTCAAAAAAAAAAAAAAAAAAGATAAATTATTAGACAAATTAGTTATTAGAGCATATAAATAAGCTGGATGATGTGAATATAATCACTCTAGTCTAAGAGGACATTGTAGATTTCACTACAAAAATAATTTTTTTTACGAAATTTCTTTTGGTAAGAAAAATCGTTGGTGGTATAGGCATAGTATAAAGTATTTTCATTATATATATTTGTATTTTTTTTGTCATTTGACAGCATAAAAGTTAGTAAAATAATTTCGAACAATTCATTTTACATTGGATCACATAAAATTACTTAAGAAATCATATAGTATATAAACAAAGCTATGCAATATATTAGAAAATCCTAAGAAGTTGCCACATATCTCTTTTAAGTAAATTAATATTTTGCCAAATGTCCTCTTTATTTTACCATTTTTTTCCCACCTTTCCTCTGCTCTGCTCTCCTCAAACTTTTATTTTTCTTCCAACTTTTTCTCTTTTTATTCTTCCATCTTATCATTTTGCATTTAAATTCATGAAGCATTTATATGTTCCTCAAAACTTCTCATGTTGAAAAAAAAGAAAAATCATCTATAATACATATTTATTTGGGGATTCATTAAATATAGGGGTTTTTATTGATAAATCATATTTAGAGGTATTTTATCACAATAAATCCACAAAGGAAAATTATAACTCAATTAGTCCCATCTATGTTTATATTTTTATTCTATAAGGTCATTTTTTCTTGATTTATATTTTTTATTGGACTATTATACTCTTATATCTATTATTGATATATATTACCTACAAAAATGATATACATGTTTCCCTCTATTTTGGTTGTGGTAGGATTTCATTCCGATGGGAGAGAAGACGATGACGCAGAGTTTGTGGTAGTGTTTCGTTGCGGTAGGGTTTTATTCATGTGGGAGAGAAGACAACGACTTAGAGTTTGTGCTTCTTTTTTTTTTTTTTTTTGCCATAGTTACGATTTTAGCCGCAGATCAAATGAAAAGACGAGGATTTGAATCGAAGGAACAGAGGAGGTGGCTTACAAACTTGTTCAGTCAATTGATTGAAACTCACCTTCAACTGGATTGAATTAAAGGGAAGAGGGGATGGATTTGAATCACAGTTATTTTCATATCCAGTCTATGTTGTTACATATTTATTCTTCAAAGGTGGGTTTGATTTGATTTGGAATGGTAGAATGGTGAAATTGAATGGGTTGTTAATGATAGTAATAATGATGAAGACGACGACGACGACGACAATGATGATGATGAAGATGAAGATGTGTATGATAATTTTTTGTTTTTAGAGAAATTGAGGTTTTTTGGATTTCTAGTTCTACTGCTGTCATTATTTCTGATTTTTCTGCCAATCAGTGTGAATGTTCACACTTCATATTTTTTGGAAAAATGAGAAATGAGTGTTGGAATTTTGAGGAGTGACGTCCCTAGTACAGTAATGAGGCTTTCTTTGTAAAGAGATGAGATGAATTTGGTTTGATTTCGATTGGTGTAATGGTGGAATTGTATAAGGTGTTAATAATAGTGATAATGATAAAGATGAAGACGAAGATAATGAAGATACAAGAGAGGATGTGGTGTGATATTTCTTATTTTTTGAGAGATTGAGATTTTTGAATTTCTGATTATGTTATTGTCATTGTCATTGATTTTGATTTTTTGTTTTTGAATTTCAATCAAACAATGATTTTTTGAGATTGGTAATGTATCTGATATAAAAATGATGCAAATGTTTATATCATTAATCAATGTTAATATTCACCTTAATTTGAAATGAAAATTTGTCATTATGTTGTCAATTAGTATTAATATTATTCACACGTCCATATAATTTGGATGGTGAATATGTTTTCACTGTGTTCATAGATTCACTTCAGCATTGCATCAAATTATACAACCACGACCTTAACTTTCATTTTGAATACAAACATGATGTGAATGTTCACACTAAATTATACGAATGTGAATGTTCACATGAATTCTGAAATATGGATAAAGACACTATGGTTTCAAAGTGTTAATTACCAATATGGAATGGTGATATTAAAGTTCACATCAAAATTGCATTGCCCACAAATCACATTAAACCAATGATTATGTGTACATAATTGTAAAGTAACTACAAGCAATGTGTAGGTTCATATTGATTTTTTAATCTCTAAAAACATGACTACATCAACATTGCATTAACCATAAACCATCACTTATGTGTGTTCACAAACACGAAGTGTAATTTGTGCACAATCAGATTATTGATGTGAATATTAACATCACGGATAAAACATCAAATAAATTAATTTAGTCATTGTAGACACCCCATTTTTGATGGCCTTTTAAGACTTGGATGATTTTGCAGGTGCATCTAGTGGCGAGTTTGATTGCTCACTGAGTGCTTGAAGTCCGCGACAGAATGCCACAGGTTTGAGTTTTTCAAACCCTGCATCCTTTTTGCCTCATCTTTGGACCATGCTTAGGTCCTTTCAGATTGAGGTTGGTGATTGCCTGCCGGCCATTTTTGAGGGCTGCCGGCCATGGCTTTTGGCCTGCGGCCATTGATGTGCTTGGCCGGCCACCAATGAACCCTTGCCGGCCATCACTGATGGTCGGCCGGCCATCAGTGTTCCAGCAGATATTTTGTGATATTTTGTGCCAGTTGTTTGCACAGATTGATGCATTTTCCAACACGTGTGTGGTTAGATCTTTGTGAAGGGAATTTGTATTTTCTATATATATGACCCCTCTCTTGCATGTTGGGAGGGGGGGTTAGAAAATTTTGAGGACAAAAATTCTCTCTCTCTCTCTCTAGAATTTCCTCTCTCTCTTGTTATTTTGTGCCTTAAGTCTAATTTCTTTACACTTTTGCACATCAACCCTAAACCAAACACTCTCACCTTGGAGCTGAGGTCTCTTGAGGTCCTTTTTGAGCTCTAGAAGTGGATTTTGGCTTGATTTAGCTTGTTTTGTTGTTCTAAATTGCATCTTGTCTTCAAGAGGTATAACACTTGTATGTTAAGCTTATTTTAAATACTTGTTTTGCCATCTTCACATGCTGTTTTTGAGCTGGTTTTGACCTCCAAAAATCTCTGTTTTTATGGTTTAAAAATGGTGGTTTAAGGCCCTTTTTGAGTTAGGGGTGGTTCACCATTTTGCTACTTAGTTTGTTAAGCTTTTGTGCCTCTTTTCAAAGCTTTTAAATCAACTTTTTTTGGCCTTTTAACCACTGAATTTCAGAGGTTTTTCAGTGGTAAAAACCTTGTTTTGAAGTCCAAAATTAGAGGGGTTAGCCTCCCCTCCTTGTGTCTCGTTTGCATGTCTAGATAGCTTTACATGTTAGCATATTTTTTTAGCAATTTGTAGCTTAAGTCCAGCATGTGTTTGCCCCTGTTTTGACCTGTTTTGGCTCTGTTTTGGGCTGGCCAATTCTGTTGAGGCTTGTATTGCATAGTTGTAGGGTTAATTCCTTCACTAGCTCATTGTTTTAGGCCTTTAAACATGAGTTGCTTGAGTTAGTTGCATGTTATAGTGTCATTTTGCATGTAATTCCAGCATACATAGCTCTGTCACATTCTCATTTGTTTCACTCTTTCAATTGCTTTTGAGAGTTGCTTCAAGTTTAGGATTCTTTGAGCTTGAGATAGAGTTTATGCTTAATGGTTTAATCTTGTTTGAGGATTCATTATCAATGGCATGAACTCTCTCTTGCCTTACATCATCCTTTGGTTGACGCTTCTTTCTCTTTAGAGGACTCTCACCAATGGATTAAATCAACTAAAGAATGAGTTGGTAACTTAAAATGAGTAAACAAAAGTGATAAGTAAAATATGAGCAAGATAAGCATATTGTGTTGCATTGCATGTGTTCAATCGGACATTATATTGAACACAAGGAAGATTGGAGCATTTCATACTCAAAGTGATGAAATGAGCCAATCTCCTTGGTCTCCATTGCCCTTGATCACACATGATAGGGTGATGGTCTTGAGTCTTGTTTTTGCATACAATGAAATTGTATTTCTTGGTTCTTTGGTCATCATGCATTGAAAATGCTTGGTTGCTGGTTTTGGAGCCAAGAGTACCACTCCTTGGAGATGTTTTGATGATAAGGAGTGGTACATAGTACATACAACCTGTGAAATTACTTCTTTCATGCTCTGTGTTGTGCTCTGTTGCAGCAGAATGAAGTTGTTCATCAGTGGCCGGCAGGCCATACACTGATGGCTGACAGCCTTTCATTGATGGCCGGCAGTGCCCTTTTGTAGTAGGCACATGGCCGACAACCTCTATTAGTGGCCGGCCAACCACTGATGTACTCTTAGAATAGTGCCCTTTCAGCATACCAGAATTCAGTTGTGCAAACAGAGGCAGTCAGCAGCAAAGCAGTGGCATTCCGGGTGGAAAACGAGCGTGCGCATGTGCATTTGATGTGTCTCAAGTTTAACTAGCTAGAACAACATGCCTATTGTTATTTTTGAACAGGTTTTGTACTTAATTAATTTAGTTTAATTAATTAGCGTAACATGTATTTGATTAGCTTAGATTAGTTAATTGATTGTTGTAATAATTAAGTAGCTTAGCTTTAGCTATTTCTTTATTTTGTTTTGTATTAATTAGCTTAGCTTAGATTAGCTTCATTCAGACCCTCCTTCGAGAGGGCATAATGTTGTAATAAGTGTGCGTGCGTGTGTGCATGTCTTCCACCCCCATGTCTTTCTCCCTTTTATTTAATCGCTTTCGATGGTTAGATTAGGAGAATTTTCAATTAGCATACCTTATGCTTGTATGTTTGCATCCATTCATTTGTCTTGCATGCACCGAGGCTCGGCGCATCATTCAAACTGCATCGTCATTTCAATACTTCTTTGAATACGTGTTTTACCATATGATGTTCAAATCGATTCATATGCCATATTAGTAGCCGAGCGTATTAATTGCATTATTGCATATGTTGCATTAGGCATGTTAACATAGTTAGGATCATGCATTTTTTTCTAACTAGTTTTTGTTTTGGCTTGGAGTACTCAGTGAGTTTTATGCTTTAGCATAACTGCATGAGTGTGATTGGCATATTGCCATGTGTTAGCATGCTTACCATGAGGCTATGTGCTTACTTGCTAAACTGCTTGAATGCTTGTGGATGAAGGCTTGTTGTTTGAATTGGAACGATTCAACGAATGTAGGTTTTAAGCCCACTTGATTGTGGCAAAATCATGTTTTAAGCCCACTATGTTTGGTGGCAAATCCGTATCTTTAAGCCCACTTGAGGGTGGCAAATTCAAACCATTTTTGCAAACAAACATGACTTGAAATGTTCCAATTCTTGCGATTTAGTCTATACTTGCATGTGTGCGTCACATAGTAAAGCTAGTTTAATAATCATAATAAGAATAATGTTTATAAAACATCATAATATGATTAGTAGAGGCCGATCTTTGATCAGGCGAGCGGGGGTGCTCATTTCAGGACTTTCCCCTCTCGTACCTAAGTTCCTGAGCCGAGGCAACTTTGGTGATGATGGACATGTGGCCTTTGGCACGAGTCAGAATTTCCTAAATTTTCCCAAAAACAAAATATTTAGGTGGCGACTCTATAATCTGACAAAGCAATCTAATTTTGGCATTATTTGATTTAAAATCGATTTTCCAAAAAGGTTTGTCGGATTTGGACTCTTTGGTGATTATCAGTTTCACATTGCATTTGTGAGACTAGATTCAGAACCATAGGTAGAGTTCGAGCTGTGAGGTCTTCTTTTCAAACCCTTTCCGAAAGGCGAGGCACAGAAAAAGGCGAGTCCACAGTTTCTGGTGACTCTACTGGGGACTTAGAGAACTTTATTCGAACTCATGATATGTTGTTTTATCTATATTTATGTGTTTCTTTGCATTGCATTTGCATCAGTGCGCCTAGGTCACAGTGTTTGCCATCTGCTAATCCCTGAATGGTTTGCAGGAAGCTCGCTTGGAAAAGCTTACCATAAGGCTGACCGGTTGTGGGCTCTGCCACGATGGGAACACAACCCTTGGATCTAGACTACCGCTGTACCGTTTGATCCTCCTTTCACTTCTCGATGTTAGGTGTGAGAGGTATATTAGGTAGTCTTGCTGAGGTACCCTTTTTTGACCAATCGACCTAGTTGCATATCGGAAGCCATAGAGACTGTTTCAAACTAGGACAAATTGCTCACCCGAATGCAGGATTGTTTGAAACCGCTTGTTTGCATGGTGAACCCCTAGCTCCTGACGAAATTAGGACAGGGTAACCCTACTCCACTATAGGGGTGTTTTGGTTCTCACTTGCTTGATATGTGCTTTTAGAGTGAAACTCTGTAGGAATGTATGCATCAGCTGCAAGTCTGGGAATCAGTTTGAGGATATCAATTTTGGGGCAGGAATCAGTGTTTGAGTACAATTATCCAGCTTATGATGGCAACTGCGTGTTGTTTGTGTCTGAGCCGAGGTGCTGCGTGGTTTTTTATTTTTGTTTCTTTTTGCAAGGTAGTCTTTCACGATTGCTTCAGACGAGGCAGTTACCCCCCAAGCACTCTAGACTCGAGTAAGGCGACTTTACCGATCTGGGGATCTTGTAAGAGGACAGCCAGTGTTTTCTTTGCTACCCTCGGTTACAAGACGGAGGAGAGTCAGGCATAACTCACCGGTTCGACAGTTACCTTCATTCAGCAAAGTCTTGTTTTCTGCTTCCACTTCGGAAAGAGAGTACACACCAGTTTCGATAGATCAGCACCCTTTAGTCAATATGGAAGAAATGCTCCGCCAATTCCAACCGACTATTGAGAATATGTAGTTGGATGCTGCCCGCCAAGCTGAAGTCACCGCCCGTTAAGCAGAAATTGCAGCCCAGCAAGCTAAGTTGATCAGTAGGCTCTAGTAGCAATAACAACCACACCAAGCAGCAGCTTCTGCATCACATCAACCCCCAGTTAGGGTTCCAATACCCGGAATTACAACTAATGTACAGGAAAATGCAGACATTCCGGCAGAGCCAGTTCTACCCCAAACTTCCAAAGCACCGGGTTACCCAACAAAGGCACCGTTTGAGTTTGAGGCCAACCCTACTGCGTTGAAAGTGAGCAAGCTTGAGAAGCTTTTTAAATGAGCTCAGGGTGTGAATTCGATCCCAGATATAGAGTACGGCTATACGGATTCAGCAGTGACATTACCAGATAGGTTTAAAATGTCGCATATAGACCGTTTTGATGGCTCGGGTGATCTCATGGTCCACTTGCAGTTATTTTCAGACATTCTGCGGCCGATGGGTCTATTTAGGCTACAGAAGTTATCCCTCTTCGGCCGGACCTTGTCGGGTATCGCGGCCATTTGGTATGCTAAACTTGAAGATTCTATAAAGAGGAGCTTGGAAGAGATGGCCGAGGCCTTTATTGCTCAATACTCCTACAACACTCAAATCGAGGTCACAACTCGTGATCTCAAAGCAACTCGCCAAGAGTCGAAGGAGGGCTTCTCTGGTTTCGTCACTTGGTGGAGGGCCAAGGCCTCCATGATGACCACCCAGCCAGCTGAAAAAGACCAGATCAGAATGGTCGTTCGCAATCTGCAACCAAGGCTATTACAAAAGATGATAGTCATACATGTGCCTACTTTTGCTGACCTCCATGAAATAGGGGTGCAAATAGAGGATGCAATGAAGCTGGGTCTGATAGACCACGAGAAAGAGCAGCCCAAGAGGGCTTTCACACGCAGTTCCAATGCGATTACGAGTAGTAGTGCAGCTGTAAGGCCTTCTGATGTTGGTATGGTCACCAACACATTGAAAATGGCCAATCCCTTTGCCGATACATCTGACACGACCTCACAAACAACGAAACACCAACCCGGAGGCCAGAGGATTTTCACCCCCCTATACATGTCCTTATCCGCAGCCTTGAGGATCCTGATCAAAAAAGGGCATCTGAAGCCACTAGAGCTATGCCCATTGCCCAATCCCCTCCCTCCTACACACAACCCAGCCAAATACTGCGCCTTCCACCGACAACATGGTCATGACACCGACCTATGCTTCAGATTGCGTCATGAGATTCAAGATCTCATTGACAATAAGGTGAAAGCACCTCCTCAAAAGCCTAACATCACTACAAATCCCCTCCCACCATATAACCACGTCCCTCCACCTTAGCAAGTAAATCTTATCCATACACTAGTCGTCCCTTACGACCCTAGTATATATATCACCCCATCCCACTTACCCAAGCCGGCGTTATTCATCCTAGAAAGCACAGACTTGTGCATGATGAGCGCGTCCATATCCCAACCCAAACCTGTGATGGTGACTGTGAAAGAGGAAGGAGGAATAATGCCTGAGGGCTCCGTGGACTCATCTGAAGAGGAATACAACCCATGCTGCTACATTGTGCCAACCAATTAGGCTAAACCAGAGGTAGAGTTGCCAATAGGACTGGAGATCAGTGTGGTTCGGGAGGATGGACCAAGCTAGGGATTGGATGACTTAGCTGACCTCGAGGAGGACATCAACAATTTGCAGTTTTTCGATGAACAAGATCTGAGAAATGTACAGATTGATTGGTTCGATCGAATGGGTCAGCAGATAATTCGGGGTGGCTCAGTGATGAACTTGATGTGGATGAGGGACTTCAACCAAAGTTGGAACAGCCGGAAATAGGAACCACTATAAGGGCCGGAATGGTCGATGACAAGGGAAAGTTGCCGGAAAGGATTAGTGCTAAGAATTTTGCTCAAGAATTGAGTAGTGTTAGCACAGCTGGTATAGAGGAAGAGGCCGCACTGAAGCGGTTTGAACAGGAAAGAGCTGAGAATAGTCAAAAAGCTGGAAAAGCCAAAGGCCCTATGGGGAATAACTGTGATGTTGATGTGAGAATACTTACAATGGAACCGGACAGTTGCTTGTTGCTTGCCAGAGGAATATGGTGGAAAGATGATGATTTACGTCTTGCCCACACTGATGAAGATTGGGGACAGAATCTGCCAGACGATACTTGGTATTTTGAGGAAGTGGATCACATGACTAAGAGCGGGCAGTATTTCAAGCCCCCACACCTGGACCAACCAGAAGCATCCGGAAAGGACAAAGACGCTGAAAAACAGAAGGACAAACTGTTAGAGGAGGAAGTTGTACTGAAGTAGCTAAAGAAGATCCAGGCGGACATATCTATTTGGGGATTGCTCATGGCTTCGCGGGTACACAGGCAAGCTGTCCTATCAGCAATGGATAAAGCCAAGCTATTTATCGGCACAACTCCCGAACAACTAGTGGGACTTGTCTTCCCGGGAGGTGCTTCGTCTACTTTGACCTTCATGGATAAGGAATTGCTGCTTGAGGGCTCTGCGCATAACAAACCACTATACATCTCAGTTGAATGTAGAGAGAAGTGGGTGCTAGTTGTATTGGTTGATACTAGGTCTGCAATCAATGTTTGTCCGTTATGCATGGCCTATGCTATTGGCTTGAAGTCAGCAGACTTCGTACCAACGGCCCAGGTGATTCAAGCTTACGACAACACAAGTAGAATGGTGATGGGAACAGTTTAGATTAGAACACAGGTCGGGCCGGCTCAACAGGACATTGAGTTTCACGTCTTGGATATTCCAGCTACCTTCAACTTGTTACTTGGGCGACCGTGGCTGCACCAAGTAAAAACTGTTTCTTCCACCTTGCATCAGATGCTGAAGTACCCTCTTGGAAAAGAGGTAGCCATTGTTTTTGGGAATTCTTCTATACATCCTCCGTTGGAGATCACTACACCAGTACTGGAGATTATACACGGCGACAAGGATGTTTTCTTGTCTGGTTTTACCTTGGCTGAAGCCCGAGTGATGTAAGATATCTTAGCTATTGATGAGGGGTTGTACGTCAGTGCTCAATCAGCTACCTCATGAACAAGCTACAACATATACCTGGGATGGGATTAGGAAATAGCAGCCGAAAGGGCGTTATTGCACTGGCCGAAATGCCACATAACCCTCATGCCTTTGGTCTAGGTTATATACCTACCAAAGAGGACTGTAGACACCCCATTTTTGACCGTCCTCAAGACCTGGACGTCACCGTTTGAACACTCGGTGATTATCCATGTTTGTGTTCGTTTGGAGTTCCCGGAAGTCTCGGCTCGCGCGCCTTGCTTCAGGATCCCCGAACTCGACCGTTCAGTGTCTGGTTTTGCACCAAACACTTTTGTTTTGCCCTTGAGAGGCAGGGTGGGGCTTGTAGACCATCCCCACCCACCACCGGCAGTGGCTAGAGGCCACCGGCTGGTGTTTGCTGCCACCGGCAATGTAGTTTGCCGGCCGGCACTATTTGTTGCCGGTCAGCATTATTTGTTGCCGACCGGCACTCTTTTTGGCCAAGATAGCATTTTTGGCCAGCCGATTGCTGTTCATCTGCTTTTGCAGATATTTTTAGACAGCTGTCTTGCTTTTGCTCCCCTCCATACACGTGTATGGAGGGATCTCCCTCTTGAAAAGCTTGTCTTGTAAGCTTTACAAGACAATATAGAGAGAAGCTCTCTCTATGGCAAAAGAAGAGGCTCGGTTAGAGACTTAGGATTTTTTTGAGAGCAAGAACAGCCATTGTTAGGGTTTGAGTTCTAGGGTTAGAGTTAGATACACACTCTATCTCTCTTTCCCTCTCTTTTGTTCACTAGGTGCTTTGTGTCTTACTATTGCACACAAACACCTAGTGTTTCACCTTCCTCTTGGAGTTGAGGTTCTAAAGAGTTTGTTTTGAAGTTTTGGTATTGGATCCAAGCTCAAGGAGGCCATTGGAGCACCATTTGTAAAGGGGTCTTCAAGGGTGAGATTCTAGTCCCTTTTTTCCCCATTTTTGCATTGATTTTATACCTATCTTAGAGTTGTTTTTGTGATTATTGTATAACATAAAAAAGTTCTGTTTTTAGGCCCTCTTTATTGTTTATTAAGAGTGTTTTGTTGTTTGAGGGTTGTTGACCACCCTTAGGCCTCAAAAGGCCTCATTTTGAGCCATTTTGTGCTAGCTCCGGGATTTTGGTGTTGAGGTCTCTTCACCACTGAAATCCCTGCCTTGAAGTCCCAAGAAGGAGAGGGCCACCCCCTTTCCTTGTTGTCCTTGAAAAGGGCATGTTTTGGCCTCTTAAGGAAGCCTATGCTTGAGTGTGTGCTGAGCATGTTTGGTTTGTTTTTTTCATGCTTATATATCCATAATATAACATGATCTTAGGTTGGTTTTGGAACTCCATGCATGCTTAGCATAGTTGCCATGTAATGCCTTGTTTATGCCTTAATGTGCCTTAGGTTGTTAGCCTTTGTTGGAGCATGTTTTAGGCTTAGTCTTGTGAAGATTTTGTGCATATCTTGCCATGTTTTAGCTCTGTCCATAGTCGTTTGGGTTGATTTTAACATGCATTATATAGCTCCTTTGTATTTGGGCTTGTTGGCCTTGAGTATGTGCATGTGTAGCATGCCATCTTTGCATTGTTTTGGTGATTTGGGACCATCCTATACGCCGTTTCAGTCCCATTTCCATGCTTGTTTGATTGCCTTGAATGCCTCTTTAATGCTTTGGTAGCATGTGTTGCATGCTCCTTGTTTTGACCATTTGTGCATGCCCTTGTTTTGAGCCATTTAGATGCCATCTAAGTGGTCCTTCGGGCCTTACATTAATGTCCCAAAACTCTGTTTTTGGTCCTTCCTTTCATGCCATGTTTGGTCTTGCTTAGTGTAGTCCAATGCTCCATTGACTTGCTTTGAGCATTTTGGCCATTTGTTGCATGCTTGGCTTGATTTATTGCTTGGTTTGGCACCATGTCTTAGCATGATTTCAATGCTTATGTTGCATGCTAATTGTCCATGAATGTCTCTTTCAAGTGTGCTTGAATGTTGCTTGCTTTGTGCCTAAGTGTTGGGTCTTAACATGTGTGTGTGTGCATGTGTGCTTAGCATCCATTTTAGGCATTTATGGCCACTGTTTTAGGCCTTATTAGAGCTGCCTAATTCATTTATAAGACCATCTTAGCATTAGTTTGCAATGCCATATGTATGCTTGTATGCTTGCATGAGTGCCTTGCCATGCCACGTTGCATCCTTAGCTTGTATGCCTAGGTTGCATTGCATCTTGCATGCATTCCTTGTCCCTTGACTTAGGTGATAGGGATTGGGAGTTTTGTTTGATTGGTTTGCATACATTTGAAATCAAAGTTCGGTCCCTCCGAGCGAGGGCAAGTCTGTAATAAGTGTGTGTGGGTGGTGTGTATGTCTTCCAACCTCACTTCTTTCTTCCCTTTTACTTACCCGCTTTAATGGTTAGTATTAGGGCACGTTTAATTTAGCATACCTCATGCTATGCATGTGTGCATCCATGCATTTGTATTGCATGCATTAGGCTCGGTACATCACGCTAATTGCATCAATACTTCAATTCCCAAACTGAATACGTGATAATTGTGCATTTTCACATGACATGTTTAGGATAGCCGAGCCTATTCTAACAACACTTTGTATGCGATGCATTAGGCACTTAACATGGACTTGGATCATGCATGTTTGCTAACAAGTTCTCTGTTTTGGCACGGAGTACGATGTAAGTATTTATGCTTTAGCATCTCGCATGTGTGTGAATGTTAACATGACAGTATGCTTGCCATGCGGCTAGATGCTTATGTGTTAAACTGTTTTGAATGCCTGTGGGTGAAGGTTGGATTGTTTGAGTTGGAAGAACTCATTGAAATCCGTGTTTTAGCCTACTTGCGAGTAGCAAATTCCAAAGCATTTTCAAAACGAACGGATATGCAATGTCTCTTTCCAAATTAGGCAATCTAGTCTATACTTGTTTGCTGCGCGCATAACATAGTAATTCTAGGCTAATAATTGGTTTAAGAACACATAACGTTTTCAAAATCGGATATCACGGTTAATAGAGGCCGGTCTTCGGACCGGGCGAAAGGGGGTGCTCATAGCTGACCTTCCCCGATCGTACCCAAGCTCCTGAGCCGAGACAACTCCGGTGATGACGGACATGTGGCCTTCGGCACCGAGTCAGGGTTTCCTAAATTTCCCCATTTTAAAAATATTTAGGTGGCGACTCTGTATCTGGCAAAGCAGTCCATGTTTGGCACTACTTTTTCAAAAATCTGTTTCTCAAAATGATTTGCCAGATTTGGACTCTTTGGTTCAGATTAAGAACCGTGACGCAAGTCGAGTCCGAACTGTAGTAACCCCAAATGAACAGAACGGGACTCATCCTCCCGGGGCGTTCGGGGACGTCTACAGTTTCTGGCGACTCTGCTGGGGATTTAGAGAGCTTGACTCGAACTCGTGATATCCTGTTTTGATCTCATTTATGTGTTTCTTTGCATTGCATGTGCATTGGTGCGCCTAGGAACACAGTGTTTGCCATCTGCCATTCCTGAACGGTTTGCCGGAGGCTTGTCTTGTCAAGGCATGTCCGTAAGACTGACCGGCTATGGGCTCTGACAGCATGGGAACACATACCCCGATTTTTTTTACCGGGGCACCCTTTTTGACCATTCGACCTAGTGCATATTCGGAATCCATAGTGACCATTCCAAACTAGGACAGGTTGCTTACCCGATGCTAAGTTGTTTGAAACCGCTGTGTGCGTAGTGAAACCCTGGTTCCTGACAAAATAGGACAGGGAAACCCTACCCCAACATAGGGGTGTTTTGAGCTCTCTTTTACTTGCTATGTGCTTTTAGAGTGTATCTCTACAGGAACGCATATACCAGTTTGCGAGTTTGAGTATCGGGCCCGAAGGCGCCAGAATCAGTATTGTTGAGAATCAGTTATCAGGAATCAGTTATCCGCGGGTATCAGATTCAGTATTTTGGGAACAGAAATCTGGGAACAGTGATCAGCAGTAGGGTACAGTTGTTTGGCTACACCCGTGTTTGATCAGTTTGGGCTGAAATGCTGTCTGTTTTTCTTTCAGTTCAGAGAGTTGCAGAGTTGATACAGAACAGCCAGTGTCTCCCTTTTGCTGAGGCAAGATTTATGGCAACACAAAGTTCAGAAGAAATTGTGGTTATGACGGCTGCATTGGAGCAGGGAACCGCTCCGCAGAGTGAGGCCAACATCAGTATGTCACACCCGCCCAGGATGCCCGTTGTACACCCAGTCTGGGCTCCCCAGTTATACCAGGCTCGTGAGCCCACCACCTTCGAATTGATGGGGATGATAGGCGATCTCCAGAGGTCCGTGGCCGATCTGGCCTATGGAATGTCGACTTCACCGCCAGCGGCGCCGTATGCCGGGAATTTCGTACCACAGGAGCCCCCGCTACTGGGGCGGATTGTGATAGAGCTCAGCCAGCCAGAGGTGGCTTCCGGCTATAGCCACGACATGCCAGCACCAAGCCAGACCATTGATCAGGCTGAGGCCAGGGGAAAGGACAAGGCAAAGGTAGACGCTGACCCTATTGAACAACTGCTGTGGGCAGTCGAGGCTCTGAAAGTCAGAGGAATGAGCAAGCAACAAACATCTGCAATAGTGACCAAAGCTGTAGATGACGCTTTCCCCGCTCCAATCAAAGGCAGTTCAAGCCAGGCAGAAAACCGGGATGGGCCCCGTCATGCCCAGACAATCCCTGTAGTTCCCAACCCTGCACCGGGAAAGGTTCAAAAAGCCAAGGCAGCGCCAGCTGATCCTTTCGCCAGCGCATCTGGCAAGAATCCTCAAACTGCAAAGTACCTGCCCCGAGGGCGCAGGGTCTTTCACGACCTCCACATGCCTTTGTCTAGGGCATTGTTAATATTGGCGAAGAATGGGCATCTTAAGCCTTTGGAGCCCCGGCCACTCCCGAAGAATCTCCCCACCACTCATGATGCTACTTTGTACTGCGCGTACCATCAACAGTCCGGTCACAGTACCGATGGATGTTCCCGCCTTCGTCATGAAGTGCAGGATTTGATTGATAACAAGGTTATCCTACCACCCACCTCAAGCAAGCCCGTCACCACTCAGTTGTTGGATTTCGAGGGCTCAGATACTGCGAGTATGTAAAGTGAACCGCCTGCGGGCAACATTTGGTGTATTTTGGATGAAGCGTCTAGCACGCATTTTTGAGCATCGGTGAAACCGAATTTTGTAAATCCTGGCTTGGATATCGAGTCAGTCTTTTTTGCTTAAGGGTCTGTCTGGTTGTATCGAGTCAGTCCCCGTTGTATATAATACCAGGTGATTCTGGGATTGTTGTCCCGAACACCATTTTGTTTTGTATTTATTTGTTTTTGTTTTGAGTTTGTTTCTGCCGAGGAGCCAGTTGCACCAACAGATCCGGATGAAACAGCTGTTGCTATCTCAAACTTCATGCTTGCTTTCAGCATAAGTGCCAGAGAATTTGATTGGGCTGACAGTACATCTCGCCTGCTATCCTGCGCGCCGAACTCATTGCATTAACCTAAGTTTTCCAAAAACAAACCTTTTGAACATTGCGGTGATGAAAACGAAGAGGAAGGAATTCCTCGGGTTTTGCAAAATTTTGACCATTTTAAGAGAAAAAGAGGCGTGCTAAGCCTTTTAATGAATAAAATCATGCTTGTCGGCGTGAGTACTGAGAAGGACCCTGGCCTGATCCAGATTGGTTCCACACTATCTTCGGCGCGAGCGATTCGTCGCTTTCTGAAAAACTTTCAAAAACAAATGTTTTACGCGGCCCTGTGAAGACTGTGTGGAATCGCTCTTGAGATTGCGCAGCCTAGGATCGCTCTCAGCCTCAAGATTCAACCTATTTGTTTTCCGAGTTTGAACCCGTTCAGAACGTTCAGAAAGTTCAACGGACAAACGCCATGAAAGGCCCGTGTGGCCAGTTTTGAAGTAGCCCTCGAGCAAGAGGCACCAAAAGCCGAATCAGAAGGAGTAGATCTCGCCGGAAGAAGCTCGTGGAGCAACCTTGATGGATTCTTCTGCAAATCAGTGCAACCTCCGTTCTCCTAGACACAGAGAGGCTTCAATTCCAAAAAACCATTTGGCATGGACTTGCTACACTTTTACCCTTTGAGAGGCTCGCTAGGCCGAAAACCCGGAAGGGCGACCCAGGCAAAAGTTAGAGCAAGAGAAAAATACAAAAAAGAAGAAAAGAAAAAAATGATGAAAAAAAAAAATGAATGAAGAAAAAAGAAAAAGAAAAAGAAAAAGAAAAAATGCAAAAAAAAGGAGAGGAAATAGAAAATGAAAAGAAGCTCGCAAGGTCGAAAACCCGCATTGGGCGCCTTGGCAAAAATAAGAGCCAAACAAAGTGAAGGTTAAAATACCCAAGTGGACCTTAACCGGAACTACGTAAGGCTTGATTCCCATGTTTGGGATACGTAGGCAACTTCATCATGAAGTCCAGCCCCCAACGCTTTCATAGCGTCTCAGTCCATGCAATGGTTTCGATTTCATCCCCAAAGTCCAGTGGCCAACACCCTTCAAGGTGATTGTGTCCATATATATGTTGTGACCGTCTTCGTCATCGCTGTGTCCAAGAGCTCGACCACCGCCAATGAAGACTGTCTGCAGATTGCTGCGGCACCATCCTAAACTAGGGGCAACTTTCCGTTGCCTCCCACCCCCTTTAAACCAGGGGCAATTTTCCATTGCCTCCGATCCGAGGTTGCGCATCTCGAAGGGTAAGTTCTATGCTTGTTGAGCATCAGCTGTTTGAAAAATAGTTTTTGAAAATTTTTACTGAAGTTGACTATTTTCTCGAAAACTATTCCATTTTCCAAAATCGGACCATTGTCTTGGACCCAAAAAAGGAAAATTTTCAGTCCTTGCAGCCTGACTTGCACGGTTTTCAAGTCAAAAATCGAACAAGTATGTTAATCCGACTCTCATTTTGATCAAAACTGTTTTAGTAAAAAGCAAAAACAAAGAATGGTTAAAATGATGAACTAGGGGCACACACAGTTGAGCCAGGCGTTCTGTCTTTCCCCCGTCATCGACGTACTTGCCAGAAGAGCGCTCTACCCGCCGGAAGAAATAGCCGTGAGCTAACGGTGTTGAGCATGAACCCACACCTTTCTATTTATCCATCAATCACCCCGGGGAGGGATGAAAAATGAGAGAATGAAGAATAGAGAGGTGTAAGTTGAGAGAAAAGTGAGGAAAAGGGTTTTGAGAAAAAAATCCGAGCTCGAGAGCCGAGTGATGTGAGAATCACAAATCAGACAAGGCGGGAAACACTGCCTAGAGAAACTGGCTCCTCGTGGTCCGAGGTCCCCCATTTTCGCTAACGCGTCTGTATGTCGTGTCTTTTGTTTTGTATATCTCCACCTTTGTTTTAGGTCTTTTTCGAGCGTGTCTCGTTGTGTTTAGGTCGTGTACCTTTATATTTGAGTCCTCCCCGCTGTGTTCAGTTGTAGGCTCGATATCCCGGTTTGAAAAACCCTCATTCGATTTCAAAAATCATTTATGCTCAGAATGCTGTGCCATTCTCTACATTTGAACGTGTTTCGACTCCAACCAGTTCCATCTTTGAGCTCTGTCTTGTCAGATTGGGCTGTTTGTTTGAGAATCGCCGTGTGCAGAATGAATCGAATGTTGTGTTATGGGCTGTATGCGGATTAATCCCCAGTAGAGCAAGGGCTGTGTGTCCAGAATCAGGCAGTGGGTTGCTTGGGTGTATTTTGTTGTTGGCTGTTTAAGTTATCTGATTATTACAGTGCAAGTGTTTAACTTTTAGACAACCAATCAATTTCATTTACATTGAGGTGTAACATGATGAGATGCGATGCAATGCATGAAATGTGTAAATGTAAACACTTTTTCAGATAAAAAGTCCGTTTCATTTAACTATCTTTTCAAATGTACAAGTTTTGGAAGCAAAAATCTGCCTGCGGCAGTACAAGGCAATCTATCTACCAACAAAGAGAAAAGTACAGAAACAAGAAGATAGCAAAAATCTGCATCCATATCAAGCAACTCCGAAGGGCCGTCAGTCTGTCCTGGTCCTCTTCCTGGACGAGGGTCCAGGAGCATCATCAGCGTCGTCGTTAGAGCCCGAGCTAGAATCGCCTCCGGTCTCCTCCTCCGATGACTCGGACTCCGCCTCGGCCTCCGCCTCTGACTCCTCGTCGTCGTCATCATCCGGGACTGGAGCTCGCGAGCTACTCCCGACGTGAGTACGCCCTCCCCTGGTACGGGGAAATATCCGGCCCTCCTCATCTCTCCCCCGGGCAGAGACAGAAGGTCTAGCTGACGCACCTCCTGCCATGGGAATCTGGAAAGGAGGCTGAAAAAGTACACAAAGGGGAAATGCATTAGTATACTGTAGAAAGTTTATCAGTGTAGAATACAGTGTATGAGTACAGCGTGAGAATGCCGTGAGCAGTTTATCAGTGCAGAATGCAATGTCGAGTACAGTGTATGAATGCCGTGGGCAGTTTAACAGTGCAGAATGCAGTGTATGCAGTGTGTCAGATACTATGAGATCAGTGTATCGGGTGTTGTGCCGTGCATCAGATTATGCAAGTCAGTATATGAATGGTTTCAGGCCAGTGTCAGAAGGACATACCGGTATGCTGTAGACGGCTAGGAGGTCAAAAGTCCGCTGGAGCATCCCCATCATCGAGGCGTTCATCGCCAACGACTGACGGGTGTACCTAGAAGAGGCCTGCAAAATATCAGATGCATCAATATTCTGTGGAATATCAAGTAAACTGAAATGAAATAACTGTACGAAGTGCAGTGATACATACCGGTGGTAAGTCGGGGATATCAATGAACTCGTGACCAGCCGGTGGAGGGGCGAAGGGGATCTGATAGGTCGACCCGCCCTGCCCCTGGAAAGTCAGTACAGCGGGCAGGGCAGGCCAGCCAGCTCCCCGTCCTCCCTACACTCCGCTCCTACCACGGACCCGGGCCCTCCTCGAAGATCCAGCCCCTGCTCCCGCTCCGGCCCCAGTCGCCGATGCTACAGGCCTGGCCCCCTCTGCTCGACGACCACTCAGGGGGCGCATCAGGTACATCCGCACGTACTCCTGATAGTCGCCGGTGCCTCGGAAGCCGGCCTCCTCCCAGCCGATGGAGTAATCATCCAGCTGCTCAGTGGTAAGCCCCTCGGTCTCCCTCATCTCTGCAGGAGGGTGAGCCGGGACTATCTGCTCAGGTAACCCGCGGGTCTGGCGTAGAAAACGCTCCCCCAGGTACCAAGCCCGACAGACCGGGCCCTCAAGCAGAATCCGGAAACGCGAGGTCTCCTCAGCACCAGGGAACCGACCCCGCATCGCCGACGGCAAGGAAGCCCATGGCCGCCAAGTGATCTGAAAGTGACAGACAGTTTGTTATCTACTGTTATTGAAATATGCAGTGGGAAAGCGAAGCTAAATAAACTGAAAATAAAACATACCTCGGCCGGGGTGATGGTGTCAAAATATCGGCGGAAGAAGCCGAATGTCTCCCGTGGTCGCCGGGTGCATCTCCCGTCGAAGCGACTCGAGAACAGGACAGCCGGAGGAGGCTCCGCGACTGGTACGGGTGCAAGCCTAGGGAAGTAGGCGTAAACCCACAGCTGCAAAACAGATGTCAGTATGACCATCAGATAAAGCAGGATACACAGAATGAAGCAGAAATGGTAGAGCCGTGTGTTGTGCAGTGTATTGTGTGCAGTGTACAGTGTGAGCAGTGTACAGTCAGTGTAAAACAGAATGTATGTGTGTGCCGTGTGTACAGTATACAGCGAGTGTAAAGCAGATTACAGTGGGTGCAGTGTACAGAGTACAGAGAATATCGGACAGAAATGAAAAGCGGAGAAGAAGTATACCTCCTAAGCCCACCAGTAGCCTCCGAGGAGCTGGCCGCTGCCGCGAGAAGCCGAGCTCATGTACCCATAGAGAGTGGCCAGAGCAGCGCCACCCCAGTCATAGTGCAAGATGTCCCGGACGTCCACCAGCGCGCTGAGAAGACAGAGAGGCACGGTGTTCGCCCGGTCGGCGAAGATGGTAGTCCCGAACAGGAACATGAGGAAGCCGTGAGCATACCTCTCCTCGTCCTCCGGGGTCATCTGCGCCTCCTCCTCCAATGCGGGCTGGACCCGAAACTGGACCTTGAACCAGGAGTATCGGACGAAACCTGGACGAGCTAGTGGTGGGGCCTCCCCCAGTAGATGGACCTGAGCGGCGGTCCACTCATCCATGTCAGTGTCGAAGGGGATCGGATCACCCCCTACCCCGATGCCTGTGAGCATCGAGAAGTCATAAGGGGTCATCGTCATGTCCCCTGCAGCAGAAAAGTGAAAAGAATCGGTGGTGTCCCACCACCTCTCCGCCAAAGCAGCAAGAAGAGGTCTGCATGCGGACAACCTAGAGAGCCCTCGGCAGAAGGTGCCGAAGCCCGCCCGGTCCACGATGCGTTGGACCGCATCAGGGAGCTCATCATACCACTCCCGTGCACCAGTATTCCCATACCCGCGAATGGTATGGGAACCTTCCTGCAAACAGAAAATGACAATTGCAAGACAACATTCAAAATGCAGTTTTGAAAGGACAGATATGGCATGTATGCAAGTTTGTCAGATTCAGGCAAATACCGGGTGCCGGTGTGCTTGCAGTGAAATACGTGTGCTGTGTCAGTGTGTTTGGGTGTTTCAGAACAGATGTGGCATGTGTGCAAGTTTGACAGATTCAGACAAATACTGGGTGCCAATGTGTATGCAGTGAAATACAGTGTGTGCCGTGTGTTTGGGTGATTCAGGGCTAGTGCAGTGTGTGTGCATGTGTCAGTCTCAAACAGATATCAGTTGTATGTATGTTTACAGTCAACTACGGTCTACGACGTATCAGATTTCAGCGGTTAGAGAATACAACTAACTATGGCAGTTTTGTATCCTACATTGCAAAAAATAAAGCAGAAAGAAGGGAGTTACCTCAGAAGTGCCGAATGAAAGGTGGGAGGTAGGCTCACGCAGCAGTAGCTCAGGCGCCACATGACTCTCAAAGCTCCGGAACTGACGCAGGCCGTCTGGGGGCAGAACATGGATCGCCGGCCGGTAGGTCGCCGGGTCGAACGGGCGCTCGCTCAGTGGTAAGAGCTCGACCCCGGGATCCATCTCGTGGTCCGGGGGAGTCCCGCCACGTGGAATGTCGTCCGCCATGTAGAGAATGATGTGAAAATGGCCCGGAAAAGGAAAATCGGGTCGGAATACGAAGAGTCAACCGGAAAGTCAACTCCCGAGAAGGTCGGAAATGGCCGGGAAGGCCGGAATGTGAAAAGACATGGAAATGAAGAGGAAAGTGAAGGGAACAAACCCCGAAAAGGCGAGAACGCCAAACGAGGCACCGAAACGAATGATTTCGAATCGTTCGTGATTGGATCACGATCCAAATGATTTGCATGTAGCTTGCATTGTCTCAAATACATTGCATCTTCATTTGCATTGTTTATACATTGTTTTGTATATATTGCATATCGTCTTGCATCCATTTTGCATTGTCATGCATGTTGCTAACAATATTGTACCTGTTAAGTTTGTTTTCTTTGCAGGCATGATATTGTATGTACGGTTCATTTGAGGTTGGTGCAACCAGACGAGCCGCACAGGTATTGTATCTCCCGAGTGAGACGCATTGAGAATTTCATAATTCTCTTACATCCTTTCTGCATTGTAGTGTAGTTTGGTATGCTAGCTTAAAACTGTCGCATGTTTGCTTCATTACAGCTTTCTTTGCATGATCATAAGTTATGCTCGGCTCTGTGCATTGTCTTGCATTCTGCCCCTGCCTTCGGGCGCATACCTTGTTTGTCTTGCATGTTTGTCTAAGTCTTCGGCCTTGTCAAAAATGGGTCGTCTCTGGGCTTTGACATTCACTCCCGTCATTGTTATGACTTTCGAGTTCTGTCAAAGAGGGGCAACTGTAGACACCCCATTTTTGACCGTCCTCAAGACCTGGACGTCACCGTTTGAACACTCGGTGATTATCCATGTTTGTGTTCGTTTGGAGTTCCCGGAAGTCTCGGCTCGCGCGCCTTGCTTCAGGATCCCCGAACTCGACCGTTCAGCGTCTGGTTTTGCACCAAACACTTTTGTTTTGCCCTTGAGAGGCAGGGTGGGGCTTGTAGACCATCCCCACCCACCACCGGCAGTGGCTAGAGGCCACCGGCTGGTGTTTGCTGCCACCGGCAATGTAGTTTGCCGACCGGCACTATTTGTTGCCGGTCAGCATTATTTGTTGCCGACCGGCACTCTTTTTGGCCAAGATAGCATTTTTGGCCGGCTGATTGCTGTTCATCTGCTTTTGCAGATATTTTTAGACAGCTGTCTTGCTTTTGCTCCCCTCCATACACGTGTATGGAGGGATCTCCCTCTTGAAAAGCTTGTCTTGTAAGCTTTACAAGACAATATAGAGAGAAGCTCTCTCTAAGGCAAAAGAAGAGGCTCGGTTAGAGATTTAGGATTTTTTTGAGAGCAAGAACAGCCATTGTTAGGGTTTGAGTTCTAGGGTTAGAGTTAGATACACACTCTATCTCTCTTTCCCTCTCTTTTGTTCACTAGGTGCTTTGTGTCTTACTATTGCACACAAACACCTAGTGTTTCACCTTCCTCTTGGAGTTGAGGTTCTAAAGAGTTTGTTTTGAAGTTTTGGTATTGGATCCAAGCTCAAGGAGGCCATTGGAGCACCATTTGTAAAGAGGTCTTCAAGGGTGAGATTCTAGTCCCTTTTCCCCCCATTTTTGCATTGATTTTATACCTATCTTAGAGCAGTTTTTGTGATTATTGTATAACATAAAAAAGTTCTGTTTTTAGGCCCTCTTTATTGTTTATTAAGAGTGTTTTGTTGTTTGAGGGTTGTTGACCCACCTTAGGCCTCAAAAGGCCTCATTTTGAGCCATTTTGTGCTAGCTCCGGGATTTTGGTGTTGAGGTCTCTTCACCACTGAAATCTTGAGGGATTTTAGTGGTGAAGATGATGCCTTGAAGTCCCAAGAAGGAGAGGGCCACCCCCTCTCCTTGTTGTCCTTGAAAAGGGCATGTTTTGGCCTCTTAAGGAAGCCTATGCTTGAGTGTGTGTTGAGCGTGTTTGGTTTGTTTTTTTCAAGCTTATATATCCATAATATAACATGATCTTAGGTTGGTTTTGGAACTCCATGCATGCTTAGCATAGTTGCCATGTAATGCCTTGTTTATGCCTTAATGTGCCTTAGGTTGTTAGCCTTTGTTGGAGCATGTTTTAGGCTTAGTCTTGTGAAGATTTTGTGTATATCTTGCCATGTTTTAGCTCTATCCATAGTCGTTTGGGTTGATTTTAACATCCATTATATAGCTCCTTTGTATTTGGGCTTGTTGGCCTTGAGTATGTGCATGTGTAGCATGCCATCTTTGCATTGTTTTGGTGATTTGGGACCATCCTATACGCCGTTTCAGTCCCATTTCCATGCTTGTTTGATTGCCTTGCATGCCTCTTTAATGCTTTGGTAGCATGTGTTGCATGCTCCTTGTTTTGACCATTTGTGCATGCCCTTGTTTTGAGCCATTTAGATGCCATCTAAGTGGTCCTTCGGGCCTTACATTAATTTCCCAAAACTCTATTTTTGGTCCTTCCTTTCATGCCATGTTTGGTCTTGCTTAGTGTAGTCCAATGCTCCATTGACTTGCCTTGAGCATTTGGGCCATTTGTTGCATGCTTGGCTTGATTTATTGCTTGGTTTGGCACCATGTCTTAGCATGATTTCAATGCTTATGTTGCATGCTAATTGTCCATGAATGTCTCTTTCAAGTGTGCTTGAATGTTGCTTGCTTTGTGCCTAAGTGTTGGGTCTTAACATGTGTGTGTGTGCATGTGTGCTTAGCATCCATTTTAGGCATTTATGGCCACTGCTTTAGGCCTTATTAGAGCTGCCTAATTAATGTATAAGACCATATTAGCATTAGTTTGCATTGCCATATGTATGCTTGTATGCTTGCATGAGTGCCTTGCCATGCCACGTTGCATCCTTAGCTTGTATGCCTAGGTTGCATTGCATCTTGCATGCATTCCTTGTCCCTTGACTTGGGTGATAGGGATTGGGAGTTTTGTTTGATTGGTTTGCATACATTTGAAATCAAAGTTGCATACTTGGTTCTTTGGGCCATCATGCATGGAAATGCGTGATTGGTGGTCCGGGAACCGAGGCACATGTCCCTTTGAGTCATTACAATGATAAGAGACATGGTTGGTGCATACATGCTTTGAATTGTGCTGCCATGCTTTGCCTTGCCCTCTGTTGCTGTGAGTTGCAGGTTCTGCAGGAATACTCTGCCGACCGGCAGTGTAATGTGCCGACCGGCAACAATTTCTCTGCCGACAGATTCAATTTTGTGCCGATGGCCATACCACACTGCTGGTGGCAATCTCAATCAGCCGGTGGTGATCCTCTCTGTCCAAGGGATCAGTCCTGAGGCTTTGACAGCCTCCAGAGGAGGAAAGGAAGGAAAACAGAGGCAGCCCATGCATGGTGGCGCGCTTCCTGAGGCATTTTCCTGTTTTAATTAATTTAATTAATTTGTTAATTAAATTAGTTAATTTGTAATATTAATTAGCTTGCGTAGTTAATTAATTTGTAATATTTATTCGGTCCCTCCGAGCGAGGGCAAGTCTGTAATAAGTGTGTGTGGGTGGTGTGTATGTCTTCCAACCTCACTTCTTTCTTCCCTTTTACTTACCCGCTTTAATGGTTAGTATTAGGGCACGTTTAATTTAGCATACCTCATGCTATGCATGTGTGCATCCATGCATTTGTATTGCATGCATTAGGCTCGGTATATCACGCTAATTGCATCAATACTTCAATTCCCAAACTGAATACGTGATAATTGTGCATTTTCACATGACATGTTTAGGATAGCCGAGCCTATTCTAACAACACTTTGTATGCGATGCATTAGGCACTTAACATGGACTTGGATCATGCATGTTTGCTAACAAGTTCTCTGTTTTGGCACGGAGTACGATGTAAGTATTTATGCTTTAGCATCTCGCATGTGTGTGAATGTTAACATGACAGTATGCTTGCCATGCGGCTAGATGCTTATGTGTTAAACTGTTTTGAATGCCTGTGGGTGAAGGTTGGATTGTTTGAGTTGGAAGAACTCATTGAAATCCGTGTTTTAGCCTACTTGCGAGTAGCAAATTCCAAAGCATTTTCAAAACGAACGGATATGCAATGTCTCTTTCCAAATTAGGCAATCTAGTCTATACTTGTTTGCTGCGCGCATAATATAGTAATTCTAGGCTAATAATTGGTTTAAGAACACATAACGTTTTCAAAATCGGATATCACGGTTAATAGAGGCCGGTCTTCGGACCGGGCGAAAGGGGGTGCTCATAGCTGACCTTCCCCGATCGTACCCAAGCTCCCGAGCCGAGACAACTCCGGTGATGACGGACATGTGGCCTTCGGCACCGAGTCAGGGTTTCCTAAATTTCCCCATTTTAAAAATATTTAGGTGGCGACTCTGTATCTGGCAAAGCAGTCCATGTTTGGCACTACTTTTTCAAAAATCTGTTTCTCAAAACGATTTGCCAGATTTGGACTCTTTGGTTCAGATTAAGAACCGTGACGCAAGTCGAGTCCGAACTGTAGTAACCCCAAATGAACAGAACGGGACTCATCCTCCCGGGGCGTTCGGGGACGTCTACAAGGACTAGGTAAGAAAAGGAAAGGAAATGGCAGGAAGAGCCAAAGCTAAGCGAAGTGGGAAGCACTATGAGCTTGTGCATAGGCTAATTCAGGGAACTCTGAATGGCTGCTTTGTCTGAGAGGGGGAAGATTTCCTATTTTGCGGCTTTCCTGAGCCATGGTTGAACTCTGAGAAGCGGCGTTTGCCCAGTTTTGAGATTTTCTTTGACCTACAGCTGTAGGAGGATGAAGCCACAGAGCAACAGACTAACTTAACTCCTGAGGCTAAACAGAGTACAGAGGATAAGTCCAATGGCAACGAACTTGAGATAGGAACAGTGCTGGCTTGTCTCCTTTCGAATCCTCAGATCAAATCTGAGAGCTCAGGGGGTGACTCCACCATTTCCATGATCGGAGATTAACTAGGTGTGGACCATTCCGGTGGTATTCTGGATGCATCTAACGCACCCTCTCTCATTTGGCAGTTAGAGGAGGGCTTTTTGTCCAGTAGTTCTGAATCAGGTAGTGGGCCAGAATCTGATTCCACAGAGTTTGTGGAGTCAGAATCAGATTCTAGTTCTTCTGAGTCAGAGTTCGATATTCCTGGGGTTGATAACTCGGGTGCCGTTGTTTTTTCCAGGTCGTCTTTTTCCTTTTCTTTTGAGTCGGTTGTAACCGAGGAATTGGACGAGCTGGAAGCTTTGAATGAGAATGATACCACTGCTGTTTCTGAGTACTTCTCTGTGCCACTTGTATATCGCATTGATCATGACTTTCAAAATTTTGATAAAAATGACGAGGAAGGAATTCCTTTGGTTTTGAAACATTTGATTGATTGAGAGGAGGACAAGTTTGTAAAATCCCTTATTGATGAAATCACTCCAATTAATGTGAGTACTGAGATGGATCAGCGTCTGGTCGAGATCGAGTCCATGTTGTCTTCGGAGGAACGCGAGCGCTTAGTCGCTTTATTAAAAGATTTCAAAGATATTTTCATGTGGTCCTACGAAGACATGCTTGGAATCGATCCTGAGATTGTACAGCATCGGATCCCTCTTGACCTTGAGGCCTGACCCGTCAAGCAGAAGCTTTGGAGAATACGCCCGGATTGGGCTTTGAAAATCAAGGAAGAGGTCACCAAGTAGATAGATGCAGGGTTTTGCTAGTATTTAAGTATCCTAGTTGGTTGGCCAACATTGTTCCGGTGCCGAAGAAAGATGGCAGAATTCAGGTGTGTGTGGCTTTTAGAGATCTGAACAAAGCTAGTCTGAAGGACGACTTTCCTCTACCGCACATCGACGAATTAGTGGACTTCACTGCAGGCCATGTGTTGCACTCCTTTATGGATGGGTTTTCTGGGTATAACCAGATCTTGATGGCACCCGAGGATAGAGAGAAGACTGCCTTCACCACGCCATGGGGAACCTACTACTATAGGGTGATGTCGTTTGGTCTGAAAAATGCTAGGGCTACTTATCAACGAGCTGCAACCACTATCTTGCATGATATGATCCACAAAGAGGTTGAGGTGAATATAGACGACATGATTGTCAAGTCCAAGGAAAGAGAGGGCCAATACACCGCCTTGAAGAAAATTTTCCTACGGATCAGGAAATATCGGTTGAGGCTGAACCCACAGAAATGCACTTTTGGTGTCACGGTAGGGAAAATGCTGGGGTTCTTGATTACACAGAGGGGCATTGAGGTTGATCCTTCCAAAATCAAGGCCATCCTAGAAATGCCACCACCAAAGACTGAAAAGGATGTACGAGACTTTCTGGGTAAAGTGCAATTCATAAGACGGTTTATTGCAAAATTAACCTTGACTTGTGAACCACTATTTGGTCTTTTAAAGAAAGAAAAGAAATTCCAATGGGATGACCGATGCTAGTTCGCTTTTGAGCAGATCAAGTAGTATCTTTAGGACCCACCCGCGTTGTTACCGCCAGAGCCAGGAAAGCCGTTGATTTTGTATCTGTTAGTAACCGACATGATAATGGACTGTATGCTTGCTCAATAATCTGAGGATAGAGTGAAGAAGGCCATCTATTACCTGAGCAAGAAGATGCTAGAATATGAGACCCGTTACACTCAGCTGGAGAAGGCTTGCTTGGCCTTGGTATGAGCTACCAGGAAGTTGAGGCACTACTTGTTAGCTCACTTCGTAATTCTGATTTCAAGATTAGATCCCATCAAATATCTCTTCGAGAAACCAGTGCTTATGGGTAGGCTAGCCCGTTGGTTGCTTCTTTTTTCGAATTTGATCTAAAATATGTGACTCGCAAGTCCATCAAGGGGAGAGCGGTAGTAGAGTTCTTGACAGATCACCCAGTGGAGGAAGGTGAAGCAGTAGAGTATTTGTTCCCAAATGAGGCCATTCTGCAGGTCGAGGAAGAGATTTGGACCATGCATTTTGACGGAGCGTCTAACCAGTACGATTATAGGATAGGAGTGTTGCTGATAGCACTTGACAATTCCCATATACCTTTAGCCTTCAAACTCCGGTTCAAGGTATCTAACAACGAAGCAGAATACGAGGCATGTATTGTTGGACTGGAAGCCGCCCTGGAACTAGGGGCAAAAAGGTTGGACGCCATTGGGGACTCGAACCTGGTTGTGTCTCAAGCAAAAGGAGACTGGAAGGTTAAGGAAGAAATGATGAAAATCTATCACCAAACCCTGGATGTTCTAATTCCTAGGTTTGAGAAGCCAACCTTCACGCACCTGTTAAGAGAGAACAATAGGTTCGCTGACGCTTTATCAACTCTATCTTCCATGATAGACATCAATTTTGGAGTCCGAATGGGTCCGATCATTATTGAACAGTTTGCTGGCCTACGAGTTGATTGCCGCAATAGATGAAGTGCAAGATCAAAACCCCTGGTATCATGATATTTGGAACTTCTTAGAAAAGGAGGCTTATCCGCTAGGGAAAAATGCCAAAGATAAAAGGGCAATACGGCGAATGGCTGCTCAGTTTATCATCTGCGGGGGTAAGTTGTACAAACGAGGCCATCTAGGAATGCACAAGCTGTGTGTCTATGTAGAAGAGTCGAAGCATTTAATGGAGGCTATCCATGGAGGGGAGTGCGGATTGCACATGAGAGGGGTAATGCTAGCTCGGAAGATTCTCAGGCAGGGCTATTATTGGTCAACCATGGATGAGGATTGTATGGGTTTTGTTCGGCGATGCCACAAATGCCAAATTCACGCAATCGCATGAACATCCCGCCGTCGAAGCTTTATAACATGACTTGACCATTGCCTTTTTCAGTCTGGGGAATTGATGTTATTGGGCCAGTTACGCCAAAAGGATCGAATGATTATGAGTATATCCTGGTGGTAACAGACTATTTTACAAAGTGGGTCGAGGCCCAATCCTATGCAGTGCTAAAAGCGTCGAACGTAGCCAAGTTCATCAAGAATAATATCATTTGTCGTTATGGGGACCCAAATGAGATCATTTCAGGCAATGGTTCCCACTTTAAGAAAGAAGTGATCGACTTGTTGGAAAAATACAACGTGGCTTTTCATAAATCATCCACATATCGGCTGCAAACCAACGGAGCTGTTGAGGCTGCTAACAAGAACATCAAGCACATTTTGCAGAAAATGGTTGAGACTTACAAGGACTGGCCAGACAAATTGCCATTTGCTCTCTGGGGCTATAAGACTTCAATTCGAACATCTACTGGGGCAACTCCGTATTCTCTGGTTTATGGGATGGAAGCTGTTCTGCCGATTAAAATAGAGGTTCTGTCACTGCGGGTTATGGCTGAGTGCTAGATAGCAGAAGCGAATTGGCAACAGAGCAGGTTTGAGGAACTGATGCTGTTCGACGAGAGGAGACTGAAAGCATTGTACCACGTCCAAGGGTAACAACGTAGGATTGCTAGGGCTTTCAACAAGAAAGTTAAGTCCAGAAATCTTAAGGAGGGGGATTTGGTGCTCAAAGACAACCGAGCTCCCATCCATGACCCTAGGGGCAAGTTCAGACCTAATTGGACTGGTCCTTACATGATCAAATCTATTTGGTTGGGTGGAGCTGTCATTCTTATGGACCTAGATGGCTTGGAATTCTCCTAACCAATCAACATGGACAAGTTGAAAAAATACTACCCTTGAGTGGCTTGCTAGGTCGAAAACCTGAAAGGGCGACCTAGGCAAAAGTTAGAGCACAAAAAAAAATAGAAAAAAGAAAAACTGAGCTCGTAAGGTTGAAAACCCAGAATGGGTGGCCTTGGCAAAAGTTAGAGCGCAAAAGGAGAGTGTTAATACCTGAGTGAACCTGAACCGAACTACGTAAGGCTTGATTCCCATCTTCAGGATACATAGGCAACTTTATTCTAAAGTCCAGCCGTAAACACTTCAAACTTAGTTGTTCTGTCCATGAGATTGTTCTGGTCATCTTTGTCTTTTCTGCATTCAAGAGTTCGGTTGTGATCTTCACTATGAGAGCTGGTTACAGTGCAGTGCAGTGCTATTCAGACAAGGGGCGACTTTCTATTTATTGGATTCGGGGTTGTACATCTCGAGAATAGATTCCATGTGTGTCCAGTTGTGATCCTTATTGAAAATGGTTTTGAAAAGTTTTAATAAAAGTTGATTTTGTTCAAATTAATCTTTTTACAACTTAAACCATTTTTGGACCAAAAGGAAAATTTTCGGTGCCCACAACTTCAATTTCATTGATTTCAATACAAAGTTCTCTAACTCTCGATGCAAATCAAAGTTTCTTTTTATTACATTCAAAAGGAAAACTTGAAAGTACAGATCAAAGAAATAAACTTGGGGCATCGATGAATCAGGTATTCCTGGGTCCCCTCCCTGAGCTTGTGGAAGCTTTAGTGCTAAAGAAGGCCCGGTTTGCACCTTATCTTTAAGCCAAGATATGCATTCGCCAGAAAGGGCACAACTAAAATTGGGAGCGAAGTCAGAAGTTCTCTTGTCCTCCATGTAGTGGGATATCGAGGTAGTTGTGAACCTTAGATTGGAAACGAAGCCGAGTACTCTACCCCCTCTTCTGGGCAAGTCTGGTCATGTCCGAACTGACGCCTGAATCGAAATGGAAAGTAGAAAACACAGTGTGTCAGGCCAATCAATTGAATACCGGGTTACCGAGCCATGCTGTAGCTCATCTCAGGCAGATCAAACCAGGGGCAACGCCAAGCAATGTCGACAGCAGACCTGTTGCATATCCAATGGCACCACCATCCCTCGCTCGGGAAATCAACTAGCCGTTGGCGAAAGAAATAGCCTTGTGCCGAGTATGCAGGGCAAGAGTCCACCACCTTCAACCTGTCCATGAGCCATATCTGGGGAGGAACGAAAAATAAGAGAGATTAAAGAATATAGAGGTGTATGTGGAGAGAAAAAAGTGAGAAACGGCAGTGATAGAAAAACAGAGCCTGAGGGCCGAGTGATGTGAGAAACACATGTGAGATAGGGTAGGAAACAGTACCTGCAAAAGTAGTGGACTTCTCGCGAATTTGGTTGTCTCCCGCCTATGGAAGGCGTCCAAGC
Organism: Camellia sinensis; assembly: GCF_055761805.1. NCBI lineage: Eukaryota > Viridiplantae > Streptophyta > Magnoliopsida > Ericales > Theaceae > Camellia > Camellia sinensis. Next base: position 64,100,787 of record NC_138968.1, on the reverse strand, counting down.
CCATTAAAGTCTCGGCCAATGCTAGGCTAATACAGTTTTTTCCCTCTTTCAAACCTTGGGCTACTTCGATCAAGCGAATGCTAGACCCTTCGAAACTCGGGGTAAGAAGAAAATGAGCCAAGATACACAAGCAAAGGGTGTGTTGCCGAAAACTTTGCCGAAGACGGTCACCGTGGTCATCGGCGTCAGAAAATCGATGAATGAGGCTGGGAATATCCAGCTCCTCGTTGTGAATCAAGGATTGAGCCTCATGTAAAGTGAGCCCACACACCCTTCCCAAAGCTTGGATGTGACCAAAACGAGACTGGGGTAAAATTTTTTCGTTATGCCGGGATTCCATTAGAACTTGGAATTCTTCAATTGTTGGGCATAGTTCTTGCCCCCCGAAGCTGAAAACATGTGTAACTGGGTTCCAACATCTAGCCGCGGCGTGGAGGAATGAAAAACACAGCGGGATATGACTTAGTGCATTTATCCCAAAACCCTGAAAATTCAGTTTTTCCGAGCCATCTAAAGCTGCAATCCAATCGGAAAGTTTTCTGGAAAAGAATGGCTCCATTTATGGAAAAAACAGTGCTGCAATGAAGGAACCATGAAGCTAGAGCTTTTGTAGAAGATAAGGCAGCAAGTGGAGGCCAGATGTCAACATTTTGGAGGTTTCGTTCATTGATGGCCGGCAAGGCTCATTGATGGCCGGTAGAGGATCATTAATGGCTGGCAGGGGGTCATTGATGGTTGGCAGGAGGAATACATGGCTGGCAGGCCACCCCACATGGCTGGCAGCCTTCCTTTTGTGCTTGCTGCCCTCTTTTGTGAAGATTCAATTGTATGTAGTAGTTTTGTTATGTTATTTGTGTGTTCCAAGGTCATGTTTTGAGTCCTGTTTTGGCTTGGACATGTTCATTGAGTTGAATTCATTTTGTTCTGCTTATCGAGTTGTATTTGTGTTAATTAGTTTGTCAAAGTTGTTTTGTTTGTTTGTCGAGTTGTTGAGTTGTTTGTCAAGTAATTTAGTTGTTTATCGAGTTGTTTTACTCTGTTTATTATTATAATTGTTGGTCAGTTCGTTACCCGATTCAGACTGTTGTGGCAATACAAATATTTGGTTTTCAATGTCAAATTCAATCTCAATCTCGTGCAATGTGGTGCTTATGATGCAAAAGTATAACACTTTTTTTTTTTCAAATGAAGGCTAATTTTCATTCCGACCATGGCTACTTTTTACAAAGGGCCTCTTCGTCCTTGTTCTCGGCGAAGCAGACTCTGCAGCATTGTCTCCATCGGCGCCACTGTCTGAGTCTGGGCCAGAGTCTGAATCGGAGCCGTCTCCACTCTCCTCCTCAAAGCCCTCCTCGCCATCAGCATCCCCACTCTCAGAACTTGAACTAGTATCACTATCCCTATTATCGGATGACTTTGAATGCTGACCCGTCGCCTCCTCTAACTCACTAGTATCAGTGGCATTGTCGCCCAGGATAGGCTCTAAAGGGCAACTCTCAGCTCGGGTGCCCCCAGCTCGGCCTTGACTGTGTGTTGGAGTCTCTCTCTTTCTCCTCCCTGCCGTCAGAAGGGGTATTGATGGTCCTATTATAGCCGCCGCTGATGTTGTCGTAACGAATGGGACCAGGAAAGGTGTTTTTCATATGTTAGCCATAGTATGCGTGTCAGATAAGTGTATGAATTTAGATGTAGTGTATCAGTGCAGTGTGGGTCAGGTGCAGTGTATCAGTGTAATGTGGGTCAGATGCAGTGTTTGTGTGCAGTGTATCAGGTTAGTGCAGTGTGGAACAGATTACAGTTGAGATGCTAGTGTATCAACGGAAAGTTTGATGGCATGAGATGTAAACTGAAGGAAAATTACCCGAATGTCGTAGAGACTGAGCAAGTTCATGCTCCTTTGCGCTATCCCTGTCATGGTAGCCGCCAACTTGAGAGCGTCCTCGGTGTACTCTATAGATGCCTGCAAGTGCGTTGAGAAAATCAGTGTTCTATAAGCATAATTGGAATGAATTTGACATGCAAAATGTAAAGTATGGTACATACTGGAGTCGGGCCTCGAACCCCGACAAGCTTGTGCCCAGCTAGTGCAGGCTCAATAGGGATTTGGAAAGCCTCCCAGGTATGCCGCCAACAGGTAAGTGTAGTGGGAAGCTCTGGCCAGCCAGTCCACTGTCTCGCCTGGGAAGGCCCTCTGCTACGGGCCCTGCTCACCCGACTCGCTTTGTGACTCACCCTCACAATAGGAGCTCTCGCTCCTTCACCTCCGTGAACGCTAGTCAGAGGTGGCATCAAGTGTGTCTCGATAAAGACTGCATAATCGCCCTCTACACGGAAGTACTCTGCCTTTAGGCCTATCATGAACTGGATCACCTCGTCGGAAGTCAGGCTGTGTGTTGCTCTCCTAGATGCAGGTGGTGTCATCGGTATAAACGGGGCAGGTAGGCCCAAGGTCTGATAGAAGAAACGCTCACCTAAGAACCAGGCTCAGCAAATCGGGCCCTTAAGAAGAATGTGATGCTGAGAAATGCCTCGAGCTATAGTGTATCGGACTTAAAGCCCCATTGGCATCATGGCCCAAGGTTACCATGTGATCTGAAATGGAAGTGAATGGACTGTTAGTCGCTGTTAGTTGCTAATGTGTGGATCAAAACAGTTGTAAAGTAAAAATGATGATAACTGTGTCTCGGGTTACCTCGTGCGCCCCGACCATGTCGAAGTACTAGCGGAAAAACATGAAGGACTCGCGAGTCTTACGGCAGAGCTGGCCGTCGTATACCTGAGAAAGGGGGACTGTCAATGGCACCTCATCTACAGGCTCAAGAGCGAGAGCCGAGAAGTATGTGTAGACCCATAACTGCAAGAAGAATGTGGAAGTATGTATATTATCAATACAGTATGAACAGATGCAGAAAATGCAAAGCAGAAAGCTTACAGAATGGATAGTTGTAGAAAGTGCAAAGCAGAAAGCACACATGTGGAACAAATATAAAGCAAGAAATGCTTGAGCAGAAATGTAAAGTGTAAAGAGGGAATTGAGATGTGTACCTCCCAATCTCGCCAGTAGCCTCTAACCAAAGTCCCTCGCAGACGGGAACAGGAGCTCATGTATCCATATATTGTGGTGAGGCCTGCTCCGCCCTAATTATAAAACTGAACTTGATGAAGCACCACCAAGGCGCTCAGCAAATATAGACCCACGGTGTTCCACCTGTTTGAGAACAAGGTGGTACCAAAGATGAACATGAAGAAGCCTCTCGCATACTGTACTATCTTCTCAATCGTCTCGGGCTCACTCCCTTTGAACTGCTCCTCAAACTAGTTGTATCGCACCATGCCTGCCCGAGATATTGGTGGATGTGTCCCAAGCAGCTCGAGCCATGCTGCCTTCGACTCCCCCATATCGGGTTGAGAGGGATCGGATCACTTCCTACGCCTAAGCCAGTGATCATGGCAAAGTTGTAGAGAGTCATCGTCATCTCCCCCGTGGTGGAAAAGTGGAAGGAGTTGGTGGTGTCCCACCACCTCTCTACGAGTGCTCCTAAGAGAGGATGACTCGCTATAACCCGAGTCAAGCTGGAGCAGAAGAGACCGAAGCCTGCCTCATCAACGATGTCATGAAACCTAGCTGGAAGCTCACCATACCAATCTCGAGCAGTTGTCTTACCATAGCCCCTAAAGGCGTGAGACCTGCCCTGTGGCAATGCATGAAATGCAATCAGATCGATACAGTGTATGAGGCAATGTATAGATGAAGGCAGTGCAAAAAATGCAAACAGTTAAAGGCAGGGATATATAAAAACAGTTGTATAAAAAAACAGTTTTCGTACCTTAACGGCGATGGCCGATAAATGAGACGCCGGCTCCCTCAACAGGAGGTCCTCTGGTGCATCATCAGCAAAGTTAGTAAAAGATCTGATGCCTCCTGCAGTGGGCACTATGTGTGTCTCTAGATGATACCTTACTGAATCGAAAGGGCATATACTCAGCGGTAAAGGCTCAGGCTTAGGCTCAGTCTCAGGCTCCGCCTCGAAATCTACTGGAGGAAGCTCTGAAGGGACCCCATCATGAGGAAGATCATCTGCCATCTGAAAAGAAGGTGAGAAAATGGGTTAAAATGAGAAAAATGGGCGGAGAATGCCAAAAGTCAACAAAAGTCAACCCTAAGAGAGAGAAAATGGCAGAAAAATTCATAACCGCAAAAAGTGCATAGAACTCGAGAGAAACTCGAGGGGAATGAGCCTAGAATGGTGGAAATAAGGAAAGAAGCATTGAAATCAAATTTCAATCAGTTCAAAGGAAAGAGAACTAGGAGGATTTAGCGAATAAAGTTTGTGTAGGGTGTTGGAAAACGTGTAGAAAGCGCAGATCTAGAGAGAAGGAGCACCTAGAAAGAGAAAGGGAGGAATTTCGGACATGGGGTTATGAGGAAATGAAGTGCCATGCCCTATACTTAAAGAACCAAGCCGAAAAACCATTTTTGCCCTTGGCCGACCATCGGTGGCCGGCAAGTGGCTGGCGGCTCCTCTTGGTGGCCGGCAGATGTCCAGGAGTTTTCTATGTGTCCCTTGGTCTATTTTGTGTTCTTGGATTTCAAGAAGTGAAGAGAATGTTCAGTGTTTGGTTCAGAATGTCCCTGCAAAGGCTCGGGATTGCACTTCTAGGGCACGATGTTCGTTGCTTATCGGCATAAGCAAGGTGTATCCTTTTTAATATATTACCGTTCTTCCCAGAGGTACATCGGGAGTCTTTCTTGAATTGATCTTACTAAATGCGTTTTGTTATCACATGGAATATGTGTCTCTTTGTTGTCACATGGAACGTGCGTTCCACTTATAACTATTGCATAGAACATGCTCTTACTCTAGTTGCATAAAGTGTGCATTCACTCTTCCATTATGCCTAGAACGTACTTTTGTTTCCCATTTGCATAAAGCATGCATTTGGTCTTTTGCATAAAACATGCTGTTAATCTTGCATTGAGCATGCATTTTCTAGTATTGATCACTGCATGCATCTTATACTATTGCATAGAATGTGCATTCCGAAGTGGCATAGTCCATGTTCTAGTTCTCGTTGCACAGAATATACTCCCATTTTGTGTCTTGCATGTGTTGCATGCCCTTAACATTGTATCATGATTATTCATCTTGCATAGAACATGCATTTTCTTGTCCCTTGCACAAAACATGCATTTTGTACTTTTGCGTAGAATATGCTCGCCTCTCGCATAGAACTTGCTTTCAATCTCCTGCATAGAACATGCTCTTGCATAGAACATGCTGCCACTATATATGCATAGAACATGCGCTCTTATTGTGTTATGCCTATTGAGTTGATTTCTTACACAGATGCGATATTGTATGTACGGTTCATTTAGAGGAGTTCCAGGTGAGACCACTCCTGTCCTTTGATCTGCCTTGCTTTGGTTAGAAACATTCGGGTACGCCATTCGGGTACGCCCGATCTTTACACCACTCCTTTTGGTTAGAAACATTCGGGTACGCCCAGTGTTTACACCACTCCTTTGGTTAGAAACATTCGGGTATGCTTGGTGTTTACACCACTCCTTTGGTAAGAAACATTTCAGTACGCCCGGTGTTTACACCACTACTTTTGGTTAGAAACATTCGGGTACGCCTAGTGTTTACACCACTCCTTTTGGTTAGACACATTCGGGTGCGCCCGGTGTTTACACCACTCCTTTTGGTTAGAAACATTCGAGTATTCCCAGTGTTTACACCACTCCTTTGGTTAGAAACATTCGGGTATGCTCGGTGTTTACACCACTCCTTTTGGTTAGAAACATTCGGGTACGCCCGGTGTTACACCACTCATTTTGGTTAGAAACATTCGGGTATGCCCGGTGTTTATAACACTACTTTTGGTTAGAAACATTCGAGTACGCCCGGTGTTACATCACTCCTTTTGGTTAGACACATTCGGGTGCGCCCGGTGTTTACACCATTCTTTTTTCCTCTCGCGTGCGACGCGTTAGGACGCTTTGGTTAAAAGCATTCGGATGAGTTCCGATGCTTATACCACTCCTTGTTTTGTTTACAAATGTTTGGACGTGTTCCAATATTTATCACCGCTCTGGTTAGGAACATTCGGGTGTGTCCCTATGTTCACACCATCATTTCTCTCCTTCAGTGTGCAACGCATTAGGATCTTGTTTGACACCTCGGGTGCACCCGATGGACTGTGTTATTCTTTGCCTTTCCTGCGTGATGAGTAGTTAAGCTTGCATAATTTTCTTACATCCTCTCTGCATGAAAGGTGGTTTGGTTCGTGTTTATTTATTTCTTTTCATGTAATGAGATTACTGTAGCATTACGTTTGCATTTAAATGTTTCATTGTACAGCTTCATTGCATGATCATAAGTTATGTTCTTGCATCATGCATGTTATTTGCATCTTGCCCTGGCAGCCTGTGGGCGCAACCTTTTATTGCTGTCTTGATTGTCTGTCCAAGTCTTACGGCCTTGTCAAAATGGGTCATCTCTGGGCTTTGACATTCACTCACGTCTTTCCATGACTCCGAGTTCTGTCAAAGAGGAACAACTGTAGACACCCCATTTTTGACGGCCTTTTAAGACTTGGACGATCTTGTAGGTATATCCAGTGGCGAGCCTGATTGTTCACTGAGTGCTCACTGAGTGCTTGAAGTCCTCGGCGGAATGCCACAGGTTTGAGTTTTCCAAACCCTGCATCCTTTTTGCCTCATCTTTTGACCATGCTTAGGTCCTTTTAGATTGAGGCTGGTGATGGCCTGCCAGTCATTTTTGAGGGCTGCCGGCTATGGCTTTTGGCCTGCGGCCATTGATGTGCCTGGCTGGCCACCAATGAACCCTTGCCGGCCATCACTGATGGTCGGCTGGCCAGCAGTGTTCTAGTAGATATTTTATGATATTTTGTGCCAGCTGTTTGCACAGATTGATGCATCTTCCAACATGTGTGTGGTTAGATCTTTGTGAAGGGAATTTGTATTTTCTATATATATGACCCCTCTCTTGCATGTGGGGGGGGTTAGAAAATTTTGACGACAAAAATTCTCTCTCTCTCTCTCTCTCTCTCTCTAGAATTTCCTCTCTCTTTTGTTATTTTGTGCCTTAAGTCTAATTTCTCTACACTTTTGCACATCAACCCTAAACCAAACACTCTCACCTTGGAGCTGAGGTCTCTTGAGGACCTTTTTGAGCTCTAGAAGTGGATTTTGGCTTGATTTAGCTTGTTTTGTTGCTCTAAATTGCATCTTGTCTTCAAGAGGTATAACACTTGTATTTTAAGCTTCTTTTAAATACTTGTGTAGACCGCTCCGAGAACTACCAGCTCCGCAGGCGAGGGCGCAAATCCGTTTGTTCATTAGCTACTACAGTTCGGACTCGTGTCACGGTTCTGAATCTAATCTCGCAAAGTGTAATGCAACACTGATAAATCACCAAAGAGTCCAAATCCGACAAATCGTTTTGGAAAATCTATTTTAATAAAGAAGTGCCAAACATGGATTGTTTTGCCAGATACAGAGTCGCCACCTAAATGTTTTATATTGGGAGAATTTAGGAAATCCTGACTTGTGCCTAAAGCCACGTGTCCGTCATCACCAAAGTTGCCTCGACTCGGGAACTTGGGTACGAGAGGGGAAGGTCATGCAATGAGCACCCTCGCTCGCCCGATCAAAGATCGGCCTTTACTAACATGATATGTTTTTTTGAAAACACATGCGTTCTTGTTCTGGTTATTAACCTAGAATTACTATGTGATGCGCACAGTATACAAGTATAGACTAGATCACCTAAGTTGAAACAAAACACTTCATGTTCGTTTGTTTGAAAATGGTTTAGAGGTGCTATTCGCAAGTAGGCTAAGACGTGGATTTTGCCACCCTCGAGTGGGCTTAAAACTCGTATTTCGATGAATTGTTCCAATTCAAGCAATCCAACCTTCACCCACAGGCACTCAAGCAGTTTAAACACGTAAGTAGTTAGCCTCATGGCAAGCATGCTAACATGGCAACATACACATCTCATGCAGTATGGTAAAGCGTAAACACTCACAGTATACTCCGAGCCAAAACAGAGAACTAGTTAGAAATCATGCATGATCCTAGTTCATGTTAAGATGGCTAATGCAACACATGCAAAAATGCAACTAAGATAGGCTTGGCTATTCTAAGATGGCATGTGAATGTAACTTGATAACATGCTGTTTGAACACGTATTCAAGTAAATGTATTGAAATATAATGCAGTTAGTACGATGCGCTGAGCCCGGTGCATGCAATACAGATGAATGGATGCACGCATGCAAGCAGAAGGTATGCTAATCAAAATATGCCTTGAAACTAACCATCGTAAGCAGTTAAGTAAAGGGGAGAAAGAAATGGGGGTTGGAAGACATGCATCACACACACGCACGCTTATTACAACAGTTGGCCCTCTCGACGGAGGGTCCGAATAATGAGCTAACTAGCTAATCTAAGCTAATTAAACTAATTATTACATCACAAAACTAATTAACTAACAAGCTAACTAATTAAGAAGTTAATTAACTAACAAGTTAACTAACTAGTTATTACAACACAAATAAGCAGCTAAATGCATTAACTACTTAAGTACAAAACCAAAGCATAAACTAGCTAAGGAAAGCAGTAAAAAAGGGTCCTCGGGATGAGGAGTGCATGCATGCTCGGTTGCCTCATTCGGAAATCCGTCGCGATGCCCCAACTTGCCTCTGTTTGCAATTGTTCTCAAAAATTTGCACAAAGCTCCAGATAGCTTCTACTCCATCCAGGAGACCTCTAAGGATGCTGCCAACCAGTTGTTGATGTTGCCAACCACCTGCTGACCACCTATCTTTGCTGTAGACCAGAAAAAGTGGTTGGCCAGCTAGTTTTCCTGGTCGGCCGACCAGCTTTTGCTGCACTTCTCCAATTTGCTGCAACAGAGAGCAAGAAAGGGCACGGCAATGTATTTGCAAGATATGTATGCACAACCACCCTCCTTATCATTTCGTGATCTCTAGAGAGTGCGGTTCTCGACCCTCGGGCCACCAATCACGCATCTCAATGCATGATGGCCGAGAAGCCAAGATTGCACGAATCAATGTGAAATGAATGCACACATAACACATAAAGCCTTAAACTCTATCATGCTTGATCAAGAGTGTCGGCGACCGAGAATTGAGGCACGTTTCATCACTTCAAGTATGAAACGTCCCTCGTTTCTCGTGTTTGGACTAACACCTAATCCAAACACAATGCAAGCAACAACATGCATAACACAATGCAAACAACAACATGGCATACACAATGCAAATAACAACATAGCATACTCAATGCAATGTAACTTGAGCATACACAATGCAAAGAACATGGCATACACAATGCGAAGAACATGGGCATGCACAATGCAAATAAACATGCCAAATGGATTTAAACCGAATGTGGACGAACCTCAGTCATGCCCAAATCAGTGGCCATAATGCTAAAATGAAGGCACCAAAAGCATATACAAGCATGCATGCCAATTGGCTCACCAATTAAGCATAAGAGCACAACTCTCAAGAGTGCTTAAGGAGTGACAAATGTGGAAGTGTAACAACATTATTAGCACTGAAATATAGTAAGAAATGATGCCAAATCATTCAAACAACACAAGTATGGCATGCTAGGGTCTTTAAAGCATAAAGCTACCAAAGAGGACTACACAAGAGGCATGCGATACATGGCACAAAGGCATGAACCAATCATGGACAGAGCTCAAATAAGTCTAAACAAAGACCAAAACATGCTGAGATGAGGGCTCAAAGACCTAGGCATGCATGCATACAAGCTAAGCCATAAACAAGGCAACAATGCACAACCTTTAGAGGCACTCAAAAGGGTGAAAGAAATGGGAACATGGCAATGCTACATGCTTTGAAATGCCATGTTAAAGGATGCCAAATCATGTACATAATACAAATGAAGCATACTATGAAGCTTAAAGCTTGAAACTAGCATAGACACTTGTACTATAGCTATGCAAAACATGAAGCATATGACCAATGTAACCAAAAACAGTCCTAGAGCATGTCAAAATGATACTAAAACATGCATGGACCAAAGCTAAAACAAGTTAGCATGAGGGGCATAAAGCATGATGTATACAAGGCCAAAAGGGAGGATTACACTACACCTACCAAGACCAAGCATGAGATGGCTTCACCAACAAAAATCAGAGTTATATCATGGAAAAATAACCCCAACAAAAATCGGAGTTATATCATGGAAAAATAACCCCAAAAACACATTGAAATGATAGCTCGCAAGCTTAGGCATGAAGGCATACACAATGACCCATGTTTAAGGTATAAAGGACCAACCCTTCAAAGCATTGAAAGAGTGACAAAAGTGAGTGTATGGAAACATTATATGGACTGAAATCACATTTCAAATGATGCCAAATGATTCAAATAGGCCAAGCAATGCATGCTAGTGGACTCAATACACAAACCTAACAAGCTAGAATGCACTATAGCTATACAAAGCAAGGAATGTATGACCAAAACAACATAAATCAGAGCTAGAACATGCTAAAACATGGACAAAAACTTGCTGGAGTTAAGCCAAAATCATCTAGAATGATGGTCTAAAGCATGGTACACATTAGGCTAGTTCATGGAATTACACTACAAGTGTATGGAGCATGCAAGAGGCCATCAAACCAAATCTTAACAGAGGTATATCATGGCAAAAAAACACCAAGAACATGCTGAAATAGAATCAAATCATGCTAGAAAGGCATGCTACTTCATGAAGCATACAAGACTAGTTTGTGAGAAATACACTACAAGTGTACAAGGCATGCATGAGGTGACAAAACCAAGTCAAAACAGTGGTATGCCATGCTAAAATAAGGCCTAAAATAGGTTGAGATGTGGCCAACACAAGCTTAACAAACATGCTCAAACATGAGGCCAATGAAGCAAGCATACAAGATACAAGGAGAGGGATGACCCTCTCCTATTTGGGACCTCAAAACACCATTTTCACCACTGAAAATCCTCTGAGTTTTAGTGGTGAGAAGGCCAAAAAGAGGTGGTCCCAATAGCTTAAAAGGAAAGCACAAAACAAGGCCAAACAAGGCATAAGAGGGGGTAGATCACCCCCAACACCAAAAAGACCTTAAACAAACATGCTAAGGACTAAAAATTAGAACTTTTTTCAGTAGAAAGTCAAGCCAAAATAATCATGCAAATAGGTCCAAAAGCTTAAACAAGAACAAGGGTTTTAAGGGTTAGTAACTCACCCTTGTAGAACCACTTGAAAGCTGCAAGTCCAGCAACCTCTTTGAGCTCAAACCAGTCCAAAAACTCCAAAATCAACCTCAAAGCACCTCAGAAACAAAAGGGTGGTGTTTGAGTGTATGTTTGTGTGTTAAAGTGTGAAGAAACTACACTTTTAAGCACAAAACAAGAGAGAAGGAGCAAATATAGAGACAAGGGTTTATGTATAGCTCAAAGGAGTTTTTCTGAACCTAGAGAAGGAGGGGGGAGGTTCTCTCTTATAGAGAACCAAAGGTTAAGCTTGTTGAACAAGCTTAAGGCCTAAAGCCATCCCTTCATACACGTGTATGGAGGATGGTTTATGTGCCCTCCAGCTGTTACAACTAGCTCCAAAATATCTCCAAAAAGGTGATGGAAAGCTGCCGACCACTTGAAGTGGTGGGCCAGCTACTTACACTGGTCGGCCGACCAGTGGAAGTGGTCGGCCAGGGAAGAAAGTGGTCAGCCATGGGGGGGAGATGGTCTGTAGCATGAAAGCAAGGCAGTGGTGTGGTGGCCGACCAGAAAAGGTGGCCCAAAGACCAAGAAAACCAGTTGGCTGACCATAAAACTGGCTGGCAGGAAGGAAAGTGGTCTCCAAAGGGTAGAACTGGTCTCCCACCCTTATACCACCTTCTAAGCAAGGAAAACAAGGTTTGTACCAAAAACAAACCAAAAAGGATGCAAGATGAAAGTTCGGGAGGCAAAGCGCGCAGCCGAAAGCCTCGAAAACTAGTCTATCGGCAGCAAAAGTGGTCTACGACCACAAAAAGTGGTCACCCGAACCACAATGTCCCTCTAGGTAGAGGCAACAAGGCATGGTTCAAAAACCAAGCCAAACGGAGAATGTTAAGCGGTCCCGAGACAAGGCGCGCGGCCGAAGGCTCTGAAAATCGAAAACTAGTCTCCAAGGGGGAAAAGTGGTCTACGACGACGAAAAGTGGTCTACGACCACAAAAAGGTGGTCTACAAGACCTCTCCCTCCTCCAGGGGAGGTAAACAAGGCTTGGTCCACAAACCGAGCCAAAGCACAAAGAGTTCAGAGGCCCGGAGGCAAGGCGCTCAGCCGAAACTCTGGAAACTCTAAACGAGCACAACATGTACAATCACCGAGCGCTCAATCGATGACGTCTGAGTCTTAAGGTCGGTCAAAAATCGGGTGTCTACAACTTGTTTTGCCATCTTTACATGCTGTTTTTGAGCTGGTTTTGACCTCCAAAAATCTCTATTTTTATGGTTTAAAAATGGTGGTTTAAGGCCCTTTTTGAGTTAGGGGTGGTTCACCCTTAGGGGTGGTTCACCCTTTTGCTACTTAGTTTGTTAAGCTTTTATGCCTCTTTTCAAAGCTTTTAAATCAACTTTTTTTGGCCTTTTAACCGCTGTAAACGTCCCCGGAACGCCCCGGGAGGAACGAGCTCCCGTTCCGTTCATATTGGGGTCACTACAGCTCAGGACTCTCAAATTGTCATGGTTCTAAATCTGAACCAAAGAGTCCAAATCTGGCAAATTGTTTTGTGAAAGTAGATTTTTTGAAAGAAGTGCCAAACATGGACTGCTTTGCCAGATACAGAGTCGCCACCTAAATATTTTATTTTTGGAGAAATTTAGGAAACCCTGACTCGGTGCCTGTAGACGTCCCCGAACGCCCCGGGAGGAACGAGCTCCCGTTCCGTTCATTTTGGGGTCACTACAGCTTAGGACTCTCAAATTTGTCACGGTTCTAAGTCTGAACCAAAGAGTCCAAATCCGGCAAATCGTTTTGAGAAAACAGATTTTGAAAGAAGTGCCAAACATGGACTGCTTTGCCAGATACAGAGTCGCCACCTAAATGTTTTTTAATGGGAAATTTAGGAAACCCTGACTCGGTGCCAAAGGCCACGTGTCCGTCATCACCAAAGTTGCCTCGGCTCGGGAACTTGGGTACGATTGGGGAAGGTCACTTCGTGAGCACCCCCGCTCGCCCGATCAAAGATCGGCCTCTACTAACCGTGATATCTATTTTTGAAAACTTTGTGTGTTCTTAATCCGGTTATTAGCCTAGGTTACTATGTGATGCGCACAGCATACAAGTATAGACTGAGTTGCCTGAATTGGAACAAAACATTTCATGTTTGTTTGTTTGAAAATGGTTTGATGGTGCTACCCGCAGGTAGGCTTAAAATGTAGATTTTGCCACCCGCATGTGGGCTTAGAAAAAGATGGTTTTGCCACTATCTAGTGGGCTTAAAACAAACAGTTGATGATTTATTCCAATCCAAGTAACCCAACCTTCACCCACAGGCATTCAGGCAATTATATCATATTGGCAATTAGCCTCATGGTAAGCATGCTATTATGGCAGTCACTCACACGCATGCAAGGATGCTAAAGCATAAAACTTACCGAGTACTCCAAGCCAAAATGGAAATCACATTAGAAATCATGCATGGCCCTAAGTATACAGAAATGCCTAATGCAACACATGCAAAAATGCAAACTATAGCAGGCTCGGCTATTCTAAGATGGCATATGAAATGCTACAACTATCATGTATTCAATTTAGAATTGAAGAATACAATGCAGTTAGTATGATGCGCCGAGCCCGGTGCATGCAATACAGATGAATGATGCAAACATGCTGTCATACTGTATGCTAATTTAAACATGCCCTAATCTAACCATCAAAAGCGGATAAATAAAAGGGAGAAAGACGTGGGGTTGGAAGACATACAACACACACATGCACACTTATTACAATTATGCCCTCGCACAGAGGGTCCGAATAAATAATACAGTTCCGAATAAAAGAATAGTACAGTCCAAATATTACAGTCCGAATAATGTACAAATTCCTAATTAATTTACAAATTAACTAAGAAAGCTGTAAACTGGCATGCAAGCCAGGGACTGCCTTTACTCCGCTCCGGATGATGAATGATGCATGCCCGGGTTGCCTTTGCGCGGAAATCCACCGAGATGCCCCAATTAGCCTCTGTTTAGCACTTGTTCTTGAAATGCGCGCCAAGCCTCGGAAGACTGCTGATTCTTGATTTTTGCTGCATCAGAGAGCAGGAAAGGGGCATAGCAATGTATTTCACAAATATATGTATGCCTCGATCCTCGTGCCACCAATCACGCATACCGAGGCATGATGGCCGAGGAGTCGAATTGCACAACTCAATATAGAATGAATGCACGTATAAACACAACAAGAACCTAACTCCATCATGGATAATCCGGAGTGTCGGTGATTAGGGAATTGAGACACATTCCGTCACTCGGAGTACGAAATGCACCTCGTTTCCCATGCCCGGGCTAACTCCTATCCCGAGCACGATGCAATATGCATGACATGCATGAAATGCAACTAAGATACAATCCTAACATACACAATGCTATGAAAATGAGATGCCTCGAAATGCGTGCACACGGGCACGCAAACCGAGAAAATGACAGAATGCGATCTAAGATACAACCAAGTATGCACTATGCTGTAAAAATGAGATGTCTCGAAATTCGTGCACACAGGCACGCAAACCGAGAAAATGACAGAATGCGATCTAAGATACAACCTAGTATGCACTATGCTGTAAAAAATGAGATGCCTCGAAATGCGTGCACACGGGCACGCAAATCGAGGCAATGGCATACGCAGTGCAATGTGGCTAAAATGGCATATAGAATGCAACATGGACTTACACTAACATGAGAGAGCCTCAGCCACACTCACATAAGAGGCCGATGGATGAAATGGAGTGCCTCGAAATGCGTGCACACGGGCACGCAAACCGAGGCAATGGCATACACGATGCAATATGACATGAAAATATGAGATGGGCTTATACCAACATGAGAGAGCCTCAGCCACACTCACATAGGATGCCGATGAATAAAATGGAGTGCCTCGAAATGCGTGCACACGAGCACGCAAACCGAGGCAATGGCATACACGATGCAATATGACAAAAATGGCATATAAAATGCAGCATGGACTTATACTAACATGAGAGAGCCTCAGCCACACTCACATAAGAGGCCGGTGAATAAAATGGAGTGCCTCGAAATGCGTGCACACGGGCACGCAAACCGAGGCAATGGCATACGCAATGCAATATGGCTAAAATGGCATATAGAATGCAACATGGACTTACACTAACATGAGAGAGCCTCACCCACACTCACATAAGAGGCCGATAGATAAAAATGAAGTGCCTCGAAATGCGTGCACACGGGCATGCAAACCGAGGTAATGGCATACGCAATGCAATATCGATAAAATGGCATATAAACATGTTAATGGATATTCAGCAATGAAATGTGGGGGAAAACAGCCCCGAAATGAGGCGGAAACACACCCGATGCATGGAATCTCTCCCGAAATGCAAAATTAGGCACATAGAATGAACTATAGCTATACAAAGCATGCATAATATGGACATGCAATGAAAATAAAGAAGCAAGGAAATCCCAAGATAAGCATATTTTCAGTTCAAAACATGGCCAAACAGCAAACAAAGATAGGGCAACAATGGCATGCAAAAATGGCCCTAAACATGAGGTTATGAAGTAACTCACATCTGCTGACCTCAAACAGGTTAGGGCCCTTCAACGAAGTTGAAGAGGAGCCCAAAATATGATGTTTTCCAGAACTATAAAAACCCCAAAAACAAACACAGGTATGGCTGCACTCCCATGCAAGAAAAAGGGCCAAAAGGTGGCCAAAGAGGCAAGTGGTATATGCAAAGCCCAAACTGAAAAATTCCCTTCTACAACATTGAAGAGGGACCAAAAATATGACTATTTACAGAACTGTAAAAACTCCAAAACAGCATACAAACATGCTAGAAATGCAATGCAAAATGAGGCTCAAAAGTGGCTACAACACAAAGTATGCAAAATATTCATCAAACAGCCAAAGACCCTTAATGAAACATGTTAAGAAGGTCAAAATAAGACTATTTCTAGGCCTGTAAAAAGACCAAAAACAGAAGCATGATAGGCTGCCAAAGCATGCAAGAAAATGGCATTCAAGGAGGATATTGAAGCAAGTGCAATATGGAGGGCTCAAACCGGGTTGAGCCCTTAATGAAACAAGAAAATGAGCTCAAAAAAATGACCTTTTCAGTTTTGGTCGGAGCTCAAATCAATAAGCATGTATGGCTTACAAAAGGTGCAAGAAATGGACCAAAAAGGGGGAAATGCTACTCACCCTTGAAGACCAATGCTTTTGTTGCTTCTTGCACCAACTTTGATGACTCTAAGCTGCTGGAGTTCCTCCCCTTGCTGCTGAAATGGAGTGGTGATGGTAGAGCTTGAAGATGATGAAGAAATGGAGCCCAAAACTTGAAGGAAATGGGGTGATATGTATGTATATGCTCCAACCAATCCTTCTAACCCTCTTTCTTGAGTTGGGAGGCCAGCAATCTATGCAAGAGAGGGAGAGAAGACTCCAGGCCAAAGTGGAGGGAATTGAGGCTCTTGTTTCCCCACAAAATATCCCCCGGATATAGATATTTTCTGGGGGAAACAGCTGTACAGCTGTAAAGTACACACAGTGAGGAAGCAGGCCGGCCAGGTATTTTTGTTGCAGGTGGCCGGCCGGCCACCACCCCTAGCCGGCCGGCTAGGGGTCAAAAAGGCCAAGTGGCTTTAGTGGCCAGCCACCACATATTGGTGGCCTCCCAGGTCCCCTCTTCACAACCCTGTGGTTCGAATTTGGAAACTCTAAAACAGGAGAGAGAACAAGCCATTTTGAGGAGGGGTTCAAAAGGTTCAAATAGAATTAATGGCCGACCATAAACTTTTAGGGTCCTCCCATGTGTGTACATCACAAATATGTGGTTCAAAGTTCAAGAAAGTGGCCCAAGGGTGTTCAACATTGGCTCGGAAGGAGGGGTTCAAAAGGGTCAAGAAACATTAGTGGCCGGCCATAAACTTTTAGGGTCCTTCCACGTGTGTACATCACAAATATGTGGTTTGGGGTTGAAGAAAGTGGCCCCAAGGTGTTCAACATTGGCCCGGAAGTGCGAAAAACGGGTGTCGGAGGGCGAAAATGGAACATAACTGGTTGCCAAGAAAATTGCTAGCCTCCCACCCTCCAGTGACTTTCCTAGTGATGAAACAGAGGCACCTGCCAAAAATGAACGAAAACCGATGCAAAACGAATGCTCGGGGCTGAAAACACGCAGTTCGGGGTCCCGAAAATGGGCTGTGAAGCACCGAAAGTGGTGTTCGGCCACGAAGTGGGTTTCTCAGACCCCAGTGTCCCTCAAAAGGGAGTAAAAAAGAAGTATGCCAAAAAATCAGAACAAACGGAGATGGTTAGGCGGTCCCGAACCGAGGCACACGGCCAACGGTCCCGAAAAACCGGAAACCGGGCTCCGAAATGGGCAAAATGGCCCACGACCACCAAGTGTAGCCCACGGCCACTGAGAGATGGTCCGCGGGACCTCTCCCTCCCCTCAGGAAAAGAAACAGCGAAAACCGAGCCTGGTTCACAAACCGAGGCAAAGCACAAAAGAGGGTTTGGAAGTCCGGAGGCAGGGCTCACGGCCGCGACTCTGAAACTTCTAAATGAGCATAAAATGCAGTATCACCAAGTGCTCAACTGGCGACGTCTGAGTCTTAAGGTCGGTCAAAAATGGGGTGTCTACAGTTGCCCCTCTTTGACAGAACTCGGAAGTCATAAGTGACGGGAGTGAATGTCAAAGCCCAGAGACGACCCATTTTTGACAAGGCCGAAGACTTAGACAAACGTACAAGATAAACAGATATGTGCCTGCAGGCATGCCCGCAGGCAAGGGGGGCAAAATGCAAAATGATATGCAAGAAGATTTTGAAGATTGGACTTATACGCTACGCGAAGCCGGTTTTGAAAGTTGGACTTATACGCTACGCGAAGCCAGTTTTGAAAGTTGGACTTATACGCTACGCGAAGCCGGTTATCACTCATGATCATGCAAAGAGAGCTGTAATGAAGCAAATATGCGACAATTTTAAGCAAGTGAATACAAATCTAACTACATTTCATGCAGAAAGGATGTAAGAAAATTATGCAATTCTCACTGCGTCTCACGCGGAGAAGGCTAAAAGCGACTACTGAGAAAACCCGGAGTCTTACACACAACATCTCTCTGCGCATCACACATAGGAGAGGAAGAAGGTAAACCTCTCAGCGTATCACACGCAAAAGAGGAAAGACAAATTTCTCAGCGTATCACACGCAAGAGAAAACCTCTCAGCATATCACATGCAAGAGAGAAAAGGGAAATTTCTCAGCGTATCACACGCAAGAGAAAACCTCTCAGCATATCACATGCAAGAGAGAAACGATAAATTTCTCAGCGTATCACACGCAAGAGAAAACCTCTCAGCATATCACATGCAAGAGAGAAAAGGTGAATTTCTCAGCGTATCACACGCAAGAGAAAACCTCTCAGCATATCACATGCAAGAGAGAAAAGATAAATTTCTCAGCGTCTCACACACAAGAGAAGAACCTCTCAGCATATCACATGCAAGAGAGAAAAGATAAATTTCTCAGCGTATCACACGCAAGAGAAAACCTCTCAGCATATCACATGCAAGAGAGAAAAGGTAAATTTCTCAGCGTATCACACGCAAGAGAAAACCTCTCAGCATATCACATGCAAGAGAGAAAAGATAAATTTCTCAGCGTATCACACGCAAGAGAAAACCTCTCAGCATATCACATGCAAGAGAAAAAAGGAAAATTTCTCAACGTATCACACGCAAGAGAAAACCTCTCAGCATATCACATGCAAGAGAGAAAAGATAAATTTCTCAGCGTCTCACACGCAAGAGAAAACCTCTCAGCATATCACATGCAAGAGACAAAAGAAATGAATGAACACCGGAACTCATCCGAATGTTCGAAACCAAAGATGCCCTAACGCATCGCATGCGAGAGGAGAAAAGACGACAATTGCAAGTGAAAAGGTGCATGACGATGTAGGTGAAGTGTACGCAATAATGCAAATAATGAGCATAACAATGCTAGATAGATGTGCACAACAATGCAAGGAATGAGCATAACAATGCTAGATAGATGTGCACAACAATGCAATGAATGAGCATAACAATGCTAGATAGATGTGCATGACAATGCAACGAATGAGCATAACAATGCTAGATAGATGTGCATAACAATGCAACGAATGAGCATAACAATACCAGTGGAACGCGCGTGACAACACCTGTTTGAAACAAAAAAAACTGGATAAGGGAATACAAGCCTTAAGTAGACCAAATTCCAAACGCAACCTCCGATTTACCTCTCGGAGGGGTCACGATACATTCCAAAAAGGATACACCTCGTGCATGCCGACTGACGATGAGCTACACATCGAAGAAATGAGTTGAAAATTCTGCAGAAACATTTTGAGCTGAAAAGAGCGGGTTCTCCTTGCACTTTCTTGATTGGTACTTCCAAACCGCAGTTACTACCTTTCCTTCCTGGCTATGTTCACAACTTTCCCTATTCTCCAACGGGGTGACAGACTAGGTTGATTCAGTATCCAGAATCGAGGCGCATTCACATGCTATCTTAATCTATGGGGCTGCCATACAGATTTCAAGCCGAGGATAGACCCCTGGGTATTTAAACCAAACTTTAGTCTCGGAAATTCCGAACCTTTGCGTTCTAGGCAATAGCCATCCGAACTCTAGTTTCCACCGTCGCAGTTGGTCTCCTAGGAACTCATTGCAAACACAGCCAAGATGCATCTGGCAGGGGCTGGTTTTCTGAGGGAGCACTTCGATTGCCATTTTGGCTTGAAGTAGGCTTGAGTTTGAGCTTGAGGTAGAGGCGCACTCATACTTCAGAGCTTTGGCAAGACTTGAATGGGTACACACGGAATGTAGTCTCGGAACTTACTGAAGTTGAAACAAACTCAGATACCCGACATTTTTCTCTTTTGCTTTTGCTTTGTAGTCTTGAACCCATATAGCTTCAAATAGGTCCTAGTTCTATTGTTCTGACGTGACCTGGGTTGAATCCTGAGATTTTATGAAAGAACGAATCTTGTTTTGCACAGATGTGGAGAACGGCACGGCACTCGGAGCGCAAAACGATTTTATTTTGAAATTGATAAATGAGTTCTCGACTAGGTATTGAGCCTACGACTGAACACAGCAAGACAACTCAACAAGGAAATAAAAGGCACGCAACCTAGACACATCGAGTAACACTCGAAACGACTCAAAACAAGAATCAAGATAAAACAAAAAGACACGACACTCAGACGTGCACAGGGAGCCTGTTTCACCGGGTAGTGTTTCCCACCCTTTCTCATTTGTGATTCTCACATCACTCTGGCACTCAATCTCTTGTTTTCTGAAAAAGCCCTTTTCTCACTTTTTTTCTCATCGTACATCTCTCTATTCTTCAATCTCTCGTTTTTAATCCCTCCCCTAGGTGGTTGATGGACGAACAGCAAATTGTGGGCTCGCGCCCCTAGCGTTCTGCTAGATTCTCTTTCTTCTGCTCATAGCAGTGAGTTCCTCTCTCAGAGGGGTTGCGCTGCACAGGATGTGTAGCAAATCGGCAGCTAACATCGGTTGATGATGCTCTGTTAGGGAGTTCGTACGTGATCAGATCTGTCCATATAAGGGAGTGGAATATCTTGTCCCATTCCGGTTCGTGCTTCGCACTGGGCTTGATACCTCGTTGCTTGGAGGATGAGAGAGCTTTCAGCCCTTTGTTGTTAACTTCAGTTGTGCCCTATTCTGGTAGGTAGAGTGCCCTTCTTGGCAAGTATGTTGACAATGGGAAAGACAGGAAGCCTGACTCAACTGTGCCCCTAGTTCATCATTTTGACCATTTTTTGTTTTAGTTTTCTCCTAAAAATTTTGACCAAAATGAGAGTTAGATAAACATGCTTGTTCAATTTTCTGATTTAAAATCATGCAAGTTAGGCTGTGAGCACTGAAAATTTTCCTCTTTTGGGTCCAAGAAATGGTCCAGTTTTGAAAATGGGATACTTTTCGAGAAGATTTAGTCAACCCTAGTAAAAATTTTCAAAAATTATTTTTGCGAACGACCACTGCTCAACGATCACAGAACCTACTCTTGAGATGCACAATCTCAGATCCATAGCAATGGAAAATTGCCCCTTGTTTGAATGGACACTACATGGCAACGGAAAGTTGCCCCTTGTTTGAAACGACACTGCGGCGTTCTAAATGGCAACGGAAAGTTGCCCCTTGTCTGGATAGCACCGCAGCGCATTGAATGGCAACGGAAAGTTGCCCCTTGTTTGAATGACACCGCGGTGCATTGAATGGCAACGAAAAGTTTCCCCTTGTTTGAATGGCACCGCAGCACATTGTAGGCAGTCCTCAGAGCGATGAACACAACCAAACTCTCGGATACAGAGAAAGCGAAGATGATCAGAACCATCGCATGGACACAATCGAATTGTTTTACGGCTGGACTTCAGAATGAAGTTGCCTACGTATCCCAAAGATGGGAATCAAGCCTCACGTAGTTCGGGGTTAAGGTACACTCGGGTATTAACCTCTCCTTTTTAGGCTCTAACTTTTGCCAAGGCGCCCGTTGCGGGTTTTCGACCTTGCAAGCTTTGTTCTTCTTTCTTTTCAATTCTTTTCATTTCTTTTCCCTCTTTTTTTGATTTTCTTTTTTGTTCTTTTCTTTGAATATTTCTTTCTGCTTTTTTTTTTTTGTATTTTTCTCTTGCTCTAATTTTTGCCTGGGTCGCCCTTCCGGGTTTTCGGCCCAGCGAGCCTCTCAAGGGTAAAAGTGTAGCTTTGTCCATGTCAAATGGTTTTGAGATCCTGAAGTCATCTGAATCCAGGAGAATGGCTGCTGTTTTGCTTTGCAAGCTTCTTTTGATGATATCTGATCTTCTTGATCTGACTTTCCTGGCCTCTTGTTCGAGGGCTGCTTCAAATCTAGCCACGCAGGCCTCACATTGTAGTTGACCGTTGAACATTCTGAATGGGCCCAAGGTTTGAAAGCAAAGGGGTTGAGTCTCGAGGCTGAGAGCGATCCTAGGCTGCACAATCTCAAGAGCTATTCCACACAGGTCCTCGCAGGGCCGCGCAAAATATTTTGTTTTTGAAAATTTTTAAGAAAGCGACAAATCGCTCGTGCTGAAGATAGTGTGAAACCAGTCTGGATCAAGCCAGGGTCCTTCTCAGTACTCACGCTAACAAGCATGATTCCATCATTAAGGGCTTAGCATGCCTCTCTTTCTCTCAATTGATCAAATTTTTGCAAAACCCGAGGAATTCATTCCTCTTCGTTTTCACCGCAGTATTCAAAAAGTTTTGAAAAACTTAGGTCAATGCAATGATTTTGGGGTGCAGAAGAGTAGGCGAAAAGTACTGCCGTTTCATTCAAACTTTCTGGCACAATTGGCACATGGCCGAGGCAAACACAAGAGCGTGAAAAACCACTGCTGTTTCATTCAGAATCTGTTCGCACAACTGGCTCCCTGACAGAAACAGACTCAAAACAAAACGAAACGAAAAGACAAACACAAAACAAAATGGTGATGCCCGAGGCAACACCCCCTGGAATCACCTGACTCCTATACAACAGGACTGACTCAATACAACAAGACAAATCCAAAACAAAAGAGACTGACTCAAAACAAAATGACAGACTCAAAACAAAACGACAAGACTGACTCAATACCCAAGTCAGAATGTAGCATTCGCCAACTGCTCAAAACAGTGCCTGTCCTTCCCCCCATCTGGAGTAAATCGAGTGCCACCCGCAGCCGGTTCAATCTCTGATCAGATCACATTATCCCCCCACAAATTCACTGATCGAGTGCCAATAGACTTTGCTGGACTGGCGCGGGAATGACCCCATTGTCGATCAGATCTTGTATTTCGTGGCGGAGACAAAAGCACATGTCAGTGTCATGGCCAGCTCGCTGATGGAAGGCACAGTAGTCGGTTGGGTTGTGTGAGAGAGGGAGGTTCTTTGGTAATGGCTGCAGTTCCAGGGGCTTCAGATGCCCTTTCTTGATCAAAGCCCCTAGAGCCTTTGACAAAGGCATATAAAGTGGGGTGAAAACCTTCTTGGCTTGGGGTGGATGTTTGGCTGCTTGCGAGCTACTTCCGGACGCACCGGCGAATGGGGTAGCTGTTTTTGATACGGTGGTAGCCACCATGCCCACATCAGAAGATCTTGCAGCTGCATCACCACTGGTGGTCGCATTCGAACTGCGGGAAAACGCCCTCCTGGGCTGCTCCTTCTCCTGGTCAAAAAGGCCCTACTTCATAGCGTCCTCGATCTGTACTCCCATCTCATGCAAATTTGAAAAGGTAGGGAAGGGGATCACAATCATTTTATGCATTAGCTTGGGCTGGAGATTGCGCACAATCATCCGAATTTGATCTTTGTCAGTGGGTCTAAGGGTCATCATTGAAGCCTTGGCCCTCTAGCGGGCTACGAACTCTGAGAAGCTCTCCTTCGGCTCCTGCCTCATCGTCTCAAGATCACGGGTCGTAATCTTGATTTGGGTATTGTATGAATATTGTGCGACGAAGGCCTCGGCCATCTCCTCCCAGCTTTGTTTCACTGAATCCTCCAATTTGGCATACCAGGTGACCGCAATACCCGACAGGGTCCTGCCAAAAAGGGAGAGCTTCTGTAATCTTGTCAAGCCCATCGGGCGCAAAACATCTGAAAACAAGCTCAGGTGGACCATGGGATCTCCTGACCCATCAAAACGGTCGATGTGAGGCATCTTGAACCTGTCCGGCAGAGTTACAACTGCGTCGGTGTACCCATCCTCAATGCCCGGGATGGACTTTGCCCCCTGGGATTTCTTGAACAGCTTTTCGAGCTTGCTCAACTTCAATGCTGTGGGGTCGACCTCGAACTCGGGGGGAGAGTCCGGTAGATTGGTAGGTGTTTTGGATAGTTGAGGTAAAATTGGGGGCAGAGCCGGCCCTACCGGAATGTCCGTACCTTCCTGGACATTTGGCGTCTCCCCAAGTGCTGGAACCTCTGCTGGGGGAGGAACTTGTTGTGAAGCGGACGCACCGCTTTGCTGTTGCAGCTTGATGATGAGCTCGGCTTGCTGGGCCATGATTGCAGCCTGCCGTTTGGCAAATTCCTCCTGACGGGCAGCATCCTGCTGCATGAGTTTCATACTTTCTTGCATCTGGCGCATCATGGCCTCCATCTCTGATGTGTTCGGCTGATCCATCTGACTGGTTGGTATCTATCCCTGCAGTAGAAACTGAGACCTCAGCCTGACTGTTCACTGGTGGGGTGGATAAGGGCCGCTGACCTGGTAACTGCTGAATTGGTGATTTGTGCCTGACTGGCCCTTTTACCCTGCCTCTGGTAAAGGAACACTGATTGCCCTTGAACTGAATCTCTGACCTAGCAAAGTCTATCAGCACAAGTCCGATGAACCTCGGGGGATATCGGAGCCTTCTGAAGCTATGGTTCCCAGACTATCTAGCAAAAGAGAAAACAGACAGCATCTCAGCCTGATTCCATCTGAACAGATACGAGCATAGTTGACTGAGCGTGCCCTCTACTGAATTCTGTCCCAAAATTCGGCCTCAAAATCTGAGTCTGATACCCACAGGTAAAGCTGACTCCCAAATACTGATAGTAATGCCCGCAGGCCTGAGGCCCAAACTCATACACTGATATATGCATTTCTGTAGAGACGCACTCTAAAGCACATAACAGATAAGTGAGAGCCAAAACACCCCTATGTTGGGGTAGGGTTTCCCTGTCCTATTTTGTCAGGAGCTAGGGTTTCACTACGCACGCAGCGGCTTCAAACAACCTATAAACGGGTAAGCAACCTGTCCTAGTTTGGAATGGTCACTACGGATCCGAATATGCACTAGGTCGAATGGTCAAAAAGGGTGCCCCGGTAAAACCGGGGTTTGTGTTCCCATACTGGCAGAGCCCACAACCGGTCAGCCTTATGGTCATGCCTTGACAAGACAAGCCTCCGGCAAACCGTTCAGGAATAGCAGATGGCAAACACGGTGTCCTAGGTGCACCAATGCAAATGCAATGCAAAGAAACACACAAGTGTAGTAAAAAACAGATATCAAGAGTTCGAGTCAAGTTCTCTAAATCCCCAGCAGAGTCGCCAGAAACTGTAGACGTCCCCGAACGCCCCGGGAGGAACGAGCTCCCGTTCCGTTCATTTTGGGGTCACTACAGCTCAGGACTCTCAAATTTGTCACGGTTCTAAGTCTGAACCAAAGAGTCCAAATCTGGCAAATCGTTTTGAGAAAACAGATTTTGAAAGAAGTGCCAAACATGGACTGCTTTTCCAGATACAGAGTCGCCACCTAAATGTTTTTTAATGGGAAATTTAGGAAACCCTGACTCGGTGCCAAAGGCCACGTGTCCATCATCACCAAAGTTGCCTCGGCTCGGGAACTAGGGTACGATTGGGGAAGGTCACTTCGTGAGCACCCCCGCTCGCCCGATCAAAGATCGGCCTCTACTAACCGTGATATCTATTTTTGAAAACTTTGTGTGTTCTTAATCCGGTTATTAGCCTAGGTTACTATGTGATGCGCACAGCATACAAGTATAGACTGAGTTGCCTGAATTGGAACAAAACATTTCATGTTTGTTTGTTTGAAAATGGTTTGATGGTGCTACCCGCAGGTAGGCTTAAAATGTAGATTTTGCCACCCGCATGTGGGCTTAGAAAAAGATGGTTTTGCCACTATCTAGTGGGCTTAAAACAAACAGTTGATGATTTATTCCAATCCAAGTAACCCAACCTTCACCCACAGGCATTCAGGCAATTATATCATATTGGCAATTAGCCTCATGGTAAGCATGCTATTATGGCAGTCACTCACACGCATGCAAGGATGCTAAAGCATAAAACTTACCGAGTACTCCAAGCCAAAATGGAAATCACATTAGAAATCATGCATGGCCCTAAGTATACAGAAATGCCTAATGCAACACATGCAAAAATGCAAACTATAGCAGGCTCGGCTATTCTAAGATGGCATATGAAATGCTACAACTATCATGTATTCAATTTAGAATTGAAGAATACAATGCAGTTAGTATGATGCGCTGAGCCCGGTGCATGCAATACAGATGAATGATGCAAACATGCTGTCATACTGTATGCTAATTTAAACATGCCCTAATCTAACCATCAAAAGCGGATAAATAAAAGGGAGAAAGACGTGGGGTTGGAAGACATACAACACACACACGCACACTTATTACAATTATGCCCTCGCACAGAGGGTCCGAATAAATAATACAGTTCCGAATAAAAGAATAGTACAGTCCAAATATTACAGTCCGAATAATGTACAAATTCCTAATTAATTTACAAATTAACTAAGAAAGCTGTAAACTGGCATGCAAGCCAGGGACTGCCTTGACTCCGCTCCGGATGATGAATGATGCATGCCCGGGTTGCCTTTGCGCGGAAATCCACCGAGATGCCCCAATTAGCCTCTGTTTAGCACTTGTTCTTGAAATGCGCGCCAAGCCTCGGGAGACTGCTGATTCTTGATTTTTGCTGCATCAGAGAGCAGGAAAGGGGCATAGCAATGTATTTCACAAATATATGTATGCGTCGATCCTCGTGCCACCAATCACGCATACCGAGGCATGATGGCCGAGGAGTCGAATTGCACAACTCAATATAGAATGATTGCACGTATAAACACAACAAGAACCTAACTCCATCATGGATAATCCGGAGTGTCGGTGATTAGGGAATTGAGACACATTCCGTCACTCGGAGTATGAAATGCACCTCGTTTCCCATGCCCGGGCTAACTCCTATCCCGAGCACGATGCAATATGCATGACATGCATGAAATGCAACTAAGATACAATCCTAACATACACAATGCTATGAAAATGAGATGCCTCGAAATGCGTGCACACGGGCACGCAAACCGAGAAAATGACAGAATGCGATCTAAGATACAACCAAGTATGCACTATGCTGTAAAAATGAGATGCCTCGAAATTCGTGCACACAGGCACGCAAACCGAGAAAATGACAGAATGCGATCTAAGATACAACCTAGTATGCACTATGCTGTAAAAAATGAGATGCCTCGAAATGCGTGCACACGGGCACGCAAATCGAGGCAATGGCATACGCAGTGCAATGTGGCTAAAATGGCATATAGAATGCAACATGGACTTACACTAACATGAGAGAGCCTCAGCCACACTCACATAAGAGGCCGATGGATGAAATGGAGTGCCTCAAAATGCGTGCACACGGGCACACAAACCGAGGCAATGGCATACACGATGCAATATGACATGAAAATATGATATGGGCTTATACCAACATGAGAGAGCCTCAGCCACACTCACATAGGATGCCGATGAATAAAATGGAGTGCCTCGAAATGCGTGCACACGAGCACGCAAACCGAGGCAATGGCATACACGATGCAATATGACAAAAATGGCATATAAAATGCAGCATGGACTTATACTAACATGAGAGAGCCTCAGCCACACTCACATAAAAGGCCGGTGAATAAAATGGAGTGCCTCGAAATGCGTGCACACGGGCACGCAAACCGAGGTAATGGCATACGCAATGCAATATGGCTAAAATGGCATATAGAATGCAACATGGACTTACACTAACATGAGAGAGCCTCAGCCACACTCACATAAGAGGCCGATGGATGAAATGGAGTGCCTCGAAATGCGTGCACACGGGCACGCAAATCGAGGCAATGGCATACACGATGCAATATGACATGAAAATATGATATGGGCTTATACCAACATGAGAGAGCCTCAGCCACACTCACATAGGATGCCGGTGAATAAAATGGAGTGCCTCGAAATGCGTGCACACGGGCACGCAAACCGAGGTAATGGCATACGCAATGCAATATGGCTAAAATGGCATATAGAATGCAACATGGACTTACACTAACATGAGAGAGCCTCAGCCACACTCACATAAAAGGCCGATAGATGAAAATGAAGTGCCTCGAAATGCGTGCACACGGGCATGCAAACCGAGGTAATGGCATACGCAATGCAATATGGATAAAATGGCATATAAACATGTTAATGGATTTTCAGCAATGAAATGTGGGGGAAAACAGCCCCGAAATGAGGCGAAAACACACCCGATGCATGGAATGTCTCCCGAAATGCAAAATTAGGCACATAGAATGAACTATAGCTATACAAAGCATGCATAATATGGACATGCAATGAAAATACAGAAGCAAGGAAATCCCAAGATAAGCATTTTTCAGTTCCAAACATGGCCAAACAGCAAACAAAGATAGGGCAACAATGGCATGCAAAAATGGCCCTAAACATGAGGTTATGAAGTAACTCACATCTGCTGACCTCAAACAGGTTAGGGCCCTTCAACAAAGTTGAAGAGGAGCCCAAAATATGACGTTTTCTAGGACTGTAAAAACCCCAAAAACAAACACAGGTATGGCTGCACTCCCATGCAAGAAAAAGGGCCAAAAGGTGGCCAAAGAGGCAAGTGGTATATGCAAAGCCCAAACTGAAAAATTCCCTTCTACAACATTGAAGAGGGACCAAAAATATGACTATTTACAGAACTGTAAAAACTCCAAAACAGCATACAAACATGCTAGAAATGCAATGCAAAATGAGGCTCAAAAGTGGCTACAACACAAAGTATGCAAAATATTCATCAAACAGCCAAAGACCCTTAATGAAACATGTTAAGAAGGTCAAAATAAGACTATTTCTAGGCCTGTAAAAAGACCCAAAACAGAAGCATGATAGGCTGCCAAAGCATGCAAGAAAATGGCATTCAAGGAGGATATTGAAGCAAGTGCAATATGGAGGGCTCAAACCGGGTTGAGCCCTTAATGAAACAAGAAAATGAGCTCAAAAAAATGACCTTTTCAGTTTTGGTCGGAGCTCAAATCAATAAGCATGTATGGCTTACAAAAGGTGCAAGAAATGGACCAAAAAGGGGGAAATGCTACTCACCCTTGAAGACCAATGCTTTTGTTGCTTCTTGGACCAACTTTGATGACTCTAAGCTGCTGGAGTTCCTCCCCTTGCTGCTGAAATGGAGTGGTGATGGTAGAGCTTGAAGATGATGAAGAAATGGAGCCCAAAACTTGAAGGAAATGGGGTGATATGTATGTATATGCTCCAACCAATCCTTCTAACCCTCTTTCTTGAGTTGGGAGGCCAGCAATCTATGCAAGAGAGGGAGAGAAGACTACAGGCCAAAGTGGAGGGAATTGAGGCTCTTGTTCCCCCACAAAATATCCCCCGGATATAGATATTTTCTGGGGGAAACAACTGTACAGCTGTAAAGTACACACAGTGAGGAAGCAGGCCGGCCGGCTAGGGGTCAAAAAGGCCAAGGGGCTTTAGTGGCTGGCCACCACATATTGGTGGCCTCCCAGGTCCCCTCTTCACAACCCTGTGGTTCGAATTTGGAAACTCTAAAACAGGAGAGAGAACAAGCCATTTTGAGGAGGGGTTCAAAAGGTTCAAATAGAATTAATGGCCGGCTATAAACTTTTAGGGTCCTCCCATGTGTGTACATCACAAATATGTGGTTCAAAGTTCAAGAAAGTGGCCCAAGGGTGTTCAACATTGGCTCGGAAGGAGGGGTTCAAAAGGGTCAAGAAACATTAGTGGCCGGCCATAAACTTTTAGGGTCCTTCCACGTGTGTACATCACAAATATGTGGTTTGGGGTTGAAGAAAGTGGCCCCAAGGTGTTCAACATTGGCCCGGAAGTGCGAAAAACGGGTGTCGGAGGGCGAAAATGGAACATAACTGGTTGCCAAGATAATTGCTGGCCTCCCACCCTCCAGTGACCTTCCTAGTGATGAAACAGAGGCACCTGCCAAAAATGAACGAAAATCGATGCAAAACGAATGCTCGGGGCTGAAAACACGCAGTTCGGGGTCCCGCAAATGGGCTGTTAAGCACCGAAAGTGGCGTTTGGCCATGAAGTGGGTTTCTCAGACCCCAGTGTCCCTCAAAAGGGAGTAAAAAAGAAGTATGCCAAAAAATCAGAACAAACGGAGATGGTTAGGCGGTCCCGAACCGAGGCACACGGCCAACGGTCCCGAAAAACTGGAAACCGGGCTCCGAAATGGGCAAAATGGCCCACGGCCACCAAGTGTAGCCCACGGCCACTGAGAGATGGTCTGCGGGACCTCTCCCTCCCCTCAGGAAAAGAAACAGCAAAAACCGAGCCTGGTTCGCAAACCGAGGCAAAGCACAAAAGAGGGTTCAGAAATCCGGATGCAGGGCTCACGGCCGCGACTCTGAAACTTCTAAACGAGCATAAAATGCAGTATCACCCAGTGCTCAACTGGCGACGTCTGAGTCTTAAGGTCGGTCAAAAATGGGGTGTCTACAGTGCCAAAGGCCACGTGTCCGTCATCACCAAAGTTGCCTCGGCTCGGGAACTTGGGTACGATTGGGGAAGGTCACTTCGTGAGCACCCCCACTCGCCCGGTCAGAGACAACATACAAGTATAGACTGGATCGCCCGAATTGGAAGAAAACATTTCATGTTTTTTTTTGAAAGATGGTTTGCTACTCGCAAGTAGGCTTAAAATGCAGATTTTGCCACCCGCAGGTGGGCTTTAGAAAAGACGGTTTTGCCACTATCTGGTGGGCTTAAAACAAACATTTGATGATTTATTCCAATCCGAGTAACCCAACCTTCACCCACAGGCATTCAGGCAGATATATCACATAAGCATTTAGCCTCATGGTAAGCATGCTATTTATGGCAGTCACTCACACGCATGCAAGGATGCTAAAGCATAAAGCTCACCGGGTACTCCAAGCCAAAAAAGAGACTACATTAGAAATCATGCATGATCCTAAGTATACAGAAATGCCTAATGCAACACATGCAAAAATGCAAACTATAGCAGGCTCGGCTATTTTAAACATGGCATATGAAATGCTACAGCTAACATGTATTCAATTTGGAATTGAAATACAAATGCAGTTAGTATGATGCGCCGAGTCTGGTGCATGCAAAACAGATGAATGATTCAAACATGCTGTCATACTGTATGCTAATTGAAATATGCCCTAATCTAACTATCATAAGCAGGTAAATAAAAGGGAGAAAGACGTGGGGTTGGAAGACATACAACACACACACGCATACTTATTACAATTATGCCCTCGCACAGAGGGTCCGAATAAATAGTATAGTCCCAAATAAAAGAATATTACAGTCCAAATAATACAGTCCAAATAATATACAAATTCCTAATTAATTAATTAAATTAGCTAAGAAAGCTGTAAAACTGGCGTGCAAGCCAGGGACTGCCTTGACTCTGATGAATGATGCATGTCTGGGCTGCCTTGTGCGGAAATCCACTGGGATGCCCCGATTAGCCTCTGTTTTGTGATTTTTCTTGGAAAGCGCGCCAAACTCCGGAAGTTTGCTGATTCTTTATTTGCTGCAACAGAGAGCAGGAAAGGGGCATAGCAATGTATTTTCACAGATATATGCATGCCTTGATCCTCGTGCCACCAATCACGCATATCGATGCATGATGGCAGAGGAGTCGAAATGTGCAACTCAATATAGAATGAATGCACGTATAAACACAACAAGAACCTAACTCCATCTTCGATGATCCGGAGTGTCGGTGACTAGGGAATTGAGACACGTTCCGTCACTCGGAGTACGAAACGCACCTCGTTTCCCGTGCCCGGGCTAACTCCTATCCCGAACACGATGCAATATGCATGATATGCATGAATGCAACTAAGATACAGCCTAGTATGCACAATGCTATGAAAATAAGATGTCTCAAAATACGTGCACACGGGCACGCAAACCGAGAAAATGACAGAATGCGATCTAAGATACAACCTAGTATGCACTATGCTGTAAAAAAAGAGATGCCTCGAAATGCGTGCACACGGGCTCGCAAATCGAGAAAATGACACACGCAATGCAAATGACATGAAAATATGATATGGGCTTACACTAACATGAGAGAGCCTTAGCCACACTCACATAAGAGGCCGATGGATGAAAATGAAGTGCCTCGAAACGTGTGCACACGGGCACGCAAATCGAGGCAATGGCATATGCAATGCAATAGCATGGAAAATGATATGCAAACATGCTAATGGAATTTCAGCACTGAAATGTGGGGGAAAACAGCCCCGAAATGAGGCGAAAGTGCACCCGATGCATGGAATAGTCCCGAAACATAAATTTTGGCACCCGAAATGGCCTATAGCTATACCAAATATGCACAATATGGATATGCAATGAATAGACAGTAGCAAGGCAGCCCCAAAATTAGCATTTTACCAGTACAAATCATGGCCAAACAGCAAGCATAGATAGGGCAACAATGGCATGCAAAAATAGGCGCCAAGAGTGGGCAATGAAACAAGTGGTATATGCAAAACCCAACCTGAAAAATGCCCTTCTACAACACTGAATAGGGACCAAAAATATGCACATTTATAGTTTATTGCAGCCCCAAAATCAGTATACAAACATGCTAGAAATGCAATGCAAAATGAGGCTCAAAAGTGGCTATAACACAAAGTATACAAAATATTCAAAAAATAGCCAAAGACCCTTAATGAAACATGACAAGGGGGTCAAAATATGGCTATTTTCATTACTGTAAAAAGGCCAAAAACAGCAACATCAGGGGCTGCCAAAGCATGCAAAAATGGGGACCAAAAGAGATATATAACATGAAGTGTATAAAATATACCTCAAACCATGAAAGGCCCTTAATGAAACATGAAGAATGGGCCAAAATAAGACTATTTTTAGTTCTATAAAATGACCAAAAACAGAAGCACAAGGGGCTGCCAAATCATGCAAGAAAAGGGGACCAAAGAGGGATATAACATGAAGTGGCATATGGAGGTCCCAAAACATGAAATGCCCTTAATGAAACATGAATAATGGGCCAAAATAAGACTATTTTAAGTTCTGTAAAATGACCAAAAACGGAAGCACAAGGGGTTGCCAAGGCATGCAAAAATGGGGACCAAAGAGGGATATAACATGAAGTGGAAGATGGAGGTCCCAAACAGTGATGAGCCCTTCTTCAATGTTGAATAGGGGCTCAAAATAAGCCTATTTACAGTTTAAATCATGCTCCAAAACAGATCACACACAAGCTAAAAATACCACGCAAGATAACGGTATTTAAGAAGGATATTGGAGCCAGTGCAATATGGGGGGCTCAAACAGTGTTGAGCCCTTAATAAAAAGTGAAAAAGAGCTCAAAAGAAGGCCACTTTCAGTTAGGGCTGGAGCTCAAAACAGCAAGCATGTATGGCTTATAAATGGTGCAAGAAATGGACAAAAAAAGGGGGAAATGCTACTCACCCTTGAAGACAAGTCTTTTGTTGCTTCTTGGCTTGAGAAGTGGTGCCTCTTAGCTTCTGGAAAGCTTCCCAAGTTGCTGGAAATGGAGTGGTGGTGGTGGTGCTTGGTGGTGATGAAGAAATGAGGTGTAGGACTTGGATGTTTTGAGAAAATGAGAGAGATAGAGGGAGATTTGGATGCAAGAGTTGAAGGAAATTTTTTCTAACCCTTAATACAAGAGATGGCAGCTGGTTATATGGACCAAGGAGAGGGGGAGCATGGAGGGAAAGGGTAGGGGAAAAGGACCAAGTCCTTTCCCCAAAAGGTGTCCCCCGGATGTAGATATTTCTGGGGGACAACAGCTATACAGCTGTAAAGTGCATATTGTGAGGATTAAGGCCGGCCAACTTTCAAAGCTGCAGGTGGCCGGCCGGCCGGCCACCCCCCCTAGCCGGCCGGCTAGGGGTCAAAAAGGTCAAGTTGATTTTCTGGCCGGCCACCACAAAAAGGTGTCCTCCCAGGTTCCCTCATCACAACCCTGTGGTTCGAATTTGGAAACTGTAAAGCATGAGAGAGAATAGGCCATTTTTAGGAGGGGGTCAAAAGGGTCAGGTGGAATTACTGGCCGGCCACCAACTTTTAGGGTCCTCCCATGTGTGTACAACACAAATATGTGGTTCAAAGTTTAAGAAAATGGCCCCAGGTTGCTCAACATTGGCTCGGAAGTGAGAAAAACGGGCGCTGGGGGGCGAAAATGGAATATAACTGGTTGCTAAGATAATTGCTGGCCTCCTACCCTCCAGTGACCTTCCTGGTGATAAAACAGAGGTACCTGCCAAAAATGAACGAAAATCGATGCAAAACGAATGCTCGGGGGCCAAAACACGCAGTTCGGGGTCCCGAAATGGGCTGTTAAGCACCGAAAGTGGCGTTCGGCCACGAAGTGGGTTTCTCAGACTCCAGTGTCCCTCAAAAGGGAGAAAATAAGATGTATGCCAAAAACTGAAGTAAACGGAGATGGTTAGGCGGTCCCGAACGAGGCACACGGCCAACGGTCCCGAAAACCGGGAACCGGGCCCCGAAATGGGCAAAATGGCCTATAGCCACAAAATGTAGCCCACGGCCACTGAGAGATGGTCTACAGGACCTCTCCCTCCCCTTAGGAAAAGAAACAGAGAAAATCGATCCTGGTTCGCAAACCGAGGCAAGGCACAGAAGAGGGTTCGGAAATCTGGAGGCAGGGCTGACGGCCACGACTCTGAGACTTCTGAACGAGCGCGATATGCAACATCACCAAGCGCTCAATCGATGACGTCTGAGTCTTAAGGTCGGTCAAAAATGGGGTGTCTACAGTTGCCCCTCTTTGACAGAACTCGGAAGTCACAAGTGACGGGAGTGAATGTCAAAGCCCAGAGACGACCCATTTTTGACAAGGCCGAAGACTTAGACAAACGTACAAGATAAACAGAGATGTGCCCGTAGGCATGCCCGCAGGCAAAGGGGGCAAAATGCAAAGTGATATGCACCGAGCCGGAAGTAACTCAATGATCGTGTAAATGCAGTAAGCTGTAACGAAGCATGTATTCGCAAATAGATGCAACAGTTTTAAGCAAGAATGCAAAGTAACAACTACATTTCATGCAGTTAAGAATGCGGAGAATTATTCAATCCTCGCCACGTCTCACACGGAGAAAATACGATACTTGCGCGATTCGTCTGGTCACACCAGCCTCAAATGAACCGTACATACAATATCGTGCCTGCAAAAGAGAGAAATTCAACAAGTACAATATGCTACCAACATATATTCAATGTGATTCCGAAAGCTTGACACACGCAGTGCCGGTGAGTGAATGTATTGCGATGCGAGAAAGGAACGTGCGTGACAACGCATGCTCAAACACAGAGGTATGGCAATATTAAGAAATGTGCATAACAATGCAAGTATGCTCATGAGAATGCAAGTTATGTGCGTGATAGTGCAAAACGAGCATAAATCAAGGTGCCCGTTTGTTACGAGATAACGAGCACGGAAACGCGCATTTCAGCGAAGGCAACTCGATCACGGCCTCCGATCCACTTCTTGGAAAGGCTACAACACATTCAAAAGGGATACATTCTGATTTCGATGAATGATGATGAGACACATGTCAAAATTTGAAGCCGAAGTTCCGGCGGAGCAATTTCGCAACAGAAAGTGCCCTTTTCTTGAACTTTTTCAGGTCCCGGGAACTCCAATCTTCCTCAAAATTTGCAGAGAGCTAGGTGAGCCTGTGGGGGACATGGCCGGCCAGTTTTAAGGAAGGTGGGAGGTGGCCGACTAGTTTCCCAAAAAGAGAATGGCCGGCCAGCCAGAAAAGGGGGTCGGCCGGCCACCTGCCCAAATCCGAGGGCAATCCGGTCTTTTCACCTCCCTTTCTTTGTGCTCTCTCACCCAAACACTTTGAGCCTATAAATGCAGCCACGAAATCTTCTCCACCTGCTTCCCAAACCATTTTCTTATTCAGATCTGAGCTCCATACGCGTTTTCCAACGCCCCACGCAAGTTGTTTTCGCGAAAATATTCAGTTTCAAGTACTTTGAACTGATTAAATTTTGGTTTCGGGGCTTCTCTTCTCATTTTCGCCACTTGAGGTGAGTTTGTCTCAATATTTGGAAGATTTTCTCGGGAGTTGACTTTTGTTGACTTTTCATTTCCCGAGAGTTGACTTTTGTTGACTTTTTTCAATTTTGGCTCATTTTTGCTCCTTTTGCAGACTTTCTGAAATGGCAGGCAATTTTCCACATGGCGGAGGCTTTCCTGGTGCCGGGGACGATTTTGACGCCATGTCTTTGCCTCCGAGGGTTCGCCCCTTTATTCCTGGGAGGTACCCTCCGCCGGCGCATGTTCTCCCTCGGGCTGTTTTTCGTTACTTTACGGATTTTGACGAGCGAGCACCTGGAGATCTCCTCCTGCGGGAGCCAGAGCATCACCTCTCCTATGAGGCACGAGAGGTATTTACTTCATTTTCTGCATTTTTCGTACATTTCATGCCTTTTGCCATGTTTGAATACACAGTTTAGCCTATGACATCGTACTTCTGTTTGCATCCTGAACATGTAGCTTAAACACTTGAATTTCTGAACACTCGGCTCATTAATTGATTGCGAACGCACGGCATATATTAGTTAAGAAGTGAACACACGGCTCAAAACACTAACTTAGAGTAGAACACACAGCCCGAATTGAATGGTGAACACACAGCACACACTGACTTAGAGTAGAACACACAGCCCAAACTCCGA
The DNA here is from genome assembly GCF_055761805.1 of Camellia sinensis. Taxonomy (NCBI): domain Eukaryota; kingdom Viridiplantae; phylum Streptophyta; class Magnoliopsida; order Ericales; family Theaceae; genus Camellia; species Camellia sinensis. The sequence continues at coordinate 64,063,878 of NC_138968.1, read as the reverse complement.
TTTTCTGAGCACGCAGTCCAGATTAAAGGTGAACACACAGCCCACACTGATTGAAAGTTAAACACGCAGCCTTCTGATTTTAATTTCCTGAACACGCAGCCCAAATTGATAGTGAACACGCAGCCCACACTGATTGAAAGTTGAACACGCAGCCCAAACTTTAATTTCCTGAACACGCAGCCCAGATTGATAGTGAACACGCAGCCCACACTGATTGAAAGTTGAACACGCAGCCCAAACTTTAATTTCCTGAACACGCAGCCCAGATTGATAGGTGAACATGCAGCCCACAGTTTGAAAGTTTGAACACGCAGCCCAAACTCTGATTTTCTGAGCACGCAGTCCAGATTAAAGGTGAACACACAGCCCACACTGATTGAAAGTTGAACACGCAGCCCAAACTTTAATTTCCTGGACACGCAGCCCAGATTGATAGTGAACACGTAGCCCACAGTTTGAAAGTTTGAACACGTAGCCCAAACTTTAATTTCCTGAACACGCAGCCCAGATTGATAGTGAACACGCAGCCCACACTTTAATTTCCTGAACACACAGCCCAGATTGATAGTGAACACGCAGCCCACACTAATTGAAAGTTGAACACGCAGCCTAAACTTTAATTTCCTGAACACGCAGCCCAGATTGATAGGTGAACACGCAGCCCACAGTTTGATTGAAAGTTGAACACGCAGCCCAAACTTTAATTTCCTGAACACGCAGCCCAGATTGATAGTGAACACGCAGCCCACACTGATTGAAAGTTGAACACGCAGCCCAAATTTTAATTTCCTGAACACGCAGCCCAGATTGATAGTGAACACGCAGCCCACAGTTTGAAAGTTGAACACGTAGCCCAAACTTTAATTTCCTGAACACGCAGCCCAGATTGATAGTGAACACGCAGCCCACTGTTTTTTAGAAGTCGGACACGCAGTTCATTCATTTCACTTGCACGCAGCTTGTACATCACACTTTGAACACACAGCTCATTCATTTCATTGGCACACAGCTCATTCATTTCATTGGCACACAGCCCATTCATTTCATTGGCACACAGCCCATTCATTTCATACTGACACATGTATTCATTTCGAATGCAGGTTGGTTCTCGCGGTGTACGGGGATATGGCTCCACCGCCGCGAGGGACTGGTATGTTGAGCTCCCGGAGGCTGTCCGAGATTTAGTAGATTTGGCAGGGTTCGGAGCCTTCTGCATTGGATTATCGCGTTGTCCTGCCAGGAGGACACTGATGGCCGCTTTGGTGGAGAGATGGTGGGACACCACCAACTCCTTTCATTTCTCTGCCACTGGGGACATGACTATGACCCCTCTGGATTTTGCGGTATTGACCGGCCTGGACATAGGAGGTTGGTCCATTCCTTATGACGAGGACATGGGCGAGGGGGAGGCCGCTTGGATATATCTACTGGGGGCTCGCCCGCCTATTGACAGAGCTTCTGGGAGAGTTCGATATACTTGGTTCTCTTCTCACTTCCTGCGGGCGGAGATGGAGCCCGAGACTCCTGAGGAGACAGAGCAGTATGCCCGTGGTTTCCTAATGTTCCTCTTCGGGACCACTCTGTTCGCCGATAGAGGGAACACGGTTGGGCTATATCTGTTGAGCGCTTTGGTTGACCTATCACTGGTCAGTCGATATGACTGGGGTGGCGCCGGCCTGGCTACCTTTTATTACTACATGAGCGCGACATCCCGCGGGCAGGGAGACTTACTTGGCGGCTATTGGAGAGCCTGGGAGGTACTTTTCTGTTCCTCATTACTTGTACATTGCACACACGGCGCACTTTACAGTCTGTACTTTGCCCTCAGCACTTTGTACTCACATTCTGCACTGCTTTTCTCAGTTATGGGTTTACGTATACTTCCCGGTATTAGCCCCAGAGTTGGAGGTGGCAGGGCTCCTCACGACCCCGTATTCACTGGCGTTCAAGGGCCCGCACCGGCCGAGACCCCGAGAGACTCTCATTTATCTGCGGCAGTATTTTGACATTGTGCGCCCATCAGAGGTACTTCAGAACCCTCAGTTCTTTCCATTTTCATCTTCGATTTGCTCCACATATTCCCAATTTCTGATTGGTTTATGGACTTGTTATCCACATATTACATGGCAGCCCTAGGCGCCCTTGGGTGATGGTCTCCGATTTCAGTATCCCGGAGGATCGGGCACCTCCCAGTACAGGCTCCTGCTCGAAGGACCTGTTGGTAGAGCATGGTTTCTGGGGGAACGCTTTCTGTGTCAGGTATGGGGGTATACTTCTCAGGACCCTCCCGCAGCACCCCCAGTCAGTATGCAGTCTGCTGATAGGCTCTCCCACCAGGATGTAGTCGGTGCTATGCTGGGTAGTGATGCTTTGCTGCACCTCGAGGAGGGGGACTACACCACTTACCGTCATACATATTTGATGCCTCCACTGATGGGGGTTCGCACCCCGATGACGAGGTCTGCTGGTAAGTCATCTTCGAGCCAGGCCCGGGCTCGGGCTGCAGACGCCCCTTCCACCAGCAAGGCTGGTACATCTAGAGGTGGGGGTAGACCGATTCTCCCGATTCCTCCGACTCTTGCTCATCCTGGATGGCCGGACATGCCGACTGAGCTGATGGGGTGGCAGTATGGGACTACTTCTCTGACTCCGATCCCGTTAGAGCCTCTGATGTTTGGTGATCGATACGCCATTGATCCTGACTCACCACTGGTATGCTCCACTATTTTTCATTTATCATTCAAACATTTAGACATTTCTTTATTTACTGATGATTATGAGCTCATATTTGCAGCCACCCCGAGAGTACGTGGAGGAGGTGGTCGGATTGGTGGCCTCACTCGAGGGCATGGTCCTGCGGAGGGAGGCACAGTTGTCTATCGCGGGCATCCAGGTACCCTTCAGTTTTCTGGCATTTATCATACTTCTGATGACATGCTGATTTCTACTGCATTGATAGGCTACTTGTGTAGAGCACATCTGACACACACCCTGCTTGTACATTTTGTTTACATGCACTCATTTCATGTAGTTTTTGCTTGTATCTGCATCTGATGTACACATTTGGACTGATGTATTTGAATTGAACCCTTTATTTTCAGATGCCCCCGATGTACGCTCAGCCGCCGGCCAGGCCACCTGGGCCTCCTTGGGGAGCTGGGCCATCTGGGCCCTTTCACAGAGCTGGGCCATCCAGGCCTTCTCATGGAGCTGGGCCATCCAGGCCTTCTCACGGAGCTGGGCCATCCAGGCCTTCCCATGGAGCTGGGCCATCCAGGCCTTCTCACGGAGCTGGGCCATCCAGGCCTTCCCGAGGAGCTCGAGGAGGGTCCTCTCGTAGACGCAAGGCACCTGTTGTAGAGGCGGAGCCCAATGAGGAGGAGGAGGAGGAGGTTACCAACCGTCAGTCAGAGACATCTGCTGAGGAGGGGGGCTCCGGTCTTGGTTCCGGGAGCGGAGGCGAGACTGAGGGGGATCCTGAGGACGACAGCTCTGACCCGGATGATGATGATGGTGCAGAGGTTGTCCCCCAGAAGAGGATGAGGAGTGCCTCTCATTCCCGCTCCCGAGGGCATTGATGCTGCTGTTTCCTGCTTTATTTTCCTTTTTGCTAGTAGTTTGTAGCACTTTGCACATTGTTAGGTAGTTTTATTTTTGTAAAACTTGCACCTTAGTTTGTTGTAAAACATGATGAAATGAAACAGCTTTTGAAAAGGTGTTTGTATTTTAAACTTTTAGCATTGTATCGCATCATTCTATTTTGCACAAAAATGAAATTGAATGGGAATGTGCATTGTGTAATCACCAAGTCAGGTAGTGAACCGACGCAACAAACTAAGCAACTCAACTTACTAAGATATAACAGAACCCTAGCAAGTCTACAACTCGATAAACAAAATACAATAATGTTGACAATCCGATAAACAAGATTTAAACAAAAGCCTAAACAAAGAGTAACAACTCAAAAACACGAAATACGACAGCTCGACAAACAACTCGATAAGCAAAACGACAACTCGATAGACAAAACAACAACTCGATAAGCAAAACAACAACTCGATAAACAAGACTTAACAAAATGAAGTGTACTTCGGACGATCTGGGCACCGGAACACATCCTAGACAGAGGGAAATAGAGGCTTTTGACTCTCCCGTTGCATGGAAATGCTCGAAACTTTCCCCCGGAGGGTAAAACAGGGCCAATGATATACACTGAAGCATGGCTGGGCACCTTAGGGAGCTGGCTGGCCAGTTTTATGGAGAGGGAGAGAATGGCCGGCTATTTTTGAAAAAGAGAATGGCCGGCCAGCCAGAAAAGGGGGCCGGCCGACCACTTACCCCTGCAGCCACCCAATTTTTGACACGTGTCCTCCTGAATAGTGTCTTTCCCTCTATAAAAGCCTCAACTTCGGGAACATTCATTTCATCACTACTTTGCACAAGAAATGGAGGCGTTTCTTACAGAAAATCTCACATCTTGGATCTCTTCTCTAGACGGCTCGGAAAAGCTGAACTTCCGGGGTTTCGGCTTGAATGCACTATTCACGCTGAGCCGTACTCGGCTACATCTCCCTTTTATCCATGCCGCAGCGAGGTTTTGGAACCCGGTGACGCACGTCTTTAGCTTCGGTGGTCAAGAGGTATGTCCAACTTTTGAAGACTTTCAGATTTTGATGGAGTCTGAAAGTCATGAAGAGGTCTTGCCCCAGCTCCGCTTTGACCATGCCCAGGCTTTAGGGCGGATGTGTGGACTCACTGCACATGATGCTCGATCCCTGATCTGTAGTGGGGAACTGGATATCCTTGGCTTGATCCATCGCTTTTCTGATGCCGGTGACCGCAGCAACCATTATTGGCAAGGTTTCCGGCAACACGCCCTTTGGTTGTGCTTGTTGTCCCACTTTCTGCTTTCCTCGGGCTTCGGCGGAGCTAGCATTCGTCTGATCGAAGTTACCCAAGGCTTGAGGGAAGGAAAGAGTTGCATTGCCATGACCCTGGCCGAGACTTTGATGGGCTTGGATGCTTTTCATCGCCGGGAGACGACTAGGTTTGCCAGGAGTCCACTACTGCTGCAGGTAGTGTTTCCCATCCCATCTTACATATGTATTTGCTCACATCACTCGGCCCTCAGGCTCGATTTTTCTCACAAAACCCTTGCCTTACTTTTCTCTCATCGTGCACCTCTCTATTCTTTATTCTCTCATTTTTCATCCCTCCCCAGGTGTGGTTAATGGACAAATTACAGGTCGTGGACTCTTGCCCAGCCTACTCGGCTCGAGGCTATTTCTTTCGGCAGCGCCTAGTCAATGCCCTTGATGAAAGGTGGTGGTTTGACTGGATGTGCAATTTGTCTGCAGATCGCATTGCTTGGCGTTGTCCTTGGCTCAACCTCCCGGCAATGAGCTATAGTATGTCCCGGTTGATTGGGATCCAGTTGGTTGGTCTCACCCACTGTGTATTCTATTTTCCGTTCCGGTTCCTGCGCCAGTTCGGTCATGATCAGACCTGCCCACCGGAGGGGATTGAGTACCCAGCTGCTTTCCCGGTCCGAGGTGCACAGCTTGCCTGATATGCCACAACATGGAGGACTAGAGAGCTCCTGGCTCCTGCTCCCACTTTCAGTTGCACTTTGTCTGACGAGTGCTTGGATTGGCTCAACGAGGAGGCACATGTTGGGCCTAGCTTGGCATCAGATGCTTCGACCAGCTCTGGGAGGGGGCGCAGAGATACTTGACTCGACTATGCCCCAAATTTATTGCTTTATTAGTATTTTCAAGTTTTCTTTATGAATGTAATAAAAAAAGCAACCTCGATTGTATGCAAGAGCAGGAGAACCCTGTTTTGAAATCAATGAAATTGAAGGTTGTGGTACTGAAAATTTTCCGCTTTGGTCCAAAAATGGTCTTAGTCGTAAAAAGATTAATTTGAACAAAGTCAACTTTTATTAAAGCTTTTCAAAACTATTTTCGATATGGATTAGAAATGGACACGCCGAAGATCTGTCACTGAGATGCACAACCCCAGATCCCTGCAACTGGAAAGTTGCCCCTAGTTTGAAGAGTACCGCGGCACTGCATGGCAACGGAAAGTTGCCCCTAGTCTGAATAACTCTTGCACCGTCGCGGCAACAGAAAGTTGCCCCTAGTCTGAATAGCATTGTACCGGAGATCGCGATAAATGCTGATGGACAAAGATGACCGAGATGATCAAAATGGACAAAGTTGATCGGGGAAGAGTTGATGGCTGAACTTCAAGGTGAAGCTGCCTACGTATCCCAAAGGTGGGAATCAAGCCTTACGTAGTTCAGGCTTAGGTTCACTCGAGTATTTTCACTCTCCTTTTGCGCTCTAACTTTTGCCAAGGCCGCCCTTTGCGGGTTTTCAACCTTGCGAGCTCAGTTTTTATTTTTTCCAATTTTTCGTGCTCTAACTTTTGCCTAGGTCGCCCTTTCGGGTTTTCGGCCTAGCGAGCCTCTCAAGGATAATATTTCTTCAACTTGTCCATGTTGATCGGTTGTGAAAACTCTAGGCCATCTAGATCCATCAGAACCACGGCTCCACCTGACCAGATAGCTTTGATGATGTAAGGACCAGTCCAATTGGGTTTGAACTTGCCCCTTGGGTCGTGGATGGGAGCTCGGTTGTCCTTGAGCACCAAATCTCCTTCTTTCAGATTCCTAGACTTAACCTTCTTGTTGAAAGCCCGGGCAATTCTGCGTTGATAGCCTTGAATGTGGTACAGTGCTTTCAGTCTTCTTTCATCAAAAAGCATGAGTTCCTCAAATCTGCTCTGCTGCCAATCTGCTTCGGCTATTTGGCACTCAGCCAATACTCGTAACGACAGAACCTCAATCTCGATAGGTAGAACGACCTCCATCCCATAGACTAATGAATACGGAGTCGCTCCAGTAGAAGTTCTGATTGAAGTCTTGTAGCCCCACAGAGCAAATGGCAGCTTGTCTGGCCAATCCCGGTAGGTTTCCACCATCTTCTGCAGTATATGTTTGATATTCTTGTTGGCGGCCTCGACCGCTCCGTTGGTTTGCGGCCGGTATGTAGATGACTTATGGAAAGCCACGTTGTATTTTTCCAACAAGTCTATCACTTCCTTCTTGAAGTGGGAACCAATATCTGAAATTATCTCGTTTGGCACCCCGTAGCGACAGATGATGTTGTTTCTGATGAACTTTGCGACGTGTGATGCCTTCAACACCGCGTACGATTGGGCCTCGACCCACTTTGTGAAATAATCTATCGCTACCAGGATAAACTCATGCCCGTTTGACCCCTTCGGGGTAACAACTCTGATCACATCAATTCCCCAAACGGAAAATGGCCATGGGGAAGTCATGTTGTATAGCTTTGACGGCGGGATGTTCATACGGTTTGCATGGATCTGGCATTTGTGGCATCGCCGAACCAAGCCGATACAATCCTCCTCCATGGTTGACCAGTAGTAGCCCTGTCTGAGGATCTTTCTAGCCAGCATTACTCCATTTATGTGTGCACCGCACTCCCCTCCATGGATGGCCTCCATCAGGCGTTTCGACTCTACAGCATCTACACAGAGCTTATGCATTCCCAGATGACCCCTTTTGTACAGCTTACCCCCGCAGATGATGAACTGAACAGCCATTCTTTTGATGGCCCTCTTATCCTTGGCATTTGCCCCTAGTGGATACGTCTCCTTTTCCAAGAAGTTCCAAATGTCGTAATACCAGGGGTTGTCGTCTTGAGCCTCATCTATGGCGGAAATCGACTCGTAGGCTGATGCAAATTTTTGATCAATGACGACTAGACGCATCCGGATTCCAAATGGGATGTCCATCATAGAAGATAGAGTTGCTAGAGAATCTGCGAACCTGTTGTTCTCTCTTGGAAGATGAGCAAAGTTTAGCTTTTCAAACCGAGGAATTAACAAGTCCATGGTCTGGTGGTACATCATCATCTTTTCTTCCTTGACTTTCCAGTCTCCGTTTGCTTGAGAAACAACAAGGTTCGAATCCCCGATAACGTCCAAACGTCTTGCCCCTAGTTCCAAGGCCGCTTCTAGGCCGGCAATGCACGCCTCATATTCTGCTTCATTGTTCGAGACTTTGAATCGGAGTTTGAAGGCTAAAGGAATACGGGAATTGTCGGGCGCTATCAGCAACACCTCTATCCCATATCCATACTGATTTGATGCTCCGTTAAAGTACATCGTCCAATATTCGTCGTCGATGTGCAAAATGGCTTCATCTGGGAATAGGTACTCAACCGCTTCATCCCCCTCAACCGGGTGGTCGACAAGGAACTTTGCTACCGCTCTTCCTTTTACTGACTTGCGCGTTACATACTTCAAATCAAATTCAGAGAGCAACAGCAGCCAACGAGATAGCCTACCCGTAAGTGCTGGTTTCTCGAAAAGATATTTGATGGGATCCAAACGTGAAACCAACATTACAAAGTGAGCTAACAGGTAGTGCCGCAGCTTCCTGGTAGCCCATACCAAGGCGAAACAAGCCTTCTCCAGCAGTGTATAGCGGGTCTCGTAATCCAGCATCTTTTTGCTCAGATAGTAGATGGCCCTTTCCACTTTGTCTTCTGACTCCTGTGCGAGCATGCAGCCCATGGTAGTCTCAGTTACCGAAAGGTACAATATCAACGGTCTCTCCGGCTCTGGTGGTGACAACACGGGCGGGTTCTGTAGATATTCTTTGATCTGTTCAAAAGCTGCTTGACATCGGCCGTCCCATTGGAACTTCTTTCCTTTCTTCAGGAGACCAAAAAGTGGTTCACAAGTCAAGGTTAATTTAGAAATAAACCGTCTTATGAATTGCACTTTACCCAGAAAGCCTCGCACCTCCTTTTCAGTCCTTGGTGGTGGCATTTCTAAGATGGCCTTGATTTTGGAAGGGTTGACCTCGATGCCCCTTTGTGTAATCAGAAACTCTAGCATTTTTCCCGCTGTAACACCAAAAGTACACTTCTGGGGATTCAACTGCAGCCGAAACTCTCTGATCCTTTGAAAAAACTTTTGTAAGGTGGTGTAGTGGCCTTCTCTTTCTTTGGACTTGACAATCATGTCGTCCACATACACCTCGACCTCTTTATGGATCATATCATGCAATATTGTAGTCGCTGCCCGTTGATAAGTAGCTCCAGCGTTCTTCAACCCAAATGGCATCACTCTATAACAATATGTACCCCACGGGGTAGTGAATCCAGTCTTCTCCCGATCTTCGGGTGCCATTACTATCTGATTATAGCCTGAGAAGCCATCCATAAACGAAAGCAAGGTGTGTCCTGCTGTGAAATCCACCAATTCATCAATGTGCGGCAAGGGAAAGTCGTCCTTCGGACTGGCCCTGTTCAAATCTCTGAAGTCTACACAGACTCGAATTCTGCCGTCCTTCTTCGGCACCGGAACAATGTTGGCCAACCAAGTCGGGTATTCGGATACCAGCAGGAAGCCTGCATCGATTTGCTTGGTGACCTCTTCCTTGATCTTAATGGCCCAATCAGGGTGGATCCTTCTGAGCTTCTGTTTGACAGGTCGGGCCTCGGGATCAAGAGGGATCCGGTGCTGTACAATCTCAGGATCGATTCCAGGCATGTCTTCGTAGGACCACGCGAAAACATCTTTGAAATCTTTTAATAAAGCGACTAAGCGTTCGCGTTCCTCCGAAGACAACGTGGACCCGATCTGGACCAGCCACGGGTCCTTCTCAGTACCAACATTCACGGTAGTGATTTCATCCATTAAGGGTTTAACAAATCTTTCCTGCTCTTGATCAATTAACCGTCGCAAAACCGGAGGAATTTCTCCCTCATCGTTTTCATCAAAATTTTGAAAATCCTGATTTAAGCAATAAATCAAAGGCACAGAAAAATACTCAAAAACCACATCCACATCGTTCTCATTAAACACTTCCAAGCCGTCTGATTCTTCTGTTACAACAGACTCAAAAGAGAAAGAAAATGACGACCTAGACAGGACTGTGGCATCCGGGTTATCACCCCCAGGAATACCGAACTCAGACTCAGTCGAGCTGGAACCTGATTCCGACTCACAGGACTCGGTGGAATCAGATTCCGGCTCACTACCTGACCCGGTGCTGCTGGACAAGAATCCCTCATCGTATTGCCAAGTGAGAGAGGGTGCGATAGATGCATCCAAGATAGTCGCTGGAAAGCCCGCAGCTGTTTCACCTCCAATCATGGAAACCGAGGAGTTATCCCCCAAGCACTCTTGGTCGATCGAAGGATCTGAAAGTAGACACGCCAGTGCTACCCCCATCTCAAGTTCGGTGCTTTCAGAATCCACTGCTTTACACTGCTCAACCTCAGTTGGTGGGTCTGTCTGCGCTTCGGCAACGTCATCCCCAGGTAATTGTAAGTCGAAGAAGATTTTGAAACCAGGAACGCGCTTCCTCTCCGCGTTCAGCCATGGTTATGGGAAGCCACAGAATGGAAAGTCTTCCCCCTCCCGGACGAAGCGTCCGTTTAGGGTACCCCAGATGGGCCTATGCATTAACTCAAATGGCTTCCCAGCCTTCTTTGCTCTGGCTCTTCCGGCCATCTCTTTCCCCTTCCTCACCCAGTCCTCTTTGGTGGGCAAATAACCCAATCCAAAGGTGTGAGGGTTGTGTGGCACTTCGGCCAATGTCGCGACACCTTTCCGGCCGCTTCTTCCTAATCCCATTCCGGGGATATGTTGTAGCTTGTTCATGAGGTAGACAGATTGAGCACTGACGTACATACCCTCATTCACAGCCATGACATTCTGTACCACTCGAGCCTCAGCCAAAGTGAACCCCGATAAAAACACATCCTCCGTGCCATGCTCAATCTCCAAGACAGGTGCGGACACTTCCGGCGGCGGATGGATTGATGAATTCCCAAAAACGATCGCTACCCCTTTCCCGTGAGGGTACTTTAGCATCTGATGTAGAGTGGAAGAGACTGCCTTGACCTGGTGCAACCACGGTCGCCCTAAAAGTAGGTTAACGGTTGCGGGAACGTCCAAGATATGAAATTCAATGCTGTGTTGTCCTGGACCAACATTGGTTTGAATTTTAACAGTCCCCATCACTTCTCTGCTGGTATTGTCGTATGCTCTGATCACTTGAGTACTTGGGACGAAGTCCACAGGCTTCAACCCGATTGCATATGCCGTTCTGGTCGGGCAGACATTAATCGCAGACCCGGTATCAACAAGTACCACCGGTATCCACTTATCTCTACATTCCACAGAAATATAGAGAGGTTTGTTATGATTTGTGCCCTCAGGCGGTAGTTCCTTGTCCGAAAAGGTTAATGCCGGGGAACCTCCTCCCGGGAAGACCAGCCCAACCAGCTGCTCTGGTGTAGTATCGATGGAGAGTTTGGACTTGTCCATAGCAGTTAAAATAGCTTGCCTATGTACCCGTGAAGCCATAAGCAGTCCCCAGATGGGGATGTCTGCTTGTATCTTCTTTAACTGTCTCAGCACAGCTTCCTCCTCAATCTGCTTCTCTTTTTGCCTCTCGGCTTCTCTATCTTTCCCGGATGCCTCGGGTTGGTCTAGGTGCGGGGGCTTGAAGTACCGCCCGCTTCTCGTCATGTGGTCCACCTCATCGAGGTACCAAGTGTCATTCGGTTGATTATTTCCCCAATCTTCGTCGGTGTGGGCAAGACATAAGTCATCGTCTTCCCACCACATTCCGTCGGCAGCCAACAGACACCTGTCTGGCTCCGGTTCAGTTGTACTCGCAGTACTCTCTGTCCACATGCTCGCAGCATTCTCTATCTTTGTGCACACAACACTCTCAGTCCCCTCAGGGCCCTTAGCTTTCCTAATTCTCTCGGCATCCTCAAACCTTTCTCGTTCCAGCTGCATCAGTACAGCTGGTTGCTCAACAATTCCCGTATCCATAATGCCCAAGTCTCGAGCGGAATTCTTAGCACCGACGCTCTCCAGCGATATAACTTGACTTCCGGCCCTTCCGGCCACAGCTGATACTCCTGCCCCTGCCGGGCTCTGTTCTGGTTGGGATTCCCCCACTATATCTGGTTGATCATCGAGCCATCCGGTGGCCTCTGCCGATTCCTCATAGTCGAACCAGTTGATTGTCGTATCCCCTGATTCCTGGTCATCGAAAAATTGCAGGTTGGCGAAGTCCTCCTCTATAGCTGTCAGATCATCTGCCCCTTGCCTGAATCCATCTCCTTGGATTACACACAGTTCTCCCATCTCTGGCAATTCTATGCCCAACCCAATCTGGCTTGTTGATAGGATGTACTCGCTCGGATTATAGGCTCTCCCAGCAAAACTCTGTTCAGTCCCAGATTCAACAATCCCATTCTCTCCCGAAATCTGCCCTGCCCCATCTTCGATGGTCACCACCGTTGGCTCTGGTTGGGTCGTGGAGATGTCCAACATGCACAAAGAGTCAGTGCAGTCGGGGAGGAACACCTCCGGCTTGGGTAGGTGGGATAGGGTGATATAGATACTAGGATTGTAAGATGCGACCCCAGTTTGGATAAAATTGATTCTGTTGGGAGGGGGAGCTTGGTTATGTGGTGGGAGAGGGTTGGTTGTGACATTGGGTTTGTCGGGAGGCGCGATCACCTGCTTGTCAATAAGATCCTGGATCTCATGACGCAATCTGAAACAACGGTCGGTGTCGTGACCGTGTTGTTGGTGATACGCGCAGTATTTTGATGGGTCGTGAGAGGGAGGGAGTGGATTCGGTAGTGGCTTCGGCTCCAGGGGTTTCAAATGCTTTTTCCTGATCAACACCCCTAGAGCTTTGGACAGGGGCATGTATAGTGGAGTGAAGGTTCTTTGGCCTCGAGGTTGGAATCTGGTGGTTTGTGTGTTGCTTCCGGACGCGCCGGAGAAAGGTGTGGCCGCCATGGGCCTTGGAAGGGGAGGGGGAATGGTGGTGACCATGCTCACCTCTGTACCTTTTGCAGTCGCAGCGCCACTCGGGCCCGCATTGTTGTTCTGGTTGAATGTTCTCCGGGGTTGCTCTCGGTCTTGGTCAATCAGACCTTGTTTCATGGCATCCTCAATTTGCACCCCATCTCGTGTAAATCTGAGAAGGTGGGGAAGGGGATTACAATCATTCTCTGCATCAGCTTTGGTTGGAGATTGCGCACAATCATCCGGATTTGATCTTTATCGGTGGGCCTCAAGGTCATCATCGACGCCTTTGCCCTCCAACGGGTTACAAAATCAGAAAAGGCTTCCTTGGGCTCCTGCCTTGTCGTCTCGAGATCACGAGTTGTGACCTCGATTTGGGTGTTGTACGAGTATTGCGCGACGAAGGCCTCAGCCATTTCATCCTAATTCTTCTTCACTTCATCCTCTAATTTCGCGTACTAGTGGGCGGCCACACCCGACAGGGTTCGGCCAAATAGTGAGAGCTTCTATGGTCGGGTTAGGCCCATTGGTCACAGGATGTCTGAGAATAGCCGAAGATGGACCATGGGGTCGCCGGACCCGTCAAAGCGGTCAATTTGCGGCATTTTGAACCTATCGGGCAATGTCACGGCCACATCGGTATAACCGTCCTCGGTGTCCGGAATTGCCTTCACCCGTTGCGATTTTTTGAAGAGCTTCTCCAGCTTGCTCAATTTCAGAGCTATATGGTCAATCTCAAACTCAAAGGGAGAGTCCAGATGATTGGGCGTATGGGCCTTGGACAGTTGTGGCGGAAGTGGGGACGGAGCTGGCCCCGTTGGGAGGTTCGTGTCCTCTTGCAGGTTCTGGATAGTTGGCACGGTATTCTGGGTGTTTGGAGGAGCGTTCTGAACAGCAGGTGTCTGCTCAGGTAATGGAGCCCCTGGTGGAGGAGGGACTTGATGTGAAACAGACGCTGTATTCTGTTGTTGCAGTCTGGTAATCAGCTCAGCCTGTTGGGTCATAATCTCGGCCTGTTGCTTAGCGAGTTCATCTCGGCGAACGGCATCCTGCTGCATGGCTCGCATGGTTTCTTGCGTTTGGCGCACCATCTCCTGAATTCCTGTTGGTGCTGCCATACTGTTTTGATTTATCTGAACTACCGGCAGATCTATCTCTACAGTAACAATGGGGATCTCAATCCGACTGTCTACTAGTTGGGGAAACCACTATTCTGGTGATCTCTGTTCAGATACACTGTGCTTTCTCTGCCTTCTTCTGATAACAGGGGGTAGAGAATGGAACACTGGCTGTCCGTCAATTAGATCCTCAGATCGATTGAGTCGGCGACCTCGTGTCCAAAGTGCTTGGGGGGTATCTGCTGGGTTTGAAGCAATTGTGCTAGAACTGCCCTAGACAAAAGATAAATAAAGCAATAAGGAAATAAATAAACAGATAAACGGACAGCATAACAGCTTAAAATAAATGCATGACACACAGCCGGGCATAACAACACACAGTCAATAAGCTGAATACACACTGTCCTTAAACACTGATTATTATCCCTGTATCACTGTCCCCTAAAACTGAATCAGATACCCGCAGATAACTGATTCTCAAATACTGGCTGATGCCCGCAGGCCTGATACCCATAATACTGAACTGATGCCCGCAGGCCTGATGCCCAAACTCATATACTGAATTGATGCCCGCAGGCCTGATACCGACAATACTGAACTGATGCCCGCAGGCCTGATGCCCAAACTCATATACTAATACATGCATTCCTGTAGAGACGCACTCTAAAGCACATAACAGATAAGTGAGAGCCAAAACATCCCTATGTTGGGGTAGGGTTTCCCTGTCCTATTTTGTCAAGAGCTAGGGTTTCACTACGCACGCAGCGGTTCCAAACAACCTATAAACGGGTAAGCAACCTGTCCTAGTTTGGAATGGTCACTAGGGATCCGAATATGCACTAGGTCGAATGGTCAAAGAGGGTGCCCCGGTAAAACCGGGGTTTGTGTTCCCATACTGGCAGAGCCCACAACCGGTCAACCTTATGGTCATGCCTTGACAAGACAAGCCTCCGGCAAACTGTTCAGGAATAGCAGATGGCAAACACGGTGTCCTAGGCGCACCAATGCAAATGCAATGCAAAGAGACACACAAGTGTAGTAAAAAACAGATATCAAGAGTTCGAGTCAAGTTCTCTAAATCCCCAGCAGAGTCGCCAAAAACTGTAGACGTCCCCGGAACGCCTCGGGAGGAACGAGCTCCCGTTCCGTTCATATTGGGGTCACTACAGCTCAGGACTCTCAAATTGTCACGGGTCTAAATCTGAACCAAAGAGTCCAAATCTGGCAAATTGTTTTGAGAAAACAAATTTTTTGAAAGAAGTGCCAAACATGGACTGCTTTGCCAGATATAGAGTCGCCACCTAAATATTTTATTTTTGGGGAAATTTAGGAAACCCTGACTCGGTGCCAAAGGCCACGTGTCTGTCATCACCAAAGTTGCCTCGGCTCGGGAACTTGGGTACGATTGGGGAAGGTCACTTCGTGAGCACCCCCACTCGCCCGGTCAGAGACCGGCCTCTACTAACCATGATATCTATTTTTGAAAACATTGTATGTTCTTATTCTGGTTATTAGCCTAGGTTACTATGTGATGCGCACAGTATACAAGTATAGACTGGATCGCCCGAATTGGAAGAAAACATTTCATGTTTTGTTTTTGAAAGATGGTTTGCTACTCGCAAGTAGGCTTAAAATGTAGATTTTGCCACCCGCAGGTGGGCTTTAGAAAAGACGGTTTTGCCACTATCTGGTGGGCTTAAAACAAACATTTGATGATTTATTCCAATCCGAGTAACCCAACCTTCACCCACAGGCATTCAGGCAGATATATCACATAAGCATTTAGCCTCATGGTAAGCATGCTATTTATGGCAGTCACTCACACGCATGCAAGGATGCTAAAGCATAAAGCTCACCGGGTACTCCAAGCCAAAAAAGAGACTACATTAGAAATCATGCATGATCCTAAGTATACAGAAATGCCTAATGCAACACATGCAAAAATGCAAACTATAGCAGGCTCGGCTATTTTAAACATGGCATATGAAATGCTACAGCTAACATGTATTCAATTTGGAATTGAAATACAAATGCAGTTAGTATGATGCGCCGAGTCTGGTGCATGCAAAACAGATGAATGATGCAAACATGCTGTCATACTGTATGCTAATTGAAATATGCCCTAATCTAACCATCATAAGCAGGTAAATAAAAGGGAGAAAGACGTGGGGTTGGAAGACATACAACACACACACGCACACTTATTACAATTATGCCCTCGCACAGAGGGTCCGAATAAATAGTACAGTCCCGAATAAAAGAATATTACAGTCCAAATAATACAGTCCAAATAATATACAAATTCCTAATTAATTAATTAAATTAGCTAAGAAAGCTGTAAAACTGGCGTGCAAGCCAGGGACTGCCTAGATTCTGATGAATGATGCATGTCTGGGCTGCCTTGTGCGGAAATCCACTGGGATGCCCCGATTAGCCTCTGTTTTGTGATTTTTCTTGGAAAGCACGCCAAACTCCGGAAGTTTGCTGATTCTTCATTTGCTGCAACAGAGAGCAGGAAAGGAGCATAGCAATGTATTTTCACAGATATATGCATGCCTCGATCCTCGTGCCACCAATCACGCATATCGATGCATGATGGCAGAGGAGTCGAAATGTGCAACTCAATATAGAATGAATGCACGTATAAACACAACAAGAACCTAACTCCATCTTCGATGATCCGGAGTGTCGGTGACTAGGGAATTGAGACACGTTCCGTCACTCGGAGTACGAAACGCACCTCGTTTCCCGTGCCCGGGCTAACTCCTATCCCGAACACGATGCAATATGCATGATATGCATGAATGCAACTAAGATACAGCCTAGTATGCACAATGCTATGAAAATAAGATGTCTCAAAATACGTGCACACGGGCACGCAAACCGAGAAAATGACAGAATGCGATCTAAGATACAACCTAGTATGCACTATGCTGTAAAAAAAGAGATGCCTCGAAATGCGTGCACACGGGCTCGCAAACCGAGAAAATGACACACGCAATGCAAATGACATGGAAATATGATATGGGCTTACACTAACATGAGAGAGCCTCAGCCACACTCACATAAGAGGCCGATGGATGAAAATGAAGTGCCTCGAAACGTGTGCACACGGGCACGCAAATCGAGGCAATGGCATATGCAATGCAATAGCATGAAAAATGATATGCAAACATGCTAATGGAATTTCAGTACTGAAATGTGGGGGAAAACAGCCCCGAAATGAGGCGAAAGTGCACCCGATGCATGGAATAGTCCCGAAACATAAATTTTGGCACCCGAAATGGCCTATAGCTATACCAAATATGCACAATATGGATATGCAATGAATAGACAGTAGCAAGGCAGCCCCAAAATTAGCATTTTACCAGTACAAATCATGGCCAAACAGCAAGCATAGATAGGGCAACAATGGCATGCAAAAATAGGCGCCAAGAGAGGGCAATGAAACAAGTGGTATATGCAAAACCCAACCTGAAAAATGCCCTTCTACAACACTGAAGAGGGACCAAAAATATGCACATTTATAGTTTATTGCAGCCCCAAAATCAGTATACAAACATGCTAGAAATGCAATGCAAAATGAGGCTCAAAAGTGGCTATAACACAAAGTATACAAAATATTCAAAAAACAGCCAAAGAACCTTAATGAAACATGACAAGGGGGTTAAAATATGGCTATTTTCAGTACTGTAAAAAGGCCAAAAACAGCAACATCAGGGGCTGCCAAAGCATGCAAAAATGGGGACCAAAAGAGAGATATAACATGAAGTGTATAAAATATACCTCAAACCATGAAAGGCCCTTAATGAAACATGAATAATGGGCCAAAATAAGACTATTTTTAGTTCTGTAAAATGACCAAAAACAGAAGCACAAGGTGCTGCCAAGGCATGCAAAAATGGGCACCAAAGAGGGATATAACATGAAGTGGAAGATGAAGGTCCCAAACAGTGATGAGCGCTTCTTCAATGTTGAAGAAGGGCTTAAAATAAGCCTATTTACAGTTTAAATCATGCTCCAAAACAGATCACACACAAGCTAAAAATACTACTCAAGATAACGGTATTTAAGAAGGATATTGAAGCAAGTGCAATATGGGGGGATCAAACAGTGTTGAGCCCTTAAGAAAAAGTGAAAAAGAGCTCAAAAGAAGGCCACTTTCAGTTAGGGCCGGAGCTCAAAACAGCAAGCATGTATGGCTTATAAATGGTGCAAGAAATGGACCAAAAAAGGGGGAAATGCTACTCACCCTTGAAGACAAGTCTTTTGTTGCTTCTTGGCTTGATAAGTGGTGCCTCTTAGCTTCTGGAAAGCTTCCCAAGTTGCTGGAAATGGAGTGGTGGTGGTGGTGCTTGGTGGTGATGAAGAAATGAGGTGTAGGACTTGGATGTTTTGAGAAAATGAGAAAGATAGAGGGAGATTTGGATGCAAGAGTTGAAGGAAATTTTTTCTAATCCTTAATACAAGAGATGGCAGCTGGTTATATGGACCAAGGAGAGGGGGAGCATGGAGGGAAAGGGTAGGGAAAAAGGACCAAGTCCTTTCCCCAAAAGGTGTCCCCCGGATGTAGATATTTTGGGGAGACAACAGCTATACAGCTGTAAAGTGCATATTGTGAGGATTAAGGCCGGCCAACTTTCAAAGCTGCAGGTGGCCGGCCAGCCACCCCCCCTAGCCGGCCGGCTAGGGGTCAAAAAGGTCAAGTTGATTTTCTGGCCGGCCACCACAAAAAGGTGTCCTTCTAGGTCCCCTCATCACAACCCTGTGGTTCGAATTTGGAAACTGTAAAGCAGGAGAGAGAATAGGCCATTTTTAGGAGGGGGTCAAAAGGGTCAGGTGGAATTACTGGCCGGCCACCAACTTTTAGGGTCCTCCCATGTGTGTACAACACAAATATGTGGTTCAAAGTTCAAGAAAATGGCCCCAGGTTGTTCAACATTGGCTCGGAAGTGAGAAAAACGGGTGCTGGGGGGCGAAAATGGAATATAACTGGTTGCTAAGATAATTGCTGGCCTCCTACCCTCCAGTGACCTTCCTAGTGATAAAACAGAGGTACCTGCCAAAAATGAACGAAAATCGATGCAAAACGAATGCTCGGGGGCCAAAACACGCAGTTTGGGGTCCCGAAAATGGGCTGTTAAGCACCGAAAGTGGCGTTCGGCCACGAAGTGGGTTTCTTAGACCACAGTGTCCCTTAAAAGGGAGAAAATAATATGTATACCAAAAACCGAAGCAAACGGAGATGGTTAGGCGGTCCCGAACCGAGGCACACGGCCAACGGTCCCGAAAACCGGGAACCGGGCCCCGAAATGGGCAAAATGGCCTATAGCCACAAAATGTAGCCCACGGCCACTGAGAGATGGTCTACAGGACCTCTCCCTCCCCTCAGGAAAAGAAACAGAGAAAATCGAGCCTGGTTCGCAAACCAAGGCAAGGCACAGAAGAGGGTTCGGAAAT
Source organism: Camellia sinensis (assembly GCF_055761805.1). Lineage (NCBI taxonomy): Eukaryota > Viridiplantae > Streptophyta > Magnoliopsida > Ericales > Theaceae > Camellia > Camellia sinensis. The sequence goes on along the minus strand of NC_138968.1, from coordinate 64,044,412 downwards.
CCGGAGGCAGGGCTGACGGCCACGACTCTGAGACTTCTGAACGAGCGCGATATGCAACATCACCAAGCGCTCAATCGATGACGTCTGAGTCTGAAGGTCGGTCAAAAATGGGGTGTCTACAACCGCTAAATTTCAGAGGATTTTCAGTAGTAAAAACCTTGTTTTGAAGTCCAAAATTAGAGGGATTAGCCTCCCCTCCTTGTGTCTCGTTTGCATGTCTAGATAGCTTTATATGTTAGCATGTTTTTTTAGGAATTTGTAGCTTAAGTCCAGCATGTTTTTGCCTCTATTTTGACATGTTTGGCTCTGTTTTGAGCTGGTCAATTCAGTTGAGGCTTGTATTGCATAGTTGTAGGGCTAATTCCTTCGCTAGCTCATTGTTTTAGGCCTTTAAACATGACTTGCCTGAGTTGGTTGCATGTTATAGTGTCATTTTGCATGTAATTCTAGCATACATAGCTCTGTCACATTCTCATTTGTTTCACTCTTTCAATTTCTTTTGAGGGTTGCTTCAAGTTTGGGATTCTTTAATATTAAGATAGGGTTTATGCTTAATGGTTTAATCCTCTTTGAGGATTCATTATCAACGGCATGAACTCTCTCTTGCCTTACATCATCCTTTGGTTGACGATTCTTTCTCTTTAGAGGACTCTCACCAATGGATTAAATCAACTAAAGAATGAGTTGGTAACTTAAAATGAGTAAACAAAAGTGATAAGTAAAACTTCAGTAAGATAAGCATATTGTGTTGCATTTCATGTGTTTAATCGGACGTTATATTGAACACAAGGAAGATTGGAGCATTTCATACTCAAAGTGATGAAATGAGCCAATCTCCTTGGTCTCCATTGCCCTTGATCATACATGATAGGGTGACGGTCTTGAGTCTTGTTTTTGTATATAATGAAATTGTATTTCTTGGTTCTTTGGCCATCATGCATTGAAAATGCTTGATTGGTGGTTTTGGAACCAAGAGTACCACTCATTGGAGATGTTTTAATGATAGGGAGTGGTACACAGTACATACAACATGTGAAATTACTTCTTTCCTGCTCTGTGTTGTGCTTTGTTACAGCAGAATGAAGTTGTTCATCAGTGGCCGGCAGGCCATACAATGATGGCCGGCAGCCTTTCATTGATGGCCGGCAGTGCCCTTTTGTAGCAGGCACATGGCCGACAGCCTCCATTAGTGGTCAGCCAGCCCCTGATATACTCTCAGAATAGTGCCCTTTTAGCATACCAGAATTCAACTATGCAAACAGAGGCAGTCAGCAGCAAAGCAATGGCATTCCGGGTGGAAAACGAGCGTGCACATGTGCATTTGATGCGTCTCAAGTTTAACTAGCTAGAACAACATGCTTATTGTTATTTTTGAACTAGTTTTGTACTTAATTAATTTAGTTTAATTAATTAGCACAACATGTATTTGATTAGCTTAGATTAGTTAATTGATTGTTGTAATAATTAAGTAGCTTAGCTTTAGTTGTTTCTCTATTTTGTTTTGTATTAATTAGCTTAGCTTAGATTAGCTTCATTCAGACCCTCCTTCGCGAGAGCATAATGTTGTAATAAGTGTGCGTGCGTGTGTGCATGTCTTCCACCCCCACGTCTTTCTCCCTTTTACTTAATCGCTTTCGATGGTTAGATTAGGGACATTTTCAATTAGCATACCTTATGCTTGCATGCTTGCATCCATTCATTTGTCTTGCATGCACATTTTAAACTGCAGGCTCGGCGCACCATTCAAACTGCATCGTCATTTCAATACTTCTTTGAATACGTGTTTTACCACATGATATTCAAATCGATTCATATGCCATATTAGTAGCCGAGCCTATTAATTGCATTATTGCATGTGTTGCATTAGGCATCTTAACATAGTTAGGATCATGCAGTTTTTTCTAACTAGTTTTTGTTTTGGCTTTGAGTACTCGGTGAGTTTTATGCTTTAGCATACTTGCATGAGTGTGATTGCCATATTGCCATGTTTGGTATGCTTGCCATGAGGCTATGTGCTTACTTGCTAAACTGCTTGAATGCCTATGGATGAAGGCTTGTTGTTTGAAATGAAACGATTCAACGAATGTAGGTTTTAAGCCCACTTGATTGTGGCAAAATCATGTTTTAAGCCCACTATGTTTGGTAGAAAATCCGCATACCACATCTTTAAGCCCACTTGATTGTGGCAAAATCATGTTTTAAGGCCACTATGTTTGGTAACAAATCCGCATCTTTAAGCCCACTTGAAGGTGACAAATTCAAACCATTTTCGCAAAACAAACATGACTTGAAATGTTCCAATTCTTGCGATTTAGTCTATACTTGCATGTGTGCGTCACATAGTAAAGCTAGTTTAATAATCAGAACAAGAACACATAATGTTTATAAAACATCATATCATAATTAGTAGAGGCCGATCTTTGATCAGGCGAGCGGGGATGCTCATTTCAGGACCTTCCCCTGTTGTACCTAAGTTCTCAAGGCGAGGCAACTTTGGTGATGACGGACACGTGGCCTTTGGCACGAGTTAAGGTTTCCTAAATTTCTCCAAAAACAAAATATTTAGGTGGCGACTTTGTAATCTGGTAATGCAGTCCAATTTTGGCATTATTTGATTTAAAATCAATTTTTCAAAAAGGTTTGCCGGATTTGGACTCTTTGGTGATTATCAGTTTCACATTGCACGTGTGAGACTAGATTCAGAACCACAGGTAGAGTCCGAACTGATGTAAAATGTGTCTTATTAAGCAACATAAACCAGTATGAATATTAACATTGACTTTGTAATAGCAAATATTATGACAACATACCATTGTGTCTTATTAAGAACAATCAAAATAACTAATTATGGTTCTTTTGTCCAATATATTCTAATATTTACAAAATCGCAAAGGATGTGAGATTTATATTCATCTTTTTTTCGCTGATGTAAAATGTGTCTTTGGATGCCTTGTACTTCTCTAACACGCATACGACAACATCATTGAATTTCATGCATTTGTCGAGGTCAACTTTATTGGCCTTAACATATCAAACAACTGTCAAAATGATGTTTCTTTTGAACAATCCAACTGAGTATCAAAGAACTAAGTGCTCTTCATCAGTTTTACTAACTCAAAAATGATGTGAATATTCACAATGTAACAAACAGATGTGAATATTCACATTAATCCTGGTCTTAGATGGTCATACACCTTATTTATGTACAATGCAAATATTTACATATGTAGTCAACTATAATAAACATAGGACATAATATGATTGAAAATGGGCCTTAATATAAATTACGATGTGAACATTTATACCAACTTCAACATAAGAGACCATATGTGGATGTTCACACTTCATATTCTTTGAAATATTGTTTGGTCAACTATCATTGTGTATATTTAATATTCTTTTCTGATATGCTTGTGGATGAATCATACACCTTACATATGTAAAATGTGAATATTAACATCTGCAGTCGATCACAGTAAACATAAGACATATTTTAAACATTTACATGAATTGAAAATGGGTATTAACATAAATTATGATGTGAACATTCACACAAATTTCAATATAAGAGAACAAATGTGAATATTCACACCTTATATTGTTTGGCACACGCAACACATCAACACCAAATATACCATTAGAACACATAGGTGTGTGAGAAGTAGATCATTAATTTATATATATGTTACCTACAAGTTGTTAGAGTTAAAAAAAAAAAAATGAAAAAAGGCACACTAGCATTGTATTATGGTATAGCTAGTGTATGGTGGATAACCCCCAACCATAGGATTGAATGAATTGGGAACATGTTTCATTTTTATACAAAATTATCACGGACTGACTTGTCTTGGTCATTCAAAAAAAAAAGACTAATAATTGTTATAGTATATATGTACCATTCAACATGAGACAAGTTTGACTTTATTGGATCATAGTTGTCTCATAATGTAACAAACGTTCAATGTACAATCAACCTTGCAAGATAGATGGATGTAGTTAACAATTGAAATAATTTATATTATGTTGTTCGAAGGTGAAGATATTATGTTGAGACTTACGAGTTCGGGGCTTGTTGAGGATAGTTGTCGACTAAGATAATAGACTTTGAAGTATTGTGGGCTCCAACTTACCCCCAACTAGAATGATAAAGTTTTGTTATGACCGATTCGACGTAGGATTTCTGCCACATTGAAAATAAGCAGTTAATCATTTATGTAAGTATTAATACATACATTTACAAACACAAGTGAGTACACATATGTGATTTACCATTGAAATCAATATTTTATCAAGTCACACAACAAAAAGATATAATAACCATTATGGAATGGTGGAAAATATTAAGGCAATTGTAATGTGTATACATTTATATGTATATATTATCAATGTGAATGTTTAGAAAACATCACAACATATTTCCTATGTGAATGTCTATAATGTATGAACGGTCATAGCAAACCAAGTATACAAAAATGGACATCATAACAAACAATTATATCTCTATTTTTTGGAGGAAAGAAAAAAATTGAGTGATTCACATCTTTTGAACAATATTAACAATATCGACAACAATAACAACAATTGCAAAAAAAAAAAAAAATAGTAATGGTAATATTATGTGCACACATTTATAAGCATATAGTACCAATGTAAATGTTCATAATGGCTACAAACTACCAAAATCAAGATAACATCACTAATGTGTAAACCATGAAGTACAAATTTTTTTGTGTGTACTCAAACATGATGTTAATAATAAGTTGACGCATATGTGGGAATTGATACTTTTCAATGGTAATCCAACAACAACAACTCCAAGAAGGTGAAAATAATAATAATATTATGAACAACAAGTACCAAAGTTATATCAATATGATCATGGTGACATGTGTGAAAGATTGCATTGGGGCAAAAAAATGAGCAATGTTAAGTAAAAATCGATACTTTTAATGGTAATCTTCATATTATATCCACATACAAATGTTAATGTTCACAATATTAATGTCGAGGTTCATATTAACAACACTTGTTGTAAATATAAGAATGATGTTAATGTTCACATTGTATCTTACAAAATAAAAAAACATGACAGCATCAACAATACATTAACCACACATCACTATTTTTTTGGGTATCAAACATGATATGAGTAAGAATGTTTAGATGATGTGAATGCTTACATCACTATACTATTTACACATATGGATAATATATCAAACAACTATTTCATTATTTTTTGGGAAAAAAAAAACAAAAAAACAGAGGGTTCACATCTTTTGAACGCCATCAACACCAATAACAACAACAATCACAAAAAGGGGGGAAAGTAACATATTATCAACGTTTAAAAATAAGAATGTTCACATATTGTGAACGTTCACATCACTACACTATTTACACACATGAACAATATATCTGCCATAATTTCATTATTATATGGAAAAATAAATAAATAGGGGATTCATATCCTTTGAACACCATCAACAACACCAACACCAACACCAACAACAATCACAATGGAATAAAAATAACAACAACAATACGAATAACATGTGTGAAAGTTCACATTGAGCCAAAGAATGGTTTGATAATTATACAAACAAAAGCGTGAAGAAGAAAGGTGCATACGTTTGGTTTGTATTTTGATTGTTTACACACTTCGACTGATGGTTATTGTTTACAGTGTTGATTCTTTACTTTGGAGTAGGGTTCCAAATGATCAACAATGGGGATTCCGGAGAAAACGAAGCAGGAAATGACGATTTCGACGAAGAATGGCATAAGGACGATAAATACTGCGATGAGACGACAAAAGAGAATATAGGGGATTGACGACTAGGGTTTAGGGTTTTGAAAGGTTGAGAGATTTTCTATGTGATATTCGTAGGTAAGAGAGAGAGAGAGAGAGAGAGAGAGAGAGAGAGAGAGAGAGAGAGAGAGAGAGAGAGAGAGAGAGAGACTGTTATTGATTCAAATATGTGAAACACACATATTGGCTTGAGAGGTTTTTGGTCTTTGTATAGTGAATAGGACCTAATGGAATACACTAAAACGTTTTGGGTTATATGGAATAGAACTCTTAGAAATGGGATTTACTAAAAAAGATCCCTTAAATATATGTATTTGATTTTTTCTATAATTTTTTGATTATTAAATTTGTCTACTTGAATATGTATCTTACATTTATCTAAAACTCACTTCTTTTTCTTTTCCACTTAAACTAATAGTTCTTTAGTCCTCCTCCGATCAATCATTAGGCGACGAGTTGTAAATTTTGTAATGTACAAATCAAATTATTGATGAAATCCAATTTTGTACTATTTAATATTAGGCATTCATTGTTTACTAAGTAGGTTTATATATATTTTTTAATAAACATATGAAATGAAGATGGCCAGCATATAATTTTCATACATGAAAAATGGTTTTCAAGTATTATTTTAATTATTAGCTAATAGAAAAATTATTTTGAATGATAATTGGTTGCAAGATCATCCTTAATTAGAGGTTGTCAATGTTATCAATTATGTAAAATATATGACTATTCATTATTTTATTTGAGAGATTGAGTTTTTATTTTTTTAGTTTTTTCAGCTTAAGCAAACTTTTTTTTGTCATATGCAAATGTAATTGTTAGGGAAAAATTTTTAAAAATCCCATGTAATTTGCTTACCATCTACATAGGAATGTCGAGTATACCCATTAGATGTGATTGTAATAGTAAAAATATGTTTACAAATTAATGAAAATTTTAATAATAAACATGTCAAATTAAGAACATGTTTATAAATAGGTAACCCGGAAACATCATAAAGAGAATGATGATTTTGCTCTGATAAAAAATGTGTTGAATAAACACAATTAAGATGGTTAACAATATCATACATTACTTGCATTATGTACAAAGTTCTTATTGAAGTTTTCTTTTTCTCTTCTTAATTGAGAAAAAAAATATTTTAAACTATTTATTCGTTGATACTTTTGAAAATAAATTTTTTCATTAATTTTTAACTTATAAATACTTTTATATTTCAATGTGTAACTATTATATCATTTTTCATATTTTCTTATTTATTAATATTGTATTCAATTATTCATACATATTTATATGAAATTAAATTTAAAACACAATCCCATGCAAAGTGTTTTACTAATGACTATTCATTTGTTAAAAATCAAATTTAAAAAAAAAAAACCTTAGAATTTCATTTATTAAAATTTTTATACAATTTTTTTATTATATATTATTATACAATCACATATTTTAATATATATATATACCGCTATTATCATTCTTTTTTAAATTAAAAATCAAAACACAACCGGCACATAGCACAGGTTGAAAACTAGTAAAAGTATATAGTTAAAACTTTAAAATATTTAGAGCAAACTTTACTTTACCCACCTGTAGTTTGGGCTATGTGCAATTTGCCGCCCTAATATTTGAAAATGACTATATAATCCCCTTGTGGTTTGTAGACTGAAGTGCACCGTTAGGCCCGTTAATAATTTAATAAAAAAGACTAAAATACCTCTATATATAAGTAACTTAAGCATGTAAATTACGGATATTTTCATCATTTACTTGGAATGAAAAGTACACTTTAACCCTGTGCTTTATTTCATGTGTGATTTACCTTCTTGAAATTTGAAAATGAACATATAACCCCTTTATGTCTGTTACATGTTTCATGCTTGCTGTTAAGTTAAACGGAATATTTAACGATACACTTCAGTCCACAAACCATGTGGGAATTATGTGATTATTTCCAAACAATAAGGGGGTAAATCACACATGACCCAAATCATATAAGGCAAAGTGAAATTTGCCCAAATATTTAAGCCATAAAAAAAATAAAAATCATTTTACTGCATATATAAAAGGACTTGGATCAAAACAAACATCGAAAAAAAGCACTCAGGTCATAAATCAAGTTTTCATATCTCTAAGCACTAATTTGCTGAGCTCATAAGAATATCCCTTTGCAGTGTAACGAAAATAGCCTTAATTCCCCAAGCACGCCTCTCTTGATCCTTCATATCATCTCATTATGAAAACAAATTTAACCTTTTAGGTTCTTTTTGTGTGTGTGTGTGTGTGTGACTTGCATTGAAATTTTAAAATCTCATAACATCAATTTATATCTTTGGATTCATTTTTATGAGATCTTTAAACAAGATTCATTTTGAATATGAAAATTTGAAAGACAAAAAAAATGGGATCTATCTGTCCATTTGTAAATTAGAAAAATGAGAACAGATAAGTTTATCTAGTGTCAATATGTTCACTTTTAAACCTATTTTGGGTCTTGCACTTCTAAATAATAATAAAAAAATAATATGAATATATTGGTCCATCTGGGGTCTATCTATGTATTTATTCACTTCTACATTAAAAGATGGGGATAGATAATTCTATCTATGCATTATTTGTGCTATGTGCTTTATTTGTGCAATATTTTTTTCATTATCTATGTACTTTTAATTATTATTTTTTTTAAATTAAAAATGTTAAACACACATATATCTATCTGTGGTGGGCAAAAATTGTGCCACCAGGCTTTGGCGGCATTCCAGCATGTATTGGACACTTCTAGACCTGAAATACTCACAAAAGAATGAAGGACAGGTTGAGGAGCAATCGGGGGACTCTCCAATGCCTAAGTTAGTAAACAAGTAGACAAAGGAGCATAATATGTGAGTAGAAGTTCAGGATAGAGTGTTGGGATGTGTGTACCTTAGCTCTAGATGTTATCTTTATTTATACTATACTCTTATTAGGCGTTATGGGCAGTTGCGCCTCCTTTTACTCCTCACGTCAACCCCTTTTCTCTAAGGATCATGTACCAGATCAACAAGATCATCTAGGAGTGTTTTGGGCCACAACTTTAGGAACACGCCTTTGACCTAGTCTGCCGCTTGTGGGTGCGTGCTTCTGTTCTGCTTACCTAGCCCTTGTATGTCTAAACCCATGGTTCTGGACTATTGGTTCTCTGGACTTGTCATTTTATTAATCCGAACCTAGTTTTCTGGTCCTGCCCTTCTGTAGGTCATTTTAGCCTCCCACAATTGCCCCCAAATTCTGACTTTTTGGTTCTAAGCTCAAAATAAGTTAAAGTGTATCCGTTGGGAATGAGCTACCAAATTCTATCCCATTTTTATTGGGAATCACATTTATGCAATGATTTTTTTGAACCATTGCCTCTGAATCATCGTCCTTTTATTTGACGCACTGCGTCTGACTTACACTCGTGCCTTCAAATAAATCGTCGCGTAAGTCAGATAAAACGATGCACGCGTCAGTTCCCATTGATTCAATAAGTATAATTATCTTCCTCAAGATTCCAAATCTCTCATAACTCATTATTGCTTCCTTAAGAAATATAGAGCGAATAATGAGGGCGAGAAGTTGAGGGATACTCCGATCGTTGCTATTTGGCTAACCATGTTAGATATTCTGTGACGATCAGAAACCCAGCCTTGATCTGTTTGGTGACCTCCTCTTTAATTTTCATAGCCCAATTTGGATGTATCATTCTCAATTTTTGTGTAACAAGTTAGGCTTCAGGGTTGAAAGGGATTGTCACACCCCAAAATTTGGACAATTAAATATTAAATTAGGACTAAACCCCAATAAATATTCCATCATCCAAATCCTAGAGGTGAAACAAAATCTAAATGTTCTCGTTTCAATCTGGTTTAAGTAAATTCAATACTAAAAAAAAAAAAATACAATGGATAAAAAAAGAAAAAAGAAAAAAAAAAAAGCCAACCAAACCATCCATCATAAATTCATGAATATCCAATACCTCCAACATTAAAGTAGCAACAAATAGTCAAAATAACTTAAATAATGTAAAGTTAAAGAAATAACCCATAATGCCAAACTATCAAAATACTAAAGTCATAAAATAAATAAATAAATAAACTAATATGAACCCTAAACTTCAGAAAACAAAAGAAGTCCGAAAGATGTGTCCTACAATCGTAGTTATTTCTTGTCACCACTGTAGTCCTAACTAATCCTGCAAAGAAAGCTCGGCTGTGTTCAAACAGAACGCACCCGAGACGCCAAGAGACAGAATGGGTCAGTATACAAGAATACTGGTATGAGTACAAGATTTGACACTTATGTGTCCACCAGACACAAACAAAAGTACATTTAATTCTTATTACAAGACATGACAAGTAGTTCCACTCGCACCGAGACGAAGAGGTAGTTTCCCGAGATACGGTGGCATTTGGTTTCTTACCCGTACATAACTAAATATATATTGGGTATATAAAAAAAATAATAAAAATAAAAATAAATATAGTGGGTCAACCCTGCATAAAAAAGTTAGTAAGACCAACCATCCTGCAAAAAATAAAGTTAGTATAATTTAATCATAAGTAAATTGTTGAAGAACTATAAAAACGCACCATTTCATGCTTAAATCATTCGAATTGAGCAAAACTCAAAGAACAAAAGTTGTACAGAATAAAATTGTCTAAAAGGTTGCGTAGAAGGATTTAGTAGAAACTGAACAAGTTGAGAGAAAAACTTGATAGAAGAACCTAGACGAAATTCGACCGAAAAATCTAAAACTGAAAACGAAAAGAAACTGTTCAAAACACAAAAAAGTGTTCAGAATAATGTTTTCAGTTTATGTGAAATCAATAAAAATTCGTGGGTTAAAACAGTATCTAAAATCGACATGGCTAAAATGAATAAAAACTATAGTAACCGAGATCATCTGATTACAGGTTTTAATTGATCCTGTTAGTAACAAGTTAAATTACTAAAGTTGTGTAGAATTACGTATACATGCCTTTACCCAAATTTCGTAATTTATCAAGGTCGTTTACTATTTTCAAAGTATACAAATCAATACAATTCACACTATACCAATAAACTCATATTTAATTCTTTGTACCTTAAGTCCACCACTTTAGCCCTTCACTTCCGACCTACACATATATCCCATGTGCCTCCCGTATACCTAACATCGCTCGGAAGCCAAACTTCCAGGGGGATATCGTTCTGAGTTTGACCAACACTCCCCTGACAGTTAGCATATACGTACGCGCATAAATCAAAGCACTCGTCTACTCCTGAGAATGAGACAACAATATATATATATACAACACCTCATCTACTTATGAGAACAAACATAACAATGCTTAGCCTAAAACATTCAAATAAATCTCATAATCCTCACTTTTCTTTTATACACTCTTTCTCTCCAGTACTCAAATGAAACAATAATCCATGGAGTATGGTGGAGTATTCGGAATTTATCTATGGGTTCCTAATTTATTTTAATTTCATATATCCATGAGTGTGATTACATCCATAAAATAAATATATATAAAAATCCTAAACCTTGCATACACAACTAACCAAAATAATTAAAATCAATCCATCATCTTCATGCAAATACAATATCAAACCAAAATCAAATCAATAAAAATAAATAAATAATAACAACACAATAAACATAATCCAGGAAAGTGGGTTTTGCACTCATAATTATTTTTTGAAGATCAAAGAAATATTTAGAGAATTAATGAAGCCACCAAAATAAAACTCTAATCCCTTTTTTCCTTCTCCTCTTCTACCGTCTCTCTTCTCTCTCTCTGTGCATTTCTTTTTTTTTTTTTTTTCTTCCGTTTCTTTTCTTTGCTTCTTTTGCTGATAACATAATAACTATTATAACCTAATTTCCTGTTATCACCATAGCACCTTTTATATATATAACATATATACATATATAAATATTTGGATTAATTATATATAATTAACTATCACATCAAATTAATTAAATAACACATTAAATTCTCATGTAACCATGCAATTAATAAAGTCAAAAATAAAATAAGGTAATAGTAATAATAATAAATAATGACTTGAGAAAAATTAGGGTCACTACAATAGATACACCTCAAAAGAATCTCGTCTCAAGATTCGATAAGAGAGAGTACTAAGCAAAAAGCTCCGGGTGCATACGTCGAACTATATCTTCTAATTCTCAAGTAATATTGTCTTATCATCGCTCCATTGCACTTTCACCAAGTTCACTTTCTTACACCACAACTACTTTATATCCCATTCTAGTATAGTAACCGGTCACACCACATACGTTAGATCGTCACTAATCTCTAACACTTCTGGTGATACTACTTGGGAAGGGTCTTGCAAACACTTCTGCAATGAAGATACATGGAACACATTGTGAATCATAGCTAAAGCATGTGGTAGGGCTAATTTGTAAGCCACAATAAAAATCCTCTCAGTAATCTCGTATGGTCCCACAAATGTAGGTGCCAACTTTCCCTTCTTTCTAAACCGCATGATACCTTTCATCGACAAAACCTTCAAAAACACAAAATCTCCAACATTTAACTCAATCCCCTTACATTTTTTATCAACGTAACTCTTCTGACGACTCTGTGCAGTCTTAATACGTTCCCGAATAATGTTCATCTTCTTTGCAGTCTCTCTCACCAACTCTGGCCCTAACAATAGCGCATCTCCTACCTTCATCCAACAAGCAGGTGATCGACATGGCCTCCCATACAAAGCCTCAAAAGGTGCCATCCTAATACTTGAGTGATAGCTATTATTATAAGCAAACTCCATCAATGGCAAGTGTTCTTCCTAACTACCACCAAGATTGAGGACATAAGTTCACCACATATCCTCTAAGATCTGATTTACCCGCTCAGTTTACCCATCCGTCCGAGGATGATAAGTCGTGCTCAGGTCTAACCTAGCACCCAAAACTATAGAAATTGGTGCGCCATAAAGTCGCACGACCTCCCGAATATATAGCCTGGCCAGTTTATCCGTAGTTCGGTGAACACTGACAGGAATAAAATGAGTAAATTTCGTGAGTCGATCTACTATCACCCAAATAGATTCATTGCCTCGCTTAGACCACAACAATCCATCCATGAAGTCCATAAAGATGTACTCCCATTTCTAAGTAGGGATCTCGAGAGGCTACAAAAGTCCAAATGGTCATTGGTGTTCTGCCTTAACCTGTAGACACACATAGCCTCGAGAAGCAAACTCTCATACGTCTTTCTTCATACCTTCACACCAAAACGTCCTCTTCAGGTCCTGATACATCTTAGTCCCACCAGGGTGAATGGTATATCAGGACCTATGAGCATCATCCATAATCTCTTTCCTTAATTTAATAATGTTAGGTACACATAACCTGCCCCTGAATCGCAATCCCCCCTCTGAGTCCACAAACTAATCAGTATGACAATCATCGATCAAATCCACTACAAGGTGATCGAGCTTGCTGACGAGCACCTATCTAAATACTGCACCTAACGAACTTTACCCAGTAACGTCGGCTACACGGTCAAATTACCAATGTATGCCCTCTCGACACTCTCTATTAGTTGAACATCATGCATCGAAACGAATTCCAGGGTCTTCCATTCCTTAATCATCAACGAAGCTATAATCCCATGTTGTCAACTAAGTGCATCTGCAACCACATTTTCTTTTCCCCGGGTGGTAAAGGATCTCAAAATCATAACTACTGATGAATTCAACCCACATTTTTTACCTTATGTTCAACTCTTTTTGAGAAAAAAAGATAATTGAGGCTCTTGTGATCTGTGTATAACTCAAAAAAAGTATTTTTGCCACCCTTTCAACGCAAAAATAACTACTGTAAGCTCTAAGTCATGAGTAGGGTATCGTCTCTCATGAGGATTTAACTGTCTTGAGACATAAGATACAACCTTCTGATGCTGCACCAACACACATCCCAACCCAGTTCCACTCGCATCAGTAAGCACTATTAACTTTTCCCTTTGTACTGATATAGTCAACGCTGGAGCTGTAGTCAAACGTTTCTTTAACTCCTAGAAGACTCTCTCACAATCGTCTATCCATGAGAACTTCACATTCTTGCGGGTCAACTTGGTCATGGTTGTTGCAATAATGGAAAACTTCTCTATAAATCTCTTGTAATAACTGGCTAGTCCTAAAAAACTCCTCACCTCTAAAGAGTTCATGGGCTGCTTCCATTCTTTGACCGCAACAACTTTCTTATGATCTAGCACTATCCCTTGATTGGACACAATATGTCCCCAAAACCGAACTTCTTTCTCCCAAAAGTGATACTTACTGAACTTAGCGTATAATTACTGCTCCCTCAAAGCCTGCAGCATGACTTTCAAGTGTTCTCTGTGCTCTTTCTCATTCTTAGAATACACCAGGATATCATCTATGAAGATAACCACAAACTTATTTAAATATAGTTAGAAAATTACATTCATCACGTCCATGAAATAGGCAAGTGCATTTGTCGAACCAAAAGGCATTACAGGAAATTCCTACAACCCATACCGAGTTCGAAAAGCAGTAAGCGGTATACTTTACTCTGACACACCCATCTGATGGTAACCCGTTTTGAGATCAAACTGAGAGAACATAGCTGCCCCCTTTAACTGATCAAACAATTCTAGGCAACGGATACTTATTCTTGGTAGTCGCCTTGTTTAGCTCTCTATAATCTATGCACATGCGGAGAGTGCCATCTTTCATAGAGACAAAGATCGCGGGTGCTCCCTACGGGAAGTTACTTGAACGTATGAACCCTTTTTGAATCATCACTTCTAGCTGCTTCTTCATCTCCACAAGCTCTTTAGGTGTCATTTTGTATGCCGCCTTAGAAATCGGTGCAGTTCTTGGCACTAATTCAATGCAAAATTCTACTACCCGTCGATGTGGAGGTCCAGGTATCTCCTGAAATACATCCTCAAACTCATGTACCACATCTACCTCACTAATATCCTGCTTAGGGATTTCTACCGAGCACAAAAAACTCGTCATCACCGACTCTCCTCCATCGTTATAAGTGTGGATAAGCCGTGGCATAACGAGAATATCTATATTTACAGTCCATCCAGCACAATCTAGAGTCACAAAGTGTTTTTGCAGCTAATTCATGCCCAAAATAATTACAAACTCCTCAACCCTAATACAATTAGGTCTGCATATAAGACTCTGCTCGCAAAATCAATCTCAACATCTTTACACATCTCATAAAGAGTAATTGCCCCTCCCAAAGGGGTCTCAACATGAATAGGTCTAGACAATGAGGTAGTTACAAGGTGTTCTCTTTCTACGAACCGTCTAGATATGAAAGAATGAGAGGCACCAGTATCAAAAAGTATTCTAATGGGTTCTTGAAAAAGATTAAAGATACTTTCTAGCCATCACCTTCAAGTTAAACACACAAAAAGAATTCGTTCATAAATGCGTAGAATAAATTCAACCACCAAACTAAACCAGTTAACCTATGTTTCCACAATCCGAGGATCATTTAAACTCTCACAAGTCTAGGGTAACCTAGAGCTCTGACACCAAATTGTCATGCCCTAAAATTTGGACAATTAAATAGTAAATTAAGACTAAACCCCAATCAATATTCCATCATTCAAATCCTAGGGGTGAAACGAAATCTAAATGTTCTCGTCCCAATCTAGTTTAAGTAAATTTCAATACTAAAAAAAAATATAAGGGATAAAAACAAAAATATAATAACGAACGCTAACCAAACCATCCATCATAAATTCATGACTATCCAATACCTCTAACATTAAAATAGCAACAAATAGTCAAAATAACATAAATAATGTAAAGTTAAAAAAATAACCCACAATGCCAAACTATCAAAATACTAAAGTCATAAAAATAAATAAATAAATAAACTAATATCAACCCTAAACTCCAGATAACAAAAGAAGTCGGAAGACGTGTCCTACAATCGTAGTTATTTCTTGTCACCACCATAGTCTCAACTAATCCTGCAAAGGAAGCTCGGCTATGCTCAAATAGAATGCACCCGATATGCCAAGAGACAAAACAGGTCAGTATACAAGCATACTGGTATGAGTACAAGATTTGACACCCACGTGTCCACCAGACACAAACAAAAGTACATTTAATTCTTGTTACAGAACAGGACAAGTAGTTCCACCCACACTGAGACGAAGGGTAGTTTCCCGAGATACGGTGGCATTTAGTTTCTTCCCCGTACACAACTAAATATAAATTGAGTATATAAAAAAAAATAATAAAAATAAAAATAAATATGGTGGGTCAGCCTTGCATAAAAAAGTTAGTAAGACCTATCATTCTGCAAAAAATAAAGTTAGTATAATTTAATCATAAATAAATTGCAGAAGAAGTGTAAGAACGCACCGTTTCATGCTTAAATCATTCAAATTGACCACAACTGAAAGAACAAAAGTTGTACATAATCAAATTTTCTAAAAGGTATCGCGAGAGGATTTAGTAGAAACTGAATAGGTTGAGAGAAAAACTTTCTAGGAGAACCTAGACGGAATTCGACTGAAAAATCTGAAATAGAAAACGAAATGAAACTGTCCTAAGTTGATTTTGTTTGGAAACGTTCAAAACACGAAAAGTGTTCTGAATAAAGTTTTAGTTTTGTTTACACAAAATCAATAAAAATGAGCTTGTTTCGTGAGTTAAAACAGTATCTAAAATCTGCATTGCTAAAATGAATAAAAATGATTGTAACCAAGATCATCCGATTGCAAGTTCTAATTGATCTTTTTAGTAACAAGTTAAAATACAAAAGTTGTCTAGAATTACATATACACGCCTCTACCCAAATTTCATAATTTATCAAGGTTGTTTACTGTTTTCCAAAATGTACAAATCAATACAATTCACACTATACCAATAAACTCATATTTAATTCTTTGTACCTTAACTCCACCACTTCGGCCCTTCACTTCCGGCATACACATATATCCCATGTGCCTTCCGTATAACTAACATCGCTCCGAAGCTAAACTTGTAGGGGGATATCATCCCGAGTTTGACCAACACTCCTTGGACGGTTAGCATATACGTACATGAGTAAATCAAAGCACTCGTCTACTCTTGAGAATGAGACAACAATATATATATATATACACAACACCTCATCTACTCATAAGAACAAACATAACAATGCCGAGCCTAAGACATTCAAATAAATCTCATAATCTTCACTTTTTTTATACACTATTTCTCACTAATACTCAAACAAAACAACAATCCATGGAGTCATGGTGGAGTATTCGGAATTTATCTATAGGTTCCTAATTTATTTTAATTTCATATATCCATGAGTGTGATTACATCTACAAAATATATATATATATATATATAAACCCTAAACCTTGCATATACAACTAACCAAAATAATTGAAATCAATCTATCATCTTCATGCAAATACAATATCAAACCAAAATCAAATCAAATCAATAAATAAATAATAACAACACAATAAACATAAATCCAGGAAAGTGGGTTTTGCACTCACAATTATTTTTTGAAGATCAAAGAAATATTTAGAGAATTAATGAAGCCTCCAAAATAAAACCCTAATCCCTTTTTTCTTTCTTCTCTTCTACTGTCTCTCTTCTCTCTCTCTCTCTCTCTCTCGACTTTTCCTTTTCTTTTTTTTTTTCCTTTGCCTCTTACGCTGATAACCTAATAACTATTATAACATAATTTCCTATTATCACCCTAATACCTTTTACATATATAAAACATATACATATATAAATATTCAGATTAATTATGTGTAATTAACTATCACATTAAATTAATTAAATAACACATTAAATTCTCATGTAAACACACAATTAATAAAGCCAAAAATAAAATAAGGTAGTAATAATAATAATAAATAATGACTTAAGAAAAATTAGGGTCGCTACAGGGATCCTGTGTTGTACGATCTCGAGATCGATTCTAATCATGTCTTCATAAGACCAAGCAAAAACATCTTTAAAATATTTTAACAAAGGGACTAAGCGCTCGAGTTCCTCTGAAGACAACATGAAACCGATCTAGACTAGGTGAGGGTCTTTCTCAATACCCACATTAATAGGGATAATTTCATCCAGTAGGGGGTTTAGTATTCCTCTCTTTCTCTCAATCAATCAATTTTTACAAAGCTCGAGGAATTTCTTCCTCTTTGTTTTTGTCAAAATTTCCAAAATCATGATCAATGCAATGAACTATAGGCACATAAGAGTAAGCAATATCTACAGCATTCTCATTAACAATCTCTAGCTTAGTGGTTACAAAGGACTCAAAAGAAAAGGAAAAAGAAGACCTTCAGAAGATAGTGGTGTCTAGGTCATCATTCCTAGAATCACCGAACTCTAATCTACTAGACTAACTCGAATCTGACTCTCAACAGAATTAATGGAATTAGACTGAAACTCACTACCTAACTCAAAAGTAGCAACAAAACCCTTCTCAAATTGCCAGTCAAAGTGCTAGCCCTCTGCTACATCAAGGATAAGGTTAGTACAATCAATAGGTGGTCCTCCCTCGATCACAAAAATACCATCCATCAAGTTCATCTTCTTAGCTATGGTCCTGTAAGTGTAGACACCCCATTTTTAACCGTCCTCAAGACTTGGACGTCACCGTTTGAGCTCTCGGTGATCATCCATGTTTGTGTTTGTTTGGAGTTCCCGGAGGTCTCGGCTACACGCCTTGCCTCGGGATCCCCGAACTCGACTGTTTAGTGTCTGATTTTGCACCAAACACTTGTGTTTTGCTTTGGAGGGGCAGGGAATGCCTCGTGAGGCATCCCCACACATCACCGGCCATGGCCCGAGGCCACCGGCTGACTCTTTGTTCCCATCGGCAATGTATATTGCCGGTCGGCATTCTTTGTTGCCGGTCGGCACTCCATTTTGTCAAAATGGCAATTTTGAGCAGCCGACTACTGTTCATCTACTTTATGTAGATATTTTGTGCCAGCTGTGATAGCTGGCACCCACTCTGTTCCCCTCCATACACGTGTGTGGACGGATTTCCCCCTAAGCAAGCTTGTTTGATAAGCTTTGCAAAGGGGACTTCTATAAGAGGAGAGGTCTTCTCCTTGTTCTAGGTTAGCAAGTTTG
This sequence comes from Camellia sinensis, assembly GCF_055761805.1. NCBI lineage: Eukaryota > Viridiplantae > Streptophyta > Magnoliopsida > Ericales > Theaceae > Camellia > Camellia sinensis. The sequence continues at coordinate 64,025,457 of NC_138968.1, read as the reverse complement.
AAGGGAAAACCAGAGCTTATACATATAGATACATCATCTCTCTATATGTCCCTCTCTCTCCTTCCTTAGTGTGTGTTTGGTAGCCCAAAAGTGCATTTTACCTTACTTTTGCACTAATACACACACCATTACACCTTGCTCCGAGATTGAGTCACTTTGAGGGTTGATTCTTGAGTTTTGGACTGATTTTGATCAAAAGAATAGGGCTGGACCAACTATTCTTCAAAGGTTCTTCAAGGGTAATCACTTTGCTTTAGTTTCCCCAAACTTGCACTAGTTTTTTACCTATCTTGCTTGCTGATTTAAGTTTTGTGCATAACATAAAAAAAGCTTATATTTTCATGCTTAAGAACCTTCATTGAGGGTGTTTTGTGGTTTGAGTTCAAACTCACCCTCTTAGGCCTTATTTGGCCTTTTTGGTGCTTCCTTTGTGAAGCTTTGTTTGCTTGAGTGTCTTGGTCTTCTCACCACTGAAAACCAGCGGATTTTCAGTGGTGAGGAAGGTGGTTTGAAGTCTTGTATAGAGGAGGGACACCCCTCTCCCTTCATTGCCTCATTTCCTTGCCTTGTGGCTTAAAGGACAACATGCATGCTTGATCATTTTTGGCCCCATTTCAGAAGTTTTTTGGGTGTTTTGGGTCATATGTTATCTCTGTTTTTGGTCGGATTTGTGCCCTTTTGCATGCTTAACATACTTGCTTTACATTCCTCTATTTGGCCTAGAAATGCATCTTGTGTTTAGGTCATGATTCTTGCATGTGTTAGCCTAATTTCATGAAGGTGTTGGCATTAATTTACCATGTTTAAGACCTGTTGACCATCTGTTTTAGTCATGCTTGCCATGTTTGATGTCCTCTCTTTGCGTTTTGGCTTGTAAGCCTTGAGCATATTGACCTCTAGCATGCATAGCTTAGACCATCCTCATGATTTGGCATCATTTAGGATCATTTTTCAGCCCATAAATCATGTTTGTATGATTGCATATGTGACCTCTTTCATGCTTTGAGGATGTGCCCTTTTATGCCTAGAAATGAGTTTTGGTGCATGCATCTCATTGGAGCCACTTAAGCTGCCATATTAGTGGGTTTTGGAGTCCATTTTTGCATGCTAAAATTCTGTTTTTACTTGTCTAATTCATGCCATGATTGGTCATATTGGTAGAAGTAAAATGCCCCCCTTTTTGTGCCTTAGCCTTAGGTCCATTGGCTTGCATGTTGGCATGAGAGTTTGTCCATCATTTTGGGCACTTTTGGCCACTGTTTTGGGGTGGATTGAGGTCTGCCCCTTTATGGTTTAAGTCCACCATTGCATGCTTGTCACATGTTTGTTGCATGATTGTTTCATTAGGTGTTGTAACATGATGATCCTATTGCTTAAATCGTCCATGTTTGCATTGCATTTGCATCTTGCACGCCTAGCATTGCATATTTGCCATAATAGTTGCATGGCATTTGGCATGCCTTGCATAATTAGTATCATGTTGCATTTTGAGCCATGTGAGCATAACATGCATTGCATTACTTGGTTTGGGGTGTCAAACCAAGTGTGAGGGTTAAGGAGCGTTCATACTATAAGTGATGCAACGTGCCTTAACTCTCGGTCACCAGGGCTTTTGACTTCGACATGATAAGGCCTTGGTCCTCATTTGTGTGTTGCATGGATTTTTACATCAAATGGCAAGCTTGATCTCTAGGGCTATCATGCACAATTGATGGCTCGAGGATCGAGGGGCATGCTTCCTTGAGTACAATACATGATGGGGAACATGACCATGCTTACATGTGCCTGAAATCCCATGCCATATGTTGTCTGTCCTCTGCTGCTGTCAAAACTGTCTTCCGCAGGAAGTTTCTGCCGACCGGCAAAATTCAGTGCCGACCAGCCATTGGTGAATGCCGATAACTCCATCAGCAGCCGATGGAAGTTATACACTGTCGGTGGGAATTTCCCCCTGCCGATGGTATTCTGCAGTGTGCAAGGAACCTGTCCTAGAACTTTGGAATTTTTCAGAGAAGCAAGGTAGTGAAAACAGAGGCAGCAATGGTATGGTACGGACTTTCCGGGCGAGACGGGTTCGAGCATGCATCATTCGCGCATACCGAGGTGGGGGCTGTGGCCACCTTTCTTTTTTTTTTTGCATTCATTCTGTTAAGTAAATTAGAAATTCTGTAATAATTTATTTGCTTATTATTCGGACTGTGATATTTATTCGGACCCTCTGAGTGAGGGCAATTGTGTAATAAGTGTGCGCGAGTGTGTGTATGTCTTCCAACCCTGCGTCTTTCTTCCCTTTTATTTACCTGCTTATGATGGTGGACTAGGGCATATTTGAAATTAGCATACCTTATGCTATGCATGCGTGCATCCATGCATTTGTATCGCGTGCATCAGGCTCGGTACATCACGCTAACTGCATTTGTACTTCAATTCCAAATTGAATACGTGCATTAATTGATCGCATTTCACATGTCTTGTTTAGGTTAGCTGAGCCTACTCTAATTGCATCCTGTATGTGTTGCATTAGTCAAATTGACATGAACTAGGACCATGCATGTTGGCTAACTAGTTTATTGTTTTGGCACGGAGTACGATGTAAGTATTTATGCTTTAGCATCTCGCATGAGTGTGAATGCTATCATGACAGCATGCTTACCATGTGGCTAAATGCTTATGTGATAAATTGTTTGAATGCCTGTGGGTGAAGGTTGGATTGCCTGAGTTGGAAAAGCTCATTGAAAACCCGTGTTTTAGCCTACTTGCGAGTAGCAAATTCCAAAATGTTTTTTTAAGACAAACGGATATGCAATACTTATTTCCAAATTAGGCAATCTAGTCTATACTTGTTTGCTGTGCGCATAACATAGTAATTCTAGGTTAATAAATGGAATAAGAACACATAACGTTTTCAAAACTGGATATCACAGTTAGTAGAGGCCGATCTTCAGATCGGGCGAGAAGGGGTGCTCATAGCTGACCTTCCCCAATCGTACCCAAGTTCCCGAGCCGAGGTAACTTTGGTGATGACGGACACGTGGCCTTTGGCACCGAGTCAGGGTTTCCTAAATTCCCCCATTTGAAAATATTTAGGTGGCAACGCTGTATCTGGCAAAGCAGTCCATGTTTGACACTTCTTTTCAAAAAAAATCTGTTTCTCAAAACGATTTGCCAGATTTGGACTCTTTGGTTCAGATTAAGAACCGTGACACAAATCGAGTCCGAACTGTAGCATGAGGCCCACGGGCGCGTCCACAGTTTCTGGCGACTCTGCTGGGGATTTTAGACAGCTTGACTCGAACTCATGATATCCTGTTTTGATCTCATTTGTGTGTTTCTTTGCATTGCATGTGCATTGGTGCGCCTAGGACACCGTGTTTGCCATCTGCCATTCCTGAACGGTTTGCCGGAGGCTTGTCTTGTCAAGGCATGACCAAAATGCTGACCGGTTATGGGCTTTGACAGTATGGGAACACAAACCCCGGTTTTACCGGGGCACCCTTTTCGACCATTCGACCTAGTGCATATCGAAATCCATAGTGACCATTCCAAGCTAGGACAGGTTGCTTACCCGATGTTAGGTTGTTTGAAAACCGCTGCGTGTGTAGTGAAACCCTAGCTCCTGACAAAATAGGACAGGGAAACCTTACCCCTCCATAGGGGTGTTTTGGCTCTCAATTATCTGTTATGTGTTGCTAGAGTGTGTCTCTACAGGGTGCATGTATCAGTTTGGGAGTTTGGGCATCAGGCCTACGGGCACCAGTTCAGTGTTTTGAGAATCAGTTATCTGCGGGCATCGGGTTCATTTTTTGGGAACAGTGATTCTGGGGAACAGTAATCAGTATCGAGGAACAGTGTGTTCGGCTAACCAACTGTGTATTATGAATACCCAACTGTTCGTTGTATGTGTTTATTTTATGTCGTTATGCTGTCCGATTGTTTGTTTATTTACTGCTTTATTTATCCTTTTGCTAGGTAGTTTAGCACCATTGCTTCCAACTCGGTAGATATTCCCCAAGCACTCTGGATTAGAGGTCGTCGGCTCCATCGATCTGAGGATCTGGTAGACGGACAACCAGTGTACCACTCCCTACCCCCGGTTACTAGACGGAGGACAGCTAGGCAGAAGGCATCAGTTCAACAGTCAGTTCAGAGGGCCTTATCTACCCGACCTGAGTTCAGTAGGGATCAGGGTCCTGTTTCATCTACAGAGAGGGAACATATACCAGTAATTCAACCAGAGCAGAATAGTATGGCTAGCTTAGAGGAGATGGTGCGCCAACTCCAAGAGAACATGAAAATGATGTAGTAGGATGCTGTTCGGCAGGTAGAGTTCGCCAAGCAGCAGGCCATGGTCGTGAGCGAACAAGCAGAGTTAATCGTGAGGTTACAACAGCAAAACGGAGCATCTGCTTCGCAACAAGTTCCTCCCCCACCAAGGGTTCCGATACCCGAAGAAACACCGAATGCCCGAAATGTCCAAGAGGATACCGACCTTCCAACGGGGCCAGCTCCGCCCCCGATTCCGCCACAACTATCCAAGGCACCCATGCCTGTCAATATACCGGACTCTCCTTTTGAGTTCGAAATGGACCGCACAGCCTTAAAATTGAGTAAGTTGGAAAAGATGTTCAAAAGATCCCAAGGAGTCAAGACCATCCCTGACATCGAAGATGGGTATACCGACGCAGCCGTGACGCTGCCTGACAGATTCAAGATGCCGCACATTGACCGATTTGATGGGTCTAGAGACCCCATGGTACACCTAAGATTGTTTTCAGACATCCTAAGGCCAATGGGCCTCACTAGACTGCAGAAGCTGTCTCTATTTGGCCGGACCCTGTCGGGTGTAGCGGCCATATGGTATGCCAAATTAGAGGATGACGTCAAGAGAAGTTGGGACGAGATGGCTGAGGCTTTCATCTTGCAGTACTCATACAATACACAAATCGAGATTACAACCCGGGATCTCGAGACAACGAGGCAAGAACCCAAAGAGAGCTTCTCAGAATTCGTAACCAGATGGCGGGCTAAGGCTTCGATGATGACCTTAAGGCCCACAGACAAAGACCAGATTCGGATGATTGTGCGCAATCTTCAGCCGAAGTTGATGCAAAAGATGATTGTACTCCCTTTCCCTACCTTTTCTGATCTACATGAAATGGGGGTGCAAATTGAGGATGCCTTAAAGCAAGGATTGATTGATAATGACCGGGAGTAACCCCGTAGAACTTTCAATCGTAACACTAATGCAGGCCCGAGTGGCACTACAACTACTAGGACCTCCGAAGTGAGTATGGTCACCACCAACCCTCCCCTAAGAACTATGGCAGCCGCACCATTCTCCGGTGCGTCCGGAAGCAACCCACAAACAGTCAAATATCCACCCAAAAACACCAGCGCTCCACTTTATATGCCCCTGTCCAAAGCTTTGGGGGTCTTAATCAGAAAGGGGCATCTGAAGCCCCTAGAGCCGCGGCCCTTACCAGAAAGACTCCCCGCTACCCACAACCCAGCCAAATATTGTGCATTTCACCAACAGCACGGTCATGACACCGACTTGTGCTTCCGATTGCGTCATGAGATTCAAGATCTCATCGATAACGGGGTGATTTTGCCTCCCGAGAAACCCAACGTTACTACAAACCCTCTCCCCACACATAACCAAACTCCACCACCCAAAAGAGTCAACTTCATCCAAGCTGGGGTCGTGCCTTACGATCCTAGCATCTATATCACCCCTTCCCACCTGCCCAAGCCGGAAGTGTTCCTTCCCGATTGCACCGATTTGTGCATGATGGACATCTCCCTAGCCCAACCTAAGCTAACGGTGGTGACCATTGAGAACAGGAGAGAGAAGACCCCAAAGGAGAAGGGGGTTGTTGAGCCAGAGTCTGCGGAATCTGGGAGTGGTGTTGGGAATGCTTATAGTCCGAGTGACTACATTTTGTCAATGGGCCAGGACAGGCCAGATATCGAACTGCCAACAGAGGGGGAGCTGTGTGTAATCCAAGGGGACAGCCTGGGACAGGGAACGGATGATGTAGCGGCTGTGGAAGAGGACCTCGCCAAGCTCCAGTTTTACAGTAACCAAGACCCAGAGGACTTAGCCGTCAACTGGTTCGATTATGAGGAATCAACAGAGGTTACGGGATGGTTGGACGATCAACCAGATGTGGTAGAAGAGTCTCAGCCACAACAGGGCCCGACAGGGGCAAGAATATCAGTGACAGTCGGAAGGGTTGAAGAACAGAGTGCATCGCCGGTGAGCGCCGGTGTCAAGAATTTCGCTAGGGATTGGAGCATCTCGAATACGGGGATTATTGAACAGTCGGTGGCATTGACACAGTCGGAACAGGAAAGATTCAAAGATTCCGAGAGAATCAGGAAGGCAAAAGCCCATGTGGGAACTGAGACTGCTATAAACACAGAAGTGGAAAATGCCGCGAGCATAGGGATAGAAGGTACTGCGAGTATGAGAACAGTCACGCCAGAAACGGACAGGTGCCTGTTGGCTGCAGATGGGATGTGGTGGGAAGACGATGATCTATGTCTTGCCCACACAGACGAAGATTGGGGGAGTAACCAGCCAGATGATACCTGGTATATCGGCGAAGTCGATCACATGACTAGGAGTGGACGGTATTTCAAGTCTCCACACCTAGATCAACCAGAGGCGTCTGGAAAAGATAGGGAAGCAGAAAAGCAAAAGGAAAAGCAACTCGAGGATGAGGCCGTACTGAGACAATTGAAGAAGATACAAGCAGACATCTCCATGTGGGGGCTGCTTATGGCTTCTCGAGTACATAGGCAGGCTGTCCTTTCAGCCATGGACAAAGCCAAGCTTTCTATAGACACCACGCCTGAACAGCTGGTGGGCCTAGTCTTTTCGGGAGGAGCTACCCCGATGCTGACCTTCTCTGACAAAGAACTGCCACCCGAGGGGGCGAACCATAACAAGCCGCTCTACATCTCCGTGGAGTGCAGAGATAAATGGATACTCGTAGTGCTTGTCGACACAGGGTCCGCCATTAATGTCTGCCCGGCAAGAACAGCCTACGCGATCGGTTTGAAAATCGCGGATTTTGTGCCAACGGCCCGGGTGATCCGGGCATATGATAACACGAGCCCGGAAGTAATGAGAACAGTTAAGATTCAAACAAAGGTTGGGCCGGGACAGCATGAGATAGATTTCCATGTCTTGGAGGTTCCTGCAACGTTCAACCTGCTTTTGGGGCGGCCGTGGCTGCATCAGGTAAAGGCGGTCTCCTCCACCCTACATCAAGTGGTGAAATACCCCTATGGGAAGGGAGTAGCCATTGTTTTTGGAAACTCGTCAATTCATCCGCCACCGGAGGTATCTACGCCTGTTCTAGAAATCGAGCACGGTCTGGAAGATGTGTTCATATCGGGTTTTACCTTGGCTGAGGCTCGGGTTGTACAGGACATTATGGCAGCTAATGAAGGGGTATATGTCAGTGCTCAAGCAGTCTATCTCATGAACAAGCTCCAGCACATCCCCGGGATGGGATTGGGGAAGAGCGGCCGGAAGGGCGTCGCAGCATTGGCCGAAGTGCCACACAACCCTCATACCTTTGGATTGGGTTATCTACCCACCAAAGAGGACTGGGTAAGGAAAGGAAAGGAAATGGCCGGAAGAGCCAGAGCGAAACAGATGGGGAAGCCCTTTGACTTAATGCACCGGCCCATTCAGGGTACCCTAAACGGACGCTTCGTCCAGGAGGGGGAGGACTTTCCGTTCTGTGGCTTCCCAGAGCCGTGGCTGAACGCGGAGAGGAAGCGCGTACCGGGGTTTGAGATTTTCTTTGACCTGCAGCTACCTGAGAATGACATCGCCGAAGAGCAGACAGACCTGTTAGCCGAGGCTAAGCAAAGTAAGGAAGTGCAGTCTGAGGACGCTGAAAACGAAATGGGGGTAGCGCTGGCATGTCTACTTTCAGATCCTCCGATCGAACAAAAGTGCTTGGGGGACAACTCCTCGATATGCATGATCGGGAATGAAACGGCTGCGGGCCTACCATCAACTATTTTGGATGCATCCATCGCACCCTCTCTCGTCTGGCAATATGAAGAGGGATTTTTATCAAGCAGCCACGGGTCAGGTAGTAAGCCGGAATCTGATTCCACCGAATCTTGTGAATCAGAATCAGGTTCCAGCTCAACTACGTCTGAGTCCGGTATTCTTGGGGGTGATAACCCGGATGCTACAGTCCTGTCTAGGTCGTCATTTTCTTTCTCTTTTGAGTCTGTTGTAACAGAAGAATCGGACGGCTTGGAAGTATTTAATGAGAATGATGTGGATGTGGTTTCTGAGTATTTTTCTGTGCCTTTGATTTATTGCTTAAATCAGGATTTTCAAAATTTTGATGAAAACGACGAGGAAGAAATTCCTCTGATTTTGCAACGATTAATTGATCAAGAGCAGGAAAGATTTGTTAAACCCTTAATGGATGAAATCACTACTGTGAATGTTGGTACTGAGAAGGACCCGCAGCTGGTCCAGATTGGGTCCATGTTGCCTTCGGAGGAACGCGAGCTCTTAGTCGCTTTATTAAAAGATTTCAAAGACATTTTCGCGTGGTCCTACGAAGACATGCCTGGAATCGATCCTGAGATTGTACAGCACCGGATCCCTCTCAGCCCCGAGGCCCGACCGATCAAACAGAAGCTCAGAAGGATTCGTCCGGACTGGGCCATCAAAATTAAGGAAAAGGTCACCAAGCAAATTGATGCAGGCTTCCTGTTGGTATCCGAATACCCGACTTGGTTGGCCAACATTGTTCCAGTGCCGAAGAAGGATGGCAAGATCCGAGTATGCGTGGATTTCAGGGATTTGAATAGAGCTAGTCCGAATGACGACTTTCCCTTGCCACATATTGATGAGTTGGTGGATTTCACAGCGGGGCATGCTTTGCTCTCGTTTATGGATGGTTTCTCAGGCTACAATCAGATAGTGATGGCACCCGAAGACCGGGAGAAGACTGCTTTCACCACCCCGTGGGGGACATACTGTTACAGAGTGATGCCGTTTGGGTTGAAGAATGCTGGAGCCACATATCAATGGGCTGCGACCACAATATTGCATGATATGATCCACAAAGAGGTTGAGGTGTACGTGGATGACATGATTGTCAAGTCCAAAGAAAGAGAAGGCCACTACACGGCCTTGCAAAAGTTCTTCCAAAGGATCAGAGAATTTCAGCTGCGGCTAAATCCTCAGAAGTGTACATTCGGTGTTACAGCCGAAAAAATGCTGGGATTTCTGATTACACAAAGGGGCATCGAAGTCGACCCTTCCAAAATCAAGGCCATCTTAGAAATGCCACCACCAAGGACTGAAAAGGAGGTGCGAGGCTTTCTAGGTAAAGTACAATTCATAAGACGGTTTATTTCAAAATTAACCTTGACTTGTGAACCCCTTTTTGGTCTCCTGAAGAAAGGCAAGAAATTCCAATGGGACGGCCGATGCCAAGCTACTTTTGAACAGATCAAAGAATACTTGCAGAACCCGCCCGTGTTGTCACTGCCAGAGCCGGGGAAACCGTTGATATTGTACCTCTCAGTGACTGAGACCACAATGGGCTGCATGCTCGCACAGGAATCAGAGGATAAGGTGGAGAGGGCCATCTACTATCTGAGCAAGAAGATGCTAGAGTATGAGACTCGCTACACACCATTAGAGAAGGCTTGCTTAGCTTTGGTATGGGCCACCAGGAAGCTACGGCACTACCTGCTAGCTCACTCCGTAATGTTGGTTTCATGACTGGATCCCATCAAATACCTTTTTGAGAAACCGACACTTACGGGTAGGCTAGCTCGTTGGCTGCTGTTGCTCTCCGAATTCGATCTGAAATATGTAACACGCAAGTCAGTCAAGGGAAGAGCAGTGGCAGAGTTCTTAGCCGACCATCCAGTGGAAGGAGGTGAAGCAGTTGAGTACTTATTCCCAGATGAAGCCATTTTGCACATCGACGACGAATATTGGACGATGTACTTTGACGGAGCGTCAAATCAATACGGGTATGGGATAGGAGTGTTGCTGATAGCACCCGACGATTCCCATATCCCCTTGGCATTCAAGCTCCGGTTCAAAGTCTCGAACAACGAAGCAGAATATGAGGCATGCATTGCCGGCCTCGAAGCAGCCCTAGAACTAGGGGCAAGGCGGTTGAACGTTATTGGGGACTCGAACCTTGTTGTGTCTCAAGCAAAAGGAGACTGGAAAGTCAAAGAGGAGAAGATGATAATTTACCATCAGACCTTGGATTTGTTAATTCCTCGGTTTGAGAAGCTAAATTTCACTCTCCTAGTGAGAGAGAACAACAGGTTCGCAGATTCCCTAGCAACTCTATCTTCCATGATAGACATCCCGTCCGGAGTCCGGATGCGTCCAGTCATTATTGACCAGAAGTTTGCGCCAGCATATGAGTCGATTTCCGCCATATATGAGGCTCAGGACGACAACCTCTGGTATTACGACATTTGGAACTTCTTGGAGAAAGAGACGTATCCACCAGGGGCAAATGCCAAGGATAAAAGGACGATTAGAAGAATGGCTGTTCAGTTCATCATCTGTGGGGGTAAGCTGTATAAGAGGGGCCATTTGGGAATGCACAAGCTATGTGTCGAAGCTGAAGAATCGAAGCGCTTGATGGAGGCCATCCATGGAGGAGAGTGCGGTGCGCACATGAACGGAGTAATGCTAGCACGGAAGATCCTCAGACAAGGTTACTACTGGTCTACCATGGAGGAGGATTGCATCAGTTTTGTTCGGCGATGCCACAAATATCAGATCCATGCAAACCGCATGAACATCCCGCCGTCAAAACTGTACAACATGACTTCGCTATGGCCGTTTTCAGTTTGGGGAATTGATGTGATCGGGGCTGTCGCTCCAAAAGGGTCGAATGGGCATGAGTTCATCCTAGTCGCGATAGATTACTTTACAAAGTGGGTCGAGGCCCAATCATATGCCGTGTTGAAGGCGTCGCACGTTGCAAAGTTTATCAAAAACAACATCATCTGTCGTTACGGGGTCCCAAACGAGATCATTTCGAATAATGGTTCCCACTTTAAGAAGGAAGTAATTGACTTGTTGGAAAAATATAACGTGGCTTTTCATAAGTCATCCACATACCGGCCGCAAACCAACGGAGCAGTTGAGGCCGCCAACAAGAACATCAAGCATATACTGCAGAAGATGGTGGAGACCTACCGGGATTGGCCAGATAAGTTGCCGTTTGCTCTGTGGGGCTACAGGACTTCAATTAGAGCTTCTACCAGAGCAACTCCGTATTCATTAGTTTATGGGATGGAGGCCGTTCTACCTATCGAAATTGAGGTTCCGTCATTACGAGTATTGGCTGAGTGTCAAATAGCCGAAGCAGATTGGCAGCAGAGCAGATTTGAGGAACTCATGCTCTTTGATGAGAGAAGACTGAAAGCACTGTACCATGTTCAAGGTTATTAGCTTAGAATTGCCCGGGCTTTCGACAAGAAAGTTAAATCCAGGAATCTAAAGGAAGGAGATTTGGTGCTCAAGGACAACCGAGCTCCCATCCACGACCCAAGGGGCAAGTTCAGACCTAATTGGACTGGTCCCTACATCATCAAAGCTATCTAGTCAGGTGGAGCTGTGGTTCTGATGGACCTAGATGGCCTGGAATTTTCCCAACCGATCAACATGGACAAGTTGAAGAAATATTACCCCTGAGAGGCTCGCTAGGCCGAAAACCCGAAAGGGCGACCTAGGCAAAAGTTAGAGCATAGAAAATTGGAAAATATAAAAACTGAGCTCGCAAGGTTGAAAACCCGCAAAGGGCGACCTTGGCAAAAGTTAGAGCGTAAAAGGAGAGTGAAAATACTCGAGTGAACCTGAGCCTGAACTACGTAAGGCTTGATTCCCATCTTTGGGATACGTAGGCAACTTCATCCTGGAGTTCAGCCATAAACACTTCCCCGATCAACTTTGTCCATTTGATCATCTCGGCCATCTTTGTCTATTCAGCATTCAAGGGTTCGGTTATGATCTCCGGTGCAGTGCTCTTCAGACTAGGGGCAACTTTCCGTTGCCATGCGGTGCCGCGGTACTCTTCAGACTAGGGGCAACTTTCCAGTTGCAGGGATCCGGGGTTGTGCATCTCGGTGACAGATCTCAGGCGTGTCCATTTCTGATCCACATCGAAAATGTTTTTGAAAAGTTTTAATAAAAGCTGACTTTGTTCAAATAAATCTTTTTACGACTAAGACCATTTTTGGACCAAAGCGGAAAATTTTCAGTGCCACAACCTTCAATTTCATTGATTTCAAAACAGAGTTCTCCTGCTCTTGCATACAATCAAAGTTGCTTTTTATTACATTCATAAAGAAAACTTGAAAGTACTAATAAAGCAATAAATCCGGGGCATAGTCAAGTCAGGTGTCCCTGCGCCCCCTCCCAGAGCTGGTTGAAACCTCTGACGCCAAGATGGGCCCGACCTGTGCCTCCTCATTAAGCCAATCCAAGCACTCATCAGACAAAGCGCAACTGAAAGTAGGAGTGGGGGCCAGGAGTTCTCTCGTCCTCCACGCGGTGGCCTGCCAAGCAAGCTGTGCACCTTGGGCTGGGAATGCAACCGGATACTCTATCCCTTCTGGCGGGAAAATCTGATCATGGCCGAGTTGGCGTCGAATCCGAAATGGGAAGTAGAATACACAGTGAGTAAGACCAATCAATTGAATCCCAATCTGCCGGGGCATATTATAACTCATTGCCGGAAGGCTCAGCCAAGGGCACCGCCAAGCAATACGGTCTGCGGACAAGCGGCACATCCAAGCGAACCACCATCCCTCATCCAGGGCATTGACTAGACGGTACCGGAAGAAATAGCCGCGAGCTGAATATGCTGGGCAAGAGTCCACAACCTGCAGTTTGTCCATCAACCATACCTGGGAAGGGATGAAAAATGAGAGAATAAAGAATAGAGAGATGTACGATGAGAGAAAAGTGAGAATAAGGGTTTTGTGAGAAAAGACCAAGCTTGAGGGCCGAGTGATGTGAGCAATGCAAATGTGAGATTGGGTGGGAAACATTACTTGCAGTAATAGTGGACTCCCTGCTAATCTGGTCGTCTCATGACGATAAAAGGCGTCTAAGCCCATCAACGTCTCAGCTAGAGTCATGGCAATTTAGCTCTTGCCCTCCTTCAAGCCTTGGACAACCTCGGTCAGCCGGACACTAGACCCTCCGGAGCCTGAGACAAATAGAAAATGAGATAGCATGCACAAACAGAGCGCGTGTCACCGGAAGCCTTGCCAACGATGGTTGCTGCGATCACCGGCATTTGAAAACCGATCGATCAAACTCGGAATATCCAGCATCCCGTCACAAATCAGAGACCGAGCGTCACGCATACTGAGTCCACACATTCGCTCTAAGGATTGGGCATGGCCGAAATTAAGTTGGGGCAGGAGCTCCTCGTCGCGCTCGGACTCCATTAAGGCTCGGAAATCTTCAAAGGTAGGACATATCTCTTGCCCAGCGAAGCTAAAGACATGCGCCACCGGATTCCAAAACCTTGCCGCGGCATGAAGAAACGGGAGGTGCAATGGGGTACGACCCAGGGTGAATAGTGCATTTATGCCGAAACCCCGGAAATTCAACTTTTCCGAGCCATCCAAGCTAGCAATCCAAGCTGTGAGATTTTGAGCAAGAAACTCTTCCATTGGAGCAAATCAGTGTGGAATTGAGAAAAACTATGAAGCTGGGGTCTTTTGTAGGAGATAAGGTTGGGTGGAGGACAGGTGTCAACATTCTGGTGATTCCCTCATTAACAGCCGACCGGCCAAATATTCTGCCGACCGACCATTATCTTTTGCCGACCGAACAATTTTATGGCCGGTGGCCATTCCTTGCGGCCGATGGCCTCTATCCCTGACCGATGGGCTTCCTCCTGATTTCCTGAGCTGTTTATGCTAAGGATTGGGGAACTCCACCACCTCCGATCCCTCCCCCGGTGATCGATTCTTGCGGAGTCACACCTGTCTGCTTACCAAGTCATTGAAACATTTGCTTAGCGAGTTGTATTTCACTCTCTTTGAGTTTTTTGATTTGTTTATCGAGTTGTACTCACACTTGTTCGGTTATATCATGCCTTTGTTTTGCTTATCGAGTTGTAAGTCGGTTCACTACCTGATTATTACGATGCAAATATTCAGTGTTCAAATAGGTTCAATTTCGTTCACATTGTGGTGTGATACCTTGCGATCCGATGTATAGAAAGTTTACAAATGCAACATCTTTTGAACAAAATGGTTGTTTCATTCCCATCACGTGTTTTGCAAAATATGTAATTTTGAGAAGAAAATAAAACCTGCCCGAGGCAGTGCAATGATGCTTAAACTACCAGTAAAAAGGAAAGTAAAGCATAGAATGGCAGGGTAGCAAAGTGTCGGAATTGGTACCGGTAAAACTCCCCTTGCGGTCAGCGCACCTTCCGCACCTTTGTTCGGGTCAACTACATGGTTTGGCACCTTTGTCACTCGAGGCGATGCGGGAAAGCACACTTTTGAAACGTGAACCTTGGAGTTGACCTCAGGCCACAACTTCTGCGAGCAATGCTCGATACGTACGAAGAACGTCCCGTCCCGTATCCTTTTCACATCTTGTGAATTCCACAAAATTGTTTCAATTATGCTGTGTTACAGCACCTTACATTCCAGCATCGTGAATAACATGTTTTAATTACATGTGTACATTCAACTCTTCTCAATTCATTACTTGCGTAGACCGCATGTTTGTTTAATTTCATTACTTGCGTAGACCGCATGTTCTACTTGCGTAGACCGCATGTTTGTTCAATTTCATTACCTGCGTAGACCGCATGTTTTGATTGCGTAGACCGCATGTTCTACTTGCGTAGACCGCATGTTCTACTTGCGTAGACCGCATGTTTGTTCAATTTCATTACCTGCGTAGACCGCATGTTTTGATTGCGTAGACCGCATGTTTTGCTTGCGTAGACCGCATGTTCTACTTCCGTAGACCGCATGTTTGTTTAATTTCATTACCTGCGTAGACCGCATGTTCTACTTGCATAGACCGCATGTTTGTAATCAATATCATTACTTGCGTAGACCGCATGTTTTGCTTGCGTAGACTGCATGTTTGTAATCAATTTCATTACCTGCGTAGACCGCATGTTTTGCTTGCGTAGACTGCATGTTTGTAATCAATTTCATTACCTGCGTAGACCGCATGTTTTGCTTGTGTAGACCGCATGTTTGTTCAATTCCATTACTTGCGTAGACCGCATATTTTGCTTGCGTTGACCGCATTCTTATGCTCAAATTCATTACTTGCGTAGACCGCAATGCTTTCTTTGCTTAGACCGCATGTTTTCTCTGCGTAGACCGCATGTTTTACTCGCGTAAACCGCATATTTTACTTGCGTAGACCGCATGTTCTACTTGCGTAGACCGCATTCTTATGATCAATTTCATTACTTGCGTAGACCGCATGCTCATGATCAATTTCGTTGCCTGCGTAGACCGCGTGCTCCATTTACATGTCTGTGCCTTCACAGCATCGTTATGCTTCCCGTTTGCTTTATGTTGTCACGCATTTTCAAATACACTAATAATATTGTACCTGTTAAGTTTGTTTTCTTTACAGGCACGATATTGTATGTACGGTTCATTTGAGGTTGGTGCAACCAGACGAGCCGCACAGGTATTGTATCCTCCGAGTGAGACGTATTGAGAATTGCATGATTCTCTTACGCCCCCTCTGCATTGTATTGTAGTTTGGTGTATGCTAGCTCAAAATTGTCGCATGTATGCTTCATTACAGCTTTCTTTGCATGATCATAAGTTATGTCCGGCTCTGTGCATTGTCTTGCATTTTGCCCCTGCCTTCGGGCGCATATCTTGTTTGCCTTGCATGTTTGTCTGAGTCTTCGGCCTTGTCAAAAATGGGTCGTCTCTGGGCTTTGACATTCACTCCCGTCATTGTTATGACTTTCGAGCTCTGTCAAAGAGGGGCAACTGTAGACACCCCATTTTTAACCGTCCTCAAGACTAGGACGTCACCGTTTGAGCACTCGGTGGTCATCCATGTTTGTGTTCGTTTGAAGTTCCCGGAGGTCTCAGCTGGCACCCACTCTGTTCCCCTCCATACACGTGTATGGAGGGATTTCCCCCTAAGCAAGCTTGTTAGATAAGCTTTGCAAAGGGAACTTCTATAAGAGGAGAGGTCTTCTCCTTGTTCTAGGTTAGCAAGTTTGAAGGGAAAACCAGAGCTTATACATATAGATACATCATCTCTCTATATTTCCCTCTCTCTCCTTCCTTAGTGTGTGTTTGGTAGCCCAAAAGTGCATTTTACCTTACTTTTGCACTAATACACACACCATTACACCTTGCTCCGAGATTGAGTCACTTTGAGGGTTGATTCTTGAGTTTTGGACTGATTTTGATCAAAAGAAGAGGGCTGGACCAACTGTTCTTCAAAGGTTCTTCAAGGGTAATCACTTTGCTTTAGTTTCCCCAAACTTGCACTAGTTTTTTACCCATCGTGCTTGCTGATTTAAGTTTTGTGCATAACATAAAAAAGGCTTATATTTTCATGCTTAAGAACCTTCATTGAGGGTGTTTTGTGGTTTGAGTTCAAACTCACCCTCTTAGGCCTTATTTGGCCTTTTTGGTGCTTCCTTTGTGAAGCTTTGTTTGCTTGAGTGTCTTGGTCTTCTCACCACTGAAAACCAGCGGATTTTCAGTGGTGAGGAAGGTGGTTTGAAGTCTTGTATAGGGGAGGGACACCCCTCTCCCTTCATTGCCTCATTTCCTTGCCTTGTGGCTTAAAGGGCAACATGCATGCTTGATCATTTTTGGCCCCATTTCAGAAGTTTTTTGGGTGTTTTGGGTCATATGTTATCTCTGTTTTTGGTCGGATTTGTGCCCTTTTGCATGCTTAACATACTTGCTTTACATTATCTATTTGGCCTAGAAATGCATCTTGTGTTTAGGTCATGATTCTTGCATGTGTTAGCCTAATTCATGAAGGTGTTGGCATTAATTTACCATGTTTAAGACCTGTTGACCATCTGTTTTAGTCATGCTTGCCATGTTTGATGTCCTCTCTTTGCGTTTTGGCTTGTAAGCCTTGAGCATATTGACCTCTAGCATGCATAGCTTAGACCATCATGATTTGGCATCATTTAGGATCATTTTTCAGCCCATAAATCATGTTTGTATGATTGCATATGTGACCTCTTTCATGCTCTGAGGATGTGCCTTTTTATGTCTAGAAATGAGTTTTGGTGCATGCATCTCATTGGAGCCACTTAAGCTGCCATATTAGTGGGTTTTGGAGTCCATTTTTGCATGCTAAAATTCTGTTTTTACTTGTCTAATTCATGCCATGATTGGTCATATTGGTAGAAGTAAAATGCCCCCCTTTTTGTGCCTTAGCCTTAGGTCCATTGGCTTGCATGTTGGCATGAGAGTTTGTCCATCATTTTGGGCACTTTTGGCCACTGTTTTGGGGTGGATTGAGGTCTGCCCCTTTATGGTTTAAGTCCACCATTGCATGCTTGTCACATGTTTGTTGCATGATTGTTTCATTAGGTGTTGTAACATGATGATCCTATTGCTTAAATCGTCCATGTTTGCATTGCATTTGCATCTTGCACGCCTAGCATTGCATATTTGCCATAGTAGTTGCATGGCATTTGGCATGCCTTGCATAATTAGTATCATGTTGCATTTTGAGCCATGTGAGCATAACATGCATTGCATTACTTGGTTTGGGGTGTCAAACCAAGTGTGAGGGTTAAGGAGCGTTCATACTATAAGTGATGCAACATGCCTTAACTCTCGGTCACCAGGGCTTTTGACTTCGACATGATAAGGCCTTGGTCCTCATTTGTGTGTTGCATGGATTTTTACATCAAATGGCAAGCTTGATCTCTAGGGCTATCATGCACAATTGATGGCTCGAGGATCGAGGGCCATGCTTCCCTGAGTTCAATACATGATGGGGAACATGACCATGCTTACATGTGCCTGAAATCCCATGCCATATGTTGTCTGTCCTCTGTTGCTGTCAAAACTGTCTTCTGCAGGAAGTTTCTGCCGACCGGCAAAATTCAGTGCCGACCAGCCATTGGTGAATGGCCGATAACTCCATCAGCAGTCGATGGAAGTTATACACTGCCGGTGGGAATTTTCCCCCGCCGATGGTATTCTGCAGTGTGCAAGGAACCTGTCCCAGAACTTTGGAATTTTTCAGAGAAGCAAGGTAGTGAAAACAGAGGCAGCAATGGTATGGTACGGACTTTCTGGGCGAGACGGGTTCGAGCATGCATTATTCGCGCATCCCGAGGTGGGGGCTGTGGCCACCTTTCTTTTTTTTTTTTTTGCATTCATTCTGTTAACGGGACACACCCGCGTGTTCGAAACCAAAGTGTCTTAACGCGCCACACGCGAGAGGAGAAAGAGGGTGGTGTAAACACCGGGCGTACCCGAATGTTTCTAACCGAAGCGAGTAATTTGAAGGACAGGAATGATTTCACCTGGAACTCCTCTGAATGAACCGTACATACAATATCGTGCCTGCATAAGAAAGAGATTTAACATGTACAACGTAGTAAGGGTGCATGTTCTATGCACAATAAACAAAGCATGTTCTATGCTAACATAGAGACAACATGTTCTATGCATGATAATTGGAAGCATGTTCTATGCTATAATGGAGAAGTGCACGTTCTATGCAACAAATGATGAAAGATATGATCTATGCATATTCTATGCAACATTGGAGAAATGCATATTCTATATGCAATAACGGATAAATGCATATTCTATGCAACAATGGATTGAATAACAACTTCCGATTTACCTCTCGGAAGAGTTGCAACAAGTTAAAAAGGATACACCTCAGTCGTGTTGATTAGTGATGAATCATCATGCATTGAAGACACGGTTTGGAGCTTCCTCAGAGGCAATTTGAGCTTAAAAAGTGAATTTTCCTTGCGCTTCTCAAGAACTGAGGACACAAAGCAGCAACAAGACACAATGGAGGAGCACTGGAAGCTTGACAGCCACCAGGGAGGGGTGTCGGTTGCCTGTCGGCTAGCCCTAAGCACTGTCGGCCACCAGTGGTGGCCGACCGGCCATCGATGGTAGATCGGGTTAGTTTGGACATTTCACACTCGGGTCTTTACGTATAGGTTATGGGTGCTTATTTCCTCCATACCCTATGACCAAAATTCCTCTCTCTCTCTCTCTCTAGACCTTCTTTCTCTCTAGATCTGAGCTTTATATGCGTTTTCCAATGCCCTACACAAAGTTGATTCGCTAAAGCTTCTTGATTTCCTTCGTTTTGAACCGATTGAAAACTTATTTCGGTGTTTTTTTCTTCATTTTCACCACTTGAGGCTTATCCCCCTCAAGTTTCTCTTAGGTGTGGCGCCTTTTCCTGGGCTTTGACTTTTTCTCCACTTTCTCTCTCCTAGGGTTTGACTTGAGTTCACTTTTGGCATTTTCCACCTATTTTTTTTTTTCCATTTTCTTCATTTTTCATCGACTCTTTATCTATATTCCAGATGGCAGACGACTTTCCACATGATGGGGCTTCTCCGGAGGCAGAGTTCGATTATGATGCAGAGCCAAAGCTCTTACCACTGGGAGTGAGGCCTTTTGATGCGGCGAGGTATCATCCCCAGACGCACATTCTGCCTGCTAGTGGTGTTAGGCACTTCATTGATTTTGCTGATGCACCAGCAGATCTCTTACTAAGGGAGCCAGTCTCCCATCTTTTAGCCGTTGCCATTGAGGTACGAACTCTATGGACTTGCTCATCTGATGTTCTTTACTTGCATTTCTTGCACTAATCACACTCTTGCACTGTATTTTCACCAATGCGATTGCATTTGTTTTACACTTCCTTTTCATCGAACTGTATTTACACTGCTTCACCTGTCATCTACCACAGGGTGACGCCCGCGCATATAGGGGCTATAGGGCCATGACGGCCAAAGATTGGTACGATAAGCTCCCTATCGGAGTACGAGCTATTGTTGACGAGGCGGGCTTTGGCCCATTATGCTCTGGACTGACACGAGTCATAGCGAGCTGTCTATTTTTGGGAGCACTAGTGGAGAGATGGTGGGACACCACCAACTCTCTCTACCTTTCCACTACCAGAGAGATGACGATGACCCCTTACGACTTTGCTATGATCATAGGCCTAGGCGTAGGGGGTGATCCGATTTGCCTTGATCCTAATATGGGGGAGTGGAAGGCTACTTGGATTGAGCTTCTGGGGGCGCGCCCGCCTTTGTTCCGGACAGCCCAAGTCGGATACAGCTGGTTCAACGAGCGGTTTCGGGGGACCATGCCAGAGACAGTAGAGGAGATTGAGCATTACGCTCGAGGTTTTCTAATGTTCCTCTTCGATACCACCATGTTCGTGAATAGGGAAAACACCGTAGGGCTATACTTGCTAAGCGCACTGATGGTTCTTTCCCGAGTGAGTTTCTACGATTGGGGTGGGGTTGGCCTTGCCACGCTATACGGCTATATGAGCTCGACCTCCTGTGGGATTGGATACTTGATCGGAGGCTACTGGCAAGCCTGGGAGGTACACATCTCAGTTCCCTTTTTATACTTTGCATTTTCTGTTCAACATTTCTTGCTTTACATCTGTTCAACGTGTGTGCATTTCTTGCTTTGTACTTTTTATATCTGTTCATACACTGTATGCTTTCTGCTTTGCATTTTCTATATCTATTCAAATTATGGATGTATGCATACTTCCCGACTCTTACCCAGGTGCTGGAGGTGGAGATTCCATTGACGATCCTCTTTCACGGGTGTACGATGGTCGGCTTTGCCGCAGGACTCGCGAGCCATTTTCTTTCATCAGGCGTTACTTTGACACCGTAGCTGCTCACGAGGTAACCTAAAACACGGTCATCATTTGCTCTCACCTTGTTCTAATTCATTATAGCCATTGATACCAACTGATAATCTATACAGTTTCCATTTGTTGATCTCATAGCAGCCATGGGCCATGGTACCGAGAGGAGTTGGAGGCCGGTATAATGGATCTTGAGGTATTGCTCGCTATCGTATCCTGCTTGAGGGTCCGGTCTGCCGAGCCTGGTAGTTAGGCGAGAGAGTCGTATGCCAGTCTCTGGGTATGCCTACTCCGTTCATACCGATGATGCCTCCAAAGTCCATGAGATCAGCGAACAACCTATTTGTTGACAGAGTTATCCAGTTCATGGTGGGATTGGAGGTGAAGTACTTCTGAGTTGAGGGTGATTATGCAGTCTTCATTTAGACACACCTTATGCCATCTCTGACCGGTGTTCGGAGAGGCGAGGGAGCAAGAGCTCTTGCTGTGAGGATGGGGCCTAGAGCAACCAGGGCAGCCAAGGCCTAAGGCGAGGCAGAGGACTGGCTAGCCGGAGCTGTCTACTGCACTCACTTGTTGGCAGGATACTTAGAAGACATATCAGATCCATATTGATCCTACAGCAGCGGGGCATAGATACGCCAGAGCTCTTGACTCACCCCCGGTATGTTCCACATTTTTTCCATTCTCTCTCAGATATTCATTCCTTCTGGACATTGGTCATTCCCCAAATGCATTTGCAGGCACCCCCAGGATACACCGAGGATCTACTAGAGCTATTAGCCTCATTTGAGGGCATGATATTGAGGAGGGAGGCGCTGCTCGGCTTCCACGACATCTAGGTAATTTCTTTAGTTTTCTTATATTTCAGTTATCAAATTTCTGCTGACACATTGACATTGACATTTCAACTGAACACTTCCCCACACTGCACTGATACACTGCATCTGACATTTTAACTGAACATTTCCCTACACTACATTTATACACTGCATCGGACCCACACTGCACTAATGCACTGCATCTGAAATACTACACTTCCAGACTGTACTCATACATTGTATCTAACTCCTGCATACACTTATTCTGCACATCATACGTGTATCTGATATGCATACTGTGATTGACATATGACAACCGCCTTTTCAGGTCTCACCCATGCCAACAGCACCAGCGGTGGCTGCAGCAACACCATCAGTACCCCCTTCGACGGCAGAGAGGAGAGAGAAACAAGCTTTTGCACGCAGCCGAGGTAGAGCCAGGGACACCGGAGATAAGAATGGCCCTTCTGAGCCCATTCTGAGTGATGACGAGGCTAAGATCGACGATGCTGAGGAAGTAGCGAGTCAGAACACTGAGTCATCCGGGAGCGGAGATGATGACGCTGGCTCGGATTTTGCTAGTAGAGATGATGTTGAGTCAGGCTTCGAGGTAGATGGCAGCAACAATTCAGGTTCAGGTTCAGAGAGAGGTTCAGACAGTGGCGCTGACGGAGACAACTCTTAGTCCCTACCCAGGAAGAGGACGAAGAAGGCCTCTCGAGACTGAGATAGCTGGCGCTGATTTTCTGTATTCTTAGTTTCTTTTTGCTAGTAGTGTTAGCACTTTATACAGTTTTAGATAGGTTTTATTTGCTTTAAAAACTTGTATTCCTTTGTAAAAAGTAACCATGATCGGAATGAAAACTAGTCTTTTTGTACGAAGAAGTGTTGTATTTTGCATTCTGAGCACCACATTGCATAAAAACAAGAGTGAACTTGATTGATGGAATTTGAACATTGTATTGGCACAACCTTCTTAATTAGGTAATGAACCGACTACCAACAAAACAAGAAAAACAATGTACAACTCGATAAATAATTAAGTAATATACAACTTGATAAACAACACACAACATACAACAACTCGATAAACAAGACAAGTACCACTCAATAAGCAAAACGAGACAAATATAACTCGATAAACAAATTGAAACAAAATGGCTCAATGAAACTAATTAAAACAAGGCAACACAAAGCACAAAAAGCAAAACAAAACGCAGGTTCTCAACACTCTCAGCACATAGGAGGACCACATAATAGACAAGAATGCTGTCGGGCATGAACAGAGGCTGTCGGCCACCAATGGTGGTTGTCGGCCACCAGTAGTGGCCAGTCGGCTACCAAGAGTGGTTGTCGGCCATCACCACTGGCCGGTCGACCATCAGTGTGAGGGACCTCCAGACTGTTGCCACATGTTTTCCACTCAGTGCCCTATCTTCTATAAAAGTTGGGACTTCGTAGTTTCTTCATTCCAGCTCTGTTTTTGCCACAAATGGAGCTATTCTTTACCAAAAAACTCTCAAATTGGATTGCAACTTTAGATGGCTCGAAAAAAGTAAATTTTCAGGGTTTCGGGATAAATACACTATTCCCGCTATGCCGTTCTGTGCTTTGTTTTCTGTTCCTACATGCCGTAGCTAGATGTTGGAACCCAATTACACATGTCTTTAGCTTCGGGGGATAAGAGATATGCCCGACAATCGAAGAATTTCAAGTGCTAATGGAGTCCCAACATGATGAGGAAATCTTGCCCCAGTCCCGTTTTGGTCACATCCAAGCTTTAGGAAGGATGTGTGGGCTCACTTCTCATGAGGCTCGATCATTGGTTCACAATGGAGCGTTGGATATTCCCAGCCTCATTCATTGATTTTCTAGCGCCGGTGACTGTGGCGACCGTCTTTGGCAGAGTTTTCGACAGCATGCCCTTTGTTTGTGTGTGTTAGCACATTTCCTCATTGCCCCTAGTTTCAGCGGGTCTGGCATTCGGCTAGTTGAAGTGACACAAGGCTTGAAAGAGGGTAAGAGTTGCATTGGCTTGGTATTAGCCGAGACTTTGATGGGCTTAGACGCCTTTCATTTGCGAGAGACAAAGAAATTTACGGGAAGTCCACTCCTTTTGCAGGTAAAGTTTCCCACCCCATCTCATATGTGTTTCTCACATTACTCGGCACTCATATTCTATTTTTCTCCCGAAGCCCTTTTCTCACTTTTTTTCTCAACATACACCTCTCTATTCTTTAATCTCTCTTTTCTTTCATCCCTCCGCAGATATGGCTCAGGGACAGGGTGAAGGTAGTGGACTCTTACCCTGTTGTAGACACCCCATTTTTGACTGCCCTCAAGACTTGGGCGTTACTGATGGTTTACTTAGTGGAGAAAGGTGTGTAGGGCAAAGGTTCAGTTTCTTCAGCAAGGAGAGAGACAAATCTCAACTTCACACCCCATTTTGGACCGAAGTTATTTTGGAGGGTTTTTAGACCTTAGAACCCTCTCTTTCAAAACATTTTTGAAATAAAGTTTCTACAATGTTCCGAGGCTCACATTTTGTCAAATGATGCACTTTTCGATAAACCGAGTAAGGACAAAGTGGAAATGAATAAAAGAGAGATGAAATCCTTGAAAAATCTTTCAAAACACCTTGCTTAGGGGTTTGAAGTTGAAGAAAGAAGGGAAAGAGAGAAGAAACCAAGTTGGAGAAGAAGATAGACAAGAATCGCTAAGAGAGGGACGAGCAGTTCTCGCTAAATCAAGCTTATCTGTCCATACAAATGAAGTTAATATATGAGGCCACCACCGTTGGAAAGAAGACTTTTGGGGATTCGTTTTTCACTCAAGAATCTCCTAAGTCCGAGTCCGGATGGAGGAGATATGATTGGTTGAAGTTGGGCATCATCACGGTTGGACCGAAACTGAGCAACCTTCACCAAAATAAGAATAACTTTTTTCATAGTTGTAATTTTGATGTAAGGCATATTCCATTGGAAAGCTTACTTCCGGGGCTTCAATTTGGACACAAGAATGACCTAAAAAGGAGTTCATATGAAGGAGTTATGCCCGTTTGAAGTTGGACCTGCAGAGCAGATTTTTCCTGCTGACCGACCAAACATTCTGCCGACCGACCAAATAGATGGCCGACCGACCAGAACAGATGGCCGACTGACTAGTTAAAGTAGCCGACCGACCAATTTTGCTAGCCGACGACCTTCCAGAGTATTCTACAGATTGAGTGGATGCTAGCTGTGCCAGCTATTTTGCACCAAACCCCTGCCCGAGGACTGCCCTTTTGGGGGGGAAATTGGAATTGGTTTTCCCCCCCTACTCATCCACTCCTCCCTCTATAAAACAAGACCCCCCAACTCCACTTTTTAGGGTTACAAAAATTGGTTTTGAGCTCTTGCATTTAATCTCTCTTTCTCTCTACCCCAAGCATCAAAACCTCTTAAGTCTTACACCATTTACCCTACACCTCATAGCACAAGGCCTCCATCCTTCATTCCAACACTTTGGGACTGTTTTGGAGAGGTTAAAGGCTCAAAAATTTGGTCCAAGAGCTGTTGGTTCATTGGTCTTCAAGGGTAAGTCCTATTCTCCTCTTTTCTTGCCTTATTTTGCTTTGTATCTAAGCCATACTTGCTAGCTTTTTTGGGCTCCGACCCAAACTGTAAATAGTCATATTTTGAGCCCCATTTCATGTTTGATCAAGGACCTCCTACTTTTTGAGGTCTCCTACTACCACTTGCCTCTTTATCTCTCTTTTAGGCCAATTTTTGCATAGTATTTTAGACTTATTTATGAGCTGTTTTGGACCTTTCCATAAACTGTAAAATAACTTTTTTTGAACCTCTCTTCAACATTGTTGAAGGGCTCTCCTCTGTTTGAGGTCTCCTGCTATCACTTGCCTCTTTATCTCTCTTTTAGGCCAATTTTTGCATAGTATTTTAGGCTTATTTGCGAGCTTTTTTGGACTTTTCCATAAACTGTGAAATAACTTTTTTTGAGCCCCTCTTCAACATTGTTGAAGGTCTCTCCTCTGTTTGAGAACAAAAGCTACCACCTGTCTCTTTACCCCTCTTTTAGGCCTTTTCTTGCATGATAGTTTGGCCTTATTTGTGATTATTTTCGTGGCTTGATGTAAATTGTAAAGTTCCTTTTTTGGAGCCCCTCTTCAACTTTGTTGAAGGGCTCTTTGCCATTTGGGGCCAGATACTGTCCCTTTGTGTTTAATCTCTCTTTTATGGCCATTCTTGCATGATAGATTAGCCCTATTTGTGTTCGTTTTTGAGACTTGTTATAAATTGGAAATATGCATGTTTTGGGACTGTCTTGCATCTGTCTTCGTGCTTCATGATCAAAGAATGCATGCTTTGTATAGCTGTAAGTCGTTCCATGTGCCTAGTTTCGAATTTCGGGTTTCATCTCATGCATCGGGTGCCATCTTTCCATGTTTCGGGGCTGTTTAGCATCATATTTCAGCACTGAAATTTGCATGTTTGCATACCATATTCCATGCCTTGCCATGCTTTGGTAGAGTGGCATATGTTGCCTTAGGTTCGGTCCTTGGTTTGCGTGCATGCGTGCGCGTATTTCGAGAGTCTCATTTTCATCTAATGGCTACCGATGTGAGTGTGGCTGAGGTCCATTCATGTTGGTGTAAGTCCATTGTGCATTGTGTATGCCATTTTATTTCATAGTATTGTGTATGCTAGGTTGTATGTTAGCGCATTGTGTATGCCATATTACCTCGTGCATCGTGTAAGCCATTCCATAGCATTGTGCATGCTAGGTTGTATATTAGTTGCATTCATGCATGTCATGTATATTGCATTGTGTTTGGGATAGGAGTTAGCTCGAGCACGGGAAACGAGGGACGTTTCGTACTTCGAGTGACGGAACGTGTCTCAATTCCTAGTCACTGACACTCCGGATAATCCATGATGGAGTTTAGGTCTTGTTGTGTTTATATGTGCATTCATTTCATATTGAGTCGTGCAATTCGACTCCTTGGCCATCATGCATCGATATGCGTGATTGGTGGCACAAGGATCGAGGACTACACTCCCCGAAGAGTAGTCATGCATACATACGTGAAAATACTTTGCCATGCCCCTTTGTTGCTCTCTGTTGTAGCAAGTCAGAAATCGGCAGCCTTCCGGAGCTTGGCGTGCATTCCAAGAACAATTGCAAACAGAGGCAAACTGGGGCATCACAAGGGATTTTCCGACAAAGGCAACCGGAGCATGCATCATTCATCATCCGGAGCAGAGTTGAGGCAGTCCCTGGCTTGGATGCCAATTTATTGCTTTCCTAATTTAATTTGTTAATTAATTAGGGTTTTGTACATATTTGGACTGTAATTATTCATTTGGGACTGTATTATTTGTTCAGACCCTCTACGCGAGGGCAATGTTGTAATAAGTGTGCGTATGTATGATGTATGCCTTCTAACCCCACGTCTTTCTCCCTTTTATTTACCCGCTTATGATGGTTAGATTAGGGCATGTTTCAATTAGCATACAGTATGATAGCATGTTTGTATTCATTTCATTTGTCTTGCATGCACCGGGCTCGGCGCATCATACTAACTGCATTGTATTTTCAATTCCAAGTTGAATGCATGTTAGCTGTAGCATTTCATATGCCATGTCTAGAATAGCTGAGCCTGCTATGGTTGCATTTTTGCATGTGTTGCATTAGGCATTTCTGTATAATTAGGATCATGCATGGATTTCTAATTAGCTTCTGTTTTGGCTTGGAGTACTCGGTAAGTTTTATGCTTTAGCATCCTTGCACGTGTGTGAGTGACTGCCATGATAGCATGCTTACCATGAGGCTATATGCTTATGTGATATAACTGCATGAATGCCTATGGGTGAAGGTTGGATTATTTGAATTGGAATAAATGCATTGAGTGTGAGTTTTAAGCCCACTAGATAGTGGCAAAATCATGTTTTTCTAAGCCCACCCGAGGGTGGCAAATCCACGTCTTAGCCTACTTGCGGGTAGCACCATCAAACCACTTTCAAAAATAAACATGAAATGTTTTGTTCCAATTCAGACGATCCAGTCTATACTTGTATGCTGTGCGCATCACATAGTAAATCTAGGCTAATAACCGGAATAAGAACGCATAAAGTTTTCAAAACTAGATATCATGGTTAGTAGAGGCCGATCTTTGATCGGGCGAGCGGGGGTGCTCACGAAGTGACCTTCCCCAATCGTACACAAGTTCCCGAGCCGAGGCAACTTTGGTGATGACGGACACGTGGCCTTAGGCAATGAGTCAGGGTTTCTTAAATTTCCCAAAATAAAATATTTAGGTGGCGACTCTGTATCTGGCAAAGCAGTCCATGTTTGGCACTTCTTTTCAAAAATCTGTTTCTCAAAACGATTTGCCGGATTTGGTCTCTTTGGTTCAGATTAAGAACCATGACAATTTGAGAGTCCTGAACTGTAGTGAGCCCAAAGGAACAGAACGGAGGGATTCGTCCTCCTGGGGCATTCGGGGACGTCTACACCTGTATATTTAGCACGAGGCTATTTCTTTCACCAATGGCTAGCTGATTTCCCGAACGAGGGATGGTGGTGCCATTGGATGTGCAACAGGTCTGCTGCTGACATTACTTGGCCTTGCCCCAGGTTTGACACACTGTGTATTCTACTTTCCGTTCCGGTTTAGGCGTCAGTTCGGACACGACCAGACTTGCCCAGAAGAGGGGGTAGAGTACTCGACTTCATTTCCAATCCGAGGTTCACAGTTGGCTCGATACCCCAATGCTTGGAGGACAAGAGAACTCCTGGTTACCGCTCCTAATTTCAGTTGCACCCTTTCTGGTGAATGCTTTACTTGGTTTGAAGATGAGGCACAAGTTGGGTCTACTTTAGCATCTGCAGCTTCCACGAGCTCAGGGAAGGGATGAAGGAACACTTGACTCATCTATGCCCCAAGTTTATTGCTTTGATCTGACTTTTCAAGTTTTCCTTTTGAATGTAATAAAAGCAACTTTGATTTGTATCAAGCTTTGGAGAACTTTGTATTGAAATCAATGAAATTAAAGTTGTGAGTACTGAAAATTTTCTTTTTGGTCCAAAAATGGTCTAAGTTGTAAACAGATTAATTTGAACAAAATCAGCTTTTATCAAAACTTTTCAAAACCATTTTCAATAAGGATCATAACTTGACATACATGGGATCTATCCTCGAGATGTACAACCCCGAATCCAGAAATGGAAAATTGCCCCTAGACTGAATAGCACTGCTTAGCACTGAGCATACAAAGATGCCTTGATCAAACACATGGACATAGTTGATTTGGAAGTGTTTACGACCAGACTTCAGAATGAAGTTACCTACGTATCCCGAAGATGGGAATCAAGCCTTACGTACTTCGGTGCGAGTTCACTCGGGTATTAACTCTCTCCTTTTATGCTCTAACTTTTGCCAAGGCTACCCTTTCTGGGTTTTTAACCTTGCGAGCTCAGTTTTTATTTTTTTAAAATTTTTTGTGCTCTAACTTTTGCCACTATCTATTGGGCTTAAAACTCACAATCAATGCATTATTCCAATTCAGATAACCCAACCTTCACCCACAGGCACTTAGGCAGGTATATCGCATAAGCAAATAGCCTCATGGTAAGCATGCTATCATGGCAATCACTCACACGCATGCAAGGATGCTAAAGCATAAAACTTACCGAGTACTCCAAGCCAAAACAAAAGCTAATTAGAAATCATACATGAATCCTAACTATGCTGGAATGCCTAATGCAACACATGCAAAATGCTACTAAAATTGGCTTGGTTATTCTACAATGGCATGTGAAATGCTACAACTAACACGTATTCAACTCGGAATTGAAATACAATGCAGTTAGTATGATGCGCCGAGCTCGGTGCATGCAAGACAGATAAATGAATGCAAACATGCGAGCATAAGTATGCTAATTGAAACATGCCCTAATCTAACCATCATAAGCTGATAAATAAAAGGGAGAAAGACGTGGGGTTGGAAGACATACATCACACACACGCACACTTATTACAACATTGCCCCCCTCGAGGGGTCCGAATAAATAATACAGTCCGAATAAATAACAGCTACAGCTAATTATTACACAACATTAACTAATTAACAAACTAGCTAAGTAAGCATGTAAACTACATGAATGTGACTGCCTCGGCTCTGTTTTGGGTGACGATGGATGCATGCATGCTCGAGTCGCCTCGTCAGGAAATTCCATCGCGATGTCTCGTCTCGCCTTTGCTTGCAACTGATTTTAGAAATTTGCACAAGGCTCTAAGAGGCTGAAACTCCACCTTGGGAAGGCTGCCGACCAGATATTGGCTTGGGAGACACCTGCCGACCACCCTTTGTGGTGGGAACCAAAAAAGGTGGTCGGCCTGCCAGAAAACCTGGTCGGCCGACCACTTTCTGCCCCTGGATTCTGGTTTTTTTGCAACAAAGGCAAGAGAGAGAGAAAGCAATGTATTTTCAACAAATGTGTGCACGACCACCCTCCCCGTCATTGCATGAGCTCTAGGGAGTGTAGTCCTCGATCCTCGGGCCACCAATCACGCATCTTGATGCATGATGGCCGATGAGTCCAATTGCACGACTCAATATGAAATGAATGCACATATAAGCAAGTAAAGCCAACAAGTCTATCATGGACAGTCAAGAGTGTCGGCGACCGAGAATCGAGGCACGTTTCGTCACTTGGAGTACGAAACGTCCCTCGTTTCCCGTGTTCAGACTAAACCCTACTCCAAACACAATGCAACAAATAAGGATGGCATGATATGCACAAATGCAACTAGCATGCAATCCTAATGCAATGCGACCTAATCATGTAAACATGCAAGGATGAGATACAAACATGCTATACAAACATGCTACTAGCATACACAATGCTATGAACCATATGGCATACACAATGCGACTAACAACCTAGCATACGCAATGCAAGGAAATGAGATGGCATACATAATGCCTAAAACAACATAACATGCACAACACATTGTAACATGGCATACACAATGCACGATGGACTTATATCAAAATGGAGAGGCCTCAGCCGCGCCCAAATCAGTGGCCATGTGATGAAAATGAGATAACCGAGATACATACAAATATGCACGAATGCAAAGGACTGATCCTAAGGCACAACATGCAACTCTAACTAAGCACGAAAAATGATGAAATATGGCATAGAATGGCACATGATACAGCTCTGAAATGGCATAAAAGATGGTCCCGAAACATGCAAATATGTCACTGAATGCATGCTAGATGGCCCGAGTACCGAAACTAGTGAAGTGCGTTACACTAGAAGTAAACCCCAAACAGACCCTAGGCAGGTCTGAAATAGTGGGAAAAAAGTCTAAAATGATGGCTCAACAAGCAAAGAAATGAAGCTCATTCAATGGTCCGAAAACAAGGCATTCATGGACAACTCTCAAGCACACTTAAGGAGTAGAAAACATGAGAATATGGCATGAAATATGATGCAAAATGACCCCAAAGCGTGAAAACACCTCAGCATATGCATGCAATAGACCTCAAATCTCAAAGTTAGGGATGGACATTGAACTACAAGTATGCAAAACAAGCATCATTCGACCATGAGACCCAAAAACTGAGCTAGGGCAGTCCAAAATATGCACAAAATCAGTTTAAGGCATGGCCAAAAAGTGCTAACATGGAGGGCCAAAACAACATGCAACATAGGCTAGTAAGCATGGTTTACACTACATGTATATGAAGCACAAGAGAGGTCACCAAACCAGCCAAAAGAAGAAATATTCCATGCCAAAATATGCCCAAAAACTCACTGAAACTCAGTCAACACATGCAAGAATGAAGTACTCCTTTGGAAGGCCATGCAAGGGGTTGTTCTACACATGCAAGATAGACATCAAGAATGGAAAAATCACCTCTGGAAATAGGTTATGGGGGTCCTAAAACTCACCAAAAAAAGGCCTGGAATGAGGCTAGGAAGCATACAAGTGAAGGCCCCTTTGAAAGGCCTTGAAGAGGATTACTCTACACATGCATAATAGACATTCAAAATGGCCAAAAGGGCTCTGGACAGAGCTTATGCGGGTCACAAAACTCACAAAAAGTGGCCTGAAACATGGCTTCAAAACATGAAAAATGGAGCTCCTTTGTAAGGCCAATAAAGCTAGTAAACAAAACAAGGGGTGAGAGGGCCACCCCTCTTTGATTTTGAGGCTCAAAAATACATGTTAGCCACTGAAAATCCACTAGATTTCAGTAGCTAAAGGGCCAAACCAAGGCCAACACAAATGCTCTAATGCATGGCTCAGAACATGAGGAAATGAAGCATGCAAGGGGGTAGATGACCCCCAACAGAAAAATGTCCTTGAAAAAACTTGAAGAGGAGCTCAAATAAAAACTTTTTTCAGTTTATGACAAAGCCCAAAAATGCCTGAAAATGGCGCTAAAACATGGAGCAAAACAATGACCAAAAGAGGGAACTAGTATCTTACCCTTGTAGAGAAGAAGGCCTGCAGCTTCTGGATCAAAATAGGAACTCTCCAACCTGTGAAAATGAGCTCCTAGGTGCTTAGGTTGATAATTGAGGTGTTGTGCTTGGAGGTGTAGGGCAATGGGGCCAAGAACTTCAACCTTTGAAGCTATATGGGAGAGATACAAAGAGATGTGTATGCATGAGCCTTAAACAATTTCTGAACCCTAGCAATGGAAAAGGGCCCTTCCCTTTATAGAAGAGAAGGTCTAAAGCTTCTCCAAGAAGCTTAAAACCAAGCTTAAACATCCTCCATACACGTGTATGGAGGATGCATTCTGAGGCTTCCAGCCGGCATAGCTGGCATCAACTCAATGGGACAAAAAAGCTGAAAGCTGGCCGGCCAGTCTAGGTGGTCGGCCGACTACTCCTCGTGGTCGGCCGACTACTCCCCGTGGTCGACCGACCAGGGGTCAAAAGGGTCAAGAAGAAAAGGTGGTCGGCCTACCCATATTGGTGGCCTCCTAGGTGAATGCAACTCAGTGGTATGGTGGGAGACCAGAAAATGTGGCTCAAAAGTGAGGGAGACCAAGGGGTCAAAAGGGTCAAGCACCAAAGGTGGTCGGCCATACCAAATAGGTGGCCTCCCAGATGAATGCAACACAATGGTGGTATGGAAAACTAGAAATTATGGCCCAAAAGTGAGGGAGACTAGTTTCCCGACAAGAAAACTGGCTGGAGGAGAGAGAAAAGTGGTCTCCAAGGAGAAAGCTAGTCTCCAAGAAGAAAAGGTGGTCTCCCACCCTTGTACCACCTTCCTAACAATGAAAATCGGGTCCATGCCAAAAATGAACCCACGCCGATGCAAAATGAAGGTTCGGGGGCCAAAACGCGCAGCCGGGTGCCCCAAAAATAGGCTGTTAATCATCGAAAGTGGCGTGCGACGACGAAGGTGGTCTCCCGGGCCACAGTGTCCCTCTAAGGAGAGGAAACAAGGTGTGTGCCAAAAACCAGAGCAAACAGAGGTAGTTATGCGGTCCCGAACCGAGGCACACGGCCGACAGCTCTGAAAATCGGAAACCGGCCTCCAAACGGGAAAAATGGCCTACGACCACAATACGTAGCCTATGGCTACTGAGAGATGGTCTAAGAGACCTCTCCCTCCCTTCAGGAAGAGAAAACAGGACCTGGTTGTAGACGCGCCCGCGGAGGGGGGCCTTATGCTACTACAGTTCGGACTCGCGATTTTTGTTGTCGCGGTTCTTAATCTGAACCAAAGAGTCCAAATCTGGCAAATCGTTTTGAGAAACAGATTTTTGAAAAAGTAGTGCCAAACATGGACTGCTTTGCCAGATACAGAGTTGCCACCTAAATATTTTTAAAATGGGGAAATTTAGGAAACCCTGACTCGGTGCCGAAGGCCACATGTCCGTCATCACCGGAGTTGTCTCGGCTCGGGAGCTTGGGTACGATCGGGGAAGGTCAGCTATGAGCGCCCCCTTTCGCCCGGTCCGAAAACCGGCCTCTACTAACCATGATATCCGATTTTGAAAACGTTATGTGTTCTTATTCCAATTATTAGCCTAGAATTACTATGTTATGCGCGCAGCAAACAAGTATAGACTAGATTGCCTAATTTGGAAAGAAACATTGCATATCCGTTCGTTTTGAAAATGCTTTAAATTTTGCTACTCACAAGTAGGCTAAAACACGGATTTTAATGAGTTTTTCCAACTCAAACAATCCAACCTTCACCCACAGGCATTCAAACAGTTTAACACATAAACATTTAGCCGCATGGCAAGCATACTGTCATCTTAACATTCACACACATGCGAGATGCTAAAGCACAAATACTTACATCGTACTCCGTGCCAAAACAGTAAACTAGTTAGAAAACATGCGTGTCCTAGTTCATGTTAAATTGCCTAATGCAGCACATACAGGATGCAATTAGATAGGCTCGGCTAACCTAAGCATGGCATATGAAATGCGATCAACTATCACATATTCAATTTTTTAATTGAAGTACAAATGCAGTTAGCGTGATGTACCGAGCCTAATGCATGCAATACAAATGCATGGATGCACACATGCATAGCATAAGGTATGCTAAATTAAACGTGCCCTAATCTACCATCATAAGCAGGTAAATAAAAGGGAAGAAAGAAGTGGGGTTGGAAGACATACACACCACCCACACACACTTATTACAGATTTGCCCTCACTCGGAGGGACCAAATAAATATTACAAATTAATTAGCTACGCAGGCTAATTAATAATTACAAATTAATTAATTTAATTAACAAATTAAATTAAGCTAAGAAAAACAGATAAATCGCCTTGGGAAACGCGCCGTCATGCATAGGCTGCCTCTGTTTTCCTTCCTTCACTCCTCTGGAGGCTGTCAAAACCTCAGGACTGTATCCCTGGACACCGGGGAGTGCCACCGGCTGAGTGGAATTACCACCGGCAGTGGTGTGTGGCCATCGGCACAAAATGAAGCTGTCGGCAGAGTAATTTTTGCCGGTCGGCACCTTACACTGCCGGTCGGCAGAGTGTTCCTGCAGAATCTGCAAATGACAGCAACAGAGGGCAAGGCAAAGCATAGCAGCACAATTCAAGGCATATATGCACCAACCATGTCCCTTATCATGATAATGACTCAAAGGGGCATGTGCCTCGATTCTCGGACCACCAATCACGTATTTCCATGCATGATGGCCCGAAGAACCAAGTATGCAACTTTGATTTCAAATGCAATGCAAACCAATCAAACCAAACAAGGCCCAATTCCTATCATCAAGTCAAGGAACAAGGCATGCATGCAAGATGCAATGCAACCTAAGCATACAAGCTAAGGATGCAACATGGCATGGGGACAAGCTTATGCAAGCATACAAGCATACATATGGCAATGCAAATAGATGGAAAGATGGACTTAAACATGAATTAGGCAGCTCTAAATAGGCCTAAAACAGCAGCATAATGCTATAATGAAGGACCAAATACACATGCACACATACACATGTTGAAAGGCCAACACTTAGGCACAAATTGGACAACCCTCAAACATATTTGAAAGGAGCAATCATGGACTAATTAGCATGCAACATGAGCTCTAAAAATGCATGTTAGGATGGTGCCAAACCAAGCAACAAAATCAAGCCAAACATGCAACAAATAGTCCAAGTATTCAAAGCAAACCAATGGGGCATTGAACTACACTTAGTAAGACCAAACATGGCGTGGACTAAATGACTAAAAACAGAGTTTTAGCACATAACATAAGGCCCAAAAGACCACTTAGATGGCATCTAAATGGCTCAAAAACAAATGCATGTGCAAATGGTCAAAACAAGGAGCATGCAACACATGCTTTCAAAGCATCAAAGGGGCATGCAAGGCAATCAAGCAAGCATGAAAATGGGACTGAAATAGCTTATAGGGTGGCCCCAAATCACCAAAACAATGCAAAGATGCCATGCTATACATTCGTATGCTCAAGGCCAACAAGCCTAAATACAAAGGAGCTATATGATGCATGCCAAATTCGACCCAAACAACCTAGGACAGACCTAGAACATGGCGAAACATGCACAAAATCTTCACAAGACTAAGCCTAAAACATGCTCCAACAAAGGCTAACAACCTAAGGCATGTTAAGGCATAACAAGGCATTACAAGGCAACTATGCTAAGCATGCATGGAGTACCAAAACCAATTTAAAATCATGTTATATTATGGATATATAAGCATGAAAAAAAGCCCAAACATGCTCAACACACACTCAAGCATAGGCTCTCTTTAGAGACCAAAATATGTCCTTTTCAAGGACAACAAGGAGAGGGGGTGGCCCTCTCCTTCTTGGGATTTCAAGGCATCATCTTCACCACTGAAATCCCTCAAGATTTCAGTGGTGAAGAGACCCCAACACCAAAATCCCGGAGCTAGCACAAAAGGGCACAAAATGAGGCCTTTCAAGGCCTAAGGGTGTTCAAACTTACCCAAACCACAAAACACTCTTAACAAACAACCAAGAGGGTCTAAAAATAGAACATTTTTGTGTTATACACTAAGCTCAAAAACGAATTTAAGATAGGTATAAACAAGGTGCAAAAATGGGGAATAAAGGTGTTAGTTTTTTACCCTTGATGACCCCTTCACAAATGGTGCTCCAATGGCCTTCCTTAGCTTGAATCCAACACCAAAACTTCAAAACCAGTCCCTTAGAACCTCAGTTCCAAGAGTAAGGTGAAACACTAGGTGTTTGTGTGCAATAGTAAGACACAAAACACCTAGAGCACAAAAGAGAGGGAAAGAGATATAGGATGTGTATCTAACTCAAACCCTAAAACCAGAGCTTAACAATGGCTGTTTTTGCTCTCAAAATATCCTAAGTCTCTCCTCCTTTTGGCCTTAGAGAGAGCCTCTCTCTATATGTCTTGTACAGCTTACAAGACAAGCTTTGCAAGAGGGAGATCCCTCCATACACGTGTATGAAGGGATGCAAAAGAAAGACAGCTGTCTAAAAATATCTGCAAAAGCAGATGAACAGCAATCGGCCGGCCAAAAATGCCATCTTGGCCAAAAAGAGTGCCGGCCGGCACTAAAAAGTGCCGACCGGCAACAAAAAGTGCCGGCCGGCAATAAAAATTGCCGGTGGCAGCAAACACCAGCCGGTGGCCTCTAGCCACTGCCGGTGGTGGGTGGGGATGGTCTACAAGCCCCACCCTGCCCTTCCAAGGCAAGATGCAAGTGTTTGGTGCAAAACCAGACACTAAACGGTCGAGTTCGGAGATCCTGAGGCAAGGCACGCGAGCCGAGGCCTCCGGGAACTCCAAACAAACACAAACATGGATAATCACCGAGTGTTCAAACGGTGACGTCCAAGTCTTTGAGGACGGTCAAAAATGGGGTGTCTACACTGGTTCACAAACCGAGGCAAGGCACAAAAAAGTTCTGAAGCCTAGAGGCAAGGCTCTCCGTCGAGACTTTGCAACCTCAAAACGAGCACAATATGCAACATCACTGAGCGCTCAGTTGGTGATGTCTGAATCTTAAGGTCGGTCAAAAATGGGGTGTCTACACGAGGCTTGGCGCATCATTCGAACTGCATTGCACTTTCAATACTTCTTTGAATACGTGTTTTAATCGCATGTTTTTCAAATTGATTCATATGCCACATAGTAGCCGAGCCTATTAATTGCATATGGCATGTGTTGCATTAGACACTAACATAGTTAGGATCGTGCATTTTTCTAACTAGTTTTTGTTTTGGCTTCGAGTACTCGGTAAGCTTTTACACTTTAGCATACTTGCATGAGTGTGAATGTTTCCATGATTAGCATGCTTGCCATGAGGCTATGTGCTTATATGCTAAACTCTTGAATGCCTATGGATAAAGGCTTGTTGTTTGAATTAGAACAGTTCAACGAATGTGAGTTTTAAGCCCACTTTGTTGTGGCGAATCATGTTTTAAGCCCACTATGTTTGGTGGCAAACTCGCATCTTTAAGCCCACTTGAGGGTGGCAAATTCAAACCATTTTCGCAAACAAACATGAGTTGAATTGTTCTAAGTCTTGCAACTAGTCTACACGTGCTTGTGTGCGTCACATAGTAAAGCTAGTTTAATAATCAGAAAAGGAACACATAATGTTTATCAAAACACATATCATGATTAATAGAGGCCGATCTTTTGATCGAGCGAGCGGGGGTGCTCATGTCATGACCTTCCCCCCTCGTACCCAAGTTCCTGAGCCAAGGCAAGTTTGGTGATGACGGACACATGGTCTTTGGCACGAGTCAGGGTTTCCTAAATTTTTCCAAAAATAAAATATTTAGGTGGCGACTCTGTATCTGGCAAAGCAGTCCAATTTTGGCATGATTTGATTTAAAATTGATTTTTCAAAAAGATTTGTCGGATTTAGACTCTTTGGTGTTTATCAGCTTCACATTGCACTTGTGAGACTAGATTCAGAACCGCGGGAGTCCAAACTGTGAGGCCTTCTTTTCAAACCTTTCCAAAAGGCGGGGTGCGAGAAAAAGGCGAGTCCACAGTTTCTGGCAACTCTGCTGGGGATTTAGAGAATTTGACTCAAACTCATGATATGTTGTTTTATCTACATTTATGTGTTTCTTTGCATTTGCATTTGCATCGGTGCGCTTAGGTCACAGTGTTTGCCATCTGTTATTCCTGAGTGACTTGCTGGAGGCTTGCTTGGAAAAGTTTGCCAGAAGGCTGACCGGTTGCGGGCTCTGCCACGATGGGAACACAACCCTTGGATCTGGACTACTGCTGTACCGTTTGATCCTCTTTTCACTTCTCGGTGTTAGGTGTGAGAGGTATATTAGGTGGTCTTGCTGAGGTACCTTTTTTGACCAATCAACCAAGTTACATATCAGAAGCCATAGAGATTGTTCCAAACTAGGACAGGTTACTCACCCAAATGCAAGAATTGT
Source organism: Camellia sinensis (assembly GCF_055761805.1). Lineage (NCBI taxonomy): Eukaryota > Viridiplantae > Streptophyta > Magnoliopsida > Ericales > Theaceae > Camellia > Camellia sinensis. The sequence continues at coordinate 63,986,773 of NC_138968.1, read as the reverse complement.
ATGAAACTGTTTGTTTGTGTAGTGAACCCTAGTTCTTGACGAAATTAGGACAGGGAAACCCTATCCCATCATAGGGGTGTTTTGGCTCTCTCTCGCTTGATATGTGCTTTTAGAGTGAAACTCTGCAGGAATGTATGTATCAGTTGCAAGTCTGGGTATCAGTTTTGGGGGCAAAAATCAGTGTTTGAGTACAGTTCTCCAGCTTATGATTACAACTGTGTGTTGTTTCTGTCTAAGTCGAGGTGCTGTGCGGTATCTGATTTTTGTTTCTTTTTGCTTTATTTTCTTTTTGCAAGGTAGTTTTACACCATTACTTCAGACGAGTCTGTTACTCTCTAAGCACTCTAGACCCGAGTAAGGCAACTTTACTGATCTGGGGATCTTGTGAGAGGACAACCAATGTTTGTTTCACTCCCGCCAGTTACTAGATGGAGGAGGATTCGATAGTACTCACCAATTCAGCAGTCACCGTTTTCCTCGCCTGTGCCCAGTCAGGCCCAATCATCTACTTCCACTCCAGGCAGAGAGTTTTTGCCAGTTCTGGCAGTTCAAAATCATCTAGTCACTATGGAAGATATGCTTCGACAACTCCAGCAAACTATTAAGGCTATGCAGCTAGTTACTGCTCGCCAAGCAGAAGTCACCGCCTGCCAAGCGGAAATTACAACCCAGCAGGCTGAGTTGATCGCTAGGCTGCAGCAACAACAGCCGCAACAGGCAGTGGCCTCTACATCCCATCCACCTCCTGTAAACCTTCAAGTACCCGGAGCTACTGCTCCCACAGCTAATGTCCAGGAAAATACGGGCATCCCAGTGGATTCGATCCCACCCCAGACCTCCAAAGCACCAGTATACCAAATGGAGGCCTCCTTTGAGTTTGAGGTCGACCCTACTGCTCTGAAAGTCAACAAGCTAGAAAAGCTCTTCAAGCAGGTGCAGGGTATGAATACAATCCCGGATATAGAGGATGGCTATATTGATGCAGCAGTGACCTTGTCGAACAGATTCAAGATGCTGCATATAAACCGGTTTGATGGTTCAGGGAATCCTATGATCCTCTTGCAGCTCTTCTTAGATATATTGCGGCCTATGGGCCTATCCAGACTTCAAAAGGTTTCACTCTTCAGCCGGACCCTGTCGGGTATAGCGGCCATTTGGTAGGCCAAGCTGGAAGACTCTGTGAAACGGAGCTGGGATGAGATGGCCGAGGCCTTTGTAGCACAATATTTCTACAATACCCAAATCGAGGTCACAACCCATGATCTTGAAGCAACTCGTCAGGAGCTGAAGGAGGGCTTCTCAGATTTCGTAACGAGGTGGAGGGCGAAGGCATCAATGATGACGACCCAGCCATCTGAAAAGGATCAAATCAGAATGATAGTTTGGAACCTGCAAGGGAAATTACTACAGAAAATGATTATCTTGCCCTTATTCACATTTCCTAATCACCATGAGATAGGAGTTCACATTGAGGATGTGATGAGATAGGGTTTGATAAATGACGAGAAGGAGCAGCCCAAGAGGGCTTTTACACGCAGTTCCAATGCGACTACGAGTGGCAGTGCAGCTGTAAGGCCTTCCGATGTGGGTATGGTCACGATCACACGTAAAACTACCAACCCCTTTGTCGGTACATCCAATACAACGTCACAAACCTCGAGCCACCAACCACGAGGCCAAAGGGTCTTCACCCCGCTATGCATGTCCTTATCCATAGCCTTAGGGGTCCTAATAAAAAAAGGGCACGTTAAACCACTAGAGCCTCGCCCCCTACCCGATCTTCTTCTTCCGAAACACAACCCAGCCAAATACTGTGCCTTCCACCAACAACATGGTCATGATACAGATCTATGCTTCAGATTGTGTCATGAGATTCAAGATCTCATTGACAATAAAGTGATAGCACCTCCTGAAAAATCCAATGTCACTACAAATCCTCTCCCACCACATAACCAGGCCCCTCTACCCCAGCATGTAAACCTCATCCATGCACTGGCCGTCCCTTACAACCCCAGTATATATATCACCTCTTCCCATCTACCCAAGTCAGCGTTGTTCATCCCGGAAAGCACAGATCTGTGCATGATGAACGCATCCACATCCCAACCCAAACATTTGGTGATGACCGTGGTAGATGAAGGGAAGGTAGCCTTGGTGGAGAATGGAAATGTCAGTTCAGTGCCTGAAGGCTCTGTGGACTTCTTCGAGGAGGAATACAACCCATGCCGTTATATTGTGCCAACCAATCAGGCCAGACCAGATGTAAAGTTGCCAACAGGAATGGAGGTCAGTGTAGTCCGGGAGGATGGCCCGAGCCAAGGTCTGGATGATCTAGCGGAATTGGGAGAAGACTTGGACAATCTACAGTTCTACGATGAACAAGATCTGGGAAATGTACAGATTGACTGGTTCGATCTGAACGTGTCGACAGACAATTTGGGGTGGCTCAATGATGAACCTGATATAGATGAGAAACTTCAACCGAAGCTGGAAAAGTAGGAAGCGGGAATCACTGCAAAGGATGAAATAGCTGATAGAAAGGGTAAGCTGTCGAAAGACGCCGGTCTGAAACAAGTGGCTCAGGAATTGAGCATTGTTAGTACTGCTGATACAGAGCAAGAAGCCGTACTGAAGCGGTTTGAACAAGAAAAGGATGGGAATGGTCAGAAAGGTTGAAAAGCCAAACACCCTGTGGGGAATGATTGTGATGTTGACGTGGGAGTAATTAAGATGGAACCGAACAATTGCTTGTCGGTTGCTGGAGGAATGTGGTGGGAAGATGATGATCTGCATCTTGCCCACACTGATGAGGATTGGGGCCGAGACCTGCCAGACGACACTTGGTACATTGAGGAGATGGATCATATGACTAGAAGCAGACGGTACTTCAAGCCCCCACACATGGACCAACCCAAAGAATCCGGAAAGGACAAGGAGGCTAAAAAACAGAGGGAGAAACTGTTAGAGAAAGAAGCTGTACTGAAGCAGCTAAAGAAAATCCAAGCAGACATATCTATCTGGGGATTGCTTACGGCTTCGCGCGTGCACCGCCAAGCTGTCCTATCAACAATTGATAAGGTCAACATGTCAATTGACACAACCCCAGAACAATTAGTGGGACTTGTCTTCCCAGGAGGTGCTTCGCCGACTTTGACCTTCTTGGATAAGGAATTGCCGCCCGAGGGCTCTGCGCATAACAAACCCTTATACATCTCGGTCAAATGTAAAGAGAAGTGGGTGCCGGTTGTATTGGTTGACATTGGGTCTGCGATCAATGTTTGTCCATCGCGCATAGCCTTTGCTATTGGCTTGAAGCTAGCGGACTTCGCACCTACGGCCCAGGTGATCCGGGCATACGACAACACGAGCAGAGAAGTGATGGGAACAGTGTAAGTCAGAGTACAAGTTGGCCCGGCACAACAGGATAGTGAGTTTCACGTCCTGGTTGTTTCGGCCACTTTCAACTTACTCCTCGGAAGGCCGTGGCTGCATCAAGTGAAAGCTGTTTCTTCCACTATTCATCAGATGTTGAAATACCCCCATGGGAAGGGGGCGGCCATTGTGTTTGGAAATTGATCTATACATCCTCCGCCTGACGTTACTACACCAGTACTGGAGATTGTACACGGTGATGAGGATGTTTTCCTGTCTGTGTTTACCTTAGCTAAGGCTTGGGTGGTGCAAAATATCTTGGCAATTGATGAGGGGTTGTACGTCAGTGCTCAATCAGTCTACCTCATGAACAAGTTACAACATGTGCTCGGGATGAGATTAGGAAAGAGTGACCGGAAGGGCGTTACTGCACTGGCCGACGTGCCACATAACCCTCATGCCTTTGGCTTAGGCTATACGCCCACCAAAGAGGACTGGGTGAGGAAAGGGAAGGAAATGGCAGGAAGAGCCAAAGCTAAGCGAACTGGGATGCACTATGAGCTTGTGCATAGGCCAATTCACAAAACTCTGAACGACTGCTTTATCCGGGAAGGGGAAGACTTCCCATTTTACGGCTTTCTTGAGCCATGGTTGAACTCCGAGAAGCGGCGTCTACCCAGCTTTGAGATTTTCTTCGCCCTACAACTGCAAGAGGGTAAAGCCACAGAGGAATAAACTGAATTAACTGCTGAGGCTGAACAGAACACAGAACGTGAGTCCAATAGCGATGGACTTGAAATAGGAGCAGCATTGGCATGTCTCTTTTTGGATCCTCTGATTGATCTAGAGAGCTTGGGGGATGACTTCACCGTTTCCATGATCGGAGACTAATCAGGTGTGGACCCTTCTAGTGGTATTCTGGATGCATCTAGCACACCCTCTCTTATTTGGTAGCTAGAGGAGGGCTTTTTGTCCAGCAATTCTGAATCAGGTAGTGAGCCAGATTCTGATTCCACAGAGTCTATGGGGTCAGAATCGGATTCCAGTTCCTCTAAGTCTCAGTCCGGTATTCCTGGGGTTGATAACCCAAATGCCGTAGCTTTGTCCAGATCGTCTTTTTTCTTTTCTTTTGAGTCAGTTGTAACCAAGGAATTGGATGAGCTGGAACTTTTGAATGTGAATACCACTACAGTTTCCGAGTACTTCTCTTTGCCACTTGTGTATTGCATTGATCATGACTATCAAAATTTTGATAAAAATGACGTGGAAGGAATTCCTTTGGTTTTGAAACATTTGATCGATCGAGAGGAGGAGAGGTTTGTAAAACCCCTTGTTGATGAAATCATTTCAATTAATGTGGGTACTGAGAAGGATCCACGTCTGGTCCAAATCGAGTCCACGTTGTCTTCGGAGGAACGCGAGCGCTTAGTCACTTCATTAAAAGATTTCAAAGTTGTTTTCGCGTGGTCCTACAAAGACATGCCTGGAATTGATCATGAGATTGTACAGCACCGGATCCCTCTTGACCCTAAGGCCTGACCCATCAAGCAGAAGCTGCGAAGAATACGCCCGGATTGGGCTTTGAAGATTAAGGAAGAGGTCACCAAGCAGATAGATGTAGGGTTTTTGCTAGTATCTAAGTACCCGACTTGGTTGGCCAACATTGTTCAGGTACCGAGGAAAGATGGTAGAATTTTTGTGTGGGTGGATTTGAAGGATCTGAATAAAGCTAGTCCGAAGGACGACTTCCCCTTGCCGCACATCGATGAATTGGTGGACTTCATCGCAAGTCATGCGCTGCTCTCCTTTATGGATGAATTTTTCGGGTATAACCTGATCTTGATGGCACCCGAGGACAGGGAGAAGACTACCTTCACCACGCCGTGGGGAACCTATTGCTACAGGGTGATGCCGTTTGGTCTGAAAAATGCTGGGGCTACTTATCAACGGGCTGCAACCACTATCTTACATGATATGATCCACAAAGCGATCACTACACCCCCTTGAAGAAAAGAGAGGGTGACTACACCACCTTGAAGAAATTCTTTTAAAGGATCAGAGAATATCGGTTGAGGCTGAATCCACAGAAATGCACTTTCGGTGTCACAACAGGAAAATGTTGGGTTTCTTGATCACACAGAGGGGCATCGAGGTTAATCCTTCCAAAATCAAGGCCATCCTAGAAATGCCACCACCAAGGACTGAAAAGGAGGTGCGAGGCTTTCTGGGTAAAGTGCAATTCATAAGACGGTTTATTGCAAAATTAACCTTGACTTGTGAACCACTACTTGGTTTCTTGAAGAAAGGAAAGAAATTCCAATGGGATAACCAATGCCAGTTTGCTTTTGAGCAGATCAAGCAGTACCTTTAGAACCCACCCATGTTGTCACTGCCAGAGCCGGGGAAGCCGTTGATTTTGTATCTGTCAATAATGGACACAACGATGGGCAATATGTTTGCTCAGGAATTTGAGGATAAAGTGGAGAAAGCCATCTATTACTTGAGCAAGAAGATTTGGAATATGAGATCCGCTACACGCCGCTGGAAAAGGCTTGCTTAGCTTTGGTATAGGCCACCAGGAAGTTGAGGCACTACCTGTTAGCTCACTCTGTAATTCTGGTTTCGAGACTAGATCCCATCAAATATCTCTTCGAGAAACCAACACTTACGGGTAGGCTAGCCCGTTGGTTGCTTCTTCTCTCTGAATTTGATTTGAAGTATGTTACTCGCAAGTCTGTCAAGGGGAGACCGGTGGTGGAGTTCCTAGCCGATCACCCAATGGAAGGGGGCGAAGTGGTAGAATACCTATTCCTAGATAAAGCTATTCCGCAAGTCGAGGAAGAGATTTGGACAATATACATTGACAGAGCGTCTAATCAGTACGGTTATGGCATAGGGGTGTTGCTGATAGCACCCGACGACTCCCAGATACCTTTAGCCTTTAAACTTCATTTCAAAGTATCCAACAACGAAGCAGAATATGAGGCGTGTATCGTTGGATTGGAAACTGCCCTGGAACTAGGGACAAAAAGGTTGGACGTCATTGGGGACTCAAACCTGGTTGTGTCTCAAGCAAAAAGAGACTGGAAGGTTAAAGAAGAAATGATGAAAATCTATCACAAAAGCTTGGATGGTCTGATTCCTAGGTTTGAGAAGCTAACTTTCACGCATCTATTAAGAGAGAATAACAGGTTCATTGATGCCTTATCAACTCTATCTTCAATGATAGACATCTCGTTGGGAGTTCGGATGCGTCCGATCATTATTGAACCGAGGTATGCGCCAGCCTATGAGTTGATCGCCGCAATAGATGAAGTGCAAGATCAAAACCCCTGGTATTATGATATCTGGAACTTCTTAGAAAAGAAGGTTTTTCCACCAGGGACAAACGCCAAAGATAAGAGGGCAATACGGCAAATGGCCGTTCAATTTATCATCTGCGGGGGTAAGTTGTATAAGAGAGGTCATCTGGGATTGCATAAGCTGTGTGTTAACGCAAAAGAATCGAAGCGCCTAATGGAGGCCATCCATGGAGGGGGAGTGCGGAGCGCACATGAGCGGAGTCATGCTAGCCCAGAAGATTCTTAGGCAAGGTTACTACTGGTCTACCATGGAGGAGGATTGTATTGGTTTTGTTTGGCGAGGCCACAAATGCCAAATCCATGCAAATCGTATGAATATCCCACCATCGAAGCCATACAACATGACTTCACCATGGCCTTTCTCAGTCTGGGGAATTAACTTCATTGGGGCAGTTACACGGAACGCGTCGAACAGGCATGAGTATATCCTGGTGGCAATAGACTATTTTACAAAGTGGGTCAAGGCCCAATCCTATGTAGTGCTGAAAGCGTTGCATGTAGCCAAGTTCATCAGGAATAACATCATTTGTAGTTATGGGGTCCCGAATGAGATCATTTCAGACAATGGCTCCCATTTTAAGAAAGAAGTGGTCGACTTGTTGGAGAAATACAATGTGGCTTTTCATAAGTTATCCACGTATCGGCCACAAACCAACGGAGCTATTGAGGCCGCTAACAAGAACATGAAGCACATTTTGCAGAAAATGGTTGAGATTTACAGGGACTGGCCAAACAAATTGCCATTTGCTCTCTGGGGCTACAGGACTTTAGTTCGGACATCTACTGGGGCAACTCCGTATTTTCTGGTTTATGGGATGGAGGCTGTTCTGCCAATCAAAATAAATGGTCCGTCGCTGCGGGTTATGGCTGAGCGCCAGATAGTAGAAACGGATTGGCAGCAAAACAGGTTCGAAGAACTAATGTTGTTCGATAAGAGGAGGCTGAAGACACTGTACCACATTCAAAGTTATCAACGCAGGATTGCTAGGGCTTTCAACAAGAAAGTTAAGTCTCGAAATCTTAAGGAAGAGGATTTGGTGCTGAAAGACAACCAAGCTCCCATCCATGACCTTAGGGGCAAGTTCAGACCCAATTGGACTAGTTCTTACATTATCAAGATTATTTGGTCGGGTGGAGCAGTGATTTTTTATGGACCTAGATGGCCTTGAATTCTCCAAACCAATCAACATGGACAAGGTGAAGAAATACTATCCTTGAGTGGCTCGCTAGGCCGAAAACCCGGAAGGGTGACCTAGACAAAAGTTAGAGCACAAAAAATTTGAAACAAGAAAAATTGAGCTCGCAAGGTTGAAAACCCAGAAAGGGCAGCCTTGGCAAAAGTTAGAGCATAAAAGGTGAGTGTTAATACCTGAGTGAACCAAAACTGAACTACGTAAGGCTTGATTCCCATCTTCAGGATACGTAGGCAACTTCATTCTGAAGTTCAGCCGTAAACACTTCAAACTCAACTGTCCTGTCCATGAGATCGTTCTGGTCATCTTTGTCTTTTCTGTATCCAAGAGTTCGGTTGTGATCTTCACTATGGGAGCTGATTACAGTACATTGTAGTGCTATTCAGACAAGGGGCAATTTTTCATTTTCTGGATTTGGGGTTGTACATCTCAAGGATAAATTCCATGTGTGTCAAGTTGTGATCCTTATCGAAAATGGTTTTGAAAAGTTTTGATAAAAGTTGATTTTGTTCAAATTAATCTTTTTACAACTTAGACCATTTTTGGACCAAAAGGAAAACTTTCAGTGCCTACAACTTTAATTTCATTGATTTCAATACAAAGTTCTCCAACTCTCGATACACATCAAAGTCGCTTTTTATTACATTCAAAAAGAAAACTTGAAAAGTTAGATCAAAGCAATAAACTTGGGGCACAGATGAATCAGGTGTTCCTACATCCCCTCCTAGAGCTTGTGGAAGCTTCAGATGCTAAAGTAGGCCCGGTTTGCGCCTCATCTTCAAGCCAAGCCAGGCATTCGCCAGAAAGGGCGCAACTGAAATTGGGAGTGGGAGCCAGAAGTTCTCTTGTCCTCCATGCAGTGGGATATCGAGCCAATTGTGAGCCTCAGACGAAGAATAGAGCTGGGTACTCTACCCATCTTTTGGACAAGTTTGGTCGTGTCCAAACTGACGCCTAAACCAAAATAGAAAATAGAAGACACAGTGTGTCAGTCCAATCAGCTGAATGCCGGGTTGCCGAGACATACTATAACTCATCTCGGGCAGATCAAACCAGGGGCAACGCCAAGCAATGTCAACAGTACACTTGTTGCACATACAATGGCACCACCACCCCTCGTTTGGGAAATCAACTAGCCGTTGGCGAAAGAAATAGCCTCGTGCTGAATATGCAGGGCAAGAGTCCACTCCCTTCAACCTGTCCATGAGCCATATCTGGGGAAGGATGAAGAATAAGAGAGATTAAAGAATAGAGAGGTGTATGTGGAGAGGAAAAGTGAGAAAGGGCTTTGAGAGAAAAACAGAGCATGAATGCTGAGTGATGTGAGAAACAAACGTGAGATAGGGTGGGAAACATTACCTGCAAAAGTAGTGGACTTCCTACGAATTTGGTTGTCTCCCAGCAATGGAAGGCATCCAAGCCCATCAAAGTTTCGGCCAATGCTAAGCCGATGCACCTCTTGCCCTCTTTTAAGCCTTCGGCCATTTCAATCAGTCGAACGCTAGACCCTCCGAAACTTGGGGCAAGTAGAAGATGAGCCAACATGCACAAACAAAGGGCATACTGCCGAAAACTCTGCCAAAGACGGTCGCCGCAGTCACCGGCATTAGAAAATCGATGAATGAGACTGGGAATATCTAGTTCTCCGTTGTGAACCAAGGATCGAGCCTCATGTAAAGTGAGCCCACACATTCTCCCTAGGGCTTGGATGTGGCTAAAACAGGACTAAGACAAGATTTCCTCGTCACACCGAGATTCCATCAAAACTTGGGATTCTTCAATTGTAGAGCATGTCTCTTGCCCCCCAAAGTTGAAAACGTGTGTGGTTAGATTCCAACACCTAGTCGCGGCGTGAAGGAACGGAAAACACAGTAGAGAATGACTTAGCGGGAATAGTGCATTTATCCCGAAACCCCAGAAATTTACTTTTTTCGAGCCATCTAAAGTTGCAATCCAATTTGAGAGTTTTTCGATAAAGAATGGCTCCATTTATGGCAAAAATAGAGTTGGAATGAAGAAACTACAAAGTCCCAACTTTTGTAGAAGATAAGGCATTGAGTGGAAGACAGGTGGCAACAATCTGGGGGTCCCTCACATTGATGGCCGACCGGCCAGTGATGATGGCTGACAGCCACCTTTTGTAGCCGACAGGCCACCAATGGTGGGCGACAGCCTCTATCCATGGCCGACAGCATTCTTGTGGTCTTTCTGTGTGTTGAGAGTGCTGAGAACCTATGCTTTGTTCTGCTCTTGGTGTATTCTGCTATCTTGTTTTAGTAGTTTTGTTGAGTCACTTTGAAGTTATTTCAATTTGTTTATCGAGTTGTTTCAATTTGTTTATCAAGTTGTTGTGTTACTTATCGAGTTGTAATTGTTTTATTTTTGTTTGTCGAGTTGTTGCTTGTCGAGTTATTGCGTTGTTTATTGAGTTGTTATTATTAGTTGTTTATTGAGTTGTCTTATTTTGTTTGCTAAGTGTTGGTCGGTTCATTACCTGATTAAGAAAGTGCCAATACAATGTGCAATTTTCAATCAAGAACAATCTCGTTTTTATGCTATACAATGTTATGCAGCGCTCAGAATGCAAATACAGTTGGTCATGCTACAGTCGGCGCTGGTGCTGTAAGTATGGGTGGGACCTGAAAAGGTGGTTATCATATGTCAGCCACAATATGTGTATCAGATGCAAGTATGACGTGCAGAATGATTGTATGTAGGAGTTAGATACAATGTATGAATGCGGTCTGGAAGTGCGGTATGTCAGATGCAGTGTATCAGTGCAATATGTCAGATACAGTGTATTAGCGTAGTGTGGTTCAAATGCAGTATGTCAGGGCAGTGTGGGAAGTGTTCAGTTGAAGTGTCAGTTTCAGTGTGTTAGCAAAAATTTGATAACTGGAATGTAAGAAAACAGAAGAAACTACCTGAATACCATGGAAGCCAAGCAGTGCCTCCCTCCTCAATATCATGCCCTCGAATAAGGCTAATAGCTCCAATAGATACTCGGTGTATCCTAGGGGTGCCTGCAAATGCATTTGGGAATGACCAATGTCCAGAATGAGTGAATATTTGAGAAAGAATGGAAAAAATTGTGGTACATACCGGGGGTGAGTCAAGAGCTTTGACGTATCTGTGCCTAGCTGTGGTAGGCTCGATCGGGATCTGATATGCCTCCCCAGTATACCCGCCAACAGGTGAGTGCAGTAGGCAACTCTGGCCAGCTGGTCCTTTATCTCTCCTGAGAAGCCCCTCTATCATAGGCCTTGGTTGCCCTGGTCACTCTAGGCCCCATCTTCGCAACAGGAGCTTTCGCTCCCTCGCCTTCGCGAACACCGGTCAGAGGTGGCATAAGATGTGTCTGAATGAAGACTACATAATCACCCTCAACTCGGAAGTGCTCCACCTCCAAGCCTACCATGAATTGGATAACTCTGTCAACAGATAGGCTGTCTGTTGATCTCATGGACTCTGGCAGCGTCATCAGTATGAACTGAACATGCATGCCCAGAGACTGACGTACGACTCTCTCGCCAAGGTACCAGGCTCGGCAGACTGGACCCTCAAGTAGAATGCGATAACGAGACATGCCCCAAGTCGCATTATATCGACCTCCAACTCCTCTCAGTATCGTGGTCCACGGCTACCATGAGATCTACAAATGAAAGTTGTATAGATTGTCAGTTGCTGTCAGTGGCTATAATGTTAATCAGAACAGTATGAAAGCAAATGATGACTGTGTTTTAGGTTACCTCATGAGTAGCTACGATGTCAAAGTAACGACTGAAGAAAGAAAAGGGCTCGCGAGTCCTGCGACGAAGCTGACCATCATACACCCGTGAATAGGGGACCATCAATGGAACCACCACTTCTGGCTCCAGGGCAAGAGTCGGGATGTATGCATATACCCATAGTTATGCAGAGGTATGTAGTCAGCACAGTATTTGAACAGATGCAGGAAATGCAAAGTAGAAAGTATACACTGTTTTAAAAGATATAGAAAGTATAAAGCAAAAAGTGCATGCGTTGAACAGATGTAAAGCAAGAAATGCTTAACAGAAAATGCAAAGTGTAAAGAGGGAACTGAGATGTGTACCTCCCAGGCTTGCTAGTAGCCTCCGATCAAGAGTCCAATCCCGCGGGAGGTCGAGCTCATATAGCCGTACAGGGTGGCGAGGCCAGCCCCGCCTCAATCGTAAAAGCTCACTCAGGGAAGGACCACTAGTGCACTCAGCAAATATAGCCTTACGGTGTTTGCCCTGTTCGCAAAAAGGGTGGTACCGAAGAGGAACATGAGAAAACCTCAAGCGTAGTGCTCTATCTCCTCTACTGTCTCTGGCACGGTCCCCCGGAACCGCTCCTCGAGCAAGCTGTATCTGACCTAGGCTGTTAGGAACAAAGGCGGGCGCGTCCCTAGAAGCTCAATCCAAGCAGCCTCCCACTCCCCCATGTCAGGATCAAGGGGAATCGGATCACCCTCTACGCCCAGGCCTGTGATCATGGCGAAGTCGTAAGGGGTCATCGTCATCTCTCTGGTAGTGGAATGGTAGAGGGAATTGGTAGTGTCCCACCATCTCCCCATTAGTGCTCCAAGAAGTGGGCGGCTCGTTATGACTCGTGGCAATCCAGAGCAGAATAGGCCGAAGCCTACTTCGTCAATGATAGCTCGTATTCTGACAGGGAGCTCGTCGTACCAATCTCTGGCCGTCGTGGCCCCATAGCCCCTATATGCGTGAGCGTCACCCTATGACAGAGGACAGGTGAATCAGTGTAAATACAGTGCAAGAGTGTGATTAGTGCAAGAAATGCAAGTAAAAAACATTAGATGTGCAAGTGCATAGAGTTTGTACCTCAACGGTAGCGGTTGAAAGATGGGAGTCTGGCTCCCTCAATAAGAGATCTGCTGGTACATCAACGAAATCAATAAAGTGCCAAATGCCACTAGCAGGCAGAATGTGCGTCTGGGGATGATATCTCGCCGCATCAAAAGGCCTCACTCCCAGTGGTAAGGGCTCTGGCTCTGCATAAGAATCGAACTCTGCCTCGAACTACAGAGGTGCCCCATCATGTGGAAAGTCGTCTACCATCTGGTATATAGATGAAGAGTCAATAAAAAGTGGAGAAAATGAGGAAAATAGCTGGAAAATGTTGAAAGCTAACTCAAGTCAAACCCTAGGAGAGAAAAAATGAAAGAAAAAGTCAAAACCTGGGAAAAGGTGCCAAATCGAAGACAAACTCGAGGGGAACAAGCCTCAAGTGGTGAAAAAGAAGAAAAAAGCACCGAAATCAGTTTTTTAATCGATTCAAAATGAAAGAAATCAAGAGATTTTAGTGACTCAACTTTGCGTGGGGCGTTGGAAAACGCGTGTAAAGCTCAGATCTGAAGAAAAGAAAGGTCTAGAGTGAGAGAGGGAAGGATTTCGGGCATGGGGTATGGAGGAAATAAGACCCCATGCCCTATACTTAAAGATCCAGATGTGAAAAGACCAAAAAGGGCCAACCTGCCATCGGTGGCCAGTCGGCCACCACTGGTGACCAACAACCCTTAGGGGTGGCCGACAGGAGGCCGACACCCCTCCCTGGTGGCCGTCAAGCTTCCAGTGCTCCTCATGTGGGTTTTTTTGCTGTTTTGTGTCCTTAGTTCTAGAGAAACTGTAAGAAAAGTTCACTTTTTAGCTCAAATTGCCTCTACGGAAGCTCCAAACCGTGTCTTCGGTGCATGATGATTCATCACTAATCAACATCAATGAGGTGTATCCTTTTTAACTTGTTGCAACACTTCTGAGAGGTAAATCAGAATTTGCAACTGAGTTGGTTTTATCGTGCACCTCTTTATCGTTGCATGGAACAAGCATTTTACATGTGATCTTGCATCACTTTTCACATTTACATAGAGCATGCTTCAATTTCCGATCTTGCATGGAACATGCATTTATTCATCTTGCATAGAATATGCATTTTGTGCTATTGATCGTGCATAGAACATGCATTTTGTACTATTGCATTGAATATGCATTCCAATGTTGCATAGAACATGCTCCGGTTCTCGTTGCATAGTATATGCTTCGTTTTGTTTCTCGCATGTTTTGCGTAAAACATGTCTCTAACATTTTGTCATGATTATTCGTCTTGCATAGAACATGCACTCTTACTATGTTATGCTTGTTAAGTATCTTTCTTATGCAGGCACGATACTGTATGTACAGTTCATTAAGAGGAGTTCTAGGTGAGATCATTCATGTCCTTCGATTTATCCCTGTTTTGGTTAAAAGAATTTGGATGTTTTCCAATGTTTATCACCACTCCCTATTTTGGTTAAAAGCATTTGGACGTGCTACGATGTTTATCACCACTCCCTGTTTTGGTTAAATGCATTTGAACGTGTTCCGATGTTTATCACCACTCCCTGTTTTGGTTAAAAACATTTGGATGTGTTCTGATATTTATCACCACTCCATGTTTTGGTTACAAACATTTGGACGCGTTCCGGTGTTTATCACATTTCTCTTTGGTTAAGAACAGTCGGGTACATCCCGGTGTTCACACTATCCCTTTTCTCCTTCTGCGTGCAACGCGTTGGGATCTTGTTCGACACCTCAGCTGTGCCCGACGGTTGTGTTATTCTTTGCCTTTCCTGTGTGATGCGTAGTTAAGTTTACATAATTTTCTTACATCCATTTTGCATGAAATGTGGTTTGGTTCGTGTTTACATACTTACTTTCATGTGTGAGGTTGCTATACCTTGCTTCAGTTTGTTTGACTGTATCATTTCTTTGCATAACATTTGCATCTAGATGTTTCATTACAACCTCATTACATGATCTAAGTTATGTTTTGCATCGTGCATATCATTTGCATCTTGCCCAAGAACTATGCTGTTTTGATTCCTTGCAAAGGGATACGTAAAGAGCCTGCGGGCACAACCATTTGCTTTGTCTTGCTTGTCTGTTTGTCCAAGTCTTTGCCCGGTCAGCTATCAGTGGTGGCTTATGGCCACCAGTCTCTTTTTTTTAGATATTTAATGACAGTTGTGCCAGTCGCTGCTCACTGAGCTGCATCTTCATACACGTGTATGGTAGGATGTATTTAAGCTCAAGTGGTGTTTTTCTACAAATATGGGGGTCCTCCCCCATTTTTGAGGGTTAGTATTTTTAGAACAAAAATATATCTCTCTAGAATTCTCTCTCTCTCTCTCTCTCTTGATATTTTGTGCATATTTGCTTACAAGTCCTTAGCTTTTGCACACTAACCCTTAACCGAATACTCTCACCTTTGGGATAAGATTACTTGGGACCTAATTTGAGCTCTAGAAGGAGGTTTGAGCTTGAATTTGTGGCTGTTTAGTGCTTTGCTTCAAAGGTATAGAACTTACCTTGCTTATATTTGTTTTGAATACTTATTTTGCCATCCTTTTTAACTGTTTTAAGGCTGGTTTTGAAGTGTAAAAAAATTCTGTTTTTATGACCTAAGAATGGTGGTTTGAGGTTATATTGAGTTAGGGGGTTGTCCACCCTTTTTGTCTCTTAGCTTGTTAAGCTTTTGTGATATCTTTTCATCACTTTCAAACCAACTTTTTTGTCACTTTTAACCATTGAATCTCAGAGGTTTTTCAGTGGTAACAATCATGTTTTGAAGTCCAAAATTTAAGGGGTTAGCCTCCCCTCCTTGTGTCTTGTTTGCATGCCTAGTTAGTTTCAAGAGTTAGCATCTTTTTCTAGCTTATTTTAGCTCTAGTCTAGCATGTTTTTGCCTCTGCTTTGACCTGTTTTGGCTCTATTTTGAGCTGGTTAATTCAGTTGAGGCTTGTATTGTATAGTTGTAGTGTTAATTCCTTCACTAGCTTGGTGTTTTAATGCTTTAATCACCATCGTTTTGAGTTGAAAGCATGTTTTAGTGTTGTTTTGCACTTCATTTTAGCACTTAAAATCTCTGCAATCTCCCTCCATTCTTCACTCTTTTGTTTGCTTTGAAAGTGGTTTTAAATCCCTTATTTGCCTAAGTATGAAATTGAGGTGTTTCACCTAATGGTTTAATCCCTTAGGGGGTTCATTACCAACAATGTAATACCTCTTTCATGCCCAAAGCAACTCGTGGTTTGAGCCATCTTTCCATTAGAGGACACTCGCCAATGGACTAAATTGATTAAAGAATGAATCGGTAATGTAAAATGAGTAAATAAAATGAACAAGTAAAAGAAGCAAGATAAGCATCTTTCATGTTGCATTGCATGTGTTCGAACCAGACGTTAATTCGAGCATGAGGAAAATGGGACATTTCACACTCAAAGTGATGAAATGTGCCACTTTCCTTGGTCACTATCACCCTTGATTACGCTTGAAAGAGTGGTGGTCTTTTTGAGTCTTGTTTTGCACTCTTGTTTTGCACTCATTAAACTTGTGCAAACTTGGTTCTTTGGCCATCATGCATGGAAATTGCTTGGTTGATGGTTTGAGAGCCAAGAGTTTCACTCCGTTGAGCTTATGTTATGATAAAGAATGTAAACAGTACACACAAACCTGTGAGAATACACTGTTTTGCTCTCTCTACTCTCTCTTGCAGCAAAAAGAGGAGTTCATGTCATCAGTGGCCGACCGGCCACCACCAGTAGCCGACCGGCCACCATTGGTAGCCGACATGCCCCCTGCCGACCACCAATGAAAATTGCAGTGTGTTGGTAAGTTGGAGCAGAGAAATTCTGGAAGTTAGCAACACTGTTGGTGTTCAAATATGTGCAAACAGAAGCGTTTAGTGGCAAGGCGGTGGCTTTTCGAGTGGAGGAACTGAGCATGGACGCATCCATCGCTTCTCAAGGCTATTTAATTGTTTTGTTTAGTTAATTAGTGGTAGCTAATTAATTAGTTTAATTGCATTGTACTTAATTAGCTTAGTATTTAGCTAATTACTTCGATTTGTAATATTTAATTAGCTTAGGATAAGTTAGTTAATTCGTTTCAATTGTTGTAATAATTAGCTTAATTAGCGTAGCTAGTTAACTTATTCATTTGGGCCCTCCTTTATGAGGGTGTAATATTGTAATAAGTGTGCATGTATGTGTGTATGTTTTTCAACCCCACGTCTTTCTCCCTTTTATTTAATTGCTTTTGATGGTTAAATTAGGGACATTTTCAATTAGCATACCTTATGCTTGCATGTTTGCATCCATTCATTTGTCTTGCATGCACCGAGGCTCGACGCATCATTCAAACTGCATTGCACTTTCAATACTTCTTTGAATACGTGTTTTAATCGCATGTTGTTCAAATTGATTCATATGTCATATAGTATCCGAGCCTATTAATTGCATATTGCATGTGTTGCATTAGACACTTAACATAGTTAGGATCATGCATTTTTCTAACTAGTTTTTATTTTGGCTTCGAGTACTCGGTAAGCTTGTACGCTTTAGCATACTTGCATGAATATGAATGTTGCCATGATTAGCATGCTTTCCATGAGGCTATGTACTTATATGCTAAACTGCTTGAATGCCTGTGGATGAAGGCTTGTTATTTGAATTGGAACAGTTCAGCGAATGTGAGTTTTAAGCCCACTTTGTTTGTGGCGAATCTTGTTTTAAGCCCACTATGTTTGGTGGCAAACCTACGTCTTTAAGCCCACTTGAGGGTGGCAAATTCAAACCATTTTCGCAAACAAACATGAGTTGAATTGTTCCAAGTCTTGCGACTAGTCTATACTTTCTTGTGTGCGTCACATAGTAAAGCTAGTTTAATAACCAGAACAAGAACACATAATGTTTATAAAAACGCATATCATGATTAGTAGAGGTTGATATTTTGATTGGGCGAGCGGGGGTGCTCATTTCATGACCTTCCCCTCTCGTACCCAAGTTCCCGAGCCGAGATAACATTGGGGATGACGGACACGTGTCCTTTGGCACGAGTCAGGGTTTCCTAAATTTCTCCCAAAACAAAATATTTAGGTGATAACTCTGTATCTGGAAAAGTAGTCCAATTTTTGTATTATTTGATTTAAAATCGATTTTCCAAAAAGATTTGTCGGATTTGGACTCTTTAGTGTTTATCAGTTTCACATTGCACTTGTGAGACTAGATTCAAAACCACGAGAGTTCGAACTGTAAGGCCTTCTTTTCAAACCTTTCCGAAAGGCAGGGCGCAAGAAAAAGGCGAGTCCACACCGGCCCGACCTGCGTTCTGATCTGAACTGTTCCCATCGCCTCTCTGCTTGTGCTGTCGTAAGCCCGGATCACCTAGACCGTTGGTACAAAATTCGCTGGCTTCAAGCCAATAGCATAGGCTGTGCGAGACGGACAAACATTGATTGCAGACCCAATGTCAACCAATACAACCAACACCCACTTCTCTCTACACTCAACTGAGATGTACAGCGGTTTTTTATGTGCGGAGCCTTCGGGTGGCAATTCCTTATTCGAGAAGGTCAAAGCTGGCGCAGCACCTCCTGGAAAGACAAGTCCCACTAGTTACTCTAGGGTGGTGTCGACAGACAACTTTGCTTTATCCATCACTGACAGTACAGCTTGTCGATGCACGCACGAAGCCATAAGCAACCCCCAGATAGATATATCTGCTTGAATCTTCTTTAACTGTTTCAACACAGCCTCTTCCTCTAACAGTTCTTCCCTTTGTTTTTCAGCTTCCTTATCCTTTCTGGATGCTTCGGGTTGGTCTAAGTGTAGGGGCTTGAAGTACCGACCGCTTCTAGTCATATGATCCACCTCCTCGGAGAACCAAGTGTCATCTGGCAAGTCCTGGCCCCAATCCTCATCGATATGGGCAAGATGCAAATCATCATCTTCCCACTATACTCGTCCGGCAACCGACAGGCAATTGTCCGGTTCTGCTGTAATTACTCTTACATCACAGTCATCCCCCACAGGGTGTTTGACTTTTCTAGCTTTCTGACTATTCCCATCCCTTTCCTGTTCAAACCATTTCAGTGCGGCCTCTTGTTCCGTATCAGCAGTACTAACAATGCTCGATTCTTGAGCTGAATCCTTAATACCGGTGCTCTCCAGTAATTTTTCTTTGTCCACGGCCCTTCTGGCCTTCGTAACAGTTCTTGCTTCTGACTCTTCCAACTTTGGTTGAATTCCCTCATCCACATCAGGTTCATCACTGAGCCACCCAGAGTTGTCTGTCGACCCGTTCATATCGAACCAATCAATGTGCACATCTCTCGAATCTTGCTCATCGAAGAACTACAGATTGTCAATGTCTTTCTCCAGATCGGCTAGGTCATCTAATCCCTGGCTTGGGCCATCCTCCTGGACCACACTGACCTCCATTCCTGTTGGCAACTCCACCTCTGGTTTGGCCTGATTGGTTGGCATAATATAACGGCATGGGTTGTATTCCTCCTTAGAAAAATTTACGGGGCCCTCAAGCACTGGACTGGTGTTCTTCACCAAAGCTAATCTCCCTCCATCTTCCACTGTTACCACCACGGGTTCAGTTTGGATTATTGACGTGTTCATCATGCACAAATCTGTGCTCTCAAGGATGAACAACGCCGGCTTAGACAGAAGCGAAGCAGTGATGTATATACTGGGGTCATAAAGAATGGCCAGTGTATGGATGAGATTTATTTGCCGGGGTGGAGAGGATTGGTTATGTGGTGGGAGAGGATTTGTAGTGACATTGGGCTTTTCCGGAGGTGCTATCACCTTATTGTCAATGAGATCTTGAATCTCATGACGCAATCTAAAGCACTGATCAATATCATGACCATGCTGTTGGTGGAAAGCACAATATTTGGCCGGGTTGTGTTTAGGAGGGAGAGGATCGGGCAATGGACGTTGTTCTAACGGCTTCAGATGCCTTTTTTTATTAGGACCCTCAGGGTCGCAGATAAGGAAATATAGAGTGGGGTGAAGACCCTTTGGCCTCGGGCCTGATGGCTTAAGGTTTGGGAAGTTGTATTGGATATGCCGGCAAAGGGGTTGGCGGTCTTGGGTGTGGTAGTGATAGTATTCACATCTGAAGGCCTTGTAGCTGCACTACTGCTAGTAGTCGCATTGGAAAGGCGTGTGAAAGCCCTCTTGGGCTACTCCTTCTCGTGGTCTATCAGACCCTGCTTCATTGCATCCTCTATTTGCACCCCTATTTCATGGAGGATAGTAAAAGTAGACATAGACAAGACTATCATTTTTTGTAATAATCTTTCATTCAAATTACAGACCACCATTCTGATATGGTCCTTTTTAGATGGTCGGACAGTCATCATAGAGGCCTTGGCCCTCCACCGGGTCACAAAATCTGAAAAGCCCTCCTTCAGCTCCTGGCGAGTTGCTTCAAGATCACGAGTAGTGACCTCGATCTGAGTATTGTAGGAGTACTGCGCTATGAAGGCCTTGGCCATTTCCTCCCAGCTTCTTTTCACAGAGTCTTTAAGTTTGGCATACCAGATGGCCGCTATACTCGACAGGGTCCAGCCAAAGAGCAATAGCTTCTGTAGTCTGGTAAGACCCATGGGTCGTAAGATGTCAGAGAATAGTCATAGATGGACCATAGGATCCCTAGAACCGTCAAATCGGTCTATATGCGACATCTTGAATCTATCAGGCAACGTCACTGCCGAATCAATATGGTCATCCTCTATGTCAGGGATCAAATTCACACCCTGTGCCCATTTAACGAGTAGTTCCAGCTTGCTCACTTTCAGTACAGTAGGGCCGACCTCGAATTCAAACGGCACCTTTGTTAGATAAACCGGTGCCTTGGAGGTTTGAGGTAGGATAGGATCCGCCTGAATGCCCGTATTTTCTTGGACATTAATTGTGGCCCTAGGTGTCGGAATTCCGGCTGGGGGTGCATAGGATGCTGAGGCTACTGCAGGTTGTGGCTGCTATTGTTGAAGCCTTTCTATTACCTCTGCTTGGCATGCTACAACCTCGGCTTAGCGAGCTGTGGTCTCAGCTTGTCGGGCAGCATCTAGCTGCATGTTCTCAATTGTCTGCTAGAGTTGACGAAGCATGTCTTCCATGTTGACTGGAGGACTTTGAACTACCGGAACTGGCGAATACTCTCTGTCTGGAGTAGAAGTAGATGATTGGGCCTGACTGGGCATAGGCGAGTTAAAAGGTGACTGCTGAATTGGCAAATTCTGCCGAATCCTCCTCTATCTAGTAATCGATGGGAGTGAAACAAACACTGGCTGTCCCCTGACTAGATCCCCAGATCTACAAATCCTTCTAACTCGGGTCCAGAGTGCTTGGGAGGTAATAGAATCGTCTGAAGCAATGGTGAAAGACTACCTTGCAAAAAGAAAAAAAAAAAGCGAAAAGAAACAAAAATCAGAAACCGCACAACACCTCAGCTCAGACAGAAACAACACGCAGTTGCAATCATAAGCTGGAGAACTGTACTCAAACACTGATTTCTGCCCCAAAACTGATACCCAGACTTGCAACTGATACATACATTCCTGTAGAGTTTTACTCTAAAAGCACGTATCAAGCAAGTGAGAGCCAAAACACCCCTATGATGGGGTAGGGTTACCTTCTCCTAATTTCGTCAGGAGCTAGGGATTCACTATGCAAAACAAGCGATTTCAAACAATTCCTACATTCAGGTGAGCAACCTATCCTAGTTTGAAGCAGTCTCTATGGCTTCCGATATGCAACTAGGCCAATTGGTCAAAAAAGGGTACCTCAACAAGACTACCTAATATGCCTCTCACACCTAACACCGAGAAGTGAAAGGAGAATCAAACGGTACATCGGTAGTCCAGATCCAAGGGTTGTGTTCCCATTGTGGTAGAGCCCGCAATTGGTCAGCCTTTTGGCAAGCTTTCGGCAAACCGCTCAGGAATAACAAATGACAAACACTATGACTTAGGCGCACCAATGCAAATGCAAATGCAAATAAACACATAAGTGTAGATAAAACAACATATCATGAGTTCGAGTCAAGTTCTCTAAATCCCTAGCGGAGCCGCCAGAAATTGTGGACTCGCCTTTTTTCAAGCCCCGCCTTTCGGAAAGGGTTGAAAAGAAGGCCTCACAGTTCCGACTCCCGTGGTTCTAAATCTAGTCTCACAAGTGCAATGTGAAACTAATAAACACCAAAGAGTTCAAATCTGACAAATCTTTTTGGAAAATCGATTTTAAATCAAATAATGCCAAAATTGGACTGCTTTGCCAGATATAGAGTCGCCACCTAAAGGCCACGTGTCCGTCATCACCAAAGTTGCCTCAGCTCGGGAACTTAGGTACGCGAGGGGAAGGTCATGAATCGAGCACCCCCGCTCGCCCGATCAAAGGATCGGTCTGTACTAATCATGATATGATGTTTTATAAACATTATGTGCTCTTATTCCGGTTATTAAACTAGCTTTACTATGTGACGCACACAAGCAAGTATAGACTAGTCGCAAGACTTGGAACAATTCAACTCATGTTTGTTTGCGAAAATGGTTTGAATTTGCCACCCCAAGTGGGCTTAAAGATGCGGACTTGCCACCAAACATGGTGGGCTTAAAACATGATTTGCCACAACAAAATGGGCTTAAAACACACGTTTGTTGAATTGTTTCAATTCAAACAACAAGCCTTCATCCACAGGCATTCATGTAGTTTAGCATTTAAGCACATAGCCTCGTGGCAAGCATGCTGATCATGGCAATCACACTCATGCAAGTATGCTAAACTATAAAATCTCACCGAGTACTCCAAGCCAAAACAGAAATTAGTTAGAAAGATACATGATCCTAACTATACCAGATGTCTAATGCGACACATGAAATAATGCGATTAATAGGCTCGACTACTAATATGGCATATGAATCGATTTGAACAACATGCGATAAACACATATTCAAAGAATTATTGAAATGACAATGCAGTTTGAATGATACGTCGAGCCTCAATGCATGCAATATGAATGAATGGATGCAAGCATGCAATATGCTAATCAAAATATGACCCTAATCTAACCATCGAAAATGATTAAATAAAAAGGAGAAGACGTGGGGTTGGAAGACATACACACACGCGCACATACTTATTACAACATTACCCCCTCGCGAAGGAGGGTCCGAATGAATAAAAGCTAACCAACTAGCTATGCTAATTAGCTAAGCTAATTATTACGACATAGTATTTAACTAACTACTCTAAGCTAATTAAATATTACAATACTTAACTAACTAATTACAAAGCAATTAAGTTAACTAATTACAACACGAATTAAACAACTAACTAACTAGACAAGTTAACTAAACAGCCTCGAGAAACGAGGGATGTATGCATACTCGATTCCTCCACCCGAAAAGCCACCGTTTTGCTGTTGCGAGCCTTTGTTTGCACATTTGAACACCAAAAATTCTGCCAACTTCCAGAATACCTCTGCTCCACCGTAGGAACACACTGTGCAAATTTCATTTGTGGCCGACAGAGGGCCTGTTGGTTACCAATGGTGGTCGGTCGACTACTGGTGGTGGCCGGTCGGCCACAGATGACATGAACTCCTCTTTTTGCTGCAACAGAGAGCATACAGAGCAAAACAATGTACTTTTTACACTCCTTATCATCAAACAAGCTCAAAGGAGTGAAACTCTTGGCTCCCAAACCACCAATCAAGCAATTTCCATGCATGGTGGCAAAAGAACCAAGTTTGTACAAGTTTATTTAGTGCAAAACAAGACTCAAAAAGACCACCACCCTATCTTGCATGATCAAGAGTGATGGTGACCAAGGAAAGTGGCACATTTCATCACTTTTGAGTATGAAATATCTCATTTTCCTTATTTTCGAATTAACGTCCGATTCGAACACATGCAATGCAACACGAAAGATGCTTATCTTGCCTCTTTTACTTGTCCAATTTTGTTTACTCATTTTAATTACCAAAACCATGCTTTAATTGATTTGTCCATTAGTGAGTGTCCTCTAATGGAAAGATGGCTCAAATAACAAGTTGCTTTGGGCATGAAAGAGGCATTACAGTGTTGGTAATGAACCCCCTAAGGGATTAAACCATTAGGTGTAACACCTCCATTTCACACTTAGGAAAACAAAGGGTTTAAAACCACTTTCAAAGCAAACAAAAGAGTGAAGAATGGAGGGAGATTGCAGAGATTTTAAGTGCTGAAATGAAGTGCAAAACAACACTAAAGCATGCTATTAACTCAAAACAATGATGATTGAAGCATTAAAACATCAAGCTAATGAAGGAAATTACACTACAACTATGCAATACAAGGCTCAAATGAATTAACCAGCCCAAAACAGAGCCAAAACAGGTCAAAACAAAACTTAAAACATGCTGGACTTAAGCCAAAAAAAGCTAAAATAATAAGCTAACATGTAAGGCTAACTAGGCATGTAAACAAGACACAAGGAGGGGAGGCTAACCCCTCCAATTTTGGACTTCAAAGCAAGGTTTTTACTACTAAAAAAACTTTGAAATTTAGTGGGTAAAAGGCCCAAAAAAGTTGATTTGAAAGTGATAAAAAATGGTACAAAAGCTTAACAAAGAAAAGAGCAAGAAGGGTGGACCACCCCCTAACTCAAAGAGACCTCAAACCAACACTTTTAAGTCACAAAAATAGATTTTTTGACAGCTCAAAATGAGCCCAAAAACAGTTGGAAAATGTGGTAAAACAAAGATACAAAATAAGCTTAAACAAGGTCAGTACTATACCTTTGAAGCAAAGCACAAAACAGCCAACAATCCAAGCTCAAAGCACCTTCCAGAGCTCAAACAAGACTCCAAGTAATCTCATCCCAAAGGAGAGAGTATTTGGTTAAGGGTTGATATGCAAAAGCTAAGGACTTGTGAGCAAATGTGCACAAAATATCAAGAGAGTGAGAGAATTCTAGAGAGAGAGAGATATTTTTTCTCTAATTTTTCTAACCCTAAAAAATGTGGGAGGAACCCCCCTATTTATAGAAAAACCACCCTTTGAGCTTAGAAACATCTCACCATACGCGTGTATGGAGATGCAGCTCAATGTGCAATAGCTGGCACAACTATCAATAAATATCTGGAAAAAGGCACTAGTGGCCGTCGGCCACCACTATAGCCAACCAGCTAAACCTGGTGGCCGACTGACCACACCCATGGCCGACAAAAACACCCTATGGCCGACAGCCTTAAGTCGTGGCCAACAGGTCACCAAGAGGTCTAGACCCCAAGTTTTGGTCCCAAACAAGGCACAGAAAGAACTAGGCTCAAAGACAAGGCATTCCGCCAAGGACTTCGGGCGCTCAAAATGAACACAAACACATAATCATCGAGTGTAAGAGCAATGACATCTAAGTCTTGAGGACGGTCAAAAATAGGGTGTCTACAATCAGGTGATCAAAAGAAAGCGCCCAAGTGTTAGGGCCAGTCAAAATGGGGTGTCTATAAACAATGAATGAATTGGTTCAATTAAATGAAAACGAATCTAACAAATCATAAAATAAAAGAAAATAAATTACAAACAACAGCCTCAAGAACCCAGGAGATCACCCTCTAGATGTTGTACTGTTATGTTTTGTTCTGCCTGGAGAAAGGTTAACTGACCGAATGAAAGTTTAGCTTGTCGAACGGTTTCTTGGCCAGCCTAATGAAAGATCCGAGGAAGACTCTATTTTGTGCAATAGAGCCAAAACAAAACAACAACATCTTCCAAAGGGTGCTCATCATTTCTACCTCTTCCTCTCACAGATACACTTAAAAAAGAGGTAGAGTGGCTTCAACTCACAATTGACCACACAAAAAACTATATGCCTCAAGATATTCACAACAGTTTAACAAATGAAATAGAGATTGAGGTTGGGAGAAATCAAGCCCAAGAAATTAATGAAAATAAACATTCATGTCTTTGTGGATAAGGGTAAATGAATACCCAAATTCATGCTATCATTGTAGAGTGTAGATTGCCACTATTTCTTAGTAGAAGCTTTGCTTTGAAAGTAAGAAATTCATCAAAGGTGATTGAAGACTCCTCTTCCTACTCATGGAATAAAGATATGACATCCCTTTCCATGCTCAACTTGGATTGAGAAAAAAGTTTTCTACATCTTTCATCCAAAATCTAGTACTTTACTTCCAAGAAAATAACAACTCAATGGAAATCAACAACTTTCTCAACATCAAACCTGAAGAATCATCTAACTAGTTACATGCAATAACAACAATTACTCATTAGAATTGAGTATGGACTGAAAACACATGAACCAACATGCTTGGATTATGAGGAAAATGATGAGAAAGTGAGCAAAAAGGAAAGAAGTTATACTATATAATCAAACTTGTGGATGGATGGCTACTTTCTAACTCCTAATCACATCCAAAGGGGTCCATTTTACATGTCTATATACAACAACAATGGATTATAGCACTACAAAGCAAGAAAAAGCGTAAGAAATACAATCAACTCAATGGATATGTGGCTATATCCTAGTCCCAACCACATCCATGAGGACCTGTCATGTGATTACAGTACAAAACAATGAGATACAAAGCTTGAAAGGAAGAAAAGGAGAGATAAATTGATGAAAAGTTCAAAACTTCACCTCTTGAAGAGAGGATGAACTCTTGGTTATCAAACTCAAGTTCCTTTAGTATGGCACAGAATCCTCAGTTAGGTATCTTAATCCAAGGTTTGCTATTGTTTAGGTGGTGTAAGCAGAGAAGAGAGAGGTGGAAGATGACTTAAGGAAGTTGGGGTGTTTAGCTCTCAAACTAGTCTCCTAGTTCTTTTGAAAATTTTGTAACCTTAAGAAATGAGCATGAGACGTCCTTATATAAAGTTTTGGTATGAAAACATCTAAGATATTTATGGAAAAAAATTACAGAAAAAGCCAAAATTTCTAAAAATACTCTGTACCCGAACAATTAAGTCAGTCGTATTATCATTCATCCTGTCGACCACATTTTTCATTCGGCCATAAGTAGTTATACGACCAGTGAGAAAAATGTACCGCTGGATCAATAATGCAAAGCTAGCATAATTTGACAAGAAAAACATGTATTTCCAGAGAATTCTACCCCTCTATTTACTCCCACTTTGTCCTTTTCCCGGTCTACTAAAAAAGACAAAGTTTGGAGTTTAAAAACATGAGCCACAAAACATTGTAAAGATATTTAAAACCACGTAACCCAAATCACTTTAAAAAATTGTTTTGGCCAGAATATGTATAGGTTGGGATAGTTGGGATTAAAGCTTGAATCATGGTTTTCTTGTTGAGGGATTCAAAATACTGCATATTGCGACTTTCATCACCGGGTGTTCAGAATAGAGTGCCTAAGTTTTGAGGCCGGTCAAAATGGGGTGTCTATAGTCCCATAGTCCATCAGAAAGTTAGCCAGTGTCAATTCAAGAGCTTCTTTTGCACTACTGTCTGAGTCACGATCTCTGTCCTGACTAATATCAATGTTGGGGGCCATCTACTCCTTATCAATATCAAAAAGCTAGTGACTAAAGAAAATTTCAAATTTGGGAAAACGCCTCTTCGTCACATGATCAACCCAAGGCTCAGGGAAGCCACAGAAAGGGAAGTCGTCTCCTTGCATAACAAAGCACTCGTTCAGTGTTCATTGGATCGGCTTATAAACTAGCTCATACTAGTTCCTAGCTTTCTTTGCCCTGACCCTCTCCCTTACTTCTTCACCCTTCACCTTCCAATATTCTATTATGGGCTTATACCCTAGCCCAAATACATGTGGATTATGGGTTACTTCGGCTGCTGTAGTAATGTCTTGTCTACCACTCCTTTCCAATCCCATTCCAAGAATATGCCTCAACTTGCTTGTCAGATAGATAGACTGAGCACTTATATACCTCCTCCCTTCTTCAGCCATGATAGACTGGATTACATATGCCTCTGTTAGGGTGAATCCTGAAAGAAAGACATCTTCTTTTCGATGTTGAAACTCTAGTAAAGGTGTTGTGATTCTTGGCAGAGGATGAATGGACGAAGCCCCGAAAATAGTTACAATTCCCCCTTTTGTGCGGATATTCACCAATTGATGCACAATAGATGACACCACCTTTATCTGATGTAACCAAGGTCTCCCTAATAGCATATTGAAAGTCTTAGGAACATCCATGACATGGAATTTGGCCTCATGTTCAGATGGTCCTACCATTATCTTCATTTTGACAATCCCCATAACTTCTCTACTAGTATTATCATATGCTCGAATCAACTGATTGGTAGTGTAAAATCTATCTGCTTCAACCCAATTGCGTAAGTAGTGCACGAAGGACACACATTGATAGCCGATCCAGTGTTTACAAGAACCACAATAATCTATTTCTTTATGTACTCAAGTGAAACATACAAAGGCTTATTATGGCTCTCCCCCTCTTATGGCAGTTCCTTGTCAGAAAAGGTCATTGTTGGAATTGTTTCTCCTGACATGATCATGGATATGAGCTGATCTGGTGTGGTATCAATTGGAAACTTTGCCTTGCTCAAAGTTGTCAGCATTGCTTGACGGTGTTCACGGGAAGCCATGAGGAGTCCCCAAATCAAAATGTTCACTTGAATTTTCTTCAATTATCTTATTTCTCTACGTCTTTGGCCAAAGGCTCTCATTAATGAAAGTGTAGGGGTTTAAAGTAACACTCGCTCCTAGTCAAGTGATATATCTCATCTATATATTGTGTATCATCTACGATATTCTTCTCGCATCTTTCATTTGTGTAAGCAAAGTGCAGGTCATTTTCCTTTACCACTCTCCTTCATTGAATGACAAGCAATTATTTGGTTCAACTTGAATCATACCCACACTATAATCTCCATCTTTTGGCTAATATGGCGTCTTTAATCAGATTTTTAAAAAGAATTCCCTTCTTCTTATGTGTGCCCATGCTCTGCTAGCTCTTTGTTTCTCTTCTTTTGTTGTTAGCCCGATTCCTCTCGTTTGGAAATGTTCTGGAATTTCTTTCTCTTCCTCTTCGGAATCTTCATTACTCTCCTCAAATTTATTGACCTCCTCAACTTTCCCTTTTCCCCTTCACATCCACTTTTATTTTATCTCCTCTTGCTTTCATCTTAACTCCCCTGTCATTTTTCGTTTCAGAATCTTCCTTGTTACTTGGCCAACCATGGTTAGCCTCTGAGTTACTTAGATCTCACCATCATATTTGCACATTTCCTAGCTCTTGCTTCTCGAAGAATTGGAGATTGTCCAAATCTTCTACCAAATATGCCAAATCATCTAAACCCTGTTCCAGCCTTTTTTTCTCTGATAGCGTTAATTCTGGATGAATAGGGTAACATGACTTTCGGTCTTGGTTGTCCAGTTGGCACAATGTACTTGCTTGGGTCATATTCTTCTTTGGACAACTTTTCCTTTTCCATGACTGACACTTCAAAGGTTTCCTTCTCTGGCTTTACCTCTTATTTCTTTAAGGACTGACCCTTTTCTTCTTCTAACAATGTTTCTCCTTTTTCTAGATCTGTTGTTACGGTGTTTGGGTTGGGTTTAGGTGTGTCCATCGTTCACAAATCAATGTCATCTAGAATAAACACCTCAGGTTTAGGTAAGTCGGATGTGGTGATGTATATGTTGGGGTTAAAGGTGGGTGGCAGTGTATGGATGAGGTTAATATTTGAAGGGGTTGGCACTCGGTCATAGGTGGGCAATGGTTTGGTGGTGACATTAGGCTTTTGTGGTGGAGTTCTGGTTTTTTTGTCGATGAGATCTTGAATCTCATGACAAAGGCAAAAGCAACGATCAATGTCATGACCGTGTTGCTTATGAAAGACGTAGTATTTGGCAAGGTCATGTTTGGCTCAGAGATGTTCAAGGAGAGGTCGAAGGTCAAGGGGATTGAGATATCCTTTTTCTATCAGGATTTTCATTGCTCAGGTTAGGGTCATGTAGAGAAAGTGAAAAGTTTTTTTCTAAGCTCAGGTGGAGTTGGTTTATTATGGGTTAGGATTGGCAAAAGGATCATCTAGTTTGGCATTGGTAGCAATGGCATTGACTTCTATAGGTTTGGCAGCTACATTACTAGTAGCGTTGGAACTACGAGTGAATGACTTCTTTGCAAGCTCATTTTTTCCACTATAATCCGTTGATTTATTACATCCTCAATTTAGACCCCAATCTCATGCAGATCTTTGAAATTAAATAGGGGAAGAACTATCATCTTCTGCAATATCTTACTATGCAAATTCCTTATAACAATTTGGACTTGATCTTTCTCCGAAGGCCTGTTTGTCATCCTAGCTAGTTTTGCCCTCCATCTTGTAACAAATACTACAAAACTCTCCTTAGGCTCTTGACGAGTTGCCTCTAATTATCAAATAGTAATCTCTATCTGCGTGTTGCACGAATACTAAGCAACAAATACCTCAACCATTTCCTCGTAATTTCATTTTATTGTATCCTCCAACTTGGCGTACTAAGTAACAGCAACTCCAAACATAGTTCTTCCAAACAAGGAAATTTTTTAAGCTCGGGTTAGTCCCATGGGCTTGAGAATATCTTAAAAGAGACGAATGTGGACAATTGGATCACCAGTTCCACTGAACATGTCTATATGCGGTATCTTGAATCTATCTGGGAGTCTTACTGCAGCCTCAATGTACCCGTCTTCAATGTCAGGGATAGAGTTAATCCCTTGTGATTTCATAAACATCTTTTTTAACTTGGCAATTTTTGATAGGGCCAGGTCGAGTCCATTTAGATCAAAGGGAAAAGGCCCTCCAACGGGTGGTACCGGAGCCCTAGGTGGCTGAACATGGACTTGTTTTTTATGATGCTCAAACTCTTAAAAATATTTGACTAGCGGAGGTGGATCAAGAATTAGATGCGTGGGTGGAATGGGTTGGGTAGTAGATGTCGTAGATGGCTTTTGCCACTCGACAATGGTTTTAGCTTGGGCAGCAACGGTGTGGTTAAGAGCATCTACAGTCCGTTAGAGAGGGGCCAACATCTTTACTAGGTCAATGGGGGTTTGTGCCATCATTAATTCTAAGAAAATAGGTTGATATGGACTAAGGGATGGGGAATGAGAACCATGTACTGGTTGTGATTGCTTGACTCTTTTTCTTCTGACCACTGACTATAGTGACACTAACACTGATTGTTCTTGGACTAACTCATTGATCTTACAAAGCTTATCGGTGTGAGTCCAAAGACCTTGGGGAATGTCAAGTTTCTTGGAAGCTATGATGGCAAGACTGCCTAGCAAAAAAAAAAAAGAAAAGTAAAGTAAAAAGAAAAACCCTAATCAGATGATAACTTGGCCAAATCTTACCATTTACACAAGATCATTGAAAGATAAAAAAACCACTGTACCCCACTGAAAACACTGTACTCAAACCCTACAACTGGCATGTCTGAACCACTTTTCTGAAGTCAAGAACCCTCGCATTTATCCAAATATATAGTACATAACAGGCAAAGAGAACAAACACCCCTATGGTGGGTTTGGGTTACCCTGTCCTAGCTTGGAATAGATCTAGGGTTTTTCTATTCAAGCAAAGGTATCATAATATCTTGAAAATAGAAGAGTATCATGTCCTAGGTTGGAAGGCATTATAGCTCACTATATGCAATGGGTAGGATTAGTCAAAACGAGTACCTTAGCAAGATTCACGGATATACCTCTCACCTCCTCCACCGAGCAGTGAAAGGGAAATTAAGTGGTACATTAGAAATCTAGATCCAAGGGTTGTGTTCCCAACATGACAGAGCCCATGACCGATAAGCCGTCCAGTCCAAATGCAATTCAATGAACACGTAGATTGAAATGAATCTCATATTTAGAATTCTCGAGTCAAGTTCTTTTAGTGTCCCCAGTGGAGTTCCCAAAAACTGTGGGATCTCTCGGACGGGGGGTCCAAGTGCGCCCGACAGATAGAACCATTGGTCTAGTTCCACTAATATAATGTGGAATAGAATGAAAGTCTACATCTAGCAAATTCATAAAAAAATTCACTTATCACAAGAAATGCCAAAAATGGACTACATCATCAGACTTAAAGTCACCATCTAATATTTTTGGGAAAATGAAAAACCCATGACTCGTTTCAAAGGTCACTATCCATCATAACCAACGTGTCTCTGCTCGAGAACTTGGGTATGAGGGGGGAAGGTTATGAATTGAGCACCCCTACTCATCTGATCAAAGATTGACCTCTACTAATTCCAAATATAAGATTCATGACCAATATATGCCCATGTTTCGATTATTAATACTAAAATTACAATGTGAAGCAAACTAATATAGACTAAATCACTTACTTTGGAATGCTTTGATTTCTTGTGGTTTGAAAAATAGTTTGAAAGGACGCAACTTAAAGAAAAGGCACATGCATGGAAATCAATATCATCCCAACTTAAGAGAAACAACCTCCATCCGCCGTTATCCAAAAAGATATATCAAGTAAGCAAGTAGTCGCATGGCAAGAATGCTAGGCATAGTAAAAGGACACACATAATCAGGATGCAACCATAAAAGAAGCCCACCTAGTACTCATCTGCACTAGGCCAAGCAAAAGCATTAAAAAAATATGCATGATCCTAGATGCAAAAAAACTAATGCAATACATACACACAAAAATGAGAGATAAAATGAGTCAAGCTTTATGCATGAAAAATGGATGCAAAACATGGAAGAATGATGAAACAAAGAAAAGTGATGCTCAGATAAGGAGGCACTAAGTAAAAGAGATAGAGAAGAAAAGATGAGAGATATACATCAAAAATAAAATAAACTACTCAAACAAAAATTAATAGAAGTAACTACTAACCAAAATAAAAGCTAATCATAGATGATTCAACTATACTAAGAAAACTATCCAACAAAAACACGAAAGATGCTACAAAACACTACAAAAATACTACATGATGATCATAGAAGCAATCAAGTAATGAAAAAAATAAGGAATGAAAAGAATAAGGAATGAAAATATGCTAAATCCATCATTCTCACCATGTGAAATATGAGATGATGGTCCTTGTTGATCACCAGTGGATATAGAAAATCAGATGATGATCATGGAAGCAAAGCAAGGAGAGAAATCAAAATGAGAACTACCATACTCATCATACAAGAAACAATGAGATGATAGACTTCTTCAACCAGCAAAGATATAGGAAATCAATGATGATCATAGAAGAAACAAACATGAAATGCAAATTAAACAAGAAGCAAATCAAATAAGTGAATATGAATCTACATCATCTCTCATGGAAAAGAGTAAATAGATACTCAAATCTATGTTACGAGTAGATGGAGAGAGTAGATGACAAATTACTTCTAGGTGGGATCCATGTTTGGCTTCCAAGAAAATAGAGAGAGAATAAGAGAAAGTGATAGAAATGAAAGAAAATAGAATCTACAAATCTCTAACCACCAATTTAGGCTCATATATCACCCAACTAATTTCACAAGGCAACCCAAATACTCATTAGAATGTCAGCATGGATTAGATCATGAGAATTAAACATGTTTGGATAATGAGAAAATTGGCAAGAAAGTGATGGAAAATGAAAGCAAACAGGGTAAAAACAAAACAATTATCAAAACAAGATATAGGGTAAAACAAGATATAGGGTAAGACAAGAACTCTCTATACAAGTCCAAAACTAATCTAAATTACCAAAGAAATTAAGAAAATAGAGAGTTTGGGAGGTGACGCCTCGAAATAATTACAGTAATCCAACTCCAAACAACTAATACAATGTGACATAATTGAAATGATAAACTTGCATTAATCATAATTAATATATAAAAGGTGATAAGAAATGAAAGCTAAACAAATGTTCATATGCCCCAAAAGGCTTACATCTTTCCAAGTCAAGGCTTGGATACATCAAAAATAAGTCATAAGCTCAATACAAATAAAGCCCTAGGCTTGTACAAAAGTTAAATACAAGATAAACAAAACTGAGCCCTCAGCTCCACAAGCCTCCCAAGCTAAGTCCTTGGTGAAGGCATATCATTAGCACCTGAAAATGATTTTCTCAAGTAGGGTGAGCCAAAGCCTAGTAGAAACAATCTATCACAATATATAAATCTTAACAAAGATATAAGTATGATATGCATATTCAATGCCTCTGATAAAATCATTTATAACTCTTTCACAAATCCATGCTATGCTAAGCTTTATATCTCAATTCATGAGTCATTCACTATTTTATTCAAACAACCAAAGTGATGTACAACTCAATGGTTCTCTAACCAATACAGTTATTATACAAATACTTTCATTTTGCCATTTTACAGATATTTTGTCTGCAGGAATCGGCACCCATGTATATGCGTGATTTTTGACACTTTCATCTTGGACACACAAGCCAACTTAGTTTAATGGAATCCATCCCCTTTCTTCTTCCAAACATGGAGTACATCCCCTTTCTTCTCTCAAGCATCATACATTTACAATGTATCAAAGATATAGTGCCTATTTGGTGCAGCTTAAAAGCTGCTTATTTCAACTTTCAGCTTAATTTAAGTTATTTTGATGTTTTTGGTTTAGCTTAACAATGCAGCTTATGTAGACGTCCCCGAACGCCCCGGGAGGATGAGTCCCGTTCTGTTCATTTGGGGTTACTACAATTCGGACTCGACTTGTGTCCCGGTTCTTAATCTGAACCAAAGAGTCCAAATCTGGCAAATCGTTTTGAGAAACAGATTTTTGAAAAAGTAGTGCCAAACATGGACTGCTTTGCCAGATACAGAGTCGCCACCTAAATATTTTTAAAATGGGGAAATTTAGGAAACCCTGACTCGGTGCCGAAGGCCACATGTCCGTCATCACCGGAGTTGTCTCGGCTCGGGAGCTTGGGTACTATCGGGGAAGGTCAGCTATGAGCACCCCCTTTCGCCCGGTCCGAAGACCGGCCTCTACTAACCGTGATATCCGTATTTGAAAACTTTATGTGTTCTTATACCGATTGTTAGCCTAGAATTACTATGTTATGCGCGCAGCAAACAAGTATAGACTAGATTGCCTAATTTGGAAACAAGCATTGCATATCCGTTTGTTTTGGAAAATGCTTTGGATTTGCTACTCGCAAGTAGGCTAAAACACGGATTTCAATGAGTTCTTCCAACTCAAACAATCCAACCTTCACCCACAGGCATCCAAGCAGTTTATAACACATAAGCATCTAGCCACATGTTAAGCATGCTGACATGGCAACATTCACACTCATGTGATATGCTAAAGCGGAAATACTTACATCGTACTCCGTGCCAAAACAAAGAACTCGTTAGCAAACATGCATGATCCAAGTCCATGTTAAGTGCCTAATGCATCGCATACAAAGTGTTGCTAGAATAGGCTCGGCTATCCTAAACATGGCATGTGAGAAATGCACAACTATCACATATTCAGTTTAGAATTTGAAGTACAAATGCAGTTAGCATGATGTACCGAGCCTAATGTATGTAGTACAAATGTATGGATGCACGCATGCGTAGCATAAGGTATGCTAAATTAAACGTGCCCTAATACTAACCATCAAAGCAGGTAAGTAAAAGGGAAGAAATAAGTGGGGATTGGAAGACATACACACCACCCACGCACACTTATTACAGATTTGCCCTCGCTCGGAGGGACCAAATAAATATTACAAATTAATTAACTACGCAAGCTAATTAATATTACTAATTAATCTTCTCGACATAGTACATCTAGTGTCCCTTCCGAAATATCAACTGACGATGAAATATTTAACACTCCTCTATTTAGGAAAAACAGTCAAATCCATCTTGGTCCAACTAATCCAACTTCAACAAATAAATTAAAAGGAATTGATAATTCTACTACTTCCCAAATTAGTAAACCTGTTTATACTACTACCTCACATTTCCCTGAAGAAGAAATAGCTTCAAATAATTCCCCAACTCAAACTGATTTCGAAGGATTTATACCACCTGTCAATCCTCAGCTAATGACAATTAAAAAAGATTTTACTCCTAATTTAGATAAATTACTTATTGACTTCAAATCTAAAGAAAATAGATCTAAAAGACATGCTTATAGTGCTAAATATGATTCTGCTCAACAATCCCGAATAACTCGAAAATGGTATGATTTTATGGTTCAATATGGTTTTGAATTACCTTTCTTTGATTATATGGATCAATATTACAAAAAGGTTAATACAATCACCAAACATAAATGGAAAACTTCTCCAAATACTTCTGTTAGTTCTAATCATCCTCCATTAGAAAATATACTTATTGATCACCAAGGTTCTGAAGTTCCAGCCTCTCCTTTTAAGTTACCAGGTACTGATCCTGAAATCAAAAAAGTTATTGAACAAAACAATTATACTAATCAATGTCTCAAAACAATTGGTAAACAATTAGATAAATTGGAAACTAATTTAGATGACCAATCTGCCAAATCAGCTAAAACTTTAGATCAACCATTACTTAATCTACCTAGTCATCGTTCTAAACGAAATAGTCTAGTTACTACTGACCAATCTACTGTCAAAGCTATTGAACAATTATTTACCAAATTAACTCCTAATGATACTTCTACATCTAAAGATAAAGGTCTTACTGTTTTAAATCAACAACCTATTACTAATACTGTATCTGATCAATCTGAAACTGACACTACTGATAATGAACTAAATCAATTAGCTCAACAATTTCAACCTACTACTCTTAATAAAATTCACTATCCCAAAGTTAATCCTCAAACTACCAAAA
This sequence comes from Camellia sinensis, assembly GCF_055761805.1. Taxonomy (NCBI): domain Eukaryota; kingdom Viridiplantae; phylum Streptophyta; class Magnoliopsida; order Ericales; family Theaceae; genus Camellia; species Camellia sinensis. The sequence goes on along the minus strand of NC_138968.1, from coordinate 63,950,223 downwards.
ACTGGTATTCTAAACCTACTCCTGTCGACCTCCAATTTGAAGACACTAATATTAGTAATCAATTTTCTGTTTCTGCTAAAAGACTTTATGAATGGAATATTGATGGTCTCAGTGAAGATCAAATCCTTCAAAAATTAAATCATTTATCTATGGTCGCCAATAGTTATCTCAGTAATTATCCCCAATACACTCAACCTGAAATTGTTTTCCTTACTTACCTCTGGCTTTACTGGTATGCTCAAATCTTGGTGGGAAAAATATCTCACTGAAACAGACCGTGACTCTGTTATTTATGCCAATCAAACTGATGATAATGGTCTCCCTATTTTTGATGAATCCATAGGTTGTTGTCACCCTGATGGAATTAATCAACTCATATATACAATAGTTCGACATTTTATTGGTACCCCAACAAATATTTATTCTCGAATCCATGATCAATTAAGTAATCTTAACTGTCCAACCTTAAGTGATTTTAGATGGTATAAAGATGTATTTACCTCTCGTGTCATGTTACGCGAAGATTGTACTAAATCATTTTGGAAAGAAAAATTTATTAATGGATTACCTAGCTTATTTGCCCATAAAATTAGAGATGTTCTTAGTCAACCCACTGGTGTTATTGAATATGATAATCTCACATATGGAGATATAATTAGCACTATTCAGAAAGAAGGATTAAAAATGTGTATTGACCTTAAACTTACTCAAAAAGCTAATAAAGATAAACATAAAGCTAAATATGAATTAGGAAATTTCTGTGAACAATATGGTTTACCTCCTGTTGCACCCTCTCGTAGGAAATCACACAAATACTCCAAGCATAAATCATCTTATAAACATTCTAATAAATATAAATATAAGAAGAACTATCCACCTTCTAAATCCAATGATCAATTCTATACTAAACCTAAAAAGAAATATTATAAATCTAAATCACATCCAAAATCTAAATCTACCAAAGATGTTACTTGTTATAACTGTGGTCAAAAAGGTCATTACTCAAATAAATGTAAAGAAAAACAAAAATTAAAAGATCGAGTCAATCAACTCCAAATTGATGATAACTCCAAAAATCAATTATATGAAATTTTCCAATTAAATCACGCTGATAGTAATTCTTCCTCGCCTAATCCATCTGATACTTCATCTGATTACCATTCACCTAGTAGTGATTCTGATGATAATATTAATCTAGGTTGTAATGATGTTTGTTGTAAACCAGTTAAACAAATTACTGTCCTTACCAAAACTACTCAAGAAGAATCTGCTTTAATTGACCTAATTAGTAAATTAGATGATCCCAAGTTAAAACAAAAATATACCGATAAGTTAAAATCCCTATTAATTCATTCAGATTCCAAACCTAAATTTGACAAACCTATCATTAGTCTATCCAAAACATTAGAAAGATTTAAAAATAAACAAAAAGAAGTTACATTACAAGATTTACAACAAGAAATCAATCAGATTAAACAAACAATCAAAGAATTACAACATAAAGATAAAAAATTAGAAGATGAAATTATTACTTTAAAACTTGATAAAAGTTTAGACAATTTCCAAACCAATGAACATGAATCCCCACATGAATCTGAACATGAATCTGATCCTAATCCGGATAATTTAATATTTGATAACCGATCACACCAATCTCAATCCAATAATCCTGAAGAAAAACGGTTAAGTCTAATCAACAAACTTTACATTCAAAAATGGTATTCTAAAATCAAAATAATTGTAAATGATTTTGAATTAGAATTAATTGCCTTAATTGATACTGGTGCTGATTTAAATTGTATCCAAGAAGGATTACTTCCTACTACATATTATGAAAAATGTCAAGAAAAATTAACTTCTGCTAATGGTACTAAAATGCATATCAAATATAAATTACCAAAAGTACATGTTTGCCAAGATAATGTATGTTTTAAAACCTCTTTTGTTTTAGTCACTAATATGACAGATAAAATTATTTTGGGTTCCCCATTTATATATTTACTATATCCCTTTACTACATCTAGTACAGGAATTACTACACATGTTTTAGGCCAACCTGTTACATTTAAATTTTTATCTCCTCCTGAATTATTACACTTAAATCAATTAAAAGATTGTTCTATTTCTCATCAAATTAATCGCCTAACTCGGCATTTAAAATTTCTTAAAGAAGAAATTAATCACAAACGAGTAGACCAACAATTAACTAATCCAGTTCTTGTCTCTCAAATCAATGCTTTTAAATTAAAACTTGAATCAACTGTTTGTTCTACTTTACCTACTGCTTTCTGGCATAGGAAAAAACATGTTGTTACCTTACCCTATATTAAAGATTTTCATGAATCTCAAATTCCTACTAAATCTCGACCTATTCAAATGAATCATGAATTACTTGAAATGTGTAAAAAAGAAATTAATGAATTATTAAAAAATCGTGTAATTAGCCCAAGTAAGTCACCTTGGTCCTGTCCTGCTTTTTATGTTAATAAGAATGTTGAATTAGAACGAGGTGTCCCTCGGCTAGTTATCAATTACAAACCATTGAATGCTGTTTTAGAATGGATTCGGTATCCTATTCCTAATAAAAAAAGATTTAATTAAACGACTTAGTCAAGCCGCTATTTTTAGTAAATTCGATTTAAAAAGTGGTTTTTGGCAAATTCAAATTCATCCTAAAGATCGATATAAAACTGCATTTAATACACCCTTTGGTCAATATGAATGGAATGTCATGCCATTTGGTTTAAAAAATGCTCCTAGTGAATTTTAGCATATCATGAATGACATATTTAACCCATTTAGTCATTTTTCCATTGTTTACATTGATGACATCTTAATTTTTTCAAAATCACTTAGTGAACATTGGAAGCATTTAAATGCATTCTATTACACCATCAAAAGTCATGGTCTCGTCATTTCTGCTCCTAAAATTAAATTATTCCAAACCAAAGTCAGGTTTTTAGGATATGATATTCATCATAATACTATCCTACCCATTAGTAGATCCATTGAATTTGCTTCCAAATTCCCTGATGAAATCCTTGATAAAACTCAATTACAAAGGTTCTTAGGTTCCCTCAATTACATTGCTGAGTTTTATAAAGACCTTAGGAAAACTTGTCAACCCCTATTTGATAGGCTAAAAGATAATCCTCCTCCTTGGTCTTCTGTTCATACTTCTATTGTTAAACAGGTCAAACAATATGTTAAGTCTCTTCCTTGTCTTGGTATTCCCACTGAAAATTCATTCAAAATTATTCAAACTGATGCCTCCGATATCGGTTATGGTGGCATTCTCCTTCAGCAACTTACTCCTCAATCATCTGAACAAATTGTTCGCTATCATTCTGGTGTCTGGAATAAAGCACAATTTAATTATAGTACTATTAAAAAAGAAATTTTATCTACTGTTTTATGTATTCAAAAATTTCAAGATGATGTTTTAAATCAAAAATTCTTACTTCGTGTTGATTGCAAATCTGCCAAATTTATTTTAGAAAAAGATGTTCAAAATCTTGCTAGTAAGCAAATTTTTGCTCGTTGGCAAGCTATTTTAAGTATTTTTGATTTTGATATTACCTATATACCTGGTTGTCAAAATTCCCTCCCTGATTTTCTTACCCGGGAATTTTTACAGGGGGGTAAGGGATGACTACACCATTTACTGCTTACCATAAATCCCGAATTTCCTATTTCAAAACCCTCATTAAACAGCTTACCTATCGTATTCATCGCCTCAAATCCGCCAGACCAACTACCAAAAGAGCCCAGTATATCAATTACCAACAGATTCAAGCTCGCCGCAATTTACTTGCTCACAACTACAATTGTTTACATCATCATCAAGATTCTTTAGATCTTCTTTCTGGTTGCTAATCACTGTTTATTATTTCACAGATGTCTCGTCCAAGGCCTCCTTCAAAGGCTTTGGCCTCCTCTTCCAATAAACCAAATCAACTCATTGTCCCTCCTCCTTTGGAGTCAGTTTCCCCCTCTTATTCACTTGATCTCATTAACCGTTACCAAACCCTTGGTACTATTCAACGCCCTGATTATTCATCTATATTGGCCTCTGATCCTTTTGTATCTAGCCAATCAGTTTCAGTTACTCCATTCCCAGTTAACCCTATTAAATCATCTCGATCTGAATATACCAATTCACATGTTACCAACCTGTTCTATAAAGAACCCAGTCACCCAAGAAATCAAACTATCAATGACATTGCTAAATTCCATTTTGGCTCTGGATGCCATTTTACCCTTTCCCATCCAGAAAAAACTCTAGCCTATTACAAGGATATTTTAATCAACCATCATTCCATCCTAATCAAGCCAATTCAGGACCGCACCTATGCTTATAAGGTCCTATACCATTCACTTTATATTCACAACATTGTTTCCATGGCTGAATGGGGAAATCCTAACCAGCTTCGTGATCTACCTGGTCATTCTATTCCATACAATTATCATGATTACATTGATGCTTGGTTCAAGATTTTCTTGTACCAAAATGAAACTTTTAGTCACTCCTGGTTCATCTCATTTGATCAAAAATTCAAATCTGAGTTACCAACTTGGTTTCTGAGATGGTGGTCTCACTATGGCGCCATTTCAGCTATCCTTCCTGATGATCTCAAAAATATAATTCATTATTTCAACTCTGTTTACCCATTTTCTGCTCACCAGAAGCAATTTCCCTTATTACTCATATTCATTGCCAAATACAAGATTCCATGGATATTCAAATGGCATTATGGGATTGATGATAATATTATCATCCGCCAACACACAGTTAAATGGTGGGATAAATTCAATGTTCCCAGAATTCTTGAAATTGTTCCAGCAGAATTTCCACCTGATCAATATGCTCCAACTCCTGCTCTTGCTCAAGCCCAGCAGAACCCAACTGCTGCAATCACTCAAGGAAGCCAGCCCAGTCTTCCTCCAGTCAACCTTGGCAACCCCTCATCTAGTGGCTCCAAGCCCAAATCAACAAAATCAAAGTCCAAAGCTGTTGCTGCTCAACCAGCCCAATCCAAGCCCAAAGCACAGTCCAAAGTCAAGGCAAAGCCCATTCCACCTCCTGTTCAGACCAAAGGTAAATCCAAAAGTAAAGCCCAATCATCCAAAGCAGACATGATCCAGTTAGCCCATCAACTGTTGAATCAAGCTAAAGCCCAATCCACCGATTCAGACAATTCAGATGATTCAGCTCAGGTCCATTCCTCTGAAGAATCAACCAATCAATATTCCGGACCAGAGTTTCAAGATGCTCAAGATCCATTTATCTGATCAACATTGGATTCCATATAGATACAAATTAGCTTCAATCAATACTCTTTTGAGAAAAGCTGCCAATTTGTATTTATATTGATTCCATAGCTCACATGTTCCACCGAAAGTGATGAATAGTAAAAGTTACTGTTCACTTTCACCATCACTGTTCAACTTTTGTTTAAAGCTGCTCAACTATTCAATCAATCAACCGAAAGCAACCGACAGCATCTACTTTTCACATGCTCGGCCAGCTGCTTTCAGAAGTCACATGTTTACTGTTTTACTTTTTATTTCTTTATATTGTATTCAATTGTAAGCATTCAGGCATTCTTCAATTTTCTTCTCCATCTTTGTTGTAAGAAAAACAGAGTGTTTTGAGAGCCTTACAAGCATTCCCGTTGTACCCAATTAAAGATCCTTGCAGTTGCTACAATTGTAATTGTAAGTTATTTTTCTGTAATTCAAAATGTTTTAATTAAAGGTTTTGTTTTGTTATTTTGATTTCGTAATCCATCTCCTTAATTAAAGGTTTTGTTTTGTTATTTTGATTTCGTAATCCATCTCCTTCATATATATGCTGCTTCAAACAGGAAAATCACCTCGGGAAACGCGCCGCCATGCATAGGCTGCCTCTGTTTTCCTTCCTTCACTCCTCTGGAGGCTGTCAAAACCTCAGGATTACATCCCTGGACACTGGGGAGTACCACCGGCTGAGTGGAATTACCACCGGCAGTGGTATGTGGCCATCGGCACAAACTGAAGCCACCGGCAGAGGATAGATTGCCGGCCGGCACCTTACACTGCCGGTCGGCAAAGAAAGCCTGCAGAACCTGCAACTCACAGCAACAGAGGGCAAAACAAAGCATGGCAGCACAATTCAAGGCATGTATGCACCAACCATGTCCCTTATCATGATAATGACTCAAAGGGGCATGCGTCTCGATTCTCGGACCACCAATCACACATTTCCATGCATGATGGCCCAAAGAACCAAGTATGCAACTTTGATTTCAAATGAAATGCAAACCAAATCAAATCAAAGTCCTAATCCCTATCACCAAATCAAGGGGCAAGGAATGCATGCAAAATGCAATGCAACCTAAGCATACAAACTAAGGATGCAACATGGCATGGTGACAAGCTTATGCAAGCATACAAGCATACATATGGCAATGCAGACTAATGGAAAGATGGGCTTATACATGGATTAGGCAGCTCTAATAAGGCCCAAAACAGTGGCCATAATGCCCAAAAATGAAGGCTAAACATACATGCACACATACACATGTTAAGGCCCAACACTTAGACACAAAGCAAGCAACATTCAAGCACACTTGAAAGAGGCAATCATGAACAATTGGCATGCAACGCGAGCTCTAAAATCATGTTATAAAATGATGCCAAATCACATTAAACAAGACAAGCAAGTGCATGCAAGCATGGTCCGAGTACTTGAAGCAAGTCATGAAGCTTTGAAGCATGTTTATCACAACAAACATGGCATGCATTAAACTACTAAAACAGATTTTTAGCATGTCAAAACAAGGCCAAAGGACTCCTTAGATGGCATCTAAGTGGCTCAAATACAAAGGCATACATAGACACCAAAACATGGAGCATTGCTACACAAGCTTCCAAAGCATTAAAGAGGCATGCAAGGCAATCAAACAAGCATGGAAATGGGACTGAAATAACATGTGGAGGGACCCCAAATCACCAATTCGATGCAAAGATGTCATGCTACACATGCACATACTCAAGGCTAACAAGCCCAAATACAAAGGAGCTATATCAAGCATGCCAAAATCGACCCAAACACTTATGGACAAACCTAAAACATGGCAAAATAAGCACATAATCTTCACAGGACGAAGCCTAAAACATGCTCCCACAAAGGTTAACAACCTAAGACATGTTAAGGCATAAACAAGGCATTACATGGCAACTATGCTAAGCATGCATGGAGTACCAAAACCAATTTAAAATCATGTTATATTATGGATATATAAGCATGAAAAACAACCTAAACATGCTCAACACACACTCAAGCATAATGCTCTCTCAAGAGGCCAAAACATGCCCTTTTCAAGGACAACAAGGAGAGGGGGTGGCCCTCTCCTTCTTGGGACTTCAAGGCATCATCTTCACCACTGAAATCCCTCAAGATTTCAGTGGTGAAGAGACCCCAACACCAAAATCCCGGAGCTAGCACAAAATGGCCCAAAATGAGGCCTTTTAAGGCCTAAGGGTGGTCAACAACCCTCAAACAACAAAACACTCTTAATAAACAATAAAGAGGGCCTAAAAAACAGAACTTTTTTATGTTATACAATAAGCACAAAAACAGCTCTAAGATAGGTAGAAAATCAATGCAAAAATGGGGGAAAATGGGACTAGATTCTCACCCTGGATGACCCCTTCACAAATGGTGCTCCAATGGCCTCCTTTAGCTTGAATCCAACACCAAAGCCTCAAAACCAGTCCTTTAGAACCTCAAGAGCCAAAGGAAGGTGAAACACTAGGTGTTTGTGTGCAATAGTAAGACACAAAACACCTAGTGCACAAATGAGAGGGAAAGAGAGATAGAAAGTGTATCTAACTCAAACCCTAGAACAAAAGCTCAACAATGGCTGTTTTTTGCTCTCAAAATCTCTCAACTCTCCAACCTCCTAAGCCAAGAGACAAGCCTCTCTCTATATGTCTTGTAAAGCTTACAAGACAAGCTTTACAAGAGGGAGATCCCTCCATACACGTGTATGGAGGGATGAAAAAGTAAGACAGCTGTCTAAAAATATCTGCAAAAGCAGATGAACAGCAATCGGCCGGCCAAAAATGCCATCTTGGCCAAAAAGAGTGCCGGCCGGCACTAAAAAGTGCAGACCGGCAACAAAAAGTGCCGGCCGGCAATAAAAATTGCCGGTGGCAGCAAACACCGGTCGGTGGCCTCTAGCCACTGCCGGTGGTGGGTGGGGATGGTCTACAAGCCCCACCCTGCCTCTCAAGGGCAAGATGCAAGTGTTTGGTGCAAAACCTGACACTAAACGGTCGAGTTCGGGGATCCTAAGGCAAGGCGCGCGAGCCGAGACCTCCGGGAACTCCAAACGAACACAAACATGGATAATCACCGAGTGTTCAAACGATGACGTCCAAGTCTTGAGGACGGTCAAAAATGGGGTGTCTACAGCTTATAGCTTTTTGTAAGCCAGAAATCAGCTTATTTTTTGAGTGGGGCAGGAGATGCTTAATTTATAAGTCAGAAATCAGCTTATGTTCATAGTTATAAGGTATAAGCAGTTAAGGCATAAGCTATAAGCACTTTCCCACAGCTCTACCAAACAGGGCCATAGTTATATTCAATGACAATAGATAAGAGATTAGTTTCAATTCACCTAATTCTCGTGTAATTTCTACAACAATCATAGCTATCCTCCACCGATAGCCCAAAACAGATATTTCTAAACAAATATACAATCTCCAAGACAGATAAATTATCCAAATTTCCATAGGTGAGAGGTAATACATATCTAACTCCACCATTTATATAAATATCTATCCAATTTCATATTCCCAATACCAATTTCATTTATTTATACAAAATAACTATTTGAGACATTTTAGGGTAAAACTCCATTTTCTTCCAAAATCCATTTTGGGTATCAAAATCAACAAATTTATCACAACACAACCTCAGATCTCCTTCCATAATCCTTTTCAATACATACATTTGAAAACCCATCTTTTGATTTTAAACCAAAACCCTAGGTTTGTTGAAAATCATCCTAAATTCTAATATTCTTTACACATCAACAAATAACTAAGTTAAAACTCATACAAGAGTGTAGAAAGTCCCTACGTTGAAGCTAGAGATCAAGGAAGCAATGAAGGAACATCAAAGACACAGAAACCAAAAAGGAGCTCTTGAGATGCTGTACTTTTTTCCCAAAGACACTAGGGTCGAGAACCCAACGGATCAAGGTGTTTTAGAAGAGAGAATATGAGTTTTAGAGAGAGAAACTCTAGATCTAGGGTTTTTGAAATGTTTACAGAGAAAAAGAGATGAAAAAGTGATGTAAAAAATGACTTTTACGAATTGATATATGCACAGTTATAGACACCCCATTTTTGACCACCCTTAAGACTTGGGTGCTTTATTCCGAACATCTGATGATGAAAGTTAAATTGTGCAATCTTTTGAATTCTCACCAAAGAAATTTGGATTCATGCTATAATCCCAAACCTTACACCCCATTTTGGTCAAACTATTTTAGACTTTAAAACCCTTTTTTTCAGAATATTTTTCTAAATGTTTCTACGATTTCGAGGCTCGTATTTCATTTAAAATATTACACTTTTCAGTAAACCGAGTAAGGACAAAGTGGAGATACATGGAAGTGAGGTGAACTCTTTGAAAATATTTAAAGTTGAAGGAAATAGGAAGGGATGGAAGATAACTAGTTGGTGAAGAAGTTGAGCATCAAACCGTTAAGAAACAATGAGCAGTCTTCACTAAATTAGGCATATCTCTTTGACCACTTAGAATTTAGATATGAGGCCACCACTATTGGAAAGTAGACTTCTAGGGCTTTAATTTAGACTTAAGACTCACCTAAAACCGAGTCCGAATGAGGGAGATATGCCCGTTTGAAGTTGGGCCTGAAATGTAGATTTTTGAACCCGGCCGGGTCCATTTAGAACCGGCCGTGCCTCTTTTAAACCCGACCTGGTCTCAATGAAAACTCTTCCAGAGTTGTTTTTTAGGCCCGTCCGTGTGTTTTGAGGCCCAACAGGGTCTCAATGGCGAGAAACAGGACAACTGGCGGACATTCGCCAACTGTTGTTTTTTGAAGATATTTTTGATCAAATTGGCTCAAATTCTATAACTAGACTCCCTGCATTCAGATTTGAAGGTTAGAAGATTTTCCTAAGGACTTTGAGGGAGATTGAGAGCTAAAACCATCCTGCTTGCTTCCTTTGATCTTCAAACTTTCTTGAACAATAGGTACATAATACATACACCATTAGAGCTTGTTCTTCAAACTTTTTGCTAAGTTTCAAACCATATTTCATAAATTTGAAGGTGTTTGGAATCAAGTTTGATCAACAACCAAAGCTTGCTCTCTTCAAGAGATATAAGCTTGTCATCTTTTTTCCTTGCTTTCATTTCAATCTTTTTCTTGTGTTTTCCTACTGTTTTGGATCCATTCCAAGTGTCGGAACTTGGAGTTGAAGAGCTACCAAAGGTAGAGAGACTTAACACCCTTTCTTACACCTTATCCCATAGCTCATACCCTTTTTTTTTTTTTTTGCACTCTTTTCTTTGGTGTTTTTACGCTGATTTTCAAAGTTTAAAAAGGTTGAAAAATATGGTTTAAAAGTCTCAAAAGTGGAGAGGTTAGCCACCTCTTCTTGATTTTCCTTACTAGCTTTATATCTCATGCTTTTGTCTACCTTTTTGTGCTCTTTAAACACACTTTTAGCCACTATTTTTTGGGCTGTTTTGGGACTGTTCTTGGATTGTTTTGGAGCTGAAATATGTAATTCAAAATTGTAAAAAGTGGAGGGGTTAGCCACCCCTCCTTAGGCTTTGTTCCATAGTTTTTTCTCTACTCTTTTTACTTACTTTCTTTTGCTTTTAGCTACTATTTTTTTACATTTTAGGGGCTGTTATGGGCTATTTAATTCATTTAAATAGTTTATGCTTTGAATATCATACTTGTTATCTTGTAAGTCCTCATGGCTTCGGTTGTTTAGGCCTTAGACACCAAGTCATTTGAGTTGATAGCTTTATTATTTAGTTTTCACGCGAAGAGTTTCATTTTAAATAATCAACTTCGCATAATCATTTCTGCACTCTCCCTCCTTTCTTCTTTTCTTTTGTTCGAGAGCTATTTCAAACAAGTGCTTGTTGTTCAAGGCATGAGAAAGAGATCTATGCGCAATGGCTTAATCTCTACGAAGGTTCATCGTCAATGTATAGTCTCTCTTTCATGCTATGGATCACTTCTTGTTTGACATATCTCATCATTTAGTGGACTTAAATATCACTTTGGACAAAATGATTAAGTAATGGAAAGGTGAGTCAAGAGGGATTAATAAAATTGGCTTCAAATCAATAAAACCAACCTAAAGAAAATGTTTCGAATTGGTTAGATTTGGTCGGACGTTATGCCGGATCCATAGCTTCGAGAATTTTCACTTATCAGTCCATGATATTTTGACAAAACTTTAGGCGTGTCTATCTCCCTCTTTGAGCCTCCATGATGAGAGGGAGGGGTGGTTATCTTCATTGCATTTATTAATTGTTTTGTCCAATTTGTTTTCGAAATCGTCAAGCCATCAACTTGTGCATATTGATGGTTTCGGACTCAAATTCACTCTTTTCTTGAGTTTCATGATAGAGGAAAGCAAAAGGGACAAACATTGCTGGAAGTTGCTCTGTCTATACTATTTTCACCCTAGAGCACAAAAACTGATTTTTGCAAGAAACTAGGGCATGGTCAGCCTCATTTGGACCCGGCCGGGCTCCAATGTTTGGTAAATAGAATGCTTTTGGCAGAAACAGAGGGCAGTGGCTGAGGGTGAAACAGAACAGTCTAGGCAAACAGAGCAGTCTCTAAACACTATCTTCATTAACGCTCATACGATCTTCGTGCATTCTTATTGTTATTTGTCTTAAATATAATTGTTGTAATTATTCTTGTTGTTGTTGTAATATTATTGATGTAATAAGTCAGATATCTAGTTAGTTATTCATTTGAATTTGTAATAATTAGTTTAATTCAAACACTTGGACACTTATTCGGACCCTCTTGCATGAGGGAAAATATGTAACAATGGTGTATGTCTTCCAACCCCTATTTCTTTCTCCCTTTTATTTACCCGCTTATGATGATAGCATAGATCATCATGTTTACTTAGCATTTTCCATGACTTGCATCCATTCATCTTATGCGCATAAGGGTTCGGCTCATCATTTTAACCAATGTCAATTTCAAAATTCTTTGCTCAAATACGTGCTTCATCACATGCTTTGAATTGGTTCATATGCCATGCTAGTAGCTCAACTTGTTATTTACATAAAGTGTGTGTCACATTAGTCATATTGCATTGTTTAGGAACATGCATGCTTTCTAAATTAGTTTGCTTTATTTGGCTTGCCTTGGAGTACTAGGTGAGCACATATTGTTTTAATATACCGCATAACTGTGATTGTTGCCATATAAAGCATGATTACTATGAGGCTAAGTGCTTACTTGATCTATCTCTTTGAATGCCTGTGGATGAAGGTTAATTGCTAAACTTCGGCAGCATTGATTAATGTACATACAAACTCACCTTTCAAGTGACGAGTATGAAAAATAATTTTCAAATAAACATGAAATCAAAGTGTTCTAGCTTTTGCAAATTAGTCTATACTTGTGTGCATCACATAGTAATGTTAGCCTAATAACTGGAACAAGAGCATATAAAGTTAATAAGATTCACGTCATGATTAGTAGAGGCCGATCTTTGATCGGGCGAGTGGGGTGCTCAATTCATGACATTTCCCTCTCGTACCTAAGTTCCCGAGCCGAGACATTTTGGTGATGATGGATAACTCGCCTTTGGCACAAGTCTCGGGTTTCCTAAATTTTTCAAAAATATTTAGGGGGGACGACTCTATAATCTAGCAAAGCAGTCTATTTTTGGTATTTTGATTCAAAATTAATTTTCCAAAAGAATTGTCGAATTTGGACTCTTTTGTATTTATCTATTTCATATTGCACTTGTGAGATCAAATTTAGAACCACGGGAGTCTGAACTGTAGGGTTAATCGTATCCAAAAAGAGCACGAAAAACAAGCTACAACAGTCTGCTCGAGTGCAGAGTGCACACTACCAGTAGTTTTGTAGACAACAGACCAATGCTCAAGAGCATGAAAGGCCGTCGAACGCAAGAAAGGACGCTTGAGCTGAGACCGCTTAAGCACAGAAAACACCGCTCGAGCTTAGAATACACTCTCCCAGTAGTTTTGCAGACCTGCAAAAGTACTGAGAGTTCACAAAGCCTGGTCAAGCGCAAGAAGTGTTGCTCAAGTGAAGGAGTAAAATTCTAGGCAACAAAAGTTTGAAAACTAAGCAACCAACCTTTTCCAAACACAACCACCACAATCCAATAGCCAAATTTAAGGAAGTATAAGGGAAGCGAGACATGGGCAACAATATGAAACCACGAAACTTGAGTCCAAGATACAAAAAGAGTCGGGTCAAAACCGGAATCGCTATAGAAAATAAGAGAGAAAGTGAGAATTCAAGTAGTCCAAACAATCCTATAGAGGGATAGCTAATCCCCTCCACTATTCACAAGGCCCAATCACATGAATCAAAACATAATCTTAAAATTATAATGTTTGGCAAGAGAGAAGATAAAAGAAAATAGAAGATAAAGTGATAAGAAAGTTGGTGGACTTACTTCAATTAAGGAAGACAAGCCTCTTGATTGGCAATCCTTTCTTCTAAGCACCCTTAGATCTTCTGATCTTGATCTTCGGTCTCCAACAACTTTGAGTTTCAATCCATAGTCTTCAATGGTGTATGTATAGGTGTATGTATATGTAGAGAGAGAAAATTAGAAGAATTGTAAGCTTAGAGAATTATGGGTGTCTCTATGCTTTATGAAAAATTCTAATCTTTTTCTTTGAGGAGTGGTGTTTATATAGGCCAAGAGGTTGCTTGGTCCGTAATTCGCACCAAAATTGCGGAAGTGGCAACCTCACATGCATAGGAACCATCTCCCTGAAACTATGTTGTCTCTCAACAATTTTGACGGTCCAACCAAAATATGGCGAGCCAGTCATAAAATTATACGGCTAGACCCTATTTTGTAAGTCAAATTTGAAGAGAAAATAAGGTTTTTCCAATAAATTCTCCTCATTTCCACTTATTCCCACTTTGTCCTTGCTCGGGTGCAGAAAGTCATAACATTTTGATTTTGAAATATGAGCTCAAACATTACACATGGCCAAAAACATTCTTGAAAAATGGTTTTAAAGGTCTAGAAACATTTGGCCAAAACAGGTGAAAATTTTGGGATTGACTTCTGGATAACGCTCTTTGTTGAAGGGATTAAAGGATTTGCACGTTCCCGTCTTTCATCATCGGGTGCTTAAGAAAAAGATCCCAAGCCTTAGGACCGGTCAAAATAGAGTGTCTACACTATGGCATTAAACTTTATTTAAAATATCATTTTGCCCTCCAAACTATCCATCAAAAATCAATTAGACCACTAATATAATATAAAAAAAATTAGATATTTAATAATGATTTTTCATCTAAAAAAGCAAGAAAAATAAATTTTCAATTTAAAAAAAAATGAGTATTAGTCATGTTGAGTATTCTTTAGAAAGTAATTGTTAACTTTTGCCTTAAATTGTCATTCAATCGATGATATACTAATCTCGATTTTGTAGACAGATCTTGACATATTTACTTTCGTCATTAAATATAAGTTTTCAAATGCCTAAAAAACAAAAAAAAAAAAGGATGTTACTTTCATAAAAGTGTGGTTTAAATTTTTACCCACCCAATTTTGAAATTACAATTACTTGATCAATTCTATTGAAATTTATTTGGGGAATAAGCTAGCCACAATTGCACGCACCCACACATATAGAGTAGTTAGTTTCTCTAAGATCAACTCAAGATAATTTGAGACTTAAAGAGACAATTTTAAATAATAATATATATATATACATATTTTTTAAATTATTTCTTTGCAAAGTATTTTTTTTCCATTTTTGAGATAAAAAATTATTAATTAAATACTTAAATTTATTTATTTTTTCATTTATAATTGGGGATCTAATTGATGATTGAGATATAGTTTGGGGGTAAAATAAAGTTCAAATGGAAATTAGTGCCACGTCAAAAAAAATCTATTTGATTTTAGTTAGTAACTAATGGTGGAGGTGAAATTGATCAAAAATTAAATAGTTTAGGTATAAAATTGATATAATTGAAAGTATAGGGGTTGAATTGATTTTTAAGTAATAATTTAAGGAGTAAAATGATATTTCCTCGATTACAAATATAACCCTTTAGATTTATTTAAAACACATATTGTCCCCTGCAATTTTAAAAATTATAAATATCTCTTTATCAGAATTTTTTATTTAACAAAATTACCATAAAAAAATAAAATTTATAACTATTATCACACACCACAATAAACTTATCTACATTGTTAATTGAAATATATTTCTAACATCATTAAAAATTATTAACTGACCTGATATTTTTTTAATAAAATGGGACATTTATTATGTGATTAAAAACTTAAAAGAGCGAGATGTACCTTTTAGAATCATAAGAAATAATTTGTATTTTAATCAAATCTCAAAACTATATAATTTAATTTTTTTCTCTCTCTTATTAATCCAATAATATAGTTCTCATGACAACAAATTGTCATTAATTAGTGATATCCCCACCTTATATTATTGTTATACCTAACATTTATTAGTCAATAACACCGGGAAGAAAAAAGTATGTGATGATGGAAGCACAAAAACTACCATTGTTTGATGCGGTTTATATAACTTCTTTATAGTTTAATTTGTTTATTTATTCTAAGAGTTTGTGTGAGACTATTTTGTGTAATATCTAAAAAAAATTGAAAAACTAAAAGTAATTATTTAGAAGTTGTGGAAGAAATATTATTTGGTGAAATATCACTTCAATGCCATTTATAAAAAATAATTATAAATTAATGATAAATTTATAAATATTAATAATTAAAATCTTAAACTTTTCATGAATTCACAATTATTTTTTCAAACCACCACTGATTTGTAATTTATCTAATATTTTGTTACTTTTATTTTTTTAATTAATAATATAATTTACAATAAACTGCATTAAAGCATCTGCAGAAGTTTTGTAATAATAGAGATTATTTCATTTTTACTCCTATATTTTTACACAATTTTCAATGACTCCCCTAGGCTATTCTTGTTTTCACGCGTACCCTCATACTATTTAAGTTACTATCAATTTTTCCCCCTACCGTCACATTTGAAACAGAAAAAGTTAAAAGAATTATATTTTGGCCCCAAATTTCAAAAGAAAGATGCAGACCCACTATTTCCTACCAGCAAACCACTATCACCAGCCACCACTTCAAGCCCTTCTATCTCCGTCGTCATAACTCCGTTTCGCCTCATTTTTACGTTTTTGAATTCAACTCACGGTCTAGTTTTCATATCACATCTCACACATCTCGTTCTTCTTTTTTTTTTGCATGCTATTGGATCTCCGAAAGTTGATAAAAAAAATAAGACTTTTCTTCTCGTTTGCGACTTTTCTTTGAGCCATCTTTCGGACTTTATATCTTTCTAGATTCATGATGATTCTACTTCATTCTTTCGCCATTCTCCTTACCTCACTTCCTTCTTCGCCCTACACTACCTCGCTTTTTCACTTCTTTATGTAATGGGTAATTTTGGTATGCCGAAAGTTGTCTGAAAACTAATTTTGAAAATTTCAAAACATTCACCTTTTGTTTCTTTCTTCTCCATCTTGCTCATTCTTCTTCTTCTTCTTCACTTATAACATGATATGGAACATGATTCTAGATGGTAACGGAACTGGTAATGGTGGTGGTGGTGGTCCAGTGATGGCGGTGGGTTTGGTGTTGTAAGATGGTGGTGATGGTAATGCTCATGGTGGCAGTAATGGAACTTGGTTGTGAAAAATGTGGGTTTGGCGTTGTAAGGTGGTGGTGATGGTAATGCTCATGGTGTCGATAATGGAGTTTGGTGGCGGTGAAGTTGGTGGTTCGGGTGGTGTTGTTGGTGAAGTTGATAAAGGTGATGAAATTGATGAATATATCATCTTTCTATATATATATATACACACATATCAATAATCTATCTCCATAACAATCATGTTAAAATTGAATAGCTCCATGATTTTCTTCTTCTTCTCTTCTTCCCCAAGATTCTTTATTGCTATCATGATCCAAGAAGACCCATCATCGTCATGTAACCTCCTCCAATTATGAACCAAGACAGACACAGCAGAAAATAAGTTGATTGATTGATTACTTTCAAACCCATTTTCATTTTGTCTTGATTTCTTCACATTTCCCTCACACTCCACTCCAACCAACATAGCAATCTCCGCCATCTCTCTCTCTCTTTAGATCTCTTTCACTACAAAAAAATTGCTTTTCTGCGACCCCAAAATGTCGTCTCAAAAGGTTTTTTGCGACGGCAACTGGCTTTTTGCGACGGCAAGTGGAAGATCGCAGCAAAAGGGGTTGCAAAAGGGTTTTAGCGATGGTATAACGCCGTCGCCTTTTTTCTGCGACAGCAAAAATGCTTTTTTGCAACGGAAAAATGCTATCGGCATTAATGCGTGAAAATCTAAGTTTTTTTGAGACGGCACTATGTTGCCGTCGCTAAAAGGGTTATTTGTGATGGCAAAAATATCGTCGCTAAAGGGTTATTTGAGACAACACCTGATGCCGTCGCTAAAGAACTATTGGTGACGGCAAATAACACTGTCGCTAAAGGTCTTCCTTTTCAACCAATTCCCCTATCTTTTGCGACAGCATTACTCCCGTCGCAAAAACCCATGGTTCTATTTTTCTTTTTGAGATGATGTGTGTGGTGCCGTCTCAAAAAAAAAAAAAAAAAAAAAAAAAAAAAAAAAAAAAAAAAAACTTTAATAAAATTATTAAAAATATGAAAATGACACGTATTAAATGAAAAATAACTATAAAAAAAAAATCAATAGTTACATAATAATATAAAAAGTCCAGTATATAAATAAAAATTCATCCATAATTAAAATATTTTTCCATTCATAACAACACATCAACAAAATTATCCCACTACATAACGTTGCATAATACATACATAATGTAGTTCACAAATCTAAATAACGTAAATCAAAAACAAAAGTTTTCATCATGATTCTTCCGTGAATTACAAAAACAAAAGTTGGTCATAATCTTTACACGCCTGCATTCCACAATAAGCAAACTGCTACTCAGGAAATATCTGAAAATAACAAAATAAAAATAATTAATGACAATATAAGTGTGTTAATATTTTAATTACAGAAAAACATAAAAAATTAACTACTATATAATTACAAAGATAGTTTAGTAAATAATTTTGGCTAGACAGAAATCCGGCCCTAACTCCCAAGCCGGAAACCCAATTGGAGTCCCGTCTTCTCCCACAAGTCTCTCGTGCCTAGGCAGTCGTGTGTGCCAAGTTTCATGCTAAACCGACATTGTTTGGTGATTTTGGGGCGTCAACACTTCGAATTCAAGTTTCTTAAGGAACTAGTTTGCCTATACCGAAATCCGGCTCTAACTCCCAAACCGAGAACCCGATTGGAGTTCCGTCTTCTCCCACAAGTCTCTCATGCCCAGGCAGTCATGTGTGCCAAGTTTCGTGCCAAACCAATGTCATTTGGTGATTTTGGGGCATCAACACTTTGAATTCAAGTTTCTTAAGGAACTAGTTTGCCTAGAGTGATATCCGACTCTAACTCCCAAACCGGGAACCCGATTCAACCCTCGTCTTCTACCACAATTCTCTCGTTCCTAAACGGTCGTGTGTGCCAAGTTTCATGCTAAACCGACATCGTTTGGTGATTTTGGGACGTCAATACCTCGAATTCAAGTTTCTTAAGGAACTAGTCTGCCTAAAGTGAAATCTAGCTCTAACTCTCAATCCGGGAACCCGATTCGAGTCCTGTCTTCTCCCACAAGTCTCTCGTGCCTAGGCGGTCGTGTGTGCCAAGTTGCCTGCTAAACTTACGCCGGCTGGTGATTTTGGGGAGTCAACACCTCGAATTCAAGTTTCTTAAGGAACTAGTTTGCCTAGAGTGATATCCGACTCTAACTCCCAAACAGGGAACCCGATTCGAGCCCTGTCTTCTCCCAAAAGTCTCTCGTGCCTAGGCGGTCGTGTGTGCCAAGTTTCATGCTAAACCAACGCCGTTTGGTGATTTTAGGGCATCAACACCTCGAATTCAAGTTTCTTAAGGAACTAGTTTGCCTAAAGTGAAATCCGGCTCTAACTCCCAATTCGGGAACCCGATTCGAGTCCTGTCTTCTCCCACAAGTCTCTCGTGCCTAGGCCATCGTATGTGCCAAGTTTCGTGCTAAACCAACGCCGTTTGGTGATTTTGGGGCGTCAAAACCTTGAATTCAAGTTTCTTAAGAAACTAGTTTGCCTAAAGTGATATCTGACTCTAACTCCCAAACCGGGAACCCGATTCGAGCCCCGTCTTCTCCCACAAGCCTCTCGCGCCTAGCCGGCCGGTGTGCCAAGTTTCGTGCTAAACCGATGTCGTTTGGTGATTTTGGGGCGTCAACACCTCGAATTCAAGTTTCTTAAAGAACTAGTTTGCCTAAAGTAAAATCCGGCTCTAACTCCGAATCCAAGAACCCGATTCGAGTCCCGTCTTCTCCCACAAGTCTCTTGTGCCTAGGCGGTCGTGTGTGCCAAGTTTCATGCTAAACCGACGTCGTTTTGTGATTTTGGGGCGTCAACACCTCGAATTCAAATTTCTTAAGGAACTAGTTTGCCTAGAGTGATATCTGACTCTAACTCCCAAACCAGGAACCCAATTTGAGCCCCGTCTTCTCCCACAAGTCTTTCATGCCTAGGCGGTCGTGTGTGCCAAGTTTCGTGCTAAACCGACGAAGTTTGGTGATTTTGGGGCGTTAACACCTCGAATTCAAGTTTCTTAAGGAACTAGTTTGTCTAAAGTGAAATCCGACTCTAACTCCCAATCCGAGAACCCGATTCGAGCCCCGTCTTCTCCTACAAGTCTCTCGTTCCTAGGCGGTCGTGTGTGCCAAGTTTCGTGCTAAACCGACGCCGTTTGGTGGTTTTGGGGTGTCAACACCTCGAATTCAAGTTTCTTAAGGAACTAGTTTGCCTAGAGTGATATCCGAATCTAACTCCCAAACCGGAAACCCGATTCGAGCCCTGTCTTCTCCCACAAGTCTCTTGTGCCTAGGCGGTTGTGTGTGCCAAGTTTTGTGCTAAATCCAGCTCTAACTCCCAATCCGGGAACCCGATTTTAGTCCCGTCTTCTCCCACAAGTCTCTTAGCTTAGAATTTAAAGAATGCAAAGATACATTTTAACTTCGAATGCAAGGATACATTTTATACATGATCTTCTGGTGGTGGTGTATATGGATTCTCGTCTCCTGTAGATTCCCTAAATGCTCAGTGGCCACTCAATGCATCAGGAACCTATTATAGTCAATGCATAATGTGTTAATCATATTCGAATTTTATACATAATGTTGTGTGAAAATTTAACTATCAAACAAATTAATTTATATCGAACCTGTCTATTGGGATCCACACTCGCCCCTTGTGACACAAAGGCCATCATCTCAACTCTCATCTGCTGCAAATGTGTAGAGAACTCTGCTTGCAGCTCCTCCCTCAACTCATACCTTAGCTCCGTACGAACCTGCTGGGTGATCTGAACAATAGTCGATGGCTGGGGTGTTGACTGTGATGGCCCAACACCATCTTTATACACCACTTTCCGAGGCACAGTTCTCCTATATATGCGACAATATCCATGTCCGTCATGACCTATCAACTCATGAAAAATGGCATTCCTAGCCTCCAAAGTCCGACAATCCTCAGGTAGCATAGAGTGTCGACGATTAAACTCATCCTGTATTGAATAAGACATATATGCCAAATTAAGATGGTTGACAGACAAAAAATAAAAAATAAACTTTAAATACAATCAAAGGTGTTTGGAAACTACCAAGGTCTGGATAACCTCTGGGTCATCTGCTCTACGTGTCATAAGCCAAACATTCATTTTATCAGTAGACTCCCCCTTATTGGTCATCTATATTTTTTTAGAAATATGAAAATTAGAATCCAAATAATTTGCAAATATACATTGTTTATTTATATACAAAAATAAAACAATAAAATATAAACCTCAGGCCGTATCTAAGCGAAAGTAGTACGCCCTGTGGTATGAGCTATGCCATGAGCTCGCCGATTTTTAGCGTTCCTAGTTGCAATTTTCTATAACAGGTTCAACAAATGTAAGTATATAAATATGATTTGTATGTTTACATATCATACATATAACTTATTTGTATACCTCAGCATCGGAAGTACGCCAATACTCCACAAGTTCTTTCTACTGGTTTGGCACAATGTGCAAAGGAACATCATCCTTCAGATTAGGATCAGAACTTCTAGGCTTGAAATACTTAGCCTTAATCTTATTCTTGTAATCCTTCCATATGTTGTTGCAGTTTTTCATGCAGATTGGCTTGTACCGTGCTGGACATATATTCAAATTGTCCTATAAAACACAATTTCAAAGTTTAAATAATAATAACACAATTTTGGAATTTAAATTTTTGGACAAAAATATACTTTTACCTTCACATCCTTCCAGATAGCATCAAGAATATCATCAGGCACAGTGTTCCAGTCAAGAAAAGTAAGAGGAACAATGTTACCATTACTCACAATAATACCAAGTTGAGTAGTTAACTTAGACACGTTATCCCCTATTGGACAGTAATTTTCATCAAATTGTATGTCCAACTTTATACTAGTACCCCACTCCCTACTGCCCTTGGCACATCCTCTACCGCGCCTACTCAAGGTTGATAAAGAACTAACATGACCTGTGAGATACAATAAGAATAAACAATATGCAATGATAATAAACAAATGTAAAGTTAAATAATGGCAATACAAATCGAATTCTTATACCTGAGGTGGGCTGTGAAGAAGTCGAAGGGTCTGAAAAATACAATGAGAATAAACAAGTTATATGTAATGAGAACAAATAAATATATATTTAAATAATTTTCATACAAATCAAAGCAAATTTATATACCTGCGGATGGCTCATAAACTGATGACTCTAGTCGGGATGATAGCTGTTGTGGTGCCACTAATGGTGGACGCACCGATGGTAGGCGTGGAGGCTGAGGAGATGATAGCTGTTGTGGTGCCACTGATGGTAATCGATGCGGTGGCACTAATGGCCCCTCTGATGGTGCTCACTGTGATGCCTCCTCTAATGGTGGTGCCACTAATGGTGGACGCACCAATGGTAGGCGTGGAGGCTGAGTAAATGATAGCTGTTGTGGTGCCACTGATGGTGGTCGATGCGGTGGCACTAATGGTGCTCGCTGTGATGCCTCCTCTAATGGTGGTGCCACTAATAGTGGTCGCTGCGGCGGCTGGTCAGATAGTGGTGGCACTAATGGCCCCTCGGATGGTGGTCCATGTGATGCCTCCTCTGATGGTGGTGCCGCTGATGCCCTCTTACGTACCACATCAGACATCATGCATAGGGGATGATCAGGCTTCCTCTTCCTTGCCATAATAATCTGCAAGTGTCGTGACATTAATTGACATTAGAAATGTAGAGAATGGTTTTGAATCAACTATAATATGACATTAATTGAACTAATACAATTACAAAGACAAAGTAAATTAAGAAACTAAACATTAACTACAACCTTGACATGAATTCAATTACTGGTGTTTATTAAATATCAGTCTATTTCCATATCAAGTGTTTCTCCTTCTGCAGTTTCCCTCACCTAACCAACTTCTTCATCATGGAGCATTATGTTTTCTTCTAATTGTTGGCTCATAAATGGCTCAATTTCTGGATCAGTCAAATTCATATCAAATAAACCTCTTTGAGATATCTTCACCACTACTTGCCAGTCTGGTTCTAACGGGTCTGCAACATACCAAACTTGCTCTACTTGGGATGCCAAGATGAAAGGTTCATTGGTAATTCTATCATCTAGGTACAACAAATGATTGAAGTTGACCAACGTGAAATTGAAGACATCTTGTAACTTCCTGTGAATGTTGTCAATCCAATCACACTTAAACAACACATGCTTCTTCTCATTGGAATATCGAATCTCAACAATATCTATCAATTGTCCATAATAGTACACAGACCCCACACGAGGATTCTTGTCTTTCCAACTGGCATAACTTATGGTATCTGCCTTTAAAGCTACACCACAATTTTGTGTGGCTCGACGGTCATCCATGGCCTTTACTCGATACCGAAACCCATTCATTATATACACGTTGAACCTCCTTGCCAGGTTATGAGGACCATTTGCCAATACAATAATCTCTTCAGAAAATGTGACATCACTAGTCCTTCGCAAAGTTTGAACCTATTTAAAAAAAAATGTAAAATTTAAAAAGTAGTTCGGCTTAGGTAAATAGAATCTGTAGATTTAAATACATACATGTTCCTTGAACCAAATGTGAAAAGTTTCAAAATGTTCACGCCGAAGCTGATTATCGTCAACACGAGGCATTTTGACCTTAAGTTCTTCAAGGTGTTTGCTGTGTAGATTGAAATTTTATCAAAAAAAAAAAAAAAATTGGTTCAAAATTCAATGAAACATAATAAAATATTGAGTGAGTGACATAACTTACTTTATGAATGGTTGAACTGCACATGTATTGAATAAGACCTACCGATGAGTTTGTACCCAATAAGTATTATTAAGATAAAAGCTTGTGCTTTCACCAACAGCACGACCTAGATTATCATCACCACTGTAGTTCCTCACGGGTCGATTAGATTTGGTTTCCACATCATTGAGATATCGTGCACAAAAATTCATGCATTCTTCCATAAGATATCCTTTAGCAATTGAACCTTTTGGATGAGCTCTATTACGCATATATTGCTTCAAAGTAAGAAGATACCTCTCAATTGGATACATCCATCGAAACTGAATCGCTCCACCCAATAATGCTTCGTCAGCTAGATGTATAGGCAAGTGCTCCATTATATCAAAAAAAAGTAGGAGGAAATATTTTCTCCAGATGACAAATTGTTACGGCGATACGATCTTGAATATATTGCAAATCCGTCGCACGATTCACTTTGGAACACAATTGTCTAAAGAAATTGCTCAATTCAATCAAAGGTTCAATTACATTCTTCGGTAACGATCTTCGAATAGCCAATGGAATTAGTTGTTGCATCAGAATATGACTATCGTGGCTCTTAAGACCCCCAATACTTCTATCATGTAAGCGCACGCAACGCGATATATTGGATGAATACCCGTCGGGAACTCTAACTTCCTTCAATACTTTCAAGAACAAATCTTTCTCATCCTTGGTCATCGTGAATTGTGCGGGTGGTGAATAAGCTTTATTCGACCCTCTTAACTGCAAATGTAGGGGTTTTCTAATATTCATTTCATGTAAGTCACGCCGTGCATTAACACCATCCTTCGATTTTCCTGCAACCCCTAATATTGTCCACAACACATTGTCACAAACATTCTTCTCTATATGCATCACATCGAGGTTGTGTCTTATTAGATTGTGCTCCCAATATGGCAGTTCATAGAAGATACTCTTTTTCTTCCAGCTATGCCTTTCCTTAAGGTCGTCCCTCTTGTGTTGGGTTAAAATACCCTCAGATTCTAATTGTAGCAGCATCTCAGTTCCAAACAACAATTTTGGTTTGAATCTGACTTCCCGACTACCATCAAATGATACTTTATCCTTTCGGAATTTATGGCCAGTAGGTAAAAATCTGCGATGACCCAAGTATGATTGTTTCCTACTATGCTTCAACCAACACAATGTAGTTTCCCTATTGCAACAAGGACATGCATATTCGCCTTTGGTGCTCCATCCTAACAAGTTTGCATATGCAGGAAAATCACTAATTGTCCACAGTAAAGCTTCATGCATTTGAAACATCTGATTTGTTGATGCATCAAATGTGGACACACCGTCATTCCATAGTTCTTTCAACTCCTCAATCAACGGTTGCATATACACATCAATCTTGTCACCAGGTCCTTTTGAGCCGTCAATAAGCACAGATAAAATTAGAAATGGTTGCTTCATGCACATCCATGGCGGCAAGTTGTATGGAATGAGTACAATAGGCCAAGTGCTATGAACTATGTTCATCGTCCTGAATGGGTTAAAACCATCAGATGCTAAGCCAAGCCTTACACTTCGGCAATCATTACTAAAGTCAATATTCCGACGGTCAAAATCTTTCCATGCATGGGAGTTTGCAGGATGCCTAAAGACACCGTCATCAGTTCGTTCCTTTGCATGCCATCTCATTAATTTAGCCGTCTTGGATGACATAAACAACCTCTGCAACCTTGGCTTTAAAGGAAAATACCTCATTTATTTTGCAGCTATTCGTTTGTCACCGTTGTTAGGACCATTTGAACCACCATCACCATTTGATTTCCATCTTGAACTGTTGCATATGACATATTTATCAAGATTGGCGTCATCGTTTCGAAACAACATGTAACTGTTGGGACATGCATCCCACGTCTCATACGTGAAGCCCAAATCTGTTGTGACCTTTTAAGCTTTATAATATGAGTCTGAGAGTTTCACAGCCAACGGGAACGCCTCATTCAACAACTCAAGCAACATGTCAACAAACTTGTCTGTCCACTGATTAAGCACCTCCAGATGTAGAAGTCAAACAATGAATGACAAAGATGTGAACTTCTGACAACCCGGATACAATTCACTTTGTGCATCTTGAAAAAGTTTGAAATACTTTGCAGTCTCTACATTTGGACCGAGCTGGGGTTCAGATGCATGGGGATCAGGCCCTTGTGGTTCATTACCCTCAACACTTGTACCGGCATGTGGATTTCCCATATCCCCTTGTATCATTCCAACCATATCGTCCCCAATGTCTAAATTAGCCAATATTTCATTCTCTCGATTACCATGCAGAGATACGTAAGACTCCCCATGATTAATCCAATGTTTGTACTTTTTTAAAAAACCATTCAAAATCAGATGCTCCCATACACCCTCTCGTACAAGATGGTATCGATTCTCACATTTTCTACACGGACAACTAATCATCGAACCTTCATCCCTATTGGTTTAGGCAAACACAAGGAATTGATCAATCCCATTAATGTATTCCCTCGACTTCCTATTTGGAAAATCAATCCAACTCTAATCCATCATCTGTACTTCCCTCAAATGCACACTTCACTTCTTTTGTAATCTTGTCAATAATATATATATATATATATATATTTAAATGACAGTCATTTTCCACATGCATATGTGTTTCCCACCATTAATTTTCTTCAGGCAAACTTACTGGGAGATATACATCTCACATGCAAAACAAATATGCCCTAGAAAAAAATATAATTACAACAAATGTAAGGGTCATAATGATATAGGATTATGAGGGAGGCAGATAGAGAAAGAATGGAAAAATTAGTCATAATTAGTCATATAGTCAATCTTTCACCGCAGCTATAATAAAAATCCTCACCGTACAAAGTTGGCAAAATTAATGATCTTAGATCACCTACTAGGCTAACACATTTTATTCTTGCAACCCAATAAAGAACACGTCAGATTGCCCACTTTTTTTTTTTTCTTCTTCTTTTTAATAGTTTTGAAATTGTTGTCAAACTATCAAGAATTTCTTCTACCAATATCTATTCATAATTCATAAAACTATATTCTTTCTTTCAACCAAATTAGACCCCCAAAAAAATTAACATATACCCCATTAATTTTGGTAATTATATGAAATCATAAACGGCCCTAAAGGAATGCTTTTTCTTAAAACTACTATGTTTACTCATAGTGCTAATAAATTCATATAAACCAAATGGAATATCTGATACATAATCTACAACCACAAGAAAGTATCATGAGCAATTGTATATGAGCTATGCAAAGTCAAGAAAAAGCCAAAATCCATGTGATGTAATCCAACTATATGACAAAAAACCCTCTCAAATAAAATGCCTAGCCCTCTCCTTTCAAACATTTCAAACACTCTCCCTTTCTTTGGTCTCTCCCCTAAGCCTCTCTCTCATCTCTCCTCTCTCCTCTCTCCTCTCTCATTAGCTAATCAAGGATTGAAGAACTACCCAATTATTGGAACCCATATTGTCCTTTTATTTTCTAGACCTAACCCATATTTTTATTTTTACTTTTTGGCTAGGGTTAGAACCCATATTGTTACCCTTTCTTGCTTGTGATTTGTTTGGTATTAATTCAAACAAAAAAATGATAGGAAAGAACAACTCAAACCTCCCTCCTCATTTTAGGTTCATCAAGGTGTCAGCAAATGACTTTCCCTCAACGGGGGGCGTCGCTTCAGCTTGACCTGGCTGGTCAGAATGGGACAGCATCCTGACAAAGTCAAGGCAATAAAATCCTTATCATATAACTCTGAAACGAGTCCTAACCTAACCATGACACGAGATTTATATTAACACAAGTTGTACTACATTTTCATGTTGTCTCAGACCCTTTTCTAATAAAAGGAGGGCTCCTCTCCCCGATTGGATCATCAATGCATCACATCACACATTGTGCCTACACTTCCATGCTCTCTGATCCATGCTTACCTTACTTTCAGCCACAATAATCTCTAACACTTTTAACTCTTTCTTTGCAATATCCATCTCTCAAGTTCGATTCCTGACTCTCTACATACATGATATAATAAACAAACAATAATCCAAGAACATCTGCAAAATCCAAAAACCCTATTCAAATAAGGATTGCCCTTGCTAAATGCAACTATGCAAGAACTGAAAAACTTATTCTTCACTTTTTGAATTGAATCTTCCATATCAAACTTCTTTCACATGTTTTTTTTCTTTTTTTTTGGTGGCTAATTTTATGCTTCCCAATCATACAAAATA
Source organism: Camellia sinensis (assembly GCF_055761805.1). Classification (NCBI taxonomy): domain Eukaryota; kingdom Viridiplantae; phylum Streptophyta; class Magnoliopsida; order Ericales; family Theaceae; genus Camellia; species Camellia sinensis. Next base: position 63,922,197 of record NC_138968.1, on the reverse strand, counting down.
AAAACATCAGATTACTAAATTATGGGATAGCCGAATTACTTTTCTTATTTATTTCATTTTAATTATTTATTTATTATTTATAGGGGTTAGTTGTTTTCAATATGACAAGAAACTTACCATATAACAAAGCCCTAGCCAGAGTAGGAAATGCAGCACCTTGATAAAATACTCTCCAACAATCAGCCCTCTCCAGTTCAGAAGGGACTTTGGCACTAAGCACCTAAAGACAACAAAATCAGATATTACTTATGTAGAACAAAAAATGGAGTAATCAGATATTACAGTTTTGAATCATAGCAATGAAAGAAACGCACCTGATCTCTATACAAGATGAGTGACCAAAATAAATTACTGTGGGCTTCCAAGAGAGAGAGAGAGAGAGAGCATACGTACTAACTGAGCTCAGAGAGAGAGATCGTAACACGCCATCGTCGCTGTGATCGTCGGTGAACTTGAACACCGCTAGCCGTCACCGTCGTCGCTCGTCGAGAGACGGAGAGAGATCGTCGTCGAACTCGTCTCTAGGGATTTACGGATTTTGGGAATTTAGGGATTTTAGGGATTTTGGGGGTTTTGAGTGAGAATGGTGTTAGGGATTTGGGGGGTTTTGAGAGAGAAATGTGTTAGGGATTTTGGGGATTTTAGGGAATTTGATTGAGCGCCATTTCGGCTGAAGGAGGGAGATGAAATTTCAGACTATTTGCGACATCATGGCAAAACCGTCACAAATGATCAAATCCATTTATAAAATGACGTCGTTTTATTAAGGGGTTTTTGTTTTTTGTGACAGAGCATTCCCATCACAAATATCCGCTATTTGCGACGGTAAATTTCACCCGTCTCAAAAAAATATTTTTTGCATACTTCCGTATCTAAGTGACTTTTTGTTCTCTGCTTATTAGCGACGGGGAAACTGCCGTCGCAGAAAACATTATTTGAGACGGCCTCATCTGCCGTCGCAAAAGACCACTTTTTGTGACGGTATACACGTCGTCGCAAAAAAGTTCCGTGTTATTTGCCCACTTTTCTTGTAGTGTTTGTGGTGGAAAATATGATATTATGATTATTGAATTGTGTTTTCTCTCATCTCTCTCCCTAAAATAAAGAAAAAGCTTAGATGGATAATTGAAGAAGAAGAAGATCACTACCCGAACCACCTGCTTCACCGCCACCAAACTACATTATCGCCACCACCACCATCACCGATTCCATTATCACCTAGAACCATGTTCCACATCATGTTATAAGTGAAGAAGAAGAAGAATGAGAAGAAATAAACAAAAGAAGAATGTTTTGAAATTTTCAAAATTAGTTTTCAAACAACTTTTGGTATACCAAAATCGCCCATTACACAAAGAAGTGAGAAAGCGAGGTAGTGTAGGGCGAAGTAGGAAGTGTGGTAAAGAGAATGGCGAAAGAATAAAGTAGAATCCTCAAGAATTGAGAAAGATATGAAGTTCGAAAGATGGCTCAAAGAAAAGTCAAAAATGAGAAGAAAAGTCTTTTTTTTTTTTATAAACTTTCTGAGCTCCAATAGCATACAAAAAGAGGAAGAACGAGACGTGTGAGATGTGATACAAAAACTAGACCGTGAGTTGAATCCAGTGACGTAAAAATGAGATGAAACGGAGTTATAACGAAGGAGATAGAAGGGCTTGAAGTGGTGGTTGGTAGTGGTGGTTTGCTAAGAAATGGTGGGTTTGCATCTTTCTTTTGAAATTTGGGACCAAAATGTAATTTTTTTAACTTTTTGCGTTTGAAATGTGACGGCAAGGACAAAATTGATAGTGTGAGGAAGTGGTTTTGGAAATACTCTTTTGATCCACTAGGATGCTCGAGATCCTCAGCTAATAACCTGAAAAGGAATAAACACTCCGGTCAGGGGTGCCGGAATTAGCACTCCGACGAATAAGTCAGTATGTACTCTTTTGATTGTTTGTATCTTAAGTTAAGTGTACTCATTCCCACATACCTCTCTCTGGATGATATTCTTCTATTTATATCTTTTCTTTCTTAGGCTTCAGGGCTGGGCCCACCTTCAATTCGTCGTATAACTATTTACTCAGCTCTTTTTGTTGCAAGCCGCCCTTTACTCGGCCCCTTACTCAACTGGTTATTTGGCCGAATAGGGTACTTCTGGATTTGTGTATAAGACAGGGCCGAATGCGATATATGAATTTTGACTCTCCAGGTCCATCTATTCGGCCTATTTACGTCTCCCGATATTCAACCCCCACAATTGCCCCCCAAACACTCCACTAACGACAGTTAGCTGGTGTGTTTGGTTTCGAACTCGAAAACTCAGAGCGAAAATTCGGCAGTTAACCTCATTCTAACATGGATGTCAAAGTACACGCCTTTCGGTCATCATTTCACCTTCCCGTCCCTTCGTACACTTCTATTTATTGTGATTTAAAATTTTGTCGTCTCTTCAAATACATACACATTGTTGGATGCTTGAAGTTTTTGGACTGCCTTCCGACTCACCTCTGCAACTTCCTTTTATCCTTCATTGTCCTCTCCGTCTCTTGTAAGTTTTCTCCCTCTCTGCTTTGAATCCCCTTTTCCTGGTTTGTTTTTAATTTAGCATATTCCTATAGGCTACCGAAAATGGCAAAGCATTTGAAAGGCCTCCTCTCTGCGGATCGAGTCTCTGGCTTTCAACTCCATTTTTCTATCCCTGATGGCGTTCGTCTGACAGACGACACTCTTGATATGGAGAAGGCTGATGAAAGCACAATCATCTTCCCTCTCTTAACAATTACAGAGGGCGGAGTCCGTTTCCCGCTTCATCCACTCCTTAGGGCTGTCCTTCGCCATTGGGGTCTAATCCCTTCCCAACCCAATGTCAACTTTTTTAGAATCGTAATGGGAATTATAGAGTTAAACCGTCGCCTTAGGATTAACCTCAGCATACCTGCTATTCGGCACTGTTATGCCTTGGCCAAGTCTTCTGGCTGACATGGACGCTATTTCCTTAGGGCCAAGGACACCAACCATCAATTAGTGACTATGCTTTCCAGCTCTAGCAAGCGAGATGATGATGTCATGGTCGTTGTCTGAGGTAACTGGGAATTCGGCGAAGGCGAGGATCGCCTAGATCCTATTCCTAGATAGAGGGGTAAACCAGGTGGCCATATAGCTCCTTGCATTCATTTTTCTTATATTTACAAGGCTTCATTTTTGCGGTCTCATAGTTTTGCTTGTGCAGGGAACGATTTGAAGAAAGTTTTGATTTCAACCGACGACGCCGTTCTTGCGGAAATTGTAATCGCGCTCAAATACTTCAGTTGGCCAAGCCTTTAAAAACAAGGAAGGGCGGCCCACATTCTTCTTCGATACAAGCCGACGTATACAACGTTCTCGGCAGCAGAAAACATCCCAATTCCGAGGGGCGAAGAGTTTCTTACGGCTCTTGTTTTAACCAACTTCAAAAACTTGCGGCAAGTTGGTTTGGGCAGATCTGACTCGGAGCAGGCGAAGGTAGCTGGGGTCGCTAAAGAGTCAAGCTAGTCCGAAGCCGAAGTAGATGAGGCTTTGAGGTTGGCCTTTGAGGAAGCCGGCCTCGATTCAGCCAACCCTCCATCTACCTCGGGCCGAGGGGACCTTCCCTTCGGTGACATTTTTACTGGGTTAGAAGACCTTCCCGGCTCATACCCCGAAGACATGGCTGGGTTGTCCTTCACAAAACTCGCCAAACAGAAAAATGCCGAAAGAATGGCCGCGCGGAGGAGAGCAGAGGCCATTCGATTGGAAATGCCACCCGCCGCCGATGCTGAGCCCTCCCTGCCTGTTATCGAGGAGGAGACGGCTGAAAGCCGAAATGCCGAGGCAGAGACGGTTGTGCAGGTGGATCAGAAGGCTGAGCGAAGGGTGGAGAAACGTCCTGCCGAGTTCGAGGCCGGTTCTGAAGAAAACCAGGCTAACAAACAGCTGCGTTTAGAGGAGTTGGATGTGGTTGTGCCTTTTGTCATTCAACCAAAGATAAAAAACATGCCGATCTCCCCTGACGCGTTGGCTATGAAAAATCCAGCCGTGGCGTTGAGTATGGTTGCGTCGGTCTCATTGCCGGGTGACAAGGCGGCTTTCCGGGCGGAGCCGAATCTGTTGGCAATAGCTTTAACCGCTCAATCGGCTCTTCTGGTTTATTCCTTGATCTTGTCTTTCCCTTTTATGTATATATTATTTTGGTTTTAATTTCCTATTTTGCAAACGGTCAGAAGGATAACCGAGATAGGCCGTCGCCAGCATGACGCCATCGAACGAATTGGCCGTTTACAATAAGAAGTTGAGGGCCAAAGGAGCAGGGCCGAGTTCAAAGCAGTGAGGGCGAAGATGGAAGGTGCAAGGGCCGAGGCTGAGATGGAAAGGGTGAGAAATTCAAACCAGCTCAGATTGGCCACCGAGGAGAGGGCGAATGCGAGTGAAAATGCACTCAAGTTAGCCCGAGAGGCGATTGCCAAACTGGAGGCTAACTTGGAAGAATCGAAGAAGGCGAAGGAAGTAGCTGACTCCGAGGCTTCCAAGGCATACGAGGCTGGGCAAAGCGCTGCCCTCGCAAGTTATGTGGAAGAAGTCCCCAAATTTGAAAATCGGGAATTCAAACACGGCTGGCTCAAAGCCCTTCCTGCTGTTAATGTGACATTGGCTATGCCAATTCCATACGGCCAAGTGGACGTTGAGCCGCTGGAGTCTGACTCCGAGGATTGATTAGGGCGACATTTTAGTTGTTTTTGCTTAAGGATTTTGAATGTATTGTTGCAGTTTTTCGTTTAGTAGTTTTTATGTGTAAAATGACTACAGTTTTTAAGTTTTTGCTAGGCATTTCCATGCAAACTTGTAGCTTTTTGTTTAGTAGTTTTCATATGTAAAATGACTACAGTTTGTGCCCAATTTACTAATGAAAATTTCCTTTGCACTTTGCTATTATTTGTGCTTGATTTTGCTATTGATGAATGGTATTGCTTTTCGTTATCTTGGATAAAACATTCGTGCACACTTGCCGATTAGATAACTAGGCAACTTAGTAATTTATCCTCGTCGAATAGCCGATCAGATTAATAAATCTTCCCTTGCCCCAGCCAATGTATGAACTCCGAAAGCCGAATATCATTAGTTCATGGAGTGGCTGCGGCATAAATCGATCGGCATCGGGCTTAGATATTTGGCCGATCAGATTAATAAATTTGTCCTTGCTCCAGCCAATGTATGAACTCCGAAAGCCGAATATGATTAGTTCATGGAGTGGCTACGGCATAAACCGATCAGCATCGGGCTTAGATATTTGACCGATCAGATTAACAAATCTGCCCTTGCCCCAGCCAATGTATAAACTCCGAAAGCCGAATATGATTAGTTCATGGAGTGGTTGCGACATAAATCGATCGGCATCGGGCTTAGATATTTGACCGATCAGAATAACAAATCTGCCCTTGCCCCAGCCAATGTATGAACTACGAAAGCCAAATATTATTAGTTCATAGAGTGGCTACGGCGCACGTCGATCGGCATCCTTTTGGAGTTTAACATTAATGAAATCGCCTCGGGGGCGCTGCACGTGTTAAGAATAAATGAGGTGGGTTCTTTGCGCCCGTAATTCCACTTATTGTGTTCAAACTCAATTTAAACCAATTTGTTACGGAAGGTTAGATAAGTGTGAATGTCAAATAAACTGTTCTTCAACAGCAAAGGAGAAGGGCGGACATTGGCTGAGCTTGATACTGAAATGAATCGTAGCAGCGAGCCCACACGCACGGGAAGTAAAACGTCCAGGGAATGGGAAAAACGTCAGCCCCCAGGTCGTCGAAGCAAATCACCCCGAAGGGAAAAATAGCAACGGGGCAGCTCCCCTCGACCGCGACCGAGAAATGACTCCAATGCGATGCCGCGACCGTTGAGTTTTACGATTTTTGTGGGGAATAAATCGATGACAGAGGCGGATTTTATTGTTAACAACCCAGGTGTAGCAGTCGAGTTCGCTCGATAGATTTTTCCACCGGAAGTCCAGCAGTCGATGGTTGGTTGACAGGATTTCGAAGTGTTTCGAGAGGGCATCCATGGGGCAGTGAGAGGGCTGTATACCGCCTATGAAGTCGGCATGCGTCTGCGGCCCGAGCGGCAGGAGATAGAGAAGAAAGACGAACGAATCCGAACCTTAGAGGCTCGTGCGGAGAAGGCCGAGTGTGAGCTGAGGAAGGCCTAAACTGTCGAGCCGCGTGCAGCCATCAATCTAACCCGGTCATGGAGGAAAGAGTGACCCAACGGCTGATAAGTCATGCGATTGCCGATAAAGATACGGCAAGCATGTTTGTAGTGGAGACTGCAAGGTCCGTGGGTTATGAAAAAGGCTTCCATGACGGCCGGAAAGTCAGGATAGAGAAGACCAGGGAGAAACTCGCAAATGAGGTATGCCGATGCGAGAATCGGGGCTTTAGGCATGGGTGGATTAAGGCTCTCCAAGCCGTAGAGGCACTCCAAGGAGCAGGAGTTGAATCGGCGTCGCCATTATATCAACGTCATCGCTTTCCTTTTGGCGCTTTCGAAACTGAGAAGAGCGATGACGAGGATGATGCCGAATAGAATTGAATATATTGTAAACGCTCCAACATAGATTGGGCATCAGCTATGTATCTATTGGTTAACCTAAAAAAATACTTTGTTTTAAATGTTTGCGTTTCATTTTGAATGTTTGCATGTTTTAATTTGTTTATGCGGTTTGCGCCAGCTCAACTTAATTAAGCATTTCACTTTGAATGTTTGTATGCTTTAATTTGTGTATATGGTTTTTGCTGGCTCAACTTAACGAAACATTTCACTTTGAATATTTGTATGCTTTAACTTTCGTCGTGAAAGGCGCTCCGAATCCGCAGTCTTATTCGGCCCAAACGTGTTATGCACGGATAGGGCTCCGAATTCGGAGGCTTTTTGTCTTGGCCCATCGTGATATCCATGAAGGGCACTCCGAATCCGGAGTCTTATTCGTCCCAAAAGTGTCGTGCACGAACGGGGTTCCGAATCCAGAGTCTTCTTCGGTCCATAAGTGTCATGCACGAATGAGGCTCCGAACCCGGAGGCTTAATCGGCCCAAAGGTGTCATACACCAATGGGGCTCCGAAGCCGGAGACTTGGCTTGGCTAATCGTGATATCCACGAAGGGCGCTCCAAATCTGGAGGCTTAATTGGCCCAAAAGTGTCATGCACCAATGGGGCTCCGAATCAAGAGACTTGGCTTGGCCAATCGTGATATCCACAAAGGGCGCTCCGAATCCGGAGGCTTAATCGGCCCAAAAGTGTCATGCACCAATGGGGCTCTGAATCCGGAGACTTGGCTTGGCCAATCCTGATATCCACGAAGGGCACTCCGAATCCGGAGGCTTAATCGGCCCAAAGGTGTCATGCACCAATGGGGCTCCGAATACGGAGACTTGGCTTGGCCAATTGTGATATCCACGAAGGGCGCTCCGAATCCGAAGGCTTAATCGGCCCAAAAGTGTCATGCACCAATGGGGCTCCGAATTCGAAGACTTGGGTTGGCCAATCGTGATATCCACGAAGGGCATTCCGAATCCGAAGGCTTAATCGGCCCAAAGGTGTCATGCACCAATGGGGCTCCGAATCCGGAGACTTGGCTTGGCCAATCGTGATATCCACGAAGGGCGCTCCGAATCTGGAGGCTTAATCAGCCCAAAGGTGTCATGCACCAATGGGGCTCCGAATCCGGAGACTTGGCTTGGCCAATCATGATATCTACGAAGGACGCTCCGAATCCGAAGGCTTAATCGGCCCAAAGGTGTCATGCCCCAATGGGGCTCCAAATCTAGAGACTTGGCTTGGCCAATCGTGATATCCACGAAGGGCGCTCTGAATCCGGAGACTTTTGAACTGAATTGCGCGATGAGGAAACAGGAAACTTTACATTGCAAAAGTGAAATATGTACAAGTATCAAGCCCCACAAGTCGGGTCAATGATAGAATTTACGTAAATGTGTGGAATTCCAAGGCCGTGGCAGACTTCTCCCAAACATGTCTTTAAGCTGATATGCCCCTACTCCCACAACTAAGTCGATCTGATAAGGGCCGTCCCAGTTAGGTCTCAATTTTCCGTCGGCTGGATTCTTGCCAGCTGGAAGCACTTTCTTCAGGACCAACTCTCCTGGTGTGTAGCGGCGCAGTTGAACACGCTGATTATATGACTTAGCAAGCTGCTGCTGGTACCGTGCCATGGATGCAAGGGCGTGGTCTCTCCGCTCTTCAATCAGAATCAAATTCAAGGCCAACATCATGTCGTTTCGGCCCAAATCAAAAACTGTTGATTTCAAAGTTGGGAGGTTGATCTCCAAAGGGATGATTGCCTGCGTTCCGAAGCACAAAGTGAACGGCGTCTCCCCAGTGGACCGTCTCGGAGTAGTGCGATGAGCCCATAACACACTTGGCAACTCTTCTACCCATCTTCCTTTAGCTTTCTCCAGCCTCTGCTTGATGCAGTCTAAAATAGATTTGTTGGAGGCTTCAACTTGGCCGTTACTCTATGGATAAGCTGGGGAGGAATAGTAGGGTTGAATACCATACTTGCTATACAGTTCCCTGTAGACATCGCAATCAAACTGGGTGTCGTTGTCTGAAATAAGTGCTCTGGGAATGCCGAATCATGTGATGATATTTCTCCATACAAAACGCTTCACGTCAGTATCTCGGATGTGCGTTAGTGTTTTTGCTTCTACCCATTTTGTGAAATAATCTGTCGCGACAATCAAAAATCGCTTGTTACCCGGGGCACGAGGCAGTGGTCCGACGATGTCAAGTCCCCATTGGGCGAACGACCAAGGACTGGTTATAGAGCTTAACTCTTCAGCCGGCAGGTGGGTCAAATGAGAAAACTTCTGGCACTGTTCACACTTTTTCACGTAACATTCGGCATCGGCTCTCATTATCGGCCAGTAATACCCCTGTGTCACAGCTCGATGAGCCAAAGAGCGCCCGCTAAAATGGGCACCACAACTACCTTTATGTATTTCGGTCAAAAGTGATTCTACTTTGTCCGGATGAACGCATTCCAGGTATGGACCAGAAAGGGATTTTTTATAAAGTTTTTATTGCTGATCCAAGTAGTATCGCAAGGCTTTGTTTCGCAGCTTGTGCGCTTCTTTCTTGTCGGCTGGGAGCTGTTCAGAAGACAGGAATGCAGTAATAGAGTCCATCCAACTCAGTCCTGACTCTATGACATTGACCTGGACTTCCTCAGAAGGGTCAATGCTCGGCTCTGGGATGAAACCAACTTCAATGGTTCGTTTAATCTCTGAGTTAATGGCAGAGGCTAGGCAAGCCAGGGCATCTGCATGTGTGTTCTGGTCACGAGTTATTTGGTTCAATTCATGATGGTCAAATTTTGTCAGCAAGGAATTTGCCGTTTTCATGTAAGCAGCCATACGGTCATTTTTTGCTACGTACTCCCCCTTTAGCTGATTGATCACCAATTTTGAATCGCAAAATATAAGCAGATGCCGAGCACCTAGGAGATATGCATTTCACAAGCCGGTTAGCAGGGTCTCGTATTCGGCCTCGTTATTTGATACTTCGAAGCCGAGTTTGACAGTCTGCTCAATTATTGCCCTATCAGGAGCCATTATCACTGCTCTGACCCCGCTGCCTCGTTGATTGAACGATCCATCACAGTACAACTGCCAAATGTCCCCAACATAAATTCTCCAGTTCGGCTTAGGTTGAATTTCATCAGACTTGAAGTCGGCAAGACCCCTTGTGAATTCGGCCACAAAGTCGGCAAACACCTGTCCCTTGATTAAGGTTCTAGGCAGAAACTGAATATCATACTGGCCGAGTTCAAGAGCCCACTTTGAAATGCGCCCTGATGCTTCTGCACTATGGAGTACCGACCGAAGGGGTTGGTCTATTAGTACCCCGATGGTATGCCTCTAAAAGTAATGCATCAGCTTTCTTGCTGCCATGACGAGGGCCAGAATGAGTTTTTCCAACGGAAGGTAGCGTGATTCGGCGTCAACATTGCCTTGCTCACATAATACACTGGCCCCTACTCCCCCAGCTCTTCCTTTATCAGTACAGCGCTGACGGCCCGATCGAAAACCGCCAGATACAAAATGAGCGGGTCGTCTGCCGAAGGTGTTGTCAAGAGTGGAACTGATCGGAGGTGGGTCTTGAGGCTGTTGAAAGCGGCTTCGCACTCGGAGGTCCATTCAAAAGCCTTGCCCTGCCGTAGAGCATGAAAAAGTTGTCGGTAGCGATCTGTGGACCGACTGATGAACCTGTTGAGTGTGGCGGCCATCCCCATCAACTTTTGAACCTCTTTCACTGAACAAAGGGAGCCGAGCTCCAAGATTGCTATGATTTTCCTCGGGTTGGCTTCGATTCCTCGGTGGTTGACAATGTCACCCAAGAATTTGCCAGAGCCAATCCCAAACGCACATTTGGAAACGTTTAGCTTCATTTTGTATTTGTGTAAAATGCTGAATGTCTCTTCCAGATCGGCTAGATGAGTTTGCTCTTCTTTGCACTTGACCACCATATCGTCAATATACATTTCCATAATGTGGCCGAGTTACTCCTTGAACATGGCAGTGACTAGTCTTTGGTAAGTTGCCCCTGCATTCTTTAGCCCAAAAGGCATAACCTTATAGTAATAGGTTCCTCTTGGGGTGAGGAATGCAGTTTTGTCTTGGTCCTCCGGATGCATGGCAATTTGATGGTAGCCTCTGTAAGCATCAAGGAAGCTCATACGTTGATGGCATGCCGTCGCATCTACAAGTTGGTCTATTCTGGGGAGGGGAAAACAATTCTTGGGGCAGGCTTTGTTTAGGTCCGTGAAATCAACGCACACTCGCCAAGTCTCATTTTTCTTCTTCACAAAAATAGTATTCGAGAGCCATGTAGGGTAGGTCACTTCCCTAATTGCCCCGGCGTCAAGCAACCGGTCAACCTCTTCAACAACGGCGAGAGTGTGCTCTGCGGCTGACCGCCGGCTTTTTTGAATAATCGGCTTACATTTAAGGTCAACATTTAAACGGTGCTGCGAAACAGACGAATCTACACCCGGCATCTCATATGGAGTCCACGCAAATACATCAAGGTTGCCGAGCCGGAAGGAAATTAGCTGCTGCCTGTCAGCTTGATTCAGGAAGGCATCGACCATGAAGAACCTGTCTGGGTTTTCGTCAATTTCAACTCGATCTAGGGCTTCCGTGGCCTTTTCACTTGGGAGTCGCCCAACATCGTCGAGGCTCTCTCGATCTGGCACCTCAATAGAATTCACTTGTAACTCTTTTGGCATTTTTCTAGCAAGGAGATAACATGCTTGTGCCGATTTCTAGGAGCCACGGATTTGCTCAATGCCACGTTCTATCAGGAAGCGTAGCAGCTGATGATAGGTGCTTGGCACGGCCTGCATAGTATGCAACCAAGTTCGCCCCATGATGAGATTATATGGCGATGGCAGTTTAACGACCAAGAATTCCACATCCACTGTTCGGGAGCCCGCTCGAACAGGTAGTGTGATTTTCCCCAACGAGTATTCTGGATTGGCGTTGAAGCCGAATAATGGATAAGGAGTTGAAGAAAGGTCCGATTCGGAGAAACCAAGTTTGGTGAATGTCTTGTAATACATAACTTCCGATGTGCTCCCTGGATCAATAAGTACGCGTAACTCGATTACCAAGGGATCGATGTGGGGAAGTGTCACTCCGGCCAAATCTGAATCATCGAAAGCAATGCTCGCAGCTTCATGGGGCCGTTTAGCCGGAGTGAGTTGATTTTGAGGGTCGAGATTCGACTGAATCGTATGCACCGCGGATGGCATTGGCAGGCTGTATATCATGTGGATCAAGCCGAGTGAAGGTGAATCTTGTTGTAAGGTTATTGCTTTGGTTGAGTTTCCTTTTCAGACGTACTGTTGTAGCCAACCATCTTGTACCAATTCCTCCTGGTGATCCTTCAATGCATAATAACTCTCAGTATCATGGCTGTGATCCTTGTGATACTTGCACCGCATATCCCGTCTTCTCGTGTCGGGAGGTCCTACCATTTTGGACGGCCATTTGAAGAATGGAAGGTGTTGGACTTTGGACATAACCGCGCTGATCGGCTCTGACAACTCCGTATATTTCTTGTATGAGCGCCTTGTGTGCCTGCTATCGACTTGCAGTTGTTCATTTCCTCGGTGGGAGCATTGATCGCTTGATCGGCGAGAATCCCGTCTCTTGTCTCGTTTAGCCCGATGCCATGGTTCAGGGCTCTGAGGTGGTACAGAATTTAACGGTTGAGCAATTTCAGAAGGGGCCGTCTTGTTGGCCATGTTTCCGGCTTTAACCTGCAAGGCGTCATCTTTCACTTTGCAGTATTTCTCAACTTTCTTCATCAATGACCAGACTGTTTTGGGGGGACTTCTAGTCAAGGAACTACGGAGAGCACTATCAGGATGCAAACCTATTTTAAAGGTGGTAATGGCCATGGAGTCGTTGCAAGCATCATCGACAAGATTAAAGCATTCCCAATAGTGCGCTGAATGCGCTCGTAAGGTTTCTCCCGGCTGGATCTACATGGCCCAGAGAGAGTCAGCTTGCTTCGGCTGGACCTCGTTGGTGATAAATCTTGCCCTGAAGGATTTCTGTAGTTGATGGAAACTCTTAATCGGCGTCGGCTCCAACTTATAATACCATCTGACGGCCAATGGCCCCAAACTGCTCGGAAATATTCTGCACATGAGAGCCTCGTCGTATGCATGCAGCGTCATGGTTTGCTTATAATGACGAATATGATCAGTGGGGCCTGATTTCCCGTCGTACAGGGTGAACGACGGGACTTTGAACTTCTTGGGTAGCGCTGCCTTTGTGATCCGTTGCATGAAAGGATCGTGCTAGTCTTCTTCGTCCGAACCATTTCGTCTTCGCTTATGCCTTACACGTGGACTCTCTTCAGAGGAACTGGTAGTTTCAAGTCGTCCCTTCTTTTTGGGATCTGGGGATAATGAGTCAGAGTCGCTGTCACTATATTGCTTCCGAACTCGAGGTCTTTGACCACCCGCTCTCAGAGATCGTCCCGGATCTTGGCGTGTAACTTGATTGGATTTTTCTACTTCCAAGGCCAAGTCCTGACGGAGGCGCTCGTTCTCAGTGATCATGTTTTCCAGCCTCTGTTCGTTTTGTTTCGCCTGTTTCATGATTGCTTGCATTGTCTCATGTGTTGAGGTCGAGGGCGAGTTCTGGGCAAGTGAGTCGAAGTTCAAGGCACGTCTTGCGGTGATAGTCTCCGATCCAAGCATGTTTGTTACAGTGAGGTCGTCTCTCTATGTGGTCTCGTCAGTGACTATCAGCGGGTCTTCTGTTACGCCCGCCATGGATGTATTTGAGTATTCCCACAGACGGCGCCAATTGTGGGGAAGTGGTTTTGGAAATACTTTTTTAATCCACTGGGACGCTCGAGATCCTCAGCTAACAACTTGAAAATGAATAAATACTCCAGTCGGGGGTGCCGGAATTAGCACTCCGACGGATAAATCAGTATGTACTCTCTTGCTTGGTTGTATCTTAAGTTAAGTGTACTCATTCTCACATACCTCTCTCTGGATGATATTTTTCTATTTATATCTTTTCTTTCTTGAGCTTCTGGTCTGGGCCCACCTTCAATTCGTCGTATAACTATTTACTCGGCTCCTTTTGTTCCAAGCCGCCCTTTACTCGGCCCCTTACTCAACTGGTGCCGAATAGGGTACCTCTGGATTTGTGTATAAGACAAGACCGAATGTGATATATGAATTTTGACTCTCCAGGTCCATCTATTCGGTCTCTTTACGTCTCCCGATATACGGCCCTCACAGATAGTAACTTAAATAGTATAAAGATACACGTGAAAATAAGAGTAGTTTGAAAAGTCATTAAAAATCATGTAAAAATATAAAGGTATAAATGAAATAATATCCTTATAATATTAGTAGTGAGTTTCCAAGAAGCTCACATCACATAATCATGCGGAGCATCCCAACTGGGCGAGTTGGTCGTATCAGGATCCTCTAGAGTAAAGAATCCTGAAGTGATCTCCTAGAGTGAGAGATCTGAGGGCTGAAATCAAAACTAACCAAAACGACGTCGTTTTGGTTAGTAAGTGAAAAAAAAAAAAAAAAAAAAAAAAAGAAAGAAAGAAAGAGTTTGATTTCAAAAACACAACCTCTGTTTCTAACGCTTCCCCATTTTTAGCCTTTCCTTCCTATTCAACCCAAAACCTTTTGATTCTTATTCTTTATTCCTAAGTTCATGAACTACCCATAAAAAATATGAGGACTCAAAACCAAAACATAGCAAGTTCATCAGTTTTCTTATTGATTAAAATCAATCTTCTTCAAACCCATTTCTCAATCAATCTCCAACACGGAAGACAAAGACCCAGATTTTTCTTCCCCCAAACTCCCCACAATCACCCAGGTATAACAATATTCATTTTGCCCTTATTCTATTTAAAATAAATTTTTTTATTATTTTTTCAGTGAATCAAGCATAAAAACAGAGTTTGATTAATAACCCATTTCTAAAGTGCTCTGTTTCTTTTCTGTGAATAGGTTGTGGAAGAGCTGAAAGAGCTATGGAGAATGGCTTTGCCAATAACAGCAACGAACTGTTTAATGTGAGTATAATCTGTAAAAATGTTTTTGAAATTGTCTAACTTACTTTCATGGCTGCCAAGAAGAAGAGAGAGAGTCTCTCTATTCTTTCATATTTGCAGGAACCTGTTCGTCATTTTGAACCAGAGGTGATTTTTTTTTTTTTTTTCTTTCAATTTACTAACCAAAACGACGTCGTTTTGGGTAGTTTTGATTTCAGCCACAGGATCTCTCACTCTAGGAGATCACTTTAGGATTCTTTACTCTAGAGGATCCTGATACGAGTTGGTCTTCCTCTCTGTCTGAAACCAATTCCAACCGTATGGGAAAAAAAATCCATCCAAGACTCCTTCAATGGAAACAAACAGAAAATTAATGAGTCTGACTTTAATTAATGGGTTCGACTTCTCTTTGGCCATCTGAATTTAAAAGAGGGTTTGGACTTAGTAAATTGATTTAAAAACCAATTTCAGTAATATGAATTATTTATTTTTTAAACTTTATTGAATAAAATATTTATGTAAAAAAAATATAATGATCGGACATTGGTAATTATATATTTGAATCAGATTTATATTACAAAAAATGAATGACTATTTTTTAAATTATATTTATTATTTATTTTTAAAAACAAATATGATATCAAACTTATAATTACCGATATTCAATTATCTTAATTTTTTATATAAATACTCTACCAAATAAATTTTAGAAAATGACAAATTGGAATCACTGAAATCAATTCTTAAATTTAGATGACACTATAAGAGAAGCCAAACATTAATTAAACTGAATAATTTAGGCTCCGTTTGGCAAGAGCTAAACGGGATTTTTTTTGGCTATTTTAGCTACAAAAGATAAAATAGATTATTTTAGCCACAAAAAATAAAATATCACATCCAACCCATAATCATTGCATTCTTCTCTCACAAAAAAAGTCAAAAAAGTCAAAAAGTCATTCTCATACCAAACTTTTTAGCCCAGATTAAAATAGCCAAAAAAAATTAAAAAAAAATTAAAAAACCAACCTCCTTTCCAAACGGAGGCTTAGATATATCAGTGGTAAATAAATGTAGATATCAGTGGTAAATAAATGCTATGTTTCCGTTTAATCAATAAAAATAGTAATAATAAAATAAATAAATAAATTCTTTAAAAGTCCAGTAATATATCATAGGGTCATGCTACATCCCTCTAAAAATACCCCCTAATCCCCCTAATTTCCATATCAAGTAAAAAAAAAAAAAAAAGGAAAAAGTTGTCCAAAATAAAAATTAAGGAAATTAGGGGGTATTTTTAGGGTTTCAAATCATTTTCCTATATGATATATGCATCACTGGAATTGTCAGAAAATGATTCCCTCCCTCTTTGACAGTTTGCTGGTATAACAGAAACGGTGCTAATTAAAAGTTTTAGTGACGTAAGCAATACTAATCCTACTAATAATAATAGGAAAATGATTGGTGGCCCTAAAAAATTTGCCCCTAATGCCCCTAATTTCCAATTTTGGAAACTGTTTTCTTTTTTTCTTTCTTTTTTCCTTTTTTTTTTTTTTTTTTTTTACCTGAAATGGAAATTAGGGGCATTCGAGCCCCACTATTTCGGGCCCTCAATCACGGTTGATAATAATAATAATACACGAACGAGTAAACATAAATAACACATCATATGATGGGTTTCATTATTAAAATTTTAAAATTAAAACTCTCAATCATTTTTGTAATAAAAAATAATAGAAAACAGAGAAGGTATTGGCTGATTTTAGGGTATTGCTCTACAAGGTTGGACCTTGTCTATTTATCTCCTCAAAAGTGACATCAAAGTGACAGAATCTACTGTTTTAACTAATCAAATACAATTTGGAACATCACATGACTTTGTTCCTAGAGCAAGGTATAATTTCTCAAAAATGAGACCAAGGCTTCCTAACTATTTTTTTTTTTTGGTAAATTATAAATACATCCCTAAATTTTATTTAAAGTATAGATTATACCTTGTGATTTGAAAAATTACAAATATCTCCTTATTAGTATTTTTTATTTAACAAAATTAACTAAAAAAATGAAATTCTTAATTACTCTCTTATATAATAATAAAATTACCTAAATTATTAATTGAAACATATTTCTACTATCATTAAAAACGGTTAATTGACTTGATGATTTATTAATAAAAGAGGCGATTTGTTATGAAATTAAAAATCTCGGAGGATGGAATATAATTTCCAAAATTACAGGAGGCGATTCGTATTTTAATCAAACCTCAAGAAGTGTATTTGTAATTTACCCTTTTTTTTTATTCATCCTTCTAGAGTATCTCTAATCGTTTATCAGATATTTCATTAAATTTGAATAAAAATTTGATCAGATGCGATGCACTCTAATCCTTCCATCAAATCGGGTCGATCGTCCTACTATAGTAAATTTTCATCCAATTCATCCCAAAATTAGTTGTCTGGAAGGATATCTGGGCAGACATTTGGCCCAACAGTTATCTACAAATTTGATAAAATAATAAATGCTCATTTATTTGATTAAAAAAGTACCGATTTCGTCATTTGATATCAAATTGATGAAACGGTTAGAGCACTGTTTTCATCAATTTTTCATCAAATTTAAATTTGATGGATGATTAGAGACGGTCTTATAGCTTATAAGTTGACTTTTTTACTTATTACGAAAAAACATAAAAGCAGCTTATTTATGGTGTTATCAAAAAAGCTATAGATATATCCATTTCAGTAAATTTAGATATTTAGAAAAATATATATATTATTAATTTTTATTTATTTATTTATTTATTTTGAAAATTAGCAAATGAGTGGTATTCATTCAAATCAAAGTGTGTGCAGGAACGGAATCAAAATTGTTGTTTTGGGGAGAGGGAGCAATGTGTATTAAAAAAATTGACTAATCAAAAATATTTTTTTATACAAACATATGAAACCAGTATTTCATTAGGATGAAATTAAATAAATTTATCAAGTCATTTTTTTTTTTTTTTTCATTCTATAATTTGAAATAGTTAAAAACCATCTCATTATACATTATAAAATACTGTTGAAATAGAGAATTAGTGACTTTATAAAATAGGTATTGATAATGCAGTTTGAGCAGGGTAAGATTGGTCGAACTAATCCAAATGCTCCACGAGTCGACTATCCTTTGTTTTTCGAATTACACTTGCAACAAGTCCAGTAGGAAGACTCCAAAATGGGGGTGGATCCTTCCCGTGGACCTTTCGACGAACAAGTTAGAAGTGAACACGGTCGGAATAGCAGTTAGAGAGAGAAGATAGAGAGGAGGGATTGAGAGGGAGAGAAAAATTACTTGTTCCTTAAGCGTTCTTCCTTAGATTACTTGTTGACCATTCTCCTGTCCCCTTCAACTGTTTTGTTGACCGAAAGTCTATGGTCTATTTACTGTCAATCATGGTGGTTTCACTATGCCCTGGAGCGAGAGGTCTTGTTGCATTTAATATTATGGCAGCCTCATTTAATGCTTGGTATATAGATGCAATAACTCTACAGGATCTTTGTCTCCTAGATAGTTGGCCCTCTGCCTAACATATGGCTAAGTGATGTCTGGGCTTGGCCACTGTAAGTTCCCTGTTGGGCTTCATGTTGGGCTTGTTCTTGACCTCATGATGATAATTGATCTGTCTATGGGTTGGGCCTCCCATGGGCCATGCCTATCAATAGTCCCCCATTCTCGAACACAACTTTAGTCCAGCGAAGGAAATAAAATAAGTAAAATGAGTCCTCCTAGCTGAACAGGTATGACCAACCAGAAATAGTGGATGAGCTGGAATGTGATTGTCCAGGAGTGGCTAAACAGGTATGGTCAATCTGTATGGTGGATGACCTGGAAGATGGTCGACCAGGAAGAGGGACAAGCTAGAAGGTAGCTGACTAAGAGTGGCCGAACAGATATGGCCGACCTAGAGGGTGGCCGACCAGGAAGAGTGGACGAGCTGAAAGGTGGCCAACCAGGAGTGGCCGAACGGGTATGGCCCATCAGGTATCATTTCATTATATATTTTTATGAATAATCTCATCATACATATTATAAATATTGATGAAATATAAGGGTAGTATTTTAATTTTCCAAACTTGGGGGCCACTGCCCGTCCTACACAGTTCTGTCCCTGAGTGTGTCATTCATTATACAAGAGTTCGAATATGTAACACATTATTTTTCGAATAATTTTTTATTTTTTTTTTTCAATATCTGGAATTATTGTTTCCATTTGTGGAGATTAATTATAGATTTATCTACCCCTTGAGACAATCATCATACAAAAGTTGGACATATTTTTGTAGAGATTGGGCTTTTTTTTAAATTCACATCTCAATTTGAGAGGGCTTAAAGGGTTTGTTGGGTCCATTATGTATTCCGTTTTGATAATTTGAACTGTTTATTTTGTAGAATTATAAATATATAGATCATTAAAAAAAAAAAACATTAAGTTGATTCGATAATCGTAACGTTTTCATTTTATCACGTTTGTCTCTAAAAAATAAACGACAAGTATATTTTTGAAAATAGACGGTTCTTTTTTCTTTTTCTTTTTCTTTTTTTTTTTTTTTTGAGAAGCACGATATAATAAAAAAATATTATGATTATCAGATCGATCCAATTATTTTCATAAAAAAATATACAAAATAAACAGTTTAAATCATTAAAATAAAATTCATAATTAGCTCCACAAGCTCCTCAAGCTCTCACAAATTGATATGTGAAGTTACGGGAAACTAAACATTGTTTTTAGACTTTAATATTGGTCATGAAATAATATATATATATATATATATATTTTTTTTTTCTTTTGCGCATAATTATAGGCAAGTTATAATTCAAATCGGCCTTGGAGTGATTGATTATTAGATTACTGTTGTGAATCACAACTTGTGATATGGGTGCAAAAATGGCAAACGGTCTGTGGGTGACCCAAAGTTTGTCCGTAGCTTGGGGTGGGCCCGGCCCTCAAGGCCCAATGTAATTTTTAATTAAAAAGAATAAAATTTTAGTAGAAAAAATAGAGAAAATTTTTTTTTTTAAAAATTGTTCAAACTCGCCCAAGCTCGAGCCCAATCCGAGGCCCAGCCCGCTGTCTCACCCAAGGCCTGAATATCTCATAGGCTTGGGCTTGGGCTGGGCCTAATTTTTTGACCCGTTGGCTGGCTCGATTTGCCCCAAATTTTGGGAGGAGCTTACACAACCTGACAAGGGCCGACTCGAGCCTTGGTGGGTCGGTCTAGGTCGGACCGAGACAAATTTACACCATTAGTAATAGTTAGCAAACTATCAAATTAAAATTAATTACTACCATAGTGATAATTTTAGCATGTCAAGAAAACTCTAACACAAATGTTTCAAAACATGACACAAACATAACCGCATCATTTGGAAATTTAATCATTTTAGTTTTTTGCTATTTTAAGGGGTTAAAATTTTTGTATTTGAGAAGATATTTAAATTTTTTGTAATTGAATGTGATATTTGTGAGAAAAAAATAAAATAATTATGAATTTGATATAATATTTTTTTTATTATTATTTTAATATATTTTATCTTTTTATAAATTTTAATAAAAAAATCAAAAATACATTTGCCAAACAGGACTACCATGCGGCGATATAACAAGTTTTAAATTATTTAAAACATTCATAATATATATAATTATTTTAAATTATTTTTACTAAAACACAATTTTTCCTAAAGTATCCAAAAAGGTAGAAGAAAGCCACCGCCTTTCTTGATACATGAAAAGATAGTTGCTTCGAAACTCCATATTAGGTGAGAAAAGCACTCCCGAAAATGTGGGCTGAAAAGTAGTGCCAAAAATTTCAGACAAATGCTTTTAATTTCGAATTTATATATGAGAGATGCTGTGATCCCCAATACGGAAGGATCCCTAGCACCCTCCATGTGGGGGCCGGTCAACGGTGAAGAAAAAGAAAAAAAAATTAAAAAAAAATAGTTTTTGATCAATCAAAACAGACTTCTAGACAACACCTCCATTGGGGGTCTTATGCATTTTCTTTTATATATATGAAAAATGAGTTGGACCTCTTCAAGGAGACACCGCCTTTGATCCCCTCTCTCTCTGATTGGTCAATTTTTTTTTTTTTTTTTCCTTCTCCTCCAATCACCACCCGCCACGTGTGTGTGGGGTAGTGGGGGCGGTAATTAGAGGGGGTCTCAATAACTTCCCTATATATATATTTGATGGGGAAAATCTCTTGGGGAAAGAGAAAGTATTCACTGCATCTTAGGGAAAGAGAAAGTATTCACTGCATCTAGGGGTGCTCGTGGATTGATTTTTGACGTTTTGATTTGCAGTTTGGACCTGTTCGCATGCCTGCGATTTGGAAAAAATTGAATCTACAACCATTCGCAGTGTGTATTGTGGTTTGTACAGATAGAATTTGTGGATATGTGAGCAATTGTAAGCGGTTTGAAGACTGAACTTTTTCCTTTAAAAAATTATTTTTGGACCTATTTTTTCCCATTTTCTAAATATTCATTTTAGGTCTTTTTCTTTCATTTTCTAAATATTATTTTGGGTCATAAAATCACATATTTCTCATCATAAAATCATTATTTTCGAATGAAAAGGAAATCCTTAAAATGCTCCAAATATCAATAATGGCTTTAGAACATCAATAATTAATAAATTAAAACTTATAAAATTAAAAACACAACAAAATCAATTCTTAAAACAAGCAAATCATTCAAAATCTTAAACTTTTAAATCACATCATTAACTAACACAAGCACATCATTTAAAATCCTAAATCATTCACTATCTAGTACCCAACAATACAATTAAAGTAAAATTATTCAAAATCCTAAATTTACCTAAAAGTAATTCTTCATTAACAATTACATTCACCCAAAATGTAACAATAATATATAACTAGTTGGGAACCAAAATAAATTGTTATCAAAATTCATCCAAACCCATTAAATAAAATAAAATAAAAACATTTACAAACTCGCAAACTCCATCATGATTCGTATCCAACTTTCAAAAATTTCAATTCCATGCAAATGTTTGATGAACCTGTACACAAAATGAAAATTATATAATTTATTTAATCCTTAATCTTCACAATTTCTTTGACAAAAATAGTGTATAAGAATAAAGTAATGAAAAAATAAATAATGTCTATATGTTACATCTCAATACAATAATAAAATGTATTAAATATATGAAAATCTTACCAACAAACCAACGGATATTAGAGTTCAATTCACTACTAGAAAACAGGGCTTTTGAGTCGGCAGCGTGCCGTCGCAAATAGCGTATTTGCCGACGCAAAAACTTTTTGCGACGGCAACTCAAGGGACGAAAATGGTGGGGTCGCAAAAAGTTTTTGAGTCGGCAATCTGCCGACGCAAAAAGTTTTAATTTTTTGAGACGGTAGATTGCCGACTCAAAAAGTGGTTAAATATTTTAAAAAATTTAACTCATAATTTTCTCATTGAGGCTCCCAAGTTTCGAACACACACCATTTGGACAATTTGACCCAAGGTCACCGCACTAAATCCACTTCACCACCATACCTCTTTCAAATATTAAACGAGATATATATTATTTATAGTATATACACTCAATATTAATATAAAAGTATATGTATAAATAAATATATTTATTAAATATAATCAAGTAAATATATATATATCTTGGCTATAAATTTTTTTTTTTGGCTACGGCATCAGTTGCCGACACAAAAAGGTCTAATTTTTTTGCGTCGGTACAAATTTGCCGACGCAAAAGGTCTATACCGACTCAAAAGGTCTATCTTTTGCGTCGGTAAATTCAACCGACTCAAATAATGCTATCAAATATTAATTTTTTGTGTCGGCCAACGGTGCCGACACTAAAGGTTTGGTATTTGAGTCGGTAACTCTGTGCCGTCTCAAAAAGGCTACCTTTTGCGACGGTAAAATTTGTCGACTCAAAAAACCGACTCAAAAGGCCCTTTCTTTAGTAGTGATTATAGATTTGGTATTTTTTTAATCCTGAATCTGACAAGTCGCATTATCAAAATGAAATGATAAATATAATATAAAGAAGTAATCAACAGATTCAACTCGTTTTGTTCTTATATTGAACTCATCAATAAGTTGGTTCTAGTTAACAAGTTTGAAAATGATTATTTATTTAATTTCTAATTTTTTTTCATCTTACAGATTCAGAGATTGAAAATGATTGCTCATTTAACTTCTCATTTTTCATTATATAAACAAGTTTATGTGAGGAAGAATTCTTGAAAACACAAAAAACCCAAAAAAGAAACAGATTTGACTGACTTCAATGAAGGTGTTGCAGTCACAGCCCGTAGGTGTTGCCGAAGAAGGTGTTGCGAAGGCAAACTGATTCGATCACCGGTCATTGTGTCAGCCGATCACCGATCACCAGAGAGAGTGAGATGAAAGAACAAGTACAAGAGTGAGTGAAAGAGTGAAAAATAAGAGGTTGCTACTGAGAGATTAGGGTTCTATAATGACTCTAGTTTGGACCCGGCCTGTATATTGTTTTGGATACAAAATTCCCTTGTCTTATTGGTTGTTTAACTTCTTATTCATCTTGTACTTCATTAAGTTTGGCTACTGGAGTACCATTGTTGTGTTTGGAACAGGTAGATAACTTGTTTTTCAAAGAGTTGATTGCCCAGAATTTTGCTTGTTCGCTCAAGCGACACTTCTTGCGCTCAAGCGATCTTTTACAGTCTACAAACTACTGAGGAATTGATACCTGCGCTCGAGCAACGCTTCTTACACTCAAGTGAACTTTTACAGGTCTGAACTACTAGGAAGGTGCAATGTGCACTTAAGCGACCATTTTTGCGCGCGAGTGGTGTCTTCGTTGTGTCTGGTCGCTCGAGCAACCATTCCCACACTCGAGCGATCTACGTATATATCAGTCCGAAGGGGGTCACTTTTGAGTCATTTTCTCATCTCTCTCTCTCTTTCTTTCTCTCTCTCTAAAACACTCCCAAACCTAGATCTACTTACTCTCTCTCTAGAAAACCCTCTATAAAACTTAAATACATCTTGATTGGTTGATTTCTACACCATAACCCCTTTGATAAAAAAAGGTAGAACTCACCTAGAGTTTCGTTTTGATCGGAGCAAAGTTTGTTTTCGATTTTGTCAAGTTTCAACTCTTGTTCTTCTTGGTTCTTGTCTTTGAGGTAGGGATTACTTTGACCATTTTTATGATTTTTAACTTAGTTATTTGATTTTCTAAACAAGATGGTGATTTGGGGATTTTTTGGATAAAACTTAGAGTTTGGTTTTGAAATCAAAAGAAGAGTTTTCAAATTGGGCTCTTGCATATGATTGTGGCCTTGTAACAATGGTTGGGTTATGATAAATTATTACGACCCAACCTCAGTACCTAGGGGTTAGACGTCACGACAATAAAAAATATATATAATTCTAAAATTTTTGTATCAATAACGTAAGCGGATAAAATAAAATAAAATAAATGGATACCAACAAAGTTTATTTAAAAGAAAAACATATTCATTTGGGCCTTATTTCATTACAAGAGTGTGCTCAGGATTACAGATAGTAAATAAAAATAAAAACACTGCGATTTATTCCCAATCTCAATCCCGCTAAATCTCATCACATGAAAGGGGATAACAACTATAAACACATGGCAGGGTGAGAAATATTATATAGTGAGCATGAGGTTACAAAAATTACCATGGTTAATTATTTAGGCTAAAATAGTGAATAATTCAGTTTGAATAAATAAATTATTTAAACAACAAAATTTTAATTCAGAAATCATATAAGCAAAATAATCATAACCGTTGTACAAAACAGAACAGAGGTCACCAAAGTGACAATCAAAATAGAGGACAATGGATCTATGACAAATAGAAGGCCACAAAGTGACCAATCAAAGGCTAATGGTTATTTAAGTTCCCCAAAGCATGAGACTCCCTTGGTAGTACTTACAAAAAAATAAATATTTATACAATTATTGTCAAATAATTCCTAAAATTTAAGCAGTCATATCCATGGGTTTTAATTTTATGCAAATAGAGTTCAGAAAATAATTAACGTAATTGAAATATTAATATAACTTATAAAACATGAATTGCATAAAATAAATTGTGGTAACTCGAAATATACGTAAAATATTGTCATGACCCGAACCCGCCCCCATAGATTAAGGTCATAACCGGCCAGTAATCATGTGATTACCTACGGCCTCAAACCAAAACAAACATATAGCAACAGAGTGAAGGGGCCAAAATGGAAGCAAACTAAAAAATTTTTGTCCAATGAGCTATGCTTACATGGCATGTCAAAACATTTCACATATACTTAGTAATAACTCACACCACATACCAGTAGTTAACATCTTGCATACCTAGGATCATTTAAACAGATAGTCAGCTAACCCAAAAGCTTATACACAAACGGTCTATCGTGACCAATAGAAATAGCAAACGAAATACAAAAGATCATGAACAAAGCCTCTTGCGTGAGGCACCTGGGCTGACTTCACACAACTCGGGTTCTTTTCTTAAATTCCACTAAGGCTGGGTTGAACGTCCCTTTACTTACCTACATACATATAAATGAGAGTGAGCTAACGCCCAGTGAATAATGTCAAAATAAAGAGGTTAATGAATGAGATTCATTCATAAATGAATTATACTTATAGTGTATATATTTGAACCACTATACTCATTCACACCAGATTTACAATTCTCGACAAAGCAAAACGACCTTAGGTCCAACACATCATGTCCATATGTAAAATGACCTCAGGTCCAATTCAAATATAAAACAATATGACCTCGGGTACATCTATACGAAACGACCTTTGGTCCAACCAACTTTCTATTCAAAACGACCTTTGGTCCAATTCGAACACATCAAACGGCCTCGGGCCCATTTCAAACATATCAGGTGTATCAAACGGCCTCGGGCCCATTCTCTTTATATTCATATCTATGCGTGCTTCATATTCATAATCATGATCCATTCTCTTTATATTCATATCCTTGCGTATTTCATATTCATGATCATGATCCCTTTCATTCAAACGGCCTTTGGCCCATCACGATATTCAAACATATCCAATGACACATTCAAACGGCCTTTGGCCCATCTTTGCATTCATATCTAACGGCCTTTGGCCCAATCGTTCATATCCGACGGCCTTTGGCCCAATCATTCATGTCCGACAGCCTTTGGCCCAATCATTCATGTCCGACGGCCTTTGGCCCAATCATTCATGTCTGATGGCCTTTGGCCCAATTCAGATATATCAAACATATCAATGGCAAACGGCAAATGGAAAACGGCAAACGGCCTTAGGCTCTATTCAAATATATCAAACGTATCAAACGACCTTATACAAATTAGGCATATAAAATACTCATTCATATTTCAAATCAACAAATCCAAGGAGCTTATACAGAAGTAGCATTTGGAAAGTAACATACTTGAAAATATCTTTACTAAGATATTACTCACAGTGTTTCGCCGATGGATTTGCCCTTGAGCTCAACCCTACACATTACATAACACATATGGGTCACAAATGATTCAATCCGTTCTTAATTCATACATTCCTCTTAGCCTTCTTTCTTATCATTTTAACTCAATCACAATGCTCGATGCATGCCTAAGAGTGCTTAGAAATGAAAGAGAACAGAAAACAAATCACAAAACCACTTTTCAAAATATTTAAAACAGGGATCCCCGCTCGAGCGCAGCTTTCGCCGTTGGAGCGGACCCCTTTAGTCTGCAAAAGTGCTGGTTACTTCATTTTTACGCTCGAGCGTGACTTTGGACGCTCGAGCTGAAAGTCAAACTACATGGCTCCCCGCTCGAGCGTGAATCTACCAGCTCGAGCGGACGTCCATGTCTGCAAAAGTTCTGGGAACTAGCATTTCACGCTCGAGCGGCGCTTTCCCCGCTCGAGCAGACATGTCGAATTCTGGAATTTTCAGCAACCAGTTTGAGCTTCAAACTTGCATTCAAATCAACATAGCTTGCATTTTATAACTCATAACTCTCATATACAACTTCTAACATGCTACAAACACCAATTTACTACATTATGAAGCTCAAATCGTATGAATCAATCACATGCAAACTCAAATTATACCAAACTTACTTCCAATACATTAAATTCATGCATTCAAACTTCATATCTCCATCAATCATGCATGCATGTCAATTCTTGACTCCATTTCCATTACAAATGGTACAAATTGTGCTTATAACCATGAAACTCAACAAAACCATGCTTGCATGTATGATTCAATGCCCAATCTTTCATTATTAACATGTTACATGCTAGCTTATCCAAATTTATGGCAATTCTAAACATGCATGCATTCATTGACTCCATATTCATCAATTACAACTTAATTCTTGCTCTTGGTTACATATTCTCTTTGAATTCACAAAATTACAAATTTAACTTATGAATTTATGCTCAAATACTCACATAGGAGCTTCAATCTTCACAAATTCTTATTAATTCTTGAGTGTAGCTTCCCAATCCACAATCTTTGAGTCAAAATGCACAATTCTCCCTCTTTCTCTCTCTAGAATCGACACACTCTCTCTCTAGAGAGCAAATTCAGATTTTGAGTTCACAAAAATGAGGGACTTAAGTGTATAAGGGCCTATTTATAGGCCTGATTAAGTTTAAGTAATGGCACTCTAATTAACCATTCTAAATCTAATTATTTTGATCCGAATCAATTTTCAATTAAATTTCACCATAGGCCCTAAAAATTATACTAATCACAATGACGTAATCAATTTCGGTTTCTGTGGCCGATAAGGCCTTCAATTTTCAGTTCAAAGCATAGATTCTAACAGATTTTCCTACGGTGAACAGATACAAAGCCAAAACCACATATAATCATGCAATTAACACCCAAATTCGAATTAAGCACATAATTACAAACATAAGCATGATTAATTAACATAGTACATGACACGGTTATCACAAATATATTATGGTAACTCAAGATATAATATAACTCACCTTAAAATTACTCCTAAATTAGCCTTGACTCACCTCCCGTTTCTGAGGCTCCGCTTACAACCTAGATTTGCTTTCTCCTTTATATTCGTGCTTCTTGCTCGAATTCCCTCTACTATAGCACCGACCCTCACTATTTATACATAACCAAGTGTGAGGCCCAAGCAAAAGCATTATACACGTAGGAGCTTCCCCTCTTACCACTTGTTTTAGCCCTTTGTCTACTTACAATTTTAATGGTTACACTACAACAAGTTGGGTCTTGAATGACGAAATTTTTTTGTCTCTAAAGAGCTAATTTCGTCACTATAGATATTTGTGAGGAAATATTTTCGTCACCGGTTTCGTCATTGAATGTTTGTCACTAAAAACCAACGTGACGAAAAATAATTTCGTCACCAATGAAATTACTTCAGTGACGAAATTTTTTGTCACCAATAAAACAACATTTTGTCACCAAAAATTCTCATTTTCGTCACCAAATAGTTATTCAGTACCATATTTATGACTTTAGTTGACGAATAAATTTGTCACGCATGTTGATCATTGATGAGGAAATAATTTCGTCACAATAAGATGTAAAGATGACGAAATTTTTCGTCTTCAAAAGTCATAATTTTTTGTCACCAATAAAACAAAATTTTGTCGCAAAAAATTCTCATTTTCGTCACCAAATAGTTGTTCAGTACCATATTTATAACTTTAGTTGACGAATAAATTTGTCACGCATGTTGATCATTGATGAGGAAATAATTGTCACAATAAGATGTAAAGGTGACGAAATTTTTTGTCTTCAAAAGTCATATATGGGTGACGAAATATATTTCGTCATAAATATATATACACGTGACAAAATTTTTAGTCACCAAACAACAAAATAAATAAAAACTTTCATATATAAAATGCAGTAAATTTTGTCACAAAAAAAGTTTATTAGTGACGAATAATCACTTTGTCATAATAAGAAGTACAAATGACGAAAAAATTTGTCACTAAAGTTGTTCCATATTTTATATTCAATTTAAGTTATTATTTCACAAATATCCCTGCTCAGATCCCAATAGCCTTTTAATTGTACTAAGAAATCCACTAGCTATTATACACCACTCCACACAAAAATTCACTAAACCATTATATTATAAATCAAAATGTATCCATCAAACAACTTTAATAATAATCCATTATGTATAACAAAAAAATCATCAAAGCAAATCCCAAAATGAACTAATGTGGAGTCCACAAAAAAAATCAACACTCAATCTTGATTTGCAACTACAACTAAGTATCAGTTCAGGAAATAAATAAATAATTCAACACTTGATCTTGATTTGCAAATATGCTTCCAAACGTCATCAAAAACCAATCTGCAAAGAAAATAAATAAGGAAGACATTAATATATTATTAATTACATCTAAAATCATATTTAAATAATTTTATTTTATAAACCAATTTAATAGAAATGCATATAACAATCCAAAACTTCAAAGAGTTGAAGTAATCCTTAATGATAAGCAACACAGATAACAGAAGATGACAAAAGATTGCAAGAACACCATGTATCACTAGCACTAATGCCAACAAGAACCAAAGAGAATCACATGACGTGTTCACAACCTAATCAATCAATAGTTTTTATAGGAGTTACCATTTTCATTTAAATCTAAATATGTTCCTATTTTATTTTGAACTTCAACGAGGTAAAAGGTCAAAACACACATGCAAGCAAACATAAAAACAAAAACAAATACACACGAATAGATATTGAAATAAAAACACAATTAGATCTCCAAACATTTTGGGTTAATTATATTTTATATGGTTTTGTCCAAAAACACTTTACCTCCTTCATGTTTAAAAATATACACATAACCCTCTTGAAATTTGGAGTAAAGTGCAAACGTTGCAAATTCTGGTTAAGTTAACCATGCGTTAACACACTAAATTGAGCGTGTGTTAAGAAATATATATAATGATACTTTTGCCCCTTTTTCAATTTGCCTTTTTCTATTATTTTCTTCTTCATTCCCTCTCCCTCCTCCTCCTTTCTACAGCAGCAGACCCACTCGCCATTCCCCTTCTCATTTCCTCCTATATTTCACATGCCACCACCAACCAATAGCCTCATGGGCCACCATGGCTATCAACCACCTCTAAAACAAAACCCAGTATCCACTTCCCCAAACACCTAGGTTGGGTGACTTTGCAAGACACAGTCCACCAAGACACCACCATGCATGGCCAAACCCAACCCTAACACCTAGTGGACAAGCACATTTCATCCCTCTCATCTTTCTCTCCCTTGTAGGGAAGGAAAATTTAAAACTCATCTCCCTCTAACAACCTAAAAACAAAAAGTTCTAAACACAAGTTCTAAAGGAACATATTAGAATTATTTCTTTGTTATATGGAAACACTTTTTCTTTGTTGTGCATTATTTCTTTGTTATATGGAAACACTGTTTCCCGTGATACAAGGCCCAACTACTATTAAAATTATTTAAATTTCCTTTTTCCAGAAAAGACATGAAATAAAAACTGATCATCAGGCAGGTGGTGCAACTTAGAGGTGAAGCTTCTTACAAGCTAATAGCTGATAATTAGAAAGCAAAAGTTGAAAACACCCATTCCCCTACTTCCTAATAATAAGTCTTTTTCAACTTATTTAAGTTATTTTTGCCTTGTAAGTTGTAAACAAAAGCGCACCAAATACTTTGGCACACATTTCCTAAATAAAAAAATCTACAAGCAACTCCATAAGATGCACCAAACAGAGCTAAAAAATGAGATACAGTCTCTAAGGAGCCCATGAGCAGAAGATAAGTAGAATAACTCACATGGTGGACTGTGTCATGGTAAAAGTCATTTAACTTCAAAGCATGCGCAAGGCTCGTTGTGAACCCACGAGAGACACCAATATTGGCACCAACATACTCTTTGTATGGAAATGTATAAAGGTGGCCCACAGCTGCAATAAGCATCTCAACACAAATTATAAAATTCTGAAATTCAGCAGCCTCCTCTGTATCCCTTATAAATCCAGATTTTGCAGCAAGAAAAACAAGAACACCCTAATGGAAGAGAAAGTTAATAAGAAACATACTGGAAGTCTTACCAATCCCACATCTATATCAACGCAAAATCCAGCTACAATTGTCAGTTTTGAATCTACTACACATCAAAATGCTGATGTGTTCAGAGAGTTGCTGCAAGGTTTGACTAACTGTGGCAAGGGGTCCATCATGAGGAAATGTGAATTGTCAACAAACATGGAAAGATAAAAAACACTGATGATAATAAGAGGTCATGGCAGCTTTCTTCCATTGTCCTCAATTCCATGTTATGAAATAATATGCTAGGTCCCATAATATATAAGTACCTTTTTGTAGGAAGATTTTATCAATTCCTTTCTCCATTTCTATCAAATTCCATGATTCTTTTATGATATTTTCTTAATAACATCTAATTCCTTTATTCAACAAAGGGTCCATTTGCATTCAATAATTACTTCTTGACTAATTGAATAGGTGTGGCACATCCTGGAAGCAAGTTTGTCATGGATACAAAATGTCAAAGGTTCAAATCATATAATATAATCCCTACCACTTATTTCTCCTTCTATCAGTAACAAGGGATCAATTGAAATGGATGGACATAACAGGTTCTAGAAAGTCATGTGGGAGGGAATGAAGAAAAATGAAACTCGAAGAAAACATAAAGAAATAGGATATTATTTATTTTGACTAAAGAGATGGACATGGTGGTAGGTTTAACTCTGCAGATGTGATGGAAATAGAGAGATAATTGATGGCGGTTCCAATACATTGTCATGGTGGTGGCAACCATTTGTTGGATCATCTATGAACTTGATGGATGCTTTAAGGAGATAAAAGGGTCTGCAAAGACTAAAATATTGATGGTTAAAAGTGGAGATGATAGTGTTTGATGTTGGAGCACAGTGTGAATTAAGGATAACATATTGGCTCTGGACATAAAACAAAATTGAACAATAATGTGAGTAGTGGTTCCACATGGATATTGGTTGTAGAATAGTTTTGTAAGGGCACAATAGTATTGTTATTCAGTCAAGAAATCAAATAAGAGCCAGAGTGTCATCTTGATATTGAGAAAACTTTAATCACTAAAGCATATGTCAATAAAATAATGGTCGAATAATAGTAGGGAAGGAGAACTATAATAGGAAACAAAAATGGAGGGAACTGTAACTTCAGAAACCACAAGAATGGTCTCTCTAATTATCAAAAATCTCAAGGGGATAAAATGTAATTATTCTTGTAAATAATAAAATCCCAGAAAGTAAGGCATTAATATAAGGAATGCACCATTCTAGAATTAGGATTCAGAAAAGGCTGGGAATTCAATTCAGTGATAAAATAATGACAAGATTAGACAAGATCCTACCTGCCAATAGGTCAAGAAAACAACAGACTTGATTATGATAAACTTTGGAACTGGATTGAATGGCTGAAGCAAATCTCTGCACGCCACATAAAACAAGGCCAACGAATAGAGCAACAACTGATGAGACAACTCTAATTCCCTATCTTTTGGAATAAAGAATTGTCCAACTGCCATGGAAGCAGCAGGTGGAGGCCTTCCTGAAACAGTTTGAGAGCCCGAAAGTCATAATACATACATTCTCAACTTAAACCTCTTTCAAAAGTAACTGAGAGATGCTCATCACATTCAACAAGAGCAAAAGTAACATTCAAAAGATACCGCAGATACATAGGATATAAAATCTGTATGATCAACAGAGTATCACAATATAACATGCATACAGGATGAGAAAATGAGAGACTCCTCAAAACAAACAAAGATTATGGCATAATGAGAATATTATCATACTAGAAAATAGAAATTCATTTAGCAACAGGGAAAAAAAGAAAAGAAAGAGAAAAAGAAACAACAACAACACAGCCACTCAAAGCAAAACTTGTGTATTTAAAAGGCTTTATTGAGGCTGGACTCCAGGCGAGGCTAATGCAAACAGCATCAATGCTTTGATTTTTACGCAACACTCCAAAAAGACATTCAAATAGAAGGAAGGGCACAATAAACAAGATATTCAAACATAAAACAAATGGGGGAAAAGAAAAATTAGAAATAAAAACATCAGTGCATATCCAGTCTTTAGTAAAGTGGCTCTAAAGATCTCATGTTTTTCCAATGGCAATTGCATTGGCAATATTAAAGAGAAAGTCATGATACAAACAATGTTTTTCAAATAATATGCATTGCTCTGATTTCTGAGATTGCTTTGGAAAATTAACTACGGTGAATTTATGCCAGAATATTTCTGATATAAACAAACACAAGCAGCCAAAGGGTTTCACAAAACCTTCTGATGCATATATACTTGTGATACTATGAAATGGAGAACACATGTGAGACAACAGATGAAATTAAAGAAACAATACCGGACTAGGTGCAACT
Source organism: Camellia sinensis (assembly GCF_055761805.1). NCBI lineage: Eukaryota > Viridiplantae > Streptophyta > Magnoliopsida > Ericales > Theaceae > Camellia > Camellia sinensis. The sequence continues at coordinate 63,889,082 of NC_138968.1, read as the reverse complement.
GAGATGGTCAAGAATCTGAAACCATGCATATCCCCAGGAGCCAACAAAAATACAGTTGATGGAGGAGCTTGCTCAGTCTGACTACCTGGTTCAATCTAGAAAACAAAAACAAAAAAATCAGCTACAATAGCATGTCAAACAAACCAACTTAATAAAATCTGATGCTCTAAAATCTGAAAATTCACGTCATGTATTGAATCCATAAGAATTATGTATGCACAATGGCTATTCAGCAATAAAATTTCAAAACAATACATGTTAATATGATCAATTGGGTTGCTACTTTCAAAACAAAATATTTGGCAATAAGAAAGTTAAAGGCAAGCAAGATTCTACGAGTATATAAGAGTAGGAAAACAGCAATGAAAGGGCCATGTCCCTGGCTAACCAATGAAATTCTTCAATTACACGTGTACAACCTCAAGGTTCTGGGAACAGTAAGGTGAAATGGGATTGCAGTTTGACAGTTAAAGTACAGCCCTACACTGAGGTTTCAAGCAGAAATCATATTTAAGCTATAAAGCCAAAATAATACTGAAAAAGTACGAACAAAGCTCCCTTAACAGTGCATTCATGCAAGCAAACTCTCATCTCAACTCAACTCAACTCAACAAGCTTAAAACCTTAAATACTTACTGCTAGCTAGTGAATATTCAATGCACTCATATACTGACTGCAAGCCAAGGAAGATACCATGTCATCACAATAAAAACAGATCTATGGCACAAAAAAAATGCTTGAAAAAAGGAGTATTGAGAATATTTTCCAAAAGATACAGAGCTATAAAAAGAGTAAGATTATGAGTAAGATTTACAAAAGATACTGAAACATATTCAAGGCATGTAGACCAAAATCTAATGCAAAATTAATGCAATGGACAAAGCTTGCAGAGTGATACAAAGGAAAATAAACCCTATGCATACTTGGATGTACCACACGTTTGACAATCAGATACCCAATTACACACATATACAGACTTCGAATTTCAATTTCCGCCATTAGGGTTTGGAAATCGAACAATCAGATACCTAATTACACACACACACATATAGAAATCACTGAAGCTTTAAATATATATATATATATATATATAACTTTGAACATAGATTATGAACCAACAAAAATCGAACACAGATTTGGCCCCCATCGTTCATCTCGGTGGTTGTAGCAGCGGAGGAAGAGCCCTCACATCTCAGATCTACCATAAATCCAACAGATTTGAAGCCTTCATATCTCATATCGTCGTCGTCCGAGAATGGCACGAAGATGGTGAAGACGGTGGTGGTGGTGGTGTGCGGTGGATGTGAGGGTGAAGACGGTGGCGGCCATGGAAGAGGAGTAAAGGACAGGGAGACCGTCGTCGATCTGGTGTTTGGAGTTCTCGATACCAAGGAGTTGGAGATTATTGGTGAAAAGCCCCAAAATTTGAGTTTATACAAAATTTGAGTTTATAACTAATCAGGCATAATAAACTTATACAAAATTCTCACCAAAACTTTCAAAATTTTGACAATTTTGACATCATAAAAAAAAAGTTAGTAGAAAAAATTTAGGTGACGAAACTTATTTTTTTTCTCACCTAAAAGTAAATATTTGTTGACGGAAATAAATTTCGTCACCTATTATTTTATTTTTTTTATTATACGTGATAAAATTTATAATTCCTCATGGATTATTCTTATTTAGTGACGAAATTTGTTTTCTTCACTAATTTTTGTCACCATACCAAAACAGAGAATAAGAGAAAGAGACACAAAAGAAAGAGCAAAGAGAAATCATGTACCAAATCATCAAGCGAAGAAGATGTGGCGGTTACCGGCAAGGCTGCTACTGGCGGTGACGATCGACAAGACTAATAGAGGCGACAATGGCGATCGGCGTGGTAGAGGAGCAAGAGGTAAGACAAATTAATACCCTATTTTGAGAGAGAGAGATGATAAACAAAAAAAAATGATAAAAAAAATTAATACCTTTTTTTTTTTATTGCCGCTCAATATATCAAAAATTTTCCACCAAAATTGGTGACAATATTATTTCCTCACCAAAAGATATCAGAAATATTAAAACGTTTTGGTGACGAAAATATATTCATCACAAATAATTTTATAATTAGTGACAAATTTTTTTGTCACCAAAAGTCCCAAAATTTTGGCGCCACCGAAAAAAAATAGCAGGAAAATTTTTGGTAACGAAACTTAAGTTTTCCTCACTTAAAATGAAATATTTATTGACGAAAATATATTTTGTCACCTATCATTTTTATTTTTTTTATCATATGTGACAAAATTTAAAAATTCCTCACGAATTATTTTCATTTAGTGACGAATTTTATTTTCTTCACTAGTTTTCGTCACCATAGGTTACTTTTGTTGTAGTGTTATTACCCTTTTTGGTAATTTACAAAGATCCCTAAAGTTGCATATGATTATAAGTTAGATTCATATCTAAAAACCTCACCACCAAACTATAAAACATTGCTACCGTTTACTAAAGTATTTAATAATTTAAAAGTGCGGTGTTCCACAATCTATCCCTTTAAACAAAGATTTCTAATATTTTAAAATTAATAACAACTAGCTTTTTAAACCACAAGCTTCAACTATGCACTTTTTGATATAATAAGGAATTCTATTTATTTATTGATTATTATATATATATATATATATTTTTTTTTTTCTTTTATATTTTTCATACTCATGATTAATTGATATTAACACGATGTTGAATTAATTTAAAAATTCGAGTGTCACATAAATGATGGATTTGATCCATGGAAATTAATTTTTAAAGGAAATGGATTTTTGCCCTAAAGTGTGAGAATTTTATTTTTGTAAAAAGAAAATGGAATTGATATTGGTTTTATGAAATTAGAACAATGATGATGACAGTGGTGGAGTTGGATATGAATTATCAACTAGCTTTTTAAACCACAAGCTTCAACTATGCACTTTTTGATATAATAAGGAATTCTATTTATTTATTGATTATTATATATATATATATATATATATATTTCTTTTATATTTTTCATACTCATGATTAATTGATATTAACATGGTGTTGAATTAATTTAAAAATTCGAGTGTCACATAAATGATGGATTTGATCCATGGAAATTAATTTTTAAAGGAAATGGATTTTTGCCCTAAAGTGTGAGAATTTTATTTTTGTAAAAAGAAAATGGAATTGATATTGGTTTTATGAAATTGGAACAATGATGATGACGGTGGTCGAGTTGGATATGAATTATCACTCCTAATTGGAAATGTTGGAAGGTATATTTGTGTTGAAAATTATTTACCTGTTTAGAGATATCTATTTTGGGCTATAGGTGGAGGATAGCTATGATTGTTGTAGAAATTGCATGAGGATTAGGTGACTTGAAATTATTTTCTCATCTATTTGCATTGAGCATTGTGACATATTTAACACATTTATAATGTTGCTGTTTTGAGAAAAATGAGTGAATACATTGGTGAATCTGGGTAGGAGTGTAATTGGGCTATTATGTTGGCATGTATGTCCTTGATGAAAGTCCAGAAACCCTCACAATTAGGTGTCAAGCCTTCCTATTAATATCAGTAAAAATGACAACTTGGTAGTGCTTGTAGCCTACTTGCAAAAACGTCCTAGAGATTCTCAGTGTTGTATCCACTGTCCTATTTTCTATTGTAAAGGAAATGAATTCATAAATTTGAGATGTAAACTTGGGATTACATGGTTTTGGAAAGAGATATAAAGTGTTTTGACACGAACATTGCACATACATTCGCCTTGTAACTCTATAAAGATTCATACACTTTACTAGGCTTTGGCTCACCCCATGTGGAAAATCATTTTCAAGTGCTAATGGCATGCCTCCGCTAAGGCAATAGCTTGGGAGGACTTGGAGCCAAGAGCTTCTGTTATTTTTGTATTGTTGTATTTACTTTTGTAGACGTGCCCGCGGGGGCCTCATGCTACAGTTCGGACTCAAATTGTCACGGTTCTTAATCTGATCTCACAATGTGCTATGTGAGTTTGATAAATCACCAAGGAGTCCAAATCCGGCAAATCGTTTTGGAAAACTGATTTTTGTAAAGAAGTGCCAAACATGGATTGTTTTGCCAGATACAGAGTCGCCACCTAAATATTTTATTTTGGAGAATTTAGGAAACCCTAACTTGTGCCTAAGGCCACGTGTCCATCATCACCAAAGTTGCCTCAGCTCGGGAACTTGGGTACGATTGGGGAAGGTCAGCTATGAGCACCCCCGCTCGCCCGATCAAAGATCGGCCCCTATTAAACATGATATCTAGTTTTTGAAAACACATGTGTTCTTATTCCAGTTAATTAGCTAGAATTACTATGTGATGCGCACAGCAAAACAAGTATAGACTAGATCGCCTAATTTGGAGCAAAGCATTGCATATCCGCTTGTTTGGAAAATGGTCTGAAGTTTGCTACTCGTAAGTAGGCTAAAATGTGGATTTCAATGAATTGTTCCAATTCAAGTAATCCAACATTCACCCATAGGCATTCAGGCAGTTAAACACATAAGCAGTTAGCCTAATGGCAAGCATGCTATCATGGCAATCAATGACACACATGTAGTATGCTAAAGTATAAAAGCATACCTAGTACTCCGAGCCAAAACAATAACTAGTTAGTAATTAAATGCATGATTCTAGCTATGTTGAGATGGCTAATGCAACACATGCGAGATGTAATTAGAAATAGGCTCGGCTATTCTAAGATGGCATATGAGATGTGATAATTGATACATGTATTCAACTTGGAATTGAAATACGATACAGTTAGTATGATGCGCCGAGCCCGGTGCATGCAAAATAGATGAATGTATGCAAACATGCAGGCATAAGTATGCTAGACAGATGAATGGATGCAAACATGCAAAGCATAAGTATGCTAATTGAAACATGACCTAAAACTAACCAACAAAAGTGGGTAAGTAAAAGGGAGAAAGACGTAGGGTTGGAAGACATGCACACACGCACGCACACTTATTACAAAATTGGCCCTCTCGACGGAGGGTCCGAATAAATAATACATGCCAACTAATTAACTAACTAACAAGCTAATTAATTATTACATAATCGAATTGAATAACTAGCTACAACTAATTATTACAAAACTTAATTAATTAACAAATTAATTAATTAACTGCAAAGTAAACACTTAAAAGTAAGCTGCTCCAGTTCTGTTTGAAGAAGGAGAGTATGCATGCTCGCATTCGGTTTCTCGCCTCGAAACGCTCTCCGATTGCTCTTTAGAGGCTCTGTCTGCAGGGTGTCCTTGAGACCTTGCTGTTGGAACTTACCAAAAATATGCTGGGGAGTGCATCAATGGCCTGCCGGCCAGGGAGAGATGCTGCCGACCACCTGTCGACCAAAGATGGCACAATGCCGGCCAAGGATGAGGGGCAAAGATGGCACAATGCCGGCCAAGGATGAGGGGGTGCCGGCCACTGATGTGCTGGGACACCAAGCTGCAGTAGAGCACAAAACAAAGAAAATGGAGGGTCTCCCAAGGATATGTATGCACTATGCCACCCCATATTATCTCAAAACATCAAGGGAGAGGCATAGTCGGATCTACGACCATCAAGCACGCATCCCGATGCATGATGGCCAAAGATCCAACTTGTGCAAATCAATATGAAATGAATGCACAAATAAACACATAAATGCCTAAAACTCTATCATGGATCATCAAGAGCATCAGTGACCGAGAATTGAGACACGTTCCATCACTTGAAGTATGAAACGTCTCTCGTTTCTCGTGCTCGAATTAATACTTTAATCCAAACGACAATGCAAAACAAGCATGGCATGCACAATGCGACTTAAGCATACAGACATGCAATGCGATAAATCAAGCATGCAACAAGCATATAAGTATGATGTGAGGTAACAACCTTGAATCACATGATAAAATGCAACATGATCATACAAACATGCAAGGCATGTGAAGGCAGACAAGTATGCAACAACATACGAAATGGGACAAGCATGTGACAACATGGTAAGATGGGCTTACACTTAAGATGGATAGGCCTTAGCCATGCCTAAAATCAGTGGCCATAAGGTGCTGAATTGATGGTACAAAATGCTAGACAAGCATGCATGTCAATGGGCCCAAGAATTAAGGCATAAAGATGCAACTCTTAAGCACACTTGAGGAGTGAAAAGAATGCAAGTATGACAATACTACATGCTCTGAAATGATGTTAGGAATGATGCCAAATCACATACATAACACAAGCATGGCATGCATGAAGCTCAAAAGCTAAGAACTAGCAAAGGGACTTAAGCCATGGCCATACAAAGCAAGCCCCAAAGGTCTAAGGGAACCTAAAACAGTCCCAAGGCAAGTCCAAACAAGACCAAAAACAAGCTCGAAGCTAGCCAACACAAGCTAGAACACAAGGCCAAAAACATGGAGTATGCAAGGCTACAAAAGAGGCAATGCACTACACCTATTGAAACCAAACATGGCATGACTTGGACAACATGAAATAGAGTTACATCATGGTATAACAAGACCAAAATGCACTGATATGATGAGCCAAAGGCTTAGGCTTAATGGCATGCACAAAAGTTCATTCTTGAGACATAAAGAGCCAAGCCTCTAAGGCATTAAAAGCATGTCAAATGCAAGTGTATGGCCACATTTCATGGACTGAAATAACATTTAGAATGATGGCAAAGCATGCAAACATTACATGTATGGCATAATAGGGGCCTCAAAACCCAAGGCTAGTCAAAGCATTTACACTATAGCTATACAAAACATGAGTGATATGACCATGGCAACCTAAAACAGTCCTAGAACAGCCCGAAATAAGAATAAAATCATGCTGGAGCAAAGCCAAAATATGCTGAAATGATGAGTCAAATCAACATGCACATAAGGCTAGTAAGCAAGATTTGTTCTACAAGTATATGGAGCATGCAAAATACGACCAAACCAGTAAAAGATAAAGTCATGACATGCCAAATGATGACCAAATACATACTGAAATAGACTGAACATAAGCTAGGATGACATGCTAAAGCAAGAAGCATATAAAGCTAGTTTATGAGATTTACACTACAAGTGTATTGCACATGCATGGAGTGACAAAACCAACCCAAAACAGATCTAAGGCATGGTAAAACATCACCAAAAACCTACTAAAATGGACTCAACACAAGCTAGGCAAACATGCTACTTTGATGAGCTATAAATGGCATTACACTACACATACAAGATGCATGCAAAAGGTGACCAAACCAGCCATGGACAGAGCCAAGGCAGGTCTTAAAAGTCACAAAAAGGGCCTGAACCAAGCCTCAAAAATACATAGAGGCATGCTCCTTTGGAAAGCCAAAAATGCAAGCAAACAAAAACCAAAAAAGAGTGGGGCCACCCCCTCTGATTTGAGGCCTGAAAAGCACATGCCTACTACTGAAAATCCACTGGATTTCAGTGGTTAGAAGGCCAAACCAAGGCTAGCTCGGAGGCCTTAAGGCATGGCTCAAAATAAGGCTAAGCAAAGCCAACAAGAGGGTGGTGGTGTATCTCCAACTGTTGTAGTGTCAAAGTGCAAGGAAAATGGACATCAAGGCACAAATCAACAACAATATAGAGAGAGAGAGAGAGAGAGATATTTCTTCTCAAAATGCTCAACCTCTGTTAAGGAGAGAGGCTCTCTCCTTATATAGAAGAAAAGCAATGTAAAGCTTCTTCAAGAAGCTTGGCAAGAGCTTCATCCCTCCATACACATGTATGGAGGGCAGATAAAAGGATTCCAGCTGGCTCAAAAGATCTGGAATAAAACCAGCTGAGACAGGGGTGCTGCCGGCCATCAGAGATGGTCGGCAGTGGCTCATTGATGGCCGACAGCAACAAAGTGGGGGCCAGCAGGTCCAAAAAGTAGCCGGTAGTGCACCAAGAAGCACATTATGAAAGGACCAAGTCATGGTCCAAGAATGGGGCAGAAAGGATACAGGGTTTGGAAAGCTCGAACCTGTGACGTTCCGCCGCGAAAGTCGAATACCCAACGAGCAATCGAACTTGTGGCCGGATATACCTGCAAACACAACCGAGTCTTGAGGACGGTCAAAAATTGGGTGTCTACAATTTTGTACAAGCATAGCGCTTTATTTGTATTGAGTTCAAACTCACCTTTGTTGTAACCACGCACTGTCTTGGAAAGATGTAGCCAATAGGGCATTATTATATCTGTTTAACTTTTATTTCATATCTTTTGTTTATAACACATGCTATAGATTCAGGGTTAAAGCTTATGAATGTATAAATGCATATGTCACTCTTTGTACACTTAAAATCTTATAATGGAAGAACATTATATCCAGAGATCTGTTATTATTTAAGATCTGTCGTGGGATGATCTCATTGTAATTGTTTCGGGGCGTTACAGGTTTGGGCAAAAAATTATGTAATATGAATCTGTCAATAAGAAGATCGACGGTCTGGTTTTGTTTTTTTTTAAAAAAAAGAATTGTATAAATGTGGGCAGGTGCTTGCTGGAGGTGCAAGTAAAACCTGAGAAGCGCCCACAATCTGCAATTTAGCAATATTCTAAACTGCATCTGACACTACTATACACTCAAAAATCGCCCAATTGTGTATAGATTGGATCCAGTAGGGCTACTTTCGCAGGTCAGATAACCCTATGCCCACCCCACCCCACCCAAAGTGGAATTTAGGGCCCAATTATAACTGTTGTATGGTCGATGGGACACATTCGAGACCTATTTTGATTATTCAATCTATTTACTTTTTAAGATACATCGTGTAAAAAATACCTGCAAAAAATTAAGTTTGTTGGATATCGATAGCACTTTCACCGAATTACATTTTATTCAATTTTATATTTCAAATCACATTTACTATTCATTTTTTAATACAAATGCAATTCAATAAAAAAACTATCGATATCCAATCAAATTGATTCAATGTATCCTATAAAGTTAACAGTTTGGATTATCAAAATATGTCTCAAAATACACCTAATTAACCTCACTATCCTGACAAGTTAATTTCTAAAATTACAATGTAAGTGATGGATTTCATAGTTTAGACAAATAATTATTACTTCGAAGCACCAAGTGAAATTGTTTCAAAAATATTGAATCATTTCTCCAAAAAAAGTGAAAACCAAACGTTGGAAGTTTTAGACAACTTTAAAAAAATAAAAATAAATAAATATCTTTAGAAAAACGTTCCAAAAACATTTTAAAGGCCTCATAGAAACTTTTGATATGCAAATCAAGGGAAATTCTATATGCACCCATAATTATTATTATGACAGCACGAGTCCAGACTCGATCCTTTTGACTTCTTTACATATCTATATCGAATCGTGTAACTTGTTTTTTGCCTATTCTTGTTGGCTTTTCTTTGAAAACGAAAAGAATATGAGACTTGTTGCCAACCTCTTCTTTTGACTCCATCCATGTAGGGATCAGCGCTAACAAAGCAAATAACTTGCTCGCCTCATCTCTACGTGAGAGTGTGTAGCTTGACTTTTTGTGCTCCTTTTGAATACAATAGCCCTACCGTTCAGACTCCCGTGATTCTGAATCTGATTTCACAAGTGCAATGTGAAATAGATAAACACAAATGAGTCCAAATTCGGCAAATATTTTGAAAATTTGATTTTGAGTCAAAATGCCAAAAATGGACAGTTTTGCTAGATACAGAGTCGCCACCTAAATATTTTTGCAAATTTAGGAAACCCGAGACTTGTGTCAAAGGTCACTTATCTGTCATTACCAAAGTGTCTTGGCTCGAGAACTTAGGTACGAGAGGGGAAGGTCATGAATTGAGCACTCCCACTCGCCAAATCAAAGATCGGCCTCTACTGATCATGATGTGATTCTTATTTAAATTATATGCTCTTGTTCCGATTTATTAGGCTGATTTACTATGTGTTGCACACAAATATAGACTAATTTGCAAAAATTGAAACACTTTGATTTCATGTTTTGTTTTGAAAAATGTTTCGAATATGTACCACTCAAAGAAGTGATCTCATATATACATTACTCAAATTATCCCAATTTAAGCAATTAGCCTTCATCCACAGGCATCCAAACAAATGTATCACTTAAGCACTTAGCGTCATGGTATCATGCTTGACATGTTAACAATCACACTTATGCAATATGCTAATGTAGTAAAGCTTACCCCAATTCCCAAGGCGAGCCAAAAGAGAGAAAATAGTTAGAAAAATGCATGATCCTAACTAATGTAATATGCCTAATGCAACATATGCAATATGCAATTTAATAGGCTCAGCTATAAATATGGCATATGACTCAACTTGATATCATGCAGTTTTAAGCACATTTTCAAAGAAGTATTTAAACGACAATGCTTGTTAGCATGATGAACCGAGCCTTATGCATGCAAGCTAATGGATGTTTTGTACATGGAGAAATGCTAAGCAAAACATGATGTGCTACACTATCCATCATAAGTAGGGAAATAAAAGGGAGATAGACGTGAGGTTGGAAGACATAGACACTTATTACATATTTCGCCCTCGCACAAGAGGGTCCGAAAAAATGAATTAGCTAAGCTAGCTAACTAATTAATATTACAACACTGAATTTAATTAACTACTCTAGCTAATTAAATAATTACAACACAAAATTAATTACTCTAACTAATTAATACAAATTAACTAATTAAACTAACTAACTAGTTACATTACGAAATTAATTAACTAAGTAATTAATTACAAGTCCAACGGGTCCCGAGAAACAAGGGAAGGGCTTATGCATGCATATGATTTGTTCCCCCGAGAATGCCTCTGCACTGTTTTGCACCTCAGCCTCTGCTCTGCTTTGTGGAAGAAAAAAAAAAGGGTACTGCTTGGCTGAAAAAAAGGTGGCCGGCAGGCCAAAAGTGGTAGCCGGTCGCCCACTAATAGTGGCCTGCCGTACGATAAAGGTGGCTTGCTGGCCACTAATGTTGGGTTTCTCCTGCTGCAACGGAAAACAAACAGAGCACAAATAGAGCATTCTCAGGGATGTCTGTCCATCCTGCCTCTCATTATCATCAAACAGATCAAATGAGGGGTAGGCTTGATTCACAAGCCATCAATCGGCGCAAATTCATTACATGATGACTTATGAATCAAGGGATACAATTTCAATAAATGAATAATTAAAGACTCATGAACCTCCTCCCTATCATGATATTAATCAAGGGAGGTAGTTGACATTGATTTTTGAACCGTTTTCGTCACTAACAAGTATGAAACAACTCAAGACTCAATGGGTTCAATTAATGTCCGAATGAACCCAAACCATTTTATTGTCTTACTCTTTTTTATTTCCAATTTTAATACCTTTTTTAGTTACCTTTCCATTCCTTAAGCCTTTTAGTCCAATAATGAATATTAAGTCCACTAATGGAAAAAAGTGTCAAACAAATGGTTGTTTTGGGCATGAGAGAGATGTCATGCCATTGGTAATGAACCTCCGAAGAGATTAAACCATTAATCACAACAATCTCTATCTCAAGCTTAAACAAACAATCGGTTTGAAATGACTCTCAAAGCAAGGAAGAAGCCAAGAAATCATGGAGGTACAGAGATGATTAGAGATGAACACAAGTATGAAAAGCTTGAAATAAATGCTATCAACTCAAATAGGTTGGTGTCTAATGCCTAAAACACCAAACCTATGAGGACCATTACACTACAAGCATGCTATACAAAGAACAAATGAAATAAACAACCTAAAATAGTCCTAAAATAGCTTAAAATACTGTTGGAATTGAGGTTGAAAAAGCTAAAAGAGTAAGCTAAAATAATGGAGAATTTAAGCTAGCAAACAAGACAAAGGAGGGGTGGCTAACCCCTCCATTTTTAGGACCTCAAAACTACATTTTTAGCCTCTAAAAACCTTTGAAAATAAGTGGTAAAAAGCTCAAAAAACGTTGATGAAAAGATGGGAAACACAAGGGTAAAGGCCTAGGAAGCAAGGTTCAAAGAAGGGTAGTAAACCCCTCTACCTTTAATGACCTTAAACCACAAGTTTCAGCCCATAAATACAGGTGACAAACAGTACAAAAACAGCAAGAAAAGAGAGGAAAGAAGTAGTGTAAAGATGCCCAAAATTATACCTCTTGAAGCAAGGCAACTCTTTTGTTAACAAACCCACAAGTTCTCACTCTCAAGGGCTGAGATTTGAGCTCAAGAACCTCAGCAAGAAGAGCTAAATTTTTTGTTGAGGAAGTGTAGAGAGAGAGTGTGTAGGTTGCAAGAGAGAAAGAGAGAGAGAGAGAGAGAGAGAGAGAGAGAGAGAGAGAGAGAGAGAGAAGAGAGAGATTTTCAAAAATTTGAGCCTTTGGAATTTTTCGTAACCTAATTTCAAGAGGGGTGGTCATCTATATATAGAAAAAACACGTTGTTACCTCAGAAATATCTGTATATAGACAGCTAGTTCAATGCATGCACCTGTGGGGATAGCTGGCAACAAATATCTGTAAAAATCTATTTTTTGACACAAGTGGTCGGCAGTACACTATTAGTGGCCGGCAGGCCACTAGTGGGTTTGGGGGCCTCTGGGGACACTTAGTTGGCCGGCCAAGGACTTGTAAAAAGTGGCCGGCCGTCCACAAAAATCTACTTCCAGGCTCGACTTCAAACGGGCATATCTCCCTCATCCAAGCTAGGTTTCAGGTGATTCTTAAGCCTAAACTGAATCCATGGAAGTCTACTTTTCAACGGAAGTGGCCTCATATCTAAATTCTAAGTGTGCAAAGAGATATGCCTATTTTAGTGAAGGCTACTCATTTCTATCTTAACGGATTGATGCCCCACCTTTTCCCCAACTAGTTTTCTTCCCTCCCCTCCTATTTTCTTCAACTCCAAACCTATAAATAAGATGTTTTTAAAGATTTTTCAAAGAGTTCACCTCCCTTCCATTTATTTCCACTTTATCCTGACTCGATTTACCGAAAAGTGCAATATTTTGAACGAAATGCGAGCTTCGGAACATCGTAGAAGCATTTGGAAAAATATTTTGAAAAAGAGGGTTTTAAAGTCTAAAAATAGTTTTTGTCAAAATGGGGTGTAAGGTTGGGATTTAGAAGCTCTTCTTACTAAAGAAATCAAACGTTTGTACAACATATCTTTTCATCATCGAGTGATCAACCTAAGGCGCCCAAGTCTTATGGGTGATCAAAAATGGGTGTCTACAGAGTGCATCAGCCACAAGTGTTCCGACCTTATTGAACATTTTTTATGGGTTAGCGATCATTCGCATTTGGGAGCGATCAATCCCCATTCAATTTATTTGTGGGTTGAATTCAACGGAACATTGCGATCGAAAGGCGATCTCTCCTTTTAAAGCAATCAATTGTTATAGGTAGTGCGATCGATTGTGAAGCTTATTTATTTTTGGATTGATTTTGAGCACAATTCTCCAATCGAAAGGGGATCAATCTCACTGGGGGCAATTGATCGCCCCAAATAGTGCGATTGATCACTCAACAGTTTCAAATTGGGTGAATTTTCAGCAAACCACTTTAGTCGATAGCTGATCGATCTCGTTTGGGGCGATTGATCGCTTTTGGGAATGTAATCGATCGCATTAACTAAAATTTCACCAAAACATTTCTCTTTATTTTCCCTCACTCTTGTTTCTTCTCTCTCTCTCTCTCTCTCTCTTTCTCTCTACTCACCAAAAATCTCTCATCTCTCTCTAAAAAGCCTAAATATTTTCCCACAAACCCTTTTATCTACACCACTTAGGCTCAAAATCCTCCATTGCTTCTTTGAGGTAGATTGTAGAACGTGTCGAGAGCTTCAATCTAATTGAAGTCTATCGTCATTTTGTCATTTTCAAATTTGGGCCTTTTTCTTTTATTCCTTTCTAACTTTGAGGTAGGGATTTTCTTAGCCTCGTGTATGTATTCTAATACAATTATGTGGTATTTTGATGATCTTAGTTAATAAGGGGAAATTAGGGCTTTATTATTATTATTGCATAAAAATTTTGGGGAAATTACTCTAGATTTATGAAACAGCCTTAATTGTTCTCTTATAATACATTTTGATGTTTGAAATGAAGGAAATTATGTTGAATTGAGAAAACCCCCAAATTTTTTAAAACCCTAGGATTTTGTGAAATTGAATGTGTTGATTGGTTATTGAGAAATTTTAGGACTTTTGGAATTCATAAATTATCTTGAGGATATTGAGAAGTTGTGTAAATATTTACTCTGCAGCAATTATAACTTAAATAAAGCAAACAAAAACAAAGCAAAAAACATGCAAATATAAGAACCGACATGACGAGCATGCTATGCTAACACCCTAACATGATTAGGTATTGAAAAAAGGACTAGAAACCACTGAGATATGAAGAAAAATAGTAAAGTTACCCATTGGTTTAGAGTTTAAACCGAAGAAAATGAGAAACGCCTTAAATCCTTGCTTGTAAACTTCCCTCAAGTTTAGACTTACTTTGATTGCTTTGCTTCAAACCTTAGATGCACTTTAGCTAGTAGAGTTACTGCTAGGGCTTGATATTTTCGGAGCTAGGGTGGTGGGAGAAAAAAGAAAGTGTAAACTCTGTTAAACTCTGAAAACTTAGAAAAAATCATGATCCTCCTCAAAAGGGAGGGGGAGGGGGATTTATATACACCTTGGGAGAAGGTTCTGGAACACCCTAGGTCTTCTTAGGGTTATCCATTGCTTTCTCTTTGCATCTCCTAAACAAATCGCAACTAAAAACCACCCAGCCCTACCGATAGGTCGTGTGGCCGCATAGCCTACCAACGTAGCTGTAGACACCCCATTTTGACCGACCCTAAAACTTGGGCGCTTTCTTTTGATTACCCAATGATGACAATCAGAATGTGTTCTCTAGCAGTCCTCGACAAGAAAAATGAAATTTGAGCTTTAATCCCAACTTTCACACATTTTTTACCAAACTATTTTAGACCTTAAAACTCTCTTTTCAAAATATTTTTTCAAATGTTTCTACGATGTTTCGAGACTCCCATTTCAATTAAAATATTGCACTTTTCAGTAAACCGAGTAAGGACAAAGTAGAAATAAATGGAAGGAAAATGAATAGCCTTCACTAAATTAGGCATATCTCTTTGTACACTTGGAATTTAAATGTGAGGTCACCACCATTGGAAAGTAGACTTATGGGGCTTCAATTTAGATGCAAGAACCACCTAAAACCAAGTCCAGATAAGGGAAATATGCCCATTTGAAGTTGGGCTTGAGAGCAGATTTTATTGACCTGGCCCATGAGAAATGAACAGCCTTCACTAAATTAGGCATTTTTCTTTGTATACTTGGAATTTAAATGTGAGGCCACCACCATTGGAAATTAGACTTCTGGGGCTTCAATTTAGACCCAAGAACTACCTAAAACCAAGTCCAGATAAAGGAGATATGCCCATTTGAAGTTGGGCTTAAAAAACAGATTTTGTTGACTCGGCCCAAAACGGCAGCAGCCCTATTTTTCTTGATTTTGGTTCGGTTGAGACACCCCATTGACCCATTTTATGATCCATTCAAGTGCACCCACTCATCCTCCATTATACCTAATCATTCCCCATTGTCGAAAAGAGGTTTTGTTTGCATCCATAAAGGAGTATCCCATGCAACCATCTTGAAAATTTGCCCTCCTATCACATTCTTGTCTCCCACCTTAGTTTTGACCTTTGATCTCCCTCATTGCCTATATAGAATGATAATATTGTAAGAGAGAAGGAGGACCACGAAATTGAAGAGAAAAGAGTGAGAAAATGGTGAAAAAAGAGAGAAAAATTGAGTTTTTGGGCCAAAAACATTCCTATCTTCCATATACACCACATACCTTCCATACAAACTAAAATTCCATCTTTCCTACACCTAAAAATCCTCCAAAAATTCTGAAATGGCTAAATTTCAGTAGTGATTGATCAAAGGAAAGAGTGAGTGTTGTTGAAAGTAAATAAATAAATAAAAAAAAAAAAGAGAGAAAGTTAGCCACTTTTCCACCATACATACCCAAAGTTCCATTCTAGTTTCAAATTGAGGATTGAGAACACACTTCCTAAACTTTAGGGTGATCAAGAGGAAGTTTGGAAATCAAGAAGTTCAATCTTTGTTTGGAAAGTGAATTTCTAGTCTTTCATTTTCTTATATTTTATATCTCATATTTATTTTCTTGTTTCTTATTTCATAGTGTTTTGTTATAATCCAAGTGGTTCGTTTATCTCATATTTATTTTCTTACTTTATATTTCATAGTGTATCGTTGTAATCTAAGTGGTTTGTTTAGTTCATAATTAATTAATTATTTATTTATTTTTATTCGCTTGCTTTAATTTCATGTTAGTTTTGTTGTAATCTTGCACGTTATATCTTATATTTACTTTCTTATTTTAGTTTCATAGTAATTGTGTTGTAATCTTGTATTTCATAGCTTATATTTTTCTTGTATTAGTCTCATATTAGTTTTGTTGTAATCTTGCATGTTCTATCTTATATTTATTTTCTTGTTTTAAGTTCATGTTAGTTATGTTGTAAGTTTGCACTTTTTTTTTTTAATTTTATATTTGTTTTCTTGTTTTTAATCTAACCGGCAGTGGTTAGTTGAGCCACCTACATATTTCTTGTTTGTTCCTTTTTCTTGGTTTCTCAATAAGACAGGTTTTGCTAGGCCTAGTTGGCCGGCCGGCCTATTTGGCTGGCCGGTTAGCTTCTTTTGGACAAGACGGCGTTGTCTCCCAATGTTGACCAATTTCCGCCGACGATTCCAAGGAACATGAAGCTTTTATTTTATCTATTTTTTTATTTTGAGTGTTTTGCGAGGTTTTTTTTTATTTTGATGTAATATTCTCCTCATCCCTCTCTAATTTGGTTTGTAATTATTCTTTAAAATGTTGTAATAATTCCCCGCCCCGCTTCTTTCTATCCCATTCTTATACTTGCTTTCTTTATTTGTACATAAACATCATATTTATTTTCATCATAATTATGCTTTGCATTCATGTTTCATGCATCTCGATTCCGCTAAGTTTGCATTTGTGAATTTAATCAATTCCTATGTAATTATGTGCGCTACCTCATATTCTTGAGATGATTCACATATCGTATTTTAGAAGTCGAATCTTTAGTTGCATCTCATGAGTGAATTGCATTAGGATTTTGTATATAAGATCATACATATTTTACTAAAACTTTTTTTTGTAGGTTGTTCGTGGGACGTCAAACATGTAAATTTTTATGCTTTAGCATCCCGTTTGTGTGTGTTTTTTTTATTATGTCTAGCATTCTACCATGAGGCTATTTGTTTATGTGATATAACTCTATGAATGCCAGTGGATAGAGGTTGTATCGTTTAATTTGGAATGATATTGATTTTCATGTTTGTAAACTCAATTTATTTGGTTTGTACATCTTCGAGACTATTTCAAAACTATATGAAATCAAATCATTCCAAAGTGGATGACAGAGTCTATACTCGTATGTTTCACATAGTAAATTGTAGGATTTATTAAATAATCAGAACATGAACATATAAAGAAAATAAAATTCATATCATGGTTAGTAAAGGCCGATCTTTTGATCGGGTGAGCGGGGGTGCTCAATTAATGACCTTCCCTTCTCATACCTAAGGTTCCGAGCCAAGCATCTTTGGTTACGATGAACAGTGGCCTTGGCATGAGTCATGGGTTTCCTAATTTCCCAAAATATTAGGTGGCGACTCTAAGATCTGATGACGCAGTCCATTTTTGACAAAATTGTAACAAAATGGATTTTCAATAAAAGTTTTCAAATCTAGACTCTCATCTACGTTTCACATTGCACTCATGAGACTAGATCAAAGAGATCTCGAGGGTCCGAACTGTTTAACGCGCGTGGGTACCCCCTAGGCATGTTACAGTAGCATATGTGACCGCACAACCCATGTGAGGCCGCACGTGCGGCCAAGCCACTAGGTGTGGGCGCATGTGCCTCAAGTACATGGTTTTAGGGTCATGGACCCTATTTTTTCCTAAGCGGGTTTGTTTGATTTCCAATTGACGTTTTTACAGAAGATAAGCCAATGTTTTGACCCATCAATTCAAGATCAACCAGACCCCTTCCTCTAAGTGGGGATCGAAAAATTGGATTTTTTTTGGACGAGGGGGCGGGAAATGGGTTCAGGGGCAAAATGGTCATTTTTATAAAATGTTATTTTTTTGGCCAAAACGAAGTATGCATAAACTCCTATCAACCTTAAACATCTCTAAAAATGAAGTAATTACCATTGCATCATCGGGAAGCTTACAAGTGCCCAAAGTTTTAGGGTTAGTGAAAAATAGGATGTCTACAGTGGGGGTTCGTGATAGATGCGAAAGTGGTGTAATAGACAATGACGAACCTAGAAGGGGACAAGGTGGGGTGATCGCCCCCCAACGATTTCAAAAAATCCCTTTATATAGTAGTATTAACTATTAATTATTTTTAAATTATATAGATTCTCCCCTTCTAGGTTTAAAACAAAAAAAACAAAAGCGAACAAAATAAAACAAAAAGTGGTTGCACGACATACACCTTTCTATCTATGAAACGTGAAATTCAAAGTATAAAATTTAATCATTTTAATAAAATATAACCCAAAAAAATTATTTTCTCATAATTAGTGTTATAAATTGTCCTACAATTGATCTTTTATAACTCAAAACAAGTACAGAAAAATATGTTTACTTATTGTGGACGCCGTGCCTTTTGGGTAAAAGGCTCATTTCCACACTCTTTTTGTGCCAACTCGTTTTCCCACACTGATAAAGTCATCACTTAATTTTAAGAGAAATTAAGAAAATTTTAACTAGGGGTGTTCGTGGTTTGGTTACGGTCAGGGAACCTCCAATCTGCTATCTGTCCGCCAGATTGGCGAATTGAAAAAAATTAATTCGCATCCGTTCGCCGGATTGGCAGATGCGGATTGAGCGGATTGGCGGATGGATATAAATCGATTTTGCGATTTAAACTTTTACAAATTTTGAACATAATACAACTTGTCAAAATTTGTTTTTTTGGATAAAAATCTAACTTAACATTACCAAAAGCTTATCAAGTAAATTGTTAAATATTAATAATAAATACATATAAGAAACCATGCATTATCAAAACTATTTCATTACTTTTTTTTTTAATTCAAAAACCATTTAATTTGATTTTTTTTAAATGACAAAATTAAATATTATATTTTCCACACAAAAATACCAAATATCAACACTTGCCATTTGATAAAAGGATTTCCAAATTGAAAACACAGCAGAATATCTAAACTCTTTTTCAATTGAAAATACAAACAGAATATCTAAACAAATTGAAAATACAAAGTCTTACAAATTACTAGGGATGCTCGCGGTTTGGCGGTTCGGTGGTTCGGTTACGACCAAATGAACCTCAAATCCGCAATTCGTCCAAAACTAGGCGGATTAAAAGTAGCGTGACTTGTAGTGAAGTCCACCAACTCATCAATAAGCAGCATCGGGAAATCATCCTTGGGGCTAGCCTTCTTCAAATCTCGAAAATTGACACAGACTCTGATTCTATCGTCTTTCTTCAGAACTAGCACGATGTTTGCCAACCATGTTGGATATTCTGAAAAGATCAAAAAGCCCGCATTGATCTGCTTGGTGACCTCTTTCATAATTTTCAATTCCTAGTCTAGCTGAATTCTATAAAGCTTCTGCTTGATAGGTCGGGCTTTGAGAACAAGAGGGATCCTATGCTAGACAATCTCATGATCGATTTCTGGCATGTCTTCATAGGACTACGCAAAAATATCTTTAAATTCGTCTAACAATGTGACTAATCGCTCAAGTTCCTCTAAAGACAGTATGGAACCCATCTAGACCAAGCAAGGATCCTTCTCAGTACCCACATTAACTGGAACAATCTCGTCAAACAAAACCCAAGGAATTTCTTCACGCCTCTCCTCTTTCCAATTAATCAAAATTTTCAAAACCCAAGGAATTTCTTCCCTTTCATTTTTATCAAAGTTTTGAAAGTCTTGGTCAAAGCAATGAATTACAGGCACAGAAAAGTAAGCACAATCCACATCACTATCATTCATTAGGCTTGGTTCAGTAGTTATAGTGGACTCAAAAGAAAAAGAAAAGGACAACCGGGACAACACAGTGGTGTCTGAGTTATCAACCCCAGAATCACCAGACTCTAACCGACTAGACGAACTCATCTCTAACTCCACCTCTATAAACTCAGAAGAATCAGACTCGAACTCTTTATCAGATTTAGACTCCACAATGCAACCTTTCTCAAGTTGCCAAGTCAGACGTAGTGCTTCCGACGCTTCCAGGATAGGGTCGCTACAGTCCACAGACGATCCCTCCCCAATCACAAAAATATCACCGTCTTCCAAACCCTACAACTCAGTGCTAGCTTCAAAGTCAGCTAGTGTCAATTCCACTTCGTCCACTTTGCCTTCACTTGAATGGTTGCATTTATTATGGTGTACGTCATTACCAAGGTTCATTTCCTCATCAAATCCGGGGAGATGCTCCTTCGTCTCGAAGTCGACCCATGATTCAGGAAAACCACAAAAGGGAAAATCATCTCCCTCTTTAACAAAATGCCTATTCAAGGTCCCCTTGATTGGTTTATGTTTCAGTTCATACTACTTGCCAGCCTTTTTAGCCTTAACCCTTTTTCTCGCCTCATCCTCATTTTTCTTCCAATCCTCCTTTGTGGGTTTGTACCCTAACCCAAATGAATGGGGATTATGTGTAACCCATCTTGCCACAACAATACCTTTTCAACCACCACTTCCCAGCCCTATCCCTGGTATATGCCACAATTTACTCATGAAGTAGATTGATTGAGCACTCATGTACATCCCTTCTTTATCAACCATAAAAGTTTGGACCAATTGGGCTTCAGCCAGAGTGAACCCAGAAAAAAAAAAAATCTTCCACTCCGTGATTTATCTCTAATACTGGGGTTGTAACCTCAGGCGGAAAGTAGATTGATAAGTTCCCAAAGGAAGTAGCGATTCCTCCACCGTGCGGGTACTTTACCAATTGATGCATTATAGAGGAAACGACTCTCATTTGATGCATCCATGGCCTACCTAACAACAAATTGAACGTTGCCGGCATATCCATAACGTGAAACTCAGTTTCTTGCTCAGATGGTCCTACCAAAATCTGTACTTTGATAGTACCCATAACCTTTTGGCCAGTGTTTTCATATGCCCAGATTAACTAATTTGTAGGCGCGAAGTCTGTTGACTTCAACCCTATCGCATAAGCAGTACATGAAGGGCACACATTTATGGCCGATCCAGTATCAATTAGGACCACATGTACCCACTTTTTCCTACATTCCAAAGACACATACAAAGCTTTGTTGTGCTTTGATCCTTCTAGGGAAAGTTCTTTATCCTAGAAAGTCATGACTGGGATTGGCTCGGTTGGTGTAATTAATGATACCAACTGATCTAGTGTGGCATCGATGGATAACTTGGCTTTACTCAATGCTGTTAGCATAGCCTTTCAGTGTTCTCATGATGTTGTGAGTAATCCCCAGATCGAGATGTTAGCCTAGATCTTCTTCAACTGCTTAAGGACTAGATCTTCATCTTCCTCTTTGTCATTCTCTTTCCCTTTCTTTACATCTTTCCCTAATGGCTCTCCTTGATCTAAGAGAGCCATTAGATGATCAATTTCCTCGGAATACCAGGTGTCGTCCGGCACATTGTTTCCCCAACCTTCATTAGTATGGGCGAGGTGTTAATCATTACCCACCACTCTTCTTCACTTACAGACAGGCAGTCATTTGGCTCAACATGTATCATTCCTATACTATAATCATCTTCTTTTGGCAAGTATGGTGACATTGAATGGATTTCTGCAAAGATCTTTCTTCGTCTTAAGTGCGTTCATGTTAAGTTGTTCCTCTTTCTATCTTCTTCTGTTGCTGACCCAATTGGCCCAATTCTCTCTGGTTTGGGTACTAACCCTCCAATTTCTTCTCTCTCACCCTTTCTAGCATTAGTCTCTTCTGCTTTGGATTTTTTTGGCTTACTACTTTCCTGGTTTACTACTTTCGTGTATCTTTCCCTTCCCATTTGCTTTCATACTGGCTTGTACATTTTCCTTTGCTTCTTCATTACTCCATTCTATTTCTGAATCTCCCTCACTACTTGCATAATTGTGAACATTGGCTACATCATTTGAGTTCCACCATTCAATCTATACCTCTCCAAGGTCTTGCTCTTCAAAGAAGCAAAGGCTATCCAAGTCTTCTTCCAAGTCAACCAAGTAGTCCAATTCTTACTCAGGTACATTCTCCCTGATAACATTAATGGAGAATGCATCAGGTAAGATGACATTTGGTTTTGGATGGTCAACTAGCACAATATATCTACTGGGATCATATCTTCCCTCTGGCAATTTCCTTGTCTCTATCATCGGCACCCATGTTATTTCCTCTTGAGGTTTTGTCTTTTCTTTTATCTGTTTTCCTTCTTCTTTTTCTATCTTCATTCCTTCATTTCCAAATGATGATACTACTGTCACCACAACATCTTTAGGTCTTGATCGGGATTGAGGTGCATCCCTCATACACAAATCAGTACTCTTAAGAATGCGAACTTCAAGTCTGGGTAGATGGGAAGAGGCAATTTAGATGCTGGAGTTAAAAGTGAGGGGTATTATATGGATAAGGTTAAGGTGGGAATGTGGTGGCACTAAGTCATGAGTAGGTAGTGGGTTTGTGGTGACATTTGGCCTTTATGGTGGGGCTTGTGGTGGAGCTATGATTTTGCGGTCTATGAGATCCTAAATCTCATGGCAGAGGTGAATACATCGGTTTCATGGTCATGTTGATAATGGAAGACACAGTATTTGAAGGCATCATGCCTGGGTAGAAGAGGGTCAAGAAGAGGCTGAGGATCAGGAAGTTTAAGATGGCCCTTTTCTACTAACATTTTTAGGGCTCAAGTTGGGGTCACATAGAGTGGGTGGAAATTACAATTCAGGAGTCGATTTTGATTATAGGGCTGTGGGATGGCCTCGGAAAATGGATTGGCTATTTTAGCTGATATGGTGATAGTACTAACTTCTAATTGCTTTACGGTTATGCTATTGCTACTACTAACATTGGAACTGTGAACAAAAGTCTTTCTCAGAGGCTCTTTCTCATCTACAATGATCCTCTGTTTCATAGCATCTCTAATCTGGACTCCTACTTCGTACAAATCTTTAATAATGAAAAGCGTGAGGACTATAATTTTTTATAACATCTTGCTATGAATATTTCTTACCACTATCCGAATCTAATCCTTTTTTCAAGGGTCTATTAGTCATCATGGCCTCCTTAGCCCTCCATCTTGTTATGAATTCAACAAAGTTTTCCTTTGGTTCTTAGCAAGTTGCTTCTAAAGCCCGAGTAGTTACTTCGATCTGTGTGTTATAGGAGTACTAAGCAATGAATGCCTCAGTCAATCCCTCCAAACTTTGCTTCACTTTATCCTCCAACTTGGCATACCAAGTGGGAAATTCCAGACAAAGTCCTTCCAAACAGAGACAAGTTATGGGGACAAGTCAGACCCATGGATTTCAAAATATTTGATAACACGTGAATATGAACCTTAGGATCCCCTAATCCATCAAATCAATCAACATGTGGCATTTTGAATCTTTTCAGCAATTTAATAGTTGTTTTTGTATACCCGTCCTCAATATGAGGAATATAATTAATCCCTTAAGACTTCCTGATCAACTTCTCTAACTTGGCTATTTTTGGCATAGCCGGATCAAACTCAACGATATCAAGGCGAAAGAGCCTTTCAACTGAATAAAAAGGAGCTCTTAGCTCTTCAGGTTGGCCAAGACCTGAGAAATTCTTAATCGGTGAAGATGGGTCTGGAACTAGATGTTTGACTAGTAGTGAATGGACGACAATTGCCCCGACTGGTTATTGCATCCCGATAATAGCATCACCATGAGTGGCTACCATGTGATTAATAATATCCATGGACCGTTGGAGATTAGCAATCATTTCCACAAGATCTGGTGGTTTATGAGCCATTACAAAGACTGAAGAATGGTCTACTAGGGTACCAGTTAGAGGAAATCTGAGGGGTGATTGCTGTAAAATCTATAAAAGAGAGCTAAGGGGTGACCAATATGAACTCTAAACCAATTGCGCTTGTCTGACTCTTCTTCTGGATACTGATGGAAGTGACACTAACACTGGCTGACCTTGGACTAGATTTGTAGTTTTGCATAACCTACAAGCACGAGTTCACAAGGTTTGAGGGATGTTAGAATTTTCCGAAGCTATGATAAACTAATTACCTATAAAAAGAAAAACAAACAAAGAAAACAAAGCATACATCAAACATAAAATCTGGCATTATTTTGGCTGACAACATATATATTAGATATGAATGTTGTATATTAGATATGAATCCGACAGCATTTCAACTTAATTATTACATATGTACCACTGACCACTGTATAGGCCACTGAACTGTTCTTAACTCAACCACTGATATATTTGAACCACTAATATGAACTGGAGAACTCCAGTATTGATCCTCATACATAGCACATAGCAAGTAAGGTGAACAAAACACCCCTACGGAAGCTTGGGTCACCCTATCCTAGTTTTGAAGATGTTCTAGGGTTTCACTATTTAATCAAGTGGTATAACGACATCTTCGACATGAGAAAACATCATGTCCTATTTGTGAAAGTTTCTAGAGCTCAATATATGGACTAGGTCAGTATGGTCAAAAGGGGTACCTCTACAAGACACTAATATACATACCTTACCCGACATCTATAAGTGAAGGGAGGATCGAGCAGTATGTTGGTGATCCAGATCTGAGGCTTGTATTTCTATCGCAACGAAATCCACGTCTGGTAAGTCGTTCGAGATGTGAAACGGCAAAGATAGTGATTTAAGCGCACCAATGCATAAAATTAAATGAATATATATATATATATGGAAAAAAAAATGCATCATGAAGTTTGAGTCAGGTTCTCTTAGTCCCCAGCAGAGTCGCCAAAAACTGTGGGATGCCTTTAGGGTTACCAAGCGAGCCCGACAGTTCAACCTCCCGATCTGTTTATCTAGTCTCACTAGTGCAATATGAAACAAAAGATGAGAGTCTAAGTCTGCCAATGTTTATAGAAAATCCATTTTATTGCCAAAATATGCCAGAAAATGGACTACATCACCAGATCTCAGAGTCGTCACCTAATCTTTTGAAAAAACTAGAAAACCCTTGACTCGTACCAAAGGCCACTATTCATCATAACCAAAGTGTCTCAGCTCGGGAACTTAGGTATGAGAAGGGAAGGTCACTAATTAAGCACCCCACTCACCCTATCAAAAGATCGGCCTCTACTAAGTCATGATTTGGTCTTCAAAATCAATAAATATTCATATTCTGGTTTTTTATTAATACTAACATCACTATTTGAGGCAATCAAATATAGATTGTGTCACTAATTTTGGTTATGTTTTGATTTTATGCATTTCTTTTGAAAAACTTTTTTGTACAAACTCCGAAGCATAAAAACCAATTGCATTCTAACATGAACAACACAACCTTCATTTACTGGCATTCATACAGATATTTCAATTAAGCATTTAGTCTCATGGTATAGCAATGAACATGATAGAAAACATATATGCACAATATGCTAAAGCAAAAAAATACTCACCTAGTACTCCGAGATGAAACGAAAGAACAGTTTAGTACATACATGATCCTATATATAAATAAGTAATGCAACACAAACATGACATGTATCTATAGGTCCAAATACTAAGATATGGCATGGATATCATCTCAAGACATGGGGTGCTGCATATCTACAAATACAAATGAGTAGAACCTGAATAAATGAAAAATGGATGCAATACATGAGCATGATAAATAAGACGTGATCCTATACAAAAAGCTTATAAATAAAAATGTTAGAAAGACATAGGGTTGGAAGATTATTACAACAATTCGAATAAGAAATGAGGAAAGAGAGAGAGAGAGAGAGAGAGAGAGAGAGAGACAGAGAGAGAGAGAGAGAGACAGAGAGAGATATTGTTACAACAAATAGATAAATAAAAGAAAATATGGGGGGATTGAATGAATTATTATAACAATGAATGGATTCAACCAAACTACTGTTGAATCTAACAAATCATATTAAACAAAGGAAATAAATCACCTAGGAGAGCACTCCCTAGAAGCTGTTTGCTCTGTTCTTGGGAGGATCATCTGACCAGACACAAAATCATCCGACCGAACAGGAAATTAGCCAACCGAACTCTTTTTCCAATTGAGATTTAGTTCAATGCAAAAATTCCAAAACAGAAGCCAAAACAGCTTTCGATGGGTGCTCATCCCTTCTAACTCCTCCCTTCATAGGAACAACTCTCAACCCCTTAACAACAACAAAAACAGATAAATACAACAAATATGTGACAATAAATTAACAAATTAAATGGATCAAACAAGAACAAATTCAAGCTTAAGAAATAGATGGGAACCTACGTTATCTCTTTATGAATAAGAGCAAATCAACACCCAAATCTAGTTATTAATTAGATAAAGTAGATTAATGCAAATCATTTCTTAGTAGAAGCTTTACTTTTAAAGCAAGGTATTCATCAAAGCCATTGAAAACTCCTATTCTATTCATAGAACAAGAATGCTTCCACCCCTTTCTATGTTCACAAATGATTGAAAAAGGAGGTTTCAATACATTTGGACCCAAAATCTCTTATTTTACTTCCAAAATACTCAATAAAAGGAAAGAACGCAACTTTTTCAACATCAAATCCCATGGATCGCCCAAGCAATCCTATGAAACAGCCCTGACATTGAGTAAAGAGTTGAGACAAATGGATCAAAGTTCTTAGAAGAAGGGATACATAGAGGGAAAGTGTGTAACAACAAAAAAAACTACTCGACATGTTAAACTTGTGAATAGATGGCTAATTGCTACTCCCAAACACATCCACAAGATCCAAAATAAGCAACAAGAAGAGATTATAACTAAGGAAAGCAAGAAAAGAAGGAAAAAACTATCAACTCAATGGATGGGTAGCTAAATTCTACTCCCTCCACATCCATAAGGACTTGCTACATATTTACAACAATTACATGATGAATCTTATTCCAGAAACGAAGAGCATAAAAGAGAGGGATGATGAAAATCATGAAAATATCACCTCGTAAAGAGGGTAAATCCCTTTTGTTCTACAAACTCTTGATTTCCTCAAGTCATTTTAGATATGTTATATAATGTCCAAGTACCCACCTCAACCAAGAGCTTAGGATTTATCTTCAATGGAGTTTTAGTGTTGGAAAATGAAGGTGGTAGGTAAGGAATGAAGTAGAGAGAGAAAGAGGACCAAAGACTTGTATAAGCTTTGGGCAAAAATTTCCAACCCTTAGAAATAGATTGTCGAGCTCTATTTATAGAATCCGAGGCGTAAATATCTGAGATATTTATGTAAAGTGTGTTGAACAAGTTAAAATTCCCGAAATGCTCCATACCTAGACAATTTAGCCAATCACTCCCTTTGGTGTCCGACCGAATGCATTTTTATCCAGCCAGCATATGTTGTTCGGCTAACTCGAAAGTACATCATCGGGTCAATAAGGTAAGGTAGGCTTGAATTGAGAGGAGAAATAGACATTTCAAAGGATTTCACCCCTTCCATTCACTTCCATTGCATCCGTTGCTTTGTTTGTTTTGAAAGAATTCAACATTTTAATTTTGAAAAGATAAGCCTCAGGTCATATTAGTAATGTTTGGAACTGTACAACTAAACCCATTTTGAAAAAGGTTTTTCCACTGGTCGAAAAGTACTTTGGTCAAAATAGGTACTTGGTAGTTGGTTGGTTTAAAAGCTCAAACCTTAGACTTTTGGTCGAGGGATTCATAGGACTAGCACATCTCGTTTTCATCATTGGATACCCAAAAAAGAGCGCCCAAGGCTTAAGACTGGTCAAAAATGAGGTGTCTACAAATGCCATGCATTTATGAACTTGAAAGGTCCTGGATCCCAGTTTCTTTCATCCTCCATCAACATAATTGGACTATGATCAGAGGTTTTCCTAGGCAAACCCCACAGTTTAAACCTAAACCATTCCATCCATTATGGGCTCGATAAAAATCTATCTAGTCTGCTCTACTTATTCCCTATCAGTGGATTACTCCAGGTAAATCTCCTGCCAAACATTTCAACATCCACCACTTTCAATGTATTGATCAACTCACAAAAATCAATCATTCCTTCATCTTTCCTTACACAACCTTTATTCCTTCATCCCTCCTTACACAACCTAATAGTAGGATGAAGTTTTTGGAACAACAGCATTCATTCAAATCAAACACTTCTAGCTTCCAAATGCACAGCAATCTTCCTGCACTTCCTTTTGCATCCATTGCCACAAAGTCCACCAAATCCCCAAGCCACAATGACCTAACATATTGTTCTGAAACACTAGATCTTTTTGATTCTTGAATTAAGACCATGTCCACCTTTTCTTTGATTAATCAACTCATTTATTCTCTTTCTCTTTTCAGGCTTCATTAATCCTCTGGCATTCCATGATAAGATCTTCATAACAAAACAAATAATTCTTTCCCTAATCCTCCTATGATGCCAATTCAAGCACCACCTTCTTCACCCATTTGTGCCATTCTTTCCATATCTAGTTTTTCCATCTCCATAATCTTTCCCACAATTTCTTCCTCTTTGCCCTCCATTTTAATTCCCAATATCTTCCCAAGCTAGATCGTAGCTTGAGCTTCATCCAAAATGTGTCTTTGTCAGCCTTTTCCACTTTTCTGAGATAACGAAGCTAAAATTACTGTAGCTGCTGCTTTAAATATAGCCCTTCTTTGAAAGGTATTGCAAAACAAAATCCCTTTTGATTCTTCCTTCTTCTGTGTCTTGCTCCCCTCTCACTGGTTGTGTAGGTTTGATCCTTCTTCATCTTGATTTGAGCCACCAAATCATACCCACTTTGTGATTTCGACCTGATGACTTGAGCCTTTAGATCATACCCACTTTGTGATTTTGACCCGATTACTTGAACCAACTTGGCCTTTGAATTAATACAAAAATGTTTTAGACCTCTAAAATAGGAGCTCTAAAAGAGTTTTAATTTGTCTTTTTTTCCCATTGCAATTTGTCTTTTTTTTTTTTTTCTTTTATCTTTACCCTTACCCTTACCAGCTATGTAGAGCTCAATTTAGAACTCTACACCTAGAGCTCTGTATCACAGCTTGAATTAATAATACCACCCGGGTTACTAGACTGACCATATAATTCAATAGCAGTAAATGGGTTTGGAATTGTCTCATCGGGCCATAAACAACCCATGTTGGACCCATTCACCAGTCTATCAAATTGGGCTTTACTCATAGCCACTTGTAGATTTATACTAGGCTAACAAGCTCACTACCACTTAAGCTTCTCATAAGCCCAGTTGGAAACTCTGGCACCTCACCTCTTCCTCTTCCATCTTCTGATCGTTGTAATACATACTCAAGCATGCTTGTCTTGTTTGATAGGCACGCCTCACCTGCATTTCGAGTCCCCACATCCATCCATGTTTTGTTAACCACTTAAATCATTAGAAAGTTGCACGTCTTCCCATCATCCATGTTCACCATTCCTATGTCATCCCACTGATTAAGTGTCATGTTGTCACGACCCGAACCCGCCCCCGCCCCCTGTGGGTTAAGGACATAACCGGCCAATAATCATGAGATTACCTACGGCCTCAAACTAAACCAAACGTATTTTAACAGAGTTAACGGGGGCCAAACGAAAGCAATTTAAAACTTTGTCCATAGAGCTGTGCTTACATGGCACATCATAACAAACCATACATATGTACATTAATAACTCACAACAGAAGTATAGTACCAAAAAGTTCTGTACAGATAGGATCATCCAAAATTAAGTCAACCCATGAAAACTATATACAGATATGTTCAAAGACTTCGCCAACATGACAACACAAAACAAAATGACAAAGAGGCGAAGACGAGTCTCGTGCGTGAGACGCAAGGGCTGACTCTTCAAAACCTTTGTTGTTCCACACATACTTCACTGGGGCTGGGTTTGGACTTCTCTTGGCTCACCTACAAACACATGAATGAGCATGAGCAATAGCCCAGTGAATAATATCAAATAAAGGAGTTATACAAATGGTACGTAGAACAACATGCTTCAAACGGCCTTGGGCCCAATTCATATTTCTATTTAACATATATATATACACGATTTAAGTCAAGTGACTATGGTTCCAAACATACTGGCCTTTGGCCCATTTATCTTCCATTTGTCAAACTGGCCTTTGGCCCATTCAAATTTTCATGTCAAACTGGCCTTTGGTCCATTCAATTTTCATGTCAAACTGGCCTCTGGCCCAGTCAACTTTCATTCATGTCAAACTGGCCTCTGGCCCATTCATTCATGTCAAACTAGCCTCTGGCCCATTCATTCATGTCAATCGGCCTTTGGCCCAATCATTTATGTTAATCGACCTTCGGCCCAATCATTCATGTCAATCGACCTTCGGCCTAATCATTCATGTCAATCGTTGTCCACCATTCAAATTAATGAACTTACAAAACTTACATAGAAGTAGCAATTAGACAACAATATATTTCAAATATCTTGTTAAGATATTACTCACAGTGATCAGCTTGTGGGTTTGCCCTGGAGCTTGACCCTACACATCATATAGCACATATGGATCACAAACGATTCAATCCATTTTTTAATTCACATATTCCTCTTTGGGCTTCATTCTTATCTCTTTAACTCAATTACAATGCTCAATGCATACCTAAGAGTACTTAGAAGTGAAAGAGAACAGAAAATGAAACACAGAATGTCTTTTCAAAATTTCAGAAAACAGGGTCCCCCCTCGAGTGTGCACTTCCCCGCTCGAGCGGACCCTTGAGGCCTGCAAAAGTGTTGGTTGTATCATTTTTATGCTCGAGCGTAAACTCAGACGCTCGAGCGGAAGTTCATCCTACATAGCTCCCCGCTCGAGCGTAAACTTCCCCGCTCGAGCGGACACCATGTCTGCAAAAAGTTCTGAAAGCACGTATTTCCCGCTCGAGCGTCGGTTTTCCCGCTCGAGCGGACATCAAAATTTTTGGATTTTCCAGAACATTTTCTTGAGCTCAAATTGGCATTCAAAGGCTCCAAAACTCGAATTAAGGTACCAAAATGGAGAAATACAACATATAGCATGAGTACACAAACAACATGGAGCCAATCTTCAAAATTAATTAACGTTCCTTTTGTATAATTCAAACTCATGTCTTCAAACCTCATACAAGCTCCATATCTTTAATTATTCAAACATGCATGCTAATCTTGACTTCATTTCTATTCCAAATAATGCAAATAGTGTTCATTCTCATGGAACACAACAAAAACATGCTTACATGTATGATTCAACACTTATATTTCCATATTCAACTTAATACATGCTTGATTATGCAAAAATCATGGTGATCCTATACATGCATGTGCACATTAGCTTCAAATTCATCAATTATAGCACAACTCTTGTTCTTGATCACCAATTAATCTTTAATTCACAAAATCACCAGTTCAAACTCATGAATTTACTCACCTAGGAGCTTTATCTTCCAAGCTTATGCTTAATTCTTAAGTGTAGCTTCAAGATTCCCAAGTTTCTTGACCAAACCTTCAATCTCCTGCACTCTCTCTCTCTCTCTAACAGACCCTCTCTTCTCTTCTTAGAGTAATTTTCGGCTCAAATGAACAAAGAGAGGAATTGTGTGTAGTGTCCCTATTTATAAGTCCCATTAGTCACAATTAAATAAGATTAAACAATTGAGCACCATAATACCAATTTAATCTATTTAATTCGTTCCGAAACAGTTTTCAATTAAATTTCACCGTAGGCTCTAAAAATTACGCCAATCACAATGGCGCAGTCAATTTCGGGTTCTGTGGCCGATAAGGCCTTCAATTTAATTTCCAAAGCAGATAATCAAACAGATATTCCTACGGTGAACAGATAAAAATTCAACATATTTTCACATAATGGCACACAAAATCATATCAAATACATAATCATATTCATGTTAATGACCAATTAGCGTACTACAGAACAGGGTTATCACACATGTCTTCATGTTTGTCCACCTCATCATCTTCTTCTTCCCCTCCACGACTATGTGCAAAATTGTGTCCTACTGGATTCTTATAGCATATTGATTCCTCACAGCCTTTGTTATTCTCGCAAGAACAATGATTGTTACCTAACCCTTCTAAATTTTCAGGCTCCGTCATCACTTGAATTGGGTAGACCTTTCCATTACAATCCAAAATTACCTTCTTGTTAATGTTCTCTATGTACTTTACCTCTTGTATCATTTTAATCCATGAACTTTCAATTGGTTCAATTTTGATCTTGAATTTATCATTTTGTCTCTATTTGGTTCAATTGATTGCAATTCTTAATTTTTTTTTTATGAAAAATACGCATATAAGTGTCACATGTCATATTTTTAAGGGTAAAATTATAAATTACTCAACTCAATTAGCTAACCTCAACAAATTTAGTGATAATTTTTTAAAAGGAAAAAAAAAAACACTAACGATATTATTAATTGGACCGAATTAAAAGAAAAATTTAAAATTAAAAGTCAAAATTGAGTCAATTGAAAGTATAAGAACTAAAATGACACAAAAAATAATATATAGAGACTAAGCAGACAATTTCATAATAATTTAGTATAATAAACCCTATATAATATAATTAGTCCTGCTATAACAGGTGTACAAAGAACAATATATATATATATATATTACTTAAAAACACTTTTCACTTATTTCATAAATTTTTCATTATCTTCTTATATTAATCTCAATATTATACACTGGTTAACTTTTGTCATAGTATACACCTAGAAATGCATAATATCATAATATGTGAGTGCTTTTCCAAGGTCATTTAAGTATGCAAGGTAATGAAATTTGGATGTGAAGTAAAACAAATCTAATCACATAAGGACAGTTTTTTGGATTAGATCCTATAAAGAGTCGAGATCTTAGAAGTTATTCTTAGTGGTTATTACATAATAAGGTCATTCAATTATATAACAATAAGTCACGGACAATATCAAACTTGAGATCTGAGAAATTATATCAATTATATGTGATGCCGTCCGAGCAACTGACCCGGACAATATCAAACTTGAGATCTGAGAAATTTTGCTCCAAATTCTTATCAAAGTGTCACATCCTTGGGTTGCTGTGAAGTATATATGTTCTAAGAAGTCAAGTTATGAAATCAAAGATGTTGTAGGGCCACAAACCAACATTTTCTGAGTGTACATACAGACATACACCATTCAATGTGTTTTATTGGTAACCATGTAAAAGCTCACGGATCGAAGCTAAACGTGGGGGCCAATTTCTAGTTTTCAATTTCCCAGTCTGCACGGTCAATGTGTGAAAATGAAACCATTTCATTTCACCATTAATATTGAGACAAATCTTGAGTATAATAATTAATGAAAAAATTTATCAATAAATCTCATCTGGAGGAACAATAATGTGATTAGTTTTAAGAATTTTCTTATAAATTAATTAGTGTTATTGATTTTAGAAAGATAAATTTAATATATTATTTAAAAATTAGATTTACGGTTATACACTTATTTCTATTATGTTTCTTTTTTTTTTCTTTTTTCTTTTTTCCTTTTTCTTTTGTGCTTGAAAGGTAAGAACCACAATTTATGAGAATCAAATTTTGAATAAATATTTATATAAAAAAAAATTTATTTGAAATGACTTGAAATATAGGATTTTTCAAATATTTCAAAAGAAGTACAAAAGATTTGAAATATGAGATTTTTTTTAACATTCTAAAAACATGTGAGATTCTTCAAATATTTCAAAAGACGTACAAAAACTCTTTAGTAAGCTTTAAGCAAATGTATAATTTCAATTTATAACACTATAATGTAAAACTCAAACGTACTCCAAAAAAAGTTTCTTAATGTAACACTTTAATGTAGCATACAAAAAAAAAAAACCTTAACTGTATTTTTCGTAAATATAATACTCCAAAAAAATATATGAGATTCTTCAAATCATTCCAAAATAGTGTGGGATTCTTCAAATCATTCCAAAGGGAGCACAAAAATTCCTTAATACGTTTTGGGTAAGTATACAATTTAAAATTGTGAGTGTTATGTCTGAAAAAAATACACAAAGTAGTTTTTAATGTTTTTATGTGTGTTACATTAGACTGTTACGTTTGATATTACATTGTGAGAGGGTAATTTTTGGAAAAAATTGGGCCGAGCTGTGAGTTGGGCTTTGTGGCCCAAAGAACGAAGGACTGAGTAAAAAGGCCGTAATGATTACTCCGACCCAATAGAAATAGTTACTCCGGCCCAAGAAAGACAAAGTTACTTCGGCTCAAGAATAGTAAAGCTACTTTAGTCCGGGCAAGTTGGAGCTACGCCGGTCTCAGAGTTAGTCCGGTCATGATGTATCTTGAATAGGTCGGTCTAGCGGTATCTTTGAGTTAGACCGACCTAGGAGTAATACCGGTCGCGATTTGTTAAGTTTGGTCCAGTCGTGCTATGGGATTGAGCAGAGGAGAACCGAGATGAGGAGGAGTAAAAGCAGAACTGAACTAAGAATAGTTCGGCCTACTCAGTGGCTCTACATAGCCAAGCTTATTTCGGTCATATCGTAGTTCGGCCAAAGTAAAGACCATCCCACTTGGTTTAAGCAGTTGGGGGGGGTGTAAAAGGATAAGCATTATCCTTAGGAGTACAAGTCCTACTAGGATTGTGCCACTCGAAACTTATAAAAAGCTTACAAACATCACCTTGGAGGGGGTAACACACAATTTTGCTTTTTGAGAACATAGAGCTTTGTCTATTTGTCAAGTTTACTGACTTAGGCATTGGAGAGGTTTCCGGCACACACCCGCCGGCTAGCTCACGTTTGTGTTTTCAGGTGATAAAGCGACGTCGTACGGAGGAGCGTGGACTTGGTCAACAGGATTATACGAGAAGGCGTATTTCTTTCCCGTACAATTGGCGCCGTCTGTGGGAAAAACAGACAGAACAAAACCTCTTGACTAAGCTTCTCCTTTTCTCAATCAATGGCACACATTGAGGAATTGCCGCAGTTCGCCGTTGACGGGCTAACTCCGGATGGGGGCGCAAGGCGTGAAGGATTACCCTCTGTCCCTCCCATGGCTGATTTGGAACCTCAACGACATAGCTCCAGGAGGGATGGTAGGGGAAGACGAACTAACAGCCCCCGTTACTCTCGTTCACAAAGTCCTGACAGACAAAGGAGGAGGATTGATCCTCAAGCCCTGGAAGACCGCGTGAAGGAACAAGATGAATTGATAAGAAAGATGGCGGCGGACATGGAGGCCTTGAAACGACAGATGAAGAAAAAAGAAGTGGTGACAGGAGAGGGGCGCAAAACCAAGACGCCCCCTCGCCACTCAGAAAGTCATGGTAGAAATACCACACCCTCGCAAGGAGAAAGCAGAAGCCTCAGGACAGGCGACACTCATTCCTTGTCTTCCAGAACTCGTCACTCCAGGTCTGAGAAGACGAGATCTCAGAGATCATACACTGCAGGAAGCACATATTGGCCCTCACATTCGCACCAAACCAGATCTAGACAGACAGAGCTGCCCAGGTCATCCAACTTACGAACCGTGCTCGAAGAAAAAGCACGATGCAAGGAGGATGCCAGAGCGCGAGATCCACACAGAGTTTCTGCCTTACAGCGGTTGGCTTCTCGGACGCATGAAAGCGTCGAGGTTGAAATGCCAATACCGCGCCCTGCCTATGAACCAACGGACAAAGCCTTGGCAAGACTACAGACTTCGCCGTTTGTTCCAGCGATTGAAACCGCGCCCCTACCATCAGGTTTCCTTCAGCCGAAATTCACCACATATGAAGGGAAGACGGACCCCTACTCACACTTGAGCCACTTTCGCCAGGTCATGGCTGTGTACAGGCGAAACGAGGCCTTGATGTGCATACTCTTCCCATCAAGCCTTGGCGACCTAGGCTTGACTTGGTTCGAAAAACTTCCAGAGGGCAGCATAGCCTCCTGGGCTCAATTGGTAGAAGCGTTCGTAACAAGGTTTCGAACAAACACAAAAACACCGGTGGAGATCGACCAGTTACTCTCCATCGACATGGGGGATAAAGAGACCCTTAGATCCTACAACAGTCGCTACTGGGAAACATTCAATCAGATTGGGGACTGCCCCACCAATCTTGCCATTGCGCAGTATAAAAGAGGCCTTCCAGTCGAGAACAGACTAAGGGACTCGATCACTATGACGCCACCCCTTACCATGGAAGCCCTAATGGGGAGAGTGCATCAGCACATCAGGGTAGAAGAAGATGGCGCACGTGCCAAAGCAAAATCTAGTGCAACCGCAGTACCAGAAAAGAAAACCTCAGCAAAGGTCAATACAGTAGATCGGCAGAATAGAAACGGACGTGGCAGACGAGATAACGGAGAAGACCCAGACAAAAGATGGTTGAGAATCCGCACTGCCATAACAACGGTGTTCAAAAAACCGATATATCGGATTCTGAGCGAAATAAGAGATGAGCCTTTCGTCAAGTGGCCAGCCAAGCTAGGAGAAGCTCAGAAAGACTATGATGACAGATCACGGTGCACCTTCCACAAAGAAAAGGGGCACCGAACTGAAAATTGCACGCCGTTGAGACAACACTTGGAAGAGTTGGTAGCAGCAGGTCACTTGGATAAATACATTGAAGGAGGAACACAGCCAGCCCCCCAGGATCATAATAACCCCAATGGGATGCCAATCGACGCTCCACCTCAAGGCGTTATCAATGTGATACATGGAATTTTTGAACCTAAGCGTGTATGCGAGCTCAAGGGATCGATCAAAAAGGCAGAGCACTTTAGAGAAGTACAAAGTGCCCAACCAGCCATTAAAAAGGGGAAAACAGAGGCAACAAACGTCATGTCTTTCTCAGATAAAGACTTAGACCGAATATACTGCCCCCACAATGATGCCCTAGTCGTCACTCTCCGAGTCAAGGATTTTGACGTCAAGCGGATTCTGATTGACCAGGGTAGTTCATGTGAAATCATGTACTATGAAACATTTAAACAACTAAAGTTGCAAGACAAAGACTTGGCGCCTGCTGTATCTCCCCTAATTGGATTCAACTCCATGCCAGAATGGCCCGTCGGCAAGATAATTCTTCCAGTCAGAGCAGGAAGTGTGACAAAACAGGTGGAGTTCTGGGTATTGAAGGTCCCCTCCACTTACAACATCATCTTAGGCAGAACATGGCTGCATTCCATGCGATCGGTGGCGTCATCTTACCACCAAGTAATGAGGTTCCCCAACGACGCCGGAATAATAGAAGAAGTCTATGGGGATCAGATCATGTCGAAACAATGCTTCGCCACGGTGAATGGCAGCCACGCTACCAAAGGATATGTTCATTCGGTGGAAGAACCACAAAGTAATGAGCTATTCGCAGATGTCGGCAAAGCAGCGGATCAGAAAGCAGTGGAGGACTTGGTAGAAGTAAAAATAGACGAAAAGAACCCGGATAAGTGCTTTTTGCTCGGTTCATCGTTGTCCAGCACTGAGAGATTATAGGTCTTGGAATTCTTGACCTCTAACATCGAAATGTTCGCCTGGACACCCTACGACATGCCAGGCATTGACCCAAACTTCATCTGTCACCAACTCAATGTCCACCCATCCGCCAGACCAGTCATTCAGCGCACTCGTAGATCGGCACTTCACCATGCCGAAATAGTGGCAGAAGAAGTTGGTAACCTACTGGAGGCAGGAGCAATTAGAGAAGTGCACTATCCAAGATGGATCTCCAACACAGTCGTAGTGCCCAAGAAGAATGGTAAATGGCGTGTCTGCGTCGACTACAAAACAGTCAACAAGGCGTGCCCAAAAGATAGCTTTACTCTTCCAAGGATAGATCAACTGGTAGACCTAACGGCGGGACACAATCGACTTAGCTTTCTGGACGTATACAGAGGCTACCACCAAATCGCCATGCATGAACCAGACCAGGAGGTCACATCCTTTACAACACCAAGAGGACTATATTGCTACAAGGTCATGCCCTTTGGCCTAAAGAACGCAGGGGCGACATTCCAACGGATGGTCACCAAGATGTTTGAACCATTGTTAGGAAAAACAATGGAGGCTTACATCGACGACATGGTGGTCAAAAGCAAGGATGAGAATGACCATCTCAAGGACTTGGGAGAAATGTTTGAAGTCTTGAAGAAGCACAAGTTGCACCTCAATGCATCCAAGTGCGCATTCGGAGTAGGATCAGGTAAATTCTTGGGCTTCCTTGTGACCAACCGGGGTATAGAAGCAGACCCCTCTCAGATCAAAGCAATCCAGGAGTTGGAAAGACCAAACTCAGTCAAAGAAGTGCAGCATCTCACCGGCATGGCAGCTGCGCTAAATCGGTTCATAAGCAGATCGTCGGACAGACTACGACCATTCTTTCAAGCTCTAAAGGCTAAGTTTGAGTGGGATGAAGAATGCGACCAAGCTCTGGAAAGCTTGAAGGAATATATGTCTTCCCCACCACTACTTGTCACCCCAGTACCTGGCGAAGAACTCTTCTTGTACCTGGCAGTCTCTCAGCACGCAGTTAGCGCAGTATTGGTTCGTTCAGAAGGAAACCAACACTTGCCCATCTATTATGTCAGCAAGACATTGCTGGGAGCCGAAACAAGATATTTGCCCCTGGAAAAACTGGCATTAGCCTTGATGATGGCCTCAAGGAAGCTACCACACTACTTTCACGCCCACACCATAGTCGTCCTCACAGCCTTTCTACTTAAAGCTTTGTTTGAAAGGGCGAACTTCTCTGGGCGAATCTTGAAGTGGGCAGTAGAGTTGGGACAATTCGACATCAAGTTCCAACCCAGAACCGCAGTAAAGGCCCAATCTTTGGCAGACTTTGTCGCAGAGTTTACTCCTGGTAGTCATCAAATCTGCCCAGTCGACCTGACTGACACAACCGAACTAGGGATGGAAGTTGACGTCGGAATAGCGCAACCCCTAGTAGAAAGCACTCAGTCAGACTCTAAGGAAGACCAAACTAAAAACAGCAAGGAAGAGGCAAACCAAGCAAACCAAGACTCACCAATAGTCCAATCAGATGGCAAGGGGCAGACTGCAAGCATGGACATTGAAGAAAACACCACTCTTGACCCCACGACATCATCTGACCCTTCCACTTGCTGGAAGTTGTTCATTGGAGAGATGTGGAAGCTCTTTGTGGATGGAGCATCCAACCGGCATGGTACAGGACTTGGCATAGTCCTCATCTCTCCAGACGGCCTGGTTATAGAGCAAGCAATCAACCTTGGCTTCCCAGCATCCAACAATGAAGCGGAGTATGAAGCGCTTCTTGCAGGACTCAAATCAGCATACTACATGAAAGCCATCGAACTAATGGTGTACAGTGACTCTCTACTGGTGGTAAACCAAATTTCTGGCGACTACGAAGCAAAGGATGACAGAATGGCCAAGTACCAAGAGCTGGTCAGAACAGAGATCAAGAAGTTTGATGTAGTAAGGATAGAACAAATTAGCAGGGAGGAAAACAGCAGAGCGGACGAACTAGCAGGCTTTGCCTCAATGGCAGATGCATCCATCCCTCATCCATTGCTCATCGACTACTTACCAAGATCAAGCATAGAAGACCCCGAAGCAGAAGAGGTATGTTGCGCAGAATTAGGCTCTTCTTGGATGGATCCCATCATCCTGTTCCTAAAAGACGGTATCTTACTAGAAGAGAAAAAAGAAGCCAACAGAATAAGAGCGAAGTCACAGCGATTTTGGCTATCTCCATCTTTGGCATTATACAAGAAGTCATTCTCAGGGCCTTACCTAAAATGCGCTCATCCCAGCAAAGTGGAAGCATTCTTGTTCGAAATACACGAAGGGGCGTGCGGGAGTCATCAAAGGGGAAGATCACTAGCTTACAGGGCCATTTCGCAAGGATATTGGTAGCCATATATGCAGGCAGACTCAGAGAAATATGTGAAGAAGTGTGAGAAATGCCAAAAATTCGCGCACCAAATACATCAACCAGCAGGAGAACTCCTATCATTGACTAGCCCATGGCCTTTCGCAATGTGGGGCTTGGACATAGTAGGACCACTTCCAACAGCACCCGGCAACAGGAAGTTCTTTCTCGCAGCAACAGACTACTTCACAAAGTGGGTAGAAGCAGAAGCATTGGCATCAATCAAGGAAAAAGATGTGAAGAAGTTCGTCTGGCAGAAAATCATCACTCGGTTTGGCATTCCAAAAGCCCTAATTTCAGACAATGGCACTCAGTTTGACGGAAGAATCTTCAGAAGCTTTTGTGAAAAATACAAGATAGAATTCTACAATTCTACACCGGCATATCCTCAAGCAAATGGGCAAGCAGAAGCATCAAATAAAATCGTCTTGGATGGACTAAAGAAAAGGCTAGAGAAGGCAAAAGGCAAGTGGGCGGATGAACTTCCTCATGTTTTATGGGCTTACTGCACCACACCTCGGCGATCAACAGGAGAAACACCATTCTCCTTAGCCTACGGAATGGAAGCAGTAATCCCACTAGAAGTTGGCCTCCCCACAATTCGAAGCGAAAATTTTGATCCAGACTTAAATGGAGAAGCCATAGCTTTGGAACTCAACCTTGTAGAAGAAAGAAGAGAACGAGCACTGGTTCACATCGCCTCATACCAACAAGAGTTAATCAGAAAATACAACAAAAAGGTGCATCCAAGACAATTCAAGATTGGGGATTGGGTACTGCGCAAAGTAATGGGGAACACCTTGATACCAGGAGACGGCAAGTTAGGGCCAAACTGGGAAGGTCCTTACAAGGTGGTTGGGTTAGCAGGCAAAGGGGCATACCACCTAGAAGACAAGGATGGCAAAGCAATCCCTAGGCCATGGAACACGGCCAATCTCAAGTTATTTTACTTTCAGCATTTTTTTTAAAACATATGTAATTTTTTCTTTCTTCAATAAAACTAGCAATTCTTTTTAGCACGAGTTGTTCTTTGTAAAAGTTAAGCTTTAGTGACGATTAGGTACATTGCAAGCATTTTATTCTAAGTTAGCTGGAAAAACTAACTTAGAGGTTGGCTGGATTAAACCAACACCTTCTTAAGCCCAGGATAAAGATCTAGGCTGCAGGACGTTTGGTCAGAATAACCAAACATTATTCTAAGTTAGCTGGAAAAACTAACTTAGAGGTTGGCTGGAATAAACCAAACACTTGTTATTCTTCAGCCAAAGTAAGGGTATGGCTGAAGAGTGGTTGGCTAGAATAAACCAACTCTTGTTACTCTTCAGTCGAAGTAAGGGTATGGCTGAAGAGTGGTTGGATGGAATAAACCAACTCTTGTTACTCTTCAGCCG
The DNA here is from genome assembly GCF_055761805.1 of Camellia sinensis. Lineage (NCBI taxonomy): Eukaryota > Viridiplantae > Streptophyta > Magnoliopsida > Ericales > Theaceae > Camellia > Camellia sinensis. The sequence continues at coordinate 63,847,552 of NC_138968.1, read as the reverse complement.
AAGTAAGGGTATGGCTGAAGAGTGGTTGGCTGGAATAAGCCAACTCTTGTTACTCTTCAGCCGAAGTAAGGGTATGGCTGAAGAGTGGTTGGCTGGAATAAACCAACTCTTGTTACTCTTCAGCCGAAGTAAGGTATGGCTGAAGAGTGGTTGGATGGAATAAACCAACTCTTGTTACTCTTCAGCCGAAGTAAGGGTATGGCTGAAGAGTGGTTGGCTGGAATAAGCCAACTCTTGTTACTCTTCAGCCCAAGTAAGGGTATGGCTGAAGAAGTGGTTAGCTGGAATAAGCCAACTCTTGTTACTCTTCAGCCGAAGTAAGGGTATGGCTGAAGAGTGCTTTGCTGGAATAAACCAACTCTTGTTACTCTTCAGCCGAAGTAAGGGTATGGCTGAAGAGTGGTTGGCTGGAATAAGCCAACTCTTGTTACTCTTCAGCCGAAGTAAGGGTATGGCTGAAGAGTGGTTGGCTGGAATAAACCAACACTTGTTACTCTTCAGCCAAAGTAAGGGTATGGCTGAAGAAGTGGTTGGCTGGAATAAACCAACTCTTGTTACTCTTCAGCCGAAGTAAGGGTATGGCTGAAGAGTGGTTGGATGGAATAAACCAACTCTTGTTACTCTTCAGCCGAAGTAAGGGTATGGCTGAAGAGTGGTTGGCTGGAATAAGCCAACTCTTGTTACTCTTCAGCCAAAGTAAGGGTATGGCTGAAGAAGTGGTTGGCTGGATTAACCAAACTGTGTACTCTTCAGCCAAAGTAATTATGTCGGCTAAGGAGTGGTTGGCTGGTAAAGCATAGTTTAACAAGCCAAAACCGAAATAGAAGTTGGAGTAATGGAAGGCATTACAAAGTACAGGCATACATATCAGAACCGGAATAAGAGTTGAAGCAAAATTTTCATTCATTGAAAAACCATTACAAAGAAGGGGCCTGGCCCGGTTACAAGAACAAAAAATAACAAAAAGAAAAAAGTACATAATCAAGAGAAAAGTTCTTCAATTTCGGCATCAAAAGCTGCATCACCATCAAGTCGAAGACCGGCTTCAGGAGGGAGTTCGCTCTCGGCTGCCAGGGTGGTTTCGGTTGGAACCATGGTTTCACCTGGTAGTTCAGTAGTCAGGTCTTCCACCATGGGCTCCAACCGAACTGTTGGGTCCACACTGACAACCGGAGTATCTTCAGAAGCAGAGGAGTCGTCGGAATCTGAGTCTTCTAGAAACTGCTGTTGCAGGGCATTAGCATACTCCCCAAGGGAGCTCGGTATGAAGTAGGCTGGAGGGTCAAAAACCTCGGTCTGTGGGTCGTGACCGAGCTTCTCAACAGCTACCCTCCAGCCGCACTTGAAGAACAGCTCCTTGGCAGCATCGCACTGCTTTACATAAGCATCTTCTGCTTTCTTGTAGCCCAGCTTTTCGGCTCCCTTTACACTCTTTTTCAGTTGAGTTATTTCGGTATCTTTTCTCTTTTCAAGTTTTACCAACTCGCGCAGATACTTGTCTTTCATAGCGATGGCGGCTTTCTGCTTCTCCGCTTCAGCCGAATTAACCAGATCGACAAGTCGGCCGTTTTCTGCTTGTAGCTCGGCCATTTTCTTTTCGGCTTCTTCTAGCTCGGCCACCTTTGCTTCGGCTTCCGCCATTGCTTGCCTTGTGGTTTTTCTAAGCTCTTGAACTTTCTTGTAAGTAATGTTGTTTTTCTGTAAGGCCTGACAAAACGAAGACTTCCCTTGAGCCGAAGTAAAAGTTGGAAAAACTAGACAGAAAAAATGGACAGAGCTACTTACCAAAATCATGGACTTCGATGAAGACCGGATGGACTTCAATTCGGTGTTTAATTGCTTTAGGTGGTGCTCCATGTCTTTGGGGAGGCACACACTCTTGGCCAGGTTGAAGGCCAATTGATGATCTTTTTCAGCAACAACCGAATCAGAGTCTTTGATATCTCGGTCGTTGAAGGTTAGCTTCGGAGCCCATTTGGAAGATTCTGCTCGGTCAGTTTGCTCCGGTTGAAGGGTAGGTTGGGGACTTTGGGGGATGGATTCAACCTCATCGACAAGTTGCTGTTCGGTCGATGTAGATCGGGCGCGTTTAGAAGGGCGAGATGAAGAAGGCTGTTGAGAAGGGAGGGCCACAACGGCAGGCTGCGTTTGGATTGTTGGTGGTACTTCGGCCCTGGTTGTTGCGGTCAGAAGGGCCCTAACTCTGCTTTTCTTTGCTATCTCTTCTTCAGCGGTTAGTGGGACAAGTCGTATTTCGGGCAAGGTTGGGTCCGGTTCAGGTGCTTCTTCAAGAAGGAAATCAGTCACTCGGGCTTTTCGACGACCGCTATATCTGTAGGTCAGCTCAAAGTTTAGAAGCTTAGACCAACTTCTTTCTTTAAACCGTAGTGCGGCTCGGAGTGTGTTCAGATTTGGGTAACTATAATGGGAAGCAAGATGAGCTGAGTCTGCAAAAAGGATACAACTGTTAGATCGGTTATGACATCTGAAACCAATGTTAAAGAAAAACGTGAATAAAACCGAAGTAACTATACCAGGTTCTCCTTTTTTCCAGTTTATACTTCGGCCTGGGATTTAGGCTTGCTGATCTTCAAAATTGCCCGATACCCAGAAGAAGTCATCGTCATTAACATCCTTATCCGGCGTATCTTTTATTATCTTTTCTCTACGGCGACGTATCCTAAGGTAATAAACCTAGCCATCGTCTTTGGAACCTATGGAGTACTGGTGGAAGATTTCGGCTAAACCGAGGTTAAGGCCTGCTTGGCGGTTTAGTTCGGCTATACCCATTATTATCCGGTATGTATTGGTGGATAGCTGGGTTGGGCATAGTCTGGTTTGCCTAAGAAACTCGCAAATTAAAGGCTGGACTGGGAACCTTAGTCTGGTCTCTATAATTGAAAGCAGGGTAAAGGGTACAAAGCCTGCCTCGCCCCATGGAATGATATCCTTCTTGGCTAGTGTAAGGTGTACATCGTCTGGAATGCCATAATCCCTTCGGAATTCGGCCATGCCACCAGGGGTCTCTACCAAATACCTATACTTACCCATTTGTTGTATAATTTATGAATAAGTTATATCGGTGCAAAAATTGTGCTCAGTAGCACGGTTGAGCGCACGAAGAAGTGCCTGGGCGACCTAAGTCTGCAAGGTAGAAAACAAAGGGGTTAAGCACAGATCATTGGACCGTGCTACAAATTAAAAGCAAGGTATATGAGTCCTACTTCGGCCTAGTGGACTGGTTCTACCTCGGTTTATCAAAAGGCTTGGTAGCTCGGTTTGAGCAGGTTAGACCGGTTCATCGTCTGGGGACAGCTTTCTGAGTTCGGTCTAAAAAACTAAGAAAGCTGGCTTAGCCCCGAAGACCTAATTCGGTTAAACTATGTGTTTTGTTACTTTGGTTGAGCCTCTAGGGGCAGCTTTCTAAGTTTGGTATAAAAACTAAGAAAGCTGGTTTAGCCCCAAAGGCTTAGCTCGGTTGAAGACTGAGGTTCCTAGTTTAATGTATTCAAACTTTGTTTGGTGATCTTATTTCGGCTAAGATAAAACGGAAGGTTATTTTTTGAAGCTGCTGTCATCTCTACAAGTTCTAGTTCGGTTATTGTCTAAGGTGATCTACCTATATAGGACAAACAGTATCCTAGTTCGGTTGCTATATGATTTTGGATCCAAGACTAGTTTTCTACAGGATAATTCATACACGCATGAGGTCTACTGATTTTCCCATGAAAGTACAGAAACAAAAACAAAAATGTATAAATATGTTTCGCAAAAACATAAAAAGTGAGATACAAAAGCAAAACAGAGGAAGAAAATGGATTGACTTACCAGATTAAAGAAGAGGGAACTGGAGATGGGAGAGTGGCAGCAAAATCAGTCTTCAGGTGCAACGGAAGAACAACAGGAACGCAGGGTAGAGAGAGAAGAGAGGTAATGGTAGAGTGGTTGATCCAAAGGACAGAATGTTTGTTTTGTGGAAAGAGAAAGAGAAAGGGCAGGAACTGTTCAAAAATTTCGTAGTACGAGGGCGGCGTGACAGCTGCCCCCAGCCTATCAGAGCCCGCCACGTGTCATTGGAAAGGGAAGCGTTACAGTCGTGATTGAAGAGACGTTTTGACCAGACAAAACAGAGCCCGGAGTAAAATTAGCTCGGCTGGATACGCTAAAGGGCTTTTAGCTCGGCTGGAAAGGCTTGAAGAACTTCGGCTCGGTTAGAAGACTTGTAATCCCAATCATGCTGTGCAGATGGAATTAAGGGGCAATTGAGAGGGTAATTTGTGGGAAAAATTGGGCCGAGCTGTGAGTTGGGCTTTGTGGCCCAAAGAACGAAGGACTGAGTAAAAAAGCCGTAATGATTACTCCGGCCCAATAGAAATAGTTACTCCGGCCCAAGAAAGACAAAGTTACTTCGGCTCAAGAATAGTAAAGCTACTTTAGTCCGGGCAAGTTGGAGCTACGCCGGTCTCAGAGTTAGTCCGGTCATGATGTATCTTGAATAGGTCGGTCTAGCGGTATCTTTGAGTTAGACCGACCTAGGAGTAATACCGGTCGCGATTTGTTAAGTTTGGTCCAGCCGTGCTATGGGATTGAGCAGAGGAGAACCGAGATGAGGAGGAGTAAAAGCAGAACCGAACTAAGAATAGTTCGGCCTACTCAGTGGCTCTGCATAGCCAAGCTTATTTCGGTCATATCGTAGTTCGGCCAAAGTAAAGACCATCCCACTTGGTTTAAGCAGTGGGGAGGATGTAAAAGGATAAGCATTATCCTTAGGAGTACAAGTCCTACTAGGATTGTGCCACTCGAAACTTATAAAAAGCTCACAAACATCACCTTGGAGGGGGTAACACATAATTTTGCTTTTTGAGAACATAGAGCTTTGTCTATTTGTCAAGTTTACTGACTTAGGCATCGGAGAGGTTTCCGGCACACACCCGCCGGCTAGCTCACATTTGTGTTTTCAGGTGATAAAGCGACGTCGTACGGAGGAGCGTGGACTTGGTCAACAGGATTATACGAGAAAGCGTATTTCTTTCCCGTACACATTGATTGAAGTATTACATTTGGGAAAAATTTGGAGTGTTACGTTGTTACGTTTGAGAAAAGTATACTAAGAAATTTTTTAGTATGTCATATTGGAATGTTACGTTATCAGAGTGTTACATTGAAGCGTTACGTTCTTATTCGTAATGTGAGATTTGTTCTAAAAAGAAAAAGAAAAAAAATCCAAAACATCTATAGTGCGAAATGCCCAAATGTATAGTTTCACATTTGGGGAAACCCACTTTTTTCTCTAAAAATTTAAACCAAATGTGTATGTGACTACTCTTTTATGTAATTTCTATTTTTATGAGACATTTGGGTTCATAAGAAAAAAGGAAAGACTAAACAGTTCACAAGATCACATTTTAAAATTTATTGGTGCTTAACCCTAATTAATAAAACAACAATGTTATATTTATACAATTTTGTTTTTAAAAAAATCACCCCAATGAGTTGGTAAGCTAGAATACATGTAAAATTAAAAAAAATTGAGAAAATATTGAAGCATGAGACGATTTTTCAAATTTTATTTGTCACGTCATTCAGGATATTTGGAGAGAAAAAAAAAATTTGTGTAAATAAATTATTTTTCTTAATGATAATGTTATTTGTGAATACAAAAAATACAAACAAAATTAGATGAACATCTCTTATTTACCAAATAATGTTATTTGGTAATATTACTATGGAATAATTAGTCCCAATATTTTTTTTGAACTGATAGTCCCAATATTGATTTGAGATATTTGTTCTAAAATTTTCCTTTCTTTGTCCCAATGATAGTTTAGTCTGAGATTTCTTTCCATAATATAGGAAAAATGATTCATCTTTTATGTTAACATAATTAGAGGGTCTACCCTTTTAGAAACCGAACGAAAAGTGCCTTGATAGGACGTTTAGTCTCTAGAGGAGGCATACTTTTGTCAATCTTTTTGTGTGGTCTTTTGTATTGTTATTTGATGAACGTGCAATATGTATACCGTGAAAGTTGAAGTTCAAGTTGTTATAAATATTACTATGGAGAAGGAATGAAATTGAAGTTATTTATGAAATTTGTTATCTAAATACCGTTCAATGAACTTACTTATATTTTGTTATTACTTTCGCTAAGTCTCATTTATAATTATATAATTTGATTTTGTCATTGAAGCCGAAGGTAATTTAGGATTACTGTCGATCATGACTTAGACCTCTAGGAACATGTTCGGATCGTGACAGAGTGGAAGAAAGTATTTTTAATCAAATTTCTTATATAAATATACATATATACATACATATATAAGAAATAAACAATAATAAATTAAAAAACAAATTAGTAAGATTGGAATCGTAGGGGGAATAAGGATAGTGCGATTTTACATGATTTTATGTTTAAGATCATAATCACTTTAAAATCTTACTAAATTTAAGATCTCAACATGATTTGGATCATTTAGCTCAATTAGAACCTACAATCCAAATCAAAATTTTGATAACATATTTTATAGGTAAACAAAAAGTGTAAATTAATTAATTGCCTTTGATCGTAGTACGGTTCAGAGGAGTTGGGAAGGCTGCCGTGAGCTTAGTCACAGCAGCGCGCGTCGATGGTGGCATTTCTCCATTTTTTTTTTTATATAATTTAAATCGTTTATATAGTAAAATTTGTCGAATATATTACTCCTACCAAAAATCAAGTATATCGAAATACTAAGGTGCCGTTTGGTAACACTTACGTTTTCAGTTTTTTGTTTATATTTATAAAAATTTAAAAAACTCAAATAAAAACTTGTTTGATAAAATTTTTGATTTATAAATCAGTGATCTCAGTTTATAAATTTGGCCAAAAAATGAAAACACAAAAAATGTGTTTCCATTTTGAGTTTTCAATTTTTTTTTTTACCACCCAACACTAGCCACCACCAGCCACCATTTTCCACCACCGTCTTTCGCCACCGCCACCACCACCCACCACTCACCCTCACCTGCCACCACCACACACCACCCACCTGCCACAACCAGCCACTAGCCACCACCCACCTGCCACCCACTCGCCACCACCACCCATCCCTCGCCACCACCGCCACCCACCTACCATCCACCCGCCACTACCATCCACCGCCCACCGCCACCACCCGCTACCTACTTGCCACCACCACTCACCACCCACTTGCTACTACCAACCACCCACCACCACCAGCCATCTGCCACTCACCCGCCACCACCACCCACCGCCACCACCACCACCATCACCCACCACCCACCTGCCACCACCACCCACCACCATCACCACCACCACCCACTTGCTACCACCCGCCACCGTCACCCACCCATCTACCACCACCACCACCACCCACCATCACCCGCCATCCCCCACCACCACCACCACCACCACTCACTCGCTACCGCCCACCACCCACCACCGTCACCCACCCACCCACCATCACCACCTACCATTCATCCGCCACCACCCACCACCACCCGCCATCCGCCACCCACCTGCCACCACCACCCGCTACCACCACCACCACCACCACCACCCGCTACCACCACCACCACCACCCACTCGCTACCACCCACCATCCGCCACCGTCACCCACCCAGCCACCCACCATCACCATCCACCACCCGCTATCCGCCACCCACCTGCCACCACCACCTACCACCTGCCATCACCACCCACTCGCTATCACCCACCACCCGCCACTGTCACCCAACCACCCACCGCCACCACCCACCTGCCACTGCCACCCACCGCCACCACCACCACCACCACCACCACCCACTCGCTACCACTCGCCATCGTCACCCACCCACCCACCACCATCAGCTACCCACCACCCACCGTCACCACTTTCCACCACCGTCTTTCGCCGCCACTTGCCATTTCTCACTCTTTTTTATATTTTTTAAATTTTTTAAACATTTTGTCAATTACCAAACGCGTTTGTAATTTATGTTTTTCTAAAAATAAACAAAAAATAAACAAAAACCAGTTTATAAAATTTTTGTAAATATAAACTGAAAACGTAAACGTTACCAAACCGACCCTAATTGTTTTAAAAAATTATAAACATCAAGTTAATCGTTTATATTTTTAAAAAATAAATATTCTCCTATTACAGAGTTATAAATTTTCAATTAATTTGATTTTTACACGTATGATCAATTTTACGGAATCTACAATATTGAAAAGTCTCAACAAATACCTCCACCGGAACACCCCAGGATGCTGCTATAACTAAAGTCACAGTAACATCCCCAACTCCAATTCGCAGCTTTCACCGCCAAGAATTTGTTGCCATAACTATATGAAGCAAATATATATTAATTACACTCTTGTCTTTGGTGATTGTTATTCAAATATTTACAGTATCTCTTTATTTGTTTCTTACTACATTTCACCGTTTTCCGTATTGTATATTAGAAAAAATTGTGAAAAAACCCAATCTAAAATGGGGTATAAGGCATTAGGTCTATTAAATATTTTTTATTATCGAGAAATTTGTCATTTGTGAAATTATTTGATGAGAAGTCTTTTTTATTGTTTTAGAGGACATTTTGTTTCTAATTTTGTCCCTTAATTTATCTATTGACCTTTTTTTTAATCTTTTTAAATTTTTTGAATATATGTTCAAATTTGGAAACTGTTTGGGACCTCCTTTGGGGATGACCCCCACATCCCCAAAGTGATCATGACCCTTCATGTATGTGTGAGGTCCACTCATATATGTATGGAGTCTATATCGTAGTCCAGCTTTGTGGGGGTCTTGTGGGGGTAGAGGTCTCAATCATTGCTCGTTCAAATTTATATCTATCTATCAAATTTTTTGACTATCTGTTTAAATATTTTTTTTATCTGTTTAATTTTTTGACTAACTATTCAATTTTCTCCCTTTATCTGTTCAAATATCTATCCAAATTTTGTTATCTGTTCAAGTTGAAACTATCTATTAAGTTTTTATTTCATTTTTTTATTTGTTGAAAACACTATCTATTGAAATATCTGTATCATTTTGAACAGATCTAAGTCAACTATCTGTTCAAATCTTTTTCACTCTCTTTTCTCTCTATTGTTCTTTTTCTCTTGTCTATTGAAATCTTTTTTTAAACAAATCTGATCTAATATGTTTAAAATGACATAGATCTGAGCCTTTTAAAAGGGTCTGTTATGAGAAGAACTAGCAGAAAATGAATATCTCCATTTTTCTACCATTTCTCAAGAACCAAATAGAGCAAAACTGAATCAGATTTGAAGAAAAAAACAAACAATATTTGGACAACAAACTCATCTCAAGAAATGGTAATAATATTTTAAAGATGTAGACACTCCATTTTGACTAACCCTAAGATGTCGAGTGTTTGCAAGTCTCCCGGTGATGAAATGATACTTACTTTATCTTTAGAATGTTTAAATAATGTTTAGAGTTGCTGTGCAAACTCGTTTTGGTCAAAAATTAACTTTTTGCAAAAATGTCCATTTTACCCCTGAGCCTGCTGTTAGCCAAAAATCAACTTTTAACTCGAGAAAGAGAGATAAGCCCGATCGTGCTCTAATCAAACGTATTTTTCAAAAATTAGTAACCGATTTTATCAAAAATGTTGATTGGAATGCAATCCAGGCATACTTGTACTGCCAGCAAGCCAAGGGCATAAAACCCCGCACTTGTGCATGATACATGGCATGTGTACCAAAACAAAGTGCGTGTGCACACATTAGATGTGAGGGCGCACGTTATTTGTGTGTGTGCACAATCTTTGTGCGTATGCACTTTGAAGTGTGACAGATTTATTTTTGGAAATTCAAACGTGGTGCATTTTTAGTAGGAACGGTGGAGAGGGAAGCGATAAAACCCTAGAGCCTCCCCTAGCTCTATAAATAGATCCTCTCCCCCTCTCTTTGAAAGGGTTAAGAAATTGAGAGCTTTTGTGAGGTTTTTGAGAGCCAAGCACCTTCTTCCCCTTTTCTTTGACCTTAGCTTTGAAAATAACACACCCTAAGGCAACTCTAAACTTCTGAAAACATTCTAAGGATTAAAGAATACACAAACTCTAATCAGAATCTAAGCTTGAGGAAGGGTTGCAAGCAAAAAACTCGAGCTTCCTTTGCATTTTCTTCACATTCTCTTCGGCTTACTGAAACCAGAAGGTAAGCTCCTTCTTTTCTATATATTTCAATGGTTCCTTGCTTTATTTTTTAGTGTTCATTCATGTTAAGGTGTTAACTCATCATCACATCATGTAGTTTATAGGTTTTCCTATCTTTTTCGCCTTTCTCTTATATATTCTTCTTACTTTATTAGAACAACACATTTTAGGCATTATTTAACCATGTAATAAGTATGCATGAGCCCAATTTGATCATCATGTAGTTTAGGGATGCTTTTGTTTTCACTTGTTATTTGCTCTTTTTGTGAATGAACATCATTTAGTAGTCTCAAACCAAGCCTATGTTCATATCTTGTATGTATTAGTTAAATATAGGTCATATTTATTTGCGTGTAAGACGCTAAAAGTGTGTGACCGGGTAAATCCTTTTAATCTTCATAGTATGTGCGTGTTCTCCTTGCATTGTCTTTCAATAATCAAGTCTATATGCTCTTTATATGCAAAATTGTTTATTTTGAATGTTTTTATGAGTATTGTTTATCTTAAATTGGGTTTATGGCCATGGATTGATAAAATTCACTTTTTATTGAAAAATCATTATTCTTTTGAAAGTATGACTTTATTCCTTCAATTTAAAATAAATGATATTCATTTTTCTTCAAATCACATAGTTTTAGGTTGGTCAAGGATTTTAGGTCTAAAAATGGATTTATATGAATAATTAACCACTAAAATCATAAAATAGAGAGTGAGTATAGGCCAATCTTCGAATTAGGCAAAATGGGTGATTCCATGTAAATAGCCTTTCCCTTTTGTACCTAAACTCCCAAACCCAGAGTTTTCTTGGTTATGACAAGCTAGGCCCTAACTTAATTTCCATCATTAAAGGCTTCTTAATTCCTCTTTAAAAATTAAGTGGCGACTCTTTGTTAGTCAAAGCAAGTCGGTGTGAGATGCATGCCTTAGACTCGAAAAAGCACAGCGCCCATGAAAGGTCAAGGCGAGTAATAGAGGCTACAGCGCTAATAATTGCAAAGACAGAGTGACCAACAAAAAAGCACGATTCGACTCGAAGCTTTTTCCAAATTTGTGAGCACATCGTTAGCATAACCTTCGAAAGTAGAGTAGTGATTGAAATCAAAGTAGTCAGGGTTTGTTATTCCAGCGCCCATGTTATCGAAGATGATGACTCGGTGATCGTTGACAAGATGAGAAACAAGGTGTTTCCACACCGATTGATCAGTGCCAAAGTCGTGAGCGAGTAAGATTGTCTAATGATCGCTTGGGCCTAAGATCTTGATATTATGGAGAGAATGAGAGGACGAGTAGCTAAAGATGAACCAGACGGAGGCGGCAGTGGTAGGATTGAGGGATAGGGATTTCAGGAGGATCGCTGGAGGTAGAAGACACGAAAGAGCCGGAGTACAAATATGAGATGGTTGATGAAAGATAGGAGATGAAAGTAGAAATGAAACAGGCTGGAGATGGCGGCAGTGAAGATATCGGCCAAAGATAAGGAGATCGACGGCTGAAGAAAGCGGAGAAGAGAGAACAAGTATGGATATGTAAGAGGTGAGATGTGCAGCGATAGAAGCGAGGCGATCGGCAATAGAGGCAGTGACACCCACCTCTCGCATCAGCGGTGAATAGGGAAAGAAGATCGACGATAGAGGTAGAGGCTTTAATGAAATCCAGAGAGAGAAGATAAGAGAGAGAAAAAGAGAGACAAGAGAGTGAGATAGAGGAGCTAGTTTAGGGTTTGGTTTGGAAATAATACATATATACATGAGTAGTTTGGTCATTTTGCGAGAGCTTGTCCTTATGGAAAAAGTATTTTAGAATGTGGACTTTTTGACAAAGAAAATTCAAAATTAGATTTATAGATCGAGTGCCCTATATGTTATAGAAAGCACTACTAAAGCCCAAAAACATAACATAAAACAATAACAGCAGTTCCAAAATAAAGACAAATCAACCCTGCTTTGAGCCAACAACAAGAAAGAAGCAAGCCAAAACTTGTAACGCACCATTATTTGCTAGCCCAAGTAACTTGTGGCTCTACCAACATGATCCAAAAACTTAAGTCAATGTTACTTAGTTGCAAGGTAATGTTACTTTATATAACGAAGATAACCCATGCAAACTTTCAATATGGGACGGCGTGTTACAAACTCCCTCACTTATAAATCACCAAGTCCTTGCTAGGGTCCATAATCAATTAGAATACCATGATAAGCTTGTAACCAATCTAGAATAAGTGGCCCACATAGTTGTATGCATGGGTCAGCTCTAATACCATTTGTGATGCCCCACTACCTATTGACCCAAGTAACTTGTGGATCGACCAACAAAACCCATAATCTTAAGTCTAAGTTACTTAGTAGCAAGGTAGTGGTACTTTAAATGCCCAAGATCACCCATGCAAATTTCTGATGTGGGATGGGGTGTAACTTGGACTTAAGCTTTTGGGTCTTGTTGGTCGACCCACAAGTTATTTGGACCAACATATAGTGAGGTGTTTCAAATGGTATATCAAAGCGGACCCATGCACACAACCATGTGGGTCACTTATTCTAGGCTAACCATGTCATGGTATTCTGATTGATTATGGACCCTCGCGAGGATGCGAGGGTTTATAAATAGGGGAGTTTGTAACACCACATTCCACATCGAAAGTTTGCATAAGTGATCTTGGACATATAAAGCACTACTACCTTGTTACTAAGTAACTTGCGCTTAAGCTTGCTACTAAGTGACTTGAATTTAAGCTTTTGGATCATGTTGATAGTCCCACAAATTACTTAGGCCAACAAGTGATTGGGCGTTACAAATGGTATCAGAATTGACCCATGCACACAACCATGTGGGCCACTTATTCTGAGCTGGTCACGAAGTGATCTTGGACATATAAAGCATCACTACCTTGCTACTAAGTAACTTGGGCTTAAACTTGCTACTAAATAACTTAGGTTTAAACTTTTGGTTCATGTTAGTAGACCCACGTTGGTAGACCCACAGATTACTTGAGCTAGCCAGTAATAAGGCATTACAAATAGTATCAAAGCCGACCCATACACAAAAACATGTGAGCCACTTATTCTAAGCTGGTCACGAGGCAAATGGTATCAAAACTGACCCATACACACAACCATGTGAGTCACTTATTCTGAGCTAGCCACGAGTTTGTCGTGATGTTCTGATTGATTATGAACCCTCATGAGAATACAAGAATTTATAAGTAGAGAAATTTATAACACCTCGTCCCACATCGAAAATGCACTTTCTAACCCAATAATATCAGAAGCAATATCAGCAGCCACACAACAAACAGCATGACAGCCACGCTTTAAGAGGAGAATGTCAAGCACTAGTAAACCAGCCCTCCTCTCTTTTCCAATCCTAAAATTTTTCACTGGTTTTCTTTCACAAATTGACAATAGAAAACAAAACTAAAACATTCATCTCCCAACTTTCAAATAATTAATATTTGGAAAAAATATTAAAAAAACTCTAGAGTTTTACCCTCTTAAAAAAATAAATTTTTAATTTTTACTTTTATCAATTTAAATTCTAAAATTTCAATTTGTTTTCAATTTAAATCATTTACCTATTTATGTTAAGTAAAATCAACGGAAAAATAGATATTTTAATCATTAAACTCAATAAAATTAGTGTTTTCAACATTTTATATATGCCTAAATTGAGTTTAATGACTAAAATACTATTTTTTTTCGTTGATTTTAGTTAACGAAAATAAACAAATGGTTTCGATTGAAAGAAAATCAAACGAATAGTGTTTAAATTGACAAATTAAAAATTCAAACCTTATTATGTTAGAAGGGTCAAACTCTAGATTTTTTTTGTAATTGCCACGTAATATTTTCACCTTATTTAAACTAGTTTTACATCATAAGCAATAAGAATAAATTGCACCAATCACACTGCAACAAATTCGCAACCAAAAAAAAGAAAAAAACTATAATCAAATCTGATAAGAGGTAGGTTATACGTCTAGGATTAAGAATCTAGTTGGACAAGAGATAGAATGAGATCATGAGGAACCTGAGGAGATTTCTACAAGAGATTTTTTGGGGCAACCCACACAATTTTTTTGTGCATTATCAGTCTCTCAAAATTTGGTTTTGGTCAGCACGGGGAAGGGCTTTAAAATGGGTAATTGATAGGTTCAGACTGCATGGCCCTCTGAATGAGTTCTATCTGCTCCTTGGCATGATTCTGATAAAACCCAGTGGCCGTGGCAGCAGATGGGGCGCGGCCAACATATTTGATATCATCCGTACCACCCCCGCCCAGTGCTTTCATTGCAGTGCTAAGGCGCGGTGTTATGTAATGATATAAACCCATGTTCATTGGCTCTTCCTGGCACCAAACAATCTCTGCATCTGAAAGAATCACAACAAAAAAAAGAGTAACTTAACCACATGATTTTGGAAGGACCACAGCACTACTCAAGAAAGATGAATTAAACTTCGGGTCAATATTACTATGTCTGTAGCAACTAAAACTGTTAAAAAGTATAACTTTTTCCAAGTCCAAAAAACAACAGTTGGGAAAATTTACACATTCCACAAATCTTTCCATGGCTCTTAGTGTAGAGTTTAGAGTTAATAGACCACTTTTTGTGTGTGTGTATATATTTCTACTAGAAATGGCCCGAGTTTGCTTTGGCATCAAAATAGACAAATAACATATTCCGTCAATGGATAAATTACACAAATGGTCCCTAAAGTATAGCGCACATTTCATGTTGATCCCTAATTAATTTATATCAATTGCATCCCTAAATTTCACACATTGATAAAGTATACCCCAACTGTCATCTAGAAAACATATGAAAAATGTTTTTGTCAGCTTCACATCAACTATTTTGAGAGCGTTGCAATAAATTTATTTCATTTCCCACCTTGATAAACTGCAAGATTAACATGTCTTTGATGTCTTTCAATATTTGATAAGAGGCTGACATAAACATATGATGCCAAAACAAAAATTGCGATGCCAAGCAAAATGAAACTTATTTATTATAATGTCCAGCATGGATGAATGGTTCCTTGACATTGTGAATGTATGTGCAAGGAATGAAAAACAAGTTTTGGTGCTCTGGAAAGAGTGGCTTCACTTTAATTAATGGAGTAAGACAAAGTAGCGTCCTTATTCCAGTAACAGAAACTTCTAATCTATTTAGATCAGACATATATATCTAAAATAAAATTTTGGTGCTTTTTTTACTAGAACTTTTAATCGGCTTTTAGCTTCTTTTTTTTTTTCTCTTTTTTTTTATTTATTTACCGAAAGCCAAGACTAAAAGCTAGTAAAAAAGATAATCCAAACAAGAGTTCAAGTTTGGAACACATACTTGGATATCGCTTCAGCTCACGCTGGATGAGGTCATACGGGAAGGGACAAAGCTGTTCCACCCTGCATATTGCAATGTCCTTGCCGCTGACTTTCTTCCTTTCCTCATCGAGCTCGTAATAAACCTGAAAAACAATATGCAAGAATGATTCAAAAGGATATTCGTATCAACAAAAGAATCTACAGAAATCAACCACATAAAATAAAAATACACAATCTTGATGTCCACAATTCAATAAAATAGATAATCTCTTGATCCCACAATTTATCTGTGAAACTTCTTGCATAGTGTGCATGAACACACGTCCACATGAAAGTTTTTGAAAAAAAAAGTAAATAAATAAAAAACAACAACAACAACAACAATGAAAAGTATGCAATAGAACACACCTTTCCAGAACAAAGAACCAGACGTCTGATACCCTCCTCAAGATCTGAATGGCTGTTCTGGTCCTTTATAAGTCGCTTAAATTTGGTCCCCTGTTTGTCAAATCCTGGGTGGCATTCACTATCATCAAATTCAGATAGATTTGGTTTGCAGTCCTTGTGTCGAAGCAAGTTCTTTGGAGACATCACAATAAGAGGTTTACGGAATTCCCTGTGTTACTGGGAAATAAAGGCATAATATATAAGAAAAAGGAGAAAGTCACGTACAAGAAAGAATGCATTAGAAATAGAAAGTAAAATAAAAAATAAAAAAATTGTCAACAAGTTGAAGAAATTTGTAAGTAAAATAACTGCACTATCACTTGACGCCGCAGAACATGGAAATAGTTTGCAGGAGTTGTCACATTCACAATTTGCCAATTGCATTCTTGGATCTGCTTCCCAAGTGTTGGATCCATCTCTAGTATAATATAAGGATTATCATCACTCATCTGCCATAAAATTTTATGAAGATTTGTTACTGCAATAAGATTGAAATCAAAATAAAATCAAGCAACGAATGGTATACTTAGACAAGAATCAGGGACAAGGATCCTCAAAAGATGGGTAATTAAAACCACACTTGCACCATATAGCCAGGCAGGTCATTCAGTGATCTCCAGGAATTGGATGAGATGTTAATAGGTATCAGTTGAGTCCTCAGTATAAGTACACCCAACCCTAATCAAAGACACTAGGGTTCGAAGTAGGGGTGGGGGAGGAATGGACAAAGGGGGTCCTAGCAGGGGTGACCACCACCCCAAAGTTTTGAAAAAACTCCTCACAAATAGTAGTATTAGTTATGAATATTTTTATGAATTATATAGGCTAGCCCCTCCAAGACTTTTTTGAGAAATTTAATACCGTGCCCCCATGATTTGTTCAACTCGGTCTGCATTTTCAAGTTTCAATCTTCACTCTTTAGCTCCAAGTATGTTTCCCTCTCTGCTTTTGTTTTGATTCTACCTCTTTTTTTCATGTTCTTTTGTCTTTGTATTTTCCTCGTCTTTTTCTTTGTTTCAATTCTCCTCTTCAACTCAATCTCCATATCTATTTCAAATTTTCTTCTATTTTTAGTTCTATCTTCCGCTTTCTATTTTAGTTCTCTTTTTGTCTTCTTCTTATGTTTTGACATCTCACATTCGGTGGAGGTTGTGCTCTTCATCAAAGAGATCACATTACCATTTCGCATTATTTTTGAGTTCATATTTTTATAGTTACATGTGATACTCAATTACAAGAATTAACCCACAGATTTAAGGAGGATGCGATGGAATCGTTTGTTCTTGGTTATGATTTAGATCCTAGGGATAGTTATAGGTATTTCAAAATTGAAGATAATTGCAAAGCTTGACAATAAATTAAGTTTGCATTTGAAATTTCAATTCCAGTACTATGAGATTGACATAAAGTTATAAATAATTTTTTTAAGTTGTGCTAAGAGTTTGTGAAAACAAGAAAGTTGACAATTTATCCACTTGTGATAGATTGATTCGTCTTGTTTTAACATTACTTGTTTCTATGGCAACAACAAAATGTACAACTTCAGTAATAAAAATTGTCAAGACTAGACTTCACAACACAAATTTTTTTTGTCAGATATACGTTTGCCCCCTAGGTTAGAATCATGCGTTTGTCCTTGAGTGGGAATCATGTTGTATTGGGTTGTATTTATGTTGTGTCATTGCGGTTCATGTTAGAATTACCTCTACACTAACTTAACTTATTTATTATTTCGTGTTATCGTGCAATGTCATTTTTAGTCTGTCTATCATGTCAAAACATTTCACCCAAATTTAATATTTTTCTCCATAAGTTAAATTTAATCAAACTAATCTTTACGGGATGAAGTTATTCAGAAAAATATTTTATTTCAACTCAATTCCATTTGCCTAATTTGGAAAAACTATATCTTATTACATTTTTTTTACTAAGATTAATTCTAAAACAGTAGACAACAAATACATTATTTTCAATTAAAAGAAAGAATATTACTACTACCTTAAAATTATATATTTTACATACTTTCTAATCAACTCGATGGAGTTACATAAGGGACTCAAAAATGTGATGACACCTCTTAGTGGAAATAACATTAAAATGTATAACTAACTCTTCATTAAATCGGTTGTTTGTGTCAACTTTGTGTTATGTGCGTTCGACACTAACTTGACCCATTTAATATTCATGTTATCGGGTCGTGTCATTTATGTGTCGGAAAATGGCCAACCTTTTTTTTTTTTTTTGATAACCGGGTGTTCGGGCTAGCTTACGCGCATCTCGACTAATCCCAAGGGACCAATCCCACTACCCGCTTGCGGGGACCCCATTTAAAGCCAGAGCAAACACTCTACATGGATTAGCCCCAAGAAAATTATAACAGTTATTGAGTATTGAGACCTAGAGGGAGCACACCCCCAGGCCCCAAGTTATGGCCAACCTTAACATGTTGACTTCATGTACTGCTCGAGTCATGTTATCGTGTCATGTCTAAAATTCCCAACCTTAGTTTTGAGGGAGGGTGAGGTGGATAAATAGAGAGAAAAGCTTATGTAGGGACCAGAACATGGTGGCATAACAGAACAGATTTAATCGCGCGCGCGCGGGGGGGGGGGGAACTTCATGTACAGTTCGAGTCATATTATCGTGTCATGTCTAAAATTCCCAACCTTAGTTTTGAGGGAGGGTGAGGTGGATAAATAGAGAGAAAAGCTTATGTAGGGACTAGAACATGGTGGCATAACATAACAGATTTAATCGCAGCCCCCATTGGATGGGGGTCTTGGAGGGATAGACTAGGTGCAAAGATAACTTTTGACATAATATGCACAAAATGGGAACATATTAATGAATACTAAACAATGAACATTAACAATGTAATACCTGAAGGAAACGCTCCAACTGTGCACTTGAATGTTCAGGGCCTTGGCCATGATAACCGTGTGGTAGCAGGAGAACAAGCCCAGTTTGGCGCAACCAATTTGCCTTCCCACTGCTCAAAAACTGATCGAACATCACCTGAGCTCCATTAGCAAAATCACCAAATTGGGCTTCCCATATTACCAATGCATTTGGATTTTCCATTGAATAACCCAATTCGAATCCCGCAACACCAAACTCAGAAAGAGAGCTGGAAGGGGGGGGGAAAACAGCTCTTAAATAGGGGTGTACACATTGTCAAAGAAGCACCAATATTACAAGAACCACTGCACAATGACTATCCTTAAATAGGAAATAATGTTCTCTATCGCAACATACTAGAGCATAGAAGAGATCGGGATCGGCCCTGAGTTTTATGGGTGCCCTAGGCAATCTAAGAGGGGGCCCTTTCACATATTTACCTGAAACAATAATTTGAGAGAGTGATAGAGGATAGAGAGAGAGAGAAAGAGCTACTGAAGTATTCAGTTGTTGTGTGTATTAACAAGGGGATTTACACTCTCTTTTATAGAGAGAAAAAAAGCTACATAGGGTGCCACCAATTTGCACCGAAAGAAGAAAGTAAATGGGAACATTCATTATGCCTAACACTAAGAATAAACTATCATATTCTAATAGCACTAACCTGCACTAACATGCACTAACCTGTATACAATAATAAACTAACACTATACTAACACTAACATGATACAATAATAAACTAACATCCCCCCGCAAACTCAAGGAGGGAAAGCATCAACCAAGTTGAGTTTGGAAACAAGATCATGAAAGCGGCCAGGAGGATGAGCTTTAGTGAAGATATCAGCGGGTTGATCGACTGAGGCAATAGGAAGAAGATGAACAGTTCCACAGGTGACATGCTGGCGAATAAAATGACAATCAATCTCAATATGTTTGGTGCGATCATGAAAAACATCATTGTGAGCAATCTGAATGGCACTCTGATTGTCACAGTAGAGAGGGGTAGGAGCAGAGGAAGAAACACCCATATCAGCAAGGAGCCAGCGAAGCCAGAGAAGTTCCTGAGTAGTATCAGCAAGAGCTCGGTATTCAGCTTCGGTGCTAGAGCGGGCAGTGAGTGATTGTTTTTTGCTACGCCAAGCAAGAAGAGAATCCCCTAAGAAGAAACAAAATCCCATGGTGGAGCGTCGATCCGTAGGATCCCCAGCCCAATCAGCATCGGAAAAGGCACGTAGGTCAAGAGAGGAAGAAGCCGAGAAGTGAAGACCATGGAACATAGTGCCTTTGAGGTAGCGAAGGATACGGAGTAGAGCTGTATAGTGGGGAGTGCGAGGAGCCGACATGTACTGACTGACAATGTGAACAGCATAGGCAATGTCAGGACGAGTGACTGTGAGATAGACAAGACTGCCGACAAGCTGGCGATAAAGAGTAGCATCAGAGAGAAGAGTCCCATCGAGAGGAGTGAGACGAATCTGAGGATCAACCGGAGTAGAGGCAGTTTTGCAATCAGTAAGACCAGCTCGAGCCAGAAGATCGGATGCATATTTGGCCTGGGACAAATAGGAACCAGTAGAATCATGAGAGACTTCAAGGCCTAAGAAGTAGTTAAGAGTACCAAGGTCCTTCATCTCAAACTGTTGGTGGAGAAATTGTTTGAGGTGGAGAATACCAGCTTTATCATCACCAGTGATAATCATATCATCCACATACAGAAGAAGAAGAGTAGTACCATGAGAAGTAGTCCGTATAAAAAGAGCAGAGTCATAGGAGCTAGAGGTGAATCCGAAGTCATGAATGGTAGAACTGAACTTAGCAAACCAAGCACGAGGCGCTTGCTTGAGGCCATAAAGAGCACGCTGTAGTTTGCAAACCTGATGAGGTTGAAAAGTGGACCCAGGTGGAGGTTGCATGTAGACCTCTTCAAGAAGATGACCATTGAGGAAAGCATTTTTGACATCCATCTGAAAGAGCCCCCAGTGGCGAGCAGTAGCAACAGCAAGTAAACTGCGAACAGAGGTAAGCCGAGCAACAGGAGAGAATGTCTCCTCATAATCAATGCCATATTCTTGGTTGAAACCCTTGGCAACAAGACGAGCTTTGTAGCGTTCAATAGAGCCATCAGAATGTGTTTTGATTTTGTAAACCCATTTGCAGCCAATCGCAGTCTTGCCAGGAGGAAGATCAACTAGATCCCAAGTATGAGCTTTGTCCAAGGCATGGAGTTCATCAGTCATAGCTTGCTGCCAAAGAGGATTAGTACAAGCCTCACGATAGGAGGTAGGTTCATAAGTAGAGAAGGCAGCAGATCCAACAATATAATCACGAAGATGGATAGGAGGTTGAGTTACCCGGCGTGGTCGACCCGTAGGAGGATCGGTGGGAGGAAGAGTCGGTGGAGAAGGAGGTGTGGCAACAAGAGGTAGACCTTCAGGTAGAGCAGGCTGGACAGGATCAGGGGTGAGCAAGGGCGTCTCGATGGAGGAGGAACCTGTATCAAAATCAGCAGAGAAAAGATCGATGGAAGGATTAGTAAACAGGGCAGTAGTGGAAAGTCCGGGTAAGTGAAAGGAGGATAGCGAGGAAAACATCTGGTGTTCCCAGAAAACGACATGGCGGGAGATACGAAGACGTTTAGAGAGAGGATCCCAACAGCGAAAGCCTTTATGTTCAATGCCATATCCAAGAAAGCAACAAAGACGAGAGCGAGGTTCAAGCTTGGTGTGTTCATGGGATTGAAGTAGAACAAAACAAGCAGAGCCAAAAACCCGGAGATTGGCGTAAGGAGGGGGAGTGCCATGCAGACGTTCAAAGGGAGTTTGATTATGGATGACAGGGGTAGGAGCACAGTTGATAGTGTAAACAGCAGTGAGGGCAGCTTCTCCCCAAAAGTTTTCAGGACAGGAAGAAGAGAGAAGGAGAGCGCGAGTAGTGTCAAGAATATGCCTATGTTTCCGTTCAGCGCGGCCATTTTGCTGGGACGTGCCAGCACAGGAACGATGAGGCAGTGTACCATGATGCTGAAGAAAGGAAAGGAAATCTGAATCCCGATATTCCATAGCATTGTCAGAGCGAAAAATTTTGATGGTTTTGGAGAATTGGGTGTGAACCATTTGTGCAAATCGATAATAAATGTGTTTAAGTTCAGACCTATTTTTCATGAGAAAAAGCCAAGTAAACCGGGAAAAATCATCAATAAAAACAACAAAATAGCGGGATCCCCCCATAGTAGTAGTAGGGGAGGGCCCCCAAATATCCGAATGTATAAGATCAAAAGGGGCAAGAGAAACAGAAGTACTCTTATTAAATGATAAAGCAGGTTGTTTGGCAAGTTGACAGGGTATACAATCGAAATTATCGGGGATGACATGACCCAACTGTCCACTAGAAACCAAAGACCTTAAACGAGTAACAGAAATATGCCCTAAGCGACAATGCCAAAGATGAAAGGGAGATAATAAGGAAGTAGATGCAGGGGCAGCAATCTGAGGAGAGGCAGGAACATGAAGGTGAATGAGTTCATAGAGACGTCCACGCTTACGGCCGATCCCAATAGTCTGCCCCGTCTGAGGGTCCTGTACCAAACAATCAGTAGCAGAAAAGGTGACAGTTAGACCAAGTTCACATAATTGACCAATGGAAAGAAGATTTAAGGTAAGAGCAGGAATATGATAAACGTGAGGTAGAGATAAAGAAGAGGTGGAAACAGTACCAACATGACGAACAGACATGAGGGAACCATCAGCAGTATGTATTGAGGGAATATGAGGAGATGAAGATAAGGAAGAAAAAATAGTAGAACTGGAGGTCATATGATTACAACAGGCAGAGTCAAAATACCAAGAGGAGTTACCTGGGATTACAGACAAAGCAGTAGGAGGAGGTGTACCAGATGAGGAGAGAAGTTGTTTGAGCATGGCCTCGACATCCGTTGGAGAAAAGTGAGGGGTAGAAGGAGCAGGTGACTCAGAGAACCCTGCAGAGGGGGCAGTGTCAGTGTGATGAGACTGATTCCCAGAAGCAGCAGCAGCAGTGTGATAAGACTGATTTCCGGAAGCAGAAGTAGCAGTGTGATGAGACTGGTTGCCGGAACGATGAAAACTTCCCCGGGAAGAGCCACCGCGAGAGGAGTGGCTATTGGAGGATGAGCGGGATGGATTGCGAAAACAATCCTGTTGCAGATGACCAGGACCAAGTTTGTTGCAGTAGCGGCAGGATCTGACGGGGCAATTGACCAGGAGATGGGTTGAAGGAAGGCCCCGATTCTGACAATAGAGGCAAGCAGTTGTCCGCTGGGTAAATGATGGCCGGGACGGAGGAGTGGCAAGAACAGAGTCCACATGATGAGTTTGAAGAGTACCTAGACGAGTCTCCTCTGATAGCAACTCAGAAATGGCTTGTTCAAGAGTGGGCAAGGGATGGCGATGAAGCAGAGAGGCACGTACGGGCTCAAACGAGGGGGTAAGAGCCATGAGAAATTGCACCAACCTTTGCTGGTTGCGATGGTTAGTAAATAAAACTGCATCTTCGGGGTCATGCCAGGTTGGTTCTGAAAGAGCAAGCTGATCCCAAACAGAGTATATTTGAGAAAGGAAGTCATTAATGGACTGAGTGGATTCTTGGCGCATGCGGTGAAGTTGGTTCTGAAGTTGATACTGATGGGCAAGACCAGTAGTCTGATATCGTTCTTTCAAAAAATCCCAGATGTCTTTCGCAGGAGTAGTTACAGAGTCAAGCTGAAAGCGGCCAAATTGAAGACTGATAGAGGTAACAGAAGTATTACGAAACCAGGTAATGATTTGGTAATTCTTACTGTCCCATTCCTCAAGTCGGTCTTCATATGTAGCAGTATGAACAGGAGTTTCAGTAGTGGCACTGTCTTTGACTGGTTTAGTCACATCCCCGGTGACAATTCGCCAGAGCTTCTTGCCTTTAAGAAAGGAAGACATGGCTTGGGCCCACAGAACATAGTTTGAACCATTCAGAATAACGGAAATGGGATGGGAGGTATCAAGACGATCCATAATACTAGTTAAGTAGGATTAAAGCAATAGGAAGAGACCTGTAGGAGCAAAATTTGGTAAAACAGAGTGTACCAGTGAGTCCGGAAGGTCGAAAATAGCCAGAAAAGGCTGCTGGACAGAGATGATGTCAGCGATGATGTCAGCGGCGCACGTTAGCAGAGTGCAGGGAGGAGCACGTTAGCAGGAAGGCGGCGGCGCACGGTAGCAAACAGGCGCAGGCGCGGCGCACAATAGCCGTTTTGGCGCACGCGGGTGCAATGTAGTGAAGCGGCGCACGAAAGGCGCACAATAGCAGGCGCGGCGTACGGGAGTGGCAGGGCTGACGTCAGCCGCGGTTGTGTGGGCGCGTGGAGGCGCGTGGCGGAGGTGAGTAGTAACAGATGGCGCGTGCGGGCGCGTGTGAGAGTGGTGGCGGAGCTGGTGACGCGCAGAAGGTAAAGGCGGCGCGTGTGGGCGCGTGGAGGGTGTTCTGAGAACGGGCTAGGTGCCGTTGGAATCGTGAGAAAATTCCGAGCGATTTGATGTATGCCACTGTGTACGGGACTAAACACCAAAATCGAAAATTGCCAGAAATGTAACTCTGGGCTCTGATACCATGAAACAATAATTTGAGAGAGTGATAGAGGATAGAGAGAGAGAGAAAGAGCTACTGAAGTATTCAGTTGTTGTGTGTATTAACAAGGGGATTTACACTCTCTTTTATAGAGAGAAAAAAAGCTACATAGGGTGCCACCAATTTGCACCGAAAGAAGAAAGTAAATGGGAACATTCATTATGCCTAACACTAAGAATAAACTATCATATTCTAATAGCACTAACCTGCACTAACATGCACTAACCTGTATACAATAATAAACTAACACTATACTAACACTAACATGATACAATAATAAACTAACATTACCAAAGAAAAAAAAATTTAAGTAAACCATTTGCTTATATCTGGAACTATACTTTCATTTGCTAGTATCTACACAGTTTTCTTGGATTATTTTTTCTACTTTTTGCTTCTCTTTTCTTTTCTTATATTCAGAACTATACTTCCTAGTGAACATAATTATATAATCAACAATTTACAGAAATTCAATCCACAGAAATAGGGAGCAAAAGTTGGACAACCAATCAATCCAACAAAAGATGAAAGAAGCTAATCTGACACTGCAAAGAAACAAATTTGTCACGAAATAGATGCTGAAAAATGATGCTTTAGAAACAATAATATCGTATCAGAATAATGAAAACTAAGAAACTTATTTTTGCTATTTTCTGGTCCATATTAGAAAATAATCAACATCATGTTGCCGAACCAATATCATTATTTCGAAATTCCAGACAGAAATTTGGGCCCTTTAGCTCATTTAAGTTTTCTGAAGTTAGATTAGGCCTGAATGTATTTGGGTCTTATTTGGAATTTTCTATTGCTATTTCGGATTTATCAATTTGGGGAGCTGGGCTTTCAAGATATCGAATATCTTATAGATAAAGAACCTCTTCTTGTCACACACTTCTACAAAATCAATAGAATTAGGGTATGACTGAAGGACATCCATTCAAGAGGATGAAATGTAATATCGCAACTTGTTATCTAAAAGAAGACTATAACTTTTGGTTGAAAGCTCAAACCAGACAACAGTTTGGCACATCAATTTAAATAATAAGACGTGTGTCGGAAATATTAAAGTGTTTCCAAGTCTAAAAATATTAAACAATAATAATAACAGGACATGTTTGGATATGTTCAACATGTGTCAAAAAGTGTCCAATGAGAGTTTCGGAGTGTCCAACAAGTGTCAGTGTCTAAAACGTGTTGGACATGGTTACACTGCCTTCTTAGAATTGTATGTGGCTCTTAGGCTAAGTGTCTACAGTCTACTAAATTGAAGAAACAAATTTTGCATCACAAGAAAGAGACACCCCTTGGAGAAGTTTGATGAGAAAGGCACCCAATATTACAGATGAAGCAAACGCATGAATGGACTGGCATACTATGTGCATTTAGAAAAAACACAGACACAGTCTCCTAGATATCATTTTATCAACCTTAAACACAATGAAGATTCTCTATTTAATGACTAAAAAGGAATTGGAACAGTGGTATCCAAAGACGAAAAAATCCCAGACAACATTGAAATTTTTGTATGAACGTCATAAATAATTACAAGACATCAACCAGAGAACTAATTCAATATTAAATTTAAGCCTTTAAAAAAAATATAAAAAAAAAAAACAAAACAAAACAAAACTGCAAAGTGCTCTTATAATTATCAACATTTGAGCATGAAGGAATGATGAAGGGAGAAGGGGGGACGAGACAATATGGGTTTGCAGCATACAAGAAGTGCATCATAGCTGCAAGCTGATGGACTATGCATCATGACTATCTCTTTCAAACAATACGTTGTGGGACGAGACAATATGGGTTTGCGGTGTACAAGAAGTGCATTATACCTGCGACTGATTAGCTGATGGCCAATGCATCATGACTATCTCTTTCAAACAATACGTTGTGGATTTAGCAATCAAAGAGAACTCATCTCTGGCAATTTAACATAATAAGAGGAGACACAAAATGTAAAATTAGTCTTGACTTCAGGACTGCCAGAACATCATAAAATAACTTGACTTTTGAGTGACAAAAAGCAATTATAGAGGATGCACAGACACAGCACACAGATTCAAAGGGTGACCTAAAGATATATAAGATATTTCATCCAACTTGAACATTAGGTCCATGTCGCAGCCTTTATTTATTTATCATCTTACTCACCCAAATGATGATTATATAGAGAATTGCAATAACACATGATACATTTGATTGTTACCAACTACAATGCTTTCATCCAAACAAAGATGCATAGTAGATCTCAAACAACACAAAAAGAAAAGAAAAATAGAGGATAGGGAAGAAATGATATTGACCTTACCTGTTGCTTACGGTGAACATCTCCTCATCTTGGTTCATGATAACATGGTCTAAAGGACAATACTTCTCCCCAGTTTCCTGATCATGAAGTACAGCATGCCTGTGACTAAAAGTTCCTCTCTCAACATCGTGACCACTCAGCCTAACATGATTTCCTTCTCCGAGCAATGTAGCAAAAACAAGTGCTTCGGCAAGTGCCCAGTCAATGCCCTCCCCTGTTTCAATCATCCATGCACATTCTGAAATAATCTTCTTGACCGCTCTATGAGGATTAAAATTATCCGGAAGGGCCGTGATTGCTTTGCCAACATTCTTCAAAATCTCTGGCTTGACTCTGCTGAACAGAATAAAATTTTGAGCCAAAAAAATAAGAGTTACAGAGGAAGTGAAAACAGACAAACACAGACAACATACCCAGTGTTTCGGACTCGTGAAATCTGTTCTGGAGACTTGAATCCCAACCAATAAGCAGAAAGCCAGTCCCTTCTTTTAGGGACATAATCTTTGCTGGCCAAGAATTCTTCATTAAGTATTGAATTGACCTTTTTATGAATCTTATCTATGTCTTCCTTCGTCAACTCACCAGATTCTAAAAGTTTTTTTTCATAAATCTCGAGTGCTGAGGGGTGATTCCGGATGACCTATCAGCACCCATTCCACATCACAAATATGAAAAAAAAAAAAAATTACTCACTAAATTCAAATAGATGTTAATAATAGATGTAGTGTCATAACCAGAAACAAATCCGAAAGTAACAAAAATTAAGCTTGCAACCCCAATTCTAACAAGAGCGGTAAGGTCTAGAAAACTAAATATATAATAAGGCTAACCTTGTGCATATGTGGCTGTGTGAAAGACGGCTCATCCATCTCATTGTGCCCAAATCTACGATAACACACTACATCAACCACAACATCTGAATGGAAAGTCTGGCGCCACTCTGCCGCCAGTTCACAAACATGAACAACTGCCTCCAAATCATCTCCGTTGACGTGAAAGATCTTGGATCTGTAGTGAAGGCAACTTGATTGTTCACCACAATGTGTATAGTTCCCCCAGTAGTGTAATTTGGAAGTGCCCTAAGATGAAGGGTCTCATATACTACACCTTGTCCAGCAAAACTGCCATCCCCATGAATTAAAACACCCACGTTCTTTGTCCTATCCGCACCATGAGAGTAATACTGTTTGGCTCTAGTTTTCCCAACAGCCACCGGATATACAGCTTCCAAGTGGCTTGGGTTTGCGACCAAAGACAAGTGAATTCTCTTCCCACCCCTAGTTGGCCGATCATGAGAAGTTCCTAGGTGATACTTGACATCACTGGTTCCTGTGTAAAGCCCAACTTCATCTATAGGCCTCGTGCCACTGCTAAACTCACTAAAGATCTGTCGTAATGGTTTCCGAACAACATTACCCAAAACATTCAGTCTTCCTCTATGGGACATTCCAATAACAATGCTCTCAACCCCACGATCTGCTGCCCTGTCAAACATCTCCTTCATGCCTGGAATTAAAGTCTCACCGCCTTCAAGACCAAACCTCTTTGCTGCTGTCCACTTTGTGGCCAAGAAATTCTCAAACTGCGTGCTCCATGCGAGCCGGTCAAGCGTAACCACACGACGCTCCCGATTGTATTGCATTGGTGTTGGGGTCTCAATCTTGTCTCTCAACCAGTTACATTTGTCACGATCAGCAATGTCCATGTATTCGTAACCAATGGTCCCGCAATAAGCCTGCTCAAGCCGGGCCAATATTTCTCAGAGTGTTTGCACAGGTCGGTTTTCAGACAAAATCCCAGACATCCTCCATACTCCAATAGAAATTCCTGATCAATATCAGCTTCTGTGAACCCATAAAGAGCAGGATCTAAGTCATCAGGAATTTCACGCTGCTCCCAACCCAACGTGTCCAATTTGGCTTTCATGTGACCATTAACCTGGTAAGCCCTCACAAGCAACAACAATCGCATGCTCTCTTGAATGGTTTGACCTGAAATTCCAGGCAATGTGGCATCCTTGCCAACAAAGTTTCTAAAGAAATTGTCCCATGATTCATCAACACTATTGGGATCTTCCACCCAAGTCCTCTGGAGGTCCTCTAGGTAGACGCTGCTAGTCCCATCTAAGAAGTTGTCACTTAACCTAGAGAGTGGCACAGGGCGAGGGACAGGTGCCGCTTGTGCCTTCAATTTGAAAACAGTTGTATGAAAATAACCATTTTGGACCCTGATGACCCGTGTTCTTGCAGCATAGAAACCACGCTGAGACAGAGTTCTCTTAATGGGAAGCTTCGTGATGCTAGACCCAGCTCTAAACCACCGCATTGCTGATTCTTTTTCCAACCCTTGCAACAAATACAGACTGGCAAAAATTTCAACTTCCTCAACCAAATTCAAAGTTCAAACCCAAATCCTAGTTATGTCTTTTTTCCTCCCCTAGTAATGAACTCTTACCTAAACAAACATTATAATTTTAAAAAAAAAAAAGATCAAAGTCAACAATAAAAATCTTCAATCATGATGCTGAACATTAAAAGGAAAACAAATTATGAACAAAGTTCGAACATTAATCACTTGCTTGATATCAGACTCTGCCAAATCCGATTGTCCCAAACCAAAAATAACAATCAAATGTTTCTAACCAATTAGATCAACAGTGGCAAACAATGTAGGATAAATCTTCATAACTAATATAAATGAACGCAATTTCTGACATTTGGTATGAGAGAATGAAAAATTTAACAGAAAACGTTTCCATGATCAACCAAAAACTAGTTTATTTGCATGAAAAATTTTATTTAAAAAAATAAATAAATAGGTAGAAAACTTTTGCAGACCAAACTCTTACCAATACCAACACACCCTTACCTCCGCCAATCTATAAAGGAAAATGATATACAAATCTTTCTTTTTCTTTTTTTTAAATGTGTTAAGAACATAATTGGTTGATAATTAGATAATATTTAATTATCAACCAATCATCTTCTAAACACATCACTTCTAAAAAGTGGGTCTAATCTTTAAGTGAATACCAATACTCACCTATAAATACCAACACAAACTCTACATTAACTACTAGCACATTAATTTTGAAAAATAGTTTTGAATTTTTTAAATAAAGAGGAGAATACTGGTTCAAAAAAAAAAAAAAAAAAAAGTGGAGAATACTTTAAATGATAAATAGACATGCGTATAAGAGTATGATAAACATCGATAAACACACAAGCATGCAGAGAGAGATGAATATGAAAGTTAGATGAAAAAAGTGCGGGAAGGGAGGCTTGTTGTTGGTGTATGTTTGAGAATCAGTACCACAAAGAAAAGCGAAATACATGAGAAAAATGCCCAAAATTGATGCGAAGCGGTAGTCATAATTAGGGGTGGGCAGCGGATATACCGATCCGTCAAAACCGACCGAACCAAACCGATCCGCTGCATTTTGGACGGATGCGTGATGACGAGCGGACGGTTGCGGATTGATTTTCTCCAATCCGCCAATTTGGCGGACGGATGGCGGATTTGAGGTTCTTTTGGCCGCAACCGAACCGCCAAACCGCGAGTACCCTTAGTAATTTATAAGATTTTATGTTTTCAATTTGTTTAAATATTTTGTTTGTGTTTTCAAATGAAAAAGAGTTCAAATATTCTGTTGAAAAAAAGTTTTCAACTTGAATATATTTTTTGAATTGAAAAAAGTAAACGTATTATTTATCTATATTTTTTAGTTTTTAAATCTAACTCTAAAAATAATAAATAGAAAATATGAAATATGCTAGTTGGTTTTAGTTTTCAAAACATATATAAATATAATAATACAGAGACATACAATCTCAACTATTGCTCTGTTCATGATTTTTGTGGTTTGAATTGTTTTTATATTTGAAGAACCACATATTATAATACTTTATGTGGATGAGGCATGCTGTGATTGTAATATGTGGATGAGACATGCAGTGATTGTGATATTCTAAAGTTTCAAACTTTCTTTCTTTGGATGGGGCATGCAATAATTGTAATACTTTTTTAAGTCATTGACTGTAATACTCTCTTTTTTTTTTTTTTTTTTTTTTTTGAGGAAGTGCACAAGTTGAACTATGTTGAAAATTTATAAAATTTCAAACCGCTAAACCGATTCGCATCCATCCGCCAAACCGCCAATCCGCTCAATCCGCATCCACCAGATTGGCGGACGAATGCGGATTGATTTTCTTCAATCCGCCAATCTGGCGGACGGATGGCGGATTGGAGGTTTCGTGGCCGCAACTGACCCGCGCCCACCCCTAGTCATAATCGAGGGACCATGATCGTCTGCAGTGTTAATTTGTGCAATCTGAGAAAGTATATATAACATTGCTCTATATTTCCTTCGAAAATACTGTCGACCCTAAATAATCTTTCAAATTTTCTACCAAAGCTCTCATATGTGTCTACACAAATTTATATGTGTGTGGGTCTTGCATCATGTGAGAAATTTAGTAAAAAATTTAATAGATTATTTGGGGTCTCTAAGGCCTCGTTTGGGAACAGGC
Organism: Camellia sinensis; assembly: GCF_055761805.1. Taxonomy (NCBI): domain Eukaryota; kingdom Viridiplantae; phylum Streptophyta; class Magnoliopsida; order Ericales; family Theaceae; genus Camellia; species Camellia sinensis. Next base: position 63,816,244 of record NC_138968.1, on the reverse strand, counting down.
TAATTTAGTAACTTTTTGACTATTTGGCTAAAAAGATAGGTAAAAAAAATTTGTATGTTTAGAATGACTTTTTAGCTAATTACGAAAAGATGTGCAAAAAGTAGAGAGAAATGAGAATTTTTGACTTTTTTGTATGAGTTGTTGGCTATTTGGCTAATTTAGTAACTTTTTGGCTAATTGGGTAAAAAAGTAAGTCTCCAAATGGGGCCTAAGGTGCTGTTTGTTTTTAGAGGTAGAATAGAGAGAATTCACAATGAAAAGATTCATAATGAGGGGATTGATAGTGAAGGAATTAAGTCAAATTGTGTTTGTTTTGATGATAGTTGTTAGTGTAAGGATTGTTAAATTATTTTCATATAAAATAAATATAAAATAATAAAACAAATACAAAAATACAAAAATATTAAACATCAATGTTTTAAAAAAAAGTCCAACATGTGAAAAATCTAAAAAACATAAAAGAAATAAAATAATTATTTTTACTTAACAAAAAATACAAAAAATTAAACATTAATGTTCAAAATAAAATAAAAATAAAAAAATTTCTAATCTGGCGAACTATTTTTCTAATATCAAGTCAAGAAGACCCATCCGAATCCTCTCCCCTAAGGAAATTCATAATCCCTTAGTGAGTCTTACCTCACTACCAATACCAATCCCCCCTCTAACTCTCCAAATAAAGAAGCCTAACATCCCTCATATTTCCTTCTTGTGTTTTGGGTACACGCACTTGCCTCCTTTGACATTTGTCAATAATATGACTTGTCTTGTAGCCAATGTCTTTAAAATTGGACCGGTAAGCGAATCGAAAAAAAAATTAGGTGAACGGGTCACTAGTTTAACTATTAGATTGAGCCGGAATCGAATTGTGACGTAATAAATATATTAAAATTATATTTAAATAAAAATATAAGTAATAAAATTACAAATTAAAAAAATTAAAATTATTAAATTATCTTAAATATGTCTCCTAATTTTTTTTATTGAAAAATATAATAATATATTTTAAAATATTATTAATTTTAATCTTGGAAGAGAAAATCAAATATTCAATATTCCCTCTATATGATTTTAATTCAAATAATTTGATTGAAAGAAGAGCAAAAATTTTGGAGGGATATCCAAATTTCAAGCCTCTCTCTAATACATTTGACTGAATCTCACATGGATTTCTTGAGTATTTTTGAATTTTTTTTTCTTATAGATAGATAGAGACTTTTACAATAATTTCAAACTCTTAATGGATTCCTCACAAGAGAAGACCCTTTAAAAAGAGTCTCCAATTAAAATTTTCTTATATTCTTATATTCTTATAATAAGAAAGAAAGAAAGAAGGAAGGAATAAAAATTAGAAGAAGTCAGAAAAAAAAAATCAAAATTTCTAGTTCAACAGTTGGTTTTCCCAGTTCTCTCTAAATAGGCCGATTTTTATATTCGAACGATTTAAAAGGCATATCCAGATCGAAACCCTGACCAGTTGACGGTTCAACTGGTCGAACCGACCGTTCCGGCTCGATTTTCAAAACCATGCTTGTAGCATTCATCAATATTATAACCAACAATATTGACCATGAAGCAAGTGAATAACATAAATTGAAAGAGTAACCATATGCCGATATTTAGAAGCAGATTATTTTGTTAATTTTTTGATTTTTATAAAAAAAATATCGAAAAATAGAAAGAATGATATGACAATTTATATTAATTTTTTAGCTAAAATTGAAAATTTTCAAACAAGACCTAAATTCAAGCAATAACTCACATACCACTAATTCATGGGGTGCCTATCGGTGCCTTCTTCTTTCTAGTGATCATATTCTAGTCAAATTATTATTTATTTTGGTAATTCTGTTTACACATCACTAATACTCTCAGTAGAGATCATTAATAAATTAAATTTATATTTCAATAATTTCCTTTAATGAAATGACCATTAAGGACAACATGAGATATATTCTACCCATTCAAAATTTTCATATTTGAAAACACAAAATATTTTTCACACACTATAATTCCTATCGAGTTTAAGGCTTTAACATATAATATTATATTTCTTCATCATCTTCACCATTAACATACACTTATGATATCATTCAATATCAATGAACTCACTCCATACTCTTCTCCATTATACTTAATTTTTTAAATTCAAAATATTATCACCTTCAAGATTTAGGATTTAGGAACATTAAAATCAATTAATTTTGAAGATTTCACATCGTGGATTGGTTTTGAGATAAACATTGAAAACGTTGATTTGAACATCAAAAAAAGTTAGTTTATGAATTAATTTTTTGGTTTTTTATTTATCTCGTTCGTATGTTGAGAATGTGAGTTTGTTCGCCGTGTTCGGATAACTAGAGTTGAACTTTTACACAATGTTAGATTATTGTTCAAAATATTAAGATTAACCAAATATTAAATATTCATACATAAAAAATTTAACATTTTAAGTTAGCTCAGTTAAAATAAATTAAACTATTATTCATTGTTCAGGTATAAATTTTTGAACACATTAAGTTTGTTCAACTTTGTATTTATGAACATGACCAATTTGATGAATTTGAAACGACGACAAGAGACGAGAGTTCAAGACTGACAATGAAAATCAATGCTGACGAAGATGGAGGTCAAATGAAACACTCCGCCGGTGATTTGAAACGATGAGAGGCTGAATGAAATCTCCACTGGTGATGGAGATTAAAACCGACTAAGATGGTCTCTGTTGATCTCTGTACTGAAGATTGTGGGGGGTTTTGTTGTGTGTAGTGGTGACGATAAAAAGTTTTTGGTGTGTAATAGTGTTTATTCAAATAGTTAGTGGTGTGTTAATATAGGATTAGTAATGGAAAGCTAAGATGTGAACTAAAATAATTTTTTTTTAAACCCTAAAAATTATTTTGTGTGTGTACTAAGTAATGATGTGTACTGTATAAATAGAATCACCTTTTATTTTATTTTTTGGAAATAACAAATCACCAAAAATTCATCTCCCCTAATTAAGGCTAAGTTTGACATCTTTAAAAAAAGTTAAAAAGTCACTATCCTATTTAAATCACATCACCTCTCTACCACATCACTTTAAACTCAATCCATATTAAACTCAATTCATATTTCATAAAAAGTTAAAAAATACGTTTATTTAGAACATTCCAAACAATCCCTAAATTAGGCCATCACTCCCTGAGGAATTACATTTTACCCAATTTAAGAGTCCACTGACAAAAGACTTTGGTCCTACGTCAAATATCTCGGACAAGGTGCTAAATTACGTCCACACCTCGACCAGTTATACTTCACCATGTGGCACCTCGACACTAAGCCTAGTCACATGGCAATGACGAGAATTATGTCCCCACGTTAATTATGAATCATAGAACAGCGAGATTTAAGCCAAACAATTGGCCCGTACACCAATTTTGATTATTATGTTCCTCCTCATTTTTTGTGATTATGTATTTAATTAATTTATGGAATGTAAGTTGAGTTAATTGCTGAGAATTCCACAGCATATATTGTGTGGTCTAAGATTTAACCCTTTTTTTTTGTGATAAGGATAAGTGTTGAAAAGTCATCAAAAAATTTGCTAGAAAAGCCATCAGAAAGTCGCCGGTGTCCAACAACTATAGCTAGTAGTGGTGAGGTGAATAAATAGGTGACATTGAATTGGTAAGTGACCCGTTTATATATAGGTGACATTTAGACAGATACTTGGACAAATAAGTTTTCTTTTGGACATATCAGTATCCTTTTAGCCCAAAAGATTTAAACTTAAGCCTATTGATCTAAACGTATTGTTGGTGATAATTACAAATAAAATACCAGAAAATACAAATAATAAAAATTACAATAATTATTGAAAGGGCTGAGGCGCGGGAAATTCGCTCTCTTTAAGGAGATTCAAGCCCTTTGCGGTTAGGTAAAGCCTCACACCAGTGCAGCAGAAAAAATCTTGACTTGTCCCCCCCAAGATACAACAGCCCGACTAAGTCGTATGGTTCACCAATACTGCATAATTGGTTGAACCCAAAGTTTTATCACATACACCCTTTTTTATTTGCCTGATAATCTCACATAATGCATAACAAAGCAACAAAACTACTTGTATCACCCAACATAGGAGATTAGCCCAATATATAAAATTGAAAACTTGTTAGGCAAGGTTCTTGGTGGATAAGTTAACTAGAGACTTGACCAAGACTTGGTGGACTTGAATGGTAATCAAACTTGGTAGAAAAGAAAAGAAAAACAACCTATAACACATTATAATATTAAAATACCTGCTAACATTCCCCCACCTATTTTAATATTATAGGTAACAAAACTGAGATTATTAGGCAAATAAGGATATTATGCATCATGGTAGGTGTGCTCTGCATTGAACCTCCATCAGTGAAACAATAATATCTACTCCAGAGCCAATAGTATGCTCAGCATTGAACTATGACTGCTTGAGGGAAATAAATAATTATTGCACACACATAATATTCCAGGTGTTCACATAAGCTTTAAAAGCTAGCACATTACGGCCTTGTGCGATCCCAGGATTCATAAGTGTGTTTGAGAATTAGCCCAAATCTCATAGGTAGTGGCCCCACTACCACACTCATATAGGTGAATTCTGTCAATGGTGCCCCTGTAACTATGACACCCCACTCAATAAGAGCTACAGAAATTCATTAAGAGTTTTTTTTTTTTTAATTACTCAACCTCTACAACGTTACAGGATAAATGCACTTACATCATAGGGATGGGTAAAAAGTAATTTAGTGCATTTCTCACGGCCATCATATGATTGTTTTTCTCATTGAACCCAGTTACAGGATCTCTGGTCCCTGGGTTGAGTATCCTCATACATGGTTCCTACTATATTCAATAGGCTTCAACCCCATCCCCCTCGATGTATTCCAGACTTTATCTCTTGCTAAGGCCTTAGTTAATGGATCTGCAAAATTATCACCAGATTTAATATAATCCGCATTTATGATGCCATTATTCATATAAGATCTCACAGTATGGTGTTTTCTTCTGATAGGTCTGGATTTACCGTTATAATAACGGTTATTAACTTGACCAATCGTTGCGGTGCTATCACAATGAATCAATATAGGTGGAATCGGTTTTTCCCATCAAGAGATTTCATTTAACAAATCTCTTAACCAATTTGCTTCTTCACTAGCTGTAGCTAAAGCAATAAGCTCAGCCTCCATTGTTAAATTAACAATAATGGTTTGTTTTTTCGATTTCCAACTTATAGCACCACCTCCCAATGTAAATAAGTAACCAGTGGTTGATAATGAATCACTTGACAAGGTATTCCAATCGGCATCACTGTAACCTTCAAGTACTGCAGGATACTTATTATAAAACAAGCCATATTTTATGGTACCAGATAAATATTTCATAATACGCTCAATAGCTAGCCAGTGATCACTGCCAGGCTTGCTAGTAAACCTGCTAAGTACTCCAACTACATAGGCAATGTCAGGTCTAGTACAGTCAGTCGCATAACGCAAGCTACCAATCATACTAGCATATTCCTTTTGATTAATTACATCCTCATCATTTTCAACAAGAAATAAACGCACATGAGGATCAAAAGGAGTAAGAACATGCTTGCAGTTATAAAAATTATATTTTCTCAAAATTTTCTCAACATAATGCGACTGATCAAGAAATGTACCATCACAGGTTTTGGTAATTTTTATTCCCAAAATATAATTAGCCTCACCAAGATCTTTTATATCAAAATGGCTACTAAGCATATTTTTAGTTTCCACGATAATATGCAAATTAGAGCCAAATATAAGTAAATCATCCACATAGAGGCTAATAATGACATATGAATTTTCTTTAGATTTATAGTAGATGCATTTATCACATTCATTCGTTTTATAGCCATTCTCAATCATGCAGGAATCAAATTTCTCATGCCATTGTTTAGGGGGCTATTTTAAGCCATATAAGGATTTAACTAGCTTGCACACTTTGCTTTATTGACCGGGTTCCACAAAACCCTCAGGTTGATCCATATAGATTTCTTCACCCAGGTCTCCATTTAAAAAGGCTGTTTTAACATCCATTTGATGAATCTTTAGATCATGAATTGCAGCCACTGCAATTAATAATCTAATGGATGTAACTCTAGTAACCGGAGAAAATGTATCAAAAAAGTCAAGATCTGCTTGTTGTTTAAAACCTTTTGCAACAAGCCTTACTTTATATTTATCAATAGTTCCATCCGGTTTAAGTTTTCTTCTCAAAACCCATTTACAGCCAATAGTTTTACAACTTGGTGATAAATCTACTAATACCTAAGTTTTATTGGATAATAATGATTCCATCTCATCATTTACTGCCTCGTTCCAAAAAACAGAGTCAGGAGATGCCAATGCTTCTTGTAAAGTTAATGGAGTTTCCTCCACATTAAAAACATGATAATCAGGGCCAAAATCTTTTTCTAATCTGGCTCTTTTACTCCTTCTAGGTTCAAAAACTACAGTATCTTGGTTTGTAAAAGAGGAGTGGAGAAACCGGTTTCAGATAAAATATTTTCTTGATAATTTTGACCCACACCATTTTTAGATTTAAAAGGAAAATTTTCTTCATGAAAAATTGCATCACCAAATTCAAAAATTATTTTGTTTTCAATATTAAAAAATCTATAGGCTGTATTATTTGTTGCATATCCACGAAAAGCACAAGTGGCAACTTTCACACCTAATTTAGGTCTTTTAGGATCCACAAGTCTAACAAAAGGTAGACAACCCCAAACCCTCAAATATCTCAAATTTGGTTTATGCCTTTTCCATAACTCAAAAGGTGTAACTTTTGTTTTTTTATGTGGCACTCTATTCATAACATAACATGCAGTTAAGATTGCTTCTCCCCACAAATTTGAAGGAGCACTTGCTTCAATTAGCATAGCATTTGTTAAATCAGTTAAAGTTCTATTTTTCCTTTCTGTTACACCATTAGATCCAGGTGAATATGGTGGAGTAGTTTCATGGATTATTCCCAAAGATAGAGCAAACGAGTTAAATCCAAAAGATTCATACTCCCGGCCTCTATCACTTCTATATCTTTTAATCTTTTTACCGAATTGATTTTCAACTTCAAGAAGGAATTCTTTAAATTTTTCAAAAGCATCACTTTTATTTTTCAACAAGTATACATAAGTGTATTTTGAAAAATCATCAATAAAAGTGATAAAATATCTATTTCCACCACGTGTTAAAATTCCTTCAAATTCACATAAATCGGTATGAATTAATTCTAACAATTCAGTATTTCTCACCACACTTTTATGAGGCCTTTTAGTTATTTTTGCTTGACTGCAAACTTCACATTTCTCAAACTTATTTGTTAGTCTGAGAATTAATCCTAAACTACTCATGACTCCCACATATCGGCTATTAATATGACACAGACGAGCATGCCAAAAATTCATAGAAGACAGCATGTAAACAGAAACATGTGCTTTCTTATTCTCAACATTTAATTTAAACATTCCATCACAGGTATACCCTTTCCCCACAAATATGCCTTTTTTAGCAATTACATATTGGTCAGATTCAATAGTCTGCTTGAAACCAGCTTTGTTGAGCAAATAACTTAACATTAAATTTTTTCTCATGGACGATATGTACAACACATCTTTTAAGACAAGCACACGTCCAGAGGTAAAATTCAGCTCAACATCCCCATACCCGAGCACCTTGGTTAAACTGGAGTCACCAAGCATAACAGTCATCTCCTCATTAAAAGGAGTGATATCTTTCAACCAATCTTTATCATAGCAAACATGCCTATTGGCACCAGAGTCTGCCCACCACCCTTCCACAGATTGAACCATAAAAATATCTATAATCATAGCCACAAATGGTTCCTCGGTAACATTAGCCTGTGGTCGAGACTGTTGTTTCCGAAATTTGCAAGTTCAAGCAATATGCCCACTTTTGCCACACACAAAACATGTCACATTTGTCAGATCTTGTGAAAGGGGGTTCTTGGTTCCATTTTTTTTGCCTCGGGTAATTTTTATTTTGTGGCCTTCCAGTATTTTTCCAAATTTTTTTAACTTGCTTGAAATGACTATTTTTATGAAATCGACCTTTAGGTAAAGTATTTCCAGAAGTTAAATTTACCTTTGTAGTGGAATGCTCTTGTGTCATAAGCGCATCTTGTCCTCGTGCTTCCTCCTCCACCCGAATCCGTGTGATTAGAGTCTCCAAGGATGTCTCTTTTTGCTTGTGGCGCATTGACTTCTAGAACTCCCTCCAAGATGATGGAAGTTTGTCAACAATACCTGCTACAACAAGATTGTCTCCAATATTGATGCCTTCAGATCTAACTTCAGCTACTAACATCTGAAAATCTTGAACTTGCTCCACCACTGATTTTCCATCTATCATCTGATAGTGGAAAAAATGACTTGCAGCATATTTTTAAGCGCCTGCCTCTTCAGTGTCATATTTATTCTACAAAGCTTTCCAAATTTTCTTGGCAGTGGTGTAAGTGGTATCATAATAGTCATAAAATTGATCTGAAAGACAATTCAAAAGATAATATCGACATTTATACTCATCTGTGTTGTATTTCTCGATTTTTTCAAGATGAGTGGCATACTCCTCGTCGGTCATCTCTTCAATGGGGACTTTGTTTGGATTTTTCTCGGTTAGGATATAGGCCACCTTGAGGAGACTGAGGTAGAAAAGCACCTTGCCTTTTCATCTCTTGAAATGAGCTCCCTTGAACCGAAAGGGCTTGTTGAGATCGCCGGTATTCTCGTTGGGCTTCTCCAGTACTTGCTCCATGACTTTTTGCTGATTGAATCTCCTTAAAAATATTGGTGATAATTACAAATACAACACCAGAAAATACAAATAATAAAAATTACAATAATTATTGAAAGGGCTGAGGTGCGGGAAATTCGCTCTCTTTAAAGAGATTCAAGCCCTATGCGGTTAGGCAAAGCCTCACACCGGTGCAGCAGAAAAAACCTTGACTTGTCCCCCTCAGGATACAACAGCCCGACTAAGTTGTATGGTTCACCAATATTGCACAATTGGTTGAACCCAAAGCTTTATCACATACACCCTTTTTTATTTGCTTAATAATCTCACATAAAGCATAACAAAGCAACAAAACTACTTCTCGTATCACCCAACATAGGAGATTAGCCCAATATATAAAATTGAAAACTTGCTAGGCAAGGTTCTTGGTGGATAAGTTAACTAGAGACTTGACCAAGACTTGGTGTGGATAAGAAATAGTTGGAGACTTGACCAAGACTTGGTGGACTTGAATGGTAAGCAAACTTGGTAGAAAAGAAAAGAAAAAGAACCTATAGCACATTATAATATTAAAATACCTGCTAACACATTTCATAAATGAACCTCTAACCTAATTAAGTACAAATATAAGTTTGAATGAAACTAATGAAAATGCATAAGTTTTTTGGCCAAAACCCCCTTGTTAAGCTCTTTTTTAATGAAAATGACCGTCTAATTTTTTTTTTAATTTGTAAACCCTTTGGAGAAGAAACGCTTATTTCGTGAAGAACAAACAAATTTGTTTCCATTTTTTATGGAAATCTTGTCCCTTAGTAATTAATTTTATATTTCAAAATTTAAAATGATATAACTTTTGATCTATATGTTGGTTTTTAATAAAATTGATATTTTCAGAATCTTCTCGTCAAGATTTATCAAATAATATCTATGTTGGCTATGAATTTGTTAGACTATAACTTAGGCCTCGTTTGGCAAGAGACTATTTTAGTTAAAAAGCCAAAAAGTTATTAAAAAAGTCAAAAAGCCAACAATTCATACCAAAAAATCAAAGATTCCCTTTTCTCTCTACTTTTTGTACATCTTTTCGTAAAAAGCTAAAAAGTCATCCCAAACATATTAGTTTTTTTTACATCACATTTTAGCCAAATAGCCAAAAAATTACTAAATTAGCCTGTTCCCAAACGAGGCCTTAGAAACCCTTGCTTGAGGAAGGCTTGCAAGTAAGGAAGCTTCTTGCACTTCTCTTTGCATGCCTTCGGTTTGATCAAACCAGCAGGTAAACTTACTTCTCTAATTTATTTCAGTACCTCTTTTAGCCTTCATTTTAGTAGTTAATCATAGCTAGGGTGTTAGTCCATCTTTCCATCATATGGTTTGTCTATTTTGTTATCTTTCTCGCCTATTCTCGTGTGTTTTCTTTATTTTTATTAGAACATGTTTAGGCTTATTTAATCATGTAAAAATCATACATTAAGCCCGGTTTGATTATTATGTAGTTTAGCATATTTTTTTGCTTTTTTTATATTTATTTGTTTGTTAGTTGCTTTATTTGCATGTTCGTCACTCTAGTAGCCTCAAACTGGGCTTAGGGCTATTATTTGTATGTTTAGATGTATGTTAGGATCATATTTAATTTATGAATGCATGTAAGGTGCTTGTGTGGGCATCCATGTAAGTTTCCTCCGATCTCATAGCATATGCTTGTTCTATGCATTGTTCCTAAATAATCCAAGTTAAATGTTTTCTATGCAAAATTGTTTGTTTTGAACGATTTCTATAAATATTGTTTATTTTAATTTATGTTTATGGCCATGATAAAATCAAATCTATTTTCTTGGAAAACCATCATTTTTATGAAAATCATGATTTTGCTCATTTAATCTAAAGTGAATGATATTTCTTTTAGTCAAATCATTTAATTTTAAGGTAGTAATGGTTTTAGGCTTAAAATGGATTGCATGTAATAATTATTCACTAAAATCATAAAATAGAGAATTAGTAGAACCAATGTCCGGATTGGAAAAAATGGTGGTGCTTTCATTCCATGACCTTCCCCTTTTATACTTTAGCTCTCGAATCAACAATCTCCGGATATAACGGATCATTGTTAAAGATTTCTTAATTCTTCATAAAATTAAGTGGCAACTCTTTTGATATGGAATTAACAAGTCGACACAACATGGGTGGAAATGTTCCTTTCGAAAAAGGCATGGCATCCACAATAACCCACCAATGGCGTCAGACACTAAATCAGCCCTTGGAGTACACTGTAGCAAAGCTTTGAACTCCTCAAAAGTGAGGCATAGCTCTTGATGACCGAATCAAAAAACATGAACAGTCGAATCCCAAAATTGAGCTACCACACGGAAAAAGGGTAAATCAATGCTAATCCTATTGAGAGGGAATAACGAGTTTAGTCCGTATCTTTGAAAATTGATCCGTTCAGCGCCATCAAGACTATTCTAAGGGAAGGACTCAAGGTTGAGAGTTCACAAATAAAGGTTTTCCATGGGCATCCTCATGCAAAACGAGATATTGATAAGCCAAAACGAAGTCCTGGCAGTTTACTAAACTAAACCCTAGAAAGACTACGTCAAGGAAACATGCGGCCACACCTCCTGTGCGCGCCTACACTTGCATGCATAGCCAAGGAGAAATCCACGCGGAAAGGTATGGCCGCACCTTTGCATTTGGCTTGGCAGTTTGGCATTTTGGTTTAGTCATTTCATGGGCATGATACACAAATATTTTGAGGGCAATGGGGCATTCCAGCATCAATGTTAAGAGTTTTTTTGTTTTAGGTCTCTAGATTGATTGTAAAGCTTTTTTTCAAGTCTTAATTTTTACTTTCCTTTTCCAAATTCTTGTGTAACGAGTCATTTTCATACTCAATAGTCAAACACATGATTAAATGACATGAAATTGGAATATTATATGAAAATTGGGCTTCATTGCATACATTATGATTCTGAGCTATACAAAAGTTTTTACAAAAACATGGGGCATCCCCCAAGCATCCTATATAATGGTTTTTCTAAATAAAAAATCCTAAGCTAAGGTATATGAATCCCACTCAACCTCATCGAGGGTGCTGTGAAGAAGAAAGAAAGTTAGGGGCGCCATCGCCATCATTATCATCATCACTCTCCTCACTGTTATCCGACTCATAATCTACATTAGAATCTCTAGCTCCAGCAACATAAGAAGTAGATGCGCCACTCACCTGCTAGGAAGGGGCCATCCACCTGTTCAGACATAACAAAGTTCATAATACTGTATATTAGCATAGAATTACAAAATCAAAAAGAAATGGAAAAGAAGAGAAAATACATGAATCAGAGCCCAAGCACCAGTGGCATACTTCTACACCAGCAATAGCAAGCTATCAATCACTCGGTAGCACTCATCTACGTGTCCTCGGGGAATATGGATCAGGCAAAACAAGGTATTAGAATGGAAGAACAAAAATCAGCAAACATTAAGGGGATAATATGATGACAGAAAAGTGAAGGCACCTGCTCAACTCCCTCTGGTAACCAAAGGGTAGTCACCACTGGAGCCCGAATCGAGAGAATGAGAGTGCTGCCAACCTGTGCAAAAGCTAAAGAAGTTGAGAGTGTTGGCAAGCCCTTAACAGCCACAACAACACTGGCCCTTCCGACCTGTTTTGCATCTGGGCCCAGACCATGGCCATGACCTCAGACAATCTCGTGAGGCGGAAAGATGCATGGAACACTAGGAGGAGCTACCCCAACCAGTTGCCTCATCAAATGATCTTGGATGTACTCTATATAATCATTTTCGACCAACATATCAGCTGCATCGACACCCTCCATAGCTGTAGCCACCTCCTACTTAGAATAATCATCAGCCCCCTGTACTCTTTCTAGAACGATGATCGAAACTTGAAGCTAGAGCATCCCTAAAGACCAATGGCAAACCCACTCAGCCAAAACCAAACCCTGCAGTATAGGCACTTCAGGAGGATCCTCTGCTCAATAATCGCCCATATCACTGGGTACCAGTCGATGCCCGCAACATCAACACCGGCCCAAAATCTCCACATGATCTGAAATAGAGAAAGCATAGTCAGAATTAAGCATAAAAGGAAAAAATCAGAGACTGAATTCAAAAAGAGCATATAGACTTACATGCTCGAGGGTAACGGTATCGAAGAAAGCTCGACACTCATTAAAGGTAGAGAAAAATAAGGTGTGATCCAAATATTAGCAGTGATAGCAGATGATGCATAGGTACCCATCAAGAGAGGTATCGCATACCCCTGGAACAAGTACTAAAAGTACTATAAGCGCCACATTTGCACGACAGAACAACAATATCAATAATGAGTAGAATGTAAAAGAAACAAATAGAAAGGCAAATATACAAAGGCCCTATTTGGTACAGCTTATTTCAGCTTATTTCAGCTTTCAGCTTAATTTAAGCTATTTTGATGTGTTTGGTTTAGCTTAACAATGCAGCTTATACCTTTTTGTAAGTCAGAAATCAGCTTATTCTTTGAGTGGGGCAGGAGAAGCTTAATTTATAAGTCAGAAATCAGCTTATGTTCATAGTTATAAGCTATAAGCTGTTAAGGCATAAGCTATAAGCACTTTCCCACAGCTCTACCAAACAGGGCCAAAGTAGATAAGGTACAAAAAAGATAGTAAAGAGACAATACCTTTAAGATGAGCCAAAGACTGTTGATGGTAGTCCCCTGATTACGCGAGGGGGCACTCGCATACCCACATTGTGTGGCGAGAGCTATGTCACCCCAGTCATAATTACAAATCTAGTCTATGTAGACCATCACCGCAAGATATGATAGGTGGACCTTGTTCTCCTTGTTCGCAAACAAAATATTCTCGAACAAGGACAACAAGAAGCCACGAGTATACTAGGCAACATGCTCTGCCTGGACTTGTTGCTGACTACGAAAATGATCATGGAACCGACAGTAGCGTACAAGGCCCCCGCTGTGAGGAGGAATATCGCCAACGAAGTACATCATGGCATCATTCATATACGCTGGTGTATGGTTGAAAGGGATGGGGTCACCGCCAACTGGAAAACCCGTCAGCATCGAAAAGTCCTCTAGAGTGATGGTTATCTCTCTAAAGCTTGGGAAGTGGAAGAAGTTGGTGGTGTCCCATTACCTCTCCATCATCATAGCAATGTGGTCGTGGTTGATGCTTGCATCTCCCAAAGCACAACAAAAAGGCCAAAAACAATAAACATCTACCATGAAGCGAACTATCTTTAGGATAGCCTGGTACCAACTCGCCACCTCAGGTAGCGAATCGAAACTACGCATAGAACACACAAGGTAATGCAAAATACGAAGATGGAAGGATTAGTCATATGGGTTGAAATAGAGTTTAGAACTGAATGTCAGAGTACAGGCCAGGTGAGGGGAACATACCCTGAAAGAAGTGCGGGAGACATGAACATCAAGCTCATGCAAGACAACGAAGTAGGGGCTGATCGCATCCCACTCTTGAAATTGTATTGTGCCAATAAGTGGAACATGGCTAGAGGCCACATAAGTCTCGGGATCAAATGGCGGATCAACACCGCATACACGCTTACGTCCACGTCCACATCTAGCCACGAGTAATCTGAAAGCAGTTAAGCAAATATGGCCACAAGTTAGAGAAAGTTTGAAAAATTAGTGGGAAATTGTGAAAATCAATGAAAAAGTGGGAGATTCAGCAAAAATGGAAAAAAATTGAGAAAATACAATGCAAATGAGCAGGCAACAGTCTAAACAGCACAACAGTCATAGTGAGATAGTAGAAAGCCGAGAAATTTAGTAAACAAACAAGAAAAACATAAAAAATCCTGAAAAACGTCCGAAAAATTGCAAAAAAGTTTACAAGTTCTGTAAAACCAAGACAAAAACTCAAGGAAGCTGAGAGGGAAGCAAAAAATGTGAGACTATAGCTCAAATACCTCAGATAGTCAAAGAAGCAATGAAAATGACTTTTGCTCGGATGGAAACGACAAGAACCGCGTGTAGAAACCAAAAAGTCAAGCAAGAATCCAAGCCACGGAACACCGAGGAAGCAATGAGGACAGAAAAGGGGAAGGTAGAGAGGTTTTGGAGAGGTTTTCAGATGAGTAAGTGTAAGAAATGAGGCCTCCAATCATTTTAAACATTCCCTAGTTTTTCCAAAAGATTAGATGGTGACTTTGACTCTAGTGATATAGTAAATTTTTGGCATTTCTTGTGATTAGTGGATTTTCTGTGGATTTGTCAAATTTTGACTCTTATTTTATTTCACATTACACTTGTAAAACTAGACTTGAGGGTTCGAACTACTGAGCGTGCTCAGACACCCCGTTTAGGAGATCCTATAGTGTCGATGATCGTTTCTGTTAAGAAAATTTTCAAATTATTTTCCATTTCATGCCACGTGTGTCGGTGAAGTGAAATGATGTGCAGTAGATATTTGATCCAGAATCCAAATGATGTGCCTTGAAAGGTGTGTCAATGCTCGAGCTTGAGTTAGGACGTACTTGTGCCTCAAAGGGTCATCTGTAGGTAAGATGAGCTGCCACACGTGTGGGGAATGTGGGCCATACATAGGCCAACTTGAGAAGTGCATCCATGCTTTCACGAGAAGGTGTGGTCGCACTTTCGGCTGACGCAACACAATGCGCGTAGACCCTGCTAACAGCCACTGTTCATCACAACCAAAGTGTTTGTGCTCGGAAACTTAGGTATGAGGGGGAAATGTCATGAATTGAGCACCCCCGCTCACCCAATCAAAGATCGGCCTCTACTAATTCATAATATGAGATTCATTACCAATATATACTCATGTTCCGATTATTAATACTAAAATTACTATGTGAAGCAAACAAGTATAGACTAAATCACTTACTTTAGAATGCTTTGATCTCATGCATTTTGAAAAAGAGTTTGAAAGTGTGCAACTCAAAGAGAGGATGAGTTCACATGCATAAAAATCAAAATCATTCCTACTTAAGCGAAATAACCGCCATCCACTGCAATCATAGAGATATATCAAGTAAGCACGTAGCCTCATGATAGAATGCTAAACATGGTAAATAAAACATACACAATCAGGATGCAAAGATGAAATAAGCTCGCCTAGTACTCCTCCACACCAAGCCAAGCAAAAAGGATTAGAAAATATGCATGATCCTAGATGCAAAGAAGCTAATGAAATACTAATATCAAAATACAACTAAAGACTTGGCTACTAACATATGACATATGAACCATCTCAAATCATGGGGTAGCACATTTAGTCACATAAAAGATAGAGAAAATCATATATAAGATGAGCCAAGCCTTATGCATGAAAAATGGATGCAAAATATGAAAAAATGATGAGTAAAGAAAACATGATGCAAAGATATGGAAAGTTACAAATAAAAGAAGGGGAGAGAGAGAGAGAGAGATAAATGTACAAGCATCCAAACCAAAGAAGCAAAATAGAAAGAGTAATAGAAGCTAAGAAACAAAATAAGAGAAAAAAAAAGCAAGCCAAAGTGCTTCTCCAGCCATAGGAATGTAAAAAATAAGCACTAATTCGAATGCCACTAGAAGCTAGGCATGATGAATTCATTCTCAATCATCATAAATAATGAAAGAACTGAACCCATCTAAGTCATGGAACTTCATAATGAACATGATAGAGAATCTCAATCTCGATCACCAAAAGATGACAGAATGAGTAGCAAATGGTGAAGGAAATAAAATATATTCTCCCTACCATGAAAATAATCAAGGAAGAGGTAGATTAACATCGAAAATCATCAAGCAATACAAAACACTACATGATAATTATAGAAGCAATCAAGTAATGAAGAATAAAATAATCAAAACAAACTAAAACCCCACCAATCTCTTCATGGAATAGATGAGATGGTAGTCTTCCATAATCATAAAAAATAAAAATAAAATAAAAAATGGAAGATCTACGATGATCATAGAAGAAAATCAAATGAAACGGAAATTAAACAAGAAAGCAAATCAAAGAAATGAGTAAGAATCTACATCATCTCTCATGGAAAAGAGTAAATAGATACCCAAATCCATGTTAAGAGTGGTTAGAGAGAGTGGATTGAAGAGAGTGGATTACAAATCATTTCTAGGTGGAAGTCATGTTCGGCTTCAAGAAAATGAGAGAGAGAAAATTAAAGAAAATGAAGATATGAAGTTCTCTAATCGCCCAATTAAGCCCATAGATCATCCAATTAATTCCATAAAACAACCACAAATGTTCATTAGAATGTGAACGTCCATTAAATCATAAAAATTAAACTTGTTTGAATGATGAGAAAATAGGTGAGAAAGTAATGGAAAATGAAAGAAAATAAAAGCAAACAAGAGAATTATGGAAATAAAGCATAGGGTGGGACTAAAACCCTCTATATAAGTCTAAAACGAATCTAAACTATCAAAGAAAATCAGAAATAAGGTGCTTGGGAGGTGAGAAAATGACAGAGAAAGTGTAGGAAAACCAAAATTCAAACAATCCAATCAATTCCTATGAATGGGTGGCTAATCCCCTCCACTATTCACAAGGTCCAATCACATGATTACTGCAAGGATTCATAATTATTGAGTGTTTGGTAGAAGAGAAGAGAAAAGAAAATAAGAAGGAAAGTGATGAGAAAGTTGAAGAACTTACTTCAAGTAATGAAGAAATGCTTCTTGATTAGCAAACTTCACTCTAGTGTCACTTACTAACTCATTAGGAATGTGATTTCTATACCAAGCACCTTGCAAGGGCATTAGTTTGTGAGCGGCAAGGCAAGTATGGTAGATCCCTATCGCATCACCTGGGTTAGTCCTTGGGCATAATACATGGGGGTACGTAGTACCAGTACCACTCGTGGAGCTGGCTTCTCAGAAGGATGACAAGCGTCCAATCTGTGACAAATGGTACCAGAGCCAAGTTAGGGACATTATGATGGGGACGGTACGTAGGACTTACACCAAGCACCTTCATTGTGCAGTCCGCACTAAGGGTGGTGTCTACGCGGGGCGGGTTTTCTAAGGGTAGGGGACCCGACAAGCATGGAGGCAAGCAGGGTAATGTCCCCCTAACGAGGGCGTCAAGGATTGGCAGTGGTAACATGTCACGTACCAACTCATTCGGAATGCAAGTTCTATACCAAGCACCTTGTAAGCGCATTAGTTTGTGAGCAGCAAGGCAGGCAAGATAGATCTCTATCGCATCACCTGGTTGGTCCTTGGGCATAATACACAGGGTATGCAGTACCACTTGTGGAGCTGGTTTCTCGAGAGGATGACAAGAGTCAAATCCGTGACACTAGGCATTCTTAAGTCTTTCAATTCTTCCTTGAATCTCCAACAAGAAAAGTTTCAATCCAAGCTCTAATGGTGTATGTATAGGTGTATGTATAGAAAGAGAGAATTTAGAATACTCAAAAGCATTGAGATCAAAATAGGTGTCACTATGCTTTGGTAAGCCTTCAAAATTTCCCAACCTCTTTTTTCTCTTCAAAGAGGGATGTTTATATAGGTTTAGAGGTTGTTTGGTCCGCAATTCACTCAAGAATTGCGGAGGTGGCACCTCTACATGCATGGGGGACCATCTTCTAAAAAATACTCTATTTTTCGACAAATTTATCTGGCCAACCAAAATATGGTTAGCTAGCCATAAATGGGAAAAAGCCAATTACACTCCATATCCAAACTAGTTCTTACACAAGCCACGTCTATGAGCAATAAAGGCACATAAGTAATAAAAAGATATAATCAAATTAATGAATTTTATACCCTCCATACTGCACTTCCTTTTATCATTCTATTTGGTGCCAATGACTACTTCCTTATAATTTAAAAATAGGGTAAAATTACTCATTTAGTTTGAAACAAAAGCACCTTACTCCCTATCATTCACATATAGTTAGAAAGTTCCCGTGTAATTTTAGACCAAAGTACAACCCTTAACGCCGTTAACTATAGATGTAAAAATATTATAATACCCTCAAATCCTATACCTTTTTTGTTGTTTTATTTCTCTCATCTTTTATACACATAATTTATAATGTCTAACATTAATTCAATTAAATCACAAAACTTATAAATTTTTAATTATTTATTGTAATTCTTAACTTTTAATTCTAATTTTAATTTAATTATATTCACATGTAATCTTAAATATTTAATTATTTATTGTAATTCCTTACTTTTTAATTTAATTACATTTCATATCACAATTAATTCTAAATTTTAAATTATTTATTATTTGTTTCAACATGTTAATTTACTTTTAATTTAATCATATTTTAGATTAATTTTTAATTATTGTTATTATATTTTTTTATTTAATTATATTTTATATTTTAGATCAATCCTTAATTATATTATATTATATTATATTTTAATTAACATATTCATCTAATTTTAGACTTGGAGAAAATTGAGGTAAAATTATCTTTTTGTTGTATTAATTTCATTTTATTTTTTCAAAAAACCAAACCCACTCTAAAAAATGGTGTGTGATATACCTTCCATTAGTTTGAATAAAAAATCTAACTATGGCACTTTAATCCAAAGCTACAGAGAGACTTTCTAGCTATGTTTGAACCATTTAGGATAAAATGCTCCAGACCAAACCATGAAGCGGTAAAATGAACTTAACCCTAAAAAATATGAATAAAGCTTCGTAGCTCGAAAAAAATGGCTCGAATGGCCTGACCTCTCTCTCTCTCTCTCTCTCTCTCTCTCTCTCTCTTTCTTCTCTATCTCTCCTTCTCTGCCTTGGTCTTCTTCTTCTTTTTTCTAAATTGTGACTTTGCGACACTAGGCTCTCTCTCCCTCTCTCTCTCTCTCTCTCTCCTCTTCCTTTTCTCTCTTTCTTTCGCCTCTCTGTTACTAGTTTCAGAGAGGAATAAAAAAAATTTGCCAAATGTTTGGTTTTGATTTTGATTTTGGGTTTGGTTTTGCTTTGGATTTTTGATTTTGTATACACACATAGATCTATTCTCCTCTCTCTACTCTCTGTTCTTTTCTTTCTGTTCTATCCTTTCTACTTTTCTTCTTCTCTCTCTTTTTGTTTGTCTTCTCATCTCCCTACTCTCTGTTCTTTTCTTTTTTTTCTTTTTCTTTTTTTTAAAATCTCTCTCTTTCTGTTCTTCCTCTTTTCTTTTCTTTTCCTTTCTTTTCTTTCTTCTTCTAGATTGTCGACTGGCCGGAAAAGGAAGGAAAAAGAGAGGGGGAAGAAAGAAGAGGAAGAAGAGAGGGGGAAGGAAAAAGGAAAAAAAAAAGATTTTATTTGAGTTTGGATTCAGAACAAAGGAAGAAGAAGAAGGAAGAAAGAGGAAGGAAGAAGAAAATAAAAGAAAGAAAGAAAGAAAGAGGTGCCAAAACGATCGAGCCACTTGAGCCATGACTTTTTCGAGCTACCTAGCGAGACTGAAAAAATATACACTCAACCCCCTTATACTTTAGAGTAAGGTGTAAACGTAACGGATTCTATTCAGGTTAACTGTCCAGGTATAATACGCTAAATTGAGCGTGAGGTAGTCGTTAGCACCAAATAGAATTATAAAAGGACATTTTTACTTTCTTCTTCCTCTTTTTTTTTTTTTTTTTTTTGTTCTCCACCCCTTTTCATCACTGTATTGTAACAATTGACTCACTCTACCCTTCTCTTCTTTTTTCTCTTGGCACTACCCATTATCTCCTCCTCATTAATTACCATTCTTTTTTACCATGGTTGTTGGATATATGTATGTATCTATGTATGTATTTTTGTGCGTGGGTTGTGTGGGTCTTCTTGCCTAGTGTAGTTAGGACAGCCACGACTGCTTTTATGAAAAAAAATAAAAATAAAGAAGAAGACGACAAAAACTACTGGTAATATAGCCGAAGAAAGAATTGATAGTTTTACTTATATGATATATATACATACATATTAATTGATAGGGTAAATTATGCAAATGGTCCTTATAGATTACACGATGTGTCAATTTGATCCATGTTGTTTTAATTTGCTCGATTTTGCCCTTTAATTTAACAAATTGTGTCATATTGGTCCAATAAATAATAGCCGTTAGGTTTGGTGAATGGAAACTCAAATGATGTGTCAATTTGGTCCCTCTAGTTTACACGATGTGTCAATTTAGTCCCTGTCAAAATCGAGCAAATTAAAACAATAGAGACCAAATTGACACATCGTGTAAACTATAAGGACCAAATTGGCACATTGTTTGAGCACGTGATGACTTTTTGTCCGCCAAACCTAACGACCGTTATTTCTTGGACCAATATGACACAATCCATTAAATTAAGGAGCAAAATCGAGCAGAATAAAACAACATGGATTAAATTGATACATCGTGTAAACTACAGGACCATTTGTATAATTTACCCTAATTGATATATATATATATACATATATACATAGGAGTATGGGGTTGGGGTTTTAATATGGAAATTTTTTTGGTTTATGATATGCAAAATGGAGGTAGTGGTATACGCATTGAAAAAAAAAAATCTGGATTGATTCTTTTACGAGAATATTATTTTGCCTTCCAAATTTTCATGCATTTTTCAATTTAATCCATAGACTTCGATTAATATCAATTTTACTTTCAAACTTTTGAAATTTTGGTCAATTTGGCCCCTACCGTCGTATTACGTCTACAATTGGACGGAATGTGCTGACATAATACTAAAGTTCATTTGAAATTTCATTTTACCCACAAACTGTACCTTAAAAATCAATTTTTAAAAAGTCTATACTATTCTTAATCTTTTTTCAATTTTTTTTACCTATGCCATCACAACCAAAACCTAGTTTTCACGTCATTTTCTTTTCTTTTCTTTATATTTATTTATTCTTTCCTTATTTTCAGTCCTTTCTTCAGCCCTGGGTTATGGCCAGTGCATCTTCTGTTAGCTTGAAGAAGAGGAAATATCATTTTTTTTTGGGTGAATAAGAAATATCATTTTGTCCCTCAAGCTTTTACTATTTTTCAATTTGATCCTAGACTTTAATTTTTAATTTTTTTAAATTAATTTTTTTTTTTAATATTTGGGAGGCAAATTGATTTTTAAGGTATAAGAGAGAGGAAAATAACAGATTTTAATCAGGTTAAGTGCATTAATGGTGAGGACTCTAAGGTGTTGACGAAGGATGAAGAGATTAAGGAGAGGCTGAATGACAATTTTGAGAAATTGTTAAATGAGGAACATGGAGGTAGGTCAAAAGGGAAGGAAGTAGGTGTAGACGTCCCTGAACGTCCCGGGAGGGAATCCCGTTTTGTTCATTGGGGCTCACTACAGTTCAGGACTCAATGTCACGGTCCTGTATCTAATCTCACAGAGTGCAATGCAAGACCGATGAATCATCGAAGAGTCCAAATCCGGCAAATCGTTTTGAAAAATTGATTTTTAGAAAGAAGTGCCAAACATGGACTGCTTTGCCAGATACAGAGTCGCCACCTAAATATTTTATTTTGGGGGAATTTAGGAATCCCTGACTCGTGCCTAAGGCCACATGTCTGTCATCACCAAAGTTGCCTCAGCTCGGGAACTTGGGTACGATTGGGGAAGGTCACTTCGTGAGCACCCCCGCTCGCCCGATCAAAGATCGGCCTTTACTAACCATGATATCGAGTTTTGAAAACATTATGTGCTCTTATTCCGGTTATTAGCCTAGAATTACTATGTGATGCGCACAACATACAAGTATAGACGGGATCGCTTAAGTTGGAACAAAACATTTCATGTTCGTTTTTTTTTAAAGTGGTTTGCTACTCGCAAGTAGGCTAAAATGCGGATTTTGCCACACTCGGGTGGGCTTAGAAAATATGGTGATTTGCCACTCTCAAGTGGGCTTAAAACTCGCAATCAATGAATTGTTCCAATTCAAATAATCCAACCTTCAACCACAGGCATTCAGGCAGTTATATCACATAAGCACATAGCCTCATGGTAAGCATGCTATCATGGCAGTCACTCACACACATGCAAGGATGTTAAAGCATAAACACTTACCGAGTACTCCGAGCCAAAGAAAGAAGCTAATTAGAAATCATGCATGAATCCTAACTATGCTAAGAATGCCTAATGCAACACATGCAAAAATGCAACTACAATAGGCTCGGCTATTCTAAACATGGCATATGAAATGCAACAGATGGCATGTATTCAACTTGGAATTGAAATACAATGCAGTTAGTATGATGTGTCGAGCCCGGTCCATGCAAAACAGATGAATGGATACAAACATACGAGCATAAGGATGCAAATTTAAACGTGCCCTAAACTAACCATCATAAGCTAGTAAATAAAAGAGAGAAAGACGTGGGGTTGGAAGACATACATCACACACACGCACACTTATTTACAACATTGCCCTCCCTCGGAGGGTCTGAATAAATAATACAGACCGAATAAATAATTAACTACTCTAGCTAATTAAATATTACAAAACCCTAATTAATTAACAAATTAACTAAGAAACGATGCATGCATGCTCGAGTCATCTCGTCGGGAAATTCCTCGCGATGCCTCGATTTGCCTCTGTTTGCAATTGATCCCGGAATATTGTACAAAGCTCTAGAAGACTGCTGGTTTCTGGTTTGCCTTGTGGCACAGCAAGAACCAGCAACCTCTGGACCCAAAAACCAGTCCCTTAGCCTCTGAAAATGGCCTCCAAGATGCTTAGGGTGATGGTAGAGGAGTTAGGTTAGGAGATGGTATGCAAAGGGGTCAAGAGCTCACTCTTTTAGGGCTCAAAGGGAGAGATACAAAAAGGGGTGTATCTATGAGCCTTTACCAAAATCTGAACCCTTGCAATGAAGAGGGAGGGCTTCCTTTATAGACCAAAGAGACCAAAGCTTCTCCAAGAAGCCAAGAAGTAAGGCCAAAGATCCACCATACACGTGTATGGAGGATCCAGTCTGTGCCCTCCAGCTGGCACAGCTGGAACCAACTCACAGAGACAAAGCTGCAGAGAGCTGGCCGACCAGTTCAAGTGGTCGGCCGACCACTTAACCTGGTCGGTCGACCAGGTCAAAAGGTCCAAGGTCGTCGGCCATTCCCTATGATGAAGCCCCAGAAGTTAGCTTTCCAATGGCACTAGCCTTGCATTAAAATTCCAACTGTGCAAAAAGTTTTTCTTGTTTTGGTGAAGCCGGGCAGATTCGGTCCAACCGGATTGATTCCCTACTTCACCTAACTATATCTCCCCCGTCCGGACTTGGCTTTAGGAGATTCTTGAGTGTAAAATGAAGCCCCGGAAGTCTTCTTTCCAACGGTGGTGGCCTCATAGCTTAAATCCAAATGTATAGATAGATAAGCCTAATTTAGCGAGGATCGCTCGACTTTCTCTCTTAACGATTCATGCCCATTTTCTTCCCCAACTGGGTTTCTTCCCTCTTTTCTTCTTTTCCTCAACTCCAAACCCCTAACAAGGTGTTTTGAAATATTTTTCAAAGATTTCAACTCTCTTTCATTCATTTCAACTCTGTCCTTGCTCGATTTACCGAAAAGCGCAACATTTAACAAAATGCGAGCCTCAGAGCATCGTAGAAACTTTATTTCAAAAATTGTTTGAAAGAGAGGGTTTTAAGGTCTAAAAATCATTCAAAATATCTTTGGTCCAAAATGGGGTGTAAGGTTGGGATTTGACTCTCCTCTTGTCGAAGAAATTGAACCTTTGCCCTAGACACCTTTCTCTACCAAGTAAACCATCAGTAGTGCCCAAGTCTTAAGGGCGATCAAAAATGGGGTGTCTACAGTTGAATTTGACTCAATTTCTTTTGAATTACTAAATTGACACATCAATTCAATTTGAATTACTAAACCCAGAAAAGAAATTTGCAATAACAGTCAAATTCAAAAGATTCTTCAGAGAGCAAACCAAGTCTGGCAAAACCCCAGAAAGCTTGTTGTGACCCAAATTCAAAACCTCAATCTCTGCCAAACAAGACATTGAGTCTGGCAAATGGCCCATCAGTGAATTAAGACTCACATTCAAGACTTGCAAGTCTTGCCACAACCCAACTCCCTCTAGGATACAACCAATCAATTAGTTGTTAAGAAACAAAACCTCCTTTAATTTTGGACCCATGTACCCAAAACTGAAAGGGATTTTACCACTAAACTTATTGTTAGCCAAATTCATGACTGAGCCTGGTGAGTTGTCAAGATCAGAAGGGAATTGTCCATCAAATTGATTGTTGTTGAGAAATATTGCATCATGTCTTTTGTTGAAGAGGTCTTTAGGAACAGTGCCTAAGAAGCTGTTGAACCTGAGGTCTAAGTAGAGGAGGTTTGGGATGTAGAGAGTTGGGGTTGGGAATGGACCTGAGAATTGGTTGTTGCTTAAATCTAACTCAGTGAATGATGAGAGGTCTTTGAATGTGTCTGGGACTGTGCCTGAGAATCTGTTGGAGTTGAGGTAAAGAAGAGACATTTCTGTAAGGCGAGAGAGTTCTTTGACAAGAGTCCCTTGAAGATTTGCATGGTTGAGATCTATCTCTGCAATGATTGGTACTGTAGTTGAATCATCTTGAGGGTTTGCACAGAAAACTCCTTTGTAAGAACACACATTTGAGCCAACCCATGTGGACAAAATCCCCAATGGGTCATCTGTCATTGCTGATTTCCATGCTTGGAGAGTAGTATAAGCAGTGTTAGTGCTTAAAATTGAGGACCCAGATGGGCTTGGGTTGCTGTTGATTCCTCCACCAATCCAACCACCTCCTCCTCCTCCACCGCCACCGCCACCTCCACCGCCACCGCCACCGCCAATGCCAACACCAATGCTGCCACCAGCACTGAAAAAAGCAGCTTCGGTTACAGCTGTTTGGAGGAGGAAAAAAGCTAGAAGCCAGGTGGTTTCCATTTTTAGGGGAAAAAATGATACAAAAGTGGTCAACCGGGGGGTCGTCCATGGGTTCGACCACTCAGTGTAAAATTTTCACAAAATTTTGCTTGAGGTGGTCATCCGGGAGGACGTCTAGCAGGACGCCCGGCTAGTCATCCCGTGGGTCCACACTCAACGACTATACACAGTAAATTGCTGAAAGGTGGTCAACATTTTTAGTTTGATGAAAATTTTGGGGCGTTCTCAATTTGATATCATTTTGATAAAATCGTTGGAGCCGAAAAAAGATGTACTTTTTCACCAAATTCAAATTTGGTGATGCATCAGGTGAACTATTAAAGATGGTCTTAGTAAATGAGATTAGAGAAGGAGTTAACACTAAGTTAGAGATTTGGAGAAAAGCACTTGAATCTAAAGGATTTAGGATAAGTAGAACTAAGACAAAGTATATGGAGTGTAATTTTAGTAATAGTCACAATGGAAGCAAAGGAGAAGTGAAGATTGAGAACCAAGAACTGCCTAATAGTGAATATTTTCGTTATTTATGATCGATTATCACAACGACTGGGGAGATTGGAGTGAATGTGGTCCACAAAATTAAGGCATGGTGGCTTAAGTGGAGTACGTCTAGAGTACTGTGCAATAAACGAGTATCCATTAGACTAAAAGAAAAGTTATATAGAACAGCTATTAGACCAGCGATGTTGTATGGAACGGAATGTTGGGCAACTAAGAAACAATATGTAGATAAGATGAGTGTTGCTGAGATGATGATGCTAAGATGGATGTAGGACAATACTAGAAAAGATAGAGCTAGAAATGAGTATATTCGAGAATGGGTGGGAGTAGTACCGATAGAAGATAAGTTGAGAGATAATAGATTGACATGGTTTGGTCATATACAACGGAGACCAACAGAAGCAATAGTGAAAAGATGTGATATAGTGACGGTAGATGGTAGTATTAGGGGAAAGCGTAGACCTAGATTGACATGGACTAGTGTAGTAAATAGAGATGTGAATCTCCTTAATTTGACTAGCAAAATGGCCTTGGATAGAATCGAGTGGAGAACAATGATTCATGCAACCGACCCCATTTGATAGAACTTAAGGCTTGGTTTGGTTTGGTTTGATTATACTTTAAATGATAACACATCACATCAAAAAATGAAGAAACCAAGTGTTGACATTTAAATTAAAGAAATAACGTTAAAAATTATGTCCTTTTAGGTTTTTTTTTTAATTGAAAATCTGAACTCTTATAATAAATAAATAAAACAAAAACCAAATTTCTTTTATAATTTTATTTTTGTAAAATTAGTACTATTGTAAAGATATCAACGATACTTTTAAAATGAGACCAATATTAAATATATTTAATAAAAATAGTAATTAACAAATACGTCTTTTGAGATTTGTTTAAAATAGAAATTGCCCCTGTGGTTCAAGAAATTATATCTTACCCCTTCAAATTTATAATGGAAAAATTAATAAAATATCTCTCTCCAACTTTGTGTAGTAGGAGAGGTCGAAGATGTTTTTTTTATTTGCTAAGGTCTTTCAAGATTTTCACAGAGAAAATTTGACTCAGAAAAATTTTGTCCAACTCAGAGAAATTTCAATTTTTACAAAAAAATTTTAAAATTTCTCTAGTATGATCACAAAGAAACTTCTCTGTGAAAATTGAAATTTCTCTAAGTCTGGGCAAATTTCCTGAGTCGGGTAAAATTTCTCTGAATCAAATTTTCTCTGTGAAAATGTTAAGGGACCTTAATTATTATGAAAATATTGTAGGTCCTTTATCTTATAAAATCTTAATATCATGGACCTTAAAAAAAATTCTCATTTATAATTGCATAACAAATGATCATTTTATTAATAAATCATTAAGTTAGTTAATAATTTTTAATGATGTCAGAAATATTTTTCAATTAACAATTCTGGTAAGTTTTTAATTGAGCAGGAAAGTAATTATAAATTTTATTTTTTCTATTAATTTTGTTAAATTTGCATAACAAATGACCTACTTTATTAATAAATCAGTAAGTTAATTAATAATTTTTAATGACGTCAGAAATATTTTTCAATTAACAATTCTGATAAGTTTGTTGTTGTATAAAATAGTAATTAGAAATTTTATTTTTTTCTATTAATTTTGTTAAATAAAATGGTTTGACAAGGGGGATATTTCTAATTTTTAGAACTATAGGAGGTAATCTGTATTTTAAAAAAAAAAATCTCAAAAAGGTATATGTGTAATTTACCCTAATAAAAAATTAAAATAAACAAAGAATCACTACTTTGTTTGGTTATGTTTTTAAAATATGTATATATATATATATATTATATAAAATTACTTTAACAAAAATAAACATAAAAAATATATACTTTTAAATTCTCAAAAACTACTTTCATTCTAAGAAAGAGAAAATCATATGAAATAATGGTTTTTTTCATTTTATTCACCAAATTAGAGTTTTTTTTTTTTTTTTTTTTTTGGAACTCGATCCATAAATCTAATTTTGGATGTTCTTTGCCCTCTAAAATACTTTATCTATGAAGACAAACTCTGTAAAATATATATATATATATATGGCATATAGTGGAAATACCAAACCAAACCCTCTCTCTCTCTCTCTCTCTCTCTCAACACCGTCATTCTTCATCTCCAATATCACCGTTCTTCATCTTCAGCAACACCACCACAGTCCCAACACCATCGTTCTTCATCTCTAGCGTTGCCACTGAAACTGCATCAAATCCTTACTTCACGCCCTCCGCCGCGACTTTAACACTTTGCCTCCGTAACTCCACATCCGCTCTTGTCAGCTCCCACCTCAATTTCCACAACTGCATCCCTCATCCACATCGGTGACCTCCACCACAACCTTAATACAGGCCAACAGTGAAGCTGGTTAAATATCCGATCTACTTCAGATCTAGTTGAACTTTAGATCCAGTTGAGCTTCATGAGAATCGGAAGGCAAGACTCCATTGTTATCAATTTCCAAGCTTTCTTCTTCTTTTTCTTCTTCTTTATCACCATCTTCTTCTCTTAGATTCAAGAACTAGAACCTCTCTCTCTCTCTCTCTCTCTCTCTCTCTGTGTGTATGTATAAAAATTAAACATATATATTTTTTTGTTGATAATGATAATGATAATGATCGTGATGATAATTGTAACAAATTAAAAAAAGAAATTAATAGATAGCAGAGATCAATTCAAAATTTAAACGTATTTCAATAACAAAGTTTTGAATTTCAACAGATAAAAAAAAAAGTACTTTTCAATGCTCTTGCATAGATAGAGTTTAAACAAATAAAAATAAAATAAACAGATAGGGAAAAAATAGGCCTGTGAAATTTAACAGGTAGGGGAAAATAAGGTTGAATTTCAACAGACAGGAAAAATTAGAACAATTATTTCAACAGATATGAAAAAAATAGGACAAGAATCTCAACAGATATAATACAAAAATTCCAACAGATAAAAAAAATTCAATAAATAAATAAATCAACAAATAGCAAGGTAAAATTGAAAACAAAATGTCCTTAACAACAACAAAAGAATTTTTTACCAAATTATTTTACTAAATATGGACTTTTCACCAACAAAAAATATCCACTAGACCTAATGCCTTAAGCAATTGTTAGATTGGACTTTTTAACAATTTTCTCTTTTTAAAAAAAATTAAAAGAAATTGAATATTAAACCAAATTGAGCCTAAAAAATTAAAATAATTTATATATGTTTCAAATAAAAATAATTTAAGAGAGATACTAAACATTACCATAAAAAAAACGTCACTAAAAATAATTAAAAAAAAGTCAGTACAGATTGGATTTGTACCTATGCCCAAGTAGAACTTACACCATGCACAAATTATGTCACGATCTGCTCTCGATACCAAAGGGTTAGGCGTCACGATCGGCTAGTAACCATAGTTACTTAACGCCGATTATAGAACAAATTAAATAAATAAGCGCAAGAGGAAATTATTATTTAAATAGAGTACCAAGATACACTATAACAAATTAAGGTTTTAGAGATAAAAATATAGGGATAAAATCACTTTTAGGAACAAAATATTTTTATTACCAAAAGTGTCATTATTATATTTTTAGCGACAAAATTAGACATTTAGTGATGAATTACTATCATTTTGGACCAAAAAATTTATCTAAAAAAATAAACCTTTTTGCGACCAAATTATTTTGTTCCTAAAAGTGCATTTATTAGCAATATTTTTAAAATTTTATCGCTAAAAGTCTCGTTTTTTACTTTTCAGGATGACCTTTTTGCAACTATCCTCATGATGACAACAATTTGTCTCCAAATATTTTTTATAACAAAATTTTTACTTTTGTGGGCGAAAAAGTTTGGTCCTTAAAATTCTTAATTGTTATAGTGATAGATATCAGAGCTTTTATTTATTTATAACCAAAAGTGCCATCAAACCGATGTTTACAAAATAAGAAATTAAATTTGTACCAAACATATTTATAAATGTTATAAAGTGCACTTGTGTGTCTGTTCTATAACCCTGTTCCCAAAATGAGTTGTACGTCTTTTCCTCAAATTTTTATCCCTTGAAAATTGATAAACAACTTATATGCATATTGCAGAGTGAAGAGTATTATACCAAGTGTATAAGAGTCACAAAGTTACCATTGATAAAAATTTAGATTAAAACTGATCAGATGATAAACATTTCAATCAAAACACATAAGTTGCTTATGTTCATTTCAGATAATATAATTATATTTCAAAAATCATAAATGTAGACAATATCATACAAAAGATATAACTATATATACCCACCGGAAGAGCAGTATAAGGGTCACTGAAATGAACATCCGAGGTCACCGATGTGACATTCACAAGGGTCACTAACGTGACAATTTGGGATCAATGGATCCATTACAGTACAAGAAGCCGCCAAATTGTAGTGTCGGCGGCCTACATGGACTGTCCTTTAAATAATGGGAAATAAAAAATCTTAAAAATTGCAACTTGATATAATGATCCTAAACTTTATTATCAACTATCACCATTTTGTTGAATTTCATCTCAACTGAACCCTTTTTGATCAATAAGATTTTTCTATAGCCATGTAAAGATTTGTTAGTG
Organism: Camellia sinensis; assembly: GCF_055761805.1. Taxonomy (NCBI): domain Eukaryota; kingdom Viridiplantae; phylum Streptophyta; class Magnoliopsida; order Ericales; family Theaceae; genus Camellia; species Camellia sinensis. Next base: position 63,785,469 of record NC_138968.1, on the reverse strand, counting down.
TTTTGTGATGATTCTTCAAAACATTTTTTCGATATTCATATTTGAATTTCATATTGAATAAGTGATCATCATGATGGAATAAGGAGTGACCACACCATAATTTGGTGTGACTTACTACATTCGATCATTCCTCTCTTGAATTTCAAAGAAACCTTCCCGCAAGAATGTTGAAGAAATATGTTAGTTAATGGTTTGAATTTAAACATCCATAGACACATCTTTTGGTGAACCATGGTGACTTTTGGTATATGAAACAAATCCAAGAAGTATGACTATTCCCAAAGGTCACCTTAATGTGTGTATAAATGCATAACAGCAAGGTTGGAATTCACTTGTAATCAATCAGAAAATATCTGCTTTCTAGCTTTCGGATTATCGATATTCTTGTATGATAAACACCCTCACGAGAATTTCGATCTATTTTCATTATTTGTTTTTCTTACAGTGGTATCAGAGCAATGTTAAATTGAGTACGCAAGTATTGAATTATAATCCGTAGGAGAGACATTTTTCAGAATTTATTTTGTTCAAATTTAGAGAACAAATTGAAAACTTGTGTTTTGCTTTGGTAACTTTCATTCAATTGTTCGAACACCATCATCGCATAATCAATCCAACAGCGCACCCGAAGGAAGTTATTGTGGGAAAAACGATAGTAGAACACTTGCCGAAGTTGAATTTGTATATCGTCGGTGGGACAAATTCTACAAATCATTTTTTGGTTGTCAATCTACCTCTATATCACCGGGGTCTTGTTCGTCACAGAATTTCAAGCATTACGGTGATTTTCATTGTGAAATTCGACAACGAATTGATTTCGCAAAAGTCAATTTCAAGTTTTGGTCTTCGACACCCAATGTCGAAGAAGACAACCGTCGCTGAAATTTCTTGTTTAAATAACAAGAAAGCATAATCAAAGACTACTGTTTTTTGTTTTGACCAGTGGGCCTGATTCAAGACCAAATAAGAAAAAGGCTTAGGATTACAAGAATTCAGCCCAAAACTACAAACTAGCAATCTAGGCCCAATACTTAGGTTCTTAACCTGTATTTTGGTCTGTTCTGGTCCATTTCAAAGTAAAATTTTTCTCCAGAATTTAATAAGGAACTCCAAACAAATTTTTTTTAACCTTGGATCCACAATTATATATATATATATATATAATATTATTTAATCGTACACATTTTTATAATGTCAATTAAAAGTGCTATTGATGCTTCAAAAATTGAAATACTCAATGGAAATAATTTCCAAGTATGGAAACGCCACATTTCTTATCTTCTTACACATTAGAAAACTTTGTACATTTTATCCACTTATAAACCAGATGATGATTCTAATTGGTTTCAAAATAAGTGGATAGAGGATGATGCAATAGCAAAGGCAGCTATGTTACATAATATGAAAGACAACATTATTCCACTATTTGAAGAACATGAAATTGCAAAACAATTGATAAAAGCACTAGAAAGTAAGTATGGAGTTCGATCAGACACTCAAATACAATTGCTCTTGGACAAATATAATAACACTCATATGAGTGATAATAATAGTGTTGGTGATCATGTTAATCAAATGGAATTAATTGCTAAAGAATTACCCAACGCTGATCACCCTTTGTCGGAGAAGATGCAAGTAACTACCATACTTGATAGTCTTCCATTGTCTTGGGATCATGTTGTCACATCTCTAACTCATAGCGAACAAGAGATTTCAATGGTAACTTTGCCAATACTCTTAGTTTTGGAAGAAGAAAGAATGAAGCGAAGGCGCCAAAAAAGATTGTCTTCTAACTTGTTGATTACACAATCTTCGACACAGTCACAGAATGATTCCCACATGCCATTCAACACGAGGAAGACTACTCATTTCAAGAAAAGATGGAAGACGGGATTCCAAAAAGGGTGATAGAAGCAACAAGGGTGGCAAAAATAACAAAACAACAAGAATCAATCAGGCCCATGCTACAATTGCGGTAAGAAAGGTCACATCAAAGCCACATGCCCTAAAAACAATCAAAGAAATGATCATAAGCCCATTGCCATGACAGTTTCTAAAGCAATGATCATTGAACCTTTATCAAATTCATGGTGGATTAATTCTACAGTAACTAGACACATCGTGCAAAGCAAAGAAATGTTCGTGGATTTTAATGAAAAGAAGATTGGTGAACACAGAGTCTATATGGGCAACAACTCTTACGGTGATGTTTTGGGCATCGGCAACTGTAAATTCTCTGTTAATGGATCTTCCATCGTACTTCATGATGTGCTTTATGTACCTAGCATCTGAAGAAATTTAATATCAGTTCCAGTGTTAACCCAAAAGGGTTTTGAGATTAATTTTAGGCTTGACACAGTGTTGATCAAGAAAGAAAGTGTATTAGTGAAAGGCGTAAGAGTGAATGACGTGTACTCTCTTCCTATTGATAATAATAAAGTATGTATTTCTGATTGTTTGTATGTTTCTACTGGTAATAGTTCTTATTTATGGCATTTAAGATTAGGTCACATTAATAAAAATTAAATGTCTAGAATGTGTAAAAGTGAACTATTGCCTAAAGTGTGCTCCGATAATTTTGATATATGTGAAACATGCATCAAAGGAAAAATGACTAGCAAGCCATTTTCAAAACATTGGAAATCATCGGAATTACTTGAAGTAATTCGTTCTGACATTTGTGGCCCTTTAAGAACTAATACTCATCGAGGCATGGAATACTTTATTACTTTCATTGATGATTATTCCAGATATGGACACATCTACCTTCTTAAACACAAATTAGAGGCAATTGAAAAGTTCAAGGAATATAAATTAGAGGTAGAAAAGCAACTTGGTCGGTCCATTACAAACTTGAATAATGATAGAGGCGGCGAATATGATGTTATGGATTCTTTCTGCAAGGAGAATGGCATCAAACATTTGTTTACAATGCCTTATACTCCACAACAAAATGGGATTGCAGAAAAATGAAATCGTACTCTAATGGAAATGACAAGGTCTATGATGGCTCATGCTGATCTTTCTATTCATTTTTTGGGAGAAGCCTTGTCCACCGCTGCGTACATATTAAATAGAGTCGAAACAAAAGCCAAACCTCTAACTCCTTACGAATATTGGAATGGTACTAAACCTAATGTTCTAAATCTCAAAGTTTAGGGATGTAAAGCACAAGTACTTATTCCTAAACCTTCAAGGGATAAATTGGGAAGTAAAATTTGGGAATGCAAGTTTATTGGCTATGTTGAAAATGGGAGTGGTTATTGTTTTTACCATCCCGAACGTGGATTAATAGAAAGTAGAAATGATATTTTTCTTGAATCCACTGATCTTGTTACTCCTATTGAACAAATTGAATTGTTCTCCGAAGTATCTAAGGATTCTTCTCTTCCTTTTTTTATCACCAGCACCACCAGTTCGTCCAAAACCATCAGTTCACCTGAAAAAGACAACTACATAACGTTGTGTTACCTGCTTCAAATCAAGTGATAAGTGGGAGTAAGAGAGCAAGATGTCCATCTACATTTTTGAAAGATCATTATGTTTTTCAAGTTGAAGAACTTAATAACTTGGCAGATGATCCTACTAGTTATAATGAAGCAATGAGTAGTAGTGACGCTACACAATGGCTTGAGGCAATGAATGAAGAACTTGACTCGATCAAGAAAAATGATGTTTAGGAATTAATTAATCTCCCAAATGAAAGAAAAGCCATTAGTTGCAAGTGGGTTCTTAGAAAAAAATTTAAAATAGATGAGAGTTTGGGGAAATAGAAGGCCAGGTTAGTAGCCAAGGGATTCACTCAATATCCTGGAATAGACTTCGTAGATAAATATTCTCCTGTTGCAAAATTTGCCTCAATAAGGATTCTAATGGCAGTCATAACCAGGATGGATCTAGAATTGCATCAGTTAGACGTTAAAACAACTTTTCTCAATGGAGAATTAAAAGAGGAAATTTATATGATGCAACCTGATGGTTTTCGGATCCAAGGCAACGAGGATAAAATCTACAAATTGAAGAAATCTCTGTATGGACTCAAATAATCTTCAAGACAATGGTACTTAAAATTCCACCAAGCCATTTTAGAAATGGGCTATGTTGTGAGTCCATAAGATCATAGTGTTTACATTTGGAAAAATGATGACAAGTTAGCAATATTGTCGTTATACGTGGATGACATATTGTGAGCAGGAAATTGTCCAGATATGATTATGAAAACCAAAACTTTCTTGGCATCTAGATTTGAAATAAAAGACATGGGTCTTGCAACCTATGTTCTAGGAATTAGAATTTCAAGAGATAGAAATTCAAAATTATTATATCTAGATTAAGAAAAATATCTAGACAAGGTGCTCAAAAGATTTAATGTGGACAATTACAATTCTGTAAGCACACCTGTTTGCAAGGGACAAAGTCTTAGTAAAAGTATGAGTCCTCAAACTAAGTCTGAAATTGAGGAAATGAGAGATGTCCCATATGCTCAGGCAGTAGGCAGCCTAATGTATACTATGACAAGCACAAGACCTGACATCTGTCATGCAGTCGAATTGGTAAGTAGGTTTCAATCCAATCTAGGTAAGGAACATTGGCAAGCAGTCAAAAGAATATTCAGATATTTAAAAGGCACTAAGAATTTGAAATTACGTTTTGGTTTGTGTGATCTAGACATAAAAGGATAAACTGATGCAGATTTTGCAGGAGATGTAGATGATAGAAAATCTACTAGTGGTCAAGTGTTCTTGTTTGGTGGAACAACAGTTTCTTGGTTAAGTAAGAAATAGAGTTGTGTTGCAAAGTACACTATGGAAGTTGAATACATAGCTTCCAACACAGCCGTTAGTAATGCATTCTGGATAAAACAATTTGTTAACAATTTACAATTAGGTATACCTACCAGACCGGTCAATATGTTTTGTGACAATCAGCCTGCCATCTCATTAATAAAAAGTGGAGCGAATAGCTCTAAGGGAAAACATATTGATGTCAGTTATCACTATATTCAAGATATAGTGGAAATGGGAGAAATTAAAGTCAACTATATACCCTCAGAAGAGATGGTGGCCGGCCCTATGACCAAAGGGTTGTCTCTGGAAAAATTCAGAGAACATGTAGCGAATATAGGATTGAAAATGCCTAGCTAGGTGGTTTAGCTACTTATATAAGAGCATAGTCAGATAATGTCATGACCCTAACCCGCCTCTATGGGTTTAGCATCGTAATCGGCCAGTAATCCGTGATTACCGAAGGCCTGCTTGACAGTAATAACAGTAATACAGAGTATAGGGGCTGGCAGAAGCCAAAACAGTAATAAAATATGTCCAATGAGCTGTGACAGTCTGTATGCAAAAAGACTTTTTATAACATATTCATATTCAGAACAAAAACAGTGTATACATACAACATATACAATCATTCAGGTTAAAGACCAAATCCCTACCATAACAGTACAGTAACAGTCTATACAGTCTATACATAACAGAGACAGATAGGGTGAATCTGAGACACCCCAGAAGCAGCCTTAGCTTGAACAGATCTGGAACCTCGAAGTGAGGTACAAAGGTTGGCTTGACAAAACAAGGGCTGAGCCTGACGCTTCTAACAACGGTCCAGTGCCTGAACACCTACATATATGTATGAGCAGTGAGCTAAAGCCTAGTGAATAACATATGCGTAAAGAGGTTAAGAATGAATGTCCTTTCAATATTTAAAACAGTCATTTGAACAGTATATCAGTTATTCAATCATAGCAGCCATAAATGGTACATCCAATAGCAAACAGTACAGTAGGTCTTATCAGACCGAACAGTCAATTGATGGCCATCATATCCGTAAACAGTAGTGGTTCCAACATGCGAACCGACAGAGATCTCTGTAACAGTAGCAGTAACAGTTCAGTAACAGTAAATTGCTATAGATGCCATGAATACAATTCACAAATAGGACAAACATTTATTCAGTAAACAGTGTCATTTCATAAAGCAATACAGTCATTTATTCAGAAAATAATCTCAATTGAACATATCTTTCCAATATAGTTACTCACAGAGTTCTGGGCTATAGATGAGCTAGTGCGCGTCCTCGGATGCCAACCCTACACAGTTACAGGATGAACACACACTAAGCTACACAGTTGGGAAATAATAACTTAATCCCTAATTTGTCTCGGTGTGGTTCTACATCAATATCCTCATTAAGATGCCTTAAACTAGGCCTAGGAGTGCCTAGGATGGAATAAGGATGCAAAGATGCACTTAAAAACACTTTTCAAAATTTGCTGAAACGGGTCCACGCTCGAGCGTGGCTTTCTACGCTCGAGCGGACATGCAGAACAAAGGAGCTCCGCTCGAGCATGGTTTCCCCCACTCGAGCGGACTGTAAAATCATGCAAAAGTACTGGATGCATGCAATTCACGCTCGACGGATGCTCGATCCCCGCTCGAGCGTAAGACACAAGTCCTCGCTCGAGCGTGCATTCCCTCGCTTGAGCGGATTGTAAACATGGGTAAAGTACTGGATACACGCATTTCCCACTCGAGCGTCATTTTCCCCGCTCGAGCGGACTGCATGAATTCGGTGTGTACGCTTGAGCGTGGAGTCCCCCGCTCGAGCGTGAGTCCAAATTCTAGAAATTCCAAATTGAACCTTCAAGCTCAAAATCAACTTTAAATGTACCAAAATCAATCCTTTTGGGCTAATTTTCTGGAAACCACTTGCAAACTCATAGTATGACATGTTTCAAAAATCAATTTGAGAAATCAAAGCCCAAAAGTAGTTCAATTGAACACAAATTCCAAAGAAGTTTTCATGAACATGAAGTACAATGCAAATTCAACACATGCATGGGTTCCTAGGAACTCCAATGCTACAAAACAAGATCAAATGCAATGTTTAACTTCAAAGCATAGTGAGTTCATGGATCTAGACCAAAAATATGAACATGCATGCAATAATTTCCATGAAAACAACTCTAAATTTCAAGATATGCACATGCATGCATGATACAAGCTTCAATTCAACAATTTAAGCCAATTCTAGACTCAACTCACTAAACTTCTATGAATCATGCAAGATATAACTCAAATGCAAGCTCAAGAAGATGGTTCTCCTACCTTAGGCCTTGAATTACAAGTGTAGAAGCTCAATTATGCAAGACTCCTTCAAATTCTCTAAATTCTCCAAGCAATTAGGTTGAAATCAAGTTTTTCCTACTCTCCCTCTCTCTGTAGTCGGTTTAGACTCAAATGGCTGAGGAAATGTGATAAAGCTAACATAAAGAAATCAAACAAATGGCTCATGGAATAGTCCACTAAGTGGCATTTTTGTAAATAAGTCCAACTTTGATAATTTATCATTATTTAACCTAATTTAATCATACCAAATCACATGTCAATTAAATATATCATAAAATCACATTAATTCTAACTAGCATAAAACAGTAATCAATTTCAGATTCGGCCGCTGATAAGGCCTTCAATTTGCAGTTTAAAACATAAAACACGAACAGATAATTTAGCAGTCAAACAGATAGACATGCACTTAAGCTATACATTCGATCAATCAGTTCAGGATTTCAGTCAATCAGTCATTTAACATGCTTAATCATAGATTAGCACTAATCAGTGATGAGGGTTGTCATAGTCTCCCCTTCTTATAAAGAGTTTGGTCCTCCAAACTCGAGTTACCTTCATTTTGGAAGAAAACAGGATTCAGTGGGAACAGTTCAGGATATCTCTTGATCATGTCGTCTTCCCTTTCCCAAGTGGCATATACGCCATGATGGTTTTGCCAGTCAACTTTCACTAACGGAATCTCTTTATTTCTTAACTTCTTGATCCATCTGTTCACAATCTGAATAGGCCATTCTTCGTAAGTGTAGTCATCACTTAGCACTACACGGGTAGGCTCAATCACATGGAAGGGATCCCGAAGGTAATCCCTCAACATTGAAATGTGAAACACGTTATGCATATGCTCTATTTTAGGAGGAAGCGCTATTTGATACGCCACCGGATTGATTTTCTCAATAATCTCGTACGATCCGACATATCTCGGCGCTAACTTGCATTTGACTCCAAAACGAGTTTAGCCTTTCATCGGTGTCACTTTAACAAAAACATGATCACCTACTTCATACTCTCTGTCTCGCCTCTGGACATCCGCATAACTTTTCTGTCAGCTTTGTGCGGTTTTCAGTCTCTGTTGGATTAGTTTCACCTTTTCTGTAGTTTCCTGTACAATCCCGAGCCCAAGCAAAGGCCCATCTCCAACTTCTGCCCCAGCAAATCGGAGATCGACATTTCCTGCCATACAATGCCTCGAAAGGCGCCATACCGATGCTCGAGTAAAAACTGTTGTTGTAGGTGAATTCAGCCAACGGTAAATGGCTTTCCCAATTTCCCTAGAAATCAAGAACACACATTCTCAGTAAATCCTCCAGAGTCTGGATGGTTCTTTCTGACTGACCATCTGTCTGAGGATGGTATGCACTACTTAGTCTCAATTCAGTACCCAATGCTGTCTGTAAACTTTGCCAAAATCTTGATGTAAACTTCGAGTCCCTATCAGAAACAATGGACTCAGGCACTCCATACAATCTAACAATCTCATCAATATAGATCACAGCCAATTTGTCCGCATTATAAATTGTTTTGACAGGTAAAAAGTGAGCAGATTTAGTCAATCTATCAACAATAACCCAAATTGAGTCCATACCTTTACTGGAGCGAGGTAAACCAACAATAAAATCTATAGCAATATGTTCCCATTTCCACTCCGATATCGGTAAGGGTTGCAGTAAGCCTGCAGGTCGTTGATGTTCGGCTTTAACTTGTTGGCAATGAAGACATTTTGACATAAAATCAGCAATCTCTTTCTTCATTCCTGGCCACCAGAAATTCAGTTTCAAGTCTTGGTACATTTTTGTATTTCCTGGATGAATAGACAGTTTCGAATTGTGGCCTGCCTGCAGAATTCTTCTTTTCAATTCAGAATCACTCGGTACACACAATCTTTCCTGAAATTTCAACACATTATTCTCAAATTTGAAATCCGGCCTCGGTTTGGATTCCCGTTCTTCGATGATCTTCCTCAAGAAGTCATCCTGTTGTTGTTTCTCTTTAATCTCTTCAATCAGTGCCGGTTGAGCAGAAATAGCAGCTATTGTTCCACCTTATTCGCGCAAAACAACCTCAATTTCAAGCCTTTCAAGGTCACATTGCAATTCTTTCTGCCCGGTGAGTAAACAGGCTAAATTTCCAACTGATTTCTGACTCAGTGCATCAGCAACGGTGTTAGCTTTTCCTGGATGGTACAAAATTTGTAGGTCATAGTCTTTTATCAGTTCCAACCATCTCCGCCACCTCATGTTCAGTTCTTTCTGTGTGAAGAAGTATTTCAAACTCTTGTGGTCTATATACACCTCGCATGTCGCCCCATAAAGGTAGTGACGCCAAGTTTTCAGTGCAAACACTACTGTAGCAAGTTCCAAATCATGGGTTGGGTAGTTCTTTTCATGTGGTCTCAGTTGCCGGGAAGCATACGCAATCACTTTCCCATTCTGCATTAAAACACATCCCAAACCCTTATAAGAAGCATCACTATGTACAGTATAACCATCCATACCTGAGGGTAAGGTGAGAATCGGTGCAGTCACTAGTCGAGTTTTCAACTCTTGAAAAGCTGATTCCCTCTGATCGGTCCAGTCAAATGATACCCCCTTCTGAGTCAGCTATGTCAGTGGTAGGGTAATTTTGGAGAAATCTTTGACAAACCTTCTGTAATACCCGGCTAAGCCTAGAAAACTTCGGACTTCGGTAACATTTGTCGGTCTAGGCCAGTTCACTACTGCTTCAATTTTCTGTGGGTCAACTGTAATACCATCTTTACTGATCACATGTCCCCAAAACATCACGCTGTCTAGCCAAAATTCACATTTAGTTAGTTTTGCATAAAGTCTCTGTTCTCTTAGGGTCTGTAGGGTCATTCTCAAATGGAGTTCATGTTCCTCCGTGCTTTTGGAATAAATTAAAATGTCATCTATGAATACAACAATAAAGTCATCGAGGAATGGTTTAAAAATTCGGTTCATAAGGTCCATAAATGCAGCTGGTGCATTAGTAACTCCGAAAGGCATAACAAGAAATTCGTAATGTCCATACCTCGCTCGAAAGGCAGTCTTTTCAATGTCCCCTGTCTTGACTTTCAACTGGTGGTATTCAGATCTAAGGTCAATTTTGGAGAACACTTGGACACCCTGTAACTGGTCAAACAAATCATCAATACGAGGCAATGGATATTTATTTTTCACCGTTACCTTGTTCAGTTCACGGTAGTCAATGCAAAGTCTCAGTGAGCCGTCCTTCTTTTTCACAAATAAGACTGGCGCGCCCCACGGTGAAGTACTGGGCCTAATGAACTTCTTATTTAACAGTTCTTGCATCTGAACTTTCAACTCTTTCAATTGAGTAGGTGCCATTCGGTACGGAGCTTTAGATACAGGCTGTGTACCCGAAATCACATCAATAGTGAACTCAATCTCCCTATCAATCAAATCCCCTGGAAAATCATCTAGAAAAACATCTAGGAATTCTCTGACTATAGGAATACTATTCACATCAGTTTTATCATTAGTAGGTACAGTCAATACAGAACATAGATATCCCTCACATCCCTTTCTAATCAGTTTAAAAGCTTTCATGGATGAAATCAGGTATGGGAGAGGTACTACTCGAACTTCATTAAACACAAATTCAGGCAATCCAGGTGGACGGAAAACAACTTGTTTTGTTACACAGTCTATGGTAGCATGATATTTCGTTAACCAGTCCATTCCCAATATCACATCAAAATGATCAATATTCAATGGCAGTAAATCAATATACAAATGCGCATCTTCAACAATAATTTCACATGCAGGGTACATATAAGCACAAGTCATGGATCCCCCAACAGGTGAAGATACAGCTAACAGATAGTTCATAGGTTCCAATGGTCTATTCAATTTTCGCGAAAAAACATGCGATACATATGAATGTGTAGACCCCGAATCAATCAGAACATATGCATTTTGAGCACAAATTGAGAGTATACCTGACACAACGGTCTCGGTATTCTATATATCTCCCAGTACGAGTGCGAACACTCGGCCTTGCCTCATAGGCTCTTTTCCAGTCGCTTTGGGGTTGGGTTTCGGTGGAGCAGTTGATGCTGCGGTGCTTGGTGCAGCTTTACTATTGCCCCGAGGAGCAGAAGGGCAATCTTTGACCATGTGGCCCACCTTGCCACGCCTGTAACAAGCACCAGATATTTTATAACAAACCCCCTTATGATTCTTACCACATTCGGAGCAGGGCGGTATAGAACGGTTTCCTTGACTAGAATTGTTTGTTGACCCTGTGTTCTGCTTTTTGTTCAACGAACTGTTCCGGCCTTTCTTAAATTTAAAATCCCTTCTCTTACCACGCCATTTAGACGCTGGTGTTTCAGTTTGTTTCAATGCCTCGATGTTCAACTCAACCATTATTGCTCGGTCAAGAACATCCACATACTTAAGCAGTTTCAAAACATTAATTCTGTCAAGTATTTCCACATTAAGGCCGCCTTCAAACTTCCTGGCCTTCTTGTAGTTAGTGTCCACCATGTGTGGCGTATATCGGGCAAGTTCAGTAAACTTTGATTCATACTCTACTACTGACATGGTGCCTTGTTTCAGTTGTTCAAATTCAGTCACCTTTCGATCCTTGACACACTGTGGAAAGTATTTCTCAAAGAAGGTTCCCTTAAATTGAGCCCAAGTCATAATAGTGTCGGTGTCACGGACAAGCATCCACCACCTTCTGGCTTCTTCTTGTAAGGTGAAGGTAGCCAGTAGCACTTTGTGTGCTTCAGAACACGAAAAGACTTCAAACAATTTCTCGGTCTCTAGGACCCATGCTTCGGCCTTTAAGGCTTCAAGGCCTCCCTGAAAGGATGGCAGTTTCATTTTGCTAAACTTCTGTGTCAGAGCTATTATATCATCATTAGCATTCTATTCCAGTTGAACTGGAGAAGGTGGAGGGTGTTGGTTCTGTTGTTGTAGCCTCAAGGCCTCCATCAACATTTCAACTGTCCTTTCTAGCCTTGTCATTCTGGCCTCAGATGATTCAGTTTCATCAGTAGTTCTTGGATTCTCCATTTCACTATAGGCAATTATGGCAATTATAAACATACACAGTTGCATACTTAACATATTAACACATTAGCACGTATATTTATGTCATGGCCACACACACACTTATCAATGCTCATGCAATGCCCTATTCACTTTCTACGACATCCTATAGCCCATTTGGACACGTGTGTGCGGTATAACTCGTGGTTTAATATCGCTTTGATACCACTCTGTCACGACCCTAACCTGTCCCTATGGGTTTAACACCGTAACCGGCTAGTAATCCGTGATTACCGAAGGCCTGCTTGACAGTAATAATAGTAATACAGAGTACAGGGGCTGGCGGAAGCCAAAACAGTAATAAAAGATGTCCAATAAGCTGTGAGAGTCTGTATGCAAAAAGACTTTTTATAACATATTCATATTCAGAACAAAAACAATGTATACATACAACATATATAGTCATTCAGGTTAGGGACCAAATCCCTACCATAACAGTACAGTAACAGTCTATACAGTCTATACAAAACAGAGACAGATAGGGTGAATCTGAGAGACCCCAGAAGCAGCCTTAGCTTGAACAGATCTGGAACCTCGAAGTGAGGTACAAAGGTTGGCTTGCCAAAACAAGGGCTGAGCCTGACGCTTCTAGCAACGGTCCGGTGCCTGAACACCTACATATATATATGAGCAGTGAGTTAAAGCCCAGTGAATAACATACGCGTAAAGAGGTTAAGAACTATGTCCTTTCAGTATTTAAAACAGTCATTTGAACAGTATATCAGTTATTCAATCATAGCAGTCATAAGTGGTACATCCAATAGCAAAGAGTACAGTAGGTCTTATCAAACCGAACAGTCAATTGATGGCCATCATATCCGTAAACAGTAGTGGTTCCAACATGGGAACTGACAGAGATCTCTGTAACAATAGCAGTAACAGTTCAGTAACAGTAAATTGCTATGGATGCCACGAATACAGTTCACAAATAGGACAAACATTCATTCAGTAAACAGTGTCATTTCATAAAGCAATACAGTCATTTATTCAGAAAATAATCTCAATTGAACATATATTTACAGCATAGTTACTCACAGAGTTCTGGGCTACAGATGAGCTAGTACGCGTCCTCGGATGCCAACCATACACAGTTACAGGATGAACACACACTAAGCTACACAGTTGGAAAATAATAACTTAATCCCTAATTTGCCTCGGTGTGGTTCTACATCAATATCCTTATTAAGATGCCTTAAACTAGGCCTAGGAGTGCCTAAGATGGAATGAGGATGCAAAGATGCACTTAAAAACACTTTTCAAAATTTGCTGAAATAGGGGTCCATGCTCGAGCGTGGCTTTCTATGCTCGAGCGGACATGCAGAACAAAGGAGCTCCGCTCGAGCGTGGTTTCCCCCACTCGGGCGGACTGTAAAATCATGCAAAAGTACTGGATGCATGCAATTCACGCTCGATGGACGCTTGATCCCCAGTCGAGCGTGAGACACAAGTCCTCGCTCGAGCGTGCATTCCCTCGCTCGAGCGGACTGTAAACATGGGTAAAGTACTGGATACATGCATTTCCCACTCGAGCATCATTTTCCCCGCTCGAGCGGACTACATGAATTCGGTGTGTACGCTCGAGCGTGGAGTCCCCCGCTCGAGCGTGAGTCAAAATTCTGGAAATTCCAGATTGACCCTTCAAGCTCAAAATCAACTTTAAATGTACCAAAATCAATCCTTTTAGGCTAATTTTCTGGAAACCACTTACAAACTCTTAGTATGACATGTTTCAAAGTTCAATTTGAGAAATCAAAGCCCAAAAGTAGTTCAATTGAACACAAATTCCAAAGAAGTTTTCATGAACATGAAGAATGTGGAAAAGTAATTCGGAAATACTCTTCGGATCCTGGGAGACGCTAATGGTCCTCAGCTAGTCACCTGAAAAGATACAAACACTCTGGTCGGGAGTGCCGAAATTAGCACTCTGACGGACAAGTTAGTTCAGATACTCAGGGTAGCTTCTTTACTAAGTTTTGTGCAGTGATTCTTACATACCTTTCTATAACCGTTGTTCCTGTATTTATACCTGTTCTTTTTGATCCTCGGGGCCAGGGCCTACTTTTTAATCATTGTCCTTTCTTTGATTCGGTCCTAAGGACTTACACTTATTCGGCACATATATTATATTCGGCTCCCCACTCTTGTAGGATATAGCCTATTAATATCAATCTTCCAATGGTACGCACCATCTGATTTTTCTATGTATTCAGCCCCCACAATTGCCCCCTGAACTCCCCATTGACGGAAGTTAATCGGCGTGTTTGGTCTTGAATTGGAAAGGTTAAAATAGGTCAGGCGGCTTCGCGTACCCCAATATAGATGTCAGGATGCGCATACCTTTTCGTTCATCATTACGCTTTCCCGCCTCAATCGTGCGTCTCGCATTTATTGTGATTTGAAATTTCAGTCCTTTCGAATGCACAGTTCGTCGAGCATTCGAGACTCTTAGACTACCAGCAGATATCCCTTCTCTGACTCGCATTCTCTACAACACTTGTCCGTCTACCCTCGTCTCCCTTGCTCCTCGTAAATCTTCTTCTCTTTTCTTTGCAATCTTACTTTTTGTTTATTATTTTCATTTTGGTGAACCCTTTATTCCCCGTGAAAATGGCCAAACACTTGAAAGACCTCCTTTCTGAGGGTCGTGTCTCCAGATTCCAGCGACACTTTTCCATCCCCGACAATGTTCATCTATCTCTAGTGACGGATAACACTCTGGATATGGAGAGAGAGGATCAAAATTCAATCGTCTTTTCTCTCCTATCCATTGCAAAGGGCGGGGTCCGTTTTCCCCTACATCCATTCCTTAGGGCCGTCCTCCGCTATTGGGGTCTGATTCCTTCTCAGCCCAACGTGAACTTTTTTTGAATCGTAATGGGGATCGTAGAGCTGAACTGGCGCCTCAGGATCGATCTTGGGATTCTGGCCATTCGGCACTGCTATGCTTTAGCCAAATCTTCTGGTCGGCTTGGGCGGTATTTTCTTAGGGCCAAGGATATTGACCATCATTTGGTAACCATGCTCGCTAGTTCTAGCAAGCGTGTGGATGACGTAATGGTCAATATCCGAGGGAACTGGGAATTTGGCGAAGGCGAGGATCGCCTAGACCCTATTCCTAGATGGAGGGGTGAACTAGGTTACCGTGTGCCTCCTTGTGTTTTACTAAAATTTTCTTTTACTCAGCTTTCCCCCTGTGTCTAACCCTTTGCCTTTGCAGGCAGTAATTTGAAGAAGATTCTGGTTTCTACCGACGATGCGGTCCTTGCGCAGGTTGCGACTGCACTCGGATACTTAGGCCATCCAAACTTACAGAAGCAAGGGAGAGCGGCCCACATACTTCTTCGATACGAGCCTACTTACACTACTTTTTCGGCCGTTGACAATATTCCAATTCCATCCGGCGATCGACAGCTTGCGGCACTTATCTTCCCTAGTTTCAAGAGTCTCAGACAAGTTGGTCTCGAAGCCTCTGACTCGGGGCAAGACGTCGAGCCGGTGGTAAAGGTAGTCGCCGAACCAGACAGAGAGTTCGCTGAGGAGGCCGAAAAGGTTGACGAGGCCCTAAACTCAGCGTTTGAGGCAGCCAGACGTAGTCAGCCTACCTCGCCGTCCACTTCGGGTCGGGCGGAGTTTTCTTTTGGAGATATTTTTGAGGTTTGGGAGACTTACCCGGTGATTTTTTTGAAGGTATGGCTGGGGAAAGCCTCACACAAATGGCTCAAAAGAAGAATGTCGAGCGTATGGCTGCCCGAAAAAAGGCCGAGGCCGCCCGTTCTGGACCTGCCTTAGTTGAGTCTTCCGAACCCGTTATTGAAGAGCCGGCTAAGATTGTTGCAGCCGAAACGGCGAAAGAGGTTGAACAGCCGGTCATTGATGAACAGTTGATTCCGGAAGAGCGGGGCAAGAAGCGTAGCGCCGAGGGAGAGGCCGGTTCAGAAGATAGTCTTGCCGACAAAAGGCCTCGTTTAGAAGAATCAGACGTGGTTGTTCCTTTTATTGTTCAGCCAAAGATTAGAGACACGCCGATTCCTTCTGACGCATCCATCATTATCGACCCGACGGTAGTCTTGAGCCTGGCGGCGTCAGTCTCCCTACCAGCTGATAAGGCATTCTTTCATGTCGTGCCGGATTTGGTGGCCATAGCCCTATCTGTGTAGTCGGCCCTTTTGGTAGGTGAACTTTGACTTGTTTTGATTTTGGTTGCCTATGGCATCTAATGATCCCAACTCGTTTTGCAGACGGTCGGTAGGATCGCCGACTTGGGCCGCCGCCTACACGATGCCCTTGAGAGGATTGACCGTTTGCAGTCAGAAGTGGTCAATCAAAAGAGCAGGGCCGAGTTTCAGATGATGAGGGCCGCTATGGAGACTGCGCGAGCCGAAGCCGAAGTGGAAAGGGCTCGGGCTGCCGATCAGCACCGTTCTGATGCCGAAGATAGGGCGAACGTGAGCAAAGAATCGCTTAGGCTAGCCGAGGAGGCACTTAACAGGATGGAGACTGAGTTAGCAGAGTTGAAGGCGGCCAAGGAAAAGGCAGAATCTGAGGCTTCTGCCGCATTCAAGCAGGAAAAGGCGCCACCTTCAAAGAATATGTAGATGAAGTCCCCAAGTTTGAGAATCGGGGGTTCAAACATGGGTGGCTCAAGGCCCTTGATGCCGCTGGGGTTACATTGGCCTTGCCAATTCCTTATGAGCAGGTGGACGTTGAGCCACTTGAGTCTGACCCCGAGGATTGATTTGGGAGTCATTCGAATTTTATGAAATACTTTCCCTTTTAATGTATGTTTTTGTTTTTAGGACTTTTGTCGGTTCCAAGTAGTTTTCATGTATAAATTGGCTACGGTCTGCGCTCAATTTATTAATGAAAATTATCTTCTTGTTTCACTACTAATGCGCAGTTTGTGATGTTATGTTGGTGTAGAATGTTTGCCTTTCACTACTTTAGTTAGAATGACTACTCTGTTGACCTTTCTATGATTGAATATCATGGCAATCTTATCATTCGTATGCCGAATAGTTCGTTGGTATTATGCTAAAACGATTTATGGGCCGGCTGGGGCATTTAATCTGAATAAATTGATTAATCTGCCCTTGCCCCAGGCGGTGCATGATCATTCGGGCGCCGGAGGAGGCGAACTTAGTTTTGTTGTCGATTCATGGGCCGGCTGGGGCACTTAAGCCGAATGTATTGATATATCTATCGCGCCTTTGGCCCAGACGGCGCATGATAATTCTGAAGTCGATTCATAAGCCGGCTGGGGCACCTAAGCCGAATAGATTGATTATTCTATCACGCCCTTGCCCCAAGCGGTGCACGATCATTCTGAAGTCGATTCATGAGCCGGCTGGGGCACTTAAACCGAATAGATTGATTAATCTATCACGCCCTTGCCCCAGGCGGCGCATGGCGGCGAATGATCATTCTGAAGTCAATTCATGAGCCGGCTAGGGCACCTAAGCCGAATAGATTGATTAATCTATCACGTCCTTGCCCCAGGCGGCGCATGGCGGGGCATGATAATTCTGAAGTCAATTCATAAGCCGGCTGGGGCACCTAAGCCGAATAGATTGATTAATCTATCACGCCCTTGCCCCAGGCGGCGCATGATAATTCTGAAGTCGATTCATGAGCCAGCTGGGGCACCTAAGCCGAATAGATTGATTAATCTATCACGCCCTTGCCCCAGGCGGGGCATGATCATTCTGAAGTCGATTCATGAGCCGGCTGGGGCACTTAAGCCGAATGTATTAATAAATCTATCACGCCCTTGCCCCAGGCGGCGCATGATCATTCTGAAGTTGATTCATGAGCCGGCTGGGGCACCTAAGCCGAATAGATTGATTAATCTATCACGCCCTTGCCCCAGGCGGTGTATGATCATTCGGACACCAGCAGGTCTATCCAGTCGGCGCTGGGCAATTGAGGTTTTCACAATTAATGAAATTGCCTCGAGGGTGCTGCCTTTGTAAAGGATAAATGATTAAGGGTACAACTTTTATGAATACAATAACAACTGACTCCAGCTTTTGAAGGTATCGTGTGAATGTCGAACAGACTTTTCTTTAACAACTGAGGGAAAGTGAGGACGCTAGGTGGTGACCCTTCGTGCACAGGGGGTAGGAGTTCTAGGGATCGAGAGAGGCGTCAGTCTCCTCGACGTCGAAGCAGGTCGGCCAGGCGGGACAAGCAGTTGCAGGGCAGATCTTCTCAACCTCGAGTCGAGAAGGGATCTGACTCGAATCCGTGCCCATTAAGCTTTACGGTATTTATGGGGAATAGACCCATGACAGAGGCGGACTCGATTGTTCGGGACCCAAATGTAGCGGTCGAGTTTGCTCGACAAATTTTTCCTCCTAAGGTTCAGCAATCGATGGTAGGTCGTCAGGACTACGAAGTATTTCGCGAAGGCATTCACGGGGCGGTGAAGGGGCTTTACACTGCCTATGAAATCGGCATGCGGTTGCGCGTTGCCCGCCGAGAGATGGAGAAGATAGAGGAACGTATTCGAAGTTTGGAGGCTCGCGCGGAGGCAGCTGAGCGCGAGTTAAGGAAGACCAAGGCGGCCTAGGCATAACCTGCCGGGCACGAAAACCCAATCGTGGAAGAAAGGGTTACCAGTTGGCTCATCAGTTCCGCGCTTGCCGATCGTGAAACGGCGAGTATGTTCGCAATGGAGAACACGAAGGGGAGGGCCTATGAGAAAGGTTTTCATGACGGCTGAAAAGTTGGAATCGAAAAGACCAAGGAAAAACTTGCCGAAGAAGTTTGCCGATGTGAAAATCATGGATTTAGGCACGGTTGGATCAAGGCATATCAAGCCGCAGAAGCTCTTCGAGCGTCGGGCATTGATTTGGCATCGCCACTCTACCACAGTAAACATTTTTTGTTTTCTGCTTTTGAAGTCGAGAAGAGTGAGGATGAGGGTGATGCCGTATAAGTATACTTATTGTAAGGTTGAAGCGCAGATCGCGTTCAAAACTATGTAATATATTGCTTGTTTTATCGAATAAAAAACGTTCTATGATAAATATTTTGTTGCAGTTCGTATTTGGTATGTATGCGTTTCGTTTTACTATATATGTTTGAATGAATGTATAAACGTTGATCGGCAGGGTCGACCCATACGTGATAGCCGTTTATCCCTGAATGAGGCTATTGTAACTTGAGGAAGCCGAAAGCCAGTGGGTAGAGTGGCTGCGGCAAATTCAACTCGGCTCGGGGCCTAGATTTTCGGCCAGTGCACGTGCTTCAAAAAGTCATTTTGATAACTATGCCGTGGCGAATGTCAACCAACGTTTTTCTCATGGAGTTTAGTGTTAGTGAAATCGCCTCGGGATTGGGGCCTCGAGATTGCTGCCAGTATTGAAAATAAAAGGAGTGGGCGCTTCGCGCAGATAAACAATCACTCATGTGTGGTGGGATAAGTGGGGATATTAGTTAGAGAGACTGGAGTTCAGCCGATCTTGGTGTTGCCATGGAGCGCGGCAGAGGACCCATCCGTATGGGAAGTAGGGCGTCCAAAAGTTGGCATGAATCTTCAAGTCGTCGAAGCAGATCACCCCGAAAGGAAAGGCAATGACCGTTGGGTTTTTATCCTTCCTTGTGCTAGATCTTTGCCTTGACATTGTCAATGGTATCAGGGGAGGACTTGGGCATGGTTGGCTCAAGGCATTGCAAACCGTGAAGGACTTCCAGGTGACAGGAGTTGATTCGGCGTTGCCGCTTTACCAATGCGTCTTCTCCCTTTTTTAACTTTTAAGTTTGGAAATGGGTATTGTAATGCTCAAATACAAGTTGCGTTTATGTAACAACTGTGTGATTAAATAAAAATTGTAATGCCCAAATGCAGGTTGCGTTTATGTAACAACTGTTTGATCGAATAAAAAGCTTTATTTCGAACATTTGCGTCTTATTCTAAATTTTTTATATGCGTAGTTAAGCACCTTATTTGCGATGTTGGCGAGTTTTGTTTTGTTCGTGCCAAAGGGTACTCCGAATCCAGAGGCTAAATCGGCACTTAGGTGTCATGCACCAAAAGGGGCTCTGAATCCAGAGACTTAGTTTGGCCAATCGTGATATCCACGAAGGGCGCTCTGAATCCGGAGTCTTAGTTGGCCCTAAGGTGTCATGCACCAAAGGGGGCTCCGAATCTGGAGACTTTAATCGGCCCTAAGGTGTCATGCACCCAAGAGGGCTCCGAATCCGGAGACTTAGTTTGGCCAATCGTGATATCCATGAAGGGCGCTCCGAATCCGGAGACTTTAATCGGCCCTAAGATGTCATGCACCAAAGGGGGGCTCCGAATCTGGAGACTTAGTCGGCCCTAAGGTGTCATGCACCAAAGGGGGCTCCGAATCCGGAGACTTAGTTTGGCCAATCATGATATCCATGAAGGGCGCTCCGAATCCGGAGTCTTAGTTCGGCCAATCGTGATATCCACGAAGGGCGCTCTGAATCCGGAGTCTTAGTCGGTCCTAAGGTGTCATGCACCAAAGGGGGCTCCGAATCCGGAGACTTTAATCGGCCCTAAGGTGTCATGCACCCAAGGGGGCTTCGAATCCGGAGACTTAGTCGGCCCTAAGGTGTCATACACCAAAAGGGGCTCCGAATCCGGAGACTTAGTTTGGCCAATCGTGATATCCACGAAGGGCGCTCCAAATCCGGAGTCTTAATTCGGCCAATCGTGATATCCACGAAGAGCGCTCCGAATCCGGAGACTTTAATCGGCCCTAAGGTGTCATGCACCCAAGGGGGCTCCGAATCCGGAGACTTAGTTTGGCCAATCGTGATATCCACGAAGTGCGCTCCGAATCCGAAGTCTTAGTTCGGCCAATCGTGATATCCACGAAGGGCGCTCCGAATCCGGAGACTTTAATCGGCCCTAAGGTGTCATGCACCAAAGGAGGGCTCCGAATCCGGAGACTTAGTCGGCCCTAAGGTGTCATGCACCAAAGGGGGCTCCGAATCCGGAGACTTAGTTTGGCCAATCGTGATATCCACGAAGGGCGCTCCGAATCCGAAGTCTTAGTTCGGCCAATCGTGATATCCACGAAGGGCGCTCCGAATCCGGAGACTTTAATCGGCCCTAAGGTGTCATGCACCAAAGGAGGGCTCCGAATCCGGAGACTTAGTCGGCCCTAAGGTGTCATGCACCAAAGGGGGCTCCGAATCCGGAGACTTAGTTTGGCCAATCGTGATATCCACGAAGGGCGCTCCGAATCCGGAGACTTTAATCGGCCCTAAGGTGTCATGCACCAAAGGGGGCTCTGAATCCGGAGACTTAGTTTGGCCAATCGTGATATCCACAAAGGGCGCTCCGAATTCGGAGTCTTAGTTCGGCCAATCGTGATATCCACGAAGGGTGCTCCAAATTTGGAGACTTTAATCAGGCCCTAAGGTGTTATGCACCCAAGGGGGCTTCGAATCCGGAGACTTAGTTTGGCCAATCGTGATATTCACGAAGGGCGCTCCGAATCCAGAGACTTTAATCGGCCCTACGGTGTCATGCACCAAAGGGGGCTCCGAATCCGGAGACTTTAATCGGCCCTAAGGTGTGATGCACCCAAGGGGGCTCCGAATCCGGAGACTTTAATCGACCCTAAGGTGTCGTACACCCAAGGGTGCTCCGAATCCGGAGACTTTAATCGGCCCTAAGGTGTCATGCACCCAAGGGAGCTTTGAGAAATGAATGGAAGAAAAATGGTTTGCATTGCAGAAGTGATATATATACAAGTATCAAAGCCCACAGGTCAGGTCAGTGATAAGGTTTTCATTAAATCTCTGCTTGTGCCGATTGGGGGGAGCCACAGATCTCTTCAATGCCATGGGCTGTCGGGAAGCGCACAAGCTGATGATAAGTGCTTGGAACGGCCTTCATAATATGTATCCAGGTTCGCCCCAGGATGACATTATACGGCGAAGGGAGCTTTACGACTAGGAATTCTACTTCGATGATCTTCCCTAACGGGTATTCAGGATCATATTAAAGCCAAACAATGGGTGAGGCGCCAGAGACAGATCTGACTCGTTGAGGCCGAGTTTGATGAAAGTTTGGTAATACATAACCTCTGAAGTACTCCCCGGGTCTATGAGAATGCATTCAATGGTGAACCAATTTATGCATAATTTAATGACCAACGGATCGATGTGGGAAGCTATTGTGCCGCTAAGATCGGAGTCATTGTAAGTAATTGTCGGAGCTTCTTTGGGCCATTCAATCGAAATACGTTGCTTTTGGGGGATTGGATGCAATTGAATTGTGTGCACGGTTGGGGATGCAGGCATGCTGTAGATCATATGGATCACGCCAAGTGGAGGTGAGTCCTGCCTCAAGGCCAGTGTCGTGGTTGGCTTTCCCTTTCTCACGTACTGTTGCAGTCGGCCGTCTTGCACCAGTTCTTCCAGGTGATCTTTTAATGCGTAACAACTCTCCGTTTCGTGGCTGTGATCGTTGTGATATTCGCACCGCCTATCCCTTCTTCGCATGTCGGGCGGTCCCACCATCTTTGACGGCCATTTGAAGAATAGAAGGTGTTGGACTTTGGTCATTATTGCAGCGATTGGTTCTGACAACTCTGTGTACTTCTTGTCGGCACGCCTCGAATGCCTGCTGTCGACTTGCAGTTGTTCATTCGTCCGGGGGGAGCATTGATTGCTTGATCGGCGAGTATCCCACCTTTTGTCTCGTTTAGCGCGTTGCCGAGGCTCTGGGCTAGAAGGTGGCGTGGAACTTATTGGTTGAGCAATTTCAGCGGGGGCCGTTTTGTTGGACATTTGGTCGGCTTTTATTCTCAAGGCATCATCTTCCACTTTGCAATACTCTTCAACTTTCTTCATCAATGCCCAGACTGTTTTGGGGGGTCTTCTGGTCAGGGAACTGTGAAGAGGACTGTCAGGATGTAGTCCCATTTTGAAGGCGGTGATGGCCATGGAGTCGTTGCAAGCGTCGTCAACGAGGTTGAAGCACTCCCAATAGCGCGCCGAATAGGCTCTGAGCGTTTCTCCTGACTGAATCTGCATAGCCCAGAGAGAGTCGGCCTGTTTCGGCTGCACCTTGTTGGTGATGAACCTGGCCCTGAAGGATTTCTGTAATTGATGAAAGCTTTTGATCGAGGCCGGCTCTAACTTGTAATACCACCTGACAGCTAATGGCCCTAGGCTGCTGGGGAATATTCGGCACATGAGGGCTTCGTTGTCTGCATGCAATGTCATGGCCTGCTTGTAGTGACGGATATGATGAGTAGGGTCTGATTTTCCATCGTAGAGAGTGAATGACGGAGCTTTGAACTTCTTGGGCAGGGTCGCCCTTGCAATTCGTCGGACAAAAGGATCATACTGGTCATCTTCGTCTGAACTGCTCCTTCTGTGCTTGTTCCTTGTATGTAGACTCTTTTCGGAGGAGTTGGAAGTTTCGGATCGTTCCTTCTTGTTGAGCTCCGTGGTTAATGAGTTGGAGTCGCTATCGGTATCCTTTGGTCGGGCTCGAGGTCGTTGTCCACCGGCCCTCGGAGGTCGTTCGGGATCTTGGTGCATGGCTTCTCTCGATTTTGCGACTTCGAGGGCCAAATTGTAACGGAGACGTTCATTTTCAGCGATCATGTTCTCCAGCCTTTGTTCATTCTGCTTTGCTTGTTCGATGATCGCCTGCATTGTCTCTTGCGCTGAGGTCGTTGGTGAGTCGAAGTTCAAGGCACGTCTTGCAGCGATGGTTTCTTTTCCGAGCATATTTACTGGATCTTCAGTCACGCCTGCCATGGATGTATTTGAGTATTCCCACAGACGACGCCAATTGTGGAGAAGTAGTTCGGAAATACTCTTCAGATCCTAGGAGACGCTAATGATCCTCAGCTAGTCACCTGAAAAGATACAAACACTCCGGTCGGGGGTGCCGGAATTAGCACTCCAACAGATAAGTTAGTTCAGATACTCAGGGTAGCTTCTTTACTAAGTTTTGTGAAGTGATTCTTATATACCTTTCTATAACCGTTGTTCCTGTATTTATACCTGTTCTTTTTGATCCTCGGGGCCAGGGCCTACTTTTTAATCATTGTCCTTTCTTTTATTCGGCCCTAAGGACTTATACTTATTCGACACATATATTATATTCGGCTCCCCACTCTCGTAGGATATAGCCGATTAATATCAGTCTTCCAATGGTACGCACCATCTGATTTTGCCATGTATTCGGCCCTCACAAAGAACAATGCAAATTCAACACATGCATGGGTTCCTAGGAACTCCAATGCTACAAAACAAGATCAAATGCAATGTTTAACTTCAAAACATAGTAAGTTCATGGATCAAGACCAAAAATATGAACATGCATGCAATAATTTCCATGAAAACAACTCTAAATTTCAAGATATGCACATGCATGCATGATACAAGCTTCAATTCAACAATTTAAGCCAATTCTAGACTCAACTCACTAAACTTCTATGAATCATGCAAGATATAACTCAAATGCAAGCTTAAGAAGATGGTTCTCCTACCTTAGGCCTTGAATTACAAGTGTAGAAGCTCAATTATGCAAGACTCCTTCAAATTCTCTAAATTCTCCAAGCAATTAGGTTGAAATCAAGTTTTTCCTACTCTCCCTCTCTCTCTAGTCGGTTTAGACTCAAATGGCTGAGGAAATGTGATAAAGCTAACATAAAGAAATCAAACAAATGGCTCATGGAATAATCCACTACGTGGCATTCTTGTAAATATGTCCAACTTTGATAATTTATCATTATTTAACCTAATTTAATCATACCAAATCACATTTCAATTAAATATACCATAAAATCACAATAATTCTAAAACATAAAATCACAATAATCAATTTCAGATTCGGCCGCCGATAAGGCCTTCAATTTGCAATTTAAAACATAAAACACGAACAGATAATTTAGCAGTCAAACAGATAGACATGCACTTAAGCTATACATTCGATCAATCAGTTCAGGATTTCAGTCAATCAGTCATTTAACATGCTTAATCATAGATTAGCACTAATTAGTGATGAGGGTTGTCACAGATAACTTTGGAGACGCCTGGATAACCAATGTTATGTGACTCTATCTTGCATAGAAACATGTGTTTGGTCCGATAATAAGGTAGAGGAACTAACAAGGTACGTACATCATAGTTAGCATGAGATGTAAAGTCCGTGATATGCAACATGCTGATTAGGTGATGTTATCTGCTTGATCAGCAAAAAGTCGTTGATAAGGTGTGTTAAGGAAAACCTTCAGGAATAGACCTTAGAGGGAGTACTTGACAATAATTTTGGCGCAGGTCGACACATGAGAAATATGTGCGGCTGAAGTCGTCAATTGTGACTGGGTATGGACTATGAACCCAGCACTGAAAATTAATGCCATTCACTTAAAATATAGTGAGTTGAAGTCATCTGGAGTGTGTTGTCAGTGGGAGAATACATTCGTACAAATGCGGTCAGATTGGTGGCAAATACGTGTGCACATATGGCCAAGTCACAATCAGACGTCGATCTATGAGGTAAATTCATAGATGAAAGTTGGTATGAGGCAAATTTTGGTACCAAGGTAAAACATGCTCAACTCAGGTTTATCATCTTATTATGGTGTGTTCAAGTGGGAGATGATGGAATAAGGAGTGACCACACCATAATTTGGTGTGACTCACTACACTAGATCATTCCTCTCTTGAATTTCAAAGAAACCTTCCCGCAAGAATGTTGAAGAAATTTGTTAGTTAATGGTTTGAATTTAAACATCTATAGACACATCTTTTGGTGAACCATGGTGACTTTTGGTATATGAAATAAATCCAAGAAGTATGACTATTCCCAAACATCACCTTAATGTGTATATAAATGCATAACGGCAAGGTTGGAATTCACTTGTAATCAATTAGAAATTTTCTACTTTCTAGCTTTCGGATTATTGATATTCTTGCGTGATAAACACTCTCACGGGAACTTCGATCTATTTTCATTATTTTTTTTTCTTACGCATCAATCTGATTCCCCTTGCCAACCTGCTCTAGCATAAGGTCAATGAAATAATGATCCATTTCTAGTGTCCAAATAGTCCTTAGGCGATCGTTGTCACTTCGTCCACAAATACCCATTCTCTGTAATCTGAGAGAAAGTACTACTAAGATTATTAAAAATCCATGATAGTGCAATATACTTAACGATATCTATTAATCATATTTTCAATGGACACCAAAACATTTCATCACTTTTATTCAAGTTTAACAGCAAAATTGAACAAAGTCACCACAATCACCACAAAGAAATTGGTTCTAATCAAGTGCAACTTTGAAAATGTGTTTTTTCACTATAAAAAAATAAAATTTTAAAAATATTTATTTTGTAACGCGTAGTCGATCATTTAGAACCAAGAAAAGATCCTGATTTAACTCTCTTTTGATTACTATTTCTAATATTTTTCCCCTTTTAATTAATTTATCAGAACTGCATGCCTTAATATGCTATGGAAAACAACAAGATCTTGTTTAACTTTAGTGTCCAAACTACCACCCAAGGTTTCATTGCTAACTTCTTTTTTTATTCATTCCAATATCTCCAAATTTCTGTAACTAAACTTAATTTATGACCTACACAACAGTTATGACGTGTTATCATAATCATAACCGAAATATACTGGAGAGAAAATATAAAGAAACCTAGGAAAAGTTTGTGAAATGATATTAGACTAAAAAGGGCTCTAAAAGTGGATAATGCTGCAAACATGCCTACGAAACCTAATAAAAGTTTTATGATAGGAGCAAATTTATGTTATGTAATTGTAATGAGATTTTTTTTTACTTTTTTCTTTTTTATGCAGGTATTAGTGGAACTGCACAACCAAATCCATCATCTAGAGTTAATACTAACATTTATGAATATCAAATCTAGAATTGGAAGTGTTAAATATAATAACTATATATTCTGTCAATCATACATACCATATTATATTCATTATCATACTTAGGATTATTATACTTAAGTTTCTCTTTTTCTATAAAAAGGAGTATTATATACATTGTTATATTATCATTCAACAAAATATTGAATATACACATCATATAATATTCTCTTTCTCTCTCTCGTGGATATTGTAACATGGTATCAAAGCTATAGGTTAAGCTCTTGGTGTTCTTTGCTTTACCGGCGGGTGCCAACCTTGCCTTGACCGCTCGCCGGACTTCAACCCATTTCGTTGTTGTAACAACCCCGACCTATGATTAGTCAATAAACTATGATTAATTATGCGTAATGAGTAATTAAGATGAAATTCTAAATTAATTGCATGTGTGTTGCATTATTTGTGTTCATATCTGTCTATCGTAGAAAGATTTGTTCATGTTTCTGTTTTGTTCTATGAATTGAAGGCCTTATCGGCATTTGATTACGAAATTGACTTGATATATGTGTTATTTGGAATTTTTGGAAAATTATGGTATGTTTAATTGAAATTCGATTCGGAACGGATTAATTAGAATAAAATATAAGCCTAACCAAGTTTAGTTAAGCTTAATTAATTCAAGCCTATATAAGGTACAAGTGGACCCTTGACTACACTTTACACCGTCATTCCTTCCTTCTTGAGGCATCAAACATGTGAGAGAGAAAGAGAGAGAGAGAGAGAGAGAGAGAGAGAGAGACATCAAGTGTTGAGCTTGGAAATCTTAGGAGAGGAAGAAGAATTGTAGAGAATTCAAGGTGTTATATTGAGTGACTCAACCATTTGGACATCTAGGACACAATTAAGCTTCTAAGGTAAGAATTTCTACCTTCTAGTTTGTAATTTAGTTGGTTACTACATGAAATCAAGTGAGATAGGTGAATTAACATGAGAATTGAGCTTAAGTAGATGAATTCCATGCATGCATGCATGCACCTATCATAGCATTTTGAGTTAGATTACGAAGAATTCCTACATGCATGTGTTCATCTTGCCTTTGTTTTGAGAATTCATCAAGTTTTATACCCTTTGCCCTTACTTGATCTTGTTTTGGAAAAATTAGGTTCATACCGAGTCATGCATGTCATGTTCATATCATATTCTAAACTTTAAGTTTGATTTTGAGCAATTGTCATGCCTTTGGGTTTTGATTTCATGAAATGAACTCTACTTCTCAATGTTTTACAAGTTTAGACAAGTTTTCTCAAGTTTTAGGGCCCAAAGGTTGATTTTGAAGGTTTTGAATTTGAGTTTTAAGCTTGGGAGTGCAATCTGGAAATTCCAGATTCTGCATTTCCACTCGAGCGACAGATCCTGTGCTCGAGCGACCACCTGTATTTTTGCACCTTCGCTCGAGCGACCAAAAGTTGGCTTGAGTGCAAATTGCATGGTCCCAGAAGTTTCCATATTTTTGCAGACCGCTCGAGCGACAAGAGTTGCGCTCGAGCGAAGACCTCAGTCTCACGCTCGAGCGACTGTCGAGCCGCATTAAGCGAAAAAAATCAAATAACCAGTACTTTTGCAGAGTTTACAGACCACTCGAGCGACTGAAGTTGCGTTTGAGCAACCACTCACATTTTTTAGCGTTCGTTAGAGCGAGGGAAGTTGCATTCGAACAAAGGCCCTGTTTTTAGCAAATTTTGTTAAGTGTTTCAAAGTACATTTTGGCATCCACATTGCATCCTAGGCATTCCTAGGCCATGGTTAAGACATAATAATGAGGATAAGAAGTAAAAACACCAAGATAAGAAAGAACTAAGTTAATGATTCCAGAAGTGTGATTCAGTACGTATTCGTTCTGTATTTGTGTAGGTCACCCGCCGCAAGTTATCTGATTTGTCCGCTATATCTGTTTACGTTGGAGCCATCTGTGAGTAATAACTCTGTAAAGTTATGTTTAACTTTAATTATTTTCTGATGATATGAAATGATCAGTTTTTTTCAAATGCTATGTTTTCTATGAATGAATAATTATTCAAGTTTTTGAAATGTATTCGTGGCATCCTTAGCACATGGCACTTGCCAGGGGGTAACAATATTATGGTCTATGAGCACAAGGCCCTTGCCCGGGGGTAATAATATTGTGGTCTCATGCCCCTTGCCCGGGGGTAATAATACCGTGGTCTCATGGCCCTCGCCCGGGGGTAACGATACCATGGCTTAAGCATGTTATCTGTTCCCGGTATCGAAGGTTCCTTAATGGAACTAGCAAGCATGACCCTTTATGCTCTGTATTTGATCTATCAGTGCTAATGGATGTACCATGTATGATTACGCATGAATTCTGATTTATGTATATAATATGAAAAAGAATATGAATCTGAATCTGTTTATGATATGACATCTGTTTTTGAATCTGATGTGGGACATCATTCATTTAAACCCTTTACTCTGTTATTATTCATTGGGCTCCCACTCACTCTCTTTATATTTTGTATGTTGGTGATCAAACACGTGACCAGGCCTTGAGTTGATGGCCTAGAGTTGAGTTTTGTGAGCCAGCCTTTGTGCCTCCCGAGGAGGTTCTCGTTGGAAGAAGTCAAGTTTTGTGGCTTATGTTAAGGGTGTTTTGGTTTTTATTTGTTTTTGGATATATGTACATAGGGTTAAGCCCCCTTTTGTTAATATCTGTGTGATAAAGCTTGACTTATGAAACCTCGACGTCATATACATATTCAAGTTTTAAATTTCTGTCCCATGTATGTCAGCACAGCTCTATGGACAATATATTTTATATATATGTTTCCACAGCCCCTTACATTTTATGATATTCCGATCAGAGGCCTTTGGTAATCCAAGGATTACTGGCCGGTTATGATGGTAAACCTATAGGGGTAGGTTTGGGTTGTGACAACTGTCACATTTCCATTTCAATATTGCTTTGTGGTGATCTCTTCCTCTGTCCGCTGGTTTATTCTTACCCTAAATATCTCTATCATATTTTTTTTTTACTCATAATCTTCTTTTTTTTTTTTTTTTGGGTGCTTCTACTCAATTCTGTCTTTCCTTCTACATCAACCTCAAATAAGTTTCTATCTTCAAATCTATTTGAATTGGAGAAGGGTATTATGCCTATATCACGGTAAGCATGGTTATACACCATGTAAACCACCCAAGTCGCCACCTTGGCGCATTACCTAAGCTGCCCCCTTGGTGCACTACCTAAATCATCCTCTTGTCACACTCCCTAAGCAGCTCCTTTGGTGCACTAGCTGCCTCTTTAGTGCACTACCCTAAGTCATCCCCTTGGCACATTTTGTTCCTTTCCAAGCCACCTCCTGGCACACGTGTTTCCTTTCCAAGCTGCCCTCTAGCGCACATGGTTCATTTTAAAACTGCCCCCTTGGCGCACATGATTCCTTTCCAAGTCATCCCCTAACGTACTTCTTCATCTGTTGTCATCACTATTCAACACCACATCATAATTTACGTGTATGCCACGTTTGCTAGTTCAATGCCCGTTCTTCTTCTACAACAGTCCGACATGACTATAAATTGTCTCTCGATATTAGCTCTGTTAGCTCCGACCCTGTTTCTACAACGGTCCGACATGACCCCGTCGTCTGATCTATCTCAAGCACCCCTATGTTCCCATTTGGACTTTGCAATCTATTTGCCTTGGATTTATCTATGTTTTATTTTATTTCACCTTTTCGTCTCTCTTAAAACTCAAGTTAGTATCCCTACTTGAGTTTGAGATGGATGTTAAATATAGTAACTATATATTATGTCTATCATGCATACCATATTATATTCATTACCATACTTAGGATCACCATACGTAGGTTTCTTTCCTCCCATATAAAGGAGTATTGTATGTATTGCTATATTATTATTCAACATAATATTAAACATACACATCATATAATATTTTCTTTCTCTGTCTCTATCTTAGATATGGTAATAGGAAGTATTGCAAACAAATATGTCCTCTTAGACATTTTATCGAACAATGTGACTATGCGTTTCTAACCAAAGCTTTAGTTCTAAACTCTATCCTATATGCTGAGATGGATTCTTTCCTAAACTTATTTTTTATTTTTATTTAAGGTATCGAAGAAATGGAATTTGTCTATAATGGACTGCATTAGGCACTCTTCTGATGCTTGATTTGCTCTTCAATGTATGCATAGTAATCACTATAACGTTGTATTTTCGCCAAGAAATTATGTATTCTTGCATTTGTTGGATTAGTTATGACACAAGGACAACATAGCCATGATTTTCACTCATGCTTAATTCTTGCTTAATTCTCACTCAAGCATTATGGAATTTCGATTCTACCTAAGGTTGAGCTTGCATATTTGTTTATCTTTTATTTTTATTTGAATTCCAGTTAAAATAGAAATACTTCTAACTCAATTTATTACTAATAAATTATTCTGTTATGTACTTGCTATATTTTAGTTAGGGTCCGTTTGGAAAGAACTAAAGTGAGCTTTTTTGACTATTTGAGTCACAAAAGACAAAATAAGTTATTTTAGTCATAAAAAATAAAACATCACATCCAACCCATAATCATTACACTATTCTCTCATAAAAAAAGTCAAAAAAGTCAAAAAGTCATTTTCAAACCAAGCTTTTTAGTCCAGGCTAAAATAGTCAAAAAGTCAAAAAATAAAAAAACCAACCCACTTCCCAAACGGAGACTTAATGGAATCAATTGAATGGTTGCTTTTACTATTTTCAATTATCTAATAAATTGCATACAATACACCATCAGGAAACATGGTACAATATATACATACAGAAAATAAGTACTCCAATTACAATGCGACCCCACGTGCTACCCGCATGGGGTCCAACTAATATTTTAAAATAAAAATGAAAGAATATTTTAAAGAAAAATAGTTATTATTTATTGGAGAATGTATTGTAAAAATAACTAGTTAAAATAGAAAAGTAAATTTTGACTAGTCATTTTGACTAACTATTGCTAGAGATGCCGTAAAACGATTTTTTTCCATGTATATCTATACTATTATATCTATTTATACTATTATATAAACAAAAACATTATCACCTCTTTGAGGCTCGAAGTTTTAATTTAATTTTTTAAAATTTTAAATATAAAAAGTACAACAATGATTCATCCCCCTTTTCCTCCCACCCCCTTTGACCCCCTCTCTCTCTCATTGGTTACATTTTCTTTTTCTTTTTCTTTTTTTTTTCTGCTCCTCCAATCACTACCCGCCACGTGGCAAAAGGAGGTGAGGGGTGACCCCAAAAGGGGGTCCCAAGCATTATTTTTTACCAATATAATAATTAAATAACAAGTGGGCCAAATAACTCACTGATTAAGCATGAATCGAAACAATTTTCAAAGGATAGGACTTGAAATGCAAGAATTAGCATAAAAATCAAATCAAACTCAATTTTCAGGCTACTTTTATTGTTTAATTCAATATTGACAGTTTCAAATTAATTCATACTTGTCGCAACATAACAAACTATGATATGATTTAAACACAAAATTTAAATTTATGAGAATTTTTTTTAAGATCTCTGATATTAAAATTTATAAGATAAATGATATAATATTTTCATAATAGTTAAGATCCCTCAACGTTTTCACAGTAAAAATTTGAGTAATAGAAATTTTATCCGACTCAGAGAAATTTGGTCTCGACTCAGAGAAATTTCAAAATCAATTTTCACAGAGAAATTTTGAAATTTCTCTGTGAAAATTAAATATTCTTTGAGTCGGAGCTGAAATTTCTCTTAGTCAGGTGAAATGTCTCTGAGTTTGGCAAAATTTCTCTATGTCAAATGTTCTCTATGAAATTGTGGAAGGACCTTAGCAAATAAAAAAATATATCATTATAACGCCCCAAATTTCTAACCCAAATGATAAGACAACAATCATGGCTCTTTCAAGGAAAACCAAATATAAATTTCCAAACTTACATTACATTATACAATAGTTCTTCATGCAACAATACATTAATCCAACAACAAGTAAATAAACAAATAAATACCCCCAAGGGTTTACAAGTTTCTAAGGTTTGAACCTGGTTACACAAAACGGTTATTCAAATCCACACAAACATAGCCCTTGACTTACACACAGAATCACAACAAAATCAGAACATTGTATTCCTAACACACATACTTCCACACTCATAATTGGGTGGGATCACCACATTTTTTCCTGCACAAAAATCCCGTAAGGTGAGCATAAAGCCCAATAGGAAATTCTTAACAAAGTATATACATTTTATACAAGTCTCAAGAGATGAAATGCACATGTCATGCTATACCATTTTTGAAGATAGATCACATTTTCATCTTTTGAAAACCATCATACTCAATGATATCATGCCATTTCAATTGTTCAAAACTAAACAATTTATTTTAAGGGCGGTAAATACGATTTTGGTAATCCCTAGGTCGGTGTCTGCAAGTAGACTATACAAGCACTACCAAATTGTCATTTTTACCGGTATTAATCGGAAGGCTCGACACCTATCCGCGCGGGTTTTCGGTCTTTCACCCCGGACTCTCAGACCAACTTATTCAATATCATCTACACCACCTATCAAGACTTACCAACGTATTTACCCCAAAACCATTTCATGAAAACTTGTTTCTCAACATTTTTTCTCAATGCAAGTTTTCAAATCAACTTTCAAAGTTTAATATAATCAAATGAATTGATATGCCAATTTTACAAGATGAATATAAATATTTTTATTCCAATTCATCATCCAAGAAATAACACAATTCTCTCTTCTCAAGTATCCTCGACAATTAGTTATTTCAAGACTATTTTAATGTTTTGAACAATAATTTTCAAAATAAACAACAATTCTCATATTCCCTGAAATTCATCATTTTTATAAATATAAATAAGAAATTTTCCAAATATTCATTTATTTTGACACACAAAATAAATATAACAATATCATTTATGGATTTTCAGTCTCCTTTAAAAAAATCCCCCAAATTCTAAGTTTTCTCACCAAAACTATACAACTCAAATCTTTTGAAAGAAAACTTTCCAAAATCATCTTTTCTTCAATCAACGAAGATTAAAACCCATAAGATCATTTTAAAAGGACAAGAGACAAATCCATTTTCAAAATCACTCAACTTCTTGAATCAACAATCAATTTTCAAAGTTATCGAAAGATAATTTCGAAAATCATATAGATATCTTGCAAAAACATATATATAACTCTAAGAAAATCCCTACCTCAAGTTTTGAAGAAGAAATTAGATGAAACCCCCAAAATTAACGATGTCGAAACTCGATATCCACCATACACAACGAAGTCCTCGAGAAGTTAACCAACTTTGATGAAGAACTTATGGTAGAACTCTAATGGATCTTGAAAAATCAAAGTTTTGATCTAATTTGGCGTAGGAAAATGTAGAGAGAAGGAAGAGGAAATGGGTTTTTTGAGAGAGAGAGATACAAAAGTGATCTAAAATATCAAATTCACAAACTGATATAACATGGTTCGCTCGAGCGTGAAAAGTCTCGTTTGAGCGTCAAATACACTTTCCCAGTATTTTTGCAGACAGATCAAACTTCTAAAACCAAACATTCTCCGCTCGAGCGGACAAGCAACTTCTAATGCATTTTGCATTTTTGCTTCGGGGGCGCTACCCCTCAACCCCGCCAGAGGGCTGCCCTAGTGTCACGTACCGACTCATTAGGGATGCGAGTTCTACACCAAGCACCTTGCAAGCGCATTAGGTTCATTAGTTTGTGAGCGGCAAGACAGGCAGGGTAGATCCCTATCGCATCTCCTGGGTTGGTCCTTGGGCATAATGCACGGGGGTACGCAGTACCACTCGTGGAGCCGGCTTCTTGGGAGGATGACAAGCGCCCAGTCCGTGACAAGTGGTATCAGAGCCAGCCTAGGGGCACTGTGATGGGGACGGTACGTGGGACTTACACCAAGCACCTTTATTGTGGGGTCCGCACCAAGGGTGGTGTCCGCACGAGGCAGGTTTCCCGTGGGTAGGGGAACGGACAAGCATGGAGGCAGGCAGGGTAATGTCCCCCTGACGAGGGCGTCAGGGACTGGCGGTGGTAGCATGTCACGTACCAACTCATTAGGGATGCGAGTTCTACACCAAGCACCTTGTAAGCGCATTAGGTTCATTAGTTTGTGAGCGGCAAGGCAGGCAGGCAGGGTAGATCCCTATCGCATCTCCTGGGTTGGTCTTTGGGCATAATGCACGGAGGTACGCAGTACCACTCGTGGAGCCGGCTTCTCGGGAGGATGACAAGCGCCCAGTCCGTGACACTAGGACCCGCCAAGAGGCTGCCCCCCTAGACCCCTACGAGCTGACCGGGCAGCTTTATCCCCGCCAGGGCGCTGCCCTTGGACCCGCCAAGGGGCGCTGCCCCCTGGACCCCACGAGCTGACCGGGCAGCTCGATCCTCGACATACTCAGCGAAGTGGCAAAACTGAGATCGCTACAATCATGAACCTCTCCTACTACACAAAATTGGAAAGGGATATTTTATTAATTTTTCCTTAAATTTATTACTACCAAATGCTTTTAATAATTAACTGTTCATTTTTTAAAAATAAGATCCAAAGTTATAACTACAACATATTTCATAATTCAGACTAACTACATCTTAGAAAAAAAAATTCATGCATAAATATACTTAATATATTCATATAATAGTTTAAACATAAATATAAAAAAATTTACCCAAGTTTAAAAATCAAAATAAATACTCAACATTTTAATATTTATGATTTTTATTATAAAAAGTATTAATCGATATGTATTTATCAATTTAATAAGTAAAGTAAGTGGTTGATGGGTTGTGTATCAACCAAGACAATTATTTAATGGTTAGGTTAGTTTTAGGTCTTTTAAATGTCTACCCCAACTTAGAAAACTAGGGGTGAGCATGGTCCGGATTGGACCGGATTGGGGTAAAACCAAGACCAATCCGTTATCTACGGTTCCTGAAAAATTGGAACCAATCCAATCCATTTAAATCATGGAACCAATCCGAACCAATCCATTTAAATACGGATTGGATCGGTTTAGGACCACGGATTCACGTAATTAAATAACAAATATATATATATATATATATAACACTTTAATTTCATAAAAATATAAACATAGCGCTATATCAGTTCCATAATAGCAACATGTTTTTCTATAATAGTGACATACTGTTCTCGAATTTAAACAACCATAAGAAAATACAAACAAAAGTAATAAAATAAGATATTATACGGTTTTAGGTTTGAGTTTAGATTTTATATAGAATAAGAGAAGATACTATGGGGAGGATGTATAATAAAAATATAGACTATTTGTATACGGTCCGGATCGGTTCCAATCCCGAACCGTGGGGTTCAATCCGGAACCAATCCGTGAACTACGGATTTTTAATTCTTCAATCCGGAACCGAACCGCGGATTCAAAAAACCAATCCAAACCTATCGGATTGGACTGGACTGGATCGAATTACGGATTTCACGGATTCCTTGCTCAGCCCTATAGAAAACAACCATTTATCCATTTTATTATGAGAGTTATGACATGTGACGCATTATAATTTTTAAATTGAGTAGGTAAATTTTTAAACTTTACAAAAAATAGAT
The DNA here is from genome assembly GCF_055761805.1 of Camellia sinensis. Taxonomy (NCBI): domain Eukaryota; kingdom Viridiplantae; phylum Streptophyta; class Magnoliopsida; order Ericales; family Theaceae; genus Camellia; species Camellia sinensis. The sequence goes on along the minus strand of NC_138968.1, from coordinate 63,748,729 downwards.
AAATGATAATTAAGACGTTGACAAATGTAATTTACCATATCACCGGGTGAACTTTGATATAAAATAAATTCAAAGTAAAATATTCATAAGATGAAATGTATTCATTATGTTTGGTTCTATTTTTTTGAATAATTTTTCAAAAAGTGATTTGAAAACTCTATTTTGAAAAAGGATTTTTGTTTGGTTTTTAAAAAAATACATCATTGTAATTTCAAATTTCCCTCCAATTTAAAGAGACACAATTTGGAAGGAAAAAAAAATTGTCACATTAAAAAATACTCTCATCAGTGTTATATATATATATATATATGTAGCCATTTATGGATACATATCCTACCATTAATTGTGTGACTTTATCATAAAATTTTTACTCATTTCAATCATAGAAAACGTACTTTTTTTTTTTTCTAAATTGGCATTAAAATATTTCTTACGTAGAATTAAATTTTCATAAATGTTATGCAGAAAATTTATTTTATCATATAATGTCGTAACATTAACACAAACATGTGTAATATCGTCTGAAATTGGCATTACAAAATTTCCAAATTTTTTGTACTTCATATTGCAAAAGTTTGTAAGTTAGTTACGTTTTTTTTTTTTAATACCAATTTGCAAAAAAAATTACATTTTTTGTGGTTGAAATGAGTACAAATTTTGTGATAAAGTCACATATTTAATGGTCAGATATGTATCCATAAATGGCTACATACCAAATTATATTTTCATACATATATAGCATGCACATACACACACACACATATATATATATATATATAATTAAGATGGGAGTATTTTTTAACGTCATAAAAAAAAAATTCAAAATTGTCTCTCTCCTTAAATTGGAGGGAAACTTCAATTTGTAATAATGCATTTTTGAAAAGTGTGTTTAGTTTTCTGAATAACTAAACAAGTATTCTAAAATTTTTAAAAAATTGAGTTTGAAAAGCAACAACCAAACAAAATGATTATTTTTTATTGTAAATAATTTTTTTGTAATTTATCATTTCTCTTAAAAAGTTTTTGTCAATTAAATTATGATATGTATTTTTTATTTCTAAGAAGTTAAAACACACAACTAAATGTAAGAAAATAATTTTTGAAAAAATAACACATAATTGATTTTAAAATATTATTTATATATATTTTAAACAAATTTTATGTTGTTATTTAATTTTTAAACCGTATATAACGGGGTATTATACTAGTAATAAAAAAAATAAAGAAATTATTTAAGAAGTTGATTATTTTAGATAATTTTTTTGAGTATTTTAATTTAACTAAAAAATTATGTTTAGAAAATTGATTAGTTATTTTTTGTATTTGACCGGATAATTGTAAGAGAAAAAAATAAAAGGTTGAGTTACATTATCAGTCCTTATAGTTTGGGATTAAGTGTCACTTTTGTTCTTAACTTTTTAATTGTGATGTATTTGACCTTGAATTTTAAATTTTGCTCCAAATAAAGACAATTGAAGATATTATTGCTCAATTTCAAGACCAAAGTAGTCACTTTGATAAAATATAAACTAATTTGATAAAAATAAATGTCAAAAAAATATTTTTGAATTTTTAAAAATTATTTCTACTAACCAAAGATAAAATTATATAAAATTGATAAATCTTTTATACATTTATTTATTTATTTACCAAATTAATTTTTTATTATGTGTTTGGATGATAATCATAGAATGGATGGTTGTTTTTATTTGAGAGCTTTTTTGATAAATCCATTTTCTAAGAACTTTATTCCATCCAACCCATATTTTTTTTGACTATTCCATTAGATCCAATTTTAGATAAGAAGACCAAAATACCCTTTTCATCTACTTATGTTCCATTTAGTTCATATTATTTTCTTATATTTCAATAAGTCCTATGGGTGACATAATTACCAAAATACCCTTAATGTGAATGTTCACACCGTCAACGTAAATGTTCATATCGTCAATGTGTAGGGGCCCGGCCCATGTCAATCCTCGTGGGTACCCGGAAAAATTCGAGTCAGGGCGGGCCGGCCCACAGGCCAAAAAAATAGGCCCCGCTCGGCCTGTTGATAATATGAATATTCACATTGACAAGTTAACATTCACATTGATAGGAATGTAAAATTGGCCTGCAGCCCGTGGGTGGCCCGAAACCAACCCGCCGCCCGAGGCGGGCCCGGACCGGCCCGTTCACAATGTAAATATTCACATTGACATATTAACATTAACAATAACATTGACAAGAGTGTAAAATTAGCCCATGACTCGTGGGCAGCCCGAAGCTCAGGCCCAGGTCGGGGCGGGCCCGGCCCGGCCCGGTCCGTTGACAATGTGAATATTCACATTGATATGTTAACATTCACATTGATAGGAGCGTAAAATTAGCCCGCGGCCTGTTGCCGGCCCGAAACCCGCCCGCGACTCGTGGGCTGCCCTGGGCGGGCCCGGCCCGACCCGTTGATAATGTGAATATTCACATTGACATGTTAACATTCACATTGATAAGAGTATAAAATTAGTTCGCGCCCCGTGGCTACTTAAAACTAGCCCATGGCCCGTGGGCGGCCCGAGGTGGGCCTGGCCCGGCCTGTTGACAATGTGAATATTCACATTAACATGTTAACATTCACATTGATAAGAGTGTAAAATCGACTCGCATCCCATGGGCGGCACGAAACCCGTGGGTGACGCGGGGCGAGCCCGGTTTGGCCCGTTGACAATGTGAATATTCACATTGACATATTAACATTCACATTGATAGGAGTGTAAAATTGGCCAGTGGCCCGTGGGCGGTCCGAAATCCGCCCGCTGCCCAGGGCGGGCCCGGCCCAGCTCGTTGACAATGTGAATATTCACATTGACATATTAACATTAACATTGATAAGAGTGTAAAATTGGCCTGTGACCCGTGAGCAGCCCAAAGCCCGGCCCTGGGCCGGGGCGGGCCCGGCCCGTTGACAACGTGAATATTCACATTGACATATTAACATTCACATTGATAAGAGTGTAACATTAGCCTGTGCCCCGTGGCTGCCCGAAATACGCCCACGGCCCGTGGGCAGCCCGAGGCGAGCCCGGCCCGGCCTGTTGACAATGTGAATATTCACATTGACATGTTAACATTCACATTGATAAGAGTGTAAAATTGACTCGCGTCCCACGGGCGACCTAAAGCCCGTGGGCGGCCCGGGTTTGGGTCCGGGCCTATCCCGGGCCGCGAGCGAGCTTCGGGTAGCGGACAAATTTTACACTCCTATCAATGTTAATGTTAACATGTCAATGTGAATATTCACATTGTCACGGGTCGGGCCAAGCCCGCCTTGGGCTGCGATCAGGCTTCGAGCCGCCCACGGGCTGCGGGCCAATTTTACACTCCTATCAATGTGAATGTTAAAATGTCAATGTGAATATTCACATTGCCAACGAGCCGGGCCCGCCCCGGCCTGAGGTCAGGCTTCGGGCTACACACGGGTCACGGGCCAATTGTACACACTTATCAATGTGAATGTTAACATGTCAATGTGAATATTCACATTGTCACGAGTCGGGCCAAGCCCGCCTCGGGCTGCGGTCGGGCTTCGGGCCGCCCACGGGCTGCGGGCCAATTTTACACTCTTATCAATGTGAATGTTAACATGTCAATGTGAATATTCATATTGTCAACAGGCCGGGCCGGGCCCGCTCCGGGCAGCAGGCGGGCTTTTGGACGTCCATGGGCCGCGGGTCAATTTTATACTCTTATCAATGTGAATGTTAACATGTCAATGTGAATATTCACATTGTCAACGGGCCGGACCGGGCCCGCCCCGGGCCGCGGGCGGGTTTCGCACCACCACGGGACGGGGGCCAATTTTACACTTCTATTAATGTGAATGTTGACATGTCAATGTGAATATTCACATTGTCAACGGGGCGGGCCGGGTCCCGGCCCGCCCTGGACTGCTGTCCAGTTTTATACTCTTATCAATGTGAATGTTAACATGTCAATGTGAACATTCACATTGTCAACAGGCAGGGCCGGGCCCGCCCACGGCCCGTGGGCGGGTTTCGGGCAGCCATGAGGTGCGGGCTAATTTGACACTCCTATCAATGTGAATGTTAACATGTCAATGTGAATATTCACATTGTCAACTGGCCGGGCCGGGCCGGGCCCGTCCCGGGTCTCGGGCGGGCTTTTGGCCGCCCATGGGCCGCGGCCCAATTTTGTACTCTTATTAATGTGAATACTAACATGTCAATGTGAATATTCACATTGTCAATGGGCCGGACTGGGCCCGCCCCGAGCTGCCCATGGGCTGCGGGCGAGTTTCGCGCCGTCACGGGACGGGGGCCAATTTTACACTCCTATTAATGTGAATGTTAACATGTCAATGTGAATATTCACATTGTCAACGGGCCGGGCCGGGTCGAGCCCGCCCTGGGCTGCTGTCCAGTTTTATACTCTTATCAATGTGAATGTGAACATGTCAATGTGAACATTCACATTGTCAACAGGCCGGGCCGGGCCCGCCCACGGGCCTTGGGCGGGTTTTGGGCAGCCACGAGGCGCGGGCTAATTTTATACTCCTATCAATGTGAATGTTAACATGTCAATGTGAATATTCACATTGTCAACGGGCCGGGCTGCGGGCGGGCTTTTGGCCGCCTATGGACCGCGGCCCAATTTTATGCTCTTATCAATGTGAATGTTAACATGTCAATGTGAATATTCACATTGTCGAAGGGCCGGACCGGGACCGCCCGGGCCGGCCATGGGTCGCGGGCGGGTTTCGCGCGGCCACGGGACGGGGGTCAATTTTACACTTCTATTAATGTGAATGTTAATATGTCAATGTGAATATTCACATTGTCAACGGGTCGGGCCCGCCCCGGCTCGCGACCGGGTTTCGGGCCGCCCACGGGCCAATTTTACATTCCTACCAATGTGAATTTTAAAATATGAATGTTCACATTATTAAATTGCTAATCGTTCAAAAAATATTTATAAGGATATCAAAATTAAATATAAGGGCATAAGTGTCCAAGAAAATAGTGTAAATTAAGAAAATGGACTTTATGGAATAAAACTATACATACATGGGACTAAATGGGTTAAAAAATTCCTTCATGGATTTCTTGGGTTAAAACACTTCTAAATTGGACTTATCAATAAAAATCCATTTTTTTCATTAAATTAGTTTCTATTTTTCAAAAGTCAAATATGGCGATAACTTTGATATAATTATTAAACCAATCCATTAAATTAAAAAATCAAAACTAAAAATATTTCATATATTAAATATATCGATTACACATTAAAAGTCTAACAATCACTCATTACATGATCATTATCTAAACACATAATTAAAATTAATTTGGTTAAATAAATAAATAAATAAATATGTAAAAAAATTATCAATTTTACATGATTTTATCTTTAGTGAGTAGAAATAATTTTTAAAAATTCAAAAATATTTTTTTGACATTTATTTTTGTCAAATTAAGTTATATTTATCAAATTGACGACTTTGCCTTGAAATTGAGTAATGGTATTTTGAATTGTCTTTATTTGAAATAAGATTCAAAATTTAAGATCAAATATATCACAATTGAAAAGTCATGGATCAAAGTAATACGAAACTCAAACTGTAAAAACTGTTAGTATAATTTACTTAAAATAAAATAATTATAAATTAAATATAATATTTCAATGGTAATTGATAGCTCTGAAAGGAAAACTCTAAATAGAACTTTATTGAGCTGGGAAGTCTAAAAAAATTAAAAAAAATCAAACCAAAATATCATATCATATCATATCATAACATAAGTGAATTCCAACCCATTAAAACTTTCTTATTAAAATTTCAAAATATTTTTAATAATATTTTATCTTATTAATTATTTAACTTATTTGTTTTTTTTAATAAATTATTTTAATCCCATCCCTAGCCAGACAAGGTCAAAGTAATGCTGTAGGCACCCGGGGGGAACAGGAGACATAGAAAGAGACAAACTGGCGCTCTTCTCTCCTGTATATGTTACTGCGTCCTTCTTTCCTTGCACGGCGGGTGAGAGAGAGAGAGAGAGAGAGAGAGAGAGAGAGATGTGTACGTTAGAGAAGCGAGGCAGCCTCTTCATCTTGACACTGACAGGCAATGACCAGCATCGCCTAAACCCAGCCCTAATTGACTCCATCAAAGCCGCTCTCGATCGAGTCCGATCAGATTCTTCTTCCAACAACTCCACATCCCCTTGCTCCGCTCTCATCACCACCGCCCACGGCAAGTTCTTCACCAACGGCTACGATCTCGCTTGGGCCAAATCCGGCGGTCCCGCCTCCGCCACCAAGGACCGCCTCCTACTCATGTCCTTCAAGTTCCGTTCCCTCATCACCGACCTCATTTCTCTTCCCATGCCCACCATCGCAGCCGTCACAGGTCACGCCTCCGCCGCCGGCTTCCTCCTCGCTCTCTGCCACGACTACGTTCTCATGAGGAAGGACCGAGGCTTTCTGTACATGAGCGAGCTCGATATCGCCCTTCCCATTCCGGCTTGGTTCACCGCTGTGCTCCGGAGCAAGATCGGCTCCCCCATGGCTCTGCGCGACGTGCTGCTGAGATCGGCGAAGTTGACGGCTCAGGCGGCTGTTGAGAGGGGGATCATCGAGTCGGCGCACGATGGCGCGGAGGAGACGGTTGGGGCTGCTGTGAAGTTGGGGGAGGAGCTGGTGGGCAGGAGATGGGATGGACACGTGTACGGCCAGATAAGAATGGTTGTGTTTGATGATTTGTTGAGGGCCGCCGGATTTGACGAATCCGTGGAAGATCCGAATCACGTGAATAAGGTTATCTCAAGACTTTAATAAGCCTAATTGGGCCTTTCACTTGTCTGGACCCTGATCCTTGACTACTGGTCCTTGGTTGGACTTGTTGATGGCGCTTTGGGCTCTGTGTTCGGAGAGTTTGGTTCCGTCCTTGAAAAATAAATGTAAAATGTGGAGTTGTTGCGTAGTTGTGGGGTGAAATTGAACTGTTGTTAGGCCCTGCATGTTTTTTTTTATTTATTTATTTTGGGTTAAAAAATAAAAACCCCTTTAGGGGAAATGCTAATTATTATCGCCCAAATGTGTAAAATTGTATTAAAATATATATAAATATAAAATATCTTTGGGGCACTTTTTTTTTTTTTTTTTTTATAAATCTCTCTATATTTATTTATGTTTTATTTAATTTAATTTAATTTTTTTTTATGTTTCAATAAGTTTTATAAATGATATAGTGACCAAAATATCTCTAATAATAATATTTATTCCATAATGTGAATATTCACACGTCAATATGAATTGTCACATTATAAAATATGAATGTTCATATCACTAAGTTATTAGCCGTTTAAAAAATGTTTGTAAAGATAAAATTATTCATAAAATACCGTAAATATGATAATTAGAATTTTATGAATCAAATATCTAAATAATAAAATTTATTAAAATACAAAAATTATATTACTTAAAAAAAATTCTTAATAAATCTCCAAGTATTTAGTGGAAGTTTTAACTTTTTTATCAGAGGAAAAAGGTAATTAATCCAAGAGTAAATGATATTTTTTACCTTCAAACTTTAATTCGAATTTGGCTTTCCTTTGAATCAATCAGTTTCAATATCATCATCCCCTCATTACATTAGACCATCTCCAACGGTTCTCCAAACCTGACATCAAATTTAAAATTTGGTAAAAAAATCATTTTTTGAAGTTCCAACAGTTTTACCAAACTGGTATCAAATTGAGAATTGAACAAAAAAATCATCAAACTGAGAACATGATACAGATTTCAGCAAATTACTATTTGTGACCGTTGGAGGAGAGAAACCGATCAACCAGCCGGTTACCCGGCCAGTTGACCAACCGGTCGACCACGAAAAGGTTCAAACAATTCAAATGGGTAGGTTCAAACAATTCAAATATATATATATATATATATTTGCCTTACCGGTCGACCAGCCGGTCGACCACTAAAAGGTTCAAGCAGTTCAAATACGTAGGTTCTAACAATTCAAAAAATAAATAAAATTTCCCTTACCGGTCGACCGGTTGGTCGACCAACCGGTTGTCCCTGGAGCAGATTTGATGAAAATCAACTATTGGAGCATTCTGTATCAAATTGAGAAAATGGTCATTTTTTTACTCAGATTTGGTGAAAAATTAGGTGAACCGTTAGAGATGCTCTTAGGGATACCAAAATTTTTACCTAATAAATAATTAAATATTTCATAGAGCTGTGGGGTTCGCAATTTTATAGACCCCACATCTATGTGAGATATTTGGTCATTTATTCAGTAGAAAATTTGAGACCTGTAACATTTTTCTTAAAATTAATATGAAAGTTAAAAGGCGTTGCTATTCTGACTTTATTTGGCTCCAAATACACACAAAATACATTCTTTGAAAAAATCAAAATTTGAAGAGTATTCATGTAACTATGTATAATAAATGACAAAAAAATTAGTATATTTGGAACAAAGTGGGGCGAGTATAACGTCTTCCAAATTAAATCAATGAAGAATCAAAAGACTTGTTTGGTGTGACGTATTATAAACTAAAGCTAATAATAAGAAAACAAAACTCAAAAGCTTCCACAACTTTCACATAATCAATTTTTTTTTTTTAACTTATTTAAATTATTTTTGTCTAATAAATTATAAGTAGAAGTTGCACCAAATAATGTGATAGAAACTCTCAAAATAAAATATGTTATAAATAGATTGTGATTCTCTCCATTTTAAAATTTTAATGAAAGATTTACATTGTATTATTTAAGAATTTGTAATGATACTTTTCAAATTTAAAATATTAATACATTCTCACGATTAAACAGTTTAGATAAATTATACTAAACAAGGAACGTGACTTAAAGTTAGAGAGTAAAGTTATATAAAATCAAACTTGCATTGGCCTTTAATAAAAAATAAAAAGTACTCGAACTTAATATTTCAAACAATTCCATCTTTATTCAGTTACCAATAGTCGGAAAAACTTCAAAATTTCATTGAAAAATTGACGTATGAATCTGTTTGCATCGAAAATAATAGCCAACCTGATGGCGCTATGTCTCCACTTGGTGACATAAAGTGCGCTAAAATATCGACACATGATTCTCTTTGTATCCAAAATAATAGCCAACCTGATGGCGCTATGTCTCCATTTGGTGACATAAAGTTTGTGATTTTAGCAAGGTAAAATGGTGGTAGATTTTGGGCGGTGGTTGGCAACCATGACTTTGATTTAATCTTGTTCAATACCTGCAAAGTAGGGACCATGTAGGCCTCATTTCTCTTTATTGATAAATATATATATATTAATTATTATATACATTTTTTTTTTGAGATAAATGTATTAGATATGCCACATGGCAGTGATCAAATGGAGAAGTCAACCACTATCTACACCAGCCAATGGCCACAATTCAAACTTCTCTAACAGTACTGATGATTAGGGTTGGGCGTAGGTTATTCGACCCGCCCAAATCGTCCTATCCGATCCGAATCACGCACGTATGGACGGTTTCGCGAATACATTAGGGTAGAGTGCGATTTGGATTTTATCTAATTTTCGAGTTGCGGCCGGGTTATGGGTTTGATCTGCACTCGCGCCAACCCATCCGCATAAAACTCGTTTTTTTTTTTTTTAATCTGACCGTTCAAAAATGAAAGACCCTTTTTTTTCCCTTCAAATCTAACCGTTCAAAAAACAAAAACCCTAATCAAACTCACTCACTCTATCTCAATCTGTCTCTCACTCTCGTGATTATCATCTGTATTGCATACACCCACTGATCGACTCTCTCTCTCGTCGCAAGATTGACTGATTGACCGATCGACCTCATTGCACACCTCATAGGTAAAGCCCCTCTCTGAATCTAAGTCTCTTACTATGTATCTCTCTCCACGATCTTTGGTTTTTTTTTCTCCAACATATCAGATCTCTCTGTCTCTGATCTGTCTCCCTTACTCTCTCATCTCACAGTTTCTCACTCTCTGGTTTTGCATCTACACCGATCGACTCTCTCTTATCGCAAAATCGATCGATCGACCAACTCTCTCATCGCACCGATCGACCTCGCAGGTAAGCCCCTCTCTCTCTCTCTCTCTCTCTCTCTCTCTCTCTATTGTCCCGATCTTTGATTTATTTTGCAACATATCAGATCTATTTTTTTTTTTTGTAGCAACAGATTTGTTTGTTTTTGTTTGGAATGTATGTGTTTTTTTATTTAATTTTTGATTTAATGTATGTGTTAATTTTGGGAATTAAATCTATTGAATTAAATGGAGTATTAGTTCATAAATCTGTCTATGCCTTTATAATTTTTGAAATTTTTGATTTAATTTTTGGAATTAAATCTGTTGAATTAAATGGAGTATCATTTCATAAATCTGTCTGTGTCTGTATAATTTTTGAAATTTTTGATTTAATTTTTGGAATTAAATTTGTTTTTTTTTTTTGGAATCTGTATTGAAATTGGATCTGTATAGAATTTATATAATTGGATCTGTATTGAAATTGGATCTGTATTGAATCATATAATTGAATCTGTATTGATCTGTTATTGAAATTGAATCTGTTATTGAAATACTATTGAATCTGTATAGAATACTATTGAATCTGTATAGAATCTGTTATTGAAATACTATTGAATCTGTATAGAATCTGTTATTGAAATACAATTGAATCTGTATAGAATCTGTTATTGAACCATTATAATTTATATAACACTATTGAATCTGTTATAATAACTATTGATGTGGAGGATAGTATTGAATCTTTTATAATACTATTGAATCTGTTATTGAAATTGAATTTGTAATTTTTGTAATCCAGTTTAAATGGAGGATAGTATTCAATCTCCTGCAATCAATCTTGTACCTCCGGAATCCTCTAATTCTCTAATGAATCCCCTCTTAGTCGAACCCGCACCTGAACCTAAGCGTCCTAGACCTCCAAAGAGAAAGAGTGAGGGTGGAGGGGGGAGAGCACCATTCACAAATTGGGATCATTTTGACAAGGTTGTAGGGACCGATGGGAAGCGTAGAGCCGTATGTAAATATTGCAAGAAAGAGTATATGGCTAACTTTAGACTTCATGGGACTAGCAATTTAAGGAGTTATACACCCAATTGTAAAGAATATCCAAATAGGGATACAGATGGTCAAAAAATATTAAATCTTAAACCGAAACAAAATGAAGAGGGTGTTGAGGTTGTAACAACAATTTTTAATTTTGATACTTGTAAAAGGGCTCTTGCGGAGATGGTGGTCATTGATGAGTTGCCATTTAGATTTGTGGAGAGAGTTGGGTTTAGAAGATTTTGTAATGTCATGCAACCCAAATTCACACCAATTCCCTCTCGTCAAACCATATCTAGAGAAGTGCTCAACATATTCAAGAATGAAAGGGATAAGTTAAAGAAGGCCATGAAAGGTCGTAGAATTTGCTTTACTACGGATACTTGGACATCTATTCAGAATTTGTGTTACATGTGTTTGATTGCTCATTTCATTGATGATAACTGGAAACTTCAAAAAAAAATCATAAATTTTCAACAAGTTGAGGATCACAAAGGAGAAACATTGGGTCGAAAAATTGAGTCGTGTTTGATTGAGTGAAACATTGATGGCATATTCACCTTAACAGTTGATAATGCTAGTTCTAATAATCTTATCATTCAATATTTGAAAACGAGAACCGAAGATTGGAAGGGGACTATTTTGCAACATGAGTTTATTCATATGCGTTGTTGTGCACATATTCTTAATCTCGTTGTGAGTAATGGGTTGAAAGAAATGGATGATTCTATTGCCAGCATTAGACTTGCGGTGAGATATGTGAGGTCTTCTCCTCATAGGCATAATGTTTTTAAGAAGTCTACGGCCACACTCTAACTTGATTCAAAAGCTCTTGTAAGCCTAGATGTACCAATTAGATGGAACTCTACCTATTTGATGTTAGAGGCCGCCGAAAAGTATGAGAAGGCTTTTAACCGATTGAAGTTTGTGGATTCCAACTTTGAACCTTATTTCAAGGATGTTGATGGTGGCATAAGAAAAAGTCCGAATGAGTTGGATTGAAAAAAATGTAGAATTTTTTTGAGGTTTCTAAAGTTATTTTATGTTGCAACTAAGAAATTTTCGGGGTCTCTCTTTGTTACTTCCAATGCTTTTTACAAGGAAATGCTTGTTATTGAAAGCAAAATTAACCAATTAATTTTGGAGAAGGATGATACTTTGAGCACAATGGCAAAGACTATGAAACTAAAGTTTAGGAAGTATTGGGGGGATGGAAGTAAGATCAATTTGTTGTTGTATGTTGCGGTGGTTCTTGATCCTACCAAAAAAATGACATACTTGGAGTTTTGTTTTTCCAATTTATTTCTTGGAGATAATAGGAAGGTGGAAGAGATGGTAGACAAGATGGTAGACAAGGTTAAGAGTTGTTTGAGTCGTTTGTATAGCCATTATGTCACACTTTATCCTTCAAATGAGAAACTTCCAAGTGTGAGTGAAGTTATGAATATGGTGGAAGATGATGATGATGATGATACCTATTCTTTAATTGACTCCCAATTTAATTCATATTTGGAGAGGCGATGCACTAGTGGATCTAAGTCGGAATTAGAACAATATTTATCCGAGGTTGAACATTTTGCAAAGAATCAAACATTTGAGATTTTGGATTATTGGAAGGTGAATGCAACCAAATATAGGGTGTTATCACAACTTGCAAGGGATGCGTTGGCCATGCCTATTTCTACCATTGCATCGAAGTCGGCTTTTAGTACGGGAGGGCGTATTCTTGACCCATTTCGTAGTTCACTCTCTCCTTCTATGGTTGAAGCTCTTGTATATACTCAAAATTGGCTTCGGAGCAACCTTCCAATTTCTCTTCGAAAGGCGATGGATGATGTGGAGGAATTTGAGCAATATGACTCTGGTAAATGAGAATTTATTTATCTTATTTTTATTTGTATTGTTCATTTTCTAATGTAAGTTTTATTAATCTTCTCTTGTTGACTCCTAATTAGGTACTTTGGAGTCAAGCTCATCTTCAAGTTCAACCTATAATGTTGTTGCTATAATTGATCTCTAATATCCATTTGCTCATAGGTAATTTTTTCATATACTCAACTCAACACATTTTCTTATTATATTGAGATGCAATATATAGACATTTGTTTATCTTTTCATTTCTTACTATAATTGAAGATTAAAGTTTATATTTTTTCAATTTGTTTTTGTGTAGGGTTCATCAACCAAATGCATGGAATTGGAATTGGAATTGGAATTGGAATTTGTAAAAGTTGGATTGGATGTGATTCATGATGAAGTTTGATATCTTAGAAATGTTTTTATTTTATTTCATGGGTTTGTATTGAATGAAGTTTGGCAACAAATTTTTTTTTAATTGCATTTTGGTTTTGGATGAATGTAAGTTAATGATTTTTTTTTTTTTTTTTTTTTTTTGCATTTTGGATGAATGTAAGTTAATGAAGAATTACTTTCTTTTTTTTTCTGTATTTGAGTTAGGAATGATGAATGTAGGATTTTTTTATTTGGGTTATGAATGATGAATGTAGGATGAATGCAAGTTAATGATGAATGTAAATTTTGAATGATTTGTTTAGGTTACGAATTGAATTTGTTGTGTTTTTTATTTTATAAGTTTTAATTCATTAATTATTAATGTTGGAGCATTTTAGAAAATATGAGGAAAAAGGTCCAAAATAAAGATTAACAAAATGGGAGAAAAAAAAAGGTTAAAAAATAAATTTTGAAAAAAAGTTCAATCCGTAAACCGCCCGCACATCCGCGAACCCTATCTGCACAAACCGCAAACCGCATTGCGGGTGGTTGCGAGTTGACTTTTCCCCAAACCGCATAAATGCAGGTGGATCCAAACCGAACTGCAAACCGTCCCAAATCGAACCGCGAACACCCCTACTGATGATGCTCTTCCTTTTAATGGAGGATGGGTCGGACTGATCCACACTTTCAACCGATCTGCTGGCCTTGAAAGACAAGGGAGTGTGCATGCAAAACGGTCCAAGGGGAGAGGTCGTCCCCCGACGGACACTCCAACGATCAAGTTAGGTTGGAACAGATTGAGAGAGAGAAAGAGAAGTAAGAGATGGAAAACCTTAACCTTTAACATGTCCCGAAAGCTTCCTTATATCCTTTGCTCATCATTTCCTTGTCCACTCAAAGCTGTCTTGTTAGCCGAAAGTCTATAGCCTAGTTGACATTGTTTATGGTGATTCTGCCACTCTGGCGTGAAGGGTCTTACTGTATTTAATCCTACGATGGCCTCATTAAATGACTGACGTGATTGCAATAACTTTGCAGGATCTTTGTCTGCTTACGTGGCTAATTTCCTGTCTGCCGGGTGCTTAAATGTCAGTGGTCTTGGCCCAACACTAGCCTCTCAGAGTTACTGGGCTTTTAACACCTGGGTTATGGGTTGGACCCCGCTATGAGTTGGGCCTTCTTGGGTGCCCATCAGTAAGAAGGGTGCCTATTAGTATCAGTAGTCCCCCATTCCCAAGTGCAGTTGTAGTCCAACGGAGGGAATAAGAAAGAAAAGAGTAGTCCCCCAAGACGCCAAAGAGATCTGGTGGCCGAACGAGGAAGAGAGTCGACTGGTGTGGTGGCCGACCCAGTATTGGGGCCGACTGTGGAGGAAGGCGCCCGACCGAATGGCAAAGTTGGTCAACCAAGAAGGAAGGTGACCGACCGAGGTGGTAGCCAACCGCTGGGGAGGGTGGTCGACCGGCGAGGACGATGACCGATCGAGGAGGAAGGTGGCCCACTGTAAAGGGAGGTAGCCGACCTACGAGGAAGATGGCTGACCGATGTGGTAGTTGACCACTAAGAAAGGTGGCCAACCAACTGAGGTGGTAGCCAACTGCGAAGGAAAGTGGCCGACTGAGGTGGTGTCGGCGGCCGACTGCTGAAAGGGTGGCTGATCGACGAGGAGGTTGACCAACCAATGTAGTTGCCAACCGCTAAGTAAGGGAACCGACTGGCAAAGGCATTAATGGCACGCGGGGATCGAGGTACAGGAAAGCACGTGACGATGTGAAGTGGAATAGACTAGAGGGGAAGAAGAGATCGTGGTAGTACATGTGGGATAATCTAGACTGGTGGAAGTGGGGCTGTAAACAAAGGGGGTGGAGTTTGGGAAGGCAGGGGATTTTAACTTGGTGAATTTTCGAACTGGCGAATTTTAATTGCGATCCTTGGAATACAAGCAAACCCTGGGTTTTTGGACTTGTGTGATTTGCATACCTTATTGCGAGAAACCAACATATTCCAGACTTTACTTCGTTTGTCTCGTTTGATTCTTTGTTGCACCATATTGCGAACTTCCTTGCCCCTACAACTGAAGCAATATATAGAAACGTAAGGGAGATGGCACAAAACAAGGCACCAGCCATGGTGTTTGATGTGTTAGGGGAGGATGATGGGCCTGCATTGGCGGAATAGTACATGGTGGAAAGACTAGTGGAAAATGGGGTGACGCAAATAGGGTGACCTATTCCGACGACGATGATTTCGGCCGCCCAACCGATTAGCCAAGTGGCATTGGACCATTAGCATACTAAGGCAGATAAGTCCACCTTGACGGAGGAGGACTTGAAGGAATTTCGTAACAGGAACTAGATTCTGGCGGATGTAGGGTTAAGATTACCAATGGCGAATGAGAGGGCATCAGATGTGCGGCCGACGAAGTTCATGCTATACGAAGAGGCATTACGTGGGGGCTTGAGGCAGCCTCTTCCACAGTTGGTAGTTGATGTGCTAAATTGCTTGGAGATGGCCCCAGGACAACTGATGTCAAATGCATGGAAGATTCTATTTGCTTGTGCAGTTATGTGGCCACAGGTGATCAGAGGAGAGGCGATGACAGTGGACGAATTTTTTTCATGTTACAAGGCCTCAGGGCAACAAGAGACATGGGTGATCCTGCAGGCAATAGTTGGGAGGGGGTTGGTGGCGAGATTACCCTTGTCGATGAAGGGTTGGAGGCCAAAATGGTTCTTCGTGTCGACAAACGGCGGAAGGAGAGTTCATACGACTTGGAAAGTCCCAACTAAATCGGTTGAACCAAAATTGAATGCTGAGGCGGAGAAAAGGGTCAAGCAGGTGAAGAAGTAGAGGGAGAAAGAGGGGTTAAAATAGAATGACCTAGTCCAACCCTCAGCCTTGTTTTCCCTGAAGTTGGGGCCTGAGCCAACCGAGGGAGATCCTTCTCTAGAGGAGGTAGAGGTGAAGAGGAAAGCACAAGAGCCAAAGGACGCGCGAGCATTTGCCATGGTAGACCAATATAAGGAGAAACAGTTAGGCCCAACGCCGAAGCTGGTTGCAAAGAGCTCGGTCCGACCACGACCCAAACCCTTGGGAGAAAAAGACTTGGCAACATTTGTGCCTCTGTGAGCACCGATAGATCCATTGAGGGAGAGGAGCAAGAAGGAGATAGAGCTGGTTTTAAAGAAGAAGAAGAAGTGAAAGATGGTGTCAGAAAGAGGTGAAAAGGGAACGCTACGAAAAAAGACCAAGAAGGGGGTAGTAGGAGTGCTCCAAGAAGTAGACGGAGAAGAGGCCAAGGTTGGTGTAGAGGTGGAGGCAGGGTTGATCGAGCCCCCGGTCATCCAAGTGCAAGGCTGGGTAGGCGAGCAAGAAGGGTTTCCAACAATTAACCAATCGATAGACGTGCCTCCCAAGGAGGTGCTCTTAAGGGAAGTGCCCCAAGTCAGGAGTTGGAGAGAGAGCGGATGAGCGACATAGAGACGAGCGCCATGCTGGAGTCTTTGGGGACCGCCACTCATCATGTGCGCGCAGTGGTCGGCCATTTGGTGGGTGATGGAGGCGAAGCCAGGGCAGCTGCAAACCGCTTACTGGGTGTTATAGAGGACATGGCCGTGCGAATGGTATCTTAGTATACAGAGGCAGACCTCGTGAGAGGGTTTTGTTCGGCACAGATGGAGGTGCTAACCCTGACTGCCGCTTTATTCAGCAAAGGAGTAAAGGAAGGGCAGAGGCAGAACCATGTAAGGCCCAGTTAGAGGAAATGCAGCCGCAGCTGCAGAATGTGAGGATGGAAACGGCGGGTTGGAGGAAAGCGACGCAAAGTGCATGTGCCAAGGGCTTGGCGTACGCTCAGAGGGCGAAGAAAATAAAGGTGTTGGCAGTGGTGCAGGGTTATCTGGCTGAGCGCGGCAGAATGGGCCAAGCTGAAGTCGCTGCCGAATTGTCAGTTGTTAAGGAAGAACTTGAAGCGATACGTCATAAGGTGGTGTCGTTAGAGTTTGAATTGGCGAGTGAGCAGAAGAAGACTGATGAAGCTCAACAAGCCTGTGCCACCGCCGATGAACGGTTGGAGGAGGCCTCATAAATAATGAGGAACTGCGTGATCTGGCCTTGAAGGACAAGGATGTGATAGATGCATGAGTGGTTGAGCTAGAGAGGGCCCTAGAAGAAGAAATGGCCAAGACAGCGGAATTGGCCAGGGCGTTGGCATTTGAGAGGGCTGCTTATCCAGGCATGCGCACAGCAGTAGTGGAACAATTTAAGCTATCCCCTGAGTTTCAAATGGTCATTGACGCAGTTATGGCGAGGAGCTTGGCCAGGGATGGGGAGGGTGGTGCTAGACCGTCGAATGTGGTGGCTGCTGAGCTGGTGGAGGGGCAAACCAGGGAAGAAATAATCCAAAGGTTTCAGCAGTCGGACTATTACAAACATGAGATGAGCATGTACTGGGACAGTGGCTAGACGAGCTTCAAGTACAGGGCAGAGGAGCTCTTCCCAGACATGGACTTTAACGGCGTGAGGCCAGGAGAAAGGGACATTGCCCAGACCCCGCTGGATGAGGGTGTAGTAGAGGAAGACTTGGCATCTAGCAAGGACGATGGAGGCGAAGGCAGAGCAGTTTGAAGAGCCCCCTTTTGGTTTTTGTTATTGTCGTTGTTGTTGTTGTTGTTTTTTTTTTTTTTTTTTTTGAATTGAAATGGTTCTTTGTACTAAAATAGCTCTTTGTAAAGAATTTGTGTTGAAATTACAATGGTTGTTTGTCTAATGGTTGTATGGAATATGTGTGTTGTGGCTTGGTTTATTTGTGCTGAGACTATAAGGGCAAGTTTATATATACAATTTTTTATAAAAACTTACCTGGCTTAGGAAAAGCCTGTGTGTATAATGGTAATGATAATATTGTAAACTGACCTGGTGATAAGATAAGGAAAGACTATGAACAATGTGAACTTGTACGGTTTGTCCGTTGTGTGCACTTATTGGAAAAATGAGGTTTGGAGAATGAATCTTAGTAAAGAAGAGTGACATGGGCTTTGATTAAAAAGGGGATTAATAAAGCATGTAACTAGCTGGGGTCTGAATGCTCAGTCTGGTTGAGGCTTGATGGAACTCAATCTGGCTGAGGCTTATGTAACTCAGGTTGGCTGAGCTCTTCAAGCTCAGTTTGGCTGAGACTTGAGATATTCAGTTTGGTTGAGGCTTATGTGACTCATGCTAGCTGAGCTCTTCAGGCTTAGTCTGGCTGAGACTTAAAATGCTCAATCCAGCTAAGGCTTATTTAACTCAGTCTGGCTGAGCTCTTCAGGCTTAGTCTAGTTGAGACCTGAGATGTTTAGTCTGGCTGAGG
This sequence comes from Camellia sinensis, assembly GCF_055761805.1. Lineage (NCBI taxonomy): Eukaryota > Viridiplantae > Streptophyta > Magnoliopsida > Ericales > Theaceae > Camellia > Camellia sinensis. The sequence continues at coordinate 63,730,058 of NC_138968.1, read as the reverse complement.
CTTAATGGAACTCAGTATGGCTGAGGCTTATTTAACTCAGTCTAGTTGAGCTCTTCAGGCATAGTCTGGGTGAGACTTGAGATGTTTAGTCTGGTTGAGGCTTAATGGAACTCAGTCTGGCTGAGGCTTATTTAACACAGTCTGGCTGAGCTCTTTAGGCTTAGTCTGGTTAAGACTTGAGATGCTCAGTCTGGCTGAGGCTTGATGGAACTCAGTCTAGCTGAGGCTTATGTGTGTAGACACCCCATTTTTGACCGTCCTCAAGACTTGGACGTCACTGTTTGAACACTCGGTGATTATCCTTGTTTGTGTTCGTTTGGAGTTCCCGGAGGCCTCGGCTCGCGCGCCTTGTCTCAGGATCTCCGAACTTGACCTTTTAGTGTCTGGTTTTGCACCAAACACTTGCATCCTGCCTTGGAAGGGCAGGGTGGGGCTTGTAGACCATCCCCACCCATCACCGGCAGTGGCTAGATGCCACCGGCTGGTTTTTGCTGCCACCGGCAATATAGTTTGCCGGCCAGCACTCTTTGTTGCCGGTCAGCACTATTTTGTGCCGGTCGGCACTTTGTTTGGCCAAGATGGCATTTTTTGCCGGCCGATTGCTGTTCATCTGCTTTTGCAGATATTTTTAGACAGCTGTATAGCTTTTGCTCCCCTCCATACACGTGTATGGAGGGATCTCCCTCTTGCAAAGCTTGTCTTGTAAGCTTTACAAGAGGCATATAGAGAAGCTCTCTCTAAGGCAAAGAGGAGAGCCTTTAGACATTTTTGAGGAGAGAAGACAGAGGAGAGCTCTGGTTTTTCCTAGGGTTAGGGTTAGATACACTCACCTATCTCTCTTTTCCTCTCATTTTGTACACTAGGTGTTTTGTGTCTCACTATTGCACACAAACACCTAGTGTTTCACCTTCCTCTTGGAGCTGAGGTTCTAAAGAGTGTGTTTTGAAGTTTTTGTCTTGGATTCAAGCTCAAGGAGGCCATTGGAGCATCTTTGTTGAAGAAGGCATCAAGGGTGAGATTCTAGTCCTTTTTTTTCCCCATTCTTGCATCGATTTTCTACTAGTCTTAGAGCTGTTTTTGTGATTATTGTATAACATAAAAAAGTTCTATTTCTAAGCCCTCTTTATTGTTTATTAAGAGTGTTTTGTTGTTTGAGGGGTGTTGACCACCCTTAGGCCTCAAAAGGCCTCATTTTGAGCCATTTTGTGCTAGCTCCGGGATTTTGGTGTTGAGGTCTCTTCACCACTGAAATCTTGAGGGATTTCAGTGGTGAAGATGATGCTTTGAAGTCCCAAGAAGGAGAGGGCCACCCCCTCTCCTTGTTGTCCTTGAAAAGGACCTATTTTGGCCTCTTAAGGAAGCCTATGCTTGAGTGTGTGTTGAGCATATTTGGTTTGTTTTTCATGCTTATATATCCATGATATAACATGATTTCAAGTTGGTTTTGGAACTTCATGCATGTTTAGCATAGTTGCCATGTAATGCCTTATTTGTGCCTTAACATGTTCTAGGTTGTTAGCCTTTGTTGGAGCATGTTTTAGGCTTGTATTTGTGAAGTTTATGTGCTTATTTTGACATGTTTTAGCTCTGTCCATAATCGTTTGGGTTGATCTTTGCATGCATTATATAGCTCCTTTGTATTTGGGCTTGTTGGCCTTGAGTATGTGCATGTGTAGCATGCCATTTTTGCATTGTTTTGGTGATTTGGAATCATCCTACATGCTGTTTCAGTCCCATTTCCATGCTTGTTTGATTACCTTGCATGCCTCTTTAATGCTTTGAAAGCATGTGTTGCAATGCTCCACGTTTTGGTCATGGTGTATGCCTTTGTATTTGGGCCACTTAGATGCCATCTAAGGAGTCCTTTGGCCTTGTTTTAACATGCTAAAAATCTGTTTTTAGTTGTTTAATGCACGCCATGTTTGGTCATGATAAGTGTAGTTCAATGCCTTATTGATTTGCCTTGAACACTTGGACTATTTGTTGCATGCTTGACTTGATTTATAACTTGATTTGGCATCATTTTATAACATGATTTTAGGGCTCATGTTGCATGCTAATTTGTCCATGTTTCCTTCTTTCAAGTGTGCTTGAATGTTGTTTGATTTATGCTTAAGTGTTGGTCCTTATGTGCATGTGTGTGTGCATGCCATTTAGCCCTCACCTTTTAGCACAATGGCTACTGTTTTAGGCCTATTTTAGAGCTGCCTAATTCATGTATAAGTCCATCTTGCCATCCATTTGCATTGCCCTATGTATTCTTGCATGATTGCATAAGTGCCTTGCCATGTCATGTCGCATTCCTAGCTTGTATGCCTAGGTTGCATTGCATCTTGCATGCATGCCTTGTCCCTTGACTTGGGTGATAGGGATTGGGAGTTTTGTTTGATTGGTTTGCATTGCATTTGAAACCAAAGTTGCATACTTGGTTCTTTGGGCCATCATGCATGGAAATGCGTGATTGGTGGTCCAAGAACCGAGGCACATGTCCCTTTGAGTCATTACAATGATAAGAGACATGGTTGGTGCATACATGCCTTGAAATATGCTGCCATGCCTTGTTTTGCCCTCTGTTGCTGTGAGTTGCAGGTTCTGCAGGAATACTCTGCCGACCGGCACCATTTTCTCTGCCGACAGCTTCAACTTTGTGCCGATGGCCATACAACACTACCGGTGGAAATTTCATCTAGCCGGTGATGATCCCCTCTGTCCAAGGATGTAGTCCTGAGGTTTTGACAACCTCCAGAGGAGGAAAGGGAGGAAAACAGAGGCAGCTTGCGCATGGCGGCGCGCTTCTCGAGACATTTTACTGTTTTCCTAAATTAGTTAATTTGTTAATTAATTAATTTGTAATATTTAATTAGCTTGCGTAGTTAATTAATTTGTAATATTTATTCGGTCCCTCCGAGCGAGGGCAAATCTGTAATAAGTGTGTGTGGGTGGTGTGTATGTCTTCCAACCTCACTTCTTTCTTCCCTTTTACTTACCCGCTTTAATGGTTAGTATTAGGGCACGTTTAATTTAGCATACCTTATGCTATGCATGTGTGCATCCATGCATTTGTATTACATGCATTAGGCTCGGTACATCACGCTAACTGCATCAGTACTTCAATTCCGAACTGAATATGTGTTAAATTGTGCATTTTCACATGACATGTCTAGGATTAGCCGAGCCTATCTTAGCGACATTTTGTATGCGATGCATTAGGCACTTCACATGGACTTGGATCATGCATGTTTGCTAACAAGTTCTTTGTTTTGGCACGGAGTACTATGTAAGTATTTCCGCTTTAGCATATCGCATGAGTGTGAATGTTACCATGACAACATGCTTAACATGTGGCTAGATGCTTATGTGTTAAACTGTTTTGAATGCCTGTGGGTGAAGGCCGGATTGTTTGAGTTGGAAAAACTCGTTGAAATCCGTATTTTAGCCTACTTGCGAGTAGCAAATTCCAAAGCATTTTCAAACCAAACGGATATGCAATGTTTATTTCCAAATTAGGCAATCTAGTCTATACTTGTTTGCTGTGCGCATAACATAGTAATTCTAGTCTAATAAATGGAATAAGAACACGTAAAGTTTTCAAAAACGGATATCACGGTTAGTAGAGGCCGGTCTTCGGACCGGGCGAAAGGGGGTGCTCATAGCTGACCTTCCCCGATCGTACCCAAGCTCCCGAGCCGAGACAACTCCGGTGATGACGGACACGTGGCCTTCGGCACCGAGTCCGGGTTTCCTAAATTCTCCCATTTTAAAAAAATTTAGGTGGCGACTCTGTATCTGGCAAAGCAGTCCATGTTTGGCACTACTTTTTCAAAAATCTGTTTCTCAAAACGATTTGCCAGATTTGGACTCTTTGGTTCAGATTAAGAACCGTGGCACAAATCGAGTCCGAACTGTAGCACGAGGCCTCCTCCGCGGGCGCTGCTACAATGTGACTCAGGCTGGCTGAGCTCTTTAGGCTCAGTCTGGCTGAGACTTGCAATGCTCAGTCTGGCTGAGCTCTTCAGACACAGTTTGGCTGAGACTTGTAATGCTCAGGCTGGCTGAGGCTTGGTTAGCTCAGTCTGGCTGAGGCCTGTTCTTCAAGAAGAAGGGTACAACACCATAGAATGCAGATTGAATATTTTTGTCATTAAAGAATTGTCCTGCGATCATAGAGTTACACATTGTATGGAAAAGACAAAAATAAACAAGTGTTCTGAAATAGCAAAGTGAACCATCCGACAATGGAACCATACAAAAACAGAAGGCATCATCTTATTGGAAGTATTACTTCAAGTGCTCAACATGCCATAAGTGAGGGAGGTCTCTACTTTCCATGTCTTATAGACAGTAGGTGCTTGGACGTGGCCTGGATTTGGCAATGTAAGGGCCTTCCCACTTGGCCGCTAGCTTCCCCTCGGTTGGGTTTTTGGTTACAAGGGTTACTGCTCATAAGCCTAGTTCTCCCATTGTGAATTCCCGAGGTTAGACTCTGCGATTATAGTGCTGCTTTACTTTCTACTGGTATGAGGCCAGTTGGACGGTGGCTGTTTCTCATAGTTCTTCGATGAGGTCCAGGTCGACCCTTCGAAATTCTTTGTTCAGTTGTGAATCAAGATGGATGACCCTGGGCGTTGGTAGACCAATTTTCACGGGAATGACTGCCTCGACACCATATGTTAAGCAAAACGGGGTCTCCCCAGTCGAAGTTCGAGTGGTCGTTCGATAGGCCCAGAGAACGTTCGGTAACTCCTCTGCCCAAAGTCCCTTAGCAACTTCCAATTTAGTTTTGATGATCTTCAACAGGGAACGATTAGTGAGCAGAGATCGTCCACCTGAATGGTTATCGTAGACGCCTTCATGTATTTCGTTCATCGCATAGTTTGCTTGAGTAGGACTTAGACACCTGAAGTATGGGCGTGAGAATCCCCATTTCTACAATAGGCTGCCAATGATGATATAATTACATGACCGGGCCTTGACTTTAGCGACCTCCTATTTATCATCTGGTAACACCCCTTGTTCCAAGAACGGGATGATGTCTTTGGCCCATGGGATAGGCTCGTTTTGGAGGAAGTGGACCTCTTGTGGAATGGCGAAACAGCTGGATGGGTCAAGTATTCAACTCAGACGCCGTGACGGAGGTTCGACAGGTCGGCCGAGGCCAAGTCGAAGACCTGCTATCAAGGCCTCATACTCAGCCTCATTATTACTTATGTCGAACAGAAAACGGAGGGCACAATTGAAGTATTCGCCCTCTAGGGTGGTGAGGATAAGACTTGCTCCACTTTCTTTTTGGGATGAACCGTCAACATTAAGGGTCGACAAATGGGGATTGGTTACCTCAGGAATGGTTTGTGGCAGCAGAAGGAGTATGTGCGGGGTGGTTAGTGAATTCCAGGATGAAGTCAGCAACGGCTTGGCCTTTGATAGTTGTTCGGGGTCGGTAAGAGATTTCATATTGGCTTAATTTGACAAACCATTGCATGAGTCTGCTTGATGACTCTGGTTGTTGCATAATTTTCTTTAAAGGTTTGTTAGTGAGAACCACGATGGAATGGGCTTGGAAGTAGGGTCGGAGGCGTCTGGAGGCGATGACCAAATCCAGAGCCATCTTTTCTAATAAGGGATAGTTTTGTTCGGCCACCCGAAGTGCTCGACTGATATAGAAATCGGGCGTTATACCAAGGCTGCCTCTGTAATTAGGGCAGCACTAACCGCAGTTGTGATAACCCAACCTGTAATATACTTAATTACACATGTGATTGTGTTTGATATGAGTTTGTATGTTTAATTATGTGAGTTATTATGTGATTATGAATCTATATCTGTTGAGTGTAGGAAAAATTTGTCGCAATTGGAACCTTGAACCGAAAATTTATAGCCTTAGAGGCGCTAGAAACCAAAACCGATTTCATATTTGTGTTTAACATGATTTTTTGAGCCTATAGTGAAATTTGGAAAAATTACGATTCGTAATGAATTAATCGAGTTTAATTAACATAAACCTTAGATTAAGCCAACCTCATTATGTATGTGATTTTATGTTTAATTAATTAAGGAGATTTGGTTGTTGCTCTAAGGTAATTTGAGATTTATGAAAATTTTGGAGTCTGATTCGTATTTGATTTTAATAAGGATTTATTTTGGAATTTGAAATGGAAAGTCTAAATGGCTCAAGAGAGTATAATTGGAGAATTGAATTATTTTAATTTCGAGTATCGGACCGTATGGGAGTTTAATTAAATATTCGATTTAGATTTGTAAAATTGAGAATTGATTAATTCGGTCCGAATTGAAGTTAATTAAGTTATGAGAATTGGGAATTAAGGTTATTATAAATTAAATTTATTTATGAGGTATTCAATTGAGTATGTAATTTATTGGCGAAGATTTTGAAGTTTAATCTGAAATTGAAAGCCTTAATGATTTAGGAAACCAAAATTGAAGATGAATATAAGTTTAATTTAATATTTGGAGTCTTTTGGAAGTTTGATTAAAAATCTAATTTAGAATAATAAATCTTAATATAATTAATTGAGCTCTAAAAGAAGTCAATTAGACTAATTAAATTATGTGCAATTTTATGATTAGTTGTAATTAATTTAATTATGTGTTAATTAAGGTTTATGAAGACTACGTGTTATTTAATTAAGCTAATCTTAATCATAAATCAAATTAAGGAAGAATCTAGAATTGTGAGTGTGTGGGTGTGTAGAGAAATTAGATATGTGTGTGTATAGTGTTGTGTTGGCAGTTTGGATCATGTGCACGTGTGTAGTGTGGATGCATCAAGCGGAGTTTGTATGTGTGTGTGATATATGTGCTGGAAATTAGATTAAAAAACATAGAGAAAAGAAAAGAGAGAGGCAGAGAGAGAGAGAGTTCAACCCAAGGAAGAAGAAGAAAGGAAGAGGGTTTGTGGGATATCAAAATTTAAGTTAAAAATTATAGAAAAATTATCGTAAGGTAAGGAATTCCATCCTCTTTCTAGTATTGTTTAATTAATCTAGACAAAAATTGATTCAAGGTGGATTTTGAGAGGATTAAAAACAAAGATTTGAAGATCAATTATATAAATTGATAAAAATTGGGTCTTGCATGTTCAATCAAGTTAGGTTGAAAAATATGAGTTATGGTTCTTTAAATTTATTATGTATGAGTTTAATTTTTGGAATTATGCTTAAATTGAGTCCCATAAATTACATGCAACAAGGATTATTTAAAGATTTGATCCATACAATGGAGATAGGTTCAAATTTATAGAAATTAATTATTTTGGGTTTGATTTTGGAATATCATGCATGAATTGAGTTTAATTTCTACATACATTGACAAATCTTACAAGTCTTAGTACTTTAATTGTACATGCATCATAGATTAAAGGGGTTTTGATGTAAATGATTTAAAATTGATAATATTTTCTTGATTATGTAAGAGTTTGTGTGGTTTTAGACAAGCCATGTATAAACTGAAGTCTTGAAATTATATTTTGAAAGTTCGATTCATGTTTTAGAATTTGTGGGTTTGGAATTGGGCTTGATGTGAAGAAAATGAATTAAATTTAAATATGGACAAATTTGGAGATGGATTATAATTTATATTTGAGAATCAAAAATTAGTTTGATTTTGAATTAAATTTCATACATGCAAATATTTTTTAAAGGGTTTTATAGCTTCAAATTATGTTTTTTAAAATAAAGAAAAATGATTTTTTTTTGTTACATGGAGACCTTGGCACCAAATCACACATACATACATAATTTTGTTGAATCTCATGAATTTGAGTGTCATTTCTACCATTTGAGATGAAATTAGAGTCTACATTTGTCACGACCCAAACCCGCTCCTATAGGTTTAGCATCGTAACCAGCCAGTAATCCTTGGATTACGGAAGGCCTTTGAACAGATTAACAAGATTAAGGGGCTAGCGGAAGCAAATACATAAATAATATAGTCGTCTAATGAGCTGTGTTGACTTATATGTAACAGAATATTTAAAACTTTATATATATAACCGGTAGTCAACCATATATTATACCCACACACATTACAGTATTTTAAGTTCAGCCAACAGAATTAAGACAAGTCATACATATATATAGAACCAACAGTACTTTGAACACAGGACACTTCGGGAACCTCCACGTGAGGCACAATGGTTGGCTGACAACAGAACACAGATCCAGATAAAAGCCTTCAGGCTCGGGCTCCAGAATGCTGACCTATACATATATATACACACAATGAGCTAAAGCCCAATGAATAACATTAAGGTAAAGGGGTTAGTGAACGAAATCCGAACATATCATAAGCGGAAAACAGATCATAGCATAATCATCCTCATATTAGAACATAATAATGGTACATCCCATAGAACACATCACAGAACATCTTCTGACTAGAGTAATCGGTTCCGGATATGGATTAAACACATATCACCACAATGAAGTGGCTAACGAGATCTCGTAAACACATGAATGTCATAGACCCGCATTTTCATGCCGTCCCCCATGACTTGGGACTATCTATGGATGCCATAATAGATTTCAAATACGGAATATTTGTTCACAAAAATAGATATCATTTCAGAAAACATAGCTTATCACATTTCATTTGGAACATAATTCATATAAATATATCTTTATAATAACGTTACTCACAGTGGTTCCAGTAAGAGGTCAATCAATCCTCAAGTCTTAACCTACAACCACAAAATACATAACACAAGCACATCTTATCATTACACATTCAAGTGGCCATTAAGGCTTAGCTTTCATTACATTGGTTCTTATTCTTTCTTATCATAATGCCTAAAACACACGCACTTGCAGTCTCGGAACTTAATACATTCTTTTCTTAGTGTGTTTCTAATCCATAACCTCATTACTATGGCTTAATTAAGGCTTAGGAATGCCTAAGATGCAATGAGGATGCCAAAACATGCCTTGGAACATTTAGTCAAAATTTCAGAAAATAAGGTCCACGCTCGAGCGTAGCTTTCCTCGCTCGAGCGGACATGCAAAATGTAAATGGTCATTCGAGTGCACATTCCTTTGCTCGAGCGATCTGTAAAAGGCATGAAACTTCTAGGGGCTTGCAATTCACGCTCGAGCGGACTTTTGGTCGCTCGAGCAGAGTGCACGAACTCAGATTGGTCACTCGAGCGTGAACTCCCACGCTCGAGCGTAGATGCAAATTCTGGAATTTCCAGATTGCACCTTCAAGCTCAAAACTCGAATTCCAACCTTCAAAACACATCTCTTGGGCTCCAAAACTTGAGATAACATAGTAAACTTGTAAAACATGAAGAATTTAGGATTATTTCATAAAATCATGGCCCAGGAGTTTGTTAAAAACTCACAATTTCAACTTAAAACATGATGTACAACTTGATGATTTCCCCAAATGAAGATGAATTTCAAACATGCAAGAGAAAATTCTTGGAGTTCATGCTCAATTTGTGAGAAAATGTACATGCATGCATGAATTGTAACTCAAATCTCTATTCTAAGCTCAATATACACATCAAACTCATAATCTTGAAGAAATTTCATGCTAAATGACTTAGTTACACAATCTAGAGGTTGTAATCTTACCTAGAGTCTTGAATTACTCTTGTTCTAGCACAATCTTTGATCAATTCAAGCTATGGCCTTCAATTTCTCTTTAATCTCCTCCTTTCTCTCACTAGAATTGTGCTCCCTCTCTCTTTAAAATGTTTCACTAGATTTTAGCACTAAGGGGGCAAAAGAATTGAGCTAAAAAATGAGCTTAAGGGTCACATATAAAGCTATGATGCTAAAATACACTAATTAGAACATAAGGCTTGCCAAACGGGACTTAACGAATCAGACTGAATGGATTTTTAATAAAACTAGACATATGGTTCTAAAAATTCCAAATAACATATCGGTATAGTCAATTTCGTTTTCAGATGCCGATGAGGCTTTCAATTTACATATTAAAGCGGAATTCTAGACAGATATTTCTACAGGTAACAGATAGTAAGCCAAATATCATGCAAATCACATAATAAACCCATAATTTATTTTTATTCACTTAATTAACATCCTTAATTACCGATTAGTGGCTAATTGTGGATCGGGGTTATTACAACATTTCACATGCATGCACAATCCATGAAAATGTAGAATTTATGTGCATGAGTTATGAAGTTTAAGGAAATGAATTTGAAATAATTTGGGCGTATATGATGAATCCTTGGAGATTTGAGCTTCAAATCTTGTAGAATTGGCATTATATCTTGTTAGAAGTTGTATGGTTGCTATATAGGACAAAACATGTAAGTTGTATCATTTAAAGTTATGTTTTGAAGCATAACCAACATTCTAGAAAACTCATAAATCGACTTCATTGCTCAAGCGGAGAAGTTGCCGCTCGAGCGTAGAATGCAAGCAACTAGTATTTTTATAGACCAAAGGGTCCGCTTGACCGACCAATGTTTTGCTCAAGCGAAGAGCCCTGTTTCAAAAAAATTTAAAAAGGTGTTTCATGTTCCGATTTTTGTTCTCTTTTATTTTTAAGCACTCTTAGGCATACATTGAGGATTATAAATGAATTAAAAGAGTAAGAAACAAGCCTAAGAGAACTAAACAAGTTAAGAATGGAATAAATTGTATTGTGACTCGATTTCTTTGTGTATTATGAATTGTGTAGGGCCAACCACAAGGGCGAACCATGCATCTGAACACTGTGCGTAATACTTTAGTAAAGATATGCTCATGCTATTTTTAAATAATACTCATGTGTAAGTTTTCTGGATTTGTGAATTTGAATTATGAATGAGCATTCTATTCGTCTGATTATGCTAGACTCCGTAATGAAATTGAATAGTATGAAATCATTTGATTACATGGACCAAAGGTCGTTCTGAATGAATATGACATGGGCCTAAAGGTCATTCTGTATATTTGACAAAGGATATGTTTGATAAGAAATGGGCCTAAGGCTATCTAATATGTGTGTCAAGGACACGAAATGGGCCTAAGGCCGTCTTAATATGAATACGATCATGATTACGAGTATAAATATGCACATAGATATGAATATGGAAATGATGGACCTAAGGTCATTTAGTATAAATATGCACATAGATATGAATATGGAAATGATGGACCTGAGGTCGTTCAGTATAAATGTGTGCATAGATATGAATATGGAATTGATGGATCTGAGGTCGTTCTGTATTATGATTGGGCCCGAGGCCGTTCTATAATATCATTGGACAAGTATTTTGGACATGAGGCCGTTATGTATGAATGAGTATTTTGGACCCAAGGTCATTCTGTATGAATGAGAACTTGGACACAAGGTTGTTTTGCCCCTCTGGTACACCTTGAACATGATGGATTGAATTTGAAGTCGTTTTGACTTGGATTCACATGTATTATGCATAAATATGAATTACTTAATTAAGAATCTCATTCATATAACCTCTTTAATTTGGTATTATTCACTGGGCGTTAGCTCACTCTTTATTTGTATATATATAGGTGTAGGTGAGCAATTGGAGGATCAACATTAGAGTTTGCCCAGGAGTTCGCCTCTTTGTCAAGCCACCCAAGAGTGCCTTTATGTAGAGGCTTTGTTCTGTTTTGTTTGTCAAGCTTGGGATAATCTTTGTACTTGGTTAGAAGTCCTTCACGTAGTGTGTGAGATATGATACAAAATATGTCTTTGTACATGTATATATAAAAGTGTGTTAAGAATATTTTAATTACTACAGTTGATCATGTACACATAGCTCGATGGACATCATCATTTTTGTTTTGTTTTCGTTTTAGGCCCTTATAAAATTAAATATTTTGAAATTTTGTCTTTGAGGCCGTACGTAATATAAGGATTCTAGTCGGTTACAACACTAAACCTATAGGGGTGGGTTTGGGTCGTGACAGCGGTGTTAGAAATGGCTAGGTAGAGGAAAAGGCTCTCCCTTGGGACTGCTTGGGATAGTAGGCGAGGGTTCGCCATGCATAGTTTTAGTTGTTGGAATGCCTCCTCAGATTCGGCGTTCCAGTCAAAGGTCGTTCGAAGCACCTTGAAGAATGGAAGACACTTGTCGATTGCCCTGAATATGAAGCGATTGAGGGCTTCTACTCTGCCCATGAGCCGCTAAACCTCCTTCACCGTTCTGGGGGACTGCATTTCTACCAAGGCCCTGATTTTTTCGGGATTGGCTTCAATACCTTTGTGGCTGACCATGAACCCAAAAAATTTACCAAACCCATCGCCAAAGGTGCACTTCTCTGGATTGAGCTTCATCTTGTACTTATGCAAGGCCTGGAAAGTTTCCCGTAGGTCAATTAGGTGATTTAAGGAGAGTTTGCTTTTGAAAAGCATGTCATCGACGTAGACCCCCATATTCCTACCTATCTGGTTTTTGAAGATGGTATTAACCAGCCGTTGGTAGGTGGCCCTCACTTTTTTCAAACCGAAAGGCATCACACGATAATGATAAGTCCCTCTATCAGTAATAAAAGAGGTGTGCTCCTGATCGGCCGCATGCATTAATCTGGTTATATCCTGAGAACACATCCATGAAACTGAGCATCTGGTGTCCTGCTATTACATTGACCAATAAATCTATTCGGGGTAGTAGGTAGCTATATTTGCGGCAAGCTCGGTTAAGGTCGGAGTAGTCAACGTAGAGTCTTCATTTGCCGTTACTGTTCTGAACCTGTACCACATTGGATGGCCACTTGGGATAGTCCATGTTTTAAACGAATTGGGCCTTTAACAGCTTGTCTACTTCAGCAATGATGAGATTGTTGCACTCCAGATAAAAGATGCATTGCTTTTGGCGAAACGGTCAGAATTAGGGCTCGATGCTGAGGCGATGAGTAATGAGAGAAGGATCGATGTTGGACATATCCGAATGAGTCCAAGTAAAGACATCGTTGTGCTCGGTTAAGAAAGACGTAAGGTCGGCCTTGGCTTGTGGGGACAGCTGGCTACCGATCTTAGCCGTCTTCGTTGGATCGTTAGAGTTGATGGGCACTTCTATTAATTCTTCCATTGGTTCTCCCCTAATTAACTCCTCCTCGTCCTTAATGTCAAGACCTTCTATGATTATAGCTTCTTTCATTTTTATTTTTTTTAATGAAGTGATGTAACATTCTCTAGCCAAGGACTGCTCGCCCCTAACGGTGTCGACTCCATGATCGGTCAAAAATTTAATTGTCAGGTGATAAGTGGATGTCACAGCTTGGAAAGCATTGAGTGTTGTGCGTCTAAGGATGATGTTGTAAGTAGAGCGGCAATCAACAACTAGAAATGTAAGAATCTTCATATTATTCCTTGAGTACTCATCGATAATGATTGGTAGGTCAATGGACCCTATAGAGATTACCCAGTCTCCGGTGAAGCCAACTAAGGGCGTTTGAAGAGGCGATAACTTTTCTTCACCAATCTGGAGCTGCTTGAAAGTATAGACACCCCATTTTTGACCGACCTTAAGACTCAGGCGTCATCGATTGAGCGCTCGGTGATTGTGCATGTTGTGCTTGTTCTGAGGTTTCGGAGTTTCGGCTGAGAGCCTTACCCCCGGACCTCAGGACCCTTTTGTGTTTTGCCTCGGTTTGTGAACCAAGTTCTGTTTTCACTTCCCGAAGGGAGGGAGAGGTCTCGTAGACCATCTCTTAGTGGCCATAGGCTACTTTTTGTGGTCGTAGACCACTATCCCCGTTTGGAGATCAGTTTCTAGTTTTTCGGAGCCGTTGGCCGTGTGCCTCGGTTCGGCACCGCTTAACTTTCTCTGTTCGCTCTGGTTTTTGGCACACACCTTGTTTCCTCTCTCTAGAGGGACACTTTGGCCCGGGAGACCACCTTCGTGGTCGCACGCCACTTTCGGTGCTTAATAGTCAGTTTTCGGGGTACCCGGTTGCGCGTTTTGGCCCCCGAACCTTCATTTTGCATCGGTGTGGGTTCATTTTTGGCATGGACCCTAGTTTCATGGTTAGAAAGGTGGTAGTAGGGTGGGAGACCACCTTTTCTTTTTGGAGACCACCTTTTCTTTTTGGAGACCACCTTTCCCCGGTCGCCCAGTTTTACTTGTTAGAGAGCTGGTCTCCCTCACTTTTGGGCCACAATTTTTGGTCTCCCATACCACCACTGAGTTGCATTCACCTGGGAGACCACCAATATGGGTAGGCCGACCACCTTTGATGATTGACCCTTTTGATCCCTTGGTCTCCCTCACATTTGAGCCATAATTTCTGGTCTCCCACCATACCACTGAGGCATTCACCTGGGAGGCCACCAATATGGGTAGGCCGACCACCTTTTCTTCTTGACCCTTTTGACCCCTGGTCGGCCGACCAGGGGGAGTGGTCGGCCGACCACCTAAACTGGTCGGCCAGCCTTCTGCTTTTTTGTCTCAATAAGTTGAAGCCAGTTGTGCCAGCTGGAAGCCTCAGAATGCATTCTCCATACATGTGTATGGAGGGTGTTTAAGCTTGGTTTTAAGCTTCTTGGAGAAGCTTTAGACCTTCTCCTCTATAAAGGGAAGGGCCCTCTTCCATTGCTAGGGTTCAGAATTTTGGTGAAGGCATACATACACTTCCCTCCATATCTCTTTATTTCAAGCTTCAAAACTTCGTAGTTCTTGGCCATTTGCACTACACCTCCAAGCACAACACCTCCACTATCAACCTAAGTACCTTGGAGCTGGTTTTCAGAAGTTGAAGGTTCACTTTCTTGGTCCAGAAGTTGCTGGTTCCTTTGGCTACAAGGGTAACACTCCATTTCCCTCTTTTTTACATTGTTTTGATTCGTAGTTTAGCTCTATTGGAAAGCATATTTTGGGTTTGTCATAAACTGAAAAAAGTCTTATTTTGATTTTCTAAACATGTTTTTTTAAGACCATTTTTCTGTTGGGGGTCATCTACCCCCTTGCATGCTTGATTTCCTCATGTTTTGAGCTATGCTTTAGAGCATTTGTGTCGGCCTTGGTTTGACCTTTTAGCCACTGAAATCCAGTGGATGTTCAGTGGCTAACATGTGTCTTTGAGCCTCAAAATCAGAGAGGGGTGACCCTCTCACCCTTTGTTCACTTTACTAGCTTTCTTGGCCTTCCAAAGGAGCCCCTATTTTCATGTTTCAAAGCCATCCTCCAGGCCATTTTTGATGAGTTTTGTGACCTGCATGACCTCTGTCTAGAGGTGGTTTTTCCATATTAAGTGTCTATTATGCATGTGTAGAGTAATCCTCTTCAAGGCCTTTCAAAGGGTCCTTCACTTGTATGCTTCCTAGCCTCATTCCAGACCCTTTTTGGTGGGTTTCAGGACCCTCATAACCTCTATCCAGAGGTGGTTTTGCCATTTTGTGTGTTCATCATGTATGTGTAGAACAACCCGTTTCATGGCCTTCCAAAGGGACACATCATTCTTGCATGCATGGACTATATTTCAGTGGGTTTTGGGGCATATTTTGGCGTGGCATACTTCTATTTTTGGCTGGTTTGGTGACCTCTCATGTGCTTCATATAGTTGTAGTGCAAATCATGGTTCACTAGCTTACTTTGCATGCCTTGTTGACCCTTGTTTTTAGCACTTTTTGGCCATGCCTTAAACTGATATTGTGCATATTTTGGACTGCCCTAGCTCTGTTTTTGGGTCTCATGGTCGAATGATGCTTGTTTTGCATACTTGTAGTTCAATGTCCATGCCTAGCTTTGAGTTTTGAGGTCTATCATATGCATGTGCTGAGGTATTTTCATGTTTTGGGGTCATTTTGCATCATATTTTAAAGCCTATATGAATGTCATATCCTCATGTTTTCTACTCTTTAAGTGTGCTTGAGAGTTGTCCATAAATGCCTTGTTTTCGGACCATTGAATAAGCTTCATTTCTATGCATTCCAAGCCATCATTTTAGACCAATTTCCCACTGTCTTGGACCTGCCTAGGGTTTGTTTGGGATTGGTTTTTCCATTGGTGCATTGCTTTGTGTACCTCTAGTGTAACGCACTTCACTAGTTTCGGTATTTGGGCCATCTAGCATGCATCGTGTGAAGTGTTTGCATGATTCGGGACCATTGTGCATCATATTTCAGAGCTGGATCATGTGTCATTCTATGCCATATTTCATCATTTGCCATGCTTTGTTAGAGTTGCATGTTGCGCCTTAGGATCGAGCCTTTGCATTCGTGCATGTTTGCATGTATTTCGATTGTCTCATTTTCATCATATGGCCACTGATTTGGGCGCGGCTGAGGCCTCTCCATTTTGGTATAAGTCCATCATGCATTGTGTATGCCATGTTACAATGTGTTGTGCATGTTATGTTGTTTTAGGCGTTGTGTATGCCATCTCATTTCCTTGCATTTCGTATGCTAGGTTGTTAGTCGCATTGTGTATGCCATATGGTTCATAGCATTGTGTATGCTAGTAGCATGTTTGCATCTCATCCTTGCATGTTTGCATGATTAGGTCGCATTGCATTAGGATTGCATGCTAGTTGCATTTGTGCATGTCATGCCATCCTTATTTGTTGCATTGTGTTTGGAGTAGGGTTTAGTCCAAACACGGAAAATGAGGGACGTTTCGTACTCCAAGTGACGAAACGTACCTCGATTCTCGGTCGCCGACACTCTTGACTGTCCATGATAGAGTTGTTGGCTTTACTTGCTTATATGTGCGTTCATTTCATATTGAGTCGTGCAATTCGACTCTTCAGCCATCATGCATCGAGATACGTGATTGGTGACACGAGGATCGAGGATTACATCCCCTTGAGCTTGTGCAAGGACGGGGAGAGTGATCTTGCACACATATGTTGAAAATACATTGCCTTCTCTCTCTCTTGCCTTTGTTGCAGAAGAAAAAAAAAAAAACCCAAAATCTAAGGGTAGAAAGTGGTTGGCCGACCAGGTTTTCTGGCAGGCCGACCACCTTTTTTGGTTCCCACCACAAAGGGTGGTCGGCAGGTGTCTCCCAAGACAATATCTGGTCGGCAGCCTTCCCAGGGTGGAGTTTCAGCCTCTTGGAGCCTTGTGCAAATTTCTAAAATCAGTTGCAAACAAAGGCGAGACGAGGCATCGCAATGGAATTTCCCGACGAGGCGACTCGAGCATGCATGCATCCATCATCACCCAAAACAGAGCCAAGGCAGTCACATTCATGTAGTTTACATGCTTACTTAGCTAGTTTGTTAATTAGTTAATGTTGTGTAATAATTAGCTGTAGCTGTTATTTATTCAGACTGTGTTATTTATTCGGACCTCTCGAGGGGGGCAATGTTGTAATAAGTGTGCGTGTGTGTGATGTATGTCTTCCAACCCCACGTATTTCTCCCTTTTATTTATCAGCTTATGATGGTTAGATTAGGGCATGTTTCAATTAGCATATTTTTGCTCGCATGTTTGCATTCATTCACCTGTCTTGCATGCACCGAGCTCGGCGCATCATACTAACTGCATTGTATTTCAATTCCGAGTTGAATACTTGTTAGTTATAGCATTTCACATGCCATCTTTAGAATAGTCGAGCCTATTGTAGTTGCATTCCTGCATGTGTTGCATTAGGCATTTTAGCATAGTTAGGATCATGCATGGATTTCTAACATAGCTTCTGTTTTGGCTTGGAGTACTCAGTAAGTGTTTATGCTTTAGCATCCTTGCATGTGTGAGTGACTGCCATGATAGCATGCTTACCATGAGGCTATGTGCTTATGTGATGTACCTGCCTGAATGCTTGTGGGTGAAGGTTGGATTATCTGAATTAGAATAATGCATTGACTGTGAGTTTTAAGCCCACTTGAGAGTGGCAAACCATTACGTTTTCTAAGCCCACCCGAGGGTGGCAAATCCACGTCTTAGCCTACTTGCGGGTAGCACCATCAAACCATATTCAAAATAAACAAACATGAGATGTGTTTTTCTAATTCAGGCGATCCAGTCTATACTTGTATGCTGTGCGCATCACATAGTAAATCTAGGCTAATAACCGGAATAAGAATGCATAATGTTTTCAAAACCCGATATCATGGTTAGTAGAGGCCGATCTTTGATCAGGCGAGCGGGAGTGCTCATGAAGTGACCTTCCCCAATCATACCTAAGTTCTCGAGCCGAGGCAACTTTGGTGATGACGGGCACGTGGCCTTAGGCAAACGAGTCAGGGTTTCCTAAATTTTTCAAAATAAAATATTTAGGTGGCGACTTTGTATCTGGCAAAGCAGTCTATGTTTGGCACTTCTTTCTAAAAATCTGTTTTCCAAAACGATTTGCCCGATTTGGACTCTTTGATGATTCATCGGTCTTGCATTGCACTCTACGAGATTAGATACAGGACCGTGACTTTTGAGTCCGAACTATAGTGAGCCCAAATGAACAAAACGAGATTTCCCTCCCGGGACATTCGGGGACGTCTACAGTTTCTGGCGACTTTGCTGGGGAGTGTTAGAGGACTTGACTCGAACTCATGATATCTTGTTTTGATTACACTTATGTGTTTCTTTGCATTGCATGTGTATTGGTGCGCCTAGGACACCGTGTTTGCCGTATGCTATTCCTGAACAGTTTGTCGGAGGCTCGCTTCGAGAAGCGTGCCATAAGGCTGACTGGTTGCGGGCTCTGCCACGACGGGAACACAAACCCCGGTTTTACCGGGGCACCCTTTTTGACCCTTCGACCTAGTGCATATTCGGAATCCATAGTGACCATACCAAGCTAGGACAGGTTGCTTACCCGAGTTTAGGTTATTTGAAACCGCTGTGTGCGTAGTGAAACCCTAGCTCCTGACAAAATAGGACAGGGAAACCCTACACCACCATAGGGGTGTTTTGGCTCTCATTTTTCTTGCTATATGCTTTTAGAGTACGTCTTTACAGAAATGCATGTATCAGTTTGCGAGTCCGGGCATCAGGCTTGCGGGCATCACTATTTGGGGAATCAGTTTTACCCAAGGGTATCAGATTTGAGGTAGAATTTTGGGGTAGAAATCAGTAACAAGTGCAGTCATTCAGCTATGCTCAAATCTGTTCTGGTGAAATTGGGCTGAGATGCTGTCTGTTTTCTCTTTTGCTAGGGTAGTCTTGGAACCATAGCTTCAGAAGGCTCTGAGATCCCCCACATTCATTGGACTTGTGTTGATAGACTTTGTCGGGTCAGAGATTCAATTCAAGGGCAATCAGTGTTCCTTTGCCAGAGGCAGGGTAAAAGGGCCAGTCAGGCACAAATCACCAGTTCAGCAATTACCAGATCAGTGGCCCTTATCCACCCCACCAGTGAACAGTCAGGCTGAGGCCTTAGTTTTTATCACAGAGATAGATATACCAGTCAGTGAGCCAGAACAGCAGAACATGGAAGGGATGGAGGAAATGATGCGTCAACTCCAAGAAAGTATGAAACTCATGTAGCAAGCCGCTGCCCGCCAGACGGAATTTGCCAAACAGCAGGCTGTAATCATGGCCTAGCAGGCTGAGCTAATCACCAGGCTGCAACAGCAAACGGAGCATCTGCTTCGCATCAAGCTCCTCCCCCACCAGGAGCTCCAGCACCTGGGGAGACACCAAATGTCCAGGAAGGTACGGACATTCCGACAGGGCCGCCTCCTCCCACAATCTTACCCCAGCTGTCTAAAGCACCAATCAACCTACCGGACTCTCCCTTTGAGTTCGAGATAGACCATACATCGTTGAAGTTGAGCAAGCTTGAAAAGATGTTCAAGAAATCTCAGGGAGTAAAGTCCATCCCGGACATCGAGGATGGGTATACCGATGCAGCTGTGACGCTGCCGGACAGATTCAAAATGCCGCATATTGATCGCTTTGACGGCTCTGGAGACCCAAGGGTGCACCTCCACCTATTTTCTAATATCTTGATGCCAATGGGTTTGACAACAGCTCAGAAGTTGTCTCTCTTTGGCCAAACCATGTCTGGGATAGCTGCAATCTGGTATGCGAAATTGGAGGACTCTGTGAAACGAAACTGGGAAGAGCTGGCTAAGGCCTTTATTGCTCAATACTCCTACAACACACAGATCGAGGTCACAACTCGTGATCTCGAAGTCACCCGCCAAGAACCAAAGGAGGGTTTCTCAGAGTTCGTGACGAGATGGAGAGCAAAGGCCTCAATGATGACTACAAGGCCTTCCGACAAAGATCAGATTAAGATGATTATTCAGAATTTACATGGCATGTTGTTGCAGAAAATGATCTACCACTGTTTACCTTTCCAGACCTTCATGGAATGGGGGTTCAATCGAGGATGCCATCCGACAAGGGATCTTTGTAGAAGATAATGAGCCGTTGAAGAGAAATATTGCTCGCAGTTCCAATGCTACTACTGATGGTAGTGCAATTGTGAAATGCTCAGAAGTAGACTCTATTGCCACTTCCCTCAATGGCCAAAAAACCGCCACTTCAAATCGGCCCCAAGCCCAAAAATTCCATCCTCTTTACATGAGTCTCTCTCAAGCTTTGAAAAAGCTGCGAGAAGAAGAGCACCTAAAACTCCTAGAACCCCAACCCCTTCCAAATCCTCTTCCACCAAGATATGACCCAGCTAAATACTGTGCCTATCATTAACAACACGGTCATGATACGAACCGTTGCATCCACCTCCGTCATAAGATTCAGGATCTTATTGATGAAGAGACCCTAGCTCCACCCAAAGGACCTCAGGTTAGTACTGACTCGTCACCTCCCCACCTCAACCTCATCCATACACTACCATCCACCTTCGACCCCAACATATACACCACCCCGGCCTATCTACCCAAGCCTAAGGTGTTCATTCCAGAAAGCATGGACTTATGCATGATGGATGCACCTGGACCCCAATTATCTCAAACCCGTGAGCCCACTACTTCTGAGTTGATGAGAATGATTGAAGATCTTCAAAGACTGTGACAGATCTAGTCTCCGGGACATTGGCTCCCTCATCGACCACATCACATACCGGGAATTTCATGACAAAAGGCTCCCCAATCTTGGGACTAGCTGCATTTGAAGAAAGCCAAACCCTTGGCAAAGAGGAAGCAGGTGGTAAGAACAAGGTAGGGGCAAGCATTGGTCCCCATGAACACCTTCAACGGGCTGTTGAGGCCTTGAAGGCCGAAAGACTAAACAAACAGCAAGTGCTTGCAGTGGTTGCAAAAACTGTGGATGATACTTTTGCCACTCAAGTTGGGGGCAGTCTGAATCAAGGGGCAAGCCGAGACAAGAGATGTTGTACTAGAAACACCCCTTTTAGCTCCAATCCTACACTCGGAAGAGATCACCAAAAGTCAGCACCTACCGACCCCTCCGCCAGTACATCCAACACAACCAGCTCACAACCTGCCAAATACCCACCTCAGGGCCAAAAGGTGTTCACCCCACTGGACATGTCTCTGTCAACGGCCTTGAGGGTCCTGATCGAAAAGGGGCATCTGAAGCCCCTGGAGCCGCGGCCATTACTGAATAAACTTCCTCTCTCCCACAACCCGGCGAAGTACTGTGTTTTTCATCAACAAGCTGGCCATGACACTGACATATGTCTTCGTCTTCACCATGAAATACAAGATCTGATTGATAAAAAGGTCATCGTCGCGTCAGGTCCTGCAAAGTCTATCGGCGCTGGATCGGTGAACTTAGGGGATAATGTGACCATGTGATCGGGGGATGAATCAGCTGCGGGTGGCGATCGATTTACTCCAGACGTGGGAATGGCACGCATTATTTTGAGCATTTGCAAGTGGTAGCTTTTGTGCTTTCTGACTTGGGTATTGGGTCAGTCTTGTCGTTTTGTATTGAGTCAGTCTTTTCATGTTAAGTCAGTAGGGTCTGTCTGGTTGTACCGAGTCAGTCTTATGTTGTTGAAGTCAGGTGATTTCGGGGGTGTTACCTCGGACATCACTTGCTTGTTTTGTGTTTGTCTTTTCGTTTTCTTTTGAGTCTGTTTTTGCCTTGGAGCCAGTAATGCCAACAGATTTGAATGAACAGCAGTGGTCTTTCATGCTTTTGGGCTTGCTTCTGCCTTGTGCCAGTTGTGCCAGAAAGTTTGAATGAAATGGCAGTACTTTTCGCCTACTTTTCTGTGCCTCGAACTCATTATATTGACCTAAGTTTTTCAAAACTTTTTGAACATTGTGATGAAAACGAAGAAGAAGGAATTCCTCGGGATTTACAAAATTTGATCAACTGAGAGAAAGAGAAGCGTGCTAAGCCCTTAATTAATGAAATCATGTTTGTTAATATGAGTACTGAGAAGGACTCTGGCTTGATGCAGATTGGCTCCACACTAGCTTTAGCGCAAGCGATTAGTCGCTTTCTTAAAAGATTTCAAAAAATGTTTTGCACAGTCCTGCGAAGACTTGTGTGGAATCGCTCTTGAGATTGTACAGCTTGGGATCGCTCTTAGCCCCGAGACTCGACCCCTCACTTTCAAACCTTGAACTTGAAATTCAGAATGTTCAACGGTCAACTACAATGTGAGGCCTGTGTGGCCAGATTTGAAGCAGCCCATAAATTAGGGGCAAGGAGGTCAGAAATAATCAAAAGGAAGCTTGCGAAGCTAGATCAAAATCCCTCAAACTAGGGGCAAAGATATCAGATGTGCTCGAAGAGTCAAAAAATTGAGATGTTTCTCAAGCTAACAAAGATCGGCAAGAATGCCAAATCCCAGAAGGGAGGAAAGAAGAAAGTATTGCTGAAGGATAACTGAGTTCCTACCCACAACACTAGGGGCAGATTCAGCCCCCCTTTGGATGGACTCCTGCATCGTCAGCAAACAACAGCCATTCTCCTCAATTCAGATGACTTCAGGATCTCAAAACCATTTGACATGGACAAAGCTACACTTTACCCTTGAGAGGCTTGCTGGGCCAAAAACCCGGAAGGGCGACCCAGGCAAAAGTTAGAGCAAGAAAAAGAACAAAAAGAACAAAAAAAAAAGAAAAAAAGAAAAAAAGAAAAATGCAAAGAATGAAGAAAAGAAAAGAAGAAAAATGAAGAAAATAAAAAGAAAAGATGAAAAAAGAAGAAAAGAAATGAAAAGAAAAGAAGAACAGAGCTCGAAAGGTTGAAAACCCGGAAGGGCAGCCTTGGCAAAAGTTAGAGCGCAAAGGGAGAGGTTAAATACACGAGTGTACCTTAACCCCGAACTACGTAAGGCTTGATTCCCATTTTTGGGATACGTAGGCAACTTCACTCTGAAATCTAGCCGTAAAACACTTCAAATCCGACTATGTCCATGTGATGGTTCTGCTCATCTTTGTCTTCTATGTATTCGAGAATTTGGTTGTAATTGTCACTGTGAGGACTGGTTGCCATGTGTTGCGGCGCTATTCAGACTAAGGGCAACTTTCCGTTGCCATACAGTGTGCCGTGGTGCTATTCAAACAAGGGGCAACTTTCCGTTGCCATGCAATGTCCTTCAAGCAAGGGGCAATTTTCCTTCAGATCTGAGGTTGTGCATCTCAAGAGTAGGTTCCATTCTCGTTGAGCAGTGGTCGCTTACAAAAATAGTTTTTGAGAATTTTTACCGAGGTTGACTGATTTTCTCGAAAAGTATTCTATTTTTCAAAATTGGACCATTTCTTAGACCCAAAAAAAGGAAAATTTTTAGTGCTCATAGCCTGACTTGCATGATTTTAAATCAGAAAATTGAACAAGCATGTTAATCTAACTCTCATTTTGGTCAAAATTGTTTTAGTAGAAAGCCAAAAAACAAAAAAATTGTCAAAATGATGAACTAGGGGTACAGTTGAGTCAAGTGTCCCGTCTTTTCCCCGTTGTCAAGGCATTTTCCAGAAAGGGCACCATACTTGCTAGAAAAGGGCACTCATACCTGCCGGAAAAGGGTACTACCGAAGCTAACCGCAAAAGGACAGAAAGCTCTCACATCCTCTAAGCAGCGAGGTATCGAGCCAAGTGCGAAGCATGAACTGGAATGGATCAAGATATACCACTCCCTCATCTGGATAGATCTGATCATGTCCAAACTCCCCAGTAGAGCATCGTCAACCGATGTCAGCTGCAGATTTGCTACACACCCAGTTGTAGCGCAATCCCTCTGTGGGAGAAATTCACTGTTGTGAACAAGAACAAGAATATGGTAGAATACCAGGGGCAAGAGCCCACAACTTCCTGCTTATCCATTAACCACCCAGGGGAGGGATAAAAAATGAGAGATTGAAGAATAGAGAGATGTGCGCTAAGAGAAAAAGTGAGGAAAAGGGTTTTTTCAGAAAAATAGAGCTTGAGGGCCGAGTGATGTAAGAATCACAAGTGAGAAAGGGTGGAAAATAATACCCGAAGAAACTGGCTTCTCGTGCATCGAGAGGTCTCTTGCCTTTATAACACAGCTGAGTGTTGTGTTTGTGTATTTTTGTTTGTTTCGATTCTTGTTTTGAGTCGTTTGAGTGTCAATAGATGTGTTTAGGTTGTTTTACCTTGTTTTTCCTTTGTTGAGTTATGTTTAGGTTGTTTTACCTTGTTTTTCCTTTGTTGAGTTGTGTTTAGGTTGTTCTACCTTTTGTTTTCCGTTGTTAAGTCATTTTGGCTGTGGTCAATTGTAGGCTGAATACCCGGTTAAGAACCCTTTTCTCATCTCACTTTCAAAAAATCGTTTTGTGCTCAGAGTGCTGTGCCATTCTCCACATTTGTGCAAAACAGAATTTGTTCTTTTATAAAACCGCAGGGTTCAACCCAGGTCATATGAGAACAGTAAAAACCAGGACCCATCTGAAGCTATGAAAGTTTCGGGCTGCAAAGCATAAGAAAAGAGGGAAAATTTGGAGCGTTTGAGCTTGTTTCAACTTTTGCAAGTTCTGTCACTACATCCCATATGTTCAGAATGAGATGTGTACCGAATAAATCGAGTACTGCGTTATAAGCTGTGTGTTTAGAGTGAGCAGTGTGCTGTTACGAGCCGTGTGTTCAAAATGACCAGAATACTGTGTTATGAACTGTATGTTCAAAAGAAACAAAGTACAGTGTTACGAGCTATGTGTTCAGAATGAGCAGTGTGCTGTATGAGCTATGTGTTTAGAGTGAACAGAATACTGTGTTGATTGTTTCAAAGCCAGAATGGCAATCAGATGTGCTCTTCCTGAATACCATTCCCTGTCGGAGGTATCTTGGCTGTGTTTGCAATGAGTTCCTAGGGAAAGTTATGAATATGATCAGGATGAAAAAGGGCATTTTTGGTTTCTGTATGCAGAAGCTACCCGTCGTCAGCATTTCAGGACCTTTGTACTGCGAGTTGAAGGTATGTGTTCGAAGAACACAATGGAGGGGAGATACCCGTCAGAGTAAAGCGGTTTACCGCCACTCACTCCATGAGGTGCTTTCTAAAGTGCCACTTTGTCTGTTTATTGCATTTCCTAAATGTCACGCTCCACATTGCTTGCAACATGTATCGTATCATCGCACTTATTGCATTTATTTGTATCTTGTGTTATCTTGTATCGTTTATCCTTTCACGCTGTGTAGCGTTTAGGATCGTTGTCCTCCGGGGCTATCTCAGGTTGCATGGAACGCGCTCCTGATTGTTTGTTTTCAAGCCACTCTTCTCACAATTTCACCGTTGTTTAAGTGTCCTGTTCCTTACGCGATTTCAACGTGTTTGGAATTTATCTCAGGTTGCGTCGTGTACGCGCTTGGGTGGGTTGTTGGACCTCCTCTCACGATTTCAGCGTGGTTTGAGTGTCCCGTTCCTTACGCGATTTCAGTGTGTTTGGAATTTATCCCAGATTGCGTCGTGTACGCGCTTGGACTTTTTGTTTTCCGGCCTCTTCTCATGATTTTAGCGTTGTTTGAGTGTCCTGTTCCTTACGCAATTTCAGCGTGTTTGGAATTTATCTCAGGACGCGTGTGCGCGGGCCTGGGCGTGTTTTATCTCAGGTTGTGTTTGGTACACACCTGGGCAGGTTGTTGTTGGACCTCCTCTCACGATTTCAGCGTGGTTTGAGTGTCCTGTTCCTTACGCAATTTCAGCGTGTTTGGAATTTATCCCAGGTTGCGTTGTAGACGCGCTGGGCAGATTGTTGGTCCTCCTCTCACAATTTCAGCGTGGTTTGAGTGTCCCGTTCCTTACGCGATTTCAGCGTGTTTGGAATTTATCCCAGGTTGTGTTGTAGACGCGCTGGGCGGGTTGTTGGACCTCCTCTCATGATTTCAGCGTGGTTTGAGTGTCATGTTCCTTACGCGATTTCAGCGTGTTTGGAATTTATCCCAGGTTACGTTGTAGACACGCTGGGTGGATTGTTGGACCTCCTCTCACGATTTCAGTGTGGTTTGAGTGTCCCGTTCCTTACGCAATTTCAGCGTGTTTGGAATTTATCCCAGGTTGCGTTGTAGACGCGCTGGGCGGATTGTTGGACCTCCTCTCACGATTTCAGCGTGATTTGAGTGTCCCATTCCTTACGCGATTTCAGCGTGTTTGGAATTTATCCCAGGTTGCGTTGTAGACACGCTGGGCAGATTGTTGGACTTCCTTTCACGTTTTCAGCGTGGTTTGAGTGTCCCTTTCCTCACACGATTTCAGTGTGTTTGGAATTTGACCTAGGTTGCGTCGTATGCGCGCTTGATTGATTGTTTTTCCTCCTCTCATGATTCCAGCATGGATGGAGTACTTTCCCCTTTCCATTCACCATTGTGTTTTGCATGCATTGCATCGCACTATCTTGAGCACCTTGCCTGTATCGCACTGTTTTGTGCATTTACCCTACTCGCACTATTTTGTACACCTTTAGCTCGCACTGCCTTGTGCACTCTTTGGTCCGGGAGACCTTAAATCCTCCAGTCTAAGAGACCTTAAATCCTGCATCTTTATTCGCACTGTCTTGTGCACCCTCTGGTCTAGGAGACCTTAAATCCTCTAAAGGTGCAATTCCTTTGGTATTTGTCATGCCCGAACGACTTTCGGTGGTCTGGTATAGCCACCTGTCTGTGTTTGCGGTGAGTTCCTAGGAAACCAACTGAGACGGTGGAAGCTAGAGTTCGAATGGCTCATACCTAGAACGCAAAGTTTCAGAATTTCAGAGACTAAAGTCTGGTTTAAGTACCTAGGGGTCTATCCTCGGCTTGAAATCTGTATGGCAGCCCCATAGATTGAGATAGCATGTACATGCACCTCAATTCTGGATACCAAATCGACCTAATCTGTCACCTTGTTGGAGAATAGGGAAAGCTGCGACCATAGTCAGGGAGAAAAGTAGTACCTGCGGTTCAACTGAGAAGAAGGGGAAGATTCCCACATCAGCATGAGGTAGGACATTGCTGAGGTAGGTCATTGCCAAATGCCCCTGTAAGGTACCTTCGCTTCCTAACTACTACATCGTCTAGTATGTCCATTGCATTGCATATAAAATACATTACATTATAGTTTGCTTGCATTTACTGCATTATTCATCTATGGCTTGCGCCTTTCCATGTTGAGCTTGGTCTGGTATGTGCCCATACTTTTCACGTCGAAGCATGGTTATGAGATTTTGTCTACGCACCTATTCCACTAATGGGATTGTGGTTTGAGGGTGACGGCACCATTTCCGTGTTAGATGTGGTTTGTTTGTGTCCATACCTTTCCTAGGCAAGATACGATTTGGCCGCGCACCTTATCCATTGCATTCATTACATTGTAGTGTAGTGTGTTGCATCCAGCATTTAGGATCATGATCTTCCCTCAGCAGATCATTCCTCACTTATATCATGCCACCCAATTACATGTATTTTGTGTTCTGTCTACACACACATAGTTCTGCATGTGTACGTGCCTATTCCGCTGATGGGATTGTGGTTTGAGGGTGTCGGCACCTTTTCTATGGTAAACGAAGTTTGATGTTGTATCTCCATCCTCTTCATGATATTTGTGCGGTCTTGAACTGCTCGTGGGTTGATCATATCATTGGATTGCATTGTATATCATTTACACTGTTTTGTTGCATACTCTTTGCATCCTGCCCCTGCCTGCGGGCACATCTCTTTGTTTATTTTGCCTGTTTGTATAAGTCTTCGGCCTTGTCAAAAATGGGTCGTCTTTGGGCTTTGACATTCACTCCCGTCGCGTATGACTTTCGAGTTCTGTCAAAGAGGGGCAACTGTAGACACCCCATTTTCAACCGACCTTAAGACTAAGACGTCAGCGATTGAGCGCTCGGTGATTGCGCATGTTGTGCTTGTTTTGAGGTTTCGGAGTTTCGGTTGAGAGCCTTACCCTCGGACCTCAGGACCCTTTTGTGTTTTGCCTCGGTTTACGAATTAGGTTGTGTTTTCTCTTCCCGAAGGGAAGGAGAGGTCTCGTAGACCATCTCTTAGTGGTCGTAGGCTACTTTTTGTGGTCGTAGACCACTGTCCCCGTTTGGAGATCAGTTTTCAATTTTTCGAAGTCGTCGGCCGTGCGCCTCGGTTCGGGACCGCTTAACTTTCTCTGTTTGCTCCGGTTTTTGGCACGCACCTTGTTTCCTCTCTCTAGAGGGACACTGTGGCCCGGGAGACCACCATCGTGGTCGCACGCCACTTCCGGTGCTTAATAGTCAGTTTTCGGGGTACCCGATTGCGCGTTTTGGCCCCCAAACCTTCGTTTTGTATCGGTGTGGGTTCATTTTTGGCATGGACCCTAGTTTCATGGTTAGAAAGGTGGTAGTAGGGTGGGAGACCACCTTTTCTTCTTGGAGACCACCTTTCCCCGGTCGCCCAGTTTTACTTGTTAGAGAGCTGGTCTCCCTCACTTTTGGGCCACAATTTTTGGTCTCCCATACCACCACTGAGTTACATTCACCTGGGAGACCACCAATATGGGTAGGCCGACCACCTTTGATGATTGACCCTTTTGATCTCTTGGTCTCCCTCACCTTTGAGCCATAATTTCTGGTCTCCCACCATACCACTGAGGCATTCACCTGGGAGGCCACCAATATGGGTAGGCCGACCACCTTTTCTTTTTGACCCTTTTGACCCCTGGTCGGCCGACCAAGGGGAGTGGTCGGCCGACCACCTAAACTGGTCGGCCGACCACCTAAACTGGTCGGCCAGCCTTCTGCTTTTTTGTCTCAATAAGTTGAAGCCAGTTGTGCCAGCTGGAAGCCTCAGAATGCATTCTCCATACATGTGTATGGAGGATGTTTAAGCTTGGTTTTAAGCTTCTTGGAGAAGCTTTAGACCTTCTCCTCTATAAAGGGAAGGGCCCTCTTCCATTGCTAGGGTTCAGAATTTTGGTGAAGGCATACATACACTTCCCTCCATATCTCTCTATTTCAAGCTTCAAAACTCCACAGTTCTTGGCCATTTGCACTACACCTTCAAGCACAACACCTCCACTATCAACCTAAGTACCTTGGAGCTGGTTTTCAGAAGTTGAAGGTTCACTTTCTTGGTCCAGAAGTTGCTGGTTCCTTTGGCTACAAGGGTAACACTCAATTTCCCTCTTTTTTACATTGTTTTGATTCGTAGTTTAGCTCTATTGGAAAGCATATTTTGGGTTTGTCATAAACTGAAAAAAGTCTTATTTTGATTTTCTAAACATGTTTTTTTAAGACCATTTTTCTGTTGGGGGTCATCTACCCCCTTGCATGCTTGATTTCCTCATGTTTTGAGCTATGCTTTAGAGCATTTGTGTCGGCCTTGGTTTGGCCTTTTAGCCACTGAAATCCAGTGGATGTTCAGTGGCTAACATGTGTCTTTGAGCCTCAAAATCAGAGAGGGGTGACCATCTTACCCTTTGTTCTCTTTTCTAGCTTTCTTGGCCTTCCAAAGGAGCCCCTATTTGCATGTTTCAAAGCCATGCTCCAGGCCATTTTTGATGAGTTTTGTGACCTGCATGACCTCTGTCCAGAGATGGTTTTTCCATATTAAGTGTCTATTATGCATATGTAGAGTAATCCTCTTCAAGGCCTTTCAAAGGGCCCTTCACTTATATGCTTCCTAGCCTCATTCCAGGCCCTTTTTGGTGGGGTTTTAAGATCCTCATAACCTCTGTCCAAAGGTGGTTTTGCCATTTTGTGTGTCCATCATGTATGTATAGAACAACCCCTTTCATGGCCTTCCAAAGGGACACATCATTCTTGCATGCATGGACTATATTTCAGTGGGTTTTTAGGCATATTTTGGCATGGCATTCTTATGTTTTTGGCTGGTTTGGTGACCACTCATGTGCTTCATATAGTTGTAGTGCAAATCATGGTTCACTAGCTTACTTTGCATGCCTTGTTGACCCTTGTTTTTAGCACTTTTTGGCCATTCCTTAAACTGATATTGTGCATATTTTGGATTTCCCTAGCTCTATTTTGGGGTCTCATGGTCGAATGATGCTTGTTTTGCATACTTGTAGTTCAATGTCCATGCCTAGCTTTGAGTTTTGAGGTCTATCATATGGATGTGCTGAGGTATTTCCATGTTTTGGGGTCATTTTGCATCATATTTCAGAGCCTATATGAATGCCATATCCTTATGTTTTCTACTCTTTAAGTGTGCTTGAGAGTTGTCCATAAATGCCTTATTTTCGGACCATTGAATGAGCTTCATTTCTATGCATTCCGAGCCATCATTTTAGACCAATTTCCCATTGTCTTGGACCTGCCTAGGGTCTGTTTGGAGTTGGTTTTTTCATTGGTGCATTGCTTTGTGTACCTCTAGTGTAACGCATTTCACTAGTTTCGGTATTTGGGCCATCTAGCATGCATCATGTGAAGTGTTTGCATGATTCGGGACCATTGTGCATCATATTTCAGAGCTGGATCATGTGCCATTCTATGCCATATTTCATCCTTTGCCATGCTTTGTTAGAGTTGCATGTTGTGCCTTAGGATCGAGCCTTTGTATTCGTGCATGTTTGCATGTATTTCGGTTGTCTCATGGCCACTGATTTGGGCGTGGCTGAGGCCTCTCCATTTTGGTATAAGTCCATCGTGCATTGTGTATGCCATGTTACAATGTGTTGTGCATGTTATGTTGTTTTAGGCATTGTTTTAGACCAGGGCCATTAGAGAAGTACACTACCCCACATGGCTATCGAATACAGTGGTGGTAAAGAAGAAGAACGGTAAATGGAGGGTCTGCGTAGACTTCACCAGCCTCAACAATGTCTGTCCCAAAGATAGCTTTCCTCTACCAAAGGTTGACCAGCTAGTAGATGCCACTTCAGGGCATGGAAGAATGAGCTTCCTAGATGCCTACAGGGGTACCACTAGATAGCCATGTACCCTCCAAACGAAGAGAAGACAGCGTTCATCACCCCAAAAGGCCTATATTGTTACAGAGTAATGCCTTTTGGGTTGAAAAACGCAGGAGCGACTTGCCAAAGGCTGGTAACCAAAATGTTCAAGTAGGGGTGGGCGCAGGTCGGTTGCGGCCACAAAACCTCCAATTCGCCATCCGTCCGCCATATTGGCGGATTGAAGAAAATCAATCCGCATCCGTCCGCTAATCCGGTGGATGTGGATTGAGCGGATTGGCGGTTTGGCGGGTGGATGCGAATCGGTTTGGCGGTTTGAAATTTTATAAATTTTCAACATAATTCAACTTGTGCACTTTCTCAAAAAAAAAAAATATTATAGTTAATGACTTAAAAAAATATTACAATTACTGCATGTCTCATCTAAAGCAAGAAAATTTAAAATTTTAGAACATCACAATCATTGCATGTTTCATCCACATACTACAATCACAGCATGCCTCATTCACATAAAGTATTACAATCTGTGGTTCTTAAAATATAAAAACAATTCAAACCATCAAAACCATGAACAGAGCAATAGTAGAAATTGTATGTCTCTGTATTGTTACATCTATATCTGTTTTTGAAAATAAAAACCAACCAGCATATATCATATTTTCTATTTATTATTTTTAGAGATAGATTTAAAAACCAAAAAATATAGATAAATAATACATTTATTTTTTTCAATTCAAAAAAGATATTCAAGTTGAAAACTTTTTTTCAACAAAATATTTAAACTCTTTTTTAATTGAAAATACAAACAGAATATTTAAACAAACTGAAAACACAAAGTCTTATAAATTACTAGGGGTGTTCGCGGTTTGGCGGTTTGGTTGCGGCCAAAAGAATCTCAGATCCGCCATCCGTCCGCCAGAATGGCGGATTGGAGAAAATCAATCCGCAACCATCCGCTCGTCATCACGCATCCGTCCAAAATGCGGCGGATTGGTTCAGTTCGGTCGGTTTTGGCGCATCGGTGTATCCGCTGCTCACCCCTATGTTCAAGCACCTGATTGGCCGAATAGTAGAAGTCTACATCGACGACATGGTCGTTAAGACCAAGGAGCCTGAGGGTCATCTTGCCGACCTAAAAATGTCTTTGAAATCCTTAAAACATATCGGCTCCGACTCAATGCATCGAAGTGTGCATTTGGAGTTGGATCTGGTAAGTTTTTAGGATACCTGGTGACCAGAAGGGGCATCGAGGCCAGCCTAGATCAGATCAAGGTCATCCTAGAGTCAAAGAGCCCGACGTCGGTAAAGCAAGTACAGGTGCTAACTGGAAGGGCCGCAACCCTGAACAGATTCATCAGCAGAAGCTCAAATAAGTGCAGACCTTTCTTTAACTTGACAAAGAAAGCCACAGACTTCCTGTGGATAGAAGAATGCGAAGCCGCTTTGGCCGACCTGAAAAAGTACTTGACCACAGCTCCAGTTCTTTGAAATCCAGAACCTTGGAAGGAGCTGTTTCTGTACTTAGCCGTTTCAGAACATGCGATAAGTGCAGTACTAATCCGAGAAGAAAAAGGGAGCAAAAGGCTGTTTACTATGTAAGCAAAACCCTAGCCGATGCAGAAACGAGGTATCTACCCTTAGAGAAATTGGCACTAGCTTTAGTAATGGCTTCAAAGAAATTGAACCATTACTTCCAGGCCCACAAAATTGTGGTGCTAACTGAGCACCCCTTGAAGTCCTTACTGCAACAAGGAGACCTGACAGGAAGAATAGCCAGATGGGTAGTCACCCTAGGCCAATATGACTTAGAGTATAGGCCAAGGACAGCAATCAAAGGCCAGGTTCTGGCCGACTTCGTGGCTGAGTTCACACAAGAGTCCATCGAACATCGGGCTCCGTTGAGCCAGGATGAATGATGTCCAACCAAGCAAGGAGAAGCACAGCCAAAGGCAAAGGAACAAAGGAAAGAGGACAAACTCAAACCCTGCAGCATTTACATCGGCGACTCCTTTCGACTATTTGTCGATGGGAGTTCAAACCGACAAGGAGCAGTGGCAGGAGTAGTATTGATATCCCCAGATGGGCAGGTACTAGAACAGTCAATTCGTTTGGGGTTCAAGGCCTCAAACAATGAAGCAGAATATGAAGCACTCATTGCAGGACTGAAGTTGGCAGCAATAGTGCAAGCAGATGAGGTAATAGTTTTTTGTGATTCACAACTAATAGTTAACCAGACAACAGGTGAGTTTGCAGCCCGAGATGAACGAATGTTGGCTTACGCAAAGGAAGTCATCAAACTGTCAGCCTTATTTCAGAACTGCCGACTACTTCAGGTAAGCCGAGATGACAACAGCCACGCCGATGCGTTGGCTAACCTAGCTAGTGCAGTACAACCTGGAAAAGCAAGGACAATAATGATTGATTACCTGTCGGGCCCAAGAATTGAACCAGTAACCACAGAGCATGAAGCAATGTGCATAGACATGGGACCAAGCTGGATGGATGCAATTGTTGCGTTCCTAAAAGAAGGAAAGCTACCAGATGACCGCAAGGAGGCACACAAGATCAGATTGAAGTCGGCAAGATTCAGTCTGACAGCAGAAGGACATCTTTACCGAAGGTCCTTCACTGGACCCCTTTTAAGGTGCTTACACCCTTTGCAGGTTGAAGATTTTCTATATGAAATCCATGAAGGAATTTGTGGAAGCCACGCAGGGGGCAGATCACTAGCTCACAGGGCCATTACCCAGGGATATTGGTGGCCTTACATGCAAAATGATGTAGAAGCCTACGTGAAGAAGTGTGAACAATGCCAAAGGTTTGCACCCTTGATACACCAGCCAGCTGCTGACCTGAACCCTGTATCCAATCCTTGACCATTTGCCCAATGAGACATGGATCTCGTTGGGCAATTACCCCAAGCAACTGGACAAAGAAAGTACTTGCTAGTAGCAATAGATTACTTCACAAAATAGATAGAAGCAGAGCCTCTTGCCAAGATCCAAGATGTGGATGTCAAGAACTTCATATGGAGAAACATCATCACCAGATTTGGAATTCCGAGAGCAATTGTTGCAGACAATGGAACTCAATTTGACAGCAAGCTAATCAAGAACTTCTGTGCAAAGTTCAAGATCAAGAACTACTTTTTAACCCCAAGCTTTCCACAAAGCAATGGACAAGCAGAAGCATCCAA
The DNA here is from genome assembly GCF_055761805.1 of Camellia sinensis. Lineage (NCBI taxonomy): Eukaryota > Viridiplantae > Streptophyta > Magnoliopsida > Ericales > Theaceae > Camellia > Camellia sinensis. The sequence continues at coordinate 63,695,757 of NC_138968.1, read as the reverse complement.
CAAAGTAATTTTGGATGGAATAAAGAAGAGGCTGCAGGCAGCAAAAGGCAAGTGGGTAGACGAATTGCCCAATGTACTCTGGGCATATCGAACTACGCCGAGAAGATCAACAAGAGAATCCCCCTTCGCCATGGCTTATGGCAAAGAAGCAATCATTCCGCTGGAGATTGGCATCCCAGGAATCAGAACCCAGGGAGTTGAAAACGATACTAATGATGTACTGTTAGCCCGAGATCTGGATCTTTTAGAAGAAAGAAGAGAGAAAGCTGCAATCCAGCTTGCAGCATACCAGCAGCAACTTGCAAAAACTTATAACAAGAAAGTCAACTTGTACCAACTTGCAATCTTTTCGTGATCAAAATACATGATTCCTCATACAAGGCTAAAAAAAAAATCGTTTAAAAAAAATTACCATTTAAAAAAAGTAACACTTGAGAAAATCCAAACTAACTATTGCCGACAAAAGCTAAGAGGCAAAACAAACTATTGTATTAAAACTAAAAAGATAGGACACCTAGTCAAGCTTTCTCACCTTTATAAGTATGAAAGTGTAATGTAGATAACCGGTTTATTCCCTTCAAAAAAAATTTACCTTGAGTTGTAATGGACTATCGTAGAACTAAATAGGAAAAGCAATATGAAGTTATGCACTTCCTTTTACGTAGTGGTAAAAAAAAAATGGAAAATGCTTCCAAATGCCTTCGAGAATTAACAAATGCAACTATCACTACAATCAGTGAGTTAGTATTATAAAAGATTGGTTCAATTTCTTTACCTTCCCTGATCTGAAGAACCTTTACAGTTTGTTCATATAAAGCCACATGAGAAAAGTTAATTGAAGTAAGCATGTTAAATAAATAAATAGGCATTGAAGTAAAAGTTTATTGACTACATCATGCATGATTTCATTAGACAGTGATGAGACTGCTTGAATATTTAAAATCTAAGTTCTTACACAATCATTAATAATACATTATCCCCTGTTTCTCACTTAATCCCATTAAAAGAAATAAGCTTAGAAATTGCGAACGCATTTAAACTAATAAAAAAAAATCCATGAAATCCATGGCCATCAAAGTCACCATCTTGTTGTGCCCTTGGGTCAATATTCACTTATTCAGCTTTTCATTGGAAGAAAAATCCAGAATATGCAAACCCAAAAAAAAAAAAAATCATGCATGCAGGAACAAATTTAAATTCTTTGTTTTTGATGAATATAACAAATCTAGTAGTCCATGGCAAAACTGATATTACATCTATTACTACATTCCTAAGTATGCATCAATGTCAGAATTAAGAAAAGACCACAATGTTGCATTTAATTATTCCTACATGAGGAGCTTTCGACATAATTAGAAGCACAACAATAGAAACTTGACACAACACAACCTACCGATAACATCAAATAAAAGTGTAACAACAATACTAATATTATGAAGTATCAAATGCTTTGTAGTCCTGAAACATACTAATATTTTAATTGTTAAATAAATAAAAATGCTTCAAGAACCATACCAGTTGATAAGAATTTTATTCAACAACCATCTTGGGACTAAAAAAACTGCGATGTTTAAATTCTTTGTTTTTGATGAACATGAAAAATCTAGTAGTCCATGGCCAAATTGATATTGCATCTATTACTACATTGCTAAGTATGTATCAATGTCAGAATTAAGAAAAGACCACAATGTTACATTCAATTATTTGAACATGAGGAGCTTTTAGCATCAATTTTTTTTTCCTTCATAAATAGGCAGACTTTATTAAAAAGTATCAAGATGACGCAAAGAACACAAAAATTCAGCCTCCAAAGGGAAAACAAAGCTAAGAAATCAAATCATGCACAAAATCGACAAAAGCCAAAACATCTAGATCAACCAAAACATTGACTTATTGGCTTATTTGGGTCACGTCACCTCTCTACTTTATATACATTTTTTCGTAATAAGCCAAAAAACCAGCTTATGATCCATATATAAACTTGACGAAACACAACCTACAGGTAACACCAAATAAAAGTTTAACAATACTAATATTATGAAGCATTAAGTGTTTTATAGTCTTGAATCATACTAATATTTTAAATGTTAAAGAACCATACCAGTTGATAAGAACTTTATTCAAGAACTATCCTGGGACTAAAAAAAATTGCGATGTCAACACTTTGAAAGTTGTTGAACCTCTTTTAAAATTATTTTTAAAAAAAACACTTTTGTGACAAAATAAAAAATTTAGCATCTCACCAAAAAAGAAAAAAGAAAGAAAAATAAGCATTTATGCGAGAAAAAGACATTACCAAAAAGAAGAATATATCAAAATAATCTAATCAATGACCTGTGCCTAAAGGCACTCCCCAACCAAAATGAAGCATAAATTACCAACATCTAATATTCCTTAAACTCACTATTTGCCTCACACTCCATTTTTAATCCTCAAAGATTCAATTTTCCCAAGAAAATCAAATTAAGGATATTAATGCAACAAAGTTCACTCTAAATATTCAGCCAAAAAAAAGTTCACTCTAAATGGTTAACAACAAAGTTCAAAACAAAGAATAAAAAAAAAAGAAATAAAAAAAGAAAAGAAAAGTAAGCAGACAAATACAAATCTGAATAAAGGAGCTCTCATATGATCTAAACAACAATGCTAGGGATATAGATGTTTAAAAACAAACCCAAAATAGAATTGTAAACAAACACCAAATCAAAATCAAATTAGAAAACTGTGGGGATATATTTTTGAGCACCGACACGTGGCAAGGTGATGCCGACGTGTCAGCCGAGGTGTTATGTGTCAGGGTCATAACACCGAGGTGATCTTGGTCAAGCCGAGATTATCTCCAAAGATATAGGAATCCGAGATAAGCGGATAAGAGATAAGGGACAAGAGTCCTAGAATAAAGAGAAGACTTAGCCAAGATAAGAATAAAGCTCTTAGGGAGTTTATCTCTATCTCTAAAGGAGTCCAAAGTAAGTATTAAACAGGAATCCATAGAAGTCAGGCTTCTATTGGGATTAGGATTGAGGTAACTATAAAAGAGAGGCACCCCCATGGCTCTAAGGTACGCAATCTTATGCTTTGAACATTGAGTTTAACATTATTGATTATCTTTGAGAGATATACTGACTTGATCGTCGGAGTGCCCCCGGGTGGTCGAAACCACCGCCGGAATCTTCTCTTTCTGTTGTAGGTTAGCCAGGTGTCATCTATTCTGCCAGTGTTCTCCAGCTGAATATTGAGTTGGGTAGTGTAATCAGAAAATCACCCACACAATTTGGTGTCGTCTGTGGGAACGAAAGTAGAATAGATGGCCAGTAACGGACAGAAGGAAAAGATTGGGGATGACACTCCTGCTGGGAGTGGGAGACCTATTGACCTTGATGGCGAAGGAGAAAGGTCGAACGCAGAAACTCATGAACAAAATCATGGAGCGAAAGACGTCGGCCAGACTAGCGACGCACCAAAGAAACCCGAACAAAGCAGGTACTACAATGAAGACGACCTCCAGGTTTGGAAGGATTGGTGCCTACAGAGGGATGAAGAGGTAAAAGAGATGGCAAACAAATTGGCAGACCTGCAGTCGGTCATCAATTTCATGATGCAAAATAACATCATGCAACCATAATACCCGCTGCACGACACGCCGATTCCAGCAGCCAATACCCAGAAGGGAGGACAGAAACAATCCTCGTAGCCCCTCAACACAACGGAGACGAAAGATACTCTCATCGACCTTCTCGGGAGGACGGATGAAAAGAATCAAGAAGAGAAGGATCACGGAGGACGTATCGCACAAAGAAGGCAGACCCCAAAGGACATCGGCATGTTCAGGGGCAGGCACTGTGCTTCGACACAACTCACGGAGAAGGGTCGAAAAGGGCTCACCACGAGGCCGAAAGTAGTATACCGAAAAGACTGAAGTCAAAAGATAGCCGAGCTCCTGGACGGAGCAAAGAAGACTTAAGAGATTACCTCAAAAGGAAGCAACAGAATGCCTACGCCGAGGTAACCTCCCTAGATAAGCCGAGGACACCATTCTCGGTGGAATTAGACAGATTTGAGGCACCAAAGCAGTTCAGTATGCCGAGTTTTCAAATATACGATGGTAAGTCAGACCCCAACTTCCACGTTGGACTCTATTTGAACTCAATGGCATTATATAGTGGAAACGAGTCGTTGCTCTGCAAATTTTTCCCCTCATCCTTCGAAGAGATTGCATCAGATTGGTTCCACAAACTACTGAAGGGAAGCGTGAAGACTTGGGAAGGCCTGGCCGAGATGTTTGTGGCCAGGTTTGTGACAAACAAGTTGCAGCCATTAAAGGTGGACGCATTAATGGTTCTGAAGATCAGCAAGGATGAAGGCCTTAGGGCCTATACAAAAAGATACTATGAGGTGTTCAATCGAATACCCGAATGTAATCAAGAGGTGGCAGTCGTATCTTTCAAGAACGGCTTGAAAGACAACTGTCCACTACGAAAGTCTCTGGCAAAGACATTGCCAAAAAGTATAGAGGAGCTCATGGCGAGAATCGAGAAGTACGCCAGAGCCGAAGAAGACATGTCGGAAACCAGGGAGATAAAACAAGAGAAAGGAAACGGCTCGCCGAAGCGAGGCCGAGGTAACAACGGAACGAGCAGGCAAGAGGCATAACTGAGGGCCACACAAGCAGTAACAACTTTGTTTCGAATCCCAATTCCCAAAGTCCTGGATCAAATTCGGAACCAGCCCTATTTCAGAACACCAGAAAGGACTCCAAGAGAGTTCATGGGAAGAAACATTGGCAGGCATTGTGCCTACCATAATGAAGATGGCCATACAACTCAGGGTTGTAGAGCCCTAAAAACATATTTAGAAGATTTGGTGAGACAAGGACATCTAAGAGACCTTATCGATGAGACCAGAACAAGGGAAGAACGGGTAAGATTGCCTCAGGCACCAGCAGCCGCACCTCTCCCAGCATAACAGCCGTAGGCAGGAGGACCTCAGATAATCAACGTAATCCACTCGAAGGTCAACGAAAACGAAATCCGAGGAGAGACCCAGAAAGTGAAGCACCTGCAACATGTCTACCAAGTCGGGAAAAAAAGACATCGGGTAGAGGAATGCCAAGGACCAATGATAACCTTTACTGAAGCCGACCTAGAGATGGCCCAGCATCCGCATAATGATGCCTTGGTAGTATCCCTCCAGGTTGGGGAGTGCCAAGTGAAACGCATCTTTATTGATCAAGGCAGCTCTTGCGACATCATGTACGTCCGATGTTACAAAGAGCTCGGCCTTCACCAAGATGATATGGAACAGTCCAATGGCCCAATGGTTGGGTTCAATGGAACGCCGACATGGCCTCTGGGAGCAGTAAGCTTGGAGGTGCAGGCTGGCACCAGGAAGATCAAGACAGAATTCACCATCGTCGACACACCCTCCCCCTACAACATCATCTTGGGGAGGCCATGGTTGCATGCAATGGGGGCAGTTCCCTCAACATTGCATCAACTATTGCGATTTCCAACAGAGCATGGGATAGAAGAAGTCAAAGGCAATCCGCTGCAAGTGAAGAATTGCTCCATGGTAGCAATGAAATCTACCTACAGCGTGCGAGAGCTAGAGAAAACAGAAATTGAAGATGAGGACGTGGAAGTCCTAGAAGACGTCGGCAAAGAGCCAGCCGAGAAGAGCGAAGAGGCACTGAAGAAAATCCTCATCCAGGAAGGGGATAAAGAACGCTTCTTTCTTCTCAGCTCGGGCTTAGCCAAAGAAGAGGAAAAGGAGTTGGAAACTTTTTTGAGAGCAAATATTGAGGTGTTCGCTTCAACAAAGCCTAAAATAACATAACATGCACAACACATTGTTGTTATGGAGGCCAGGGCCATTAGAGAGGTACACAATGCACAACACATTAGAGAAGTACACTGTAGAAGAAGAAGTACACAATGCACAACACATTGTGTAGGAAAAGGAGTTGGAAACTTTTTTGAGAGCAAATGTTGTTATGTTGAGAGCAAATATCGAATACAGTGGTGGTAAAGAAGAAGAACGGTAAATGGAGGGTCTGCGTAGACTTCACCAGCCTCAACAACGTCTGTCCCAAAGACAGCTTTCCTCTACCAAAGATTGACCAGCTAATAGATGCCACTTCAGGGCATGAAAGAATGAGCTTCCTAGATGCCTACAAGGGGTACCACCAGATAGCCATGTACCCTCCAAACGAAGAGAAGACAGCGTTCATCACCCTAAAAGGCCTATATTGTTATAGAGTAATGCCTTTCGGGTTGAAAAACGTAGGAGCGACTTGCCAAAGGCTGGTAACCAAAATGTTCAAGCACCTGATTGGCCAAACAGTAGAAGTCTACATCGACGACATGGTCGTTAAGACCAAGGAGCCTGATGGTTATCTTGCCGACCTAAAAAAGTCTTTGAAATCCTTAAAACATATCGACTCCGACTCAATGCATCGAAGTGTGCATTTAGAGTTGGATCTAGTAAGTTTTTAGGATACCTGGTGACCAGAAGGGGCATCGAGGCCAGCCCAGATCAGATCAAGGCCATCCTAGAGTCAAAGAGCCCGACGTCGGTAAAGCAAGTGCAAATGCTAACTGGAAGGGCCACAACCCTGAACAGATTCATCAGCAGAAGCTCAAATAAGTGCAGACCTTTCTTTAACTTGATAAAGAAAGCCACAAACTTCCTATGGATAGAAGAATGCGAAGCCGCTTTGGCCGACCTGAAAAAGTACTTGACCACAGCTCCAGTTCTTTGAAATCCAGAACCTTGGAAGGAGCTGTTTCTGTACTTAGCCGTTTCAGAACATGCGATAAGTGCAGTACTAATCCGAGAAGAAAAAGGGAGCAAAAGGCTGTTTGCTATGTAAGCAAAACCCTAGCCGATGCAGAAACGAGGTATCTACCCTTAGAGAAATTGGCACTAGCATTAGTAATGGCTTCAAAGAAATTGAACCATTACTTCCAGGCCCACAAAATTGTGGTGCTAACTGAGCACCCCTTGAAGTCCTTACTGCAACAAGGAGACCTGACAGGAAGAATAACCAGATGGGTAGTCACCCTAGGCCAATATGACTTGGAGTGCAGGCCAAGGACAGCAATCAAAGGCCAGGTTCTGGCCGACTTCGTGGCCGAGTTCACACCAGAGTCCATCGAACATCGGGCTCCATTGAGCCAGGATGAACGATGTCCAACCAAGCAAGGAGAAGCACAGCCAAAGGCAAAGGAACAAAGGAAAGAGGACAAACTCAGACCCTGCAGCATTTACATCGGCAACTCCTTTCGACTATTTGTCGATAGGAGTTCAAACCGACAAGGAGCAGTGGCAGGAGTAGTATTGATATCCCCAGATGGGCAGGTACTAGAACAGTCAATTCGTTTGGGGTTCAAGGCCTCAAACAATGAAGCAGAATATGAAGCACTCATTGCAGGACTGAAGTTGGCAGCAATAGTGCAAGCAGATGAGGTAATAGTTTTTTGTGATTCACAACTAATAGTTAACCAGACAACAGGTGAGTTTGCAGCCCGAGATGAACGAATGTTGGCTTACGCAAAGGAAGTCATCAGACTGTCAGCCTTATTTCAGAACTGCCGACTACTTCAGGTAAGCCGAAATGACAACAGCCATGCCAATGCGTTGGCTAACCTAGCTAGTGCAGTACAACCTGGAAAAGCAAGGACAATAATGATTGATTACCTGTCGGGCCCAAGAATTGAACCAGTAACCACAGAGCATGAATCAATGTGCATAGACATGGGACCAAGCTGGATGGATGCAATTGTTGCGTTCCTAAAAGAATGAAAGCTACCAGATGACCGCAAGGAGGCACACAAGATCAGATTGAAGTCGACAAGATTCAGTCTGACAGCAGAAGGACATCTTTACAGAAGGTCCTTCACTAGACCCCTTTTAAGGTGCGTACACCCTTTGCAGGTTGAAGATTTTCTATATGAAATCCATGAAGGAATTTGTGGAAGCCAGACAGGGGGCAGATCACTAGCTCACAGGGCCATTACCCAGGGATATTGGTAGCCTTACATGCAAAAAGATGTAGAAGCCTACGTGAAGAAGTGTGAACAATGCCAAAGGTTTGCACCCTTGATACACCAGCCAGCTGCTGACCTGAACCCTGTACCCAGTCCTTGGCCATTTGCCCAATGGGGCATGGATCTCGTTGGGTAATTACCCCAAGCAACTAGACAAAGAAAGTACTTGCTAGTAGTAATAGATTACTTCATAAAATAGATAAAAGCAGAGCCTCTTGCCAAGATCCGAGATGCGGATGTCAAGAACTTCATATGGAGAAACATCATCACCAGATTTGGAATTCCGAGAGCAATTGTTGCAGACAATGGAACTCAATTTGACAGCAAGCTAATCAAGAACTTCTGTGCAAAGTTCAAGATCAAGAACTACTTTTCAACCCCAAGCTTTCTACAAAGCAATGGACAAGCAGAAGCATCCAACAAAGTAATTTTTGATGGAATAAAGAAGAGGCTGCAGGCAGCAAAAGGCAAGTGGGTAGACGAATTTCCCAATGTACTCTGGGCATATCGAACTACGCCGAGAAGATCAACAGGAGAATCCCCCTTCGCCATGGCTTATGGCACAGAAGCAGTCATTCCGCTGGAGATCGGCGTCCCAAGAATTAGAACCCAGGGAGTTGAAAATGGGACTAATGATGTACTGTTAGCCCGAGATCTGGATCTTTTAGAAGAAAGAAGAGAGAAAGCTACAATCCAGCTTGCAGCATACCAGCAATAACTTGCAAAAACTTATAACAAGAAAGTCAATCCAAGAGAGTTTCAAGTAGGCAACCTAGTCCTGAGGAAAGTTGTCGGCAATAAGAAGGATCCCAGAGAGGGCAAGCTTGGCCCAAACTGGGAAGGACCCTACAGAATCATCTCGGTACTGGGTAATGGGGCATATCGACTTGAAGATAATAAGGGCAAAGAGTTGCCAAGACCTTGGAACACTTGTAATTTGAAATTTTTCTATCATTAAAATTTCTTTGTTCCTTTGCCATTCGTCGAAGTAAATAAATAAAGATTCTGTTCTCTTTTCAAGTATACTTGACATTATCTCTAGAATACATGCATAATGAGAACCCAAGTGGAAGGTTCACATTAGGGGGCAGAGAGAAGAAGAATATGCTTAACACTTGTTGAAATTTGTGGACAATATACAAGTTGAAGTTAAGCCGAAATCATTGTTTAACACTTGTTAAAATTTGTGGACAATTTACAAGTTAAGTTAAACCGAAATTATTGCTTAACACTTGTTGAAATTTGTGGACAATTTACAAGTTGAAGTTAAGCCGAAATCATTGCTTAACACTTGTTGAAATTTGTGGACAATTTACAAGTTGAAGTTAAGCCGAAATCATTGTTTAACACTTGTTGAAATTTGTGGACAATTTACAAGTTAAGTTAAACCAAAATTATTATTTAACACTTGTTGAAATTTGTGGACAATTTACAAGTTGAAGTTAAACCGAAATTATTGCTTAACACTTGTTGAAATTTGTGGACAATTTACAAGTTGAAGTTAAGCCGAAATCATTGTTTAACACTTGTTGAAATTTGTGGACAATTTACAAGTTAAGTTAAGCCGAAATTATTGTTTAACACTTGTTGAAATTTGTGGACAATTTACAAGTTGAAGTTAAACCGAAATTAATGTTTAACACTTGTTGAAATTTGTGGACAATTTACAAGTTAAAGTTAAGCCGAAATCATTGTTTAACACTTGTTGAAATTTGTGAACAATTTACAAGTTGAAGTTAAACCGAAATTATTGTTTAACACTTGTTGAAATTTGTGGACAATTTACAAGTTGAAGTTAAGCCGAAATTATTGTTTAACACTTGTTGAAATTTGTGGACAATTTACAAGTTAAGTTAAACCGAAGTCATTGTTTAACACTTGTTGAAATTTGTGGACAATTTACAAGTTGAGTTAAACCAGTATGATGTTCAACACTTGTTAAAAGTTTACATGTTAAGAGTAAAACCAAGAAGTTTGTCTATCCGAGGTGTGTCACCCTGAGAAGATTGTACAAAGAAGGAAAAATATGTAAAAGTCATGCAGAATATTCTAAGTATAGAATCATGCAGAAGCAATGAAGAGAAGACAAGAGTGCAAGCACTAAGAAAAGAAAAGTTACATTAGCATCACCAAGAAAAGGGCACATCTGCCATACAAAAGGCTTACATTGTTCCAAAAGATAAAGAAGAAACAAAATACAAGTAAGCAAAAGAAAAACATGAAGCTAAGACTCCTCTCCACCAGTTGGTTGAATTTGAAGATCAGATGTTTGTTGAGAAGACATCTCAGCAGCCTTATCCGCCGCGACCTCGGCGTCAATTTCTGCAAGAGTGTCATCAAGGTTCCTATCAGCAAGGGTGGCATCAGTTGATTCCTTCACATAAGCAGCGTCTTTGTTAACCTCATCACCTTTTCCATCATGAGTCAAGTATAGGACTTGCTCATTCTAAAGAGGGGACTTGGCCCCATCAGCATCTTTGGATTTTCTTACCAAAGCCTCATCCTCTTCCTCATCACCATCCTCAGACTCAGATTCGCCGACATCTTGACTTGGAGGTTGAGCTGGGGGGAATAGAAGAGGAATGGCATCATCTTTCCTCAGTGGTGAGTCCTCTAGGACATTAAGTTTTTTTAGAAGGGACATCCAACCAAGGGTGAAACCCTTGTTGCATGCCTCCTTCACCTGCTGTTCGTAGGCATTTGTGACGTCGGCCATGCCTTGGGCATACGCCTTCTCATCAGCGTCTTTTATTTCGGCTTCTTTGGTGGCCAGTGCCTCCTGAAGCTCCTTTTCGGCTTGGACCATTTTTTCCTCGGCTTCTCTCTTCTGAGACTCAGCCACTTTCCTGATAGCCTCAGCAGCCTCAGCATTCTCTTCGGCATTGTTCTGAGCTTTGATTGCAGCCTCGGCTTGGTCCTCTAATTTTTTCATCTTTGATTGAAGACCTTTGTTGGTTTTTTGAAGAGGAGAGAACTCCCTCTTCATATCAACCAGCTTCTGCCGATTTTCGAAAGACTGAATAGAAAAAGAGTGGGCATGCTGGATGGCTTGAAGAAAACACAAGGTAAAAGTTATTTCAAAATTTTCTAAGTATGAAAAAGAAAAGGAAAAGTGCCAGATGAAGGACACTTACTTGAACAGAGCGTTAAAGCATCAACGCATAGTTTTTGTATTCGCTCAACTCGGCATTTCGCTCCAGATCACCTAGTAACAGCAGAGCAGTGCTGAGCGCAACGCCGACCTTAATATTTTCGGCACTATCATTTGCCATGACTGGCTTATCCTCTAAAGTAATTTCGGGGGCCCAGGGGGCAGCAGGCTTCTTAGACCCCGAAGTTGTAGCGGAGGATGTCTTTGGCTTTTTAGATTTTGGGGATTCTAATGGTTGGGTTTCAGAGCGCCTCTTCCCAACAGAGGGTTGAGGTTTATCACTCTCAACCAACTTTGAGATAGGCAAGGTATCTTTAGACTCAACCTGAATTACCTTAGCCTTGGGTTGAGCCTTCTTTATTCTTTTCGGCTTTGGTGGAGGAAGGGTTTGTGTTGGTTGATCGTCAACAGATGATGGAATGCTGGCCAGAAGATCTTTTGCAACTGGTTTTTGGTGACCCATCTCGGCAGTAGAAACTGTTCGGCAGCGGCGGCGGCGTTGTGATATTGGAACCAAGTATGGAGTTGAAGTTGACGGTTGCTCAGCTGGATCAGAGGTTGACCCCTGGTCTGTCCGAGATGTGGATGCGGTCTGTGGCGTTGTGGCAGATGGTGGAGAAAGGCTTTTTTTCTTCCTCCTAGGGACGTCGAGCAAAGCGGACCTGTATGTTGGAATAAAGTTGAGAAGCAGAGACACCTTTCGTTTGTGAAATGGTAAGTTTAGAAGTTTTTTCAAATCCTTGCTGGGATAGAAGGATTGGCGAAAATTCTTTGGTGGTTGAGGAAGAACTGCAAAGATAAAAACAGCACAGACATTAGAACAAGAATATTGAAAACTTTATGCAAGAAGATAAAAAGAAACTTATGAAGGGTGACCCTTACCAGCTCCTTCCCCCAAAACAGTGCGGCTTAAGGGATAAAGATGGAGGTTGTCGTTTGGCTGAAACTCCTAATTGCCCGAGACAATGAAGTAATCGTCTCCAGCTCCCTTGTTGGAGTCTGGGAGGTCGGCTACGATTTTATATTCGGTGGATCTCAGCTTAAGGTAATAAACATAGTCCGTGTCTTTTCTAAGTCGATTCATGGTATAACAGTATTGGAAGTTGGCAAGTGTAATCCTGACATTCTCTTGTTTAACTAAGGCTATGGTACCAGTAATAACTCGGTAAGAATTAATAGCGAGTTGCATTGGGTTCAACTTATAGAAGTGAAGGATTTGACGGAAAAAGGGTCAAGTGGAAACCGAAGTCCACACTCAATAAAGGCAACTACAGGAAAGGGCATGGAGTGATCGGTAGGCATGATGGAGTCATCATCCCCAGCCAACCTCAGATTGACATCGGCTGGGATTTCAAACTCTTGCCTAAAAAAGTCTAGCTTAGAAAGGGTGTCTACCCGATGTTTCCACATACCCATGATATCAGGATAACTAAAGGTATTGGATTTGAGAAAGAAGATGTTTTCAAAAAGGGTTATTGGGACCTCGGCAAAAAACCTAGGTTTGAACTGGTGTAGGAATTTGTAAGGGATGTTTCAGTTTTTCCTAAAATGTGGGTACTACAGACAAATCCCAAACCTAAAACTATGAAGATGAAGATCAAAGGCACAGATCTGGAAAAGACACAAAAAACAGAAAACAAAGGCGAAGTTTCAGAATCAAGAACAGAGATGGAATATCAAAAACATGAAGAATACAAAGAGTTGAAGGCCAAGAACAGTGGCAACATGTGCAAGAAAACTGTGAACAGTACATGTATTCAAGACATAAGCAGAAAGTAAAATCAACGCATTCAGATGTATGATTCGCAAATTAAATGTTTGAGCAAGGCAGTAATAACAAGAAATTCCAGAAAAGATCAAGAACTGGAATAAGACGAAAACAGCTGCTTACTAGAAAATATGAAGCCGGTGTAAAGATCACCGAAGTCAGACGACGGTCGTAGAGGCAACGAAATGGTACAAAACATGCCGGAAGGGGTGAACGGAATAAGGTTCAGAGCAAGGAAGCTTGAACAATGGCAGACTCGAGAAGGGAAAGTTAGAGAGAGAAAAAGTTTTCTAGAAACGAAAATAAGGTGAAAGGAAAAAAAATGAAGAGATGTTTTGTTAAAATTGAAAACGGCGGCAAAAAGTAATCAATACGCCTGGAAGAACGTACACGTCAGACGGCGCACGTGAAAGAGAGACGGCTTACAGGCGCGTCATAGGTACGAACCAATAAGAAGGAAATGTGTGGTTAAAAATGGTTGAATTATGGTGTATGACAGCTCATATGCGTGAAAGGGTTCTTGAAGTTCTTGTTCTTCAACAAAGACATGTCGGCCAAAATAATGATCTCAGCTGAGATACTGAAAACCGACGTATTAGGAAAACGGAATGATATAGGTTCCATCACCTCAGAATGCCGAGGTAATAGAACCTGGGGGGCAGTTGTGGGGATATATTTTTTAGCACCGACACGTGGCAAGGTGACGCCGACGTATCAGCCGTGGTGTTACGTGTCAGGGTCATAACGCTGAGGTGATCTCGGTCATGCCGAGGTTATCTCTGAAGATATCGGAATCCGAGATAAGCGGATAAGAGATAAGGGACAAGAGTCCTAGAATAAAGAGAAGACTTAGCCAAGATAAGAATAAAGCTCTTAGGGAGTTTATCTCTATCTCTAAAGGAGTCCAAAGTAAGTATTAAACAGGAATCCATAGAAGTCAGGCTTCTATTGGGATTAGGATTGAGGTAACTATAAAAGAGAGGCACCCCCGTAGGTCTAAGGTACGCAATCTTATGCTTTGAACATTGAGTTTAGCATTATTGATTATCTTTGAGAGATATACTGACTTGATCGTCGGAGTGCTCCCGGGTGGTCGAAACCACCGCCGGAATCTTCTCTTTCTGTTGCAGGTTAGCCAGGTGTCATCTATTCTGCCAGTGTTATCTAGCTGAATACTGAGTCGGGTAGTGTGATCAGAAAATCACCCACACAAAAACAAAGGCACCTAAGGATCTTATCATTGCTTGAGTTGAAGATAGAAATGTTTTTAGAGATCTATTAGTTGGCATAATGGGAAAAGGAAAAAAACCAAAAAAGGAAAAGCTCATTATGTAATGAAAGAGGCACAAAAATAGTGAAAGAAAAAATTAGAAAACCTAGACAACAAAAATTAGACTTTGATGAGGCGGTGGCTAGAAAGAAGGGGCAAAGTTGAGGAGGGATTGAGAGATATTTAGAATTTGAGATGGGTGAAGTGTTAAAAAATAGACCATTGGATTAAATTAATCTAGACCATCCAAATTGCCACATAGGACAAATACATTTTCAAAATCAGTGTTGGAAATGGACTGTGGATGAAAGGGAGAAGCAATCCTAGCCATTGGATCAAATATTACCCGTCCTTGTTATATAGAATTTTCTCTATAACTAAATATTTGATTTTTTTTTCAAATTTATTCCCCTATCGCATTGCTACCACCTTCTTTGTCTTTTCCTCCCCTACTGCACACCCTTTCTGCCTCACCAACAACTTACCAAATCCATAAAGATAGAAATTCAATAAAACAAAAGTAAACCAGCTAATGTGTTAAAGAAATTTAAAAGCACATCAACTAATAAAAAATCAAAAACATCAAAATCAACAACCAACAGAAATAATGATTGATTAAGCATAATATGAAAAGTAGATGTCAATGAATACCTTCAATTATTTGGATGATTTCGTAAAAGCATAATCATAATTACTTCAATTATTTCCTGCAGAATAACGCAAAAGATCATCTAGAGGGGATTCCATTCTAGAAAACCATGTACAACAGCTTTTGAATGTGAAAATGTGCAGGAAATATTGTTAAGTAGGCTTGGGAATTATTGACCGAAATAACAAAAAGTGTAATTAGGAAATAAACAACAGTATAGGAGTTACTAAAATAATTGTGAATCACTTCGGCCATATGAGTCCTCTTCTTGTTATAATGCTTTTAAAATTACATGAACCTCAAATATACAAATAGATTTCATGAGTATGCAAATGATAAAAAAAAAATACATAGGAAAAAAATAATGAATAACATAAAAAATATTCTTACAAATAATGATTATATTAGAAACCTCAAAAATTGTTGACCTTTAGCAAGAAGAAATCAAATTTCAAAAATAAATTTAGAAAAAATTCAAAAAATCATGAATCACATAAAAAAAATATTCTTACAAATAGTGATTATATTAGAAACACCAAAAATTGTTAATCTTTAAACAAGAAGAAATCAAATTTCAAAAATTGATTTAGACAAAATCGATACCAAATTTTCATACCTTTGACATAACTTCACCATTCTACGACCGAAGAACCAAGGGACATTACAAATTCTCCTATAATACAAATTAAATAAAAAAATAGATAGAAAATTATATCAGTAATGGGAATGGTTAACAAAAATACAAACATATTTCATAAACCACGTCAAAAAAAAATTCAAAATTATACAAACAATGATACTATAAAGAACAAAAATTGTGTCTGAGAGAGAAGAGGGAGTGAGTTAGGGATTGGGAAGAGGGAGTTGGAGC